>NC_088688.1:94557218-97208468 GCF_028017835.1 Emys orbicularis | reverse complement strand
ATTTATATTAGCAGTGTGTTAAGCACTCAAATGTCAGACTGAACTGTCCTAGTGGAAATACTAGGTAAGTATCACTTTGACTTTTTTCTTCAGTTGTACAGTCTCCTGACTAGAACTTTAGCCTTTCATATAAGATTCTACAGGAACAGTTTCAGACTTCTGTCCTTTCAAACTTCATATTTTTAAAATGTTCCTCAAGCATGTCAGGATTCTTCTCATCCATGCCATCTAAGTCAATGTCAAAATCCAGTTCATCACTTTCCTCTGACTCTTCTCTTCTACTGATCCTTCTTTGGCAATTTCCAGTAGTCTCATTCTCCATCTTCTCTGGTCCTTTACTGTTCCTAAAAGGAAACATACAAGTATTATTTGCCAGGCTTTCAGGATCTAATTATTAAACTGGGAGTGGAGCAGGGGGAACTTTTATTTTAAAAACAACACTTCTGCTGAATGGAAAAACGAATGAAATAGTAGAGAGAGACGTCCCTGAAGAGAATCCATGAATAGTTCAACATATCAAACTGTTGCTGGCCATAAGCCACATACCAGCAAATTAATGCATGATGCTCAGTAAAGAGAAACTGCTGGCACAAGAGCAATAAAAACACTAAATAGCATAGTTGCTATGCTCTACAGCAACTCTTGTTTGGTTTCTTTTTTCTGCGTACTGTAATTCTGAATAATCAGATGACAAATTAAATTCAAACAGTAAATTAGCTTGTGCATATTTTATGGTACTTAACTTCTTAATCCATTTTAGAGGGCTTCATTCCAAAGTAGATGCAATTTACCCTTTGCAACTAAAATAAAGTCTTATTGGGTCTGATCTCATTCCCACCAACGACAATGGGAGTTTCACCCCTGATTTTCTGTAGGACTGAGGTTGCTGTCTTCTACTGAATCCTGTCACGGTTACCTAAAGTGCATACTAACATTGGAAATTTCAAACGTGTTTTGTTAAGAGAATGCATGAGCTACAACTAGGGCAGGTAATCAAACTTTCAGAGAAGTACTTACGGAACTACAATTTCTTCTTTCTTTCCACATTTAGCACAGACTTCTAATTCACAAGCACAAGATCTACAAATAATATGGTAAGAATCCTTTACAGTCTTTTGGAGGCACTTCACACTATTAAGAAGGAAAACAATATTAGAGTGATTGTGGATAGTTAGCAAATTGGAATGTTCAACTAATTCTTGAAACAACTAGACTTATTATTGGAAAGTTTTATAGACACCCTCCCCCCAAAGTGGGAGAAGACTACTTTCTGTAATAATAAAGTCCTATGTATATGCCAATCTCATATGAAATATTACTTAATGTTAAAGAAATGTTAACGAATTGACTGTACTATCATATTTCTTTTCTCCTTTAACTTATGTCCGTTTTGGAAAATTAGAACAAAAGAGGGAAGAATTTTTTAATGATCAAAATGATAGAACACAAATCTGTGTCCACTTATTTGAGCAGGCTGTTTGGTTCACTAACACTGCCTATTTCTTTAAAAGCTGTACAACTTTTCCTATTTCTTTGGCTCAGACAAGAATAGTCCAAGCAGAATATAGTACTAAGACATATGTGCAATTTATAAATGCAAACTACAGATGCAGAGAAAATACATTATATACCTTTGCATTTCTCAATGTACAAAAGATGACTTGAGTCGAAACCCACAAGAAGCAGTGTACTATTCCAAACATTTAGAGGCTTTGGTTGCTATTGTCAAAATAAAAATGATAGAGGACCTCTGGCCTGAAGGTTAAACTGCCTTAAAATTTGAATGACTCAAACATTCATGATATATCAAAGGTCTTCTCTTTGGACAAAAACCGAGAAGATATTTCTGATGTAATCTAGTCAGACCCAAAACACCACCCTGAAAGCCAGCCCTTCTCAGCCCTGAAGCACTCCAAGGATTCAAGCACACAGCTTCTTTCACAGTGGGTCTTGCAGAGGAAGCAAAAGAGGCTGGATACCAAGTCATCAGATACTCTTCGAGTTCTTGGAAGGACCAGGTGGGCTAGTAATTAACATCTTATTGGCGCAAGAGGACTACTTTTTTTAAACCACAACTTTCAGTCACAATCTGTTGCGCTAGTTTCAAAGATGAGGGGGGGGAAAAGGATTAAAAACAAGACTAAGCAAAACTAACCATTTTAACTTAAACACCAATAAGCTTTCCTTAAAGACTAGTGCTATTATCAACCTGAGGAAAGGCTGGTGAAAAGAGGACTGAGGAAGTGGACACTAGAGCACAGGTGTGGTGCTTAGGGCAAAGATCTTTAGCATCCACACTCATAGGACCCCTGAGAATAGTCTGGGCTTTCAGACCCAGGGTCCATGGACTTGAGTCCCACTAACCCTGGGCTTACATTGCAGTGTAGACATACCCTTTAATACCTTACATTGCAGGGCACCAGATCTCATGGAGCGTGAATGTACAGTACCACAGGATAAACTGCACTAAAATCTTCTGTGGTAATGTCCTGGAAGAGGACATGAAAAGCTCAGCCTGTAGCAGCAAGGTTTCTAAGGTGTACTCACCCAGACCCTGCAAAGTTTCCAGCCAAAGACATGTCATTCATGCAAAAAGGTTCAAGGAGAACATAAAGTACTTAATTTGTGCACTTTTACAGTATTCAGTACTATCTGGTTTCTACCACAACTCCCTTCCTTGGGCTCCAATCTGTCTCCCCTTACTGTAGACTACACTGTGCTTCAAAGATAGTGATTCATGGATGTCCGACTCCTCAGAACATTGAAGTGCACAGGAATCATGGTAGGATAAATCTCTGAGAATATAAGCCCTTCATGTACTGTCACGGAGCGCTTTAGTTTCAGTAACTAGCATGATTAAATGTAATGTTAAAAATGGATCTGATCTGAACTCAAATTAAAACTTCCATTTTTTTTTCATGAAAATGTCACTTTTTGACCAAGCTGGCTATTTTCATTTAAAAATTAGTCATTACAGCACTGAATATTCCTTTACAAAATGAAAATAAATTTAAAATTCAACTTCCACTGAAGCCAGGAAAGCCATAAGAAAGCTTTGGGAACTAATAATGTGATCCAAGTGTCAAGAGCAACCACTACTGGGATACTTTTAGGTTTGCAGGGGGAGCTGCTCTCACTGACTCAATTCAGTAACAAAGCAAGTAGAAGGTCAACTGAAATAGTCTTCACTGAATCCTCAACTGGCTCTTCAGAGTATGCCAATCCCTGATGAGGGCAGAAGTGGAATATGTCCACTACTTGCCTTCCATTCAGATTTATCAGTAGCCAGACTTAGACAGAAGGTGCAAAAGGCCTTTTCTCTTTTGGCCATGAGGACTGCATATCCCATCCCTGTTAAGAGCTCAGTTTTTCTAGGAGTGGACCTTATGGAACTAGCCACAGAATTAAGTCATAAGATTTATTTTCCAGATTTTTTTTTTAAATACTTTTGTCATTACACAAACTCTCAACACCTTCAGCCCATTATGCTTTATGTTGTCAGTGAGTGACCTCTGTCCACCTGTACTCCCTGAGTTAGCCTGGCCCCCTTGATAAGGGATTTTCGAGGGATTAGGGATAAAAGGATGGCAGGCTAGAGCCTTGTAGGAAGCTCTCAATATTGCCTACCAGGCTGCTTGGCCAACAGCACCCCGAACAGACCACACTATAAACTGCAAGCAAGCACACAACAAACAGACACCAAACAAATATTTGTGGGAACATTTTCTTTGGTTTCCATTTGCATGGTTTCCAAACTACAGTAGAACCTCAGTTATGAACAGCTTGGGAATGGAAGTTGTTCATAACTCTGAACAAAACCTTATGTTTTTTTCCCCAAAAGTTTATAACTGAACATCAACTTAATACAGCTTTGAAACTACTATGCAGAAGAAAAATGCTGCTAACCATATTAATTTAAATTATAAAAGCACAGAAACCATTTCCTTACCTTGTCAAATCTTTTTTTAAACTTACCCTTTTTTAAAGTGGTTTAACAGTACTGTACTGCATTTGTGCTTTTTGGGGGAGGGGGGGTCTCTGCTAATGCCTGATCGCATATTTCTGGTTCCAAGTGAGATGTGTGGCTGACCAGTCAGTTTGTATCTCTGGTGTTTAATTCGGAGGTTCTACTGTACCTCAGATGACACTCTGCATTTTTTTTATTTGAAATGCTGCTTCAAAATTAAGCAATCCTAAATCTCACGTGGCTTTGAAACTATGGCTCAAATCAGAAACGATCAACTTAGCAAAGATGAAGAACCTGGTCTGAGTTTCAAGTCTGGAATGGAACCATGTAAGCTTCATGGGATGTTGCTTACATTTTATAAATGTCTTCTGCATCCAGTTTCTGGCAAGCATCAGTGAGTTATGACTGATGGAATGTCACATAACACTAGATCACTTAATAATTTCCAGCAGCCAAGATAGCATGAACAAGATGGAAAAGCTGTACAAAAAATATTTCAGTCCAGTCAAGTTGCTGTTTAAGATAAAAAGCGGTTTCAGAATACTAAATTATTTTGAGAAATTTAGAGATTAATTAGCACCTTAATAGCTCTTTAAAACCTAGACCTCTCCCTCTTTACCACTTATGGCCTGAATGGTGATCTTTTCTTCACGTCACAGAACAGAGCTGGTGCTAGCCCACCGGGGGCCTTAAGCAAGAATATTTAAGTCTTTTGAGATAAATTTAGGAATTTTCTAAAAGTAAAGTTAAACTCTGAAGGCAAACTGACATTCTCTGTTTTTGTTTGCTTTCCCAAATTGATCAAACATACCACACACCCATAGTAACCCATGAAATAGCCCTTGTTACTCAAGTTACTGTGAAGAAATTGATATTTTTTCACTCTGGTTTTAGTATTTGGAGCTCTAGGAGGACACTATTCATAATTCTGAAATCTACAAGTAACATCCACAAAAAATTAAATGGTACAAGTTGCCAAAATCTGCAATGAAGCCAATAACTTCAGCAGACATATGAGAACTGCAAAATCAGCAAGTGTATGTGTGTACTTTTTTTACAGAGTAATGTTTTTCAACAGCTTAAGTGTAGAACCATGTACACCAGTATATAATTAATTGTATGAAGTAGCTGCAACTGAAGATGCTAATCTCCAGATGAGACTGGGTTAAATCTGAATTTTTCATAATTCTTTCATAACTGGATTTTTAAATACTAATCACTATTTAAATTTAGAGTTGAGTTTATATTGTTGTGGCAAAGTATAAACACAAGATTCCAGACCTTTCTGTGGTTGACCCTGAAAGGCACAATAGGCAATCATTTCTATCAAAAGTATCAACTCATGCTCCTTTCTGCCTTTGAAACATTCTTTCTTCTCCCCTTCCCCCCCAGTTACTGAAATCTTAAATGTTCCCCCACAGTAACACAAAACAGTGCAACTCCACCAAAAATATTCTTAAAACATTCCTTTATTTTTTTTTAATCTGTTTAATGTGACCTGCACATCAGTAAACATTCTGTTACCTAAAATTACATATTTTGGCCTGATCCTGCAATTAGATCTGCATAGGCTGAGCTCTGCACTCTCACTGAGCTCCAGTGATGTCCATTTATAAGGAGCAGTTTGTAATAGTGGCGGTCTTTATTTGTATATGTTGAGACTAAGGAAGATCTGATAACTGCCAGAATCATCTATTCTATCTCAGCTACTGAAGAGAATTTTTTAAAATAAAGTTGATTTGATTTAATGGTCTTCCATCTCCATGAATGACAAGAAAAATCTACTGATGAAAACTATCACCTGCATGGAGGCCATTCATATTTTATACAATATATTCCTATGAAACAAAACACTTTATTTTAAAGCCCAATTACAGACAAGGAAGTTCTGCCTGAATTTAAAAAAGTGTAATTAAGCCCTAAAAGGGTTTCTTTAGGCCCCTGTCTAATAGCTCTGTTAGATGCCTATTCAGTTATTCATTTGGTGGTACTGAATGAGGTTTGACAGGCTCCAAGATTGAAAACATAAATTCATCTGGTTAAAAATTCCACCCCTTTCCCCCCCCCTCCCCCCAGTTAATCTTGTGTACTGTAAAAATAGAGAAGTTTCCCTGTCTCTGACTGACTTTGCAATCTTGGGACAATCATTTGTTTCTGTGCCTCAGGTTTGTCTATTTAGAGGATTATGATAATTAGGTTCCTCACAAGCACTGTGATTCATAAGGATGTTTAGGTATTTTAATGAAAGGTGCTATATATGTAGTGGGGGAAAAAACATCAAAAAAACCCAATGGTTTGCATTTTTAAGAGAACGCAACACTTTTTAATAAAGTAAATACAACATTGTAAGCTTTGTTGGAACTTCAGCCTACTGAATTTAGAACTCAATACAATAGGGATTACATCTCTTCTATACATCAAAATGAAATTTCCAAAAATGGTAATACACACCCCAAAAGAGGTTCACAAATTATACAGTGATTAGCTGTGAAGTAATTGTTGACTCACCATTTCTTCGGTTTTGATAGTGGTTTGTATTTGCTGAATTTTACACGCCACTCCAAGACCTCCTTACAGTGCTGACACACTCCATCATGAAGCTTTGCATTGATTTTCTAAAAAAAAAAAAAAAAAAATTGTGCTTGAAGTGTCATCTTTTATAAATCAACCAATTAGCAACTATTCATCAGTTTAGTTAATAATAAAAAAAAAAAAGCGCACCTCTTATGAAGTAATTCCATGATCTTTTGATATCATGCAGCTAGAGTACTGGGGGAAAGATGTATTCTAATGGCAGTGCAAGAACAATGAGTTCATCTGTTTATCTACCTGTTCTTATGTTAGTAATAAAGATACTGAACACTTCCAAGCATTCCTAAAAATCAGTAGAAGTAAGCGTTGCTAGACTACATCCATTTAAAGAGTGAAATGCATGTTTGTTTAGTATGGAAATGGATTTTGAGACAGCAGCTTTGCTCACTGAAGACGGGTTACAAGTTTAATACCTATAATTTACAATATATTGGGCTTTAGCAATGATGATGTATATTAAGTGGGTAGCCTTGGACTTTTCTAAAAGCACAGAGGAAATGGAAGTGCCACATCTTATACCATCAGGAGGACACTTAATGTCTTCCATACCATGAACTAAGTTCCTTCTGCTTTCCCTCAATTTCTTTTTAAAGAAAGAGAAAATATGATCAGTTGAACTAGAGAAGTGTTTCCATGATGAGGGAAAGCTTAGTATAGGTACATTTTGCCTCCCCCCTGCCCCAAAAAGTCCTCCTATTCTCTGAATTAGATGAGAATACAGTACACATGAAAAAATCACTAGTTGCACTAGAAACTAGTTATCCAGGGAACAGGGAACCTTGGCTTCCTTAAACAACCCTCCTTTCTTAGGGCATAGCTACACTTGCAGATGTAGAGTTCTTTGAGTTAAACCAGCCTTCGTAGAGCACAGTAGGGAAAGCGCTGTAGTCTGTCCACACTGACGGTGTGGCCACATTAGCAGCTCTTGCAACCGCCACAGAGAGCAGTGCATTGTGGCTGCAACGTGCTTTTCAAATGGGTGGGGTGGGGTGGAGTATGACAGGGAGTGTGTTGTGTGTATGTGGGGGGAAAGGGGTTTTTTGGGGGGCTGAGAGCATGTCTACATGCTGTCTTGTAAGTTCAGACAGCAGCAGACCTCCTCTCTTCCCACCCCTCCCCCAGCATTTCACAGTAATGGTTGCTTTGTCTCAGAGCAGATAAGCATGCTAGCTGTCAAACAGAGCTTTCAAAGGGCATATCCAAAACAATTACAATCTTCCATACCTACCTACTTAAAATAGATGTAATTGTTAAGAGTGCAAAGAAGTAGTTTCCTTAGTATAGGTTCTTAAATCTTTTAATAAGCCTCAGGCTGAGTGCATGTCCATTTTATCTACTGAATCTTCAAACTTTCAGGAATACCAACTCTAATTTCTCTGACCACCTTAGCCATTTTTATTCTACCTGAATACAAGAAGCTTGCGTTCCTTCCCACCTGATTTAAGCCCAATCAATTTACTTAGCAGTTTAGAATATTTTTGCAAATATTCTACACTATAACAACCCCTACCTCTTTAGTGACAATTTTTCCCACAGTCCTACAGACAAGTTGAGAAATAAGACTGACAGCTATTTCCCTTCGGCCTTCCGTTGCAACTGACAAAAACTGGAGAGTAGATTTTTGGGAAGGAGTATTCTATTACTACTCATATCTCCTCTGATGGGTACAATCCTTGGCTCCCCCACACATCACAGATGTGACCTAGAGACCCTACCCTTACCTTCATCTCCTCCTTTTGCCTGAGGCCTTATTTACTTTGGGAAATTTGTGCACATGGTGATTGTTTTGGACTGGGACAGCTCCACCAGCAGTAAAAGTAATGGAAACAAATGTAGACAAGAAGCTAATGCTTTTAGTCACCATGACATCTAATCCTACTCTGCACCACTGAAGAATATCTATTGCTACTCATGCCCCCT
The DNA here is from genome assembly GCF_028017835.1 of Emys orbicularis. Taxonomy (NCBI): domain Eukaryota; kingdom Metazoa; phylum Chordata; order Testudines; family Emydidae; genus Emys; species Emys orbicularis. Next base: position 97,199,989 of record NC_088688.1, on the reverse strand, counting down.
CAAAACACAACAAAAAAACCACCCTAAGTTTTCCAGGGTGGAGGCCCCCTGAAAGTTGTCTTAGAATCCCTCTGGTAATCAGCCATACAGACCTTTTCAAGGAAAACCTACCATTAGTGGGAGGGGAAGCTACCAAGCTACTGAAGCTTCACAAGTACTTTGCAGCTGCATAAAAGAGATTGCTTTTCTTGCTGGTACAGAAAAAAACAAAAAGGGAAAGGATTCTTATTTAAACTTAAAATTTAAAGAAAAGTATCTGACCAAAGGGGACTTATCTACCAGATGTGGGATTCAGGAGAGAAATCAAATCTGGGCCAGCAAGTTCTTTTCCCACCTTTGTTCCTTGAAGAGCTGCTAGTATCTACCCCCTTTATTAAAAAAACCCAAAAACCTGTCACCATGTTTTACTGGCATCACAAGTCGTACAAAGCATTTTCTTTGTCAAGAATACTTATTCTTATTTGTTTTTTTAATTTATTAAACAGAACATATGAGGTTTGCCTCCTAGGAGTCATTAAGAAGGGTAATGCTTCTTCCAATTGCTATGAACTGGCGATGGAATACGTACTTCTAGTTGGACGAGACCCCCCCCCCCCCCCGCTTTTTTTTTTTTTTTAAACTAGGTTTAGAGTAGAGCCAAAAGTTAAAAAGAAACCAAACCTGGAAAGCCAGAACTGCTTCAGAAAACAAAATGGAGGATCATTAATAATTATAGCCATTTCAGACATCCAAATATTATCTGATCATAGCGATGAATCCTGTGAGAATTCATCTACAAAACGTACAATAGTTGATTTAAGATGTGTGAAGTAACTAAGCCTAAAAATCTCACAGTAAAATAAGGAAAAAGCAGTGATATTAACAGATTTTTTGGCATACTTTCTACAGGTATAACTAATTACAAAGAGGCATAGTACAAGACATTCAAAAAAACAGCATAACTGACGAGTGTTGACTGCATCAATAGAGATGCTTACATAAAAGTGTAGTAAAAAATTAGATCAATGATAAGTACAAATACTTTTTTCAGTGGAAAAGAAACCACTAGCCTTTTCATTTGCAAGTGTTAAAACAATCTTAACTGGAGCAAAGTGTGTGTGTGTAAGGGGGGGGGCTATAAAAAAGTGTGTTGGAGAGACATTCTGCAGACTAAAAATTACTCAAATTGACTGAATAGATCTTAGTGTTGAGAGATGTTTAAAAATCTGAAGTGGCCTACTAGTACACATCAAGAAGATTTACTAATTAATAACAAAACTAATTGTAGTCTGAAAGGAAAACTGCAGTAATTAGTTAAACTACATATAAACAAGCATGTATTTTTTACTATAACAAATACACATTCAAAAACTAAGGCTGGGATTTCCAAAGGAGCTTAAGGGAATTAGATGTCCAAACTTTTTTTTTTTTAAATCGGTTCCTTTGAAAATACTAGCTCACCTTTAAAAAAATAACTGTTTCTATCTATTTTAAAGTTTCATACTGTCAACCATCTCCATAGTATCTAAGCATCTTCTCCATATGGTCAACCGCAATAGTGAAGTTGCTAATAGGCTTCATGGATCCTGTGGCTCGTCTATCTTTTGGTGTGGGGGGGGGGGGTGAAAAATTCTGCTTGGGATACGAGTTTTTGTTGTGCTGGTTGTTTGTTTTTATTGCAGGGTTTCTGGGGGTTTTTGGGTGGTGGGGAATCAATGTTACAAGTACCATACTTGTTTGGAAAGGCTGCTTGCTTCCTTTTGTTTTTGTTTTTAAAGACTCATTTGCAGAGCCCTTAGATTTGAATCCTCAATTCCAAAGAGAGGAATTCCAAAGAGGGGTCTGCTGTTCTCTGAACTTACAAGACAGCATGCTGACATGCTCTCATCCCCCCAAAACCCCACTCTCTCCCTCCACATACATACAACACACTCCCTGTCACACTCCACCCCACCCCATTTGAAAAGTATATTGCAGTCACTTGCATGCTGGGATAGCTGCCCATAATGCACCGCTCCCAATGCCGCTGCAATTGCCGCAAATGTAGCCACGCCAGTGCGCAAGCAGCTGTCAGTGTGGACAGACTGCAGTGCTTTCCCTACTGCGCTCTCCAAAGGTGGGTTTAACTCACAGTGCTCTACATCTGCAAGTGTAGCCATGCCCTGAGAAACATTGTTTCCCTTGGCTTCAGGCAGCCTCAGACACAAACTTTCAACCCAGATATCGAACTATTCTCAGTCTTCAGTGCTGATTCCTTCCTAGAATTGCTACCTCTAAACCTCTTAAAAGTGGGACTTGGAGTAGTGGCGGCAACGCCACTTCCTCTACTTTTCAATTTTAATTTTTTTTAATTTTTTTTTTTTTTTTTTTTAAAGGAAAAACTTTTCTGTGCCAAGTCCAAAGCTCCTTGGCTTCCCAGACCATGCTCCTCCTACCACCTGCAAACAAAACAAAAACCTCTCAGAACTGGATTTTAACATGCTCCAAAGCAGGACTTAAAGGGACTGGAGCCACTCCAACTCCACCATGGAAGATTTAAGTTTCTTCCGTCTTCACAGACTGGAGGTTACTTGTGATCCTTGCAGGCCCAAGTGGTGAACTTCAGGCAGATTGAACATCTGTTAAGTAAATGCTCCTCACCAATGCATCAAAGGCATTATGTATGGTAGCCTTAGACATTTGTCTCGCATGAAGGACATTCTTAAACCCAGTCTTTCCCCCAGGATCTGCCATTACAGCTGAAAAAAAAATCATGGAGTTAGAAGGGACTGTTCAGAAACACTTAAATACTGCAGGCTTTAATTATCATTATGCAAATAACTACTGCGGTATAAAATGATTGGAGAATGGACACATCTAAGCAATTCATCTAGTTGTCGTGTTTGATTAACAAAAAGCTTTTCAGACCTGATCCTGCTCAACTTATGTCAACAGCAGTTTCACCATTCTCTTTAATAGAACTGCAACTAACCCTTATTTTCTTAACATGGAATATATTTGTATTTAAGTATATAGTCTATACAATGACTTTTAAAATCTAGATTTCTGAAGAAGCAGTTTATCTATCTTCATTCTACAATTACTTAACTTTCCACCTTAATACAGTAAACATAAAAACTTGGTCTCAAAATAGAGTGGGTTTTTATTCTAAACTAATTATTATAGGTGGTGCAGGCAGCACCACCTAGAGTCAAGTTTGCCTGAAACTTTGCATTATAAGATCTAGCTTTCAGTGCTTACAACTTTGCCAAACAAACCGACAAGTCTGATGTTTTCTATGCTGAGCATCTGCCTAAGGCAGAATCTTTTTTGGAAAAGTTTCAACTAAGAGTTCAGCCATTTCTATATAATATTAGGGAAAAACAATATTCGATCCATGTTTTTTATTGCCAACCCATTTCATTGAGAAGCTGTAGTGCCTTCATTCTTTGGAGCATGTAAACAAAATTTGGCAGGGGGTTGCCCTGTTGTCAGGGATGACTTTTGCTATCCTTATGAAAAGTTGTCCAAATTTTGCCAAGTGATAAACCTTTGAAAAATCTCTGTTCACAAGTGCTCAGCAGACACTTGTTAGAATTTGGCAGTTAAATTCTCAGAAGATTCTAGCTGCCATGAGAACACTCCATCTTTTCACTGGAGCTGTGTGCCAACCGCACAGTGCGTGCACCATCCCCACACAGTGACTGAGCATGCTCCATCTCAGAGCCACAGGGAAAATCCTTCTCAGGCCCTGCAATTGCGGCTCCTGGCTGCTGGGGGCCAGCATGGTACCAGGCACTGAAACTGAGAGCACTGATACTGTCCCGCCTGTGCTCTTAATCCTCCTGCTGGAGCCCAGGCAGCATGGAGAAGGAGGAAGATTCAACTGCAGAGGGGGAAAATATATCATGTGATCATGTAATTGAAGATTGTCATAATAGTACATATGTAGAAGGGAGATAAATTGAAATTGCATAGGCAGCCTTAATTTTGGTTTTTCCTAACTGTTGAGTGCTTGGCCTTGCAAACGTAATATTCCTTTAACACTTTTTATAATGTAATCAGATATTCCAGGTATCACCACAGCATAAACATCCTAGCACCCTTCTGGATTTGTGAAGAAAACTTTACTTTAGTCACCATGCTTTTAAAGGCACCTTTAGGTATGTGCCTTTTCTGTATGCTAATTTACAGTGTGATAATTTAAAAAAAACAGCACTCTGGGATAAAGTACTAAAATATGGACCCTTCCCTTTAAAACAGACCATTCTGAAAATGACCGATTTGTTTTCAGCTAAGACTCCTTTTCCTGTTCTCTCAACCATACTCATTTACGATAAATGAATTGCAAAACTTAGTACTGTAGTCTGAGTTAAAATTTAAAGCCCTGCAAACCAGTGCATACTAGTTTCTCTTCTCCTCCCCCCCAACATACTGCTGAAGCAATATGCAGTAATTTGTATTCCTAAGAGCATTTTAGTATCATTAGCCTTTTTAATAGGTTACGGGAGGTACAACACTACACTTCTGAGTTGAAGGAAGCTCATTATTGTTAAGCCGTGTACTTTTTAAAAAGGAGTCAGCTTCCCTTACAGATACTTCACTAATTTCCAATGATACACTGTGACTGGTACTGGAGAAGGAAACATTTATTACTGGAGTGATGACCAAGATAGGATCAGCAATGTGTAATGTACTCGGAATGCAAGGGGCCATACCCAAGAAAATTGCAATGCATGTAATAATGCTGAAGAACACATACTTTTCCAAGTACTAGTTGGAAATAATTCATAATTGATAGATAAATACCTGTTTGTGAAGCTATGAGAAATCCTGAGTTCATTTTAATGGAGACAAAGCTCTGAACACTATAATTATCAGACAAAAGAATGATGCTCATTTCCTGTTGGCAGTAGGTTTCCTGTACTAGCCCTGTTCCTGCAGAAACCAACTGGCATACAGCAATGAAAGCAATCAGCATATTGTATATTTTTCAGTTCTGAGGTATGTGTTTTAAACAAGTATCACAGGAACATCAATTAAAGATAAATGCTCTTTTCCCCCCCCCATCCTACCCAATCCCTCTACTTCCTTAGTTGGTGCCCAGCACTGCCCATATTAGTCATAGATTAAACTTTTCCTTTTTACACTGAAACTCCAAAGTTCACCTTAAGTTAAGATCAGGTGACTGGCTCACATGACAAAAAAGCTATGACTCATATGCCCAGTCTTCTACATTTCCAGCAACATATGCTTGAATAATATGAAACTACAGAGCTCCCATCTGAGGTCCTCTCCCACAAAGACATGCACTGAGTAGTACCAGTGACTTTTATTTAAAATGAACAGTACACGTGAGAACCTTTAATACAGGGTAATATAAATGTAATGCAATTGAATTTTGTTCTGCAGCAAATCACTTTACAATTTGAAGAACTAGTCCAATTTCTTAATAGCTAAAGTATAATTAACATTTGTTTAATTACCTTGTCTTCATTGGCATAATTAGTATTGAGTTATATTTGAAGATTCCTTTTTCTTTTGGATTTAAGATTGGCATTCAACATGTGTGTGATTGCTGACATTTTGATACTCAATTCAAAGCTTAAAAAAAAAATGAATCAGAAAAACTGACCTATCAATAACCATTAACAATTTTCAAATAAATATTTTTAGTCAACTTATGATAAAATGCTATGGAAATAAATGCATGATGCCTAAACAAGAAAGTAATTTTATCATCTTGGGTCCCGAAAACACAATACCACAATTTAAAATTTTTTTAAAGAGAGTAGAGCAGATTTAAAGAGTAGAAGTATTTAAAGAGTAGGAATAGGGGCAGGAAAATGTTTTAAACAGACTGAGCAGTGCAAGTGGAAACCCCTACCAGACCTATAGTGAAACACATGAATAAAGAGAAGAGACCTGTATTATAAAACCAAAATGAGCCCACAGATATGTAGCTGGATTTGCAGTCAGTGGAAGGGAGAAACAATCCAGAGTTTTGAAAACCAAAAGGGCAATTTCAAATCAGATACAGAAATGGAAGAGAATAGCAGTTTGCCTGCTCCTCTGCAACAGAGGCTGTTGCAGAATGCCTGTAAGCCTGTCTGTCCCCTGTCCTCTGATGCCTTGCCAGCATCTCCTATGCCATTCCAACCTGTGGTGTTTGTGCAACAGACAAAGTGAAATGTATCAGTCAGAGGGCTGGGTTGGGTGGAACCACAAGAGAGCTAAACATGTGGGAGTAGCTGCCAGCTATTGTATGTGTTATTTATAGGGCTTCTGGCTTTCCAGGTTTGTTAGTTTCACTTTTGGGTTTTTTTTTTTTTTTTTTTTTTAGCAATTTTGAAGTTTTCTGTAGATGTCCAAAAATCAGAGGGTTTTGGAGCTCTTTTGTATATTGTATTGAGTAATGTCTTTGTAATGTCCTCTTGTGTGCTTGAAACAGTAGTAATGTTAAAACAGCACTATGTTGAAGTGCATTTGGGAATCTCTACTGTGTACCAGCAGGGTCTACAGAGACCAACTAATATGCAACACATTTAGTGTGCTTTAGAAATCACATCTCTAGTCCATGTTATGACTCTACACATTACTTGTATCTAGAGCTTGTCTACACATAACCATTTCTGGTGTTTATTGGATAAACACCAATTTTTTGTTTGTATGGAGGGTTTTTATCAGGTACAACCAAAAATCAGAAGCCCCCGTTATAGTCAATGTATAAGAATTTAACCAGCCAAAAATTACCACATTGTCAAGTGTGGGGTTTTATTTTATTTTTTTTTACATCTAGACTGTAACATGGGACTATTTTTAGTTTTTTCTATTAAGGGGTCTTTTTTGGCTAAAAACATAATCCAGGTGAAGACCTAAGTGATGCTGCTAAAAACAAAAAATTCTGGAGCTGTGACCTTGCTGTCTGTCCACTGAGGGCATCTGACTCATGCTGGCCTTCATCAATGCAGAGAAGCAGTGAGCATGGAATAACTTCTTCCATTTTCAATTGTTTGTTTACTCAGTTATTCTATTAAAACGGGGTTGAATGCAATTCAAATTTGTGCATTGTTTATTGATCAACAAAGGCAGGAATGAACATCGTTTGGTACTTTAATAATCTTATAGGCAGCCAGTGGAGCTTGTAATGGACTAAAACTCCCAATGGCTTCATACACATTCATGAACCAGAAAGACAGGTTGCAGTGGCCCTGTGAGTATAGCTAACTGGTCCGTGTCAGTTTCTCAGAGCAGGAAACAACATTTGCAATGTAGTAGTCACCAGCTAAAGAACACTCTGGCAGAGGTGATTAGACTGATCCCACCCATAACTCTGTTCAAACAAAACAATCTTTTGATAATGTTTTCACCCCGGGGAAGGCCTTATCTATTACCTTCCACAGTGACTCAATGTGGAAATTATGAAAGGGGGGCGGGAAAGAGAGAGAAGAAACATCAAGAGGAGGAGGAAGAGTGGATTAACACAGGCACATCTCTTTGGAAAAAGTGTGGAGACACTGAAATTATAGCCCTCTTTGGGGTACACTCCCTATTTTATTATAGCAAGTAGATATTCTGGGGATACCCTTTTAAACTTTAAGGACGTTGCTCTTCATTCTAAAGAGTAGAACTGAAAGTTGTTGGGGGCAGGCATTCTTGAAGTGCACTACAAAATGCTGATCTGAGATTGGGTGCAGTGGCAAGGAACATTGTCAGTATGCATTAATCTCAGGTAGCTGTTTGACATGTCAGGTATGCGTTATAAGAGGTAATGTACTCGTTGCTATGCAAAATTCAGTTTAACCTTTTGTTTTTACATCTGGCAATGGTTCCCATGATACATAACAGAAGTTGATATCACAACAGAGACCACAACCTATTCCCAAGCACCTCTCTCCTATGCCACTTTAACCAATGACTTCAAACTAACATCCTGTACTCTACTAAAACTCACAAAAGGCACACTAACAGCCCTACCCTTCATAATTAAAATACATGTGACAGCTATAAAGGTCTTCTATATAAAGATACACACACACCTAAAATTTCACTACAAAACCTGCAGACTCAGGATAAAGAGTCAGTCCACAACAACAAAAATTGTACAGCAGTGACAAACTCTCAATATGTAAACACAGAATGTGACTGTATACACTATACAAACTACTCCAGTTAAAATAACTTCTTACTTGTCAGCGTTACAGGTGGCAGTTGTCCAAGTGCAAACAGATCCCATGTCAATGTAAGGTACTAATAACAGACAATAAAGGGCACCAAATCAGATCACATCTAGTGAGAGCACAATTCTTTATAAAATGACAGGCAAGATTTGGGTCCTGATCTTGCAACTGGCTCCATGCAGGCAAACTTCTGGCCCCACTGGCAGGTACCCAGTTGAATAGGTGGGGTTTTATTTAGCACCCAATAGAAAAATATATAATTATAATAATTAATATAATTAAACAGGTAATGCCAATAGCATTATTTTTCACAAACATATCCTAAAATATATTGTCTAGCATCTGCAAGTTTTATGGGAAAACTTTTAAGTACATGTTAAATGAACATTACATTCATACAAATTCCTATAAAGTCAAATGTGTTACTAGAAATGGTGACCTCAGTAATATTCATGTAATCAATATTGTCATCTAGCTACAAATACATGCAGTACACTTATTTATTGACTCAGCTCATAAAATCTCTATCAAGCTAGCATTAAGATATTCAAAGGCAAGATACAATATTTCAAAAGGTCCTTGCAATGGTTGCATGAAGTGTCTAATTTTGTGTGATTGATACAATATATGAAGCATAGAATTCTGTCCTTGGAACCACATCAGTAGAATAGTGTTTGCATAGATGCAATGTCAACTCCAGAGACGGAAGTGAGATTGTGTATGTTGAAGACATTTCCTAATCCCACCTTGCAAAAAAAATTATACCAATTCCAGAATATAAATACAAAGCAATTCAAAGATTCTGACTTTATACACCTCTACCTCGATATAACGCTGTTCTCGGGAACCAAAAAATCTTACCGTGTTATAGGTGAAACCGCGTTATATTGAACTTGCTTTGATCCACCGGAGTGCACAGCCCCGCCCCCCTGGAGCACTGCTTTACCGCGTTATATCCGAATTTGTGTTATATCGGGTCGTGTTATATCAAGGTAGTGGTGTACTTCAAAATACCACAAGTACACAACTGCACAAAGCAGGGCAGTTGCATATGGGGTTCTGATAAGGGACTTTAGCTCAAACTGTGAGGTCCCAAATGAACTATGTTTGCTTATCTATTCTGATTAGCTCCCAGTGGCCGTGGTTCGCCGTTCCCGGCCAATGGGAGCTGTGGGAAGCGGTGCGGGCTGGAGCAGCAGGAGCAGAGGTGCCTCTCCCCCAGCCCCAGGGCAGCCTTCACCCTAAACTCCCATCCCTGGCCCTGCCCCAGAGCCCTCACCCCTCCCCAACCCTCTGCCCCAGCCCTGAGCCCCCTCCTACACTCTGAACCCCTCAGCCCCACCCCCCCGCCACACATCACCTCCATATTGGTGCACATAACAAAATTCATTCCGCACATGGATGTAAAAAATTAGAGGGACCATTGTGACACAATGGCAAACTCCACTTAGTGTATTCATATTGCCTCATTTCTACCCAGAGTGAAATATTCTTAAACAGTTTGATGCAGTTCTCAAGGTCTTCCTGACAGTTACTGGTTGCATTTGTCGGAGAAAAACAGAGTTCTCACTCTCAGGTTGGGTGCAGCAAGTCAGATACTTTATTATCTCTAGCAATTGCGTGGAGAGAGAGAGAGCTAAACAGGTCTCTCTACAGGTAAACAATTACAGCAAGCATTTATACCTTTTGTTACATACAATAATAAGCAACAGCTGCATTTTCTTTATACATAGGTCATCCTGATATCTTATTTTTCTCACCTCTATTTAGACTATAGTCTACATTCCATACTTGTCTAACACAAGGTCGCAACAACTTCTCACACAGTTCTTTCCCACTTGCCTCACAATCCTCGCTTCTACAAAACTCACATTATTAAGGTTACAGCTAACCTGACTCTTGCTCACAGAGGGGACTGTTTGCATTGAAATCCCCTTCAAATCCTTGTCAGTTCTTTCTCTATTTCCACACACACACCCTTTTGTGCTTCTAGCACAACTAACATCCTTAAACCTCCATTTGCATCAAGCCTTGGATTTCAGATTCTATATCAAATGCTTCAACCTTAGGGGTTTTGACTGGATGCAATGACAACGCATGATTAGCATGGACATGAAAGGTATTACTATTATTACATCCTTTACAACAACAATAACAATCCTAAACTAAATAACAATACAAGCAGTAACATTCCCATGGCAATAATATGATGGGGTTATTGTACAGTTTTAGTCACAAAGCACAATACATCATACTTAGTACATAAAGTAGACACTCTATAAGCTGTATGAAAGGCATTCTTTTCAACTTGATATATATTTTGAAGCATATGAATTTGCCCTTGTAATTCAGAGATTCTTTGAACCTCTGGTAATAGTGAAAGCAAATTTTGAAACCGATCAGGTACTGAACTAGTCCAATTAAAGGGTATCTGAAACCTAAAGGCTACTCGTAAAACTCTATCCGCAGGCCAGTAAATAATGTGATTGCCTGCAGCAGTAGTGAGATTAAAATGTATATCTCGCAACGTGGTGGCTTCAACATACACACAGCTATCATTAGCTTGGAAAAGTAGGTGTCCTGTCAGGGTAGTTCCTTGTCCCCTACCCTCCCAGCAAACATTGTCATGAACAGTGACAACTTCCCCTGGCTTCAGTTTACGTATACACTGAAGCTGCGGAGGTTCTAACGGCCAAAATGTCCATTGACTCCCTAACCCCATCCAAATGTCGGGTTATTCCAGGAGCACTGACTAGAAATCGATTAGGCATACCAGGTAGTCTAATTTCCCAAATTTCTCAGTGAACTACCCAATCCCACATGCATCCTCCCCACAGACCCGGCAGGATTCAGTATGTGGGAGCCCAGACCCCACTAACCGGTCCGTATGCTTGGAAGGAGCACTGTGAACGTCCGCACTTCCACCCAGAAAATCTCCAAGTATGTCTCCATGGCCACAGATCAGATGGTACTCCTGAAGTGTCTGTAAGGGCAGTGGGCCACACCTGGTACTCGAGATCACTCCGAATGGCCATTAGCTGGTCATTCAGGAAATCTTGAATTTCTGAACATGCCAAATTCCACTGCAATGCCTTCCCAGCCTCAGTGATATTCAATACCATCTCTGTCAACAGCTTCTAGGTCATAGAACTAAGGGCGGAAATAATATGTAACTCACCAAACCCAGCCTGTACTTGGGTTAGCTGTGCTCCAGTGATAAGGCCTGTGGCTCTCTCTAATTGTCCTAATTTCTCGTCACGTTCTTGGCTTTTAAAAATATTCCAAATTGCTGCTACGCTATTGGCACCATCCCATAGGGATCTGGCCAAGTCCCTCTTCTTTCTAGAGGAAATAACCCAGGCCCTCTGCTGTGCTAATCTAATGGCAGCCCCGCCGTGAGCAATTTGGGTATGTAGAGGTGATCTGGAAACTGGATAAGGGCAATGTAAATTTGACAGTCCCTAGTGTAGTATTAATCACAGTCCATCGATATCCTAATGCATCTCTCTTGGGTGTAGTACTATATCACATCTGTTATACACCTTTATATGCCTTCCGAGAGGCATTAACATTAATGGCATAAGAGGGGGTATATTGCAATAGAGTACAGGTTACATTATTAGTTACTGGAATAACTTCAATATAGGTAAAATTTCCGGTGGCAGAACAAACTCTTTGGGTATTTGTTTGATTATTCACTAATTGGGTGAACAAATAACAATAAGGGCCTCTTTCATCTAACACATTGCAAACTCCAGGAACAGCCATCATATCTACTTCGCTATAGAACCCATCAATTTCAATTACAGATTCTTGGGGTTCATTTGTAGTAATATATTTCTATCTCCACCGACCCATTTGTTTTCCACTCAATTGTTCACTCATACGAACTATTCTGAACCTTAAAGAATAATCTTTTTGAACAAAATTTCAATAAATCACTAAGATGTGAAGGCCTTGGCCAATGGGTTTCATTAGAATATACAGTATTGCCTGTACCTGGGTAAATTACAGTGGTGGTGGCAAGGGTCGAGGGGCTAGTGGGGGTAATGTTTGTAGCAGCAAGGCGTTTTTGGTATTCATCAGCTGGAAGCCAATTAGGGAGGCCAGTGCATTCTGAAGGTACTTGCCCATAAGCACAGTTTGCAGCCCCTGGGATAAACCTACCCCACCGTTTAATTCCACATTCACAAGAAAAAAGCCCGCAATTCCCTCCCTGCCAATGTATAATGCTCCGTTTCTTCCACCAGGGCAATTCTTAATGTCTTTTGTAGTCAGGTCATCTCACGGATTGGTAATTGGTTAAAAGACAGGAAACAAAGGGTAGGAATAAATGGTCAGTTTTCAGTATGGAGAGAGGTAAATAGTGGTGTCCCCCAGAGGCCTGTAGTGGGACCAGTCCTATTCAACATATTCATAAATGATCTGGACAAAGAGGTGTAAACAGTGAGTTGGCAAAATTTACAGATAGAAAACTACTCAAAGTTGGCACTGCAAAGAGCTATAAAAGGATCTCTCAAAACTGGATGACTGGGCAACAAAATGGCAGATGAAATGCAATATTGATAAATGCAAAGTAATGCACATTGGAAAACACAATCCCAACTGTACGTATAAAATGATGGGGTCTAAATTAGCTATTACCACTCAAGAAAGAGAACTTGGAGTCATTGTGGACAGTTCTCTGAAAACATCCACTCAATGTGCAGCAGCAGTCAAAAAAGTGAACAGAATGTTGGGACTCATTAAGAAAGGGATAGATAATAAGACAGAAAATATTGTATTGCCTCTATATAAATCCATGGTACACCCACATCTTGAATACTGGTGCAGATGTTGTCGCCCCATCTCAACGAAGATATATTGGAGTTGGAAAAGGTTCACAAAAGGGCAACAAAAATGATTAGGGGTATGGAACGGCTGCCATATGAGGAGAGATTAATAAGACTAGGACTTTTCAGCTTGAAGAAGACTACTAAGATGGGGGATATGATTAAGGTCTACAAAATCATGACTGGTGTGGAGAAAATAAATAAGGAAGTGTTATTTACTCCTTCTCATAACACAAGAACTAGCAGCCACCAAACGAAATTAATAGGCAGCCGGTTTAAAACAAAAGGAAATTTCTTCACACAATGCAGTCGACCTGTGGAACTCTTTGCCAGAGGATGTTGTGAAGGCCAAGACTATAACGGTTCAAAAAAGAACTAGATAAATTCATGGAGAATAGGTCCATCAATGGCTATTAGCCAGGATGGACAGGGATGGTGTCCCTAGCCTCTGTTTGCCAGAAGCTAGGAATGGGCGACAGGGCATGGATCACTTGATGTTTACCTGTTCTGTTCATTCCCTCTGAGGCACCTGGCATTGGCCACTGTCGGAAGACGGGATACTGGGCTAGATGGACCTTTGGTCTGATCCAATATGGCCATTATGTTCTTATATAAGAGAAATGCTATAAAAAGGGAGAACAGAGGACAAACAGCATTTGAGAGGTGATTTGTCGATGCCATGAGTCGAGATGAGGGGAGAAAGACGAAAAAAAGCATCACTGAATTGGGGAAGGGTCCTGGCTGACAGGATCCAGCCAGACTGCTGTAAGCAGTGTGGGGTGAGAAACCTTTTAGCTTTGAATTCACTTAGCTTGTTAAGTTAGGCATTAATTTGCATTTTACCTTTTTATTTCTTTGTAACCAATTCTGACTTTCATGCCTCATTACTTAACACTTAAAATTTATCTTCCGTAATTAATAAACTTGTTTTATTATTGTATTTAACCCAGTGTGCATTTGGATTGAAGTGTTTGGGAAGCTCCATTTGAGATAAGGTTTGTGCATATCATTTTCTATTAATGAAATGACAGACTATGAACTTGTGTTGTCCAGGAGGGTCCTGTGCAGTAAGACCCACATTTCTGGGGACAAACGTGAGATTGGGAACCTGCTGGTGTTACTCTGCAATATAATTCCGGAGTGGCTGGCTACAGAACTTCTATGCTGTAACTGGGAGTAATTTACAAACTAGAGGCTGTGTGTGAGCAGGCCACAGTGTAAAAGGCACCCCAGGCTGGAAAATTGAGGGGTGACAGCTGTCCATCAGTCTACATTGTACCCTGGGTAATGTCACACTTGTCCATTTCAAATCAACCTCCGTTCCTAAAATATAAATACACGGCAAGGTAACATCCCACCTTCAATTACATACTAATAGGATAGATGGGCCATGCAGTATATGCTGAAGGCGTGTGGACGGGGGATAAGGAGCGGTTGAAAGAAAGAAGCATGACTTAATTGGCAGTTGCACTGCACAACAGCTTCAATTTCCAAATGCTCCTAAGATGCGGTTCCATATACAACACATTACAATGGTCAACGTGAAAAGATAAGAATAACTGTAACAGAGCCCCCATCAGAAAAAATCTGGCTCTTCTCGCCACACACCGATTAGGAAAAAAATGGTCTTGCCTTCAGCTGAGCATCCAACTGATCCCCAAATTGACTTTTTTTTTTTTTTTTTTTTAATAAAAAGTAGCTGGCCCACTCCCTTGACTACGAGGGCTGATATCTCCACAATTTCTTCCTGTTGTTCTCCTCCCCTCTACCCCCCAACCTGATGATAGCGCATTGCTCCTATCAGGGATGAACGGCAGACCTCTAGCTGTCATCCCTAGAAAACCCTTTCCCCAAAACAAGATATTATTTATTTATATGATTAAGAATAGTTATGCAATTAAACTAGAGCTCTAATCCTGCAATTCACAATGTACAGACTCGTGTGCAGCGCCCCCAAGGACTTCAGTAGGGCTCTATGCAGGCATGAAAACCTACCAATGCATTGTAAATTGTAGGATTGGGGCCTCTGTCACTAAAACAAAGGAAGGTGAAGCAAGAAATGATTAACGGAACATTAATCAGATCTGAAAAATGTGCTTTATTCAGAAGACTTTAGCAATTCTAGAGCCTAATCATTATTGCAATACATCAATGTTCTATAATAGGCTAAATTTACATGATTAAGGAACGGCTCAGAGGTTGTATGGGACAGGAATAAAAATCCAATTTTTTTTTTTATTTTTTTTTAAGTTTTTGGAAAGTGAATCCTTGTTAATGGGATTTTGGTGATGAGGGTAACCTACCAATTTAATAAAATATGGTTTAATTTTAGAAAACATTAAAAAGATGTTTGACATACATTCAAACACAATTAATAAAAACAATACAGCAATTTCTCCCAAAAGCCTGGGGGGGAAAGTGCTCTGCAGTAATGGAGAGTAGAAGTGGGAATGCTTGTATTACAACTCAGATAACCTGAATGCCCAAGTTGGAACTCAGCAACAGGCACAACCAACAAACTTTTCAAGAATAGGTAGTGTTGTGTAGCCAATTCTAGATGCGTGTCATGTTTCTACTATGTTAATTAGCGGGGGAAAGAAGGTTAATAAATAATCCCTAATCATATCATAGCAAACTTTAGTGAATATTTTAGTGATTGAAAATTTTCCTAATGATCCTAGAACTGTGTTTACTGCAGAACTCCTTGAAGCCTGGTGTGACGTTATTGACATGAACTGGGATCGTATAGATCATTGTTGCAACCGAGGTCCTGTAGTGGCACCAAATCTTTTATAAAGGGGGTCAAATAAGGTGTCTACGACAAGGTTATGGTTTGCTAGTTATGATTATGCTGTCTATATGTGTGTATCATTTTTGTAGTTGAAGTTATGAATATTGGCTCTATACTGTCTGTATTTCAAACTTATGCTATGCTTCTGGGTGACACGCCAGACAAGTTCATGTCAGCTCTGCCTAGCCTGCTTGATTGCCCATTAAGGACCATCAGCTATACAACTGACTCATTGAGAGAAGGCAGATACGCCTTGTAACTCAGCAAAGTATGCAGGAACTTGCCCATGTGACTCCAGACTCCATTTTGCTGTAATTTTCCACAGTAAGAACAAAGAGGTGTTCTTACACCTGGAAAAGACTATAAAAGGCCTCATCTCCATCTTGTCCTCAATCCTGCTTCTTACCGCTGGAGGGACTTTGCTACAAATGGAAGCTCTACACTGATGACCCATCCCAGCTGTGGATGTACTCCCGAGACTTGATTTGAACCTGCAGTTTATTCCATCACTGCTACAAGCCTGAACCAAGAACTTTGCCATTACTGTATGTAATTGACTCCATTTAACCAATTCTAGCTCTCATCTATATATTTTTCCTTTTATGAATAATCTTTTAGATTTTAGATTCTAAAGGATTGGCAACAGCGTGATTTGTGGGTAAGATCTGATTTGTATATTGACCTGGGTCTGGGGCTTGGTCCTTTGGGATCGAGAGAACCATTTTTCTTTTACTGGGCTATTGGTTTTCATAACCATTTCCCCCCATAACTAGTGGCACTGGTGGTGATACTGGGAAACTGGAGTGTCTAAGGGAATTGCTTGTGTGACTTGTGGTTAGCCAGTGGGGTGAGACCAAAGTCCTCTTTGTCTGGCTGGTTTGGTTTGCCTTAGAGGTGGAAAAACCCCAGCCTTGGGCTGTAACGGCCCTGTTTTAAGCAATTTGTCCTAAATTGGCACTCTCAGTTGGGTCCCGCCAGAACCAGCATTGTTACACGTGGCGCTCTAGAATTTTTGGTGTCCTAGACAAACTGGAAAATGTACACCCAACTCCTGCAGTGACCCCCCCACAACAATCATCATAGAACTGTTGGATGCTCCAGAAAGTCACCTGATCCGCCAGGAGAGCTTTCTCTACAACCTACTACACACACCTAACACCTCTGTATTAATTTAATTATCTCCCTTTTCTTAGTTATTTCCTTTCCAAAATCCATTCACTTAAGTAGGCTTAGCCCTGGTCTACACTACAAGTTTAGGTCGAATTTAGCAGCGTTAGATCGATTTAACCCTGCACCCGTCCACACGACGGAGCCATTTTTGTCGACTTAAAGGGCTCTTAAAATCGATTTCGGTACTCCTCTCCGACGAGGGGATTAGCGCTGAAATTGACCTTGCTGGGTCGAATTTGGGGTAGTGTGGCTGCAATTCGACGGTATTGGCCTCCGGGAGCTATCCCAGACTGCTCCATTATGACCGCTCTGGACAGCACTCTCAACTCCGATTCACTGGCCAGGTAGACAGGAAAAGCCCCGTGAACTTTTAAATTTCATTTCCTGTTTGGCCAGCATGGCGAGCTGATCAGCACAGGTGACCAGGCAGACCTCATCAGCACAGGTGACCATGGAGTCCCAGAATCGCAAAAGAGCTCCAGCATGGACCGAACGGGAGGTACTGGATCTGATCGCTGTATGGGGAGACGAATCCGTGCTATCAGAGCTCCGTTCCAAAAGATGAAATACCCAAATATTTGAAAAAAATCTCCAAGGGCATGAAGGACAGAGGCTATAACAGGGACCCGCAGCAGTGCTGCGTGAAACTTAAGGAGCTCGGGCAAGCCTACCAAAGAACCAGAGAGGCAAACAGCCGCTCCAGGTCAGAGCCCCAGACATGCCGCTTCTATGATGAGCTGCACGCCATTCTAGGGGGTGCCCCTATAACTACCCCACCCCGTGCGTGGACTCCATCAATGGATTCTCACGCAACAGGGATGCAGATTTTGGGGACGAGGAAGATGATAGCAAACAGCATGCAAGCGGAGAAAACGTTTTTCCCGACAGCTAGGAACTGTTTATCACCCTGGACCCAGTACCCTCCCAACCCACCCACGGCGGGATCACGGACCTTGAAGGCGGAGAAGGGACCTCGGGGTGAGTGTACCTTTGTAAATATTGTACATGGTTTAAAAGCAAGCACGTGTAATGATTAATTTGTCCTGAAGATTTGGGATGCATTCGCGACCAGTACTGCTACTGGAAAAGTCTGTTAATGTGTATGGGGATGGAGCGTAAATCCTCCAGGGACATCTCAGTGAAGCTCTCCTGGATGTACTACCAAAGCCTTTACAAAAGGCTCCCCTTGGGGGGAGGGATAGCTCAGTGGTTTGAGCATTGGCCTGCTAAACCCAGGGTTGTGAGTTCAATCCTTGAGGGGGCCACTTAGGGATCTGGGGCAAAATCAGTACTTGGTCCTGCTAGTGAAGGCAGGGGGCTGGACTCAATGACCTTTCAAGGTCCCTTCCAGTTCTAGGAGATGGGATATCTCCATTAATTTAAAAATTTATTTAATTTTAGTTTAATCATGGCATAACAAAGCATGGCAGAGTATGGTCCCGGTGTTTGCTGGCATTCAAGCAACATCCGTTCTTTATCTCTCTGTGTTATCCTCAGGAGAGTGATATAATTCATGGTCACCTGGTTGAAATAGGTTAATTTTATTAAGGGGACATTCAGAGGCAGCCATTCCTGCTGGGCTGTTTGCCTGTGGCTTAACAGAAATCATCCCCGCTGTGCGCCACGCGGTGGGGGGAAGGGGGGGGGGAAGCGATCATCCCAGAGAATAGGGTGTGTGTGTGTGTGGGGGGGGTTCGTTGGGTTTGTGCTGCATGTTAACCCAAAAACCGCAGCCCCTCCTTTTAAATGGCCAACCCAATGGGTGCTTGGTATGGGAAATGAGGGCGCTGCTGTTTGAAACCATGTAATGTTAACAGCTTGGTTCACCGTGAAAGAGTCTACCCATTGTTCTCTAAAATGTGTCTTTTTAAATACTACTCTCCCTTTTTTTTTCCTCCCGCAGCTGCAAATGTTTCAATGCTCCCTGTATCATCTGTGTCCCAGAGGCTAGCGAAGATTAGAAGGCGAAAAAAACGCACTCACGATGAAATGTTCTCTGAGTTCATGCAGTCCTCCCACACTGAAAGAGCCCAGCAGAATGCATGGAGGCAGACACTGTCAGAGTGCAGGAAAGCACTAAATGAACGCGAGGACATGTGGCAGGATCAAGATGATATGTGGCATCAGCGTGATGAGAGGAGGCAGGATGCAATGCTGAGGCTACTAGAAGATAAACTGATATTCTCTGGCGTATTGTTGAGGTGCAGGAAAGGCAGCAGGAGCACAGACCGCCGCTGCAGCCCCTGTGTAACGAACTGCCCTCCTCCCCAAATTCCATAGCCTCCTCACCCAGATGCCCAAAAATGCGGTGGGGGCGCCTCCGGGCACCCAACCACTCCACTCCAAAGGACTGCCAAGCAACAAAAGGCTGGCATTCAATAAGTTTTGAAGTGCAGTGTGGCCTTGTCCTTCCCTCCTCCCCCTCTTCCACCACCCCACCTGGTGCTTCCCTCCTCCCCCACCCCTCCTGGGCTATCTTGACAGTTATCCCCCCATTTGTGTGATGAAGTAATAAAGAATGCATGAATTTGAAAAAACAATGACTTTATTGCCTCTGCAAGCAGTGAACAAAGAGGGGAGGGGAGGGCGGTTGGCTCACAGGAAGTAGAGTGAACCAAGGGGGGTGGGTTTTCATCAAGGATAAACAAACAGGACTTTCACACCGTAACCTGGCCAGTCATGAAACTGGTTTTCAAAGCTTCTCTGAGGCGCAGCGTGCCCTGCTGTGCTCTTCTAACCGCCCTGGTGTCTGGCTGCACGTAATCAGAGGCCAGGCAATTTGCCTCAACCTCCTACCCCGCCATAAACATCTCCCCCTTACACTCACAGATATTGTGGAGCACACAGCAAGCAGTAATAACAATGGGAACATTGGTTTCGCTGAGGTATAACCGAGTCAGTAAACTGCGCCAGCGCACTTTTAAACATCTAAAGACACATTCTACCACCATTCTGCACTTGCTCAGCCTATAGTTGAACAGCTCCTGACTACTGTCCAGGGTGCCGGTGTATGGCTTCATGAGCCATGGCATTAAGGGGTAGACCACACAGACCAGAGTTCCTAAAGATGCGAGTGTCATGTACTTTTCCCGGCCATCCCACGTTGATGTTGGTGAAACGTCCCTTGTGATCCACCAGTGCTTGCAGCACCATTGAAAAGTAACCCTTTCGGTTTATGTACTGGCTGCCTTGGTGCTCCGGTCCCAAGATAGGGATATGCGTTCCGTCTATCGCCCCACCACAGTTAGGGAATCCCATTGCAGCATTTTCCAGAGTCACTACCCTCGATAGCAGCAGCTCAATGATCGCGTTGGCTACTTGGATCACAGCAGCTCCCACAGTAGATTTGCCCACTCCAAATTGATTCCCGACTGACCAGTAGCTGTCTGGCGTTGCAAGCTTCCAGAGGGCTATCGCCACTCGCTTGTGAACTGTGAAGGCTGCTCTCATCTTGGTATTCTTGCGCGTCAGGGCAGGGGAAAGCAAGTCACAAAGTTCCATGAAAGTGCCCTTATGCATGCGAAAGTTTCGCAGCCACTGGGAATCATCCCAGACCCGCAACACTATGCGGTCCCAACAGTCTGTGCTTGTTTCCCGGGCCCAGAATCGGCGTTCCACGGCACGAACCTGCCCCGTTACCACCATGATGTCCAAATTGCCAAGGCCCGTGCGTGTTTTGAGAAAAGTCTGTGTCCATGTCCTCATCACTCTCGTCACCATGCTGCCGTCGCCTCCTCGCCTGCTTTTGCAGGTTCTGGTGTTGCATACACTGCAGGATAATGCGCGTGGTGTTTACAGTGCTCATAACTGCCGCGGCGATCTGAGCGGGCTCCATGCTTGCTGTGGTATGGCGTCTGCGTGGACTATTGAATCGACCTAATTTCATAATGTAGACATACCCTTAGAGATATTGACAAGAAATATAAATCCTTTGTTCTTAATGCCACCAGAAATTAGTAACATGATTTTTTTTACAATTCTATATTTATTAACTTCAGTTTAGAGCAGTGGTTCTCAAACTTATTAGATCAGCCCCCCTCCCCTTTGTGTCTGTAATCATTTACACCCCTCTCCTCACAAAAGTACCACCACAGAGCTCTGAAGGCAGAGTGGAGAGCAGCAGCTGCTGGCTGGGCACCCAGCTCTGAAGGCAGCACAATGCCAGCAGTAGCACAGAAGTAAGGGTGGCAATTTGAAGAGTGATACTTGTATGTATCACTTTTCACAGCAAACTTGGCACCCCACTGCCATCCTTCTGCGCTGCTGCTGCCACCCTGGGGCTAACAGCTGGAGACCCCTGCCTCCAGGTGAAGGATTGAGTGTGAGGGGAAGGAAAGCCTGATCCTGGGCTGCCTTCCAGTGAGAGATTGGGAGGGAGAAGAGCCAGGGGTGGCAGGGCTCCAGCTGTTCCCTTTATCCCTGCCTCCCAGGTGTGCACAGCCTTTCTGCACAAGCCCCAACCATCTGGGGCTGACAGCCAGAGCTCTTTTAAAAAAATATATATATATAGCACAGTTTGTGCCTCTCTAGGGAGGTCCACCCCATAGTCTGAGAACTGCTGGTTTAGAGAAAGAATTAGAGTAGCCAGTTTTGGTTTTGAGCCAGCATATTTTGGTTGTGATGCACTAGCACAAACAAGTTAATGACAAAGTCAAGACCAGAATTCAGTGTTGATTCTCAGTCTATGCCTTATCCAGAAGATCATCATCATAATAAACAGTCCTAGTTAAGGTGCTCAGTGTTGTACAATGTAAAAATTACTATAAACAATTGAAATATTACATGTGTATATAACTGGTAACTACAAAAAAATAGAGGAGAACAATTTCTATATACATTTTAGTGACGTTAGTTATGAGTATTTAAACATTTACTGCAGGGTGGTGAACTAGAGCTATGTGAAACTGTCAGGTTATAATGATCAGGGTCCATCTGAATGTTTGTTTCAGTTTTGTGTCTCAGAGGTGTACACACACCATGAGTTTTTGTTTTGAATTAATCCTAAAACTGAAAGTAAATCCCCAAAAAGAAGTTTGTCAGTTCAGCATTAAGCAAACCTGGGAATCTTGCATGGTTTTATTAGACTTAAGTCAGCCAGAGCCTCTCGCAAAGTTCATAAACCATTCAAAGATTTTGGTTTGCGTCTGTAACAAACCAGTAAATGATTCAATGGCAAAGATTTCCCATCTGTAAAATGGGGATATTTACCTAGCTTCCAGGGGTGGTGTTAATAAATTAAGGCATATGTTACTAAACTGCTGAGACCTTAGGCTATAACAGTATTATTACACAAACCCTACATTTTTGGCCTAAGCCAGGCTGACAAAGGGTCCCTTTACATTCCAGTTTAGGCAGGTTTACAAAGAGCCATCAGGATGGGAGCTGAAGCTCCCTTTCTCCCATTAGCGGGCTGGAGAGAGCGTTCATCCCCAGACGTGGCTTCCATGCCTGGTTTTTAATGATGCCAGTTGAGGTTATTAGTCATTTCAGCTTGTCAGGCAGCTGCCCATAACCTAAACCTCCCTTGTACAAACAATGCGCCACCTCCCCGGCCCCACGTTACCCAGCTCAGGGGCTCCCAGCCGGCCAGCACAAACACGCGCTTCCCCGCTCACCCCGATCGCGCCCTGCTCAGGTGAGAGGCTTAACTGCTGTTTATCGCACGTTAACGACGATTGCGCAGCACGGGCCAGTGGACAGGACACGTGACCGGCTTGCCGCAGCACCTCACGTGCACCCCTGCTCAAGTTTCCCCACTTCCGCCCGGCCCGACAGCTCCCGTAGGGGCTGGCTCTGCAGACGGCCCGGGCACACGGAGGCCCTAGGTCCGGCTGCTCGCAGCACTTCAGTGCTCTGTCGGGGGAAGCCCTCGGCGCAGGGGCCCTGGCAGCGCCTCCCCCCGGGCCCGGCCGCTCCGTACCTTGCGCTGGGCGCTTGTGTCATACTTGTCATTTTTGAAGACTCGCGAGTTCTGATGTCTCTGGGGCCTTGAGCGGGCCACGTTCCCCCTCTGGGAACTCATCCTTCCGCACCGGGAGCAACCGCCGCCGCCGCACGTGGCTCCCTGGCCCGCCCCCTGACCCGGAACCTCTCGCCCCACCCCACTGCCGGCCTCGTAACCCGATTGGCTGCGGCGGCAAAGGCAATCGAGCTCTCCCATTGGCCGGGGCTCAATGTCAATCGGCTGCTTTGTATGCCGAGATTTGCTCCCCTCTGGATTTCTTGTGCTTCCTCATTGGCCCTAGTCGGGCTGCAATCTCATTGGTGCGTTGTGGCCGGCTGCCGGTCGATGAGGGCCAGTCCCCAGCCTACCATCTCTTGGCCGCTGAACCGCCCTCTGCTCTGCCCAAGTCTAGATTAATTCAGTCCAGTCAGGGAGGCGGGGACGGAGTCTGGCGAGGGCCGTTTAGAAGCCCGGCCCTCGTCCTCTTAGTGTCCCGCCGGGGGTGCGAGCGACTCGGGCTTCGCGCGCTGCTGCAGGCCGCCGCGCTGACAGAGCCAAGCGGAGCCGTTACTCAGCACGTCCCCGGCGTTCGAACGGCGGCGGTTCGGGGGGGGGCTGACGGGGCCGCAGCCCCCAGAGGGAGCCGGACGCGGCCACGCTACAGGACCAACGTGAGACGGAGGCAGGTGCGTGCTCCGACCCCACTCACTGATCGCTCCCGCAGTGCGGGGCCCAGGTCCCTGCGGTGGGGGAGCTCTGTGCGCGGGGCCCGGAGGCTCGGGCTGGGCGGTCCGTGTCCGCGGGGGAGTTTGGTCTCTGGTCGGTCTGAGTGGGGCAGCGGGCTCACCGCCGGGGCACAGCGAAGGGGTGGGCTGGTGGCGCGTCGTTAGCGCCCCGTGCCGGGCGGTAGAGTGGGGCGAGTTGGTTTCGTCTCCCTGCGGCCGGGGGGAGGTCTCGGGGGCACGGTGAATGGGGCTTTGCGGGGAGGTGCAGAGGCCCCGGGGGAGGGTGAATGGGGGGGCAGGCTTCGCAGCTCTATGCGATCCCTAGGTGCTCCACGGGCTGTTGTCTCCTCTCTGCGGCCCCGGGGGCGGATGGAGCCAATCCAAAGGGGCACAACCTCCCCCTTTCTTCTCCTTGGCCGGCGGAACTGGGGAGCCGACTGCCTCCACCCTCTGGTGTGAGCCGCAGCGCCGACAGTTATGCGGAAAGATTCTAAATCAATATTTGAAACGCAGCTGCTGCTTATCTCATACGCTGGTGGGTGGGGGAATGAAATGTAGCTAACACGGGGCGAGGTATAAACTGTGTCTGTTTTGGGATGGGAGTACTGTATTGTTTTAGTACCTTATTTCTAAGTAAATTGAGCTATGAAACGTGCTACTATGCGTGGCGAGAAGTCAAATACTTAATTTTTAAAATCCGTGAATTGGGAGAATGACCATAAAATGCATATCTGATTTTTGTCTTTTAGTAGGTTCAGATAGCTTTTTGTATATATAAGTCGTCTTTTGTTTTTATGGAGTAACTAAAAATTGGATGTTTGGAAAATGTGAAGATCACTTTTTGGTTGTCCTGATTTGACCAGTTTTTAGATTGGAAACTAGTATGAAAAGAATTGTGGCAAAATAACCCATCTTGCAGACAGATTTCAGTTACTTTCAGAATGATATTTTAAAAATTAACTATACTAAAACCAAAATATAACTATTTAAAACTGATTTGTGTGTTTAAATTTATATTTTTCTTTATTATTTGTGCCTTAAATGGTGTAATGAGGTACCAGTTTGAGGCACTGAATCGCCAACAATGCAGTACTTCAGTGGCTGTCAATGTGCAGATTGTTTAAAGTAGAAGAATACTATAGTGCAGTGTCTTGCTTACAGAACACAAACATTATGTAATCTGATTTAATCCCACATATGTGTATATCTGGGATCTTCTGGGGATTGTTTCTCTGTTTGTTTGTTTTCTGTCTATTGTTTCCTCTGACTCTTACTCCTCCCCCCCTCAAAATAGACCCCTAGAGCTGTTTAAAACATATGAAATATCCAGCAAGAGTGGCTGCTGCCAGTTAGGGAATTCTTTATTAGACTTTTTCTCATACTTTTTAATATTAGTGAGTATAGTAAAACCATACAGCCACAAGAACATAAGAATGGTCATACTGGGTCAAACCAAAGGTCCATCTAGCCCCCTATATTCTTACAGGCCAATGCCAGATGCTTCAGAGGGGAATGAACAGAACAGGGCAGTTATCGAGTGATCAGTCCTAGTTTCTGACAGTCACAGTTTTAGGGACACCCAGAGTGTGTGGTTGTGTCTCTGACCATCTTGGCTCATAGCTGTTGGTGGACCTGTCCTTCATGAATTTATCTAATTCTGTTTCAAGCCTAGTTAAAGTTTTAGCCTTTACAGCCTTCCCTGGCAATGAGTTCTACAGGTTGACTGTGTGTTGTGTGAAGAGGTACTTCTTTGTGTTAGTTTTAAAACTTCTGCCTATTCATTTCATTGGGTGACACCAGTTCTTGTGTTATGCGAAGGCATAAATAATACTTCCTTATACACTTCCTCCATGCCATTTATGATTTTATAGACCTCTAACATACCTCCATCTTAGTCATTTTTTTTTCTCTAAATTGAAATATTTTAAATCTCTCCTTATACGGAAGCTGTTCCATATCCTAGTCTCTCTTGTTGCCCTTCCTGTACCTTTTCCAATTCTAATACTTTTTGAGATGGGGTGACCAGAACCATGTGCAGTATTCAAGGTATGGTCGCACCATGGATTTATATAGTGATACTATGATATATTCGGTCTTATCTATCCTTTCCTAATACCAAGGTTCATTGTCCATCTGCTGTTGACTCCCTCAAATAATCCTAATTGGTGAGGCATGGTTTCTGTTTACAGAAGTTGTGTTTGACTCTTCCCCAGCATACCATGTTCATATCTGTGTCTGATCATTCTGTTCTCTACTACAATTTCAACCAATTTTCCTGGTACTGAAGTTAGGCTCACTGATATGTAATTGCCTGACTCACCTCTGGAGCCTTTTTTAAAAATCAGAGTTATATTAGCTATCCTCAATTCATCTGGTACGGAGGCTGATTTAAGTGATAGGTTTTATATTAGAGTTAATAGTTCTGCAATTTCATATTTGACTTCCTTCCGAACACTTGGGTGAATACCATCTAGTGACTTATTAGTGGTTAATTTATCATTTGTTCCAAAACCTCTACTGACTCTTCAATCTGGAACAGTTCCTCAGATTCTTCACCTAAAGAGAATGGCTCAGGTGTGGGAATCTCCCCATATCCTCTGCAGTGAAGACTGATACAAATAATTCATTTAGCTTCACAATGGCCTTGTCTTCCTTGAGTGCTTCTTTAGCTATGATGATGCTAAATAGTTTTCCATGAATATTTTCATTTAAAGGTTAAAAAAAAAAACAGTCTAATCCTTTATAGTGATCAGTTTTAGTGTAGGCTATTCATATCTTCCAGAAGTACTTGAAAATAACAAAATAACTACATAGTGTGTGTATGTATATTTTAATTTATTTATTTTTAAATTTAGTTTTCAGGCTTCCTCCATGTTCTTCTCTGGATCCATTGTGTTCGTTCATTCTTTATAGCTCTGTTGGTCTAATGTCCTTTATCTTTTTTAATTGGGCACTAATTTCCTATAGTTATTTCTCACTACATTTTGAAATATCTTATCCCCTTTCTTGTAAAATTAGTTTAAGGATGTTTATTCATATATTTTTGTTCCACAGTAATGCATTATGTAACTAGAAAGGGATTTTAACTATTGGATTGTGGTGTAAATTCTGTTGTAGTTTTAGTCCTCATTTGTCTGTTTTCGGACAATTTTAGGAAAGGGTGAAGGAAGTTGTGGAATAGTCCAAATATATCCTGCTAAAATAAGAATGCGGGGGGAGAGGTGGGGGAATGAGAACAGTTTAAATATGTTGCATAGTGTAACTACTGCATATTTTTAGTATTTTCTTACCTCCCCCCACCAAGAACTTTGCAAATACGTATTTAGATGCTTCACTTTATTCATATCAGTAGTCCTTCTGAAGTAGCCAGTGGGACTACTCACATGAATACGGTTATGCACAACACAGGTGTTTACAGCATTTGGGAGACGTAGACTTTGGGCTTGTCTATAGCACGCAGCTTTTAGCGACAAGGCTGTGTCAGCCTTGTCGCTAAAAGTCAGCGTGTGTAAATGCTCTTTGTCAGTACTTTGTCTGCACTCTTGCCGACAAAATACTTCCAGCCACGTGAGCGGCGTTAGCCTTGTCGGCAGGAGAGCGCTCCTGCCAACAAAGTCACGTTCACACTGCCACTTGCCTTAGCAAAACTTTTTTGTTTTTCGTGGGGGTAGACGGTGGGCTGGCTTTTTTAAGTACCGTGAAAGACACAAGTTTTGTAGTCAACTTTGCAGTGTAGACATACCCTTAGTTAAGCTTTTAGGGAAGGATATAGTGGGTGTACTACTTTTTATAGATCTGGGAGGGAAGAAATTGCCTATGTAAAGCAATTACACTTGAAGTGTTCTAATAGCCCAAGATAAACATTTGGGATGTTCTCAATCATTAGACTGACCTATCTTTTTTTTTTTTTTTTTTTCTTCCCCGTTCTCCAGCTCTATTGAAAAGGTTAATTGCTGAAGATTGTATTAGATTTTAGCGGGCAAGGCAATTTTAATGTCCTGCTTTGGTGTAACAGTTTATTATTCATCTGAAGCTTAGAAGAGATAAGTTTTAACAAGCAGGCTATTTATGCTTAAAAACTGTCCAGTAAAAAGGGGGATGGGCAAGTTGGTTTTATGATTCTGAGCCTATACTGGTGCAATAATGCAAGCTTATGCAGTGAAGTTTTAAACTATACTTCAGAATTTTTCTACTTTGTAATAAGATAAACATAAATCTTAGATTTTTCTCATTTTTAAATATACTTAGTTTCTTATTGCTCTGAACTTTGAGCACATATCTTAGAAATGGAAATGCTGACATTGCAAACATATTTGTACCTTGTTGAACTTCCTTGAGCTCTATATTTTAACTTGCCTGTGACAAGTACAATGCTTCTCCTGTGCTAAATATCCATACTTACTCCTGGGGGAATTCTGCGCCACTGCACAAAGCACAAAATCAATGTACCCCACAGATTTTTTTTAAATATCCCTCCCCCCCCCCCCCCCCCAGAATAATTGATTCTGATTGGGAGGTGAAGGGAAGCTGAGAGGGGTCACATTGCAATTACACCTTTTGTTCACCAGGCACTGATGAGGTTCCAGAAGAGAGGGTAGTTAGCTCAAGAGCTGGAGCAGCCAGCTGCAGAGAGGGAGGGGGCAGAGGCTGCCTTCCTCACAGCACCCTCCCTGCAGGGACAGGTGAGGAGGCATGGGATATGGGGAGTCGCACAGGACTGCTGGGGTCACACAAACTGGGTTTCAGAAGGGATAGTGGAGGAGAGAGGCAGAGGAGCTAGTGGGGTGACATTGAGCCTGGGGCTGAATGGGAGTGGGGGTGCAGGACCACATGGGGATGGGGAGGAGGGTGCAGGCCACATGGGGATGAGGAAGAGTGGGATGCAGGGATGTGGGGAGGGGGTGGCTGAGTTGGGGTGCAGGGTCACATTGGGACATGTGCAGCTATACCTGACAGAATCGGGACAGGGAATGCAGGAACACATGGTTGCAGCAGTAGATGTGCCTGACTGAATGGGAGAGGTTGGAGGTCAGCCAGGGTCTGCATGGGGGAGGCTCCCCAACTTGCTAACAATCCCTCTCTCTCACCCCCACCCCACCCAAAAAAACCCCCCAAACTGTTCTATACTTCCCACACCCAACAACCTTCCAGGTTCACTCCCAGGCTTCTTCCCAGCAATTACTTCCCTCTCTCTCCGCTCCTCTGTTACTTCTTACTCCCCAAGTGTTTGCACTACTTGTGAGGGGTGTGGGAAATATGTTTTTGTATTGTAATTTAAATGAATTATTACTCAGAGTTCTGTATTAATATGCCTAGTAAGGAATCTATTTGTCATAAAACAATTCCTGAATCTTTTTTGTTGCCTGTATTGTTACAGACATACTTTCTGACAGGTATTTTGAAATAAATTACTAACATAATTGAAACTGGCATGATTATACTGTGTTATGACAGATAAAATATGCAGAATTTTAAATACTGTGTAGCATTTTTAATATTTTGGAGCAGAATTACCCCAGGAGTACATACTGAAAAAACTATTGGATAGTGATAGTGGTGCTCCCAACCTGCTCTAAAGGCACCTGTATTGATCACCTGAGGAGAAGGATACCTCCTTCAACACGTTTTGTGGTAACATACATCACTAAATATTTGACCTGGAATGGGGAATACTCATGTCCAAGATGAGGGTACCTGGTTAGTATATTGGATTCAACCACACTTACAATGGTCACATCTAAAGCTTTACAAAAGTAGGGTGAGGGAAGTGATATCCCACTGACAACCTTTGTGGGAGTGAAAACTATGTACATGTATAATGGATAGTGTAAGTATTCTGGAGTAACTGTTGAAATAATTTTATACTGCAAAGCATTATATTTAGAAGAAAATTTGGACACTGCTAGTGGGTTACACAAGTATTTGTGAGATAGCAATGGGAACAGTGGGCATCAGGATTCTTCTTTTCTATTCCTGGCTCTGTCATTAGATTGTGGTCTAGTTACAAATAGCATAGAAAACTGTAACAATGCTCCTGTTTGTGTCATTTGAGGGGTTTGAACCCAGGACTTCGGAGTTTGGCTTGTTTTTAAAGGTGTATATCGCTTGAGCTAAAGAACCAAATCTCTTAGCATGGAAGTACCATCGATGTCATAACCCTCTATATGTTACCCGAGTTAGTGGGGGGTTACACAAGTATCTGACTTGTCATGTTCCTGTTGAAAGTCTTTGTGGCAGAGTAGATGGGTTCTGTTCCTAGCCCTGTCTGAAGTGACACATGCAAACTATCATTTTTATTTTATCTGACAGTTACCACCGCACAAGGTATGAAGCCTTTGCTGCTAATAAAGTTTGTAAAGGGCACAAATTAATGGTGTGACGTTGCACTCCATATGTTTATGTAAATATAAAGTAACTAGAATATGCTTTATGCAAAAGGTCTCTTGTAAGGTATCATTACAAAGCTTATAATCTACAGAGTGTGTTCATCCTATTTGTATGAATGCATCATTCTTGTATCTGAAGCTAGAAATATGAAGTATTACTCTGCAGTCCTGTTGTAACTATGCAAAGTGTGGGCCATTAATGGTGGCTTGGAATCTTGATGACTCCCATTAACTAGAACAGTTGGTGGTAAATGGCTCTGTTTACTTGTAAGCCTTCTTGTATACCTGTGTGCCAGCCAATGGGTAATGAAGTCTCACAGGACATGTGAACGTGTCACAGAATACTGAAATCCATCTTAAACCTGGTACTTTTCCATTTAGAAGGAAGGGTGGAAACCCAGAGAGAGTCAAAGGATTCTCGCCTTGTGCCAAAGATATAAAAGAGGGTGGAACAGAACAAAGGATGCCAGTCATGAGGAATCGCCTAGTTACCACCTAAGCTGGAACTGACAAGGACTGACCAGGGAAAAGGATTGAGCCCATACTAGGGAGGAGTCTAGTCTGTGAAAGAAGCTTATAGGAACATCTCTGAGGGTGGAACTCTGGGCTTGCAGTTTACTTGTAACTTCTGGTAAGCTACAGTGCTCTCTGTATGAGGAGCCTGTCTCTAGTTTTGCATCCTTAAAATAGTCTGAAGGCTGGAACTTTTCACATCACAAGATTCCCTGCAATAGGGGGCCAAAATCACGTTACTCACGATAAATTTGAAACGGTTGACAATACGGTAGTGATTCTTGGCTAATGAGATCCTTATTCCTTTAGTGCATTGGAGACTTACTTTTTAATGTTGTTGGCTTTTCAGTGCTTGTCATTTTAACT
Source organism: Emys orbicularis (assembly GCF_028017835.1). NCBI lineage: Eukaryota > Metazoa > Chordata > Testudines > Emydidae > Emys > Emys orbicularis. The sequence goes on along the minus strand of NC_088688.1, from coordinate 97,169,124 downwards.
TGAAGTTTTTGGAAGGAGCAGTACCATGCTTTCTGGGCCAAAATAAGTCATGTGAATTGTTGATTTCTAACTTGTCTTAAGGAATATAATCTTTATTCTTTTAATAAAAATAAATTCTCATGATTAATGACCTATTATTAAGAATATATATTCCTCTATTGGTTTTCAAATTTCACCTCTAATAATGATCTAAAGTTATATTTAAAATATTTTAAGATGTTAAAAATCGTTGTAAACACATTTTCTTAGTTACAAGTTGATACTCTCTATAGCCTTAGTTTTAAATTTAAGATTAACCTTTGTTGTAAAACATTCTTCCAACATTCTCCCGTATTCTGTAATTACAATGACATGTTAATTTTACTCCATGTTCTTGTATGGAATTGTAATTAGAAATTAATATTTTTCTCTTTTCCTATTTCAGAATAGAAGATGAATAATCTTTCCTTTAGTGAACTGTGTTGCCTGTTCTGTTGTCCACCATGCCCAGGGAAAATTGCTTCCAAACTGGCATTTTTACCTCCAGATCCTACTTACACACTGATGTGTGATGAGAGTGGTAGTCGCTGGACTCTACATCTTTCAGAACGAGCAGACTGGCAGTACTCCTCTAGAGAAAAAGATGCCATTGAGTGTTTCATGACTAGAACCAGCAAAGGTAACAGGATTGCCTGTATGTTTGTGCGTTGCTCGCCTAACGCCAAATATACTTTGCTCTTCTCACATGGAAATGCTGTTGACTTAGGTCAGATGAGCAGTTTTTACATAGGACTGGGTTCACGGATTAACTGCAACATATTCTCATATGATTATTCTGGATATGGCGCAAGTTCTGGGAAACCAACAGAGAAGAACCTGTATGCTGACATCGATGCTGCTTGGGTGGCTCTTAGGACAAGGTAAGGAAGGAGTTAATTGCAAATTGTTTTTTGCTGTGCTTTACAAAAGTTTACTTCATGCTAGCATAGATTGAGTCTATTCCCATCTTAAAATACTGTATTCTAGAATTATCTGATTCATATAAGATCTGGGTGGTGAGACTGCCACATTTCAAGTGAATTGCTTACAGAATTACTGCTATATGTTAAATCTGTTTTAGGCTCCAGTTCTGCAAATTGGATCAGCTTGCAGGATCAGGGCATAAATGATTATAGATGGCTTGAAATTCTAGTGCCCAAAGGCAGATACTTTTGGAGCAGTCCACTTAACTAATCTGTGTGTATCCCGCTTCTATTGGAGGATTAACAGATACCAGTGTCAGCAAATGTCAACCAGGCCCACTGCTCCTGGAGTGATCTCACATTTGATCTGAGAAAGCTGTCTGCTGTTTTCCTTGTAATGTTCTTTGTTGGTGTGCTGGTAACCTGCAGCAGAGTCCTTTCCCATCTCATCCACTTCAGACCTGTAGCTTCAGCAACAAGGAACAAGTAGTTTAAGGGGCGTGTGAGGTACCCTGACGTTGCGGGAGAGGGGAGGAAGGGCCCTGCCATTGCATGATTGGGGCACACAGATTGGGAGCACTTTGCCCCTTGGGGCATGCACAACCTTTTCTAAAACCTTGTAAACTATATCTTGTATGTGTTAGAGTATTTTAAAAAACAAACATATGGACTGTCTTGCATAGACAGAAGAACAGAATAGTATAAATTGCTAGTTGTGCATCTAAACTGTAGAAAGTGCATTGTGCTTGAGAAATAGTATGTGATTGTTTTAAACACTAGTCAGATTTTCTCCCGGGTTTGGTGTGTTTTGCTGTGCTCTCCCAGAGCAAAGCTAGTCTTAAATCCAATATAGCCTGCTGTATGAGGAGATCATCTGATGGTGTGGTATCACTGTCATAGAATCATAGAACTGAAAGGGAACTTGAGAAGTCCTCTAGTCTGTCCCCTGCACTAAAGGCAGGACTAAGTATTATCTAGACCATCCCTGATGTGTTTGTCCAACCTATTCTTAAAAATCCCCAATGATGGAGATTCCACGATCTCCCTAGGAAATTTATTCCAGTGCTTTACCACTCTGACAGGAAGTTTTTTCCTAATGTCCAACGTAAACCGCCCTTACTGCAATTTAAGTCCGTTGCTTCTTTTCCTATCCTCATAGGTTAAGGAGAACAATTTTTCTCCCTCCTCCTTGTAACAACCTTTTATGTACTTGAAAACTGTTATCGTGTCCCCTCTCAGTCTTCTCTTCTCCAGACTAAACAAATCCAGTTTTTCCAATCTTCCCTCATAGGTCATGCTTTCTAGACCTTTAATCATTTTTGTTGCTCTTCTCTGGACTTTCTCCAGTTTGTCCATATCTTTCCTGAAATGTGGTGCCCAAACTGGATACAATACTCCAGTTGAGGCCTAATCAGCACAGAGTAGAGCGGAAGAATTACTTCTTGTGTCTTGCTTACAATATTCCTGCTAATAAATGCCAGAATGAGGTTTGCTTTTTTTGGCAACAGTGTTACACTGTTGACTCATATTTAGCTTTTGATCCACTATGACCCCCAGATCCCTTTCTGCAGTACTCCTTCCTAGGCAGTCATTTCCCATTTTGTATGTGTGCAACTGATTGTTCCTTCCTAAGTGGAGTACTTTGCATTTGTCTTATTGAATTTCGTCCTAATTTACTTCAGACCATTTCTCCAGTTTATCCAGACCATTTTGAATTTTAATCCTGTCCTCCAAAGCACTTGCAACCCCTCCCAGCTTGGTATCGTCCGCAAACTTTATAAGTGTACTCTCCATGCCATTATCTAAATCATTGATGAAGATATTGAACAGAACCAGAACCGATCCCTGCGGGATGCAACTCGTTATGCCCTTCCAGCATGACTGTGAACCACTTATAACTACTCTCTGGGAATGATTTTCCAGCCAATTGTAAATTTAGCACCTTCGTGACCAAGACAGAGTCTGCTCTGCAGGCAGCTCTGGCCCAGAGACAGCGCGCTCAGGAATGCAGCAGGAAAAATCCCTTCCACCCCAGGGGCACCTGTTCCAAGCCCCCCAGAGTGAACACACACACCCACAGGAAAAGTACAGTGGATATAAGAAAGGGAGATATTTACACCTCTACCTTGATATAACGCGACCCGATATAACACGAATTCGGATATAACGCGGTAAAGCAGTGCTCTGGGGGGGGGGAGCTGAGCACTCCGGTGGATCAAAGCAAGTTCAATATAATGCGGTTTCACCTATAACACGGTAAGATATTTTTGGCTCCCGAGGACAGCGTTATATTGAGGTAGAGGTGTATTTACAGAGGGATGAGAGGAGAAAAACAACAAGAGAAAGTATAAGGGGAGCAGTAGAACAGGGTTTCATCCAAACCAAGGCCCCACAGGCCCAGTGGTTCCTCAGTGTCTGTCCTTCCAGACTGTGCTATGTGTCTGCACACAGAGTTCAGGAGTCCTGAGCAAAGTTCCCATCCAGTGATGAGTCTTGGGTGCTCCTGGTCATCTTCAGCGCCAGTGAATTTTTTCCCAACAAACCTCTCCGGTGCCCTCTTCTGCTGCTCTCTGCAAAGCCACATAGAGCGACCACCTCCCCACTTAATTAGCTAGCAGCCTCCCTCCTTATTCCCAGTGCAGAGTCAGAAGCCCCATGCAGCTCTAGGCAGCAGTGATACTGGGTCCAGCTCCAGCCTGTCCTTCTTGAGCGATTCCTCCCTGACACAGTGCTCCTCCTGGCTCCTGTCCTGGGGTGTCCCCGATCGGCTGCCCTGTCCTTCCCAGGCTTTAGGCAGGTTCTCTGCTGCTTCACTTTGTGAGGGCCTGCAGGCTCTCCCCCAGAGCTCCAGAGCCACACACCCCGAGTTTCCCTCCTTTCTCTCGCTGCTCCCACTCCCAGGAAAAAGATTTAAAGGGGCCGTGCTCTCTAAACCCCAAAGGGGTTACACAGTTATGCACACATCTTGTAGCTCCATCTAGGTTATATTTCCCTAGTTTGTTTATGAGAAGATCATGTGAGACAGTATCAAAAGCCTTACTAAAATCAAGATATACCACATGTACCGCTTCTTCTCCCCCCCCGCTGCCGCCCTTCACAAAGCTTTCTTTGACAGGGTAACAAGCCATCAGGTTAGTCAGCATGGATTTGTCAAGAACAAATCCTGTCAAACCGTTACTTATCACCTTCTAAGTGTTTGCAAATTGATTGCTTAATTATTTGCTCCATTATCTTTCCGGATACAGAAGTTAAGCTGACTGGTCTGTAGTTTCCCGCTCCGGTTGTCCTTATTTCCCTTTTTATGACTTACAAACTGCTACCTAGCTCTGGCCAGCATAAGGAGCATACCCAGGGATTCCAGTAGCCCTGGAAATCCCCAGCTACTGGATTTAACTCCCAATGCCTTAGGGAGAGGAGTTAAAATTACACAGGCAACTTTAACTTTGACATTTCAACCTTTTTGAATGCTTCACTGTACAACTTGAATTCTTGTAATATTTTTGATGGGATTAACAAGGACTTCATAGCTAAGATTGAGAGGTTTCCTTCAAGTTTTTCTCCCCCACATCTTGTTAATTTCTGGGGTAAAAAAATCTTAATTTTTTTCTGTATAGACTACCTCATCTGATTTGTAGCCAGAGGGGGCAGTTATTTCACTGTAAAGTACTCTAAAGAGATAGGGTTTCTCAAAAGTGGAAGTGTTTGTAAAACAAAGGCTTGTTTTTAACATGCATGTTTTGAATATTTTAGTCTGATTTGTTTTATACATAACCCATTAATGGGAACTAATGCACAGAATTACATTTAAAATGTGCGTGGAAACGTGAAATTTAAGACTCTGGGAGTCCAGGAAGGCCTAAGTTAGTAGTATGGTTTATAGTTTCCACTGAACACTATATAAACATATGCTGAGTTTATAAATGCAATGACCAAAGAACTACGGAAATGGTGTACTGTGTAGGCTTGATTTTCTTTCCTCCCCACCCCCCCTGCCCCAACAACTTTCTGAAAAGTTCCTTTCCACCTGAAACCTTTCACGGATAATCTCCCTTTAAAGGAGACCAAGTTTAGGTAATTGAACAAGGTGTTTTTGAGTTATGAATAGTGACTTCCACATTCCTTAGCTGCCCCCCCCCCAAAAAAAGTGGGTGCTTCATCCCATAGTGTGACAAGCAGTCTTTTAAAGATCTTTTTGGCACCCTTTGCTGGTTGCCTGATAGGGAATCTTCTCTCCAGCCTATTTTTGTAAAATTAAGTCTAAGTAAATAGCTATTTAAAATATTAGCATTCTGTGTCTTAATATAAAATTACAGTATGGATACTAGTAGCTAAGAAACCACTACAAGCTTTCTTGTTTGTAATGAGGTCCACAAATCCATGATATTGTGTACTCCACTCTAGCCTTGGAGGCAGATGAAATCTGTCAATCAGAGGTAGGGGAAGTGTGTCTCTACCTCTCAGGCCTATGTAGTGAAGTCCAGGCAGGCTTTACCTCAGCCCCTTTGGGCATGAAAACTATCGAGGGCATTAGGCCCACAGGAATAAGTAAATAAGAAAAGAAAATTGTCATCTGACACCCTAAGTGCCCTTGCATGCCTTCACAAACAATGCTAACGTGGGTGGACAGTATTGCAAGTATGGTCTCTCTCAACTCATTAAAAAAATTGTACAGCCCAAATTTCTGCCCGAGGAGGAGTCGGGGAACGCAGGCAGCTATCCTAGATTTTCTATGAATGGGTGAAAATGAACCTGCCCCTGTTCTTCAAAATCAAAGCCTTATTCCATGTTGTTCCTAGGCCATCCCCAAAAGAATCAGGATGCACTTTACTGGTATCTCAGTTTTTCAGACTCCTGCAAGGGTTGACAGTATTCACTCACTCTACAGTAACCCCATGTGGATGAAAGTATTGTACCACCTGCACCATAGGCTTGAATCTTGTTCTCACAAAGCTGACGCAGCCTCTGTTCAAACCTTAGTCAAACTGTTCTCTGTACCATCTATCTTTGAGGACCGTAATCTTCATAGCCATCACACCAGCCCAAAGTTTTGTGATATGATTCTATTTCTCCAGTGTTCCATAAGAATAAGGTGTTTGTGTCTTTATTCATAATTCTTGTCTAAGGTGACCCCTGATTTCCATTTAAATGGGGCAGTTAGCCTGTTTATATCTTCCCCCCCCCCCAACCTCATTGATATTTAAAGGAGCTCAAACTCTGTACTCTAGATGTTCGGAGGGCCCAAAGTTTGATCCTAAATAGACAATTTATCTTCTAGTTTCCCTATGCTTCTCAGGCAGATAAGGGAAGACCAGGGGTCTGCCAATCGCAACCCAAAGGTTGTCCAAATGTTTGACACTGTGTATTACTCTTGTGATGTTGCAGGTCTTCAACCTCTTGGAGATATCTGTTTATGCAGAACTAGACACATGGCAATTCCTATAGCGTGTTCTTGCTCTATCATCTTAGTATTTTTCAGAGCTGCTAATTGAAACTCTATATGCTCTTTAAGTGGCAATGTTTCCCTCAGTCTCTAAATCTGAGGCCCAGTTTGGGAGAACAGTATTAGTCATTTCTTACTAATACACTCTCTCTCAAAACTGATGCACTATTTGGGAGGATATTTCTGTACTCTGTTAAACTAGAACTTCTCCACCAACCTCAGTGGAGATTGTACTGCTTACTAAATGCCCACAAGTGGGAACAGAGCAAGTAAAGGCCACCTTGAAGAAGAAAGTTACTTACAGTAACTGTAGTTCTGGTAGAATGTTTATGTCCACTACCCACCTTCTCTTCAAATCTTTGGAGTCTAGTGTTAAGTATTGCCATTGAAGGACAGCAAGAAGAGAAGGTAGAAAGGAAATGTGGCCCCAACTGACACTGCTTGTATAATTCCATGCTTGTATGTCCCACTCATCACATGTGGAAATGTGCAGTGGCAGCAATGCTCTTGAGCTAACCTTACTGATTAGTAGCTTCTCTATTTCAGTTTTGTAAACTTTGAGGCCAGTAGTAGCTGAGGAAGCAGTATGTTCAGTGTCGTGGAGTCACCGGGCAATGCTCTGGAACTACTCCATACGAAGCCAATCAGGACTCTGGGGGAGCATGCCTCCTCTCTGTGAGCATACTGTCTCCAGGGCAAGAAGCTTACACAGGGTCTGAGCTTGGAGCATTCAGCATCCCCTTCTCACACCTTGCACTTCCCACAGCGAGTCCGCACAGGCGGGGCTCCTGGGGAAGCCAGAGGGCCCTGCACCCCAGTTCCGCAGTCAGACATGACTCTCAGCCAGCCAGTAAAACTGAAGGTTTATTAGACAATAGGAACACAGTCTAAAACAGAGCTTGTAGGTACAGAAACAGGACCCCGAAGTCAAGTCCACCTTGAGGGCAGGGAGACCAGACTGTGGGTCTGGGCCTCCCTCTCTTTCCCCAGCCAGCTGCAAACTGAAACTCTCCAGACCCTCCTCTGGCCTTTGTCTCTTTCCCGGGCCAGGAGGCAACCTGATCTCTTTGTTCTCCAACACCTTCAGCTGGCACCTTTGCAGAAGAGGGGCCCAGGCCATCAGTTGCCAGGAGACAGGGTGTCGGCCATTCTCTATCCAGACAGCCTTGCACTGGCCCTCTAAGGCGGGGGTCTCCAAACTACGGCCCGCGGGCCAGATTCGGCCCGGGGCTTCCATTTGTCCGGCCCTCCAACCAACAGGGGAGAAGTGAACAGCTGAGTAGGCACGAGCAGGGAGGGGCCGCCGGCAGCAACTCACACGGGGCAGCAGCACAGCTGAGTTGTGCAGAGGGGTGAGGGCCTCTGGGAGCCAGTGTCCCCCCAGAAGGAGAGCCAACTTAGGGGAGAGTCGTTGCTGCCAGGGCCAGCTCCAGGCACAAGCCAAACAAGCTCATGCTTGGGGCGGCAGATTCTACGGGGCGGCATTCCGCCCAATCCTAGGGCAGCACAGCCGCTTTATTTTTGTTGGTTGTTGTTGTTGTTGTTTTTGTTTTGTTTGCTAATCCGGCCGCCCTGTAGGGGGCGGCGGCGCGGAGGAGGGGAGCGCCCTGCTGGAAGCGGGCTGCGCGCTCCGTCTGCCCCAGCCTGTGCCAGGTCCGTAGCAAGCCCTGCAGGGCATCCCACGTCCTTCTCTCCCAGCTGACTGGAGCGGCACGGAGCCCTCCCGGCAGGCGGTGCGGCGGTCGGGGCCGCGTGGCGAGCGCACCGCTGAAGCCCTGGCCGCCCCCTTCTCTCTCTCCCCCCCCGCTCCCTCCCCCTGCACCCCCACTAGCTGGGGCACGTCTGTAGCGCAGGGAGTTGTTTCCTGCTTTGCCGCTCGGGCCGCGCCACAGGTGGTTGTTTTTTTAATTTTTGTTTGTTTGTTTTTTTGCTTGCGGCGGCAAAAAAGCCAGAGCTGGCCCTGGTTGCTGCAGCCGAGCACAGGCACGGACCCCTGCCTTAGAGTAAAAATACAAGTCAGATGCTTAATTACATCTCCAATAAATGGAGTAAAGAAGATGGAAATTAACAATTTCATAATGGTTAAATTTTAACTACATCACTAATAGAACCAAACAGTATTTGTATGATACAAATGTGAGTTTTTAGAAATAAAATTAAAAAAAAGAAATGATTTTTAATGTATTGACAAATATTTTGTGATTTCACAGTACCTGCATCAATTAACTTTTATACGTGATTTAGAATTTAATGCAACACTGACACAGAGTGTAGTAGAGTAGTGTTGTTTTTTAACAATTTTGCACATATTTGCAATATTTAATTTCTTTCACAGTCGCTTCGGCCCATGAAGCCCCTTCAAAAATCTAATATGGCCCTCGTCTCATAAAGTTTGGAGACACCTGCTCTAAGGCTCTGCAACAATCACACACCCTTATCCCACCAACTAGATACTTAAGAAATGCATAGGGGGAAACTGAGGCACCCACACAGTAGTCAGAGAGAACATTAAGAATAGTCGCACTTCATCACATCCAGTCATTGCAGAGAAAAGATTACTTTGTACTATTCTTGAACTACTTTTCCCAGCTTATAGTTGTGACCAAATCCCTTGGCCGAAGGAAAGGATTGTTAAAAACTTGAACAGCAAGGGAAATGTGGGGAATTTACCCACAAAAACGTATTTAATTCTGTATAATAATTTGAGCTTTCATTTAAAGTTTTGTAGAAGGACCTGCATTTTTCAAAAATAGATAATTTGAGAAATTTCTGAATGCAATAAATTAAACACAGTCCATGTTATTTGTTTGAGGATTCTATATGTTCTTTATTGAGAGTTTGTATAGCACAGGGGTTCTCAGACTTGGGTTCAGAACCCCTCAGGTTATTACATGAGAGGGTCGTGAGCTGTCAACCTTCACCCCAAACCCTGCTTTGCCTCCAGCATGTATAATGGTGTTAAATATATAAAAGTGTTTTTAATTTATAAGGGGGGTTGCACTCAGAGGCTTGCTGTGTGAAAGGGATCACCAGTACAAAAGTTTGAGAACCACTGGTATAGCATATATCAGTCAGGCAAATGATGCAATAAACGTTGGCATGGGTTTTTGAGATTCCCTTACCTTACATCTAAACGATTATATAATTGCAGAATAAGGAAATGAGAAAATTATGGGTAAGTGCTTAGATGTTCACGTATATACACAGAAATAACAGGGTGGGTCTTTAGTGTGGATAAATTGTACTGGTGCATCAAAATACATAATTGTGTATTGTCTGCATGATGGACGTTTGGGAAGTGATTCCAGGATGTATTTTCCCATTTTGTCTTATAGCTGATAAATGGATTTGTCCTTCAGCCATTCCTTATGTCTAGGTGTCTTATTCTTCTTCCCAGTGTTTAAAAATTACACATGTGGCTATAATCGTAACTACTATTTCTCTGAATAATGGGTGAGATCACAGTTCAGAATAATCAAAAACATAGATGAGCTCTAAGGATGCATCTTCCCAGTATCTTAATGTTTTTTAATTTTTTGGTGAATTTCTAGCCAATATTTTGCTGTAGTAGGGCAATACTTTATATACTCCCTCTTTGACGTGGCCAGCTGTGAACAGTGGATTTACATCCTAATTTCTGAAGTCTGAGGAGTCAGATGAAATCTGTTTCATTTTTACAATGTGTAGTCATTTTTAAATTGATACCTGGTTGCTCTGTACCCATTTTGCTAGCTTTCTGTTTTATATTTTGACTACTAGCTTCTGTGTTTAAATGTAATGTTTTCTGGCTTGGATAATTGGGAAATTGTTTAAGGCACTTGATGGTTGAAGTACTTAGGGTTTTGTGTTTGTTTGTTTGTTTGTTTGTTTTGTTTGTTTGTTTGTTTGTTTGTTTGTTTGTTTGTTTGTTTGTTTGTTTGTTTGTTTGTTTGTTTGTTTGTTTGTTTGTTTGTTTGTTTGTTTGTTTGTTTGTTTGTTTGTTTGTTTGTTTGTTTGTTTGTTTGTTTGTTTGTTTGTTTGTTTGTTCAGGATGGATTTTGAGACTTTCTGGAAATTGAAGTTAACTAAGTATTCTATCACTGCATATACCAGCCAGTCGTCATACAATTGTCTAGCCATATTTTGTATAATATGGACCAGATTCTTCCCTTCCCTTTCTGATCCCTTTGCATAGATAGCTTCAGTGATACAAAGGGGTGAGTCTAGTTGTCTGTTCAGCTGAGAACTCCTCTGGTATGAGTGTTCTCAGCTGGTGTAAAGCCAGTGTAGCAGGCTTCTATGCCTCTACTTCCCCCATAGGCCAAATAAATGTATGAGGGGGCATGGCCAGTGCTTCAGCTCTTCTCAGCTGGTAGACTGTCTTTTTTAGGACAGTTGCCAGTTGGCATACGTTCAAGTTGTCGCTGACACTGGGATCAGGGACAACCTAGACAGAATCAAGGAGCCAAAACAAGCTACCTGCATGTCCTTTCTTTGCTGTGCTAAGTTGATCTTGAATGTAATAGAGAATCTATATCTTCACCTTCTACTTTAAATACCGGTCTTCCCAGATAAGCTCCCCAAAGTATCTGGCTAGGTATATGTTCACAAGTGCCTGATAGTAAGGCCAGGTCTACCTTTAGAAGCACTTTGCTGGTATAGTTTTACTGGTATACTATACCAGCAAAGTGGTCCTCATGTGGACACAGTTTTATACCAGCAAACACAGCCCCCTTGTCACCTTCCCCACAAAATAAGCTATACAACTAAAAGCAGTTTTGCCAGTATTACTGCATTTATGCTAGGCTAGAGACTTCTGACCAGCATAGCTATGCTGACAAAAGTTTGTCATGTATACTTAGCCTAACTTTCATATGTATTGAATTGGTATGATAACAATGTTTTACAAATACCAGTGCAAATGTACACCATACTACTGTATTAGTTACAAAAATTAAAGCTGAGTTCCTAAAGGGTGCAGCTTCTCATATCTTCAAGAGGAGCTCTGAGTTTTATTTTTCTGAGTAGTCTAAGGACTACTTTAAAACATACTGGCAGGCATTTTTCTCAACGTATTAATGTTACACAATGTGGGAGGGATATCTAAACGTGTGATACCACTATTTCAACATGTTGTAAAAATGACCCTGCTTTTCACAAATTGTATTAAATGGTGAAATACTATTTTATTAAAACCTTTATTTAAAAAAAAAAAAAAACCCTTACAGCTATTTTTTTCTCACCGTTTTTCTGTTTTCTTCTGATATATTCTAAAATATTTCACTACTTTAAAGCTTCTGTTTGTCCTACTCCCTCTTCTCTCCCTCTCTTCTCCCCCCCCCCCCCCCCATTTATGCTGTTTGGTTTTATTTTGTGTTCGTCTCTTTAGATTTTTCCTGTGCACATTTGCTCATCCTCTCTTCTAAGGGCAACTCTCATTTTCAAATCCATTTTTTTTTAATTTCCCTTTTCTCCATTACTTTGTCTACTACTTCCCATCTATTCCCACTAGCTTCTTCTGTGCTCTGTACCCATCTGTTCTAATTCTGCTTCAGTTAACCCCTTTCTTCAGTTTGACATGTTCTCTCTCTACCAAGCCCTGATATTTCTTCAATGAACTTCCTAGCAGTCAGACTGTAAAGAGCTGTGTACCTCTGGCAGAGGATGGGAGGAGTACTGATCATGGCAATTAGTGCTCATTTGGTTCTTTCCCCTTTAAGGCTTCGAAGCACCAGTTCATTAATTGCTTTTCTGTGGCCATGCTCTTATGGGAGGTGAGTGATGTAGAAGAAGGTTGTTGCACTGGACGCCTTCTGGTTTGGGCAGCAGAAATCTGGTTTCTGGCTCCGTTACAGTCTGCCTGTGTGGCCTTGGACAGGTCATTGAATCTCTTTCCCTTGTTCCCCATTTGTAAAATGGGTGTTATACTTACCAAAAGTAGATTCTCAATCACTTCAAGTCTTTGAATCAAAATAGATGTCTGCCTATAAAAGATAATCTCCAGATTAATCAAGCCATTATTTCTGGTCAAAGGAACTACTGCACGAAATTGTATAGTCTATTATGCAGTTTGACAGATTAGATTATCATAATGGTCACTTCTGGCCTTAAAAATCTATGAATGAGCAGAGCCCAGCTCACTGTGATTTTTGTCATCACAGACAAATGGGCATCTTCTTGCTCCTAGAAGGTGGCGATAGGAATAATTTATCGCATCCTATATAACAAGAGTAGCTGGTTGTCACTCAGTTGAGTATGCTAGTAGCAACTAACATAAACAAATGTTGTGCTCTCTTCCTAAGCTCCAGTGCCCCTGCTGCTGCTGCTCACAGCTTTGCAAAGCTGCAGCAGAGTGAAAACTAAGTCTTGCCAGTTTTGTTATGCAGAAGTGAAACTCTCAAAAATTTCCCCACTCTGCATAGGGAACCCTGAGCTGCAGCAGAGGAAGACACTAAAGCAGTTTACTGGGGAACAGAACTTAAAATGGAGATACCAGCTCACAGCCGCCACGAAATAGAGTAGCTGAGACATGGACTCTCATCACAGTGGCTAGGAGGGTCTGGGATGCATGGGAGGAACAGAAAGGGAGGATCTTCTACCTTAGAGCAGCTAAATAGGGTTCAGTGAGAGGGAGCTCGATGTCTCTGTCTGTCTAGACAGCTAACCAGAGACAGTATGAAGGATGGAACCCCTTAACAAGCATCCAAGCTCTCCCTTATCTAGATCAGTAGTTAATCTGTTACTGTATTCGGCCTCTGACCAGTTACCTAATGCCTCAAAGAGAGAGATGCAAGAAACCCCAAATTGAACAATTATGGAGTAACCAGCCCATACAGGAAGTCAGTTAATGGTTAGCTTATTCCTTGAATGAAGCATGAAGGTTTTATATGCCTTCCAAATGTTAAGGTTTTTCTAAAATCCGATCTAACATAGCTGGATGTTCTTACTATTCATATAAACTTGCAGTGTTTTTTTTAATCTTGCTAAGCTCTTGGCCTCAGTGGAATCTGATGAGGATGAATTAACAGACTAATAGTGTGGTTTGCAAAAATACTTCCTGTCATCAGTTTTAAATTTGTTGCCTGTCAGTTTCATTGAATGTCTCCTTATTGTTGCATTATGAGAACAGCTAAATAGGAGTACCAAGTCCACTTTCTCTGTACCATTCATTATTTATATATCTATCACGTCCCTCCATTATTTGTTCTCTGAACTGAACAGTTCCAGTATTTGCCATCTCTCTTCATGTGAAATGTTTTCCATTCCACTGTTTCATCATCTGGCTCTGAACCATTTCTATTTCTGCTACATATTTTTGAGACAGGGTGACCCAGAGTTGAACATGTCATTCCATAAAATGGGTTGTATTCTAAACTGAGTGAAGAAGCTCTTGGATAGCAGAGAGAATGCTTTCTGTCTTCCAGCGGGAGTGACAGAGGTTGATGATGGTCTGTGTGAGAGACTAGAAAGCCAATATGAAAGATGGAGAGGACTGAGCAGGATCCAGAAACAGCACCCACTTTGCAATTGTAGCACCAACCTCTTTTCAAACAGGGAGGGTCCTGGGCATCTCTCCAGGGCTTTGTTTCTTGATCTGACCTGAAGGAACATGCATAATTTTTCAATGTTTTTTGGCTGGTTGGTATCTAGTAAATTTTTTTTCAAGTCCTAATTATAAGCCTTTTTTTCTCGAGTTTAAAATTTTGTGGTACTAATTTGGATGAGCTGAAATTTGACATTGCCTCTATATAGGAGAATTTTATTTGAGAGTTGGGTTTGTGGTTTAACAAGGTGATGCTTCATTTTACTTGTAAGTAATTTTTCTAAAATTAAGAGTGGCTGAGTAATGTTGTAACTGACAGTCTTCTTTAGAGTCCCATGTTTGCTGCATATCCAGTATTAACAGCTCTTTTGTACAGTGTTTATTACACAAGTTTGTGGCAAATGGAATAGCGTTTAATGAAACACTTCTACCTTGGTATTTTATTAAAGGGGTGGGAAAGGACTATACAACCATTTAACAAGTAGATTATTTACTAAATTTTTGAAGTCAATATCAGATGTCTATAAAGTTTACACCAATAAAAGATGACATTATCCATAACTAGGGCCCTACCAAATTCAAAGCCATAAAAAACGTGTCACGGCCTGTGAAATTGGTCTCCTCCTGTTAAATCTGGTCTTTTGTGTGCTTTTACCCTATACTATACAGATTTCACAGGGGAGACCAGTGTTTCTCAATTTGGGGGTCCTGACTCAAAAGGGAGTTGCAAGGTTATTTTGGGGGGGAGGGGCACAGTATTGCCATCCTTACTTCTGCACTGCCTTCTTCGGCTGCCCAGCCCTGAAGGCAGTGCCCCACCAGCAGCAGTACAAAAGTAAGGGAGGCAATACCATACCATGCCACTCGTACGTCTGCGCTACTGCTGGTGGCGGCTCTGCTTTCAGAGTTGGGATGCCAGCCAGCAGTTGCCACTGTCTAGCTGCCCAACTCTGACGGCAGCAGCAGCACAGAAGTAAGGGTAGCTAGCAGTATCACAACCCCCTCTATAATAACCTTGAGGACACCACCACACACACACACACACCCCGCGTGTGCGTGAACGAACACACACACACACACCACTCCTTTTTGGGTCAGGACCCCTACAGTTACAACACCATAAATTGCTGAAATCATGAAATTTATTTTTTAAATCCTATGGCCATGAAATTGACCAAAATGGACCGTGAATTTGGTAGGGCCCTATCCATAACTTGAGTATAGTGGGGAAGAAAATGGACTGTGACAGCAGCATGAGCCTTTTTTGTTGTCACTGGGCTTTATTGTTAAACATATTTAAGTTCTTTGTTTAAAAAAAAAAAAAAATTGTCCCAAATTTGGCATGTCCATAACTTAGTTAAATCTGATGTAGAAAGCTGCCTTGATTTAAAATACCTTGTCCTCTTGGAATACAACAAACACTTCTGATTTCTGTAGCAGGATAACTAGTGGACTTGATTCCAGAGTTCTCCTGACTTTATCCATGGTGCTATTGCATACATGTATCCTTTAAACAAAAAACCCATATTTCAGTATCTTTCCAGACATAAGACAAAAATGTTTGACAAATACAAAACTGGTAGTAGAAAAGCTTTACTGTCAAAATTTTAAGTCTGACAAAAGCGGAAGATTGAAGTACAGGAAAGCAATATTACAACTACAATATCTGGTTCTCTTACTAGTCACTTTTGTTCATCCTACTTGGTAAATTTTGATCCACAAATATGATCATTTTTCTGCCTAATTCATATAACAAAACCGATTCAATTTATTTTAGTGTATACCAGTTTTTAACACTCTCTTAATTTTGTAGGTACGGAATCCGCCCTGAAAATGTGATTATATATGGCCAAAGTATAGGAACGGTACCCTCTGTGGATCTCGCTGCTCGGTATGAGAGTGCTGCTGTAATTCTTCATTCTCCTTTGACCTCGGGAATGCGAGTAGCCTTTCCTGATACGAAGAAGACCTACTGCTTTGATGCATTCCCAAAGTAAGTTACTATTAACTGTGACGGGTTAGATCACAGAACCCCCCTTGGGAGCTGCCAACTGATGAGCCAAGACTACTTCTGCTCCTGCTTTCCCTTCCAGCTCGGGACCCGAGCACCCTGTCTTGCTGAACCAGACACTCCCGTCTGCTCCAACAAAAACCCAGGGTCTGAATTACTTGCCCCAAAACTGCAGACTTAACTGAAAGCAGCTAACGGAAGTGTTTTTGTCTTTAACACTCAGATGCCCAACTCCCAGTGGGGTCTAAACCCAAATAAATCCGTTTTACCCTGTATAAGCTTATACGGGATAAACTCATGAATTGTTAGCCCTCTATAATACTGATAGAGAGGTATGCACAGCTGTTTGCTCCCCCAGGTATTAATACATACTGAGTTAATTAATAAGTAAAAAGTGATTTTTATTAAATACAAAAAGTAGGATTTAAGTGGTTCCAAGTAGTGACTGACAGACAACAAAGTAAGTTACCAAGCAAAATAAAATAAAACACGCAAATCTATGTCTAATAAAACTGAATACAGATAATCTTACCCTTAAAGATGCTTCAGTAAGTTTTTTCCTCAGACTGGACATCTTCCAGGCCTGGGCACAATTCTTTCCCCTGGTACAGCTTTTGTTCTAGCTCAGGTGATAGCTATGGGATTCTTCATGATGCCTCTCCCTTTTGTTCTGTTCCACCCATTTATATATCTTTTTGCATAGGGCGGGAATCCTTTGTCCCTCTCTGGGTTCCCACCCCCTCCTCAATGGAAAGACACCAGGTTAAAGATGGATTCCAGTTCAGGTGACATGATCACGTCACTGTAAGACTTCAAGCCTTCAATCCTCCCAGCCTGACTCACAGGAAGGCTTGCCTGCAGACAGAGCCATCCGCGGTCAGTTGTCCTGGTTGATGGGAGCCATCAAGATTCCAAACCACTATTAATGGCCCACGCTTTGCATAATTACAATAGGCCCTCAGAGTTATATTTCATATTTCTAGTTTCAGATACAAGAGTGGTACATTTATACAAATAGGATGATCACACTCAGTAGACTATAAGCTTTGTTAATGATACCTTACAAGAGACCTTTTGCATGAAGCATATTCCAATTACATTATATTCACTCATTAGCATATATTTATAAAATCCTATAGAGTGCGACGTCACACTAACATTCTCAGAATAGGGAAGAAAGTAATCTTGCAAATTCTTTGCAGTTGTCCTTTAAGGTAATATTAAAAAATGCTAATATCCTCTAATTACATAATTTGTTTGCCAGAAGCTGGGAATGAGCAACAGGAAATGGATCACTTGATGATTACCTGTGCTCTTCATTCCCTCTGGGGCACTTGGCATTGGCCACTGTTGGAAGACAGGACACTGGGCTAGATGGACCTTTGGTCTGACTCAGTATGGCCATTCTTATGTACAAAGAGTGAATCAAGACCTGATGAATCCAGAAACTTTTGAATACATGAAAAAAGATTAACAGTAATTTATAAAATTAAAAATATTTTTATAATGCTTGATTCACACATTTGTGAATGTTTTATGTTGCTAATCAGTTTTATAGGTGTCTTTGTATTAAAAGGTAAGGGGAAAAATATAACTGTCCCAAATATAACTAGTGGGTGGTCCTGGCCGGTGTATTGATGGCTCTGAATAAAGTGTCTCTTTGAGTCTGTTGCTCAGACCAGCAAGGACTGGGAAAAGCTATGCCCTCACTGCTGCTACCCATGCTACTGCAGCTACGCTGCTATTTATACTTGTGCTAGCTTGATGAGAATTAGAATGAGCGAAGGAATCGCACCTCTAGTTCATAGCGCAGCCATAGCCTAAGGACAGATCTAAACTAACAAGTTAAGTTGGCCCAGCTATGTCGTTCAGAGTTGTGAAAAATCCACACCCCTGAGCAACATAGTTAAGCTGACCTAACCCTTGATGTAGACAGCACTAGGTCAATGGAATAATTCTTGTATCAACCTAGCTACTGCTTGGTGGTGGATTAACTACAGCAATGGGAGAACTCTTCCCGTTGCTATAGCAAGAGGCTACACTGAAGCGCTACAGCTGTGTTGTGCCTGTTTACGTGTAGACATAGCCTAAGAGTCTTATTCTTGAAGGTTACGTGTGTAAAGTTGACTGTTCTGTGTTCATTTTTGTATCTCTTTTCTTGCAGCATTGACAAAATTTCTAAAATAACATCGCCAGTGTTAATAATCCATGGGACTGAAGATGAAGTAATTGACTTTTCGCATGGCTTAGCATTATTTGAGCGTTGCCAGAGACCTGTAGAGCCACTGTGGGTAGAAGGAGCAGGCCATAATGATGTGGAACTTTATGGACAGTACCTTGAACGATTAAAACAGTTTGTATCACAGGAACTGGTGAATTTGTAAAGTACTTTATATATTTACATGCTTTTTCATTTCACTGCAGAACTGCACATTTTGATAAATACTAACATAAAACCTGAAGGTTTTGTTTTCAAATCATGTCAGTTGCCTTCATAAATGTACAGGTAATGATTTGTGAACATAATTAATGAAGGTTTTAATACCAGTATTATAAACTGGAATAACATGATCATGCAGTTCAGCTTCTGTAGTTCGTATACTATGTGTGCGTTTTCTTTTTAGATGTACAAAATATCACAAGGAGTACTGTATGAAATTTTAATTATGTAAAATCAGATGCTGTAAAAGTGTTGCCAAATGCTTTAGCATATCAGAAACAAATTTATAAATATTTTTTAAACATCTCAAAATGTACTGTGACTTATTCTGTTGCACAGGTGTACACTAAAAATCAGACTTCTAAACAGCTGTACTTGTAAAAATACCAATAGCCATGAGATTTAAGCAAATATGTAATGAAAACATAGACACTCACTGGAATTGGCCCAGGCCCTGTTTTATAGGGAGCAGGTCAAAACAAGTTTTGTGTTGTTTTTTTTTTGTTTTTTTTTTTTGCTACTGTGCATTATATCTTATGTCTTGTGGTTAATTTGTTGTTTTTGTTTTGTTTTGTAACTTGGAAGATGAGGTTTAAATCTGCCTACTCATCTATTCCTTAGCTAAACAGGTTATTCTGTAAAATGAAGTCCTAAAATAACACTGTTATAACAAATTTCATTCACATGCTCACTACTGAGGTGTAACTAAATATTTTAGTGGTTTATTTGAAACCAGTAAGGTATTTAGAGCTAGGAGCTAGTTTTAAATGTCAATTCTATAGAGATGCAGTATATGGATAGACAAACTTCCAGGATTCTTTCTAACTTTGTAATGAACAAATGCAAGCTTGCAGTTGTCAGTTCAGGTTTACTTTTGGGTGTTTATTAGTGTGCAACCTATTGTTTTTATTACTGTATGAAAATTTTACTAATCTGCTCCTGAACAGTGAAGAAAGAGAATGTTGACACTTTTTTGTATTAACTCATAGTGAAATACATTTTGTAAGTTGCCTTTCCCTTGAATGAGTTTTGCTTGAATAAAACTATGAAAAATAATGACAAACTTAAAATTATAGGTAGCCTAATTTGTAAACATAGTAATATTCCAACAAAATACACACCGTGCTTCTAATTTTAAGGCCTTATGTAGTTTGTTCTGCTTGTTTTTGTGATTGTCCAAGACTACTGTGTAATTGTATTATCAAATATTGTGAATGATTTGGTTCAGATGTGTTAACTAACAGTAAATAATATTACACAATTTGCTGTTCTTTATTTTGTTCTGAAAAACTTCAGTATACTAAATAACTATCTGGCTACTAACTATAAAAGGAGACTGCGATTTCTGAGGAAGATCATCTGCAGGCTGTTTTTCAGAGGCCCCCTTCACAAAACCAGGGATATGGTATGTTTGCCAGCAAAGAATCCTGGGCAGTGTTGCTGGCCATAGGCAGTTGATGACAAACTGTCGTAACTTGGGCGGTAGTCCTTGTTCGGTCTGAGTTTTATGCTGGGGGACATAGCAGCTCAGAACTGGAAGGACACAAAGATAGATTAAAGCCACCTTAGCCCCACTTCTCCCTGGGCTATGAGTTTAAGTCATTTTGCCCGTAATGTTTAGTACCCAATTTGCACAGCTGTCTCATTACACTTCTAGGCAGTGGAGAATTGGAATCTTGAGTGCAATTCCACATGGTTATCTTCAGCTTTATTCTGATCTCTATTTTTTAATGTAGATTCTTTCATGAAAGATGATTACTGAAGCATTAATATACTGTATATGTAGTAAAAGCTATGTAGCATATTCATTCAGTTATGAAAGCTCCGCGCTTATTACTGACATACAACTGCTAATTAGAACAGCTGGAAGTGTTTGATATGCTGTCTTATGTGGTGGTGGTCATGGTATTATGTTCTTTATGCTTATACCTGGGCTTCATTTTTGTGAAACTGACAATGGGCTATTTTATATTTAAAAATACAATTGTCCCATGATCACAAGAGTTGATGTCAGCATTCATTAACAGATGTTTGTGTGTTGGACAAACTGCCAAAGCAGAAAACACGGTGTGAAACTCCTCCTTTAAAAAAGATGAATGTGTATAGGCAAAAAAAATAATTTGAGTATGTTGTATTTATGTTTCTGACCTTTGGAAAGGTTGGTAGGTCTATTCTGTGTACTCACAAACCTTTATTGGCTCAAACAACATCTTCAAGTGAGTGTCAGGGTGGATTCTGCTGTAGAGGCACATGCCTGTTGCACACAAGATTGGGTTTTGTTTAATAGTGTCTGTCAGGGCCATGCATATACCCTGTGTCATCTCATGCTCGCATGAAAGGTGATGAAGCAGCCGTGACCCTCCCTCAGTTCTCTTATTGCCCATGGCAATGAGACAGAACCCAGTGAGTGCTTGTCCTGCTTCTCTGGAACTTCAACCATATTCCTTTTTTGAACTTTTTAGTGAAAAAATGACCATCCTCATTTTTAGGTTTTTTTTTTTTTTAGTAGGATGTTCCAAAAATAGAAAAGATCCTGAGTACATCCCCTGAGCAGGGCTTTTGCACCTTGCATCTACCACTTGCAAATCCCAACCTGTGTCGGACATATCCCTAGGTTGAGAGGCGTAGTAGATGCCTATTCTGTTTAGAGCAAATCATGTTCCCAATAAGTGTGCCAGTATGCAAATCTTATTAAGGACTTGTACGTCAAGGGACGTGGCTGAAACTACACCTACTCAATTGAGAGGTACTACTGCCTCCAACGAATTAAAAGGGTTTTCTTTAGCAAGTGTTCCCTTGGGTAGAAACCACACCCAAGCAGCAACAGGAAAGCAGGAAAGAAAATGCCATCAAGATTGGCACCAATAACTTCACAGGCAACTGGGCTGACTGACTTGGCACTGGTTCCCACAACATTGACAACATCATCAGAATGAACTTTGGCACCCCAATACAAGGGTGAGGACCAAAAGGGCCCAACCAGTGTCTGGGCAGAGCTCCAAATTCCAGAAGACTTCCTCCTGAAAGGAGGAAAAGAGACAGTACTCCTCCAGAGACAGTTTTAAGTTCTCTGTAACATAAGTGATGCTTAAAAAACCAGTACCAATACTGGAACAAGCAAAGACTCCAGTGCTGACGATTGCACCAATTACAGACCCAAGGTATTTAGGCTGTTCTGTGATGACATATCCAGGGATATTTTCAGCACTGGACCAGTGTGATTCAGGCCCTGAGTACTACCCCACAGCTCTGCCATTCAAAGAGTGCAACTTCTTATTAATCCCTAGATTTCACCTTCTCCCTAGTGTCAAACAGGGACCTCTCTCTCTCTCTCTCTCTTTCTCTCTCTCTCTCTCTCTCTCTCTCTCCCCTACGAGAGCGACCTTCGAACTAGCATCAAAGATCCTCTCACAAGGTACTATCTCAATAGATGCAAGTGCTCAAAGCTTGCTTGTCAGCCTTGCTTCAACTCTGGCTGGCAAACTGTCAGGCATTACTTGCCAAGTATAATTTCCTGATGTGGGAACTTCCTTTCTAGCCAGACTGCTACAAGACATTAGGGAAGTGCTATAGGAGACTATTAAAGAAGGCCAAACAATTACCAGAACAGGCCTGCATGTAGCCATGGATGCTCTGAGACAGCCACGAGGTTCATGACCAAAGCCATGACTACAAGATGAGCTCACTGGCTGTCAGCCTCTGGGATACTGAGAGGTCCAAGATACTATCCAGTACCTCCCATTTGAGGGAATGGAGCTCTTCCACTCAATGATTGGCTAAGTCTTCAATTCCTTAAAAGACTCAAGGGCCTGCCTCAGATCTCTGGGAGTATATACACCAATCACCTACAAGAATCCCTGCAAGTATTTGTCCCAGCAGAGGCCATGGGCTCACCTGGACCCAGTATAGCTAACCAGATTTACCCCAGTGGGAACAGTCACAGTACCCACAGAAGATGCCTGTCACCGGTCTTCCATATCATACACACACCACCCCATCAACCAGACAGCAGACTTGATGGGGATGGCAGGAGCTACATCAGAGCTGATCAGTGGTCAGCAACTACTTGTGGGAACTTACCTGCCCCGTTCCACTGGGCTTGGTCCAATTATTGCCTTGGACAACGATGGTTGGAAATAGTCGCCCATGGTTATTCCATCCAGACCCAACTCTCACATCCCTGTTCTTCTGTAGGGACTCTTCTCATGAGCACCTGTTACAAAAAGAAATGGCCTTGATGCTTTGTTGAGGAGCTGTAGAAGAGGTTTCACAAGCATACAGGGGAAAAGGCTTCTTGCTGTACTTCATTAACCTGAAGAAGGAGAGTCTTTATCCTATCCTAGATGTGAGGAGACTGAACAAATTTATTTGCTGCCTCAGATTCAGGATGGTAACACTTGCCTCCATCTCTACGGACTCAAGACTGGTTGTGGTTTTCAACTTGCAAAATATCTACTTCCACCTAGCTGTCCACCTAGACCCCACATTCATAGTGGGATCAAATCATGACCAGTACAAGGTACTTCTGTGCAGGCTCTCCACAGCAACAAGGGACTTCGCAAAATGCCTTGGTGTGATAGCACCTGAGCAGACTAGGCATTCATATCTACTCCTACATGGACCAGTGTCTGAACAGAGGCCAGTCACAATGGGAGTCAGCAGTAAGCTTTGAATACTCTATTCATATTTATTTGGCTAGGCCTTCTAGTGAAATACAAAGAATCATCACTTACCTATCACACATGATAGTTTATAGTAGCCCTAATCAAAACCAGATCAGAAAAAGTGTACTTGCCCTAGTACAGACTCCAGTTATTACTAGGATTCCTACTCCAGTTAACATCAGAAATGACTGACAGTATGGACGCATCTCAGAGTGTTAGGGCACATGTCAGCATGCAGGTATGTGACACTACATGGGATTGTATACTAATGTCTTGGAGCTTGGAGTCAACAGATAGGAATGCCATTACAAGCCAATCTGTCCTCCAAACCTATGTAATGCAGGTTTTCATGGAAGAATTAAAAAACTCACTTTTGCTTAAGAGTTGGCCAGAGTGCAAGTGTATTATGGATGCCTTTGTCCTGTAATGAAACACAGGCTTGCTGTATACCAGGGGTGGGCAAACTGCGGCCAGGGGGCCACAGCCAGCCCTCGAGCTGCCGCTGGGGCGCAGGGTCTGGGGCTTACCCTGCTCCCGTGCTCCGAGCAGCATCAGAGGCTGCTCCGCGCACATGTACCGGGGCTCCTAGAAGCAGCAGCTTGTCCCCCCTCCCGCTCCTACATTTAGGAGTAGCCAGGTGGCTCCGCATGCTGCCCCTGCCTGAAGCCCCACCCCCGCAGCTCCCATTGGTTGGGAGCTGCAGGGGCGGCGCCTGCAGACAGGGCAGTGCGCAGAACCACCTGGCCGTGGTCTGCTTAGGAGCCAGAGGGGGGACATGCCGCTGCTTCCAAGAGCTGCTTGAAGTAAGAGCTGCCCAGAGCCTCACCCCCTCCTGCATACCAACCCCAATTTTGTGAGCATTCATGGCCCACCATACAAATTCCATACTTAGATGTGGCCCTCAAGCCAAAAAGTTTGCCCACCCCTGCTGTATACAATTCCACCGATTCTCATAGTGATTTCCGAGATCACAAGAGACAAAGCTGTTATCGTTCTGGTGGTTTCATACTGGCCAAGGCAGTTTTGATTGACATCTACTACAGATGGTCCTTTCAGTCTCTGAGCCAGCTCTCAGATTTCCTGGGTTTGATCACTCAGCATCACAGCCAGATGCTCAATCCAAACCCCAAATCATTGCATCTGACATCGTGGCTGTTGTGTGCCCAAGCACCATAGACAGCCACTGCTCTCTATATGTCGAGGAAATTCTGATACAAAGGAAAACATTTCCCAGAAAAACATTGTAACGGGTTGGATCACAGAAACCCTCTTGGGAGCTGCTACCCAATGTGCCAAGACTACTTCTACCCCTGCTTTCCCTGCCAGCTCAGGACTCCAGCACCCTGTCTTGCTGAGCCAGACACTCCCGTCTGCTCCAACAAAAACCCAGGGTCTGAATTACTTGCCCCAAAACTGCAGACTTAACTGAAAGCAGCTAACGGAAGTGTTCCTGTTTTTAACACTCAGATGCCCAACTCCCAATGGGGTCTAAACCCAAATAAATCTGTTTTACCCTGTATGAAACTTATACAGGGTAAACTCATAAATTGTTCGCCCTCTATAACACTGATAGAGAGATATGCACAGTTGTTTGCTCCCCCAGGTATTAATACATACTCTGGGTCAATTAATAAGTAAAAAGTGATTTTATTAAATACAGAAAGTAGGATTTAAGTGGTTCCAAGTAGTAACAGACAGAACAAAGTAAATCACCAAGCAAAATAAAATAAAACACGTAAATCTATGTCTAATCAAACTGAATACAGATAATCTCACCCTCAGAGATGCTTCAGTAAGTTTTTTCCTCAGACTGGACCCCTTCCAGGCCTGGGCACAATTCTTTCCCCTGGTACAGCTCTTGTTCCAGCCGCCCCAAGCACCTGCTTGCCAGGCTGGTGCCTGGAGCCGGCCCTGACACCAATAGAGAGCCTACTTCTGCCTGGGTTCTCCAATATAGTTCTCTTGAGACTCATGAAGCCTCCTTTGGAGCCTCTTAGAATGCTGCTTACACCACTTCACTCTGAAGATTTTCGTAGAGGCTATCACTTTGGCTGGAAGAATGAGTGACCTTCAGTTGCTTAATGGTGACCCTCCCTATACAATATTTGATAGGGGCAAAGCAGTGCTGAAACCTCATCTACAGATCATCACCATGGTGGTCTCAGAATTTCATTCTCTCCAGTAAACCAGCTTGTCTTCTTTCTGAAACCACACTCAACACCAGGAGAAAAGTAATTGCACATACTAAATATGTCTAGGATTCTGTTTTATTAAATGGACAGGACACAACAATTCAGATTGTTGGCCCATCTATTTCTGGCTATAGCTGCCTGGAGTGATGCTAGGCATTCTAAAGATCAGGCCATCTCATCTCAAAGAACATCAAAATGGATTGCATAATTCATCTTTGTGTCTGTTACCAGTTGGAGAGTGTACATCTCCTATTGAACATCAAGGCTCACTCCATCAGAGTTCAGGTGACATCTGCCTGCTTTCAGAAATGTGCCAGTATCTGAGATCTGCAAGGCTGTGGGGTGGAGTAAGCCACTGACCTTTCTCAAATATTATGCCTTCAACATTGCAGTTGAGTGAGATGCCAAATTCAGGAGAGCAACACTACTATTGCTGTTTGAATGATGCAGCTGAAACTCCTCATGCACACCATTTTGAGGGGATACTTCTTGCCAGTCACCTACAGTGCGAGCCACAGTGACATATTTGAAGAACAACAGTTATTTACACTACAGTAACTGTGGTTCCCTGAGAATTTGGCAGTGTAGATCCTATGACTTCTGTTCCATCCCCACTTTTCAGAGTCCTGGGCTGCCATGGCATTAAATTGCGAGGGAGGGTTGAGGTCACTCCTCTTGAGAGCAAAGGCAGCGGGATACACGCCCAATGGATATTGCCATTTTTAAAAAAAAATCTGATCTTGTACACGAGGCGCATATGCACCTACAGTGGGATCTGTACTGACTACGCCATCTTGAAGAACCACTGTTACAGTAGAGTAAATAACCATTCTTCACTTACTATATGAAGTAAATTATTACATTTTTGTCAAGATTTTTGGATGACCAGATTCTAAGGAAGGGTAGAAGGGAGAACAGCAAAATAGAGAGAATGGATTTCAGGAAGGCAGATTTTGGTAAGCTCAGAGAGCTGATCGGTAAGGTCCCATGGGAATCAAGACTGAGGGGAAAAACAACTAAGGAGAGTTGGCAGTTTTTCAAAGGGACACTATTAAGGGCCCAAAAGCAAGCTATTCCGCTGGTTAGGAAAGATAGAAAATGTGGCAAAAGACCACCTTGGCTTAACCACGAGATCTTGCATGATCTAAAAAATAAAAAGGAGTCATATAAAAAATGGAAACTAGGACAGATTACAAAGGATGAATATAGGCAAACAACACAGGAATGCAGGGGCAAGATTAGAAAGGCAAAGGCACAAAATGAGCTCAAACTAGCTACAGGAATAAAGGGAAACAAGAAGACTTTTTATCAATACATTAGAAGCAAGAGGAAGACCAAAGACAGGGTAGGCCCACTGCTTAGTGAAGAGGGAGAAACAGTAACAGGAAACTTGGAAATGGCAGAGATGCTTAATGACTTCTTTGTTTCGGTCTTCACCGAGAAGTCTGAAGGAATGCCTAACATAGTGAATGCTAATGGGAAGGGGGTAGGTTTAGCAGATAAAATAAAAAAAGAACATGTTAAAAATCACTTAGAAAAGTTAGATGCCTGCAAGTCACCAGGGCCTGATGAAATGCATCCTAGAATACTCAAGGAGCTAATAGAGGAGGTATCTGAGCCTCTAGCTATTATCTTTGGAAAATCATGGGAGACGGGAGAGATTCCAGAAGACTGGAAAAGGGCAAATATAGTGCCCATCTATAAGAAGGGAAATAAAAACAACCCAGGAAACTACAGACCAGTTAGTTTAACTTCTGTGCCAGGGAAGATAATGGAGCAAGTAATTAAGGAAATCATCTGCAAACACTTGGAAGGGGGTAAGGTGATAGGGAACAGCCAGCATGGATTTGTAAAGAACAAATCATGTCAAACCAATCTGATAGCTTTCTTTGATAGGATAACGAGCCTTGTGGATAAGGGTGAAGCTGTGGATGTGGTATACCTAGACTTTAGTAAGGCATTTGATACGGTCTCGCATGATATTCTTATCGATAAACTAGGCAAATACAATTTAGATGGGGCTACTATAAGGTGGGTGCATAACTGGCTGGATAACCGTACTCAGAGAGTTGTTATTAATGGTTCCCAATCCTGCTGGAAAGGCATAACGAGTGGGGTACCGCAGGGGTCTGTTTTGGGACCGGCTCTGTTCAATATCTTCATCAACGACTTAGATATTGGCATAGAAAGTACGCTTATTAAGTTTGCGGATGATAGCAAACTGGGAGGGATTGCAACTGCTTTGGAGGACAGGGTCATAATTCAAAATGATCTGGACAAATTGGAGAAATGGTCTGAGTTAAACAGGATGAAGTTTAACAAAGACAAATGCAAAGTGCTCCACTTAGGAAGAAAAAATCAGTTTCACACATACAGAATGGGAAGAGACTGTCTAGGAAGGAGTACGGCAGAAAGGGATCTTGGGGTTATAGTGGACCACAAGCTAAATATGAGTCAGCAGTGTGATGCTGTTGCAAAAAAAGCAAACATGATTCTGGGATGTATTAACAGGTGTGTTGCGAGCAAGACACGAGAAGTCATTCTTCCGCTCTACTCTGCTCTGGTTAGGCCTCAGCTGGAGTATTGTGTCCAGTTCTGGGCACCACATTTCAAAAAAGATGTGGAGAAATTGGAGAGGGTCCAGAGAAGAGCAACAAGAATGATTAAAGGTCTTGAGAACATGACCTATGAAGGAAGGCTGAAAGAATTGGGTTTGTTTAGTTTGGAAAAGAGAAGACTGAGAGGGGACATGATAGCAGTTTTCAGGTATTTAAAAGGGTGTCATAAGGAGGAGGGAGAAAACTTGTTCACCTTAGCCTCTAAGGATAGAACAAGAAGCAATGGGTTTAAACTGCAGCAAGGGAGGTCTAGGTTGGACATTAGGAAAAAGTTCCTAACTGTCAGGGTGGTTAAACACTGGAATAAATTGCCTAGGGAGGTTGTGGAATCTCCGTCTCTGGAGATATTTAAGAGTAGGTTAGATAAATGTCTATCAGGGATGGTCTAGACAGTATTTGGTCCTGCCATGCGGGCAGGGGACTGGACTCAATGACCTCTCGAGGTCCAGTCCTAGAATCTATGAATCTATGGATAGAGAAGTGTAGCTCTACTTTAGAGGAAAATAAATTGCAGTACATTTACTCAGACTTTGCACAAGTATATTAAAAAGTACATTTCCCAATTTTTTTTTGAGACATATCTGTTGATATTTCTTTAGTCAGTAGTAGTTATGACTTTACTCCATGGAAACTGCTATTTTGTGAAGAATAAATTTCCCTTCATCCTGATGGTCAATTATAGCTTTCTGTGAATAGTCAAAGTAGGAATTTTTTCAGATGCACATGCATAAAGAGCACATTTGTTTGTTTATTCAGAATTTTCTGTCTTGTTTATTCTTGAAAGCTGTGCAAAATGGCAGTATTTAGCTTCTTAAGTGTAAGCAATAAGCATTAACATTTTAATAGCTAATTTAGTTTTTTCTGAGGTGCCACCATCATAAGACAAGCAGGTAGACTTCTAGTCAAGAAAAACATTTAAAGGTTGCCATCTTACTTTTGGATAAACTATTCTTTATCAAGATGAAGTACTTCAGTAAAACATCTGAATTAAAATGTCGGTTGTTGCTGTGTCTTATGAGGTCTGGAAGGGGCCTATGTTAGAGCCTATGATGCAAATAAAGAACAATGTAGCAGCTGTGGCCAAGAGTGCTTTATTTTATCTGAACTTGGCAAGATTGTGACGTTTGATATGGACTCCAGGACCCATTATTCTTATAATTTGTCACCTTGAGATTAGACTATTGCAATGTGCTTTACATGGAACTATAACTGGATTTGGAGGTCTTGCTTCTCTTTCCGGTGAGCTGAGTTGCTAAATCCTTTGAAAGCTAGAAGTGCTCTTTCGATCCCTCCTATGTCTCTCTTAAAAAGAAAGAGTAGAAACATAGATACAAAGCAAGCTCCAGCAGACTCCTATCTTGAGTGTCAGATGTTCTAGCCCATATTGGTTCTTATATGGTGCTCCTTACTGTAGAAGCTAAGCACCTTCCAGTCATTTATTAAGCAACATAACTACACATCTGTCATGTAGTGTTTGGTCTTTAGTTCCTTGGGGGAGAAATGTGTGCGTTAGCATCTATTGTTTTGGTAGAGACTTTTTAATACACACCTAGCAACAAGTATATTTATGTTAGTAAAGGCAAGGTCAGAGAATTGTGCCTTATGCTTGGAGTGGGAAGTGGTTTAAGTGTGTGAAGATATAAATCACTGGAAAGTAGAAATGGGCATGCTAGATCAGGTAAGTTATCCACTTAGTCTAATACCCTGCCTGAAAATGTTAAGTACTAGATGCTTCTGAGGAAGATATATGAAATCACATAGTGGGCAGTTATGAAATAACCTTGCACATACCAGGAAATTTCTTCTCCCCTGTCACTTAATGGTTGGTTTATAGGGCATGGTGTTTATATCCTCCATTTTTTAAAATCCAGATGCTATTTTCCTTGTGTGTGTGTATATACATATACTAATCCTTTTTGCAATGCTCTTTACTTCAGTGATATCTTGGAGTGCGTTTCATATATTAAATTAATTTTTAACATAATTATGAGCTCACAAAGTCTATTAGCCTAAATGTGTGACTTATGCTGTAAAGGAGTAATTCCCAACTGTAGTAAAAACTTGATCAGTCTGTGCAGAGCTGGCTGGTCACATGGTGTTCTCTTTCTTTGTTTCAAGCTGCTAAAAAGCCAGAAAGACCATTAAAAAATAAATACCTTCCAAATATTACTTTTACATGTAAGTTGCTGACTAAGTTGCCATTACCACTTCCTGGTCCATCAGTAACATGATTACCACCATTTGACAGGCTCTGAACTTGATAAACTGTTATCTACATTCAGGGTGACAACTTTACAAAATAATTAGTTGAAACAAAAATCAAGTTTTGCTTCACTATTACCAAACTCCCACCTCAACATGCACACATTAAGCTATTTAGGAGTTACAAGCAACATATATTAAAACTAGGGTTGTCAAGCAATTAAAAAATTAATCATGAGATTAATCAAATTAATCACATGATTAATCAATAGAATACCATGTATTTAAATATTTTTTGGTGTTTTCTACCTTTTCAAATATATTGATTTCAATTACAACACAGAATACAAAGTGTACAGTGCTCAGTTTATATTTATTTTTATTACAAATATTTGCACTGTAAAAAACAAAAGAAATAATATTTTTCAGTTCACCTAATACAAGTACTGTAGTGCAATCTCTTTATTATGAAAATTGAACTTACAGATGTAGAATTATGTACAAAAAAACTGCATTCAAAAATAAAACAATGTATAACTTTAGAGCCTACAAGTCCACTCAGTCCTACTTCCGCCAATCGCTCAGACAAACAAATTTTGTTACAGTTTGCAGGAGACAATGTTGCCCGCTTCTTGTTTACAATGTCACCTGAAATTGAGAACAGGCATTCGCATGGCACTGTTGTAGCTGGCGTTGCAAGACATTTACATGCTAAAGTAATGCGCTAAAGATTCATATGTCCCTTCATGCTTCAACCACCATTCTAGAGGACACGCGTCCATGCTGATGATGGGTTCTGCTCGATAACAATCCAAAGCAGAACAGACCAACGCATACTCATTTTCATCATCTGAGTCAGATGCCACCTGCAGAAGGTTGATTTTCTTTTTTGATGGTTCGGGTTCTTTAGTTTCCACATCTGAGTGTTGCTCTTTTAAGACTTCTGAAAGCATGCTCCACCAGGGCCGCCCAGAGGGGGGGGCAAGTGGGGCAATTTGCCCCGGGCCCCGCAGGGGCCCCCACGAGAGTTTTTTGGGGCCCCTGGAGCAGGGTCCTTCACTTGCTCCGGGGCCCCCGGAAAACTCTCGTGGCGCCCGAGCCCCCCGGAGCTTCTTCCGCTCTGGGTCTTCGGCGGCAGTTTGGCTGGGGGGGGAGGGGGGTCCTTCCGCTCCGGACCCGCCGCCGAAGTGCCCTGAAGACCCGCGGCAGGGGGTCCTTCCGCCCCGGGACCCGCCGCCGAAGTGCCGGGTCTTCGGCGGCGGGGGCCCCTCGCCACCAAAGACCCCAGGCCCCCTGAATCCTCTGGGCGGCCCTGTGCTCCACACCTCGTCCCTCTCAGATTTTGAATGGCACTTCAGATTCTTAAACCTTGGGTCGAGTGCTGTAGCTAATTTTAGAAATCTCACATTGGTACCTTCTTTGCGTTTTGTCAAATATGCAGTGAAAGGTTTCTTAAAACAAATATGTACTGGGTCATCATCCGAGACTGCTATAACATGAAATATATGGCAGAATGCAGATAAAACAGAACAGGAGACATACAATTCTCCTCCAAGGAGTTCAGTCACAAATTTAATTAATGCATTATTTTTTTAACGAGCATCATCAGCATGGAAGCATGTCCTCTGGAATGGTGGCCGAAGCATGAAGGGGCATACGAATGTTTAGCACATCTGGGACGTAAATACCTTGCAACGCCGGCTACAAAAGTGCCATGCGAATGCCTGTTCTTACTTTCAGCTGTCGTAAATAAGAAGCAGGCAGCATTATCTCCCGTAAATGTAAACAAATTTGTTTATTTTAGCGATTGACTGAACAAGAAGTAGGACTGAGTGGACTTGTAGGCTCTAAAGTTTTACATTGTTTTGTTTTTGAGTGCAGTTATATAACAAAAATAATCTACATTTGAAAGTTACACTTTCACGATAAAGAGATTGCACTACAGTACTTGTATGAGGTAACTTGAAAAATACTATTTCTTTTGTTTATCATTTTTACAGTGCAAATATTTGTAATAAAAAATAATAATATAAAGTGAGCACTGTACACTTTATAGTCTGTGCTGTAATAGAAATCAATATACTTTAAAATGTAGAAAAGCATCCAAAAATATTTAATAAATTTTAATTGGTATTCTATTGTATAACAGTGCGATTAATCGCAATTCATTTTTTTTTAGTTAATCGCATGAGTTAACTGCAATTAATCGACAGCCCTATTTAAAACTTTTTTCCACTGCATATACTAGGCTAGGCCACATGAATCAACTTTTTCCAAGCAGCAAGAAATGGGTGTAAAAATCACTGCGACTATAGATAAGACAAGGGACCTGCCCTAACACGTTTACAATCTAAATATTCTTTAAATTGCAAGATGCTGCAAGACATACAACCTGAAGCAAAAGATTATGTAGTCACAAAGGCCCAGATCCACAGAGGTATTTAGGCTCCTAACTTCCATTGATTTCAGTGGAATTTAGAAGCCTAAATACCTTTGCGGATCTGGCCCTAACATCAGGATTTGGGACAATAATAATCTAATGTTGAGAGTGCAATGCAGTACTGAATGAGAAGCACATATTCTGTGCTGTTATGTCTTGTCTAAACTACAAAAAGTCATGCTAGAAAATCATTTATTTAAAAAACCCTGATTTTTAAAAAGTTTCAATTAGGATGGCTTTACCCCTCCTCTGGGTTAGCAGATTAATGACTGGTAAATTTTCAAGAACTATTTAAACTGTATTGTGACCTGTTCAGAGTAGGGACAAAACCGTGGCAGCCAAGAGTCTTAAATGGTTTCCTAGAATGGTCTACTTTTTTCATGTGAACAGAGTGACAGAGATGCTATTGTTTGTCTGAGCAGTGGCATTCCCAGCCATATAGGGTGAGTGTCCAGATGTGAATTAAAGATGCTATAAGCACTCTTCAAAAAGAGGGTAATAAAAGATCTACTTGCTGCCACCCAGGTCTACTTGTTCCTCCGTAAAACCAGCAATGTGAGCTGGTACTACACACAGATTATTCCACCATTCCCCTACTAACATTTAGGCTATTGCTTTATAACACAGTTTGGGGTCTCTAGTGTACAAATGGAGCTACGTGCTACATCATGAACGCTAATCAGCTGTATGTTTGCACTGTGAAATATTTCCTGCTAAGCATAAATTTGAATAGGGACCACTACCACCTGAAAGGTTATGATAATCAATTGTGTAATCCAGTTAAGGGTGCAAGAAGCAGTCTGTGTTATCTTAGTAAGACAATCCAAGGTGAAAATGAAGACCGTACAAGAATATGTTAACAAAAACGTATGCACAAAGATTATGGCTTAATTGAGTGGACTGTCATGCTAGCTCCTTTTCCCAATGCTAACTCCAAATTTCAGCCCTTAGTGTTATGAAAGCTGAGATTTTGATCATCTTTTGTTATCAGTAGTCGGGGCTTTAAGTAAAACACCAAATACTACGAGGTTCGCAATAAAATCATGAGAGTAGACAACCACGAATGTGCAAATCTGCTCACCTCCAGAAGAAGAACACAGAGGTCACACAAATGATTAAATCTGCAAAAAAGGAGCATTTCAGGCATATTACCTATTCTTTCCAGACTAATTTTTCACTTGGTAAGGTGAAGGAGCTCTTTTTACGTAAAACAGTGTTCACAAATATCTATTTGAATTACAAATGCTCCTTCAGATTGACTATGATTGTGACCATTATTTGCTTTTTGCAAAAAATGTGCACAAACAGGTTTATTTGCATGTATATTTGGAGAATGGCTGTTCTTCAAATAAATGCCCACATATGCACAAGGCTATTCATGCATGAACAAAGTATTATGACTCATTTTTCATTATTTCTTATTCATTAATCACCAGCCCTCCGGGCAGGGTTGTCTCTCTTTTGTGTTTGTACAACTCCTAATGCAGTGGAGCCCCTATTCTGACTGAGGACTTCGGGCACTATGAGAATATAGATATTTCCAAATGAAAATTTGTTATTCTCCTTTTTAAAAATTGTCACACACCCATGAAGCACAAATAATACCACATGATTTAACTGAACAATCACACACTATAAATCAACAGTGAAATGCTGAAGGGATCAGATGTATACAGCTCACAGGCTAAAATTTATTCACATACATATTTGGTGAATACTTACAAATAAAAAAAAAATCATGTAAATCACGGTCAGTTCACAAACAGTAAAAGTGACTAAGTATGGCTGATATTTTGGGCCAAAAGCTCACTTGGTATAAATCAGCATAGCTCTGTTGAAGCCTGTGGAGCTACACTGCTTTACACCAACTGAAAATCTGGTCCTTTATTCACAATGAACAATTTAACCAGCCCTATTTGTATTAATACTTTTCCATGTCTGATGGTTCACAGTCTTGTTCTTGTGCCAGCGCGAGGTAGGCCATAGTTGATCCACACAGCTGGGTCACACTGAAATGTACTGGGGCTTTGTGCAGGCTCGAAGGTCCATGTGTGTAGCTCAGCTTCGTAGGATCAGGATTATTCTTAGGAAAGGTCTTCATTGAGCATCAGCTAATTTGATAAAGAGAAAAGACCACAAATATGTAAAGTAGGCTATAGAATTTGACCACGCTGTTTATTAAGATATATCAGCAAAAGTGCTGATCCATCACTGTGTTTAATTTTACACGTCCTTGAATTTCTTGAGAATGGTGTAAAGTTGGTGATTTTCAGCTACACTGGTCTAAGCATCTTTATATTGGTGAAACTGCATCCAAGTGGGATGTGTATGTGTGTGTTGGGGTGAGGGACGGTGTACCATTTAAACTATGCCAATACACGGAAGTGATATAACTTGTGTGTAGTCAAGCCCAGGGTGATTATTTTGTGAAAAGCACATAAGTGGTCAGCAAAAATAAATAGTCTTAAACTCAGTAAGTAATCACTTGTAATCATTATAGTCATGCTATCAGAGTGATTGCTTATTACAATGTTTCCTGCCATGACAATGCACTCAGGTTAATCAGTTAGAGAGCGAGATGAGAAGCAATAGGCAGAAAGATTGAAAAGAAAAAACAGAATTGAAGTGGGAGATGGACATGTGATGCTGGTAGACCACATGCCAGCTCTTGCTAAGGTTGTAGATGTCAGCTGAGCACTGACAAATTCTTAGCTGGAAACCAGTCCAACTCACCTGTATGTTAGTATTGTTCAAGATAGGTGTTAGATTTCTAAAAATGTTTTTAGTGTTTAAACTCTATAAAATGCTTGTAGATTGCTGCATGCATTAATCTTATATAATATAATAATCCCAACTATACATATAAAATGATGGGGTCTAAATTAGCTGTTACCACTCAAGAAGGAGATCTTGGAGTCATTGTGGATAGTTCTCTGAAAACATCCACTCAATGTGCAGCGGCAGTCAAAAAAGCGAACAGAATGTTTGGAATCATTAAGAATGGGATAGATAAGAAGACAGAAAATATCATATTGCCTCTATATAAATCTATGATATGCCCACATCTTGAATACTGTGTGCAGATGTGGTCATCCCAACTCAAAAAAGATATATTGGAATTGGAAAAGGTTCAGAAAAGGGGCAAGAAAAATCATTAGGGGTATGGAATAGCTGCCATATGAGGAGAGATTAATAAGACTGTGACTTTTGCACTTTGGAAAAGAGACAACTAAGAGGGGATATGATAGAGGTCTATAAAATCATGACTGGTGTGGAGAAAGTAAATAAGGAAGTGTTATTTACTCCTTCTCATAACACAAGAACTAGCAACCACCAAATGAAATTAATAGGCAGCATGTTTAAAACAAACAAAAGGAAGTATTTTTTCACACAATGCATAGTCAACTTGTGGAACTCCTTGCCAGAGGATGTTGTGAAGGCCAAGACTATAATAGGGTTCAAAAAAAGAACTAGATAAATTAATGGATAGGTCCATCAATGGCTATTAGCTGGGATGGGCAAGGATGGTGTCCCTAGCCTCTGTTTGCCAGAAGCTGGGAATGGGTGACAGGAGATGGATCACTTGATGATTACCTGTTCTGTTCATTCCCTCTGGGACACCTGGCATTGGTCACTGTCGGAAGGATACTGGGCTAGATGGACCTTTGGTCTGACCCAGTATGGCCATTCTTAATCTTACTTGTAATGTCTATATCCCACAACTTTAAGGTAGTATGTAAATTTTGCTTTATAACCGTAAAAATGCCTGCACTGAACTTGTGAACCTAGGCAGGAGGAGTGGTTCCCCTGCCCACCAAGAAGCATTATCAAAACTAAATGGGCCATTGTGGAACATTATGATACAAAGACTGAGTTAGTGGCCCTCTAACACCCAGGAAGGTGCTACGTGCAAGAAGTCTCATCCCATCAGCATGAATGCTGGAAGAAGGAAATAAAGATTGCTGACATGAACATTTTTCATCTCTTTGTCGTTTGGATTGTCACAGGGCTGAAGGTAGGAAACAAAAGCAGAAATCCCAAGAGTTAACCTGAGTTAGCCCTGACAGATTACTACAACTCTGTCACCTTTTGGAACCAGAGGCTGTAACTCATTAGTGTATATATGTTTGACTGCTTTAACCTGTAAATAACTCTCTCATTTCTTTTTCCTAGTTAATAAATCCTTTGTTAGTTTACTATAGGATTAGATACAAACATGGTCTTTGGTGTGAGATCTGAGGTACAAATTGACCTGGGGTAAGTTGATTGGTCCCTTAGGCCTGGAAGTAACCTGAATCTTTTGTGATCTTTGGTGTGTGGCAACCAGCTATCACTCAGTCCAGTTTGCCTTGGTGGCAAGATAGACTGGAATGCCCAAGGGGATCGTCTGAGACTCCATGATAAGACTGTCATTGTGCTTCAGGAGTTCACGTTTGTTACTGAGTTGGTGAAATATAATTATAGAACACACCATTTTGCAGCATTTGCCCTGCTTTTTGACAGTCTACCCTAAGGTTAGCATTCACGGGGTGAATCACTCCAGACAGCATGAGAGGAAGAAGAAAGGGAAAGCGAAAGAAAAAAACCAAGAGAATATACACAAATTTACCTCCCCTTCAATTTATTCTGGTTTCCACATTTTGTTATATTTCTCTGGGGAGGAAAGTGATTCTGAAAGGAGGAATAAAGGTGAGTAATGGGATTTCTGACTTATCATGTCCCTGAGGGAAGAGGCACCACTACATTTATTTTCCAATTCAAGCATTGTGCTATGGACAGAATATAAGTAGATTTTTAGAGGTATGTAATGAGTTCTCCACAGACCTTCTCAAAGCAATTGTTGACATATCCTGTAATCTGACTTAGGGCTTCTCCCTCAAGGTCTAGAGCTGTCTCAACTCTCATTGACAGTGGAAGCTGAGGGTTCTCAGCCCTTTGCATAAATAAAGCCTAATATATGAAGTGAAACAGAAAAAAGAAATGTGTGGTAATTCAGTCTGGACAAATTGATATCTTGTAAATTATCTCTGTCTTGGTCTTAGCAATTTGGAAGACCAAATCATAGGGGGCCTGATTTTCAGAAGTGCAGAGCATCACAGCTCTTGTTGAAGCCAATCGGCGCTGCAGGTGCTTAGCGGATCTCAAAATTAGGCCTATTATAACAAAGTCCACTGCAATTAGCAGCATATTTGCTCTTTTGCTTCCTGTGGAACTTTGAATAGTTGAATAGGGAATAATATACAGAAATATTGCACAAATAATACAACATAGTAAATAGTATGTTGATTTTTGAATGGCAGCGATTTGGACACCAGTTTCACATGTTCTTTCATGATACAAATGTTACTGAAATGAATTGAACACTTGCAAAATTGATTTCACTTGTGCTGTGTATAAAAAAAAATGCTGGTAATGCGGTAATGCTGAACCCAGCACAGAGCACAGAGGTGGGATTGCTGACCACCCCAAGACTCAAGGTCTGCCTAAAATGACTGTTGCACTTAACAACACTCCTCTATATCCCCTGCACTTGCAATTTCTCATTTGTATTTCTCCACTTCATTCAAACGTTACTATCATGGTTTCATTTTATCGATAGACTGCTGAATTGTTGCAGAACAGGTGCTCTGCCATATCAGATATTGCTATTTATATCTATGGAGGCTTTGGCATTGGAAAGTTTCTACTTAAAGTGGGGCGGTAGTGAGAAAAATGTCTATAAAAATGACATCATAAGCTCAAAACGTATACTCTCTTGGTCTTTTCTCTTTTCTTCTAACATCCAGCTCTGGCAGCAAAACCTGGGATCTGCAAATCTAGGTGTGTTCCTTTAGCTTGTTAAGGAATCACCATTAATAAGAAAGTGCTATTTCAATAGTCCTTTTTCTGACTTTGCCCTCATTCGTGCAAGACATGTAAGCACATGCATAACTTTACTCATGTGAGTTGGCCTGTTGAGTTCAGTATATTCTTTGTGCTATGCCTTCAACATGATATATTTAAAACTTTAAAGTGCAGTCATAGTGGGTCACAAAGAATATATTTCTAGATTAGGGATATCTTAAAAAAAAAAGTTAACCTTAGTAAGGGGTCTGTTCGGTCATGGCTATGCATGCTAAAGTCCCTATAATTATAATGGAAGCTGTGTGTGTGCATAGACTTGAGTCACAGAACTCACCCTTAAGCTGATACACTAATAACTCTACTCTAGTAAGTTACTTTGACTAATATCAAATGCCCTT
The DNA here is from genome assembly GCF_028017835.1 of Emys orbicularis. Lineage (NCBI taxonomy): Eukaryota > Metazoa > Chordata > Testudines > Emydidae > Emys > Emys orbicularis. The sequence goes on along the minus strand of NC_088688.1, from coordinate 97,130,412 downwards.
ACTATAATAAACCATGAAATGCAGACTTTTCAAGCAAAGTTGAACACCAAATATTAAAAACAAAACAACAAAAACTCAAATGCAGCCGTAACAGAGAGATTATTTAAGGGTATTTTTTAAGATTAGTTTGCTGTTAAATCTTTCTAAATGAGTATATGCCCTCTGCTGACACATACCTGTATTACTAGGAATGAATAGATTGTTCAGACATGAATACATTGTTCAGACATGCAATCTTGTAAGTGCACAATACTAGTGTATATTCAGTTTTTAGTTCAATTAAAAAAATTTGCTGTGAGACTCACCTATGTATGTAATATGAATGTCTCTTTTGCACGTGATAAATTGATATGTGTGGTTATATTTGTCTAGGCAATCAGAAAAATATAGCAAATGGTATTACTTGTGCTGGGTATCTATACACTTGTGGTTTGACTGGGTACTTGCTGAACATTTCATTCATTTTTGCTAACTTTAGTTTTCTTTCTTTCTTTCTTTTCTTTCTTTTTCTCCACAGAACAGACACAGCACAAGCAATAACTGTGTGAATTCCCCATATCCTCTTAATTTGCTTCAAGCCCTCAGATACCACAGGGAGGACTAACGTAAGAACCTGAAGAGAGAGAACAGTGACCGGGAGAGACTCTCAGTCCTTGACCTTTCTGCTGAGACTCTGAAACGGGGTACCAATTGTGATAGTAATTGTTACAAAGTAGACCTGAGAAAACCACTCATTTTTACAGGTAACCAAACAGCCATCTGATGACAAGTCCTCTCTAGTGCTAATAAAACTTAGGAGTTTGTTTTCAACCCACTTTAAACACTAATGAACTAGTTGATCACTCCTATCAACCAGTACACTAGTTGAACAGGTGGCCTTCCCTCCAAGCTATCCAGTCCCATTAAGCAATATTTTAATGTCTATATTTCTTTGTGTTATAAAACAGTTTGCATGACAGAGACATGCTGTGAGTTAAAGGGATGCTGTATGCAGTGTTATTGTAGCCACGTCGGTCCCAGGATTTTAGAGAGACAAGGTGGGTCAGGTAATATCTTTATTGGACCAACTTCTGTTGGTGAGACAGACACTCTTTCGAGCTTACACAGAGCTCTTCTCTTGTACAGGGATGCTGTCGATTTAAAAAAAATCAAACTTTGATAGAGCAGCCTTTAACTAGTATGTCTGGAATTTTATTTAAAGTGCAGCTTTAAAAAGTTTTATAAAGGGTTCTCTGCTTCCCTGCTGGTTTTTATAGGAGTCTTTTCAGCAAGGGAGAGTGGATGGGCTCAAGACCAACAACATCATTATTAAAAAAAAACTGTGTGAGGACTCAAAAAACATGAGGTTTGTTTTTAATACAGAAATGCCTCTACAGACATGTACATTCACTATGTGACCTCTGCTATTGATACATTTGATTTCCTTTGGAATTTTGTAAGGTAATTGAGAGAAAAACACTGGTCCAACCTGAATAATATGCTGTCCCTGAAAAGAGGGTAGGTAGAATAAAGAACAAGTTAGAAGGCTTCTCCTATCCCTTCTATCTTTAATGCATTTGGAGGAGTGGATTGGAGGCTGCCTTCCTGAGCTATTGAGGGCATATACCCACCTTTCACCAATATGGCTAGAGCAGCCTCAGGGTGCTGTCATATTCATTGTTGCTCCTGAATTTCTTTTTATCATTTACACCCTGTCAGAGAGATAGCAGTCTCTTCCAGTTGTAGCCCTTGTAATGGCTATCCAGGCCCTTGTTACCTCCATGCTTTAATCTACTGCTACTTTAATCTGCTTTACTTTGGGCTACCACTGAAAACCACTCAGAAACCCCAGCTTATGCAGAAAGCAGCTATGTGCCTCCTAATAAATGTGAACATGTAACACTTGTGCTCGTGTCTCTGTACTGGCTTCCTGTTCATTTTCAGGTGTAATTCACATCATTGGTGATGGTTTTTAAAGTCCTAGACGATCAGTTTAAGATAAACTGGAAATCCTACAACCAAGCTGAGGATAAAATCTTCAGGTGAAATCCTGGACCTATCAAAGTCAGTGGCTAGGGTTTTAATCCACCATGTCCTTCATGCAAGGAAAGATCAAAGCATCTAACTATGGGACTTAGAGGCATTTCTGGTATTTGGAACTAGATGGGAATGCCTCTCCTCTTTTTCCTCCCCCTTTTGGTTCAGAGCGGAGATGACTTTAAATTTGAAGAAGGAAACTTGAGTTCCTCATTCTCTATGCCAACAACTCCTGACCACAACTAGACCTGCTATAATGTCCAACAGTGAGAGGGAAGCATTAATCATATAAGGGGGGGTTGTTGGGGGGTTTTGTGTGTGTTTTATGGACATTAGAAATGAGTAAATAGCACATTTGCATGCATTTCCTCATGTGTAGAAGGATGTCAACAACTTGAAATCAAGTCTGGTTTTTGTTTTTAAAGAATTATGAGTATTTTGAGGTATTGTACCTGCCCTTGAGTTCCCCCTGCCAGTTTATGGTTTCACAATCACTCTTTCCTGAAAATATTTTTTTCTTTCCCTGTTTGCGTGTGAAAGCCTGACCAAGCATGACACTGACTGGCCAGAAACTTTTGTCAAATAAATAAAGTGGGAAACTGCTTTTTCCTCCAGTCTCTTTCAGTGAAAGTCATTCTAGGTGGCACTTCTATCCAAGTCAGTTTAAAAATAATTCAAATAGAAGTGGTTGTTTTTTTAGTTTCGTTTCCTTTTCTTTCACAGAAGAGATTCTTGCACATGAGCCCTCATATCTTTAAGTATGCTTATGCAGACCACAAAAGTCAAGGTGCTAAATAATTTGCATTCATTGTTGTTTTTCTGTAGCACTGAAACTAACATCAGCTAAAGCAGTTAATGTCAAAACAGGATAATGGTAATGATTAAAAACCACTGACACTGGCTAAATGAGATGAGAAAAATAAGATTGACAAATTTCCTGCCTAATTGAATAGATATTGTGGGTCAAATACTCCCTTTTTCACATAAAAAGACCTGGAAGGGGAGGTCTGACCTAAAAAATTCCACTCCAAAACTGTCTAATCTATTAATGAAATTCACCCCTACAAAGAAGAACAAGGTCTAACTACACTGGAACTCTATTTTGAGTACTTAAGAGGTGACTAGGCATTGTGCTATCTCTGTACAGGGGTGAATTTCACCATCGGTACTGTTGATGTGCTTGAAATTGAAGTAAATAATACTTGTGGTAGAAAACATTAAGATTAGCAGTAAGTGTTGGCAGAACAATGCCCTACAGCAGGGTTTAAGTGATGCATGAACCTTTGTGAGGTCTTTCTGTTCAGTGTCTGGGCATTTCCCCAGAATCTCTACTATGTTTGTTGTATTTTTTGTAGATCTCAACTGTAATATTTTTTTCCCCTAGCCTGGCTTGAGTTACTACCAGATCTCTCATTTCCATAAAGTCTGAGCTCTGTGTATTACTAGAATGAAGAAAATTGCTTTGGTGAATATATGTTGTTATAATATCTGTGTGCTCAGCCTGAACTTTTAATTTTGATATCATTGCCTTGGAGATGTTGCTGTTTTGAGCTTTAGTTGTATTAACAATCAAGTTTAGGCTGTTGCTGGTTGCTGTTGCCTGTTTTCTGCTGCACACTGCTAAGCCCATGAAGTGTTCTGGAGGTAGGATTTAACTATAAAATGTTGGTATCAGTCCAATATGTACATCTGGCTTACTCAGTAAGTGTACTTCTGCAGCAATAAAACAGTAGAAAGGGGGAGGGAAGTGGAATAAAGTAATAAAGTAAAGAGAAGCAATTAATGAGTAAACATAGACTCTGAAGAAAAATAAGCAAAATAAGCCCATTATCCCCACAACTTCTCACCCTACTGGAGATCAGCCTTCCGTGAGTATACTGGAAGGAAATCAAACTTCCATTACAGGCTGTAGTGTGTCTCAATCTTTTGTCATGTTCCCAACATTTTTATTAGGTATTTTTCCTGTATTTTGTTTTTTGGGGGCTATTATTCATCCTATGATAATTAAATCATAGGATGTGGGGAGGGATAGCTCAGTGGTTTGAGCATTGGCCTGCTAAACCCAGGGTTGTGAGTTCAATCCTTGAGGGGGCCACTTAGGGATCTGGGGCAAAATCAGTACTTGGTCCTGCTAGTGAAGACAGGGGGCTGGACTCGATGACCTTTCAAGGTCCCTTCCAGTTCTAGGAGATGGGATATCTCCATTAATTTAAATGCTAATGTTTCAGAAGGGCAATAAGGAACTGATGATATGTTTCGGTCAAAGGGTTTGTTCATTCTGAAGCTGTCATGGTTTTATTGTTTCTTTGTAGGAAGCATTTGAAGAATAGGTGCATGTCTCAATGGATTGTCGTCAGTGAAGTTCTCTAGAGAGCTATGAGCTAGTTTGCATCATAGCCATTTCAGCTTTCCTGTTCAGGTTGAATGTTTGTAGGCGTGGCAGCAAAAGATAAAAACACACTAAGAATCCTGCAGGAAGCTCTGGTCAGATCTGAGTTTTAATGTAGTTCTTAGACTCCCCAAAGTCTAAGTCTATGGATTTATGACAAATATAAATTCCTTTGAGTAGGCAGATATGTTATGCTCATCAGTTCAGTGGGAAGCTTTAATCTTTAATACCTCTTTCTTAATGATTTTGTAATAAACTCAAGGGAACAGGTAGCTGTCCACCTGTGCATGCAAAGCTGTTTGCTCATAGTCATCTCAGTCTTTTTTTTTTTTTAATCAGCTGCTGTAGACTGAATACAAATAACTGACACAAGTTAAAATCAAAGTATAGATTCAGAGGTCCAAATATTTAAACTTGGATGCCTAAAGTTAAATCCATGTTTGGGCACCGAAATAAATGGCATGATTTTCAGGAGTGCTGAGCACCCATTCCTTAACTTGAAGCCAATTAAAGTTGTGCATGCTCAGTCTCTCTGAGAATTAGGCCATTTCTATTTAGCTGCCTAAAGATGTGTCTCATTTTAGACAGACAAGCTTGAAAATGTTGAGCAGTGATCTTAAAACCTATAATCTCAAGTGATAAAGTCTTCTCATTTGTAACCGTTAGCTTACAACAGTCTTTTGTATGAGACACTTTAATTCCTGTTTTTGTAGGTCAGAAAACAAGAGGTCAGGATGATATCCTGAGCAGAGCATGTTACAGATAATGCTCTTCCTGTAACAGTATTACTCTTTATATTCATTCTTCTCCCAAAAGGAAAGGGTTCAGATTGCCATTTGTTGGCCATCTATGTTGACAGAACACTGCAAATTAACTGGAAGAAAATCCTGTCAGTTGTATGCATTTTTATAATTGCTTTGGGTATTCCTGCAGTGACAATAAACAAGGTAAGCTGTAAAGAAGCTTTATTCTACAATATGTAATATAATTAATTGGATTACATTCTAGTTTATTTCCTGTTATATTGGTAATATAGAAGTATTTGGAGAACTAACACCTCAAAATCTACAGGAGTATGGCAACTGAAAGACAAAACAACAGTAAAATGCTTTGGGTTAACAAGTCATCTTGCATGATGGTTCTTTCACTCGTATTGATTTTTGGTATTCTATTTTAGACTTGGTTGTAATAGTCCATTAAAGTACTTCCCCTTGAAATGCTCTAGTATCTCAAGGTTTTTGCAATTTACTTGCTACATTTTCAAGGATACACAAAACACTGCTACAGACAAGTTTTTTTCTCAGAGAAAGTGAGTTACAAGCTAAATCCAGATTCTAAGCATTTTTGGCAGCTGTTCTTGTTTGCCAGCAACCAAGAAGAAGAATTACATCTTTCTGCTTTTTCCAGAGTTGTTTGTTAATGTTTTATAATTAATATACATTTAAAACATTTTAATTTGTAAAAATATTTACACTGTACTCCTATCAAATGTATAGTTGCTAACTTAACTTTATAAAAAAAAGGCAAATTTATAACAAAACAAAAAAAAGCAATAATGCAGAATCAATCTGTCTCCACATAATCAAGACAAAAAGGACACAATGTTGTAACAAATCTGTCTGCTTTTGTATATATCTGCTAGTTTGGATTGAGGTCAGAAACATGTAACTCTTAGGCTCAATTCTAGTTGTATTGTATACTCCATGGAACATATGGCAAAATCAATTTCTATTAAGATAAAATACAAGTGAAAGTTTAGGAACACAGCCTTATTAGATGAAATGTTTATAAGTAAGGATTGTAAACTGGAAAACGTATTTTAAGTAATTATATTAAGTCCATGATGTAAAACACAAACTGTACCATAGATTCTAGATAGTTTGAACTACAGCCAGGTAAATAATTTTTAGCTAATAATGTATCTGACAAATTTAACCTCCTTTTTAGTTTGCGAAATGCCTACAAGCAGCTTGTAATTTTCTTGAATTCATTATTTACCAAATAATTTAAACAAATGCTTCAAAGGGCTGTAGATTGTTGCTGAGCATTTCATTGTGACTACAGTATTTCATATTCAAAACTCAAGCTAGCTTGGGCTATGTCTATACTAGCACTTTTGTCGGTCAGGGATGTGAAAAAGCCCCCCCGCCCTCCACGACCGACAAAAGTGCCGGTGTCGACAGCGCTATGTTGGCGGGAGACGCTCTGCTGCCAACATAGCTACCACCGCTCATTAGGGGTGATTTAATTAGGCTGGCGAAAGAGCTCTCTCCCATTGGTATAGAGCAGCTACACAGGAAACCTTACAGCAGCGCTGCTGTAGTGGTACAGCTGTGCCGCCGTAAGGTCTGTAATATAGACATAGTCTTGATTGGACATATATAATTACATGTTATTGTTTCTGTTCCCTGACTGGATAAGCATAACCTTTAGTTTCAAGTTTCTGGTGCAAATCCTCACACTCATTCAAAATCCATTTTCAATTCATATTTTAATATTTACTTCAAATTTACTGCTTCAACAAATATTCTTGCTAGTAAATTTATTTGCTACAATATTTGCAGAAAGCTAACACATAAGGGAGTAAACACAACAAAACAAATGTAATTTTTATTAGAACAAACGTTAAAATATTTTAAAAGTTTTCATCCAGCTGTAGTCTCCACAACACACATGTATATAATTAAGTAGGACATGTAAATAGGCTATACATTTTTAATAGTGCATGGAAATGGATCACAAGACTGCTGGGAAGAGCGTATCTATTTTTGTTCACATGAGGGTAGTTAAACAGTCAATAAATGTACTAGAGCTGGGCCCTGATTCAATACTAAGATGCCACAATTATGTTAGTTTTACCCAGACAACTTTAAATGATATCACACTATGCATCTGCATATTTTGTGCCTATAGTGAAGCTGCCCCTTGGTAAAGGAATGTAAAGTGAAAAATAACTTGTAGGGAAATATATTTCCCTACATTTGACTATTCCAAGCCCTCCTGTCTCCTCCCCTATCTCCTGCTTTCCATCTATGTCATTGTGGTCCTCTGACACCCCTCCAGTTCCTCTTGATTCCTTGCTCATCTCCATTCCCTCCCCATGTATCTTTTGTATTCCCTCAGCAGCCTTCTTGCAGAGGCTCTGCCTGAAGGGGATGATAGCTAAATAATAATAATAATAATAATTAATAAAAACACAAACAAAAAAACTTTTTTGTTTCTTTACACCTGACTTAAGGACTTGGTAATGGTTTGTTCCAAAAGAAACACGGGTCATAGGCCTCTAATTTGGAGATAAAGTTACTGGAGATCACTAGCTCTGCTTAAGAGATTTTAGACAAATTGTTGAGAATAAGTGCTCCACAGGAACCATCTTAATAACCATGTGCACCTGTAAGGTAGACTGTCAGCTAGAATACTTGCTCTCATTTCACATATCCTATTCACAACTGTTGTAATCACAAAATAAACATAACTAAATATTATACATGTGTTGACTAATATATGCTGGCTAGCATACATATATATTATGCTGATAATACTTCCTGCCATATATATTCCAAGCATTTAAGTATACATATTAAGTATTAATATCAGTTATATTGGCCAAATTGGCCTGTACCGTTATTATAATCCTGTTCACTTATGCTAAGTATTCCATAACAACTTGCATTAGCTTGAGTAAAGTTTTGGCTTAAGTAGATAGGAAAACTGTCAGTATCAGGACATATAATAGTTTCTTCATAGCAACAGAAAGGGAGTTTCCCTCACAAACCTATTTATTCTAGTACAGGCTTAGGAGGTGTCTTCATGCCTCTTAGTACCTGGAATGCATGTGCTCAGAACAAAGATAAGGCTACATCATGACCTGGAATGCATGGGTTCAGAACAAAAAATAAAGGGGTACATCATGGTACCAGAAACAAACAAGGTAAAAAGTGGATTGAGTTCAGTTTCAGGTGAAGTATATAGTACCTTTTACTGGTAAACAAGTAGGTTATAAAAAGATGGTTTTAGGGATGTAACTTTGCAGGGCATACCTTCCGTGTAAGATGAATGTAACATTGATGCTCTTTGAGACTGGTATCGTACAGAACCTTTCCCCGTACCATAATAATAAGCCTGACTGACATTGGTTATTTGATCTCTTGAGTATATTTCATTTAAAAAAAAAAAAAAGAACCAAAGTGTGGTCAAGCAATTGACTATACAATTTAAATACATGCCATACAAAAAAATGTTGAGAGTATTACGTTTGAAAAATTACATACTTGAAAGTCCGAAAAAGAATTTCTTGATCAGTGACAGTTGAGAAGCTAATGCTTTGCAGCCCTTTGGATGGACACTTGGATCAATGCTCTGTTCAATACTGCAATATATGAAAGGCTCACTTTGCTAAACAAGGTGAATTGATCGTTCTGTGATCATTACTGCAATTTGATAACAAGTTGGGGACTCCTGTTGACTCATAAATCGTATGTGCACTTGTGATGGATAAGAGTTGGGGACTGAAAATGTGTAAAGAGGATGTAGGGTTTTGTTCTATTAAGGATCTGTCTGTCTGTGTTCTTACACCATGCCTCTCTCCAAGTGCTTAATGTAGTGAATTTGCTCAATCTTAATGGTAAAATCTGGACTCAACACCCAGCCTGAGTACGTGAGCTCTCTGTTGGAGAAGTCTGTCCAAATGATGGGGGAGTAACTCCATGGCAGGTACTACAGCCTTGACCCTTACATCTGCTGACTGCACCAACTCTGTAGATCCATGCAGCTGTAATTCCACCACCCAGTCTCCCAGCTGACCCAGCACTAAGGCATAATTAAGCCCTTCATGACTACTACTACTATTGTTATTATTTCTTCATTTGCATTGTAATAGTACCTAGAGGGTCCACAAAGACAGGAGTGCCATTATGCCATACAAACACATAGTAAGACATAGATACATAGCAGTCCTTGCGCAGAAGAGATTACATTGTAAATAGACAAGAAACACAAAGGGTGCGAAAATGGGGAACTGAGTCACAGAGACACTGGTGTTTTTCAAAAACACTTAGCATTTCCTTAGCTCCACTATCACAGAAATCAACAGTAAAATTCCCATTGACTTCTAAATGCTCTTGAAAATCTATGTCAACAAAGATGATTGCAAAGTACAGGAGGTAAAATGTACTATTTCCTTTTTCTTATTTCTGGATGTCTTAAAGTCTAATAATATTCCATTACTCCCTCTTCTAATAAGACAGCAGTTTTTAAAGTTAAAATTCAAAATGCATTCAAAATGACAACAGGGAGGAATTTGACCTTTGATGTGTGATTATGTTATGTTCTTTGGAGGTTTTTTACACTATATTTTAAGTGTGCATTTGTCTTTCATCTTAACAAATGACTTGTAATATGAATGATACCTTTTATACAAATATTTAAAAAGAACAAACTCTTTTAAAAGTATCTCTGTAAAATCTGGAACTAAGGCAACTAGACTTAACAGGTGTAGGGACATGAATAATAATACAAGCGCTCTTTAAAGATTTTAAAATCTCTTTTCTGTAAAATATCTGGTATAAGCAAAGCATATGAAGGTATTGTATAGTATAAAGTTTTTACTGGCATTTTTAAAAATGGCCACATAATTTGTGGCTTTTGGGAGCATGCTTGTAATCACAAGGAGGTCTTAATACAATTAGTACGACAGACCATCACATATACTCTATATTGTCTGTGAGGACCCCAGTCCTCCACACTGTCAAGTTTGATGTGACTTCTAACATAATTTAAAAAGAAAAGACAGGAATTTGATACTGTATGTTTTCAACATTTTCTAGTTCATTTGGCTTCCAAAATTTTATTTTTGATTAATAGCCAGGGCATTATATTAGAGTGGGTCTGGATGATAAACCACAACTAACTGTGTATTGCAGAACAGTTAATAACAATAGTGTGTTTGTATATATATTACTCTGACCTTATAAGCCTGTCAGTGCCCACTGGCAAAGGGCTCACTGTCCGTAACTACAACTGTTATCAGACCTGACACATTCCTCCTTTTGCACTATGATTGCTTATCTATTATTCTTATTAGATAGTCTTGACACTGTGGCAAACTCCACTATACGTAACACAACCGTTGTCATAATAGTTATCCAAAAAGTATCTTGTAACGTATTGCATGAAAACTGGTGACACTCAGATAATTAATATTTTTGTGTGTTACATAGGGTTAGCATCTAAAAAGTTATGTAGGTGTGCTAGAACTATGTTACTAAAATATGTTTAGACCAAGCAATCCAAGTAGAGCTGATAAACAATTTGTCCTAGACAAAGGAATGCTGTTTTGTCTGTTTCCCTGTGTCTCCAGTGTAAATTGAGCAAGGTGATGCCAGAGACAGTGGAAGTTATATTTACATCTGAGTCAACAGGAAAAGCAATTGAGAGAAGGGCGAGGACTGGAACACAGCATGGTGTCAACTTCCTGGAGCACAAGCAGCACAGGAGAAAAGCTTTATCTGGGGATACACTCCAAAAGAATACATTTCAAAGGTTTTACTGGACAATAAGAAGAAGGGGAGAGAAACCCTTAGTTATCCATCACTTAGTGAACAAAGGGAATTAGGATTCTTTGATTCTGTGAACAGTGGATCTTCCTACCCGAAGGGCTGGAGATACACACTGCTTGATGGAAGTGAAAAAGCTGCTTAGGCAAAGATTATAGCTGGCTAACGTAAAGCTTTAGTCACTAGAAAGTGTGTTATTTTGTTTTATTTGTAATCATTCCTGACTCTTTTTTCTTGCTTAGTATCGCTTAAATTCATGTATCAGAGGGGTAGCTGTGTTAGTCTGGATCTGTAAAAAGCGACAAAGAGTCCTGTGGCACCTTATAGACTAACAGTCGTATTGGAGCATAAGCTTTCATGGGTGAATAGTCTGCCATGCGTCTGACAAAGTGGGTATTCACCCACGAAAGCTTATGCTCCATTGGTCTATAAGGTGCCACAGGACTCTTTGTCGCTTAAATTCATGTTATTAATAAATTTATGCTTAGTTATACTGTAGATCATCTCAGTGCTGTTATATTAAAGTGGGGTGTGCATCCTCAGTTGAGCCAACAGGCTGGTGTGGCAGTGGACTTGGTTATTTTCTGTGAGTGTCCAATGAGAGGGACTGGACATTTCAGAGAGATGCCTCTAGGTAACTGGGAACTGGGTGCATTGAACGTTACCTGCAAGGCAAAGTTTAGACTGTCGAGTCTCAAGGAGTTTAGTGGTGAGGTAGACAGAGTGGGTGGTAGGGAATTGTCACAGTTTAAGCTCCAGCAAAGATGTCTTTGCTGAGGCAGGGAGGCGACACAGTGATTTACGGTTTTGGGTTCCCTGAGGAAAGCGACACAAGATCACAGGTATAGGAATTTAGGCTATTGGATTCAATGAGCCATAGGTTTGAGCCAATTTGGCAGTTCTAGACTTGGACAGTGATCAGTACCAGATGCTTCACAGGAAGATGCAAAAAACCCACACATGCAGATGTGGGATATAATCTGGACCTTCAGTGAAAATCTCATCCTAATCCTTATTATTTAAAATTAGTTTTAATCTTGAAATGTGAGGCTTCACAAATATTACTTTTTAGCTTCAAACTGCTGAATAAACATTAGTTATGGCATTCCCATTTCATCCTTTCCTTCTGACAAACATGGACCCTTATCCTGCAAACACTGACACATAGCATGCATAACTTTAAACACATATGTCCATGTTGGCAGGTTAAGAGCTATAGGGCCTGCAAAGAGTTACCTATGCACATATCCTTACTCCCTCAGGCAGGGACACCAGAAGAGTGGGACAAATGGGGTGAAATCCCCCACTCCTGACACATTAGGTAAAATTTTGTCCACCAGCTGGTAGTGCTGCTGGGGCCTGAAAGGCAGCTTTGTGCCAAGCTGGTGGGTCTTCTCCCCCTGCCCAGAGAGAATGGAAGCAGAAGAACTCAGCTTGCTACTGCTGCCAGCTGGTGAAGGGTGGCGCTGCCTCTCAGGGGCTTCCCACATGCTGCCAGGGAGGATGCTGAGGAGCTGGCTGTGGTGGTGCTGGTTCTGGAGAGGGGGCAATTGGTGGCCTGGGGAATGGTACCAGACATTTTTTTTAACTGTGTAGTCTGTGCAAGCCTCCCCCTACCCCAGGAGTCTGAATTCCACTGCTGTCTCCTAGTAATGGCGGAGGCAGCATGGGGTCAAGCTGGCTGTCCCAGATGTTTGACCGGAGCAAAGGGTCCAGCCTGGCTGTCAAGTGGCGCTAGCAAGGAGCAAAGGGGATGGTGCAGAAAAGTACCAGCAGCAATTCAATTTTGTGGCTCAGGAATCGGGATAAGATTTGGTAAGGCCCATCCTCTGCCTGCCTTGACTCACCCAACTCCAAACCCTCCCCTTCTACTCTCCAGGGTGTCTCAATCGCCTCCCTCCAACCCTGATCCTATTTAGTAAATTTTGGAAAACATTCAGTAATTTTTTTAGATTTCACCCTCCCTGCTGCTTATGAACCCAAGTGGCTCCCTGCCACATGTAGTCCCATTGAAATTGGAGCACTTTGCAGGTATTTTGGGTATTTTAACTGAATTATGGATCTCTTAATTTGCCATATACCTGTATATAAAAGTAAACAGTTCTTTGCATTATTGGAAAATTTGCTTTAGGGATGGATAGGAAATGCTATGTATTAAAGAGAAACTAGCATTGGGAGGACAACTCATTTTAAGAGGTAGGTCCTTCTGCTCACTGAAAGCAGGAAGCATATCCATCTGGCCAAGTTCCTTTTTATTGATTTTTGTAAAAACTGCATTTAGTGAGTGTAATTTCTCAAAGGAGAGGAAAAGCTTAAGTCCTAAATATTTAATAGAATTCAGGGAGTATTGATATTAAATTCCATGAGCTTACTTTTTATAGTGGAAGCTCAGTGGGAATATTTCAGATGTATCATTGTTTACAGGAGACCACAGAGAGGAGGATCACTGAAAGTTTCTTGATGTAAAAGGGCCTGATTTTCAAAAGGTCAGGCATAAAAGTGCATGCAGTTATGAGCCTAATATGCTCATGCACCTATTCTGATTGAATAAATAATTCAGGTAATTTGTACATAAAAATAGTCAGACTAAGTGGAAATCTGAATGCCCCAAACCTGCATTGCATAGGCAAACACAGTAATTGCATGTATAAATTAGATGCCCAATGGTATACTTTATTTTTTAAAATGGGGCACTTTGTATATAGAAACGCCCTTGATTTTCATGCTTGCTTTGGTTTATCATAGTATAAATCTAAGATGCTTCCATTGTTTAAAACAAACAAAAATAAATGACCTTGCAATTCCTTCAGCTGAGGCATGACAGATTATTTGCAAGTAAAAATGCCCTTATGCATGTCCATTTTTCATAATTATGATGGATTTATGAACATATTTGCAGATGTAATTATGAATGTGACTTTTTAAAAAATTGGGCCCAATATAATTTGGAATAATTAAACTAATATAATTAACTAGAGTGAAGAAGGAAGGGGAAAATGCTGCCTTATTTACATATCTAACAGCTTGTCTTCACTACAGTGTTAGCTCAAGGTATAAATTGAGTGTTAGCTCTAACCTGATTCCCATTCATGCACAAAAATCTTTTGGGTGAGTTAAGTGGTATATTAAGTGGGTTAAGTGGTATATTAAACTCTAGCTAGCTGGCCCATGGGGGTATGAGTTGAAGCTTGTTGAGAGTCGCAGATACAAGATCTAGTAATATCATAGGTATGCAGCTACAGACTAGAGCTGCAGTTAGCATAATTTATCAGATGCTAGTCCAAGCACTTTGTGCTGCTAATCAAATCACTCTGTGTAGCTTGAGTGCAGTTTTGCAGCTCTCACTTGAGTGAGGCTAAATCAGAGTGGAGTGGCTCAAGTGTAAGTAATTGGAGCTACCTGTTGCTTTAAGGTGTACTGTTTACTTGCAGTATGCTACCCAGCCACTAGATGTCTCCTCTGCTGTACAGCATTTCAGACATGGTGTTGGTCCTGGTAAACAAAGAGTTAGAACTCAAGCTGTGTGGAACTCTTTGTCTTTAGTTCATAGTTTTCTTTAATAGTCTCCTGTTTGAGAAGGAGTGTGGCTCTCTATAGCATGACAAGCAGTGCCAGGTCGTACTTCTCTCCGATTCCTCTCCCTTACTGTCAGCCATGTGTGTGTGTTGCAGAATGTTCCCTAACTTCCCCCACAACATAACACAAAGTGATGATTATTTGAATTCTGGTAATCCACAAAATGAGCTATATGCTGCCCACATCTCCACGGGGAAGGACAAGTCCCTGCTCAGATGGTAAGAGGGAAAGCAGGATGAGCACTGAAGGGAGGGAGGCGATGGGAATAGGTGCAGAATTTGCACATATGCTACCTGAATGCTGGGGTGGACGGACGGGCTCTGTGGGGACACAGCTCCGGTTTTAATTGGTCACAAGATCATTTTCCAATCCCAGCCAGTGAATGAGAGAACCTCCTGCTGCAAGCTCCAGAACACCATCCACCCCAACCCACCAAGGAAGCGTTTTTGAAAACTTCACATGCGCTCGCAACTGCTGCAGTGCGACAGACAGCAAGATGCCCTACGGGCAGAAAGGGGCGGATTGGTGGCGTGGCGAGCTCAGCAGGAAACGCTGAAAAGGGGGAAGCAGGAGGGAGGCTGAAGAGGTCCGGGGAACGGGGTTGAGATAGAGGGTAATACAAGAGGTCTGGAGGGGAGAAGACCTGGGAGAGCATGGATGGGATGTAGAGAACTAGGAAGAGGGGGCAGGGTAATATGGGGCATGGAGGCAGAAGTGGCTCACGGGAGTGTGTGGGGGTAAGAACAGAGGAAGATGCTGGAAAGGGAGAGGAATCGCTGGGGCAGTCCAGGGGGGCGCACACACGGGAGAGGCCGCGGGGAGACACCAGCGCTGCAGGGGGGCAGGATGCAGCGGCTCCCCCCGGGGCTGTGCGAGGAGGGGTCCCGCTGCACTGCTCGCGTGGTACGGGTGTGACACGCTGCCGCCGGCCAGGCCCCGGGCCCGCAGGGCGAACACCCCATGTGGGGGCCCAGCTCCGGACTCACGGGGCTGGGCTTGTCCCCCACGGCGCCTCTGGCCTTCCTCTCCGTGCCGGGCAGGGCAGGACAGCCCAGGCCCCGGTGCTCCTCCTCCGGCCCAGCCCCTCGGCGCCGGGGAAGCGGGGGTGCAGCCGGGCTGGGCGGGGAAGGGGCGGCCGGGCGGAGCCGCGTCATTTCGGGGACGGGGGCGGGGCGGGCCGTTTCCCCTCCAGGCCCCAAGGCAGGAGCCGCTGCCAGTTGCGTAAAAGCAGCAGCCGGGGCGGGGAGTCGGGACACCATGCCGCCCTGACCGATAGCGTCCGCCGCACGCCGCCGAGGTGAGTGCCAGCCCCACCGCCGCCCGAGCGCCCCCAAGCTCTGTGCAGCTCTCCGCCTGCTGACTTCCGCCCCCCAACTCCGGCAGCTCGCCCCCTGCTGGCTTCCTCCTGTGCCCCCAAGCGCTGGACACTTCACCCCCGCTTGGCTTCCCTCTTGTGCCCAGGGTTCCTTACCCCAGCCCTGCTGCCCTCTTCCCCAGCACCCCCTGTTGCTTAGCTACCGCTGAGCCTGTGTACCCCGCACTGTTCACTCCCTGCTTCCTTTCCCTTTGCTCCCTACCCTCGGGTCCCTATTTTCTTTCCCCCTGATTTTTTTCAAACTCAGATACAGTTTAAATGAACAAATCAGAGTTTCATCTGCAGCACAAAATTGTGTTGTAGGGTTGTAGCCCTGTTGGTCCCAGAAGTTTGTATGAAACAGCCTAAGTTAGGAGCGGAACTAAAACATCCTTCCGCACCCTTTTCTGGACTGCGTAAGAAGATTGTTTTAAGATAAGAAACTGTTACTTAAAAGGTGATAACTTATCTTGACACTTTTTTTTTTATTAGGTTGAGTTATTGACAAATCTACTTGTAAGCAACTTTTTTTTCTTCTTTTTTTGCTTGGCTTAGGAAGAAAGTTACACTTGTATCCCCAAGTTTTACCTCTTGGCTGGTCATGCTTATCTTTGCTAAACTAAACCCTAGCTTTTCTTTATTCCAGTTTTAATAAGGAAATGGAAAGTTAATGTCTTGTGTTTTAAACTAAATTGGGAAGTCTCTAAAATTCACATGCACTTAAATACTGTTTTGAGTTTGATGCTGTTGTGTGTCAGAGTTAGAGTAGTAATAGCAACTGGTATTGTAGACTTCCCTGAAAGGAAATAAAAATGTTATCATTTGATGTACCATGTTACCTATTTAAATATGCTTTTGAAAAAGCTTATATTAAAAATAAGGGCCTGACTTAAATTTGGGGGATAGGGAGAGAGCTAGGAAATTCACAACTTTAAATTCTAGTTAGATGTAATGTTCACTGTGTCCTAGGTATCGATGGAGTCCCTGAACAGAGTGTAATCTTTCATACTCTCCAGTAAATTCTTCCACTGATGGTTATTGCATGTATAAATTCCCAGCACATGGTTAGAACTGACCTCAACACATGCAGCAGTACACAAATGCAGTGAGTTCAGGATGAATTAGCTGCCTTAACTTTTTGAATTCCACAGGGTTTTTTTGTTTTTGTTTTGTTTGTTTAAACCAGATCGATAATGATTTATTGTAACTTTCTTATTTTAAGTGCATTTTTGTTCTAACAAAACCATTGAATGCATTAGAACCTCTTTAATAATCCACAACACATTTGACAGGGTGCTCTCACCTCTCAGCAGGTAATTGATGCTGTAGCAGGGTCTCGCATTGTAAAAACAATCTAACCTTAACAAGTAAATTATCCAAATGTTGCGAGAAAGAGCTAGCATGTCTTCATACATAGAACTCTCATGTGTAGATTGTGCTTTCAGAGCACTGGCATGGAAAGAACAAAGGTTAGTGTGGTGACAAAGCATCACACTTAGCATTTGAGACATGTATGTAAAAAAACAAATTGTAATAGTTATGTGGTGCATATTTTCAATACATCCACAGATTGGGGGCCTTTTTTAGGTGTAGCCTTAATTCTGTCTTTCCTGTGTTTCTAATATTAAAGTTCTTAACTGTAACTTTCTTGAAAGGTAATATGCATGAAATCACTGTACCTGCAGCTTTTACATCATCTTAATTAACTTTTGTTGAGTTTAGAGTATATTATATGATCAAGTTTAAAATGTTTTCCCCAAGGGATAATTTATGAGCACAGGGATGTCCATGAAAGTATAATGGGAGTTGTACAGCTAAATCCTTGGAATTAAATAATATGTTTTAGGGTCTCTGAAAAACTGGCTACACAATATTTTTCATATTTAAATACCTTGAAGATTGTCTTGGTGTGTGTGAGGATATTACCCTGCAATATTACCTTCACTTTAAAGTTGAGAAAGTTGTATGTGCACCTAAAGGGAAAAAGGTAATAGAAGGCTGGTAAGTAACATAAACTAAAACAAAAACCCTTATAATCAGGGCCGGCTCTAGGTTTGCCGGAATGCCGCCCAAGCAACAACAAAAAAAGAATGGCCGGAATGCTGCCCCAAGCACGTGCTTGCTTTGCTGGTGCCTAGAGCCGGTCCTGCTTATAATGCTTCGCTGAGGAAAGAGTAGATCTTTGATCTGCTAGACGATAGCCTTCCTTTTGAAGAAGCTTCAGTCAAGAAAGTTACTTTGGTGCATGGTATAAATAGACTTGCACTGACACATCTGAATTTACTGGTGTAGGATGACCTGTCGCTCATTAGAATTAGGACTGTACTGCAACAAGGAAAAAACAAGGTCCTTATCTTGCAGTATCTAGTTCTTTGAAATGCTTTGTCCTTGGAGGTCCTACTTGTGGAAATCTACAAGTCTGAAATCTTTTGGCCAGCAGTGTTGGGAGCACGTGTGCTCTGCATGTCTTCATGCCCTCTTACCAGAGGGACTACAGGAGGAGTGCACCTCCAATTACCACTCTGTTTGCTTGCTAATCCAGAATCCTATTTGTATAGGAGGACTCTGAAGTAGTGGGGAAAGAGGGTGGGTCATCGGATTGGCATGCATCTCAAAGAACTACAGGTTAGCAGTGTTTCTCAAATGGGGGAGGGGGGGTCATGACCCCCAGGGCATTGTGGAACAGGTTTTGGAGGCGGTCGCAAGTGTAGGGCCAGCGTTATGGGGTGACAAGCAGGGCAACTACCAGGGGCCACACGCCACAGGGGACCCCGGGAGCTAAGTTACATGCTTCAGCCCCTCGCTGCCCGCAGCTGAAGCCCAAGCCCCATTGCCTGGGACTGAAGCATATAATTTAGCTTTGTGAGGCCTCCTGTGTCATGGGGCCCTGGGCAGTTGCCATCCTCCAACACTGGCCCTGAGTATTAGTCATAATTTACTTAATGATATTTAAGGTAGGGGTTTGCAATTTTTTCAAGTCTTAGTAGGGGAAGGTCACAATTTTTTTTTTTTTTTTTTTTTAAGTCTAAAGGGGGTCGCCAGGTTGAGAAACACTGCTGTAAGGTAAGGGCCTTGTTTTTCTTCAATTTTTGTGTGTCTGGATCCCATTCATGGTGACTAGTAAGCAATTCCCAGACCAAATAGGAGGAAAGACTTAAGAGTTCTGGCTAAATAAAATGCAGAAACATTCTTGTGAAGTTGGTGTCTGGTCTGGATGCCAGGTCCCACGAGTAATATTTTGATATGTGGATAAAGCTTCAAGTAGCCACTCAGCGAATCTCTTGAAGAGAAACAGTCCTAAGGTAAGCAGCATATGTTACCCAGAGTTTTCAGAACCCACAGCAGTGGTAACTTAACTGTTTCACTCCAGGCAGTGTCAGGAATAAATCAGTGGGAACACAGAGCTCCAGCTGATGAAAGATTAATACAAGTAAGCGTGCTCTTATCTAAAACTACAATTTATTAGATTTAAGCACACATAGACACAAAACAATAGGTTTAGAACATCCCAAATATTTACCTAAAATCGGACGGTATGGAGTAAATTGCAGCAGTTCAGCAATGGCTGGTTGCTTCCCTGCCGGGGAGTAAGGTGTCAGGGAAAAAACCCTCTCAGGATAACTTCAGGTGACTGCTCCGAAGTACACTCTATTATGTAATCCTTTTATAGCTAAGTTTTACAAAACACATAGATCATAATGACCCCTACTAGGTCATCACATCTCCTAAAGTCAATAAATTATTTATCAACAAACATTCCTAACAATCTTAGTCATAATAAACTTTTACATCAAAGGCACCCAAACTCCAAGGTTCTCGTCCACTTATTTGCTTTCGTCTCAATTGTTGACTTTTTCTCTCCCCTCCTCCCATTCTGATTAGCAGAGACTGTAAGCCTGCAAATGTATTTGACCTTGCCTCCAGAAACTCTGCTCGTTCAAATTAACATTTAAGTAGGTGGTGGTCTATTTTTATTAATTCATGGTGGCTGAATGCACATAATATGGTTGCAATTGACTTGATCAAAATCTGGGGTACATGCACCCTTCAAATCTGGGATAACATGTAAGCCGCTTTAGATTTAGTAGAATGAACCCTGATACCTGTGAGAGGGGAAAGGCCCTAGTGTTTTGTAATAAGTATGGGTCTGCTGCCTAATTCACTTGTACAATTGGTCTGACCCAGTATGGCCATTCTTATGTACAATCTCTCAAAACACATTGACCCCTAGAATTGTCCCTGTGTGCTACAAATAAGAGAGATAGTAAACAAGGGCTCTCTTTACATTTAATGTGTATAATCTAGCTTCCCAATGGTTTGAATGGGGCTTAGCAAAGAAATGAGTGACTGACTGACTGATTCATGTGAAATTTGGAAAGCTCTTTAGATAAGAATTTGGGGTGAGACCTCAACATCTTCTTATCCCTATGGAATCCTGTATACTGTGGCTCTGCCTTAAGGTTTGAATCTTGTTAACCCTCCTAGCTGAGGTGATGGCCACTAGGAAAGGAATCTTTATGGAGAGATGGTAAAGTGAATAGTCATTCATAGCTCAAATTGGGGTTTTATAAGAATGGTTAAGACAGTAGTTGGGTGCCAGGGTGGAGGTAGTTCTCTGGTTGGTGGAAAGGCATGGCTCAGGGCTTTAAAGCACTTCGTCACTATGAGGTGATGGAAGACTGGATTGGAGGGTGGCCGGTGAAGTTTGCAGCTAAGTGGACTCTGATTGAAGTGGTGTTGAGTCTTGTTTGTTTTTAGTTGGAAAACATAGGAATTTACAAACAGGATCTTTTTGAAAGAGTCGCACCTTCCTGGGAGGGCTATATGCAGAATTGTTTCCACTTCTTCTTGTAAAGGACTCTGCTGAATGGTTTTCTGTTTTAGCTGAGATGTCTTGTACCACTGCAGAACGAATCCTGTTTGTGTGGCTCAGCCAGCTGAAGTATGCTGTGAAGTGCAGGGACTTTGGGAGGGGGTGAAAAATCTGACCTTGATTCTGAACAAAGTCCCACTCTTGAATATCCTGGATGTGGAGGTCTTGCACTAGGTGTAGCAGCTCTGTGAACCATAATTGTCTTGCCCAAGAGAGAATTATGAGGAAAACTCTGGCTACATAATGTGTGATCTCTGTGGTGACTCTGAGGATCACAGGAACCAGAGGGAAGGTGGATAATAGGCCTTTTGACCAGGAGAGGAGAAAAGTGTCTGATAGCTGGGACTTCTTCCTTCTTTGGAACAGAACAGGGGGCACTTGTTTGCAATGTAGCTGAACAACAGGTCTATCATTGGAGAACCCCATGGAGAAATGGCCTTCAGGGTGTTGATAAATTGTATAGTCATTTGCTTGACCAGACTTTGGTTCATTATTTCATTATGAAATATACTTTAGACCAAAAAACCAGTCAGGTTAGGTTTATTAATATGGTACAGGAAAAAGGTTCTATAGGATACCTGTCTCTGAACAGTAGTCCCGTGCAGCGATGTTACATACACCTTACGCAGAATGTGTGCTCCCCGAGTTACAAGTTTCAGCTGGTATTATTTATGATTTTACAAGTTACACATGTCTTCACACATCACTAAAATCCAGCCCAGCAGTTTGTTCCAGTTCCCTAACTTGTTGTTCTGTTCCTTCCTTATCTTTGTTTTAGATACTAGCAGTCCAGGTACTGATCCGTGAAGCTTGTACTAAGACACAGAATGAATGTATCTTCATTTTGACAGGTTTCCTATTTGCTTGTGCCAAATACCT
Organism: Emys orbicularis; assembly: GCF_028017835.1. Lineage (NCBI taxonomy): Eukaryota > Metazoa > Chordata > Testudines > Emydidae > Emys > Emys orbicularis. Next base: position 97,108,771 of record NC_088688.1, on the reverse strand, counting down.
AGCATAAGTGAACAGGGTTATGGTATAGGCCTTTTTAGGCCATATAACTGTTATAATATTTGTGCTTAATGTTGTTAGTACTTAATTCATGCTAATATATGGTGCGAATAATGCATACTATTAATACAATCTATATTTCAGTTCTGGGTCTGATTGCCTAGGAAGGAGTACTGAGAAAAGGGATCATAGTGGACCACAAGCTAAACATGAGTCAACAGTGTAACGCTGTTGCAAAAAAAGTGAACGTCATTCTGGGATATATTAGGAGGAGTGTTGTAAGCAAGACATGAGAAGTAATTCTTCTTCTCTACTCTGCACTGATTAGGCTTCAACTGGAGTATTGTGTCCAGTTCTAGGCGCCACATTTCAGGAAGGATGTGGACAAATTGGAGAGAGTCCAGAGAAGAGCAACAGAAATGATTAAAGGTCTAGAAAACATGGCCTGTGAGGGAAGACTGAAAAAAATTGGGGTTGTTTAGTCTGGAAAAGAGAAGACTGAGGGGGGACATAACAATTTTCAAGTATGTAAAAGGAGGAGGGAGAAAAATCGTTCTTTTTAACCTCTGAGGATAGGACAAGAAGCAATGGGCTTAAATTGCAGCAAGGGAGGTTTAGGTTGGACATCAGGAAAAACTTCCTAACTGTCCGGGTGGTTAAGCACTGGAATAAATTGCCTAGGGAGGTTGTGGAATCTCCATCATTGGAGATTTTTAAGAGCAGGTTAGACAAACACCTGTCAGGCGTGGTCTAGACCAGGGGTCGGCAACCTTTCAGAAGTGGTGTGCCAAGTCTTCATTCATACACTCTAATTTAAGGTTTCGCGTGCCAGTAATACATTTTAATGTTTTTAGAATGTGTCTCTCTATAATATATAACTAAACTATCAGTTTAGTGTGATCCTTGCCCTTGCTTTTCCTTGCTGAGTTTTCCAATGTCTGGCATGTATTTGGATACTTTAAGGGACAGAGGACAGATTTCATGTGTGAAAATTCAGGAATGTGGATCCAAATGCTGAAAGCATTGCAGACGCAATTTTCTTCAAACAGTTAAATTTCACTGGCAGGGACATCCAGCAGGTCAGAATAGAGGCCCCATGATCTCTCTTGGTAGCTTTAAGTGCACTCCGCAGATCTCCAAACTTTGCACACAATTCTGAGCTTTTTAACTGAATGAGCTGCATTTCGAAATCTTTAACACCCATCCACTGAAATACAGACAAATCCAAGTCGCTTTTGTTGAACTTTTCAGGTTTAATTAGAAAAGAAAGCATTGGGCCAAATCGCTGGAAAACTTGAAATCTGTCAGAAAATTCAGATTCCAGTTCTTGCATGTACGTTCCAATCTCATCGACACTGACAGTGCAACGTGTCAATAGCTCTTTTATGTGTTGGAAGTAGTGGAAAGTCGAAGTTCGAATATTCCGAGGAAAAAACTGCTAGTTTTACAACAACTGCCTTTCAGGTTTCATAAAGATCCAGAACCGTTTGCCCTGCACCTTGGAGATGGAGGTTGAGCTCGTTTAGGTGAGCAGTGATGTCAGTTAGAAACATGAGCTTACACAGCCATTTGTCATCATCCAGTTTGGGGTAGTTTTGTCCTTTTTCTGACAAAAAGGCCTTGATTGCATCAAAACAGTTTACAAACCGCACCAAAACCTTGCCACAACTTAGTCACCAAATTTTGCTGTGAAGTGGAATGTCATTATAAGCTCTGTCCATCTCTTCTAGCAGTGCTTGAAACTGTCTGAGTCAAAGCAGATCGAGCAACAAGGACATTCACAATTTGCACCACTGCATTCATCACATTATTAAGCTCTGAATTCGAAATTTTAGCGCACAGATTTTCTTGATGGATGATACAGTGAAATTTGACTGTTGGGCAGCCAATTTGATCTTCAAGTAACTTTACAAATCCCTTCTGTTTTCTGACCATGGCAGGAGCACCATCTTTTGTCACACACAATATTTTTCTCATGTCAACTCCTCATTCTTCAAAATGGTTTACAAAAGTTTCCACTATATCTTCTCCCTTTGTTGTGCCATGCAGGGGTTTTAGGCAACAGAGTTCCTCTTGGATTTCATTGGAAGCACAACTGCCAAATATGGAACGTCGTTTATATCAACTGCAGCGGGGAACACTGGTATGTCTTTTAATGCAGTTGTCTCCTTTTCGTTAATGTTTTCTGCCATTTCGCTTATGCGTCTCTCAACTGTTCTGGCAGAGACAGGCAGTTCTTTTATTCTAGATACACATCTTTATTTGTCAAATCATTGAACAAAACTTCCGAACTGCTGAGAAAAACTTTTTTATATATTCCCCATCTGTAAATGGCTTTCAATTTTTTTGCAATGCACTGTGCAATCTTGTAACTTCCTTCCGTGGCTTGATTTTTTACTTACACTTACTTACACTTAAGCATTTAAAAACATGGCTTTGCTTCTCATATCCTGCTACTGCATTTTTCATCGATTCAGTCTTGTCTGTTTCGTCAATAAAGATTTTTCTCGTGTTTCGTTTGAAAATATCGTCGAACACTTGATATGCGACAAACAACACTTTCACAACAGAAAGCACAAACAGCACGGTCCTTCTTTTGAATAAGTCCAGATGTATCTGTCCAAGAAGGCTGATATGAACGGACATCTAACTTTGCTCTCTTAGGAGCTGACATTTTGTCAAATGTACCCCTCAACTTACAGTGGAAAAAAAATCGCGACAGACGGCATGCACAATGTCAAACGCAATGCACTGTTCCACGTGATGTGATAGTGATATAAGCAGCAAATCAGGACTTAAAAATATCCCAGTACAGTGACACTGGAACAATTTTTAAGGTGGGGGTGCTGAGCTGCACCCTCTCTTGTCCCTGTCTGCACCCCTCACTGCCCCAGGCTGGGGCCAGTGGGCCACAGCTGGGGGCGGCTGCAGAGCCCCGGGCCAGCGGCTGGGACCCCAGGATGGCAACAGAGACCCCGGGGCTGGCAGCGGGCTGAGCGGGGCCAGCGGACGGGATCCCGGGTGGCAGCAGAGACCCCAGGACCGGTGGCCAGGACCCGGGCAGTGTGAGTGCCACTCAAAATCATCTCACGTGCCGCCTTTGGCACGCGTGCCATAGGTTGCTGACCTCTGGTCCAGACAGTACTTGGCCCTGCCTTGAGTGCAGGGGACTGGACTAGATGACCTCTCAAGGTCCCTTCCAGTCCTAAGAGTCTATGATTTATATGCTAACCAGCATATATTAGTCAACAAGGGATAAATCCTGCAGAGACCACTTGGGATGTTCTGAGTACTTTCTACTGAGGTGGTGCCAGGTGGTTACTTATGCCTGTTTAAGTGAAGGACTGTGGGAATTATGCTTCTTGGCACAAGGTGGTGATGGAGCTCCACTTTGCCTGTTGCAGTGGTGTTGTCTTTTGGGATCTGGAGGGTGCCTTCCTTTGGCATGGGACAGAAAGCCTTGCATACCAGGCAAATTGTCCCGAGCTCCTGTATGTTTATGTGGAACCTAGCTACTTGAGAGGTCCACAGCCGTTGCAGGTGATGAGCTCCCCATTTCTGTGTGTGGAAATATCTGTCACTAGGAATGGGGGGGAGGCAGGGAACAAGAGTGTGGAAGGGGGACTCACTTGCAGACTGTCTGGATTTATCCACCTGTTTAGGGAGACTAGAACAATAGAAATCATGAGTTGAATATCCATGTTATGTCTGACTAGTACACTGACCTCAGCCAGCCTTAAAGGTGAAGTCAAGAGGTATTACTTATGTGCCTGAGTCCACATGGTGTACTAGTTTTAGGCAAGTTTTTGCAATGGTGTGTGGATTTCTTTGATCTCTGAAATGAAGCTTAAAATTGTCTGGGATCTTTCTTGTGGAAGGAAGGCCTTGGCCAGAGTCTAGGACTGCTCTTATGAGCTCCACCGATTACTTTGGAGTTGGTAGGATTTAGCATACCTGTTTTTCAGTCCCAGAGAGTGGAAGAGTTTGAGAACCAGTTTGAGCTATTAGTGATGTCCTGAGAAGACTTTCCTCAGATGAGCCAGTTCAGATATGGATAGATGGTGTATTGCTGAGACTCTCAGGGCTGCTACTGTCAGGTATGTGATTAAAACTTGAGGCTGTAGAGAGTCCAAATGGCATTACTTTGATAATGCTTGTTCCTGGCTGTGAATCGGAGCTACTTCTGTGTGCTGGAAATATTGCCATGTCCACGTGCAGGCACACATCCTGAAACTCCCTACCTACAACTCCTATTTCTTAATCTGGAAGTTGTTTCTCCGTATCTCAACGGAGCACCACACTTACTAATTCCATACAGTATCTGGGATAAGCAAAATGCTGTTACCAATAATTCCTCCCAAATGTAACATGAGGAAGTAGTATATAATACTAACCAATTTAACTCTATTTAAAAAAAAAAAAAAAAAGCAGATTGCTTTGGAAAGAGTCTCTTCAGCAAGGAAGCTAGGATGATTTAATAACACTGCTCTACAGCCAAAATGCTTCTGAAATAAATGTAGTCAAACTTTACTAATTCTGGGTCACTGAGAACGAAAATGATGCTTAAAATTGTTGATTGGCTCTAGTTTTCAAGATATGCTATTGGGTCAGTATATACGACCCTTGACTTGGGAATGGCGGAGGATAAGTGAGTTATAAAGGGAAGGGATCTCAATTTAAACCAGAAATGACTAAAATACATCTTTGACTGGATCTATGAATAAATCTATGACTGGGTTTGAACAGTACTTGCTTTTTAGGCAAAACAATGAATGATGCAATCTGAAGCTGGTATTGCATCATACATGCTATGAATTGCATCATGTTATTCCTAGAAGTCATGGATGATGCAATCATAACGAAGCTTACATCACTCTGCTGAACAAATTGCCCTATATCAGCTCTAGAAATCATACAGTGTCGTGCTCTCTTATTTGTCAGTGTTTGATTTTTTGCAAAGGGACACATTTCTGTTTAGCCAAAGTGAGCAGAGATGCCTCGTACTTGTGTGAACAGTGCAGATAACTTCTGCTATGTTTGTGGTGAAGTGACTTTTGCATCACAAAAGCGCAGTATAACCACTATGGTTAAGAAAGCCTATCACCTTTATTTTGGCTGCAAAATTGGAGATCAGGACAAGAGGTGGGCCCCACACATATGCTGCAACACTTGTGCAACAAATCTTCGCCAGTGGTTGAACAGGAAAAGGAAATCTATGCCTTTTGCAGTGCCAATGATTTGGAGAGAGCCAACAGATCATATCAGCAATTGTTACTTCTGCATGGTGCCTCCAGTTGGGAAAGGTATGTCAAAGAAGAAAAAGTGGACTGTGCATTATCCAAACATTCCATCAGCTATACGCCCAGTACCCCACGGAGAAGGACTGCCAGTTCCTGATGCACCAGAATCATTCTCACTTGAGTCAGACGAGGAGGAGGAAGAGGATGAAACTTCTGGTCCTGAACCATCAATGTCACAGGACCCACATTTTCTCCCATCCTCCTCCTCTGAACCACACCACATAACACAAGGTGAACTGAATGACCTTGTCAGGGATTTGGAACTACCCAAGAGTAAGGCAGAGCTGTTGGGCTCCAGACTACAGCAGTGGAATCTCCTGGCAGGTGATGTTAGGGTTTCCATGTTCCGTGACCGTCAAAAGGATCTTGTCCCATTCTTCTTCATGGAAGGTGATCTTGTAGCCTGCAACAACATCGATGGTGTGATGGCAGCCCTCAACATCGTTCACGATCCAGATGAGTGGTGACTGTTCATTGATTCATCGAAGACGAGTCTTAAAGCTGTTTTACTGCATAATGGCAATGTTTTGCCATCAATTCCAGTTGGTCATGCAGTCCATATGAAGGAAACCTATGACAACATGAAACAACTTTTGAGGTGCATAAACTATGACCAACATCAGTGGCAGCGTTGTGGCGATTTGAAGGTTGTTGCTCTCTTGCTTGGTCTGCAGACTGGATACCCAAAGTACTGCTGTTTTCTCTGCGAATGGGATAGTCGTGCAAGAGATTCCCACTACTTCAAGAAAGATTGGCCACTCCGACAGTCATTGGAGCCTGGGAGGAAAAGTGTTCAGCATCCACCACTTGTTGAATCAAGGAAGATTTTGTTACCACCCTTACACATCAAGCTGGGTCTGATGAAGAACTTTGTCAAGGCCATTGACAAAACACAAGCAGCTTTCAAGTACCTCCGTGGAAAATTTCCAAGGTTAAGTGAAGCTAAGATAAAGGAAGGTGTCTTTGTTGGTCCTCAGATTCGTGAACTTCTTTGAGATGATGCATTTGACCATGCACTGCGTGGCAAGGAAAAGACGGCATGGAAAGCCTTCCAGTTAGTGGCAATAAATTTTCTCGGAAACAACAAGGCAGATAACTACAGGTTGTTGGTGGAAAACCTCCTCAAGGCATACAAAAGCCTTGGTTGCAACATGTCACTAAAGATACATTTTTTGCACTCTCATCTAGATTTTTTTTTCCACCGAACTGCGGAGCAGTGAGCGACGAGCACGGCGAGCGATTTCACCAGGACATTGCAACAATGGAAAAACGCTATCAGGGCAAATGGAGCCCATCAATGCTTGCAGACTATTGCTGGACAGTGACAAGAGATGCTCCATTTAATGAATACAAGAGACAAGCCAAGAAGCGCCGAGTAGACACTGAATAGGACTAAACTATGTACATAATAGTTTTTTGCCTTTTGTTTCATAATAAATTTTATTTCTATAACCCTTTTGCTGATTTTTAAAGTGTTACATAAACAGGACAGGTGAAATATTATCATGTAAGGCAACCATAAACACATGAAAAGACCTAGGTTTACAATTTATGATTAAAACTCTACTATCTACACAATATACATAGACATAAAATGTAAAAACTTAAATATCTTGGAAACAGTAGCCAATCAGTTGTTTTAATTGTCATATTTGAATTCAGCACATCAAAATACATAATAAATAGCACATTTTATCTCTGAAGCAGATGACTTCTCAAAATTGTAGACCAGTGTAATCTATCTGTTATAGACAAGGATTCATTTAAATATCTTCTTGCTAACAGTAATATTTGGAAGGGAAATGCAAAAGGTAGTTGTATAGCTTAAAGAAAATGTTATGAATGCAGCAATCTTAGGAGGATGTTCAAGATAACTTACTTTGGAATTTAAATAAACTTTTCTGGTCACTATTGCAAGGCAAGCTGACAAAGGGGGCAGACTAGCAGTTCCTTCTAACTTTGACAAACATGATAAACTAGAAAAAAGTGTAGTACTGTCAAATGGAAAAAAAACAGATACCATGCCTCACAGGATATTGTGAGACTTACTTGACTAATGTGTGCAAGTGCTTTGAGTTCCTCAAATTGAATGTGCCAAGATAATGCAAAATATTGTTATTACTTTCAGCTGCCATCTTACCAGAATGAAAACTTAACAGTAGATTTAAAACTTTTGTTTTTTAAAGTGTTTATTTCAGCTATCATCTACTGAATGCTTTCCTTTTCTTTCCCTGTGATTATTTTTTTTACAGAACACTTTTCTTGTCTCTCTTACTCCTAGAGAATATGTTATAAAAAGATAAAAGAATAGAAGAAAAAAGATTATATCCCCATTTTTAGTGACTCCATTGTACATAATTTGCAGGGCACTGCATATTATGTATTTACGTGACCGCTTCAGATTATTTGGGACCTAAGCATTTAAAAATTCTAGTCCTCATGACTTCAGAGAGAACCTGCCAAAGCAAACAAAGTGTAAATGCTGCAGTGACACCTGTCCGAGTCTGCAGACAGCCTGAATCATTGATTCAGTTAAACTCCCTTGTTTTTATTAATCTCACCTGAGTGACAACTCTAAAGCCCAGTGATGACACTTAAACGCCAATATTAACTGTTTAATTACTGACTATATTAGCAGATAGAATGGGAAAGGGAGTGGGAGTGAAGCCCTTGAGAGGTGTGGGTTGGGAATGGCTGCCTGAAAAGACAGAGAGGAAAACAGGAGACACGGAGAACGGGGAGAGATGGAGAAGGAAGAAATAAAACAGAAGTGGGTTCTATTGCTGAATGATACTGAATAAATAATAAAAGTTTGGTTAATACATAAAAGCTGTATTTTCCCATTGATCTTTTTGTAAACCTCCAACATCAGGTGGAGCTCTGTCATGGTTTGAGGGGAGTATGACATCCTTTTTTATATCCCGGCCCCTGGACCATAATTGAACATGGGCTCTGGTCCTTTCTTCTGAATGAGTTTCACACTGTGCTGGATCCATCCACAGTATTTTACTGTTCTCTCTTGCATATTATACATATGAGAGAGCCTTATAACTCAAACTTTTATGCAAGCCATATACACAAGATAGGTGGTCTGATCTCTCTCACTTTGAATGCATTATAGTCACCCAAAAAGTGCCAGAACCATGTCTTCTCTTCTTAAAGAGTGTCATCACTACTTTTGAAACATATTTTTGAAACAGTTAGTAGGTCCTGAGTTGTCTGGCTACCTTGGATACCTGCACTCTTGGAGTTTTCTTCTTTTGAAGACTTCAGCCATTCATAAATACAATTTCTCATGAGCCTCATTTTTGATTAGCTGTTCAGAGAAGATCATTATTCTATACTACTTTGCACTTCTGTAGTATCTTCCACCGGGGGATTTCTAGGGCTGTGATCCAGCAAAATGCCTGAATACATACTTAACTTTAAGCACATAAATGATCCTGTTGACTTCAATGGGACTATTTACTTGCTTAAATTTAGGTATGTTTTTTTAGGTATGTTTTAGGTAAATTTAGGACACTATCACTGTGTCCCATGGATTTTTATCATTCCATCAAGTTTCTGTGACATGTTATATCCATATCCTCTTTTAATATGAGACACTCATGTTCACCCATCTTAGTATTTAGATGTCTAGTGTTTGTATACAAGCACTTATAAAATTTGTCAATATTTATTTTTATGCCTTCATGTGATGTAATTGAATGGGACTCTTTTTTGATGGCTGTTTCTTTTCTGTTCCTACTTGCATTTTATCATTTTCTATCCTCTCCTCTTTGCTAGGATATAGAGTATCTCATTTAATAAATCATACCTAAGTGATGTGTCTCCACACCTGTCAGCTTTCCCCCAGCCCTTGGTTTAAAAACTCTTCTAGGACGTTTTTAATTTTGCATGCCAGCAATCTGGTTCTGTTTTGGTTTAGGTGGAGTCCATCCCTCCTGTATAGGCTCCTCCTTTCCCAGAAGTTTCCTAAGGTCATGTCTACACTTAAAACTTAAGTTGAGCTGTGTGACATGTAGACCAGGACTAATAAACTTGATCCCTCCTCTGAATGCCATCGTCTCATCCGTTCACTAAGACACTGCAAAAAGTCTGAGATTTTTGAGCCTTCAAAAAGTCTGGGTTTACATGATGCAGAAACCCAGGTTTATTTTTCTGCTGGCTCACCTATTAAAAAGTCTGTTCTGTCTTGTCTGAGACTCTCTCTACAGCTTAGTGATTATAATCTGACTTTCTAATACCACCATTTGGGGGGAAATAAACCATCTTAAATTGTGTTCAGTAAACTGTGTGACATCAACTATTCATAGTAACTTTACACATTATGAAGCCCATCAGGGTTCCTCTCATTTATTAAAACTATTTTTTCATTCTGCATTCCCTACTATTTGTGTCTCTTTATGCACCTGCAGCATGAGTGGTTTCTTTGTCTTGCTTTTATAAATGTGGATAAGTAAGTATAGGTTCTTATTAAACAGTCTATCATTACAGTATATAGACATTTTAAAAATTAAAAATGGTGGAGGAAAATGTGTGCCTGAGAAGGAAGCATACTTGCACTTAGATGTGCTTAATCTGACTTCATTGGGATTACTTACATGCTTAAAGTTAAGCATATTCTTAAGTGATTTGCTGAATTGGAGCCTTGATACATTTGAGAAGTTGTCGAAGACTAATGTTTTGTTATTTCTTTTGTGGGATAAAATCCCTGTGATAGCTGATAACTAGGTTCCAGGCAGGTAAACTTATACATGTCAGATTTTCAGAAAATCATCCATGCTTTCTGTTTAACATATCAGACTTTGTTGCTAATTGTGAACCATTTTGCATCCTTTTGTTCATCCCCCTCCACCTCTCTTACAGTTTGGATTTCCATCTCTAACTTTTAATCTCATTGCTCCATACCAAACAAGTGTCTGGTTATGTGCCAAGAAAGCTGTAGTGACATTGCAAGTATTATGTTATGTGAAAAAGATGCCCTCTTTGATGTCTTATTTGTTCTTTCTGAGTTCTGTTCAGTTTGCGATTACACTGTGTGTGAGAAGTTCATGAACAGGAATTGTAATGTTTTATAGCCAAGAGCAACAGGATTAGCTTTTTTTTTTTTTTTTTTTTTTTTTTTTTTTTTTTTAAATGACCTGAGCAAACTAGAAATCCTTAAAATATTGTGTGTTAAAGAAGCATTACATTATGGTGGAGTTCAGAAGTAAATTTGTTTTTGCTTTTTTAAATAGTCTCTCAGGATTGGATGCTGGGAGGGCTCTGGAATAGTGACTCTGAAGGTTTGTAAATGTTTACCCTCATTCAAGGCCAGAAGAGGACTTGGCTCCTCATCTTGGCTAGCATCAGACCATGTTCCCAGAATGGATTCTTTACATTCTTTTTTAAAAGGGTGCTAGTACAATGTTAGAAAGGTGCCTAAAATTGGTCCTCTAAATCCATACTTAATCATCTAAAGAAGTGTGGCATGAGCTTCTAGGCACTGAGCATCTACAACTTCTACTGACGCCAACAGCAGATGTGTATACTCAGCACTCCTGAAAATAGGCCTTTTCTTTTTAGGCACACCCATGTTTGAAGGTAAAACTTTTATTTCCCAGAAATCCTGTTAGCTATTTGTAATTCTGGTTATTGCAATAGTGACTAACATATTTGCAAGGGTGGTTTTTGTTGGCTTTTTTTTTTTTTAAACTTCCCCTGTGAAGTAGAAGTAGATTTCTTTTTCTGGTTGTCAGAGTAGTAACACCAATTTCTGGTTCCAATTTAGGAAAACATTCCTATTTTGAACAGCACTTAAGCATGTATTTAAAGTTAATGACCTGTTAAGCATATACTTATTGACCCCTTGAGTGGTATTTAAGCATGTACTTAAATGTTGCTCTCAATAAAGCTCTTTAATATATACTGGATAAAAATATGCAAAGCTTTCTGTTGTGGGGGAGAGGAGTATAACTTTGAGCATTCTTACATGTAGGGTCCTCTGTACTGTGTAACATAAAACACCTAAATTACATGGTAGATTTGCAGTGAATTCTGAACAGCTTTGTGACAGCTATGTTAATTCATCACAAAATCATTTGATAACTTTCACTTGTACTGGAATAATTCTAAAGATTAACCGCAAAGTAAAAATAGATAACCAGTGAATCTAATTCATTGGAATTGTATCAGAGGACTCTTGCTTTAGGAGCTGCACATCAAGGATAGATGGCTAGAGCATGAAACTCCTCATGAAAAGCTCCTCCTTCTGTGTAGTTTAGGAGGCTGAGATGCCAGCCAGTGTTTCTTTCAAACCTCCCTAGCTCCCCATGAAACCAGTGTTTATAGCTCTTGCTGCTCTGGCCACTGTCATTGCTGCCTTGAATTGCAAAGGATCTCCCTCTTGTTCTGCTTTCTTCCATTGTAATTGTGGTGACGCAGGGGCTGCTGAAGGGGAAATAGTGAATTCCCATTGTGGGTGAAACATGCTTGATGTGGAAAGTGAATCAACAATGGTAGGGGGACAAGCTGAATTGAACAGGAGCTGGCAGGAAAATGTCCACTTTATATAGTACAGAAAGACTTAGGCTATACCTCAGCCAAAACATGTAAATGCAGTCATTTGCACAGCTATATTGTGCACAGGGCCTTAGTATATATTGGCACGTCTACTCTGCAATTAGACACCCGCGGCTGGCCCCGGGCCAGCTCACTCAGGCTTGCAGGGCTCGGGCTGCAGGGCTGTTTAATTGCGGTGTAGATGTCCAGGCTTAGGCTGGAGCCTGGGATCTAAGACCCTGTGAGGTGGGAGGGTCCCAGAGCTCTGGCTGCAGCCCGATTTCGATATGTCTACATCACAATGAAACAGCCCCACAGCCTGAGCCCTGTGCGCTTGTCAGCTGGCACGGGCCAGCCACAGGTGTTTAATTGCAGTGTAGGTGGGTGGGTGTGTTACTGTCTAAAATCATCCATAAAGTATAAATGAACAATAAAACCAACAATTTCAAATGTGATGTCTCACTTTTAAAATAAAAAGTCAGTAACATAAAATTGTTGGTGTAAAGGATTAAAATTGAAAAATAAAAACCATTCTTTCTGTCATAGAATTTAAAATGACAAAAGGAAGAAGGAAATTCACAATGTTTAAATAATTCTTATATGGCAAAGAGGAATGAGCAGAGCTGCACTGTAAGCTTGTTGGTTGTACAAGACTTCTCATTCATGGTAGTCTTTTGAATTTAATTTTGATATTTCTGGGAGGAGGGATGGGAGTGGGAGGGTTCTGTGGGCATCTCTTTCCCACCTGTCCCTGGAAGAACAACATCACTTGCCTTTGAATGGAAAATTCTGAAACTTTTACAAATTGCAAAATGCTGTTCCCAAGCAAGTATTAAAATCAGTTTTATGATATGACGGAATATACTTGAATTGCAGCATTGACTTCCTGCAACATTTCCTAAATGTTTGAAATAAATTATTTTCAAACAATTACTGTAGGTTGTCTTGTGACTGTGTGCCAAAGAGCCTTACATTTCTTGTTCAAAATAGAGGAAAAACTTTATTAAATGGTCTCCTTTGTGAAATGGCACTATTTAGAGAATATTTATTAGCTCAAACTCAAAGATAAAATAAACTTTGAATACCCCCTCTGGGTTTGGTTTATACTGTTAAACAATAGAAAGTATTAACTGGTAGATCTGTGTTTTTGTTTTTGTTTTGTTTTGTTTTGTTTTTCCACCCCCCTGCACTATTTGAAACTTTTGTGATTTGAGTGTTATAAATTCAGGCATTTCATCTTAGAGTTAAGTGTTTCTCTTACATCTAAAAATTCTCAGACCAGGTTCATGTCTTTGGGTTATGAGTCTGCTCTAAAATGTCACACATCTGGGTGATCAGAATTATTGTACTAGAGCAGTGGTTTTCAAACTGTGGGTCGAAACCCAGTACTGGCTCGCAGAATGTAAGGCACTGGGTCGTGGTGGCTCTGGTCAGCACCGCCGACCAGGCTGTTAAAAGTCCTGTTGGTGGTGCTGCCTGGCTAAGGCAGGCTAGTCCCTACCTGTTCTGGCGCTGCGCTGCGCCCCGGTGCTCGGGGCGAGGGCTGCACGCGGAGGCCCATGCCCGCCCCCCCCCCCCCCACCTAGGAGCCGGATCTGCAACTGGCCGCTTCTGGGGTGTATCACGGTCCGCGGTGCCAGGAAGCCTGCCTTAGCACGCCTGCTGCGCCGCTGACCGTGGTAAGCCCATGCCCCTGGTAAGCCCATGCCCCTGCCCCAACCCTGAGCCACCCCAAAACCCTCATCTCCGGCCCCACCCCAAAGCCTGCACCCCCGCCCAGAGCCCCCTCCCACACCCTGAACCTCTCATTCCCAGCCCTATCCCGCAGCCCTCACTCCTGCACCCCAACCCTGTCCCAGCCCTGAGCCCCTCCCACACTCCAAACCCCTCATCCCCAGCTCTGTTGGGTTGAGGGCATGAACAATTTTCTTCAACTGGGTTGCCAGAAAAAAAGTTTGAAAACCACTGTACTAGAGGATATCTTTGTTTGATCCAGTTTGCAATAGGTGCTGTCTTTTGTAAAGAAGGCTGAGGTTTCAGAGTAATTTGACTTTAAGACTACATGTTGATTTTTCTTAAGTAAAATCTGAATCAGTATTTTATTTAGAAGTCTAGTAGTTGAGTTTAGTTTAAAATGCACATATGGTAAGAGAGCATTCCTCAAATGCTCATGAAACATTGGTCAGTAAATCTGGGGGTGGGGATTAGGTAAATGAGTTTGGGAAACAGCTATGAAAAAATAAAGGGAAGAATGTTGAAAAGTCCATTTGCCACAAGGAGCAGGTGCAAGGAACATTGGGATAGTCTCTAGAGGATTTGGGCCAATTTGTGCTCTGCCCTCTGCTGTTCCTTCTCTAGCTAGTGTTTCAATGCTTTTAGCTTTCATTATGTGTATAGGAGATGCATTGTCTTCTATAAAAGGGTTATCCAGCCTGTTCAGTAACCGCCTTTCTCACCCTGGAACAGTGAAGTATCAGATTATGCAGCATGTGAGACAAAAAATTCCCTGCTATTTCTCAGAATAAGATTACCATTGTAATTTCTCTCCTTCATCAATGTGCCTGGCATTTTAGAATATATACTTTAGGACTCCTTTGTTAGTGAAGGAGAATAAAGGATCTTTGTCTCGTTATTGGTAGGCTCCTATTTCTATCATTCATCAGCATGTGTTATTTAACAGAACCTATAGTCTTTAGTAGATCAAGCTTCACATATATTCAATTTACTCAGCTTTCTCAAATATCCCACTCTGGAAATTTTAATGGGATACATGCTGACTTTCAGAACACTGCTTGCAATAAATATTAGACAAAAATTGAAATGTAGTGCAAATTATGTATCTTTTAAAGCAAACCATAAATTAAGATTTGTCAGCTCTGAACAACTGGCAAGAATGATGTGGGTCTGGGAACCATATTTTTAATGGGTCTTTGTCACTAGCTCCCTCAGAGAGAGGGTTGCTAGCAACTGGAACAAAAATTCTGCTCTATGTTGGGTGATAAGTGCAAGGATCTGGAGAGGTCATGTAGCTCCCAGACTTTGTGTCACAACCCACGCAGCTTGGCAAAGAGAAGTATCATGAGACCTTGCTGAACAGGATGCAGGTGATCTGCTTATAAAGCCATTCCAGACACACCTTTCCTAACAACAAAGTCATGCTGTAAGCAAAAATTACTGCATGCAGATCATCTATGCTTGTCCTTGCATCTGAAGAAGTGAGGTTCTTACCCACGAAAGCTTATGCTCCCAATACTTCTGTTAGTCTTAAAGGTGCCCCAGGACCCTCTGTTGCTTTTTACAGATTCAGACTAACACGGCTACCCCTCTTATGCTTGTCCTGATTATACATGTTAACATAACTGCATCTAAGGAAGGGGAGATGGGTGTAAATACACTATGTCTGAGATTTGTACATGTTAAATGAAAAGGGGCCTTTTTGGTGATTAAAATATGAAGTGAAGGGAATTCATGTTTCACTTATTGAAGGGAGAACAATGAAGAGTTGATTCAGTTTCTGCATACTGTAGAAATACATTTAGGCATTCTCTGCATAACTATTGTGGGGATTATGCTGACATAGCTGTCTTACTGTTTAACCAGTCACTTCTTAATCACAAAATTATACACAAAAACATTTAATTAAAAAATTAGTGGGGATCAGCAATTACTGTGTGGAAATGTTGAGAAATTGTCAGTGGTTAGATTCCCTGTAGCAAATTTTTTGTTAAAGTTTTATTTCATTTATGCACTAATGTTTTTAACTGTTATTGTAGTAGCCAGAATTTGCCATAACATATTGGTACAGTATAGTGATAGTAGAGAGAGACACATATAGTCACGTAACACACACGACCTAAACTATCTGATTGTTTTTCATATATTCATTCATTTATTTTCCCCCCCCTTCAGTGACCTTATAACATGCAAGCCACTGATCCCAGGGGGAATTCCCCTGCTTTCCTTCAGCCTCAGAATGGGAGCAGTCATCGATCATCTGGCTATGTTCCAGGGAGAATTGTTCCTCTTCGTCCACCCCCACGTCCAAAGAGCCAAACTTCAGCCAAATTTACATCTGCAGGACAAGAAGCCCATGCAACATTTGCCCTCTCGCCAGAGGAGCAGCGCTGTCAAGCAGAAACCAGCAGAAAGAAAAGACACAAAAATACTCTCATTTGCTTTGGCATTTCTAGCTTTTCATTTTTTATAGCACTGGCAATTATCTTGGGAATATCTTCAAAATATGCACCAGATGGTAAGTTGTTGTGTAAATGAATTCTTATTACAAGTTAAACTGCCTATGAATATAGTTTAACAATCATCAGTATTAATGTTAAAAATAAATATATATATTTGATGTTGATATTTATCTATTTAACATATATTTTGTTAAAAATAATATAACACATGGGTAAAAAAGGGGAAGTTGATAGCAGTGGTGTTAACAGGTCTAAAACCAGACAGTTTATAAGAAGAGCTAAAGGTACCCATGAAAACTATATGGCCCCTAGGGCGAAGGACAATAAGAAGGAAACTTTTAATTAACTGGGAACAAAAGAAATCTTAGTGGTGCTATAGATCCATTACTAGCTAGGGATGATTAAATTGTCAACAGTGATGCAGAAGAGACAGAAATGTTCAAATATTTCTGTTCTGTATTTGGGGAGAGGCTGGATGATGAGTTCATAGGTCAGCAATAATATTTTCTATTCCAGCCATAACTAGGAAGGATGTTAAACAGCACATAATAAAATTAAACATTTTTAAATCTCAGTACCAGATGACCTGCACTCAAGAGTCTTAAAAGAATTGACAAATGAGCTCTTTGAACCATTGATGTTGGGTTTTTCTCAGTATTCCAAAATATGTTAAAGTTCCAGAGGAATGGAAAAAAGCTAATACACCAGTATTTTAAAAAGGATAAACAGGATGGCCTGGTTAACTGTCCTATAGTTAAACTTGATATTAATCTCATGCAAAATCTTGGAATGGCTAATAGGGGATCCTAGGAATTAAAGGCTGGTAGCATAATTAATGAGGATCAGTTTGGTTTTTTTGGAAAATGGGTATTGTCAAAGCAATTGATGAAATTATAAGCTTTATTGGTAAAGGTAACTTGTAATATATTTGGACTTTTGGAATGCATTTGACTTTACAGCAGGACATTCTGATTTAAAAAATTAGCACTGTACAAAATCAATGTAGCACAAATTGAATGGATTAAAAACTGATGACTAATTTCAAAAAGTAATTGTAACCTCCATCCAGTGGTGGTATTTCTAATGGGGTTCCACAGAGATCAGTTCTTGACCCAATGCTATTCAGTATCTTTCTTCAATGATATACACCGCTACCTCAATATAACGTGACCCGATTTAACACGAATTTGGATATAACACGGTAAAGCAGCGCTCCAGGTGGGCGGGGCTGCGGTGGATCAAATCAAGTTCAATATAACGCAATTTCACCTATAAAGCAGTAAGATTTTTTTTGGCTCCTGAGGACAGCATTCTATCGAGGTAGAGGTGTAGAAGAAAATCAAAATTGGGGTGGTAAATGTCAGGTCAGTTGTACAGTGTGACCTTGATCACTTGGTGGTAACCTGGACTCATTTGAACAACATGTGCTTTAAAACAGCCAAATGCAAGTGTGACCATGGTGCCTGGAGGGGCCTGGTCTACACTACCCGCCTGAATCGGCGGGTAGAAATCGACCTCTCGGGGATCGATTTATCGCGTCCCGTCAGGACGCGACAATCGATCCCCGAATCGACGCTCTTACTCCACCAGCGAAGGTGGGAGTAAGAGCCGTCGACGGGAAGCCGCGGAGGTCGATTTTGCCGCCGTCCTCACAGCGGGGTAAGTCGGCTGTGATACGTCGAATTCAGCTACGCTATTCGCGTAGCTGAATTTGCGTATCTTAAATCGACCCCCCCCTGTAGTGTAGATGTAGCCTATGAGTGCCACATTCCGGGCTAACTGCAAGGAATAGGGCAGAAAATCCCCCACACTGGTGGTTTATTCTGTAATTAGATTTCACCAAGCCAGTAACCAAACCGCTTCTGTATTACCACACTGGTTACTAAGAAGCCAAACTACAGCCTCCTTTAAGCAATCTAGCCTTTGGCTCCCATCCAGACAGCCAAGTCTAATATAGCAAGAGATTACTAAAAACCTGATTCACCATACTTAAAATTCTGCCAATCCCCAGGGACCGGACATGTTGCCTACTAGGTCAATGAATATTTCAGATCTCCCCCAAATGCACACTTACAGCGTTTACACTTACAGTTCTCAGGTCAGTTTCATAGCAGAGATGGTGAGGCTGCTGATTTGTAAGAGTCCTTCTGGAATCAATTTAAAAGGTTATAGTCCAATAGGCAGCCCATGTGTTGAGTTTGTTCAAAATCTTCCATGAGAATTCCAGAGTTAATCCAGAATAGACCTGGAGACCTCAGTCTTGTGGGCTTAGACCAGGGGTCTCAAACACGCGGCCCGCGGGGCTCTTGTGTGTGGCCCACCAAGCTCCCTGCGCCCCCCCCACCCCACCCCTCTGCCTACCCGTGGGATTGCCTCCTGACGCTGTGAGCCTCACGCTGCTCTCTGAAGCAGCCGGCAGCACGCCCCTTCGGGCCAGGGGGGAGGGGGAAGGAGGCAGAGGGCTCCGGCATTGCCTCCTTCCAGGCACCGCCCCCCACAGCTCCCATTGGCCGGGAACAGGGAACCGCAGCCAATGGGAGCTTCGTGGGAGGTACCTGGAGGAGCGGCAAGAGCAGCACAAGCAGGGAACCCTGAGCCCCTCCCCCTCCCCCAGGGGCTGCAGGGACACGGTTCAGCTGCTTCCTGGAACGGAGCAGCCCGGAGCCGGGGGCCAAGGGAGGCAGGGAGCCTGCCCTGGCCCCAGTGAGCGCCGCTGCCACCCCGGAGCCGCTCTAGGTAAGCAGCACCAGGCTGGAGCTCACACCCTGAACCCCTCCTGCATCCCCCAACTCCATGCCCTGAGCCCCCTGCCACATCCCGCACCCCAACTCCCTGCCCTGAGCCACCTGCTGCACCCTGCACCCCAACTCCCTGCCGCACCCCTCTTGTACCCCACACACCAACTCCCTGCCCTGAGCACCCTGCACACCTCCTGCACCTCAACTCCCTGCCCTCAGCCCCCGCTGCACCCTGCACCCTTTTTGCACCCCCTGGGGGCAGCATTGGGGTGGGGACTTCAGGGAATGGATTGGAATGGGGTGGGTAAGGGGTGAGAAGAGGTGGGGCAGGGGCGGGGCCTAATTGGAAGGGGTGGAGTGGGGGCGGGGCCAGAGGCAGTGTGGGGGTGTCAGTGATGCGGCCCTCAGGCCAATGCACTAGTCCTCATGCGGCCCTCGGGGTCATCTGAGTTTGAGACCCCTGGCTTAGACTTTCCCTGTCAAAGTTTAAGCAGATAGGAGATTAAAAAGGATCAGGCCCAAAGCTTTCTTTATAGTTGCAGCCAGCCATCGATCACAGCAGGACGTTCCTTGGATGAAGAATAGGTAATGTATGCTGTTGCTTTGAAGCTAATCTCCGTTTCCTATGCATACACAGGTAACCATTAGCATATTCAGAGGTAGTTTACTATGTGGAATTTACAAGTTTCAAAGAGAAATTAGGACAATAATATTATTACACCATATGTCCCATCTAAATGATAATATCCCCTTTTTGATCTCTGAATCAATAGAATTCCGTAATGAAGCATTATGAGACAGGAATAGAATTTTAGCATCTACAAGCTAATTAGATCACATTGTTAAACTTCTAATAAGATATAGGTAAACATAGACAAGTATAATTAGCATCTACCCTTTGATTCTCTAACAATATTAAGTAAACATATTAAAGTTTCTAGTCTACTTAACATGGCTTTGATAACTACCTGCAGGGAATGGCCAGGGAATCTGTTTATCATTTCATTACCTCCTGTGAAGTTGTTATGGGTCATACGCCAGTTGACCAGTCTGTCCATGTCACAGCAAGGTCATACATGTGAGCACAACAAAAGTCAACCACTCTTACAGGGTGTGGGTCTGTCTCACGGAAAGTAGTGACCATGAAAAGAACGTAGAGATAGTCAACTGAATGTGAGCTCCCAGTGCAGTGCTGTGGGATCCTTGGATGTGTAAATAGGGAATATTGAATGAGAGTCGGGAGGTGGGATTCTCATTGTAATTCAGTTCTGGTGTCAACCCTTCCAAAAAAGATATTGGAAAGGGTTCAAAAGGAGCCACAAGAATTATTCAAATTCTAGGAAAATCTGCCTTACAGTGAAAAATGTAAGAGGCTCAATCTAGTTAGTTTATCCAAGAGAAGGTTAGGAGGAGGTGACTTGAGAAGTCTTTTAAAATCTAGATTGGGAGAATTTGTAAAGTGGAGGCTCTAAAAAGCAATGGATTTGTTGAAGAGTTTACTAGGTAAATTTCTTTGGGTTGGGTTATACAGGAGGTCAGATTAGATTATCATAATGATACCTTCTTGCCTTAAAATCTGTAAAATTATGAAAGAGTTAGTGTGCTTTTGTGTTCATATGCAGATTGTTTCAAGATGACATTTATTTGATTTGTAGCCATTCCTTCATCAGACTTTTGAACTGGTTGAATTTTGCACCCTAAATAGAGTTGTGCCTGATCAGTACTTGGCAGACTTCCAAGGAAACGCAAGGTGTTGCAGGAAGAGGTGTTGATGATTCAGTAGGTGGCACTATTCTCTGAGTTATACCTTAATCAGTTCATTAATACGGTAGTGAGCACTGAATTCCTTGAGGTCCAGTCTTCTTTGATGAGATCTAAAACCAGGTCCTGACTACTTGCATTATTAGAGATCTCATTGCTCTCTTTACAAGAACAGAAGTATTAATCTTGGAATTTAGGCCATTTCCAATACAGCTAGTTACATTCCGCCTGCCTAAATTTATTCCGTGTCTCTTAAAATAAATGACACATTGACTGGAATTTTCCATCTATCTAAAGGAGAATTCCACTTACGCCCCTTTTAAAAAAAAATCCAAACATTCTGTCATGTGGAATCATGCTGACTCTGCATCCCTTCCTCCCCCTCATAGTTTTTCAGCAGGATTGGAATCTTTATATCCACAGCAAAGACTTGTGTCTACCACTTGAGCTAATGGAGTAACTGGTAGAAGTAGTAGGCTGGTATCCTCTGTGAATATTAGAGGTGGGGTGAGATGCCCATTTTGCTAATAGTTTTCACAGCTATTTAATAGAGAAACAGTGAGACTCGGGAACCCTGGGTTGAATTCCAAGTTTTGGGGGTGAGGGCAGTGTGCTGTAGTGGTTAGACCCTTTCCTTCTAGTTTGTCCCTTTCTGTCCTGTCCTCCCAGCTTGTCCCTCTCTGCTTCTGCCCTCCTCCTTGCTCCTCTCACCCTATGTTCTAGTCAGGCTATTTTAGTACAGCAAGGGAGACCAGTGAGAGCACAAGGAGAGACAATCTCCTCTCTGCTCTCGGTACCACTGTCTCATGCTACAAGTGACCCTGGGCTTCAATGATGAGCAAATGTAGAGAAATTCTGCTTGGCGCTTGCAGCCCTGGGCTGCATCATGCTGAGGGTAGACAGAATCTTCAGAGAATTTAGCTGCCAGACTCTTGTAAGCCTCTACTGAGCATACGAAAGTGGTGACTTTTCCAGAGGCTTATCCCCCTAAATTTGAGGGATTTTTGTGGGGACAACGAAAGGTTCCTATGTGACCACAGTGGTGACACCTCTGCCTACTCAACCCTCTGCCAAATTTTAAGTTATTGCTCCGAAGCTTCTCAGTTAAAGTGTGTGTGTATATATGTGTGTGTGTGTGTGTGTGTATATATATATATATATATATATATATATATATATATATATATAACATTTGAAAAACAGCATATTTTCCCCTTAAACTGCTTTTGCTGAAACTTAAAATCAAGCAACCACCCAGCCTGGAAAATTTTCAGCCTGAATGGTTAGTTTGGCATAGTTATCTGCCAAAGTTGCAAATAATTGAAAACAGGAATATATACTGAAAAGTGTATCTGTATAAAACATAACTGATGATTTTGGAGGGTGATATATTGTGCAGTATTAAATGCTGCGTGCTTCATTGTGGTCCCTTGTCCTGAATGTCAAGGAAGATTTTCAATGCACTTCCAGCTGTGAAAAAAGTCTTAATTTTCTTCATCGCAATCAGAGAACAGATGCACATTCTGTGTTTCAAAAGAATATTTATGTTAGAGGAACTTAATTTTGTGCCTGTGATGTTCATATCTCCTTTGTCACCATCTAATTAATTGGAGATCCCAAAACATTCAATTTTAGAATTGCTTTCTTATCCCCCTCCTTCCTATATCTGCACTGAAGTTACAGTCCTTAGCATTGCACTTTATAGATCTTTTCATAGAATTTATAGTAAATTTACTGTCTCATTAGATCATCTTATTACATTTCCCTTTGGTGCCCCTGGCAATGTGTTTCCCTACAGCTTTGTACAGTCCAATTCTGAAATAATGGGGCTTCCATTTCCTTTGGAGATTAATCAACAGTCTAGCAGATATTACCATTAAGGAAATGCTTCCTGCTATTTAGCTCAAATTCATTTGTTGAGTTTTATATCATCACTACTTTGGACCACCCTAAACAACTTTCTCCTGCCCTGATGTTTCCTTCCTTTGTTTTCTTGTAGAGTTTATATTATCCCTTAGCTTTCTTCTGGCCATGTATTTACATATTTAGTTGTGTTAATCTTCTTTTTCTAAGTCAAATCTTGGCTCCCGTGAAAAGGATTGATATGAATTCACAGTGTAGAAAAGGATTGAAGTGGCAATATGGTGTTAAATAAGTTATAAAATATAAATCAGAAATACTAATGATCACAGTAAAGATGAGCTGAATAGATACTACTTCATTACAGGGTGGCTATCCCACTTCCTTAGATAGGGGTGTTTACAATTGTCTATTCTTACATGCCCGTTTATTTTCTGAAGCTAAATTGCCTTTTGATGTAAGATTGTCTCTGAAGGAGAAGTGAGAAGGCTACATGGATGAATTCCATTGACATGGAATCATCCAGCCATTGTTCCAACACTGGGTGCTGGCCTGTTAGTCTTGGCATCTATTGTGTTTGCCCTCCTACCCCCAATATCTCCTTTTCCAGATGCTTTAGAGAGTGTCTTTCCAATCTCTGTCTGTCTGTCTCCCCACCTCCGTGCTATGAGGAGGCCGGTCTCTACTGCTGCAGTAGGCAGCTATTTTAACAGTCTTAACCCAATTGTTGAGAGAAGAGAATTCTAGGTTTTTGTAACTTTAGCTGATAGCATACAGGTCACCTTGGTATCTAAATGATTGGTGCCCTTTTGGCAGGAGCATTTTGTAATGCTCTTTATTGTGCTAAGTGGCTCAGTTTAAGAACAAGAATACATTCCTTCTACTAAAGCTTAGTCAGCCTTCACATATCCTGTCACTGTTTTTGCTGCATAAGTTTGAACACTGATGCGACTAACTGCGGTATCTTCTATGGTAAATTTAGGAAAACAACAGAAAGAAACAAGGTCATCCATTATTTCTGATCCCATTCCATCTAATTTGAAAAAGAAACGTCATATGCGTTGTACCCACTTATTCCTAACGAATGAAACCTTCATGTTGCTGTAGAGGGAGGACAACCCCTGACTTGTGTTTTTTGATTTTATATGGCAATGTCTTGTCTTAATGTGTTTGTGGTGTTTTTAATTGAGTTGGTTATTGCAGAGAATTGTCCAGATCAGAACCCTCGTCTTCAGAATTGGAACCCTGGACAAGATCCTGGAAAGAGAGTTATCATCAAAAACGGGGATTTGTTTCGTCTGAATTTGGATGCTACAGTGCACTCTATAGTCATACAGGATGGAGGTGTGTAATGGCAAAACAAGCCACGTTCTTCAATCAACTGTTATGTCCCATTTTTAACACGTTTCTGATTTATGTCCAAGCACATTTAGACAGGTGTAGGTGAGTGTGACAGTGTTGGCTGAAGAGGGAAGGCAGATGAGGAGGGAAGTTGGCATATACAAACAAACATCTACTTCCCTTTCCCTATTCAGGTGTTATCAAAACACTTGCTCTTCTGCATTAGTAATGTGTGCAGAAACCCGGCAATGAAATGTGAGAACTTTATTTGTGTTTCATTTGAAATATTTAGTGGAAAAACTTTGAAAATTAGCATTTGTACTTTTAAAAAATGGGGCTCTTTCACTCTGATGGTTCTGTTTTTTTAGGAAAGTTCAGAATTGAACATCATTCCAACAAATACTTTTGCATTGAAAATGTACACTATTTTAAAATCTTGGATAGTTTCAATATGAAAATGACCACTTCGAAGAAAATAAAATTTGAGTTGTAAAATTGTCCAGTGCTAAATGACTAATATTTTTGCACAAAATGACATAAAACTTACTTATCACTTTTGCATCTCTACTGGTAACGTGCTTAGGCTCTGTAGCATATCTCGGTGTGTTAAGAGTAATATGTTGTGATGTTTTGGGGACCAGACAGATCAGTAAGAGGTTCTGTCACTGCCTGTCTTGTAAATTTTGGGGGACTTTGTGCTGTGCAGCTAAAGTTCCGTTCCCTGAAACCCAGTATCCAGCTCACCAACAAAAGGTCTCACCAGCCTAGTTACTCTTTACAGGGTGACACCAACAGCTCTTCCAGTCCCGAGTCTTCCCAAATACCTGTTCCTCAAATTCTTAATTACTGGACACTCAGACTGTTTCCCTCGTGGCTCGTCACCCTTGAAGGCCTGAAACTGTTCTCTGCTTCCCTAGGCATATGCACTCCACACTGTTTGCACAGCAGCAACCTGTCTGGGATAAAATTAAACAAGTTTTTAAATAAACACAGATTCAAAGATGAATTAGTAAGGGAAGGCAAACATATACAAGTCACATGGAAAATCAACATAAAGAGGCAACCTCAGGCTTTTGCAGTTCATATTAAAGATAAAATCCCTTTTCTAATAAGAGTTACCTGTTGCCTTAAAGCAATTCTCCCCCACCCCCAAAAGCTATTCCCCTTGAGCCTGTCCCCCCAAATTCTGGATTTTAAAAAAAACCTCAATTCTAAGCCTTCTTTTAAAAGGCTTCTTTAATCCCCCACTCCTCCTGCCCATGGTGGTGACTCATGGTTAATCTGTGTGGGGAGCCAGGATGTTCTCTTCAGTTCAGATTGTCTCAGTGTCTTTCCATTAACTCTAATGGTCCATCATTGTCTTTTCCTGGGCTGGACAATGGGTAGTTTCTTGATGCCGGTTTTGTATAAACAGCAGGCTTAGGAGATGCCCCTCCCTGCTTGACTACTCACTGCCCTGCTGAGAGATAGCTGAAGTGCACCACAGACTGAGCACAGTTTTCTACATACACAGATTTGTAAATTCATACCCACAGCCTGTATACATTACGAGCTTTCATAAAAGACCTTACTTGATGTGTTTTTTATAGTACAATAATACAGTATGCAGTCAGTTGGTTTAACTGTTCATTGCTGGGGTTTAAACCTTCTCTTTGCCCCTTGGGATGTCTGGACCCTGGTTGTCACACATACACCACGTGCAAGCTGCCCACAGCAGCCAATGTGCCTGTATAGTGTTGTCAAAAACATCAAGGAGTCCGGTGGCACTTTAAAGACTAACAGATTATTTGGGCATAAGCTTTCGTAGGTAAAAAAAAACCACTTCTTCAGATGCATGGATAGTGCTGTGTAAGTTATGACTAGATTGCATAATGGGACCCAAGACTCCCATATATCTCCAAAGTCAAGAAAAATGGAGTGATGATTCTAATTCTTGGGAATTAGTTAATTCGTCTCTCTTTCCTATCATACTGTAGGCATTGGTAGGTCTGTCTAAATTTGAACAATTTTGCTAGATCATTCCATATCTGTCTAGTTGTCTTGATGTTGCAGTCGTTATTGGTCCAGTGGTATTGAAGCTTCATCAATCACTAGCTCCTCAGCTTTTACGGCACTTCTTGCTTTTGTGTCAAGAGTCTCAAATATATAAACAGATGAACAAATGCCCCTGGCTCTTCAATGGGATAGCTGCAAGAGACTCTAGGAGCCTTGTAAAGCAGAACTTGGACAATAACTTTCTAAGGACAATATCTGATTGGTGGAATCAATATTGATGCATTGTTTGTTAGATGTTGAGAAAACAAATTGGCAGAACAGATTAGCAATTATCATACTTAATAAAACTATAAGACAGCTTGTCAAAATGTCATTATACTAGAAGTTACAATTCTGTTCCAGATAGATTTTAACATGTAACTTCCTGAAAAACCCATTTCCCTTTCCTAAATCCATTTAGAAATCAAAATGATTTAACTTCCACTAACATTTAGGGTGGTTTTTTTTTTTATTGCAAGGTTTGGCAATCTGTTTCTTTAAAACAGCTTAATACTGAAATATTATTTCCCATAGGATTGCTTGTCTTTGGTGATGATAAAGATGGATCCAGACATATCACTTTGAGAACTCGCTTTATCCTGATAAAGGATGGTGGAGCGCTTCATATTGGAGCACAGAACTGTCGCTATAAATCCAAAGCAACTATAATCTTGTATGGCAAATCAGATGAAGGTGATCATGTGCCAACATTTGGCAAAAAGTTTATTGGTGTTGGCTCTGATGGAACACTGGAATTGCATGGGACTCAGAAGTTATCATGGACTTTGCTGTCAAAGACTATGTATTCCTCAGGGCTGGCCTCTGGTTCTTATGCATTTGAAAGGAATTTTTCCCGAGGGCTAAATGTGAGAGTGATTGACCAGGACACAGCACAAGTTTTGGTTGTTGATAAGTTTGATACCCATGAATATCAAAACGAAAGCAGGAGACTTCAGGATTTTTTAAAAGGTCAGGATCCTGGCCGCATTGTTGCTATTGCTGTGGGAGATTCAGCTGCTAAAAATCTCCTGGACGAAACCAGATTCACTATTCAAAATCTTCTGGGAAGTAAGCTTGTCAAAGGATTGAGTTACAGGTAAATAATTTTCTTTTCACTTCAAATCCACTTAGTCTCTCTAGATGTAGATATCCTGTGAACAGGGATTTGTGAAACTTAAGGAAGTATGCTATTTTTTTTCACAATCTAACACTGTTCACCCTATGTCTATCCTCCAAAGCTCGGCACACTGGTACGGTATGTAAATAAATGTCTTATTTACGGATAATCCCTTGCAGAACATAAGAACATAAGAAAGGCCGTACTGGGTCAGACCAAAGGTCCATCTAGCCCAGTATCTGTCTACCGACAGTGGCCAATGCCAGGTGCCCCAGAGGGAGTGAACCTAACAGGCAATGATCAAGTGATCTCTCTCTCCTGCCATCCATCTCCATCCTCTGACGAACAGAGGCTAGGGACACCATTCTTACCCATCCTGGCTAATAGCCATTTATGGACTTAGCCACCATGAATTTATCCAGTCCCCTTTTAAACATTGTTATAGTCCTAGCCTTCACAACCTCCTCAGGTAAGGAGTTCCACAAGTTGACTGTGCGCTGCGTGAAGAAGAACTTCCTTTTATTTGTTTTAAACCTGCTGCCTATTAATTTCTTTTGGTGACCCCTAGTTCTTGTATTATGGGAATAAGTAAATAACTTTTCTTTATCCACTTTCTCAACATCACTCATGATTTTATATACCTCTATCATGTCCCCCCTTAGTCTTCTCTTTTCCAAACTGAAGAGTCCTAGCCTCTTTAATCTTTCCTCATATGGGACCCTCTCTAAACCCTTAATCATTTTAGTTGCTCTTTTCTGAACCTTTTCTAGTGCTAGAATATCTTTTTTGAGGTGAGGAGACCACATCTGTACACAGTATTCGAGATGTGGGCGAACCATGGATTTATATAAGGGCAATAATATATTCTCAGTCTTATTCTCTATCCCCTTTTTAATGATTCCTAACATCCTGTTTGCTTTTTTGACCGCCTCTGCACACTGCGTGGACATCTTTAGAGAACTATCCACGATGACGCCAAGATCTTTTTCCTGACTCGTAGCTAAATTAGCCCCCATCATGTTGTATGTATAGTTGGGGTTATTTTTTCCAATGTGCATTACTTTACATTTATCCACATTAAATTTCATTTGCCATTTTGTTGCCCAATCACTTAGTTTTGTGAGATCTTTTTGAAGTTCTTCACAATCTGCTTTGGTCTTAACTATCTTGAGTAGTTTAGTATCATCTGCAAACTTTGCCACCTCACTGTTTACCCCTTTCTCCAGATCATTTATGAATAAATTGAATAGGATAGGTCCTATTCAATACTTCAAGAAGTATTGAAGAAGATTAATTAGTACATTATTTAACAGTGTAAAGGCCTGTAAGTGCTTATTATAACACTTATAGCTGTATATATAGTGAATTTTAACACTTACTCTAGTGCACCAATCTTCATAACTTTTTAAATGTAATTGTATGACTAGTGCTTATTTTCAGAATTTGTCTTTCTTTTAAGTGCACAATTCAAAAGCAGGTGTTGGCATCTGATGCATGTTCCTAACACCTCTGGGGTAAGAAGTGACAAATTAGAAACCATTCAAAAAAGGGGCCCTAATCAGACCAAACAAACTTTAACTTCTTCCCTGCCCCACAGAAAAGAGAGAGAGTAAAAAGTGATACAGACAGCTGCTGCATTCTTCTGTTGTCAGCACTTTTCTCTGGCAATTAATAAGAAACCAATATTTTGACACTGCATCTGCTAGGCATCTCAACTTCTCCTTCATAATGTGGTCTCTACAGATCACAATCCCATTCCCGACCACCTGGTCGCGGAACCCATTTGAAAGTGTGTTGTAGCCTATTAGGGAGTGTGCATTCGAAAGCCAAGGATATAAAATCTCTGAGTCGCCAGCTGTCTCTGTTCCTCTTTTTCTGCTAGCTTGAGTGGAACCCAATCTTCAGCTTGCACTGGGATTTGTTAGAATAATATTATTGTTAAAATATTTATCTAATAGTAAGTCAATAGTGTGTCTTTGGTTTTGTGTCTTCGTGCCCCCTCTCCCTCCCACCATCACCTCCCCATATTCAGACTTGGGCTATTATGCTCCATCTTCTTCAGCAGTTCAGGAAAAATGTCAGGGTTCCAACTTCTTGCCTTTGCAAAATACCATTTAGTGTTTGTTGTCCTAGAAATATCCTTGTGACTTGGGTACCTTTTAAAGGGCTTTCCAGCAAGAAAGAATCCTCTGAGCCATCAGAGAAGGATCTAGTCACCTGGGACTGGGAGGCTTTCCTAAGTCTGGATTCTAGCCTCAGAAGTTTTTATAGGAACAGCAAATGTGGGGGCAGTAGAGCATACCATAATATGTACCAGTCCCCTGGATACAGTAAAGACTCAGTCAAAGGTTGGTTGTGCCCTTGTGGAGACAGACACCTTGGATCCTACATCTCTTCCTGTGAGCATAAAGTGATTGGAGGAGGACCCCTCGGATTCAAGGTGCCCAGATCTGTCCCATAACCTCCTGGGATGGGTGTGCGGGAGGGGGGAGGGTTGTACCTCCTCATTTGTATCAGCATTTGTTCAGCTGAAATTGAGAGATTCCCTACCTCATGTGCTGGGAGGGAGCAGGAGGTTTTTTCCCCCCCATTCCTCCCCTTCTTGATTCCTGGCTGCTTTCACAGGTAGGCTGAGACTCCCTTCTTCTTAATAGAATTCTGTTTCCCATTGTCCCAGCAGCAGAAGACAGTGACAGTCCATGTCTCTTCTGCTGGCCACTCGCAAATAATAGTCACTCATGTCTCATGTCATCTTACCTTTGCATTTTTTTTTTTTAACTGACTTCCCTCCCACCCAAAATAAGAGATCTTCAGTTTGACAGTATCTCTTTGAATGTTCTTTCTGTCTAATGCTTATTTTGACTTCTTGGATAGTGAGGCTATAGAAAGACCTGTTCAGTGTAACATTCTTGCATCATTGTGATTAGACTAGAATACAGCAATTATGGGATTTAACCTGTAAAAATACTTGTTTAATAAAAAAAAAAAAAAAAAAAAAAAAAAAGTCTACGCTTATGAATAAACTAGTGTCTGGGTTGAAGGTTTTAATTTTTGCCTTTAATTGGTGAATGATTGGCCATCCAGCAAGCTGACTGGCTGGCACAGATTCTGTTTGGTATAATAGGGTATTTATTTTTTATCAGAATTAGATTTTAATCGCCTAATCAGTAGTCCTAGGAATAAGGATTGCTGACTTAGTGATGTGACCATGCTTGATTTGAGTCTCAGAGCTACAATAGGATTTTTGTCTCAAACCGATGATTGAGAGTGCGAACTATGCAAGTAATAAACATAGCATGGAACAGTGACTGCTTACTAAAAATGTTACCCCTTTTTAATAGGTTTGCTGTGTACAACATCCTACTCCAATTTCAATAGCTTGCAATGCTCTTTAAAAAAAAAAAAAATTACTGGAAAGTTTGATTCAGGTGGCTGTGTGATTGGTGTACATAGGGGTGTAGTAAGGAAGAGAGGAATCTCAAAATATTGTGCTTATAAATTCCAATAAGTCAAACCCCAGTTCTGATTAAAGGGCAGAACACATGAAGAAAGGCAGGGGTTAACGATGAAGGAAAGCACATTATATGAGAGGATATGTAGTGAAAGTGGTGAAGTAGAGCATGGAAGTCTGGGCTTCTGTTTCAGTCTCCTGTTTGACTCACTATGTGGTCTTGGACAAATCATTTCAGGGGGTGTCAGTGTAAAATGTATGTACTGTATATGTATACATTTAGCTAAAAACTTCCCACACTGTTAATACTGCAAGTTCAGCTTCAACAGTGGATTTGGCACTATAGACAGGTCTCCAGGCTGGTTAGAGCAGGTTTGTCTGAAAGTCTTAACTGCTATCAGTGCCTACTCTACTCTAGCACTACCATAGTGGGAAACTTGAGCAAGTATTCTTTAGTGTAGACAAGGTCTGAATCTCTCTCTGTACTTTGTTTTATGCACAAAACAACACTTGTTACATAATCTTGTGGTTTGTAAAATACTTTGAGGTCACTGGACAAAGTATTAACAATATTTCCTGAAGTCTGGAATCTTTAAAATAATAATAATAATAATAATAAAAAAAATAAAGAAGAGAAGGAGGCCAGGGGCAGTAGAAATGAATGGTGAGCATTTTCCAGCCTGCGTATGGGAACAACCAAATATTTTCAACAATTATCTCTTGCATGAGGAGGTCCCATTCTTCTATTGCATTTTGGAATTATATTTGTAAAGAGTTTTGGAAAAGAGGCAAAAGAATAAATGTTTGACTAAATGTAGTATGATTGTTGTATACAGTGTCTATTTGCAAAGCATTTAATTTAAGGGGATTTTGTGTTTAAACATTTACTTCATTTCTTGCAGGCAAGCCTGGGCTTTAGTTGGTGTTATAGGTGGTGGAAATTCCTCCTGTAATGAATCTGTGAGAGACTATGAAAATCATAGCACTGGGGGAAAAGCTCTTGCTCAAAGAGAATTTTTCACAGTGGATGGTCAGAAGTTTGCTGTGAGAGCTTTTAGTGAATGGAATGAAGGTAGGAAAGTTTATTTGTGTGTTCGTTTTTTCCCTAAAAGCTTCATAGGCAAAATTGTTTTCAAAAACAATTTGTATGGTTTATTTTCTAGAACAGTTTTTATTAATGCAAGTTAACTTCCTAATGGTAAACAGACAAAAATAATTGCAGTAATTAATGTTGCCTAACTTTTGGATGAAATACAAATCCAAATAGAGGGGAAGGTATCAAAAATGAAAACTTTAAAATGTAAATCTCCTTGTCTGCTTCAGTGCTGTGGGCATCCAACATACCATCAAGGGGACACAGGGAACTGTATCCTTAGAAATACTAAAACCTAAAATCACCTACTGCAGGCTGGAGATCTGACAGGCTTGTGGGTTTTTATATATCTTTTCCATATTTGCCTTTTTGGTTTCTTATCTTTAGTCCTATTAGAATATTGTGTTAATTGCTGTTGCTTGTGATGTTTGGAGGATTCTGAAGCGTGGCTGATTTTATTTTTCACAAAAGGGTCTCTGATTAGTTGGATTATTCTGACATGCATACTTCTGACAGTCTGTTGGTCTGGTAGTAGGCAGTATCTGAACACAAGAATATTTTTGGTGGTGTTGAATCCTTAACTGCTTTTCTTATTCTTAGTTCCATGGTCTTGGTGCGGATTAGAAAAAGGAAATTGCTTCTGAGGTCAAATTCCTTGGCAATAAATGTTATCGGTACTAGGAATTCACTTTCATCTTTTATGATGCTAAAGCTCAATCTTATCATTTATTTCTTTTAGAAAACAAAAATGGTTGCAGGCCACTGAGTCTGGTGGCTGTTTGCAGCCTACTTTTGATCAGGAAAATCTGCACCAAGGCCTGTGACCTATAAATATCCGCAAGTCTCCTTGTACATTGTGAGGGGATTGTAGGATCCCCATTAAATGTATGGCTCTGCCTTGATGTAGCATCTTTGTCATGGGTAGTAAAGGCCTTTGTATTCACCACAAAGCCAAGGAATATCTGTCTCTGGGTATGTCCTCACTGCCCACGTTACATCGCGGCCGCAGCAGCTGGGGGAGAGTTCTCCAGCGATTTTAAAAATAACCACATTGAACGAGGGGGTGGTTGACTACTAGTGATAAAGCACTGTCTGTATCTGCGCTTTTCAGCGCTAAAACTTTTGTCGCTCAGGGGGGTGACTTTTCACACCCCCGAACGACTAAAGTTTTATCGCTGAAAGTGGCAGTGTAGACACAGCCTAAGTCTCTATATTGGAGCTCTGATAGATTTTCAGATTTACAAAACTCTCCTCTTAATCAGTGGCTCAGTACAGTCACATTCGTCTGTTTGCAGTTTGGTCTTTGGTCTTTAAAAAGGATATGTATAAGAATAATATTCTTGGACTAATTATCAGACTGAAGGGATACCCATGCAGATAAGGTCTACCAGACTTATGAGATAGATATGCTTGGGGGATTAGTAGTTTTTCAAGGTCAGGGATACCCTAACTGGTCATGTTAGTGTTATGATGCTGTTCTTCAGCTGATTATCCAGGATGTATGCCATGAAAGGTCTATCTCCCAGTAAGCTTTTGTTATTGTCTGAGTTTGCATTCCTCTGGGATCCTCCCTACTCCAGTTCCATAAATATATGGAACTGTTAATTTCCTAAGAATGGTTTCTCTTAAATTGTCCAAGAAGTTATGGAACTCCAGACTCTCCTTGTCTGGTCATATTTTGGGGATCACTAAACTCCCACTTCACCACACTTTCTCTTCCAGAGTCCTGCTTACTTCTTTTAAACATCACCTGTCTGCCAGGCAGTTCACTTTCCTGGCAGCTTCCAGAAAACTAATTTAGTTTCTAGCATCATACGTTTGAGAACAAGTGAATTCACTTATCACTTTTAAAGTGAAGGAGTTTCACATCTTTTTCAGTCTAAGAAGATCTAAATTTAAAAATACCAGTAGTTCTTTTTATGAAGTTTTCCCTCACTGAGAGGACTACTGCGTATCTTTTATTCTTTTTGAGATTATACTCTTGTGGGTGATGGGCAAGGTATGTGAAGGGAATTAACAGTTTGCTTTCATAATGACCAAAATATTGGTTCTGAATTGCTTAAAGTCTCTCTGAAAAGTGACTATGGAAAAATGGCACCATCTGTTGAATATGTATATTGAGTTGTATCTGCCCACTTTAGTGACAAGTATGTTTGGCTTTTTTATTTGTTAGCCATACTGGCTCTGTACTGCTAAGTGAGATAGAGCTGTATTCTAATATAATATATGGAGATATACCTATCTCATAGAACTGGAAGGGACCCCGAAAGGTCATCGAGTCCAGCCCCCTGCCTTCACTAGCAGGACCAAGTACTGATTTTTGCCCCAGATCCCTCTTCCTGCACATGTATCAACAGAATTAATTTGAGTCCCTGTATCTGTGCAAACCCAGTGAAGGGTGTGTAGTTGTACAAGTGACCCTTGGCTTGCCAAGTCTTTCTTCTGGTGGTGGTGCATAAGGAAAGTACCCAGCTTTGTTCTCTGATCCCAGGTTTTTCACATAAGTTTTTCTGCCTTTCAGCCTATCATTTCTACTGGTAAAATGAGATCATTACATCTGAATCCGACTCGCCAAACATGAAGCCCTCAAGGCCATTTTACATAATCCCTTTTCAGAGCAGTACCATACTAGAAGGCTTCTTACATTTTGGAAAATGTTAGTTAAATATCTGAGTTCCTTATTAGTTAAAATAACTAAGTATTTGTAAAGTAGATGACATTTGAAATTATAGCTTTTATATATTGCTGCATGCATCATTTTTCCTTTTTAGGTGTCCCACGTTCAGGTTTCCAGGTAGAGGCTATAGATGGAGTGATACTAGATCTGTTGGAGGATGTTAGTAAGTGGGAGCCTGAAGACCAGATTGTAGTTGCAAGCACCGACTATTCAATGTACCAAGCAGAGGAATTCACTCTCCTTCCCTGTCCAGAGTGTAGCAGATATCAGGTCAAAGTCAAAGGTAGGAGACTGATGAAAATGTAAGGTACGTACAAAGTGACTGTGTAGAGGGGTGAAAACATTATGTACTAATTAGGATAATGCCCTGAAATGGCCTCTTATACTGGGAACAGTAAACTCTTCCCAGTGACAGGTTCAGACCATTCATCCATCTCTCCCTCCCCTCCCAGACTTTCCCCGGCTATATGCGAGGAGTACATTTCATTCTTTTAGTATATAGTTGTCATGATTTGTGACAATGTTAACTTCACACCCATGAACACTGCAGTTTGCCTCTTTTCCTTTTTCCTCTTTACTTTTCTCAGTGGATATTTCAGAAACAATCTGATCCTAAAAATAACTTCTCATTTGGTTCTATCTCCCCACCTTTGCTCCCTGAATTGTTGTGATTTTCAATTCCTTTGCTTCTAGTGCCTTTGTTAGCTCCTTTAAATGTGCCATGATATATCCTCTTTTAAAAAAAAATAAAAAATAAAACCTTCCTTTGACCCTGATTTTCATTTTGTAAATTTTTTTTTTCTTTTTCTTTTTCAGCAAAATGTTTATGCAAGTGACTCATCTCTCAGATCTCTTCTCATGCAGTGGATCTCTGACTGGTTGCAAATTGTCTTTGTTCTGGGCATAACACAGAAATGTCTCGCCTACATGTAGTTGACCATTTCTTTTTTTACTGCCTACGACTCCATTCTGTTTGACTTCACTGCAGTGCAGAGATGACTTGTGCCTGCTGCTTGTGCGGGGTGGGGTACAATTAAAAGTGCCCTCCCCAACAGCTTGCATCATGCCCCTGCCTACACGTCCCCCTCAGTTCCCAGCTGTGTGCTGCTGCTTCTCCCCCCAGCAACAGTACAGCTCCCAGTTTGCCAGCTCTAGCTGTTGCCGTGCAGAGCGGGGGCACGGCTGCACAATGTGACCAAGCAGGGCCAGCAAACTCTGGCAAAAATTGGGCAGGGGGAACATGGACCCCACCTCCACCCCCCATTTTGCCTTTCCAGCCCACTCCATCCTCTGAGACTACTGTATGGGCATCTCTGGTTTTCTTATACCTCTGTGCTCCCCCTTCAAGCCAAAACTTTTCCTCTGTGGAGGGGCGTGCAAGTCTCAAATCTTGAGCTTTCATCCTCTTCATCTCATGGCTTTACCCTTAGCTATCACTTTTAACATTGATCAACTCACCATATAATTTGACACCTAGGGATACCTCTGTCTGTCCTGTTGGTCTCTCAGATTTATGACTTTGCCTTGGACAATATGAGCACCTTCAAACACAACTCTTATCTCCCCTCTTTCTCTTTTAGACTCAGAACTCTTATTTGTTTCCACTGCTTGTAATCATAATATCATCCTTACTTCCTGAACTTTCCTCTTTCTCCTCTGATTGCAACTCTGTTTCTTACTGCCTCTGTGCCTCTGGTGAAACACATGTTGTTGCAATCATATCTTCTCATCTTGACTGTATAAGAACTTAATTCTCTAGCCTCCGAGTCCTAGCCTCCAGTCTCCAGCATCTGTGGAATGCTGCTCCTCATTTGCTCTCATGTATGGAAGAAGTACAACCAAATTGTTCCCCTCCTAAACAGGTCTGTCTTCCTATTTGTTCTGGATCCAATTTCCTCTTTCTTGTTCTGAAAATGTCTTTCCAGTGTTGGTGAAAAAGTGTACTGTCTTGCCATCTGGGACAGCATTTTTGTATCTCCTCTCCTTACTGAATTGCCATGTGTTTTTCACGTCATCCAAAATGTATTCCTTGTCTGTCCCCCTTTTTTTTCCCACTTTGAAGCTATTCTTTAACTCAAAATTTGGGATACAGTGTGTAATTCACTATATGGAATCATGTTGTATTTCAGTCACCTTCTAAACTTAGTATTTATAAATACATTTCACCTTGGAAAACGTACCTTTTAGTCCGTGTATGATTCACTCTAGAGTTGCTCTTACAGAGCTTGTCAGTAACATTTTTTATAGGGCTTATACTAGGGAGTCAAGTACAATGTGCACACCTTCTGAAAGGAAGAGTAATTTGGAGCTTTAAATTAGCACTTTCATTAAAATGGTAAATTGGCCGATCTTACTACTTTTCAGCATTAACTTGAGTGCTCTTTTCTAGTAATTTGAAACCAAGTAAGGCAGACAGTAAAGGGAAATTTTATTATGCCCCCAAGGCATTTTTATTTTTATTGGAAGTCATGCAAAACTTGTCAAGCCAAATTCTCTCCTCAGTTTGGCGGGGGGGGGAAGTATGGTTACATTATGCCTTGAATAGGCCTCTTCTCACCTGCTATTTGTATCTTGTACAAACATGAAAAAGTGAAGCAATTTGATAGTTTAGTTTGCCACCAAAAGGAAAATTTTAGTATTTCCCTTCCTTAAATTTTGGTAGCCCATGTAATACTTGTAGGATACAGAAGTTAGGAGAAAGTATTTTTTGAAGAATGCCTCCGTTTTCTTTCCTGTCTCCTCTCCATCATTCTTTTTTGAAGGGTGGGGAAGAGAATGAGCAAAGATTGTCCGCTGCAAGGAAAAGGTACCAGTTCTGGTCAGTTTTACATAACATCAGGCATAGTATGAGAAGTGCTCCTATTGAAAATTTTCAGCTGGACTCTTTCTGTAGCAGTCAGAGGCAGCTGTGACAGAGATGTCAGCTTTGTGTTAAGGGGAGAAGTTGCCTATAAATACAGAGATAAATGGAAAAATAAAAGAAGTGCCCATTTGTAGTTTAAGGCTTACTGGGATAATACTTCACATAATATAGACAAATGAATGAAGGTTAATATTTCAGAGGAATTTGTGAGTGAGGACCAAAATAGATGAAAGTTTTTGTTCTTGGTTGTTGTTTTTTAAAGACCTTTTTAATTAGGATTTTTAACTGTGATGGCAATGTTTCTCCCATTTAGGAAGGAGCCAAATTAGTCAGAAAAATAAATGGAGCAAGTCTGGGAATTTTCTTCCAGTAGTTTTTTAATGAGTGTTTAAAGTTTTGCTGAATTAGGCCCTGCACTGTTGTGCATGTAGGCTAGCTTTATATACTGTGAGGAGTCCCACTGAGGTCAGTGGGGCTACCCACAGCGAATAAGACTAAGCATGTACACACGTCTTTGCAGGATCCAGGCCATTGATCTTGAAAAGGTGTTTGAATTTACTAATCAGTTATCACACACTTCCAGGTTTTATGATTATTCTGTGTAGGAAAGATTAGCCAATTGATACTTTTTTTTAAAGCAACTTCTCCTTTGAAATCCTACTGTTTTTTGAAGTTATGTTTTTAATAATTTAAACATCCTTAATCTTTTCCATTTCTTCACTTCTATTTCCTGATTAAAGGAAGGTTACTGCCACCCTCTTTCAGTCTCATGGGGAAGCTTCAACACTCATCCTCTTCGGACCCCCCCCTCCTTTCCCCTGTGGGGAGGATACTAGTCCCTAGTAGTTCTCTCAGTGCACTGTTGGGTGCTTACGTATCATTAAATCAACTACAATCTGAAAACCTGGCTATAGGAAAGCTGCTGCTGTTCCTGGTACCCAGTCTCCTCTTCAGCAGCCCTCTGCTTTATGGAGAGAGTGTTGCCTTCTGTACAGAACCCCGTGGCAACAGATATTTGTTGCTTGATGTTTATCACCTGCCAGTGATGTGTATTTTGTCTGTGGTAGTGGACTCTTCATCTCTGATGAGGAGTGTTTGTTAACCAATCAGAACATTAGTTTTCAGGTACCCAGTATTCCAAGAGGTTTTAAAATACAATGTTGCCTGCCCTATCTTCTAGTTGTTTAAGTGAGCATGTTATGTAAGCTAACAAGTTACATTTCTGGTTTTAATGGATGAGAAGTTAAGTTGGTCATCTACACTATTTTTCTTTTCTCGAACTGACTTTTTGAACAGAAAATCCCCAGTTCCTTCATATGGGAGATGTCATTGATGGAGTGGACATGAGGGCAGAGGTTGGAGTTCTCACTAGGAATATCCTAATCAAGGGAGAGACAGAAAAGTCCTG
Source organism: Emys orbicularis (assembly GCF_028017835.1). Taxonomy (NCBI): domain Eukaryota; kingdom Metazoa; phylum Chordata; order Testudines; family Emydidae; genus Emys; species Emys orbicularis. The sequence goes on along the minus strand of NC_088688.1, from coordinate 97,070,392 downwards.
CTATGCTGGCAATCAGTGTCAATACTTCAATTACGATACATTCGGTGGACAAATCAAGGTTTGAAAAACTTTTAAGTAGCTTCCTTAGATTGAGGATGACTTCTGAGCCAAAGTATTAATTCTAAATTTGGGGTGGGGGGGAGGACTTCTTTGTTTCAATATCCTCTAACCTGATATTCACTAAATTCTCACTGAGTGGTTCTATCAATATTTCTTCTCATCTTTCCTAAAACTGGAATTCATTTGCCAAGAATTAGACTGAAGAATCAGGGACAAGAAATATTAATGTGTATAATGTTATTAGAAGCCTGTTGCTTATGTTTATATTGTGTATTGTTCAATGCATGGATGATTTAATATACAAAGGGCAAGATCTTCAAAAGTGACTGGTTTTGGGTACCCAACCTGAGTCACTTTAATGGAGCTTGATTTCAAAAAGTGCTGAGCACATACCATCTGAAAATTTGGGCCCTTTTATGGCATCTCCTGTTGGGCACCCAAAACCAAGAGTCACTTACTAAAATAAAGGGATATAGAAGGAGCATTAGTGTTACCATTTCGTATATCTTGCATGGCTATATGTTAAAGGAAGATTAAGGCTGAGATGGAAAGCAGTAGTATGGAAACTAGTGGTTAAAGCAGGGATTCCCAAACGTTTTGCTGGTATGACCACATTTTAATTGATTTCCTCCCGGGACCCCAGACAGCATGAAGGATGCCAGTTTGAAGAGCAAAATAGCCTCCGCTGCCCAGCATGACTTGACATACGCTGCACGTGAGGTCACGGTGCATGGAGGACACCATTTTGCTCTACAAAATGGCTCTTCCGCACAGCGGAACCTCATATTTATGATGCATGTGAGGTCATGCTGTATGGAGGATACTATTTTGTAGAGCAAATGGTGTCCCCCATGCACCGTGACCTCACACACACCATACATGCGAGGTCACACAGTGCAGAGCAGAATGGTGTCCTCCCCACACTAGGGATCACCTCAACCCCATTTGCTGATGGTGCAACCCCATTTGCGGTTGAGACTCCCAGTTTGGGAAGCTGGGTTAAAGATAAAACTTGCCATATTAATTCCAATGGGATTAAATGCAAGGAGTGATTGAGGTGTTATGGTTGTGCCCAGTAGATGTTAGAAATGTTTGAGGCTTCATCCTTTTAAAATGCAAATTGCATTGCTTTCACTGTGGGTTTATTTTTTTTGTTTTTTTGTTTTTGTCACCGGCTTAGTCTCCTTTTTTAAGTGTGGGGTATAGATTTTAGTTTCATAATGCTGGAAACAATGGTGGGAAAGATCTACAGTCTCTCTTTTGCTGCAGGCTTTGTTTTGTGGGAGGGGAATAAATTGGGTTTTAAGTTTCCTATTGTGATTAAGATAATGCAGTGGAGAAAGATGTTGACAAGTTGTCAGCATTACAAAGCTGGTCTTTGACTGCTGCAATAACTCAAATTGATGAATGAAGATGGAACAGAAAACAAATATTCTGAGACATCAGAGTTGTTAAATTGTTCTTGTGAGTCTTTTCTGAATAGTTGGGCAGATGTTGCTAAATTTACATTAGCATTTGTTTATAAAAACATCTACCACAAAGCATTTTTCAGCTTTTGTTAATTTGTAAAATAGGTTAAAATGTCTGGACTCAGTAGAAACTACAGGCTGATAAGACCCCTTTACATGGAAAGAACGGTATAAGTGTTGTACTGTACATCCGAGTCAGGCCTTAATTTGTAGCTTTAATGTTTCATTACTGTGTGTGTTTAAACATTAAGGGTCAGATCCTCAACTGATGTTAATTGGGAGCAAATGCAGCAAGGCCGATTTCTGTCAGCCGTCAGCATTACACTGGTTCTAAATGCCTGTGTGGCTCGAAAGCGTGTCTCTCTCAATAAAGCTATTAGAGAGACGAGGTGGTAAATGTAAGCTCAGGAGCTGAAAAGTTGAAATGGTCAATCACTGCTTCTTTAACTTGCCCACGACATGTAATAGTGTGTTTTTAAGGTATTTATATTTGACAGTCTAATTCACAAGCCCTCAAATGTGTAATGGGGGTAAGTTAATATTACAATGAGAACTTAAAGTTCTTGATTTGTCGTTAAATTTGCAAACTTAACTTCACATAACTCTAAGCATTTGCATTTAGTTTACTTTTTTAAGACAGAAGGAAGAAGAAATAGTTGCAGTTGCCCAATTGTTTCTTGTGCAATTCCATAACCTTAACAACTTTTGATGTACAATACTTAGCTGTGTACTAGCCAATTATGCAATTTAATGTGAAAGTCCATAGTTCTGAGGGGATTGCCCATTGTCATGTAGCAAAAGAGCACGTCTTGTATCTAAAACGGCAGACTTAAGCTATGTCTACACTACAGATCTTACAGTGGCATAGCTGTACCGCTGTAGCTGAGCTGCTGTAAGCTCTCCTGTGTAGCGGCTCTATGCTGACAGGAGAGTGCTCTCCCACCCTCAACCAGCGGCAGTAGCTATGTCCGCGAAAGAGCTGTCCATGCCAACACTTTTGTCGGTGAAACTTATGTCAGTCAAGGGTGTGTGTTTTTTCACACCCCTAACCAACAAAAGCTTTACTGACAAAAGTGTTAGTGCTGTAGACACAGACTTGCATAGTGACTTCCTTTGTGAGGGTTGGCCACACATGAGCTGGTATAGCTGGATTTTGTTTTAGTTTAGTGTCATTTTGATGCAGAAAGGATTCTCACTCCTTTACAGTCCTCACTTGTGGTGTTATGGGGATTGATTATTGAGGGTTTTATTCAAATGGAGAATTGTTTGGGAATCTGAGTAATTGAAAGTGCAGTTATAACAAAATTCTACTGGAAATTTAAACTAGAGTATTTGCTTCAAGGAATGTTGTAATAAAATACAAGTCTAGAAGTCTTCTGGTTTTGCTAAGTCCCTTATAGTGAGAGTTCAGGTTTTGTCCCTTGCTTATAGTAATCACAGAGGATTCATTTTAAAGGAACAGATTAGTAACTGGATTTTATTATCTCTCTAAGGTCTTGTGTGCACAAGAAAGTTGCACCAAGTTAATTCCATTTCTAAACTGTGCAATCCCCTTGTGTAGATGCTTAAATTAGTTAACCAGTTTGAGTGTCCATACGATTGCACATGTTTAATTAAATCAAATTCTAAATCAATACAACTTTTGTGTATATAAGGAGAAAAATTCTTTCTTGTTTGGCTACCATTTGGCTGTCTGTAAAGAATGTGCAATTTGTGAGAATTCCAGTAAGAGCCATTTAAAACTGACTTGCTGTAGCAATAAAATTCCTGATGAAACTTTTTGTTTTAGTAACATGAACATTTTGCTTATGTGCATGTCTCTTGTTTATGAAGGTCACCGATTTATAGATCTGGATATAAAGCAAAACATGAAGATTCTTCAGACTGATTCTTGTAATATTCCACTGTACTTGTTTGTGCATGGAGGAAATCAGTTCACTATGGCTTTAAATTTAAACTTTTACCAATTGAAAAGTGTAATTGATTATTCAGTTAAATCTTCTTGTTACACACTCCAGATTTTGAAGAATTTCACATCTGTTCATCTCTCCCATGTGGAACTGAGGCAAATGGGCCAGCAACTAATAGGAAGTTACCCTGTTCACTTCCACCGCTGTGGGGATGTGGATGAGAAAGGAGGTTATAGCTTCAGGACTTATCTGGAAGGCCTTTCCATTCATCATTGTTTCTCCAGATGTGTGACAATTCATGCAACTAATGGCTTGTTGGTAGGTGCCATGAAAGAGATGCCATTTCAAATTGTTTGAAAGTAAATGTTAGAAAGCACAGTCGGTGTGAAAATACTTTATTCCATTTTTCAGTTTAAATGTGCACGACATGACTAAAAAGTTAATACATAATTACCAGGTGTAAACAGTGACTTTTGTGACAAGTCTTGGTCTTTCTAATTGAATTTTTAGAGCCTTGCAGTGAGCCAACATCTTCAGAAAAAGTCTCTGGGGAACAAATTAAACTTGACATTTGACTTAGCCATTATTGCTGATATTGAAACTTCATTTTGCAGTTATGCCAAGATAGTAAAACTAACTGGCACTTGTCAAATAAATCTCAAATGAATGCTATTGCTAATGACATAATGAACTTGTATTTCTGCAGATAAAGGACAGCATTGGTTATGACACACTAGGCCACTGTTTCTTCATAGAGGATGGCATTGAACAGAGGAATATTCTGTTCCACAACCTTGGACTAGTCACCAAACCAGGCACTCTTCTTCCCACAGACAGGAATAGCACCATGTGTATGGCCATTAAGGATAAAGTGTATGGAAATTATGTTCCAGTGCCAGCCACAGACTGCATGTGAGTATCTGGCTAAGAAAAGAAAATCAAATTAGTTGCAGTAATTAAATTTTTGAAAATCTCTTGTTGCTCTACAAATAGGCAAGATTTTTTTTTTTTATGTAGGCTATCAAAGGTGGACAGCTGGAATACAACATTGCTATTTAGAAAAAAGCATTAACAATCTGAACAACACAAATAGAATATATGAACTGTGTTGAAATACAGTCACTACTTGATATGGTACCTGATTCAGCAGACTTCTCTTCAGGCTATTTCCTTATTCTCATGCAAAGGCACCAGACTCTCTGAAACCACCATTTTTAATGCTTAATTCATAAATTAAGGTATCTGATTTCTTCTGTAAAAGCCAAATAAGATTATGCCACTTATTAACAAAATGGTTTATCATTGCATGTAGTATTTTAACTACTTTAAACAAGAGCTTGCAGGAGGACTTCTGAAAGAAATGGAGACAATTTTCTTTAGGAAAATATGGCTTTCTTCATGATTTCTTACTTGAAGCTCATGACAGACTTGCTTTGTATGTCAAATTAGCACTCACTAATTTGCTAGATATGAATGCTAAGTTTTCTGTAGGGATTTTACCATTTGTAGCGTCTGAATTATTTATTGTTTCTGAATAATATATTGCAGGGCTGTTTCAACATTCTGGATTGCTCATCCCAACAATCATCTTATAAATAATGCAGCGGCAGGCTCACAGGTGAGGCACATAGATATTCTTTGACACAAACTATTCATATTTCAGATAACTAAGGCATACACTATTAAAAAGGTAGGCATTTCAAAGTTTCACGTGTAGATGTATTTCTTTTTATGTTTAGAAGTACAATGGCATTTTACATGCAAGCTGTCTCTTCTAAATGGGCATTTGAAAGATACTGAACATCTCTGTTCTGAAGAGAAAAGAAGATAATTCTTCCTTTTCTGAATTATTAATCCTTATATTTGTGACAGTGTGTATAGTGAATCATTTGTGAACAAGGGATCTTACGAATACATCCATGCTAATATTAAGGCTTCGATATTTTCTGTAGTTTATATTGTTAGTGTATTGTGTGGCTACTGTTCAGGACATAAAATTTTGGTCATATTCAGTGGAATCCAAAATAGCTGTGCTGTTTTTTTATTACAGTGAACTGAGATGTGTTAATTGTCTTGGCTATGCGTTAGTCTGTTGTTTCTCAACATGGATACCTAAAATGCGGTGACAAGCAGAACACAAATCCTAGAATGATGAGACCCTTCTATCACCAGATATAGAACATGAGCAGGGTTTTGGTGACTTATAATCATTCTCTTCTCCCCGGTGGCAAACTGTAGGGTACAGCGCAGCAGCTCTGTAGCCACTATTCAAGCCTTTTGGGATAGAGCATCCCTATTGCTCTTGAGCATTCCCTACAGGAGGGTTTTACTTAAGAGCTCAGATCTTTTAGTCACACCATATTAGCGCATTCAGAGATGGCATGGAACTCTCCCCTGGTGTACTGGGACTGCAGAGGCTACTACTCCACTACTATGTCCTGGCCACCCCACATTCAGGGTAACCTACGGGGTGGAGGGTTGCAGGCTTCTGCTAACTGGTAAATGTCACTTTTAAGAGTGGTTGCTTGGGGAATTGAGAGAAGATGGAGAGCGACACAGGTGTGTGAAATAATTGTTGCATATTATTGGCTCAGAACTCTGAACTGGCCAGACTTCTCAATTTTTTTAAAGCTCTTGGGAGTTTTTTTTTTGCTGTATCATTAAATCTTGATATGGGCATAGTGAGCAATTCTTAAAGACAAATAAGTGGAAAATATTTGTGTATATTCTACAATAAAATGATTTGCTAGCTAGCTGAACAAAAATATGATGTCATTGAAATGCAAAAGGTTACAATTTTTCCTAGTGACTTTGAGTTCAGACTTGAAATGTTCAAAATTAGGAGATCTTTGTGGCTAAAATTTTCCTTTTTCTGTGTAACCATGTAATGATGCATACAGACTTCCCCCCCCCTCCCCCCCAAATTTTTAGTTATACTGTAGACAGGTATTTTTTTCAGACACGATTTAATGTGGAATTCATTGTGAAAGGATATCGGTTGTGTTTTCATTTTATTATTGTTTGAGACGTAAATTATGTTTAAAATGCATTTGATTTGTTGGAGAGGTCAATATAGCAGTAATGATGATTTAAACATGCTGGCACTAGACAGATCATTGTCACTTTTAAAACGTGTTCTCACCCTCTTCTTTGCAGGATGCTGGAATATGGTATTTGTTCCACAAGAATTCAACAGGAGATTCTCATGGTTTATACCCTGAAACCAAAGCAGAGCTTACACCATTAGGCATCTTCTATAACAACAGAGTTCATTCTAATTTTAAGGTAGTGTACTAATAGCTTGATACCTGGGCTTTAATAACTCTAATATTTCAATATTAAGACCTGCATGATTAAACAAAAAAATCATAATGGCAAAGAGAGGTGACTGAAAGCTTGCTCTTCTTGAAATTGGTTGTCTAGTAGTGCAGTCCCTTGTAATGCTCGTCCTCAAAGTAGTTTTGGTGTTTAATATTCTCTTTTTTAAAAGGTGGGGAGTTGTCGAATTACACCGAAAACAAAAATCCATAATTTATAGTTTTTGCATAATGTGCTGACAGAAATTGTTAGTTTCTCAACATTGAAATCTGAGATACTGCTCAGTATTTTAAGGCTGTCATTTGGTGCTTTGAAGTACAATGATCCTTGAGAATCAAGGTATACCACAGATCAGGGTGGCTATGAACTGAAAGTTGTAGTTGATAAACTGTCAGTGACCTGTTTCCCTTGGGTCATTAACACACAGACTTCAAGTGCTTCTTTATCGTCTCACAGTATTTGACTTGAGAAGCCCATAGACGATTTCATATGGTAGTTTGGCAACAGCTCAAATCTATGGTACCAGTGGGTACACGCAAGGGACTCTTTGAGCCATTGAAAGTCATTCCAATTTATTTAAATTAGCAAACTTCAGTTGACAAAATAAGATACTGTCTCTTCTACATTTTTTTGCCTTATAAATTCACAGTGAGCCCTTCAATAAAAGGCATTATAATTTCATGGTAGCTGCTCTGTATGGCGATTTACATCTTGATTTTATAAAACCATCTAGAAAAACAACACGGAGTCCGGTGGCACCTTAAAGACTAACAGATTTATTTGGGCATAAGCTTTCGTGGGTAAAAATCCACTTCTTCCAGGTATCTGAAGAAGTGGGTTTTTACCCACGAAAGCTTATGCCCAAATACATCTGTTAGTCTTTAAGGTGCCACCGGACTCCGCGTTGTGTTTGTGGATACAGACTAACAAGGCTACCCTTCTGATACTTAAAGCCATCTAGGTATGTCTTTACCCATCTATATTAGCTTAAAGGTGACATAATAAGAGTTTTCTGAAAGTCAAGTCCTAAACAGTAAATTTTACATACCATATACTTTGGGATGTTAGAAACTGACTTTTCTTTCTTTCTTTTTTACTTTTCTGGTTATAATAGTCTTTCCTGCTCCAAATAACAGTGACAGTATCACAGCATGGATGCACAGCTTTATGGGGGCTGTACATTAAAAACAGTTCTATTTGAAAATTGAAGGCAGTTATTGAGAGTTGGACAAACTTGTATTCAAATCAGAAGTATATTATAATAGAGGTGCTTAAATCAAATCACACATTCCTATTTATACTAAAATGTGGTTGAAGGTAGGGAATATTCTAAACCAAGACTTCAAGTTTTTGTGAGGTGACTATGCAGTAGAAGAGTTGTTAACATTTGAAAATAACAGATTTCAAATGTTTTTAATGAATTCTAAACTATAGTATTTCCATGAACATTTTCAGTCCTGTGATAGCACTAAGTATTATTTGAGATATATTTCCCCAGGCTATGTTAGCTAAGGGAAATAGAGAGCTAAAGAGAGTATGTTTATAAAACAAACAAACCCAGCATTGTACATTCAGTGACTCACTGTCTTGTGAACTCAATTTCAGATTTATCGCGAAAGATAATTTTGTAAAGCTGTCTGGGGCTGGGTCAGGTAAATTATTTGTTTTGTTTCAGGCTGGCTTATTTATTGATAAAGGTGTAAAAACCACCAATGCTAGTGCTGAGGATCCAAGGGAATATCTTTGTCTGGACAACAATGCGAGGTAAATTCTGTTCTTTCAATACTATTGAATGCATATTAAAATTTTAAAATAGCTAAGTTCTCAGACTTGAATCCTCTCCTTTCAAAATATTAATAACCTAATATTAGAAAGTGTTGTTTAAAAAAATTATTTGCAGTTATGGGCAAAACATGATAGTTGTCAGATTTCTGTTATTTTATGTATATGATCACACACCCACACCGACCCACCCACCAGGTTTTGAATCAGCAGAGCATGCTGTGTTCTGGGAGCTTGCTGCACCCTCGTCCTGAGCTGGCTCTCTCAACCATAGTAAGCCATTATTTTCAACAGGCTCTGAAAAATGTTTTCTTATCTGATGTGTAAAGTTGAAAACCTATTAAAGGCTATTGAATGCTGGACTCCCTGGCTTGTGATTCAGTCTAAAGCCGTGGTTCTCTACCAGGAGTATGCAGAGGTCTTCCAGGGGGTACATCAACTCATCTAGATATTTACCTAGTTTTACAACAGGCTACAGAAAAAGCACTAGCAAAGTCAGTACAAAATAAAATTTCATACAGTCAATGACTTGTTTATACTGCTCTATATACTAATGTAAGTACAATATTTATATTCCAATTGCTTTATTTTTAATTATAATTTAATTATAATTTTAATTCTATAAAAATGAGAAAGGAAGCAATTTTTCAGTAATAGTGTGCTGTGACACTTAAATATTTTTATGTCTGATTTTGTAAGCAAGTAGATTTTAAGTGAGGTGTGACCTGGAGGTATGCAAGACAAATCAGACTCCTGAAAGGGATTCAGTAGTCTGAAAGTCTCTCTCACTAGGTCCTTTAGACCAGTGGCTCTCAACCTTTCCAAAGGTACAACTCAAATTGCAAGTAAATGGGAGTTGGTCACCTAACTGCCCTTCATGCCTTTGAAAATCTCTCACTGTCTTCCAGCAGCTTATTGAATATGTAGCTCAACAGTGCAACTTGAGAGCATCTCTTGCAGTGTATTAATTGATTCGGTATACATAGACACATTCTGAATTCTCTCCAGGATTCCTAACATAGCTTGCTCAGTGAAAGAATAGTGGAGAGGTTCCTTCTTACAGGCTGGCTGGCTGGCTGACTTTTTTTTTTTTTTTTTTCCCCTTGCACTTCAAATAAAATTAATGTGCACATTTAATCAAATTTCAACTGAGGCGAAACTGAATAGTTGCATCTACCCATACCCTGCTGAAGGATCTAGTAAAATAAATAACCTTCAAAGTCTTAATTTTCCTGAACTGGAAAATGTCATTGGGTAAGAGGACTATATTTGTCTATTTGAACTGACCTCTGTTTAGGAAGGGGACAGCTGAATGATAGGTGTGGACGTAGAGAGGAAAAGGCAAGACTCTGAGAACATACTGTACTTCATGCTTTGGAAATGAACTCACGGTTCAGAAATTATGACGGAAGGCAGATAAGACCAGTGTGAATTACCAACAAAGTAATCATAGCTAGGGATTTGAGACAAAGTAGTACATGGCACTTTACGAAAATATACTGTCCTTAATACGCAATCTGTCCTTTAAAAGAATCTGACAGACTGCATAAATATGATTATTAGATAGTATTAGCTGAAGAAGAATTTTAAATAGTCCATTTTTACTTTAAAGTTGGACTTCTCCCTCACTAAGGTTTAAATTAACTTTATTGTAAAGTTACTTTATATAATATACTACAACAGATTTTCCCAGATGAAACTGCAGAAAAGACTTTTAGTTAATCTTCATACATTTCATTGTTGCCTGAACTGATGTACAGTGACATGATTAGTGTGTCAGACTGGTCAGCCATCCATAGTTCTTAAATTCAGGCCCAGATGTTCTTGTCCCAGCAGAAGCCAATTTGCTGTCAGAAAATTTTATTTTTTAAACAAGGTTCCTTGCCGCTCTGGATCACTGAGTGGGCAGAAGTAGGCCAGCTGTGAACTGCTTCCTTCTCTGTCCCTTCTCTGCTACTGATGCCTCTGGGGGCAGAGTAGAGAGGAGTGGCTGAGGCAGGCAGGAGAGGAAGGTATAATGTCTTTCAACTTCCTAAACCGTAAATGTGGTGCAGAGAGCTTCCTAATGTGTAGGATTGGACCAAGTTTCATAGCAGTTATTTTGTGGGTTTTCACCCTTCAACAAATGTACCTGTACCTTTTGATTCTGTCTAATTACTTTTGTGTTCAAATCAATAAAAATACAGAGTGGGTATGAATTATTTTCCACTTTCCCAGTTAGCTTAAAACAGGGAAACCGAATATGCCTTATGCCCCTGGGGCTCTCATGGGCTCCCCAACTGGCATCACCCCCAGCCTGTACCCAGGCTATTTCTTCCATCCTCCCTGTTGCTTTTGTGTTTGTAGTACACTGCTACACTGAGTCAAAAATAGGCTGCAGCTGCCACTATGTGGGACCAGCTGGGCAGCAGGTATGGAGGAGCGGAGAAACATTTGTCCTACCCCAATGAAGAGCACTCCACAAAATTAGGTGCACTTGAGAGGTCTAGGAGGGAGCAGTCAGCACCCATCCCTCCAGCCTTCTGTCTAGTGCAACCACAGCCCCACATGCCCTTTCAGTGGCAGTGTCAATTTTCCTCCTCTCTCTCCATACCCTCAGATTAATGCTTTAAGGAGAAGGGGAGGGAAGAAAGACACAAGGGAAGGCAAGAAAGAAGAAGAGGGTGAGACTCAAGTTGTGGGACAAAGGAGTCGGGGAACAGGAAGTCGCAGCTCTGGAAGAGTAGGATGGGAATCCATAGTGGGAGATATCCTAGCCCTTCTGGGAAAGGAAGAGAAGCGTAATGTTCCGTCTCTTTTATTGCTTCTTTCCAAGAATAGGATGGTCAGATCTCTGAAGACACTGTTGTGGGAATGGAGAATTGTGGGGGCACTCACAGTGAAATTAGGGTTCTAGTCTCTGTCATCTTTCAGTGTGGGCCTTTTTACCTCAGGCATGTTGCAGGAGCTGATTTTGCCTGTCCAGTGCAAGTGTTTATATCTTGGTATATACCACAACAGTGTATGTGTGCACAGAGCATAAATCAGATACCTTCCTTTCAGGTGGTTTTTTTTTTTTTTTTTTCCCTTCTTTTTTTCCTCCCTTTCTAAGGTTTCGACCTCATCAAGATGCTGACCCTGAGAAACCCCGAGTTGCTGCTCTGATTGACAGACTAATTGCTTTTAAAAACAATGATCATGGGTCTTGGGTCAGAGGAGGAGACATCATCATTCGGAACTCTGGGTAGGTATCCAAGAGCAAAGCTCTGCCTGCTATAAAAAGACATTCTCTTGGACAACGATATAAAAGCTAGTAGAATTGTGAGTTGTAAAGTCTGGAAAAGCCTATATTAAAGTAGGGTTATGAGAGAGAATGTCAGAGCTAAACCAGTGAAGCTGTTTGTCTCATTCCACTAATGGGCTGAAACGAAGTCCATGCAAGATTACATGGGAATTTCATTTAAATAGGAAGCAAACAAGGATTTAAAATGGCATGATAGAGAAAATTTAAGTCAAAAAATTAACAGAGACCATAGAAAGTACTTTTAATCTTTTGACTTTTAGTATATTTGAGGCTTCTCTAAAGCTATCATATTGCCACTAAACAAAACCATATAGAAACAGTTATACTGATTTTAAAACACCAGAAATCTCTAAGTATAATAGCTTTGGTGATTTGATTTTTTTTTTTTTTTTTTTTTTGGTAAGTTTCATTTCATACACAGATTAAGATTCGATTCAGTTTGAAGTGAATCTGTGCTCTGATCCTTTGAGAAACTAAAATAAAAACACACATTTCATGAACATTAAAGTATTGTATTGTACATGATTTGAAATTCGCTCTATTCAAAAATAATTTTCTCTTGTAGGTTTGCTGATAATGGAATAGGTTTAACTTTTGCCAGGTGAGTATTTTTGTACTGGATTTCATCGCTATGTTCAGTTTTCCTAGCTTAATTTTTCACAGTATATGTCAAAGAATAAGTAGTAGATGTGATACTGGGGCTATTTAGAAACCCAAATGTAAAAATATTAGAAATGTGAAAATGACAATAAGAAGGCCAAGAGGGTTTACATAAGGGGAATGTCTCACCACTTTTGACCCGGAGTCTGCTTCTGCTGGAGCTCTGATACATCGAGTCATGATACTAGATAATTAGATGACATGACCAGAACTCTAGGAAAGTGTACAACAGGTGTTCTCAAACAGGGGGTTGGGACCTCTCAGGGGGTCACGAGGTTATTACACGGGGGGTTGTGAGCTGTCAGCCTCCCCCCCAAACCCCGCTTCACCTCCAGCATTTATAATGGTGTTAAATATATAAAAATGTGTTTTTAATTTATAAGGGGGAGTCGCACTCAGAGGCTTGCTATCTCAAAGGGGTCACCAGTACAAAAGTTTGAGAACCACTGCCAACATCCTAGCTTTTCACCTTGTATAATTAAAATGTTCTTAATACTGAAAATACAAGTTTTAAAGAGTGGACTGGAAGTCAAGGGGAACAAGAAAATGTAATACTTACAATTAATTTGATTTAATGCACATACAGTTGTGTTTAATTTTTTTTAAGGCTAGGGTTTTTGAAAAGCAGGGATTAAATTGTATATTGCAATACACTTCTAAACAAAAGGCTTAGCCTCCTTTGCTTAGATAAAGATAAACAATAGTTAGAACTTGTAGGATGTCTTTTTATTTCAGAACAATATAACTTTCCTGTTTGCTGTAGTGCCATATCAGTAATCTCGAACTTCATTTTGATAGTGACGGAAGCTTCCCAAAAGATGAAGGCTCCAGCCAGGAAATATCAGAATCTTTGTTTGTTGGCGAGAGCAGGAATTATGGCTTTCACGGTGGCCAAAACAAATACTCAGGAACTGGAGGAATAGACAATAAAAATCGCACTCTGCCTAGAAATCGGTAAGTGTTTCAGTGGGCAAAACAAAGTTGCTTTTTCCAAAATTTACTTTTTCTGTTTGATTGAAAATAGCACTATAAATTTAGAACTAGTATTACATTGCATGGAATAAAAAAACACTCCAAGATAGCACATGGCTACAAGGGGATCTGCATGGTTTGGGGACTTGATGGCAGAATGTACTACCTTCTGCTTCTGGGCTGGCAGTTTGAATCCAGCCGAGAATAGTAGTGACTAAAAACTGTTAGTCTCATGGAAGGTGGGTAGCTTATATCAAATTAGTTTGACCATCTCAGTCCTGTTTCCAGTGAACAGGTGTTCACATCCCAAAAACTATTACCACAGTTGGTGCTAATTTGCACCTTTATAGACCCTCCGTAGATCCTCTCAGATGTAGGAGTGGTCCTTCCAGGGGCACAGTTAAGGCACGTTAACATAGCAGTGTGGGAAATCTTTCACTGATATTGCTCAGTATTTGATGAATAAGAGGACTTCAGTCTCCTGAGTGGTCAGTTTAACAGTGTCACAGTTTAGGGAAACTGCACCTGTATTCTCCCTCTATGGGCCTTCATGGTGCCCACTCTGAGGCTTCCAGCTCCCCAGTCGTCTCCTCTCTTGCATGGAGACCCACTCCTCTCTCCCTTCTGACTGGAGTATTTCTAGGCTGAACAGTTCCTTGCCTTCACTGTTATTCCCAGCAAAAGCCAGTCTGCTTAAGCACACCTGCTTGCTTTAATATCAGACTAATAATAAGCCCCAGTGATTTAGCTATCATACAGTTCTTTCTAAGCAAGCATATTTGTTTCTTAAGATAAAAGTACTACAGAGGGAACCTTAAAAACAACAACAACAAAACATACATGTATGCAAATAAGCTTACCAGAGATCACCCCAACTCTAACCTAGGCTCCGTCACGTGATTAATTCTTCAAAACCCACCCAGGGGTTTCAAGTTCATCACACTCTTTTTGTTCACAACGAGAACACGGTCTTATAGGGCCTCAGTTGGCCAAGGTCCTTCCAATTCTTCCCTAAATATTGGGGACCTCTGGACCTAAGTTCCCTATAAGCTACGTGGCCACGCAGCAGCCTATTTAGCGCTGCACAGGCGCTCAGGGAACCCACCTGCTGGGACCTGCTGCAACCAGGGGGAGGGATGCCCCTAAGCGCTGATTTTTCCCCTTTAGCCAGGGGTTGCTCCTCCCCTTCCACCATGTCCCTGCCCCGCCTTTCCTGCCCCCTTCCTCCCCCATCCTATCTCTTCCCCATCTCTTCCCCTGAGTGTGCCCCCTTCCCGCTCTTCCCCCTCCCACCCAGAGCTTCCTACATGCCACGGAACAGCTGTTGGTCAGTGGAGCCACCGGCAGGTGAAAGGTGTGGAGGGAGCTTGGCTGCCAGTGGGTGCTGAGCAGCACCCACAAATTTTTCTCTGTGGGTGCTCCAGCCCTGAAGCACCCACGGAGTCGGTGCCTATTGAGGCACCCCTCCCCCGGCTCCAACTCCCCTCCCTGTGTCAGACAAGCTCCACCTCCCCAACGGCTTGCCTTGGGAAACTTACTCACCCACTGCCAGATAGCACCCCTTGCCTCACATAAGAAGGGAGAAGGCGTAGGGCAGATTCAGCTTAGGGTAGCTCTGTGCTGGTGGGCCATCTGAGAAGTTTAAGATGGTCTGGAAGCCTGAGGCTCCCTGCCTGCCCAAGCACATGGGACTCCCAATTGGGCACTTCTGCTGTAGGGGTCCCACAGCATCCTAGGAGGGAGAGGCAAAGGGGAATAGTTTGGTGGGCTGCAGGCAGCTTGGCTCCCTTTTCTAATTCTAGAATTTGAAGTGTAGGTTCTTACCTGTAAGTAAATAGTGGAGGGAAGACTTCATTTGTCTTTAGTGTCCCACTCTACAAACCATTGTCTTAGCACTGCATTCTTAATGCTTTTAAATGAAGGGAAGCATTGCCTCTCAGGGACCCTGAACCAAGACTTCTAACAGGTCATGTATCCGTGTGTGTGTGTATTAAACATATTCTGTTTTTAACAGGACATTTCCAATCAGAGGTTTTCAGATTTATGATGGACCCATTCATCTTACCAAATGCACATTCAAAAACTTTGTGCCGACTGTTGATAGATACACCAGTGCAATTGGATTCCTATTGAAAAACCCTTGGCAGTTGACACCTAAAAACAACATTTCTCTCATTAAGTTTGATACAAATGTAAGCTTAATGTAAAATTAATTTTCAGTGGATGGGGTGGAAAAGGGAGACTTCATGGAGTAGGGAAGGATGAACTGTGTACAGTGTCCCATGCAGGAGATTTATTTTGAGAGAATTTTGGTGATGTCCTCCTATTTCTTCAAACAAAGGGGAATCACATGTGCACTCTCGGTATTGCTTCCACCTGCCCCATTTCTGTGCTGACTGCCACCACTGGGCCTGGGTTGCCTTTTCCCTGCTTCCCTGCAAGTACCTGCTTCTCTTCAGGTGAATGTGCCCAAACTGAGGTCCCCCAGGTAATGTCTGCTGAGCAAGGGAGTTGTAGTTTGGAGAAGGGGAGTCTGCACATTTAAGGACTTTTTGGGCTGCTGAAGAAGGCTCCAGAAACATTGAAAAGGCTGGCAGATGAGGAGGTGAGATTAAGCAACTTCTAGGGGACATATGCATGTCCGACATTTCCCATTTTTGGTGTCTGTCCCATGCTAGCATTGAGATGGATGGGTTTGGATAAAATGTCAACCAGCTTCTCCTGCCTTCGCTTACAATTAAGACTGAATTGGACCTTTGAAGGTTGAAAACTATACTTCCTCCATTGTCACATGCCTTTGAACTTCCTGATTTCAGCCAGAAATGCTTGTACTTAAAATCTCATGAGAAGTGCTGTTCTTGTACTATTTCTGGCTTACCAGGAAGTTCAGAAAATAACAAGTGCCTGTTTGTGTGAGGTTTCTAGCCCAAAGAGTTTCCAGTCCAAACTTCTATTCAGAACAGAGCTTCCAGCCTTTTTTTGAAATTTGCACATCATTAATTTAGAGTAATCTATTCTCTATAGCCAATTACATTTACAAATATGTATTCTCTTAGTCTGGAAGCTAACTTTTTTCTTTTTTATCTTGTTTGCTTGCTTACTCTGGTTACAAGAGTTACTTAAATCATTGAATTCTAATATAGAATTCATAGTAAAGTGAAGAACTACTCCTATTAGGCTGTGCAGTTGCTGACAGAGCTGTATAGTGAGGCATGAAACCAAAGACCAGTGCCTCCCAACCCGAGCTCAGCTGTGGAGATGGTATAGACAAAAATGGGGTTTTGGTTTGGGTTTTTAATGCTTGCTTTGAGAACAAAAAGTGAATGTAGACGTGTAATGATAATAATGAGACAAGATTCTTTAAGACCTGAGGCAGCTGAAATAATAAATTTGCAGTCATAAATACACCTCTACCCCGATATAACGCGACCCGATATAACACGAATTCGGATATAACACGGTAAAGCAGTGCTCCGGGGGAGCGGGGCTGCGCACTCCGGTGGATCAAAGCAAGTTCGATATAACGCGGTTTCACTTATAACGCAGTAAGATTTTTTTGGCTCCCGAGGACAGTGTTGTATCGAGGTAGAGGTGTATTAACATAAAATTCTGAAACATTTTAGCAGAAGTCTGGGCTTCATGTGTTAACTGAAAATCGCGCCTACTACAAAATAATGAAATTCTGTTTTGCAAGACTATGTTGTCCTTGTTAGAGAAGTTATTCAGCTCATAAACCTTGTCAGACTCCTGATTGTCTTTGCATACATGGAAATGGTTATCAGTGTGTTTACTAACTGTATACATGCAGTAGCACTACTGAAATTGGTGGCTTTATGAGAGAGACTTAATTGGAATATTTCACTTCCCTTTTATGGTCAGGTTTCTCTGAAAGTCTTCTTTGGTAAACCTGGTCCCTGGTTTGAAGACAGTGAGCTGGATGGTGACAAGAACTCAATATTCCATGATGTAGATGGTTCTGTGACTGAATACAAGGACACTTGCGTTGGTAGAATGGATAATTTCCTGATCCGACATCCAAAATGCATTAATGTTACACAGTGGAATGGTGTGGTTTGCAGTGGGACCTATGCACAGGTTGGAACTATTGCAGTTCTTTGTGTATTCTATATTTTATATATATTGACACGACTTGAAGAAAAACATATCAAAGCCATGAAATGCCCTTCCTCTTTAGGTTTTAAATTTTTTATTTTGCACTTACTTTGCCTTCTAGATGGTTCTGAACAACTTGTTGGGGGAAGGGAGGGGATTATGATAGCAAATGTAATAAAGCGAATCTTTATGCAGTGAGTTGACTTGCCATCATCTGCATACCGCAGTCCTGTTGGCCAAAACTTTTAAGTGTGGGAGTTTTCTTATACTTGCAGTTCTGTTTCTCACAGTATTTATTAAAAATGTGAAATATAGTTTTCTGAATACAAACCCCTCTGCTGGGATCAATTCCTAGCCTGTCACAGACTTTGTGTGTGACTTTAAGTAAGTTACTGAATCCCTCTGTGCCTCTGTTTCCTATCTGTAAAATGGGGGAAATTATTGTCGGCCTTGTCTATTTAGGCTGTAAACGCTACAGGACAGCGGCTGTCTTTAATTGTGTGCACAGTGCCAAGCTCACTGGGGCCTCTAGGCATGACATCTAATTTTCTAGTGGTTCTGTTTACACTGTTTATCTGTATTTTCCCTCATATATATTGTTTCTAGTGAAACTGATCAAAAATTGTCAGATTACTTCAAATCTCTTCTCCTCCTTCTGTCTAATGCTTTTTTTTTTTTTTTTTTTTTAAGTTCTACATCCAGACAAGGAACCCACAGAACCTTACTATGACCATAGTACGAGACGAATACCCATTCAGCCCTATGGCACTCCGAGGTATTTACCAGCGAGCTGACTTTCAACAGTACCAGCCTGTAATAATGCTTCAGAAGGGCTATACGATACATTGGAATGGACAAGCTCCCCAAAGCACTTCTCTTTATCTCATTAACTTTAACAGGTATGTTTCTTTTCATTTTTGCCTTTGATCCAAAAGACACCATTGGAATACTGTGTTGCAAAAATAGTTGGGATACATTCAAAATTACAACCATGAGTAAGAATGGAACTTGATTTATCTGAAATAGCAAATATTAAAAGCAAAATGTGTACTGGAGACCTAGGCCAAAAGCTGTGTAGAGCTATACAGAAAACGCTGTAAAGAAGTATTTAAAGAAAAGCCCTATTGCTTTATTACTGCGTGAAGCTGTGCAGAGTAGAACCGCAAATGGTTCGACCTATCACTGGCCTTGTTAAGAGTCACTTGAAAAAGATGCAGTATGTTAAACTGGAAAATTAAAATTTGCATCCAAACAAGGTGGATTGATTTAAATCAGTGACTTAAATCATTGAAATTTTTATCCTGATTTAAATCCGCAAGCAGGAAATCTTGATTTAAATAATTTTTTTCATGTTTTGCATTTGTACTTTTTAGTTACTTTTCTAAAAAAAAAAATATTGAGTTTCATTGGTTGATAATCCATTAAAACATGTTGATTTGTAATTAAATATACCTTTACACTGAATTTGATGCTGCTTTTTGCTAACCAGGAGGATACTCTAATTTTAAGCGGATATGCTTAACTTTCAACTGGATGATTGATTTTTGGTTGTCCCCCCCACTTGAGTCATGTCAAGCTCAATTTGGATGGAAATTGAAATTCAGTTAAAAATGCACAAAAACATTTAATTTTTTTATTAACTAAAACGACCTTGAATGTGCTGGCTACATAAGAAAAAAAACAAAACGGTTTTTATCAAAACACTGATTTATTAAACACAGGAAGTATTATCTGTAGTTAGTTTCTGGTCACAATGTCCTTCAAGATTTTAGAACTAGTGGACCTCCTCCTCTCACATACAGCTTTTATTCAAGAGAAAAACAGCTTTTCTGCTTTTTCAGCTCCCAAATGGTGTCTTAACTTTGAACAATTACTTATTGAACTGAAATTGTTGAATAAACTGAAATGAAAATACTCTCTCTGACACAATTTTTGTCTCCACTACCACAAAAACAAGAAACTTGCTCAAATGAATGAATTATAACAATTTTGTTTCATTCTATTTCCAGGAATGACTGGATTCGGGTTGGACTCTGTTATCCATCAAGCACAATTTTTCAAGTAACATTTGATGTCGTTCAAAAGCAGACATCTGCTTTCTATAGTGTGGAGGACTATACATCAGTAACTTCGATGATGGAGCTGCAGAAAAATCGATCAGAGAAGAAGTTTTATTTTGACAACAGCACTGGGTAATTGTATATAGATTGATAATAAAAGGATACTTTATTTAATAGTAAAATTGCAAGTTCAGTAGTGTTAAGACTTGGCTCTGATGGCTGCTTAAGAAGGGAAATCTTAAGCATGTCGCCATGGATGTTTGGAAGAGTAATCTACATAACTTGTAATTATAAATGTAGTGGCCATCAGATCAGCACTTGTAAACCTATACCACAGCTACCACAGTTATTTCCTATTCTAAGTATGGGGAAAACTGTGGCATCTCAAATACCACAGAAAGGTACCTTTTGGCAAGTAACTGCTTTGTTAGTTTAGTATGACTCAAATGTAAATGTTTGCCCTTCACCTCTTAAACAGAGTTTAAGAAAATTACTGTTGGTCCAGAAGGAATCAGACATATTTTCTTAAACTATGGAGTAAAATTTTCAAAAGTGACTTAGGCACTTAGGCGTGTCACTTTCGAAAATGGGGCTTAGGCTCCTAAGTCCCTTAAGCACTTTTGTGAATGTTACCACTGAAGACCGTAATAAAGCTTCCTTAGGGGGAAAAAAAACTATGTACACATTTTTTGCATGTTGTGGTTTTTTATTTTGTTTTTGTTCCCTTTTTTTATTATAATCAGAATATTAGTATAAGATTTTTTTGGCTCTCTTATTAACTAGTTTGAGATAATTGTGTAGATAAACAGATGTATGTAGTCTTTGATATCATTTAGGTTTTCTTTTTTCATCTAGAAACTACAGTGACAAGCAACTATAGAAAAGCTGGTAGAGCTTATCAATATACCAATCTTCCAGTCAGGATGTGTTTATTGGGCTTTATGCACACTCAGAGCAATAAAGCTCTTTATTTTCTAAAATACACTCATATTTTTGCATATTGTACAATAAGAGAACTGTTGTTTTTGTTTGATTAATGTCTGATATGTTAATT
This sequence comes from Emys orbicularis, assembly GCF_028017835.1. Lineage (NCBI taxonomy): Eukaryota > Metazoa > Chordata > Testudines > Emydidae > Emys > Emys orbicularis. Next base: position 97,049,711 of record NC_088688.1, on the reverse strand, counting down.
GCCAGATAGCAAGTTTAGTGAACATTTGTTAAGATGTGTGGTGTGAAAGTTACTGGTTGGTGGGGGGGAGATGAGTGGTGATTTATGGTGGCTAAATTTTTTTTCTCTGTTCAAACAAATCCTGTCATAATGACTTCTCTAACAGTTGGAGGGTTCTAATATATATCACTCAAGACTTCCCTACTGTAGTAGTTATTACAGAACATTTGCAGAGGACTGTACATTTACGGAGATTTAGAAAACAAAAACACATGACTATTCCCCTGTCCCTGAAAAGCTTGCAGTCTGAGGTCTCCTATGTTCACTAATCAGTACATTTGAGGAAATTTCGACTATGTAAAATTCTGTATTTTATCAAGTAGTTTTCTAATCTCTTGTATTATTTTGTGTTTAGATTGCTGTTTTTATATCTTCAAGCCAAATACAATAGGGATGGTCACAGTTATTGTTCAGCTCAGGGATGTGAAAGGGTCAAGATTCAGGCCACTGTTCAATCAAAAGAGATCAGTAACTGCATGACAAAAGCTTATCCAAAGTACTACCAAGCACCAACTGTTCTACAGCCAATGCCAGCCAAAACTACTGCACAGTGTAAAAATTGTGGCACAACTCAGGTAAAAAAATTCATAAACGTGTATGTAAATTACCAGTAGATATTAACTTCCACATAATTGCCTTAAATATTGTTTTCATGAAGGAGTGAGAATACTTCAGAAGCAGATATAACCTGGAAGAAAGTTCTGCTATTGTGTATATTGTTTACTACATAAAGGGCAAGTCAGTTCAGTTCGAATGTATTCAAAATTGTTTGTTTTTAAAAAAAAAAAAGCTTTTACAAAAACTAAGGTTTGTAAAAATGATCCAATATCATTTTTTGTTAAAGTCCAAAGGGAACAGCCCCTCTAGTGTTTTTTCAACCTTAATACTGGTGTACTTCAAGAGCCTCTGTGCATTTGCAGTTAAGGGTTTTGGTGTCTCTGGTGTTTTGGTCCATGAGGCTATGGAACTGTAAATAACAAAGCCATTCCTGCTAGGGAGTGCTCTCATGCTAAGATGACATCATTGTACAGACACAGACACACACAGACACACTCTCTCTCTCTCTCACCGCCTCAGTTCCTTCACTGCCACAGAGAGCTAAATGGAACTGCCTCTTGGGTCTGCGAGCTAGTTAGCGTACCTTCTTAGGGTAGTTGGGGCTACTTGCCTTGTGTTATCTCCAATGCTGTGTCATACCTGGATCTTGTAGAGGACTCAAAAAGGGTGCATCCTCTTCAGCCATCCTTTCCAGAGAGGGAAATACATGCTTGATGCCTGGTGTTGCTGGGAGACGCTCATGGGTTCCAATGCAAAATTTACCATGCCTTCACTCCTCAGATGAGGAAGGACAGGCAGTTACAACTGCAGGGGCACTTGGCTTGTTTGAGCCTTCAACCGGATCATTCTAGCACTCCATCAGGAATTTCCAGGCCCTCTTCTTTGCTGAGGTCTTCTGTAAAGAGACATGAGACACACCCTGCCACCCCAGCTTTGGTGTCGAGCCTAAGAACGACCTCCCCAAAGCACATGTTTGCTGGTCCTGTGCCTCTCACCTGACGTCTGGCACTGCAGCCCCCATCAAAAATTCCCTCAATGCTGTAATCAGCACAGATCAACTTTGAGGAATCAAGCTTCCAAATCTTCTTGTGTCCCTGTTTCAGGGAAGAAGGAAAAGAAGCAGCATTCTGATCCACCAAATGGGGCATTGTTTTCCTTCTCCAAAACCACGTCACTTTTGGAGACTCCTTACTAGTCTTAATTCTCCCTCTGGCATGCAATTCTCCTCTGTTTGAGGCTCTGGTGCCAGGTGACCTTGGCACATTGCTGTTTCACATACCTCTGACAGTCAATTTCCCCTATCATGACTGGGGGGCCCTCTGTCAAGGCTTTTGGCTATACCTCCACTGCTTGACTTAAAGCTTAAAGAACACATCTCTCTGTCCTCACCACCAGTACCAAAAAGAGCTAACTGTTTGCCTCCTGTACCCTTGGAGGGTCCTCAGTTTTTGTTGTTATTTGTTGTAATGTCCCTTGGCTAATTCAAAGCTGGTCTCTGTAGCCCAGGAACTCTGCAAAAGTAACAGTGCATCCCTGACTGCTTCCTCAGATAGAGAAAGAGAGGGGCATAAACTGGAGGCTGTTGGAAGAAAACTCTATTATTCTGCTTCTTTGAGCTTCCAAGTGGTAAATTACCAAGCTGCCCTGTTCAAATATAGCTATGCATTATGGTATTCAATTAAGCATGCACTGACTCCTTACTAGACACACACAGGAAAACCGCTGAGAGCGTGGTCACTGAGGGTAGAACACTAGTGAGATATGCACGAAGAGCAGTTTGACCCCTCAAGCTCTGCTGCCAGAATCATGGTCGCTGGTATAGTCTATGGACAACCATGGCTTAAATCATCAGGCCTTGCTCCAGTTTCACACACACCTCTTTGAGGGGTCAGGTCTTTCTAATGATAAAACAGATGACGAGAATTACAGCCTGATCTCTAGGGCTTTTCCAGTCCTTGTTTACTTCAGAGGAGCTGACCTTATACTTGGTTTCAGTACCACAGACAGGCTCCCTCTGTGAAGTAGCAGGAAAATGGGGCATAGCAAGAGGAAGAGGGGCATGGCTGGAATGTCCCTACAACGAAACACTGCCTGTGGTTTCAGCCCCTTGGGGGCCCTTAGTAGCTGTCCCTCCCATCCTTTGACTTGCACCAGATGCAATTTGGCCCTTGTTGAGGTTCTAACCCATTGTGTTGCTGCTTAACCTTCCATTGTTCTAGTAACATGTTTTCAAGATTTTTCCTTTCTATTCTTTCAAAGAGAAGACTTTAAGAGCTTGGCTTCTCTACTTATAACGTACTTTTCCCCCTTTTGTAGTAACTGGATTTTCCTCATCCTTTTCTTTACTTCTGTTTGGCAGGGAAAACGTATTTTCTTTCCAGTTCAATAAAATGTTCATATTCCTATCATGTTCCATAACTCATTCTCTGTCTCCCATGACAAAAACAAAACATGAAATATAAGTTCATGACTTTTTTTTACCATTTCTTTTCTGCCACTTAGATCTTTTTGTCACCCTTCTGGCTCACTGCAGTGAAATGAGGTTTTGTTCTCTCTGTGAATGTGATTTTTACAGTTAAAAGTCTGCTTTATGGCGATATTTTGTGGAATCTACTTTATTCATCACTTCGTCATCTTTCAGTTTCCAGTTTGTTGTCATGCAATTTCTTCCCCAGACTACCATCACCCCCAAAATGCCAACTATTAATGTGAGTCTAAATGCTGCAATTTTTACTCAGGAAAAACTCCTGTTGCTATCAGTGGGAATATCGCTATCATAAAGATTACAAGATTAGGGCTACTGTCTTGCTCCTTTTTTCCAACATATATGTTACTTCATACTTCAGCTATGTTACCAAAAAAAGCAGAAGTGGCTCAGAAACTGATGCCCAGCACAAGCCTGGGGGGAAGACACCAAGAGATGCTGTAAGAACAAAGTGCCATTGCTCAGACTTGAATACATTAATGTGCTGGTTTTCATCCATACTAATACAGTTATATTACAATAGCACCCAAAATCTGTTAGGCACTTTATGGATGTATAGTTCCCCTTCCCTGAAGAGCTTTCAGTCTAAAAGTATCCATGCATTTTGAGACTGTTGATTTATTATTCTTGTTTTTTCCAGTTCTCAGTCTAGAGTGTCTATCAGAATAATTGTTGATTATCAGTATGCTGTCTAGTGTTTAAAATAAGACTTGCTGTACAGATTTTCTGGGAAAGTGGGGAAGTGTAAACATGTTAAAACTTTATTTTTTACATCTAGATGGCATTTACCAGTGATCCTCACAAAACCTACCTCCTTGTGCAGATTCAGTCACTCAGCAAAGTAGAATTACAAAGTAGTCTTCCATCTTTTATCTCTGTAAGTATTCTTATGGCCTCCTTTAACTGCTTTTTCCTTAGCAGTTTGAATTATGGCAGCTGCACATTGGTGCAATCTTGTATCATGCTGAGCACCACTTTTGTGCTGAGTATCCTTCCGCTGAAGCCAGTGGGAACTGGTGAGTACTCAGTACTATGGTTAAATCCAAATCAGTGAAATAACTCTTATACTAACAGACTATTACCTAATAGTACCAGTCCTCCAACATTTTGTTCTGTTAAAGCCCTTCAAAACTGATTAGAAGAGAGGGGTCATTATTTTTTGTTTACACTCCAACTCAGTGGTGATAAATCTGGTGATGTAATGTTGCTTAACACTTGGTCTGTTGCCATTTTTCCACTTGGGAACCAAGAGAGAATTGTATGTGATGCCGGAGGTGAGGGTTTGCAGGCATTCTCAGCACCTCAAGGGTGCAATTTTAATTTATATTTGTCCTATAGAGTAATGCATATATTGTGTTAGTGAAATAGTAAAACTCTGAATTATTTAGGCAGAGAAGTGCAGGCTATAACAGCATGTGTGTTTGTAACATGACAAATCCAAGCTTGTAAGGGATTTTATGTAGCTTATTTTTAACAACAATTTTCAATAAGATGCTTTGTTAAATATAGTACAACTTAATCAACTGTGGAGGCTGCATGCTCTGCTTTTGTGCACAGAGGGAATGGTTGAGTCTCTGAATGGCACCGTCTCAGGACAAGTGAGCTACCTCCTTTCCTTGTCAAGAATGGTGGTGGCTGAGATAGGATTCATGTCCTTGAGAGTGATTACAGTGAAGTGAGGAAAAGCTAGGTGATTCTCAAGACTCCCTGAGGAATAAAGAAGTCCTGTCAGCCAGGTCTTTTTGGAAGAGGAAGAATGGAGAATCTCTGATAAATTATTGGTTGTTTAAAAGGACACTACTGTGTCTATAAATCAAATTATGATAAATGTGGCCAACTGACGGGAGCAGAAGAAGATTATTGTACTTGCAAATTGCTGGCAAAAGCAGGCAGTGATTTATGATGTCTTTTCTCACTTCAGGTCAATGGAAATAAGTTTCCCTTCAAAGATGTGGGTGTATTTACCCTAGTAGTTGACGCCTGTGTTGGCACTGTGACAGAAAAAAATTTTTTTCTTCAAGCAAACATTAAAAGCATAGACGAATATTTAAAAACTGGAATTCCACAAAGGTATATGCTATTGTAAACCTATCCATTTATTTACAATACGTATCATGAAATATAGACTTGAACTGGAGTACAAAATACACTGGAGTGCTTTATCATGATAGTCAAACCTTTGCCAGAGAACAATATTTGTGGGCTGACCATTCTAGCTCACTTTTCACATTGCTATGAAAACCTTTTTAGATTGAGGGAGTAAGTAGAAGCACACAAACATTTTAAAGGGACAGTTTAGCTACATTTGAGAAAATGGACCAGGTAAACTTAAACATTTGGATTAAATCCTCCAAATATGCTTTCCTTTTCAAAGGATTCGTTTTAACGAAACATTACATAATCACCTTTTTTAGCTTACACTGGTAGGAAGAATAAGCCTTGGTCTAATTGAGGAGATTGTGGCATGAAAATTTTGACAAAAGTGCTTTAATGTTAATAAGTTGAAGATTTTTATTAATTTCTATTTTATACATTGACAGTAATAAAAAGTCACTAAAACCATTTTGATAAGGTGCCTACACTAAAGCTGGTTGAAAAATGAAAAGCTAACTTCACAAAATAGAAATTGCAATTTTAATTTAAAAGGTTTCAAAATGGGTCCATTTTTCATTTTTGCAGAATTTTTTTTACTTGAAAGCATTATAAATTTTCTTTTACCAAATTTTCCTTAGACAAACTTTTTGTAACCACCAATAACATTTCAATAAAAGTTTTAATTAAGTCACAATTTTCCACACAATTTCATTTTCTAAAACCGGACACTTCTCAGCCAAAAAAAAAATTAAAAAAAAATTCCAACCATTTTTGATCAGCTCTCTACATAAGTATTGCCCCAAATACAGTGGACTAATAAGCAAGCTAATTTGGAAAGTGTATAAGTATCAGTGATAATAAATATTTAGTTTCCTCATCTTACTACTTTCTTTCTGGTACAGGTCAATAGTTTTACTAAGCACAAGCGGTGATATAAGAAACCTTAATATTTCGGAAGCCTTAATGTCCCTGGGAACAGCCAAACCAGCTCATCTTCAAAACAAGGGTTTGTTTAATTTTCTCATACATTTTCTTTTTTAAAATTCCTTATGATGAGTCAAATTCTTGAGGCGTTGCATGAATTGTTTCCAGTTAAGATGATGTCAAACTATTTATTTTATAATAAAGAAGTTAGTGGAAAACTACTAATTAAGGTTTTAAAACTTTCAAAAGTGGTGGTGTGATGGCTTTTAAAACCATAGTGTCTGGCTGGGTGTGAGGATGGCTGCATTTACTATTCTATGAGGAAATCTGGGGTGGGGGGGAAGGGAATTATTTTCTCCTATGTCATCTTGTTGTAATGTCCATTTGCATGTAAATTGTATCTAAAAGGTGTCTCTTTCATGTCTAACTTCTGATTCTGTAACTCTGGATTGTTTCATTGCAGGGAGCATAGCCTTTCTTGGCTTCAGAGGAAACTTTAAACCTTCCTGGGCTAAGCTATTTACCAGTCCTGCTGGGCAGGGCCTAGGTCAGATAGAAAAGTTTATACCTTTACAAATGGAAGAGTATGGCTGCACCAGAGTGAGCTCTAGCAAACGGAAAGACATGGAACTTTTAAAGCAAGCTTCAAGAGCACATTAGAGACTAAGATATACTAAGTGCTGGAAGAAAATGTGAACTAACTTATTTAATTTATGGCATTTTAAACTATACTTTTATCCCAAGTAAACCATTTTACTGTTTTGATAAAGACCTATGCCTACGTTGACCGCTTGAATGCCAGTCTGTGCACCTTCTAGTTGTACAAAATGTTAAAGAATTTATTACTATTTGTATAGACAGGTTTTTCAGAGATTTTTTCTGATGTTTGTATTTACTGTAAACAGTTACCTTTTTTTATATATATACTTTTGTAGCCTGAGAATTGAAGATGCTTGTAAGGATCAGCCTGGAGAAGTTTTGGTAGCAAGTATTGGATTGCTTAGGGTTTAAAAAAAAATTAATTAAAATATCTGTCTCTCTTAAGCAGTTTGAATTGGTTATTTTAATCCATTTTTGCATTTCCTTTTTCCTGTTTGTTTTACACATTCCTGAGATCACATTTAATAATCAGGCCAGTTATGGGTAGGCTCAGCAGAAACCCGTTTTGTTGTAAACTCAACTGTTAGCCTCTATTTTTATTTTTAACCTTTTCTCCTGATTTGTATCCATTTTAAATTTCCATTTTCTCAGGGGGCTCCCTTGCAGCTGCAGGGCTTGGGATACTGGATCCCTGTGGGCGCAAGGTGCGGGGGAGGCTCCAGTCCTGTTTGGGCAGAGCAGAGACCCCTGGACAGAGCCACGAGGAGGAGGGTGAGCCATCTGCTGCAGGGGAAGACACCCTGCTGTTGAATGCTCCTGCCTGGCGACAGCCTCCACACTCCCAGCTGATGAATGAGTGAGCAGGGCCATGACAGAGGGGCTGGAGGGGGCTCCCTGTGGGTAGGGTGACCAGACAGCAAGTTTGAAAAATTGGGATGGGGGTGGGGGTAATAGGAGCCTATATAAGAAAAAGACCCAAAAAATCAGGACTGTCCCTATAAAATCAGGACATCTGGTCACCCTCCCTGTGCGGGCCAGTGACACCGGATTCCTGAAGGGGCATGGGAGGTTGTGCTTGCCAACTGGATATTTTTTTTCTTTATTTCTGTGTGTCAGGTGAAATCAGTATTTACTGACTATTTGAATCAAATCCTGCCAAGCCTAGTTATGGTCCATGCCCACTTTTCCAGATATTATGGGGCAAGTCCTGTTTCCCCACCCATATGGGTACAAAGAGCCCTAACTGTAGCAAAATTTCTGTCGTTCAACTGCACATGGGGGAAAAGAGGACGGATTCCAGGACCCTGTGCAGGGACCTGTACCTTATGCATGTCATGAATCTATGTTCCGCAGAGGCTACCTGTGCCTCAGAGTGCAGGGGATACATGGGATGGTGTAGGGCTGGAGTGAGGGCAAAGCCAATGGATGCACAGTTATGTAGATCCTCTAGCATCTCTCTCTTCAGCCGATGTGCAGGTGCCATGGGGGCTACTACAAAAGCAGCTACAGCCTAGGATGAGAAGACTGCTTTTCTCACCCCCTTGAAAATCTCCAACCCCTAGCCTGGTAATTCAAGCTATATCTTAAACACAAAATAACTTTTTAAAATTCAATTTTCAAACAGCATAACAACTTGTGCAGAGCAAATGATCTCTGACCTGTACCATGCAAGTTAAACTTTTAATTTGTATTACTGTATTTTGAAATTGATGGGAAAGATACACAGCTCAAACCTTTGGTCTGCGCTGCTCTAATTGTATATTTTGTTTATATTTAGTGCTATTTTCATTCATGATATTATCAGGCTGCTTCTTGACCTGTAGGTTTCAATCTTTCTTAATATAAACAAATGGATACCTACCCTTGGTTATACACTAGGTTTGTTTGGGTCCTTTTAATTTTCAGTCTAGTCAATCCTGCAAATTGTGAGAAAGCCACACTGAAGGATTGCAACCCATGCAGGTACTGATTTTAGGAGGTTGTGCCCTTTGTCTTTGAACATAAATTTCAGTATCTCAGAGAGCCCAAAGACCAGTTTCATAAAGGTGGGGGAGGGGTAGAACTACCTTGTACCCACAATTCTAAATACAATTAATGCAAATTATTCTCCCTTCATACATGTACTATTGATTCTAATTGTTATATATGAGAGTCTCCTTTTAAATCTACTTCATATTTTGCATTTAAAATGAGTATCTTTGTGGAGATATCAATCTGTACACTTTGTCTTCCTGAAACAAAAGAAAAGGCTGTCTTGTGCCTCTAAGGGAAAAATGCAGAGAAGCTGAATTATGGTTGTTTGTTACCTTACAAAGTATGCTATCTCAAACTGCTACCAATAAATCATTCTAGATCTAATAAACTTCTCTGTGCTAATGTGTGTCCCTTTTAATCCAGGGAGCCATGTTACTAACATTTGACAAGGAGTATAAATAAATTTTATATCTGACAACTGTAAGGCAATAAATGATGGGCCATCTTCATTCTCTTTCTATGTTAAATACATTTCTGTAGTTACTCTGGTCTAAGGATTTCAAAAACTTTACAGACCTTAATTTCTCAAGCCTCAATATACTTGAGGGTAGGTATGGTCTGTCTGCTTCCAGATTTACAGAGTGAGGAGTGGGGAGAGGAGAGAGCGAGAGAGGAAAAAGAGGAACCAGATACTAAGTGACTGTGCCAGGGCATAAGCCACTTTGAAACAAAGGTTTCCTGACTCAATCCTGTTCTGTAAATCACAGGGCCTTTCACCTTGTGTAGGAGTAAAGTACATCTGTGCATAGATGTACCATTCTGACTTGGTAGTATTTTGTACCAGTTCAGCATGATTATATAAGGTGCAAGGCAGTGACAAATCAGACTGTTAAAATTTACTCTGGAGTTTGTCCAAGGTATTTGTTTCAAGTGATGCTTTTAATTATGGATCCTATAATCCAAAATCCTGCTAAGGGCCTTCCAGGTAAGGGAATATGTATCCTAATCCCCAGACCTTGCTGCTTGTCTTAAAATGTGATGCTCCCCAGTGGTATCCAGGGTTCTGAGGCACCTCACCCTCAACTGTTGCTAGCATAAGGGAATCTTGTTGTGACGGCTGTGTGTCAATTCCCTGAAACAACCAGCCTCGGGCAACACAAGCACGGTCTTCCAGGCCTCCACAGACCTCACTTTCTGTACAGGACATGCCAACTCTTGAACCCTTGGAACGTTCCCTGTAGTGTCCAGTCCCTTATCTACTGAACACTCACAGAATTGCCAGGCCTGCTGTTCCCAAAGGGGTGGCATACATGCCAGCTTGTATACTCAGGACCAGCACTTTGCTTAACACACAGCACTTGTATACAGTAAAAACAAGACTAAGGGTTTGTTTGTTTGTTTTTCTTTCAAAGAACTGGGATTCAAGTGATAGTAAGAATATTGGAAACAAATGGTTACATATAAACTAAATCATAACATGCTTTCTAGAGCCTAAACGAACATGTTAAACTCCTGTCTAAAGTTTCTCTCCCAAAGTTCTCCCCAGTGTTTTCAACCAAGCCTGATTGAGACCACTCTTTTATGAAGTAAATTGGCTGTCCATTTACTTCCTAAGTGAAAGATGAGTAGGTGTCTTCTGTGTCCCCCAAGTATACTAGAGCAAACCTTTGATCTGTATCTGCAGTTAGATTTCTTCCCGTTACTTTTCTCTCTGAAGTTTTCACAATCATTCATTAGTATTCAGTCCAGACAGGTGAGAGGGGACCCATTGTGAACATTACAATACATACTTTATATATACACACACTGAAAATTATGTTCTTTAAACTTCTTACACATCTGCACATGCATTTTGCAATGATATTAATGACAAGGGTGCTACAAACCCAGGAGATCTCTGTAGCCCCCTCTGTTGCACCCTCATCAGTTGGCATTAAGAGGTTCTTGGGTCAAAGTATACCTCTGCTATTTGACCCCTGTATTCTTCATTACTTCAAAGTACAATATTTCAGAGCTTTTCCTGGCTTTTAGTTTTTCCCTGTACTCATCTGACTTCAGTCAGTGTCCTAACAGCACCTTTGTGAATGCCCATGCCTTTGATGGAGTTTTCAAGGTTTTGCTGGTCTTATGATCTAATCTCCTTTCCTTCTCTGTGACACAGTGCCAGTTATGTACACACTGTAACAATTTCCAGTACCACATCTGATTTGTCTTAATAGCGAATGCATGAGAGGGAATTATCAAAGGAGGTAAACCAAACTGACTCAGGACTATGATGGCTACTGGTTTTGTTAGCCATCTTGGGCATTTCATAGGCCTGGTCTACACTGGGGGGGATTGATCTAAGTTACGCAACTTCAGCTACGTGAATAATATAGCTGAAGTCAACATACTTAGATCTTCTTACTGCGGTGTCTTCACTATGGTGAGTCGACTGCTGCTGCTCCCCGTTGACTCTGCCTGTGCCCCTCACCGAGCTGGAGTACAGGAGTCGACGGGAGAGTGCTCGGGGATTGATTTATCGGATCTAAACTAGACGCGATAAATCGATCCCCGCTGGATTGATTGCTGTCCGCCGATCTGGCCGGTAGTGAAGACATACCCATAGTTATGTAAAAGAATCTAACAGGTTGGTAAAATTTTGCCTCTGACAAAACTGGTTTCTGTGACCCCCTCATGGTGTCAGACTTGCAGACAGAATCCTCTTAGCCCCACCTCCCCTTTCTTCTGCCATGTAACACACCGTCCTTTGTTAAAACACAAGTCCAGAGCTCTTATGGCAAGACTAATCAGACACCTGAAAGCGGTACAGTAGTCTGGAAAGGTTGAGAGCCACTGATGTAGAGACATAAGGCATTCCATCTGATGAGATCAACCCTGTTTAATGACTCCTTATCTCCCACCTTACCCCCTGCCACTTCCTTCCCAAAACCCACTGGCACAAATACAGTGCAAAAGAATTTTAAAATATTGCATGTTTCTCCCCCACACACACACTTGAGAAGTTTTTTGTTACCATAATGTAGTTGGTATATCAGTGACAAGTTGTTTGACTAGCTCACAGGGGATTTTAAATTATGTGCCAAAAAAATCTCAAAGAAGCCTGTCTGCTCCATGCTTGCCTATGATTAATTCTTTAACAAAGGGTTTACAGCACAGCAGTGCAACGTTCCATTAAACTTGAAATATGGGGCACACCTCTGACTCACAGGCTGAAGCTAACACTCAGTCTCCTATTTGTCCCTGCTAACGAGGACCACTGGATCTGCCTGTAACTGACAGTGGTAACACACTTTAAAGAGGAATTCTGGATGAGTGACCTTAAACCACAGAGCAAAAATAATGTTGTAAAAGATGTCTAGCATTTATGTGATAGGCCAAAATGCAATATGAAAATAAGGAGAACATACAGATAATGCATTACTGTAACTAATAGTTTTTGTCTGCGTAGGTAGAGAAGATAGGTGCATAAATAATGTACTGAGCCAGGAGTCCTTGGGACAGTTGAAGTTCAAGTTTAGCCTTTATCTCTGATTCACATGGTATTTCTAGTCTTCATCAGTCTGGGTCACTTCAGTGTATGGGTTTTGCGAGGGAGGGTAGGCTTGCCAATTTTGATTGGACATATTCCTGGAGGTTTTATCACGACATCTTCAAGTAAAGATTAATCTTTAATGCCTGGAAACTCCAGGACAGTCCTGGAGGATTGGCAACCTTCGGTAGGCCAGGATTTTAGCCTCTGGTAATGATCTCACAAGATTAAGTGGTGTCAGTTTAATATCTGCTAGGGTTTTTTTTATTGGGGGACTGTGTCCTACCTTTACAGGGTGTGAGTGCTGATCTAATAGCTCTCTTCCATCTATGCTCCATGACTTAAATGACGTTTGTGGCACAGTCTGAGTAAAAGTGGATAAGGCCACAAGTAGCCATAGTCTCCTGTAACATCCATGTGTGAGGCGCGTGTGATCTTATGGTAATCCTAGCATCACCCTCTGGCATACAATGTATGTGTCCACTTTTTAATGCTTAGTTTTATTAATCCATTAAAAAAAGTATTAAAGGGTGTTTCCTGGGATTAAATCTAGTGCATCACTGGTGTAATGCACTTCTCCCAGATCCTTTGTGTCTTACACATGAGCAAAAGCATGACATTGTAAGACTACATCATTTGTATTTATAGTAGCATCTAACGGTTCCAATCAAGATGTGGCTCCTCATTGTGGTAAGTGGTGGAGAAACATAAGACACTACCTGCCCCAAGAACAAGATTCAATAGTTGGACATAGAAACCTATTTATTTTCATCCATCAAAAGTAATTTGCCTGATTTTTTTCTTTTAACTCAAAGTCTCTCCTTTGTCCCCCTCCTTTCAGTTGAAACAGAGGAGATGGGAAATACTTCCATCTCCAGGAGAAGATACCAGAACCCTGCTCCAGAAAGTGTTTCTGTTTCCGCTAGGAAGCTCCATCTCTTGTGTTCCAAACGCTCTACTTCCCTTGCTTTTCCTGAGGAATGGCCCATCTTTCTTCTCTGTCAATGATATTTCCAGATCATTGTGGGAAGTCGGAATGGTGATGCCTTTTCAGCTGCTCTCTCTCCCCCACTCCTTTTTCTATACAACCCACTTTAAAGTTCCATCAGTCTGTCTTAAAGGAGCCATTACCCTGAAGAGCTTTCTCCCACAAATTCTGTTCCAATTAATCTGGTGTCCAGAAAGTAGTGTGAGTCCAATGGTAGCTATGTGTTCCCCATTGTACAGATACATAGAACTTTCTATTGAAAGTGAACAAACTCTAGACTTTGGCCCCAGGCCAGGGTCACCCGGCCAGCCAAGTTGAGGGAATTAAATGGAACAGAACCACTGTGAAAACATAAGTCACTGCTGCCTATTCAGTATATAATGCTATGTGTTTAATATCAGTCCCATTGTAAACTGTGGTTAAAGGTTGGGTTTCCGTTCTTAAATGGCTAGCTTGTTAAATTTGACTTGTGTGCTTATCATAGACTATCAGGGTTGGAAGGGACCTCAGGAGGTCATCTAGTCCAACCCCCTGCTCAAAGCAGGACCAATCCCCAGACAGATTTTTGCCCCAGATCCCTAAATGGCCCCTTCAAGGATTGAACTCACAACCCTGGGTTTAGCAGGCCAATCCTCAAACCACTGAGCTATCCCTCCCCCGCCCCCTTGTACAAGAGTTTTATAATTAGCATGATATGAATTAGTGATGTGAAATTTACCACACCAAAAAAAAAAAAATGATGCTGGTGCTTTTTGTCAAGTTTTCTACTACTTGCTACTCCTGTTTCATTACTTTCAGAGCAAAGTCTTTAAATGAGGGTTGTGTTTTTTGGTTTTTTTTTTTTTTTTAATTTTCCTAGGGAAGGTCCTAAGCAGACTGCATGACATCGTTGTTAAAAGTGGCATGTAAACTGATTTCTAAAACAAGGCCAGTAAATTAAGGAAACACTGATAGCACATGCTTCTAAGATATTGTTTATATGGAGAATTAAAGCTTAGAAGAGACCAGAGTATTAAAAGTGAACTGCAAAGATTTTGTAAATATATATAAATATCCCAAAGCAGAGTTAAAAATTACAAAACTATTGTTTCTATGACAGTTCCCCTGTTTAGTTGCTAAATCCTGAAATTAGTGTTCCAGGCAAGAATAAGTGACATCATATAACTTTGGGAAATCTGTTTTAGGTTTCAGTTATGCAGTCTGTTGTTGGAGGGAAAAGGCAAAACCCTGAACGCAGATCTTTATAGGTAAGCAAATAGTCTCTTCTGGATTATATTGTATTAAGATTTTAGTCTCAGTCAAATATCCTTGATACGCCGTAGTAGATGTCCACAAACACTGAAGATAAATTTTAAAAAGAAAGTGAAATCCATATCTGCATCCTTACTTTTCATCATTTGTTTCCTAATGATACTGCAACAAAATGTGTTTACAAATGTGAAAAAAGTTGGAGTGATATGGAAAGAATGACAGCAAGTTTATGACAAGCTTTAGATCTGTTTGGTAAAAAAGATTGCAATATAAAAATAAAAAATGAAATTGTTTATAATGGTTGTGTTAATAATAATTGCATATTAGTTAAGTGTGACTACTACAATATAAATGTTAATAATAATGTCCTGGATGTTCTACAGGACACAGAAGAGGTCATGGTCCATGTGCAGAAGCTTACAGTCTAAAGAGACAACACAAATATCACACGCGCACACACACTGGGAGAAAAGTCATTAGGCCTCATTCCCACAATGAGATCCCTGCACTCACACAGCTCACTGCAGGATTGGGACCTTCAAGTGTTTTGTTTATATTTATTAGGGCTGTCGATTAATCGCAGTTAACTCACACGATTTACTCAAAAAAATTAATCGCGATTAATCGCACTGTTAATAGAATATCAATTGACATTAAATATTTTGGATGTTTTTCTACATTTTTATATATATTGTATTCTGTGTTGTAATTGAAATCAAAGTGTATATTATTCTTAATTACAAATATTTGCACTGTGAAAGATAAACAAAAGAAATAGTATTTTTCAATTTACCTCATACAAGTACTGTAGTACAATCTCTGTCATGAAAGTGCAACTTACAAATGTAGACTTTTTTTGTTCCACAACTGCACTCAAAATAATGCTGCCCTCTTATTTACAATGTCACCAGAAAGTGAGAACAGGCATTTGCATGGCACTTTTGTAGTTGACATTGCAAGATATTTACGTGCCAGAAATACTAAACATTTGTATGCCCCTTCATGCTTCGGCCACCCTTCCAGAGGCCATGTTTCCATGCTGATGATGCTCGTTAAAAGAATAATGTGTTAATTAAATTTGTGACTGAACTCCTTGGGGGAGAATTGTATGTCTCCTGTTCTGTTTTACCCACATTCTGCCATATATGTCATGTTATAGCAGTCTCGGATGATGACCCAGCACATGTTGTTCATTTTAAGAACACTTCCACTGCAGATTTGACAAAACACAAAGAAGGTACCAATGTGAGATTTAGAAATATAGCTACAGTACTTGACCCAAGGTTTAAGAATCTGAAGTGCCTTCCAAAATCTGAGAGGGATGAGGTGTGGAGCATGCTTTCAGAAGTCTTAAAAGAACAACACTCAGATGCGGAAACTACAGAACCTGAAACACCAAAAAAGAAAATCCACCTTCTGCTGGTGGCATCTGACTCAGATAATGAAAATGAACATGCATCAGTCCACACTGCTTTGGATTGTTATCGATTAGAACCCGTCATCAGCATGGACACATGTCCTCTGGAATGGTGGTTGAAGCATGAAGGGACATATGAATCTTTAGTGCATCTGGCATGTAAATACCTTGCAATGCCAGCTACAACAGTGCCATGAGAATGCCTGTTCTCATTTTCAGGTGACATTGTAAATAAGAAGCAGGCAGTATTATCTCCTGCAAATGTAAACAAACTTGTTTGTCTGAGTGATTGGCTGAACAAGAAGTAGGACTGTGTGGACTTGAAGGTTCTAAAGTTTTAAATTATTTATATGCAGTTATTTTCTGTACATAATTCTACATTTGTAAGTTCAACTTTCAGGATAAAGAGATTGCACTACAGTACTTGTATTAGGTGAATTGAAAAATACTATTTTATTTTTTACAGTGCAAATACTTGTAATGAAAAATAAATATAAAGTGAGCACTGTACACTTTGTATTCTGTGTTGTAATTGAAAGCAATATATTTGAAAATGTAGAAAACATCCAAAAATATTTAAATAAATGGTATTCTATTATTGTTTAACAGTGTGATTAATCACGATTAATTTTTTTTAATCGCTTGACAGTCCTAATATATAATAAATATATATAGAGAGAGAGTTGATTCTGCAATCACTTATGCACATGCGTAGTCTTAGCAATTACTCATAAGCATGTGTGTGCAGGCTCAGAGCCTATATGTGTAGTGGGTGGGTGGCAGTGTTTTTGATGTGGGTTATTGTTTATGAGCTTTACATACGTGAATTTTGCAGTGTGCAACTGGACAGAGTATTTGATTCTGCTCTATTTAATCTGTTACTTTTGCTTTATTTACCTATCTCTCATTGTGCAAAAGGGAACTGCATTCCTACACTGTGTATGTAAAGCCCCTTCATGTTCAGTTTATCTTCACTATATGTAATAAAGGCAGTGGGTGAGGTTTTCAAAAAAGCCTAAGGCCTGGGCTACACACAGTTTTTTGTACCCATAAAAGTATGTTGGGTAGGGGCATACCAGCACTACCCCTTAGTGTGGATGCAGTTAAACTGGATGAATGTGCGTATAAATGTGTAGCTATTCCCTCTAACAGGGAATAAGCTATACCAGAACAAGCACACTTATACTGGTATAACTGCATCCACATCTGGGCAGTAGGGGTGGGGGGTTGTATTGCTTTAACTATAGTCTATAGCTAAAGCAGTTCAACTTGTGAGGTAGACATGGTTTTAAACCTGAGCTTCAATAGGTTTTGAGTGCCTAACTCCCTTAGGCTCTTTAAAAACCCAAGCCAGTTATTAAATGTAACTACTGAGTGTGTTTAAGTCTTCACTGATTTATTCTGTTAAGGATCTTAAAACAGTTTTTGTTTTAAAGTCTGGCAATTCACTTTCAAGCTGACAGTCGAGTTCTTCCAGAGGTTTCCTTTCATGGGGGTGGTGGTGGTGGAAGTCATAAAGAAAGCTGCAACCACTGCAGAATACTGAGAACACAGTAAGAGAAGCAGCTCTGATTCTGATGACAGATG
Source organism: Emys orbicularis (assembly GCF_028017835.1). Lineage (NCBI taxonomy): Eukaryota > Metazoa > Chordata > Testudines > Emydidae > Emys > Emys orbicularis. Next base: position 97,032,262 of record NC_088688.1, on the reverse strand, counting down.
ATGGTTATAGAAAGAATGCCTATGAACGTTGGTGAAAGTTAATGTTTTTTTTTCCAGATAAAAAATGTCATAAACAGGAATAGGTTCTCATGCAGGAAACATTTCTTCTGTAAAACAGGGCAGAGCACAAAGTGTATTAGGACATGGCGGCAGCAGCAGAGCAAACACAACAAGGAAAAGCGGCTACTGATTTCCTTCCTCTGTTATGCCAAAGCATAATTTATTGCAATGAAGCAATTTAATGCTTGCTTTCAACATACACTTCTCAAGTACAGAACAATTTAATACATGTTCTCATCATAATGTAGTTGAAAAGGCACCTGCTTAAGGAAGAACAAATGCAGCCAGCTGAATCAGTTTGTTGTTAAAGTGTATCTGTTGAAAGTATTCAAGTTGAGATGTTAGTTGGAAGGAGGAAGTTCTCTTACTAAGGAAATTGTTAAAGGGAAAATGAGCATAAAGACTGCAGAACATTGCCATTATATTAAAAGAAGTTACATTATTTGCACAACCCGTTGGCTGGTGTTCATATATTGCAGGAAATGCTGAATGAAAGAGATACAAGGAAGATTTTTAGAATAAACATTTCCTTTATCGGAATTGCTCAAGTGTAAGAGGGAAAAGACCCCACAGAGCATTTCAAGGCCTTACTCACATAGTAAACATACATGAGCACCAACATCAAAAAAGCTTTTACGGAAGCAGATATCATATCTGTACCGTTCACCAGAAGGCAATGACTGGAAGAGAGAGCATAGCAAAGCAATCCAAAACCGGAATAGTTCAGTGATTCCACAGCCAAAAGGGAAGAAAGTAGTGCTTTCTTTCTGACTCATAAACTTATGCTTATATAAGCCAGGATTGGAATACCCTGCTGTATAACTTTTGTGTTGGCAGGAACTGCTGGCATAGTCTACCGGATGGAAGCTACAGTGTTTGCTGATAACAGCCATTTTGTGTGGAGCTGTAAATCCCCTTGGAGTTTTATAGCCACAGTAATCTCAATTCCATAGGAAGGGACTCTGGCTGATGCCTACTGTGGGGATCTTTTGTTGTTTTACCACTTGGCGCCTGCCCAACAGAGGCTGTTGTCTAAACAGAATTGCTGTCAAAGAGAGGGAGAGACAGACCAAAAAGACCTATCATATTAACTAATTAAGGGGAAACTGCTTTAATAGAAGGAGGTCACTTTAATTATTGGGTTAATGTGAGCCACTAAATTGAAACTATGAGGGAGGGAATTAGAATAACCTTTGGTTGAACTGAGTTAACACCATTTGCAGTGCTTCAGTGTAAAGAAATGCAAAGCGCTGTTGCCATGGATACAAATGAAAGGATATCTTGGGTGGGGGTATGGGGGGAGTGAGGGATGGATTAAAATAGGCACCACAAATGACTTTGACTAAAGATGAGATTTTCCATGTCTCTAGCTCCACTCCGTAGAGAATTAAGTTCCAGATGTTCACTACTGAAAATCTCCAACAGATGTCCATCCTCAAACAAAACCTGTATGTTGGATATTTAATAAAATATCAGACTCAGCCACCTCTTTTTAAGTAGGACAGAGTGCCACATTTTAATCAGCACAACCGTGTTATTCTTATAGCTCTGCTTGCACAAAATATACTTCTGATTTCCTTGGGTATTAAAAAGACCGAAGAAACTTTTGAAAGCTGCTGTCTGCTGCATCAGATATGGAGAAAATGCATACTATATAGGGACAAACTGATTTCTGATTAAAAGGGGCTCCATTCAGCTCTTGGGTTGCAAACCCTCCAGGATTGCCCTGGAGTCTCCAGGAATTAAGATTAATCTTTAATTAAAGTTTGTCATGTGATGAAACCCCCAAGAATATGTCCAACCAAAATTGGCAACCCTATTCAGCTCCTCTGTCTTTGCTGGTTCATTAGAATGTTTTATAAAAAGCCATGCTCGTTTCAAAGCACCAGATATCATCTGTCAGTACTAAAGAGCACATCTGATAAAAAGATTACTTGTTTTACAGAACAGATTTAGGAAGGTCTTAAGCACCAAATAGAAAAGAACAGAATGGAGAATGGCTCAATCTTTTTCTCAGGCGCTTGGGGTCAGCTGGTGGTACCACCACACTATACTGCCAAATATCTGGTGCCAAATTCTGTTTAAACCTAGTACTAGTGCTTCTTAGTCTTCAATCAACACTTATATAATACCTTTCCAGCTTTATAGAGACCAACCTGAATCCACTATATATGTCCTGATATTGAAGGGAAAAAGGAGCTAATCAGACCAAAAAGCTTCCAGATAGGTGGCAGCAGTCCTTTCTCCCTCTTCCCCCACATATCGCTCCTGGATCAGCCTTTCAGATGTGGGAACAGATGCTTTCAGATTAGTCAAATGCCCAAAGCTCATTAGTCAACAATAGCTCTTCCTTAAACAGCTAATTAGATGTGCATTATTTCAGACTCAACTCCCCCACTTCCATTTTTATTTGTCCATGTTTTTTCCCAAACCCGTTGAAAAAATTCAACCCAACAGTCAGTAAAAGCCTACTTATTATTAACCCTTCCTCTTTCAAAGTGTTAGGATTAAATGCTAATTTTACCTCCTCCACATGCACCTGCAGCAGGATAATATAATCAAGGTTTCAATAATCTAATACAATACTTGCTAATCAAAATCCACTGTTACTTATTTGCAGTTACTTTCCTCTGCCTCCGTAAAAGACAGACAAGGTAGTTGAGGTTATATCTTTTACTGGCCCAATCATTCCCACCCACATTCGCTACTGCATCAGTAATGTCAGATGAGCTCTCTGAGACTGTCATTGTAAACCATGCTATGTGGATATAGCCTCTATGTAGAATGAGAAATGAAATTGTTGTACCCGAGAACATTACTGTAAAGGGAAAGCCACAGGTACTGTCAAGCCTTTTAAAACCACTTTTACTGTTTGCACATTGAACAAAAACCATGGTGATGTCATGCCTGATGTGATTTTGAAATGTTATGTGTTTTTTTTTGTTCACAGCTCCATATTTCAGCAGAGGGCACTGTGATCTTACTTACAACTCAGTGTTTTAATTGGGCCACTTGGGACTAGGGGAAAGACCATAACATTTCAGTTCTTAAGTCATAAAGTTCTATGTGCAGAGACTACTTGCTATACAGTTAAATCATTCTCATGATCCCTGGTAAATGATGTGAAGGAGAAAAAGACACTTCTGTAGAATTAATCTGTATTTTAAAAGCCTTTACATTTTAATACAGGAAAGCTGGCTAAATAGAGGCTTGGACTTTTTCCCCGTGGGATAACTTAACTTTCCCACTGCACAGTGTCCAATAGAAGCATTTATAGCAAATACTTTATAGTGACTGCTTAAATTTAATAAAAGAAAGGGAGAACCCCCCCCTCCCTCCCCCAAACTCCCACTCCCGTCAGGGACTTACACTGGTATATGAAAGTACAACATGCTATTGTATAACTTCTTGGGATCATTCACAACCAATGTGGCTAACCCCTATCTTAAATTACACCCAAGCATCTCCAGTAAAATCAATGGAATTGCATAGGTGTAATATGAGGACAGAACATTGTCTTTTGTAGTCAAATTGACTGCTTTACTCACACTATCTAAAGCATTTGACGCTTACCTTTTCTATAATCCTAGATAGGAAACTGACTTTTCTTCTATGCCCCTCACCTGTCAGCGTTTGGATATGGGCACTACAATATCAGCCTTTAGGTCTGCTTTTTGAATGCAGGGTCTCTACTAGAGAGCCAGAGTCTTGCAGAGATGTCAAGCCACAGAGAGCCACAGTAGTGCAAGAGTCCAGACCTCTGAATGGTATGTTTGGAGGGTGACCCTGGGTCATCGAGACAGGACATCTTCACCCAATGATACCACTATTGCAAAGCAGTGTGAAGATGGTGCAGCATGATCATTCTGAGCCTCTGAGGCCATTTGACCTGCTAACACTACGAGGAACCAGAAATGGCTCTACAGACTTAAGGTGAGGGTCATTATGCTGATATGGCATCTGTCAGGCAGGGCTGATACAACCACGCTTCTAATACCTGTGCTGACCTATCCAACCTGCTCTCATATACTATTCCCTGTGGTTCATTTTCTCCCGTGCATACTTCCCTTCCTTGTCAGGCATTGGGGACTGTAGCTCCATCCTTCCACCAGTGAATGAGAAACTGACGGGTGGGTTAGGGGCTTCCCCAGGTTTGATCCTTCCCCAGGGAAAAGGGGAATGGGGCTACTCACAACCTGATTCTTCTCTGCTAGTCCCCCTGAAGTAGTGGGGGGTAGTGGAGGTTTGTTCCTTTCCTAATCTTCCTAATAAGATGAAGCAGGAGTAGGAGATAATCTCTCCTAGTCTAACACCTATGAAAGGGGAGAAACAAATGCTTTTCTTCTTCATCCCATTGGAGAAGAGACCTGAGGAAGGGCAGTCTTGCTTAGGCTGAGCCTGCCTGTCTCCTTACTTTACCTCCACTGGCAAGAGAAGACCCGTTGCTTCTGTCTTGTGTCCAAGATAGAATGCTGGACTCTCTTCTCGCTTATGCTAGTGTAGCTCTATGAATGTCAGTGGATTTACTGCTAATTTAGACAGATATGAATGAGAGGAAAATGAGCCCCAGAGCTTTTTCAAAAGTTGAGAGATCCAGTTTAAACTGAGGCCATAATAATATGAAAATGTTTTTGGCTCTGAATGAATACAAGGAAAGAGCACATTAAGCAATAATGTGGTTCTATATGAACTTTTTTTGTAGGCAGAACACCAATATAGGCAGACTGCTCATTGTCACAGGGTGCAAATTGCTGTAATTGGAAACTTACCAATAATTCTGTCAGTGCAAAGCCAAGCCATATTATAGTGTAACAGTTCCTACATTGTAACATAAGTAACCTGGTGGGAGATTAATGACTTCTTTAGTGTGCAGGGGATAAAATGTCCCTTCTAAATACATTTCATTATTGAGTAGCCTTATAATGTACTAATTACACAGCTAGTTCTTATAAAATGGGGGTAGAGGAGAACACCTAAACGAGATCTTGCCTAACACCTTGTGAAGTGTTATGGCTCTCAGTAAATATTACCAGTAGGACAGACTCTTCTTTTTTTAAACCTGCATATGTCTATATATGTAGCTGTTTATATAGGTGAGAGAGAAGAAAGCCCAAAATAGTAGCAGCCATCCATCCTTTGAATTGTCTCCACCATCAGAATGTATTTTATCCAACAATTTTCAGTTGCCATTTTCCCCCCAGAGAAGATATTTTTATTCCTCATGAACCACACATAATTTGGTAAGATAATACAGCGGTTGCTTGGAGCTCCCCAACTAGGAAAGCTTAGCTAACATCTACTAGTTCATAGAATTGTAGAATATCAGGGTTGGAAGGGACCTCAGGAGGTCATCTAGTCCAACCCCCTGCTCAAAGCAGGACCAATTCCCAACTAAATCATCCCAGCCAGGGCTTTGTCAAGCCGGGCCTTAAAAACCTCCAAGGAAGGAGATTCCACCACCTCCCTAGGTAACCCATTCCAGTGCTTCACCACCCTCCTAGTGAAATAGTGTTTCCTAATATCCAACCTAGACCTCCCCCACTGCAACTTGAGACCATTGCTCCTTGTTCTGTCATCTGCCACCACTGAGAACAGCCGAGCTCCATCCTCTTTGGAACCCCCCTTCAGGTAGTTGAAAGCAGCTATCAAATCCCCCTCATTCTTCTCTTCTGGAGACTAAACAATCCCAGTTCCCTCATAAGTCTTGTGCTCCAGACCCCTAATCATTTTTGTTGCCCTCCGCTGGACTCTTTCCAATATTTCCACATCCTTCTTGTAGTGTGGGGCCCAAAACTGGACACAGTACTCCAGATGAGGCCTCACCAATGTCGAATAAAGTGGAATGATCACGTTCCTCGATCTGCTGGCAATGCCCCTACTTATACAGCCCAAAATGCTGTTAGCCTTCTTGGCAACAAGAGCACACTGTTGACTCATATCCAGCTTCTCGTCCACTGTGACCCCTAGGTCCTTTTCTGCAGAACTGCTACCCAGCCATTCGGTCCCTAGTCTGTAGCAGTGCATAGGATTCTTCCGTCCTAAGTGCTGGACTCTGCACTTGTCCTTGTTGAACCTCATCAGGGTTTTTTTGGCCCAATCCTCTAATTTGTCTAGGTCCCTCTGTATCTGATCCCTACCCTCCAGCGTATCTACCACGCCTCCCAGTTTAGTGTCATCTGCAAACTTGCTGAGAGTGCAGTCCACACCATCCTCCAGATCATTAATAAAGATATTAAACAAAACTGGCCCCAGGACCGACCCTTGGGGCACTCCGCTTGAAACCGGCTGCCAACTAGACATGGAGCCATTGATCACTACCCGTTGAGCCCGACGATCTAGCCAGCTTTCTATCCACCTTACAGTCCATTCATCCAGCCCATATTTCTTTAACTTGGCAGCAAGGATACTGTGGGAGACAGTATCAAAAGCTTTGCTAAAGTCAAGGAATAACACATCCACTGCTTTCCCCTCATCCACAGAGCCAGTGATCTCATCATAGAAGGCAATTAGGTTAGTCAGGCACGACTTCCCCTTGGTGAATCCATGCTGACTGTTCCTGATCACTTTCCTCTCCTCTAAGTGTTTCATAATTGATTCCTTGAGGACCTGCTCCATGATTTTTCCAGGGACTGAGGTGAGGCTGACTGGCCTGTAGTTACCCGGATCCTCCTCCTTCCCTTTTTAAAAGATGGGCACTACATTAGCCTTTTTCCAGTCATCCGGGACCTCCCCCGATTGCCATGAGTTTTCAAAGATGATGGCCAATGGCTCCGCAATCACATCCGCCAACTCCTTTAGTTCTCTCCCTTTGCTTTGCAGCTTTTCCCCTCTCTTTTCAGAAAACCAGCTTAATGTCTTCAAAACCATTTCTCTTTTCCCTGATAGGATTCATCATGCCATAGTTCTGATGCAGAATCTTGGACAGTCAGAGCTAGATTATAATAGCTCTTTGTGCTTTAGCTCTCAGACTGGCAAACCCTGGGTACCACAGAGATACCAGTGCACTTCTCTATAGGCCTATTATTTGTATTTAGGAAAACAACCCATTTCATTGTTCTGCGTAATGTTTTGGCTTAGTATTGGTTGCACCCAATTTAATTCCTGCTTCCACTGAAAGGTCTCTTACAATGGGGTTGGGGACCCTGGTGGGAATAAGGTCTGCAAGTGTCTAGGGCTGATCCTGGAGAACAGCTTTAATGCTACTACCAAAAGGTCTTCCTTAAGCTTAAGTGGGAGAAGCTTGTATTTTTGAAGCCAAGCATCCTAAGTCCTATCCCCAATTCCACAACTGACACCTGTGATGGCTGTGTACTGTATACAGCCAAAGGTTCATAACAGCAGCACTAGCCTCCTCGCTGACTGTACAGATTGCCCTGGAAGTGCCTAGCAGCAGGGTCTCTTTAATGAGAGACATGTTTCTTCACAGCAGATTTAAAAACAAACCCATCTAAAAATAGAAGCCACAAGGCACCGTGAAAGTCATTCCCAGTTAATTGCTATTCTTATTGCTCCCCACATAGCTCGAGGAAGAGTTTGATCAGTTGAATTTCTTTGACTTTTCCTGCATATTTGATTTTGGGGGAAATGACAGCTGAAATGAACAGGGACAATATATGACAAATTGGGGAAAATGTTTTGTTCTTTAACTTCATTCACATACCATTAAAATGTCGCCAAACTTGCTCCTTTGTGGAGAGTGACAGATTTGACTGACCAGCTCCATTTGCCTGGTGCTGTTTTCATAATGACCCCTATGATAGTAAAAATGGCCAGAGTGTTAAAATCAAAGATCTCTTCATGACTGTAATGATTGAAATGTATTTTAGGGTGAATTGTTCAACATCTCTCTCTCTCACACACACAGGAATGGCCATACTGGGTCAGACCAAAGGTCCATCTAGCCTTGTGTCCTGTCTTCTGACAGTGGCCAATGCCAAGTGCTTCAGAGGGAATGAACAGAACAGGTAATCATCAAGCGATCCATTCCCTGTTGTGCATTCCCAGCTTCTGGCAAACAGAGACTAGGGACACCATCCATGCCTATCCTGGCTAATAGCCATTGATGGACCTATCCTCCATGAACTTATCTAGTTCTCTTTTGAATCCTGTTGTAGTCTTGGCCTTCACAACATCCTCTGGCAAGGAGTTCCAAAGGTTGACTGTGCATTGTGTGGAAAAAATACACCCTTAAGTAATTAATGGGTCATTTAGATGGACAATTGAATTCAGGTTTTGAATTGCCACATGATCACGTAAGGTAACCAGGCTTTGTCCACAAATCTTTGTCTGTAAATCCATTTAATTAATAGGACTATTAAATGGTTAACTTACGTTATCACCCACAGCCCTGCCCCCTCACACAAACTCTCTCAGAATTATATTGATGGAATATTCCAGATATACCAAATAACTGGTATTTAATGTGCATAACCTTTGAATTAATTGAAAAATATGTTTGGTTCTGATTGACATGTTAGTTACTAGCAGTTCTGTTTACAGACAATCACTTGTTTCTAAAAAATACCTCTATTTCCATTTTTTAAAAATTCAAACAAACATGCCACATCATGCTAAAAAGACAACTCATGTACCATTTCTAGCATTCAGATAGCACTAATTTCCAAGAAAGTGGTGACAGCCATATTAATTTTAGTCCCCTTTCATGATTAAAAAAAATGTAAATAATTTGTGATTTTTTTTTAAATCATTTGTGGCTAATACATTGAAATGTAACTGAGTTGAAATTTCATTCCTTTACTGTAAATAACATTTCCTGTAACCCCAGATCCATTTCTCTGCATTTCTGGTATTTATTGTTATAAATACGTAAATGAAGGAAAGCATCCAGCGTGAGTGGAATGTAGAAAACTTTGGCTCTAAAATAAGTGATGTCCTTTGAGCGAGGGACATTTCAGATGTAAAGTTAGGCATGCTAGCAGAGACTGGGGAAGTCTTACTCTTTCTAGGCTACAGAGTGGTAGCTGGGTATGTCTAAGGGTATGTCTACACTACGAAATTAGGTCGATTTTATAGAAGTCTATCTTTAGAAAGCGATTTTATACAGTCGATTGTGTATGTCCCCACTAAGCACGGGATGTGGCAATTGGGACATCATGGTGCCAGTGGGGCAGGTTGATACAGTGCAATGCCAACACTGGGCCCGGCAAACAAGCACAGACTGGTGGGACCGCATAGTGTTGCAGGTATGGGATGATTCCCAGTGACTGCGAAACTTTCGCATGCGTAAGGCCACTTTCCTGGAACTTTGTGAGTTGCTTTCCCCTTCCCTGAAGCGCAGGAATACCAAGATGAAAGCTGCCCTGACAGTTGAGAAACGAGTGGTGATAGCCCTGTGGAAGCTTGCAATGCCTGACTGCTACTGGTCAGTCGGGAATCAATTTGGAGTGGGCAAATCTACTGTGGGGGCTGCTGTGATCCAAGTAGCCAATACAATCATTGGCCTTCTGCTAACAAGGGTAGTGACTCTGGGAAATGTGCAGGTCATAGTGGATGGGTTCCCTAACTGTGGTGGGGCGACAGACGGTACGCATATCCCTATCTTGGCACCAGACCACCTTGCCAACCAGTACGTAAACCGCAAGGGGTACTTCTCAATGGTGCTGCAAGTACTGGTGGATCACAAGGGACGTTTCACTGACATTAACTTGGGATGGCCGGGAAAGGTGCGTGACGCTCGCATCTTTAGGAACTCCAGGCTGTTAGAGCAGCTGCAAGAAGGGACTTACTTCCCAGACCAGAAAATTACCATTGGGGATGTTGAAATGCCAATAGTTATCCTTGGGGACCCAGCCTAACCCTTGCTCCCATGGCTCATGAAGCCGTACACAGGCAGCCTGGACAGTAGTAAGGAGCAAGTCAACTATAGGCTTTGAACGTTTAAAAGCTCGCTGGCGCCGTTTGCTGACTAGGTTAGTCCTCAGCGCAACCAATATTCCCATTGTTATTGCTGCTTGCTGTGTGCTCCATAATATCTGTGAGAGAAAGGGGGAGACGTTTATGGCGGGGTGGGAGGTTGTGGCAAATCGCCTGGTGGTCGAATTTGAGCAGCCAGACACCAGGGCGATTAGAAGAGCACAGCTAGGCGTGCTGTGCATCAGAGAGGCTTTAAAAACCAGTTTCATGACTGGCCAGGCTACGGTGTGACAGTTGTGTGTGTTTCTCCTTGATGCAAAACTGCCCCCTTTTTTGAATTTACTTCCCTGTAAGCTAATCCCCCTACCCCCTTCGACCACAGCTAGCAAAGGAAATAAAGTCTGTATTGTTTTGAAACCATGCATTCTTTATTTATTAAAAAAAGGGAGATCACTGACAAGGTAGTCCGACTGGGGTGGGGTGGAGTGCGGGAGGAGGGAAGGATAAGGCCACATTGCTTACTGTAGCCACACTACAAATCAAAGATGTTTAAATGACAGCCTTTTGTTGCTTGGGCCATCCTCTGGAGTGGAGTGGCTGGGTGCCCGGAACCTCCCTCCCCTCCCCCCCCCCCCACATTCTTGGTCATCTGGGTGAGGAGGATGTGGAACTTGGGGAGGAGGGCAGTTGGTTATACAGTGGATGGAGCGGCGGTCTTTGCTCTTGTTGCCTTTCCTGCAGCTCCACCAGACGCCTGATCATGTCCGTTTTCTCCCCATTAGCCTCAGCATCGCGTCCTGCCTCCGCTCTTCACGCTCACTTAATTCTTTCCTGACCTCTGCCACTGAATGCCTCCATGCATTAAGCTGTGCCCTATCAGTGCGGGAGAACTGCATGAGCTCGGAAAACATGTCATCGCGAGTGCGGTTTTTTCATCTTCTAATCTGCGATAATCTCAGGGACGGAGATGATAGGGGGAGCATAGAAACATTTGCACCTGCGGGGGGATAAAAAGGGAGAGTAAAATTTAAGATGATACATTTCTAAGAACAAAGGGGAGACTCTTTCACAGTGAATCAAGCAATTCACAGCAGCCTTCTGCAAAGGCTTTCAGAGTACCTCCAGGAGAGCTTCATGGAGATGTCCCTGGAGGATTCCCGCTCCATCCCCAGACACGTTAACAGACTTTTCCAGTAGCTGTACTGGCCGCAAATGCATCCCAATTCTTCAGAGCAAATCAAACATTAAACACAATTGCTTTTAAACCCTGTAGTGTAGTTACAAATGTGCACTCACCAGAGGTGCCTTCTCCGGCTTCAGGGTTCGGGAACCCACCTTGGGAGGGTATTGGCTCCAGGGTGATGAAAAGGTTCTGGCTGCTGGGGAGAACGGATTCTCCACTTTCCTGCTGTGCATTCTCCTCTTCCTCCTCCTCCTCCTCTTCCTCATCCACAAAATCCTCCTCCCTGTTGCATGAGACTCCCCCCTTGCAGGTGTCCTCGGACAGTGGTGGGATAGTGGTAGGGTCCCCCCTAGGCATGCAGCTGATCATAGAAGTTGCATGTATGGGGCTCTGACCTGGAGCAACCATTTGCCTCCTTTGTCTTTTGGTAGGCTTGCCTGAGCTCCTTAACTTTCAAGCGGCACTCCTGTGTGTCCCTGTTGTAGCCTCTCTCCACCATGCTGTGCGATTTTGGCATATATATTAGCATTTCTTCTTTTTGATCAGAGTTCGGCCTGCACAGATTCTTCTCCCCCATAGAGCAATCAGATCCAGTGTCTCCCGTTCGGTCCATGCTGGAGGCCGTTTGCGATTCTGGGACTGCATGGTCACCTGTACTGCTGAGCTCGCCACGCTGACCAAACAGGAAATGAAATTCAAAATTTCCCAGGGCTTTTCCTGCGTACCTGGCTAGTGCATCAGAGTTCAAAGTGATGTCCAGAGCGGTCAAATTGGAACACTCTGGGATAGCTCCTGGAGGCCAATTCGAATTGCGTCTGAACTACCCCAAATTTGACCCAGCAAGGTCGATTGTAGCGCTACTCCCCTCGCCGGGGAGGAGTACAGAAGTCGATTTTAAGAGCCCTTTAGGTCAATGGAACGGGGTTGGTTGTGTAGACACATTGCTTATAAAATCGACCTAACACGGCTAAATTTGCCCTAATCTCACAGTGTAGACCAGGGCTTTGGGAATGGGATGAAAAGGTGCACCTGGGACATTCTTAAAGTGAGGGATGGATCCTCCCTGGGATTTGCAGCAGGATTAACAGGGAATCAGTGGGATTGGCTTATGGCAGTTCTGCAAGCCAGGATCCTTCCATCGTGGCTGCTATCTTGTGTTCCAGAATTTAAACTTTCATTTTTAAATAGTAGCCTTATGCTTGTAAACAAAACCTAAGAACTAATATCTGCCTGACTCTGCAAACAGCCTGAAGGAATAATTTTGAGAAGGGTAAATTCATCGGCACAGTCTCCTGTGATTTGTTGTACTGTCTGGAATGGGTGGCGCTCAGATTGGAAGCGTAACACTACTTATATTTTCCCTCAGATCCAACATCCTTGGGCTGGGGAAGGAGCTACGTCACTACGAGTCTCTTTGGAGGTAGGATGGGTCTCAGCGAGGAGGGTATTGTGGGAGTTTGTAGGAGAGAGAAATACCTGTGGGTAGGGAATAGCAGAGATGACCTGGTTGCACAATCTGCCCCATATGCAGCTCATTTACTCCGGCTAGCCCTCCTCCACCCTCCTCCTGTAAATATTCTCCTTTCCTTAAAAGACAGCATGTCCACCTTTGTAATCTCATACTGCCATTGCTGAACAGTAAATATATACAATGCATGGTATTAGCACCAACAATTATATGAATACATTTAAACACTAATCCTATTAAAGCTACCTGCAAACAGTTTAAAGTAATCCGTAATTCCTGCCTTTAATAATACTGCAGGTTTTGTGAACCCGAATGGCCAGCCTAAGCATGATAAAAGTGGTAGAAACATAAACAGCTACGCAGTTGTGATTTACATTTTACAATCACTTTTGCCTAATTTGAGCTCTGATAGCTTTGAAAACAGTCCACACATATTGGTTGTGACTTCTTGCTATAACATCTGATCATGGTGAATCAATGGATTTGTTTCCCTTCGTCTTCCTTTTATCTGAAGCTCTGATTTAATTTTGCTGATTACTGGTTAGCCCACTCAGCGGTGGTATTTTTCATAACAGATTTTTTAGCATCTGTTGCTGTGTGTACACACTAAGACTGGTGATTAGGAACTCATTGGATGACAATACACTCATTTCTTTATCTAACAAAAATGGTGTTGGTTGAAAGATCTGTGCCTATTTTCATAATGCCAAGGCATTATCAAACATTTGCAGATCCAGGGTGTTGTGAATTGACTGAAGTCAATATCTGTTGGAATGTGAGGAGAAAGTAACTCTCCATATATTAGTGATGGAACATGATTTGGTAGCAATCTTTCCTGCAGCCAGGGGGATGCCATGATTCATAGATTTCAAGGCCAGAAGGGACCATTGTGATCATCTAGATCAGTGATTCTCAACCAGGGGTACGTGTACCCCTGGGGTACATAGAAGTCTTCCGGGGGTACATCAATTTATCTAGATATTTGCCTAGTTTTACAACAAGCTACATAAAAAGCACTAGTGAAGGCAGTACAAACTAAAATTTCATACAGCCAATGACTTGTTTATACTGTTCTCTATACTGCACACTGAAATGTAAGTACAATATTTATATTCCCAGTGATATATTTTATAATTATATGGTAAAATGAGAAAGTAAGCAATTTTTAGTAACAGTGTGCTGTGGCACTTTTATATTTTTATGTCTGATTTTGTAAGCAAGTGGTTTTTAAGTGAGGTGAAACTTGGGGGTGCGCAAGACAAATCAGACATCTGAAAGGGGTACAATAGTCTGGAAAGGTTGAGAGCCACTGGTCTAGATTGACCTCATGTATAGCACAGGCCACAGAACTTCCCCAAAATAATTCTTAGAGTAGACCTTTTAGAAAGACATCCAATCTTGATTTAAAACTCCCTGCTACAGCATGGGAACAAATCTACACAGACACATCCCTAGAGCCCCGACCAGGGGTATTCTATCTGCTACCCAAGATCCATAAACCTGGAAATCCTGGACGCCCCATCATCTCAGGCATTGGCACTCTTATAGAAGGATTATCTGGCTATTTGGACTTTCGCTTCAGACCCTATGCGACCAGCACTCCTAGCTATCTTCAAGACACCACCGACTTCCTGAGGAAACTATAATGCATTGGTGATCTTCCTGAAAACACCATCCTGGCCACCATGGATGTAGAAGCTCTTTACACCAATATTCCACATGAGGATTGATTACAAGCTGTCAGGAACAGTATCCCTGATGAGGCCACGGCACACCTGATGGCTGAGCTTTGTGACTTTGTCCTCACCCACAACCATTTCAGATTTGGGGACAACTTATACCTTCAAGTCAGTGGCACTGCTATGGGTACCCGCATGGCCCCACAGTATGCCAACATTTTTATGGCTGACTTAAAACAGCGCTTCCTCAGCTCTCGTCCCCTAGTGCCCCTCCTCTACTTATGCTACACTGATGACATCTTCATCATATGGACCCACAGGAAGGAGGTCCTGGAAGAATTCCACCTGGATTTCAACAATTTCCACTCCACCATCAATCTGAGCCTGGATCAGTCCACACAAGAGATCCACTTCCTGGACACTACAGTGCAAATAAGTGATGGTTACATAAACACCATCCTATACCAGAAACCTACTGACCGCTATACTTACCTACATGCCTCCAGCTTCCATCCAGGACACATCACACGATCCATTATCTACAGCCAAGCCCTAAGATACAACCACATTTGCTCCAATCCCTCAGACAGAGACAAACACCTACAAGATCTCTATCAAGCGTTCTGAAAACTACAATACCCACCTGGGGAAGTGAGGAAACAGATTGACAGAGTGAGACAGATACCCAGAAGTCACCTACTATAGGACAGGCCCAACAAGGAAAATAACAGAATACCACTGGCCATCACGTACAGCCCCCAGCTAAAACCTCTCCAGCACATCATCAACTATCTACAACCTATCCTGGAAAGTGATCCCTCACTCTCACAGGCATTGGGAGGCAGGCCAGTCCTCGCTTACAGACAGCCCCCGCAACCTGAAGCAAATACTCACCAGCAACAACAACCCACACCACCGAAACACTAACCCGGGAAACAATCCCTGTAACAAATCCCATTGCCTTCTTTGTCCCCATATCTAGCGACACCATCATAGGACCCAACCACACCAGCCACACCATCAGAGGCTCATTCACCTGCCCATCTACTAATGTGATATATGCCATCATGTGCCAGCAATGCCCCTCTGCCATGTACATTGGCCAAACTGGACAGTCTCTACGTAAAAGGATAAATGGACACAAATCAGACATCAGGAATGGTAACATACAAAAGCCAGTAGGAGAACACTTCAAGCTCCCTTGACACTCAATAACAGATTTAAAAGTAGCATTCTTAAAAAAAAAAAAAATTCAAAAACCGACTTCAAAGAGAAACTGCAGAACTACAATTTGTTTGCAAATTTAAAACCATCAATTTGGGCTTGAATAAGGACTGGGAATGGCTGGCTCACTACAAAAGCAATTTTCCCTCTCTTGGTATTGACACCTCCTCATCAATTATTGGGAGTGGACCGCATCCACCCTGACTAAATTGGCCTTCAACATTAGTTCTCCACTTGTAAGGTTACTCCCTTCTCTTCATGTGCCAATATATATTTATGCCTGTATCTGTAATTTTCACTCCATGCATCTGAAGAAGTGGGTTTTTTACCCATGAAAACTTATGCCCAAATAAATCTGTTAGTCTTTAAGGTGCCACCAGACTCCTCGTTGTTTTTGTGGATACAGACTAACACGGCTACCCCTGATACTATGTCAATACCTTTATCAACTAAACTTGTAATCTCATAATAAAAAAATATCAAGTTAGTTTGACAGGATCTATTTTCCATAAACCCAACTTGATTTGCATTAATTGCATTACCCTCTTCTAACTCGATTAATAAAGAGTCCTGTATCAGCTGCTCCATTTTCTTGACAGGGATTGGTGTCAAGAGGAAAGGCTTATAATTACCCGGGTCATACTGTTCACCATTTTTAAAAATTGGCACAACATTAGCTTTCTTCCAGTCTTCTGGAACTTCCCCAGTGCTCCAAGATTTATTGTAAGTAATCATTAACATTCCAGTGAGCTGCTCAGTCAGCTCTTTTAAAACTCTTGCATGCAAGTTGGACCTGCTTATTAAAGATGTCTAACTTGAGTAGCTTCTGTTTAACAGCCTCCGGAGATACTAGTGGAATGGAGTAAGATCAGACTAGATCATCTGTCTTTTTTCCTCCCAAAACATAACAGAAATATTTATTGGTGGTTTCTGCCTTTACTGCACTATTATTGGTAATTCTACCAGTTTCATCTACTAATGTACCAATTCCATTCTCAGGATTCCTTTTGTTCCTAGCATACTTTAAAAACTTCTTATTGTCCGTAACTCTGCTGGCCATAGATTTTTCCTGGTGTGCCTTTGCTTCCCTTATCAATTTTTTACAATTACTATCTTCTGGTTTATATTTATTACTATCAACTCCCCCTTTCTTCCATTTGTTATATATTATTTATTTATAGCTGCCTTTCCTTCTCCTCGAAACCAGATAAGTATATTAACCAGGACAGCTTTCTTTCTCACTTATGGGATAGTGGCTTTTTGGGCATCTAATAAGGTGTTATTAAATGATTCCCAATTATCATTCACATTTTTCTGATTAAATTCTTCTTCAGAGCTGATTTGGCTGGTAATTGTTTTCAGCATTGTGAAACTGGCCCTAAGAAAGAACACAATACATACATTATTGGTCTGGACTTTATTCTGCTTGCACATTGTACATGTGATCAAGTCACACTTGTACCTAAACTACTATTAACAAACCACTTGTACCTAAACTACCATTAATTTTTAGTGCTGTGATCGGTTCCTCTCTATCTGTTAGTACAAGGCCTAATAAAGAATTCCCCCATGTTGGCTGCAACACTTTTGGAGTTAGGAAATTGTCAGCTAGAAGGCTTAGAAATTCCAAGGATGCTTTAGTACTAGCTTCAGTGTATATTACTCAAATTGAAGTACCCCTTGATTATGCAGCTTTTTTCCTACACATTATATATAGGTGCATAAGGAGTTGGTCATTCTGTTCCCTAATGTGATTTGGTGGTCTGTAGCAGATACCAACTAATACCCCATCTTGTGTTTTATCTGTTAGGTTACTGATCCATATTGATCCATGATTCAAGATCATATTCTTCTAAGTTATCAGTGACTCAGAAATACGGTATTGCCATTTTTGATATAGTGTCACTCCCCTCCTTTTTTGTCTAAATAGGATATAACCACTGATTTTAACATTCCAGTCATGCAAATCATCCCACCCGATTTCAGTAATACCAATTAGATTGAATTTATGCTTATAAATGAACAATTCCAATTCCTCTCATTTGTTACCCAGGATCCTAGCATTGGTATATAGGCAATTCTAGAATTTCTTCTTTTCAAGTCCTTTGGTTCCTTGATTAATTTTGTTCTCAACATCTTGATTTTATGCAGAGTGCTCATATCTTCCCTCTTTTTACTCTCCCATTTTGCTTTTAGTTCAACCCTCTCTTTAACACCCATGCTTAGACCAAAGCTTCTCCAGCTTTTCTAATGAGACAAATGATCCAAAACTCCAGTATCAACTCCCTGGCATACTGGCCTGGCAAATAGAGTAGTGTATACAGCCATCACTGACATAGGTGGCTGGTTACAAATGCTTCTTCTACACACCCACTAGTATGCAGTCTGAGCATGTGTTTACCATAATAGTCAACCCTATATATAACTTACTCAAATGCAGTCTAAAGCCAAGAGCAGCTGAAGAATATTTTTCATTAAGACTGATCTCTGCTAAATTAAAAGTATACAGGCAAGCCCTGATGGTGTGAAGATCTCAGGGGATACCTACAACTTAAATAAAATCAGGATTTGGAAAATTATGGCAATGTGTAATAACCCTAATGTCAGATTGAGGGAAGACACAGGCATTTTGGATTATATGTAGATTTGTAACAGAGCTGTTTGTAAAGTATGGATTTTCCTGCTTTTGAATTACTGATTTACATTTGTTACAGCAATAGTTCTGCTGGTCTGCAATAGGCAGGTTGCTTTTTCCCTGCCGGGGACTGGTAATTATATTATCAAAACAATTTATTAAAAATGTATTCTCTTTTGTAATCAAGAAATACTGTTAAGACTTGAGAGAGAAATTAAATTGTTTTGATTGCATTTCTTTAGGCTATGCAACATGCCTACTTTGTCTCCTTGTAGTAATAGGGGAGAACTCATGAAAAGCTTAAAACAAATGCAAAACTACAAACAAATACTTGAGATACAAGTGCTAGGTCCAACGCATACCCCTACTGGTCCTCTGGTTTCAGGACTGTTCTCCACCCATTCTGGTTATAGTGCTTCTGTCTTGGAATCACAAACCTTTGTAGCTTTTTCAGTTATTTCAGCAGATTTTTTTTCATGTGCTTTTTCTACTTAGATTTCTGAACTCCAACACGTTGAACCTTATGAAAGTTTTTTCCCCCTCACTATCCATCTTCTCCATGCATAGTCCCTTGCTATGGGCCACTGCATCTCAACAGAATCCTCACACCCCAGAGCCTTCCATCAACATGAGCAACTCTTGGTACTTCACATAGCTTCCCATCCCAGACTTCTGCAATGTCTTCCCTACCATCCTCCTAGGACCGGTCTACCCAAAATCCATCTTCTTTCTCCTCTGATCCCTCCTCCAAAGGCTCTCAGTATATCATGGTAGTATGCCATGATCTTCTACCCCTTCCCTAACAAGATCTGTGCTTGAACCAAGTTTCATGGCCATCAGTGATCTCCCCTACCACCATCCAAAGGTCTCTCTAAATGGCTACCATCATACGCCACCCGCTCACTCCTGACAGGCTCTCAGGATTTCCCCTTCTCCATCCTCAGTCTTGGTCACCTTCTCCTCTAGGCCTCGAGGTTCCTAGCAACCAACTCTAACATCCCTCAAAGTTCACGCACAGCATGTGCTGAAACATCTCTGTTGGGCCCTCATTATTTCACATTGGATGATATTTGTATTGGGTGTATTAGTATTCACGATAGATTCAAGCTGTCAGAGATGAATGCTATGATATTCAGATTCGGATTTCATCTCCTCAATCCTGTAATGGGCTGTCTCGCCTCATATCCTTTCTTATTTACTGTGAGCCATTTTCAGTGGTTGTGATTGGGAGACCTGGCAGCCAGTTTTCCATCCTGTTTTATTGAAAGCAGATATTTCAACCATGTAAAATTCATGTCAAGTGAGCACAAAAAGGCCTTGTGGGGAAAGCATTTTTTTTTTGCAAGTTTAAATTTACTAATGGTCCAATAACTTAGGCTTCCTCTAGTAGACCAACACGTTACCATTTATTATTTCATTGTTCTAAAGCAATCTTTGTGGTGGACTTTGAGTTTTGTAAATAACTGGATTTTTTATTCTTTCTTTTAAAAAAAAAAGATTTGTTCTGTAGAACTTTAGGAGAAAGTTGCTTTTCATTTTCTTCGTCTTCTGTTTTGGACACTTGCGTGCCTTCTTGCATTCTTCTATTGTTTGATTTTTAATGACGCACACATGCGCAACACAGACTCTTGTAAATGAGGCTTCTGTACCTGAAAAACAAAGCTAATAATCCTGGATATATTTTTAATACACTATAAAGACTTTACAAACATTTGCAATTGCAAGTCATTATTAAAACATGGATTCAGTAACCCCAGGGCACTAACAGGACTCTGCCAACCTGCCAACATTAGTGAGAGCTGCTGCTTAGTAAGATACTTGGATGAAAAGTAATGCAGAATAAAGGGGCTTGAATAACAAGAAGTAGCTCCTACTACGTGCTGAGTACCTCCACTCTCCCATTGACTTGAATGATGTTAAAGACACTCAGCCCCATAGGATCAGACCCTTAACTGTTGCTGCTTTGTTTCCCTTTTCACTTATTTGTGCATTTTTGTCACAAAATTAATTGTTGTGGCAAATGGCTTACATGAAAAAGGGTTTACTTATACTGTGAAAGGATTGCATTTGCACTGTGTCCTCAGCTCCCCTGAGCCTACCCAAAAAACTGAGGACTTAACAGAAGAAGCTACATTCAGGGAAAACTAAGAGATGCCATATGAATCAAACTCCTTATCTAGTTATATTACAATTTATCCCTTCTGGGCGTTTTAGGGGATGGTCAGTTGGTTAATCTGGTGGTCAAGCAGATGAATTGCTTCCTCATTCTGCTCCTTCAAGAATCCACAAATATAGCCAGCCCCCACACCCCTCCGCCCCCACACACCTAAATCCTAGAAGAGCCATCTTTAGGCTACCTCTTCACTCTCTATTGTTCAGGAGCAAGGGGATTGAAACACACTTAATACCATTGCTGCCACTGGCTCTTTGAGAGAACCTGAGGCAAGATTTTCTTTAGGCCATGTGCACTATTGTGGCATCTCTTAGCAAAGAGTCAATAGGCCAGTGGCAGCATGATCAAGAGCTTTACTGCTTCAGTGGGAGAATGTGGGGCAGCCTCTAAGGATGGATCCAGCAGAGAGGAGGTGAGAAAGATCTTACTTTTATGCCCCCCCCCCCATGCTGAAATGGAATAGGAGACATGGTCCAATTGCCCACTTCAAAAGAGACCTAGAAATACACGGGGACAGCTATCCCACCCAACAGATGTTGAGAGTGCGGGGAGTAAAAGGCTGCAGGGGCAGCATACTGAAGCTGGGACAAGGGTTAAGCAGATAGAACCGATGCCTGTCAAAGACAGGAAGGAGTCCTGCATGGGGGTGGGGGAAAGTATGTCACTCCCCTTTCCCGTGAACACACTAGCATGGGAGCACCAGGGGAACCGTGCTGGTGTGGATGGAAAAATCTTCACTTTTGACTGCCCAAGGCCTACGGAAGAAAGCTTCCAGGTGGTGGTTCTCTTCTCCTCTCTTGGAGGCTGGAAAGGTAGGTAGTCCCTGGCTGGTAGTGGATGAAACACCACCTATGCCAGCATAAGTTGTTGCGCCTACAGTAGTTCTTGTCTGAGAAAATGAAATATTTGAATAGTATGAACATAAGCTGAAAATAAACTGTCCTAATCATGCTGTTCAAGAAAAGAAATATTTGCATAACCGATCTTACCTCTAGAGCCACGTGTCTAAGGCATGGAAGAGAGGCCATAATTTTGCCCTCTGAATTTGATTTTGCATGGTCTGGGTCTTGAACTGCCTACTTGAACAAAACAGTTCTCCAGTCACCCCATGCATCTCTCCCTTGGGTCTGGGTCCTCCTACCTGCCCCCCACACCCACCCCGCACCCTATCTGTCTGGGGAATGAGGGATTGCAGTTTGACTGCTGGGTTCACTGACTGCTGGGTAAGCCCATCCCAGGTCTTTGGGCATGGAAGATTGTCAAGCCATCACCTGCCTACTAGGCCTGCCAGCCTCTGAGTGAAACCCGCTACAAAGAGGTGGAGAATGTGGGCACGTGTGTCTAAGAGGACTTTGTTGGCAGTAGTTCCAGCCTGATGAGAAAATGGGAACCCAGGTAGCTGAAAGAGTAATCTTGGAGCAGTTTATCCAAATCCTGAGGGCTGGAAGATAGGAGTGGGTGATGTGACACCATCCTGAAGCCCTCTCCAAGGTTGTAATGTTATCCAAGAATTATCTACTCACCACTGGGCCAATAGCAGAGACCTGACCCCACACTATGGACAGAACAAGAAAGACAAATCTAAAAAGTTTGCCCAGTCCTTCTCTATGGAATCAGTGTGAAAGAAATCAGTGAACCGAAACTGGTGTGTTGGAAACTAGGCCTAACTGGTGGACAAAATAATGAAGGAATGGGCTATTTTGCCCACCACTCCTTTGTGGGTGCTTTAAAGAAAGAGACTTTGAGGAGAAAAATTGGCTACTGGAGGGAGCTTCATCATCATGACTACCACCCGCACCATCTCCTGGGACCCTGGAGCTTCATCCTAATCCTGAGAGATGTCCTGACTAGACGGGGACAGAGAGAGGGACCCAAATGATGTCTCCACCTCTACCAGGGCCGGCTCAAGGGTTTTGGCCGCCCCAAACAGCCAACCAAACAAAAAAAAGCCGCGATCACGATCTGCGGCGGCAATTCGGCGGGAGGTCCTTCGTTCCGAGCAGGAGTGAGGGACCGTCCGCCAAATTGCCGCCGAACAGCTGCACGTGCCGCCCCTCTCCGAAGTGGCCGCCCCAAGCACCTGCTTGGTAAGCTGGTGCCTGGAGCCGGCCTTGACCTCTACTGGCTCCATCTGAATCCCAAACACCACCTGGGATGAAACATGATCAGACTTTAACAACAACAGCTCCAGCCCATCACAATGAATTTCTTCTCTTTTCCCCAAAAGGACAGTTACCATCCTAGATACTATCTAAGAGACTGTTAAACAAGGGTTTTTTTTCCCTTCTAAAAACTCCCTCCAACCAAAGAACAAGAACAAGGGATGTTGCTCAAGTTAAAGCCTTACTTAATACTTTACATTTCAAATGCTTTAACTGTTTTCCTTCTTTTCTTTATCTTTAATAAAATGTTAAAAGGATTTTTAATGGTATGTTTGCCAGGGTACTACCCAGGCTGAGATATACCAAACCCCAAACCTTGTTTATGACTGTTTAATGTTGAAAAGTGACTGGGTTATGTTCACACCTTTGGCCCATATATTCTGTCTAAATAAATACAACAGTGGGCTTAGTTCAGTTGTGTGGCTACCAGACCATATCAGAGAAAGCAAACCAAATGCTCCAGCAGACAGCTGGTTGCCTTAATCTTGACTAAATTTGGGGCATCTGACGCTTTTTCAACTCTCAGTGGTATGATGCTTTGGAAAACAAAGGTATTTTCCCTAAAGGTGTCAATATTCCCTGTCCCACATCATGCCCTGCTCTGTCTTCCCCTTATTTATTAAACTAATTAATGTATTTTAACAAGGAAAACTGTGTTCATACCAGCTTCCTTGAATTTGAGCCCTCTTTTGGCATAATGTATCATTATTTTTCTTTCAAGGCGTTAGCATATCACACATTTGTAAACCAGCCTTATCAAAAACAAACTAATGAAATGCAAGATGTTCTGTTACGGTAGATGCCAGACTCCTTCAAGAAAAATGTTTGATGCCATAATGTGAAAATATTGATGGAAATATGGCTCTTTAATATGAAACCTTTCCGTTTGTACTGACTTGTGATCACTTACGGAAACTGGAACGCTTTGCTTGATGAAGGCAATACATAAATTAACCTGTCAAAATGAAATTGCACATGTAACTTACAATCTAGCACCTAGCACACTTTCGGTGCTACCTAAAGTAAAAGATACTAATATAAAAAGAATATTTTCTATGCTTTGCCAATGTAATATTTCAAGTCTTCATATAATATTCACACTAGCCTTTGGACATTCAGCTTACACCACAGCAATTTAGATATCTTGGAGTGACTGATCCCAATGTTACATAGGTGTTCATCAGAATCTTTCTCAGCAAGTAAAATATATGCAGATGGTATCTGTACTGGAGAAAATTTTAACGGTTTAATAATAGAAATTAGGAAAATTCAGGTGCAAATTTTGGAAGACTCATCTTAATTTCTCTTGCTGGGAGTATAACAACCTGCTTTTATATGTGTGAAAGGATAGTCAGACTTGTAAATTAGGTACATGTGAGGCTGAATACTGAATTTGTGTTTTTTCTTATGCACAGATGCCTCATAAATATTGCAGGTGTAGCTATGGAAACACTTTGAAAATTTGGCTCCTCGTGTTCAAGTTATAGATGGACTTTAACTATAACTCCAGATCTGAACATGCTTGTATTCTGTGGGGTTTGAAATCCAAATTTTGTGGCTTGGGCCCGCTCCTAGTAAAAAATCTTGTTACTTTTTAAGGGCCAAATTCAGACTCGTGTGAAGTCCGTGGAGTTTCATGTGCTTAACAGCAGGTCTGCAGTTGGCCTGAACTGTTAAACAAAGATGAAATATTTTAATCAACATAAGCAGTCTCAACAGGAGACCCAAGCATAATAATTTAATTAAAAAATCTTAATATTAAACATATTTTGCAGTTTATAGATGGCAAGAGTTGCTTCCCTCCGTGTGAATGTTCAAAGCACTCTACTGAGCAATACAGGTGAAGTTTTGTAGTAGGTGTTATTGACTGATTATATTTGGACTAAGAGTTTGCCTAAATGGAAAGTTATGTTAGTATGAGCTAAGGCGTGAACTTAAACCAATCTTTGTGATATCAACAGGCTTTCCCCTTGTGGACACTCTTATTCGATTTTTTTATCAGTTTATTTTGTGTTGCTTGGGAAGGCATTTAAGTTAAACTGAAAAAAAGCCACTCTTATTCCAGAATAAGGGGAGTTTTATATAAATCAATATTACTATATTGGTTTAACAATTATACTGGTATATCTGGTAAAACTTTCCTGTGTAGACAAGCCCTAATTTGTGTATATGTGAACCACTGGTTTAATAATAGGAGACATCCAGGGAAACTAATATTCACTTTGCCCTAGTGGTCACAGGCTGGAGTGCATGAGTAACATATCCCTACTGGATGGAATCAGATCTGTTCAAGTATTATCCTATTGCCCTTTAGTGGATGACCTAGTAAGAGGCTCCATATTTCAACCCCCTGATTAAACAACCAGCTTAATACTGTGCATAGAAACACACAGAAGTGAATTAAGGTTGGGCCCTGGGCCAGAGCAAGTGGGTGGCCCACTCCCCACCTCTTCCACCTGTGGTCCTGCTCCCCTTCTGCCCTCTCCGCATGTAGCCACACCCCTTTTTGCCCCTTCCCTGGGGCCCTGCCCTTGTTCCACTCAGGGTACCCATTATTCCTCCCCACCCCACTGTGGCCCAAGAGAGGAGAAGCTCTGTCCCCCTGCTGCAGACTGGGGTGGGGAGTGAGAGCTCCCCCAGCCCTGAGGCTGCGCAGCAGGTAGCGAGAGCTTCTCCAGTCCTGGTGCTGCAGTGGGGGTCCAGGTGCTGGGGCTTCTCCTGCTGCCCCCAGTTTCTGTCAGGGACAGGGTCGGGGGGGGGGGAGGGGCTGGAGGCTTCCCCTGCTGCCTGCTGGTTTCTGCGAGGGATGGGGTTGGGGCCGGCGCTGGGGGCTTCCCCTGTGGCCCCCCTGGTTTCTGCCAGTGTGTGTGGGGGAACTGGGGGATTTCCCCGCTGCCGTGCCCATCCTGCCTGGCACTGCTGCTGAGGAGCGGGGTCTTTACCCCCATCTCTGCACCTGGCATGGCCATCAGGGGTACGGGTGCTTCCCCTGCTGCCGCCCCACCCGGCACTGCTGCCGGGAAGCAGGGTCGGGGGTCACGGGAGCTTCCCCCACCACCGTGCCGCCCCTCCTGCCCAGCACTGCTGCCCGGGAGTGGGGGCTTTCCCCTCCCGTCCAGGGCTCTGGGCTCTGCAGTTGGCTGGGGCCCCTGGGTACATGCCCAGTGGCTAATCTGCCACTGGAGACACACCCCAAATATTTCGTACCTGGGTACCTAAAGTTATGTTCCTGAATAAAAATGGCCTGATTTTAGGAAATGATGCTGCAGTTTCCTTATGTATGAGCCTAAGTATGGATTTAGGAGCCTATCTTTAGGTTGGTTTTAATCTTTCCTTGCTTCAAATCTGGCTCACTAGATTTTGTCATCCCCAAAATTTGCTTTCGTAGAATCTAATACTTGGATACACTGGAATTCTCTCAATCCATTTCTCACTATGTTGAATTCAGGTTGCTAGAATTCACCAACAGGGAGCCAGTGTGCAATCTGAACTCAGCAATGTCATTTGTAGATGTTGAAAGTGTACACAAACCTTCCTATTCACTTGAATGTTCAATTTTGATTATCTCATGTCTCCAAGGAAGCCAAGCACAGCTGCCTCCTATCCCCAACAAGGTCCAGATCCCTTTAAAGACATTCAAGCTAAGAAAGAAAAAACCTCCTCCTCCAATAAACCTCTACTTGTTTTGAGAGCTAAATAGGCTTCACCTACTTTGAACTGCACGGTTTCTGCAGCTTCTTGTGTCTCTTGTGCCCCTGTTCAAGCCACTGGATGGCCTTTCCCCAGCACCAGTTCTGCTGGTTACAACACCCCTTCCTCAGTGTGACAGTGTTAGACAGATTGCTTATCTATACACCTTTGGCCCCACCCTAGCCATCTCCGTCATTCCAGAGGCAGCAATAGAATTAACCCAGTAATGAGCTGCTGGGATCCTTACAACAGGAAAACGGAGGGAAAAATTGGAAATAGAAGGCATAAGGGAAGGAGAGAAGAGTGTCACATTTCTATAAGTATTAATAGGTTTCCAAATTACACCAAGCTCACTAAAATATTCAGTGGAACCTCCGCCTCCCTTCTCCTCTGTCCTTTTCTGATCCTTACACACATGGTTTGTAATTCAGAACATTTGTACATTCAACATCTTCCTTCCGGTATCTGTTTCTTCTCTCTCTTCTACCCCTGCACTTCCACTGTTTCATTCTACATTAGCTACAATGCCAATACCAGCCTGTAGCTCACTGGTAGAGTCTGTCAGTACCTGATCCATCTCCAGGCCACAATGAGTCATCTCTGTTCTTTAATCATATTATGGGAACCCACATTCAAAAGAGGCACAGTCAATTCCTATCATGATAATATTTTTATGGCATAGTTGCCCTTTCATCATGCCAGTTTGTTCTCTTATTTTCATTACTAGGAGCATAAGCAGTGAGACAGTAACGTAATAGATAAAACTAATACAGCCCACAAAAAATGAGCTGTTAAATAAGTGACAATAATCTTGATAGATATTTAGAACACTTAATTAGCACAAATATATAGTGAATTTGACACCTCTTATTGTACCACAAATTCTCTTTGCTTTAACTTCAAATGCTCACAAAATACCTAAATGACCTGTGCAATAAAAGAGAAGTTTTTAAAATAGATATATAATTGATTACTTTTTAAATTTGTATTTCAGTGTTCTGCATAGTAATTACAGGAAAAATCTTGTAAGCAACATTAAATAATTACAACTGATCCTCTTTGCTTCTATTCTCAAGTTTTGCTAGTGTTGAATGCTTACTTAGACAACTTCATTCATAGATGCTAGAAGGGATCATCTAGTCTGACTTCCTGTATAACACAGGCCATAGAACTTTCCAAAATAATTCCTAGGATAGATCTTTTAGAAAAACAACCAATTTTGATTCAAAATGATCAATTACCCATTATGGCCCTTGGTAAATTGTTCCAATGTTAAGCTAGATTGAGCTCTTTAAGTCTCACGATAAGGCATGCTTTCTAATCCTTTAATCATTCTTGAAGCTCTTCTCTGAACCCTCTTTAATTTATCAACGTTTTTCTTGAATTGTGGGCACCCAAACTAGATACAGTATTCTAGCAGTGGTCACACCAGTGCCAAATATGGAGTCAAAATAATCTCTCTATGCCTACTCAAGAGTCCCCTCTTTATGTATGCCAGAATCGCATAGGCTCATTTGGCCACAGCATCACAATGGGAGTTCATGTTCATCTGATGATCCATCCTGACCCCAAATCTTTTTCAGTGTCACTGCTTCCCAGGATAGAGTTCCCCATTCTGTAATGATGGCTTATGTTCTTTGTTCCCTGATGTATACATTTACAGTTAGCCATATGAAAATGGATATTGTTTGCTTGGTAAGCTGAATGCAAGCAATCCGGAGGGCTCTGAATCAGTGACTTGTCCTCTTCATTATTTACCACTCCCCCAATTTTTGTGTCATCTGTAAACTTTATCAGTGATGATTTTATATTTTCTTCAAGGTCACTGATAAAAATGTCAAGTAGCATAGCGCCAAGAACCAGTCCCTGGGGGACCCCACTAAAAACACACCTGCTTGATGATAGTTCCCCAGTTACAATAAAATTTGAAGAGCTTGGTTTTTGCCCTGTTTCTGAATTACTTCCTTATTACTAGGTTGCTCCATTTTAAGGAGGTTGCTTCATGTCCAAAATTTAAGATTCAGTGTAAAAGGGAAGTACTAAAATTGAATAGGATGAGATCTAAAACTGGTACACAGTTATCAGAGGATTAGTAAAAAGCTTATGATCCTTTCTGCAACAGATAAGGTGTTAATCCTAGTGAGTGAAGTAGATCAGTCAAACGAAGATATGACTCTGTTTAGAAATGAGAGGAAAGTCAAACAAGTAACTGTTCCAGGGACAAATATTTTGCATATTTTTTGATTGACAAATGGCTGAAGCTATGTTATCATGTTTTACTTTGTATTTTATCTAGCTTTCATTCAAGGATCTTAAAGCACTTTACAAAGATGATGACCTGAGCAACGTCCTTCTACAGTTGGGGAATTGAGGCAGAGAGAGACTGAGTAATTTCCCATAGTTACAAAACAAGTCAGTGGCAGACCTAGGTCCTATCTTCTGCCTCAAGACTAAACAGCACTAACTCTTTATCATGCAAAACTTCCTGGGGGGAAAATATCACCAAAATGAATTTCAGTAATATCTAAATGACATGAAAATTCCAAATGGTCTGAAATATTTGACATCAACCCTGGAAATCTATCTCCACATGAATCAAAATGGGCAATGAGGTCTTGTTTGGGTTTGGCTGTCTTTTTGTGCATTTCAATTTTAAATAGTTTTTAAGCATTGTTTAGCTCAATTGTGTAAAATAAAATCTCCTACTAAAAATAGCTTGTTACACCAGTCAAATCAATCCAGTGGCTAAACATTCTCAATCCTCTTTATTTGAAATGAGTTGTCTTGTTTAATGGATCATCCACCAGACTGCTCCTTTGTCACTGTTGAGGGAATTTGTTTTATTACTTAATATATTTACTTTAAAATAAATAAAATATTGCTGTTTGTGATGTGTAATTTCTGTAGTTTCCCCTACCTGTCCCTCTTTGATTTAACAAAGAGCTTCTGTTCAATAGCCTCTGGGTAATACCAAGATCAGCTACTGCCCATATGAATCACAAGAGTATTTTATGATTCTATAATGACTGGTAGGAAAGAAATCATATAGTACATTGTACTGTAGAATATTCTTGTGCAAATGAGGGCTGTTCATTTTATACAGACATTTGTATTTCATGAGGAATACATTTTGTGATAAGTTCTACCTACTGAAAATGCTCAAGTACAAGAAACACACTGCCTATTTTCTCTATGCAGGTCAGGTGCATCTTTTTGATAAATGTGCCATACCTAGCAATTGTTAGAATGAGATATATAAGTGCTATGTTCAAAGTTCTCTGCATGCATAAATAATTAATTGGCACTATATCCTTGTTAGGTTAATAATAATGATTATCCTCATTCATTTTCATAGGTGTGGAATTTGAGACAGAGAGGTGAATTGTTGTACCCAGTTAATGTGCAGCAAAGCCAAGATTAGAACTCAAGACTTCCTAATTCCAAACCCTGTGCACAGCCCTCCAGCCCCTAAGGTCTCTCCCACCAACTTGTTTACACTGCCTTTCTCTTGACAGTTTTTAAACTGTTTGAGTGAGTGGCTTTGTTGTGCTTCGCCTCTCATTTATTTGTATAAGGGTTTTATTTTGAATTTTTTTTTTTTTTGGTAAACTGTTGATGGTTTCTGTAACCATCAACTGGTGACACTGTCTCTGAAGACATTTGACCCAGAAAAAAACTATGTCGGCTTCCTTCAAAGAGGACTTTATGTGTCTGGAGATTTGATATGTTTGGGAGTTCACTAAAAGAATAGTCTCCATGATATGAAAAATATTGAATACTGCTGGCCTCAGAGGGACTTTTCTAAGCTAACACTTGGTAACAATGACCCTGTTCAAACTTGATTGGACCAGGCTGCATGACTCTAAGATAGACCTCACACCTGGTTTGCCTGAAGGCCTTGAAGGGAGGTACTGTAATGTGGAGTGAGAAAAATTTGTAAACCACAAGACTCAATGGTCCGGTCAAGAAGCCTTTTGGCTCAACAAGACGCTTGAGAGAAGACTGATGTTCCAGAATTTCCAAGACTGAGCACCTTGGGAAGTCACAGTGTCAACAGCCTCCAACCAGTTTCTCCAGGCATCTGAAGGAGGCCCGCTAGCAAGAAGCACTGTGCCAGCAGAGTGGCTAATTCCAGCTCTTACCCTAAGAGAACCCAGAAGACTTTTTGCTCTGAAGAGTTTGTGAACCCCTTTCTTGTTGTAAGTATCATGATCTTCCTATTCATACTTACTGTCTTTTGTCTACTAGTGGGGAGAAGTCACAGCCTTTTAATTTTCTTTGTTTTTAGGGTGTGCAAGTCAAATTGTGGTTGTGTGCATGCATGAATGTGCGAGAAACCATAAAGTTCACAGTGCACTATTTAACACTTCTGGTGGGCAGGTCCTAGGTCATTTATGGCTTGATAAGTTATAACCAGTACCTTAAACTCTAGTTGGAAACCTACAGGCAACTAGTCCTGCTCTCAGAGCACTGGTGCCTTGTACCTTACATCCTTAAAGTATTATGAGAACATTAAATAATTGTCCTTACCACTCCCTGTGCTGAAGATAGTAATTATCATCCCCTATTCTACAAATGGGGAAATGGCACTACAGAGAGATTGGTGGCATTTCCTGTGCAAGGCCCACACAATGAGTCAGTGGCCTAGACTACAGTTGACAGGTCACTGGCTCACTTTCATGCTCAGTCCACTAAACCATGCCACCTCTCAGACACAGGAGAATGCTACAAAATATTGCTGTCTACAGAGATCAAGAGTGTGTAAAATCTACCATAGCTACAAATGAAAGCTTATGAACCTCCTGTTCTCTATGTCACTAACAAAACAAAACAGCCCTCCTCCCCCACACACAATACTGAAACTAGTCAGACCTGACTACTATCTAATTTCTGTATTTATAAGAAGATCTACCAAGTGCAACTGTTTAAGTGCAATGCTATTTGGGTATCCAACCACAATAAGGATGAACTACTCTTTATCCAGAGAAATCAGGGTAGAGACATAATGGTGAGGTAGTGTTGACAACTTCAGCTACCTGTTCTATAGATAAATTGAGGGTGTCAGTCTCCATAAAGTCCTGTTTCAGGAACTCTAAATTCCCATCAAATTTTTAGATAATAAAGATTAAGGAGGGAGGGAATCTAAATCCCTTCCCATAGGGGAAGCTTCTTCCTAATTTACATCAGTAACTAACTAGCTGGTTGTCAAGTGATTAAAAATTCCTGCTACTAAACATTAGAGCTGAGATTTTTTTGAGATTTCAAAAAATGTTCCTGTCCCAAAATGGGACAAACAGGCAAAATCTTGAAAATTGTTGTGAACTGAAATTCAGAAAAATATTTGGTTCAGGTCAATTGAAACGTTTTGTTTTAAAGATGCTGAAATGGTTTGCTTTCATTTTGACCATTTTTTTTTAAAGTTTACTATCATTAGCTTAAATCTCTGAACAAAGTCATTACAACCCCAAAACTGGAATTTTTCATTTAAAAAATGTCAAAATGAAATGTTTTGACAATTTCAAATTTAAAAAAACAATTGGAGTAAAAAAATTGTTGAAACTGACTCTTTGCCACACAAAGTTTCAACAGTGATGAATTGATATTTTCCAAAGGAAAGAAACCTGTTTTCAAAAAATTTTCAATCAGCTTTACTGAACATAGTTCAAAGAACATAAACCATTGCTTCATAAAGCTTTCAGGGATGTGCAAATATAAGATAAATATTTAAAAAAACAGCAACAGGAAATTCTGACTGGCTGACACTATAGGCAATGTCCTTGCACAATATCCTAGGTTGAACTATTTTCATGTTGCTGAATGACCCCCATCAATGCATTTCCACAACTATTGACCACTCAGACTGTAATACATGATAAGCAAGAAAGGATTACAGATGTATTTATTCTATCAATAACAATGATTCAGCCAACAGTTGTTTTTTGTTTTACTTATCTCTTCTGCCTGGTTTCATCTGTTTTATCATTTTAGCTTATTAAATAAACATTTCTCATCTCCCCATAGGTTTCTTTGCTTATCTGGAAGAATGTAGCATTCCTACCACCTCCCTGATCCTCTTCCCTCCTTATTTACACAAAATAAAAACTAACTCTCAACATTATATGAATACAAATGGATCCATGGCCCCTCTAGTATCTAGTTTTGCATAATGCAAGTCAGGTGTCTTTCAGTTCAATTTACCATGGGGTTTGAACATTTTAATACAGAAAAGAAGGTTCCTTTTGATAATAATGATATTTCATGTTATATAGTGTGTTTCATTCCTAAGAAACCTCAAGCACTTTACAAACTGTCCCTTTCATTTTATACACACAAGGCGCACAAACCATGCAGACATCTCTGGGTGGGAAGATGACAGCCATATATACCAACTGTTAGCCAATATACTGCACAACAGTGGGGGGGGGGGGGGGGGAGAGAAATATTGGTCACAAACACCACACCAAACCTTCCTCTTCCAGAAAGAGACATGGGGTTTTTAATATCAATATAGAGCAGATATCTTTAATCTCTCATCTATAAGACCAAGTCACACAAGGAACGTAATGGAACTCTGTTTATCTAGATGAAAAACTAAGAATTTGCAAGAATTTGAACCTGTGGTTTCCAGGGAATCTAAGAATGTCAGCACCAATGCTTAGAGCACTAATGTCTTAGAGCATGCCTTCTGGTCTTAATGAGGCAACCTAGGAGGGAGAAAGTTGTGAAAAAAGCCACCACCATAACAAGCGACGAGAAAAAAATGCCACTCTGCATTCTATCAGAGGAGGCTCAACTAGCAAGCTTTACAAGACACAGACTTTGAAAGGAACCTCTATCTTTGAAAGATGCACAGAAAGGGCATGTATATGCAGTTACTAGTGCTACATGCCTGAGGTGTGGATTTTATATATATGCGGGGTTGACATTAAGCAGTCACCCTATACTGTACATTCGCATGCTGTGAATATTGCCAGCAGTGGGTCTGATCCTCCATGGTAACACTCTTTAGGGAGCTCTGGAAACATTTTAATTATTAAAATGAATCATTCCTACCAACATATTTAATTGGGATATACTACACAGTTAAATGTGCAGTAATGGAACAGCTCTAAGAATCTAACAATGTAATACAGTATGCTGTTTGAAGTGAATTCTAGCAATATTTTTTCATCCAATAACACCATGCATTATTTATTTTATCTTTTTTTAATCCTATCTGATAGTTTATATGAAGACAGAATCACTGGAACCTCAGAGATAAAATGCAAATCTGTGAATTACCCCCTGTGAGCCTGACTGCAAGCTCTACCTTATTCACCTCTCTCATTTCCTGCCTCCTAGCTCCCAAGGAACTAGCTCATTGAATTTATTTCTGCAGCATAAATTAATCCCACAGTTTCTTCTTGAACACAGAGAGAAGCACAGAATGACCAGCTAAAGCAGCACTGCTACCCAAATTGATAGCTCAGTATAGCATATAATGGGCCAAATTTGGAGATGATATAGAAGGTGGTGCAGGGGTTACATGTTGATAGGTCAGTGTGAGTATGAGTTGCTGTAATTTACACATTGAGAGGGCAGAGGGCAAAACTGTGGCTGGAAAAGTTATCACGAGGGTATCGGAAGGTGTAAAATAAAGTAGGAGTCTGTTATAACCACATCCTCTGGCTCTTTTGGGGTGTGAACAATACCGGGTTAGAAGGAACATTGAAATGGCATGCACTGGCTAGCTCAGAATGATACAGTAAGCCTGAGAAAGAATCATTGGACACTGAAGAATTTAGGAAGGCTAAGTGCATTTGGAAGAGCTGAAGTAGTGGCACAAAGTGATCCAGTGGGCTACTGCATATTATACGAATATACTATACTTAACACACATTGGTTTTAGTTTGCAAATGCCTATTGATGTGAGTGGGAGATTGTGTGCTTATACCTGGAAGTGGGGGACATGTGGTGTCAAATAGGGACTCAGAGTTATATATATATAGAGAGAGGGGAAAGAGTTCAGAAGAAGCTGCCTACAGTATACAGAGAACATTTTAGAGACAGAGAAAGAATTTTGTTAACTATACATATTGTATACAGAGATCATCCTTTAAAAACTTGCCAGTTTTATCCAAGATGAATAGGTAAGGTAACATCCACTATTTGCATTACTCCCTCTATTGCTTCTCCATAATTATCATAGGAAATATTTAGTGAATACTACAAATATAGAGGCAATGTTATTTAAATATCTAGGGCAATTGTCAAGTTTTTAAGAGAGGGAACTATAAATGACTCTATTGATTTCAAGTTTCTCTAGATTTTAAGTTTTGAAAATTGGATCATCTCTACAAATTGTCATTTTTTTTAGAATTATATATATTCTGTCTATATATAGAGATTATAAAGATAGAATATATATAATTCTAAAAAAATGACAATTTGTAAAGATTATCCAATTGTCAAAACACACACACACACACACACACACACACACACACACACACACACACACACACACACACACACACACACACACACACACACACACATATAACCAGAAATTAATACTCTCGCTTTCTCGAGAGGTCACAGATACCTGGCGTCCTTATCCTCAATGTTATTAATGTGGGAGCACTAGAGTGATCCAGTGGCAGTAGAGTAATGTCATCTGAGCAGTCCAGTGTTTCTAGATGGTGTGGCAGAAAGCAAAGAGATGGGCACTGCACTAGGATGACTGGTGCCACAAAATCAATTATTGCATCTTCCACCTTGCGGCCAGAAACTGCATCGAACTTATGCAATTATCCAATTTGTTTCGACCGAGATGCCATTTTCTACACCTCCAACCGGTGCAGGATACTTGGGAAGAACTCGAATTTAGTGTCTACCTTTAGGCTAGGGAAATTGGCTGGTTGGGTGATAGGCAACCAGTTCGCCAAACGGGATTAAAGAAATCTAAACACAATAGGTCCTATTTTTAGTGATTGTCCCTGCTAGCTGATGAAGTGGTGAGAGTATATATAGCACTCATTCCATTTCCCCTGTGCTTTGCTATTGTGTACTGACCTGTTTCTTCTCTACCCATCTCCCCCTCCACCTACCTCCAACTGGTTACCAATCTGTAACATTTTTGCTCATTTGTTACAGTTGTGCAAGCTGGTCCTGCTGTGCATGAAAAAACAAACTGGCTCATTTCCTCTCTGCATTGCCATCCCATATGCATAGCATCAACACAGGGCCCTCTAAAACCATATTACTATAGCAACTGGGCTCAGATCGCTCTCTCAGATCTGTTGTTTCAGTGAAGGGATTCAGTGCTATATTAAAGGTTCTAAACTGGATGTTTTAAGCCTTCCATTTTACCTTGTTACTGTTTTTGTTACTGTAAAAAGGAACATTCAAAACTGTAGAAAAACATAAACGGTTTAAGTACCAGATAGTAAATATTCAGCTCTTTAAAGTATTCAATTTGTTATATTTTAAGACAGATGATTGTATCATTTAAAAAAGTTTTAAATGGTAGCAAACTTTTTTCAAATTCTTTTTTATTGGTAGCAATTATGAGGTCTATGCTATAGTCCTAGATTTTGTAATTTACCATTTTTTGAGAGAAGGATATAAACTTTCATGCAGCATCTCACTAGTAGTGACAAACTGCTCCTGTGGCCCATATTTACACATGTGATTAACTATGCAGGTGAGTAGTCCTTTGAGTTCAAGGGGGCTACTCACCTGTGTAAGTGTTTGTAGGATCAAATCCAATGGCTGATTTTTTTTAACTTTTTTTTTTTTTTTGTGCAAAATTCTAAACGTGGATACCTAAAGTTAGGCTCCTAAATAAGAAGCCTGATTGGCAGAAGTGCTGAGCATCCACTGAAAACAAAACCTTTTTGAGTTCTATAGACAAAAAGTGCCATATAATGCCAAGTGTCATTATCATGGTTTTAACTATTATCTGTATTTAAACGATATACAGATCTGTTTCCATTTCTTTAAAGCTGAGGCTGAATATTTCTAGTTTAATGCTTGATTTTATTCTTGTTAATCCTTTACTAATACATATTATATTAGTATTATGTATATTAGTATATACATAATACTAATAAAGGGAGATTGTTAATTTAAATTTGTTTTAAAATGTAAAGCTAAAACCTCTAGTCATTTTTCAACAATTAAAAAATAATAATAATGGAAATAGTTATTTAAACAATAACACATGTTCCCAAACTGTGTAAAATGCACGCGCTGCAGCACTAAGAACCTGAAACAGTAGTGAACCTGACTTCATCCACTTTCATTGTCCAAGGTGAGAGGAAGTTAAGCAGCAAACAAAGACCATATATATCAACAAGAAAATGAGATCTTAAAAAATTCTTTAATAACCAAAGGTGATAAGCATGCCCTATGTGAAGAAATGTGGATATTTTCAGCATATAATTTTTAAATGGATACTGTCCCTTTAAATATGGACAAGCAATCTGTATTTTTAGTTGCTATCACTCTGTATTCCACCTTCTCAGTCTTTTTATTTTGAAATAAATGGGGTTCTAGTTATTCTTCTCTCCAGGATGAAACTGGAGAAATGTTTGGCTCTCTCCTGCTGTTTCATTCACATATTAAAGCTGTCAAAACCTTCAGTGGGAACTAAGGTGCGCAGGATCAGGACACTCATGTGAATGAGTCTCTTCTAGCCAGCATCGCTTTCTGTTCTCTTCCATCTTCTATTTGTCTGCCTCACAGAGAATGGTCAGTTAAGGCCTAAAATAAAGAATTAGTCAGAAATCAAACAACAAACAGATTAGCACACAAAATGGGGGGGGGGGGGGGGAGAACTTGATTGAAAAGGTCTTCCTGCCTGAAGCTGAGCCCTCCAAGGCCCTGACTAGACTGAAGGTTTTGGTCATGCTAATTAACTTGAGTTAACATTCATCTAAGGTACTTACATGGCCCCAATTATCATGTATTTACCTTCACACCCCTGCAAGATGGGTCAGTGCTATAATCCCCATTTTGCAGACCACTACCTGGAAGCTGTTACCCACAATGCAGTTATGTATTTATTTTGAAAGTTGTAGCCCTGATATTTTAAGTCTTTTACACTGCTACATGTACCTATTTTTGTGCACTGACTCATATCTGTGGCCTTGATCCTGCAAACAGTGGGTCATGTGCCCAACTTTACATATGCATGTAGTCCCATTGAATTTGGGAAAACTCTGCTTGTGTATTCATAGCAGCTAACAAGTCAAGTTATGAGCTGCCCAAAATATGTTCCAATACCCACCTACTTGTTGTCCCAGTATCAAACTTTAGGAATGGAATAAAAATACTATTTCATCTTTTTCTTCTCAGAACTAAAACTGGTGATCTGAAAGATACAATATGGGTTGCTTCTCTTCTGATTCTGACCATTGTTGAAAGATGAATTGAACTGGTAAGTGTTTTCCTTCTTGGGGCATGAAAGTAGAGAGTATGGTAAGTGGTGCTTTGTATGTTAGTCAGTAGACATCTTCAAGATTCTGTTTTGACATCTGTGTGAAGGCAGCCCCTTCTCTGTTCCTATATGATGGTAGTGCAGCTGGTTCACCTTGGTATTAATTTATTCAGAAGTATATAAGCAAAGTGAACTGTTAAGTAACCACCAATTGTTTTCTTTTTTAATAGTATGCCATTATTGTGAAGTGGCAAACGTAGTGAGTATTGATCCTTACTAAGGAAAAATATAGTAAAACACAAGGGAAGTAGTCCTTCCTGAATCCCACAAGGTTCAGTAAATAGAGATTGCTTAATCTATAAATTACTACACCAAATGAACTCTTGTGTCAGAAAGCATTTCACACCAGTGTTAAAAACAATCATCAGTGTACTTCACAAATCATTGCAAAAGACAGCTGGAATAATTATCACCTACTTTTAAAGTCAACATAAGCACCACATTGAGGAAATTGATCGTTTTACCTCAGGTGACAGGTGGCATAATTTCTTTCCTCCCTATGCATTTATTATCTCCACAGTTGACAAAACACAAGGGCTTACTGTAGGAGTCATCTTAAGTCACACAGTGATTAGTCTTCATTTGCACACTCGCAGCTCAATAGGCAGCAATGTCAGAGGAGAGAAGATCAGCCAAAGCTAATTATTGCAACCTGTGGCAGACACACCATGCCAGACCTCTTAAACTGCTGTAAGGTTTGACTCTCCCCTTCCAGCCCACTGCCACACACACATATCCCTATTGCTCTCTGCCAATGCACTTGCACCTGTCTCATCTTCTAGATTTCCCAGAATGAAGGAGAGACAACTGGATTCATATTGGCTCATCTGTTGAAAGTTGCCTGCTCAAATGAAGAATAAACAGACAAATTTGGTGAGTCTTCCACTTCTCTAAATGTACTGAAATGAAAGTAGAGACTTCATTTTTATTGCAGGAATTCAGGACTAATCTTTCATGGATCTTTAGTGACCTTGCTGGTTCTGACATTTTTGGAAGGAAAGTTTCATTTAAGTAGTTTTTAATCAAATCTGCATGCAATATAAATATTGTTTACAATGTGGACAAAAGCCTGAATGGATAAATCTTAAGGAGTGACACGTCAGGACATTACAAATGTTGTCTTACAGAGCAAAGAGTTGAATAGTTCTGAGATTTGTCACCTTAGAAAAGGAAGATAAGATAATGAAGATGTGAGGGTTCCCACTCTTAAATAATTTGACCACTTCCACATGAGAGAAATACTATAGTTTAAAATTATCATGGAGTTTAACATACCTTAAGAACATGTCCATAAAATTTAAATGATTAAAAATAAATAAAATAATCAGAAGATATATTTTTGAAAAATGGTGGTACTGTATTGTGTAAAATAGTTGTGTTAATTTCTATTTAGGCTTCACTGAAGACATTTTAATGTATTGTCTTAATATATTTTAATGACATTTTAATTGTTTCTGTACACACACACACGTACATATACACAATCTTTTTGTATGGTGCTATTTGTGCTTCATTGAATGAGCAGTTTCTCCACTTTTTAAAAGGTCTGTAATGCAAATAAATTGAAATGTAAAGTATCAATTTTCTCTTCTGTATGAAGAAATAGAAAATAGCTATTAGATTTAATACCATGTAATTATAGAAACTTGTTTAAAATTAT
This sequence comes from Emys orbicularis, assembly GCF_028017835.1. NCBI lineage: Eukaryota > Metazoa > Chordata > Testudines > Emydidae > Emys > Emys orbicularis. The sequence goes on along the minus strand of NC_088688.1, from coordinate 96,992,973 downwards.
ATATGTGAAAGCTAAAGCTGCATTTCATTAAAATCTTCTGATTTAAAAATATGCCCTGATTATTGACTAAGAAAGTTCAGTTTTCATCTGAAATTTTTGCCTTTATTGTCATTTAAAATGCTAAGGGGAAATATAATTGAAACAGATATTGTAGAGTGGCTAAAATTTTATAAAGTTTATTTTAACAAAATTCAAATAGCAAAATGTTTTCTCAATACATCCGTGAAAGATTCTTCAGTGAAATAATATTTATGACTAAAATTATCAAAATCAAAAGATAAGTTCCCCACAGGATGTTAATTTGGAAATGTGCATCAACTATGGTAAGTGATCACACAACTACTAGAATATAAACTCAAGTCTTCTTTGATATCTCGCTGCTTCAGTTTTTCATACTACTATTTCACTTGCATCTTTGACAGTACTTCAGAAAGGTAGGTTTGGTGACACAGCCTAAGAGAGGTAAGTTTTTTAAAAGCTGGAATGTGCCAGTGGAATCCGATATGTAGGGTCTGCCTTCTGTTATTAGGGCAAATGCTGAGCAATGATGCATTCCTTTGCCTGGCATTCTTTTATATGTTATATGAAACTGTAGTAATTGTCCTTATGATTTAAAAAAGATGAGGAACTGTATGTGTGGATTGTAGCACATTGCACTTCAGCTTGTAAATTTGCAGGTCTATACAAGTTATTTTATTATTGTGGTTTGTAGATGCTCCATGGAAGATTTAAAACTGTAAATTCATCTTCTTGTCCAAAGATGTCCATGAGTTGTAACATCCTTTAGTCCCATTCTTTTGATATTTTCAAGTTACATGTTTACATCTCTGATGTGGGTGTGTAAATGTTATGGGTGCCAAAGATATGGAATACAATTGGTATTAATCTTTTGGGAGTAATAAGATCACCATTTACCTCTTTGTGGAAGGGGGTATTCATGAGGCTACAATTTAACAGAGCCATGAAGATTTACAGTGTATATTTTGCTATAAATAATGGAATGTAATCCACATTTCAAATTACTTCAAGGATATGATGGCTGTTTATGAAAGACTAAATACATTTTGTTTTCCTGAAGTCATATTGCGTTTGTGTTGTCTGGTAGGCCTCTTTGAAAGGTTAAAATTATGGCTTGGTCTACACTACAGAGTTAGGTCGACGTAAGGCAACTTATGTTGACCTAATAATGAGAGAATGCATGGGGGGTGGGGGGGTGTGAACTGCCGGCTGGGGGGAGACTAGCCCCAGCCCCGCCCCTTCGGCCCGAGGGTCCTCCCTTCTGCCCCCCGCCGGAGCCCAGGGCCGCCTTCCCATCACCACGGCCACTGGCCCAGTCCCGTGGCTAGCTCCCCAGCCCCAAAGGAGCACTGGGGGGATGGGCAGTGTGTGACCCCAGCCTCCCGAGCGCCGGGAAGGCGGAAGGGGGGTGGCATGTGGCCCCAGCGGAGCACTACGGGGCTGGAGCCGGAGGACTGGAGCCGCATGCAGGGAGCAGTCATGGCAGGGGGTGGGGTCACAAAGCCTCCCCCAGCCTATGTGGCCCACCACCCATGAGTGTACGGATTACAGCCTTGCTCCCTCCTGCCATGAGATGTGTAGGGCTTACGTCGGTGTAGTTAGGGCAACGCAGTATCTTTGTAGGCACTGCATTACTTACATCAGCTGTTGTCTGTCATTCCTATCAATTTCAGCTCTCCGGGTTTCCAGCCCAACTGCTGCCTGGGCTCCCCACTCCTCACAGCTAGGTGGGCTACTGCCTGGAGGCTGCCCCCTCCCAGCTCTCAGCTCCCCGCTCCCAATGGGAGTCTGGCAGCTGCACCAAGGCTCCTGGGAGCCCCCAGACTCCAGGCACGGAGCTCACAGCCAGGAGTCCTGTTACAGCAGGGAGCGTGGCTCCCAGAATGGGGGAATGGAGCTGAAAGCCCAGGCTCTCTGTTTCCCATACTACCCCTCTTAAGTCAGCGGAAGCGCTCCTCGTGAGGATGCGCACCACCGACAAAAGGAGGGTAGCGTGGACATTAATCACCATAGTAATTACTAACATAGATCATCTTACATTTCTAGTAAAAAGAACAGGAGTACTTGTGGCACCTTAGAGAGACATACCTTATGTGTTTGCCACTAGCAGAAACAGTTTGCAATTCCTTGGCTCACTAACCTGGGTCTAAAATAGGTCACATCATAATAAAAACATATTATAAAGATTTTAATATTTTCTTGATTCCATGACAAAAATAATAAACGTTGATGATTGTTCATCCCTCTGAAAGTTGTTTTATAACATTTTAAAAGCCACTGAGGTGTCGGGAAACTTTGAACAACACTCCACTTAGATTTTCTGGGCTTTGTATTTTCTCTGGTCTTTTTTATTAATACAGACATTTGCACAAAAACAGGATATTTGGTGATTAAGATCTCATCTACTCCTGCTGCTTTTGACGTCATAATGATCACCACAGCAATTTTATTGTTATGTCACAAACAAAGGATTATAATGGGAAGTGAGAAATAATCAGCAGGGGATTAACACTTAAGCAATAAACATTCTGTTCTCATGTGAACTTGTGATAATAAAAAAGGAAATATTTTATCAATATTCAAGTTCTCCCTAAGAAGACTATTTTCAGTGTTTTTTTCAGTAAGGCATCAGTACATTTCAAAACTACTAGAAACTAGATTTAGAGGATTACACACGTGATGATGGTGAACATTTAAGAGTTTTAAATATTTTACAGTATTATACAGTGCACTGATATATGTATTTCCCTGTTAGATGTTGAAAATCTTAGCTATTTACTATGCAGGTGATAAATAGAATAACCTACGAAGTTTAAGAGAAATGGTACCGATGTATTACAACTGCATTTTATATTACCATACTGCAGTGAAATATTACACTGAAGTATAGTATATACTTCCTAATAACCAATGCAAGTAGTACAAAGACAGTCCTAACTTGTACAATGTCAGTGTCTTTATATTCAAGATTCATATCGTGTTAGTATGTGCATGTGTTTATATGGGTACAGGCACTTTTAGAAATTGTTGATTTTCTTTACATCACAGTAATATTATGCCAGTGATATATTTTATTGTTCAAAATAGGATTTTCTGTTGTGTTTAAAAACTTGAAATCCACAGAGTTAAACCAACATATTTCGTCTGCTACCAAAAAACAAAATTCCCCAAACTATTGGCATATAGTAGTTTTGTTAAAAAAATCTTCACTTTACGGAAAGGAAAATATCAAGCTGACACTGAGAAAAGCATGCTGTGACTGCTACAAAACAGCAGTGGCGTATTGGGCTTTTGTTTGCTTGAGGCTAGCGATCCTACTTTCATCCTCATAGCGAACAACAATCTTCCCCTCTAGAATATGTAGACTTAATTTCTCTCCCCAACTCCCTATTACCACTTCTATACTCACAAATCCCAATGTGGCAGACATAGAGGCCATAATTGAGGAAAGTACCTAAGTGTGTGCTTCAGTCCATTCTATTCATGGAAGCACTGTCATTAATAATAATATCTAGTCCTTACAGTGCTCTTTTCATGCATAGTCATCATAGGCTTTACACAGGCATATGCTCAAGTGCTTTCCTAAGTGAGGATGCTTTCCTGAATCAGGACTAGCACTTCCCAGGCAGTGACCACAGCAGCTCCAGTTTATGCCATGCTGTGGATCTGTTCATTACAGTTATAAGATCTGTGTTTCCCCCTCAACTGGACACATACGTCCCCAGCTTTCTGACCATTCCAGCTTCCATTGGCCGAGTCAGCACGATTCCTGAATTCATTCCCCAGTGTTAGTCTTATTGCTAATGAGGAATAAACTGTATTAGTTTTCATCATATACTGAATTATATCTTGGTGTATTAGAAACACATTACCATTAGGCTGAGAGAAGTGTTTCCACTAAGGAGTTACAACTGTATCCAACCAAAGGACTCTGGAGTCTTGGAATGATAGGGTTTGGGAATATCCTGCTCACAATCAGTTTTGACAGAGCAAAGTGCAGACTCCCTCTCCCTCTCTTCTACCCCATAACTTGCTGACCACAGAGTGGCATTAGAGCCTAGGAAGAGCTTGTTTGCCTGCAAGATTAGAACCTTGGTGGTGGTGTAGGTTTGGATATGAAAGAATAGGTCTATTAAAAAGGATAAGGAAGCTGAAAACTGTTAACATCTGACTCCGAGAGGCCTAATAAAATTATGTTAAAAGGGCAATTCCAATTTAAAGATCACATTTGTGTAAGAACATTTTTGCCTTATGTTGTTATAAGTAGCAACTAAGATGATTGGAACTAAAAGAGATTAGGGGGAAAAAATCTTTTCCTCCTATTTGTCTTTGCTTTTTGTATTAGACAATTTATAAATAATCATTTTCACTGTTTCTAATTTCCCCCCTGTTTTTTGTGGTCATCTTTCACAAAGCATTAGGAGGGTGAGAAACATTTTAAAAATAAGGAAATGATTGTTAAACACACAACTTGGCAGAGGGCTTCAGAGACTAGCTGAAACCTGAAACTACTTTCACAAATTTTTTTGAAACTGCCTAGATTTCAAATTAATTGTGTCTCTTTAAATGGCATCTCTTCTGAATGCTTGTTTAGATATACTGTATGATGCAATATGCAATATATGGATCTACTCTACTTTAAAAATGAACACATCTACTAAAATGCATTTTGGAGCTGAATAACTGCAGTTATGGAACACTCTCAAATAGGTGTATTTGTTAAAATTTGGATCAAACATCAAATAATAGCCACCCAATTTCTTATCGTCACAGTCTGAGTTAGACCCTATCTCCTGAGAAGCAGCCTTTCCAGTACAGTGTGAATTTCTGAGCTAGCATTGCCTTGTCAGGTGTATGTTCTGAGAAGTAAAAGTTAACAGAACAGTCACATGAAATGGAGATTGGATCATTTAAGCATTACCCAAGGATAATGCAAACAGCAGAGGCTGTGAAATAAGCATTTTTCTTGCCTAAATAAATGAAATGTTCAGAAGTGCTGGGTTGTTTTTTTTTTCTTTTTTCTTCTTATAGGGGAAAAAAATATGTAGAGCTATAGTTAACAGCAGACAGGAACGATTCAAAATGTTGCTTCTTGAGCATTTTGGTGTGAAAGAGTAAGATTCCTATGAACATACAAATATATTATTCATCTTTTCTGCCAGCAAACTTAGTGAAGTTTTGACATGGGCAATTGCAAAATTGGCTTGGAAATGAAATTATGCCATTTGTACCAAGAAATTGGTGTTTCATCATGTACAAAATAATAGTTTTACTTTGGGGGAAAATTGCTCCTGGTTATTCACGGAGACCAATGGAAAGGGAAAATCTACAGGTGAATGGGCAAAACGTTAAATATTTTTGGAAACGTGTGATGTCTCTCCTAAACTCCCTCCAGTGCTCTGGTTTTGCCAGTAGTGAGAATATTTTTGCATGCATGCTTCTACAACAACCCACAGAAGGGGGATGAAGGGTGTGCAGGGGGTTGGTCTGATAGTGACACAGTGGAAAGATGACCTTCCTAAATGATGGATTCTTTTCAGTTATTATTTGTCAGAACATAGAACTACTTTCTGAATTGCTAGTTGACTTACACTTCAGTTTTAGGAAATGTAAAGCAAAAAAGATTGGTACATCTAAGAACTGCATGTTGTCAGGGTTTTGGATTTTTTTAAACCATGAAAGTCCTGATGCTACAGATACTTACGCACATGCTTAATTTGAATATCAACATAATCTTCTCATTGAAGTAATTTGGGACCTAAAATTTATCACACAAACACTACTGTTTGCAGGATAGGGGTCTATTATTACTTTACTGGTATATAATTAATAGTGATGTGTAAGAGTTATCTACTTAAACTTTCAAAAGCCTTTTGAAATTCAGAATCCATTGTATAAGAGGCTTTTTCTTGATGAAACCTGGCTAAAACAAGAAACAAAGAAAGAATAAATGACCAATTCTCAGTGTGGAAGTAATTTAAAATAGGACTAGTAGTTGTAGTTGTACTGGGAGCAGTGATGTGCAGTGTATTGTATTGGCTAAGAATTTGGAAAATGTAGAGGATTGTAGATTAGCAATATAAAGTTATTTGTGTTAGTTCAGACTAAGGAGTACTGTGAAGAATTTTAGATGGAGACAACAAATCTAGGTATGATACGAAACAGTGGCAAAAGAAATTTCTGCTTAGTGCAGGGTATAGCTGGTGTGTTCTAAGTTCACCTATACTTTTTATTGTACAGAATGTCAATCCTATTTAAGTGTCTGTCATCCTCTTTTAGCAGCCCTTAAAGAGAATAAACTGCTGACAGTTAATGGAAATTCTCCTTTTGCTCATGTGCCAGAGACCTATGATTTTTGGTGCTAAACAAGAGCTGAACAACATTGTTGGTACATCTACAGCACACCAATTAGTTACAGATTGGCACTTCACATATGAACACTAGGCATCTCCTGCTTTTGAAGACTAGCTTTGACAATTGAGAGAGGTAACATATTGTATTGTCTAACTGAACTGCACCACTGCCCTCCCGTAGATAGCATGCCAGACCAGCTCAAATGTGTGTGTGATTTTTTGCCCTCTAGTGGCTGGCTGTTGTCTGGTGGAATTGGCCAACCTAAACAGCAGAGAAATCTTTCACTGAGCATCCTCTTTTCCCCTGTCTTTGTTAGGTTTATGTGTGGATGTTAAAATAAATAAAAGGGGGCAGATGTTGAATAGTATAATTTTGTGGACACAGCAACCAGTAGTAGTCTAAAACACAGAGTTTATGTAATCTCTGAACAAGACAATGAATCCACTTTTATCCATTACATTGTTGATGCAATAGTTAAATAGAAACATCTCACTGAAACCTGTGGCTCTCTCCTTTTTGAGGATACTACGGTGGGGTTGGGATTTACAAATAAGAGAGCAAAACAAAGGCCCAGCTATATTAAAACAGAGTCCCTTACCTGGGTGTGAAGGTTTGTCCCAAGAAGGCTTGCTTCCATTTTACTACTATGGAGCTTTGTTCCTAGAGCTTCTTGGCTAAAACCTGAGTTTTTGACTGGGTTCTCAGCCACCATTCCTTCCTCATGACCGTTCTCTTTACACTTGTTTGAGTGTTTGCTGCTGGAGAGTAGCTGATCAGGGAGCTAACTCCCTGTCTAAGGAGGCCCTTTACACATTGTATTAACATTTTTTAATGCATATTGTACATTTAATGTAACGTTTTCACACTGATCTACAGAGACGGTGAGCATCTTAACATTACTGACAGCTAAGACTGGTCATTAGCTCACTTGGTAGAGCTGGTGCAGTTTATTTGGTGACTGTGCTATTTGTATGCAGCAGCTAGATTTGTTGCAATAGGAAGGAACAATTCCAACTCTTTATTAACATTGATGAATTCTCAACCCTTTGTAATTTGTAAACTCTTGGTGGGGGAAGAGGGAGGGAGGGAAAGGAATGCAGCTGCCATCATGTACCACACCATTAAGATGTCTATTCAAGTGCATAGAATAATTAGAATAGCAAATAAAATGTTAGGCTTTGCTAAGAATGAAATAGATTATCACAATACGTTAGCTCTTATAGATAATATATGTAATATGGAAAATATCAAAATGTATTAATTGACTGGTGGACCTAAACTATTTGAGTTTACTTTTGGCTTCTTCACATCAAAATCAATGGGACAAAATAGAGAAGATTGAGAGAAGGACAAAGGAAATTAGTGAAGCAGAGTGGATTCTATACAAGGAGAGAATCTTTTAAAAGCGTGTATTACTGAGTTTGGAAAGGATTAGAATAAGAATGTATATAATGGCAATATATAAAATAATAAATGATGCAAAGAAGGCCAATCAGATGTTCCTATTTTATCCTTCTGACAAAGCAAGAACAATAAAACTGTCAATTATATAAAAAGGTAATGCATTTTACATCATCTTCTCCAACACTTAGCCGAACGGTTGACCGTAGTGATAGTTCGGCATTTGGACCGTTCCTGTGCGGCTGCAATGTCAGAACACACTTGATACATCTATGTAATAGGGGGTGTGCCTCTGGGCCACTTCCACCCCTCGGTTGGTGGAATTTTATCGTGGCTGTTACAAGCCACCCGGAGAATGGCGTTCGCCGGAACGTCTTGTGGCACTCTGGCAACATGTCTGAGAAGAGTGAGATGCTGGCTGCAGATAATGGCCCCAGTAGTGTGTAGACAGGAGCGGCCATAATGTGTTATGAATGAAGTCATTTCACTTTATGCCCAATATACGACATTGGCATTTTGTATGGAAAGCCTCCAGTTTTCTCCAGTCTGAGTGGCATAGTGTCCATGTTTCGCAACCGTACAACAGTACGGAGAGGATACATTTTGAATAGTTTCTGAACTTGGATGGCGTGCCAAGATTAAGTTGATTCCATATTCACCGTAAATGACCCATGGAAGAGGCTGCAATGCCAATCCAGTGAAGAACCTGTGTATGAGAGTTGGAGGAACTGGTGAATATAGAACCCAAGTAGCAAAAGCTGGAGCCTGCTTCAATGATTTCATTATTCAAAGAGTTTGGAGTTGTGGGTGGACCTGATCCTAGATTTTTACAGCTTTGTCTTTCACCACAAAAATGGAGGCTGACAGTGGCCAACTCCTCCTCCATTTGCTGGAGTGCCTCGTGAAACCTGTCGGGGCTGTGTACTAGAAGAACAATGTCATCAGCATAGTCAAAGTCTGAGAGCGAGAGATGATCGATCTCAATACCTATGGACGTGACGGAATGTTGAATTATGAAATACATTGCCCAACAAAAGAGTGAAGGGGCCAAGACACAGATACTGATTTAAAAGATGCCGACATCCAATTCCCTAGACTTACACAGACGGTGGTTTAGTTTACATGGGTATGCTAATATAGAGTTAATCTGGGCAACTCATGGTTACAGGAGATTATAGAGCTAAATGTCTAAATAAGAGTGGGAAAAAAGGCATATCGTACATCGGGCCACGTATAGTGGTGGGAAAGGCTATTTCGTAATCTTCTGAAATAGTTTGTGTATAGGAAACAGGATATAGGACAAAATGGACTGAGATGATCACAGCAATGATTTTCCATCAGTCTGAGAAGCGTTGCCTTGTAAATGTGTTGATGCTCCAGGTGGAAAATATTTGTGCCCAAGCCCCTGTGTCAAGAGGGTCAATGATATATAAAAAAAGACAGTATTTTAAAATCATCATAAATCTTAAAAGGTTCTCCTAAAACATAGGTGACTATGTAGGGATGATTGATTTTAAAAAAAGTTGGGTTTTTTTTTAATTGTCTTTTCTGGTTTTCTTTCCTTCTGCTCATCTTATTTTAATTTTCTGTTTCTAATTTTTATTATTTTTTCTCCTCTTTACATTTTCTCTCCCTTCTGTTATTTTTTTTCTCTTCCTCTGTTTCTCAGTTTCCACAAGTGTCCATTATCTGTTTCTCCCCATCCCATGCCCCATTCCATGCTTGTTACCATGGTACTTCAGAACCTAAGCACTTCCCCAAGTCTCCATCTTTTCAACATTCCTGCAGAATTGCTATCTCTCTGCACCCATATTCAAGCACCCTTGCCACGCTGCAACCCTTCTGCAGCCCAACAACTCAGCTCTTTCCCCTACTTTCCCTCCCTCCCTCCCTCTGCCATGCCCTATGTCCTTGGATTAGGAACAGTTAAGGTGACCTGGTTTCTGCTTCTCTATCACTGAACTTCCTATCCTCCCCTAGGATGTTGCCTGCTTTGATGGCAGGGCCAATTTCCAATCAAGGGAGGACGAAGTGATACAGAACTCCCAACTGGTCAATTGGGAAGTGCCTCAGAAATTGGATCAGCCATCCTACCCCCTCTCTGCACCCCATCTTCAATTACACCTCTGCACCTCAGCCACCCACTGAGTCTCACAAACAAATCCTCAGTGGCAACTTTAGGCATAGGTGGCAGTAATGGCTCTTCCTGAAGTGTAGTACCCTAGGTAGCTACTTGGCTTGTGACTAAAGCTGTCAATGCCCAGAAATACTTTGCTTTAAAGGAAATATTAATGGGAGTGATCTACTGCTATTGGAAGACACCAATTCATTGATGTGATGTCACTTCTAGGTGTTGAAAGTGCATTCAAAAACAATGACAAAAATTCTATTTAGAATAATTACTACAAACAAACACAGCATTATTCTTGTATGATTAATTATTTTATTATAAAAACATATGTATTAAATGCAAAATATTTTTATTAATTTAGATTAAAAATGCCAGAAGATGAGAAATTACTTTTAAAAAATTGACAAATGAGGGTCTCTATGAAATATAACAAAGAAAGGCAACTGAGAGTCATCAAAACTAAGAAATACATCCATTCCCTGTCCCTATCATTTATTAATATGATACTATATATTTCATACTATGCAAAATTGCATTCCTGCGATTTGTACCAAAGCTTCCAGGGGCTTACATATTTATTCAGGGAATAGTGCATGTGTTCAATGAAAATAATGCAGGCATAAGTGACGCTAACGAGTACTAACCCTGAGGCAGTTTCTGTCTATTTCTGTTGAATTAAAAGGATGCCTACACTCGAAACAGTGAGGTCAGTCAGTTATAATCCAGTTTTGGGGTGTAATTTAGGAGGCTGCTCAGGACCTTGCCCCACCTGCCACAATATTTCTGAAGGAGCAGGGAGGATGAAGAAAGCACACTGGCTGCTGAAGAGAGAAGCTCAGTCTCATCTAATTAATAAGAAATGGGAAGGATCATGCATTCCACCCCCAAAGCCCTGCAGTAATGGTGAGGAGAGGCAGGACAGGTAAGACAGACGCTAGCAATATCAGTGAAACGTGAGCCACCATTGGGGTCACCAGAGCTGCAATTAGATCTCAGGACTTATAACATTTCTGACAGAGACAATGAAGCGTACAGAGATGTAATTTACCCTCTTTTAATTTAGTGAATATTTCTCAAGATTAAATCATTATTATTTTTTAAAAGTTTTAAAATAAAAATCTGTTTCAAAGTCTTGCTAAATTCACTATACATTTCTATTCCAAAAGCCCAAATCAATTTGTCTGTAGTGGATAAAGAGACTTAAAATATATCTACTAAAACACTGACGTGCATATCTGTAATAAAATATATTATTAATATATAAATTAACACACAGAGGAGTTATAATTACCAAGAAAATCTATTACATCATATGACTTAGTTTTCAGTCCATGTAAAAATCACTTATTGTTTGAGGAATAATAAATGCATTTCTTCTTACTACATAAGGAATAAACCCCTTGTGGCCACCCAGTTTTCCAGGAGTGCTTCCTGAAGTAAAAGCATTAGTACATTTCCACATATGGTATTTTTTTAGAGCTTGACTCTGTAGTTCTTTCATTATTCCCCATTGGAATCAATGATCTATACTAGAAATGGTAGAAATTTTTTCATCCAGAATGGCTTTTTGACTGAAATGAAAAATTTTAATTATTTTTGTTTCCATTTTGGTTGAATTTTTCCAATCTAATTAAAAAAAGAAAAGAAAAAAGGTTTTGGTTGTTGAAAAATTGATTTTTTTTTTCAAGTTTTTGTTTTATTTTGCTTCTGTCTTACTCTCCCAGTTTTACTCCCCTCCCCAGGGCAAAAGTGGAAGAAAGAAGGGAAAAAACCTATATATATTTTTTTTTTTTCATATTTCTGAAAGCAAAATATTTTCAGGTTTTTTTGCTTTGTCAAAATTTTGCAACAAGTTTAAAACTATACAACATTTTTTTAGTTTGAAAATTTTCTTTGAAAATGTTCAGTATTTTTTTACCCAGGTCTAATCTAGATGTTACTAGATAAAATTGCTTTTCTTAATACTGATACTTAGCACACTTTTGCTGGTTCAACCCAGTATTGTACTTATTTTAAACAGATGTTGTCATGTTAAAAAGGGATAGGATATTTATTTGATATAGAAATGTATGTATTTATCTTTCAGCTATCACATTTGCTAAAGGTGAATTTAGGTATAAATGCTTTAAATTCTCTCCCCTTCCCCCCCCCCCAATAAAAATGCTTTCAATAACTTGTTTGAGCATAATGTCATATTTTAAGCAGAAGTAGGCAGCAGAGGTGGTATGTGGCAGGAGATCAGATTTATAGTTCAGTCTCAAGAATGGGTTCAGATTAAGAGATGCCCAAGTCTCAAACCATTCTTCCAAGGTAATGAATGAAATCCTAGCCCCATTCCAATTAAAGACAAAGACAAAACTCCCATTGGCTTAAATGGGACCAGAATGTCTCCCTTTTTGGCTGTATCAGAAATGGAAAACAGGCCACTTCCAGTTTGGGATCTAAGCTGAAGCCAATACCATATGGTTGGTTTTGGATCCAGGTATTCAAATGTGAACCTTCCCTCATTCCCCAACAAAATTCCAAGAGAGATTTGTGTATCAGTTTTGGCCCCCTCCGGTTTATAAAGCACCTAAGTCTATTCTGCTAATTTGGTAACAACTCACAAGAGCACTCTGCTGTTAAAACAAGCCAGGCATGAGAGTGATTATGAATTTATTGATGTGTTAAGTATATTCCAAACAGGAAAGAAGTCCTGGCTCCTGCCCCAAGGAACTCACAATTTTCAGACAGGTTAAGTTGAAGGAATAATGCGAAATAGCAGTGTGTATGAGATGGTGATTGGCCAGGTTATACCAATATAAGGTTAACATCTTTTTCAAATATAAATTACCTATGGAAATGACTCCTAACTACTCTTTAAACTACGCAGCACCAGATAGTTTTCCCTAGGCCATATAGCAAAATGGTCTTTAATTGGAGTGTGACTCTGGAATGGGTAGTGGCCTTGTAGAATGAGAGAGAAGAGTTTTCTATGTATTAGAAGGCAGTGTGGAAAGAGGTGTTGAAACATTTGTGCAAGAAACTGATAAGTTGGTGGATGAGGCTTGCATCACTGGTGGAGCAGAGGGGGCATGTAGTGACATGAAACAAAACAAGGGGGGGAAGTAAGGAGGGACAGAGTAGTGCAGTGTGTTGAAAATGGTGACAAGAAGTTTCTATTTATATAGTGGAGCCATTGAAGAGATTCAAAACTGCAGGGGTGGGATGGGCAAGGAAGATTTTGGTGGATTTAGTAGAGGCTAATGTGTTTGTGGGGAGGCTGGTAGGGAGGAATGATCAAGACTGGGGATAATGACGGCCTTATCAAGAATTTTAGTTGTAGGGATAGAGAGAAAAGGACACATCTTAGAGATGTGGAAGATGCAGCAGAATTCGGGACAGGGGTTGGTGTCCATGCCATTTAGATTAATCTAACAATGACTGGTGCAAGCAGAATCAGCTGATAGAGTGTGTGATGACATTGGAGAAATGCATATATATATAAAAGCAAGCATTGGGGGAGACAAGGAGAAAGGAAGTAGTTCTGGGAGTAAGAGGATTTCCTCCAAAATGCATATTACTGTTTCTTTAAGGTCCTGGGGCCAAAAGCCTTGCAGAGAGGTATGGGGCAAGGATCCCCTCTCCCTCAACCAAATGGAGATTAGCTGGGAGAAGGGGAACAGCATAAATACCACCTCCTCCCTCAGAGCACAGCAAACACCAGAAGTTACCAGAAGGGAAAGGCTAGCCTTCTGAACACCTTGCAGGCTAATTAAGGAAGGGGACTCTGACTAAATATGGAAGCTGCAGACACAGCTGATTTGGTCAATTTAATGTACCCTCTCTACAAACACGCAAATCATACATCATTTGAAAGCTTATTATGTCAACTTTAACATGAGGTATGATGTGGAGCTGTCGAGTGGTGCTGTTACAACGACACCATCAACATGTTAAAATGGCTACTTTGAAATATTTGCATTCATTTCTGTTAGTTTAATGACAATGTATTATTTCAAGACACAAAATTGGGTTTCTTTATGACCTCAAAGCATCATAACAAACTAAAGGGTAAAACAAAATCTAATACATTTTTAATAGCACTAGTGACATTTCAGGACTTGCCAAATACTCAGCAGCCAATTTTTCAAAACATAGAATATCAGGGTTGAAGGGACCTCAGGAGGTCATCTAGTCCAACCCCCTGCTCAAAGCAGGACCAATCCCCAACTAAACCATTCCAGCCAGGGCTTAGTCAAGCCGGACCTTAAAAATCTCTAAAGAAGGAGATTCCACCACCTCCCTAGGTAACCCATTCCAGTGCTTCACCACTCTCCTAGTGAAATAGTTTTTCCTAATATCCAACCTAAACCTCTCTCACTGCAACTTGAGACCATTACTCCTTGTTCTGTCATCTGGTACCACTGAGAACAGTCTAGATCCATATTCTTTGGAACCCCCTTTCAGGTAGTTGAAAGCAGCTATCAAATCCCCCCTCATTCTTCTCTTCTGCAGACTAAATAATCCCAGTTCCCTCAGCCTCTCCTCATAAGTCATGTGCTCCAGCACCTAATCATTTTTGGTGCCCTCCACTGGACTCTTTCCAATTTTTCCACATCCTTCTTGTAGTGTGGGGCCCAAAACTGGACGCAGTACTCCAGATGAGGCCTCACCAATGTCGACTAGAGGGGAATGATCACATCCCTCGATCTGCTGGCAATGCCCCTACTTATACAGCCCAAAATGCCTTTAGCCTTCTTGGAAACAAGCACACACTGTCGACTCATATCCAGCTTCTTATCCACTGTAACCCCTAGGTGCTTTTCTGCAGAACTGCTGCCTAGCCTCTTGGTCCCTAGTCTGTAGCAGTGCATGGGATTCTTCCGTCCTAAGTGCAGGACTCTGCACTTGTCCTTGTCCTTGTTGAACCTCATCAGATTTCTTTTCGCCCAATCCTCTAATTTGTCTAGGAATGTATGGAATTTATCTCCAGCCATCATTTGTATGACAGCCATGGCACCCCTGATGTATACTGTGGTTTCTTTGTTGCATGATCTTAGATCATGGATTCTTTCAGCCTGAGCATCCAGCTGATGCCCTAATTCAGCTTTGTCTGTTCTTCTCATAGTTCCATTAGCATGGAAGAAGGTCTTAGCCACAGGTCCTATTTGGTGACTAAGAACACTTGCCACTGAAACATCATCTCTGCATGTTGTGAAGGACAATTTCCAGACTGATAGCTGCTGGGATTGTCCGTCCATTGACCGACCTAAATTTGGTCATCTTGGCCATGTCAGCAAATATTTTGATGCCAGATTTCTTGATTGGGCTGGAGAAGCTGTGTGTCCCATCAGAATCAAGTACATGTCTCACAAATCTCTCCATTTGTTCTTCACCAACAGTTGTTATATTCAGTAGAGACTCTTGTATAACCAAGGTTTTGTGCAGTCCTGTAGATATGTTGATAAGCATCTCTGGATGTGATTCAGGGTCAAATGGGTTTGTCATATGGTTGATGACATGGTTGGGAAGAGCTTAACATGCTTTTCATCCCTCTTCAGTTCAGAGGCAAGGACTTTTTTGTGGACTCTGTCTTCACTGCTTTTCGTTGGGCCACTTCTTTCTCTCATAGCTTTTTCATATACATAATATGGAACAGTGCATTGTCATCTCTAACACTAATTTGACCTGTGCATACGTGTCACTGAATTAAGAAGCTGGTTTCTAGAATATTTTAAAGACTAGTGGAGCATGCATAGGCAATTACAAATTAAAAGCTTCAGCCAGGCAGACTAGATGCTACATTGTATGTGCAAAGTGTTACAAATGGATAAGCACTACATTAGGAATTTGTTTACATTTCTGTCTATCCACTATACAGTACAAACTATGGGCACGCTACTGCTACTGATGCATAATCTTCAGTGTGAGACAGATCAGATCAGCAAATTTAAACTGAAAATATAGAAAATTACTTTGAAAGATACTTTGAAAGTTAAGAATATGGGATGTGAAAACATTTCATGTTAACATATTGCAAAATATTGATATTTGCCATTTTTGTCACATGCTAAACAACTTCATCATTTCTGGAAAGAAAACCTTGTCCATGCAATATCAATGAATTTTTAATACATTGTCATTTGGTAGGTTTGACCAATAACGTCAATACTTTATCATGGTTAATTTAAACAGTAAAAACTGTAGTCATGTTGCCGTGTTTGTGGAAATGTGCAAAAAATGACACACTCATTTTGGGTACCATTGTTTCAACTCGCTTGCAGGCCTACGTCACTGCTTGACAGCTCCACATCATACCTTATCTAAAAGTACATAAAATAAGCTTTCAAATGATATATGATATTGGTGTCTGTGGGGTGGGTACATTCAACTCAAAAAATATGGCCCTTTTATGTCTTTAAGGAGGGACTGAAAGGAATAACCTAGAGAAGGACCTATGAAGGGTTCCAGAAACAGAGACTGTTTGCAGATTCAGAAAGGAAAAGTCTCCTGAAGGAAGGCACCAGAGACCACTGGTTGGACTAAGCCCAAACAAACAAATGTCCCCAGGTGTATGTGGGTAAATTCTTACTTATGCTTATGGCTCTTGCTAATAAATGAGATCCTTGGAAAAGGGTGTGCTCTTTGGGGGGAAAATGGCCTTTGTGAGTTTGTTTATAACCTGGGTGAAGGGAAGTGAGGCAGGGCTCATCAATGGCACCATGCCTGACTGAAATGGGTTGCACAGGGGTGACCTCCACACCAGCAGGTGCCTCCTTTTCTCCCTGTACTGTTTCTTTCATGTTTTACTTGCTGCTGTAGAAATCCGGCACCCAGCGTTCTGAGCACCCTTCAGGCTAATTAAGGATAATTATTGCAGCTATGCAATTATTATTTTTAGCAATTTAAATCGCAGTGTTCATTATAATCTTTCTACAGCAACTGACTTTAAAAACATTTGAGAGCTAACTACTTGCAATGAAAATACATCTGCAGAAAACCTATGTGCAACATTTTCTGACTCAGGTTACATTTGTGTTTAATTAAGGAATGGAGTTTATTTAACTTGCAATGAGGATCTACCTAAATCCTTATTAGAGAAACATGATTTCAAGTGTCTCCCTTAGCATTACAGACACACTTTCAAATCTTTTTCTTGAAAGTTTTTTTAATTTCTGCTCATTTATGCATTTTACATTTCAACTGAAAAGCTTTTAATACACCACAATGAAGACTGCAAGAGGAGATTTTAAATTCAAATATAAAGGGCTCTACTTGCGTTGCCTAATGCATGTTATCTTCAGTAATGCTGGTTTCAGAGTTTAATTAAAGTATTATAGTTAGGCAAAAAGCAATCAAATGAGTAATTTACAAAATTACTTATTTAATTTTGTCTGAGCTAACTATGCTGACACTACAAGTAACCAGAATATTAGCTGCATTGTGATCACAATGGCCTTGATCCTGCAAGAGACTGACCAAGGAGGTTAGGTTTTGGTTTTGAAGAACCAGGTATTGTTCGAATACAGCTTCAGTTGAAGTTCAAGGGAGAAACAGTGTACATAAAAAGCTTGCTTCAGCCTCTCTTCAGTTAAAATTAAATATAGAACTGTTACCGCCCAAGTGCTCGAGGCGGACTTCAAATGGTCCGTTGCCCGGTGTGCTTGGCACCAATAAAGACACCGAGGGGAGAAAGCAAGCCAAGTTTATTTCAGAGCTCTGAAATGGCACTAGGAGACCAGCATGTCTCAAATCCAGTGCAACAAATACAAATAACTTTTACCTTTTATACTTCAAGCAGTCTCTGTGTAAGCCTTTGTCCTGTTACTCCCTCTTACACCTCCCACCCCTCCCTTCTCTAGCAGTTACAATTAGAAAAGTTCCCATACGCCTGCTTATCTTGTGGCCTTGCAAGGCCTGTTTACAGCAGTCTGCCTGCTAGAAAAGCTGACCCTTACATTTCTGCTTCAGCTTGCTACAAAGCCTGTAAGCAGCGAGCACAGAAGTAGGTGAGAGTTCACAAGATGGGGTTTGGGGGTGCAGATAGGCCCAGAGCAAAAGAGCTTCATCGACACTTTGGTCTTCCACTCTCCTGAGTTACCTGGTAGCTATGCCTAGTGGCCCCCAACAATCCCTCCTTTGAGAACACTCAACAAACCTTTGTCAGAGTTTTCTCATACTCTAAAGACAAAATGCGATTAAGCTCCATACAATCAGGATTATCAATGAGAGGGTATAAAGGAACTTCTGGGGAGGGAGAGGTACAAATCTTACATATTAGCACTTTACAGCAAATGAGCAAAAGAACAAGAATAAAACATATCACCACACCTGTGAGCAAGATGCGAACAATGTTTCCCCCTATATCCCCTAGTTCCCCTAAACCAGGTATCCAACCCCAAAGGGAATCCAAAATAGTGGGTTCCCCTTCCTGGGCCTTCCACTGGTTAAAGGCCCGTTCTGCTGACAAGATGTGCTTGTTAATGTCCTGTGAAAACTCTGGGACATAGGTACAACACTCTTCTCCAATAAGGGCACAGACCCCGCCTCGTGAGGCTAACACATAATCTAGGGCCTGTCGGTTCTGCAAAGCCAGCAGTCGAAGCTGGTACAGCTCAGAACTTATGCTTTTCTCTATGGCTAGGGTATCATTGGCAAACTGGGTGAGAAATTTAGATAGTCTTCTGTAAAGTTGGGCTAGTCGTCCCACCCCATAGGAAGGGAGGGCTATCATCCCAAACCTGTCTCCTTCACTGATGGGTTCTAAGGTAGCTCTCAAGGACCGATAGTACCTGGGACGACCTGAAGGAGCCTTGGGTAGAATGCGGAGGGGAGGAGCAAGATAGCCTTTGTAACAGCTACCATGCCAACCATTAGGAAGCCATTTGTAGGCACTAGTACCACAAACCCAAAAGGCTTCACCATAACTAGCCCTTCCGTTGTTACCTTGTGAGTCCTGTAGGGTGGTTTGTGGGGAAAGGGTTATCACAAACCCAAATACCCAGAAGACAAGAAGAATTGTCACTAAACAAGTCAAAAAATAACAAGACCAAATACAGAGGCCAGGTCCGCCTTCTGTGAGAAAATAAAACCAATGCTCAGGGTTTTTGCGGGGAGTATGCCGTGACTGTTCAGAAAGATCACAACGCATTCCCAGCGATCCTTACTGTCTTTTGAATAACAGCTTAAGTCCCAAATCGTCGTTAGCAGTCTTCTCCGCAGGCTGGACAGTCCACTGTTTAGGAGCGGGCACTGCTTTCAGTCGAGAGTGATGAATCCAGTTCTTGTGTCCTTCGACCTTTGCCGCTGTATGGGTGACAAGCAGGACGGAGTGGGGTCCCTTCCACTTCTCTTGGAGAGGCTCGTCCTTCCAGGTCCGCACGAGAACGGAGTCACCAGGCTGCAGGGAGTGGACCGGAGTATCCAGCAGAAGAGGCTGCGAATCTTTGGTGTACCTGTGAAGAGAAGAAAGAACAGCAGACAGAGAGCACATATACTGAGACAAGAAACCATACCCCACTTTCCATTTCCCTGCCAGAACTGGGGTACCATTCATAGGCCATGCTCTTCCAAACATAATCTTGAAGGGACTAAGCCCTATCCTACCCTTGGGGAGAGCACGAATGCGAAGTAACACAAGGGGCAAGGCATCAGGCCACTTAAGAGAGGCCTCCTGACAGACCTTTGAAAGGTGTCTCTTGAGTGTCTGATTTGTGCGTTCCACTACTCCACTGGCTTGTGGTCGCCAGGGTGTGTGGAGTTTCCAGGGGATTTGCAGAGCACTTGATATCTTTTGAACCACTTGAGATGTGAAGTGTGTTCCATTATCAGATTCCATCCATTGAGGAAGGCCGAAGCGAGGAATGATTTCCTTGACAAACTTAAGAGCCACTGTTTTGGCAGTGTTGTTGCGACATGGGAAGGCTTCAGGCCATCCGCTGAATCGATCCACTAAAACAAGAAGGTACCTGTACCCTTGAGTCCTGGGAAACTCAGTAAAGTCTATTTGCCACACCAATCCTGGGCCTGGGGTAGGTTCCAGGGTGGCTGGAGGCACTGCTACTCCTGGTCGAGGGTTATTCTTTTGGCAAATTAAACATTCAGCTTGTACCTGTGATGCTAGGGGTTTAAGTCCAGAGGTTAGAAAATATTTAGTCATGAGCTGGGTGAGAGCCTTTCTGCCTGCGTGTGTGGTTTGATGCAGTTTCTGCAACACCGGTCGAATCAGGCCCTTGGGCAGGAGGATTTTTCCCTCTGTGGAATAAAACCATCCCTCTTTTTCCTGGAGACCAAGACTGTCAGCCAGGTTTCTGTCCTCTTGGGAGTACTGAGGGGCTGCAAGCTCACCCACTGATGGGATGAGGGCATGCATTTGGGCATTCTCCTCTGTTGGTGATTTCAGGGTAGCAGCTCGCTTAGCTTCCCTGTCTGCTCTGGCATTGCCCCTGGTTACATCTTGATCTTCCCTTTGATGGGCTTTGCAATGCACCACTGCTACTGCTGAGGGGAGTTGTACTGCTTCTAAAAGCCGGAGAATTTGAGACCCATGCTTGACCGGAGAGCCTTGAGCTGTTAACATTCCCCTTTGCTTCCACAAACCAGCGTGGGCATGCAATACCCCAAAAGCATACTTTGAATCAGTAAAGATATTAACCCGTTTGTCTTTTGCCAGCTCGAGGGCACGGGTCAGGGCCACTAGTTCAGCAAGCTGGGCAGACGTTCCTGCCGGTAAACTCTCAGCTTCCACGGTATCATGAAGAGACACAATAGCATAACCAGCCCTCCTTTGCCCATCCACAACAGTACTACTTCCATCTGTATACCATTCCAAGTCAGCATTTGGGAGTGGCTGATCTTTTAGATCTGGGCGGCTAGAATACTGAACATCTATGATTTCTAAACAGTCATGTTCCTGCCTTTCTGTCTCTGGTAGCAGTGTAGCTGGATTAAGGGAGGGACAGATCTGCAGGGTGACTTCAGGATTCTCTAACAGCTTTGCCTGGTACCGAGCAACCCGAGCCTGTGTGAGCCAAAGACCACCCTTAGTGTCCAGCAAGGCTCGGACCATATGAGGAACATACACTTGCACAGCTCCTCCCAGTGTCAGCTTCTCCGCTTCCCCAAGCACTAGAGCAGTAGCTGCGACCGCCCTCAAACAGGCTGGCCATCCCCTTGAAACTTGATCCAGTTGTTTAGAAAAGTATGCTACAGGACGCTTCCAGGCACCTAATAGCTGAAATGCCCTGTCCGCTTCTGGGGACCAGTGAAAGGGGTCTTGATCCGCTCCCTTAACACATTCATACAGAGGTTTAGCCCACAGTCCAAACTCTGGAATCCATATTCTGCAAAAGCCTGCCATGCCCAGAAATGCTCTAAGCCGTTTGCGGTTGCTGGGGATGGGAACTTGGCAGATAGCCTCCTTTCTTTCGTTTGAGAGCTGTCTCTCTCCCTGCCTGATGTGAAATCCCAGATATTGAACCTCTGTAAGAGCAATTTGGGCTTTGTTTTGAGATACCCTGTATCCTCGCAATCCAATAAAGTTTAGGAGACTCACAGTAGCTCTGAGACAAGGGATTAGACCCACAGCAACAATTAACAAATCATCTACATATTGCAGCAAGAGGGCTCTGTCTGAATTATCCCACTCCTCCAAGTCTCTGGCCAAAGCCTGTCCAAACAGAGTGGGGGAATTTTTAAATCCTTGAGCCAATACAGTCCAACAAAACTGCCTTTTAACCCTTCTGTTGTCCTCATTATGCCTTGCAGTATTTTGCTGATCTCAGTTGCTTGGGCACATTCAGCCCCCCTTCCTCTTGGTTGTCAGCAAAGTCTTGGCTGTGAACACTGACCTTGGACTGAGGCCAGCTGTATTTTCCTCTCAGTTAACTCATTCTGTGCTTTTTCCTCTTCTCCCTTTCTCGGCTTCTTCTAACTTCCAAAGGAACCTTCCACTCTTCACTTATACACCTTTCCTCCAACCATTAACACATACTCATTGCCATCATACACCTTTCCAGTAACATAACTTCTATACAGAGCTTTGAAGCAACAAACCAGGACGAGCACACTCACTTCTGAGGATTCCACTCTGTACAACTTCTGGTGTCCAATAGCTTTCCCTTTTAAACCTTAAATGCCTTCTCTGTCTTCCTCCCCCTTAGCCTTGGCTATAACCTGAATCCGCTCCACTTCAGACAACAGGGTTCCCATAAGTATATTACAATCATCCCAGTCAGACTTATGGAAGAATACACTGACCCTATCTGTGCTGGCCGTTCCTGTGTTCCTGGACGGGCTACCACACTCTCAGTAATCAACGGATACAATCCCACGGGGGGGGGGGGTACTCTCTGAAGCCTGTGGGGGTGGAGGAGCCGAAGGGGACACCGATTCTGGCATTACAACAGTGGGAGGGTTCTGGGGTTTAGCAGCACATACTACCGAGCCAGTCGGAGTCAAATGACACTTGAGCAAAATATCAGTCCTATTTCTTAATACCATAAACGTATACGCATAGAGATGTTCATTCCATTTACCTGTTTTCTGACAAAACAAAAGCAACTGAAGGATCGTGTTGTAATTAAGTGATCCTTCCGTTGGCCACCTTTCTTGGCACTCCAGCTGGTACTGAGGCCAATCAACTGTACAGAACCTTTTCAATTTACTTTTAATCAACTGATCAGATCCAAACACCTTCCAGTTCACCAGAATGCATTCTAAAGGTGTACACTGTACCCTGCCGGCTGTACTCTGTCCCTGCACCATTCTGAGGGAGACTCTGGGCGTCCCCAAGTCACAACAGGTAGACCTCTGGGCGTCCCCAGGTCAAGACAGATAAAGTCCCCACTGGACTATTCCTACCTTATCCACGGGTCCGGTTCTGCACCGTCGCCCTATCGACGGTCCGTCGCCCTATCGACGGGATCGGTTCCCCATCGTCGCCCGCAGCTGCTTCTCCACTGTCTGTGTGCGTTGCACCGTTGTGCCCTCCGGGGTCGAGCAAACCACGTCTCTGCCGAGGCCCCCGATGAAGTCACCGGTGCGCGCTGGGCGTCGGTCGTCGTCGTAATCCGTCGGCCACCAGGAGGGATCCGGGCAAGGCTAAATTTCAGCCTCGAGCCCACCCAGGGACGCCAAAACTGTTACCGCCCAAGTGCTCGAGGCGGACTTCAAATGGTCCGTTGCCCGGTGTGCTTGGCACCAATAAAGACACCGAGGGGAGAAAGCAAGCCAAGTTTATTTCAGAGCTCTGAAATGGCACTAGGAGACCAGCATGTCTCAAATCCAGTGCAACAAATACAAATAACTTTTACCTTTTATACTTCAAGCAGTCTCTGTGTAAGCCTTTGTCCTGTTACTCCCTCTTACACCTCCCACCCCTCCCTTCTCTAGCAGTTACAATTAGAAAAGTTCCCATACGCCTGCTTATCTTGTGGCCTTGCAAGGCCTGTTTACAGCAGTCTGCCTGCTAGAAAAGCTGACCCTTACATTTCTGCTTCAGCTTGCTACAAAGCCTGTAAGCAGCGAGCACAGAAGTAGGTGAGAGTTCACAAGATGGGGTTTGGGGGTGCAGATAGGCCCAGAGCAAAAGAGCTTCATCGACACTTTGGTCTTCCACTCTCCCGAGTTACCTGGTAGCTATGCCTAGTGGCCCCCAACAGAACTAGTTTACTTGAGTTCCAATAAGTTTATATTCAACTGATATGTTGACTTAAAGGTTCCATGTGAATAAGATGGACTTAAATGAAAATAAATGCAAAGTTTTCAAGTTGAAACTTAAGAGTAATACAACTTGAGTGTCATTTTAGTACTGAGCCTCTCTCTGCACTTACTTTTTGATCCCAAAATATTCCATTCATGCTCTATCCATAATTGCAAATACTTCTATATTTAGCATATTTACTAGTTCTTTGCATAATATTTCCATGTAGTATCCTAGTTGCAACTGTTCTGCAAATAGGGTTTGGTATTGTCAGTCTTCCAGCAAAATTTAGTAAAGATGAACAAATTGGTCTTTCAGACATGTGCACTATATGATGCCTTTCTGTCTGATTTTACAATAAAACAGCTTAAACAAAGCTGTATTGTAACTTCAGGAAATCCTAGTCAGAGAGTCTCTGACATACATTCTCAATTGGCACTTACTAACAGATTTTAGAGCATTAAATCTTTTGTGACTCCTTAACCTTCTACACAAATCCTAGATACAATAAGGTAGCTTTAAACAAACCTAAACCATTTTTCTTTAGGTGAAATAAATGTGAAGAACTGAATTTGACATTTGAAAAATGTGATGAACTGAAAAAATAAGTCTCTGGCAAAATAAAACTTATTTAATTAAAAAAGGCAGATGGACTGAAGAGGTCAAGGCCTTAAATATTGAGGAAGCTTGGAATTTCTTCAACACAACTATACAAAAACTATCTGAAAACTTGTCATGTTTTGGAGTGCAATCCAGACCTGTAAGGGGTTGTATCACCACCTGCCTTGTAACTTTGAGTGCTTTAAAATGCTCTGCTGCTGTAGGCCCCTGTCTTTATGCTCCCAAGCCCTGGTTTAGCAACTCTGACTCCAGCAGCCTGCTTGTTATACCACACCCACAGTCTGCTCTCCTCCAGCCTTGGATACTACTAGCCAAGTGACCCCAACACATCCCAAGACCTGAGTTTCCTCGAAACAGTGTGCCCGGAATTCTCCAGCCCTCCCCTGGGCCACTCAGAGAAATAGTAAGGTTAGTTTGTCCCTTCAGAGAGACAATACCCAGCAGCTTGCCACGTTAACTAGAGTTAACAATTACTTTTTCAATGAGATATTAGATGTCCCCTTTTAGATACAGATTATGACAACAGTGTGTTAGGTGTTGTGAGTCTGTCAGGCCTGATAAGAGCTGCTGACACAGAGTAGTGAACCACCATTGGGCCTCTGTGTCACAAAGCTGCAGCCCACAAAGGGAAAGAAACTTGTAGGGAAAGGCTCCCGATGAAAAACAACCTCAAAAAGATTATTGGGAATAAGCAGAAAGCCTACAGGGAGTTGATCAGCTTTGTGGAGGTTAGAAAAGGTAGGAATAAAGTGAGAAAGCAAAAAGTCAAGCTGAATTAGCTCTTGCCAAGAAAATTAAAATAAAAAGAGGGTTTTTTTAGTTATAAAAATAAAAAGAGAATAAGGAAGGATGAGGTTGGGCCACTATGCAGTGTGGATGAGAAGGAGATTAAAGATAATCTAGGTATGGCCAAAAAACTAAATGAATACTTTGCCTCAGTTTTCAGTTATGATGATGATGATATGAAGGCAGTATGGTTGATAGAACTTAATGTGCTCAAATTGGAGGGACTGGATAACTTCTACTGCAGAATATTGAAAGAACTGGCACATGAGATTGCTAGTCAAGGAGCAGGGATTTTTACTAAATCTGTCTATTTGGGAGTAGTGCCATATGATTGGAGAATAGCTAACATTGTACCTATATTTAAGAAAAGGGAAGTGATCCAAGCTATTACAGACCTGCTAGTCTGATGTCAGTGGTATGCAAGGTTTTAGAACAAATTGTGAAGGAAAGAATAATTATATTCATAGGGTTAAATGGTAAAAGGGGTGCAATGCAACATGCATTTAGCAAAGGTAGTTCATGCCAGACTAACCTGATTTCCTTCTTTGAGAAAATAACTGATTTCTAGATAAGAGAAATGCAGTAGATCTAATATACTTGGACTTCAGTAAAGCATTTGACATTGCGCCACATGGGAAAATATTATTTAAATTAGGTTTATGGGGATCGGTACAAGCATTGTAAAGTGGATAAGGAATTGGCTAAAGAGGAGAAGGCAACAGGTTGTGCTGAAATGTGAATTATAGGACTGGAGGGAGGTTACTAGTGTAGTCCCTCAAGGATCAGTCTTGGGACCAATTTTATTCGATATTTTTTTTTGATGACCTTAGCACAAAAAGTAAGGAATGTGCTGATGAGAGGCATCATCAAGAGGAGGTTCAGAACATTATACAGAAAGATCTGGATGACTTGAAGATTGCAGTGATAGAAATGGGATGAAATTCAATAGCACAAAGTGCAAAATCATGCACCTAGGGCAGTGGTGGGCAACCAGCAGCCCGTCAGGGTAATCCATTTGTGGGCTGCGAGACAGTTTGTTTACATTGACCATCCGTAGGCACGGACGCCTGCACTCCCAGTGGCCGCGGTTCACTATTCCTGGCCAATGGGAGTTGCGGGAAGCAGCAGCCAGCACGTCCCTGTGGCCTGCGCCGCTTTCCACAGCTCCCATTGGCCGGGAATGGTGAACCGCGGCCACTGGGAGCTGCGGGCGACCATGTCTGCGGATGGCCAATGTAAACAAACTGTCTCGCAGCCCACCAGCAGATTACCCTGGTGGGCTGCTGGTTGCCCACCACTGCCCTGGGGTCTAATAATAAGAATTTCTGCTACAAACTGGGAGCTCATCAGTTGGAAGTGACGGAGGAGGAAAAAAATGTGGGTATGTGGATTGCTCAGAGGATGACTCTGAGCCACTAATGTGATGTGGCTTTGAAAAGGCAAATGTAATCTTAGAATGTATTAGCTGAGGCATTTCCAGTAAATACAGAGAAGTATTAATGCAATTATACAAGGCACTGATAAGCCCTCACTTGGAAAACTGTGTTCAATTCTGGTCACCCATGTTCAAGAAAGATAAATTTAAACTGGAACAGGTGCAGAGAAGAGCTACTAGCATGAGCAGGGGAATGAAGGGCCTATCTTATGAGAGGAAGCTGGCAGAGCTTGGCTTCTTTAGTCTAGCAAAAAGAAGGCTGAGAGGCAATATGACTGTTCTCTATAAATACATTGGAGGTGGAGGATAAACACCAGGGAGGGTGAAGAGCTATTTAAGCTAAAGGACAATATTGGCACAAGAACAAATGGATATAAACTGGCCAAGAACAAATTCAGGCTGGAAATTAGAAGGTTTCTAACCATCAAAGGGTTGAGTTTCTGGAATAACCTCCAAATAGGAGTTGTGAGGACAAACAACTTAATTAGTTTTAAGAGACAGCCCGACAAATTTATGAGAGCATTTGTGTGATGGGGTTGTTTGTGATGCTAGGGGGTCAGGGCTCAACCGCCTGGGGCTCACTTCTGGTTTATGTCTTATGTTCCTAAAGCTCATTCTTCGGGGTTTCAACTGGACACCGGCGGGACCAGGAAGGGATTCACACACTTCCTATAGTGTATTCTGGGAGGTTTTTAATCTCCTCCTCTGAAGCATTAGGGATGGCTAAGGCTTGAGATGGGGCACTGAGCTGTGTGGGCCAGAGCTCTAAAGTGGCACAGAGCATTCTCTCTCTCTCAGGTACTTGGCTGGCTGGTTCTTGCTTACTTGTGTAGGGTCTAACTTCTCACCATATGTGGGGCTGGGAAGGAATTTCCCCCCAGGTCAGATTGGCAGTGACATTGGATTTTTTTTTTTTTTTTGCCTTTCTCTGCAGCATATGGATGTGAGTCACTTGCTAGGATTACCTGTGTATACCTCACTTGATCATTTCCCTGCCATTACAGGGGTCTCAGGCGCCTGTCTCTCCTATACTCTGCCTGTGGCACATAATAATCTAGTCTCCTGTGGGTTGTAATACTTTGGTCTCATTTCAGTTGTTGGGTTAGTCAGTGTGTGGGTGCTAGCTGGCATTGGTGGCCTGTGATACACAGGAGGTCAGAGTAGATGATGTAGTGGTCCCTTCTGGCTTTAAACTCTATGACTTTATGTATGCTGTTAATGATACACATTCATAGTGCAAATTGGTAAGTGTCTGCTTAACTGCTGTATATTTATAAAATATCTAAAAGTATCTAAATGACTGGATTACAGGTTAGTCCTTCTTTTGAAGTGCACTGATATCTAGTCATTAAAACTCAAATGGAAGAGGAATGGGAGGCATGGCTATATGATGTATTGTACATTACAGAAGCTACATGTGCTGTATGCACTAATTAGTGTTAATTATTCCAATCAAAAGTTTTAGCTGAGGTGTCATGAAGTTACATAATAATAATAATAACCTTGCCAAATGAGGTTTCAGTATCTCCATGGCAACGAATGTTGAGTTTAAAGTTGTAAGCTTTCCATGACTTGGGTAGAGAGGAGACCTAAAATAAAATGCATTGGAACCCTGATAAAGAGAAACTTTTTCAAAATTACCTGTTGATTGGGGTAGCCACGTCCCTCAACTTATATACCTGTACTTCTACAGTGATTGCAATTGTAAATCATAATAGAAACATATTTTTATTTAACACTTTGGATCGGGTGACTTTTAAGAGGGTGAGACTAAGTCCTTCAAAGCATTTGCTTGTGGGTACATTTACAGATTCTCTTAATTCTAATGAAAGGTATTCAGTCTGTTTACAACAAGACCCAGTTTACCAGCAGGTGACTTTCCAGATTATTTTACAGAAAAATATTCATTCCAAAACTTTTGGAGCTATATTTTATTCAGGACTCTGAACTGTCTTGGCACTAACAGAAGCTCATGTCAGCTCTGTCTGAACTATCCAATTTGGGTGACGCTTGGACAGTTTTCTAAAATATGGAAGTGTGAATACATTTTTACTGAGTCTATGATAATGACAATGTACGTGAAAATGCTTTAGGCACTCTGTGTGTGATATATAGTCTGAGTATTTCTCTGTTTTCATTTCTCTGTTTTCATCCTCATTGCCTTATTTAATTACAGAGCAGGTAATGTGGAACTTGGTAGTATTTAATATGATTTTGATTTAGAATCAATATAGAGTACTCGTACGAGCACCCTGCTGATTATTTAAAATACCAACAACCCACATGCATCGGCATATACTGTAATCTCTTTACCTCTCATCAAAAGTCAGATGAAACCAACGTGCCCTGAAGGTCAACAAAACCAAGCTATTTTGGGCCAGGGTAGAAGGGCATTCTGGAGCCTTGGAACTCTTACACAGAATGTCCTGCCAGCCACTCCCCCTGCTGCCCACACTGCAGCAATATATCACAAGGAGAGAGGTAGGTCTGACCTAGACCATTTAGGGCTTTATAGGTCAAAACCAATGCCTTTAAACCCAGCATTATTAAATGTAACAGTTAGGGTGTAATTTCCAGTTCAGATAGAAGCCATACCCACACAAGCTCTGATCAAGCTAGCATGCTAAAAATAGATGTTTAGATATGGTAGCACGAGCAGTGGGATGGGCTAGATAGCATGTGCACAAGCTCCTCTGAAAACCTAGGTATATACTCAGGCAGCTAGTCCATCTCACTGCTTGTGCCACTGTGGCTACACACTGTTTTTAGCACATGACCTTGATCAGAGCTAGCACAGGTCTGGCTACTTGAGCTGGAAATTGCATCTCCAGCTGCAATGTATAAATATCCTTAGAGTCTATGTATACTGACCCCAAGTCACATTACAGGGATCTGACCTTTAGAGCCTTGACTCTGGCCATGTGATTGATGCCAGGAAAATAATTGTGCTTTCCAGCACTGCTGTGGGTCAGACCCTTATTTCACCAGTCACTTCAGAATTTACAATTTCTAGTCTCGCCACACTCTTCCTCATAGGTGAGCCTCTGTGCTGGGCCCTGGTATACTGCTGCAGCCCACCACTTACTAGGTCATTTGTAATGGAGTTCGAACTAGTCTTTTGAGTTCCTCTGTGGGTCAGAGCATGCAAGAATGAGTAAGAGATTACAGTACTGTCTGGTATAATAGCCTGGAAAATGAGAGTACAGGCCACTGCACAAGGTGCACTGAGGTAGATGTTGGGGAAGGGTACTTGCATTCTCTTTCTCCAGCACTCGTATACCCATGAAAGGCAGAGCAAAATCTGTCCCTTACCCTCTCTATGCCAGGAATAGGAATAATAATTACATACCTCATAGTTAGAATGCTTTGGGATCCTCAGCTAGAAGGCACTATAGAAGCACAACATTATTACTACTACACTCTGTAAAGGTAGGACCCATTGATGCAGTTCTTTTTTCTCTCCCGCCCTAACTTTTTATGTGTGAGCACCTGCATCAGACAATTTGCTGAGGGGAGGATTGGTTATCAGAATCCAAACAAGTTTGGTGGGACTCCTTAGGGTAATGGATGAAAGACTACTAATGAATTTGAACATGTGTGCCTCAACTCCTCACTTGTACCTCACATCACCTGAAGAGAGACTCACTGGGAGGTAAAAGTGTGAGCAGAGATGAGGGAAAAAATGCAGTGAGGGAGTCCTTATGGCTACTGAGATAAACTGGGTTCAAAACACCCTATTGTTGATGCTGGGGGAATAAGAACATAAGAACGGGTCAGACCAAAGGTCCATCTAGCCCAGGATCCTGTCTTCCAACAATGGCCAATGCCAGGTGCCCCAGAGGGAATGAACAGAACAGCTAATCATCAAATGATGCATCCCCTGTCGCCCATTCCCAGGTTCTGGTAAACAGAGGCTAGGGACACCATCCCTGCCCATCCTGGCTAATAGCCATTGATGGACCCATCCTCCATGAATTTATCTAGTTCTTTTTTGAACCCTGTTAAGGTCTTGGCCTTCACAACATCCTCTGGCAAAGAGTTCCACAGATTGACTGTGCGTTGTGTGAATAAATACTTCCTTTTGTTTGTTTTAAACCTGCTGCCTATTAATTTCATATGGTGGCCCCTAGTTCTTGTGTTATGAGAAGGAGTAAATTACACTTCCTTATTTACTTTCTCCACACCAGTCATGACTTTATAGACCTCAATCATATCCCCCCCCCCTTAGTCGTCTCTTTTCCAAGCTGAAAAGTCCCGATCTTACTAATCTCTCCTCATACGGCAGCCATTCCATATCCCTAATAATTTTTGTTTCCCTTTTCTAAAACTTTTCCAATTCCAATATATCTTTTTTTGAGATAGGGCAACCACATCTGCATGCAGTATTCAAGCTGTGGGCATACCATGGATTTATATAGAGGCAATATGATATTTTCTGTCTTCTTATCTATCCCTTTCTTAATGATTCCCAACATTCTGTTCACTTTTTTGAGTGCTGCTGCACATTGAGTGGATGTTTTCAGAGAACTATCCACAATGACTCCAAGATCTCTTTCTTGAGTGGTAACAGCTAATTTAGACCCCATCATTTTATATGTATAGTTGGAATTATGTTTTCCAATGTGCATTGCTCTGCATTTATCAACATTGAATTTCATCTGCCATTTTGTTGCCCAGTTTTGAGATCCTTTTGTAGCTCTTCACAGTCTGCCTGGGACTTAACTATGCTGAGTAGTTTTGTATCATCTGCAAATTTTGCCACCTCACTGTTTACCCCTTTTTCCAGATCATTTATGAATATGTTGAATAGGACTGGGCCCAGTACAGACCCCTGGGGGACACCACTATTTACCTCTCCCCATTCTGATATAGCTGTTAGTGCCATCCAGGGAGGAGTGGAAGTAGAATCTGTGGGAAAGAGACAACCTTCAGTGGGCTGAGATTTGCTTGTGGGTAGGTTTAGGCTGAGTATGAGCCTTCTTCAAGGTCCTTTCATCAAGAGAAAGATACGTCAACAAGGCCAAATCTATGGAGGGAGCTGAACTATAAGGAGGATCACCCACACTCCCCATCTGCAATGTCTGGAAAAGGTGTTTAGGTCAGCGGAGGAAGTCTCCGTATGTAAAGAGTTATCTTTCAGGATAACTGGCTAAAAGGATAACTGAATATTTGTCTGCTACCAGCCAAGAAAAGAACCAAGAGCTGCAGCAGATGGAGAGAGAGAGAGATGGAGCCCTAAGGGCGATTGGGCAGACTCAAGGAGGGCATCTGGGTCAGGATCAGAGCCAGAAAAGATCCCGCCTGTTTTCTGCTCTAGAACATACACAGATAGGAGATGTTAAAAGGAAGCTGTTGGTGCCAGACAAAGAGAGGATGATTAAATATCAGAAATATATATTTGAAGAAAAATGTGTCTATTTAACAGCTAATTTTTAGTAACATGATTGTTTTTATTTTTCTCCTCGTTGACTGGTTCAATGAATTCCAGGGTTGGAAGCAGAGTGGGTGTCACAGTAAGAACAATTACTTGGTGTAGGGGGAAGGTTAGGGCACTCATACTGACTCACCTATATACCTATAACTAGATGTTTATAGAGGAGAAAAGCATCTGTTTTATTAACCTTTGCTATAATCATCAGCTTTCTAATATTACATGGGCTCCAGCTTATTTTGGAATAACTGAAGGAATCCTAAATTGCCGTATTGCCAGTATCTTGAAGTTAAGCAGTCTATAAATCTTGTGCCTTACTATAAAATGAATACAGTAGGTATGAATGCTCCACAAAGAAGGTAAAATCAGAACATATCCTGTTAAGGGGATGCACAGGATGACTTCATTCTTACCCTTCAATTACTTTCTGTAATGGAGTTCAAGTTCCAAACATGGATTTCCCCAGCCACCGTCTCCTCTCTCCCCATCCTCCAATACCTTAGTAGCAACATGTGGAACAGCAGGATAACTACTGAGATAAGGACTGGGGGTTAGCCAACCTAATTTCTATCCTTTGTTGTGTCACTGAATTTCTGGGACACCTTGGGCAAGTTACATATGACTTCTCTCAGCTCCATTTATTCTACCACCGAGATAGGCAAAATTTCCTTTTTCTAAACTAGTGTGTATTAATGTTGGTGCTGCTTTGGGGCACACAGTCAAGGGTTCTGTGATTTTTATTTTATTTTTTTTGCAGGGACCCCAACTGGTGTAGACTTCCTGGATAGCGCTCCACTGGGTTGACACCACTGTGAATTCTTTTCAGATCAATAGTTTTTCAACTCTTACAGCCTCCAGGTATAGGGAGTGAGCCCACATGAGACTCTCTATATAGAACAGCATAGCAGGGGAGCCACATGCAGCTCAGTTGTGGGCAGACAGCACTGCACAACATGGAGCCAGCAGGACTCCCAGGTTGTCTGAAAGGTGTCAGCCGGTAGGTCTAATTTCATCCCACCTCTCCATGGAGGAGTGCAACTCTGGCTCACAGGACTGCAGATGTGACCAGATTCCTGTTGCCCACTGCACTTCCTCACAACGTTGGGGAACTGGAACGCAGCAGGCTGGTGGAAGACTAAATTTCTCATTCACACAAACCCTTGAGAGCCCAGCCCTGGGATGCAGGAGAACAGCAGGAGTCTGTCAATGGCCTAAATCTTGCCTCTACCTATGTTTCTGGGAGTCCAATTTTGGGGAATGAGGATGCAGCAGGAGTCTGGCAGTAGCCCAGGTTACTGATCAACTGCTTTTCCCCCTCCATGCTGGTCCTCCACAGCTTTTTCCTATGGTCTTGAATCCCATTGCACTTCACTAAGATTGGTAGCTCCAAAAAAGGTTTTCCAGTTATTCTGTCAGTAACTTCACTAGACACTTAGTCAATGATCTCTACTTTGTGGAATATTCCCATATTCAATGTCTGCAATACCATCCCACCAGTCTCAGATTAAATAAACTTGTTTGGCACCAGCATTGGGGCTTTTCTGACACACAAATATAAATTGAGTTCACTTGATTCGAACAGGCACAGTAGAAGCTTTTTTCAAGATAGCCAGCAATGCATGCTTTTGAGTCTGTGATTAGAATCAAACTCAATTTAGTCCTAAAAAAATTAACATGTACTGCAGCTAGAGACCATCTTGTCAAATGCAACTGTCACTCATTTGTACTCTAGGTGCCAGAACTACTCAGCTTTGTAGGTTTCACAACTAAAATGTTCCCACAGTACGATACTTTTGTAAGACTTGCAACTATGGCACATAGTAATTAGCATTTTGCCTTTTTTTGGTTTCCTTTCCCTTACCTGTTTGTTTTTTGTTTTTTAACAATTTTCAAAATCTTTCTCTTGCTAATTTGCAGCAAAGAAAAAAAAAACTAAATACATATGTTCTGGATCATTAGTCTTTTTGTTAATACAGTTCTATTTCTAATTTTTAATGAGCTGACTCACTGTTTGCTTGCCAGGGACTCTTGGTAAAGAAGAAACAGTTTTTCTCATGTGCTGTAGCCTTCCATAAAGCCATTATATCTATTTCTGCATTAGCACAGAATTTAAACTGCTCACCAAAACAGCCAATAATCTGGAGCCCTGTTCCTTTCCATGGAAAAACACACCTGCACTTCCACCAGCAGGTGTAACAAAGAAGGATATCTCCTGGATGTGACAGTCACATAGACTGGTGTGTGGTAAGGTTTATATTTGCCATATCATGTTCCATGCCAGCAAGAAAAACAATAAAGGAAGCAGAGCTCTATGGTAAAAGTCCCATTTCATTCAGCCCAGAAGGATGCTAGTATTGATATCCATTCTTTAAAATCTAAAGAACTAAAAATGTCTTGAGCAAATGACATCTCCCTGTAACAGAGTACTGGGCCTTGGGGTGTATGTGTGCATCTGTTACAGCCCTGGAGCCTTCAAAACTGGGAGCTGTAGGTCAGTGTGTAGCTGTGTGAGTGAGCCAATGACTGCATGGGGAGTGAGTGGGTAATGCTGCGGGGAGGCAGGGAAGGCACTAGTGATTCAGATAAATGGATCTCCATAGCTAGAACTAGATTTCCCCAGGGCTGTACTGGCCACCGTCTTTGTCGCCTCTCTATAGTAAGCATTTCCTTTGAAGAGTGAATCTGTTGGACTCTTTATATTGTTGACACGCTGAGCTCTTGGCATTTTTTCCTCTCCTCCCGATTTTTTTTTCTTTTTCTTTCTATGGGGAGGCAGATATAGGCCGGCAGTTGAATTTTTGAATGTGCAGACTGAATTTTTCCATCTCTTCTCCAAATCTGAACAGTATTTTTGTTGCAGGAAATGTGGGAGAAAGCAAAACTTCTACTTAAAACATGAAATAAAATTCATGCTCCTGAAAAGTTTAAAAATATACTCTAAAGAAATGCCTATGAACCTGCAAGTGGCTGGAAGTCAGTTCATCCATAAACAACTTCCTAACATGGGATGGCTACACAAGACATCTTAGAATGAATGGCAAGGAGGGATTTGGATAAAATTGTACAATGTATCAATAGTATTATGGTGCAGCCTACACTGTACCAAATAAAAAGACCCCATAGCATATAATCAAATCACACTTAAGCAATTGTGGCATTTTTTGCTGGATTTTAAACAAAGGAATGTTTTGCTTATCAAATATTCTTGCATAATGTTGTCAGTTTCCACTAGATTCATAGACTTTTCTTCATTCTTACAGACACTAAATATGCATAAGTAGGGAATATTAATTGGACTTCCCTGTTCTATGGGCTCATTAAACTCACAGACCTCAAGGATTTTGAAGAACCTTTCAGGGTCTGTAGAGAAGACATGCATAATCCATTTCCTTCTGTATTGGGCATGGTAAGGGTATTTTGGTTCACATTGTTGAGACTGCAATGATGTTATGTGATCTGTATTGTTTGTGTACCCTTTTATTTCTCGTCAGTATTTGTTGAATCTAAAATTTCAAACCCACATGTTTTATAAAGGTTGTAATTCTCTTAGCATTAATTTGATGCTGCTTTACTCTTTCTTTAAGAAATACATATTTGAAGTTAAGGTACAGTGGAGACCTATAATAATATGTGTTCTAATTCCAGACACATCTAGCTTAATTAAGCTTTTTAATGTCTACTCCATCTCCATCTAATTTTCTTTGCTAATATGATTCTGATGCAGAATATATAACCCAACTCAGGACCTTCCAAGCCACTTTGAATAAATTTTAAACTGGAGGGGTGATATCCAATATTATTCATTATCTCTGATGGGCATTTCTAGGCAGCTTTCTGTCTTGCATTTTGAGAAGTTGCCAGCTAAAACTGAAAATTCCCTTAGTTTAGTATTCAGAGAATTTCCCTCTGTTTGAGTATTGAGAGCTGGCTGAATCTGGCAGGTAGGGAAATTTAAGAAGCGAACTCTTCCAACTTACTTCTACATTTTTTTTTCCACCAGAGAAATGTTGGACATTCACTTTTGCCTTCTATGCTGTTAAAATGTACAGTCTGATCCTGTTCCTGTTGAATTTAAGAGAAAAACTCCTACTGACTTCAATAGAAACAGAATTAAACCCCTTATTTTGAACTATTGTTTAAAGGGAAAAATATGTCTGTGCACTATAAGGACAGAAAAACTACATCCTATTTAGTTCTGTTTGTTATGGCAGTTGTCTAACAGATCTGACTGTGGGCAAAGTGTCCATGTCTGTGCTTCCAATCTCTATCTTTTCTTATGAGTGTGTCTATATGTGTACAATTTAAGTGAAATCTTGGCCCTGTTGAAGTCAATGGTGGAACTCCTTTAGGCTGTCTATTTGTCTCCTATGGCAGGAGCTCTAGTCAGGATTACTTTCTGAGTTCCAAGCCTTTTCTTTACCAGAAAAACATTTACACAACAGAAAGGCTTGTCCCAGTCACTATGTGAGAAGTACAAAAACTTCAGCTATGGAAGGTGTCAGTGGATGTTCCGGATTGTGTCATTCCTTTCATTACAGTAAGGTGTGCCATGTATGTCTAAAGAATGCAATCTCTTTGCCCATTTTTATAAGCATTTTCTGTTAATCTTTGTCCCCACATATTTTCTGTTCTGAAATAAACAAAATAAATCGCTAATTTTCAGTAAATTGTACTTTTACGTATTAAATTGTACGTATTAAGTGAAGACTATTCATTATCTGAGCTATTTTTTCCCATGAAAGATTTCAAACAGATTCATTCAAATTTTTGATGGGAAAATCTTGAAACAATTTTTCTTTTGTTTAGATTTAAATCAGACAGCACAGAGGAGCAAGCACCCTTCACAAAACCAGAGGAGAAGCAGCAGTAGTGGTATAATTATTTGTTTAAAAGGGAATAGCTTCAACAGGAAAGAGAGACCTCACATAGAATATAACCCACATTGCCTGCAATGTGGCAGACCCAGGTTCAAATGTGGCAGACGCTGTTCCAAATCCAGCAGAGAGGGGTCTTGAACCCAGGATCCCACATCTTGATCAAGTCTTTAATAACTGGGTTATGCAGAGGAAACCACCACTTCCTCCTACTGCTTGTGATAGTGCCTAAGTCTCCTTGTGAATCTAGCAAAAAATTTTTGGATGAAACTATCTGGTGATTTTGTATTGTATTCATAAATAGTTCAGTCAACCTAAAACTGCATTTTTCAGCGAATACACTTGGTCTGAAAAATTTCAGCCAGGTGTACTGCCAACATCTACAATTTAGTATATCCAGAACTGAATTTCTTCTCTCTCCTCCCAAACTTGTTCCATCACTATCATCCACATCACCCAAACTTGAATGCTGATTGGCCATCCTCTGTTGCTCCCTCATTCATCCCCCAACAGTGACTTGCAAGTGTGAACTGTTACTACTTGCTCTGTAATATATTTTAAATCCCTTCTTTCCGCTACACCTCTACTGCTAAATCTCTGTTCTATACCTCAGGTAGCCATTTTCTCAATTGGTGCAATTTTTTCTTCTGCATCTCACTTTTTACCTCACCTATCCAACTCTATACAAAATACCACTGCTTTTTATCCTTGCCATTTGAACCCCATCATACGTGCTTTTTGGAATCTCTTCACTTGGCTCCCTTCATTTACCACATCAGCTTCAAGCTTCTCATCCTCACCTTGAAGGCTTGGCCTCCTACTGAATTCTCTGCTCTCATCTTTGCTCTCCTCCTGCTACTCTCTGCTTCACCCCTTCCATTCTATTCTCAACACTTGGAACAGGCTTCCAGTCCAAGTATGCCAAGCACTTTCCCACTCCAGGAAAGTCTGCTACTCTCATAAAGCTTTCTAATGTTAATCTCTTCTCAGATTAGACATATGCGCACCTACACATGACTGCTCTATCTTAGGTGTTTCTAAGGTAACTATCCCCATCGTATCTAAGCACCAATATGTGTATTGCATGGGTTGACTTGAAACCTTCTCTGTCATTCCAAGGTGCTGTTTATTCTGTCATACTCTATAAATAAGACACCCTTTCCAAAACATTTCTACTGTTAAGATACTGAAAATGCAGATAGTTTGATGTCTTTGAAAAACATGCCATTTAGTATCTTATATAATGATAAAGATACTGAATAAAAGGACATTTGTCAAACATAAGCAAATTAGGGTTATGGGTATTTGTAGTACTATAGTATTGTGGTAGTATGGGTAAGTATGCATGAGTTATTTGTTCAGTAAATAACATAAGTGATTAGTATCTTTTTTGATATAGTGTAGTGTTGAGGTTGGTTGTCATTGTCTAAAGCACAACTCTTCAGGTCTTGGGACTGTCTCATCCAAGCTATGGTCTGTCTTTCTCTGAATAAATATTTTTCTCTATTCTGTAGAAATGGGAGAATGTCTCCCAGAACATGATACATCTAGGCTTTTATCAAAGGTGGATGTGGAATGATTGTTTAGTTCTCTAATATGTCCTCATAGTATTTATAATATACTTTTTTTACTTACCCTTAATAAAATATTTTAGTCACACTCTTTGAACAGCTGCATATTTTTGGCTATTACATGTAAGCTTAACCTGGGCAACTGACTTCTGGAAAAAATATGTTGGGTTTACTTTATTTTTTTTTTTTTAATGAGCACACAAAATAAAACTTGCTCGAAGAAAAGAGGCACTGGTTTTCTTGGAGAATTTCAGAATCCTCTGAGTACTTTAATGATTTGTTATGTGTGACTGCGTGGGATCAAAAAAGGCCAAACCAAGCCATTTGCTTGTCACATGGTAATCACTCCCTATAGTAATTTTGAAGAATTGTTTATCTGCAAAAGGTAGATTAAAAGCAAAACAGAACTATATATCTATGTGCAATCCATAAGCAGTGTGTGTGAAGCACCAGTGGGTATTGAAATCTTTGTAAGATATTAGCAGTGTATGCAGACAAATAACTTTAAAATATGTACTATAATTTATGTACACAAATGTATATACAATTTTATTAATTTTTGTAATTAAGAAAAGAGTATGAGGATCTGGCACTTGAAGAGGAAGCTGCTTTAAATTATGCCAGCTATCAACACCCTAGGAGCAGCAGGGTGTAGGGAAGTCCCACCTAGAACCCTTTCTCTGTGGTGTCAGCAGGGAGAGATAATGGTGTAAAAGTCAATGTCAGTACCATACTACCAAAGGAGCCCCCTACATGTGGGCACCTACTTGGGGTGTAGGACTATACTCCACCAGTGGTATGGCATAAAGCAACTTGCAGGATCTGGGCCCCACACTCTAAATATTGTCCATTAGTAAAGTGTATATTCCATATCCTGCTTGATATTCATGCCTTTTCTTCAGAAATGTTGTCTGCAGTCTCAAAAAATCCTCTCTTAAAGGGCACAACTTCCTTTCTCTGTGTGATGAAAACATAATGGAAATAGAAAATTCTGGATTCTCCACAATGAATCCTCTGCTTCCTTTTTGCTGGTACTGCTTTTGCATAACACTCATCCCCCGTCATATACACATTCTTCTAATTCCCAAACGATTTTCAGGAGGCTATGCTAAAATACCATTCTATATACAGTAGGGTCTTCTTGAATATTAACAGCTAGTAGATCAGACATAACATTCGACCTACAGTCAGCTGGATTGAAACATTCAGACCCTTAAGCTAACCCTTACAAAATCTTTATTTTTACTTCTCATTTTTTTCTTTTAAGATATGTACTTCCCCTCTCCCCCCCAAAAACTCCACAACTTGTAAAAATCAAATTAATGTCCTATTCTCCCTATGCCCCATTTTGCACATTTTGATTTATTCCCGCACTAACTTAAAACCAAAACCACAGGCATGAAACTATTGTGTACAATGTGAAAATAAGTAATTTCATGAGAACCTCTGCCACATTCCTGTTCTTCCTCACCTCATCTGAAGCCTCTCTCCCTGTCATACCTCACCTAGGGCCAGCTCCTGCCACCATTACTTATGATGAGTAGTACTTTACTCCATGAACAGTTCCATTGAAGTTCCTTGGCACAGTAAGGTACTCCTCAATGTGAGTAAGGAAGGCAGACTCCAACCCCTGCATTGGAAGATCATGAAGCTGGTTCTGTGTCTTATTTACTTGGCACTGAATCCAAAACCTTCCACTCATTTCATTGGGCTAGGATCATGAACCCATGAAGTACTCAATACGCTTGCATTCTATATGCCTTTTTAATGTATATATTCTGAATAGCCATCCACGTGTAAAATGCTTTCAAAATAAAACATATCTAAAATGTCACCACACTCCCTTTTCCATTTGGGTATTTTAGCCCTAAATAAAAGGTAAATAAAAACATTGATCTTTCACCTATTGTTTTTTTTAAAATTTATTCCAATGATAAGGCTGGGTGTCACTTTGACGGAAGAGGGGAATAGTAGGCACTAGCAAGCATTCTTTTCTGTATGTTTTCAGTCATTTTAAAGAAGTGCTCACATTAGATGACAACAGTAACAGCCCTGAGAAAGTATTAGCCTTCTAAAAGAAGTTAGGGCACCATGGTAACTATTATTTCCAGCATTCACAAGATATGAGTTAATAAGATGTCTATCACTATTTATGGAAAATATCTTGCACAGATAAAGGAACTAAAAATCTATTGCTTTACTCTGATTCAATCTTGGGCAAATCCTTTTCTTTAAAGGTGTTTGAGCTTAAAAATATAAAATGAAAGAGGCTTTTCTTTCTGTAATCTTATCCAGAGAAAAGGCTAAGCAACTTGTGATTGCAAGATAATGTCTGATAGTGTAACTCTATGAAACAGGAAATGAATTATAAAACACCCCATGTAGCTTCTTTTGTCCTCTGAAAAACTGAAACAATAAAATATTTATCATTGTCAGTGATATCCATCAGGTAAATTCCTAGGGGAGAGTTCTATCAGCAGTGAATTGAATTTAATAGTTAAGCTTATAGACTTATATTTGTATAATAATTGATTTAGCTGTCAAAGGTCCTGATCTTGGAAAGATTTAAGCATATGCTTAAGTTTACATATGAGTAGTGCCAAAAGTGGGACTATTCATATGCACATAAGTCTTTGTTGGATCAGGGTCTACTTTATTACTGTTATGTTCAATGCACAAACAATTTGCTTCAGTACACTGGCACCATATTTAAAATAAACAAAAATATTTAGGCATGAATTCTCAGTTACACTGAGGCCTCTTTAAACTGGTAGGTTGGTGTAAAGGGGCATCAGTGGAACTGAGAATAAGGTCCTTACTATTTTAGGCCATAATCTAGCAAAGCACTCGAGCATATGCTTAATTTCAAAACCATGAGTAGTCTCAATGAAGTCCCCTTTAAAGAGAAAAATATGCTTAAATGCTTTCCTGGATTGAGGTCTAAATTTATACAAGATGAAATTTCATATCAGCCAGGGATATCACCAGCCTCATCTCAGTGCGGGGGAGGGGCTGAGATGGGGTAGGCAGAAAATTGAGGGGTGTGTGTCCCCCCGCACCATGAGGCCTTGCACCTCTCTGTGGCCCTGCCCCCACTCCTCCTTAGGTAAGTGCAAGCCCCATCTTCTCCTTTCCACCCCCCTAGTCCTGTTCCCTGGCCAGGTTGGAGACCAGAAGCTAGAGCCGGGCAGTGTGGGGTGGCTATTGCACTGGCTGGGGCCAAGGTGCGAATGGCCACAGCATTCCCCTGTCTCCTCCTCCTGCTGGTGCCCAGGGCCAGGGCTGCTCCATGCCACCCTTCAACTGTTTGCAGCCGGTAATAGCGGGTCAGTCTGGGCTGCAGTGGGGAGCCCTGGACACTTCATCTACCCTGGGCAGCGTGCCCCGGTGGGTGTGAACATGGGCTGGGGGTTGCTCTCAGGTCCCCCAGTCTTCTGCCCGGGCTTACTGCTGTGCTGCTAGCAGCAGAGCTGAGCGCCTGGCCAGCAGCTACCGTTCTCTCCGTTCTGCCTTCAGAGCTGGGCAACCAGAGAGTAGCGGCTACTACGGAGTGGCTACAGGGAAGCTAAGGCAAATTTTGGGGTGGCTATAGCCCCCACAAGTCCGCTTAGCACTGCCCCTGATTATCAGCATAATTAAAGCATAAACCTGAATCTAAAATAACATGAATTCCTTAGATCCCTTTTGTATGTCTAACCCTTCTGCCAGGTGCTGTCATCTGCAACCAGAGCACGTTCAAATAACTAAGGGTCCCTCTTAAAACGAATGCTCAGGTAAAATCCTTGTCTTCAGTGGGAATTCCATATGAATAAGCACTACGGGAACTTTCCCAAGGAATTTCCCCCTAGAAGTAAAAGATAGAAAATTAATCTCCATTTTACTGAATTCACTGAAGACATGTCTCATGCACTGAATGGTGTTACCCCCGGAGGGCTATGCTGTGCACTGCAACAGATTGATTTCCATGTGTGTGGGGGAATAAGTAGGTGTAAAGACTGAAAAATAGTAAATGATTCAGAAGTGTGTGTGTTTACTAACTGATTTTTCACAGTTTTTGATTTTTAAGTGGACTGAGCTCTCCAATGTAAATAAGTTTGTTCATCATCACAACGAAACTAGGATGTGATCCACAATGAACAGTAGGATGACTCGGAACCCAAGTTGCTTTTAAAATATTTTAAATTATCATGTAAATTTTAACATTTCTATAGTAAAAAAATTTCATCAACTAGAGCCAAACAAATAGATCCCAATACAGTGGAGGAAGAAAAGCCTGTCATTTAAGGGGTGCAAAACGGTCTAAAGTGCAGCTCACCCAATAATTGTGTCACACCTTTTAAACTTTTCATCCAGAAAGGTATTAATTAAAGTTTAGGGCCTTGCATTGGAAAACAAGCTAGAAATTTGTTCCTGTCAGAATCAAAAGCTGTTTTATTTCCTTGTTCACTTGTTGAATGATACTGGGCACATGGTGGGGTGGACTTCATGTTTTTACCAAGCAATGGATAGTTACCTCACTTATCTGTGCTTTGCAGACCTAACATTTTTGTATCTGACAAAAGGTAAGTGAACACACATCTTACTGAAAGTACATAATATATTTAAACGTTCTGTTGTTGCACTCACCTGGAGCTATATGATGATATAGAGATTGCCATTTTGTATTTCCTGTGAGCTGAATACAGTTATATTCAAGTACTAAATAATAATAATAATGTGAACTCATAGCACAGAATATTTTAAAGGCCATATAAGGTACTACAAAAAATCTCTGTTTAAATTAAATGGAGTTCAATCAAATGCTGATTCAAAACTGTATTGTAACTAAGTAAACAGAGTATCCTCCAGAATTGACTTTTTTTGTCCCCTGTAACTTTTGTATGGCTGAAGGAGAATAATAAAAAAAAAATTCCATGATTGACCGAGATGCCCAATAACATGGGCTGATTACCCCAGACATGAATGTAATAGATTTCCCTGTGGTAATAGATCAGACCTAGTCAATATGGTATGTTTAACCAGAAGAACTATATAACAGTTCTATAGTGCAGTAAGAAAATGATGCAGTCATGGAAAAAGAGTTTCTAAATTACCTGTGAATGTTTCAACCATGATTAAAAAGACACCATAGATATTAATTAAAAAAAAAAAAACTAGTGACAAGAAAATTTGATTAAATAGATTGGTCCACCATCAAAAATGTCAGCAAAATAATGTTAAACTATCTTTATTCATAAACAAAATTCATTAAAAATATTGCCTAACAGAGGCAATGATGTGGACGTCCGAACATTTTTGGAGGACAATACCTAATTTGACATTTTGAGGATGCCCCTCTCAAAAGGAGACAAGTTTTTTTTTAAATTTAAAGTCGAATTTTAGTATTTCTTTCTTGAGGGTG
This sequence comes from Emys orbicularis, assembly GCF_028017835.1. Classification (NCBI taxonomy): domain Eukaryota; kingdom Metazoa; phylum Chordata; order Testudines; family Emydidae; genus Emys; species Emys orbicularis. The sequence continues at coordinate 96,949,266 of NC_088688.1, read as the reverse complement.
GGATGGGCAGGCCTCCAGTGTGTGTGTGTGTGTGTGTGTGTGTATAGAGAGAGAGAGAGAGAGAGAGAGAAAACATGCAAATTTTCCATCTATTCTGAAGTCTGCTCAGTATGGACTAAGGTCACATTCACTCCATCTTGTGAAAGCCAGAGTAGTTGGGCTCCATGTGGATGGAATGGAATGAGGTGACATTTATTCTCCCATGAAGCTTCTTCACACCCTACAGCTCTAACTCTAATCTATGAGCTGGAATAGTGACCTCTACCCATCTAGCCTGCTTGCACAGAGCCCTGGATCTGCATAAATGGGTATCTGCAGTGCCTCATCCATTCCCAAAGTGACTATTCGTTGGTGCAGAGACCTAGGAGCGCTGCCAGCTTTTCTGCCGCCCTAGGCGGCGGAAGGTCCCGCCCCGAAATGCCGCCCCCCACAGAGGCGGCGGAACGTCCCGCCGCCGAAATACCGCCATGGTCGCCGCCCCCCAAATTGTAGTGCTCTAGGCGTCCGCCTAGGTCGCCTAATGGGTTGCACCGGCCCTGCAGAGACCAGGTCCCTAAAGGCTGCCTGTACTCTTCTGTGCAGATAGCCAATCTCATATACGGCTTCTATGTGGTGTTTAAGTAGTGCTTGTGCTAGCCCTCCATATCATGGGTGAATTTCATCTTTGTAGCAGATTGTGTATTGTTCAAACATCCTCTGAATACTGTCTCAGCAAGAGTGGAATCTGAGAAGTTTTCTTACTATAATTAATGAAACTTATTAAATATGCTGGAAATGGATTCTAGTTCAAGCAATTTAGTTATTTAGTTCTGTTGTAAATTTGCTGCCTGTTCTTATACCAGATAAAATACAAGAGCCTTAATAAACCATCCTGTACAATTTGTTCATGCTGACTAGCTACACTCCTCAGAGACCTTGCAAGTATTCCTGACAATGTCACAGTGGAGGATTATGACCCTTGACTATGAAAAGAAGGAAGAAGAGAAAATAGATATAATTAAGATGTAAATATTCAGAGCTTGATCCTGCAGTCTGTACTCAATTCTCATAGACTTCAGTGAATAAACACTATATGCTAGGGCTTCTAGGAAGTAGAATAAACATATTGCATAATCTGTTTTTTTTTTTTAGAGTCACATTTACTTTATTTTAGAGCTGAGAATACTTTTAAAAATATGTAATACAGAATAATAAACATTTATAATTTATATTTCCAGTAATTGAGTGATGGTATAACCTACCTATTCATGGTTTACCTGCATTGTGCTAGTGGTGAGGAAGAATGGTCTAATGGATTGGGTACTAGAGTGGGACCAAAAAAATCTGCATTCAATCCCTCTCTGTTGTAGACATCCTGTGTGACCTTGTGCAGGTCACTTGATTTATTCTGTCTCAGTTCCCCATCAGTAAAATAGGGACAGCTCTTTCCTACCTCACAGAGGTGTTGTGAGAATAAATTCCATTTAGGATTGAAAAGTGCTCAGATACTGTTGTAATAATGACAGTAGGGATTTTAAAAAGGAGATAAAAGATGAGGTAGTGGAATTTGATATAGTGCATCTTTAGACAAAGGTGATTACTTTAAAATGTGGAGTCTGCATCTGCACCCAATGAAGTCCATGGCAAAACCCCGGTTGACTTTTGTGAGAGTAGGACTGGGCCTTCAGTATTCTGAACAGTATTTAGGCCAGCAGCAGACATCTTTGATTTGGTCAACTTAATGTACCCTCTTTCTACACATGCACATCATACATCATTTGAAAGCTTATTATGTCTGCTTTAGGATGAGGCATAATGTGGAGCTATCAAGTGGTGCTGTTGCCATAGAAATGGGGATAAACAATGACACTGTCAACACATTAAAATGCCCACTTTGAAATATTTTCATTTACCTGCTAGTTTAATGACTCTGTGTATTATTTCAAGACACAAAATTGGATTTCTTTATGACCTCAAAGCATCACAACAACAAACTAAAGAGCAAAACAAAATCTAGAAATAAATGTGTACAGGTATCATTGAAATGAAATAATGTGTGGTCTGAGGTCTTTTTGCAGTAAGGAACAGGAGCCGCAGCCATTAGCTTAAAGTGGGGAGTCACATCCCATCTAAACTGTACAAAACAATAGAATATCTGGTTGTTAAGAAAGCATTCCTGCCCTAAGGAAGTATAAGCACCAAGAGTGACCAGATCAACAGACAGACCTTAAGATGAGAAAAGAAAACTTTGCAAGATAACACTCTGTCTGGCAAAATCCGTTTCAGTTGAGAAGATCTATACTTCCCTTTTTGTTTACCTTTGATTGTTTCTGTCTGTTCTTTAATTACTTCTGTCAGTTGTGCAAATGATTTCACAAAATTTAAATTAACTCTTATGTAAAAGTGGTGGGCTAGGATTGGTGAAAAATACTGTTTTGTAATATTTTAGTTTAAAATTATTGGTTAAGGTATAGCTAAGTAGGACCCAAGTTTTAACTATATAAACTGAGGTCCAAGAAGGAATTCTTTGGAACCTAACTCTGGGACACATCCCAAGATCAAAGCTGCCAGACCTCAACACCCTGCTGAGATACTGTGCAGAAGCCAGAGTCCCGGATGATCTAAATCTTGATTGGCCATCAAGAAAAGTTTGTCTGCTTTATTGGAAGTGCTGAGCATTGTATGCTTAGTGTGTGTATTCTGTTGATTAACTGTTAATAAATATAGGTTAAGGATATTACTGTGTAAGGCCCTTTCACTGGGAAAGTGTCCCATAGAGCCCTGAGTCCACTGAAAGGGGTGTTAGCCCTGAGCATATGAAGGGGTAAAGTTGGGTCTCTTACTTCCAGAGTACCCAAAAGAGAAGGTAGGAGGCTGAGAGTCCTAAATTGTGCAGGTAACAGATGGTGACATTTCTAGTCACCATCATTATCATCATCTTGTTCATAATCATGATCTCTGTTGAGAATGTGTGGGTTACAACAGTCTTCATTGCCTTGGCATGTACACTGTTCTTTGCAGGGAAGACTATTTTGAGTACAGACATGACTGTGCAGTTACCCCTATTGGTATAGGCACAGATAAGGTCTTGTAGAAGCTGAGATGCCATTGGGCCCTTGAAGAATACAGGAAGTAGTTCATCACCCACGTTTTTCCATCTATGTTGTAGTCGTGATCCAATATCTGGTTTACCTATGAACAGTGATATCCAAATTTTTGTTTGCCAAGCTGCTCTTTTGACATGCTCTTCAAAACTATCCTTACATAGTGGGAATTTGACCAATGACTTGTTCTTTTTGATGGCTAGATTAAGGTGAAAGCAATTCAGGTCTCTGTGGGTCTCTTTTTTTCCCCCTTTTCTTTGCTCTGCATCTTTTCTGTCACTCTCTCCCAATTTGGCAAGATCTCTCAAGCAGTAAGCCCCCTTCGTTTTGACAACATTAAACACAGATTTTCTCCCTCGCCCCCCCAATACCAAGTAGGGATGACATATAGTCACATCCTGTTAAATCATATACATCAGGAAGTATGTTGCAGAAGGCAGGAGTGACAGCTTCACAAATTGCATGCACAGGTATGAAGCGATACTTGTCAGTTGTGCTGCGAATGGTGCCTGTTTCAATCCACAGGTTATCGACGTGTTCCATTTTTGGAAAGTAGTGAACAGCAAGAACCAGAACGTCTGTATCCAGTTACCTAATTACTGATTCCTTTGACACCAAGAGATCCAAAAGCCTTACTGGCACATACAGCATACAGAAGCATCCTGGTGTCTGCTTCCTCTTGAGTACTGTTCACGTCTTAGGCTTCTTCATCATCTATACTGGTGATAGACTTTGCTACTTCACCATTGGAAAAGCTTCCAGCAAAGAGGAGTATTTGTGCTGGATATGCTCCTACTCTCTCAGGTGTATTTTGAACCATATATTCACAGAGGAATTTTACAAATGACTGCTTGTTGGATGTCACATTTAGAAACTTTTTCCATGGAGGCACAGGGCATCCACCAATCACCTGGTATTTCCTGCATCCCACCTTAGTTCCTGTCCGTCACTTCTGCAGTTTTCACAGCATTACTGTTGTCCTGTCTGTCAAATACTTTGGTTACAGAATTAGCTTTGGCAAGTCCTGAAACGATTTGACTCAAATACTCAGCAGCCAATTTTTCAAATGTATGGAATTTATCTCCAGCCATCATTTGTATGACAGCCATGGCATTTCTAATGTATATACGGTGGTTTCTTTGTTGCATGATCTTAGATCATGGATTCTTTCAGCCTGATGCCCTAATTCAGATTTGTCTGTTCTTCTCATAGTTCCATCAGCATGGAAGAGGGACAGAGACACAGGTCTTATTCGGTGACTGTAGCGGGGTGGTCACCCCGCTCCTGCCCGGAGAGGTTAAAAAGCAGCCCTGGGGAGAGCTGTGGCTGGGGAAAGGTTGATTGGGGAAGCAGCCTCAGCTGTGGCCATGCCCCAATCAGGGCCCAGCTGGCCCTTATAAGAGAGCAGTGGGCCAGGAGCAGAGAGTCTCTCTCGATATTGAGAGGCATGGGCCTGGCTGCAGGGAGCTGACCAGGGTACCTAAAGTGGAGCAGGGCTGGGGAAAGGCCAGAGGAGCTGGGGAGCTCCAGCCTGGAAAACCCCCAGGCTGCAGGCCTTGTTAAAGGCCAAGAAGGGTACTGGGGTTGCAGAGGGGCTATACGGGGAGACTTTGGCAAACCAGTAAAGTGCTTGAAACCACTATGGCTTATTGTTAAAGGCAACCTAGTCAGCAAGCTGTAAATTGGCCATTGAGCAGTCTCAGCTTGACCAAGGCAAGGGTAGGGAGGGGGGGAGTTTTAGGGTGCCAGAGAAAGGGAAGCTTGACCCCGCGTCCTTCCTGATAAGAATTGTGTTGACGTTGCTGATACATGTATTTTAAAAGAGCAGGATGTACCCTCAGGAATGTCTATTGGGGTCTCAAGGCTGCAGACTCTGGAAAAAAACCCCAGCCTCTTGCTTGCCCATTGGAACTATTTGCTTGACAAGTTTTCTTTAGTAATAGAATGACATGTCCCGTAATGTATAAATAAGGGGGAAAAGTTTCAGGTAGGGGGGACTCTTCAGGATTGGTCGGTCTCTCTCTCTCTCTCTCTCTCTCTCTCTCTCTCTCTCTGGATGCATCTTGTGTTCCCCACCGGCAGACGGGCTGCCACTGTGCCACTCAAGGGCCACACTCATCTTTGGTAATTATCAAGAGTTGGGGATGTTTTACTAATCTTGTTGTGGATGTGTGTAAGTGCTTGAGTCTAAGTAAAGTTTAGCTTTAAGTGAAAGCACTCTTGTGTTGTCCTGTTTGTGCCAGCCATCTATCGGTCAGATGGCCGTGTCTCCCCTGATTTATTTCCTGACACCTCCTCGCACAGAGTAAAAGTTACCAAGAGCTTTGGGTTGCAAGAACCCTGGGTAACAGGGCAACCCAAGGGTAGACAGAGGCAGCAGGTCCAAACCCTCCTTGCCAATGATGAGTGGCAATTATACTGAACTCTGCCCCAGTGAGCAGGGGCTAGATGGTGACTGGAAGTAGCCAAAGACTGAGGCGAGGTAGGGATAGGGGGTTGGGGGTTCGCCGGGGAGGGGAGACCCAGAGAGACCGTGGGGTACTGCAGGGGGCAGAACCCTGGCAGAAGGGGCACCTGAGTCCAGGAGGGACTTGGGCCCAGCGGCAAGTGGGACACCGGCCTGCAGAGGGCGCTCCGGAGGCTGGAAACGCTAATTCCATGGACGACCAGCAAGAGGCGCCGTGCCAGTGAGTCATCACCCCGCTACGTCATGGTGGAGAATGCAGGCATAGGCGGTCCGCCCCCGATACAAGGGACAGGATGAGGACTGTGCGACTATTGCCTGGAGAGTGGAAAGCAGCGGGAAGAAAGGGATGATGGATCCTGGATACGCTGGGGTCTTCTATGCCGAGACCCCAGGTGCCATCCCTGGCTGGTCTCCGCTGTCAGTGCCCCAGCGGAAGGGGGCTGACGACCTGGAGGGAATCAGGGAGGCACAAGAGGAACTAGGGGAGGTGCAGAAGGTCCTCCAGAAACAGTTGGGTCAGCTGGTATGAGAGCAGCGGGCCCTGGTAAACCTCCTCAGGAAGGAGTTTCAGAGAAGTGGTGGAGAAGGGCATGAAAGGCTGAAAGCCAGGGCCAGGAGGCCTGTGGCCGAGCGCCAGATGTGTTATGCCTGTTTAAGGCATGGGCATATCAAGCGGGATTGTCCCTACTAGGATGGAGGCAGGGAGCCTCACCCAGGACGGAGACAGGGGCAAGTCCCAGGGACAGGCCGCTGGGTAAGGGAACCCAGGCAGCCGCCAACCTGTTGGGCCTGTGGGCAAGAGGGCCACATGCGGTGGCCATGCCCGGGCCCAAGACAGAGGATCCAGGTCCATTCTGGTGGAAGGGTGGGACCTGAGAGGGACCAAGAAGGAGCCAGAGGGTGTGTGTAAAATGGCTACATTACACTTTACATATGTGGTCCTTTTTGGAGGTTTGCCATACACCTAATTTAACATAAGGCTTAATCCATAACATTTTGATTGCAAAACCTGCTACAGCTTCATGTTTACTACTATTAAGATTTTCTTAGTGTAGGGTTTCTTTTGTAAAGTAAAATTTACTGTTGTTACACTCAAGGGTTTTTTTTAATTGATTACTTTTTGGCAATTGCCTGAATTCTGATATTCTAGAGACTTTTAAATGAGCCAGTTCAGATAATGTTTTTTGGTTCTATTTTGTTTAGTTTTTCCAAATTGTCTAATTCACTGAAAAGTGAATGATCATCCTCAGTAAAAACAACTCAAGATTATTCACTTTTATTTTTCAAAATTAAAGCAGTCTTTGATATTTCTGATGCTCGGTATCAGTAGCAGATACTGTGTTTGAAGTTAAAAAAAAAACATTCTGCACATAGCAGATACCAATATATAGTGTTTGGATATATGATTTAATTAAATTAAACTGTTTAATGGTATAATTTATTTTTATAGATGTACAGCAAAATGTCTTTATTGCATTAGGAAATCTTTTGGTTTGATTAAGAGGGAAGGACAGCAGGAATGCTTATGGTATCTCCACAGAGCCAAGAATTAGCATAAAGATGTGAGTGTATCCCTCTTGAAAATTTATTCTAGGGGGAAGGTGATCTCCATGAAAAATTTATCTATACCAGTGTCACCTGATTGTCAATTCTGGAAGTCAAGACTATAAAAGTGCAGGTCCCCTGTGAAAATTATTAGCACTGGAAAGTTCTCCCTTAAGTATTTCTGATCCTGATCATGTGAGAGAGTTTAACTTCCATAATTAAACCCCAATGAAAAAAAGGATGAAGGAGGGTCCCTTATGATACTAATATTAGATTCATACAAACATGTTTTCCTTCTATTTCAACAAGATTTTTATGCAGGAAGGAAAGTGTATAATGTTAGTAATTTTCTCATTAGGCATGTTCTGATCTTAATAGCAACAGTGAAAATTCACAACAGCTCTCTAAGGATTTCTTTTTAAAGGATATAATTTTTGAAAGGTATTGAGTTTTTTTTAAAAAGAAAAACATTTCTATGTTGGAATTAATAAAAATGGATAGGAAAGTGTGCCTTAGAAAACTTGTCTTTTCACAGTGTGCCTTGCAACTTAAAGCAATTCTCATGGACCACCTTTCCACCCATTTGCAATTGTGAAATATCCCTGTAGCAATTGCATACATGAAAAACTAATATAGGTAAAATATTTAATCTGTTTGTATGTCATTCATGTGAGTTAGCAACTGGAAAATAAGAGGAGAACCAGCACCTACTACGTCTCAAGCCACCCCTCGCAAGTAGGAAGTATTCTCCACACTACAGTTTGATAACCACTGACTTACAAGATATGTAAGAAGGAAGGAATATAAATATTTCAGAGTGAGTTTTACCAAAATGCACCATAGGATATTGATGTGGACACAGGGGAAAAATGAGGACAGACACATGTATGGAATTAAATGGCAGGCCACAACTTTTATTAAACTTTAACAAAGGAGAAGGGCGCTATCTACTCATCAACCTACTCCCCTCTACCAGGCATTTAATTGGTTTCAGTGCAGGGGTTACAGAACTCCTTCCCATATAACTCATAACGGGTGCCGTGGTTACAGGGCTCCTTCCCATATAACCCATAACGCAGGGTAAGCTCTCCTCAGCCTACCCGCCAGGACTCCGCTTTCTCTTGGTCCTAGCACCTCCCCCTTGAGAGGGTGCAGCAGGGTGGGGAGCTTGGCCCACAAGAGCCACAAGGTCTGGCCCTATCAATGAGCTCAAGGCCCAAAACCAAAATCCCAGGTCCTTTTAGTCTTGTAACCGCACTGGAAACTGGCTGTAAGTTGAGAGGAATAAACAACTCCATCCCAGTACTTGAGTTAGATATTAAGCCCATTCCTACTCAACCCACTGTGGCTTGAAGGTGCTGTGAGGAAGACAAAAAACTACCTAGTCCTTTGCCAATTGTCCCATGGGAGAAAAAAATTCCTTCCTGACCCTCTAAACTGGTGATTGGCTAGACCCGCAGCATCTGTCAAACTGGGTTCCCATTGCTAGATTGGGTGCATCGGGTGGGCTGCTGGAACGGAGCTGAAAGAGGCTCCACATGGCCCCTGTGCTGGGCTAAATCCTGGGATCTAGGAAATGCTGGACAACCAGCATCTCTCTACTCCAGCTGTCCAATGGGTGCCAGAGACCCCCAGGTGAGGAGCTACCTATTGTCCCTTGGTGAGTGTCCCCCTCCCTTGCCATTGGGACTGTCCCCCTTTCACTGCTAGCCTCATCAAGTTCCCCACCTGTAAATGTGGGTGGGTAGCATATGTCTTCATATGGGGCAAATTTTCAAAGCTCCCTTGCTGAGAGAAGTTTCACATAATGCATGTGAAGTCATAACTTCTATTTTTATTTTCCTGTGCACCGAATTGCTTTTGTGTATGCAGCCTGGGTAATTGTATATTCCAAAAGCCTTGGCAACCTCAGCATCCATGTGGACAATGATTCTTCTCAGTTCAGGATTTCAAGGTCCTCATAATGGCTATGGCCCTATCCCAAGTGGCTCTTGGCCCAGCTGGTCAGATTCTTGATCCAGTATTGGGCTGGGATTAGACATAGGAAAGGGGATACAGGCCCCAGTCTTACAAACACTTAGTCACATATTTAAAATGAAGCATGTGAGCAGTCCCATTGAATTTGTAAACCAGCACTAAACATGCTCAGATTCAACTCTCTTACTCTCTGGGCACATGCCTGCCTGCTGTTACCCGAAATTGGGTCAGCTAGTAAGTTTAGGGAGGACTAATGACCCACCAGAGTTTGGCAGAAAGCAGCACGTTTATTATATTGATAGCTAAGCTCAAAAGAAGGGGGGGGAGGGTGTCACACTCACACTCACATACTCGCGCTCCCAGGACAGGTTGGTCACACTCCACCTCAGCCAGTGTTCATGCAGTGTCCATGCATTGGGTGTGTGGGTGCTGCCTAATTAGAGTCCCAGACATCTTGTCTATCTAGGAGCTCTTCTGATCTTCCAGCTGTTTAAGCAGCCCATTCATCCCACAAGCATTCCAGGAGGGAGGGGTGGGGGAAAGCCACTTCATAGGTATTCAAAGAGGGAGAGGAGACAAGGTGGGCGGGGGGAGAGGTTAGTGTAACAGACCTTTTGAGCATACAGGTTATACAGAGCATACAGATCACTACTGCTCCTACAACACTCCGCCCCTTGATCTATGATCATTACAGTAGTTGTGTTGTAGGACACCGGTGATCTGTTGCAAACAAACCAAACAGTTATAACCAGATGAATATAACTAAAACCATTACAATTGACTAACACCAGATATAATATAAACACAAATGCAAACAATCACAATTATAATAATTGGGAATACAATAAAACCATCACCATTACGATAATTGGATACATTGACAAACAAAATGAGGCCCAAGTTTGATGCTGCAATAGTTGAGAGTGTTGAGAGTCTCTGGGTTAGGCTAAAAGGGGTAAAAAACAAGGGTGATGTCATGCTAGGAGTCTACTACAGGCCACCTAACCAGGTGGAAGAGGTGGATGAGGCTTTTTTTAAACAACTAACAAAATCATCCAAAGCCCAAGATTTGGTGGTGATGGGGGACTTCAACTATCCGGATATATGTTGGGAAAATAACACAGCAGGGCACAGACTATCCAACAAATTCTTGGACTGCATTGCAGACAACTTTTTATTTCAGAAGGTTGAAAAAGCTACTAGGGGGGAAGCTGTTCTAGACTTGATTTTAACAAATAGGGAGGAACTCATTGAGAATTTGAAAGTAGAAGGCAGCTTGGGTGAAAGTGATCATGAAATCATAGAGTTTGCAATTCTAAGGAAGGGTAGAAGGGAGAACAGCAAAATAGAGACAATGGATTTCAGGAAGGAGGATTTTGGTAAGCTCAGAGAGCTGATAGGTAAGGTCCCATGGGAATCAAGACTGAGGGGAAAAACAACTGAGGAGAGTTGGCAGTTTTTCAAAGGGACACTATTAAGGGCCCAAAAGCAAGCTATTCCGCTGGTTAGGAAAGATAGAAAATGTGGCAAAAGACCACCTTGGCTTAACCACGAGATCTTGCATGATCTAAAAAATAAAAAGGAGTCATATAAAAAATGGAAACTAGGACAGATTACAAAGGATGAATATAGGCAAACAACACAGGAATGCAGGGGCAAGATTAGAAAGGCAAAGGCACAAAATGAGCTCAAACTAGCTACGGGAATAAAGGGAAACAAAAAGACTTTTTATCAATACATTAGAAGCAAGAGGAAGACCAAAGACAGGGTAGGCCCACTGCTTAGTGAAGAGGGAGAAACAGTAACAGGAAACTTGGAAATGGCAGAGATGCTTAATGACTTCTTTGTTTCGGTCTTCACCGAGAAGTCTGAAGGAATGCCTAACATAGTGAATGCTAATGGGAAGGGGGTAGGTTTAGCAGATAAAATAAAAAAAGAACAAGTTAAAAATCACTTAGAAAAGTTAGATGCCTGCAAGTCACCAGGGCCTGATGAAATGCATCCTAGAATACTCAAGGAGCTAATAGAGGAGGTATCTGAGCCTCTAGCTATTATCTTTGGAAAATCATGGGAGACGGGAGAGATTCCAGAAGACTGGAAAAGGGCAAATATAGTGCCCATCTATAAAAAGGGAAATAAAAACAACCCAGGAAACTACAGACCAGTTAGTTTAACTTCTGTGCCAGGGAAGATAATGGAGCAAGTAATTAAGGAAATCATCTGCAAACACTTGGAAGGTGGTAAGGTGATAGGGAACAGCCAGCATGGATTTGTAAAGAACAAATCATGTCAAACCAATCTGATAGCTTTCTTCGATAGGATAACGAGTCTTGTGGATAAGGGAGAAGCTGTGGATGTGGTATACTTAGACTTTAGTAAGGCATTTGATACGGTCTCGCATGATATTCTTATCGACAAACTAGGCAAATACAATTTAGATGGGGCTACTATAAGGTGGGTGCATAACTGGCTGGATAACCGTACTCAGAGAGTTGTTATGAATGGTTCCCAATCCTGCTGGAAAGGCATAACGAGTGGGGTTCCGCAGGAGTCTGTTTTGGGACCGGCTCTGTTCAATATCTTCATTAACGACTTAGATATTGGCATAGAAAGTACGCTTATTAAGTTTGCAGATGATACCAAACTGGGAGGGATTGCAACTGCTTTGGAGGACAGGGTCATAATTCAAAATGATCTGGACAAATTGGAGAAATGGTCTGAGTTAAACAGGATGAAGTTTAACAAAGACAAATGCAAAGTGCTCCACTTAGGAAGAAAAAATCAGTTTCACACATACAGAATGGGAAGAGACTGTCTAGGAAGGAGTACGGCAGAAAGGGATCTAGGGGTTATAGTGGACCACAAGCTAAATATGAGTCAACAGTGTGATGCTGTTGCAAAAAAAGCAAACATGATTCTGGGATGTATTAACAGGTGTGTTGTGAGCAAGACACGAGAAGTCATTCTTCCGCTCTACTCTGCTCTGGTTAGGCCTCAGCTGGAGTATTGTGTCCAGTTCTGGGCACCGCATTTCAAGAAAGATGTGGAGAAATTGGAAAGGGTCCAGAGAAGAGCAACAAGAATGATTAAAGGTCTTGAGAACGTGACCTATGAAGGAAGGCTGAAAGAATTGGGTTTGTTTAGTTTGGAAAAGAGAAGACTGAGAGGGGACATGATAGCAGTTTTCAGGTATCTAAAAGGGTGTCATAAGGAGGAGGGAGAAAACTTGTTCACCTTAGCCTCTAAGGATAGAACAAGAAGCAATGGGCTTAAACTGCAGCAAGGGAGGTCTAGGTTGGACATTAGGAAAAAGTTCCTAACTGTCAGGGTGGTTAAACACTGGAATAAATTGCCTAGGGAGGTTGTGGAATCTCCATCTCTGGAGATATTTAAGAGTAGGTTAGATAAATGTCTATCAGGGATGGTCTAGACAGTATTTGGTCCTGCCATGCGGGCAGGGGACTGGACTCGATGACCTCTCGAGGTCCCTTCCAGTCCTAGAATCTATGAATCTATGAATCTATGAATAGCCATCAAACAATAAATATCAACCCTAACCCTTAAATACACACAAAAATAAGATTTGTAGGAGTACCACAGTTGTCATGGAAAATGTAACTAATACAAATGTATCAATAACAAAACTTAACAACAAAATGATTATTAGAGAACCTAACAAAAAATAAACCTGATGCTCTGGGGACCAAAGTCTTTTGGACAGACGTGGATATTGATAATTTGGTTGGAGATGGCGGAAATAGAGGAAAAGGCATTTACCCTGTCTAATGTAGTATCCCCTCTCTCTCTGGACCCAATGCTAGCACAGGACACCCACCAGAGACAGACACAGAACATGCAACACAGAACACAGACTTTGTCGCGACATTATAACCATGGTATTTTTATAACTCTTCAGCTGGTACCAGCTCTCCTGTTGTTCTGGTTCGGAGGCTGAAAGATAGAAGCTTCGAAACAAATTAGCACAGTGCTCCCACCGCGGCAGACCCTGCTCATTTGAGTTGTCTGCAGTGTACCCATTTTCCCTCCGGAGTCCCATGGCCAGTCAGAGAGGGTCAGAGTATCTAGGGTGCTAGTCACAGCTTGGTGGGCTAGCATGGGGGAACTGTGGAATCCCTGGGGAACCTGGGTGAACCTGGGTATTGCGAAAGGTAAAGGCAAATTGGTCTTGGCTCTCTGGAGCTAGGGGCAGGGCAAAGAAGCAGTTTGCTAGATCAATCACTGAAAACCACTTTGCCTCGGGCGGAATACTTTCCAACAATGCAGTCATGTCTGCCACCACTGGAGCCCGCTGTGGGGTGCAAGCATTGATCCGACGGTAATCTATAGTTAGTCTCACCATTAATGTTACCCGAAATTGGGTCACCTAGTAAGCTTAGGGAGAACTAATGACCCACCAGAGTTTGGCAGAAAGCAGCACGTTTATTATATTGATAGCTAAACTCAAAAGAAGGGTGGGGGAGGGTGTCACACTCACACTCGCATACTCACGCTCCCAGGACAGGCACAGCACTGGAGATGTCAGCATCCTTTAAGGTAAGTGTCCCACAGCGATGGATGGCGTGATGAAGGTATGTCTTCCTGAGGCACGATGGAATGCAACGCAGCGATCCACTGGCCAGGCGGTCCGGGCGAAGGGCCTTCACGGGAGGTACAAGCTTGTGAGGTGCACCCCTGAGCACATGGCCCCTTCCCTTTTAAGAACCTGGTCCTCATGGCCTGCGACTAGAGATGACTTGGCTGAGTCTGGTTGGTCACACTCCACCTCAGCCAGTGTCCATGCAGTGTCCATGCATTGGGTGTGTGGGTGCTGCCTAATTAGAGTCCCAGACATCTTGTCTATCTAGGAGCTCTTCTGATCTTCCAGTTGTTTAAGCAGCCCATTCATCCCACAAGCATTCCAGGAGGGAGGGGTGGGGGAAAGCCACTTCACAGGTATTCAAAGAGGGAGAGGAGACAGGGGCGGGGGGGTGAGTGTAACAGACCTTTTGAGCATACAGGTTATACAGAGCATACAGATCACTGCTGCTCCTACAACACCTGCTGCCTCCTGAATTTCAGTTTTGCTGCAGCTGTTACTAGTGGGAGGAGGGAAAGTGCATAGTGAACTATCCCAGAGCATTACATGAGTGTGGCATCATCATGCTAGTAGTATGAAACAGGTGGAGTAATGTACTATTGATAAAACGATGTAATGGGCTAGACACAAAGTGCTGTCAAATGTTCAGTGTGAACAACTTGATAAATGAACATTTTTCCATCTAATCTATTTGTTATAGTAACCTCAAGGGTTAATTATAACAATAGTAGGTGTAGAATTTGCATCTGGAAATATGGTTTTTCAGGATGACTATTCCTTTTATGTCGTGTATTTCACTGGCAGCATGTGACATCAGTGATCTGTGCTGGCTCTTATTGGTTGCTGTGTAGGGTTTAAGATGTGGTATTGACTTAAAACCCTAAATGGGTTGGAATTTGCCTACTGGAGAGACAGTCTCTCTTCCTGCCCAAAGACGCTCAAGCTGGAATCACTTCAGTTTAAAAGAGTGGGCCTGTCATTAGGGTATCTTTCAACAGGGGCCTTTAATTTTAGAATTTACTCTTCCTCACACATGTTTTGAAATACCCCAAAGTTGTTGGCCTTCAAGTGCCTTAGAAAGTCTATCTAGCTTTTGGGGCAGGAAGGATTATGATGGAGGCTATGCAGTGTTTGAATATGATTTTTATTTTTAGCATTGTGGGTAAGGAGAAGCTGCTTGGTATAATCTTGTTCACACAATTACATTTATAAAATACATAAAAAATCAGAGTCTTCGCTAGATGATATTGTTAGAAAACCAAAATCAATCATGCAATAAAATCCATTACCCAAAGTACTTCTGCAGTGATGTTTTGTGTACACAATGAGTACTTGTACATGTTGAGCAGCTCCCTCATTGCACAAAGCTCTGAAAATCTTCCCAGAAAGAACTAGTGTCATGATAGTTCTGCCTTAATGTCCAGACCAAGGAATCCACTAAGCACCTGAATGTTAAGATATTTATCTAAAATTCCAAATGGTTTAAGATTCATGCCTCATCAATATTTAAACATATTTTGTTTAATTTATCTCAGTTTTTCATCTCTTATTTGTAAGCAACAACACATGATGGTCTTAGCAGAGATTATGAAATATTTGCATTACCTTGTGTATATAATGAAGCCTGAAGCAGAAGTTTACCATAACAGATGCCATAGTTTGAGTACAAGCTTAGAATGAAGCTCTTGATATCAATAAAGTGACTGTAGGTCTTAAGACCTCAGCATTTTTAAAAATGTATTAATTTGAATACTCTACAAGACATTCTATAATGCAGCAAAACTAAGATTGCATAAATAAAACATTACCAAACACAGTAGTAAGGAAAATATTATAGCCTACTGTTACTTACTCAAGTGAAATGTATTATATCCAGACTTGTGTGTTCATCTCCTAGTAATAGTGTATGGACGTGGGAAAATCAGTGCAGTGCCACGTAAATGTGGTGTACATATTGTGCAGAGGTGAAAGATAGCTATAAAGTAATATTCTCCCTTGGGAGTATTTCCTTTAGACTCTTAAGGGTCCCAGATTTGGGGTCCAGCTCATGCCCGAAGGTCTACATCACAATTAAATAGCCCCTAAAATCAAGCCCTGCAAGCTCCAGGCAGCTGACATGGGCCAGCCGCAGGTATTTAATTGCAGTGTAGACCCCCTCTGTGGCTACAATGTGTGCCGAAAAGCAGCAGTGTTCATGGCGGAGAAACTGAGGAACAATCACTCAGCACAGCATGCTCCTATCTAAAAACAGCGTAACATTCCTTTCCTGGCTCTGACCCTATGAACGGAGAGATAAACATGCTGCTATTGAGGGCCCAGTCAATGGCAGGATGGCATGTGCTTGCTAGCCAAGCCTGGAGGAAGGGACAGGAGGAGCATGGGGCATGTGAACTGGAGTGAAAATGGCTGAGAACTATCAGGTTTTTCACAGCCAACTCCATGAGAATAGTTGGCTTCTTTGAGAATTGACATCCAGGGCCTTCAAGCAGAATTGCACAGAGGCTGGTTTGACTGCAAGAGGGAAGGAGACAGTGAAGTGGAACTAGCCCAGCGGGTCCTCCCCTTTTCTTTTGTTCTGTGGAGTATATGGGTCTGTTAAGAAACTCACTCAAACTCAGACTGACTCAGTCACATCAACAGTCTTCAAAAATGTTGGCATTTGAACAGTCTGTGAATGTTTTTATATTTAATATAAACACTATTACGGCAAAGGAAATATTTACCCATGTTGTGAGTAATTAGATAATATATTTATAGTAAGAAATAATTATGAGGTGTGTATTATTTTACTATAAAGCTAGATAAAGTGCGTATTTTTAATAATGGGAGGACCCAATTCAGGACATTAAAGAACATGCTTAAGTCCATTACTGAATGTGTAGGACTTACATATATGTTTAAACATCCTGTTTTAATGGGGATACCTTCCTGAATTAGGATCATAGAAATTGCATGAATAGAAAAACAAAATGTGCTATCTTTTTGCATACGTATATATTTTTCAGCATATTATGAATGTATCTAATAGAATATTTGTATTTTGATTATTGTATTAATTATGATCCACATACTCATAGAAAGGAAAAAGGGGAGGACCATGGTCACCATGACCATGGCCAATGTAGTGACAGAGCATACTCGTCCCAAATCTCAGCTACTCTTTTAGGAAAGCAAAACCATAAAGATGTTGGGAAAAAATAATGGCTTACATGTGCAAATTATAACCTTTTGCAAAGAGAAAATGTAATGGTTTTTCCAAAGCCTTGCTTATATATTACTTCCTATTAGATTAAGCATTGAATCACTGATATACTTTAGCCACTTCATTAAATGTATATTTTTCACATACAAATCTAGGGGAGATCCACAAGGGATTTAGGTGCCTAACTGCCACTTCAGGTGCATATATCCAAAATTTAGATCCTCAAAACCACCACTCAGCTGCCACCTAAATCTGTAGGTACCTAAATTTTTATTGATAAAGTCCCCTAGATCCCTAAAAATGTGCTAATGAGCATGCACACAACTGCCTCACTCTAGGCACCTAACTCACATCTAAGCCCCAGCGGCATCCTCAAACTAGACATTCCCCACCTATCTTCCCTGCAGGGCCCAATTTGGTAGGTGGCTTCTGTGACTGCCTACTTGATTGGGTCCCACACAAAACAATGGGGAAGGAGGTGGTGGTGCCTCCCTCCCTTCTTATAACTTTTAGCCCAGAATATAGCAGGCTCGGGTTTAATTTCCCCCCTATCTGATTTGTGGCAGGGATTTGAATTTAGATTTCCCCCATGCTAGGAGAGGGTCCTAAACCACTAGGTTACAGGAAATTCTGTGACATGAATTTCTCAATCTATCCTGCTGAAACTGTGCCACTGTGTACAAATAATTAAATAGTAATTGGGCCAGATAGTGAGAATGACTCTATTGCCCAATGGTTAGCACACTCCCCCTGTGATGTGATCAACCCAAGGTCAAGTCCCCCAGCTCAAATGCATATTTAAATTTTTAGATACAGTGGAACAGCTCCAACAGGAGAAACTGAGAACACCCTACTCCAGAATATCCCATAGCCCAGAGGTTTGGATACCTCCTAGGAGATGGTGGACTCAAGTCCTTTCTCCACATTAAGCAGAGGAGGGAATTGAATCCAGGTCTCCCATGTCTTAATGAGCGCTCTAACCATTAAGTTATAAGGGGGTATATTTTCCTCCTCAGCTCTCATGAGAAAGGGCAAAGGCACCTAACTGGGCAACAAAATGGCAGATGAAATTCAATGTTGATAAATGCAAAGTAATGCACACTGGAAAAAATAATTCCAATTATACATATAAAATGATGGGGTCTAAATTAGCTGTTACCACTCAAGAAAGAGATATTGGAGTCATTGTGGGTAGTTCTCTGAAAACATCCACTCAACGTGCAGCAGCAGTCAAAATAGTGAACAGAATGTTGGGAGTAGGAATAGATAAGACAGAAAATATCATATTGCCTCTATATAAATCCATGGTACGCCCACATCTTGAATACTGCACGCAGATCTGGTCACCTCATCTCAAAGAAGATATATTGGAACTGGAAAAGGTTCAGAAAAAGGCAACGAAAATGATTAGGGGTATGGAACAGCTTCCGTATGAGGAGAGATTAATAAGATTGGGACTTTTCAGCTTGGAAAAGAGACGACTAAGGGGGGATAAGATAGAGGTCTATAAAATCATGACTGTTGTGGAAAAGTTTCAGAGTAGCAGCCGTGTTAGTCTGTATCCGCAAAAAGAACAGGAGTACTTGTGGCACCTTAGAGACTAACAAATTTATTAGAGCATAAGCTTTCGTGGGCTACAACCCACTTCTTCGGATGCATATAGAGTGAAACATATATTGAGGAGATATATATACACACACATACAGAGAGCATGAACAGGTGGGAGTTGTCTTACCAACTCTGAGAGGCCAATTAAGTAAGAGAAAAAAAAACTTTTGAAGTGATAATCAAGATGGCTCAGTACAGACAGTTTGATAAGAAGCAAGTGTGAAAATACTTACAAGGGGAGATAGATTCAATGTTTGTAATGGCTCAGCCATTCCCAGTCTTTATTTAATCCACAGGATTAATCCTGTGGATTAAATAAAGACTGGGAATAAATGTACAAACATTTAATCCACAGGATTAATCCTGTGGATTAAATAAAGACTGGGAATAAATGTACAAACATTTAATCCACAGGATTAATCCTGTGGATTAAATAAAGACTGGGAATAAATGTACAAACATTTAATCCACAGGATTAAATAAAGACTGGGAATGGCTGAGCCATTACAAACATTGAATCTATCTCCCCTTGTAAGTATTTTCACACTTGCTTCTTATCAAACTGTCTGTACTGAGCCATCTTGATTATCACTTCAAAAGTTTTTTTTTCTCTTACTTAATTGGCCTCTCAGAGTTGGTAAGACAACTCCCACCTGTTCATGCTCTCTGTATGTGTGTGTATATATATCTCCTCAATATATGTTTCACTCTATATGCATCCGAAGAAGTGGGTTGTAGCCCACGAAAGCTTATGCTCTAATAAATTTGTTAGTCTCTAAGGTGCCACAAGTACTCCTGTTCTTGTTGTGGAAAAGTAAATTAAGGAAGTGTTATTTATTCCTTCTCATAACACAAGAACTAAGAATCACCAAATGAAATTAATAGGCAGCAGGTTTAAAACAAACAAAAGAAAGTATTGCTTCACACAACGCAGAGTCAATCTGTGGAACTCTTTGCCAGAGGATGTTGTGAAAGCCAAGACTTTAACAGGGTTCAAAAAAGAACTAGATAAATTCATGGAGGATGGGTCCATCAATGGCTATTAGCTAGGATGGGCAGGGATGGTGTCCCTAGCCTCTGTTTGCCAGAAGCTGGGAATGGGTGACATGGGATGGATCACTTGATGATTACCTGTTCTGTTCATTCCCTCTGGGGCACCTGGCATTGGCCACTGTTGAAAGACAGGATCCTTGGCTAGATGGACCAGTATGGCCATTCTTATGTTCTTACTACAGGAGAGGGTGCACAACTGTGAATTCCAAAAAGAGGATGGTGCCTCCCTCCACCCCGACTTAGGCATTGAAGTCCCTTTGAGAGGCATGGCATAGGACCCACCCTTCTCCTCAGAATTTCATATTAGCTAGTTTAGGCAGCTCCCTGATCAGCTTGCTGGCTTTTGTGGATTACATTCTTAGGTGCCGCAACTCTTCCCATGCATTGTATAGGGAGCCTCGCTTGGGGGCTTTGGATTCACTAGGCAGCAGGATGCCTAAAAATTAGGCATTGAAAATGCTGTGTGTAAGTTCCTCTTGTGAATTTAACCCTTTGTGCTTTCATATAAAGGAACAGTAAATACCTTTCATTTCACTGTTCAATGACCATGAAAAATGTGATGTTTTAGTAACAGTGACATGTAAGCAATTTTCAGTGAATGCAAAGACTTCCACATAATAAGAGTCACAGGTGTAGCACTGATGCCTTTGACATTAGTAGAGAAGCATTTTTGATAGATGGTGACAAAGTTTTATATAGGGCCAAATTTATCTCTGATGTAGTTTCACTGATGTTAATGGTTACACCAGAGATTACTGTGGTGATCCATTATCTTTCATCTACCTAGTGTTGTATTTAAAAAAAAAACCAAAACATAATTATATATATGTATACATATTAAAGCAATCAAGGAAAGATAGACATTAACTTAAAACCTTATAGTACTATCATAGAACAGGCCTTTCTCCACTTGGAGTAATATTACAAGAAAAGTTGTTATATTTTTTTCACTGTTTAAAAAAGTCAAGATTTACCACCCAGTGTCATTAGAAATACTGTAATATTGTGCTTAGCATAGGAGGCAGTTGCTGTAACTTAGATACCGTAATTTTGATAAATTCTCACTTATTCACAATGACCAGTATATCTAATTCAGAGTGCACAATTTTCTGAACAATTTTTTATTGTACTGTCTATTAACTGGTCTTTTTCTGTGTCCTCTGACTGAGCTAACCATTGTGATGGCTTTCAAGACAATGAAAAATCGAAGGCTATCCTAATAGCTTAGTGACAGACTTGACTTTGATTTCCAGTCCCCTGCTTCCCAGGCAAGAAGTGATTGGAAGTGTTGGGGAGAGATTGTATTCAGTCTTTTGGATCAGTGAACAGTGGCACATCTGGCAACTAAGAAAAGCTCTCATATGCTTAGGGAATAGCAGCTAATCTTCCTCAAATGGAAGAATGATGGCAGTGAGATTAAGGCCTTGAAAGAGAAGATTTACGATAACACTATGGAAAAACTTCAGCACCCTTATGGCAACCTTTCATTGATGAAGGGGAAAAATAAAAAAATCAGTTGTTTCTCTTTTAACAGAGTAATTTTTTCTCAAGTACATTTAAGTGTGCATATTACATCTGTCCACCATTTCTGGCAACACTGCAAAAATCAATTTGTTTTGAAAGCTTCTTGGAGGAAAAAGAGGAGAGATTTACAGGCAGTACAGTCAATGGGAGTATCCGTTCCGAGCCTCAAAGTAGGTTTGGTATTGAGTTAGAAACTCAAAAATACGTACCAAGTTAAGCTGAAATTCACCAGCTTCCAGACTCTTTTAGCTAATTATACACTTTTAGTAATGGTGCCATTTCCAGCACTCTAGCCCCTTGCTATTTGTTTATGTGGCAGTGTGCGTCAGACAGAACTTGCTCGTTTCTCCACTGCCTTGCATCTTGTGTAGTCATTTACATCTGATAGACAATGGAGAAACAGAACCTACAAAGAAAGAGATGTGTAGGGTAAGTTTGAAGTGCTAGAAAACTCCACCAGGCTTTTTTACTTTTCATTATAAAATAGAATCAATAACAATTTCCCATAAGATGAATCAAATGAACTCTGTAATATGCATTAAAAATGAAAGGCACTAGCTAAACTGTTGCTTCCTATCTAATTACTTCCATTTAATTTAACATAGTAGTTTGGGGGGGAAAAGCATAATTAAACTTAGACCGCTTCCTTCTCTTTAATGTGGTTTGTTTATATCTAGATAGGAATGATTTTTTACAGGGATTCTGTATAAAGAAGGGAAAAGGTCAGCTGTATGAAGTTGTTCTTTGCAACTTGAATATGGGAATAATAGATTCCTTCAACAATACAGTTCATTCCTAGTTACATTAAAATTGCACAAGAGGTTCTAGTCTTGCAGTTTAGTTTTATATAGTGCCTTCCATATTCTGGGCACGACTAATCACTTTGCTCCTGGTAAAGGATTAAAAGAGTTGTAAAACTTACAGTGCTTGGCATAATCAAGTATTATTAGGACAATGAAGTGGGAATTGGATTGGTATTTGATGTGTACCTGAACTACAGGAGTTTAGGTATTCGTGTACTCTCCTGGCAAGGAAAGGTGAAACCGAGGATAACTTGTGATAGAGGGAGTAGTGGTTGTGGCAGATTAGGAGAAACACAGGCAGGTATGGAAACAACGGTGTAGTGAGTCTTGAATTGTAATTGACTGTTGTAATATAACCCGCTCAAAACAAACCTTCTGACATTTGGAGATTTAAACTAAGCGTTCCAAAGTCTTCCTAACTAACATGGAGTAAAAGTATATGTAACTTATGTGAATATAATGTAAGTGGCATATGAACATGCCATCACTGCTGTTCCCTAGGGGAAGTGGGCCCAACCTCTACTTGATGCCTGGTTGGTGTCCTCTTCACCACTCATTCTTTCTTTCTCTCCCCTCCCCCACATTCTCCATAGTGGCAGGGTGAAAGTGAGTACAGGAGAGGAGACAATAATGAATAAAGTATGTATGGAATGAAGAAATAGATGGAATGAGAGAGGGGACTGAGTAAAGAGTTTAGATTAGTGGTAGAGGAGAATCAGATTAACAATGTGCTGAGGTAATTATCTAACTCCCTGCAGCCCAGTGTAAACATATCTCTTTCATGAACAGATTTCTTGACAATTCCTGCACTTAGGGCATGCAGATGTGGTCTTTCCTCTGCTCAGGAGAAGAGTGTTGACCCTCTTACTACAAGACATATTCTATATATTCTGTCACAGTGATGCCTATAAAAATCATAAATTGAGTATATTACAGTCTAGAATGTATGTGGTTCACATTGCAAATGTTGAAAATGAATTGTATGTAGATGTTATTATTTAACACTTGTATTGTATCTTAAGACCACAACCAAGTTGGCCCTATTGTACAAACCATATAATAAATGATGGTCTATCTATGCTCCAAAGAGTTTACAATTTAAAGGCCGATTTTGGAGGATATGGGGAAGAATATAAGAGCAAAGGTGAGGTTGTCTATTGTACGTTGAGGCTGCTATAATATACGTATAGATTTTTTTAAAGTGTAATCTTAACTTTCAATGTGCTGGCACTCAATTATTTTTAAAATAAAAAAACAAACCACAGCATTTTATTACATTTTCCTTTGTTAATGATACATATTTACAACCTTAACTCCAACCTTAATAATTTTGTTTGGGAATAAAAGGTTCTAGTCTGATTGCAACAGAGGCCATACAGTTGATTTTTGACAGGGATGTTATTCATAATTTAGTAGCTTTATTTAAAAGGTATATGCAGGGGGAGAAAAAGACAAGACAATATCAATGAAATAAAAATCTCAACTATTATGGTTGTCTAACAATTCCCATTATAACCCGTTATCTTCTATTACTTATATCTTTGCTAAATTTTAATTGTTTGAGCTGAAATTGTCTAGATATGATCTTGCCCTCTGTTTTAATGTTTCTTTTTTAAGTTTTAGCAAAAAATTATGCAGCACATTCTGACAATGAGCGAAGTGAAAACTAGGTAGGTTAAACAATCTTAACCAATCTTTCCAGTTTTTTTAAGAGTTCTAGCTCCTTAAGGATTTTCAGCAAAACTTGAAATGTGTCAGATAGTTCAGTGGCGAGAGAGGTGGCTTTTGTTGTCCCTGTGAAAGTTCATCCAGATTTTGCTAAATTACGAGCTTCAGAAAACCACTGTTTGCGCATGTGCAATAGAGCTTGTTAAACTCTTAACATTCTGTCTCCAGGGCACATCCTTCTCAGTCCTAATGAGTCTCTTACGTCATTCTGAAGCAGTCATATAGACAAAAATGTATCCTGCTCCTGCTTCTGATCTAGGGGAAGATGCACTGGGCTGGGTCCTAGCAAGACTGTAGGTTCTCAACTCTGCTTTCCTGCTGAATGCTGTTAATAATTTTATATCTTCACAATGCTTAGTACTAAGCCACGCCTCAGCCCCCTGATTAAAGAAGGAACCTGAATCAGCCCTCCTTACTCTCCATTTCACAGTAAACACTATTCCATACAGTGAATGAAGCAGAGGTCCTGTAGAAAAAATAGAATGTGATTATGTAATTAAAGACAGTACCATAATGCATATACACAAGGGAGCTGAATTATGGTCACAAAGACAATTTTGGTATTTTCTTTTTAGTGCTTGACTTCGCATCCTTAATAAGAGCTGAAGAGAAACCAACACCAGCTTAAGTATTTGTATGTACCGGTATATATAAATTAGACTTTAGCCATTCACAAAATCCTGCCTTCTGATGCCATTATTCTTATGACTCACTCCACATATTACATACACAATGAAAGATAAATTCTACTTGGCTTATGGTTAAGGCTACATTTTAGTCATGGGTATTTTTAATAAAAGTCATGGACAGGTCACGAGCAGTAAACAAAAATTCGTGGCCCGTGACCTGTCCATTACTTGTACTATAATTACCCCTGACTAAATCTTGGGGGGTCAGGGGGTGCCACGGGTGCTCGTGGGGGGGCGGCTTGGGGATGCCATGGGTGCTCGGGGGGCAGCCTAGGGGGTGCTGTGGGTGCTTGGGGGAGGCAGCCTGGGACCCCCACTGGTGCTGGGGTGGTTAACAGGGCTGGCAGGCTCCCTACCCGACTCCTCGCAGCTCCCCGGAAGTGGCGACATGTTCCTCCTTCAGCTCTTAACTCCGCGCATGGCCCCTACCCCAAGCGCCGGCTCCGCAGCTCCCGTGGCCAATGGGAGCTGGGGGGGGGCGGTGCTTGCAGGTGGAGGGAGCTGAGGGAAGGGGATGTCACCACTTCCAGGGAGCCTCCCAAGGTAAGAGCTGCCCAGAGCCCTCCCCCTCCCCCGCCCCACGTATCCAAACTCTTGCTGCTGCTGGGGAGGGAGGGACCTGGTGGCCCAAGACTGCCCCAGCAACAGCTGGTGCGGCTGGCCCAGCGGCTGCCTGAGCTTCTCAGGTGGCCCCTGGGCCAGCTGCACTGGCCATTGCAAAAGTCACAGAAAGTCATGGAATCCATGACTTCCGTGACAAACTCGCAGCCTTACTTCAATTCTTTTGTGGCTTGGAGTTTTGATTTTAATCTTTATGCCAAAGACTACAAAATATGTCCCCATCTTGTAAGTCAGCCTGTCAGTGCCACTACTCCAAAGCAGAACATTCACCCTCTCTTAAACCAAGCTACACTACACTAAATAAATGTCTCTGTCTGTCTGGGTAACAAAACTGGTGAAAGAACCTCATTTGCTCTTTCAAGCACTGAAGGACTGACTTACAAGATGGGTTTATTTTCTGTTATTTTTAGAGTTCGGGTTATTGAAGTACTTCTGTATCCATAAATCCTGTCTATTCCTGTCATGGAATAGACTCTTATTCCACCTCCTCCTCCCCGCAAAAGAGAGAGAGAGAGGATGCCAGCTTCCTTCAATCCTATCTTGAGGAGTAGTTTTCTGTCTTGCTTAACCTTGTGACCAGAGACAGTCCCACATTTCTTTGTGGGTTCTAAGATGATTAGGATAGAATGGATAAATTCACTTATGAATTAATATGAATAAAAAACATTCACATAGAAGAAGGTTTTAGATTTTCCAATGGCCAACTATATTCCCTGATTTTGGTAATTTGCTTTCTAATAGCTAAGGCCAAAGGTTCAGGAGCCAGAGGAAACATCACAGGAGATGAAGTGTTGACCTGTCTTGTAAAAGATAAAATAGTAATTTAACTTTTTACAATATTATGTATGCTTATTGCAAGCATATAAGATTATGTATTTGCTTATTATGACATCTCTAAATTGGCCAACCCTACTGATTTGAGTGCTGATGCATTTCACTAAAGAGTCACTGAAGCTACTCAAGAAGAAATATAATTCAGAGGAATTGGACCCAATTGCTAGATAAATAAATCGTGGAATATTTGCAGATCTTGGGAAGAGAAATGTCCCCTCAAATTATCTACTTGGTATCTTTCACTTTTTGAAACCAACTTGATCAGACTGTATAACAGAGGGCATTAGGCTTCCTAAGCTCATAAAAAGTATTTAGCCATTAGCTCCCAATCTACATTTAATAGAGATATTAGCATTATTTTGCATTTGCTGACCCAGCCTTCCTAATATTATCATGGCATTAAACATACTGTGCAGCAACTCTCCACTTTCATGAATCACATTAAATAACCTGGACATAAATGGGAATAATGTTGCATCAGGCTATATAGAATGGATCTGATTTGGTTTAGATATTTTATTTAGATGGGCAATATGCACAAATATAATAAACTACTTTCCATTCAAACATTTCTTCAGGAATTTCTGTAAGGAGGGTTAACTGGTAAATGAAAATCAAGGGTTTAATGGTCTCCTAATATCAGAGGGGTAGCCGTGTTATTCTGGATCTGTAAAAAGCGACAAAGAGTCCTGTGGCACCTTATAGACTAACAGAAGTATTGGAGCATAAGCTTTCGTGGGTGAATACCCACTTCGTCAGACGCATGGTCTCCTAAGTACTCCTTGACACTCTTGTTATACCTTGTCATCCTAGACTTGAATAAGTGGGTCATCAAGGGATTCTTTTTAAACGTTCCCTTTTTATCCATGAAACAGTACTACATGAATGTACGCTCAAACTCATGGATTTATTATGCTGCACCTTGAGGCATCTTTGAAGGACCTCAGTCAGTATTCTAAATTTTAATTCAGAGACAAGGCCATTACAGTACACTAATTGTACCTGAAGCTCTTTGAGATTTTAGGATACGAGCCAGTTTATTACTGCAAAATACTATTTTGTAAACCGAAGGATACAAGAACTCTCCAGCTCCATTAATAACTCCACTCACAGTGGCTGTATGCTAAACCGTAGATGATTTTATGTCGTATATGGTGTGTACAGCCTAAACACAATGGACATGTTCCAACAGGGAAAGGCAATTTACCTCCCCCTTAATTCCCCCCAATATATTTCCTTGCTTGCATGGGTTGTATGCTTAATTCCTTGGTTCCTAGATTGCAACTTCAATACACTCGGTTGTAAAATATATAACAGCTTAATTGTCTCCTCTCCGCTCTTGCTTATTTAGAATGAAACTTGCCCTTTAACATCACAGTGGCTTCAGATCAAATTTAGCAGGTTAATCTACAGCAGCTTCTTCATTGCTCTTCGCCCCCGGGGGATCAAGATTATTAAAACCAAACAAACTCAGTGGTTCCGGGGGGGAAAGAATCCCGCAGGTGTCTTAACGGATGCTGCTGCAACAATCAACCTGCAATTCATCTGATGAGTTTCACCTTCCGCCACCTCTCACCAAACCCGTGCATGGGGGCTGTTTTTGCCCACCGTGGGGGGGTGGTGCATCCCGGTAAATTAGTGCCAGGAAACGTGAGAAAGACTCTGGCAATTTTCCCTGTGGTTGGCACCACCTACCCTCTTGGGAAAGACCAAGGCAAGGTGGAGCTTTTCTCTTTTCGGGATAGGGGAAGGTGCTAGGAGTGTGTCAAGTTTCGTGCCCCTGGGCTGGTCCCTATTAGCTGCACTTTCCTCCTTCGCCTGGTAGGACAACGTGACCTAGAGGTGGCAGGTGAGGGGGGCAGGGCTGCTTGGTCCCGTTATCTCCTCCCCTGCCATAAGCTGGGGAAGAATTGGGCGAGGGGAGCGAAGAAGGAGAGAAGAGCCGCTTGTTCTGAGCCAGCTGCTACCCCCGGTTTCTTGGCAACGTAATTACCAGCGCAACCTGTGCTGCTGTGGTAGCTGGCGTGCGGCAGGAACGCCGAGCAGGGCACGGCTCTTCTAGCCCCAGGCGCGACCCGGCCCCCAGCGCCTGCTGCAGACCCCGCCGCCGCGGTACCCGGGAGCAGCTCCGCGCCTCCAGGGGAGCGTCCCGGGAAAGGCGCGTGCAGGCGCGCGGAGCTGGCAAGGGCGGCCGCAGAGAGAGCGCGCCCAGCCGTGCCGCAAGGGGGACGACGGCGCCGCAGCCCAGCCGCGCCAGGAGAGCAAACTTGACTCGAAGATGGGGAAGAAGTGGAAGAGCCCGAGTGAGGTGGAGAAAGGCTGCTCGGAGCAGGCGGAAGCGGGCAGGAGACGGAGCAGGAGCGCCAGCCGGGGGAGGTTTGCTGAGTCCTGGAAAAGGTTAAGCTCGAGGCAGGGTTCCACCAAGCGGGCTGGGCTCGCCTCCCAGCAGGCGCCGGTAAGTGCGCAAGGCTCCTTCCCTATTCGCCTCAAAGCACCTCAACTTGTTGGGGCCCCGAGCCGGGAATTCTCCTCCGCAGAGGACATGCTCGCGGGCCTCCCCTCGGCACAGTTAACAGCCTCTCTGGGGGGTGGGAGCGGACTAGGGCAAAGCTGCTGGGGTGTGGCACCCGTCTCGTTACCCGGCCTCGCTGGAGAGCTGTTCACATGAGTGCTGGGTCCTGGCTTTTCGCAGCCCTGGGTGGGAAAGCCGGCAAGGGAGCGCGTCCCACTCTCACGGGGGGGGGGGAACTCCGGTGTGTTTTACAGGGGACGTTGTGGTTTGACTCCTGTAATGGCTAAACCCAGTGGCTTGTGAACCTTCCCGTGTGCATCCGCAGAAACATCGCGGCTGGCGGGTGGTGCTAGCCACACTGTGAAACCCCATCTCGTGTGTGTAAACTCCACTCCCTCCTCTCACTTGTTGCAACAGAAGCTTTCTGAATATGAATAGCGGCCGTGCCTAAGGCAGTGTCTCAATCGTTGCATTGTTAAAATGACCAGATACCACCTCCAATTGATGAGGAAGAAAACTGTTGCATCTTAGGGAAAAAATGTATTGTGTTCTGAATCTGACTAGAGATCGGGGCAAGGAAACCTCCTGTTGCCTTGTACCAGCCCGAATAACTGGGGCTGCGGGGGAAGGTTTGCCATTTCCTAATGCTTGCCCTGGTTATATTGGTGATGGAACGGATTTATAGACATCTGAATAATCAAATAGAACCACCATAAACTATGCATCTCTTACCTACTGGCGTTTTCACATTACACTTAGACGTGCGATTTCATAATGCTCTGTAATTGCTGCAAGGACCATCCCAGCATCCCTCCTTTTGTGATGGTTTTTCTTCTGATAGCCCATGAACACGCTTCTGAAAGTTTGTCCTTTAAAATAATTTTAAATCCTCTTTAGAAGCAATGCATTATGAATGTATGAACTATTGTAGTTTTCCCTTTTATGGTTCATTTAACCGGACACACTATTTTAAATATTAACTTTTTCCCAAATATAAGACTTTAATACAATTCAAAAAAAAAAAAAAGCTTTTATTTTTTGCTTAACACTGGGAGGCTGCATTAGGAATTTGTAAGGTAGATTGACAGACATATTTATGAATATACACATTGTGTTTGAAAGTATATATCACATGTTAATTTTCCTGACAAAATGCACAAGAAAATTGAGGGGACAGTATAAATCTTTCTGGATTGTTACAAGTTTGCTCTCTCATTTTACTTTGCATACCATTGCTGTCTTCATTTGCTTAGGAAAAATACCATATGTTCTTGGCAAAAACCTGTTGCTTCAGTTCTCAGGTTGTATATTTGATTCGATGGAGTAAGAGTGATTTATTTCAAATGTACGTGCAGATTTGTTAGTTGTCAAGTTGCAAGGAAAATATCCACAGGTTGAATATCTATGGGGGAAGAACATAAGGGTGAAAAGACCTATGGTAGGAGGAGTTCTATGACAACCAGAAGACATGTGGAGAAGCAATAGTATTCTGATCTATGGAGAAAAGAGAGATTAAAATTCTAACCTTTTTTTTTTTTTTTTTTAAGATGAAATTGTGGTACTGCCTCAAACTTTTTTTTCCACAGCAGAAATATTCTAGATAGAACTGAGAGTTCTATCATCAATATCTCAGAAAAAATATTTTGTAGTCTTGTTTTAATTGTCTCATACATATTTTACAAAATATTTTTCTTATAACTAAGATTGATTCTTTGAATTAGATTCAAGTTGCAAACAAAATGTCATAACACAGGTTGAACCCATAGTACAGTGTTAGCTAATTTATGCACAATAACAAGAGGAAATTACCAATTTCCCCCTCCTCTTCTCTTCTCTTTTTTAAAATGGTATTTCCAAGGTAATACATGCACACCATATTTCAGCTCCAGAAACGGTGGGGAGGGAAATGACCGTAAATGTGAGACTGATTCTATAAATCTTTGTTTATTGCTAACCACAAAACAAACAGGGTATATCAGTGGCTGTTTTTACAACACGTCTCCCTATTATGTGACACTCTATCTGAAATATTAGCATATAATCTCAGAAAATCTATTTGAGAATGTTAACCTTCTACAGATTGTGTTTAGAGCAAGCAAGAGTAGGGTATGTTCTCCACTGTTTTGGGAACATATTAGTCAATACATGTTTGTTCTTTTTCTGTAATTACAGATACAGCTCCAGTTCAATGTTTGGGTTTTTGTTTCTTTAAACAGGGGCACAAACCAAAATCCTGTATTTTTCTCAAAGTTCGGATCCCTTATCAGATTGGAACTTTAACCTGAGCTCATCTATATTTCAAAACTTCTCCTCTCATCTCTGACTTTGTTCTCAACTGCCTTGGCTCTTGTGTAGTCATTATATTTGTCCAACAAGGGTGTAATTCTAATATTCTGATTTTGGTGTAAAAAGATTATGGGTGCAAAGCAGTGGAGATTCAACTCTAAAACTTTATCAGTAATCTGCTACCTACTAAGGGTTTTTATGGTCCTACATGATGATACTATTCATATGTATAGTTACACTGCTGGAGGAACAAATAATGGAGAGCACATTTTATGTAGATTTTTAAAGGGTTAAATGGTTCAGGCTGAGGTAATTTGGAAGGGAAATCTACTATACATTCTGATGCAAGCATGAGAAGCCTCAATCCTGACAATATTTAATATAAAGGAAAAGCTTTAACTCAGACTGCTGCCTTAAATGCTAAAAATTAGTTTTCTACACTAAACCTACTGTTCAGCCCAAACACCTTTTAGATATGTGGTATTTGCCCTGGCCTCCTCACTTGCACCATATAAAGAGCCCATTATGCTTGTGGAAATCCAATCTCCTATCTTTAAGGTGGTCATTTCAAATATCTAGTAACTAGTATAGGTAAGGAGTACAGCTTTGGCATCCCATTTTACATCAAGAAATATTGGCAAAAGGAGGGATGCTTCCATTAACCACTTGTATATTACATTGCTTGAAGTGTTTGTCATGGGTACGTGAGTAAGAATAAATAGCTCTTTATACGAATTTGTTTTTATTCTAATGGAAGGTGTCTTGGCTATTTGCTCAGAAATGTCAGAACATGCCACTAACGCTCTCTTAAGAAGAGAGAAGGTTCCATTGGGTATCAATGACAGGGGAGCAAGATGACATCTGCCACACCCATCAACTGCATGCCTACTTACTGAGTACAAACTTTCTGTTCTTGAATTCTGAGTTCACTGTTCATGAGTAGCACTCATAGAAAATGCTCCCAACATTGGCAAGCTTTGTTTTGTTTTGTTACACTTCTCTTTATCTACAGGTGCAGCCAAAGCTTAAAAGACCCAATCTTTGACTTTCTAATTATGCTACAGGAAAAGCCAATTATAGCCAAGTATTAGACATTGTACAAGGTATATTTCCAGTTCCTTTATTGCATGCTCTAAGGCTGAGACATGGAGGAAAACCACCCATTAAACTTGTGCTGAAGCTTCTGAGACATGATGATGATGATGATAGGTCTATAGTACAGTATCTTTAATGTTAAGCATTCCATATTTTTTTGCTGGAAATAGTTGAGAGAAAATAACTCAGTAGCATAATACACAGTTACTGTCTGAGTCGATTGACTTCACTTCCCACCTTCCAGCAACAATAGACTTGATCATGACTACCCCTACTAGAAAAATTGTGTGGTGTTTTTTTTTTTTTAATCAACAAAAAAAACCAAATCTATGCCATGGTGCTGGGGACATATAAGTGCTTATACCTGTCTGCTCTTTTTAGATCATACATGTTACTTGCAACTGCATTTCATATAGCTCCAGAATAGTTTATGTAGAAGAATATTTGCCTAAAATAAAAGTTGTCATTCATTCTTGAGGAGGAGGGGTTATTTTCTTTAGAAGCTTGTCTGAAAGATAATGTCTTCTTCAGTATATACATTAGATCTGTTTTTAAAATCTTATTTACAATGTAGGCAGTTGCCTGACTTGGGTTTATTTGGGTTTCAGTGTCACATTGAAACTGTCTTAAATAAAATTACAGACGAGGATGCAACAATAGCCAATTCTATTATCTTAAAATTTTAGAAATTGATTACTTTCAGTAATGTTCTATAGTACATGGGCTAGTATTGCCACTTAGATGGGTTAGACCTGCAGGCTTGAGTTCAACTAGTATCTTTTGACAACAAACCCTCTCTCAGAACTATTTCTCTTTCCAGTTTTTTTTTAAGCCTCTGTTTCTTAAGCATTAGAACCTCCAGACCTGACTCCATCCCCACCCTCCCCGCATCATGCTTTCCCCCCAACAATCTCCATCTCTCTGCCACAACTTATTTTAAAGTAACCATACTTTTCAGAATATGCAGCCTCATGGTACAGATGACTTATATAGTTTTGCTTAGGTCAGTAGTGTAGAAGATACTTTTATGTGGATTTCTTTGCTCTTGTATCGATTGTCAAGAATGCATTCTTTACTGAGATGGCCTTGCCTATCCCTCTCATTCTTTGTTCTGGAACAACCTTGGTACCCTTTAAGGTCTGCCTTCTTTTTCATAATTTCAGTATAACCCTTTGTCATGCCCAGCCAACTCCATCTCCTCCTTTTGTCTTTAAGCTTCTTCCCTGTGTTAGCTTGCTACAACCTTCTTGCCATATACCTTAATGGGAGAGGACACTGCTGTCCATGCCCCTTGTATCTAAGACCGTAAGTGGGGTGGCGGTTAGGCTCCAGAAACACCTTATCTCTTGGCACCCTTCCTCGGAAGTTGAATTCATATCTCTTTAGGGCCATCTAAGTGAAGGTACCCACATCAGAGTATCTTAAAAACAAGATTGATTAAAAATAGAGAAAATAAAAGATGGTGGTTTTTTTGTGGATTTGTTTTTTGGTGTGTTTTGCACAATATCACATCTGAATATTATAGAAAGCCCAGTTAGGTAGGCTTCCTTATGTGGGTTACACAGGGGGACGGAAAAAAAATTGTGCATCTCTACAAATCGGGGTTGTTCAGTGGGAACCAACACCCACTTGATCTGGTTATGTAGTCCCAGGTGTTATACTGCCTTATCATATCAGGGTGAAGGTACATCAACAGATCCACCAAGCATTCCCTGGAGAAAATAACAAAAATCTTTGTTGCCCATACAAGAGTTATTGTCCCCTTATTGAGAGATGTCAAAGTCCAGCATATTAAAGTCCACTTTCAACCATGCTACTGTAGAGTCTCTTCACCAGTCAGTCAAGGTGACTTGCATGACTGGTTCTTGGTTATAGGTGTTAAGTCATGCTGTGTATTTTTCTATCTTTGCTGATCACAGAGAGCCTGGATTTTTCCCCCTCTCATGACAAGGATGACAACAAGCAAAGCATTGATAGGTATTATGGATATTATCGCTCCAGTTTTCTTCATACAAGTATTGCATAATGCCTAAATAGAGTTGAAGCTCTCCAGTGTCTGCCTAAACTTAGATTCAGACATCTTGTTACAGCCTGCTGCATTGTAACTGTATCTGAAGTCTCTAACCATTCTCTTGGTTGCATGGCTGTAGAGTTTACTGACTAAGTATGAAACCTCAAATCATGAGAAGTAAAAAGTAACAATTAGTAATTCTGTACCTAAGGTTTAATTTTATTAGTCCTTTCCCTTTGGATAGCAGCCTGTAATCTTTTTCCTTTGGGTAGGTGGAGTTTTGTCAGGGTCTGGTGTTTTTGGTTTGGCCTATATTTATTTTGGTGTTTAGATTGTAAGGAAGAGTGAATGGGCCAGTGTTGATTTGTGGGGAGTGGGGCGTTGAGGTGGGAAAAACTTTCCTAATATTGGCAGCTTATAATAGTAAACAGTGCATAGACCACAGAAAAACACAAGCAGTATGATCTAAACAAAACTCAATATTGTAATCAAAACTGACTGCTGTAGTAAAGATGACAAAATGCAGTCAGTGTTGGTATAAAATAATAAATTTATGGGTGGGATTTGAAGAATGTAATGGAAAGGCCACAGCTTAAATGTAGGAAACTTTGACTATCTTTTTCCTCTCTTCATCCTTTAATTAGCTGTGGATGAAATCCTGACCCTATGGAAATCAATGGGAGTCTTGTCATTTTGCTGTTAACTTAGTGGGGCTAGGATTTCATCCTATATTATTAAACTCTGGTCATAAGAGGTTAGCTGCACCACTTATAACTAAAGTCAGTGTCCATACTAGGTGTTTCCTTTGTATTGTGTAGTTATTTTAACCCATTGTGGGTTTTCGAGTGGGTTAGTTTTACAATAGAGAAGCTAAATAACTGTACAACCACTCACTTTTGATGCAAGATCTTTCTTTAAAGGTGATTTCTTTTGAACTGAAACTTAAGTAATATGAAAAGATATGTCTTCCCCCTAGGCTATATAAAGTAGCATTAAGATGAAAAGAAAATATCAATGAGAAAAAATATAAGCACATAAAGTATTTCTATTTGGGTGGGGAACAAATCATTTTAAATTCTGAGCAGTCTCTTTGGTCCTCCATTGGAATCTTCTGACACAATCTCTCACTTGCACTCTGTCACTCACAGGTGTTGAATGTATCTGTCAGCTAGCTCATGGCATAGCTAAGGTGTGGGCATATACATCTGTGGCTTAAGGGATGAATAGGGTAGTTAAAGCTGTCATGCAGTGGCTAGGACATTGCACTAAAACTTGAATAGAACACTCACTTTTCTGACCTCCATTAAGTCACTTCCACTCTTAGTGGCCTTAGGATCCTCACATGTAAAATAGGGATAACGATACTTGCAGCCTGTGTGAAATGTTTTTGAGATCTATGAATGAGACATGCTAGATAAGTCAAAGGCATTGTAATCTTTAATCTACTATGTAAATGTGAGGAATTAACAATAGTAATTTTAAAGATTGCAATATGTTTATTTTTTAATGCAAGAATAGTAGTGCTAACCTAGGTGTCAATCTGATAGGATTGACGTATTTTAATAAAAAATAAGTTTTCATCAAACAAACATTTTGCAGAAAGTGTTCATTCTGACTCTGTTTTCTGAAGGGATACCCACCCCCAACCCCAAATCTTCACCAAAAAAAAAAAAAAATGGTTCAAATTTGTGGGATTTTTTCCTGGTTTTGGACTTGTTTTCCAACTGGCAAAAGTTGGAACACAGTAACAGTTTGTGCCTGAAAGTAACATTTTTTTCCTCCAAAGTGAAACACTTTTTATACTATTTTTTTGGGGGGGGGAAGCGGGGTCTCCTGACTTTTCCCAGTGAGAACACGTGAGTGGGGGGGAGGGAGGGGAACTTTCCTATATTTTTGACGAGTCCCTTGTGAAACTAGAATTTCTAGAGGGGAAAACTTTGAAAGGGAATTCTTGTGGGAAATCTGTTTTCCAGCCAGCTCTACCTAGGTATCTTCTTCAAGTTGAATTTGGACAATTATGTTCTGCTTGCCTAATTTTTCTCTTTATAGTTTCAACTGAATGTAGTATGCTTCACTTCAATTCATATCCTAAACAGTTACTTGTTAGCAAGTGTTATTAAGCAGTGTTTGTATTCCACTCCAGAGATTGTTAACTTGAGTGATGGGTGGAGTATAGTAGTAAAGTGCTTTAGGATCCTTATGGATGAAATGTTCTGTAAAATATGTAGGACGTTATCAGTCGTAGGTTATGAGCAGGTGTTTGAAGTCAGAGTAGAATGTTACTTAATGTATCAGAAATGTGTAGAAAAAAGTGGTGTGTGTGTGTATACGTACATACATACTCAAAACTTGAGTCAAATACCCCTTCTCCATAACTATGAAGAACCTAGACCCAGCAGAACAGGGGCACTGGTGTTGCAGAAGGGAGTGGGAGATGGATACACTGGTTTGGTGTGGTGAAAGCTCTTTCTGTACTGGTTTTCTGTGCTCAAGCAGTTTGGGAGAGTTGTGGAGGGACCCACTCCACAAATTGGGGTGGGAGGGGAGAGGTATTCCTGTTCCCTCCTTCAGTCTCAAGTTCCTGCAGAGAGCCCCTTGACTGCAGCCCAGACACTTGTCCTGTATGGTGGATGACAGTATTTCGCCCAAACAGGATAGTACAAAGCTTTTTTGTTTTGGATTGGTGGTTTTTCCCCGCCATTTTTATTCAGGGTACTAGTACACAATCTCTCTGTGATTACTTCAATATACAGAAAGTGAAGTAATCAGAAATGCAGTAAAGCCTCTGCCAGCAAGACAGTTGGTTTTGACTAGAGAGGAAAGGTGAGAGCTAATGCATATAATATAGAAGACTTGTGAGAATCAGGACATCTGGTGGATCAGACACAGTTCTCACTTTGTAAGATTAACTTTTTGATTTTGAAATGCTTAGCCTTGCTGTCCAGAATATTTATTGCTTTGTCATCATACTCTTAATAATAGTTCTTTTTACTGGTGGTGACTCTATTGATGAAAGTGGAAGCAATCCCTTGCAGAGGAGCCAAAGGTACTGATAAGCAGGTTGAACTTTGTGGACTACTTTTCTAGTCATTCATTGTCCTTTTTTTTAAATAACCAATGTTCTGTTTGTTAAAACTGTACATCTTAAACATTTGGTACGTGATAATTTTCTGAATGCTTTCTTATATTTACTTGAAGATTTAAAAACAAACTCTGTTTCACTAAAACCTATTTTTTGTTAATCTAATGTTTTTTGTTTTGTATGTATCCTGTTTGAACTCCATCTAGTAGCAATTATCTAAAGTTCTGAGAGGTTTGAAACTTTTTTTTGTGTGTGGATAGGGAGGAGTGGTATTTGATGAGTAGTACAGACTTGACATTTTAGGCACGCTTGCCTAAATTTCTTATAACAGGCAGTGTTTAATGTTGCAATATATAAATTTCTGCTTTGAAATATTAAGGGAAAAGTTTTCTCCATCTATCTTATTTGTATGGATTGGTAATGAAGCCCAAAGTGGTGCTTGTCAGTATTTAACCATAAACATTGACCTGCTGTTCCTCAACATAGGAGCACTAAAATTTTGTTCAACATATTACACTTGGAGGAGAGGAAGATGATTGGCAACAGTCAACATGGATTCACCAAGGGCAAGTTATGCCTGACCAACCTGATTGCCTTCTATGATGAGATAACTGGATATGGGGAAAGCAGTGGATGTGATATACCTTAACTTTAGCAAAGCTTTTGATATGGTCTCCCAGCAAGTTAAAGTAGTATGGATTGGATGAAAGGACTATAAGGTGGATAGAAAGCTGGCTAGATCATCAGGCTCAATAGGTAGTGGTCAATGGCTCGATGTCTAGTTGGCAGCCGATATCAAGCAGAGTGCCCCAGGAGTCGGTCCTGGGGCCGTTTTTGTTCAACATCTTCATTAATGACCTGGATGAAAGGATGGATTGCACCCTCAGCAAATTCACGGATGACACAAAATGGGGGGAGAGGTAGATATGCTGGAGGGTAGGGATAGGGTCCGGAGTGACCTAGACAAATTGAGGATTGGACTAAAAGAAATCTGACGACGTGCAACAAGGACAAGTGCAGAGTCCTGCACTTAGGACGGAAGAATCCCATGCACTGTTACAGGCTGGGGACCAACTGGCTAAGCAGCAGTTCTGCAGAAAAGGACCCGAGGAGTACAGTGGGCGGGAAGCTGGATATGAGTCAACAGTGTGTCCTTGTTGCCAAGAAGGCTAACCGCATATTGGGCAGCATTAGTAGGAGCATTCCTAGCCGATCGAGGGAAGTGATTATTCCCCTCTATTCAGCACTGGTGAGGCCACATCTGGAGTACTTGATCCAGTTTTGGGTCCCCCACTACAGAAGGGATGTGGACAAATTGGAGAGAGTCCAGTGGAGGGCAACAAAAAGGAATAGGGGGCTGAGACGCATGATTTATGAGGAGAGGCTGAGGGAAGTGGGCTTACTTAGTCTGCAGAAGAGAAGAGTGAGGGGGGATTTGATAGCTGCCTTCAACTACCTGAAAGGGGTGGGAGGTTCCAAAGAGAATGGAGCTAGGCTGTTCTCCATGGTGGCAGATGACAGAACGAGGAGCAATGGTCTCAAGTTGAGTATGGGAGGTCTAGGTTGGATATTAAGAAAAAATATTTCACTAGGAGGAACCTCCTTCCTTAGAGGTTTTTAAGGTCCGCTTGACAAAGCCCTGGCTGGGATGATTTAGTTGGTGTTGGTCCTGCTTTGAGCAGGGGGTTGAACTAGATGATCTCCCTGAGGTCTCCTCCAACCCTAATTTTCTATTAATATCTATTCAGCATATAGTACCTTCATCACTTTTCTAAATAAGTCCTATTGGTTTGTATTATTGGCTTTCAATAAGCAAACCTGTATGTGAACTAATACCTGACAGAGTTCCCTATAATTGGTCTGTGTGCAAGTCACAGCAGCGGGTCAAACTTTTGTTTTAATATTAGTATAAGCATAAATGAGTTTGGTTACAAGCTGCAGATGATCTGTAAATATTGCTTCTTTGCAGTGTCAGAATAGGACTCTTTTTTTAGGCTGTTATGGGAGTGTTTTTTTAAATTTTCACAGTGAAACAAATTTGAAGTAGAATTTATACATGCACACGGCCATTTTTAGTCTCTTTATAACTGTTGTAAAGAGGTGTGTGAATGCCTTCTCTCTCCCATGTTGTTTTTTCACTTCAATTTGATTCTAGAATAAAATCATCCTGTGTTACTAATCTGAAATGACTCTGAAATTATAGTTTGATTGTTCTGCCAAATTCTATGCTGATATGTTCACTCACCAATCCTTTTGAAGTTAATGGGTTAGATTCTGAGCTGAATAACTCTGAAGGGTGTATTTCAATTGAGAGTGCCATTGAGAGCAGAATTTTAAAGACTTCAGTGGGTTATATGGGATGTAAGTCATTACAGAATCCAGCTTTATGGTTTCCCTGCAGGACCAAAAGAGAGAGCTGAGAGAGGGAGGACAACTTTTGTTTTAACACACAGCTTTAGTAACTTAACAAACATGGTAAGAAAAATAATGAAAAGTTTTAATTCCAGTATGTTTGAAAATTTCCCCCAGTATATCGGTACCTCTTGGCTAGGTCTTGAGGATTTTTTTTTTTTTTTTTTTTTAACAATGAGACTGTTTAGTTGTCTGAGAAATGACTCCGCATTTTGTTAATTCTGCGATATGATAAGTTGGGCAAATACTGAAGTGTCCCATTTAGTTTGCTGAGATGGGGTGTGTGTGTAGTCTCTTCTCAAGTTGAAATTAAAACTGAAATTAAAGCAAGTGCCTTATATTAGATGAATTGCATCAAAAGGAGATGGACATTTTTTTTTTTTTAAGTGGGATGATACAGTGTTAAATGCAATGGACAAGACTTCAAAAAGTGGTTAGAGATATTTGGATGTCTGTTTTTAAGCAGGTGACATTTTAAGGGGTGCCTTTTTTTTTTTTTTTTTTTTTTTTTTAAGGATGGATGAACCTATGCCCTTATAAAGGTGTCTTAGTCTGAGAATTCAAAATCAATAGACACTCTTGAAAATCTTGGCCCTTAGTTTGGTTGAGACCCTATGTCTGTATATAGTGGGGAGACAGAGGCTTTGGATAAATGCCTACAGAACAAGTGCGTGCGTTGGACTGGAAGTCTCCCTTGCATAATGTGCATTCAGACCTATTGTGGTCTGTAATCATACACATTTTCCTTGAAGGTGTATGTTAGGCAATTCTTTAAAAACAAAAACAAAAAAACTCCTGAAGTTTCTAAAGTAACAGAAACAAGGAATTTGAAGGGGCAGAAAGAGAAGAGCACCAAGGAGGAATAGATAAGAAAACCCCCGATTTGCCAAGCTACAAAAGCCAAATCATTTTTCTACATTTGAATGCATTCTTCCAATTTCCCTCCCACCTGTCCATTCCATCCCCCCCTGGAATCTTATTCTCAAGCAAGGATTTTGTGATTAAAAGGCAAAAAAAAAAAAAAAAAGTCCTGTCTTGAATGTTGGAACTGCAGTAAAAGACTTTTTTTTTTTTTTTTTTTGTTATAAAGCCCCCTCTTAAGTTTAAAGAAAACTGTTTAACTTTCTTCAGCAGTCTAGGCAACATGTTGAGATGCACTTCTCGCCCTACAAGATGTAAATTGCACTTAAGGTCTCATTTTTAATTACAACTGGCTTTTTTCAGTCTAATACTGGCAGGAGATACCTTGCTTGACAGTGACATAACTTGTGTTACTAGAAGCATGGGAGCCCAGTCCCAGTAATTGTAACTGGAAGTGACTCATTGGAGCCATAATAGAGATTCAGAGTACATGGACCAAGAGGAAATAGTGTCTTAACCAAAACAGTGTTCTAAAAGACCTCATAGTATGATGGGACTGCTGGAGTTTATTAATTGAAACTTTAGAACATAGGAGTAACAAATATTGAAACCGTTTTGTTTGATTCACATTATTGGGACCTAATTCCTATTCTGTTAACAAGTGTAAGATATGAGCAGCAGCAACAAAGTCCTATGTGCTGTTCACTATTGTCATAAGTGGTTTTGTTGTAGACAATATGGTCTGGTGACTGTATAAAACACATGAGATTATTCAATCCACTAGTATTTGCCTGTTTCCTTCTCCCTCCCCCCCCGCCATGAAATGCATTCCTACAAGAATTTATATATCCCCCCCCCCCCCCCCCCCAAAAAAAAAAACCCATTGTGGTTATATTTATTAGTCTCTGTATAGACATGTCTGGTTGTCTGGTGAAAGAATTTCAAAGGTAATCGGTAAATAAACAGGCAAAGGAAACCACAGTGCTAATGACTGACGGTGATGCAAGCATGTTTGAGTGCTTGTTTGTAATGAGGAAGAATACCAGGTAATAACTTGGTAATGTGGTAACTTATTATGGATGTTTACTTCACATTACTTCCACTGACTGATAATGACATGGTATTTACTGTGATTATTTTTTCTGCTTTTTTATATTACATAATTAAATATCTTATTATGATTCCACATGGTATAGTTTTATTTTTAGTAGCTGATTAGGTGGAAAACTATGAGACAAATTTAGAACTTGTGCAAGCTGTGAAACTGCACTGGAATCAGTGTAGTTAAGGCAAGAAAGGTAGTCTTGGTGAAGAGGGATGAAAATGATGGTATATAGTAGGGTGACCAGATGTCCTGCTTTTAACGGGACAGTCCCATTTTTGGGGACTCTTTCTTATATAGGCATCTATTACTCCACCCCCTGTCCTGTTTTTTCACAGTTGCTATCTGGTAACCCTATATATAGGAATATATGTATAAACATAGAAACGTAGGGCTGGAATGGACCTTGAAAGGTCTAGTGCAGTCCATTTCCCCTGCTCTGAGGCAGGATTTATGGTTATCTAGACCATCTCTGACAGGTGTATATCCAACCTGTTCTTAAAAACTTCCAAGGACTGGACTTCCATAACCTTCCCAGTTAACCTGTACCAGTGCTTAACTATCTTTATAATTAAAGTTTTTCCTAATATCTAACCTAAATCTCCCTTGCTGCAAGCTAAGCCAATGAAGAGTTACTACTCACATAGGTAAGCATACTTGGTCTTCCATTGTGCTAGAACTATTTCAATTACAATAGGACTGAACTTTGTTTTGAGAACTCTTTTAAGGACAGGAGAAAAAACTTGTGGCTTCAGCTGCAAAGTCTGAATCAAGGTTGAAACTTTTCTAACACAGAGGTCTTAAGTTTTGGTTCAAGCCCATTTCTAGTTTAAAACTTCTTGTGGCAGTGAAATTACGAGGATAAATGTTGCATGGATCTGTAGCCCAGATAACCAACTGGAATG
Organism: Emys orbicularis; assembly: GCF_028017835.1. Taxonomy (NCBI): domain Eukaryota; kingdom Metazoa; phylum Chordata; order Testudines; family Emydidae; genus Emys; species Emys orbicularis. The sequence continues at coordinate 96,907,269 of NC_088688.1, read as the reverse complement.
GGCTGAAGAAAAGCCTTTCCTATTTGAAAGTACAATTCTAGTAGTTTTGAGCTATCCTTGTTAACTAACAGAATGGTAGGATGAGGGGTCAATCTCCTCACAATAGGCTAAATTAATTTCTGATCTAACTCAGTTGAAGCTAGAGGAGTTGCAATTTGTTCTAGTGTCCACAGGTGTTACAGAACAACCAGGCTATATAAGCGCTTTGGAGACTGTGAAAGGGTATAATTGAAAATTTAGGGATAGTAGCAGGGTTAAAAGGGGATGAACTTTAAAATCAATTAAAATACAGTCCATGACAAACTTTAATCACCACATCGCCGCCCCCCCCCCCCCGTCAATAAGCTTTTTATAAATGCTGTTAACCTGCTTCCCCCTTTTCAAAATGTCCCAGAAGGTACTCTGGATCCGGAGTTGTATGGATTTCATACCAACACATTTATATTGCCACATTTATGAGAATATCTTGTAAGGATTCAGATATAGTGAAAACAATTCACCTCTATGTACATTTTGTTTCAGAAGCTCAATTACACATCTAATTAGATTCATAGTAGGGTTACTGTATGTAGATCTTACTACTTAATGGGAGAAGTGTCAAGTACTAGACTAATTTAGTAAATGTAGAATAAACAGAAATAATATTTGTAGGGGCCACTCTAGCTATAGGCATGCTAAGCAGCTGCTGGGGCAGCCAGGCTGAACCTGAGTGGTCCTGCAACCTTATGCACCAGAATGCAATAGCACTCGCTCGAATTTGGCCCAGCTGCCCCTTCCATTCATGATAGAGGGGTGGCCAGGCCAAAACTGAGTGAATAGTGCTGTGACTTGGTGTTTGTTCCCCCTCCCGACTCATTTCTACCATAGTCACTGAATTGTTGGACGGCTTGCTGCACCCCCCCCCCCCCAAAAGGTCTGACATTGCCCCCCTCATTGAGAATCCCTGTCCTAGGGCCAGAGGGGGTGGTAGTACACTGAAGTTTTGCTTAGGGCAGCACATTGTCTTGAGTTGCTTCTGAGTATTTGTTGCTGTGTACAGTAACTCCTCACTTAGTCGTCGCGGTTAACGTTGTTTCATTGTTACGTTGCTGATCAATTAGGGAACATGCTCATTTAAAATTGTGCAATGCTCCCTTCTAACGTCGTTTGGCAGCCGCCTGTCCACTGCTTGCAGGAAGAGCAGCCCATTGCATCTTGCTGGTGGGGGCTTGTAACCAGGGTGGACCGGCAGCTCCCCTATCAGCTCCCCGCTCCCCTAAGTTCCCTGTGCTGCAGCTGCCCAGCAGGCTATCCGTTGCCGGGCAGTTCAGCTGTCCCTCCCCCCCCACTGCCATGTGCTGCGCCTGCCCTCTGCCTGGGAGCTGCTCCCAGAGACTCCTGCTTGCTGTGCGGGGGGCGGGTAATGTCAGGCTGTCCCCCTCCCCCTGCACCCCACTTACCCCTTCTCCATATAGAGCAGGGAAGGGACGCGGCTGGAGAGAGACAGAGAGAGCTTGGGGCAGCAGCTGCTGTCTTAACTTCCTGATCCACTTAAAAAGACAATGCACTTAAGAGTGGGTCAGCTTACTCAGAAATGCACACTGCCCCTTTCTCTCCCACACACAAGGTGTGTGTCTGTCTCTGTCTGCTATGCTGTCTCCCCTCCCTCGTGTTCGTGCTGCCTTGTGTGAGAGGCTACATTAACAATGTGTTAACCCTTGAGGGCTCAGCCGAGTGCTAGTTCATCATTTAGCAGTAAGGCATTCCCTGGGAAATATTCCACCCTCTAACTTCACCACCTCAACCAAGCTTCACAACCATCATAGCTGTGAACAGTATTAAATTGTTGGTTTAAAATGTATACTGTGTGTATATCTATATAATATATAGTTTTTTGTCTGGTGAAAAAAATTTCCCTGGAACCTAACCCCCCCCATTTACATTAATTCTTATGGGGAAATTGGATTCACTTAACATCGTTTCGCTTAGTTGCATTTTTCAGGAACATAACTACAACGTTCAGCGAGGAGTTACTGTACTATCGCTTCTGCCTTTTCTGATTGTGATTATTAATAGAGGTATTACACTGCAGATGATAGAGCTAGTTTAACGTTAATTGGTTAAACTTTGACCCCAATTGTCATTATTCATTAAATAAACTATTCACAATTTTTAAGTATTTAACCAGGTATATAACTAATCAAATACTGTTCAGTGAATAAAGGCAATATTTTCCGAAGCCAATCAATGAATATCATTTGACTAGCATTAACAGATATCCAAAAGTCAACTCTGAGTCAGCTTAGTGTGGCACAACAATGGAATTGAAATATACTATACAGCACTCAAGTAATATATCTATCCAGTATTTTGGTTAAAGGCTTCTAACTGGTATCTGTTTGCCATTTTATGTACCACCCATGCTCTTGATGATGATCTGTCTGTATTGTCTTAATTCAAGCAGAGTACACTGATATGACCCTTTATTTAAATAAAGATACCAAAGGCCACAAAGATGATACTTTATTTTTGATTGTGTCAGTACTATGTAATGAGCATGATATGGAATAGAAATATGCAGTCAACATGCCTAACTACAGGCGGCGCAAACTTATTGCATGATAAGCAATTTGCTATGGTATATTAGGTAGGGAAATGGAAATCTGTTGCTCAGCAAGAATGTGTTGGTTTAAAGTAATGCTTGGCTTTCAAGAAATTAATGCAGTGGTTAATAGTTGGAGGAATCTTTAATAGAAAAGTTTGAAAAGACTGCAGTGGTCATACTGTGACTTTTTTGGCTTGAGACTATAACTAAAGTGGCATATTCTTCTTGATGCATGCAGAACTAAGAATGTTAATGGGAGTATCTTGTGTGCATCCAGACTTGATTATTTTCTAAATACTTGGTAAGGAACAAACAAGTTCATGCTGAAAATACAAGCTGTGGGAGTTCAATACAACATAAAGGAGTCTGCTTCTAGGCTACTTCCTCCTCCACCCTCTCTACTGGGTGCCTAGTGAGCAATTTGAGCAATGTAACAGAGGATGGCTAAGCCATTTTGCCACCCGAGCTTAGAATTCTTCAGATTCGCATAATGTTGGTCTCTCAGCTCACAGTATAATTCTTATAACGTCAACATTTTTCATTGTTCGCATAATAAAGTTTTTCTAACTTGATCATCTTCTCCAGAGATACAATCACAGAGGAACAATCTGTTGCAAATGTGGATTTATGTAAGTATATACCACTTACACAACCATAATTTTTTTAAATTTCCTGGTGGCAGTATTTCTTATAGTATACAGTTGAATGATTTTTTTTTTCAAATTATTCAGTTTATTAATACCAGATTAGAAAGCTAACGCTAATTGCACGTACTATAGTAACGATCATACTGTGCGTAGGTGTCATAGCCACGTAGGGAGATCATAGCATACTGCTAGTAGCATGTATGTACTCTCCAGTTGCCAGCTACATGTCGCACTGCAGAATATGTTCTTCTGCATGAGATATCTCCAGTCAAATTTGGAAAGTTAAGAATATTTAACCATTTAAGCCATCTGGCTGAACATCCTATTGAGTTTTATGATCCGATTTAGTAGGTTAGGAATGTTTACTGTCTGAATATCCTGAAGTGCTTCCTAATTTAATTCATTGTCAGGATTTCAACTACTGTAAATGCCAGGTCTCTGTGTCTTAATGTTCAAGGTCGGAAGCTATTGATGCTCTGTTATAGATATGGGGGAGAGATGATCTGTCTCAAAAGATGCCATTTGTCTGTGGGAAGATGAGAGAAAGTGAGATGATATACAACTAACCTTGTCTGTTAGAGATACTTAACCTGCCAAGGGACTAATTGGTTCCAACTAGTTAGGCTACTGGTGCTGCAGCTGTGCATAATGAAAATAAATTGCTTATATTTATTGCTTAATTAGCTTATTACTAATATCTAATCACTTTTTTCTTGCATAATAGTAGAATAAATTTAATGGAGATTGAATGTATGGTCTAACAGCACAAGAAAATAAATTGGCTTAATGGATTCCCTGACCATTTGTTATGGCTTTCAAGATCAAATGAGGGATCCTGATACTCCAACATTGTTACGGTGTTCAGACAAGCCCTTACATCAATGAGTAGCATTGGTAAAACTCTACTGTCTAACTTCTTAGCACTAATCTTTTTAATACATGTTGCCAAAAGTAACATTGCAAAATGTTTAGAACGAGAGCTATGCTGTGCATGTCTGCTGTACAAAAGAGATTTTTCTAAAATTTAGTTTTAATTTCTATCATTTTTGTATATTAAATAAATTCTGCAGAGCTCTAATCTTTGAGGTAAAATATATATTTTTCTCAGAGTAAAGTTTCCTTAGATGCAGTAAAATACATGATGGAGATGAAAGCCTATTTGAATGAGATAAAAGAAATAAGTCACCTGGAATCTAAAAAAGATTATAATTCAACTCTGATTATCTGCTCTTTTTTCTCCTTTCACATTTATCCCTCATTTCAAAATCAAAATGTTGTCAACTTTATTTGTACACCAGAGGAGAAAATATGGGAGAGGCGTGGGACTAAGAAATATATTGAATTGTTTTCACACTGAAACAGAATGCTATTGCTAAAGAAGGAAGGAGGGCAATGCTAATATACATTTACTACCATTAGCCTAGTTCAAATGATTACAATGGTACATATGCTAAATCCCCACTCTAATTATAGGAAATAAAATACCACATTTACTCTTAAAACACCAAATGACAACTCTTTAAGAATGCCCAGTAACCTATATGGTATATACCTGTGTTGAAATTCTATCTTTCAGAGTATACTGAGTAATATACTGAAAGCACAGGGGCCAACTTTCCAATGTGCCGGGAGGTGCTTGACACCAGGCCCCGCCCCCACTCCACCCCTTCCTCCAAGGCCTCTCCCATTTCACCCCTTCCCCGGAGTATGCCACCCCCTTATTCCTTCTCCTCCTCCCTCCCAAAGCTGCCTGCACACTGCAAAACAGCTGATTGCGGCGGGCAGGAGGTGTGGGGAGGGATTCCCCACCCTGCACATTTTTTCAAGTTTCAGATCTTTGCTATACTCTCAGTGTTCCCTCTAGAGGAGAGCTGATAGGGGGCTTCCAGTGGGTGCTCAGCACCCACCACTTTTTCCCTGTGGGTGGTCGAGCTCTGGAGCACCCATGGAGTCAGCTTTCAGTCACAGGCGCCAAGTTCCCTGTAAGCTGTGCAAGCCTATTTAGTGCCATGCAGGCGCTCGGGGACCCTGCCCGGGGACCTGCCAGGAACTGACCAGGGGAGGGGCACCCCTCCCCAGGCCCCCAACCTGCGAGGGCACCCTTCTGCTGGGCCTAACTCTGCTGCAGCCCGGACCTGCTGGGGCCGGGGAAGGGGTGCCTATCTTGCAGCCCCAGGCCTGGAGCTGCTGTGGCGGGGAGAGGCGCCTCTCCCCCACCCAGCCCAGGTGCTGCTGCAGGGAGAGAGCTGGGAAGGGAGTCCTCTCTCCCCACTGTAGCCCTGGAGCACCCTCCTGCACCCCAAACCCCTCATCTCCGCCCGCAGCCCCAGCCAGAGCCACCACACCCATGCACCCCAACCCTCTGCCCCAGCCCTGAGCCCTCTCCCACACTCAGAACCCCTCGGCCCCACCCCCGCCACATGCATTTTATTATATGCACCAATATCGAGGTGATGTCACACCTTCATATTGGTGCACATAACAAAATTCATTTTGCACATGGGTGGGAAAAATTAGAGGGAACACTGAGAGTATAGCAAAGATCTGAAACTTGAAAAAATGTGCAGGGTGGGGAATCATATCCTTGTACAAGGATGTCCTCAATCAGGCAAACTTTGTGAAAATCCTGTAGCTTGTCTGTGGTGCATTCCAAAGGTACAGGATTCAGCAGTGTCTCTTAAGACTTATCTCTAGCTCCTTTCTGGCAGGGATAGTTACCAGTGCCCAAAAGGGGTGAGGGGTGATCTTCATCCATGGTAGGTCTCTTTCTTTCCTGATTAATTTTAACCAATTTCTCAGTTCTCTCCTCCACAAACCCACATTGGATGGGCTGGAAGTAATGCTAAGTCACCGAAAAAAGCTGAGTTATAAGAAACGCTTGATTTTAAAAAAAAAAAAAAAAAAAAAAAAACCAACAACAAAAATAACCCCCTACAAATATCTTCAGTAACAACATAGAAAATGCAAGCTTGGTATTCCTGAAACAAAATCTCCAACCTGAGAGTCCCTTAGTACTGAGTGTTTTCAAATAAATAATATGGATATAGATTCAAACATGAAATTGTCCGGTCTTAATAATGGAGCTATCCTAAGCCTGGAGCCTACAGAGTTAGGGCTACATAAGCTGCTTTGCATCCACTTAACCGTGGAAGAGTCTTGACTTAAATTTGGCTCCCACTGACCCAAGTGCCTCGCTATGCTGATTTAGTAACATCTCTTCCCCAAGTGGTGTAGAGTCATGGTGGATGTAATTAGATCGACACAGCACCAATGTATGCACAGTTGACTTATGTCAACTGTTACTGGCTTTCAGGAGCCATACCACAGTGCTCCATGCTGACAATACAATTGATACAAGTGCTCCCGGTGAGGACGTGCACTGCTGACGCAATGAGCCAAGTGTGTGTGCACACAAGCAATTTAATAACTGTGGTGGCTATATGCTGATGTAAGTTAGGTTGACATAATTTTGTAGTGTAGTGTAGACATGGAGTGTTTTGTAATCTGGATCTTGTTCTGAAATTTAAGGTTTGAGTCTATCTTTTTGTTACAAAAAAATAGGAAAGTGTGTTTGTCTAGCCATCCTATCTCTTCGAATGACATTTTAAATCCACTAATGTAGCACCTTGAGAGGTCAGAGATTATGACCTCCTAGTTTTCTTTGTTTCAACACTGCAGAGACCAGGAATGTAACATCAGTCACTCAAAGGGGGGACTGTCTGGTATGACTGCTGAATAAAAGCAATTCTTTATATAGCTTAACAGTTATGCAAATTAAATTCAAAGCACAGTTTCCTCTATTGAAATGTTGAACTAATACATAATGGAATGAAATGGTGGATGGTAAGAGAGACAAGGTGGGTGAGGTAATATCTTTTATTGGACCAACTTCTCTTGGTGAGAGAGAGAGAAGCTTTCAAGCTTACACAGTGCTCTTCTTCAGGTCATGAATGGAAAATGCATCAAAGCTAACCACTGCAAAAGGAGAACAATATTGGAGTGGATTTTTGCAAACGAGGTTAACTTGCTGTGATGAAAATACATTTAAAGTTGAAAATTTTACATAAAATAAATTTGAATATGGAACAAAACAAGAGTGATGTATTTTCTCCGATGTTGCTGTTTTAACACTTTACTCAAATAGCATTTTTAAGAGTTTATTATAGAATTATTTTTAAACAAAACAAAACATAAACGATTAACAAATGCCAACAGCAACCCCCCCCAATAAATCAGCTCTCAATAAATACATTTTTAAAAGGGCAGATTCAGCTATAGCTTTCGGAAAGAAAGAGAACATTAAAAATTTATCTATTTGAAGGGCACATCTATGTACCATGACCTGCTTCTTGTAAGCAGACAGCAACTTGCATTTTTTTAATACAGTCATCCATGTGATAGTTAAACCAGAGGGCATCTTTTTTGGAAAATATTAAGGAAAAATCAAAGTTTCATAATTATGGAAAAACACAATCAAGATTTTGAAAAAATCTGTTCAAATGTTTTTATGTACTACTGGGGTTTCTCCACACAATTAGTATAATTGATATGTTTTCCCTCACTGACTATTGTGTAACCTCCGGAATTCTCTAACTTTTCAACTCTGGGGCATGAATAATGTATACTCTGTGAGGTATAATTACATGTGGCCAGTCCCAAAGGGTAAAGGCAAATCTAAATGATGGTTTTACTTAATAGTGTCAAAAATACAATAGTTCTGTTCAAATATAATTAGTGTAGTGGCATTGCCAAGCAGATGGACCAATAAATATACAAACACAAGTAACATGGTTCAGAGCCTCCAACTATTGTACAATAATGAACCTGAAATGAAATGGTAATTGTTGCTTTGCAACTAAGTTTGTGATGGAGGGGAGACCCTTTTGGTTGGATGGTGTAAGGCTAAACAGGTAACTGGCATTAATTTCCCTGTATATTCCAAGGGGAACAAGAAGGTAGGAGCCAACGCATGGTGTGCTCTGAAGGGTTGGATTCTCCTTCTGTCCCGTGTGTTCGTTCTCTCTCTCTCTTCTCCCCCCCCCCAACCCCGCCCTCCATGTTAATAAATTTACCTTTGGGAGAACTGTACTGGCAGTGAAGTTATCCTCGAGCTAAGTGGCTGCAGTGTCTGTTGCTAGCTGGGATACTCCATTCTGAGTCTGATGGTGAAGGATGATAGCACGTGCTGCTTCACTCTTGAAAGATTAATTTAGCTTAGGCAAAGGCCTGTTATAGCTGTGGAAGGCTGAGATTTAGCTTGGCAGTCCCAGAAAAGCTGCATGCTGTGCTCCCCCCCCCCCCCCCTTTTTTTTTTTTTTAAAGCTTGGCCAAAGGTTTCTTCTAACTCTGGAGATTGGCTATTTTAGCTAGAAACTCTATTGTGAGTTGCTAGAGAAATTTTGTAACTTGATTTCATTTCCTTCCGGACCTAACACTTTTTCTTAAAAAGTAGATGTTTTCCTATATTTGCAACACTTCTTAATCTGTTTGCTTTCCCCTCTTCATGTTTTCCAAATCTGACCCATAGTTCACACATGTCAGATCACTGTATGTCAGTCTTTCCAGTCCACCATGAAACGCCTCATGTTTTGGGCACAGCAATCCCTCCTGAAACTGAGCATCCCTGAACTGAATGAATGCTCTCTCTCAGTCCATTCTTTGTGGAGGGAATCAAGAACTCTGAAGGGGATGCTCAATACTTGTGCCCCACCATGCACCAGTTCCTGTATCACAATTGATAGCCCCCACCCTGTTATTCTGAGCTCAGAGTCTGTGGCCATGGAGCTGAAAGCTCCCAACAGTAATGTGACTATTCACCCTACAACAAATCCAAAATAATGAAATCACTCTGACCTGAAACCTTAATACTGGTAATAAATATGGCTGCCCTTATTCTGCTCCATAGGCGCTATTATCCGTAAGGGTTTTATTAGCCTGTTACGTGCTGCCTGAATGCCTCAAACTCTTTCATCAAGAGATTACAAATGTTTGCAGTCTGCCTGTTCATCCTTTCCTATAGCTAGCAATCTGGTAGGTGCATGTGGCACACCTCTAAACCTGAACTAGGAAGAGTTTTTAACCACACCATGTTGGCACTGGGATAATTCTGCCTCAGAAGCCAAACATTCCATTTAACTTTGATCTTCAAATCCTCTGTTGCAGAGTGAACTCGTTCTTTAAGAGAGTTGAATGCTCAACTGCACCTTTGCCAGATCTGGCCCACCTCCCTTGTCAGAGGCAACAAGTGAAATCATTTGACAAGGGGTTGGTTGGCTAGGACCTGGGTCTGCTGGGAGACAACAGAGAAGACCTGGGAGAGACTCCAGAAGGTGAGGGAACAAGGATGATTTCAGAGAGGGAGAGTCTGGAGAATAGGTGCTCTATAAAAGAGCAGAAGGGCAGCTAGGAAGGGATTGGCCGTGGGGAGGAGAAGCAGGGCAAGTTGTGATTGCAAGGGGTAGACCCTGTTTAGGGTTCCCAGGGCCAAAACCCTGCACATAATGGGAAGGAAGACTGATTAGAATCTAGGGCAGCTGAGTCCAGTGATTAAGGCCTGGGAATAAGGTGAAGATAAGGGAAGAGAAGACAGATCCTCAAGAAGGAAGGGCTATGCCCTGAGAGACTTGTTTATCTTTTGGACTTTGATATCCCAGAAGGAGTGGACTTTTGTGACTTAGCTGAATGGCTAAGTCACCTCAGTAACCAAACCATGCTGAATGGTCAAGAGTACCAACCTGTGTGAAGGGAAACTGAAGGAGATGATGGGCCTGGAGCCAAACTGGACTTCATTGTTAGACACCAGATCATTCCTGTAGATCCCCATTGTCCACCCACAGCATGCTGCTTAGCTAACATTTCCATATCTGCCCAATCAAATTTGGGAGGCATGATTTCCAGCTGTAACTCTTGGGCCTGACTCCTTCTGCACTTTGGAGCCCAATGGAAACCTATGCCTGCAAACCCACATTCTCAAAGAGAAGGTGGGGAGATGGAGTGTTTATAAGCCTTAACATGAGAAGGAAAATAGGTTACTAAGTTTCTGAGAGAGCTTAAAATCCTGGTGGTAGCCAAACACAGGATTGGAAGTGTGGTGAGTGCTACATTTAAATTTCCAAGCACTCATTGTAGTTGAGTTGGCCTCTGTGATACCACAAACCTGGTGTGTGCACATGTCCACCTTGATTCCTGTATCGGGAATGGATGCCATTTAGGCAAAAGGAGATGGTCCTGCAAGGTGGACAGACACACAAGCTATCATTCAGCTATCTGGTCCATTTATAAAAAGTACTTAACCACTTTCCAGGAGAACATAATTCCATAATAACATTGCCCAGAGAAGTGACCCGTGACATACACAATTGTGCTGTCTGCTTTTTTGGGGGGAGGGCCCACAGGTTAGACTTATTGGATCAATTCCAAAAGCAAGAAAACAAGGGAATCCAATCGAGTTATCAATCTCTCAATCAGTCTGGGCTAGATCTACTGAGCCTCCCTCAAAGATCCTAGAGACAAATTATTGCTGGTTCTGCACTGCTTTGTGAAAAATACAGGATGGAGGGAGAGTAACAAGAGAAGCAAAGGCTAATTACATATTTGTACTCTAATAATAATGAAGTGCTAATCAAAGTGCTAACAGAAGAAAATTAAGAGCCTGGTCCTGCACCTTGAAATCAGCACTTACTTTATCGTTTCACTTTTTTTTAAATTAGAGATTCTAATGTGTTTTGTTGATTTGCCATTTGCATTAAAGTGCCTGCATGCTTCTACATGCTATGTTATATTAACTTGTTTCTTGACTGAATGAAAGAAAATTAGATTTCTAAACATATTCTTGAAGCCAGAATTATTTTGGCGTCAGTAAAAGCAGCATCTTTTTAAATGCCAGCTTCTAGGTACATGCAGACTAATTCTCATTTCTGGTAAGCAGCCTGTGACATCTTGTTTTGAATCTTCCTTGCTGTCTCATGCAGCCAAACTGAAACTAAAATCAATAGTAACAATTTCTGTTAGTAAGTGGGACCATTAATATGCTCGGCACCTACAAACATAGAGCCCATCCTGTATTTTGGGACAGATTCTGTTTTTCCACTCATCTCTCTGCTCAGAACCCAATGACACCACCACCAATTTGGTTCTGCGATGTGTGTGTGCAGTGAGGGGGCAGACTGTAGTGTCAGCATGGGTGACCTGAAAATTTTTTTTTTTTCCAGAGGTGACATGGTGATTTTAAACTTCGGGATTTTGACCTATTAAAGCCTTAAATGCTTTGGGATCTTGTCTACTTGAAAGATGGCTCCTATCCTTCTTTGAAATACAGCCTCTGTTGTAACAGGATGGGAGCTGACAGAAAGACATTCTTTGTGAGTGGCCATTGTCTCTGGAATTTCCTTCTTGCCTTGGTTCACAAGAGCCTGGTTTGGGTTACCGTCAAGATATGATGCCCAAGCTTCTCCTGGAAAAGAATTTGGGAAATTATAATGGCTGTGTTGAAGTAAGAAAGCTTTTCCTTTTTTTCTGAGTATTTAAAACTCAGAGCATATACTTTAATTTGAAGTATGAGGAGGATTTTCAGTGAAGCGGAAATGGGATAGGGGAATAAAGTAACTGAAGTATTGACTATAATTTTTAAAAAATTCAATAAAGAAATCATCGGGTCATGCAGCTCTGGTGTTTAGAGAGAGAAGGTAAACTTAAATTATGGTTAGGACATGACTAATAGGATCCACAGCTTTTTTTTCACTCTGTCTTCATACAAGTAGTTTTTTTTTTTTCTTTCCCCCCCCTTGTCTGTGAATTATTTGACCTATATTAATTGAATAAATTATTCACTGTTGTTTACTCAGCTCTGATATTCATACTGGAAGCTAAATCTCTGTATAGCGTTCTGTGCAGGAGTTGGCCAGAAGTAATATTGCTTGCATGCTTCTTATTGGTACTGTAACCCGGTTCCTTAGTGCAGAAAGTCCCTGTGGAGAGCCCATAGATGGGAAGAACTTGCTTGTCAATGAATACTGCAGTTTCATCTAGCAAACAATCTGTATTACCTTGGCATTGCATATAATCAGCAGACTGTGTGGTAGGTGTCAAGAAGTACAGCTGTTAAGATGAAGTACTTAAAATAATCAAAAGAAGACAAAGTATTCTTTTGTGTAAAGAATGAAAAGCAAAGATTGAGGAAGCCAGTTTTATTTAAAGGCAGTTTTGCCAGAACATGTTCCAGTACTGAAAACAATATTAGAAAGCTATTCAGGCGGATCTCCTGTAACTATATCCTACCATCCTTTGAAAAGGCTTTTGTACAGGTCTGGTGCGCATGTTCACACACAGAGTACAGGAGTTGTAGTTAGAAAAATTGTGTAAAACAGTGAAAAACACACTTTTTTTATTATGCCAGTTAGCATTTTTGCAAGCATTTAGTGTAAATACATCATAATGCTGCAGTTACTTAATATACGTTTTTTAAACATCAAATCCAGCTATTGGAAATAAAATCAACTTTGTTTTTCAACACGCATGAAACTTCTTTCTTTCCATAACAAACTGAGCAAAGATTCAGACAAACATTTAAACACTGGCACTGCTCCAGGAGCAGTTAGTATCTTGATGTGGAGCAGATGCTTTGATTAATTTGTTCCTACATAATAGCAGACTTCTTTGTTTTGTCTTATTTTTTAAGTATGTTATACACTCTGATGCTCATAATGATTTGGCATATGTCTTGCAGGCAAGTTTGCACCTCTTATTTTTTTTTTTTAGCGTTTGATATTTATATCCAAAAAAGTAAAAATGAATTGGATGTACACAAATAATATAATATGCATGGGACCAATATTTTAGGAGAGTTTTGTACATCTGGATTTTGGCCCTGAATATGGGTTTAAATTGTCAAATGTGCCAAGTGTTTCGCTTTTGCTTTTGTTTCCCAACTTAAAAAACTAATCTCTCTGCTCTAATTGTCAGGCCTGATTGACCTGTGTTCAGTGCAGGACTTGAGAAAGGTGGAAGTATACTTTAAGGCACTTCTGAAGGTCTCTTGCTTACTAGCACAGATACATAAGTTTAGACAGTCCTGTGCTATCTGTCATTCGTGGTATATCTGAGCAAATAGCGTGGCTTGCATTGCAATAGGTAGTGGGATGAATTGCAGACCATGTTTCAATGGACCTAACTCCATTCTGCAGATGTGCAGGTATGCCATTTAGTAGGTTAGGTACACATCCTAACTGATGGTCTGAATTGCATCTCTTTGCATCAAGGAATGGGCCTACACAGAGAAGCTTGTCCACTGATAAATCAGTGGGCTCTCCTAAGAGACTGCAGCTGGTATCTAGACCATATCATGCATTTTGATAAATGTGCTTTCCCTGTGGCATAATCATGATTGGTGTACATCAGTGGCTCTCAATCTCTTCTATGCTGGGATCTCCCAGAATGTGCATGCCACTTAACAATATGGGAAGGGTAGGGTGGTTACAAACCACAGGCTGAGAGCCCTTGGGGTGAGATTCTGTGCTGTACCCCTAAGACAGGGGTGGACAAACTTTTTGGCCCGTGGGGTCACATCTGGGTATCGAAATTTTATGGTGGGCCATGAATGCTCACAAAATTGGGGGTTGGGGTGTGGGAGGGGTGAGGGCTCCAGCTGGGGGTACAGGCTCTGGGGTGGGGCTGGGGATGAGGGGTTTGGGGTGCAGGAGGGTGCTCCGGGCTGGGACCAAGGGGTTTGGAGGGTGGGAGGGGGATCAGGGCTGGGGCATGATGTTTGGGCACATGAGGGGGTCAGGGGTGCAGGCTCTGGGTGGTGCTTACCTCAAGTGGCTCCCAGAAGCAGTGGCATGTCATCCCCCCCCCCCCAGCTCCTATGCGAGGCACAACCAGGTGGCTCTGCGTGCTGCCCTGTCCGCAGGCGCTGCCCCTGCAGCTCCCATTGGCTGCAGTTTGTGGCCAATGGGATATGCGGGGGCAGCGCTTGGGGCAGGGGCCGTGTGCGGAGCTCCCTGGCTGACCCTACGCATAGGAGCCGGAGGGGGCACATGCTGCTGCTGCTTCCGGGAGCCACGCAGAGTGGGGCAAGCCCCCTGACCCTGCTCCCTGGCTGGAGCGCCAGAGCGGGGCAAGCCCCAGACCCCGCTCCCCAGCAGGAGGTTGAGGGCCAGCTTAAAACGTCTGGTGGGCCAGATGCGGCCCCCAGGCCGTAGTTTGCCCACCCCTGCTCTAAGAGATGCTGTGGCTCTGCCCCAACATGCTCTCGCTACTCCCAGCATGTCCCCCTATAGCAGGGCTTGCAAGAGGGTACTGAGAGGCCATCTTAGAGCTGTCTTCTGCAGTGCTTGCAGTGGTGGAATTCTCCTACAATTAGATAAGGGGTGTCTAGGGCCCCTTTACAACAATCTAAAGGGTTGTCATGGGGATGAGGATCTCATCTCTGGAGTGCATTTTTCTCCCTATTGTGTCTGATATATCTGGTAATATCTGGCGTGGCTTTGCAGAGATTGACACTTATACCAGATTTGAGCCCTTTTCCTCAAGAAACCTTCTTCTTTGCCCAAACCAATGCTTCATCCTAATCTAGAGATTTCAGTCCACATAGGTCACTTGTGTAAATAGATGCAAATCCATTCAGCTCTGTCTCACTGGATAGTGTGTGAGTTCCTGCTCTTTTTCCATTTAAGAGGTTCTGCCAATCTGCTTTTTCTGTACCTGAGTGATTTTATTTTTTCTACAAAACTAAGATCTTGCAAGAAATGGTTGTAGGAGTGTGACATTACCCAGGGTACAATCTGGACTGTTGAACAGTTGTCCCCCCTCAATTCTCTAGCCTTGGGAGCCTTTTGCATTGCTTTGCTGTGAGAGCTACTATTCCTGGTCTGCTCTCTCTCAGCCTCCAGCATGCAAAATTACTCCCAACTGTATTGTCTGAGTGCTATGGCCACCACTCTTGAATTACACCAGCAAATTTCCACTCCTGGACTTTCTCCAAGGAATGTGCATCTTGTAGTGCCCAGCCCTCTCCTTGACAACAACAAGCTCATATATAAAGTCCATCATTTTAGTAATAGAAAATGATATGCACAAATATTATCTCAAATGGAGTTTTCCAAACACTTCAGTCAAAGCACAGTAGTTTTAGATGAGACAGGTTTATTAACTACAGAAATATTTTAAGTGATTACAAGTAATGAGACATAAAAGTCAGAATTGGTTACAAGAAAACAAAAGTAAAATACACCTAATACCTAACTTAACAAGCTAAGTGGATTCAAAGCAAACATCTCTAGCCACATGCTTCAGCAATCTTACTGGCTGAATTCCTTTCAGACAAGATCCCTCCCTCAGTCTGAGTGGTTTCTTTGTTCCTTAGGTGCTATGGCTGCTGTGGATGGAGAGAAAGGGAGGAATAACTTGGGCCATCTGTTCTCCATTCTTATACTTTTTCTCTTCTTTGAGAATCCTCTCCAGCTGGGGTTCAGGAGACAGTCTGTGGGGATGGGAGGGAACCTCTAATGCAGGGGTGGGCAAACTACAGGCCACATCCGGCCCGCAGGACTGTCCTGCCTGGCTCCCGAGCTCCTGGCCCTGGAGGCTAGCCCCTGGCCCCTCCCTGCTGTCCCCTCTCCCCCGCAGCCTCAGCTCACTCGGTCCACCGCCGGCGCAATGGTCTGGGCGGCGCAGCTGCAGGGCCGGCCTGACCCAGTGCTCTGCGCTGTGTGGTGGTGGCGGCGTGGCCCGGCTCCAGCCGGATGGCGCAGCTGTAGCACCACCAGCCAGCAGTGCTCCAGGTAGCACGGTAAGGGGGCAGGGAGCAGGGGGGGTTAGATAGAGGACAGGGGAGTTTGGAGTGGTGGTCCCGGGGGTGTGTGGATGGTGGTTGGGGGGGTTGAATGGGGGCAGGGATCCCGGGGGGCAGTCAGGAAAGAGGGGGGGGGTTGGACGGGGCAGCAGGGGGCAGTCAGGAGCAGGGATTCCGGGGGTGGTCAGGGGACAGGGAGAAGGGGTGGTTGGATGGGGCAGGGGTCCCAGGGGGGCCGTCAGGAATGAGAGGAGGGGTTGAATGGGGCGGCAGCGGGAGTCCGGGGGCAGTCAGAACAGGGAGCGGGGGTGTGTGGATGGGGCTGGGGTCCCAGAGGGGCTATCAGGGAAAGGGGGGGGGGGTGGATGGAGCAGGAGTCCCGGGGGGGGGCAGATAGGAGATGGGGGCCAGGCCATGACTCCCTCCCCTAACCGGCCCTCCGTACAATTTACGAAACCCGATGCAGCCCTCAGGCCAAAAAGTTTGCCCGGCCCTGCTCTAGCGGTTTCTTTGCCAAGATACAAATTGCTCACCCACCCCCTTTTTCCTGCCAAAGAATGGCCACTTGACCAGGTGATGGTACATTTGATTTAGTTGTCACTTGGCTGAGGTGTCAGTTTGCCTTTTGCGTCTGAGGAACTGGTTTGTGGCTGCTTCCCCAGATTTGGAATATGTTTTAACAACATCATACAGTAGAATCTTTACATACAATGTCGCCACACATATTTTACCAGGACCATAATCAGCAAATTGTTTTTAAATGATCTCTTACAAGGTGCAGTTTGTACAAAATTTATCATAGTCTTGACAAAGTGGTGAACATACGGTTACAGACTGTCACAAGGAGATTTTGCATCTCGTGTGTGTGTGTGTGTGTGTGTGTATTTATTTATTTATTTTATTTGCTGGTTTTGTTAACTCCAGTGGTGATGCTTTACAAGAGAGGGTTTTAAATGTCCACAAAGAGGAATGAGATGTTTTATGGCTTCTCCATTTTTAAAGGTCATCTGTATTGTAGTGTCTGCTAATCCAGCTCTGACAACTGCCACTACATTCGCCCAAAGTTTTTTTTTTTTTTTTTTTTTTCAGAGTTCCCTCCCCACTCTGAACTCTAGGGTACAGATGTGGGGACCTGCATGAAAGACCCCCTAAGCTTATTTCTACCAGCTTAGGTTAAAAACTTCCCCAAGGCACAAATTCTTCCTTGCCCTTGTACAGTGTGCTGCCACCACCAAGTGAGTTAGACAAAGATTCAGGAAAAGGACCACTTGGAGTTCCTGTTTCCCCAAAGTATCCCCCCAAACACCTTCACCTCCTTTCCTGGGGAGGCTTGAGAATAATATACTAACCAATTGGTTACAAAGTGAGCACAGATCAAACGCTTCATTTTTTAGGACGTTAAAACCAATCAGATTCTTAAAAACAGAACTTTATTATAAACAAAAGTAAAAAAAGCACCTCTGTAAAATCAGGATGGAAGGTAATTTTACAGGGTAATAAGATTCAAAACACAGAGGATTTCCCCTCTAGGCAAAACTTTAAAGTCACAAAAACAGGGATAAACCTCCCTCTTAGGGAAAATTCACAAACTAAAACAAAAGATAATCTAACGCATTTCCTTGCTATTACTTACTATTTCTGTAATATTAGATGCTTAGTTCAGATATGGCTTAGGGAGATGTATTTTCCCTGCCCTGGTTCCTCGCTGACCCAGAGAGAACACAAAGGAACACAAAACAAAAACCTTCCCCCACAGATTTGAAAGTGTCTTCTCCCCTTATTGGTCCGGTGCCAACCAGGTTATTTGAGCTTCTTAACCCTTTACAGGTAAAGGAGGGATTTTATGCTACCCTTAGCTGTATGTTTGACAGTTTTTAACCCCCAGACCTAGGTATGGGGTGGATCTAAACTGAGCCCTCAACTACCTGAATTAATTGAAAGCTCTGTGGATATTGAAGAGTGGTCAAATGACAGCTGAAAGTATCAATGGTATCCAGAGGAGCAGTGACAACTGACAGCATTTATGTTGAAAACCTATCGGTTACCTCAATAAATACACTGGAGATTGGTCTCTGTGGTGGACCTGTTTGTGTCTGGGGGATAGAGTAATGCTTACAAGGCCTCCTTTTAAAAATCAGTTGGATCATTTCAGCTGAATGGCTCTGTCAGATCACATTTCTCCCCCCCCCCCATTCCTCATTGCCATTCAATACGATGTCTTACTACTAAAAATCCATAGTCTATGTCAAACTATATGGAATGTCTATTTCCATAGACGACATTGTATTATCGAAGCACCTCTCTTGGAAAGCTCTGTGGAATGAAGAATTTCTCTGGGAAGGTGGAGATGTCTACTTCTTTAATTAAACACCGAAATGTCCCCTAACTAGCTGTAAAATGCACAATAAATTGTGTGAGGCTAAAGAGGAAACTTTGGGTATGGTAGACCCAATAATGTGTCCACATAAATTTTATATTCTGTCTGAAAACATTGATTTACAGAGGTGGTTTTTTTTTTTTTTTTTACACGCCTACTAAGTAGCAAGTGACTGAAAATTTATTATAGCTGCCAGAGGCCAGAAGTGGCCAAATCTTTAAAACAATGCTGCAGCTGAATTTGAGTATATTTTATTAAAACACTTTTTTCTTCAATAGTATTTCAGTGACCTTTCTTTTTCTGTTCATTCCATGTGTTACATGCATAGTTTAGAATTCAAAATCCATGCCTCTGCTTCTAATGAGACATTCAATCAAAAAACTTACTTATGCAACTAAAAATTCAGTAAAACAGTGATCAAAATCACATGAATTATGATACTGGGGAGGTTGAGGTTGCACCTTTGTTCCCATAAGAGTATAACTATTTCATTTAATCATGAGTTTTCTTCTGTATTAAAAATTTGAGGGAGGATAGTATTTATTTCTGGAGAGGAGGAGAAGAAAGCTGGAAGTTCAATCAGTAGTGAATTCTTGTAGTACATGATGAATTAGTCTGTTGATAAAATAAAAATTTCTTCATTTAAATTGCCATTTTGTTATGTTAGACTCTGATAGCACATTCTTTGAGACAAATTAAGGAACACACGACCCCTCCAAATATTTCTATCCGTTTTAGAAATTGTAGTTATAGTTAAAGTGCATTCCAAACTGACTAAGTTGCCTTTATAAATTCATTGCATTTTACGTAAGTCATACACCATATATTTGATGTAATGTATTGTTGCTCTGCAACACAGCGAAATATTACTTGAAACTATAAGGAGAAGCCTCGGTAACTTTTTAAAATCCGTTCGCCAATAGAAATGCAATACACAAATGAATAACATCAGAAAATATCTTTTTATGAAGGGATTTTTAGTAAGTGGAGTTCATGAGAGGTTATGGATCACTGTTGAGTAGTAAAATTTCCCTTTGTTGGCTATTAAAATGTGGAAAGTTAGAGAAAGCATGTATATTACATTATATACATCAGAGATTGGTTTCTAGGATAGCAGTGTGGATCTCACCCTTACTTATGCATTGTGAATAGTCCAATGTATAAATATGTATTGTACTAAGGGATGATGTCCATTTGTAAGATTCTGCTTAGAGAGGATTTACAGAACTCTCTGATCTCTCACTTTCTACTTGTCTCACATTTTGCTTCAGCTCATTGGTCTAGAGTAGCAAGATTACAAGATTGACTGCTCTTTTCCTTCGTTTCCCTGAGTGTTTTCTTTAACAATGACCCCAAACCTTGCATGAATCTATAGGAAAAAATGGAATTGTCAGTAGCCCAGTTACCCTGGTCAGTGCGTGGGTGGTTCATGAAATACTGCTCAAACGTGATTTATCCAGAGAGAACGAGACAACACCAGCCTGTTTCCCAATCTTCCTCAATAGTTCCCAGGTATAAACCCACTTTCTTAGTCTTTGAAAATTCAATTCAAAAGTATACGTCAAGTGGCTGTTTAAGCATGCGGCAACAGATTTTCTCTGGTACCTAAACCTATATAGAGCAGTTGAGTGCATCTCAGAAAGGTGGTATGAAAGCGACTCTTCACATTAGAATTTTTCTCATCAAAAGTTCTGATCTCCGAACAAATGCACAAAAGTCTCAAGCTCATTTAGAGCAAACACAATCCAGTATCCAATCTGCAAATCCAGTAAGATTTAAAACTCCTGAGTGAGGAAAACATTTCTCCCTTACTAAAAAAGCATGCGCGCCACTTTTATCCATACACTATTTTAACCACTAAAGCTGAATGAACAAGAAGAAAAATCATTTGTGACCATTTTAGCAACATATATCTTTTAATAAAACTTTGTATATCACACTCTATATTTTGGGCAGTGACAGTTTCTTTTTGTTGTTTCCTTTCTCTGTGTTTATACAGCATTTAGCACAGCGGTGTCATGGTCCATGACTGGAGTTCTAAATGCTATCACAACACAAGTAATAAATAATAATCCTTTGTGTGAAAATTTATAGGAGAGAAGTTCTGTTCATACGAGTCTTCATAGAAAACTAATTTTGATTCTCTGTAGCCAAAATTTCATTTGCCTCAGGTAAGGTAGAAGTGGCTTATAAAAGTTGGGTCATCAGATCAGAGAGTAGAAACAATACCAAGTGACTAATCTCACATCTTGAGTAAAGAAAAATATCTAAACCACAATGAACAGTTCACTCACAATCCATAGGCTAAAGTATGTTCATATTTAATGTCTATTAAACATACTTGCCTATAAAACAACTAATACAGTTGTCTGCAAACAGATTATTCTTCAGAGAAGGGTGGTGGTGGGGTGGAATAAATTCACTATGAATAATTCAACTGGTTCTTAATCATTTTCTTCAGGCTCCACAGCTAGCCTTTTTGTTTACAGGTCCCCCTGAAGCACTGGACAATAAATGAATTTTTTTATAGATGAACAAATCCCAAATAGCTTATGAGGACTTAAATATTTTTTGACAGAGTTGAATAGTATTTGTCATAACAGAAAAGCTGCTTAAGACTGCACAGTTACTGTTCTATTCGATTGTAAATTGCTAAAATGTGTTTGTACTTACAAGTCGTTCAAGTCTATATTTGGCAAAATTGACACTTTAGATTTTAATCCTCCTCCTTTTAATATAACTAACTTTAGATTGCTCTACTGTCTTGTGTGATCCAGAGGGTTGCTGAATGCCTTGTAATCATCTAGAACTCTCCATTGAAGTCACTGTAAGTTGTAGATGCTCTGACCCTTTTCAAGATGGGGATCTATACATGTGTATAGTAGTACCAAGAGAAGGCCTTAATAGTGAAGGATTGAGAACTCCTTCCACTCTAACTTCCATCTGCTCATCAAAGACTTTGAAATCTGAACTGAGCTTGCCAAAAGGCTCCTGGTTATGGAAACCACCAAATGGATCAATTCTGCATGTGTTTCCAAAACCAAGAATATGCCATTTTAATAGAGGAGATGGCTTAAAATACATACATAAGAACTCTGTGAAATCACTGAAGAAGATGGCCATCCTTGAATGTTGTGCTGCTGCTGTTCGTGAAATGTTCAGAGATCACTTCAAATCTCTGCCTGAGGCAAAGTTGTCCAGACTTATTCTGTGGTTAAGGGAAAATTACATTTCACCGAGGGCCTATGGATGCACTTGCTTTGTACTCAGTACAATATTTGTTCTATTGATGCTTTGATTTGGGAGGCTGTGGGAACCTCTTTTTCCAACAGGTCCAGAAGACTATTGTATTTATGTTCTGCTGTGTCTTCCTCTTTCTGCATCCTCTATCTACCTCCTTTCCTTTTTCATCGTCACCTTCTCTACTGTTCTGTTGTGTACTCTACCCAGTCATGCTATTTCACACTGAAGTCCTCTGTTAATACAGCTTCCTGAGCCACTGCATTTTGATGTATCAGAATGTTGGTCAGTCCACATCTGGCCCACAACCATTTGACAGCCTCTGGCTGAAGCTTCTAAGAGAAACTGTTTTTTCCTAAAGTCCACTTGTCTTATGTCCTAGTGTTGGCTCAGGATATTTTCCTTCCTTCTCTGTCTGTCTCTCTCTCACACACACATGTAATTTGGAGGCAGGGTAGCATTGTTGCCTGAGGAAGACGTGTTCTCAGCTCTGATGACAGCAGCTTGTGCAGCTTTCATCAAGACTTAGTATTTTACCGTAGAAGGTGTGAGTTTGATTCTACCTTAGCCAGACTAATTGATGCATTATGTCTAGGGATGTGACAAGTTTGTGTTTGTACCTAGATCTTTCTAGAAAAGTTGAATATGGTTTCTGTTCATCAGTGGGTGCTAGAGTTCTGCAGGCATCAACCAAGAGATTCACAAAGCTTTGAGAACTGCAAACATTACATATTCTCATATTCTTGTCATAATTTAATCCATGTTTCTCCCAAGCAGAATGAATCTCAGAAATGTAATATCTGTTTCTCAAATTAACGTAAATAACACTAGAATTAACTTATAATTGAGGACAATGACTAAGATTTGACAGAGGGGAGTTTTCTGAAGCTCATTGTCCATCTACAGTATGAGTATGAGCATGGATCGTGGATTGAATGAGCAATTCTAAATTGATTTAATATTCATAAGAACAGTAAGTGATTACAGGATCTACATTATGCCTGGCACTTTTTTTTCCCTGTTAAAATGGAATGTTACAGAGAGGGAAAAAATCAATTGACCATGCTGTTAGCCAGAGGCCTCCTAGAGCTATTGCAGTCAAGGTTACCAGACTTGATGTATTAAGTCTAATTGCTAATTTTATTGCAGATGCTTTGTTTAGCTCAGAGACAGAGGGAGAATCTTACCCATATGGGAGTTTGAAGATTGAGCCAATATGTCTAACCTAGGAATACAGCCACAGGAAATATCCAGTACCTGACAATAGTCACCTATCTGAAAGATTTGGTTGGAGGACTGAATATTTCTCTAAAGCTCTCCTTTGAGATGATTTATCTAAGGCACCATCAAACAGGCTAGATTCCAGAAAAATGCTAATTTGTTTGCTTTAATCAGAGTTCCTACAGTTTATATAGGACTGAGAGAGGATAACTTTTTTTGATTTCTTAGTATGTAATCTAGAAGAAATTTCATAACACTGAACTTTCTCACTGAACAATTTCAATATTCCAGTATCATAAGAAAACAAGAGAGGTTTTCCTAGATCTGTCAGGAGAAATAAATAAGCAGTGGATTGGTCTGTTTGTTAACAATCTCCTGTGTATCAGGAGAAGTGCTGTATACCTGGATTTAAAACCAATATCCTCGTTTTTGTGAACAAATGGAAGTAGTATTATTTGATCTCTGCTGAACACAAGGTTGAAGATTCCTGTTATGTAGGTAATGAGTTGGAAGATGCCAGTTCTCAAATGTAGGTATTTGAATAAAGGAATATGTGGAGTAGGGCTAGGTGAATGGGGTCAGTACTAGACAGTGTAGTGAATGTTTCCTTATGGGATTGCTGCATATCAGTTATTGGAGTATAGGTGAGTCAGAAGAGGGGCTAGTAGATGTGTAACTTGATGGATCCATGGGCCCTTCTCCTATTGGTCCCTGGGGCCATGTAACTTTGAAGAGAGGATAGCAGCCAGAGTGGCTTTGCTGTTTGTGGGCAGAAGGATTTCTTGGTAAAAATACTCAGGAGTGAAAGGAGGAGGAAAATAATACTGCAGAAAACTTTCAGTACTGCTGCTTATGCAGTGTGTGTTATGTCCATACACAGTTAAAGTGAAAACTTACTTTGCAAGTAGTTGTACTATTGTGCTTAGACAGTACTTAGGCTACTTTACACTCAGCGAAATATCTCCTTTCCTTCAAAAAAGCATACACCTGTCTTGCTCTAAGACACCTGGCAGTGTGAATGTTGGTGTTATAATTTGAGCCTATTTAAAGGTTATGCCTGGAACGTCATGTCCAATAACACAGTGGGTGTGAATCATAATACCATAGTTCACATGATGTCATATCATCTTATTCAATTAAGAAAAAGCAGAAATCAGTTAGCATAAACACATGTGCATATTAGCTGAAGCATGGAAAGCTTTGTCCAAGAAGAGCCTTGAAACATGTTCTCCTATAACATAGTTATGGCTGCTGGTGCCATCTTCTGAAGGCAGTGTTGTTGAATGTTCTTAGGTTTTTATATTTAAATCAGACTTGGCTGTATGAAAATATGTCTAATCTCTGATTCACAGCAGTATGAGTTCAAAGTCTTTGTCTTCCAGACAGTCTTCCAGGTGTTGAGGTGGGGAGACTATGAAATTTAAATATCTGAACACACATTGACACCTTTAACCAAATTGACTTCTAGGTGTTCCCTCTAAAAGTACAGTTGGCTTAATTCTGAGATATTTGGTGGTAATCTTGAAAAAGTAAAATACTCTACTAAAGAATCTTGTTTCTTCTGTCTCCTCTATAAGCAGTGGGTGACAGCCTACCTTAGTTGAAATGAGAGGAACAGGGGACTGGGCATTTTCACCAAAGGAAATATCTAGTATTTTGCCTCTCATTTTCATCATGAATCTGTTAAGTGAAGTATCTGGAATGATGACTGAAATTATTATATCTTTTTGAATGTTGTATCTGACCTACTTAGTTTAGTCAAGGGAATCTGAGTCCGAGTAGGAGGGCCTGTTAGAGCTCGAACTTCCACAAAAACCATCACAACTAGTGAAAGCTCAGTAAGGGGTTCTGGTAGTATTACATTCCCATACAAACAAGTCAGGTGTAACCCCCTCCTTCCCCCCCACCACACACACTTCTTGCCTTTTTGGGAGGTTTCTATGTCCACCATCCAGACTATTTTGAGCAACTCACTGGAGGCAGAAGTTACCATATTACCAGGTACCTCTGAGTCCTCCTCACTGGATTTGTTGTGATTCTTGGTGGGGCAGTGGAGACCCACTTTCCTTTTAGGACTCTACAGTAGTCTTAGAGATCAAACACCTCAAAATGATCCAACCTTGGGCAGTCTCTAAACAGTCTTAAAGCATACCCACAAATCCAGTTCTCAAACAATATTCCACTGTACATGGGGTTTTTCTTAGCATGAGATTGAAGAACAGCCTAAACGTTATTTAACCACAGTTCCATGCAAACACTTAAGTCTGTCACAACCTGCTTCCTGTAGATAAGCCATCTTGGTTCCACTGTGACACAACAGTCCTCGGCACCAGAATTTTTAGTACAGCTTGACTGGAGCATCTGCCTGCCAGTTGCATAATGTGAACAACTAATCCAAGAGTTCTAGATTGGTGTATCAAAGACTATAAAAAATTTAACTGATTGCTCCTTAATTAGTAACTTGTTTGTTCTCAGCAAGAAATAGATTTGTATTTTACTGTTACCGCTTTCCTAATTCTGAGACTAGGTTTTCTTATGTCATTGCCACTGTGGAAAATTTTCTCCTGTCTAAATTATAATTGCAAAAGCTCCTGGTATGTCATCTTTAGTTTTTAATTTAGAATTCTGAAACCAGTTTTACCAATTTTTCTTAGTTAGCTACATATACTTATTTTAATTATAATTATACTTTAATTTTAATTATATTGGCAAGAGAAACTAAATTCGTTGTAAAGTACGGTGCCCAACTATTTTTATTACAGTTGCCTTTCTCAAGATTCTTTTAAATTCCTCTTTCAGTTAAAAAGCAACTGAGAATCAGAACTTAACTATAAACATGCACTGACTTGAGGGCACTAACAATTTTCTTTTATGACCAGAAAAAAGATTTAGAAATTATTGATGTCAAAGTACAGGTTAGGCTGGTCATGCACCACTTACCTTTCATTTTGCTATTTTGTTGTCATGATTGGCAATTGTAAGAGAGTCTGAAACTATCTCCTGTTAAGTATTTTGGGTTTTATGTAATAATGGCAACAGTTTATTCTTGGTAAATCTTTCCTCTTTTGTGCTATACATGATTTACGTTAGTAAAGCACTAAATTCACTCAGGGCATTCAGTTGTCTTCCTACATGAGGGATAAAAAGTACACTTTTCAGAAAGTTAAGCCATAAATACATGCTTGAAATTACAGTGACGTGTGTGCACACATGTGCATTGCCTATACTATAGAATGTAGAGCAGATTTTAAAATATATATCACAAAAGAGACGTGCTTTCGCTTTGTCTCCTCCATGTTGTCAAATAACTTCTAGTGGGTTGTGCCAAGTACAGACACACCTAATTGGAGGGGGCGGGAAGAAGTCTGTGGTAAGGTATGCCTCCAAACTCCACTGGCAAGTGTAACAAAAGGAACATGCAAATGAGCAGGTATTTTAAGCCCCTTCCATTATCAATGATGCACAGTAGGCAAGGCAAGATAAGATTGCAACAGTAGGGATCCTTTTTTAAAGACCACTTTTATTGTTTTCTAAAGTCATAGATGGTGTCTTCCATGGTATTGTCATTTTGATGAATCCCAGAAGTTTGAGAGTGCCATTTTAAACCTTTGGGATCTGAAGGTTTTTCTGTGGGTGGGGGAGATGGCTGAAATGACACTCTGTATATAACTGTTAGTTACTTGAGATGTTTGTTTTGTATTTATCTGAATGAGTAGGATCACACTGGGAATGGTCAATGATTATATCCAAGTCTCAAAATTGTTCTGATTTACATTATTAGAGCAAATTATCTCATATTGGAGGCAAAACTATTTTAGATATATGGATACTCCTCATGTAATCACAACATACAGATTGGAAGTCATATGATCTTAATCAAAAACTCTTAAGGAGAAGAATGAAAGGAAAAGAAAATCCTTACCATTATGGTGTAAAAGAGAATGAGAGCATCTTAGCATAAATGTGGTGTCCCTATTTAAAAGTGTTAATCAGTCATAGTGATTCTTACAAAGTTTATTTGTTTGTTTGGGTGGGGGTGTGATGTCTTCAAAAACCTAAACAATAAGTACCTTATTCTGATCAAAAACATTAAGTAGATTTCAACTCTTGTCCTTTTTAAAGCAAAGCCATCCCTGTTTAGGGTAGTGCTTAAGCATTTATTTTAGTCCCTTTGAACTCAGTGAAGTGGATCAGTATATTGGTGGTGCTCAACTCCCTCTCATCTCCTCTGGCAACAGCATAAAAAAAAGCTCACCTTTGTGCTGTGCATCCCTTTGTCTTGCCCATTTCCAACCTTGTGCACTGGAATTGCATCTCTGGCCCACTGCTTGCAGGGGCAGAGTGGTGAAGGAGGCAGCAGTGCAGGAGATTGCCATAGATTTTTGAGCCAAATCTGTGCCTCATACAATGAGGATGTGTGATAAATGAAGGGGGTGGGGAAGGATAGCTCCCCTTTATGGACACCCAGCCAGCAGCTATAAAATCCCTCTTAATAGCTGTTCTCTAATTGCTCTACCTGTAAAGGGTTAAAAAGTCTCACTACTATGCATAGGTAAAAGGAAGTGAGTGGTCACCTGGCCAAAAGAGCCAATGGGAAGGCTAGAACTTTTTAAAATTTGAACTTTTAAAAATTGAAACAAGACTCCCCTTTTGTCTGTCTGTTCTCCCGGGGAGAGGCGGACAGGGCAACATAGATGCTGTAAGAAGCTTGGGCCAGGTATGAAAAAATCATCAGTATCATTTAAAACCCCAGATATACTGATGATTTTTTATTACAAGTATTTTCACTGTAAAAAAACCAAAAGAAATAGTATTTTGCAATTCACCTAATACAAGTACTGTAGTGCAATCTCTTTATCATGAAAGTTTACAAATGTAGAATTATGTACAAAATAAACTGTTTTATTTTTGAATGCAATGTAAAATTTTACAGCCTGCAAGTCCACTCAGTCCTACTTCTTGTTGAACTAATCGCTCAGACAAACACATTTGGTTATAATTTGCAGGAGAGAATGCTGCCCGCTTCTTGTTTACAATGTCACCTGAAAGTGAGAACAGGCATTCTCATGGCACTGTCATAGCTGGCGTTGCAAGATATTTATGTGCCAGATACGCTAAAGATTCATATGTCCCTTCATGCTTCAACTACCATTCCAGGGCACATGCGTCCATGCTGATGACGGGTTCTACTCGATAATAATCAAAAGCAGTGTGGACCGACGCGTGTTTATTTTCATTATCTGAGTCAGATGCCACCAGCAGAAGGTTGTGGGTTTTTTTGTTTGTTTGTTTGTTTTTGGTGGTTCAGGTTCTGTAGTTTCTGCATCGGAGTATTGCAATTTTAAGATTTCTGAAAGCATGCTCCACACCCCGTGTTGATCAGATTTTTGGAAGACACTTGAGATTCTTAAATCTTGGGTCAGTACTGTATCTATCCTTAGAAATCTCACATTGGTACCTTTTTTGCATTTTGTCCAATCTGCATTGAAAGTGTTCTTAAAATGAACATGTGCTGGGTCATCTGAGACTGCTATAACATGAAATATATGGCAGAATGCAGGTAAAACAGAGCAGGGGACATATAATTCTCCCCCAAGGAGATCAGTCACAAATGTAATTAACACTTTTTTTTTTTTTTTTAATGAGCGTCATCAGCATGGAAGCATGTCCTCTGGAATGGTGGCCGAAGCACAAAGGGACAAACAAATGTTTAGCATATCCGGCACCTAAATACCTTGCAATGCCGGCTGCAAAAGTAGGAGCATTGCCAGCAGATTGAAAGAAGTGATTATTCCCCTTTATTCGGCACTGGTGAGGTCACTTCTCATAGACTCATAGACTTTAAGGTCAGAAGGGACCAATATGGTCATCTAGTCTGACCTCCCGCATGATGCAGGCCACAAAAGCTGACCCACCCACAACAGAATCTTCCAGCCTGCGACCCCTGCCCTATGCTGCGGAGGAAGGCAAAAAACCTCCAGGGCCTCTGCCAATCTACCCTAGAGAAAAATTCCTTCCCGACCCCAAATATGGCGATCAGCAGAACCCCGAGCATACAGGCAAGATTCTACAGCCGGACCCTCATTTTACCCGCGATGGCACGTTAATGCCTAATTGACTAAAATCCCGTTATCCCATCAAACCATTCCCTCCATAAATTTATCAAGCCTAATCTTGAAGCCAGAGAGGTCTTTCGCCCCCACTGTTTCCCTCGGAAGGCTGTTCCAAAATTTCACCCCTCTGACGGTTAGAAACCTTCGTCTAATTTCAAGACTAAACTTCCCCACGGCCAGTTTATATCCATTCGTTCTCGTGTCCACATTACTACTGAGCTGAAATAATTCCTCTCCCTCCTTGGTATTAATCCCTTTGATATATTTAAAGAGAGCAATCATATCCCCCCTCAGCCTTCTTTTGGTTAGGCTAAACAAACCGAGCTCCTCGAGTCTCCTTTCATAGGAAAGGTTTTCCATTCCTCGGATCATCCTAGTGGCCCTTCTCTGTACCCGTTCCAGTTTGAGTTCATCCTTTTTAAACATAGGAGACCAGAACTGCACACAGTACTCCAAATGAGGTCTCACCAGCGCCTTGTATAACGGAAGCAGCACCTCCCTGTCCCTACTAGAAATACCTCGCCTAACGCATCCCAAAATCGCATTAGCTTTTTTCACAGCCACGTCACATTGCCGACTCATAGTCATCCTGCGATCAACCAGGACTCCGAGGTCCTTCTCCTCCTCCGTCACTTCCAACCTATGCGTCCCTAACTTATAACTAAAATTCTTGTTAGTCATCCCTAAATGCATCACCTTACACTTCTCACTATTAAATCTCATCCTATTATTGTTGTTCCAATTTACAAGGTCATCCAAGTCTCCCTGCAGAATATCCCGATCTTTCTCCGAATTGGCAATACCTCCCAACTTTGTGTCATCCGCAAACTTTATCAGCCCACTCCTACATTCGGTTCCGAGGTCAGTAATGAATAGATTGAATAAAATCGGACCCAAAACCGAACCTTGAGGAACCCCACTGGTGACCTCCCTCCAACCCGACAGTTCACCTTTCAGTACTACCCGCTGCAGTCTCCCCTTTAACCAGTTCTTTATCCACCTCTGGATTTTCATATCGATCCCCATCTTTTCTAATTTAACCAATAATTCCTCGTGCGGCACAGTATCAAACGCTTTACTAAAATCGAGGTAAATTAGATCCACCGCATTTCCTTTATCTAGAAGGTCTGTTACTTTCTCAAAGAAGGAGATCAAGTTGGTTTGGCACGATCTGCCTTTCGTAAACCCATGTTGTAATTTGTCCCAATTGCCATTCACCTCAAGGTCCTTAACTACTTTTTCCTTCAAAATTTTTTCCAAGACCTTGCATACTACAGAAGTTAAACTAACAGGCCTGTAGTTACCCGGGTCACTTTTTTTCCCCTTCTTAAAAATAGGAACCACATTAGCTATTTTCCAGTCCATTGGTACCACCCCTGAGTTTACAGATTTATTAAAAATTATCACCAAGGGGCTTGCAATTTCTCGCGCCAGCTCCTTCAATATTCTAGGATGAAGATCCTCCGGTCCGCCCGATTTAGTCCCATTTAGCTGGTCAAGTTTGGCTTCCACCTCTGATACTGTAATGTCAATCGCCCCTCCTTTATTCCCCTCTGTCCCGCTCCCTCTATTCCTAAGCCCTTCATTAGCCTTATTAAACACCGACGCAAAATATTCATTTAGATATTGTGCCATGCCTAGATTATCCTTAATCTCCACTCCATCTACATGCTTCAGCGGTCCCACTTCCTCATTCTTTGTTTTCTTCCTATTTATATGGCTATAAAACCTCTTACTATTGGATTTAATTCCCCTCGCGAGGTCCAACTCTACACGGCTTTTGGCCTTTCTCACCGCATCCCTACATGCTCTGACCTCAATAAGGTAGGTTTCCTTGCCGATCTCTCCTCTCTTCCATTCTTTGTACGCTTTCTGTTTTTTCTTAATCGCCCCTTTGAGACGCCCGCTCATCCAGCTAGGTCTAATTCTCCTGCCTACTAACCGTTTCCCCTTTCTCGGGATACAGGCCTCAGACAGCTCGTGCAACTTCAGCTTGATATAATCCCAGGCCTCATCTGCCTTTAGCTCTCTAAGTATGTTAGCCCAATCCACTTCCCTAAGTAGTTGCCTTAATTTATTAAAGTTGGCCTTTTTGAAATCGTAAACCTTAGTCACAGTTTTATTTCTGTTAATCCTTCCATTTAGTTTAAACCGAATTAGCTCATGGTCACTCGAGCCAAGGTTGTCCCCTACAACCATTTCCTCAACGAGGTCCTCACTACTCACCAGCACCAAATCTAAAATGGCATCCCCCCTCGTCGGTTCGGCTACTACTTGATGAAGGAATTCATCTGCTAGCACGTCTAAGAAAATCTGAGCCCTATTATTGTTACTAGCATTTGTTCCCCAATCTATGTCTGGGAAGTTAAAGTCCCCCATGATTACACAGCTCTTATTAGTTTTTACTTCTTTAAAAACATTAAATAGTTCTCTATCCGCATCCAGGCTAGATCCCGGCAGTCTATAGCACACCCCAAGCAGTATCTCAGGGGAGGCTCTAGTAGTTCTTTTACCCAGTGTAATTATTGCCCAGACAGACTCCGTCTTATCCATTCCATCACTTATTATTTCTTTACATTTTAGCTCATTATTGACATACAATGCCACACCCCCACCTTTACCTTTTTTCCGGTCATTCCTAAACAGCACATACCCTTCCATACCTGTACTCCAGTCATGACTACAGTTCCACCACGTTTCGGTTATTCCTACGATATCAGGTTTCATTTCTTGGACCAGGAGCTCTAATTCCTCCATTTTGTTACCTAGGCTTCTCGCATTGGTGTATAAACATCTTACCATATGCTGTCTATCCTTTCTCCCATTAGTTATGCACTTTGGTACGCACCCTGTAGTGTCCATCTGCCCCCTCCTTCTTATGTCCAATTCCCTACCCCTATCTATATCTGTGCTTATCTCTTTGCCCTCTTTTTCAGTGTTGGAATCTGGCGTGGAGATTAACTGGACATCTCCCAACCGTCTCCCCCAAGTTCCTAGTTTAAAGCCCTTTTGATGAGATGAGCCAGCCTCCCTCCCAGAAGTCTATTTCCTTCCCTACTCAGGTGAAGTCCATCCCGTGAGAACAGCTGTCTGTCCCCGAAAGCCTCCCAGTGGCCATACATCCCAAAGCCCTCCTTATAGCACCACTCCCTTAGCCAGCTATTTATCCTTACAATTCTGTCTGCCCTTTGCTGTCCTTCTCTAGGAACAGGCAGAATCCCACTCAAGATAATCTGAGCCTCGACTTCCTTAAGCGTCTTCCCCAGCCTGGCATAATCTCCCTTGATTCTCTCTATCGAGAACCTAGCCGTGTCATTCGTTCCTACGTGAATGACGATCAAGGGGTTCTTACCTGCTCCTTTTAGGATCCTTTTCAACCGCAAGTCCACATCCCGTATCTTAGCGCCCGGCAGACAGCACACCCTTCTGTTTTCTGGGTCCGCCCTGGTGACAGGCCTGTGTAACCTCCTCAGTAAGGAGTCCCCAATCACATAAACCTGCCTTTGCCTGGGGGCAGCGCAATCTACTAATCTATCCCCTGTTCCCTGCGGCCGTAACTCCTGTCTGTCTCTATTTTCCCTTATAGTCCCCCTATTGCCATCCTGTATTCTCCCGGAGTATTGCGTCCAGTTTTGGGCCCCCCACTATAGAAAGGATGTGAACAAATTGGAGAGAGTCCAGCGGAGGGCAACGAAAATGATTAGGGGGCTGGGGCACATGACTTATGATGGGAGGCTGAGGGAAGTGGGTTTATTTAGTCTGCAGAAGAGAAGAGTGAGGGGGGATTTGATAGCCTTCAACTACCTGAAGGGGGATTCCAAAGAGGATGGAGGTAGGCTGTTCTCAGTGGTGGCAGATGACAAAGCAATGGTCTCAAATTGCAGTGGGAGAGATCTAGATTGGATATTAGGAAAAACTATTTCACTAGGAGGGTGGTGAAGCACTGGAATGGGTTACCTAGGGAGGTGGTGGAATCTCCATCCTTACTGGTTTTTAAGGCCTGGCTTGACAAAGCCCTGTCTGGGATGATTTAGTTGGGGTTGGTCTGTCTTTGAGCAGGGATTGGACTAGATGACCTCCTGAGGTCTCTTCCAACCCTAAGCTTCTATGATTCTAAGAAGAGGGCAGCATTAGCTCCTATAAATGTAAACAAATTTGTTTCTTAGCAATTGGCTGAACAAGGAGGAAGACTGAGTGGACTTGTAGGCTCTGAAGTTTTATATTGTTTTGTGTTTTGTACACTTTTTGATTTCAATTACAACACAGAATACAATATATATGAAAATGTAGAAAAACATCCAAAATATTTAATACATTTCAATTGGTATTCTATTGTTTAACAGTGCAATTAATCACTTATTTTGCGTTAATCGCGTGTGTTAACTGCAATTGACGGCCTTAAACATTTTTAAATTGCCTTCTTGCATACTTGGACTAATGTGTGTTCTGTATATGCACCTACTTACATGAGAAACAGTGCCTCTGGAGTGTGCATCCAAAACTAAGTTACAATATACCATACTGTATTACATCACTACAAAGCACCATATACATCAACAATCAATGCATGTAACTCCTGTTAATGCAGGCTCAAATTGTATATGTGGCTTGAGGACAATATGGTGCTCATAATATGAAATTCTTAGTAAAGCCATTTTAAATTGCCAAATAACAGTTGTGTAGTTAAAGGGAAAAAAGGATTCAGGAGAACTGTCGGTTTCTCAAAGACACAACATCAAACTATCCTGATGCAAAGGAAAGATAAGAAGAATAGTAATATGCCAATATGACTCCATCAGGAGCTTTGCAGTGACCTGAAAATCAGAACTGAATCCTACAAACGGTGAAAACATGGACAAGTTTCTCAGAATGAGAACAAAAGAATAGTGCAGTATGTAGGGACCAAAATCAGAAAGGTAAATGTGCAAGATGAGTTACACTTGGCAAGGGACATAAAAGGCAATAAGAAGAGGTTCTATAAATACATAAGGAGCAAGAGAAAAGCACAGGAAAGTGTAGGTCCACTACTTAGCAGAGAAGGAGAGCTAATAACAGATGACACCAAAAAGTCTGAGATGTTTAATACATATTTTGCTACGGTCTTTGCTGAAAAGGTTAATGGTGATCAGATACTTAGTACAATTAATAATAAGGGGGAAGGAACACAAGCCAGAATAGGGAAAGAATAGGTTAAAGAATATTTAGGTAAGTTAAATTTATTCAAGTTGGTAGGGTCTCATGAAATTCATCCTTTGTTTCAGCTAGTTCCTTAAGTATCCAATCTTAGAACCATTAGAGATTATCTTTGAGAACTCATCGAAGACAGGTGAAATCCTAGGCAACTAGATAAGGGCAAATATAGCAGCTGCCTTTGAAAAGTGGAACAAAGAGGACCTGAGGAATTACAGAACAATCAGCCTACTTTTGGTAGCTGTGAAGATATTGGAACAAAATGATTAAACGGTCAATTTTTAACTCCCTAGAGGATAATGGGATAATAGCTGCATGGAATTGTCAAGAATAGGTCATGCCTAATGAACCTAATTTTCTTCTTTGAAAGAATTATTGACCTAGTGGATAGGGTGCAAGCAGGAGATCTGATAAATCCTTATTTTTAGTAAGGTTTTTGATGCAGTCTTTCATGACATTCTCTAAGCCAACTGGGGAAATATACTCTAGATGGAAATTACTATGAGATGGGTGCAAAAGTGTTTGAAAGACCATACTCAGAGTTGTTAATGATTTGCTGTCAAACTGAGAGGACCTATTAAGTAGGGTTCCACAGGGGTCAGTCGTGTCTGGTACTATTCATAATTTCATTAATGAGTTGGATAATAGAATGGAGAGAATACTTATAAAATATGCAGATGACACCAAGCTTGGAGGGGTTGCAAGCACTTCAGAAGACAGGATTAGAATTCAAAATGACCTTGAGCAATGAGAGTTGAGGGAACTTGTCTCTTGGGAGATTCTCTGTACTTTGTAGGTTAGAGCCCATACTGAGGATGTTGATCACAGAAAGTTAGTCATAGACAGGCTCCATACAATGAGTTGGTGGTCTCCTCCTATGAGGGGCAGAGTACATCCCATTGAAGTGGAAAGTGAGGATTGTGAGCACCTTTCAGGAGAGGACTTGACATTTTTATCCAAAGATAAAGGCTGAAATTAGAGCTGGGTGGAAAAAGATAAATTTGTTTTATGTAGATGTTTGAAAACTATGAGAAATTTGGTCATTTCCACCCACCAGAAACTTTCATAAAAAGACTGAAAAGTTTCTTAGAAAGTCCAAAAATGTCTAGAAAAGGCACATGACTTCCTATTTGTGTACACCAATACCTGCTCCATGCATCCAAATTTGAAAATTATATGCGCAATTTTGACTGGCTGTAATCACATATTCTTTTTGAAACTGGCCCTTAAATGTTTCCAGTTCTCTACCTAGTGCAAAGATTAATCATTATTGTTCACTAAGCAATAATATATATTTTAAAAAGTAAAAAACCTGCTTTTAAATTTTCAAGTAACTGCAAAATTGTATGCATTTCTGAAAAAGAAAATATATATATATATATATATATATCGAGCCTTGCTTTGGCTGGGTTATTGAGGTAATAAGTACAGCTCTTGTTCATTACCTTTACTTTTGGGTGTTTTAGAACATTTCAAAATAGAAAATTAATGTTAGCTTTAATAAAAGATACTGTCAACCCCACTTTTTTGAAAATATAATCTAAATCCCTTTGGTTAAAATAACAGGATATTGTTGCTGCTATAACAATTCATGATGCAGTTCAAGGGCCTGGTATAATGCCATCAACTTTTTTTCTCGTAGGTTTATAACTCGAGGACGTCATCTTTGACTTCTCATTCTCTTGTCCCACATGCTCAAACCATATCCAAATTTTGCTGCTTATTCCTCAGAAAGAAAATTATGGTTTGTAGAAATATTTTAATCTCAACATTTTAAATGCTCATTCAGCTTATCTCCTGCCTCAGATTACTTTAACTATCACCTCTCTGCCCTCCTAAACAGCCACTAAAATAAACTTGCCTGTCAATCTGACTACATCAGCTCCTCCTTTAAATATTTCCCACTTGCTCTCCCTTATTCACCACATTAAATCCAAGCTTTGTTCTTGTTTCAGGCTAGGGACCTGCATGCTTTTCTCTTACCTATTTATCTGATCTTTTTCATCACCCTTTTTCCACATCTCACTGCACTATCAATAATACTTTGACATGTTGTTGTCTGCTTCTCCTAGAAATGTCATCTTGTCCTCTTCCATACCGGAGTCTCTCCACAAGGCCACCCTTCCTGCTTTCAAATCCCACTCAGTGAACCTTCTCTTTAAGACTAGAGCTGTGTGACTGACTTTTTTCAGTTTGGAGGGTGAACTAATAATAATCATCTCAGGTCAACAGAAAATGAAATTCTTTTGAATTTTTGGTGAAATAGTTGAGAAATTCATTTTGGGTTGAACAAAAGTTTTAATTTTTTTAACTGTTTATAAAAATAAAATGGAAGTAAAATTTTAAACAAAGTTGCCTCAAAAATCAAATGTTTAGTTTCAACTTTTAAAATGGAACATTTGGATTTTTCCCAGATTATTTTTGTGTGTGTTAACTGAAACAATTTGGCAAATTTAACATGACTTACTAAAATATTTGTTGACCCAAATCTGTGTTTTTCAGGGAAGGGAAAAAGTTTTGTCCAAAATACTTTTCCCAGCTCTAATTATGATGTTGCTCAGTGAATACTAGTAGAGTAACCCTGAGTACTCTACAATCTTGCCATAATAAATATCTTTTAAAAACAAACCACCTGACTAATTCCCCTTTACCCTCCGCGTGTGTGTGTGTGGTTTTTTTTTTTTTTTCTTTTTACATACGATCTTGGGGGCAGAAAACATGTAGTCTTTAGTATTTGTAACATTGTGGGCATTATAGGACACCAGCAGATACATTTGATAAATGCTGTGTTATGCATCTTCCTACGTGTCGAAATCATGCCCTGAGAGCTCACAGTTTAATTAGGTCCTTTGCACATTTAATATAATAGTTGTAAGGAGCACAGAGATTCAACAAGGTCGTTAAAAATAAAAATGTCATAGTTGGAATATAACAATGGCAGTTATTGAGCTAATAAAGAAGTACCGTTAAACAATGTGTTGCAATGTAAGAATAACTTACTTAGACTTCATGCTTCACTGCACCTCACATGCTTCACAGTATAGACTGTGAGCCAGATTCTGATCTCCGTTACACTGTTGTAAAATCTAGAGTACTTCCACTGATTTCACTGAAGTTGCTCTAGATTTACAGCTATGTCACTGAAAGCACAATTTGGCCCTGCGACTCAGAAATTTTGAAAAGTTTTTTTTTTTTTTTTTTAAGGGTTTAGAAGCTTCAAAATTCAGTATTTGAAGGAAAAAATACTCCCTTGAGCTCCAGTTTTGGAGGCTTCTAGATCCTGAGAAAAGAAGGCAAAAATACATGCATAAGAACTGGATTCTCTAATCAGCTTCTACCCCCTTTGGACTACTCAGGAGGTGGAAAGAGACTGGAAACTGACTGCAGCTGGCCAGCAGAGAATTTCCTGCTAGGAGAAAAATCCCTCCTGGCACAGATGTGTGAGCTCCAGGTCTTGCACTTTCCCTCTCTGCATAGGGTCCTGGCGAGGGAAAGGAGGAGGGATGGGCAGGGGCATGGCTGAATTGCCCTGAATTGCAATCCTGGACAGGTGTAGGTTTCATTAAGAACTGTGGCAGTAGCTATAGGTGATTGGTTTCATCCTGGGATGGCCCTGAGAATTGTCTAGTTTAGCTTGGCAGAGAAGATAATCTAGTCTTAATTCTTCATGAACTGCATTTGGGACCCTTTGAAAATGCCTGCTTCTGTATGATTTTGTCAAATGCTATTTGTCGCTAAGAAAGTCAGTGAAAGAGACAAGCCTCTGTTGAGTAGGGGTTTGGTTAATTTCATCAAAGAAAAGATAAATATTGAGCCATTTAATTTGTATATTAGTTTGAATAATATAATATTGAACACTGCTCAACAGTTTTTAGATAAATGCAGAGTATTTTGGCTTCTTTCAGCAGGAAAAAAGTGGTGTTTGATTTTGACCTTTGCTGCTAAAATAGGAAGTTAGGAAAGTTAGGAATAATAATAAAATCTGCTGAGAATGCCTGTGCTATTTATTACCTTAGATAGTTATCAAAAATGCAGACTTCAAAATTAATTACTATATCCAGGTGCATTAATCAATAAATGTTCCTAGCTTAATGCACTTTCCACTATCTCATGTGTTTTTAGAACCCTAATAGAAACACTGAAGGATGAATGAAGGAGACCTGAGAATCATTTTCCATGAACTTCCTTTTAGCCCTGAATTTTAGGAAATGTACTGGGGAGTCTCTCTATTCATTGATGTGTATTTAACCTACTGTTTAAATGTCACTGATGGATTGAAGTTGCTTTCAGTCCGTAAAGGCAGGAGCAATGTCTATTCTCAGCTCTTCAGGAGCAATAATTAACAGTAATTGGTGACTCATAGAACACTCTGCTGTTTGAAATCAAAGTCGGGCTTAGCAAAAATGGCAGAAGAATTACGTTTGAAGTATTTGTAAAGTAAGAAAACAATATTTTTATTAGACTAGTGCAAGGGTTCTCAGCTTTTTCATAATGTGGGTATTGGAGTGTTTCCTGGGGACTTTTCCCACCCTTTCATGGTTTTGCAAACCACCTCTTTCTCCCTTTCATGATGACTTAACATCCCTGTGACAACTACAGAAATTATTTGGAAACAAATAACTAAGTATTTAGCTGTAGTCTAATACTCTTTAGAAATTGGAAACAAGGAGAAGAAGCCAGCACCACCTAACCAGTAATGTAGGAGTTCAGTCTAGATGACTGTAAAGATCCATTCTGGTCTTAGAATCTATGAATGACCGGTCAGTTCAACATGGCCCACAAGCAAATGTTCTGTGGACCACAACAGTTTGGAAATTTCTGGGGTAATGCATTTACTCTGATTAAGCATTTCATGTGACTCGTAAATTGGTTTGGAAGGTGGGATGTAGGTATTAAGAATGGTATCTTGGGTGACGCACAGGCCCCCGAGTCAGGATCCCAGGAGTCTGTAGGAGAGCCAAGAATAGACTTCCTTTGTGACTTTTGGGGGTGATATTTCTTTACCTCACAAGACTCTTGAGAAGCTTAATTTGTTAATGTTTGTCAGACTACTTTAGAGTCATGGATGGGAAATGTTATGTAAGTGTAGATGATGATGGACCTTATGGCAGCAAATTCAATGTCTTCATTAGGCAAGACTATTCAAGATAAACTGGCGCACAAATATCCTACAGGTAATGTTTGCCTTCTGGGTATCAGAGAGTTTAAAAAAACAAACCAGTGTGTTTTCTTAATCCTGTCATTTAGTTGCCTCTTAGTTTAACTCCAATTTAAATTTGAGAGTTCATCTTCTGCTTTAAGATTAGAATAGATCCCTATTGATTATTTATGTGCTGTGAAAATGAGACAGGTCTGGAACACTTTTTTTAATTATGCTCTCTCTGAAAAAAGTCTATGGGTTTATTGAGGAAACAGGTATAGAAACTTTCACTTGAAAGAGTATTATTTGAACAGTTGTTACTGCTTTAATAGATATTAAAATTTGATTAAAGTTAGTTTAGCCAATTTAGAAAAATAAGACATTTAGAGTCAAGATCATGTCCAACTGCAGGAAGAGATGAAATATGTGAATCTGTAAATAAAATGTGCATCAGATATATATGGTGTTTTGCTTAAGAAAGTCATTTTTAGTAGGCTTCATTGTGTATCTCTGGAAGCTAATTCACAATGAGCCTAGAAAGTTGAGACGTTATGATAAAAATAGAAACAAAACTATCCTAGACATACTCTGGTCATCCTTTTGATTTAACACTTGAGACATTTTATAAAAGGGATGCATGGTCCTTTCTGTGACAAATTATTATGGCAGTTAATATGTCATTCCTAGAAGCTAACAGACTTTCTATTCTATTTAATGTGTACACAGTTACTCTAAAATAATCATGGTTAAAGTCAACATAGTATGAATATTTAATTTACATATCTGATTTTTATAAATGACTTTCTATAGGCAAATGGAATATATATCCTGTACTGTATGGACAATACCTACTATTATACAGTATTTTATTTGGATCTAATTACAGGTAGAACAGGATACACATAATTTATTAAGTAGAAAAATAATAAATCTAGTATTTCACTGTTAACTTTTATTTCCCTTCATTTTATTTTTCCTGATGAGAATATTCCAATACAGATATCCCAGACTCAAGGGATGGCTTCTGGTCCTGACTCTTGGATAGGCAGATGAGCTAATGATAGAACTTCAAAGTTTTGCTACCTTCTTCCCCTCTCATATTTAGAATGCCTCCTCCCAGTGTTGATTCTCCATCTGCTGACCACATAAAAACATGTTCTATTGGGAAATATCAAAGAATTTTCCCTTCCAGTTACAGCCACAGTAGATCAAAGATATTCTCTGCATCACCCAGGACCAGTCAAGTGCTCACTTCCTGCATGGGTGCTTTAAGTTCTTGAGGATAATAGAGATCCTGGGAAGATCCTAGTGGTGGTGGTGTTGGATAAGTGGAAATCTTCTATCTACCCATCTGCAGCTGCTCTCTATTCATGGGAAGAATGGCAATTGGTGGTGCTCCATCTGGATATGTACTGTATTACTCTGTTAGGGTACCTTGGTAGCTTCCAGGAACAACTCCTGCCTAAACCATGCCATAGGCATAGCAGATAAGAGCAAATGGCACTTGCTGCTCTAAGGAAAGCATTAAACACCAAAGTTGGAGCCAGGAACATTACATTACATAACAAAATATGGTGACAATGCAATAGACTAAAACGTAGTACCTATTGTAATGATTTAGGACAAGTCGTTATGGGGCATTGCATCAGTTCAGCTAATGCTGAACTTATATGCTGAACTAAGGCAACTTATAGATATGGATAAGATTTTTGTCATGGTAAAATTAAGCAAAATTCACACAACAGTCACGGTAAAAATGTACAAAATCAGGGTATGGTCATGGGGAGGAGGGCTGAAGTCAAAGCCCTGAGGGCTGACGGCTGCAGCCGAAGAAGTCACCGACGTCTGTTAAAGTCACAGAATCTGACCAAATCATATCCTTACTTATAGACATTAAAGTAAACGTAACCACTACTTACTACAACAGACTTATGTTTAAAAAACACTTAAATTTACACAAGAACATTCACCCATTAACATTATTATTACATTAACAAACTCAACCCCTCCCAGAGTGTGCACTCCACCATAGTTTTAAAATCTCAGGTACTTTCTTGCAATGGCAAACTTGTCGAATGGGAGTTCAAGGGCAGCACTAGGTATCTCTGAATTAGCAGAGGCATCCTAAGTAATAGGAGTGAGATACTTTTTGCGCAGAGCAGATTAAAATGGATACAGTGATAGTTGGTAATAATCATGGTTATAAAACAGCCACCAACTCTAAGCAGGTCATCTCTTTTCTTACATGCTCCCTGGTCTTCACCTCCTCTAGCATGAGATGAGACACTGTCCCTAGCATAAGCCAGACCCTCATGAGGATCAACAGGGTGTCCTCAAACAAGGAGGATAGTCTTTGTGCTTGTGGGCACAGCTCAGCATCTGCCAGTACAACCTGCACTTTCTGGCTGTGGCTTTGAGTGGCTGGCTGCTAAGGAGGAGTAAATATGCTGGAAGCTGGTGGTAGCAGGTGAGGCATAGCCTTAATACCAGTCACATAGTCTCAGCAGGAATAGCTTGAGAGTGGAGTCTCCCAGATCTCTAGATCTAAACACAGGTAACTGCTACCAGCTCCTTTCCCACTGGTCACCTAAACCTGGTAAGGTAGCACACAGAACTCAAAGAATCATAGGGATATTTGAATGTAAATGACCCTTAATTACTGATGTCCACTCATAGACATCAACCAGTATCTGAAGTTCAGTACAGAGGATATACAAACTTTTTTAAAATTGTTAGCTAATATTTTTAACACTCCATAACACCTATGCCCTGTCTACACAAAGAAAAAAGGTGCTTTTTAAAAATCAAGTTAGCTCAATTGCGTTGTCTTAACATGATTGCAAAGCCCCTCCACACCCTTAGCACTCACATAGACACAGTCTAATATCTTTACAATAGTGTTTGCTAGTGATGTCACCTAGGGAACAATCTGAAATGATTGTAAAGGTTTTTAATGCATCAACAATAGGTATTATGGGGTGTTGAGAATCATGTTCGCTAACTACTTTTTTTTTTTTTTTTTAAATCATGATTTTCTTCAGATCTTGTGACAGGCCAGGCCATTGAAAGATAATTTCTACAGTTTCTTATGATTGAGATTTGGACCTGGGTAGGAGTGAACTTTTAAAGACTGAATACAGGCATAAAGGAAGTGATGCTAGTGAGCCAGGAATGGAGGGGAAGAGTGGAATGGAGAAGAAATTGTTTTGCCTGTATTGTGCCACCCTTTGACAATACATTTGCAGTGTCAGACTCTCTACTGCTTTGGATATGTAAATAGCAGCTATGACTAGATCTGTGCAAATCTATTTTTCCCCCCACTTAATTGGCAATTCTGAAAAAAAAATTAGAATGTTTGAGGCTCATAACCAACTTTATTTTTTTTTATTTTTTTGCCACATTGAAACCCCCTCCTCCAAAATGGATTTTGGGTGAAACAATGTTTCATTTCAATTCTGAACACTATTTTTAATGTAATTCCTTAAAATAAGGAAGTCAGTCTGCATATGCATGGCTAGAAAGCCTGCTGCAGTGTCTCTGTAAATAGTTCTTCTTACTAAGAGAAGGTTAATTTTAGAAACATGGAGTCATCTTGTGGTGTTATCCAGCATGCAGTATATGAAACAAATCCCTCTCGCAGTTTCAACTGGATGCAGTAATCCTCTTCATTTCTTTCCTAAGCCATTGTGTATAACTGGCACAGCTTTTAATACCAGGAGGTGGCTGAATTTCAGTGTTGAATGGAGTGATACATATTTTTCTTGTCAAAGGTGATGAGGCTTAATTAGTGAGGGTTTGTGAAAAGTGCTTTGAAAGTCTCAGATGGAAGTAGAACATAAGTACTGTGTATTAATAAGAACAGTATTGTGAATTTTCCACATCTGAGACATAGTGGAGTTTTAAACATGCGCACAAGTGTATGCAGTACAAGTATTGTATTAAATGAAACACGTGTGTCCTCAAAAACCCAAATGATTTATTGCCATTAAAACTGGGCAGCTTGGGAAGAGTATCTTTGGTTTACCAATTAACCATGCTTACTGTCACCTTGTGAGCTAAGTTTTCCAGGAAACGAACAAGTAGCTGATCAACATTTCTTGTTCATTTATGAGTTATATATGTCTGTTTCTTCTGTATAAGAAAGCTTTAATTTATGTTCACACTTTCTTTTTTTTTTTTTTTTTTTTTTTGGCAGAAGCATTTGGTTTCCTTTTTAACTATTTGGATCTTTGCCCTTGCAAATTTTGTCTCTTGCAGTTCATTGTCATGATAAATGGCTTTTAAAATTGAAAATGCAAATTAAGTACCTACAATTCATATAGTTTATGGACTAATTGATACTGAAATTACTGGCCGTGTTTTTAGGTAGGTTGACTAAATTAATGCTTAAAACTCAAACTATTTTTAAAGAAAAGGAAAAGGTATCTTATTTCAAGACTGAGCTGCCACTTCTTGTCTAGAAAAACAGTCTGTATTTTGAAGCTTATATCACTGGGTTTTGTAAATGTTTGATATTTCAGTCAGTAATATTTTTTTAATCATGGGAGAAGCTCTTGTTCAGAAAATAAAGGATTAAACAGATAGTTAAATGATCCATCTGCCTACAGCCAAGCAGTAGTTTGTAGAGAAACTAAATAGTATGTTATCTACCTGGCTTTCTTATTCTTCCTGGCAGCTCGTCTCCAATTCATCAGACATATATTGCAATCTTCTGGTCAGTGGTACTGAGTTAATGTCCTACAAATGAATTTTGGTAATTAGACACAAGTTAAGAGTTCTTTCAGTTATGAGTATACTGAAAAGCACTGTGCATGGCCCACCTAGCAAGAGGGAGCCCTAATTCTAACTGGCTGTCTTGGAGCCACTGTTCTATAAATGATCAATTGAGACAAAAGCCAAATATTTTGTACCACTCAAGTTTGGTTCTTTCATGAAGTTAAGTTCCAATATTGTCCCAGATGAGGATGCAGTGAACATGATGGGGACCAAATTTCTTTCCCAACCTTTTCTGTGCCAAAAACCACATGGCATGTACAGTATTTATAAAAAAAAAAAAAAAGCGTGGGGTTTGTGTATATTAACAAAATTCAGCTCAATCCTTCCCCAGGCATGGCTGCTGGTAGGCTTCCTGCCTCTGAATTGCCTACCTCAAACCCTCTCTCAATTTTTTTTGGTTCAGACATCTGTGTTAGGACACCTATCCGCCACTCCAACAGGCCTACTCTCTATTTTTCTCTTCCTTGAGCAAACACCATTGTGGTTGCCTGAAGACCAACTGTTAATTGCATCTCCTTTC
The DNA here is from genome assembly GCF_028017835.1 of Emys orbicularis. NCBI lineage: Eukaryota > Metazoa > Chordata > Testudines > Emydidae > Emys > Emys orbicularis. The sequence continues at coordinate 96,862,671 of NC_088688.1, read as the reverse complement.
CCACAGTCACAAGCTAGTTTCACATAAACCACTGAGCGGGCCTGGAAATGTATTCAGTCTTATCCCACAATAACGGGCCAAGGCAACAAGCAATAGCAAATGCACAGTCCCAGCAAGATACCAAAGGATGCCTGCCACCTCCAGTAGTGTGTAGCTTTTTGGTGGAAGGAGCAGAAGAAACGAGAGAAGAACAAAAAACACGAAAAAGCGTGCGCAAAAAAAAAAAATTAAATGGATTGAAAACAAAGTAAGAAGTAAAAAGAGAGAGGTCAGAAAATAGTTGAGATGTGGTTACTGCACCAGGGAATGGTGGTGGTGGTATGAGATGGGGAAGTACAAATATTCAGTCAACCTGTTGCAAGGAAGGCAGCAACAACAGCATGGAAGCCACTGGAGTATTGCATGCAAAGTCAGACTGTAACCTTAATCAAATAATACATAGCTGACTTTGGTTTATATTATTCAATGGAAGATGGTCAAAGAGCAGAATCCCAGTCCCCCAATGCTTTATGCGCTTGAAAAATATTTTAAGTAGAGATCAATGGAATTGAAATTAGCATCTCAACTGGGGCTGTCTCTCACTCCCAAACTCCATAAAAGCAGGGAAAGAATCATAGAAGATTAGGGATGGAGAGACCTCAGGAGGTCATCTAGTCCAACTCCCTGCTCAAAGCAGGGCAAACCTCAACTAAATCATCCCAGCCAGGGCTTTGTCAAGCCAGCATTAAAAACCTCTAAGGATGGGGATTCTGCCACCACTCTAGGCAGCCCATTCCAGTAGTTCACCACTCTCCTAGTGAAACATTTTTTTCCTAATATCCAATCTAAACCTCCCCCACTGCAACTTGAGACCATTGCTACTTGTTCTGTCACCTGCCATCACTGAGAACAGCCTAGCTCCATCCTCTTTGGGAACCCCCTTACAGGTAGTTGAAGGCTGCTATCAAATCCCCCCTCACTCTTCTCTTCTGCAGACTAAATAAGCCCAGTTCCCTCAGCCTTTGAGTACTATGAAATGATCTCAGGGGTTGGGCACTTGATTGCGTACAGTATAGTAACTTACTTGCGAAGAATCCTTTCTGTTTCTTTGGGTTGTATTTATAATTTCAATCTTCTGTTTGAGACTAAGCCTCAGTAAAAGCTACGCAGGTGGGTGAAGTTAGCTCCACTACTCTGGATGCATTCTTGTTTAGGATCTGCTGCTTTCACTGTCCTACTGTAAATGATAGGTGAATGGGTTATAGTCATATTGGAGGAGCTACAATGTCTGTGTAATCTGCCAAGGAGAGCAGGGATTACAATAAATCTGGGCATACTTCACTTATGGTAGACAGCCAAAGAAATCATCATACATTTAGAGTGAGATTATTCTGTTTTCAGATTAGAGTTTCTTACTGGTTTATATTCTTATCACTAATTATAAGGAAATAGTGAAGATGGAAAGCCATGACAGTTAGAATTCCATAAGGAAAGTCAGTGTGCTCTGAGCTTTTCGAATGGAAAGGGCTATTTAAAAAAACAAAAAAAACCCCAATATTTATAAAGTCTTGATAAAGTTCAGGCTTCAGTTACATAAATAGATCTACCATACACCCTAAAGTTATGATTATACATGTGTATTTGTTGCTAGATATGAAAATTTACTTGTACAAGTTACTTTTGCCAAGCAAGACTTCACTACTGTAATTTTCTTCCTACACCAGTTTCACAGATATAGCCTGTCTATTTACTGGGAAGAGCTTTAAAGTGGAAACCCTGCACAAGTGTAAAAGAAATACATTTTTAAAAATTGGATTTAAGAGCATAGAGTTTGTGAGGAAACTGAGGAGCTCCTAACCCATCCCCAACAGGAGAAGGCAAGGTTGATTTGTAAAAGAAAGCCATTGAGGGCATTTTGAGTCTGAACAACAAAGCTGTTAATTTCTTCCCTAAACTCCACTGCATGCTAAACTGGGATGGGAGGTAAATTTATTCAAGCTTTGGGTAACTGCATCTCAGAGAAGTTTATTCTTCCTTTATTGCTTTATGAAGAATTTGAGTTCAGTTGAATCAGGAATAACTGTCCACGGGGAAAGCGGAGCTCATTAGCACAAGCTCTTCACTTTGTCAGGTCCTTCTGCTGCCTGGAGCCATGAAAATAAAAAAACTAGAAAATAACCATTTTTTTTCAGTTGGCCAGGTGTGGAGGCGGTGAGATCTGCAGCAAGCTACACCAAACAAGCTGACAGAAGTCTGTGAAAGATCTAATCTTATTGAGCCCACATGGGTCATGCTGTATATGTAATTATTTCTCAAAATCCATTGGTATTAGAGAAGAGTAAAATACCCATCACTGCTTGATATCTGAATTTTGAAAGAAAAAATGGTTTCTTTGCAGAGGAGTCATGGCAGAGTTCCAGCAGAGGAGAGATTACTTTAGTGCAATAAATCACTGTTGTGTAACACCACACCAAAAAGAAATATTAAAAGTTAGAGGAGAAATTAAAAAGATGTTTTCCCCATTGTGAATATGATGGGATACAATTTTTTATTTCAGTGAAGAAGGCCAAAATGCTATCTTCTAAATGCTAGCTCTTTTAGACAGTGTGCTGTCTTGAAACATTTTCACATAGTAATGTCCATAACTAGGAAATCACAAAAGTTTTATGTGCATCAAACAGAACACTTCAACACTAAATATGTAAAATCAGTGGGCCTCTTTGAAATTTTTCAATAATGTCTGTCTGGTTTAATCTTTCCAAAAATTCTGAAATAATATATGAAATAATTGGCTGATTCTATCATTTGCATGTGTTCAGTCATTCATGATGCTTTTCCTTAATAGGCAGAGCATTTTTTAAAAAACACATGAATCATTTTAAGTTTCAATCTTTAAGTCTTTTAATGTCAAGATTTTAGTGCTTGTTGTCTACTATGTACAAATAGTCATAGACACCGGAAGGGATATGTCAGTATTAATTTCAGAAAACATAATACATACTAAAAAAGAGAGGAATAAGAATGATAGATTCTTATCCAAAGTTGTCTGACAGCAAACCTATTTCTGAATCATGATCAGAAAGCAGCAGTCACTGAATGCTCTATATATTGAGGATACTGTTCAACAACTGGTCAGAATTATTTTTTTCTTCCTGCGATAAATGTCTGTCTTAAAAAAAAAAAAAAAAAAAAAAAAAAAAGAGGGGGTGTATTTTGTTCAGTGCTTCCACATACCTTCCTGCTGGGAGACAAAAAACATATGGACAAAAATGAGGGAAATCCAGATCTCCGTCAAATCTCCCCTCCCCCCCCCCCCCCCCCCGAGAAATGGGAGTTCACAGAAGCTTGGGCTGACCAATCAGGAGACTTGAGGAACAGCATTCTAACTGTGGAATAGGTCTGGAACAGTAGTATGCTAGGCTTGCCAACATACCTCCATCTAGAACAGGCCAAAACTCACGTTTTTTGATTTATAAAAATTGATTTGTTCCTCCTCAGAATGAAACCAAATTTGCCAGTGTTTCTCAGCAAATCAAAAATGTTGTTTCTGAATGGTGACATTCAGTTTCACCACTGCTATTTGTTGTTTTACCCTTTTCACACTTTTCCAGTGGGAGTAAAGGGGAGGTGGGGTGGAATTTAAGTGAAAGACAGAGAGTGGGTTTCTGATTTCTTTTGCTACTTTCCCCTGAAAAGGTGCATTTTTTTTTTTTAAAAAAAGTGAATGTTACTTTTTTATATTAAATAATCTTTTCCTAGAGGAGTGGGAAAGGAGGCAGAAAAGGGATGGAAGTAAACAAAAAAACAATTATGCTATCCTAATGTCTTGAAAAAGAAATAAGGTACCTTTTTCACTAAAAGGTTAGTTTTCAATCCCTTCCCCCCCCCCAATTTTTATTGAGATGATATTTTGCATTAATTATCACATAAAACCAAACCAGAATAACACAGCCTGTTTGATTCCGGTTCAGATTAACTACATTCCTTGCTAACCCCAACCTGCTTATATATGATGACTTTATTGCAGTGGGAGAAAGATACTTAATGAGAGAGATTTTATAAGGGAAGAATGGTTCACTGGTTATGTTACCACCTTGGGATGCAGGTGCAGTGTTTTCCCCAGGATTTGAAATTAGACGGGGGTGTTCGAATTTATGGGGGTGGGAGTTGGAAAACAACTAAATTGGCAACGCTGTGTAACTAGTTAACCACTGGGGGGATGGGCGAAGTTCGGGGGTGGGGGGAAGGAGGGTAAATGAGACTGAGACTATGGGTATGTCTACACTACGGGATTAATCCGAATTTGTAAAACAGATTGTATAAAGTCGAATGTATGCAACCACACTAAGCACATTAATTCGGCGGTGTGCATCCATGTACCGGGGCTAGCGTCGATTTCTGGAGTGTTGCACTGTGGGTAGCTATCCCATAGCTATCCCATAGTTCCCGCAGTCTCCTCCGCCCATTGGAATTCTGGGTTGATATCCCAATGCCTGATGGGGCCAAAAACATTGTCGCGGGTGGTTCTGGGTATATCCTCCCCCTCTCCAGGAAGCAACGGCAGACAACCGTTTCACGCCTTTTTCCTGGGTGAACAGTGCAGACGCCATACCACGGCAAGCATGGAGCCCGCTCCACTCAAGACAGCAGTCATGAACATTGTAAATACCTCGTGCCTTATCGTACAGTTTATGCTGAACAAGAACCTGGAAAACCAGGCGGCGAGGAGCAGGCTACAGCAGCGCGGCGACGAGAGTGATGAGGATATGGACATGGAATTCTATCGAACCGTGGGACCCGGTGCTTTGGAGATCATGCTGTTAATGGGGCAGGTTATAGCCGTGGAACGCCGATTCTGGGTGCCAGAATACCAAGATGAGAGCAGCCCTCACAGTTGAGAAGCGAGTGGCAATAGCCCTGTGGAAGCTTGCAACGCCAGACAGCTACCGGTCAGTCGGGAATCAATTTGGAGTGGGCAAATCTACTGTGGGGGCTGCTGTGATGCAAGTAGCCAAAGCAATCACTGAGGTGCTGCTACAAAAGCTAGTGACTCTGGGAGATGTGCAGGTCATAGTGGATGGCTTTGCTGCAATGGGATTCCCTAACTGTGGTGGGGCGATAGATGGAACCCACATCCCTATCTTGGCACCGGAGCACCAGGGTACCCAGTACATAAACCGCAAGGGGTACTTTTCAATGGTGCTGCAAGCACTTGTGGATCACAAGGGACGTTTCACCAACATCAACGCGGGCTGGCCGGGAAGGGTTCATGATGCTCGCGTCTTCAGGAACACTACTCTGTTTAAAGGGCTGCAGCAAGGGACTTACTTCCCGGACCAGAAAATAACCGTTGGGGATGTTGAAATGCCAATAGTTATTCTTGGAGACCCAGCCTACCCCTTAATGCCATGGCTCATGAAGCCATACACAGGCAGCCTGGACAGGAGTCAGGAGCTGTTTAACTACAGGCTGAGCAAGTGCAGAATGGTGGTAGAATGTGCATTTGGCCGTTTAAAAGGTCGCTGGCGATCGCTACTGACTCGCTCTGACCTCAGCCAAAGAAATCTCCCCATTGTTGTTTCTGCTTGCTGTGTGCTCCACAATCTCTGTGAAAGTAAGGGGGAGACCTTTATGGCAGGGTGGGAGGCTGAGGCAAATCGCCTGGCTGCTGATTACGCGCAGCCAGACACCAGGGCGATTAGAAGAGCACACCAGGAAGCGCTGTGCATCAGAGAAGCTTTGAAAACCAGTTTCATGACTGGCCAGGCTACAGTGTGAAATTTCTGTTTGTTTCTCCCTTCATGAAAACCCGCCCCCTTTATTGACTCATTCATTCTCTGTAAGGAACCCACCCTCCCCGTTCCCCCAGCTTTCTTTCAAAGGAAATAAAGTCACTATCGTTTAAAAATCATGTATTCTTTATTAAGTGATTATAAACATAGGGAGAGAACCAAGAAGGTAATCTGGGTGAGGTTTGGGAGGAGGATAGGAGGGAAGTAAAAGGTCACTGAACAAATTCAATATAATGACAGCCTTTTGGTTGGGCTGTCCACTGGGGTGGAGTGGGAGGGTGCACGGAGCCTCCCCCCCGCGTTCTTACACGTCTGGGTGAGGAGGATATGGAACATGGTGAGGGGGGAGGGAGGTTATACAGCGGCTGCAGCGGCACTCTGTCATCCTGCTGCCGTTCCTGAAGCTCCACCAGACGCCGGAGCATGTCCGTTTGCTCACGCAGCAGCCCCAGCGTTGCAGCCTGCCACCTCTCATCTCGAGCGTCCCTCATGACCTCACGTTCACTGGCATCTTTCCTAAATTTAGATACAGTGTCCTTCCATTCATTCAAATGAGCTCTTTCATTGCGGGTGCATTCCATTATTTCCGTGAACATGTCGTCTCGCGTCCTCTTTCTACGCCGCCTTATCTGAGATAGCCTTCGGGATGGAGGAGGGAGGCTTGAAAAATTTGCAGCTGCTGGAGGGAGGGTTGAAAAAAAGGAGAGAAGTTTTTAAAATGATACATTTTACAGAACAATGCTTATACTCTTTCATGGTGAAAAACACTATTCACATTACATAGCACATGTGATTTCAGTACAAGGTCGCATTTTCCATCTTAATATTGAGTGCCTGTGGCTTTGGTGTTAGAGATCACAGACGCAGGTCCGGGCAACAGAATTCAGCTTGCAGGCAGCCATGGTAAGCCATTGTCTTTTGGCTTCTGCGCCCTCCTTTCCCACATACCAAGCAAAGCCTGTTGACTGCTGCGGTTTTCCTGTTAACCTTCAGCAGCAGAAAACAAACTAACCCCCCCCCCCCATCCAATTCTCTGGGATGATCGCTTTATCCCTCCCCCCCACCGCGTGGCAGGTATCAGGGAAGATCCCTGCAGAAACCAAACTAACCCCCCCGTCCTCCCCCGCCATGAATTCTCTGGGATGATCAATGTACCCCTCCCCCGACCGCGTGGCTGGTAACAGGGAAGATCCCTGCTAGCCAAACGTGAAAAGCTCAGGGCCAATTTCCCCCCCCTGTGCTTGGCTAACTGCAGGGAAGGATTTCTTTTCAGCCACAGGCAAACAGCCCAGTAGGAACGGCCACCTCTGTCCCCTTAATTAAGTTCCCGTATTTCAACCAGGTTACCAGGAGCGATATCACTCTCCTGAGGATTACACAGCAAGATAAAGAACGGATGTTGCTTGAATGCCAGCAGACACCGGGACCATATGCTGCCAGGCTTTGTCAGGCAATGATACCAGATTACTTGCTGCAAGCATGGCGTGGTTAAGTGTCCTACCATGGAGGACGGAATAAGGCTGCACTGCCCAGAAACCTTGTGGCAAGGCTTTTGGAGTACCTCCAGGAGAGCTTCATGGAGATGTCCCTGGAGAATTTCCGCTCCATCCCCAGACACGTTAACAGACTTTTCCAGTAGCTGTACTGGCCGCGAATGCATCCCAAGTCCTCAGGGCAAAGTAATCATTAAAAAACGCTTGCTTTTAAAACAAGTTTTATATTTTAAAAGGTAAACTCACATGAGGTCCCTTCCATGGGGTCATAGTCTTGGATACTGGCTTGGGAGGGTTGGGAGGGTACTTCAGTCAGGCTGAGAAAAAGATCCTGGCTGTTGGGGAGAACGGAGTGCTGGGTGCTCTCTGCAAGCTCGTCCTCCTCCTCCTCCTCCTCTTCCCCATCTGCAGAATCCTCAGGTGTAGCTGATGAGACTATCCCCGACCCGGAATCCACGGTCACAGGTGGGGTAGTGGTGGCGGCCCCCCCTAGAATTGCATGCAGCTTGGTGTAGAAGCGGCATGTCCACGGCTCTGACCCGGAGCGACCGTTTGCCTCCTTTGTTTTTTGATAGGCTTGTCTGAGCTCCTTGACTTCCACGCGGCACTGATCTGAGTCCCTATTGTGGCCTCTCTCCATCATGCCCTTGGAGATTTTTTCAAAAGTTTTGGCATTTCGTCTTTTCGAACGAAGTTCTGCTAGCACTGAATCCTCTCCCCATATAGCGATCAGATCCAGTACCTCCCGTGCGGTCCATGCTGGTGCTCTTTTTCGATTATCAGCCTGCATGGTTACCTGTGCTGATGAGCTGAGCTATCTGTGGTCACCTGTGCTCTCCACGCTGGGCAAACAGGAAATGAAATTCAAATTTTCCTGGGGCTTTTCCTGTCTACCTGGCCAGTGCATGCGAGTTCAGATTGCTGTCCAGAGCGGTCACAATGGTGCACTCTGGGACAGCTCCCGGAGGCCAATACCATCGAATTGCGGCCACACTAACCCTAATTCGAAATGACAAAATCGATTTTGGCGCTACTCCGCTCGTCGGGGTGGAGTACAGAAATCGATTTTAAGAGCCCTTTATTTCGAAATAAATGGCTCCGTTGTGTGGACGGGTGCAGGGTTAATTCGATTTAACGCTGCTAAATCCGAATTAAAGTCATAGTGTAGACCAGGCCTGTGGTAATAGAGTTCATACAAATAAAGGTAGGTCTGGCCTTAAGAGGTCTCAAGCAAACAGTGAGCTAAAGACATTGATTTCATGCGCCCCTATAGTAAAACAGCTCTTTCTCTGGAAGCCATACACATACAAGATTCCATGCACAAAGAATAAAGGATAGGCTGTTTATATGATGAATTTTACAACTGTCTGAAAGAACTGAACAACTCATCCTTGCTAATGTAAAGAGCAGGAGCTTGATCTTTTATGAGACATTGAGAATTGGTGCCTATATTCATCGAAAGAAAAGAGGGCAAGTGATAGCACAATCCAAACAACCATTGTTTTAGAGATGCAAAAGAATATTTGCAATGGGAGAAACAGTTTTATAGAAGAGAAACTGCCAGGTTTTTCTTCAGACATTAGCTACAAGAAATGATGCCTTGAGTGCACTCAATACAAGAGCATAATACATGCAAACAGTACCTTTACTTTACTACCAACCTGTAGTTTTGCCTGCATTGCATTATAGCTAGTCTAGAAAGAGCAGCAAGCCCTGTTTTGAGTTAGTGACTTGCAGCGTTAACCTTTTATCAAAGTGTGCAACGTGTTTAGAACCAGACCCCCCAATAGGCTTGAGTATCTAGCAGTATTAAAATGAACATCTAAATTTTGAGGCATATAGAGATACATTCTGGATATTCCCTTGAATGCATGCAGATAGGTATCTAAAGCTTCTCTTTTTGCATAAAGTTGCAGGCAGAGCACTTCTATTTCAAAATAATCTTTGATTACATGTTTTTATAGACAGTTCAAAAGACTTGTCCCCACTGATGATGGTAGTAGAGAGTGAACTGACCATTCTATAAGGACAGACACTTGGGCAACATAAAATGAAGGGGTATTTGGCTATTGTTTTGGGTTTTTTTTAAAAGATTAAGTAGCAGCACAGAGGGCTCACTGAGTAGTGATCAAGTGCAAAATGACTGCAAGAACTGTTCGTGTTTGATAGGGCTGATGGCGCAAGAGGTCATATGACTACACATTTTAATGTGACTGCATTATATATGGCAATCCTTAAAGCCCTTAAAGCCATGCTATTTGTTATAGTCTGCATGAACTACACAGTAGAATTTTGGCAATCCAACATTTGCTAATTTGTGGACAATATTGCTAGTGTCTTTCTTCTCTGTAAAGATTTAAGAGCAAATACTGTAATGTCTATTGTTTGTAAGACTGTTTTACAAAAAACTGTGCAGTTCGTAAACTTACTGTAGTCAAGTGCAGTTTATAAAATAAGTAAACCTAACTATAAAAGAACAGTTTGTATATATCTGTATTCTTAACAGATGAGACTATTTTATAAGAAAAATACAATACAAAGCCATAATCCCAATCCTTTTTAAAGAATGTTTTAAATTTGCCCACTATTTTTATGATAAAAATCTCAGGAAACAAAGAAAAAGGAAAAAAGAAATAAGCCACAGATAACAAAGGAAAGGGGGCCTCAGAACATAGCGCATCAGAGGAAAAAAATTCGATACCAAGACCAAAATTGTCCTTCATACAGCCATGTCATCAATCTAAACTATTTCTAGTATGCTTTCACTACTCTCATCAGCAATGCTTCCTGAATAAATCACCATATCATAATTGTCAATCAATTAACCTGAAAATAAACAGTGGCATATTTTATATGGTTATGCCTACTTTTAGTTCATTTATTACTTGCTAATTTACAAATTTCAGTAATTTTGCAATAGTTTCATAACCATTAGCATAAATTACTGAGATTCTATTGTTTTTTCTTTTAAATGGTACTTTTTACAAAATGTTTCATTCAGTTTTCTACTGTATAAATTGTTTTAGACATTTTTCAGTTCACTGTGAAATGACCTTAGTCCCTACTATAGGTTTTAAAGAATTGTCAGTTTTGTGTATATTGTCTGAAATGTCAGTTTGTTCACAGTACAATTTCTTACAGTAACAAGTGCTCAGGAACAAATTTATGTAGTGAATAACAGAGGCTAAAGGGAGATGACCGCCATAGTCTCAAACAATCATCGGTTTTAACTAAACTATCAAGGATGATTAAAATGTATGGATTTTAGTAGGGGTAGGTGAATTGAAACTAAATTTGCCCGATAGCAATATGAGTACTATTCAGAGAACCAACTAATGTCTAACAGTCCACAAATGTCTGCCTACTGTGGTCTGCTTCACACAGAAGCACACACGCAAGGCTCTAAACTTGCCCCCTCCTGCACAGATCTGTAGCCTGTCCCTCTTTTTTCTATTCTCAGTAGATGGGGGATGAACACCCCTCCCCAAGTGCCCTTCCCTAGACTCCACTCTGCCTACCGGCTCAGTTTACTCTGGCCCTCTCTGCCCCAGTATATTAAATTAGCCCATGAAGTAACATTTTAACCAGGACTTAAATTCTCACTGAGTATTCCCTGGTGCACTGGGGCTTGGGGCTTCAGCCCTGCAGGGCGCACTGGGGCTATGAAAATATTTACTGGCGCTTTGCTCCAGATGGCTCCAGCTGAATGTAAGCCCTAATTTTAAAGAAGTGTTAAGTGCTAACAAATGTTAGTTGCTCACCAGGCCATGAAAACGGAGATACATACCTGTCAAATCTGAGACTTAAACTGAATTTGTCACTCAGCTATTACTAACTCAGATGCAGCTTCTCAGGTGCATCTTTTCTCATGGACTTTCAGTCTCTTATTACTGCTTGTCAGTCTGTTTAAAATCAGGCCAACAGTTTTCTTCACTGATAGAGGGGTCTGAGCACTAAGAACTTTGATACCACTCTTAAACTAAATAATGCAGTGTTTGGATCATGGAGATTTGCCTCATGAGCTGGGATCACTGTCTTTGGCATGTGTCCACAGTCTGGATGGAGCGAATGTTCTCTGAGGAATGGACTTAATCCATGAAACTTGTCCCTTAGCAGTGGAGAGGGGAGAGGCTGACCTGCATCTTCAAAAGAGACTTGAAGTTTTCCTTTGATATAGTCTTGCCTTTGTTATCTGAACACAGACTTCATGTCAGAACAACTTTTCTATGACTGAGAACATTATAATCTGAACACTTATTAGAGTTCACTTAATGCTGTTTGTGATTACTCAGCAAGGGTTAAGGTCTTGAAGTGTCCGTTCTCTCATTGTCCAGCATTTATAATGCTGTTGCTTCCTTTGGAGGAGGTAGAAAAATGCTGTTTATAACTGGATACTGGCAGAGCAGATACAAAGTTGAAATGGCCTGAATTTGCCAATCGGGAAGTGCCATGCATACTTGGAGGGATAGTGTCCAATATGATGCTGCCTGACCAGCAAATGGCATTAATGCCAAACGTAGAAGACAAACCAAATTGAATGCATGGGATTAGGATTGCCAATCCCAAACATTCAAAAATCATAAATCAGGCCCACTAAAACTCAGGATCTTCACTTTCATATACTGACATTAGCTACATGATAAATTATTTTTATTTGCCTTCCAATTTATGAACTTTTAGGCTTCAGTCAGACAGTTTTCAAGTTTTCTACCCAACTGTTAGGGATAGAAACTTTTCACAAGACTCATGATTAAAAATCAAGAGTTGCCATAATTGTGAGATTCACTGCTAACCTGAAATGTTTGCACAACTCATAGCTAGGGGAAGTGTCCACTAACATGTACATACTGTTGCAATGGTTTCAGAAAAGTATTCGTATTGACCTCAAAAATCTAGGATGACATCCTGGCCTCACTGAAGTCAATAGCAAAACTCTCACTGACTTCAATGGCGAGTGCCAGGATTTCACTCCTCCTATCTACATATGAACCAGACTGCTAAGACTTGTCAATCACAAGCAGGGCTGTTAATGACAGAAATTTCACATTTTCGGAGCTGGGGGTGCTGCCTTTATAGGACATCCAGCCTCTTTGCTTGGGGAACAAAATACTGATTCTGAAAGTCAGATCTGAAATTGTTTGTTAGCCTATAGTACTAACCCTTGTCCTGTACCAGCCATTTAGACAGGGCTTCATTCTTGTGATCAAACTTTTCAGAAATCTATTTTATATTGCACTCATTATTTAAAAAAAAAGGCTGACTACAGCAGGCTTCTTTCTGCAATGTGACCCACAACATAGTTGTCTCCAAAGTTACTTCAGGATTGATTTTTGCTTTATCAGCTACTCCTGTTGACATTTTTATTTATTTATTTTTAATTCTGATGTGTGAATTGTACTCTTATTCTACATCAGGTCTTCTAGAATCAGCTTGACATTAAATCCTGTTATATTAAAGTGCTAATGTCCATACTAAACTCTAATAATGTAATCCAGCTGAATTAGAATTAAATATTTTTCACAAAGCGTAAGGTATAATTCCCTTGCATAAAATTACTGTTTATGTATAGAGGAGACTTGCAAATCATTTCACAAAATTGCATCAAGCATATGAAATATGTGCTTGGTCCCATAGGCATCCATATCTTTCAAATGCCCCTCATTTTGAGTGATGTCATTCACTTTAGTCCAAGAGTTAACTCTGTTTTATTGCTGAATAAAAAATAATCAATGAAACTGAAGCTGTAGGAATAGCTGGTTTTAAAAAAGCAATGTTTTTGACCCCCCCCCCCCCCAATCCCAATTTTTTCACTGAAAAACTGCAATTCAAACATTTTGAGCAGTCCTGTTTAACACTAAACGAAGGATTCCCACAGAATTTTAAATTTCTTGCATGAATAATTTTTTTTTGGTGGGCCTTGTTTGGGTGCCTGTTACATTTTATATCCCATTGTCTGGCTCCTGTGGCCCTATTTTGGCCAGTTTGGAGGATGCCAATTTGGTATTGTACTTGATATTGTACTGGGGAGGCCTGCAAATCATTTCACAAAAGTGCATCAAGTCTATGAAATATGTGCTTAGTCCCATAATAGGTAGATGAGCATCTGTGTCTTTCAAATGCCCTTCATTTTGAATGATGTCATTCACTTTAGTGAAAAAGTTAAAGCTCTCCATCATCAGTGCCCAGAGCTCTGCCCTGCCCCCCTTCGTTATATTTTGTTGTAGTTGCTGTGGGTGGGTTTTCAGATCACCTTTTTGATCAGGAAGGAATTTTTCCCTTCAGGCAAGATTGCTTATGTGTCTTTTTTTCCTTTCCTCGCAGTATCCTAAAGACTTGGTTGATTAAGATAAAAAGGAGGCTATAAACTAGGAATGGAATTGTATTCTCCCTCCCCGTCCCCCTGAAAAAAAGAGTAGTGGGAGCAAGAGATGACTGAAGTTTGTGGCTGGTGTCCAGTGCAGGCAAGAGAAGTTGAAGAGCTTGTCTTCACTGGTGCATTAACTTAAGTTTTAAAAATCAAATGTTACCCTTCACTTAAGTCCCTGTTGAGTGCAAAGAGAAGCAATAATCATTACCTCAGTTTTAAATGAAACTAAGACTTACTCACCTGATTAAAAAAGAAATCAAGTTTCAAATATTTTTTCCTCAAGTTTGAGCTGAAAATCAACAAGTGTGCTAAAGACAAAGAAAAGGGAACTCATTATTATAATATAGGAGACTTATTCACAGCACGCAGCCAGACAACTCTCCTATTCCAGCTTTTCCAGCCGAGAGACCTCGAGTACATCTCCCCTGGTGAAGGCTTCTTGGCCAGAATGCTGGAAAGAAGAATTATTTGGCTGTATATTTTGAATAAATGTATCAAGTCTCCAAGTAACAATGATTGATGGTTAAATGCTCCTGGGTTCTTCCATAGCATGCAAGTATTTGAATACATGCAATGTTAAGTGGTACCTGCCACAACCAGTGTTATTTTACCATCCTCCTCACCTGCCCTGGGGTTGCTTCTGCTGATCTAGGCAGGGAGTCTCCTCATGTATTGGCAAAAGGAAGTGGGAAGTCCTGCAAGAACTTTCCCATTGTCCATCTTTTGCAGTCCTGATAGCTCAGATTAGAGGGAATCAAATGCTTCTGTTTGCCACTGGGCCCCTTTCGGGGGGGGGGAGGGACGGGGGTGTGAGGAAGGGGAATGTCCAAACATGTACACATTGTCCCCTATTTAAATTCATACAAAATGCAGCCTCTTGCCTTCTTCCCGACCTGTCACTTTGTATCCTGTTTTTCCCTACTTTATATCCCTCTACTCCATGATCAAATCAAATTTAAGCTACTTGACATCACTTTAAAAATTCAATACAACTCTGCCCCTCACTACTTTCCTCCCTTGCCTAGCTTCACAGGGTCCCCATCCTCTCTGCTCCACCATGTTTCCAGTCTTATCTCTGTCTCTCTCTGTCAGCTTCCTATGCAATCACTTTTGTGTGTTCTTTTCACGTTGCCTCCTACATGTGGTTCAACCTCTCAGATCTCGCCACAAAGCTACTATCCTGCCTATATTTAAGTACCTCTTCAAGATCCATGTTCTAAAGAGATGCTTTTGAATGGACCCCTGAAACCTTTTTATCATTGTTGTAGGTTTTTTAATTTATTTTCTCTGGAGTCTGATCCTTGAATATACCTTGGCCAAGACATGTGGTCCTTAACAAAAAATAGACTACCCCTGTTCTGGAGTCTTTGGAAAGCATATAGCACATATTTGGCCCTACCATACATTATTAACAACTTGGTAGTCTATCGTTACAGGGAATGCCAGGCTGCCCATGAAGGCTAATGTGAAGCTAAATCCTAGAGGGGCACTAAGTTAAACTAGAAGTTCCATTAGTAGAGGTTAAATGTTCCACCCTAGCTTCTAGTTGGCAGCACCCTTCTGATGTTGGTAAGGGTGGGATGGAGGGGTCTTGACTGCCTTGATATTTCCTGCTCAAGCAGGTTTTCACTCCCTCCCAATGCCATTGGCCATCACTTGCACCAAAGGCAGCTCTTCCCTAAAGCTGTCTGAGCAGCAGCAAATCTTCATTCTCCCAGCATCAACACCAACCCATTTTTCTTTCCCTCCTCACAGGCCATTTCCCCTATCCTTCCCTGCCCCCAATGCAGCTGTGAATCCATCTCAACTTGTGTATTTACACAGATCTAAGCTAGCAGAATGTTTGACAAAGAGTGTAATACAAAGCCTAGGTCTGACTCATTGTTAGCTCTGTAAATGATAACGTGAAGTCTCTGTGGGCAATTCAGATGACATCAAGTTCATTATATTCAAACATAAAATCTGCTGACCTATATCTGATGAAAACTTCTTTAGATGTTAGTATCTAAAATCCTCTTTGAGTTGCCACTGCTTGGGAAATTAAGTAGGAGGATTTGAAACCTCATTTTTAAAAAAAGTTTGTGCTAACATTTCATTCCATTCTTTATTGTATATACGAAGAAGACAATTTTTCCATTAAGTAAATTTATGGCATAACCCTGAAATATGACACTAACGTGCTAATTTCACATGTTGCCAAGCCGGAAATTTGACCTTTAAGTGCTAGCAGACCTTTCTTGCTCCAGTTGAAGTCAATGAGAGTTTTGCTATTGACTTCAGTGCAAATAGGATGAGTCCATGGGAAAGAAACAAACCAGATTAACAGGTTTTATTACAGCAGAGGAATAGATTATCTTGCTGAGAACTGAGCCACCACAACAAAGAAAACCTTTACACAGACATCTGCCTAGGAGGAAAATCAATTGTATCATCTGTCCACAGTAAAATCTTTCATATCAGCTTGTTCTAGTACAGCCTGGACAATTCATCTTTGAAAGAATTACTTCATAAGAAAAGGTCATTTTATCAGACTCTGCCTTACTTGGAACTTTTAGTTCATATATGGATGATCATCAGGACAGAACAGAAAAGTTTCTTATTTCAGTGCACTGTAAGATACGTGCTGAGGACACAGCTGTCTTAGCCATTGCAAAATAATGAATAAATATCCAGACTTGTAAGTGCAATGATCTCTGAAATGTCTTCACTTGTACGGAGATATTTTAAGTTAGAGAAACAACATCATGCTTTGCTAAATAAACTGAGTCAAATAATTTGTATAAACAAACTATTTTGATTTCCACTGAGATATGTAAATAACTCAGTTTAAAATTACAACTGGGTTAGTAAGGTGCATTATTAGGGGTGGAATTACTATCAAGCCCCACAAATAGTCATTGTGGGTGACATTCACTCCAGGGCATGAGTCCTGTGCAAGGCCCTCTGCATTGTTAAAGTCTGCATAAGCTGCTGACATGAAGCTAAGGGGCAGCCCCTCTGTACTGGAGTGAATTTCATCCTGTGAGAGATGTAGTCAGAGCCTAGACCTAAATATTTTGACAGCACATGTGAGAATTACCTGTGGATCCATCAATTCCCTCACCAGCAATCTTCTCGAGATTATATCTCTGTTTTAGTATTCTTATTTATAAAAAGTGGGATATATAATATCTAAATCAGAGAGAGAGTGTAGATTATTTAAAGTTTGGGAAAGTGCTTTTAAAATGAAAAGTATAGGTAATTTCTTGAATCACCAAAACTACAACTCCATAAATAGGCACAAGAGAAGTAGAATCTTGAAGCTTTTTTCACTGTCTTGGAGAATTGGGACAAAACGAGGTGAATTTCTTGTAAGGTGTGCATGGATTTAAGCTGGGGCTTGATGGATGTCCCTTCCTCAGTGGGTGTGCACATTTTGGGCTGAGATGCTCCTCTTACAGATCTCCTAAAGCTCAAAGAAAAGGAGCTACTGTGATGAGTTGGATTCTCCCCCCGCTCCCCTCCCCAATTTGGGGTGTCACCTGATATGCTGCGGTCACACTGGTTCTGTCCGTTCCACTAGCCTGGGTTTCTTCACCCTGTCCTAGCTGTGCCAGGCCCTCAAGCCTTCTCCAGCATGCGCACACAGGTAAGGATACACCCAGCTGCAAATGGACACAGACACTGAGATCAGCTGTGTGGGAGGAATCAGCTCAGGGATTCACCCCGCACTCACGTGCACACCACCTTTGGGGAGTAAACCCAAAATAATAATGTCTTGCGCTGTATAGAAAAATCTGGACAGCACAAGCTCAGAAAAATCTCCCTTTCCTTCAATGTGGAGAGAGAGATGCATAGCTTTTTTGCGCCTCCTCTCTTCCCCCCCCCCCCATGAACTGCATAAACTGGGTTATGAAATGAACAAGAAATAAATGTATTAACTACAAAAGGTAAATTTTAAATGATTAAAAGGGATAGCAAACAGAACAAAGCAGATTACTGAGCAAATAAAACGAAACATGCAAATTAAGCTTAATACACCCAAGAAACAGGTTACAAAATGTAATTTCTCACCCTAAATGTTTGACAAATTGCAGAGTTTCTGTAGCTTAGAGTTCCAGTTATTTCTCTTTACAGACTGGACCCCTGTTTCAGCCTGGACTCACCCCTACCTTTCCCTTCAGGTGTCTTTAGCAGTCTGCCTTCCTGAGCAGGCAATGGAGGAGAGTCATGAATGCTTTTCTTCCCAGCATTAAATAGAATATACATAAGGCGGGAAGCCTTTGTTTCCAGTGGAAAAGTACCAGCAGTGTCCAAGGTGATATTTTGTACCAGGTGACATTATCACATGACCTTGCAGTGTCAGGGCAACCATTAGACAAGGTTTATTTGCAAGGTCCACAGGAAGGAACTCCTGGGAAGATGGGGGATCATTTTCTTTTCCTAATGGCCCATTAAGGCTGATTGCTTACTGTCTGGTTGGTGTTTCCCAAGCACATACCCAAACAGTTGTAATTGTTACATAGACAATATTCCTAACTTTAGATACAGAAATGATACATGCATACAAATTGGATAAACACATTTAGTAAATCATAACCTTTTCAGTGATACCTCATATGACCCATCTTGCATAAAATATATTAGTTATGCCATATTCGTCATATGAATATGGAACTACCTTATATACATGAGGTAGTTCTTAAAATGCCAAGTAAAAGAGCTCTTTTCCCTTTCCCTGCTGTGTCCCTCAGAACAGGGCTGGATTAACCTTCTGTGGACCTGGCGCCAAACATATTTGTGGGGCCCCATGTAATTGTTATGGGCTCCTTCCAAATGTGGGCCCGGTGTGACGGTGCTATTGTAAATGTGGTACTGCTGGGATGGGGATGAAAACATTTATTCAAAAACAACAAAATAAGATATTTGAAGCCACACTTGATTGTGACCTCCACTCAGCCCATAGAGAACAAATTGTGCTAACATCAATGTACTCAGAATACACTTGATTTGGTTTGTGTGGGAGGGGGCTGTTTGTTAGTATTGTCTTGTTTAAACATTTGGGGCCTGCTTGGGGCCCTGAACACAAGTGCTTAATTAGCACACTTATGAGTATAGGTGCCAAGTTTCTAATCTGCGGGGGAGGTTCACTGCCCAGGTCCCCCTCCCACAATACCCCTTTCCCAATGCCCCACCCCAGCCCTGCTTCTTCCCACCTCCCTCCACCACTTCTTGCCCAGTTCCACCCCCGCCCCAAGTGCGCGGCGCCCTCACTACTCCCTCCCAGTGCCTCCTTACACCGTGGAAACAACTGATCTGTGGCAGACGGGAGGCGCTGGGAGAGAGGGGGAGGTGCTGATCTGTGGGGCTGCAGATGGGCGGGAGGCGCTGGGGGGAGGGAGAGGCATTGATAGGGAGGCATTGGTCGGGTGGGTGCTAAGCTTTTTTTTTTTTTTTTTTTCCCCCTGTGGGTGCTCCAGCCCTGGTGCCTATGCTTGAGCCATATCAGGCCCGAATGTAGCAGTTAGTGGTGTTTCACCTGCATCTCCCCACAACCACCATCTCCTCCACCCAAGTTATGTTTTGTAAATACATATTTTGAATGTGGCATTTTTTACTTTGGCACAATAATGTTTACAAAACCTTTTTAAAAGTTAGTTTCTTTAGCCTATTTTCCCCTTTGCCTCACCACCCCTCATGATTGCAAGTGAACCAGTAAAGTTACTGGAGAGGCGTGTGGGGAGGAAAATTGCTGGTGCCCATCTTTTGCAGGGAGAAAGGGCCACTGAGAGACAGACACACACACTTTACCACAAAGGCTACCACAATCCAGCCTCAAGCCCCTACCCCAACCTTCACACCTGGGCTCTCCCCCCATCCCTCCTACTGTCCCCACCCCACACAACTAAGCCCCGCCCTCATACAAAGGCTCTCCTGAATCTCCCTGCCACTGGTCCCCCCCCCCACCACTTTCACCCCTGAGCTGTCACCTCCCTCTTGTCTACTGCCCCCCCCAGCACACAGCCAACCCCCACCTTCAACCCAGACTCTCCCCTGCCACCCTCTGCCCCCTGCCACACCAACCTCCACCTTAACACCCTGCTTTTCCTACCCCCACACCACACAGAGTCACCACCAGCTACCTCATCACACCTGGACTTGCCCCACGACTGCCCTTCGATCCTGCAACATGCTGAGCCCCAAACTACTTAGTCACATGCTTGACTTTGAGCATGTGCGTAGAGCTGTGCAGAGGATGGAAGTCCCATTTTTGGGAAGGACTTTGAGATTTCAGAGTTTTGGTTTTGTTCCAATTTTGATTTTGACTTGTTTGTTTTGTATTCTAGTTTAACATATAACACAGAATTTTTTTTAAAAGAAATTGATGGTCATTTCAAGACAACATTTTTGCAATGAAACGCTTTTGATTTTTTTTGAAGTGGAATGCTTCAACACTGTCAGAAATTTTTCAGTTTTCTTCCAAACTAAAATTTTGGTAAAATCTACTTGATTTCTGCAAAGCACTTTGAGTTCCACAGAACCACATATTCCAATGGAATATGGTTCTAGATGTGAGTAGTCACATTGACCTCATTTGTCTTGCATATTACTCTTACCCCTCAGCCCAGGGAAGGGGTAGAAGCAACATTTTACGTGGGAATTTTGCTTGAATTACAGCTGCAGATTTTTGCCCATAACACCCATGATCCAGCAAGATGTTAAGCAATGCACAACTTAAATATGTGAATTTGATGAGAAGTTCCAAGTATGATGGGACTACTCTCATGCTTGAAGTTATACATATGCTTTAGTGTTTGTTCCAGTATTGTTAGACGTTTTGGTCCTGAAAAATGGGCTCTTCATTTTTGAGTATTTTATATTTTTCTGCCATTTATTCGTCACTTTGAAGTCAAAATGTTTTGTCTTCTGAGAGGATAGCTATTTCTATAGCAACTAATTGTGGTATCCCAAACAGAACAATTTGTACTAGATTGTACACATATTTGCATTCACCAATTTGTTTGCAACTGGATATGTGAAAATACCTGATGGGTGCATGTCAATTACTTGGTCAATCAGTTTTGTACCCCCTGAACTACTTCACTTTGAAGTTCTGTGCTTTGGATTTCAAATGAAGAATAAACAACTGGAACAAAAGGAATCTTAAGGGGAAAAAAAAGGCAGAATCCTATTTTAATGCCATGTCTGTAGAAATAAAACAGAGGACAATAAATGCACATATAGCCTCTGTAAACAGAAATGTCTCTCAATAGAAGATAGAAAATGTGGAGAGAATTCCATTCTAAGCTGTGAACTGGTCTTCTAAACTACTGGTAAATCCTATTGCATATATTAGAGTGACAGCAGCCATTTCATATTTAAGATTGCAAATCAATTTCTATCATAAAGTGGTGGTTGCTTGCTTCTTCCCACTTTAAAACTAAAAAGAAAGCAAAGTCAGATTCCAGACTTCTAGGTTAGGTCTGAGAAAGAAGTGCAATTTTTCTGTCAAATTGTGATGTGAACCAAAGATTCCTGAATTGGCACACCCTAACAGGTACTAGAGGTGGTTTTTTTTTTTTTTTTTTTTGGTTTTTTTTTTTCCTTTTCCACTCTGTAGCAATGAGAGAGAACATAAAACTTGATTCACCAGGCCTATCTAGTTGATCTCCAGTGCTCTGGTCCTGGCATAAATGTTAGGCAGAGTCTCCTGTCCCTAAAATGTTCCTGAGTATCTGATAAATTTAAATGTCTCTGTAACGTTGCACCCCATAATGCTTTATAGAAATATGCTTATCAGTGTAAAATGACATACCTGGAGTATGTTTTATGCTAGATATGCCACCTAACAAATCTTTGCAAAGGTTATGATCTACTGAGTGTGTTCATCCTATTTGTATAAATGTATCATTCTTGAATCTGAAACTAGAAATATGAAATATAACTCTATTGTAATTATGCAAAGTGTGGGCCATTAATGGTGGCTTGGAATCTTGATGGCTTCCATTAACCAGGACAATTGGTTGTAAATGGCTCTGTTTACTTCAAAGTCTTCCTGTATACCTGTGTGCTGGCAAGTGGGTAATGAAGTCTTACACCAACGTGATCATGTCACCTGAACTGGAATCCATCTTTAACCTGGTGCTTTTGCATTTAGAAGGAGGGGTGAGAACCCAGAGAGGGACAAAGGATTCCCACCGTGTGCAAAAGATATATATATATATATATAAGGGTGGGACAGAACAAAAGGAGAAATCCCCTAGCTACCACCTGAGCTGGAACAAGGACTGTACCGGGGGAAAGGATTGGGCCCAGACTAGAAGAAGGCTGGTGTCAAAGAAGCTTATTGGAACATCTCTGAGGGTGAGATTTACCTGCATTGTTTCCTACTGTATTAGGCTTAGACTTGCGTGTTTTATTTTATTTTGTTTGGTAATTTATTTTGTTCTGTCTGTTATTACTTGGACCCACTTAAATCCTACTTTTTGTATTCAATAAAATCACTTATTAATTAACCCAGAGTATGTATTAATACCAGGGGGGCAAACAGCTGTGCATATCTATCAGTGTTATACATTTATGAGTTTACCCTGTATAAGCTTTATACAGGGTAAAATGGCTTTATTTGGGGTTTGGACCCCATTGGGAGCTGGGTATCTGAGTGCTAGAGACAGGAGAACTTAAGCTGTTTTCAGTTAAGCCTGCAGCTTGTGAGGGATGTGGTTCAGACTTGGATCTGTGTTTGCAGCAGGCAAGTATGTCTGGCTCAACCAAGGCAAGGTACTGAAGTCCCAAGCTGGCAGGGAAAACGGGCTCAGAGGTAGTCCCGGCACATCAGGTGGCAGTCCCAAAGGGGTTTCTGTACCCAACCTGTCATAGTCTCCTCTTCTTCTCACCCACTTATTGAAACCTTGATGTTCCTTTTTGTGTAGCTGGCTGTATGGAACTGAAAGCAATCCTTTGATTGATGTTCCTGTGGCTGTACCTCTTTGCATCGAATTTATCCACAAGCGGGATCTCTTCACCTAATGGCCCACGCTTTTCCCTTAGGCACATGTGAACTGTATTCCATCAATAGATGTTCTCACAGTCATTCTCTCTGTTCATAAACCTTAGTGGGTGGGCTTCTCATTTACTGCTTTCAGGATCTGTTTTAATTTAACACAGCTTTTTGATCAATTCCCTTTTTCACCAGTTCTATTTCCTTTCATTTTTCCCCCCATGATACTCTCTCTGGAATGTCTGTAGATTTTATTTCCCTCTACTTCCCTTCTCTAATACCCAAGTCTAGTGTTTTCTGCTTCTCCTGACCTGAAACCTTTCCTATTCTAACTTCCTTCTTTCCTCCTCAGTTCCAAGACCCCTACTTTTATTCTACTCTTTTATTTTATCCCCAACTCCAGATCATCCAGCTCAGCATCTAGTGGACCCCCACCATTCCTTCTGAACACTTTCTGATTTGTTGATCCTCCACTTCTGGCTAAACAGGATCCATTTCTAGGTCGTGGGTCTTCAACCAGAAGTGACAACACTTCATGAGGAAAAGAAGGAAATGAAGTAAAGCTTATGTAATATATAAGCTTCCTTTCACCTATTATTCCGACCTACCTTAAGCACTATTTTCCCCATGTCTCAAATAAAGTTCCCATTATTAAATTTCTCCCCAGGAGACCTCTTGATCTTAAAGTGGAGAGAAAGTGTAGCAACATTTTAAATTACCACTCTCAAGGCTACTGTTGGTGAGATGATGGTCCTCACAAACTTGAACTGCAACCACTCAGTCTAATTGATGCCTCTAGGCTGTAAATGTGTTTAGGACACCTGTTATTCTGTACGGCCTTCCACAAATTCAGCAGTAAGCCAGGAACTGTGCAATAGCTGGAGAAAACCTGGTTTAGCTGGGCTGAAAGGTGCATAGTTGTTGTCACACCACAGTTAGTGTAGTGCATTCTGAGATACCACATTGCAGTAGGGCTTAATGAAACACTGGCTTCTGCACCACTACTGCTAGACATTGGTCCTGGCTGTGAGATTCCTGAAAGAAGGGATTGCTCTGCATGCTGTTTCACCATTTCATTTCAGGACTGGTGTACATGTACAAATAAAGCAAGTTAAACTTAAAATGTGCCCAGACTACATATCACTAACTTCTCCTCCTCTCAGAAGCTGATTTGAAAGGTCCCAGATATCTTATACCACTCAGCAGATGGATGACACTGGTGTCAGACTGGGACACTGATGCTGGAAGAAGGGGCAACAATATTTCCATGTGTAAAATGATGTAAGGGAAGTTATGAATGGTATACATTACTTCCATATTGTAGAAATGTTTGCATTTGGGAAACTATTGATCCAACTGTTCTTGTTCAATGAAATCTGAAGTTTTTATTCAAATAACTAATTTTTATTGGATTTTTAGGGAATTTACTGTTCCAATGAAAAAGGACATGTATCTTAATATTTTATAACATTTAAAACATATATTCATATAGTGCCATAGGTGTGAATGGCAATTCATTGACACATAAAACGACAAAAATCCCTCTCCAAAAAGGCTTAGATTCTAAACTGTAAATTTTAAACACTAATGAGCAGTCATATGTTCATTGGGGAGTGTTTTTATGTTGATTCTGATTGCATTGTGTAACGTGCCTGATGTGTTAAGCATGCATGTGCTAAATTGTTATGTATCCTGAGTTAGATTATGCTTGGATTTTATACTAGAATAACTGAGGCACAGCTACAATGACATTTTTGGAGTTAGAATGAATTTATATTGGGTAACTTACTATATAGTTTGGCTCTGGATCATCGATAGCTAGTGACTGTTATTGAATGCGGGCTAACTTTTATATTTACTCTCAAGGCTACTGTTGGTGAGATGATGGTCCTCACAAATTGGAACTGCAACCACTCACTCTAATTCATGGCCCTACACTGGAAATCTGTTTGGGACACCTTTTATTCTGTACGGTCTTCTATTTTTATTAGAACTGGTTGGAAATTTTTTAAATGAAAATAGGGACAATTTTTTGAGAGTATTTCCCCCCATTTCTCTACCAGCTCAACTCTGGATTATTTTTAGTATAGTAGGAGTAATCTTTCATCAGTTTTTTTTCATTCGAGCTGGTCAAAAATGCCATTTCACAAAATTTTGGAATAGTTTTCATTTTGTAGTATTGGAAATGCAACTTTTTTTTCTTAATTTTTTTGAAGCTTTTATTTAAAAGAATGTTTTTGGAAAAGTTATCAAATATTTTTTTTTACCAAAACTGTGTATTTTAGTAAATAATAATTTTTCCTTTACCAAAAATCTGGTTTTTGGCAAACTAAAAATTGATAAGTTTCAAAAACATTTTCTGATTTTTTTCCCATAAAAGTTTGGGGATGGGGGGAACTGAAAGGCACTGAAATTTTCTATTTTTTTGGTCAAATATATTTGTCTTTTTTTTAAAAAAATGATTTTAAAAAATCATCTTTTGCTAATGTTTTGAAAATTTTTGTCCATATCTATATTTTATGCGATGGTATTTTTTTTTATTCTGTAGTAAAGTGCTTTGGCCCATGTGTGTTTGGAAGGGAATAAAAACCCTCATGATCTCTTAAACCAGCTTTTAACTGACAGAATTATGAAGAAACTTTCTCTATAGTCAGGTTATTCCATTACTGATTCTGTTTCTTGTTCTGAAGCATTTGGTAGTAGCCACTGTTGAAAACAGGACGTTGGAGTAGATGGACCATTCATCTGATCTGATATTGCAACTTTAAAGTTTCTATGTAAATAATTTTAATGCTGAATTGACTGAGACTTTACAAAATTTGACCGTTTGTCCCTATGCATATTAATTAAGAGTTAAAACTTGAACTTGTAGGGTATGTAACAGAAGTATGTAATCTCACTTGATTTGGAAGCCCCTGAAATGCTTAAGGGCCAGATCCTCAGAAATATTTGCTTTCTTAGTGATTCAATCAAAATAATGACAATTGTTTAAGAAAGCAGGTATGATAAAATATATTTTAAGCAATTTAATTTGGCATAGTTTATACAATGGATTAATACAAACCTTGTCTATTTTTCCTGAATGTGGCATGGCTACACTTAAGTGCAACATTTGCTTATCATGGGATTGGTTAAATTTGAAAGTCTTTCATTTCTTTCACAAGCTAGTGGTTTTAGACAACCAAGTATTTAATAAGCATGATCAGCACTCTAGCAGCTAAAATTTTCCTGAGTGTTTTGCGTAATAAAGTGGGTTTTTTTTCTGGCCCAACCCCCCCAAATAACTGGATGAGTGTTCTGCAGCCTTTCAAAATCAAATAAGCATAATTAGTGACCTAGAAACTACTGGATAATTTGTCTTTATAATTTCCCCCCCCTATTGAAACCACATAGGTTGCTGAACTATCTGAGTAACATTCCTGTACAATATACGGACAATGTTAATCAAGACTGAAAAGGCAATTTGTTAAATAAGTAGTCCTACTTCATTTCAAGTCCTGCTTATTTCATAAGCTTTTAGTCTGAGAACCCTCATACCTATCACATTATAAATGTAATGTGACAGCTATGGATTGCTTTTTAGTTGGAACTTTTCATCCCTGACATCTTTGAGAAATAAATGACAAGATCTCCAAATATCAGGGGGTAGCTGTGTTAGTCTGTATCCACAAAAACAAGGAGTCTGGTGGCACCTTAAAGACTAACAGATTTCTTTTTACCCACGAAAGCTTATGCCCAAATAAATTAGTCTTTAAGATCTCCAAAGAATCAAAGGGAATTTAGTTCACATGTAGAATCTAAGTTTCTTACTTGTAAAATATAATTTTTTCTTGAATAATTTTGCTTAGGAAATTATTGTTTCTAAGTAATTGTATTTTCTCTCTTGCGGGGAGGATGGGGATGGGGAAGACCAGACCAATCTTCCTTTGTAGCTCATGTTGTTACCAGATTTGCCCGTTACTTTGGGATATGCTCATTTATTCGGGTTACTCTTCTGGGGAGGGGATTCTGTAATTCTATCAATGTACTGCTTGTGTCACTTGTGTTTTCATATGGAGCTCTACTTCTCCCTTCTGCAAGTCCCCTCCCAATGGAGCTATCCTGCAGGACCTAGGTTCCCTAGGGCTGGGTTTCTCCAGCCCCAGAACCGGATGAACACACACCCACACATACATTAACAGAGCAAGTCTGAGCAGACCGAATCAATCAGCACTGTCAAGCTGACCCCTTATATGTCTCTGGACTCACTGGGCTGGATGAAACAGCACTTTCAAGCTGCCTCTCCTTATATGCCCCTGGGCTCCATGGACTGGGTCAAGCAGTACTTTCAAGCTGTTACCCTTATGCGTCCCAGATTCAGCACATCCCTATCCCCACTCTCACATCACAATTGTACTGGCAGTAACCTACTTGATGAGAAAACCCCACAGTATTTTGGGTGCTGCAGGGATCTTTAGCTTAGGTAAAAGAAGCGTTGCTGTAGAGTGAATGGGGGAAGCTAAAACACACAAGAGTAAAGTTCAGCAAGAGAGAGAGAAGCAACTAACTTAACCATAAAAGTTATTTATTGAATAATAGTGATAACTACACAAGGAGGGCTAAACCAACATAACATACGTTATTAAAGGTTAATACCTAAGGTAGAAAGGAAAACAGAGAGAGAGAGAAAGAGGGGGGAATCTCACCCACTCCATGAGGCTTGAACTGGTCGGGGTTCCCAGGTGATGGTGGTCGCTCAGAGTCCTGAGTGCTGGAGACTGGCAGATCCCCCAGCACGATCAGTCAGGAGAAGATGGAGTCCCAGTGGAACTGATGCATAGTTTGGGTCTAAGCATCAGAACCCTGACTAGAGGGT
Organism: Emys orbicularis; assembly: GCF_028017835.1. NCBI lineage: Eukaryota > Metazoa > Chordata > Testudines > Emydidae > Emys > Emys orbicularis. Next base: position 96,835,205 of record NC_088688.1, on the reverse strand, counting down.
GAGTAGGGATTTTTGTAGAGAAAATACAATGGTTCAAGGGAGAACACTAGATTTGTTTATAGTAAGCTGATGACTCAAGGGTTTTCTTTAGGCTAGACAATAGGAGCTGATCACTCTTGGCTATGGGTGGTGGTTTCTTCCAGGGAGCTCACAGTGCAACTAGGCTGTTTCAGTATTTTGGATATCAGTCAAGGATTCATTACTAGAATTGGTCTGATAATTGCTGAGCTGGGTGTGTGTGCAGGCATAGGTTCATTAGCATCTGGAGCAGAGATTCCCATGATGCAGTGCTTCCCTGCTTTTTCTGGTCCCAGAGTTCAGTGTGGTTCTGTGTTCTCCATTCTGTATGCAAATTGAGATGTCTCCCTGTCCCATCTTTTATGCAGATGAGGCTAGGGGAGTTGTCTCTGTTCTCCATTCTGTATGCTAATGGAGATGTCTTAATCTTGTCACCCTTGTCAGGAGGGGTCTAGGTGAGTCTCCCAACACCCTTCACTGCTCTCTGCAAGATTTTTTCCTCTGATGGGTTTTGGTTTAAGCAGAGGCTGGGGGAAGGGGGGTGTCTTTCATGAGTCAGGCTGGATACTGCACCCTGGTTCCCCAAGAACACAGAGCTGACTGGTATCAATGTAGAAAATCAGGAAATACTCAGTTGGTATGTTTTATGACTTTCTTTTACCCAGGCAATATTTTCACTTATCACAAGTGGTTTTACTTATGACATAAAGCCATACGTTTCTGTGCAGCAGTGCACAGATGTAGAAAACGTCAGAAACGTTTAACTGATTTTGATGTGAGTGTAATGCAACACTCTGCTTAAAACTTTTGAGCTAACAGGCAAACGTCTTAGTTCAGGCAGTAGAAGCTCATGGTTTAGATCTTGAGGTCTCAGAATCAAACCCTGCTGACAGGGCAACTAGGGCAAGAATCACGCATTTCCTATCTAACAACAGTTTTAACAGTAAATTGTCAGATAAACTTAAGTTTTCATTAACTGTCTGCCTTCCATGATGTTTCATCAAAAACCCAAATGCCCCCAAACCTGAAACATTTTGTTTGTCAGCACAGTGCCTCATGTACTGTAGTTCAGTTGCCTTGTATCCCCATTGTCCTCTTTGGACTGGGTTCCCCAGCTGGATTTCATCTTCCATAATGCATTGCTTCCAGTCCCCAAGAGGGGAGATCATGGTGCATGATGATTGATGTCGTCTGTCCAGGGAACCCATACCATCAAGGAAAATAGGAGCATAAGGCATCTAAACTACAACTCCCAGGAGGCACTATGGTGGCATTTCTGAGTAAAAATATGTTGATATTTTGGAAAAGCTGAAATGTTCTGCTGTGTGGGGAAAAAAAAATTCAGACCAGCTCTCTTGACAACCCATCCAGGAGTGTTGTATTACAAGTGGTGACCTATGCATGGACTCGAGCTGTGGTGGAGCTCAGGAGCTTCCCTGACCAAGAGGAATGGAGTTATTCAGACCCTACATGAGTCTTTCAGCCATTTTCTCTTTATGTCCAATGACACATGCCAAATGGCTGTGTTGCCTTGATCTCTTTTGGCCATGCCTATGGATACCATTTTGTCATGGTAAAATTAAGCAAACATTATGGAAGAAAATGTATAAAATCACAGTATGGTCACAGTGGGGCTGAAGCCAGAGCCCTGCCACCTGGGGCTGACAGTCGGAGCCAAAGAAGTAACGGAGAGCTGTTAGTCACAGAATCCGTGACCTCCGTGACCAATCATATGCTTAGTGATGTCCCAGCCTTGGCTTAGTCCCTGTCTACAAAATTCAAAGACAATATAGTTGAGGGATGATTATGAAAGAGGATTACATGAGCGTTCAGGGAAAAGTTTTAAAAAAAAAGAGAGCTAACATTCTCATCAAGATGTAATAGGAGGACAACTAGCACAGGATGCACTGAATCTTTCTTAGTTATGTTTTCCTAGAATTTATCTCTCCAGAATTGTAGCAACTTATATATTTTAAAAAAAGAAAAGTGGTCCATGAGCTTGCATTCTGTGGTCAGATCCCTGTAGTGGATGCAAGTACAACATCTAGGTCCTGTGTGGGGCTGCTTCAGATTCATATAATTGAAAACAATTTACATTGAATATTTTAAAAAGCAGTCATAAAAAGTGAGGTTTTCCAGCTATTGTATTCATTTAGGAACTGTAGGAAAATAACCCCAAATTTCACTATAAATGTTAATACTAAGAATGGAAGCATGTATTGAAATTTTCCATAAACACTTTAAATTTTTAGATATCCAATACTTTCTGATGGGAATGATAGTTTTTCTTCAGTCCTACTCTGCATCATCAAATTGGAACCTTGCTTTCTAATGGCAAAATGCTAAGATACTTATCTAGATAGTTATATTGCATGTGTCCTCTCTTTTGGGTTGTGTGTGTGTGTGTGTGTGTGTGTGTGTGTGTGTGTGCGCGCGCGCGCACTAAAATTTGGGTTTAAATTTGGGATTATCTAAGTAAAAGCATGAGCCTCTACTTTTTTTTTTTTTTTTTTTGCTGAAAGCCAGCTGATGGCTGCAGCAGGCTCATTAACTTTTTAGGGGCTAGCCACTAGAGGGAGGAAAGAGACACCTCCTTGCCTGGTGTGGTTTGCATATTCCCTATTGCTATGATTGCAGAAACAAATGAGTATAGACTGTATCTATTTGCATGTGCATCCACTGTACCTGAATGTGTATACATATGTGCACTAGGAGTCTCTTACTGGAAATACAACCCTTTAATAGCTACCAACTTTTGTGAAGCTCCTTGTCTAATATTTTATGCAAATTATTTGAAAATATGTGAATTGGCTCATTGCATTTTTATGGTTGCACATTTATGTAGGACATTAACCTTAATCTGAAGTTTAATGCACTCTCCTTCGACCAGTGATAAGGGGAGGACATGAAACTACATAAAACTTGGCAGCTGGGTGGAGGCTAAAGCGTGTCTGGGGAGTAGATGGTTGGGTGAGGGATATCAGGAGAGGGGAAATGAAGCAGCTGGGTTTGTGGAGGTTTCTGGATGGAAGATAGCCCCCATCATCCTAATAATCCCCTCCATCCACTCAGCCTAAGGGAAGTCAGGCAATAACTAAGAGAAATTGGATTTGTGAGGGTACGTAGGTGGAAGATAGGGGTAGTTATGAGCTACTGGGAAGGGGGGCTGGAGAAAGCTGAGGGAAGCTGGATTTACAAGTGTGTCCAGGGAGGTAGCTATGGGGAGAAACTGGGTTTTGTGAGCTGTCTGGAAGGGTTCATTGACTAATGGGGTTGTCTGGGCAAGATGGTGGCTGACGGCTGGGTAGAAGCTGGGACCCATTGTTGTGGGGACTGAGAGAGGATTGAGCTGGCTGGTCATTGGGGTAGGGGGCAGCCTAGAACTAATACTACTCCTGCTTCTGCTTAACTAATACTACTCCTGCTTCCGCTTGCCTGTTTCTTCTAGTTTGTTCCTTCCCTGCTCAGGTCTAGGAGGGAGATTTAGACAAAGACTGCTTAAATGCATGCTGTACAGAGGCCTCTGCCAGATGGGAGCAGCAGCTGAAAACCATTCCTGTGGCCCAGCTGATTGTGACACATTCATTCTGGGCGGTGGGGATGTGTGGTGATTAGTAGATCAGTAAAAGTCCAAATCCAACATAATTTACCATACCTTTGCTACATTATCACTATAAACATAGTCAGAATGTTTGCATGAGCTTTTACTGGGAAGATAGCACTAAATGTTATAGAGAAAATAGATATGGTCAGAGCACTGATCTTGGAGCTAGAAACTCCTGAATTCTAATCCTAGCTCAGTGATTTTATGCAAATGTGATTTTACTGTTTCCTCTATTAAATGGGGATAACACTTATCTAGTTTGTGAGAATAGTGTGTGTAGTATGCTTTGAAGATTAAAAGATCTATGTAAATACATGGAATATTTTTCATGTGATTGTTTACATAAGCCCTGCCCTGTACTTCTGTCTACCCATCTACCATACATGTTCAGTGCCCAGTGTATTTCACAATGTACAGAATTTGCTGCAGAATGCACTCCTTGCCATGGAATTATGCTTCAGAACCAAAATGTCATTTAAAAAAAGTTTCTAGCTTGCAAGGTTGCGGGAGGAAGGGTTCAAATAAACCCTTAAAATCACGAACAGAATCAATGCATTGTTATCTTGCCAAGTCTGCTGCCAGTCTAACACAATAGCTATGAGAGGTGTGAGCTGATTTGTTCAGCTCTTGAAACCTACAGATGACTATTTAAATGTCAGCTTTGTCCGAAAGCTGATAATATTATATCCTGCTAATGTTTATCCAACAATCCCAAAGCACATTTTGAGCTTCCCCAGCTGCAAAAAGTCCTCAGCTGCCAAAACCTCTTGTTGTCTTACCACTATTCTAATTAGTTAGGAGTTTATTAATTTAAAAATCTTTGGGGTAAAAACTTCAAATGTGGAGAAAGCATAAAAGAAATTGAATAATGTCAAAATAAACAGTGTTTATTATTGTTCATTTTCATATTTAACCAAAAATCTCCATTGCTTAACTTGAATAAGGCTGCCACAGATTTTCTAGCCTTCTGCACCACAGAATGCAAGACTCTTGGTGCTGAATTTAAGTCTAACTTGCTATTGAGCAGAGGTTCTCAAACTGTTGTCCGCGAGCTCCATTCAGGTAGTCTGCGGATAGTTCCCTCTAAGGTGCACACTTGGGCAGCTGCACACAAGAGAATGAAGGGCCACCCACCTAATTAGTGGAGCAGCGTAGGCATGGCTCCACTAATTAGGTGCCTGGACCCTGGAGAAGATGCAAATGTAAGGTGAGGTGATGGCCTTGGGGGGAATAGGGGGTGGGTGAGAAGTGGGTGTGGGGGGAATTTGGGATGTGCAAGGTTGCGGCGGCAGAGAAAGAGGAGACTTGCCCCAGCTCCAGGGCTGCGGCTGCCAGGGAGAGATGGCCCTCCTTCCCAGCCCCAGCTTGGGCAGGGGAGACACCCCTCCTTCCCAGCCCCAGATCGGAGACTGCTGCAGTGGGGGAGAGAGGGAGAGACACCCCGCAGCGGGGGAAGGCGGGCACATCCATCACATTAGAAAGGTAAGACTACTGATATTAAAATGAGTTGTGTGCTTTTATCTGTAGAACAAAAAACATTTTTTTTTTCTATAGCGCTTTTATCCAAAGCACTTTACAATAGTTAGTTAATGGTACAAACAACATTTGGAAAGATCATTAAGTGGTCCACTGAGATCCTGAGCAATTTTCAAGTGGTCTGTGGAAAAAAAAGTTTGAGAACCACTGCTATAGAGTACACAAAGCCTTGAACACCTTTCTAAGATGTCCATTATTACTACCATCATTATTATTTATTCATTTATAAGGCACCAGTGTATTAGGCGCTGTACAAACAGGTATGAAAGCAAGGTCCCAGAAGTGTTTAATTGGTAAAATAGTCCATTCTTCAAATGTCATTAAGAATAAAAAGCTGTAGATTAAACAATTTAGTTGTTTAAGCCCCTAACAATATTTTCCTGGCATCATTCTTTTAGTTGAATTCTAGGATGCCTACAATGTAATCTATTTTATCTGAGGATTTTTGCAGACTTAAATAATTGCTTAACAAATGAATGTATTTAAGTCAATAAACTGAACAAAGCACAACAGGGTGACTTTTTAAGTGTGACTGTATTTGATGGAGTTTAATTCTAATTATAGTTTGAGAGCTACAGCTGCTGCATATTTGTATAATAATTAATAGAGATGAGTAGCTAATTAATGAAAATACAAGTCACAGGTGGAATGCCCCATATTAGCAGAAAAATCTGCTTGCTGTATTTTGATTCTCTTCCTCCCTCCACACTCCTCCCCTCCGACTCCCCAGTGTAATAGAATTCCAAAACATTCTGACTAATCGGATACACGGAATTTTATTTTATCTGGAAAATGGACTTGTGCACATTCTTCCTAGGTTATAGGGTGCATTTTGGTGGGGAAATGTATTGTGGGGTGTGTCTTCACTTCAAAGAAAAACCCATGGTGCAGATTCTCAGAGCCTGGGTCAATTGGGCTTGTAGGGCTTTGGTGGGGGGCTAAAAATAGCAGTGTAGACAATCCTGCTTGGGCCAGAGCCTGGGCTCTGAAACCTGGGGAGGGTCTCAGGCTCCATCTCAGGTGGAAACATCTACGCTGCTAGTTTTAGCCCTGCAGCACAAGCCCTAGTCAATTGACCTGGGCTCTGAGACTCGGTGCAGAGGTTTTTTTTGTTTTTTGTTTTTTTGCAGTGTAGACAAGAATCTCTTTGTTAATATGTTTGCATAGTGCCTAATGCTGTCTGGCTGGGGTCTCTACATACTACCGCAATACAAATAATAAGGAAGAGTAAAGTGTTTCTTTTCACTTTTGAAAAGTAGCCTCTGGGCCAATTTGCAAGTAGACAATGAAAATAAACGAGAATCTTATGTAGAGGAGTTATAAGCCACCTCTCAATATGGTACTGGTGCAACCATTACTGGAATTCTGTGCCTAGTTCTGGTGTCCATAATTCAAGAAGGATGCTGATAATTTGGAGAGCATTCAGAGAACAAGAATGATTAAAGGATTGGAAAACATGTCATAGTGGTACACTAAACAGATTAAGCACCTTTAGCCTAACAAAGGAGAAGGTTTAAGGGTGACTTAATCATAGTCTATAAGTACTATTTGGAGAACAGAAATTTCATAAGAGGGTTCTTCAGTCTAGCAAACCAAGATATAACAAGATCCAGTGGCTGGAAGTTGAAGTGAGAGAAATTCAGAAAAGAAATAAAGTGCAAGGTTGTTTTTGTTTTTTAATAGTGAGGTCAATTACCTATTGAACAGTTTAGCAAGGGTTATTGGGATTAATCATCACTGGAAATTTTTAAATCAAGATTGGATATTTATTGAAGAGTTATTTGAATGTTAACATGCTGCTGTCACTCATTTTGTGAATCTTTTCAAAGATAGTCGAACTGATCTACTGGGGGAAATATTAGACTGTAATGAGCATCTCATTAAAATATATTGAAACTGTTTCTAACGGTTGATGTTTTAAGATGTTCTAAGATGTTTTAAAAATTAACTTGGCAAAAAACACAAACTAGCTAACAAAAACAAAACAGCCTTGAAATCAGATCATGGTTCCCAAACAGAAAAGTGATTATAGACGTATTCTAAATACCTGAAACCTTCTGGGCTTATACCTGGCAGCTCAAATGGGTGCTCAAGCCAAACTATTACATGTATGTTATAAGGCAATAGTTTCAAATTAATGATTGTTTTAAAATTGTCTTGGCCCTTTGGAGTTCTTTGTGTTGTAGCAGGTAAGGGGGGCTTTATAATTGACTGACTAGTACACATTTTGAGGGATTGATGTAGATCATTGTTTACATCCCACCCAAATAAGACTTGCAATTTCATCATGTCTGTCAGTGCAAAGATAGTATCTTCACCCTTTCCTTGTAGACTTATTGTAATAGAAATGAGGAAAAACTCATTCTTGTAGTTATCCTGAGATAAACATATTCCTGGTGAATTAGCAGCAGTTGCTTGGACCTTGTTAAATCCCAAGGAATCAATTATTTTATCACAACCATAAATTATATTGCTCCTCTGTTTAATCTCTGGAGAATTTTTTTAATTGAAACTTTGCTACATTGTTTTCAGCTCCTGCCTCACATGTCATTTTGTTAGTTTCATTTACAAAGCACAGCAATACTATTAGTGTCAGAGCACTCCATTATTTTGGTTGCTGAAGTGTAAAGTAATTTACAATCAGAGTAAGAGCACAACACCAAACCCTAGCTGGGACAAGAAAAGAAAATTGTTTAATGTTTTCAATTAAATGTTAGTCAATATAAGCACCTTAATTTTAAGTTAATGAATAAGGAATTGTCTGTTTAATGACATGACACATCAAGACTTATGGCTACTGCCTATAATAGATACATACTGGTTAGATGCTTATTACACCTTAAAGGTTTTCACCATCAATTGGTATTTAAATGGTACACCATAATGATTCTATTAATTTTCATTTTTTGTGTCACCTGTGTTCATGCTAAGTATATATTTACTTTCTGGTGCAAACATACTTACATGTATGTTACATACAGTAACTACAGAAAGGTTAAAGCAAGGGTATTACAAATGGTAAATTGATTATTAAATCAATATTTTGAATTGTGTATCCTCGGGAGGCAAATGCACCTCTTTAGGATGAGGGGGGGGAATAAACAGTTGCTCAGGTACTTGCCATTTTTTTAAAGGTAGAAATAGAATTAGGTGCTTGACCTTTAGTAATGCTTGCACTGAGTTTAATAGATATCGGAATCTGGAGCTGGGGAAAGAATTTCTCATCAGGGCACACATTATCAGGTACCAGATGTTTTTATCTTCCTCTGCAGAATTCAGCAGAGATAATTTGTTTGCATCAGGAGGGCATATCTCATAGCAGCACTTTTCTGCATTAACAAGGATTTACAGGCATTGGAGCTCATTTCAAGTTTCTTTTATTAAACATTTTGAATACACCAATGCATTGCAGCAGTTATTTCCCTGTTAAGTAGCCTTTATTCCTCAGGATTGTTTTAATTCTTGAAATAGGCAGTGTTTCCGTCAGGGTGGAAAGATATTGCATAATTACTGATGTCTAACTGTAATTTCTCTCAGATGTAAGTTCCCTGCACTCTCATTATAGGTGACAGACTTGCATAATCACTCTATAGTAATCAATAATAACGTATATGTGTTTCTGTATTCTGATTGCTAGTAGCTGTCAGCCAATCAGATACCAGGAATTTACATAATTGCCCTATTAGAATCCCTGTTTAGTGCTTGTCCTCAGAATTTATTTTATATAAATGCCTCTGTCAGAGTTTAATCAGGCCGGAGACAGTGTTCTGATCAATTACCTTCAACTTTTCATAGTAGCAACTGTGGTGTGTGTGTGTGTGTGTGTGTGTTTTTGTTTTTGTTTTTTTTTAAGCATATTTAATGAATGCTTGAACATTCAAGATTTCATTTTTTGGTGTCACCTCAAAATCCTTTTTGTATTTTCTCAGTTATGTAAAAACTGGGTATAAATTAATTGAACTCAACTTCCATAAAAATTTAAGGCAGATCCACAAAGGCATCTAAAGCCCAGGCTTCAGTGCATAAGTCCAGTTGTATGCACTACTGTGATCCATAAAAGTCCTGTTGGCTGTAGGCTAACTCTGTAGGTGCCTACACTTGGTGCCTAAATTTTCAGTGTAAAAGTTCCCAAAGCACCTACATTTCTTCTTTTGGTTGTGCACAGTGCTGCCTCCTCTAGGCATTCAGATGCCTATCTCCCACCTAAACTCTGGTGCAATCCATGAACTGGATGAAGATGGTGGAGGAGCACCTATTTCACTTGTGGCCTGATCTAATAGGCATGCTCAAAGGTCACCTGCCAAATTAGGTCCCATTCAAAATGTGGGTCACCATTAGCACCAGACACATTTTGAATGGGACCCAATTCGGTAGTTGGCCTCTGAGCATGCCTATTAGATCAGGCCACACAGATAAAATACCTCCTCTCCCTCCCAGCAGAGAGAATTTGATCAGGGGATACCCACTTCTCAGGAGAGTTTTCTAGCCACTGAACTATGGGATAGTCTGATGTTCAGATCCCTCAGTCTCTGTGGGTGTGTGTTTTTTTGCAGTGTAGACATAACCTTTGTGGATCCAGAGCTTAGTGAATACTGTCTGTGTACCTGCTGCTGAAGCCAAAGATCAAGAAAGAAGATAGAGTTGAATCAGCATTCCCTGGGATGAACATGAAATAATGGATTCCTTTTATGCTACCAACTTTACTGAGGATTTAAACTGTGGCTTGGAAAAAAACTAACTTACCTGGCAGTGTTGCAGCAGTAGATTTTAAACTCTATCATTCAGAAACTTCAGGTCCCAACAAGAGAAATATTGTAGTATTTGTCATAAGGGCTCCCATATATTCCTTTGTGAAGAGAATTGAAACTCGATATCTCCACTGGAAAGAATGACCATACTTTTTGTTTTTAAATCCCCCTTAGATATCTAAATATTTTAAATTTCACTTTTTCTAGTTCTTTGTGGTGGTCTTCCAGAAAGGGTTAGATTTAAAAAAATTGATGTCACTTCAGTCCTTGTTTTGTAACAATAATACTCATCCTGCCTGTTCCATGTGCTTTAAAGTGCCTGTATGTGCCTGGTATGCCCTGCTACAGGCTGGCTGTAATGTAAGCTTTTATAGATGTAGTGGAGGTGTGCTGCCAGGAGCCAGGGGATTGGAGATTAATTCCCTGCTGTTAATGGTGTTGCCCTCTGTCTGCGTACTGCTAAGTCATCCATGCCAAAGATGAATTATCACTTGGGCTCCTGAATTTAGGGAGAACAATTTTTTGCTTTTTGGAAACATTGCCAATAAGTTTTTCCAAAGGAAGACAGCACTGGGATGCCCTAAAAATTCTTAAATCTATTCCTACATTTCAAATGGCATGTTACATCTATCTTTGGCTATGGTTATTTGATACTGTTAATAGGAAACCAGATTTCCCCATTCCTTCTGTACACCTGCAACCCTGACAAAACAAGGGGCCCTGTCACAAGCAAAGGGGGGAATTTTTTGGGAGCAGCATATCCTAATATCTGTACTTGATTGTAAAGCTTACTGGGAAATTTCTAACTGCACTGTTCAATATTAGATGCGTAGATGAAACTGCCAGTGGCTTTAATAGTATTTACAGTTATGTGGAACATGGAACTTTATACATAAGTTCACCAGGCAAATATGCATGGATGCAAAAAAATGTGTCTATCACCTTTCATCCAATGATCAAGGCACTATACAGAGCTTAGCTATCAGAATATCCTTGAGAGGCAGGTAGAAATAATCTAATTTTACAGCTAGAGAAACTGAAATCAGAAGAAATTATTTTAAAAGTGGTATTCTTTGTATTTCAGTAACAATTTATTTTCCCTTTATTTAGTAATCCACTCCAAATCAGATCAGCAATTGTGCTCAAGTATTTTACTAGAGACCTTTTATATCCTTCAGTAAAAATGATGCTAAAATTGTTGGGCCAGAATCTGTTGTCAATTACACAATGCAGACCTATTGCGCAAGTGTAACGGTGAGCAGAATTTGGACACTTTCCATTATCCCTACAGCTTTTGTTTGTCAGTAGAATGCTTTTATTGTTACAAATGTATCAATACATGCCCTGCAGAAAGGAAAGGTTATACCCAAGACAGATGAGGCTAATAATAGCCAATAATGGATAATGAGCTTGAACAATAAGGAATACTAACCCTTAAATGTTGTTGAAGTCTCATGCGCTAATATATGCATATAAGACTCAAAGATTTAGAATAGCAAGCAAGTGACTTCCATTTGGAACTGAGAAATCAAGATTTGCTTATAAGTGAAATGTGAGCAACAGTTAATAATTATTAACAGTGAACAAATACAGAACATAGCGCAAGATACAAGCAAGCTGACATTCTGAATTTGTTAGACAATTCTCTTCAGACACACACATCTGGTAGTGATCACAGTTAGAGGTTTGGTAAGCAAGGATAGAGTCTGGGACTTTCAGATTCAAAAGCATAAGCTCATTTTCTCCTGAGAGAAAGGATCAGCTCCCTTAGCTTTGAGCAAGTAGCAGACTTTTATCTTCTAGATCAGATGGTCCTTATGGTGAGACATGAACACACACAATGACCAGTGTGTTAAACATGCACTGTTTGTAACTTAAATAACTATTTTTTTTTACTATGGTGCAATATATTCTGGTGAGAATTTGTCCATTGGTAAAATGGACACCACAAACTCAGATTTCATGAAGAAATTGTGAATATGTTGCCCACAAGCCTTTTGCCTCTGACACAATTGTGACATCTTTAGTTTTTAGCTGACTTTCATGTGTGAGTGTTTTCCTAGTGTCCAACGATATAATTTTTAGTGGTGCTTATAGATATGTACTGGTACTTCAACAATGCTACTTGAAATATTCAGTATATGGTTGTTGTCTTTATTAATTACATTTATGGTGTGCAGACAAAAGTTTTCAAAACCTAAACTTCTGCTCTTCCAAGAGAGTTACTGTAATATATAACTGAGTGGATCGGGAAAATTTTCCCGATTTTATTAGTACTGTCACTGCTTCTAGAATACAAGTGATTGGGGGTACCCTTTTTATTTCTTTTTCATCACTTTGTCACAAAGCAGCACCTAAAAATGATGAAAGGTTGACTAAAGAGAGAAAAGACATAGCTCAACACTGCTACAGAAATGAATAGATTGAATATTTACATTGCTGCAGTCAGCTATGATGTTTATTTCTGCTGGATGTTTGAAGTAAGTTGATAGAAACAATCAGATCCTTAAGAAGCTTAGAACAACAAATAGACTGAAATGAGAATGGGAAAATAAATTCAAAAATCTGAATGGAAAAGCTCATTTGAGATTTAAATGATTGTGTTGCAGCGAGCGATTTGGACAGCAATAATTAATTTAAAAGAATGCATTCAAAACACTGGACCTCTAGAATACTCCTCTGTTTGTTAGTAGTGAGGTGTTCTTATTAACAACTGAACTTAAAAAACAATTTAAAGAATGAACTCTGCACATTCTTGTAATTACAATTTGGCTGATTCTATATTAATTTTGCATAATTTTATGGTGGTTCTGACAGAAAATGCAGTATTTATTATTGCCTCACAGAATGATTCTGAAAGCTTGCCGAACCTCCAGTGAGTCAAACACAAAGGAGATGCACGGCAGCTTCAAAAGCCAACATTTTTTTGCAACAGGATTGAGGCTTTGTCAAAGGTGATCCTCCTCCTCTGAAACAATTTTTTTCTAAACAACACAGGTTTTTTTGGTTCTGTCCTGATGGCAGTAAAATAAGACACAACCTGACAATATGTAGTTGTTTCCCCTTAAAAGCAATCTGAAAAGCATCCTGCAGGGCTTCTTTGAAATGTACATTGAAAGAAGCCTCCATTTTCTTAAATATTAAAAATTCTATTAACTAGATAAGTAACAATGTTGTGTGAGTGCAGAGTAAATATTTCAGATGTCTACTGTAGAACTGAAACGTCCTAAAGGGCAGAACTCTCAAGGATACCAGGATTGTGGAACCATTCTTCAGATCTGCCAAATCCAGCTGGATATTCCACACCACCATGTCCGACAATGCTCTGTAGGTGATAGACAGATCCACAATACCCTGAGGCTTAAGAGAAGGTGCACTGAGGTGGGAGCACATGAGTTCTGGTTTTATCTCTGCTGACTGGTGTTTATATTTCTGTGCAATTGAAACCCTATGTTACTGAGCAAGGCATCATGTCCTACTCCACAAGGTAGTCAAATATGATTCCTCTATTTTACAAGTTTCTTAACTGAAAAGTTGTATGAAGTCACTTCTAGCAGCTCTGAGACTAGACCCCAGGTCTGTAGTATAGCAGACTCTTCTTATTGCACTCATCCACTTTGCCTCTCTCAATGTATATACCACATCTATGGACTTGGATATCATGTGTCTAGCCACTTAAGACTTTTCTCTTGGATTCAAGAATAGATCCCAGAATTCCTGATCTGTGACATTCTACTATTGTTTAGCAAATAGTTGTGTAACCCACTGCAGGATTAAATGTCAAGTCCCCTTCTTCTAGCTGCTTCATATAGAGAATGGTACTCTTTCAGTTAAAATGGTAAAGATCTAAGCTGGGGACCTGAAGTCCCAGGGTTCAAATTCTGCAGATGACTTATGCAGATAGGCCTTATGGCTGCATGTGCTGGAATTTCCCCCCCCAGTTTTCTCATTTTTTAGTAAATGGTTTAATTCACAACTTTAAAAACAGAAGTATTGGGAGCATAAGCTTTCGTGGGTAAGAACCTCACTTCTTCAGATGCAAGTAATGGAAATCTCCAGAGGCAGGTATAAATCAGTATGGAGATAACGAGGTTAGTTCAGTCAGGGAGGGTGAGGTGCTCTGCTAGCAGTTGAGGTGTGAACACCAAGGGAGGAGAAACTGTTTCTGTAGTTGGATAGCCATTCACAGTCTTTGTTTAATCCTGATCTGATGGTGTCAAATTTGCAAATGAAATTTTTATGGCTGACCTGGAACAACGCTTCCTCAGCTCTCGTCCACTCACGCCCCTTCTCTACCTACGCTACATTGATGACATCTTCATCATCTGGACCCATGGGAAGGAGACCCTGGAAGAATTCCACCATGATTTCAACAGCTTCCACCCCACCATCAACCTCAGCCTGGACCAATCTACACCGGAGGTCCACTTCCTAGACACCACCGTACAAATATGCGATGGCCACGTTAACACCACCCTATACTGAAAACCCACCGACCGCTACGCCTACCTTCATGCCTCCAGCTTCCATCCCGGACACACCACACGATCCATCGTCTACAGCCAAGCACTGAGGTACAATCGCATCTGCTCCAATCCCTCAGACAGAGACCAACACCTACAAGATCTTCACCAAGCATTCTCAAAACTACGATACCCAAACAAGGAAATAAAGAAACAAATCAACAGAGCCAGACGTGTACCCAGAAGCCTCCTGCTACAAGACAGGCCCAAAAAATAAACCAACAGAACTCCACTGGCCATCACCTACAGTCCTCAGCTTAAACCTCTCCAACGCATCATCAGTGATCTACAACCCATCCTGGACAATGATCCCTCACTTTCACAGACCTTGGGAGGCAGGCCAGTCCTCGCCCACAGACAACCCGCCAACCTTAAGCATATTCTCACCAGCAACCACGCACCGCACCATAACAACTCTAACTCAGGAACCAACCCATGCAACAAACCTCGATGCCAACTCTGCCCACATATCTATACCAGCAACACCATCACAGGACCTAACCAGATCAGCTACAACATCACCGGCTCATTCACCTGCACGTCCACCAATGTTATATATGCCATCATGTGCCAGCAATGCCCCTCTGCTATGTACATTGACCAAACTGGACAGTCACTACGCAAGAGGATAAATGGACACAAGTCAGATATCAGGAATGGCAATATACAAAAACCTGTAGGAGAACACTTCAACCTCCCTGGACACACAATAGCAGATGTAAAGGTAGCCATCTTACAGCAAAAAAACTTCAGGACCAGACTCCAAAGAGAAACTGCTGAGCTCCAGTTCATTTGCAAATTTGACACCATCAGATCAGGATTAAACAAAGACTGTGAATGGCTATCCAACTACAGAAGCAGTTTCTCCTCCCTTGGTGTTCACACCTCAACTGCTAGCAGAGCACCTCACCCTCCCTGACTGAACTAACCTCGTTATCTCCATACTGATTTATACCTGCCTCTGGAGATTTCCATTACTTGCATCTGAAGAAGTGAGGTTCTTACCCACGAAAGCTTATGCTCCCAATACTTCTGTTAGTCTTAAAGGTGCCACAGGACCCTCTGTTGCTTTTTACAGATTCAGACTTACACGGCTACCCCTCTGAAACTTTAAAAACCATTACAATCGATCAATTATGGCACAATGTACTATCGGCTTAAAACATAGGTGTTCCACACTGAATCAGTTTGTCACACACTTTGCTTGTGTACACACTGGCAGACTGACAGTTCAGAGGTATGCTAAAGTGAGAATAACAATCATTGAGGATAATTGCTGGTGGGCTTATAGTACAGTATGATTTGGATTCCTCCACCTTAGTTCCCCCTCACCCCATGCATATGCATTATGATACAGACTTTAATTACATGATCACATGCTATTTTTTCACAGAAATCCTGTCTCAGTCAATGAAAGGATAGTTACTAAATATTTCTTTTTATCTTCCTAATTCAGTGTGGCCCCAAGCCTTATTTAATGTGCAGCATCCAAACCTGCACTGAATACAAAACCATTTTCCTCATGGGCATTTCTATGGTGCTCTTGCCAGAATACCTGAGTGTTTCACACACATTGAGTTTATCTCCACAGTTCCCATGTGCAGGGCCGGCTCCAGGGTTTTGGCCGCCCCAAGCAGCCAAACAAAAAAAACCAAACCAAAACAAAAAAAAGCTGCGATCGCGATCTGCGGCGGCAATTCGGCGGGAGATCCTTCACTCCGAGCAGGAGTGAGGGACCGTCTGCCGAATTGCCGCCGAACAGCTGGACATGCCGCCCCTCTCCAAAGTGGCCGCCCCAAGCACCTGCTTGGTAAGCTGGTGCCTGGAGCCGGCCCTGCCCATGTGTGAATGGGTGGTGGTATTGCCATTTTACACAAGGAGAACCAAAGCACAGAAATATTAAGTCAATAGCTGTCAAGTGTCTCTGAATTGTCAGTGCCAAATGGAAACACCAAGAGCCTGTTTTTTTTCCAGAGTATTTAGCATTTTGATAACATTTTATATTTAAAGCTCAGATTCTTTGTTAAAAGCTCAGATGCTCAGTCTTTCTGGAAATCTGGTCCTAGGTGTCTCATGCTGGGCACACAGAAAATAAGGAACACACACAGTTAGTTCCCAATTGTGAAAATTTTGGCTTAAGTGGATAAGCCCAGCAGCATCACATAGGAACTCTGTGGCAGAGGTGTAGATAGAATTTCATCCTCCTGTATGGCATTCTATTTTCTTAACCGAGACCTTCCTTTCTCTTTCTGCAATCCCCTGCCTCATTCATTACACACCTTCCAACTTCTGCAACAAATGAGGCAGGATCCTACAGACAACAGTCTCCTTCACTCCAAAAACATGATTCATTCCCAAGAGCAAATCTATCTGGTGCACTGAATGAGGCAGGAGTACTATGTAAAAAATAGTATGTTATCATGAGCTTAAAAATTATATTATTATGCATACAAATAGGGGAACCAGGGGTGGATTTAGCTTGCACAGGCAACCTTAATACTGGTATTTCCTAACTTTTGAATGCTCGGTTTTGCAATCTTAATGTGTTGTTTTTTTTAAGTAGAGTGTGTTTTTTAATTGAATTTCCTAAATTTTTAAAAATAGCAAACTGGAAAAGCAGAAATTCTATCATGTGGCACCACAAAGTTCAGATGTTTAGATCCACCACAGAGACCTCTGCCACATGAAAATAATTGGTAGCACTAATAGGCTGTTATCCTCCATATGGACTTGTCATGAGAGGGAGATGTGACATTAGTAGGTTTCACAGTTATTACTGATAGAAGAGGAATGTGGAGTTTACAGAGTCGGGAGTTAAATTCCAGGTTCTAGAGGGGAGCATGCTCTAGTGGTCACAGACCCTTCTTTCTCTGTGCTGTCAGCCTGTCTGTCCCCCTCTGTTCTTATCTGTTCCACCCTGCCTCCAGTTCTTCTCCTACCCCCTTTCACCTCCCCACCCCATTGCTCTAGTACCCCTCCCTCCCACTCCTATCCACCCTGACCTTTTCCACCCAAACAAGCTCAAATGAGAGACAGAATTGTTTGTGTGAGAATATTTTGTGGAGAACAACAAAGATCAAAGACCACATTTCACAGAGCCCATAGCGCACACCTTTTTCATCTGAAATCGCTGGGTACTGTCTGACAATACAATAAAGGAATATAAGTTAAGACCAAATTTACCTGAAAGTACAAAATATCAGCAGGCAATACACAATTGTTTTATTCTTCCGCTAATTTGTGTTTTGCAGGTTATCAGAAACATGGCAAAGTCCATGTAGTTAAGCATAACTTTTTTGTTAAACTTGTTAGCTTTTAAAACAAGATGACTTTAAATTATTCTTAAAACTAGTCTATCTTCAAGAAGTTTTAACATACACAAGAGCTTTCCTTTAACCCTGGCATTTTTTCATGCTCTATTCTTGCAAGAGCTCAATGTATTGGTTTTTTCCCCCTTAGTTCTGTAAAGGGAAGAAGAATAACGAGAGAGGATTGATGTCTTCCCCAAAACCGAATGTTAACCCTTAATTAACTCATACCACATTCCCCCCCACAGAAAATATTTTCTGTAATGATGAATCTCAGTTAATTTGAATCCAAAGGTCAAATCTCAATTATTGCTAGGAGATGGTATATTTTCATAGTGCTGCTACTGAGTGAAGTCTGTGTTGATAAACTCTAAGTTCCTATGCGTTTGCTTTTTGTTTTATAAAAGCAACTTCATGCTGGAGATGGGCTGAATGTAAAGTTTGGATCTGGGATTTGCTCCCCATAGAAAAACTGCCCCTAAACGTGATCCCCCCCATGACTGTATTTACTTTTCAGTATATATTTTGCTGGGCTGGAGAGGGGACAATATGCAGGTGTGTCATCCTGGCCATCCCTCTCCTACCCTATCTCCAGAGGGCATGGGGAGAATATGAATCAGTAGATTCATGGTGTCCCCAAATTACTATCACTATTGGTCCCTTCCAGTGCCTCCCACAAAACTGATTTAAACCTGAAAAAAAATGGATGCATGTTGCTTAGGTGCCTACATTTGTGAATGCAGATTAGGTAACTGTATACCCAAGTCCACATTTCTCATAGTCAACTGCCTGTTTGTATGTTTAAATGTAGGTTTTGAGAATGCAGAACTTGTATGTGCTGATATAAATATCAGTGTAGCTCAAAGTTACATAACATACTTTCTAAATTCTCAGTCTTTTTTGTAGTTTTGAATAACAGGAAAAAAAGCAGTGTATCGCTTTGTACAAACTAGGATAGGATAAACCAGTTTGGATGTGGACTTGCTTATACTTTTAGCTGTTTCTGAATTATTACTAGAGCTTGTTGGAAATTTTCCAACAAAACATTTTTCTGTCAGAAGATGCCAATTAACTTAAAGCTAAACATTTAATCAAAAATCTATTTTGAGTAATTTTTGTTTTAAAAAAAAACTCAGAATAGAGTATTCTGATAGTCAAAATGGAACATTTCAACTCTTTTGGAACAAAATGTTTTGATTTTCTGTTTTGAAAAATGTTATATAATATAAAATGAAAAATCAAAATTGGAATGAAATATTTCAATTTCCTCACAAATTAAAATTTTTGTTTCATCAGAAATTTCAAATTTGTTTGGCTTTTGTTCTGTTGTGGAATGAAAAAAGTTTTGAAATAGTAAAATTTCCTGCAAAATGAAAGTTCTAATTCTTGCCCAACTCTAATAATTACCTTGTAATATTCAAGGTAAAATATATTCAAGGAAAAATTCTCCACTTCTTTTTACAGGCTGACAATATACATACGTACTGACACAAATTCTTAAGCAATGGAACTCTGGATAGCAAATATGTAAACAGTGTAAGAAAGACTTTTCCCACGCTGTCTCCCGTAAATTGCGCTGCGCTAGACATGAATGAATTACTGTTAAATAACCTGATCGGTGCTAAAACAATGATGGAGCACTGAGTTCAACAGCCAGATTTGTGTGTGTATGTTTGGGGAGGGAGGGGTGTTGGCATCTACTAGTAAATATGCCAGTGTGAATGTAATGAGCCATATGCTGTGCTGTGATTTAAGCTATGCAGTTCAACTGAAAAAATGAAAAGTCATTTAATAGCTAATGTGTATCACACTGACTATTTAGGCAAAATATCCTTTTTTAAATTCAAATTACACATAAAGGATTCATTTATAAAACATCATCACTACATAATTTATGTTGGAATAATATACACTGAGTAAGAAATTACTGATGGAACTGTGCTAATTTCTCTCACACTGCCCAGTTTAGCATCCTCTTAACGAGGTTATTTAGAATGTAATCACTAGCCATACTGGTGCATGAAATAACCTTAATTTGGCAATAAAGATAAATAGCCTAATTTTGGCCATATATCGTTCTCAGATCTGATGAAGAAGGGCATATTATATACAGGATTGA
Source organism: Emys orbicularis (assembly GCF_028017835.1). Lineage (NCBI taxonomy): Eukaryota > Metazoa > Chordata > Testudines > Emydidae > Emys > Emys orbicularis. Next base: position 96,815,349 of record NC_088688.1, on the reverse strand, counting down.
GATGGTGGATAGTCATATTACCTTAAGAATCAGGGGGTAGCCGTGTTAGTCTGTATCCACACAAACAAAAAGGAGTCTGGTGGCACCTTAAAGACTAACAGATTTATTTGGGCATAAGCTTTCGTGGGTTTAAAAAAACAAAAAACAAACAAACCCCCCCCCCCCACGAAAGCTTATGCCCAAATAAATCTGTTAGTCTTTAAGGTGCCACCAGTCTCCTTGTTGTTCATATTATCTTAGGTATCTGGAGGACATGTGATAGATGAAGATGTGTGCATCCCAGGATGCAAGCTGTTTGAAGCAAAGTATTCTGAAAGACAATCTACAGTTGTGCATGAATAATGATACTACCTGACAAGGCCTCATTATCACTTCTGGTTAATTCATGGATCAGTAAGTGTAAGTACATAGACGTTTTTGTCCGAAGTACTGCCTAGATGTCAACATTATCTTTAAGTTTTTCTTTGTTTGCTCCTAAATGTTTCCTGCATGCATGCAGAAATTAGGGGCTTTAATGATTGAGGTCTTCATTTCTGATCCTTTTCAGAGAGAGAGATCAACATGAGGAAAGGAGCTTTCCTGTTCACGGAGAAGAGCACTAAAGCCATGTCTGCACTACTAGTTAGGTGTGTGACTCCCAGCTTGCATAGACACTCTCTCTCATTTTAGCTCTGATCTGAGGTAGCACGCTAAAAATAGTAGTGTAGCTGGGTTAACACTGGCAGCGGCAGCATGAACTAAACGTGCCAAGCATGTACCCACAGGTTTCAGACTGGTTTGTACTGACAAGGCTAATCCCATGCCACCACTGCTGATGCTACCCCAGCTACACTATTTTCAGTGTGCTAGCTCAGATGAGAGCCAGCACAAGTAGGTCTGTGCAAGATGGGAATCGCACCCCTAGCTCATAGTGTGGACATAGCCTAAATGTGGGATATTCATTCCCCTTCCCTCCAGGGAGGAGGAGCAGCACCTGTGGGCAAAAGGAGCAGCTGGGCCTGGAACGTAACACCCTCTGCCACCCACTGTGGGAGAAGGGGAGAGCTGAGTGAGACTGCCAGTCGAAGAGGTGCTGATGATTTGTGCTCCTTCTCCTCTACACATGCCTGGGGTTGGTTGGTTTGTTGTACTGAGGAGCTTCATCTCGAAGCATAACTTTTATGCCTTAGGAATATGGGTTTATAATGGCAGTGTTGAAGAAGCCTCAAGTGCAGCACAGCATTGTGTGAGCATAATGGAATTAGTTGTAATAAGCAAACCACACTTACACATGTTGTATGTCCTCATTAAGATAGACAACTGAATTTCATAAGGATTACTTACATAGACACACACAGAGATGGAATTATGTGAACTAGTAAAGCAGTGTTGGTGCTCGCATATGGTATGTTTCAAAATGTCTACAGGGTTCTGCTATCAATGTCATGGCCTTGACAGAGGATTAACAATGATCTGCTTATTTATAATATTCACATTTGATCTGATTTTTCCTCCAAAGGGAATTTTCTATTTATTATTGCCCGATTACTCAGTGCTGTTGATGTTTACATTATGCCATAACAGCAGGATACTGTATACCACTGCTGTTCTGAAGGAGGATTTTTAAGCTTTATTTTTATTTATATATAATATAAGCACATAATGAAACAAAACATCTATAAATACATGCGCAAGATGAAAATACCATATAAATAACAAAATTCACTGTTCATTATTTGTAAAACTTGAAAAAACAAAACCAGCAACCAGAAAACCTGAACCTGTAGAGGTCCTGCAGAGCATCAATTATTAAAGTGACTAAATAGACAAATAAGTGAGAACTTAACCCATGACTATTGAGGACTAATACTAAACCTCAAAAGTATGAAATAGTCTCATGTGAATGAGGATATTTGAGATGCTTTATACAGCTACCAAATGACATTGGTTAAAAAGGGTCTAGTAATAAAATAAGAGAGTGGAGGCAGCATCCTATATTAGCAAAATCTATTTTGCATAATTTGGCTCAATTTAATGCAATTGAGTAGTCTCTGCTTCAGTGATATTGAGGCAGACTGGAGAGCAACCTGCAATTGCACATTCTCCTTAAGCTCTACTGGATTAAAAAAAAAAAAAAAAAAAAAAAAGATGAAAATTTAGAAATGGGAAACTGTCCATGCCTGACATACCTTCACTTTTAAAATTTACCTTAATCCAATTTTCCTGTTTTTTTTTTTCCTTCCCCCCCCCCTACCATAACCCTATCAGCAAATCTGAGTGGCCCTCTGAAACACATTTGTAGTATCTGCTTCAATAATCTTCTCTGAAAATTGATTCAGATTTTCATTTCACTTTGCACGAAATGGTTCTACAATTCTCCCACATCATTCTGCAGCTTTTTGGGTCAACTATTTTCATCATATACTTGATAAACTTCCAAACAGATTGTGCCAAAAGTTTGGTGCTGAGGCCTCTTCTTCCTTTTTATAGCCCAATTCTTGCTCTTCCTTGCTTTGGAGTGAGTTGCAGGAGCAGCTTCTGCTTCTTCATGCCTGAAAGAAATGACAAAAGATTTACACACCATCAGCCACAAGACTGCTAAACCGAGGAAGTGGGAAGAGGGCAAGAATCAGACTCTTACTTTTCATTATTTGCAGTGTCTTCATGTTCCAAGTGAGTGTCAAGGAAAGTTTCTGACATTTGTGTTTTGTAAAGAACTTCCCTGTATTGTAGGACCAAGCAGCTTAAAATTAAGCTTTTCATTTAGCCTATTAACTCATGGGAAATCTCCATTATTGCTGAAGAAAAGAGATTGACTGACTACCAAATCCAGCAATGGTTGCTGTATGAAGGGAGACAGAGCGCCTGGACTGCTGGTGTAGTGGATGAGTTCTTTCTCCTGTTTACTATGGCAGAGAAACATGTCTGCTGTGAGGGTCAGCCACTTGATAGTGGAATCTAATTAGTGAGTGGATGGCTTAACTTGTTGTGCAATTCCCACTGTGAAATGGAGCCTCCTACCCTCGGTGTTCCAAACCTGGGACCTACATTGAGTCACCCTTATTTAGATCTGTGTTCTCCTTGAATGCTACACTGCCTGAGTAGTGTAATTTGAAAGAGATGCTGGAGAGCCTTAGGTGCCACCATATTTGTAATTTCTTTGAATTATTTAGTACTCCTGATTTCTTCATCTTTACAGTGGATAGAATTTATTTCTATCCAATTTAGCAGTCCCAGTCATAACTTTGAGTTGTCTATTCCATGACTCAAATTTCCTTCATCCCAATGAGAATAAAACATAACACTTCTTTGTACCTTTAGATTTTTGAGATCTGGCATTATCTTATACCTAGAACCACTCCCTAGCAATTATATTCTTTCTGTGACATGACAACTGGTTCTGAACACAGTATTCCAAATCTGAATACCAGTGATGCTAGTATTACCTCTTCCTTTCATGGAAGTTATCCTTATTTTAGAATTATAGGATAGGGCATTTCATTTTTTAGTAGTAATAGAGTGTAATGCATTTTATATGTTAAATTGTACATATGTTTTTATAATGAATGCAACCAGGGACATCTAGTGGCTTAAAGGGAAAAATGTAGCTAATTTTATACATATTGAAGATGAAAGGAGTATAGTTTATAAAGCCTTAATAGTCAGAACTACATTTTATTCTTCAAGCACTTCTAATTGCAAATATTGGTTCTGTGGATAATCCAAAAGATTATGTTGATCCTGACTATAATGGTGTCTTGATCTTTTGAGCTGGAAATGTGGAAGAATTTGAAGAAATACCCGAGGAAGAACCTGAAATTATCAAAAGCATCTCTTATCAGGCCCCTGGTTAAATAGCACACAAAGTCTGAACTCAGACCTTTGCTCCCACTGCTAGACATAAGAACATATCACTTGTTATAATGGACCACACAAGTGGTTCATCTAGCCCGGTTTCCTATCTCTGACAGGGGTGAAAAATAGATGCTTCAGAGGATGGCATAAGAGCCCTGTAAGGTGTATGGATAGTTTAAATTTTCCCTTCTAATATACATTACTTTGCATTTATTGACATTGAATTTCATTTGCCATCGTGTTGCTCATTAGCTTAGCTTGTTTAGGTTTCTCTGAAGTTCCTCATAGTCTTCTCTGGTCTTGACTAACCTAAATAATGTTGTCCTCTTCAAATTTTGCTAACTTACTACTCACCCTCATTCTAAATCATTAATGAATACATTAACATGGGACCTAGTACAGAACACTAAAGAACTGCTGCTAACCTTTTGCCATGTGAGGATTGATGTTTTAATTTTACTCTTAGCTTTCTGTCTCCTAACAGAACTTTGCCTCTAACCCCATGACTCCTTTGCTTTTCTTGTAGCCTCTTCTGCAGGACCTTGTCAAGGGTCTTTTGGAAGTCTAAATACATTGTCATTTGCTTCTCCTTCATCCACTACTTTTTGACATGTTTGGAGGGAGACCAGATTACATGGTCCATGATGCATTTTTCACGGCCGTGAATTTGTTAGGTCCCTAATCATGATCTTCCAGAGGTTTTGTCATTATATTTAATTATTGATGTTACGAATTTTCCCAATACAAATGTAAGGTTTACAGGTCTCTAATTCTAAAGATCACCCAAAGGGTCTCAGGCTTTCTCTCTGAAGCAGAGAAGCACCACTAACCCCACCTTGCTCTAGGCTGGCTCTTTGTAGACTGACTTTTGAGGAGCCAGATGTCCACTTTCTTAGAGCCCTCTGAACTGAAAGTGGGAATAGAAAACCCTTTAGAATTTAATGATAGCCTGTAATTTTAACAGTTTTCAATACACCACAATTAGCTCTCCATAACTGAGCTCTTTCATAAGATACATAACTCTTTGTATCCATCTGGGCCTGGTGACTTATTACTATTAAATGTATCAGTTTACTCCAGCATCACTTCTTCTGTCCCCTCATTCTCTGAGAGTACCTTGTTACTAGGAATGTCAAGGTCCAGGGTAGGAATAGCCCCAATATTTTTGTTTGTGAAAGCTAATGCAAAGAAATCATCGTTTAGTTTATCAGCAATGTCTTTATCTTCCTGAATTGTTCTCTTCAATTGATGGGGGTTCAGTGGACCCACCAATATATGCACAGGCTTCCTGCTTCTGATGTACTTAAAGAATCTTTTTTTTGTTTTTTACACCGTTAGCTATTTGCTCTTTGAACTCATTTTGGTGCTTCTAATTTCTATCTTACATAATGCCTACTGTACCTGCTTGAGCCCTGTATTTCTGAGCTTAATGACTCTTTAAAATCCTTCTGATATTGCCAGACTTTTCATAAGGAAGCTTTGTCATACAAATCCACAGGGACAGTCCATACCTAAGGCTTACTTCTATAACCAAATTGATTTGTGGTATGTCTTATGTGCTTTATTACTTATTGTTTTTGATTATATTGTGGTAGTGGCCAAAATGTGCTTTTACAACACAAAGCAAAATATCATTGCTGCCCCAGAGAGCATACAGTATAAAAAGATGGTGCCATACAGAAAATTATTCTTTCTGAACAGTTTCTGGACTACATTTGGCTACACTTTGGCTTCTCCAACCTTTTTTCCTGTTTCTTCTGTCATCTGCACCCCCTGGGAAAAATCTGTCTTCTGGCTTTGCAATTATCTCTGTACATTCGGTTCATTGGAAAAACTCTGCTTTCTTAAAAAAAAAAAAAAAACCCTGAACACTTAAAATAGACCTTGGGTGAAAATAAAAAACACAGTATTCATAGATTTTATTTTATTTTATTTTTTTTAAGGCTAGAAGGGATCATTATGATAATCTAGTCTGACCTCCTGCACAACAATCCATAGAATTTCACCTTTATTCCTGTATCAAATCCTTAATGTTTGGTTCAAGTGATGGAGAATCTATTATGTCCATTGGTAAATTATTCTAGTGGTTAATTATCCTAACTTTAAAAACTTTTATGCTTTATTCCTAGTCTGAATTTATTTTGCTTTTGCTTCCAGCCATTGGCTCTCATATCTTTGCTAAATTAAAGAGCCCTTCTACTGTCAGATTGTTTCTCCCATGTATCTATATACTGTGATTGATTATCAAGTCACCTCTTGACCTTTGCATTAAAACATGCTGTTGACAGTGGAGTTTAAACCATATTTTTTCCTATTGTTATAGCAATGTAGTGGTATTTAAGATGCTGGTGATACTGTGGAACTAAAAACAGCAAACCCCAAAGCATGGATTTATTTGTAATATTTAATTCCGGCACAGATGGTGCAACAGATGTCTCTTGCCAACAAACTTCTACAATCATAACTCCTCTTTGAAGTTTTGTACATATGTCTATAAATCAGCAAATAGCTTTGTAATTATTTGGAGCAACTTGTATTGGGAGAGATGCTGATCTGTACAGTAAAGATGGAATTTGAGGTGATGGAGAAAGAGGAGCAAATATAATGATATAAAGAGAGAGGTGGCATAGTCAAAGCAATGAGCTAGAAAAAAGGCCTTTGCAGCAGTGTTCTGAATATGAACATCCTATCCATTCTGCAGAGATCCAGACCTATAGGATTTCAAAACCTTTTTTAATGTTGTTTTTTAGGCCCAAGGTGTCGCTAGAAGCCCAGTCCCACCATATTAATGACTTAAGATGAAGAACATTCATGTTAGCATTAACCCAATTGCTATTTTAAGTTTACATTGCGTTTTTAGAAATCGGATATGAAAAATTGATACAAAGTCAGACATTTTTACCTTATTTTTAAAAAGTAAGGAAATTCCAAGCCAAACAAACTTTAAGAGGTAGTTAAGATTAAAATAAGGTATCTAACTTCTAAGTTGGGGGAGGAAAAACGTGCAGTTTTTAACTGCAGATATTCCAGTGCCAGTTAACATTGCCTAAAAAAACATTAATTCTGTAAACTTAAACTTCTCAGATGCCCTATTCTGGCACTACAGAGTAGGTGTAAATTCCACTTGAAGTCCATGTGAATTACTCATATCCTTCAGAACTCAGGAATTTATTAGGAAATCAGGGTGTAGAAATGTATAAGCTAACACATATAAATTGAATAGAGTGACTGCATACTCCAACCCTCTCCTACCTATAAAATAGGGAAAAAGCAATAGTGAGCACAGCCGTTGCTGTCTTTTTTTCTAAAAGTTGACATTCCGAGAAAGGCATTATAATACTGGGAAAAACAATTTACTGACACTTAGGCCCTTTGCCAAAGTAGTATTTCTGGAAATTACATCACATTACAGAAGGTCTGCAGAGACCCGGTTATTTTGGAGGTTTCAATTGCATCCTAGAGATGAGGGGAACTGATATTAAATAATTGTTTCTCAAATATATTGATGTAGTAATGATATAAAGTAAAATTAACTAACGTCATTCAAAAGACTTCAAGGTTACATTCGGATCTTCTTCCCAGACATTAGCTGCTGTACCATACTTACCTAGAGACACCCTGCAGAAGGAGTGAGTCACTTGGATTCCATGTTACGGATCTCAGGCTAGTTACAGACACACAATTTTGCCTTTTGGGTTATGCAATTCTCCATTTTGTTGTTGTTGTTGTTGTTTTGATAAGCTATTCAGTTGACTGATGTTACTTGTAAGCGGTCTTTAGATCAGAAATTAAAAAAGCATGTGCAAGTTTTTTCAATAGTATTGCTAGGACTTTTATAATCAGTTGACTGTACATTAGAGCTGTATGGAGGACAGAAATACCATTTCATGAAGGATTTTGATATTTGAATATTTGTCTCCATTCCAATTAGAAACAAAACTCATGAACATCAAAATCTTGTTTTGGGTGGATCAAAACACCTAATTTGAACAAAAACATTTTGTTTCAATTATGACTATTATATAATATAATACAAAATTAAAAATGAAAAGTTTTGTAATGAAAATCAATCTGACATTTTGGCATTATTGGAATTTTTTCCCTGTTTTTTCAAAATGAAATTGATTTTGCAAATCCTTTTGACTTTGATGGAACTAAATTCTTCAATGGAAAATGGTTCTATTGAATTTTTTCCAACCAGCTCTTCAGTACATTCAAAAGTTCAAAGATAGCAGTTAGCCACCAAATGCATTCACAATTGTGTGCCTAATTTGCACATGCAATTATCACAATTACATAGTCAAATCAGGCATTTACATGCACAAATGACCACCTAGATGCATATGTGGTAGCAGAAGTGTAATATAAATGAGATGTGCAACTTAATGAGCATTTTGTGCACCTAACTTGTTTATAAATCAGGCACAATGGATTGTTTTTCCTTCCAGATTAAGTTTACAAAACTGTATGGGCACCTGCAAGTATAAATAATTAAAATAAAGTTGTCAATTACAATTTAAAGGAGCCTTGCAGTGCAGATATTTTGTCATGTACCTGAATATATGGAGTATGCTGATGGGCACATTCACACAATTGTCTCTAAAGCCAGATATTACTTCCTCTGTTTTTAACTCGAGTCCATGAATACAAGGTAAACCAGGAAGCTGTAGAATTTGTAATCTAAATCAGCAGTCCCTTGTTAGACAACTGCAACACACTAGCTCATTGTCGCTACATGTTCTCACTGAAAGCATGCTACTCCTGAGATAAATATACTTAGCTGATTTTGAGATTTTGCCATATATACTCTCAAACCGCTTCAGGGAGTCTAAGATGGTTTGTTCCTCAACAGAGAAGGTGAGTCTTGCCTCTTGTCATTTAAACATATAAATAAACATTGCCTTAGCCATTGCATTTTACAAAAAATGACCGTAGTCCAATTTATGGCATTGGTGGCTAGGCAATCGATTGTTAATGTTCTGATCTTCACCTTGCTACCTGATCACATTTAAGGGCCTATGGCAAAAAGATTTATAGTGATAATACTTTATCAGAATACAGTTTACAGTCCACCAGTAAGAGTCTATTAAGTCTGTAGAAAATTCTATATACTTTGAGGTTATTTTTCAAGCCAAGACTACACAGAAGTTTATAAATCCTATATATTGCTCTTCCTACCCTACCTATTCAGCATAGAGAGCCTGATGTAATCTGATGTAATTTGGTATAGCTCTATTGATTTTTGTGGAGTTATGCCAATTTACATCAGCTGAGAATATGCCCTTTGTGTATATATATACAGAGTGAAGGATCTTGAGCTAACAGCAGCCCTGGATTTTGCATGTCTGTTTGATGCTTATCTGATTGAGCAGATCATTTTGGACTCCATCCTTTTCTCAGCATGGCCTTTCCTTCTCTGTGTTTTCTTCTTGAGGGAGGTTTGGTGGCTTGCTATTCTCTTCTAGTGACTCTCTTAAAATCACAGGGCTAAATTCACATAAGGTCTTTGCTACATTTTAGCAGTTTACTACGTGGTGCAGGCCCTTGGCATGAGAGAGTCCATATTAGAAAGTTAGAGCATCACTGCTTCCCCTTTGCTGAAGCTCTGAAAGGGTCCATCACTGCCCACAGAGTGGGTGGTGGTGATGGAGGATGGGCGTTGCACACAGATGCATTGATTCAGTGAATCCCCTCAGTATCCCTCACTAACAGAGCTCCTATGGAGCTCTGTGGTTGAGCTCACCAATCAGAAACCCACAATGAGGGTAGCCTCAATAATACCACCTAACATCCCTAAAAGAGAAACCTATGCCCATCAAATCTTCTGCTCTGAGAAGAAAGACCAGTTCCCAGTCTGCTATACCCAGTTGATTGACACTTCAATTGTTTTTCCTTTTGTATAAGAACCAGAATCTAGCCTTCTCTGGCAGAGAGCCAGCTGGACATGCCTGATCTTTCTGGATTCTGTAGCTCCAGGCGACTAATAGAAACCTGAGGAAATAAACAGCTCTCGCTGGGATGGTTAGAGTGATGCAGGGTGCTTTTGGGAGCTCCTTGTTAAGATTCTTTCCACAAATTTGAAGGGAAAGGCAGTGGGATTTCTGTTCCTCTGAGGGAATCTGTCCTCTGACAGGATACTTGTAAATCACTCGTGCCAGAGATTCTAACCATGAGACTCCTGACGGGGAGAGGAGAGAGAAATTCTGAACAACAAATATTTGCCTTAGAAATGGGCCAGAATGAACTAAGGCTATGTCTACACAGCAACTGGGAGAGAGTTTCCCATCCCAGATAGACATATGCAAGCTGTGCTCCAGCTAGCATGCTAAAAATATTGGTGTGGCCAAAACAGCATGGGCTGCAGATCGGACTAGTCACCCAAGTATATACTCAGGGGTGTATGTAAAGGAGTGAGTACCCATTGTTTTGGATATTGGATGAGGTGAAGCTATTGGAGAGAGAGAGTCCAAAAGGTCAACTCCATTTTGATCTGACTCTTTGCATCTTTAGGTAGTGTGGTGACTGTTAGTCTCCAACATAGATGGTGGGAGCTTAGGAAGAATATTTGAGGTAGACCAGGGATGGTTAGCGGTCTTCTATAGAATCCTAGAAATATAAGACTGGAAGGGACCTCAATAGGTCGTCTAGTCCAGTCCCCTGCACTGAGGAAGGATTAAATATTATCTAGACCATCCCTGACAGGTGTTTGTTTAACCTGTTTTTAAAGACTTCCAATGGCAGAGATTCCACAGCCCCCCTAAGTAATTTGTTCCAGTGTTTAACTACCTTTTATAATTAGGAAATTTCTCCTAATGTCTAATCTAAATCTTTCTCGCTGCAATTTAAACCCAATACTACTACTCCTGCCCTCAGTGGTTTAGGAGAAAAATTGACCAACTTCTTCTTTATAACAGCCTTTTACATCCTTGAAGACTGTTATCATGTATTCCCTCAATCTTCTCTTCTCCAGACTAAACAAATCCAATTTATTCAATCTTTCCTTGTAGATCATGTTTTCGAGACATTTCATAATTTTTGTTGCTGTCCTCTGGACTTTCTCCAATTTGTCTACATTTTCCCCAAAATGTGGTGCCCTGAAGTGGACAAAGTACCTCAGTTGAGCCCTTATCAGTGCTGAGTAGAGTGGCAGAAATAAGTTTTGTTTCTTTCTTACAACATTGCTGCTGCTATGTCCTAGAATATTTACCTTTTTTTTTTTTCAACGGTATTACACTGTTGGGCGATATTTAGTTTGTGATCCATATAACCCAGATACTTTTTCATGGTACTCATTCCTAGGCAGTCATTTTCCATTTTGCATTTGTGCAGTTGATTATTTCTTCACTAGTGTAGTAGTTTGCATTTATCCTTATTAAATTTCATCTTATTTATTTCAGCCCATTTCTCCAGTTTGCGAAGATAATTTTAAATTCTGATTCTGTCCTCCAAAGCGGTTGCAACCCCTCCCAGCTTGGTCTGGGCAAATTTTATAAGTGTATTCTCTATGCCATTATCCAAATCTTTATAAAAACATTGAATAGAACCAGATCCAGGACAGATCCCTGTGAGACCCCACTTGATATACCCTTCCAGCTTGATTGTGGATCATTGATAACTATTCTCTGAGTGTGATTTTCCAACCAATGAAAAGATGGGAGTTGATGATATTCACCCCTTCTTTTAAACTTTTGGGAATGGGCCACATCCACCATGATTGAATTGGCCTCGTTAGCACTGACTTGGTAAGGCAACTCCCATGTTTTAATGTGCTGAATATTTATACCTGCCTACTGTATTTTTCACTCCATGCATCTGATGAAGTGGGTTATAGTCCACGAAAGCCTATGCCCAAATAAATGTGTTAGTCTCTAAGGTGCCACAAGGACTCCTCGTTATTTTTGCTGTTACAGACTAACACGGCTACCCCTCTGAAACCTATCACATCTACTGCTCACTCCACCTTCCCTATCCACAAAGCTTGTTACCCTGTCAAAGAAGGATATTAGATTGGTTTGACAGGATTTGTTCTTGACAAATGATTATTTTCTCAACAGATGTCTGGGTAGTTGAAGTCCCCCATCATCAGAGTCTTGTGGTTTTTGGACGATTTTGTTAGTTGCTTTTTAAAAAAAGCTTCATCTACTTTTTCTTCCTGTTTTTTGATATATATAGTAGACCCCTTGGTTTTTACTTTTTATCCTTATCCAGAGACTTTCAACAAGTCTACCTCCCTCTTCTATCTCGACCGAGGTGCAAGTGTGTACATCTTTGATATACAAGGCAACACCTCCTGTCTGCCCTTCCTGATCAAGTTGTTCCCTTCTATACCTGTATTCCACTTGTGGATTATCCCTCAAATTTCTGTGATGCAATTATGTCCTCATTATTATTCGTTAGTATTTCTAGTTCTTCCTATTTTTTCCCTATACTTCTTGTATTAATATACAGACCTCTAAGATGTTCATTAAATTTCCCCTCTATATTCCCTCTTGTCTCTCCTTTGTTCCTACTATGATTGCCCATGTTCATCCTCAGATTCTGACCTATCACCTAGGTATCCATGTTTTGGACTTACCTGTGAGTTTTTGTCTCCTGCTCCCATTGAACCTAGCTTAAAACCCACTGTGACGGGTTGGATCACAGAAACCCCCTTGGGAGCTGCCACCTGGTGTGCCAAGACTACTTCTATCCCTGTTTTCCCTGCCAGCTCAGGACTCCAGCACCCTGTCTTGCTGAGCCAGACACTCCCGTCTGCTCCAACACAGACCCAGGGTCCAAATTACTTGCCCCAAAGTTGCAGGTTTAACTGAAAACAGCTCTCAGAAGTGTGCTTGTCTTTAGCACTCAGATGCCCAACTCCCAATGGGGTCTAAACCCAAATAAATCTGTTTTACCCTGTATAAAGCTTATTCAGGGTAAATTCATAAATTGTTCACCCTCTATAACACTGATAGAGAGAGAGATGCACAGTTGTTTGCTCCCCCAGGTATTAATACATACTCTGAGTTAATTAATAGGTAAAAAGTGATTTTATTAAATACAGAAAGTAGGATTTAAGTGGTTCCAAATAGTAATAGACAGAACAAAGTAAGTTACCAAGCAAAATAAAATGTGCAAATCGATGTCTAATCAAACTAAATACAGATAATCTCACCCTTAGAGATGCTTCAGTAAGTTTTTTTTCCCCTCAGACTGGACACCTTCCAGGCCTGGGCACAATTCTTTCCCCTAGTACAGCTCTTGTTCCAGCTTAGGTGGTAGCTAGGGGATTCTTCATGATGGCTCTTCTCTTCCTCTCTCTGTTCTGTTCCACCCCTTTATATATCTTTTGCATAAGGCGGGAACCCTTTGTCCCTCTGGGTTTCCACCCCACCCCCCACTGGAAAAGCACCAGGTTAAAGATGGATTCCAGTTCAGGTGACATGATCACATGTCACTGCAAGACCTCATTACCCACTTGCCAGCACACGCATATACAGGAAGACTCACAGGTAAAACACAGCCATCTGCAGACAATGGTCCTTGTTAATGGGAGTCATCAAGATTCCAAACCACCATTAATGGCCCACACTTTGCGTAATTACAATAGGCCCTCAAAATTATATTTTATATTTCTAGTTTTAGATACAAGAGTGGTACATTTATACAAATAGGATGATCACACTCAGTAGATTATAAGCTTTGTAATGATACCTTACAAGAGACTTTTTGCATGAAGTATATTCCAGTTACATTATATTCACTTATGTTTTTATAAAAGCATATAGACTGCACAACGTCACACCCACCTCACAAGGTTAGCCAGTCTGTATCAAAAGATAGTCTTCCCCTTCCTTGATAGGTGGACCCCATCTCTGCTCAGCAGTCCTTCTTGGAACAGCATCCCATTGATAGATGCCAAAGCTGTCCTGATGACACCATCACCTCAGCCATGCATTCTCCTCCAGGATGTCTGCCTCTGCCCAGGCCACTACCCTTGACTGGAAGGATTGATGAGAACACCACCTGTACCCCCAACTCCATCACCCTCACTCTAAGAGCGCTATAGATACGCCTGATCTGGTCAGGGTCATACCTCGCAGTATCATTATTAATACATCAATATACATTTCCCACTCAGAAATGACCTATTCTATTATAGAGGTCTGAATTAGAGGGGAATGGTTCTGTAACAGCAAGATCTGTTCTAACACAGGTAGTATGGCCATATTTACTGTGCAGAGTGTAACTCACGAGGTCATAACTTTTTTGATGTTAAGGCAGCTGACAGAAATGGAATTAATATATGTTTCATGAAGGCAGATTACATCTTTGTCAGGTTTGGAGGCAAGAGGTTGGATAATGGAGCATTTGGTAGCTGAGACATCTTCAATGTTTAGCTGAAAGATTGAAAGGTTTGGACAAATGTCCAAGGTTTCTTGATCATGATTAAGATCACCGAGATTGCTTGAAAGTCTGTGCTGGCCAGGTTCTGAAGGATTTGGCCTGCTAGTTCCAGCTTTGGTTTTCCCTGCTGAAGCAAGGTACTTATGGGGTTTACATTGGGATCACAGTTGGATTAAACCCCCTGTGAACATCAATAAGTAATACTAGTGCAATGTGGGTCAAGAGCCAATTTTTCTAATATTCATTAAATGTAATAAAGAATAAACTTGATTGTATGGTGCAATAACATAATTATTTGATAAATAGTATTCAACATGATATGAATATCAAATATATTTTCCACTGAATATTGCAAAATTATTTAATTATGTATTTAATTATAAGTATTTGGCCTATTACAAAAAATAGGCAGCAGAACCTGGAACTTGATGTATTCAATGATTTTCCGCAGTGTGCATATAGGTCCCAATCCTGCAAAGATGTAAGCATGTGTTTAAAAAAACTGTCATCCCATTAAAGTTGTGTACATAATACACATTATTTATATAGTGCAGTTGCAAGTTAAGCCATTATCATACATGAACCAATAAATAAACCCATGTACAAAATATGTAGCCCTGTGCAACTTGACATTCAAATATAAAACTTCATATACTTGCCCTAAACACGCTTGCATAATCCTGCCTTCCCAACCTTTGTAGTAATTCTTATGAGGTAATCACAAATTGTAACAGGAAGGATTGTTTTCCTCCAGTTAAAATGCCAGTAACAGTTCTGGCAACAACAAAGAAACAAATACTAAAAAGTAGGTCTGAGGCAGGCAATATTTTTTATGGATAGATAAACATTAAATGTAAGGGCCATGGAGAATAATATTTCCTCCTAACTCCATTTGTTTCCTTGCTGCAGGGGGAAACTTTCTACTACCAGAAGTGAAGGAACTTGAAATGTAGCCTTGCATAGCACTAGCCAGGCACAGAAGAACAAGGGCATTACTATGGAGTATCCAGTAAAAAATTTCAATAAGACCACTGTTATGGATTCTTTCTTTCTTGATTTGAATCGTGCTTCTGCATAAGCACTTTGAGTAAGACAAAGGTCAGCAGAGAAAGGCATGCAAACCTCACTGACCTGTTCAGATTAATACACGTGATGCAAGCCTACAATAAAATATGGGCTAGATTAAAAATATGCCAGTTGCCAGGGATGCTTTTTTCTCCCAGAATAAAAACGAACTCTTTTTCATTAGCATTAAAAAAGATGCCATATTAACAGAAGTGTTCTGTCTAGAACATTTAGTTGTTGGTAACTATTCTAAGCAACTTGGCATTTAATTTTTTTTGCTACAGAATATTTCTCATTTCTGACATGTCTGAAAAGAACTAAATTATAAAATTATTTTGCAAGTACATTACATTATTTTGACTTTACATCATGATTCAGTTGTTTCTGTCAATTCATAATAGTGTCACACAGTACTTTAAATGGTTTAGGTAGTTTTTTTCATTATGGTGTTTGGGGGGGCACAATAATTATACTGTGGATTTGGGTGAACAGGTATACCGGAAATGTTTGAATATTGGGCCACTGCCAAAATCATCACAATTTTTGGAGCTCTGACTAGAAAAATATTACAACAGGTAACTCTGATTTAAAACCAAATCCACACATAGTTAGCTCTTGACCTGAAGGAAGATCCAGTTTGTAATGAAAGTTGCTACCTATTTGCACAAGAAAAGTCCAACCTCAAAAATCTGAGGGCACAGTGAAATCCACTGATTAATTCAAAGGACCGGGAGAGAATAATGAAAGCAGCTTGAAATGACATAATATAATTGGAAGATATGACATGCTGATTTTTTTTCATGACAAAGGTGCAGCAACTCAACAGCATAGAAGAGAACTGATTAGCAACTAAAATTGACTTACTTTGGTGGGCATCTATCAATTCTATACCTCTCAAAACTGAATGAATCCTTTCCAATTCATTTCAATTAATGTAGGGATTTTCTCCCTCTTCTTGTGGAATATCCTCTATTATTTTATTTTCTCTATTTTATTCATCCTTCAAAGGTATTCAACAACTTTGTCTTTTTTTAACTTTGTGATTAATAATCCATAATGTGAGTATTTGAGCTGTGTTTGTGTTTGGACAGGTAAACGTTGTATGAGTTCTGTTCCCTACCTGGATGATCATATAAGCACTTCTGATTCAAATGTAAAAGTTAGTTTCCATGGAAAAGAAAACCCTTCATGTATGTGAGTGAAATGTCCTTCCATTAACATTTGTGCCAGTAAAACTTTTTTAATCAATACGTTCGTAATACGTTTGTGAACATGGCCAAGGCAAATTAATTGAAAAAACTCAAATATTTGTGGAAAGTATTTTGGCAGTATTTGAGCAACTCCAATAGTCAGTATGTCTTTGCATATTGCTCAAGAATGAAACGTTGTCTTCTGTTGTACTACCTCTTTCAAACACTTCTTGAAAGAGGTTAAGGGTGGAGTTGGGGGAATAGTGAAGTGGCCCCTAACTGACCCAGATCTCATAAGGTGCTCTGTAACAGGATTTTAGTTCAGTCTTTACACTTCCATGGTGTTAAGATTCCTCACTGTTTGCAAACTTTTCCTAGAAAGAGGGGATTTTGGGGTGGTTTTATTTCTCTTGGAGCCAAATTCTGTCCTCCATTAAACTTGTGTAATCCCAATAATGGCAAGAGAGGACAGAATTTGATCCAAAGTTTCTCCTTCTATTAAAATAGTCTCTTACACATTTCATGCAGCTGTCTACTACTTAATCACAAAACCGTATGCTGTCAGAAAATGATGAACTTATTTATCAAAACTAAATTTGTTTTGAGTTATTCCATATCAAAATCAAGGGCCATAGTTATGAGCACAGTATTTTCTTACCACAGTATTTATAATGTGTGCATGAATCTTTTTTTAAAAATGACCCTCCTCCCACTTCCATTTTAATATATCCCCTTTGTTCCCTACTTAAAGGGACATCTATCTTCCATGTTAGGCAGGGATTGGTGTCCAGAAGGCAGGCCTCAGAAACCAGTGAAAAATAGGCAGCTTAGTTGCAGAAGAAATGAGGAATCATAAAACCCCCCACATACATCCACCTCTTTCTCTTGGCTATGCTGTTTTGTAAGTAGTTAGCCACATGCCATGAAGACAGGATTCTTAATAATCAACATTACTATATAGCAAAGAATTTTGTAATCCATTAGCAAAGTGTGTATTACATCATCTTTAACATATGTCTTCGCTATGAAAAAAAGGTGTGTTCTTAACTTGAGTTGGGTAATTTGAGTTAACTGCCTTGTCTTCACCAGGATTTTATCTTAAGTTAGTTTCCAAACGAATTAACAGATCAGGTTAAAGACTCTGGGGGAGCCTAAACTTTAATTCAACCTGATAACTTGTGTGAAAACTACAAACTGCTTTCTTTTCACTAGGATTTTGCCTCCATGTTAGCTGGCTTGAGTTAAGAACACAGCTTTTTATTTCCTAGTGAAGACAAGGCCATAGAGAGTACCAGATTACTGCAGCTACCTTTAGCTCAGTGATAAAGATCTGTTCTGGGGATCTAAAGGTCTGGGGTTCCAATCTTGCCCTATGGGGGGTGTTGGTTCCACATAATTGCAATTCTGTTCTCAATTTGCCTCTTTTTTTTAAAAAACAACAACTAGGAATTACATAAAAATGCGACATTAAAATATCATAGGTTGCAAAGTCTAGCACTCAAAAGTTAGAAAAATGCAAGAATTAAGGTTACCCATTCAATCTAAAATCAGCCTTCATGTACATATGCATGATGATACAGGATTCTGTTCTACAGGATTCCTATTTCGTTCAGTGCTCAGGATGGGCAGTGAAAGAGGCAGAGGACTGCAAGAAGCAGGGCTTGCTCCAGGCACCAGCAGACCAAGCACGTGCTTGGGGTGGCACCTTTGTAAGGAGCGTCCAATCTTGGGGTGGTGGGGCAGTGCTCGGTTTGTTTTGTTTTGGCGGGGTGGCGCTCGGGGTTTGTTGTTGTTGTTGTTGTTGTTTGGTTCGGCAGGGCGGCGCTCGGGGGGGTTGTTTTTGTTTTGGCAGGGCAGCGCTCGGGGGGGGGGGTTGTTTCGGCAGGGCGGCGGTTTTTTTTTTGCTTGGGGCGGCAAAAAAGTTAGAGCTGGCCCTGGCAAGAAGAAAAAGGATGTTCTCTTGCATTTAAGGCCACATACTGGGATCCAAGAAAGCTGAGCTCTACTCTGCCACATATTTCCAGTGACTCTCATAATATATGTGTGTCTCAGAACTTAAATTAAGGTTGCATGAGCAACTTTAAAACTGGTATCTCCTAATTTTTTGAGTGCTTGACTTTGTAACAAAGAAGGCTCTTTAAATTTAGGGGATTTTATGCCAGATAGAAATACTAAATAAGGCAATCTGATGCTAATTAAGGTGAGTGCAACTACTAAGGGATATGGAGAATGTCATCCCTCTCCCTATGGATTTATACACACACGTTTTTATCTTGTCCGTATCCCCTTCAGTGCAGTTGTAAGGCTAAAGAATCTCACTCATGGTCCCCATACTTCTTAAAATGTATATGCACCCCAGCCCAGTAAATAGTAATTAGCATCAGAAAGGGTTGACCGTCCATAGTGCATTATGAAAAACTAAAATTGCAGATCATTGTCCTGTTTTAGTTCATAACATACACCTCTACCCCGATATAACACGACCCGCTATAACACGAATTCTGATATAACGTGGTAAAGCAGTGCTCCGGGCGGGCGGGGCTGCGCACTCCGGCAGATCAAAGCAAGTTCAATATAACGCGGTTTCACCTATAACGCGGTAAGATTTTTTTGGCTCCCGAGGACAGCGTTATATCAAGGTAGAGGTGTATATATGATAGTATTTTTTTTAAAAAATGATATAATTTACTACTCTGCAGTTTTTCCTTTGCCCTAGTATTATTTGTAAATGCCACGTCCCTTTTATACTTTGTGTCATGCCTCTTCCTCCCTTGCTGCTGGTCTGAGACAAATTGAAACAATTGGTCCTTACTGGATGGAAGATACAATGCCCAAAGAAATGGGTTACCTGGGACAAGAAAAGAGAAGAAAAGTCAATAATATTAATGTGTTCAACTTTTGACCTAGCTGACTTACTGTTGCAGAGTGATCCCAATCAAGCTGACTGGCGCATGTCAAAACCAGTAGTAGGACCCAGATGTGCTCATTCAAAATGACATGTGATAATCTTGACTTAGTATCCAACATGCACTAGGGGATTCTTGTAAATGACAGGAAATTATTCTTGAACTACCTACGGTAAATAATCCCGTGTGGGGGGGAAGGGGGGAGATATTGCCTCTGATTGCATGTTTGAATGTGGTCTTATAAAATCTTTAATAATAATAATTTGAACTTCCATAGCACCTTTCATCTGAGGATCACAAAGTACTTAAATGTCTGCAGTGTACAGGTCTCTTATTCCCTGTGAGATAGGTAAAGGCTATATAGGGATCATTTCATCCACCACTGAAATGTTACCACCTGTGCAGTGGAAAGCAGTGGCTATTTAGCATCACTATTCAATAGTTTTAGGAAATGTGTGTTTAAAAAAAAACACCTCACTAGCTAGTCAGAATGCATTTCCTTAGATGATCTGGCCTTTCTGTATTATACTAAATGTGAAGCCATTCTGCTTTCACAAAGAATGAGTTGGGTGTGTCCACTGGAAATGGAATCCGTATAGTTTTCATAAGACAAAGCCAGTCAAGTGTAAGATTTGAATGTTCTCATCTCTGTCAATATTATCATGAGCATTCTATGTCTAAATACTGTAAATGTACGTTGAACGTTCCCTAAACTGAAAATTTCATTCTATCTGGAGAACTATTTACACATGAAACTAAGTTTAGTTTTAACTTAATGTTTGCTTTGAATTTCTCTCTGATAATACAGTGCTGCAATAATATTAATCTTTCTAAAGGTATTATTCAATGCAAATAATTGCTGTTTCATTCAGAGCCTGCACCTAAGAGTTAAGCACTATTTGATGGTCTGTATTTCAGCTTATTATTAAAACTGCAGTTTTTAATTAAAAGGTAACTTAGGGCAATGATGATTTTTCCAGAGTACATACTAATGGAATTGTAGTTTTTAGTTTACAGTCTTTTACTCTTATTACTTTATCAGAACATTTTGGTAGGGTGACCATATTTCCCAAAGGGAAAACGGGACATCCCCAAGCCCCCTCCCCCCCATAGCTACCACTGGAATCCTGCCTCCCCCTTGCATGAGGCTGTCTCTGGAATCCTGCCTTCCTCCTGCGTGAGGCTGTCATCTCTGCTTGCTGCCCTCCAGCCTGTGCACATTCCGCCGCACCCCACTTTTTTGACAAAAGTGGGCATTTGTCCCGTTTGCTCTTGCCAACTGATCAAGTTGGAAAGCATAAACGGGACAAATGCCCACTTTTGCGCACCCAAAAAAATAAAAATAAAAATGGTCAGGATGGCTGGGACAGAACTTAAAAAAGGGACTGTTCCGGCCAGAATGGGACGTATGGTCACCCTCCATTTTGGTAACATTTTTACTGATTCCTTTTAGTATGCAGGAAAGAGTGTTCAAAGAAAATCACACAATAGAAAAATTAATTTTATTTTAAAAGTAATACAGAACCAAAAAAGTGTTGAAATTGGAGCTATAATCTTTTCTATATGAAGAACATTCAAAGTCACCTTTTCCCTAATTCATACTGCAGTAATATCAGCTTTACATTTTCATTTTAGAGATTTAAGTGGGTGTTTCACATTCGCCAGAGGGAACAACTTGTTTGTTATCAGGCAGATTGAATTTTGCTCTTCATCAAAATGCCTCGCAACCAGATTTTATCGGTCTATTCTAGGCATGGGTAAGAAAAGCAACACCCACACTCTGTTGAAATTCTCTCAATTTTATGATATTTAATCTTTTTTTTAAACTTAAAGGTTATCCTTTGTGTTACACCATGAGACACAAATATCTTTGTTAATGAAATCCAGGTGGTTAGTTAGTAACACACTGAAGACTAGAGGATTTTAACATGCACCTAATATTTAATTACAGAAAATTATATCATAGAATATCAGGGGTGGAAGGGACCTCAGGAGGTCATCTAGTCCAACCCCCTGCTCAAAGCAGGATCAATCCCCAACTAAATCATCCCAGCCAGGGCTTTGTCAAGCCTGACCTTAAAAACCTCAAAGGAAGGAGATTCCACCTCCCTAGGTAACGCATTCCAGTGCTTCACCACCCTCCTAGTGAAATAGTGTTTCCTAATATCCAACCTAAGCCTCTCCCACTGCAACTTGAGACCATTGCTCCTTGTTCTGTCATCTGCCACCACTGAGAACAGCCGAGCTCCATCCTCTTTGGAACCCCCCTTCAGGTAGTTGAAAGCAGCTATCAAATCCCCCCTCATTCTTCTCTTCTGCAGACTAAACAATCCCAGTTCCCTCAGCTTCTCCTCATAAGTCATGTGCTCTAGCTCCCTAATCATTTTAGTTGCCCTCCACTGGACTCTTTCCAATTTTTCCACATCCTTCTTGTAGTGTGGGGCCCAAAACTGGACACAGTACTCCAGATGAGGCCTCACCAATGTCGAATAGAGGGGAACGATCACGTCCCTCGATCTGCTGGCAATGCCCCTACTTATACAGCCCAGAATGCCGTGAGCCTTCTTGGCAACAAGGGCACACTGTTGACTCATATCCAGCTTCTCGTCCACTGTAACCCCTAGGTCCTTTTCTGCAGAACTACTTCCTAGCCATTCGGTCCCTAGTCTGTAACAGGACGGAAGAATCCCATGCACTAAGTGCAGGACTCTGCACTTGTCCTTGTTGAACCTCATCAGGTTTCTTTTGGCCCAATCCCCTAATTTGTCTAGGTCCCTCTGTATCCTGTCCCTACCCTCCAGCGTATCTATCACTCCTCCCAGTTTAGTGTCATCTGCAAACTTGCTGAGAGTGCAGTCCACGCCATCCTCCAGATCATTAATGAAGATATTTAACAAAACTGGCCCCAGGACTGACCCCTGGGGCACTCCACTTGAAACCAGCTGCCAACTAGACATGGAGTCTGTAGAGGAGCAGACTCACCCCTGCAGCGCCTCCTGCTGGTCATCTCGGGAATTAGCTCTTCCAGCATCCTGGAGCGCCCCCTGCAGGCTGGTGATCTACCTGTCCTCTGGCCCCATGTCCCTCCCGGACCCCGGTGCCCTTGTATCTGGAGTGCTGCCCCCTGGCAGTACACCCCTCAGTACTAGGGTCTCCCCTCCCCCGGGAACCCCCACCCACTATCCCTACCTCGCCTCAGAACAAGGCCACTGCCAGTCACCAACTAGCCCCCGTTCCCTGGGGCAGACTGCAGTATAGGCCACTCATCACAGGCAAGGTTGGGTTTGGACCTGCTGCCTTGGCCTAGCCCTGGGCTGCCCTCTGCAACCCCCAGTACCCCTTGGCCTCCTACTAGGCTGCAGCCTGGGGCTATCCAGGCTGGAGCTCCCCAGCTCCTCAGCCTTTCCCCAGCCCTGCTCCACTACAGGTACCCTAGGTCTAGCTCCCAGCAGCAAGGCCCTTCTCTACCTGAACGCAGAGAGAGACTACTGAGCTCTTGGCTCCCAGCCTTCTTATACAGGCCAGCTGGGGCCTGATTGGGGCATGGCCCAGCTGTGGCTACTTCCCCAATCAGCCCAGTAGCTTTTCCCTTTGCCCCAGCCCTCTGCCAGGGCTGTTTTAAACCCCCTGAGGCAGGAGCGGGGTAACCACCCTGCTACAGAGACGTTGATCACTACTCATTGAGCCCGAGGATCTAGCCAGCTTTCTATCCACCCTTTAGTCCATTCATCCAATCCATACTTCTTTAACTTGCTGGCAAGAATACTGTGGGAGACCATATCGAAAGCTTTGCTAAAGTCAAGGAATAACACATCCACTGCTTTCCCCTCATCCACAGACCCAGTTATCTTCTCATAGAAGGCAATTAAGTTTGTCAGGCATGACTTGCCCTTTGTGAATCCATGCTGACTGTTCCTGATCACTTTCCTCTCCTCTAAGTGCTTCAGAATTGATTCCTTGAGGACCTGCTCCATGATTTTTCCAGGGACTGAGGTGAGGCTGACTGGCCTGTAGTTCCCCGGATCCTCCTTCCCTTTTTTAAAGATGGGCACTACATTAGCCTTTTTCCAGTCATCCGGGACCTCCCCTGATCACCATGAGTTTTCAAAGATAATGGCCAATGGCTCTGCAATCACATCCGCCAACTCCTTTAGCACCCTCGGATGCAGCGCATCCGGCCCCATGGATTTGTGCTCGTCCAGTTTTTCTAAATAGTCCCTAACCACTTCTTTCTCCACAGAGGGCTAGTCACCTTCTCCCCATACTGCGCTGCCCAGTGCAGCAGTCCGGGAGCTGACCTTGTTCGTGAAGACAGAGGCAAAAAAATCATTGAGTACATTAGCTTTTTCCACATCCTCCATCACTAGGTTGCCTCCCTCATTCAGTAAGGGGCCCACACTTTCCTTGACTTTCTTCTTGTTGCTAACATACCTGAAGAAACCCTTCTTGTTACTCTTAACATCTCTTGCTAGCTGCAACTCCAAGTGTGATTTGGCCTTCCTGATTTCACTCCTGCATGCCTGAGCAATATTTTTATACTCCTCCCTGGTCATTTGTCCAATCTTCCACTTCTTGTAAGCTTCTTTTTTGCGTTTAAGTTCAGCAAGGATTTCACTGTTAAGCCAGGCCGGTCGCCTGCCATATTTACTGTTCTTTCTACACATTGGGATGGTTTTTTCCTGCAACCTCAATAAGGATTCTTTAAAATACAGCCAGGTCTCCTGGACTCCTTTCCCCCTCATGTTGTTCTCCCAGGGGATCCTGCCCATCAGTTCCCTGAGGGAGTCAAAGTCTGCTTTTCTGAAGTCCAGGGTCCGTATTCTGCTGCTCTCCTTTCTTCCTTGTGTCAGGATCCTGAACTCAACCATCTCATGGTCACTGCCTCCCAGGTTCCCATCCACTTTTGCTTCCCCTACTAATTCTTCCCGGTTTGTGAGCAGCAGGTCTAGAAGAGCTCTGCCCCTAGTTGGTTCCTCCAGCACTTGCACCAGGAAATTGTCCCTACACTTTCCAAAAACTTCCTGGATTGTCTGTGCACCGGTGTATTGCTCTCCCAGCAGATATCAGGGTGATTAAAGTCTCCCATGAGAACCAGGGCCTGCGATCTAGTAACTTCTGCTAGTTGCCGGAAGAAAGCCTCGTGCACCTCATCCCCCTGGTCTGGTGGTCTATTGCAGACTCCCACCACGACATCACCCTTGTTGCTCACGCTTCTAAACTTAATCCAGAGACTCTCAGGTTTTTCTGCAGTTTCATACTGGAGCTCTGAGCAGTCATACTCTTCTCTTACATACAATGCAACTCCCCCACCCTGCCTGTCCTTCCTGAACAGTTTATAGCCATCCATGACAGTACTCCAGTCATGTGAGTTATCCCACCAAGTCTCTGTTATTCCAATGACATCATAGTTCCTTGACTGTACCGGGACTTCCAGTTCTCCTTGCTTGTTTCCCAGGCTTCTTGTATTTGTGTATAGGCACTTTAGATAACTCGCTGATTGTCCCGCTTTCTCAGTCTGAGACAGGAGTCCTCCCCTCTTGCACTCTCCTGCTCGTGCTTCCTCCCAGTATCCCATTTCTCCACTTACCTCAGGGCTTTGGTCTCCTTCCTCTGGTGAACCTAATTTAAAGCCCTCCTCACTAGGTTAGCCAGCCTGCTTGCGAAGTTATGACTGAGGGATAGTTTATTAATAGTTCTAAATGGTGTGGGAGCATTACTGTACTTCTAAAATTTTTTACCTGCAAGATACAATGCTGTGACTGTGGAAGTCCCTCAGTGCCAACTGGCAGAGGGCCCCCCCATACTATAGCTCACACCAAACTTGACACTCATTGCCCCCAACATATTGTTGTCCTAATATGTGTCTCAAAGGTGTTGTATAAGGTATCATATGTAAACTGCTGACATGCTAGTCCCAAAAATCGTGTGATGTGTGAATAGGTTGTGTACAAGTTATACATGTGCTCTGGAAATATGTTCTTAAAACGTGTTTTGAGATGCAGTGCATAAACCCAGCCTGCCCTAGAAAAAGGAATGTGCATTTACCTGTCTGACTGGCTTGGCTAGGGACAGAGGACAATGAAAGTGCAATTACGTATAAGGTAAACGTGGCCATCAAGCTAAACAAGCTGGGGGGATAATTTAAGTCCAGAAGACAGAATCTGCACCCCTCCCTGGCTCTTGAGGCAGAGATAATAGACTGGATGATAGGCAAATAAAAGGTCTTTTTACTCTCCTATCACTGAGGGGACATAGGATAAAGCACCCTTTGAAGCTGTGAAAGTTAGATCCCCTAGTCTGGAGGGCGAGGGATTCTGGTAATTTGATGCAAGTATGAAAAGTAAGAAGGCTAAGGTTGTAACTTGCTAAAATTAAGTTTTAGTTGCTAGAAAGTGGTTTTTGTTTTGTTTGTAACTATGCTCTTGCTTAGTATCACTTGAATCTCTCTTCTTCTTGTTTTATAACAAAACCATCCCAGTGCTGTGTATTAAAGTGAAATGTAGGTTTTCAGCTAACTTAACAGGCGGATGTGTGCTCTGTCTCTTTGGAGGCAAAGAATATAATTTCTGTGTATATCCAGTGAGAGGGACTGGATGCTGCAGGGAGATGACTCTGGGGAACTCAGGAAATGGGGTTTACTCATTTGTTACTTGCAAGGCAAGGTTTAGACTGTCAGAGTCTTGAAGAGTTTGCTGGCCAGGCAGATAAGCTGGTGTGTCAGGAAACTGACACAGAATTTAGCAGAAGCAAAGCTTCACTCTTTTTAAGGCAGAGTAGTAACTCAACGGCTCACAGTTCTGGGTATCCTGGGCACAACGTCATAACTGCTGCTACACTATAAGCTTATTGTATTTATCAGATGAAACATTATTTCAGATCTAATGTAATCTGACATCCAAATGGACCTACTGTTTCTGATCCTGTGAAGTGTTTGGTATCCTCAACTCTCTTTGGTTTCAGGAGTTGAACCACACAGGTAAAAAAAGCTGATCAGAAAAACTTTGGCACTATTTTCCATCGAAAAGTGATTGAAAATATGGTTGAAATCAAAACACTTCGTGAAATCTTCACGAAAACTTTGTTTGAGAAAAGCCAGAAAAGTGTTGACAACGTTGAAACATCCCATTTCAACATTTTCTGAATAAATGTTTTCATTTTGAAAAGACTTTTCATTTTGAAACTTTGTTTTTAATTATAATATAATTTTCTAAGAAATATCAATCAAAGC
Organism: Emys orbicularis; assembly: GCF_028017835.1. Taxonomy (NCBI): domain Eukaryota; kingdom Metazoa; phylum Chordata; order Testudines; family Emydidae; genus Emys; species Emys orbicularis. The sequence goes on along the minus strand of NC_088688.1, from coordinate 96,788,740 downwards.
AAAACATTTCAGTTGGTCTGAAATGAATATTTTTCTGAATTTTCTTTTGTAAAGGATTACCAATTTTCTGATTTTATTCCAAACTGGAATTAACACATTTTGAAGTCTCTAAATCCCTTGTGAAATGGAGTGTCTGTCCTCCACATGGTCCTACTTAGCATCACTCAAGAAGGACTGGGTCTTTGTACCACGGTGGTTTGCCCCTTTTAAGAGCCAGCCCTTTTCAATTATAAGACCCAGCTGGGAAAGGGCAGGTGATTCCTGTGAAGTTCTGAGAGAGATCAATTGAAGAGGAGAGTTATAGAAAGAAAAAGTTGGTATGGGGGAGAGATCCAGAGGAAAGGCTTCTAGGCCCCTGCAGCTTGATTTGGTCAGAGGAGTAACTGTTTTGTGAATTTTGTATATGAAGAATAAAACTGTTTCCTGAAGGAAAGGGTTGAACAGACTTTTGGATATGGTGTTAGTCCTTCCTGGACTGGGGAGACAGGCCAGCAGCCTACATGAGGAGAAATTGAAGCAACTACAGAAAAGACCAGGCAGAAGCGATTAATGGTTGGATTTATCAGATGGCTTCTTCCTCCTTATTTTTTTAGGGAAAAGACAAAGGGAAGGGATGGAGGACATTGTCCATCTGCTGATAGAACTGCAGCAGCAGACATTGTTGCTTCTCCTACAGAGTCAACAGGAGCAGCAGGAGGCGCAGCTTGCTAATCAATAGCAGTGGCACAACACCAGGAACAGGAGAGTTTTCTGAAAAACCTAGTGGTGAAGTGAACTCTTGGGAGTCTTAGTGAACCTGGAAAGGGTAGCTCATGCCTAGTCCAGGATAGTCAAAGTTGGGACCAGAAGATGACTCTGAGGCCTTTCTCCTCCTCTTTGAGTGAGCGACCAGTGCTGCCAGCTGGAAGGGGTTGACTTGGGTGGAACTATTTTGGATGGGAGAGGCTCAGGCAGTGTACTGAGCCTTGAGCAGCAAGCAGTCTGGCTCATATGCTGAGGTAAAAGCTGCCATTTTAGACACACTGATTCCAGAGACACATCACCACCAGTTCTGGGTTGAACCATTTCCATGGCGAGCATACCAACATCTAGTAGCCCAGCAGGATCTCACTACACATTCATTGTGCCCAGCTCTTTGGAGAGAGTGGTAGTCCTGGAACAATTCTTGCTGGTCCTACATGTGAGAGCCCAAAACTTAGGAAAGGTATTTTTTGACCATCCTCTGTTGGTGAGAAAGTAGAGGCCTACTTGGAAGCTGAGGGAGCTAAGCAGTGTGCCAGATGAAGAGTGTGTCACTGCAAAAGGCAAGAAGAAGAAGAAAAGCCCTGTCCTGAGACTGTGGGGAGGCTGTCAAGGAGAGTCGGTCCTGGGCAGCCCCAGACATAGGGTTTCAGAAGGGTTACCCCCAATCACTCCTGCAACGTAGGGATGTTTCCCTGGGCCTTGCCAGGAAATCATGGTGGTATGTTTCCAATGCATCAAACCTGGGCACATTGAGAGATTGCCCATGAATGGAATGCAACTACGTGGCATTCTCTTTTAGTCAAAGGGGGAGACTGCAGTCCCCTCCTAAGAGACTATCCTCTTAAAAACTGCATGTAAGGCATGTCAGCCTGTGACAGAAGGATACTTCAGAGGAGGGCTGAAGATGTGGGACGGTGAGACACACATTAAAGGCAAGCCTTTTGATGATCGGGACCTCTGAAGCGAGTGATGTCACTGTGAATGAATAGGAATGGTCTCCAGGATAGAATCAAAGTGGGGAAGAAGCATGTATAATCTATTAACAGTAGTGTGTGAGCCCCAGGCACCTGAAGTGCAGCAGGAGAGGAAAGGGAATCAGTCCCAGCCCAGGGATATTGGGGAAGGATTTGACCCATAGAGCAATATACCCACAGAGGTGTTGTACAAGGCAGATACAGCAGTAGTAGCAGCAGCTGCTACAGCTACCCCACAGACTGCTCCAAGAGTGGATAAGAGAGAGCTGCCGGACAAGGTTTGTGTGGCTGATGAGACTAGAGTGGAGGTTTTTGCCCAACCTAGCAGCCCTCAGACTCGTATGGCAAAATGCTTGTGGGAGCAGGAGTTGGGTGCATCCCAGGCTGAGTTGTGTGTGTCAGGTAACAGAACCTTGAATTTGAGACTCTATGGTGGGAACTCAGACACTGCTCCACAGGGAAACTTGGCGTGTGTTGGCAACTACAGCCCTCCCCTCATCATTATATATGAGAGCAACTGGCAGAAAAATATCAGGGAACTCTGATGGGGGAAGAGCCATCTACTCTGGATTGTCAATAAGCTTGAAGAGGAACTGGGGCATCTGGATGCACAGACCCCAAGGCAGAAAACATAAGCGAACTGTTTGAGGAGTATGTCAGACTGTATAACTTGCCATGCTCCTTTCCGAAGTCATAGAAGCATTACATCCTCTGTGTCCACTGACCTTTTCAGTATAAACCTGGTTAAAATCTTTTCTGATTTAGTGTAACCGAGACTGATTATACCACTATATATTTCACAATATATACTTTATATTTAAAGAGATTTTGGAGTTACCCTTTTCATTATTCTTTTTTAGATTATATTCTGCATGCTACCCATTCTCTGAGGTACCCTGGGATAAGATTACAGAATTGTAATAGAACTCACCAGAGCACAGTTTCAGGAGTAAATCGAAGAGCAGACCATATCCCTCCATACCCTTCAGACTGGAATTTTAGCAACTGGAGCTACCTAAACACTCCAGGTTGGCCTGCTAGGAACTGATTTACTAGTGCCAAGACTCCTCAATTGTGCACAGGGATATGGAAGCTTTCTCAATACTACTCCTTTTACTTGTCTGCTCTTTTTCAGTGGTGTTTTAGTTCCATCTGTATTGCACTCCCATACTATTGCTCTCACTGAGATTAGAAGAGATAAAAATAGGAATCATGAATCCCACCAATTTTTCCTTGACTCAAAATGGTGCAACTAGTTACTAAATGATCAATTTAGTGAGGAATAGGAAAATAACTTCTAAATTTCAGCAGGCACATTGAGTGGTATTAATAATCCTTTGCTAATGTGAACAATTACATTTGATTGCCTTTGATGCATCTCCAGTTGCCTACTTCAGATTAATAAACCATATTATATGTTTTTCCATTGAGCAACATGGGTATATAATACATTTTAAATCATCCTCCTTTGAGCTAATTAAGCAGCAAGACATACCAATATGGTGATAACTAAGGGTTTTCTTTTTTTTGGTGTAATATTGAAATGTCCTTAGCTTTATCAAGAGTTAAGGAAAAATTCTGCTGCCAGTTTTCAGCTCTGATATTCTACTCTCTCTTTTGGATGTTATTCAATCAGTTGTGAGTGGGCTGCTCAAAGCCCTCAGCCCCACAAAGTGATAGAGATGTATATTTTGTCATCAAAAGTTTTTTTTTTTTAATGTATGTTGCTAAAGAAGAAAACTAGTATGATTTATTAATCCAAAGTAGTCATCTGCAGATACATTTAAAGGCAATCAGAGTAAGTGTTCAGCTCAGAAAAGGTTTCAGTGGTAGCCATGGTTTATCAGCTTTTGCTAATAATACCTAGTGCCCAAGATGAAAATAATTTGAGTTTCCTCTTCACTGGATTTAATAATTTTTAAACCTGTCTCCTAATTTTTACTCGATGAATATTTGCTGACTCACAAGTCTTATCATTCTTTATCTATCACGGTACTTGGTTTTATTTTAAAATCTTGTACAAATTGCTTAATGTTGGTGGCAAGTAATATGAAGTAATATAGAGCTACCCTAGATCTGTTTGTTAGATAATTTCTCTATTATTTAGTCTCCCCACAACTCTCCCTGTTGTTGTTGGTTTTTTTCAGATCATTTTTTCTCTTTGTATTTTTCTTCTCAAAGAGATTTCTGAATATGATTTGCCTGAAACCTGCAGTAGCTGCGTTGCATTACTTCAGTCTTCTTTTATTTACTTTCAAGTAACGGCTTTTTTTCAGAGAGTAGAACAAAGGATGTGTCAGTGAAAAGCATCAGCTGTTTAGAGTGTAATACATAGAGTAGTCCCAAGCAATAATAAGAAAGTGTGCTACAGTCAAAATTGTATGCGATTTGAGTTCATGGTATCTGAATACAATCAATTGCAAGTAGCATGTAGTAGCGCTCTCTCTCATATTTTATTTTTATTTTATATTATTAGCACACTACAGAAAGTCAGATGCCAAACTCCTGGAAGAAAAAAAAAAACCATTTTACTTCTGTTGAATTGTACTCTTTGGGCCTGCCTTAATGAAAATATCCTATAGAATTCAATAGGAAGTAAACCAATAGAGTTCAAGAAAAATATAATGGGATTCTATAGAAATATCTCTGAAACCTATATATTTTAATAGAGAATGGTCTCTTTTCTATAGAGATTTTTGAAGCCCTCTATGGCAAGAATACAATTTTTTTCTATTGAAGTCTATAGAACTTCATTAATCTTGTAATTAGCTTTAAATTACATTGCATATGCATAGGATGATTTTATAAGAAATGTGATGTTACATAGAATATTGGTACTATGGAAAAACAAAATCAGCACAGTATTTTAAAATTGCTATTTTGTTTAAAGTATAATATAGTAAAGGTTCATTTTAAAACTGATAATATATCAGATGTGCACAGATAAGAGAGCAGTGGTAATTTGTGAATAATATTGCAGTTCTTTTGAATTACAACTGATGTGCTCTCTGCCTCTTAATTTAAAAACGTGGTATAAGAGGGAACTGAATTATTAAAATTTATCTATGAAAAAACAGGTGATTTATTTGGACAGGAGTCTAAAAAGTAAAATTCATAATGTCAAATTATAACATAAATATTATTTAGAACACCCTCTTGGACTAGTTTTACAAGCTTTTTCTAAGGATTTGCTGATTTTCACCACTAGATGGTACTGTAGTTGAATCATCTCCCCAATTTTATATTAACTCCCTACTGCCTTCAACCACTTGACCGCATCTTTTCATTGTTTTCAAGAGGAGGTCTTTCTAAAAAGAAGCTGACCTACACAACAGATTCCTTTAATGCTTCATTGCCTTCAGTGTGTCTTCTGCTAAAAGCCTTTTTTCTAAATGCAGGCAAATACTAATGTGTTACATGGATGTCCCTGTGTTAGTTTTTTAATGAAGGTTGAAAACCAAGATGACTTATAGAGCACAAACACTTCAGTTATGTAACTGTCTTATTTAAATTGAGGCTTCTTTCAATGTGATAGAAGGTTAGAGGAAATGTAACCTACAGGATTCTTTAAATCTGTGGTAGATCAGAGAAACATCGAAGAAGAAAATGTCATTTTTAAGGTTATAAAAGGAAGTGTTTGCGTGGCTTACTGTGGTGATATTTGTGCTCAGAATGACATTAAAAAGCAGCTGCGTACATGGCAGCTATATATTTACCCAACATCTTTAGTATAGTAAAATCCCTTTGAATATCCCAGTACCTGTATAATTAAACATGTATAGATTATTTTCAGAGACGATATCACCTCACAATACATAATATAACATTAAGGATTTGGACTGTCATCATACCAGAAACAGGCATCACATGTGCTTGTTTAAAAAAAACAAAACAAATTCAGATGTTTTGAATTTGAATGGTCCCCCCTTTTTATAATCTGCTTTCAGATTATTTTACCCAAATCTTCAGTAAAAGGATTTGTTTGAATGTATGATTATATTGTTAGAATTTTCTGCTAGAGGTAAACTGGTGGGGGGGGGGGGGCAGGAGGGGGAGCTCAAGTGCTGCTAGTATAGGTGGCATACTCCTCACAAGCCACTGGTGGAGTCCTATATTAACCCTTCATCCTTCCACTCACAGCTACTCTGGTGTAGGGGAGGCAGGAGCCTATTCCTTGCATTCCTCATTTGTGGGAATGAATCTGGAAGGATTGTCGGGAGGGAGGTGGGGAGAGATCCTGGCAGACATGGTTGTTGGAGGCGTTGAGGGCCTGGGATGCTTGGTGTGGGGGAACCTAGGGTAGCTTTTCTTCTCCTCCTTTCTCTAATAGCCTTCGTAGAACTGACCGCTTGTCTTGTCCTCTTCTATCCCCCGCCCCAACAACTTATCTGCATTCTGTCTAGGGTGACAGATGTCCCGATTTTATAGGGACAGTCCTGATATTTGGGGCTTTGTCTATAGGTGCTTATTACCCCCCCAACCCCTGTCCCGATTTTTCACAGTTGCTGTCTGGTCATCCTAATTCTGTCTCAGCCAGTTGCTCACTTCACTTTATCAGCTGCTGTCCATGCCAGCTCAGCCTCTTGCCTGGGAAGTTTCACTCTAGCTTGGCACCAGCAAAGGGAACACAGGGGTGAGGTAAAGAGATTGCCTGACTGCCTGTAACCTGCCCCATACTAGCCCCTGACAGTCTGGGGGATGGGCTGTCTCTTCCTGCCTGAAACCCAACTGAATGCATGATATCTCAGCTGGGCTGTGGGCAGGTATGACAGGGCTGCCAAATGTGTCTCATGTGAGATGAATGGCAGTTGGCAACCCTGACAGTCACAAGCAAAAGTCCATCTGTGCTGGGGTGGGGGGGTTGGGGCTTAATCACATTTCCTCATTACTCCACAATGAGGAAGATGTTACATTCGCGTGCTCTGATCCCACACCTCACTAAGCTGTTCTGTGTTCAGCTGCAGACTTTTATTTTCTCTTTTAGGGCCAAATCCTTATTGCTGTTCATGGCCCAAGCAGCCAAGCTGTGTGGAAGGGAGTTGTGCTAGGACCCTGCTAGAAGGGATCCTTTCCTTTTCCTGGTTGTGCTGTTGATCTGCAGCAGCAGTAGCTCCTTCTTGGATATTTTCTGTCCCCTACAGAGGAGGGAATTGGCTCAACTCCCCGCTCAATCCCATCTCCTATTGTACTGGGACACAGCGAGTCCCCATCCATCTGTATTTCATGGTTTACAAGAGGATTTGCATCCTCTGTATGGGTATCTCCAGACTTGGCTCTTTCATTGGATCTGCACTTGTTCTGTTTCATACTGTGCCCTCCATTCCTCCTGAGGGGATCGCTAGCAGGATTAATCCCTTAATATTGATTTACAGGTGTGCGATTTACAGAAATGTCAATGAGCCAATTTCTACTGTATTTGATCCGTTGTTCAATTATCCGAAGTGCAAATGAAACCAGTGAGCATTACAGACTCCTTTTATCCAGGTACAGGTATTAAACATTAATTACTGCATGATAAATCATTGCCACTCTAGAAGCCACTCGAAGGGAGAAAAAAACCCTTTTATGTTTTGGTCTAGATGCATAGCTGTTTTTATAAATAACAAAACTTCTTACACATTGCAGAGGTGCAGAATTCAATGCAGCCCCAAAAAATGCTGTACTTTTTGTTTAGAGGCTTCAAACTTATCTTTGGTTATTGTGACGCTTTCTGGGGGTACCTAGGGCTCTGAGCCACCTTGATATCACTTGTCCTTCCCATGAGGAAGGGCTCTGCTCTCCCTCTGCAGGCACATAGTAGGCACACTCAAACCCCTGAGCCATCTGAGTCTCCCCTTGGAGCGTCCAGCCCCTGATCCACTGGGCACTTACAGAATTCACAGATCTGATATTCCCAAAGGAACACTATACACCAGCTTACCAGTTTCACCTCAGGATCATCGCTTCACTCAACTCACAGCAGTTAGATTTGTTGAGTGAAAACAAGTAGAAGTAGAATTAATGGAAACAAATGTTTACACGCAAACTACTACAACATGTTTTCTAGAGCCTAAACACAATTAACACAACATTCTCCTGTCTCCTAAAGGGTAGCTCACCCAAAATTTCTTTCCCAGCATTTAATAGCTAGGCAGTCAGTGATCCTCTCTTCATAAGACAAGCCAACTGGAAGATTCCCGTCTAGGTAAAGGATGCCTTTGTTTACCTCTACACCCCCATATGTAGTTGCAACCATCAATTGTCTTAATTTGTAAGTAGGATATCCCTTGCTCCTTGTTCGTTTGGTTTTTTTTATTATTATTTTCTTATCTGGTTTCTCCCCAGGAGACCTTGCAATCACTTGATAAGCGTTTTGCTCAGACTCTATATAGGTGCCAATTGTGCACCATATAATAGGTTACATTTAGTCAGACAAGTAGATAGTTTCTTTCAGGCAGGAGATGCTTATCACCTTTGGTAACCAGCCCCAAATCACAGACTTTAAGAACATAATTTTCAGTATGTGTACATAACTCTTTACGTATTATCCATACATATGTTTCACAATGATTATGATGATCAGTGTGACACAAGCTTTCAGGAGACCTTACATAACACCCTTTGAAGTATTGTGTAGAGACCAGACCCAGAGAATCCCTTATAACCCTTGTGCCATCTGATAGTTGGCACCAAGAAGTCCTGGGGTCACAGTTATACATGAGGGTTCTTCATGTTATGTCATTTAGTTCAGTATGAATTTAGAAGTAAAATATAAAATCTGATCCAGTGCTGGGATTCACATATATTTTTTTTTTATTATGCACATTAAAGTCATCCTGCTCTAGTACATTTATTCATGAATAGGGCCCTACCAATTTCATGGCCCGTGAAAAACATGTCACGGACCAGGAAATAAGCCCTTCCCCATGAAACCTGATCTCCTCTCAATCAGCCAGGCTGGGGAGGGACAGGACTTGTCCTTCCCCTGCACGGTTGTTATGCGGGGAGATCAGATCCACCTCCATAGGCATGGCAGAAGTGAGGGTGGGGAGCTCCCAGCAGCACTGGGGAGATAGGACCTACCTCTACCTCTGGGAGCCTCCTCCAGCTGCAGGAAACGCCGCAGCTGCTGCCTTCAGAGCTAAGCTGAAGGCAGCACTGAAATGCATATGACAATCCTGCAACCCCCTACAACAGCTTTGGGACACACACACACCACGATCCCCTTTTGGATCTGAAATTGTGAAATTAACCAATTTTAAGATCCTGTGGCCTTCAAAATGACCAAAGTGAACCGTGAATTTGGTAAGGCCCTATTCATGAATCAACATAAGCCGAGCAAAAGAAGAAAAAAATATCTTCAACCCCTTAAAAGAGAGGTGGGTTTGAAGTGAAGGACATCTAGAAACTGAGTGGCAGCTATAAGCTGTCTGTGAAACACTGGATCCCCTCTGACTGGCTGGCTACTGGTGTCAATGTTCTGAGCCATATCAGCATAGCATTAAGGCACCCAATGTTATAAGGCAGGTGGTGAGAACCCCTGTCTGCTCTGGGTGATTTCTTCCCTCTCCCACCTACACCTCCCCCCAAAAAATCACAGTTCACTACCTATAAAATACAAATGAAAGGTATCCCTACAGTTAATATGAGGGGTAGGAAAGAAGCATATCTTTGGATGTGTTTGGATAGTTTAAATATCTTATACTCTGAGGAATAACATGAAGTTTTAATTGAATGCTTCTGAAGAAAGTGTTTCAGTAGGTTTACTCTGTATTAATTAACAGATAAAATACTAGAGCAGATTAAACCAACAGGATAAGAAGTCATCCATCCTTATGGTGACAATGTCAAGTTTGGACCGTACTAAGTTGTTCCATTATAATAATTGTAATAATGCTTAACACATGCAGTGCTTTAGATCTTCAAATAGCTGGACAAACATTAATCAATCTAATCTATTATTGCAGCTACTTAGGGGTTTTTTTTTATTTGAAGGTTGACTGGTTTTTATTATGCAGTGTTTCATGCTGAGTCCTCTTAGGTTTCTCCTGTGGGGTGGGAGGAGGCTTTCTCCTCATGCCCACCAGGTACCCCATGCAGCTGCAGCTTTTTGGGGGGAGGCTGTAACTGGACAGATGTATACAGAGGCCAAGTTGGATGCCCCTGGCTGCTGAATCACAGTGCTCTTGTTCTCTCAATTACCTCTTCCTTGTTTGACCATCACCTCTTCATTATCTGTATTGTAGAAGTATGTAGAGATCCTAGTCCCACTATGCTCTGCAAACATATGAACAAAGAGACAATCATTGCCCCAAAGAGCTTATAACTAAAATATTCTTCACTCAACCTCACTTCTCCTGGTTCTCCACCAATCGTTGCAGCTGCAAGATCCCACAGTTCAGGTACACTTTTCAATAGTTGCCACAACCTACTTGTTTCCTACCACACTGATTCCTATAAGGTACCAATAATTCCAAACCCCTAATTTTTATTCAAAAATAAAAACATATCAAGACCAAAGGGGTTAATTGGGTACAAATAGGCTAATCCACACTAACAATATGTTGAATAGATAGTCATTTTTAAAAAATTCCTACGAAATGCTTTCATCGGAATTTGCTGATTAGTTGAAATAAAAACATTTTGTGGAGACAGTTTGATTCTGATGAAGTTCTGATGGAACCCAGGCCGGAGTCCAACAGGTCATTGCCCTCCAGAAGGGATTCCATTGGAAGCCTGCTAGGTTTCCTAACATCTCATATGCTCAGCTCTTTGTCAGCTTACCTGGCAGACTGCTGGGAACACCAGAGCATCCAGAATCCACAGTTTGGAACAATCCTCCAGGCAGACTGTCTCAGAACTCGGGCCCCATTCCCTTTTGTGGAGCACTTCAAAATGTTTGCTTTTCATTCTGAATCAGAACAAAATTAAATTTCAAAATATCAAAATTCTCCATGAAACAGAATGAGTTTCTCCACTCAGCTTGAATGTGTTTGTTCAAAAAAAAAAAAAAAAAAAAAAGTACAGCAGTAATACTGACTCAGACGTTCAGGGTAAAATACTGGCCCCACTGAATTCAATGGCAACATTCTCGTTGACTTAACTGGGCTAAAATTTCACCCTTGATATTTTATATCTACCAGCTAGTGAATAAACTGTTCAGCACAGTAGAAAACTATGAGTTTGGGCCTTATACCTACTCTGGATTTGACCCTCGGTTACTTCCCATTTGTTCAATGAACAAGGTATTTTGCTGTCCAAAATTCTTTGCAACTAGTTTGTGGTCTGGTCTGGAGAGTAATTCAAAGTTGGTACTGAAGGAAAATAATAAAAATATCTACAAAACTTTTTTTTAAAATGGATTTTTTTTCAGAGGCTAAATCTCTATATAGCAAACTTGTATATTAAAAACACACCCTTATTTGCATTGCATCAGAAAACTCTAGGTAAATTGAATCTGGTTCCACTGCAATGCAGAGCCAGTAAGCATAAGAAACATTAACACAATCTGACTAGTGAAAGGGTGAAGCATAGGAAATGTATAAAGGAAAAGACCTGTACATTTAACTTTGATTTAGACCAGTGAATTTACATTTTTTAAAGGAAATCTAGGTCAATAATTACATTTTGTTTTACATACATATATCAGCCTTTTGTTCAAGAAATCACTTTATTATAGCGAGGTTGTTTTCTGTAACTAGTATTGTCAATTATTACAGTGATGTTTGGCAAGTCTCCCATATGACTGCACCAAACCAACAACACATTGAACACACTGTATTGCCCTACTGCAGTAAACTGCGGCATACTGCAGAGATAAGGAGCTTTCAAGTCCCATTTACTGTTCTGCCATATTCTTGTGCACTAATGCGTAACAAAGCACTCCAAATATGTCACATTTGATATGATCTGATCATATTTAAGTTTTTAGCCCTGAAAGCATTAAACTTTCCTCCTGTCAGCTATAAAACCTACTTCCGGGTTGAAAGCGACAGGGTTGTTGCCTTCTCACTGTCATCCAAAAGGGGTTCTTGGCATGCACACAGATCAGAATGCAGATTTAGTGTTTGGTGACAGTATCTATATATTTTTTTAAATTCCTACAAACACTTTTTCATCAAAATTTGCTGATTAGTCGAAATGAAAACATTTTGTGGAAACAGTTTGGTTCTGATGGAACCCAGGCCAGAGTCCAACAGATTCATAATGTAAAAATGGTTCTTATATGATACCATATCAGTGTTTGTGGCCTGGTATCTTGTGGCCTTCAAAAATGGAATTTCACATTCGCTAAGCCCTATCCAATGATTGATTCAAAGGGTTTTTAAAAAATTTGCATGGAAGGATATTTTTTTTTAATATCCTCTCCTGTTTAGGATACAATCAAACTTATAAATGAATACATGATGGAGTTAAAAAAGTTTAAAGATGGTTTCAGTTTCCACTATTCATTCATACATGGCATGTTATGTGTTTGTAAACAGCTTTTCAATAAATACCAGACAACAGAACAACACCTTTCAAATAAATGACTCTTGAAACTTGTATGTAGTGGATATTATGACTAAATCTGCAAGGTGTCCCCAGTTAATGTCAGTTACTCAGTTATAAACACAATGAAATCAATTTTTAAGCAAAGAGCTATGGAAAACTTAAATATACTAGTCACTGATCTATCTAACGTGTACATGTACTTTTGCACATGAGTAGTCCCATTGAAGTCAAAAGGATTATGCAGGTTCATAAAGTTATTCACATGCATAAGTATTTGCAGGATCAAGGCCTAAGACTGGCAGTTCTTGGGGTACCCAGGGGGCGTCACCTTGTTACCCTCCTTCCCCCAGCAAGATGGAGACTTGTTTGTGCTTAATTGAGAGTCCGCTCCCTGACAACATCAACCTATAAGCCACACAAACAATCTCCTCTGGGCTATGGTGGCCCTTATTTTTGCCTTGCAGGTCAACACTAGATGTACCCTAGCCCCTAAGTCCCTTTGTGTTTCCCTGTAGCGTCCAGCCCCTTATCCCCTGAACACTCAAAGAAATACCAGGTCTGCTGTCCCCAAGCGAACAGTGTACACACCAACTTGTATGACTGAGCTCAGGATCAGCACCTAGCTTAATATCACTTAGATATACTTATAGTGAAATCAAGGATAAGTTTGTTACCAAAAAATCGAGAGCGTGTGAGTAAGGACAATGGAAAGAAAAGGCTACATATAAAACAAAATCATAACAAGCTTTCTAGAGACTACACTTTAACAGGTTAACATCCTGTCTAAAGAAGTCTTCTCACCCAAAGTCTTCTGCAGCATTTCCAGCCAAGGCTGGTTGTTATCCTGTTTTCATGAATGTAAACACACTGCCTGTTTACTTCCTAGGTCCAGGATGATGATGGTGTCTTCTTTGTTTCCCAGATATAGTCCAGCAAACCTTTGAAGTTTATATCCAGAACAGGTTCTATACCTGTTAGTTCCTTTCTGAAATTCTTACAATCCTTCATCTGCATTCAGTTTAGATGGCTGGTGGGAGACCCATTGTGGCTGAGACAATACTTAATTTACATTTCAAAAGAGAGACCAGTGAATAAACTTCCCATGTTGGACAGAACTTGATTATCAACTCTGCCTTGATATAGAATTTAAAACATTTTCAGTATGTGTATATAACTCCTTACTTAGTATCTGAACATACATTTCCCAACAATATTAAGGACCAGTGTGACTCAAGCTTTTCATTTAAGATCTTGTATGACATTCTTTGGTGAACTAGATCGTATATAACAGAAGCAGGACGTTCACATGTGGAAGTATTTGCAAGATAAGGACGTAAAACTGTGAATGTCCTCAATGGATGAAATGATTGGTGTTACTATTTGATGATGCTTTATTAATTGTATTTGTGTAATAGTGCCTGAAGTTCCAAAGTCAGAATTAGGGCATCAGTATGCTAGGCTCTGTACAATTACATAGGAAGGCATAATCCCTGCCCAGAAGAATTTATAGTCTAATTTTGGAGACCTTGTTTTAGTGAACTGTACAGTCTGTGCAAAACCACAGATGCCTTGAACAGCTGATTTTTAGAAAATCATGGAATCTATATTGGCTCTTAATATATTATCCTGTATAGTTTTTGCTCTCCTTTTTTAGTAATGACATATATCAATTGTGTATTTCTACCATATCTAAAGTAATCACTATATTATGCATTGTGGTACAGTATTGGAAAAGTAGAGTTTGCTTGATGCTTCTAGGATATGCATTGAAGTTTTCATTTCAATATTGGCAACTGTCAGTAAAAGCTTTCAAAGCCAATGTCAGGATTATTTCACATACGCTGTTTTGAATAGTAGCTCTCATGAGACTGGGTAAACGTCTGTTTCAATTGAGCATTTAGCTTGCTGATTCCTTAATTTAACTGCAGTGCAGGTTTTATGCATTCATAATGCAGTTAAAAATAGAGGAGCGAAGAGTAATGTTTTAAGGATGATCTATACATACATGCATACAAACACATCTCAACTATAGCATGTCAGAAATAGATAGATAGGGGTTGGTTGTTTTTTGTTTTGTTTTTTTTAAGTATACCACTAGAAAAAAATCTCAAATTGTGAAATTAAAGCAAAAGAATGAATTGAAACTAAAGGTATACTGTTAAAATACATTAGCCTGTCTTATCTATTTATAAAAATACACTGACGTTAGAAATAATGCATTTCCACCTAAAACAAATGCTACAAGTGCTTTTTAAAAAAATATCAAAATAAAAATATCTGTGCCCGTAGACTAGCTATCATGAGTAGTACAATAACAAGACAGTATGGGCATATATGGTGAAATTCACCCATGGGCAGAGGGCTCACAGAAGCCCTATGCTGTGGACTTAACTGGTACATAGGACCAGCTAGGGGGAGGCTAGGATGCAGAAATGGTAGAATTGTCAATAATAATAGAAGAGAGAGAATAGCTAGATAAATATTTTTGTTCTGTATTTGGGGGAAAAAGCCAGCTGATATAGTTATACCATATGATGATGAAATACTTTCCATTCCAGAAATATGATTGATAAAGATAGTAGTGTTCATGTACTAAACTTAAACTTCTGATACCACATGACAAGTTGATTCAGAAACTAGAATGATACAAAATCATCATGGCACACATTAAATGGTGTAAAAACAGGTTAAATGAGAGGTCTCAAAATGTAATAATTGAACAGGTGTGTTTCTAGCGAAATCCTGCAGGAATTGGTTCTTGACCTTACACTATTTAACATTTTTTATTAAAGGAAGGAAACAAAAACATTACTGATAAATTTTGTAGATGACACAAGCATTGGTGGTGTGGTAAATAGTGAGGAGGACACATCACTGAGAACAGAGATCTGGATTGATTGGTAAGATGGGTGCAGGCAAAACAATACAGCTAAATGTGAAGTCATACATCTAGCAACAAAGATTGCAGGCTGTATTTACAGGATGGGGGATTTATCCTTGGGTAACAGTGAAAATGAAAGAGACTTGGGGGTTGTGGCGGATAATCAAATGAACATGACCGCCCACAGTGATCCTTGGATATATCAATATGGGAATATCAAGTCAGAGTAGAGAGGTTATATCACCACTGTATTTGGCATTAGTGCAACTCCTTCTGGAATACTGTAGCCAGTTCTGGTGTCCACAGTTCAAGAAGGATGTTGAAAAATTGGAGAGCATTTAGAGAAGAGCCGCAAGAATGATTTAAAAAAATTGGAAAACGTGCCTCAAAGAGCTTATTCCATTAAGAAAAGAGGTTAAGGGGTGACTCGATTAATAGATGGGGAACAGAAATGTGATGATAAAAGGCTCTTCAAACTAGCAGACAATGGTATAACAAGATCTAATGGCTGGAAGTTAAAGTTTAGAGAAATTCAGACTAGAATTAAGACACACCATTTAACAGTGAGTTCATTAATTGGAATAACTGATTACAGGTTGTGTTGGATTCTCCTTCACTTGAAACTTTTAAATTAAGACTGGATGTTTTTCTAAAGAGAGATGCTCTAGTTCAAATAGGAATTAATTCAGTGAAGGCCTATAACCTGTGTTATGCAGAGGTCAGATTAGATGATCATGATGGTTCATTCTGGCCTTAAAACCTATGAGTCCTAAGGTAGTTATACAATGCCAGTCTTTGTAGCATGGCTACATTTAAACTCACGGTGTCACTGCTTGCTTCCCCCTCTGTAGCTGGGGTTACAACCTAGTCACTGTTACTGCTTATTCCCTACAAACTTGCATTGTGTCATCTCCTCTCATCTCTGTGTGTGGGTGTGGAGAAGGGGATTTGATTGATCATATAGAGGGAAATCAAATGGATCTTCAGGAGGCCCACAGCACAATTAAACCAGTTCTGGTACTTAGCGAGAGGTGCTTTGCATTCTCCATTACAATTGAAGTCAAATTCAGCACTCTGTAAGCTGTACTCAGCACAGTGCCAGCTGGGGCCCTGTGGACATAGGCACATTTTCGTGTGCAAGATAGATAATTGCACTTATATGCACAATTACCCACTTTGCATGTACAAATACCCTATTTGCATACATGCAAAAATGTCAACGCGCTGCTCTTTTGCAGGTGCAATTTAGGTATACATTTGAAAACTGGATGCACTTGGCTATGAATTCCCATTGATTTCAGCTGCACTTTTTCTGAGGGCAGAATAGGGTCCTTAAGTGTCTGTAATACATTTTCATTTGTGTGAAAAAAATTGTAAGGCAAGAGTTTCTTCATATATTGAATACCCCTCTCAAAAATATACACCATTAATTATAGGGAATCTCTATAATAAGGTTTTCCATACAAGATACAGTATATAGAATACATCCACTTTCTTGTTTGCGTAGCTCTATTTTCAGACAGTTGTCATAAAGGCTGTTTGTAAAAGTTTGGAATAATTTATACAATAATACAAATGTTTCTGTTCTGGCTTGTTTATGCTGACTGTCAGGAGGTCAAATGCTGTAGGAAGATAATGAGAAAGAAGTGGACTTCTGCGCTGAACAGTTTTTGAATTTGACCTTATCGTGCTGAACTAAGGAAAGAAGCAGATTTTCAGTTTCAGGTATTTATTTTTTGAGGGGTAAGGAAACTTTATCAAGTCCCAGGAGAGAGAATCAGAGCTGATCAGAGTGTACAAAGGATTTTCTTAAAAAGGTTGGCACAGATACTTACAAATGTATATTACTATCTGTTCAGCATTGTAGATTGGTCTCCGTGAGTCTCACAACTAAGAAAACAATCAGTTTTTATTAGCAGTTTCCAGTGATTTAAAGTAATGTACTGAAATTATTTATTTATACACAAAACTGACAGAATTGTCCTATTAGCAATAAGGAACTCCAGGAAAGCATTTATGTGAAATAATCTGATGTTTGTGCCTGAAGTCTCAAATGCTTGAGGGATGTGGTTATTTCATGGAATTAACGGTACCTGTTTTGCCTCATTACTTTGTTTTGTGAGCATTTGCTCTGTTTTGGCGCTATAACAATTAAGGCCATTAGTCCAGACAAGGGAGAAATAAGCCTTTCAGCTACGGAATGCAGATGAAAGTCATGTTATAGGAATGCAATTCTGTCTTCCCTAGTGTTGCCAGTTTTGGTTGGACGTATTCCTGGGGGTTTCATCACATGACAATCTTTAATTAAAGATTAATCTTTAATTACTGGAGACTCCAGGACAATCCTGGAGGGTTGGCAACCCTAAAGCATCCCACAGAGTTTCGTCAGTAGGCCACAAAGCCATCCAGCTTTATAACTTACCCTTATTGGGCGGCTACAAACAGTGCTGGATTAAAGAATTTTGGTGCTCTGTACCTTATGAAAATTGGGAACCCCCACACATACTCAAATTTGTCCCAGCTACCCCCTGTCATGACTGAGGGGCAGCTGGGCCACATCTGATGGTGCTGTAACCCTGTTCTAGCTCTTCTCCGTTTGCTGCCTGCATGATATGAACAGGCCACTCAGAAATATGCCCCACACACACACACACCCAAATTCCCCTCCCACCCCACAACCACCTACCAGCTCCCACTTATCCTGGAAACCCCCTCACACCCAGCAGCCCTAACATACATCCCACTGGCCACAGCCCTCAAGACCTCAGCCTCACTGGCCACAGCCCCCATCATCCCTCTTTCCCCCCACAGCCCACAGAACTCACCCCATCCCCCCACACTCTTTTCACCCCATAGCCACCAACAACTTACTCCCAGCTCCTCACCCACTGCTCTGAGACCTTCCCAGTCTCTGGTGCACTTCCTGTGTTCTGCCTTCTGTCCCATCAGACTAGAATGGCTTCTTCCAGTCCCAGCCACCGAGTGGCTCGACTCACTCCCATAAGCCACGCCATGCTCACATAGCATGGGTCAAATTTGAGTGAGTGGCATGGCAACCTGGTGTCCTGGATCATAGCACCACTCAGGTTTGTTTTATTGCAACACCACTCCTCCAAATCCGGTGGTCAGGGGCCATCTCCGATGGGGACTCTGTGCAAACCTCCAAGTGCACATTGGTTAATGCTGGCTACAAGAGTGGGTTGGCATTACTCAAGTCTGTCAAGTTCCAATCCTTTGCTCAATAGTACTGCTGTGAGACCAAGATTTGGCCTTTAAGAAGTCAATGGCAAAACTTCTGCCGACTTCAAGTTGAACCACAATTTGGCTCTTTCTTCTCTAAGTCTGATTTTTCAGAAGTGGTCAGTATCTTGAAGTCCAGCTGAACTCAGTAGGAGCTTCTGATTGGTCAGCACCTCTGAAAATAGTCTTTAATAACACAAGAAGCTAGTGAGAAAATCAAGAATATTTACTTTCCCTCTGGTCAGGTGGTTGTTGATAACTGATAGATCTTCAATTTGATCCTGAATACCCTCACTAGGAAGGGGCTTGCTCAGAGGTTGAGCTAGGCCAGGGGTCGGCAACCTTTCAGAAGCGGTGTGCCGAATCTTCATTTATTCACTCTAATTTAAGGTTTTGCGTGCCAGCCATACATTTTAACATTTTTAGAAGGTCTCTTTCTATAAGTCTGTAATATATAACTAAACTATTGTTGTTTGTAAAGTAAATAAGGTTTTAAAAATGTTTAAGCTTCATTTAAAATTAAATTAAATTGCAGAGCCTCCCAGACTGGTGGCCAGGACCCGGGCAGTGTGAGTGCCACTGAAAATCAGCTCGTGTGCTGCCTTCGGCACACGTGCCATAGGTTGCCTACCCCTGAGCTTGGCCGTCCCTGGGGTTGGGATCTGAGGGGGACTCCCCTGTCACAAGGTCAGTCCTCAGAGAGGCCATTAAATTAGCTTTCCAGCTGCTTTGTATTGCTGATTGCTGCAAAATGGTAACAGTGGATCCAAAGATCTGGCCCCCATCCCTTTCATATCTTCATTGGAATCAAACTCATTTTAGCAATAACCACATTTAAACATAGACGTAACTATAGCAAGAAGGGTACTGCAGTGTCCCTGACAACTGTAGAAAGTCCCCCCCTCCCCTGAACCGTGTTACCCAAACTGTGCTCTCTCTCTCTCTCTCTCTCTCTCTCTCTCTCCCTAATATATATATATATATATATATATATAACAACGTCATTTATTACAGTTCTCGGGGGCGGGGGGGTGTCGGAGCTGTGCACAAGCTGTGATCAAACCACTTGCTACAACCAGGCTTAAATTTGTTTATGTCTAGCAAGCCTTTGCTCCCAGTATGGACAAAGCCTTTCATTCTCCCTGATTCCATAAGCAGATGTATGAGCTCTATTATCAGATTTGTTATTACTAGTTTCTCCTATGTGTTGATGATGATGTAACAAGTTGAAAGCCCAATAAACATGTAATTTTAGAGGACTCTCTTGCACCTAACACTGAAAATAGTTTTTAAAGAACACTGTACCTTCTACTTATAGTTTCATAGAAGGTGTTTCATAGATTCTAGGACTGGAAGGGACCTCGAGAGTGCTTTACTGTGGTGGGCCTACCCCCCCCCCCCCCAATGCATGTTTGCCTTGTTCTTGTTAGGACTACATGCTTTAGGAAGGAAATGAAACCATTTTCCAGTGTACTGCCTACCAAATGCATTGGGTATTTATATGTTTTATTCACCAGTACAATGGCCCAGTGTAATTGCTCTGTGATCTAGTGGATCATACTGTGTCGTGCATGGAGGCTGAGTTATCTGTAAACTATACTGTATCTTTTTCAAATAAAATTGGGAAATGAGATCATGTACACATGCCTTGTAGTCCCAAAAAGCATTTTGAATGTGAACTGGTCCAGTACTAGCTATTGTCTAGGTCCGAGGTTAACTTAAAACAAAATCAAAGAAGAAATGACTACTAAAGTTTCATGAGCAAATAAACTCTATTTACCACTCCAGTACCCTGGTATATGTCAGATTCACTGATTTTTACCACTGTTCATGTCAGCATTTTTTTCAGCCTTGTACAGCTACAGAAATTGGTTATGGCCATCCCAGCTGCCATTCATTTCATATTTTCAGAATGAAAACACATTTCTGCTCCAAAAATTTGTCACATCATAAATTGTGCAATTTTGCACAATCACACAAAATACTTCAATGATAAAATGTCAGCTAACTGCTTAGGTACATACGTTTATAGACCTATACCTATTTTCAGTTTGAAGTACTGTACTGCATTACTGATCTAGGATATGAGGTTGGTGTCCTTGAGATGCAGAAATGCATGCGTTTCAGAGATCAAGGCTGATTTCGTATTAATATGAAGAACGGAATATTTTAGAAGCTGGCCTGTGGCAATGGTTCTTGTGTAAAATACAGAATGCAAACGTTTTAAAATCCATATAATTTCTAGCAACTCTTACAGCCTGGCAAGATGACTTGCAATATTAGTTTCTAGCTGCTATAAAGCAGTTTAAGGAACAGGCATAACATTTTAATCAAATCATTTTCCTTGAGAAATGGACGCACATTACTGGGGGTTGTTTGAGTAGGGGAACATATCTTAAGATGATCAAGGTTCTTCATAGCTATGTCTAATAGTGGATGCTGATTTGTCTTTTTGGTTTTCCTTTTTAAACAGCATATTTAATGGCTGCTTGCATCCCGCACAAGAGTTGGATGTTCCTGAGTAACCTGTTAACGTTATATAAATTACAATAAAAAAATCTTAAGATCCCTCAGCTGTCGTAGTTTTATGAACAATGTGATGGATGGGTGTTGTAAATAAGGAATTGGTTATAAAACTGCAAAACAATTCTCCGTAATGTGTATAAATCAGATTCCTCTTACTCAGTCTACTAAACAGTTGAGGGTGAATGCTTAGCTGTATACGATTATACCATCGGGGCAAAATTAAAAACATAGTGAGAAATTGAGACACTCTAAGGGTATGTCTACACTACGAGGGTATTTCGATTTCACTTAAATCGAATATGTGGAATAGATATTGCAAAGTCGAACTTGTGTGTCCACACTAAGGACAGTAATTCGACTTTGTGAGTCCACACTAACGGGGAAAGCGTCGACATTGGAAGCGGTGCACTGTGGGCAGCTATCCCACAGTTCCCGCAGTCCCCGCTGCCCATTGGAATTCTTGGTCAAGCCGCCAATGCCTTCTGGGTAAAAAAAAAAAGGGTCGAGGGTGCTTTTGGGTAATTGTCGTCATCCGTCTGTCAATACCGCCCTCCCTCCCTCCCTCCCTGAAAGCGCCAGCGGGAAATCAGTTCGCGCGCTTTTCGGGTCAGTGACAGCGCGGACGCCACAGCACTGCGAGCATGGATCCCGCTGCGACCATCGCTGCAGTTGTGGCACTTGTGAACGCCTCGCAGGTTATCATCCACCTTTCCCAGAGGCAGATGCAGATGAACCAGGCGAGGAGGTTACGGCACCGCGGTGAGGGCCTGAACTCTGAGAGGGGCACAGACCTCTCACAAAGCACGGGACCCAGCTCCGAGGACATCACGGTGACAATGGGTCATCTGGATGTTGTGGAACGGCGATTCTGGGCACGGGAAACAAGCACTGACTGGTGGGACCGCATAGTGCTGCAGGTCTGGGACGAATCCCAGTGGCTGCGAAACTTTCGCATGCGGAAGGGGACTTTCCTGGAACTTTGTGAGTTGCTGTCCCCTGCCCTGAAGCGCAATGACACCCGGATGCGAGCAGCCCTGACTGTCCAGAAGCGAGTGGCCATAGCCCTCTGGAAGCTTGCAACGCCGGACAGCTACCGGTCTGTCGCGAACCAGTTTGGCGTGGGCAAATCTACCATGGGGGTTGTTGTGATGCAAGTAGCCAACGCAATCGTCAAGGTACTGCTCTCCAAGGTAGTGACCCTGGGAAACGTGGAGGTCATCATAGATGGCTTCGCCGCGATGGGATTCCCAAACTGCGGTGGGGCTATAGATGGAACTCACTTCCCTATCCTGGGACCGGACCACCAGGCCAGCCAGTACATCAACCGAAAGGGCTACTTTTCAATGGTGCTGCAAGCACTGGTGGACCACAGGGGACGTTTTACCAACATCAACGTTGGATGGCCGGGCAAGGTTCATGACGCTCGCGTCTTCAGGAACTCTGGTCTGTTTAGACGGCTGCAGGAAGGTATTTACTTCCCGGACCACAAAATAACTCTTGGGGATGTGGAGATGCCTACAGTGATCCTTGGGGACCCAGCCTACCCGCTAATGCCCTGGCTCATGAAGCCCTACACTGGCGCCCTGGACAGTGAAAAAGAACTCTTCAACTACCGGCTGAGCAAGTGCAGAATGGTGGTGGAGTGTGCTTTTGGACGTCTCAAGGGGAGATGGAGAAGCTTACTCACTCGCTGTGATCTCAGCGAAACCAATATCCCCATTGTTATAGCTGCTTGCTGTGTGCTCCACAATCTGTGTGAGAGCAAGGGGGAGACCTTTATGGCGGGGTGGGAGGTTGAGGCAAATAGCCTGGCATCTGATTACGCCCAGCCAGACAGCCGGGCGATTAGAAGAGCACAGCGGGATGCGCTGTGCATCCGGGAGGCTTTGAAAGCCTGGTTCCACAGTGAGCAGGGTGACCAGTGACTTTTACGTTTCTGTCCAGAGAAGCTGAACCTGCCCCCGTTTCTTTACCCAGTTAAGGATGACTATCCTCTCCAGTTACAGACCCCCTCCATCCCCTTCCAAAAAAATAAATTCAGTTTTATTTTGTTAACGAACACCGTGGTCTTTATTACTGTTTTCGCGGGAATGTTTTAAACCTGGGACGCAGACTGTGGTGGGGAGTGGGTGTAGTGTACTGATGCAAATGATCCTTCTAAACTCCAGGAATGACAGGATTCGCAGTGGCGGATTGGTTGTTTCCACGGAGCCTGCCAGCCCTCCTGAGCGGGACTGCGTGTATGTGGGGGCTATGTGACTTTATGGCAGGGGGGGGAGGGTTACAGAGCCCCTGCTGCGTGGCTCTGTGATCCAGGACAAGGACCGCTGCATAACATCTGTAACTGCCCTCCCCCGCCACAAAGTCACAGAGCACCCCCCACCCCCCACAGAACACTAAAATCACCTCCCAGACTGACCAGGGTAACTAGTCACTGCACTGTGTATGTGCCCTGCTGCTGGACCTGCCCCCGCCTCTGTAGCCTGCTAAAGGTGACTGTCCTGTCCAATTACCAAGCCCCTTCCCCCCCTGCAGACAGACTCCGCTTGAGGCGGCCAGGAAAGGACTTTTCAAATTTTGGGGAATGACAGCCTTCTGGTGCTTGAGCAGTCTGCAGGGGTGGAGTGAGAGTTTTCACGGACTCTCCCGCCCCTCCTTCTTTGGACTTTGGGCGAGGGGGGTATGGGACTTGGTGGCGGGGGAGTGCGGTTCCTGATAGACTGCAGCGGGGCTCTGTCCTCCTGCCTCCGTTCCTGCAGAACATCAACAAGGCGCCGGAGCGTGTCCGTTTGCTCCCTCAGAAGTCCAAGCAGCGTTTGAGTCGCCTGCTGGTCTTCCTGCCGCCACCTCTCCTCACGGTCCATGTGTGTCCGGTGCATTTGGGACAAATTCTCCCTCCACTGGTTATGCTGTGCTGCCTGGGCTCGGGAGCAGCCCATAAGTTCAGAGAACATGTCCTCTCGCGTCTTCTTCTTCCTCCGCCTAATGTGCGCTAGCCTCTGGGAGTGTGATTCCAGGCTGGGTTGGGAGACAGTTGCAGATGTGGCTGTGGGAATGAGGAAAAGGCAGTGAATTCCTCCGAAAGATAAATGTAGTTGTGAATCAAGAACCTTGATTCACAAGAACATAGTCTTTCTCCGTGAACAAGACCATGAACCACACCTATCACATGCGCACTGAGGACAAGGTCGAATTTTCGAACCTCGCCTTCAGTGCCTGGGCTTTTGCACTGCCAATCTGGGAACCGGGGCAGGACACGGTACTCTCTGTAGCAGGCAAAGATGGTAAGCCGTAGACTTGTTGCAGATTAAAACTTTAGGAGTACCACTGGCCACCTTTCACATTGAAAGCAATGCCAGTCTGTGCTGCCATCAGTCGGCCAAGCAAGAACTGTGGCCCTGTCCCACCCCCTCGCGGATGTGCCAGGGAAAGATCCCTGGATGCTGACCCTCTCCTGCCCCCACCGCGTGGCTGTAAACCAGCGGTCACAGTTCTGTAAAGGAACTTGTTGCAAGCAGTCCCAATACTAACAGTCCCCTACCTAATTCAAAGCAGGTTGTCATGACCGACATTACCCTCATGAGGATCCCGGACACCGAGATCCAGAGGATGCTTCGAGAAAGCCTGCAGAGACCGGGGCCCTATGCCGCCATGATCTGCAAGGCACTGATTCCAGAGTACCTGCTTGTCTCCTGGCGCGGGAACGTATCGTACTTTGGAGGACCAAGTAAAGCCGCTCTCCCCAGGAACCTGATGAACAGGCTATCCCTTTACCTGCAGGAGAGCTTTGTTGAGATGTCTGTGGAGGACTACTGCTCTATCCCCGGACATATAGACCGGCTTTTCATATAGCTGCAGTAGCAGGGACAAAAGAGTGGAGCAGCTTGGGCAGCACACTCATGCACAACCGGACACTGTTTGATTTTTTTAATAAATAGTTGTTACTGATTATTTAAGCGCCCAGGGGGAAGAAATCATGAATCAAAGATTGTTATTAGTATTAATATTCAAGTTTTGTAAAAAATAAAGGTTTATATGTTTAAAGCACTTACCGCTTGATCCTTCCCCTGAATCTGTGTCCGGGTTACATGCTGGGGAGGGTTGGTAGGGGATCTCTGTAAGGGTGATGAAGAGCTCCTGGCTGTCGGGGAAATCAGCTTGGTAAGCGCTGCCGACTGCCTCGTCCTCCTCATCTCCTTCCTCATCTTCCCCGTCCGCTAACATGTCCGAGGAACCGGCCCTGGACAATATCCCATCCTCAGAGTCCACGGTCAGTGGTGGGGTAGTGGTGGCGGCCGCACCAAGGATGGAATGCAGTGCCTCGTAGAAACGGGATGTGTGGGGCTGGGATCCGGAGCGTCCGTTTGCCTGTTTGGTCTTCTGATAGCCTTGTCTCAGCTCCTTGATTTTCACGCGGCACTGCGTTGCATCCCGGCTGTATCCTTTCTCTGCCATGGCTTTAGAGATCTTCTCATAGATCTTTGCGTTCCGTCTTTTGGAGCGCAGCTCGGAAAGCACGGACTCATCGCCCCACACAGCGATGAGATCCAAGACTTCCCGATCAGTCCATGCTGGGGCCCTCTTTCTATTCTGGGATTGCACGGCCATCTCTGCTGGAGAGCTCTGCATCGTTGCCACTGCTGCTGAGCTCGCCACGCTGTCCAAACAGGAAATGAGATTCAAACTGCCCAGACAGGAACAGGAATTCAAATTTTCCCGGGCCTTTTCCTGTGTGGCTGGTCAGAGCATCCGAGCTCGGACTGCTGTCCAGAGCGTCAGAGTGGTGCACTGTGGGATAGCTCCCGGAGCTATTACCGTCGATTTCCATCCACACCAAGCCTAATTCGATATGGCCATGTCGAATTTAGCGCTACTCCCCTCGTTGGGGAGGAGTACAGAAGTCGAATTTAAGAGCCCTCTGTGTCGAACTAAATAGCCTCATGGTGTGGACGGGTGCAGGGTTAATTCGATTTAACGGTGCTAAATTCGACATAAACGCCTAGTGTAGACCAGGCCTGAGTAATGCAAAGCAAAAGTTCTTTTTAAAAAAAAAAAAATCAACTAAAATTGTTCTTATATGGTTTTTATGTGACTTGGTGCTTACTGATTTTGATATTTTTAATAATAAGTAATACATGACTTTACCTAGTGAATATATGTCTTAATGGGACTTTCATGTGCATCCAGAAATTTTTGTTGCAAATAGTTCAAATTTAAATAAAATACAAATAGAGTACCATTCTAAAAACTAAGGTGTCTTCTTTTATTCAAATACACTTTAGTAGATGAATGCCACTTCTATTATATGTTTAGCACTTTTATTGTTTAGTGATGCATTAAAAATAGGGAAGAATGGGACTATGAAATGTCTTGGTAACTTTTTTTATTAGTGTGGTGGGGGGAGGGATTTCTACCATTGTTTCATTTCTCAATAAGTATGGGCATAGGATATGTAGTAGTAGCAGGTTTGTGGCCTGCGCTCCCTTTTTCTTGGTTTTGGGGGGAGCCTTTCCAAGGGTCCACCAGACTCCGCCTAATGGGTCAAGAAAGGACACTCTCCACAACATTTCTCCCTTTCAAATCAGGAGGAACACTCCTCCACACTCCAACATAATGCTGAGCCAATGTTACACAGTAACCCAGTGCACTGAAGCAAACACCCCCTAGAGGGATGGTGTTGAGGAACCTCTATTCCAGGGCCTGTACAGGAGGGCTTAAAGGGAAATAATGTGTTGAAATATTTATTATCAGTGTGCTTTTGCCATATTGATCATTGTTGTGTATCTCACAAATAATAAAGGGCAACGTGTAGCAATAGGGAGACTTGACAGCTAGGATACGGTTAATGCAAACTTCTGGAAACCCAAGATTTTGTTTTCTAATATCTGTGACTTAGCCAAAACTGCATCACCTTTAAATTGCTGTCATGATTTTGTTGCAAATTTTCAATTTTCCCAGTTTATTACCAAGTGAAATAGGTGTGGGAATGGATTGCAGAAATGGTTGTTAATATGATATGGATATTTTTTTTAACCTCTAGGTCACCAGTACAAATCTAGCCTAGGTTGCTAGTAGCAGAAGGTCATTTGCTTGACTGTATGGTAGTCTGTGGTATGAGTTGGTGGTCCTAATCCACATTATTGATTTTTTCCAAGAATATTAGGCCTAATGGAAAGTACAGAGGACAGAGTGAATATTTTTAACGAAATAGATCCCTGAAGATGTGTATATATAAAGATATTTGATTATGCTCTCTTATTAGCAATAGGAGCTAGTGGTAGAATAACAAGAAAAGAATCTGCTACGGACAGTGAAATGTGAAGTACCCAAAGTGTGTGTTTGTTTTTCATTCAGGTTTAAACTCAAATACAAAACCCCACAGATTGGCAGAGTCTTGGAGGAAGGAAAAGATGTTCCATAATTTACAGGGCTTTCTCCCCTCCAGGCACGCTCTTCCCCACTTCCCCCACCCCCAAACCAACCTAAACTCTAGTACCTGAGGTCAGAGCTGGACTATGCTTTTGTTCAAACAGACTTTCCAGTAAATGAGTTTTGAACTAGCAAAGTTACGTGGCCAGAGAGTTGAGTGACTCTGATCCTGGGTTTGGACATATATGCAGGCAACTGAGGATTTCTTAAAGCTGACCAAGAAGGTATAATAGATGAGGATTTAGATTCTGACTCTGATAAGTGCAATATGTCATGCTTAGTTGTAAACAGTAAGCAGGTTGATGTGATGTTTCTAGCCAATAATAATCTTTTTTTCTAATTGTTTAAATGGATATAGCTTGATTTCAAGATTGACTGTCTACACTCTCTGACCTAGATGATGCATTGCACACACTATCTTATGAGGGGAGTGCAGAGCTGCTCCTGGGAATGCTTAATGATGTATGTGGAGTAGTTCCAGTCTGAAAGACAGTGCAGAGATGGGGGGAGCTGTTGCCCAGCTCCTCCTTGCCCTTCTCTGCCTCCTTTTTGGGTGATATGCTTAACAGGCAGGATTTAGGGAAGGAGGCATCAGACAGACCCTATTTACAGTCTGTTCTACAGTGATTGGCCCTTTTGTAGGCTCAAAGGCATCTTGTATGCACGCACCCACTTCTGACCCCGCCACTATCTCTCCAGTGTGCCTTTGCCAGGAATGCTCGCAATCTAGCTGTGTTAATGTGGAACATGCTATGTAGAAACGCATATGGCTTTTCAATTAGAGCTCCCTTTACTCATTTTGCTGTCTGGAATGAAGTGATAGAAATGATCCATTCTTGACCCTTAGATTTAAAGGCCACAGCTATCTCTTATCACTTTTCCCCCCTCTCATTTCTCTGCAGATGTGCTTTTCATAGCTCTGGGATTGTGTACTATCTAATTATGAATTGATTTTGCCAATGATCTAAGAGTTGTTTGGATTGCAGATGCCTTCTTAATTGGCCCTATCCATCTCTACTGAATTGCTTCTCTCCTTCATTCCAGTGAAGAATGTTATGAAGCAAGAAACTTGTGATTTATGCAGTGCTCAGCTTAGAAAAATAAAATGGCTGGTGTGTGCCTCCTTACCCCTCTGGATCATATTTAGACTCTTCCCTTGCTTTCAACTCCCTTTTTCTGCCAGAGATTTTAAATCAAATGTAGAAATACAGATAAGTGAAGTTTCATATGCTTTTCATTGCTTTTGTCCTCTCCTTTCCATATTTCTTCATTATCTTCTCTCTTTCTCATCCACCATTTCTTGGTTTCATCTCTTCTCTCTATTTCCATGTTCCTTTTCCTTCTTTCTGCTTGGCATTTTCCATCAGCTCTTCTGTTCCTCTCTCACTGAAATTGGTATTGAGGTAGTGTCTAGCGGCCCCAATCATGCATTTCAAGGCCTCAGCTAGGCACTATACTAAACAAATAATAAAGACCGCTTGTATAGAATAAGAGACAACAGATGGCACAACAAGCAGACAAAGGGAAGTTTAAGGTAACAATGAGAACACTGGTCATAGCAGACATCACGGCAGAGGTGTATTTTAAAGGGGGGATTTGAAGGAGAACAATGAGGTGGTTTTGTGAATGTTATTAGGTAGCTTCTCCCATGCTTGACGGGCAGCACTGGAAAAAGCAGGCAGATCCTTGTTTGAAAATTTAACAAATAGGCAATGACGGCTGGTGTCATTGGCCGAGGCAAGGACTGAGATTTCAATAATTTAGGAGAGAGAACTTGGGCAAAGGCCTTAAAAGCGATGCAACTAGTTTGTGTTTGATGTGGAGGAGATATTCTAGATGTACTTTACACCTTGGAAAAATAACTCTCCCTTTCTCCTTCCTCTCTGCACCCATAAAGGTTGTGCTGGACTATTTTACTGTTTTTGTTAGCACTGAGAGTTCCTTTACTTTTGACAGCATAATTCGACATACTAGCAGCAAACATTGTTTATTGGGCAGCTATGGTACAAAACTTGATTGCAAGGTTTTTCATCATTTCCTATTGAGCTGAAAGTTTGTGTAGATTTAAGAAAGAAAAAAATTCATATTTATTGTTATTCCCAAAAACCCGTTTTAATTAGTAGCGAGGCAAGAAGAATACATTTCTTCGTGTCACCCAATATTGAGTGAAATTTCAATTTAGATCAAAACTATAGTCAATCTTTATTGTAGGAAAAGGCCTTTTCTGTTTGGGGGGGGGGGGAAAGGAGTAGGTATCTGAAACAGCAGCAGTAGATGTATTCCTACTACATGGGCATTTTCATACAACATAATCTGTTAAAATGGACGCACTGTGTGACCAATTAACAAGCCATACAAAAATCACTTTCCCAAACTGACCACCTTGTCATATAACCTAGGTTGCTGTTCTTGTGGATGTTTTCTGTATCCTTTGTAGCTTCCTTCCCTTTGTTGCCATCAACTCACCACCACCACCATGGAAAATGTGAGTTCTCCCTTAAAATGGATAATTTAGGATTTGCACAATGAGTCCATCTGTATTAGCTTGTACTGTAAAATCATTGATATGAGAGAGAAACATACCCCGTAGAGTTGCATAAATGTGGTTAATGTTATGTAGAAAGATATTGGAGAGTATCCCAATTACTGGATTTCCCTTTGTTCTGGCCCTGGTTCTAGTTGGTGATTTATTCAAGCTATCTGATACTTATTTTTTAAATTTATTGTCTTGTATTATTTCATTGTACAACACTTAGGTGCTTTACAAATGTAATCAAATAAATCTTGTGAGATTACCACAGCAATCTAACCATAGAGGCAATCCTTACGCATGATATAGCCCTCTAACTACAAAGCAAAATAAATAAAATGCAAACATTGAACTTAAAATGTGGTCTGAATTCAGTTTACAACAATAAAGAGACTCAGGATTAAACCTCAGGTGCTGAAAAGAGCATTGTTTTCAAGGGGAGTTCAGTGGTACACAGAGGTGAATCCCTTTGCAAGCTTTGAGCTTAAGATCCAAACCGTTTTCTAGCAGAATTAATAAAAGTCTTGCAAATGACACTTTAAAATTACCAGAATTGAGAGAGAGAGAGAGAGAAGGGCAGAAGAAAACAACAAGGAAGTCTGCTGGCAAGTGTAAAAGCAACCTCACTTTTGCCTGGTTATTCAAAATTTTAAAGACATTTTGAGGTTTTTCTTTATTCTAGAATGAATCTGATTCAAAGAACTCCTACAGTAATAAAATTGTAGTTGGCAATAATTATGTAGGATGCCTACTGTCCACTAATATGAAGTGTCAAATTCTTCAGACAATGAAATGCTGTGTATTTTTATGGTAGCTATTTTTTCTTTGGTGGTGGTGATGGTGGTGGTTTCTCTTTTGCTTTTTGAAATCATGCCATTGATTAAAAATGGGGGAAAGCAAAACCTGTAAAAGAAATTAATTGTCCTTTCCACATTACTGTGAAGTAAACTCCTTTATGACAAAAGTCCTGAGGCATATAGGACTCTGATCATCTTTTTAATCCAGCTGCTTATTCCATTGCTTTCAGCAGTGAAACACTTATTCAGAGTTCTCAATAGCTAATCAAATCAGTGTTCAGGCGCTAAGGAGGGCATTTTGTGGAAGAACTGTCTGATACAGCTTCAGGTCAATGAGTTCTCCTCTTTGTAGGAAACAGGAAATGTGGGAAGGTACCCCAACATTTTTACTGTCTTGCAAAGTATTTACATACCTAAAGTTTCTTTTTTTTACTAATGAAACCTCTCTTTATTTGACCTTTAGTCTCTCCTTCTTTTCTGATCCCTGAGTAATTTTCTTTACATGATAGCAAAACTTTGCTTCACATTTACTCTTCTCTTGAGATGGCATTAGAGTGCTCTTTCTTGAATGTTCACAAAAAAGTAGTGTCTGAGTAACAGCATTTATGTATAACTAATGGAAGAATTATAGCAGACAGTTGTTTTACACATTCAAATTGCAGTTTAACATCTGGGATTTATGCTAATCCTTGTGATCTAATCAGATACGTATTACTGTTAGAGTGGAAGCCTTAGAACTGCTAGCTAGGCACCACTAGCAGTGAGTGGACCCCGTGACCCCTGTTAAAACAAAGAAAAAATTGTACTCATTACAAAATTTCAGATAATATCCTAAATTACTGATTTGCGGGAAATAGAGGTGTGAATGAAAAATAGTTCTTGGAGTTTGGCACTAAACTGCACTTATGGAAGGAAAACGAGACCAACAATAGTCCTGGATTTCAGATCCTATAACCCAGAGAGAGAATGAGAGCGCCAGCCACTGATGTCCTTATTTTCAGAGGAGCGAGCAGCTCCCAATTATTTAAGTGGTAGATGTGGGTGTACAGCATAGCTGCAAAACAGACTATAAATGAACTGCAGAAACCACAGGGGGAATAATGTTCATAAGCAAGGTTTGTTAGTGTTAGTGGGCGTTTATATTGTGCCATTAATATTTTAACGCCTACAGCTTTTATTAGCATCATTTCCTAAGGCCTCCTGTTCAAATATGTATTTTTATTACATTTACATAAAGGCAGAAAATAATGTTTTTTCTCAATCAGAAGTTGAAAAAGATACTATGTGAGAGTAGCAAATGTCTTCTGAAAGCTGAAAAAAACCCTTTAGTATAATTGTTAGGGATGTGTGATAGATGTTTCTATTAAATGGTCTAAATTCAGTGAATGGCACTAGCTCACCAGTAATCCAGGGCAGTGGAGAAAAAGATGTGCTTTTTTGTACGTGTTTATATTACATGAATTAAGCTGGAAGCTTTGTGTTTGCAAATGACACTTCAGGTTTCTAATTCAGGAACAGCGGGTCTTGGGAATGCTTCTCATGTATGCGAATGAACATAGACTTTTTAAAGTGAAAATAATTACTTGTCTAACAAAATTCATCTTATAAATATTTTTCACTGTCTATAATAGCACTCATGAAATGCAAATATGTTCAAAATATCTTTGTTAATGGAATCACACCACACAGAGGCAACTTTGGTTTAATCGATGGGTGCTTTCAACAAAGGCAATGGCTGACAATAACCATATGAAAGATAGAGTATCCCCTTACTTTTATATGGCTTGCACCTTCTCTTTGACGTAAAGAACTGTGAGGAAGTGTTAACCCCCTGAAACATTCATAAAATAAAAAACTATTTGAAGATATGGAGGGATGTAAGGTAAATGGTCTACCATTTTGCCTGCTGATCTAGCTCCTTGTGTTAATCCTGGTAATATCTCCTAGAGAAGAAAACTGAGAATGAGTACAGAATTTTTAGCTTTGGGAATCTTTGCCTGGGTTTCTCTGAGAGTACAAATGATGAGGCATTAGAAGTATATTATAATGATTTCAAAATGGAGGAAAATCTTTAAAATGAACACATTTATTTTTAGGGAGATGCAGGGAGGGGAGGGGGAGACAGGAAGAGAGGGCATGAATGGAACAGTATTGTGAGCTAGCGCATAACAGAGGAGTCCCTGATGCAATGGAATTTCATGTCATAAAGGGACTGCTGAAAACAGATGACTTGGTAATAATGCCAGGTTAATTTGTGCTTGCAAAAGTGTTGCTAAAGCAATCATGGGACCTTCATAAATATATGTGCAGTGTAATGAAGCTGGCATAGTGCTGCTGACATGCTGCATGAAAATATCATGGAATTGATAGAGTGCTGCTGGGATTTATTTAATCCAAAGTAGTGCTGAAAAGGAAAATCTGACATCTGTGTGACTCAAACTTGACAAGTTGCTTGGCAGCAAACTGCAATAGTTTGTGTCCTACTTGCCGGGGGCCTACTAATGTGATACCATTGCAGATAGCCAGTGATTATTCTTCTGCAGTTATAGTGGTAGAACTAATATGTTCTCGATAGAAGCAGTTTTGCATCATAATGCAATAGCAGCAGATTCTTCACAGATTGAAAATCCATTGATTAGATTAAATTGATTATTTAATTTCACTGCTAAATTACAAGGGGGATTCAAGAACCATTCAAAAGGAGAATGCTTGTTAGCTATTAAGGAAGTTATAAGGAGTTGCTACATGCAGTGTTGTTGTAGTGCTGAACAATTTTGGGACTTCTAGGTTTTCAGTATTTTGCATCTTCAGTGACATAGCTGGAAATCTCATGTTACTCTTCTTGATTTCATAGGGGCTGATTATAAGAACATAAGAATGGCCATACTGGGTCAAACCAAAGGTCCATCTAGCCCAGTATCCTGTCTTTCGACAGTGGCCAGTGCCAGGTGCCCCAGAGGGAATGAATAGAACAGGTAATCATCAAGTGATCTATCCCCTGTCACTCATTCCCAGTTTCTGGCAAACAGAAGCTAAGGACACCATTCCTTTCCATCCTGGCTAATAGCCATTGATGGACCTATCCTCCATGAAATTATCTAGTTCTTTTTTGAACCCTGTTATGGTCTTGGCCTTCACATCATCCTCTGGCAAGAATTTCCACAGATCGACTCTGCGTTGTGTGAAGAAATACTTCCTTTTATTTGTTTTAAACCTGCTGCCTATTAATTTCATTTGGTGACCCCTAGTTCTTGTGTTATGAGAAGTAGTAAACAACACTTCCTTATCTACTTTCTCTACACCAGTCATGATTTTATAGACCTCAATCATATCTCCCCTTAGCCGTCTCTTTTCCAAGCTGAAAAGTCCCAGTCTTATTAATCTCTCCTCATACAGAAGCTGTTCCATACCCCTAATCATTTTTTTTGCCCTTTTCTCTACCTTTTCCAATTCCAATATAATATGGTATTCTTTTCAGTGACTGAAAATTTGGCCCTTTCTATAATCCGTCTTGGAGTACAATCCCTCTTGGAGTAATCTGGGGCTTCCATTGGGCTTTGGTGAGTAACCTGAATTGTGGTTATAGCCAATATACGACTGCAAAAATGATACATTCTTAGGGCTGGTCTATACTACCGTGGTAAATTGATCTAACTTATGCAACTTCAGTTACGTGAATAATATAACTGAAATCGACATAGTTAGAACCACTTACCACAGTGGCTACTCTGCGCTGTGTCGATGGGAAAGCATTTCCTGTTGACCTCCCTTACCTTCTCGGGGAGGTGGTGTACACAAATCGATGGGAGAGTGCTCTCCCATCGATTTAGCGTGTCTTCATGAGATCTGCTAGACCGACACTCGCTGCATCGATTGCAGCAGTGCCAATCTACCGGCAAGTGTAAACAAGCCCTTAGACAACACACCTAAGTGTTTTGCTACTGTAAGCACTGCAGAGCCAATATCATGATGGAAAAATGGCCTGGATTTAGTCTGCCTCATGCATCCTCAACAAAATTGTCAGTTAATTCTCACTGAGGAATTCTCATTACTAGTGAATGTGTTACTGATCTGGCTGTCAGAAAAATAATCTTTTTACTCACAAAATGAGCAAATTCGATATGGGAGTTGTTGAGAGAAAATACATTTCTTACAATAGCTTCTCATACTGTAACAGCATTTTGAAAAGCACTGCAACTGTGCCACTGAGAGAATTGCTGAGGGGAAGCAAACCATGTATTATTTAATCATTTTAGGCTGTTTGCATGATGTGATGAAGAACTTCCTACTCTATACCCCACCCAAGAGACATTAGACTTTGAATATAGTAGCAATGTACAGATAAATTAACATTTGGAAAAAATCTATTAATATCAAGCATTAATAGAAGAGGCTGGGGAAGCCCCAGTACTCTGGGGTAGCGTGGATTACTGCTAGATTATTGAATTGGGCAAGACTGTGTGAATACCACAGACATGAAAGCACTAAAGCAAGTTCAAACGGGGACTTTTTAGCTAAATTTTCATTCTTTCTCTGTCATGTGCCAATAATTTTAATGTTGTAATCTCTGAAGTACAATAGAATTGAGGAATGCAAAGTGATTGATGCAGCAATGGTAATTAATAAAGAGGAACTTACTGACAACAGAAACCCTCAAACCAGAACTTATTCTTAATATATATAAAGAGAGAAGCTGTATCCATATTCACTTGCATGATGTTCACATGCAAAAGCGGTCTTTCTGTAATAGCAATTATTTGGGTGTGGAGGCAATGTCCAGAGATTTTTAAGAGCAGTTCAGGATTCATTTTTATAATCATCTGTGTCAATATTGTGGTTAAATCAAACAACACTTCAGGGAGGTAGTAGATTTATAAAAAAAAAAAAAACCTGTTTGGATTTGTATATACCTCCAATATTAAGGCCAGGTCTAAACTAACACTTACTTCAGTACAGGCGAGTTGCATCATACGCGCATTTAACTCTACGCAAATTCAACTATACGCGCTCGGCAATAAAAAGAAAAACAACAAGATACCTGTAAATAGTGCGGGCAATTCCATCCAATGAGCATGTGCCCCAGAGTGAGCATGAGATGGGAGACGTGAATCTGCTGTTCCCTCAGTCGGTCTCAGTTCCCTCATGCCTCTCATAGTGTGAGCATCTCGTCGCGCTGAGTGTGATTCTAGTGTTTAAAGATACGTATTTTTCGTACAACATTGCCCCTAAACGCAAGCCAACTACTTCATCTGGTGCTCAACCGAAGAAACGGCGATCTGTTCCAACGCTGAAGGAAAAACTGGCTGTGTTGGACTTATTGAGAGATGGTATGTGGGTCTCCAACATGGCGTGTAAATATGGCCACAGCGAATCTAGCATCCGTGCCATCAAGATTCGAGAGAGAGAAATTCGTCAAGCCGTGGCATCAAGTGCTCCAATAACTGCTAAGGTGACGAGCCAGGTGCATGATAAGACTTTAGTGAAGACTGAAAAGGCATTAAACTTATGGCTGGAAGACCTGAATCATAAACGTGTGCCTATCGATGGCAACACGTTGCAAGAAAAGGCCCTTAGCTTCTACGCGCTGTTCAAACTTCCTGCCAAAGAGGGACAGCTTTCTGATGAGAAGGAATTCAAAGCCAGCCAAGGTTGGCTTAACAGTTTTAGGAACCGCTTCAACCTCAAAAACGTGCAGACTACTGGTGAAGCTGCATCTGCCAATGAAGAGGCAGCAAAAGCCTACCCCGAACAATTAAAGAAAATAATAGAAGAAACGGGCTATCTTCCGGAACAAGTTTTTAATGCTGACGAGACTGGGCTCTTCTGGAAAAAAATGCCCAACCGCACTTACATTTCGAAATCAGAAAGATAAGCCCCTGGCTTCAAAGCAGCTAAAGACCGTGTGACTGTGTTGTTTTGTGGCAATGTGGCTCGGCATTTAATAAAGCTGGTCTTGCTCTACAGGGCTGCAAATCCCCGTGCCCTAAAAGGCAAGAACAAAAATCTCTTGTCTGTGTTCTGGCAATGAAATAAAAAGGCTTGGGTGACGGCAGCATTATTTCTGGATTGGTTCCACAAGTGTTTCATTCCGGAGGTCAAGTGGTACCTCGAAGAGAAAGGACTTGACTTTAAAGTGTTGCTTATTGTAGACAATGCTCCTGGCCACCCTGCGGCACTCTGGTTTACACATAACAACATTGAAGTTGTCTTTCTCCCCCCCCCCCCCCCGCAATACCACCTCCAACCTCTCGACCAAGGCGTGATTCGCTGTTTCAAGGCCACGTACACGAGGCTTATGTTCTCACGGATACCTAGCACTATGGATGCTGATCCCAATCTTAATGTGATGGAGTGTTGGAAGTCCTTCAACATTGCTGATTGCATCACTTGTATTAAACAGGCAATGGATGCAATCAAGCCTGAAACAGTCAATGCATGTTGGCGAAACCTATGGAAAGAATGTGTGAGTGATTTTAAGGGTTTCCCGACCATTGACAAAGAAGTGAAATGCATTGTTCAGGTGGCCAGGCAAGTGGGTGGTGATGGCTTCGTCAAAATCCTTGAGGAAGAAATTGAAGAATTAATTGAGAGCCATAGAGAAACATTGACTAACGAAGAGTTAGCGGAACTGATACAATCGTTTACAGAAGACAAAGATGATGACGACGAACAGGAAGAGCCAGCAAGTTGGAATCTTCATAAATTTGCTGAAGTGTGTTCCAAGCAGCGAAACACTTGAATGATTTAATTTCTGAATACGATCCCTCTATGGAACGAAGCCTCAAAATCACACGTAGCATTACGGACGATTTGAGACCGTATCAAGAAATGTTTGAGCAGCTCAAGATACAACAGCGACAGTTGCCAATCACCATGTTTTTCAAGGAAAAACAGCCAGCAGCAGATGAGCCTACGCAATCAACTTCTCGAGCTGAACCAGAGCCAGCCACTTCGTCTACAACTCGCTCTCCGTCACCTCCGTTTCCTGGATCGACATCAAGCCCTGATGACCCCCTGTAATTACTGCCTGTAATTAAAAATACAGTACTGTAAAATTATATTTTGCATATGTACTCTTTATTATATACTCTACATTACTGTATACATTATACATTTATACATATTACTGTACAGGGTTGTATACACAAACCATGTACAGTATACTGTACTTTATGGGAGATTTAAGGGATTTTCAAGGGTAATTTTGACTATACGCGATTTTCGCCTTACGCGCTGTCTTTAGAACCTAATCCCCGCGTAAGATGCGACTCCACTGTATAACTTACGTTGCTCAGGGGTGTGAATAAGCCACTCCCCAAGCAACATAAGTCACATTGACCTAAGCACTGGAGTGAACAGCACTATGTCAGTAGGCGAGGTTCTCCCCCGAACATAGCTACCACCTCTCGCAGAGGTGGATTTATTATGCCAACCAGAGAGAGCTCTCTCATTGGCGTAGAGCGTCTTCACCAGACGTGCTACAGTGGCGCAGCTGCCTCAGTACAGCTGCGCCAATGTAGCACTTCTAGTGTAGACTAGCCCTAAGTTGTCCAGGCTAGCCTCCCATGAAAGCATAAGATTGTTCCCTGTAAAACACTTTCTAACTCCCCTCCCTCCCTATTGAGTTTAAATGTTCCAAATGATGGTGCTCCTACCACTTACTTAGGAAGCAGTAATCCAACCTGATACAAATCACTGTCAGGAAGTTTACCATGAACACCATTGGGGTAGGGGCTTTCTTTTTATTCAGTGTATACAATGCCTAGCATAGTGGAGTCCTGGTCTCTGAGTAGGGCCTCTAGGTGTCTTGGATATACAAGTAATAATAATAAAATTAGGCTGATTATTTTCTTTTTCTTAACTTCATCCCATTACTCTTAGTTAACTCACTTGAACCACCCAAAATAATTATTTTTCTTCTTGGTATTTATACACATTTCAAATATTTGTATGTTATTGACATCTTTCCCTCCCCATGAAAAACAAAATCACAAAAACCCAGCAACATATTCTTAGTCATCTCTTAGTCAAGCTATCTATATTTAGCTCTTTTAATCATTTGTCATTGAATGAGGGAAGATTAAACAAGCTTATCAGGAATGATTAAAGGACTTTATATAGAGCACTATGTGGATTTATGTTATGTTGGCGTTCAAGCTCTTCAAAGTTAGTGAATATTTTTGTCTGAAATACTAGACTGAAATGAAAATGGGTAGCCTGTCTAAAAATGCCTAAATCACTTAAGCACTTTTATAAATTTTACTCAGGGAAATGCTGAGTTGTGGGGCCTTGTAGGTCAGTTTCCTGTACAGAGTAGAAATTGTGATGAGGTGTTTTTAGTGTAATTTGTTTACAAAGTGCACAGACGTCTTGTTTCCTTGGACAGGGTAGTAACATACTGCACACAGACAACTTTTTATTGCAGAAACCTTCGGTAAGGCACCTCTAACCTGTCCCTAGGAGCAACTGTTTTGCACCTCTGTCTCTCTCAAATCACATTTCTTCACAAAACCGTCTCCTTTTCCTGTCCCAGTCCTTGCGTTTTACACCTGGATACCCCTACTCCAAGTCCACTCACTGAAGCTGTTTGGGACTCAGAATAGATGTGCAGGCTCACCTATCGTTTTGGTGCATGTGCCATGACCACACAAAGGAGAGTGCTTTACAGTGTCCCTTTACAACTTCCTGGGTGCAATTACTGCATGACCTATTTAACTCTTTCTATGGAGAGTTTCACCCTGGGTGCTTATACATCAGCTATTGGCATCTTTTGTGATAATATTTGGGGAAGTAGTGGAGTATTAAGGGCAACATATTGTCCATAGGTTATTTCTGGTAGCTATCACACTTGAGGGTTATGCTTACGGGGGTGGGGGGGGGGGGGTGGAAAGGAAAAATTCCCTGTCACTTTAGAATGCTGAGACATAATATATCATAGTTCAGGCACAGGATGATGCTACCTTTTAGTCCTGTTGTGTCTGTGTGTCTAGTGATGCAAAGCATGGGAGTGCTGTTTTTCAGAGGCATTATATTCAGGCATGACAGATAAACACTGCATGATCGCCATGGGAAAGGTGAAGGTGGGGATATCAAAATGTACATAGCAACTATCAGGTCTATGAACACCTTATATTTAGTGGATCATCACAACTTTCTTTTTTAATGTAATCACTGTGTGAGTCAATTCTTCAAATGTGTAAATTAAAGTGCAGAGGATTTGAATAAATAGTGTCCTTTAACAGTTGACGAGAAACAGGCCTGATATAGTCTTTCAGTTCGGTGAGTTTGCTCTTTACTACCTTCTTGCTCTCTCTAGTTTCTGCCTTCAGGCATTCTACTAACACTTATCTTACATATATATATATATTTCCCAGACACTGGAATTCTCTAAGAAAATGTTTTACAGTCCTCATAGTGACTCTTTATTAATATAGCACTTTTAATACCAAATCTTTCTTTTCCAATGCCTGTCCAATTTTCATGCCCTTTCCAGAGTCATTCAATCCCTGGTGTATTACTATATTTACTATATGTTAGTAACCCAGGACACCTGCAATATTCTGTCTCACTTCTCCCCAATTATCTATATCTAGCTATCTCACCACTAGTAAGCATCCTCCCATATTTATTTATTATCAGAGCTGGTTGAAATATTTTTGTCTGGATGACACACACACACACACACACACACACACACACACACCCTTTTCATGAAACCAAAACTTTCCCTGAGCGTTTAAGTATTGCCAAAAATTTTTTGCTTTTTCTATTGGAAAAATAGGAATTTTATCTCCCTGGCTGCCCAGCTGGAAGGCTTCTGTCAATTTCACTTTCTGCCAGTGAAACAGACAAAGGCTTTCCTGGGGGGCTGCCAGGCTGAGCACCCTGGCTCGCTCACTCCCTCCCCGCTACTCCCCTCAGTTCCAGTAACTAGAGCAGCAGAGAGTTGGGGGCTCGGCCTCCCTGCCTTCCCACCTGCTCCAAGAACTAGAAAGGCAGAGAACCCGTGATGAATAATTTGTTGAGGCAAACCCATGACAGTCTTTTACACAGCAGTGAGGAAGAGAAGAATATTGTTTAAAAATAGGAAAATATGATGTAAAACCACAAACATTGGCAGGCGGGCTCAGGGACAGGTGTAATATCTGATTAATATCTTGAACTTCGGTCTCCCACATGCCAGGCAAGTGCCCTAACCACTGGGCTATAGAGTCAGTCACGCTGTCTCTGAACCAGTGAATATTGAATTATTTATATGAAGTGGACCAGAGTCAGGCAGGGCAGAAACTTGAACCTGAGTCTCCTACATTCCAAGTGAGTGATCTGGGCACTAGGGTTTGGCTATATTGGTCTCTTTCTGTAGAGTCTTTCCATGAAAAAATTCAGAAGGTGTTTTTGTTGTTATGTGGAATGAAAAATTTCAGTTTTGACATTTGTTTGCATAAACAGAATTATTGTTTGCTGGCCATCCCTACTAGTAACTATTTTTTAGGATCTGGGCCTTATTCTGCAGCTCATCCATTGAGTCGTTTTGTAACAGAGGGTTTGACAGCTAAAAGAGCAAGAAAATATGTGTTTTTATGTCATCATCTGGTGCCAGTATAGCAAGATTGAAAAAAGCAGTAAAAATATACCGGATGATCCTGTATTGGTGGATAAGACTACAATATAGGTCTGTTTCTAATTTCCTAATTATGCTGATGGATGAACAGCCATATTGGTCTTAATTTTTGGTGGGGTGGAGGAGAAGGAGCTGGCTACCTTTTCCAATATATGTGATATAACATGTGCACACACAATCATATTACAAATAGCAACGATACTATACACACTTTCCACAGCAATCCTTAAAATTAATTTTACTTGGTGTCTGTATGTATGAGACAAATCCTTTCTTCTGTTTGATTATTGCCTGCAGCTCTTCTTTGCCCTTTAGTTTGGCTTTTGATCCCTTTCCAAGATTCCTCTGTTGCAGCAATGAGCGCTGTTGACCATATGAATAAGATTCAAGAGTCCCAGTGAGTAGAATTTGAACTTTGAATAGTAAAACTAAAGAACAATCCTGCAGATGAATGCTTTGGCTAAATGTCACCTTCAGGGCAAAATGTCTGCTCCCAGAACTCT
Source organism: Emys orbicularis (assembly GCF_028017835.1). Lineage (NCBI taxonomy): Eukaryota > Metazoa > Chordata > Testudines > Emydidae > Emys > Emys orbicularis. The sequence goes on along the minus strand of NC_088688.1, from coordinate 96,747,022 downwards.
TATGTCTGTTTCATTTTTGTGAAGCTTTAATAGATAGATCTGAATCTTTGTCTGTATGTCTCAACTCAACTTTGATTCCTAACTTATTTCTGTTTTTTCCACATGCTTTACAAAATTCACAAATCTGCACTAGACAAAAAAGTAACGTTCCTGGTGCTGTTCTGTGGGTGAAATTAACAACATAAAAGTTGTCCACTCTGCTGTGTGAGGGTGACTTTTTTTGCCCACAGAGTGCTTTTATAAATTACAACATTCATTTAATGAAAGAGCGCTCTTGCTGCATGTAGGCCTACACTGCATATCTTGATATTCTGTTAGTTATCAGAATCCCCGAAATGGAATGCATTGGGGATTTCTGGAGGTGTGCTACACAATGGATGAATATTGCCTCTTCTAACCTCAGTTTCAGAATTTTGACAAAGCTAAGGTAGATATTTTAGTAACTGGGTTATTAAAGTGCCACCATTGTTATCTTTTTTACATTATTACTGGTATGTAAACTTAGGTTTTTAAAATTAAACTTAAAACAGATTAATTTTAACAGGACAAAAAAAGGATATGAATACCTAAATGGATGGCCATGATAGCCCACGAATAAGTTGGAGGTTGCCATGTTTGCATGCTCTACTTTGGGAGAAGAGATCCAAGTATTCATCAATCAGCATAGCCTGATGTTGTACGGTCAATATGGTAAATACCATTAACAATATAATTAGGGCAGGTGGACGCTGAAGTTTGACTCGTGAGGAGATTAGGTATAGCATGAACAATATGTGGCCTTCTTTTTGGCTTGCTAACACCCCTTTCTTCAGATCATGGTTTGGAGTAGAATACAGCAAATACTTTGATGTGCTATTCTGAACCACTGCTATTTGATTTGGAGATCAAAAGTTGTAATATGAGTTCTTTCATGAAGGGTTGGTGAAAGAGGACATCACTTTTACCGGTTTGCACATGTAATGTTCAGACCGAAACCTTGGCATAGCTAAAAAGTTGCTGAGTTTCTCATAAAATATGGAGAATTATGTGTAATTTGTACTTCGTTGTGTTGCTTTAGCTTTACTGATAACTGCTGCTACTTTACTGCTATGTTGCATTACACTGTCTTTTGGGTAGAAGAGAATTAGATTTCTGAAGGGAATGAGACATTTAAAAAAATTATAAATCCAATCTCTTTATTTTATTTGACCCAAATTAGTCTGAGGTTAGGCTAAAAGGGGTAAAAAACAAGGGTGATGTCATGCTAGGAGTCTACTACAGGCCACCTAACCAGGTGGAAGAGGTGGATGAGGCTTTTTTTAAACAACTAACAAAATCATCCAAAGCCCAAGATTTGGTGGTGATGGGAGACTTCAACTATCCAAATATATGTTGGGAAAATAACACAGCGGGGCACAGACTATCCAACAAATTCTTGGACTGCATTGCAGACAACTTTTTATTTCAGAAGGTTGAAAAAGCTACTAGGGGGGAAGCTGTTCTAGACTTGATTTTAACAAATAGGGAGGAACTCGTTGAGAATTTGAAAGTAGAAGGCAGCTTGGGTGAAAGTGATCATGAAATCATAGAGTTTGCAATTCTAAGGAAGGGTAGAAGGGAGAACAGCAAAATAGAGACAATGGATTTCAGGAAGGCGGATTTTGGTAAGCTCAGAGAGCTGATAGGTAAGGTCCCATGGGAATCAAGACTGAGGGGAAAAACAACTGAGGAGAGTTGGCAGGTTTTCAAAAGGACACTATTAAGGGCCCAAAAGCAAGCTATTCCGCTGGTTAGGAAAGATAGAAAATGTGGCAAAAGACCACCTTGGCTTAACCACGAGATCTTGCATGATCTAAAAAATAAAAAGGAGTCATATAAAAAATGGAAACTAGGACGGATTACAAAGGATGAATATAGGCAAACAACACAGGAATGCAGGGGCAAGATTAGAAAGGCAAAGGCACAAAATGAGCTCAAACTAGCTACGGGAATAAAGGGAAACAAGAAGACTTTTTATCAATACATTAGAAGCAAGAGGAAGACCAAAGACAGGGTAGGCCCACTGCTCAGTGAAGAGGGAGAAACAGTAACAGGAAACTTGGAAATGGCAGAGATGCTTAATGACTTCTTTGTTTCGGTCTTCACCGAGAAGTCTGAAGGAATGCCTAACATAGTGAATGCTAATGGGAAGGGGGTAGGTTTAGCAGATAAAATAAAAAAAGAACAAGTTAAAAATCACTTAGAAAAATTAGATGCCTGCAAGTCACCAGGGCCTGATGAAATGCATCCTAGAATACTCAAGGAGCTAATAGAGGAGGTATAGCCTCTAGCTATTATCTTTGGAAAATCATGGGAGACGGGAGAGATTCCAGAAGACTGGAAAAGGGCAAATATAGTGCCCATCTATAAAAAGGGAAATAAAAACAACCCAGGAAACTACAGACCAGTTAGTTTAACTTCTGTGACAGGGAAGATAATGGAGCAAGTAATTAAGGAAATCATCTGCAAACACTTGGAAGGTGGTAAGGTGATAGGGAATAGCCAGCATGGATTTGTAAAGAACAAAGCCAATCGGATAGCTTTCTTTGATAGGATAACGAGTCTTGTGGATAAGGGAGAAGCTGTGGATGTGGTATACCTAGACTTTAGTAAGGCATTTGACACAGTCTCGCATGATATTCTTTTCGATAAACTAGGCAAATACAATTTAGATGGGGCTACTATAAGGTGGGTGCATAACTGGCTGGATAACCGTACTCAGAGAGTTGTTATTAATGGTTCCCAATCCTGCTGGAAAGGCATAACAAGTGGGGTTCCGCAGGGATCTCTTTTGGGACCGGCTCTGTTCAATATCTTCATCAACGACTTAGATATTGGCATAGAAAGTACGCTTATTAAGTTTGTGGATGATACCAAACTGGGAGGGATTGCAACTGCTTTGGAGGACAGGGTCATAATTCAAAATGAACTGGACAAATTGGAGAAATGGTCTGAGGTAAACAGGATGAAGTTTAACAAAGACAAATGCAAAGTGCTCCACTTAGGAAGAAAAAATCAGTTTCACACATACAGAATGGGAAGAGACTGTCTAGGAAGGAGTACGGCAGAAAGGGATCTTGGGGTTATAGTGGACCACAAGCTAAATATGAGTCAACAGTGTGATGCTGTTGCAAAAAAAGCAAACATGATTCTGGGATGTATTAACAGGTGTGTTGTGAGCAAGACACGAGAAGTCATTCTTCCGCTCTACTCTGCTCTGGTTAGGCCTCAGCTGGAGTATTGTGTCCAGTTCTGGGCACCGCATTTCAAGAAAGATGTGGAGAAATTGGAAAGGGTCCAGAGAAGAGCAACAAGAATGATTAAAGGTCTTGAGAACATGACCTATGAAGGAAGGCTGAAAGAATTGGATTTGTTTAGTTTGAAAAAGAGAAGACTGAGAGGGGACATGATAGCAGTTTTCAGGTATCTAAAAGGGTGTCATAAGGAGGAGGGAGAAAACTTGTTCACCTTAGCCTCTGAGGATAGAACAAGAAGCAATGGGTTTAAACTGCAGCAAGGGAGGTCTAGGTTGGACATTAGGAAAAAGTTCCTAACTGTCAGGGTGGTTAAACACTGGAATAAATTGCCTAGGGAGGTTGTGGAATCTCCATCTCTGGAGATATTTAAGAGTAGGTTAGATAAATGTCTATCAGGGATGGTCTAGACAGTATTTGGTCCTGCCATGCGGGCAGGGGACTGGATTCGATGACCTCTCGAGGTCCCTTCCAGTCCTAGAATCTATGAAACACCTTCATACTCTGCCATCCTTTGCTTTTATCATGAGCAATTAATTTCTGAGGAATTTAGAAGCTGTGATGGCTCTGCTGCTGCAGTAAGAAGATCAAAAAGTCTATCAAGTGGAATTTATATTTATATATATATCTATATATGCTTGAGTTTGTCGTCTTGGGGAGACTATTTTTCCAAACAATCATAAAGATCTAAACACAATAATAAGAGTTTGCAGAAGGCGGGGTGTGTGTGTGTGTGTGTGTGTGTGTGTGTATTTAGTAAATGAAGGTACCTGGTAGTACTCCATAAACAGAGTTGTGTTCCAAAGTGAGCTTGCAATGGGGGTGGGGAGGGGGAATTTCTGTTTTTCTCTAAGAGCATGCCAATCAATGTGATGCTTCATGCAGGGTTAGTTTTTAGGCCTTTTGCATTTTCTTTGTAGTTTTTGTTTATTTCATTTCATATGTAAGTCTTTAAATTTGAACTCTGGCTGAATGTTTTTCTTGGCCATCTTGCTTTTCATAGTTTACAGATATATTTCCTATCTTGTATTGTTTGTGTATCTACACAGTTTAGTAGAGAGATTGAGTATATATGGTGCAACAGGCAGAATTTGGAGAGTATAAAGTTTAGATGTAGGGTCCATTTTAGCTCTTTTATACTGTACTTCATAACTGAAAGTTTGTGCAGTGCACACATGCTTGATTGCTTGTGTGGACAGGGGGGCACACAATATTCTGTATTAAATAAAATCTTCTCCAATCTATCCTATTCTGAAGGAGGGTTCTGGAGAAGAATTAAAGTTGTGAGGAATAGTCTGAGGTGAATGATGATTGTTGTAATGGTCAGATGTGTGCCAGGGGCAGAGTAGGGTTGCCAATTTTGGTTGGAGGTATTCCTGGAGGTTTCATCTCGTGACAAGGTTCAGAAAAGGGCAATAAAAATTATTAGGGATGTAGAACGGCTTCCGTAGGAGGAGAGATTAATAAGACTGGGACTTTTCAGCTTGGAAAAGAGCTTACTAAGGGGGGATATGATAGAATTTTATAAAATCATGAGTGGTATAGAGAAAGTAAATAAGGAAATGTTATTTACTCCTCATAATACAAAAACAAGGGGCCACCAAATGAAATTAATAGGTAGCGGGTTTACAACAAACACAAGAAAGTATTTTTTCATGCAATACACTGTCAACCTCTGAAACTCCTTGCCAGAGGGTGTTGTGAAGGCCAATACTATAACAGGATTCAAAAGGGAGCTAGATAGATTCATGGAAGATAGGTCCATCAATGGCTATTAGCCAGGATGGAAAGTAGTGGTGTCCCTAGCCTCTGTTTGCCAGAAACTGGGATTGGGTGACAGGACATGGATCACTTGATGACATAATCTTTAATTTCTGGAGATTCCAGAACAATGCTGTAGGGTTGGCAACCCTAGGGCAGAGGAGTAAAGGGTATGTACTGTCAGGCAGCTTTTTTTGGCTTTGTGTTAGGTATATGGCTAACAACTCTAACTGCTTCACAAAGAATTATTTTATATATACATTTTTAATATATGCATTACATGTCCAATTACATGAAAAAAATGTTATTTAGGTTGCTAAATCAAATATTCAAAAGTTAGGAAATGCTAGTTTTATGGTTGGCAATGAAACCTTAATTCTGTCCATTTTGTGAGTCCATCCTGTGCAGTGATTTAGCTAGGGGTCCTGTGGAAAAACTAGTGTGATATCATGCAATTCAAGACTGTATCATAAAGCATACACACAAGGGGACAGACATAAGGTTGGATTGGTTCTTCTCATTCACAAACTTACCCTCACTCCTCTGGGAGCTCCCAGGACAGTGTGCTGCTCCTGCTTTGGTGGCAGCAGCCTGCCAGTCTTAAAATGTTCATGTTCAGTTATTTTATCAGGTTGCTGAAACCCTCCTGAGAAGCACAAGCAAGAGAACCGAAGGGAGGTGGTGATTTTTAACAGTTTTTGTCTCAGCAAAAGTTGAACAGAATTTCATGGAATAAAGGAAACACATTTCTCTAGCCTGAGAGCTCCTCCCGCCCCCTGCTAAATATTATGTCCTGTTGTAATCTCTGGAGGTATGAGATCTTATAAAGAAAGGGTCACAAGAATCTCTTGTAGTAGAAAGAGTTAGATAACCTCAGGGCCGGCTCCAGGGTTTTTGCCGCCCCAAGCGGCGGGGAAAAAAAAAGTCGCAATCGCGATCGGCGGCAGCTCCACTGTGCCGCTTTCTTCTTCGGCGGCAATTTGGCCGCAGGTCCTTCCCTCTGAGAGGGACAGGGACCCTCCACCAAAGAGCCCGAAGTGCCGCCCCTTGGCCGCCCCAAGCACCTGCTTGCTCAGCTGGTACCTGGAGCCGGCCCTGGATAACCTAAACACAGGGGTTGCTACTAGCTCCCCAATAACAAACGTCTATGTGTAAAAATGTAATGAGTATGCTATTGAATGGGGTACTTGGATATAGTTTTCTAATGGAAAAAGTACATTCAACTATTTGCTGGTTCCTTACACAAGATTGTGGGAGTGTGACAGGGTGTCATCCCACTCCCATCTTCTGCTCTGTCTACACAGAGATCTTCAGTTGTTAAACACACTTTATGCAGTGTATTTACATTTGCTTTTCCCACCACTTTACTGATCCATAATTATTTACAGTTTCAATTTCTTCTCCATTCTCTGCTGAGGAAAGGAAAGGGAAGAGATTTCTCTACCTGGAGATAATTCCTGGTTCTGGCTTTGCTAGCCTGCCTCTCTCTCTCTCCCCTGCACTTTCTTCCTGTGCAGCCTTATACCTATAGTGTGAATGGGCCAGTTTGCTTGTTAGTCCTCCCACAACCTGTTCTAACCCACTAAACAGGCCCTGTCAGGTCCACCCTGGGGAACTTTAATTGGTGTTTAAAGAGACCTGAGTGCTGGTTCAGCTGTTGGTTCCCAGCACTCTGTCACAGGGAGATACAACCCTTTAGACACTTTGGTAATCTTCAATGATCATTAGATTCCAAAGGAATCTTTTAGCCTTCCATAGTATCAACATTTTCTGTCTGAGGACTGATTTTCAGGATTTCTGTTGGAGTGTCCTTGAATATTGAAATATCATGACAGGATGGTAACCTACTTAGCATATTAATGAAGTCTTGCTAACCCCGATGATTTCTGGACTACCATCTAATATGAATTGGTTTGAGAGACCCCAAACTGACAGAATTAGCTGTGCTTACAGAATGCAGTCCCAGGATCCTCAACATTTTCTAATTTTGAAAACCTGGAGCTGTTTTAGATATTTTAAAGTGTCTTAAATTAAGAACAGATGCTGAATTGAATGTGACTTAATGACTCGTTTTATTGGCATTTTGTAAGATTTTGGGACACTGAATTGAAATTAAATTGATCCTAAATTGATCCCAAAATCATACAACTGCAGAATTACCCACAGATTCTATCCACTATGGCCCCAATCCAGCAGACACACAAGAATGACTATAAACGCAGTGTTACTGTTATTGAGTGAAATGCACTTTGTCACAGCTAACAGACTGTGACACTGAGTGCATTTCCCAGACCTGAAGAAGAGTCCTGTGTAAACTCCAAAGCTTGTCTCTCTCACCAACAGAAGTTGGTGCAATAAAAGATATTACCTCATCCACCTTAAGTCTCTAACATATGTAAGGAGTCCCACTGAATTTATTGGAACTATTCACATGACTAAAACTACTCAGATACATAAAGTGTTTGCAAGTTGGGGGCCTACGTGTGCTCCTTGGCGTAAACAGTCATTCAAACTACTATTATTTCAGTTTAATGAAAGCTTACACTTCCCTTTAAATGGTTAAAAGAGAGAAGTTTGAAGATAAAAACTCATATCCACTACCCACATAACAGGTTCAGGCAACTATTGGGGGAATAAAATAGATTAATTACCTTGACTTTACAGCAGGAAATCCTCTGAAGTAACTGAACAGTCTGATTGTCAGTAGAATTTCTCAGGGAAAGAGGAATTTGTAACAGCAGGATAAATTAGCAGGAATATATTGTGTGATCATCTGGGTATTTTACTTACACATTGTGTAGTATTCATTATCTATATCAATGTTGAAAATTGATCTTTGAAATGTATAAAATTTAGCAATACTACAAAGTTGTTCAAAATATGTGGACTTTTTTTTACATGCCACTTCTGTCTGGCAGGGTTAGCTAAAGTAATGTTTGCATGTCAGTCAATAAATTTTCAGATAGGAATTTTACTAAGTATATCTATACATTTCAATTTTTCATCCCAAGTCAGGATAGGAAAAATATTGAACTCTTAAAAATATTATTTTTCCAACCCTGCCCAGCTCTACATGTTATGCACTACAATACCTGACATCATGAAATAATGTGAAAATAATTTAAAGTGGGGGGGGGGGGGGAAGTTTTAAATGGAAATTTCATTTTGAAACCAAATTTGAAATGTTTCTGAAATAAAATTCTTGAAAATGAAATTTCTTCATTTAAAAACATTTTTTCCAGGGAAACTTTGTTGAAATCATATGATTTTTCCAACTAGCCCTATTGTATTACAAAGTGTGGAAGGAAAGAATTTAAAGATCTATTTAACTGGTATGATATCTCACATGGCTTGCTCACAGAAAGTTTTTGGTATAGAAAGGTTTAGGGCATAGCAGGAGGATCTGTTGCTGCACAGAGAAAACCTAAAAGGACTTGTGGAGGTTACCCTTCACCATTTTACAGGGAACATATATTTACAACCATCATACGCTCCTAAAATGGAATATGTTAATGTTTTATTAGTATATCTTTGTGTTATGTTACATTTTTATGAGTTATTTGTGGTTCATTTTTTTTGCAAGGCTAACACCATAAGTAACCAAATCTAACTAATTTGTATGATATATTAATATTAAGGTACTGCATGACTGCATCAGTAGTTATATTGTATGCATTTTTAACAGTGTCTGCAGGTCTCCTGGAATAACAACTGGCGCTTGTATAGCACCTTTCAGCAAAGGGTCTCAATATATTTGAGCATTGATTTATTAACTTTCATTTCAAAGCAACACCTTGCTTCACAAGAAGTTCAGGAAAGATCCAAGTACTCCAAAAGTGATTAAAACTTTGAATACTACAAATCTGGTCCTATAAACCAGCTCTTTCCCTGCCTTGTTCCTTCAACTTTCTCTTGCTGCTTGCCACTGGCATGTAGCTGCCATTCTGCTCTTTGACTGGTATAGTAGTATTTGCCAACCCCGTGTTTAAAAAAATAAAAGCCTCCCAAAAATCATGTGAATGTTGTTAAAATCATGAGATTTTAGAAAACGAATGTTTGTTCTTTTTATTTATCTTTTGGTTTTTAAGCCTTTGGGTTCATGTTTTCAAAACTTTGTTCACAACTGTGAGAGCTAGAAAGTTACTTTAAAAAAAAAAAAAAGCTGAGTTTTTCAGATAATCCAGGAGTTGAGGCTTTATGAAGAACACTAAGTATCAATAGACTCATGACAAAATAATGAGAATTGTCAACACTGCTTTAAAGCAGCATGCCAGCTAGCAGCTTCTCTGGGCCTCTGTCTTTACCCCACATGTTGACTGGCTGTGCAGGCTCCCCATCCAGCCCACTGCTTCCCGCTCCCTGCCATTCTCCCCCTCTTCTGACTAAACCAGTGCTGCTTCTGTTTGATCCGCATACACTGCGAACTATACTGCTCCATCTTCTACCTCTTTCTCCAGATGTCATTGATCCCCATACGCTTCATCTCTGGAAAAAGTCAGGAATGAGGGAGTTAAGCCTCACAACACTTGTTACTGATGGTTAAACTGATACAAGAGAGATTAAGGCCAAATCTCCATCCTCATTGCAGGAAACTTCCATTTCTGTTAGATGGGTGAGGGTAGAAGCATCAAGCAGCTACTGTGACCTATCTATTTGTCTGCTTGTTGCTCATTCCTCTCCTGCCACCCACTCATTCGCCAACCAATGATGGGAACAATACCATGTAGGGAGGTAGTCACCTGCCCACATGGGAGAACAGCAGATAGTGGTAGGCACTCTTTCCAACTGCAATGGATGTGGTTAGTCATCAGAAACTTGGACAGTAGGAAGAAAGAGGCAGAGCATCCAGAAACTTGAAAAAGGTAAAGAGAACGGAAGACCCAGAGTAAAGAGAAGTTTTGTGGTTTGGGATGGATATATTAGGTGGGTGGATGGCAGATGTGGCAGGGCATGGAAAGGGAGAGTACTTCTAAGTTTCTAGGGGGATCACATTGAATTTGTCCTTGTGGGAGGGCATCTGAATATTACACCTTGAAGTGAAGTATTTTTATCATCTTGTTGGGTTTTTCTCTTGTGTTGTGTTTGAGCAAAATTTATTTCCCAGCAGCCACATTTAGCCAACATTCATTCTCTCTCTCTCTCTCTCTCTGAACCTTAAGGGTATCGCTTGAGAGAATGTTGATAGTTAGAATTTTCCAGGAGATTCAGAAATGCAGAACTCTGATTGGCCGCTGAGGAGGTAATGCTTTCAAAATTCTATAAAGAGCCTTCTAGTGTTAAGGGGACATGTGCTTCCAACAACCAGTTAGTATTTGAGCAGGGGGGCAGGGTAGAAGGTCTCCATGGAAGGTGCATTATGGAGATTTCCTCTGAAGATTGGTACTATTGACTAGATGCCAGTTGAGGGTTTACTTTCAAGTCACTGAAGGGATTTTATTTGAAAGGGAAAAATCCATTTTCAGAATTTATTTTGCTACTTAGTTAAATTGGCTCAATACTCTAAGGTGTATTAAGACAAAATTAAATCAGATTTAGCCAACAAGGAGAAAACAGTTTTTTTAAGAAATCTGTTCCAGAGAGCATGGAATTTTCAACAATATCAGAAGGGTATTCTATCTAGTGAATATTTTTAAATGCCTGAACTGTTCAGGTCTCATCGTCTCTGAACATATTTTTTTCTGTTGCATAGAAAACAGTGTTCTTTAAAGATTTGTATATTGTTAGTGGCTGTTCTTGCACAATAAAACCATCTTGAAAAGTTAACTGACATTAGGGGCTTCACTCCTAATTGTACTCCAGATAAGCAGGGCTCTTGCTGACCTGATGATAGAGTAGCAGTAGTTTATGTTCTAGCAGGCAGGCTACCAAACCTGAGCTTGTGGGTAATCCAGTTTAGCAGAGACTGCACAATTTCCCCCAAATGGGCCAAACTCAATGTTAGAGTAAGCAGATGCAATTCAGTTCATTTTAATGGAGATGTGTCTGCTCAAACCAGGGCTGAATTTGACCCAGTACTTTTGGTTTCCATAGGGAAAGTGCATCTCAGTCCATTCCATCATCAGCCAGAAGAAAACTATGGAAGAATGAAGGGGAGGGGAAGTTTCAAAATAAGAAGAAAGGAAGTAATATACTGTATGCATTATTGCCTAAGGCCAATATAAAGGGAAGGAAAGAAAAGAAAAAAAAACCTAACTATAGCTCATATGGTATATAAACAATAGTCTTTGGGGAAATCATCTGTTTGCTCTTATTGTCATCATTTTTCAAATAACAATCTTTTGAAGGACGCTTAATTACCTTAGCTGGGATTAAGCATATCTGTTTTATTCTTATCAATCTGAACAATGTGATGTATCTAATGAATGTTTGCTTTCACTTCTCAGTAGCCAGTTTTTTACTAAGCAGTCAGCGCCATTGGTGTAGTATTAGTCATGGGAATTCTCTAGCAGACTAGATCATGCAGTCATTGCATTAACTGTAATCTGCCTTACTTTCAGTATTCAGAGGGGAAAATATCAGTATATTAGACCTGTTAGCAACTTTGAAGAATAATAGAATTGTATCTAATTATGCAGTTGCAAATTAAAATACCTGACACATTCATATTTGGCATTACAAGAAGTGTGGTATAATCTCTAAAATAAAGGTAAAAGATATTGGATTTAGGAATTTAAACATTATCTACTGCTGTTCTTAATGAGATTTCAGCACAGAATTCAAATCAAAATTGCATTCACTGCAGAAGTGGAATTGAAGGAATTTGGGAAATGTTAAAAAGCATATGGGTTATGACTTAGTCCTCCAATAATATGCAAAGCTTCTTATATCTTGCCTTAGACTTGGAAATATTTTCCTGTGTGAGGACCCAATCCTACCTTCTTGATTTTTCCATTTACTTCAGTGATACTAAGATGAGGATCTAAATTGAGAAAAATTCACTGAAGACGTTTTTTGGGTTTTTTTGAGTATACAGAATGTCAAAAACTATTTTAGCTCTTCAAATTGAAACCTAAAACCTAATCAAACTGATTAGCTGCAGTACAGAGAAACAAATGCTTGCATTGCTCTTTAGTAACTCCTGCAGTGGGTGTGAGGAATGGAATTAACAGCTTTCTGATACAAGTGCTTCCAAGAAATAAGATATACCGAGGCGCTACCTAGAGCAAATATTTGTTTAAGCAGCAAACATGAAACCCTCCCTGAAAAGGCCATGTGATAGTTTTCAATGTTCATTTTGGATGTCTGTTGTAAAGAATTTTCTTCTCCATCTGAGACTGACAATAACAGTCCTAAATAAATAAATAAAATGTGAACGTGCATTTGTTTTCAGCTCCAGCAAAAGAAATCTCTGCAGACAGGTTGGCATTACATTTCTCATCATGATGTTGCACTCCCTGTTACAGTATATTTACTTAGCTTTAAAATTTCATTTTGTATAGCTTCTTCCCCCTTCAGAGAAGAAACTAGTATTTTATTGGATTTTGTCTTTTTCAAAATGAATGTATCAGTTTCTGTTCATAATGCTGCATTGATAGGTCTGTCAGAATTATTCTCATTAGTCTTGTTTTCAAAGTTGGTAACTTCGCTACAAAAACCTGCTTGAAAACTAAAACTTGTTGTGCCATGTTTCAAGTGGTTGTTTCAACTGTTCTTCAAAATATGGAGAGAAAAAAATTACTAAATGTTCACCCTAAGCTTATTTTTAAGGTGGCATGCAGAGGACATACAGTGCATTAGCAAAAAAGGTGCTAATCTTAATGTTATGACCTGTCTACTTCCAGACATTGTAAAAAGGGGTGGGAGGTGAAAAGCTCTAACTTTGATCATAGAATCATAGATTCATAGAATCATAGAATCTATGATGCACAAATAGCCTTCCAAAATGTTTGTGCATGCAACTTCCATTCCAGAACAATAATTTAAATCTTTGAAATCCACACCATTCAAATTTCTTTATTCTGATAATAGGAGGAATTGTTACATGTCCTATATGCCATACATAGAGAGTAATAGTTGTGAAGCTAAAAATAATTCATACACTTGAGAAATTCCTGCAGAATCTAATTAATGTCTGATCTATAACCATAGTGTTTATCGCTCAGAAATGACTTGCTAGCCATACAAAGTAGTACTTGCTTCCAGTGTCTGCTGCTAGTACAGTTTGGGTATAGCAGGGAAGAAGCCTTCCTCTGAGTTATGGATTAGATTACCAGAACAGTAAAAGGCTGTTCACTCTTTAATGTATGAATACCCCACGGTCACACACTGTTTTATACTGACCCTCTTTCTCCACACACTGTTGTACAATACACCTCTTCATTCTGAGGCCACATTTTTAAGTCTGCATGGCTCATTCATCTTCCTTCTTTATGTGACCTTGATCCTCTCCGGCTACTGCAAGTGTTGTTCAGTTCGTGGGTAGTTACCAAAGCCTTGTTGGCATGGGAAAGTTGTAACAATATCACTTAAGGTGTGAATTTAAACCAAAAATAGTTGAATTCATGCAAAATTTTGTGTGGACATTCTTATTTTGGTATGAGTGACTTAGTTTTGTTTAGGTTAAGCCAATTAGGAAAAGATTTAACTAAACTGAAGTAAACCACTATTACACATATGAGTAATCACCCAGCCTTTTGCACAGGTTTCACTATAACAATTTAAAACTCTTAAGTTATGCTGGTACAACTTTCTCCCACAGAGAGGCCTTGGATGCTCAGTGAATGAACGGAGCTGCTTGAATTGCATCTGCAGTTCATCCGATAGCTGTGGAGCAAGATGCGGAACTCGCTAAATGAATGTCCCTGCAAGGTGTTTCTGTTGAACAGTTGGAGATTTTATTTAAGACTTAATTTTAATGCCTTGAAAAATATTATTGTAAGGTTTTGCTATATTACTGGAGTGCACAGAACATGTATGGTTAAACTGCCATTTAGGTCTTCATGAGGAAATAATGGATGCCCATGTTTCACTCTGTTGCCTCTGTATCAAAGCACCGTTGTCTCTGCTTATACTATTCTGGCAATTCTGACTGTACTCAGTGTAGCATTAAAAGGTAAAGAAGATACCTTAAAAATCTAATTATCACTACAATGTCTACTGGAGAGAGGATGACAAGATTGTCAAGTTTTATGTAACATTCAAGTACAAGCTGCTTATTGCATAAGTAATCATATCACGTAATGAAAAAAATTAAGAACTAAAGATTTATAGCTTTCAGAAAGTGAAAGAAATTATGAAGTATCTTTTTTCCCCTTGGTTAAAAAAAATTAATCCACCTTCCCAATCTACTTTGTCATCTAGCTCTAATTTTGGCTTTCATGTTTTCATTTGGTATCACTCTTTGATAATACTAAAATGAATAAATGGACATCCATCCAAAAGGCCAAATTAAGGTGGCTAGATGTAGAGGCATGCTGGGGTGGATGGGATGTAGTGTAACTGCTGTGGTGTCTGTGTAGGTGGGCATCATACCTTTGTGGCATGGGAGTGTAATGCTTCAGGTGCACTGAAGAGAGTGCATTCCTGTGCAGGCTTTGCTACTCCTTGGAAAAATCTTGTGCTTTCTACCCCAGCACAGCCAATTGTTGTTTGAAGTGCAAGGGGTGGAGTAATGCCCACATCCCACACCACACTAACATATCCTCCATCTAGGCCATTGGACAATGATGGCAGTGCTAGACCCACTATCTGAAACGATGTTTTAGTTTTCCTAATGATCTGTATAGTAAAGTTGCCATTCATTCTGCTGTATGATTGTGTCTGCTAAGTACAGTTGATGACAGAGTATAGCTGGGCAAATAACGAATTTTTTTTGGTTTGGTAGCTGAACCAAAAAATAATAATTTTTGTTTAGGACCAAACAAAATGTTTCATTTGATCTTAAATGAAATGTTTGGGGTTTTTTGAACTGTTTTAAATAGAAATGAAATAAATTTCTAAAAATAAGTAGTTCCAAATAGAAAAAATCTAAATCTTTTATTTCAAAATGTCAATAAAAACGTTTCAATTTTTTCAGAATTTATTTTGACGGACACAATTCACCAAATGTTTCAGTTGACCCAAATATGCATTTTTCAGCAAAGAAAGTTTCAGCTAAAATTTTTTGCCTAGCTATAGACTGAGGGTCTGGTAGTATTAATGTTTGATTAGTTCACCATTGTTATGGCATATAGGTTGCATTAGTAGGAGCTTGATGGCATATTGGGCTGTATTAGTAGGAGCATTGCCAGCAGATCGAGAAGTGATTATTCCCCTCTATTTGGCACTAGTGAGGCCACATCTGGAGTACTGCATCCAGTTTTGGGCCCCCCACTACAGGAAGGTTGTGGACAAATTGGAGAGAGTCCAGCGGAGGGCAACAACAATTATTAGGGGGGCTGAGGCACATGACTTATGAGGAGAGACTGAGGGAACTGGGCTTATTTAGTCTGCAGAAGAGAAGAGCGAGGGGGGATTTGATAGCAGCCTTCAACTACCTGAAGGGGGGTCCCAAAAAGGATGGAGCTAGGCTGTTCTCAGTGGTGGCAGATGACAGAACAAAGAGCAATGGTCTCAAGTTGCAGTGAGGGAGGTCTAGGTTGGATATTAGGAAAATCTATTTCACTAGGAGGATGGTGAAGCACTGGAATGGGCTACCTAGGGAGGTGGTGGAATCTCCTTCCTTAGAGGTTTTTAAGGTCAGGCTTGACAAAGCCCTGGCTGGGATGATTTAGTTTGGGTTGGTCCTGCTTTGAGCAGGAGATTGGACTAGATGACCTCCTGAGGTCTCTTCCAACCCTAATCTTCCATGATTCTATTCTTATGGTTTAGGCAGGAATTTAATCATAATATGGACTAGAGCCACAAAATTAGATCCAGATGCAGACTTTCAGCTGAAAATTTAGTAATTGGGTTCTAGTTTGGGCTAATTATAGAGAAGTCACAATTTTGAAGTGTGGAATTAGACTTTCTCAGAGTTTGTTGGGGGAAGGAGGGTGTCAAATCAGGGGTTCTCTTTCAGGGTGATCTCTAATGCTCATATTTTCTTTTTTGTCACCTAATTCTAAGTAGCGCAGTATAATTTGTACTTATCCTTTCATGAGATTTGTCTGCACTAGCACTTTTGTTGGTAAAACTTCTGTTGGTTCAGGATGTGAAAAAAAACCACCCCCAGTGACCAACAAGTTTCACCGACAAAAGTGCCGGTGTGGACAGCGCTACATCAGTGGGAGACACTCTTCTGCTGACATAGCTACCACTGTTTGTTGGGAGTGGTTTAATTATGCCACCTGGAGAGCTCTCTCCTGCCGGCATACAGCGGCCAAGGAGACCTTACAGCGGCACAACTGCAGCAGCACAATGTAGACATAGCCATTGTGTGAGACAGGAAACTTCAGTAAACTGCCCTGGTTGCCTTTGTGTAAATTGATGCTAAATCCTCTGAGCCCTCCTGCAGCCACAGAGTCTAAAATTCAGTAATCCCAATATGGTTCCACTATATTATGGGTGAGGAAGAAGCAGTCCCTTGTGCACCATGACACTCAGGCTATGTCTATACCACAAGCTCTGCAGCAGCACAGCTGTGCCACCATAGCGCTATAGTGTAGATGCTTGCTAGAGCGATGGAAGGTGTTTTACCATTATTATAAATTCACCCCCTCGAGAAGCGGTAGCTAGGGCAATGGAAGAATTCTTCTGTTGACCCAGTGGCATCTATATCAGGGCTTCGAGTGACTTAACTATGTCTCTGAGGGGTGTGAATTTTCACACCCCATAAGCGCTCTAGCTAGGTTGACCTAAGTTTTCTTTGTAGACCAAACCTAAGATCTGTGGTAGCTACCTCTCTTCACAGGACATACAAAGAAAAATCAATCATTCAATTAACCAATCAATTTGCAGACACCTAGTAGATAAGGTGATAAATAACACCCAGCATGGATTTGTCAAGAACAAATCATGTCAAACCAACTAATAGCTTTCTTTGACAGGGTAACAAGCCTTGTGGATTCGGTGGGGGGGGGGGGGAGAAGCAGTAGGTGTGGTATATCTTGACTTCAGTAAGACTTTTGACACTCTCTTGCATGACCTTCTCATAAACAAACTAAGGAAATACTAGATGGAGCTACTAAAAGGTGGGTACATAACTGGTTGGAAAACCATTCCCAGAGAGTAATTATCAGTGGTTCACAGTCAAACTGGAAGGGCATATCAAGTGGGGTCCAGCAGGGATCAGTTCTGAGTCCAGTTCTGTTCAATATCTTCATCAGTGATTTAGATAATGGCATAGAGAGTCAAGCTGGGAGGGGTTGTAAGTGCTTTGGAGGATAGGATTAAGATTCAAAATGATCTGGACAAACTGGAGAAATGGTCTGAAGTAAATAGGATGAAATTCAATAAGGACACATGCAAAGTACTCCACTTAGGAAGGAACAATCAGTTGCAGTCATACAAAATGGGAAATGACTGCCTAAGAAGGAGTACTGCTGAAAGGGATATGGGAGTCATAGTGGATCACAAGCTATATTCTGAGTCAACAGTATAACACTGTTGCAAAAAAAGCAAACATGATTCTGCATTGTATTAATAAGTGTTGTAAGCAAGACACGAGAAATAATTCTTCCACTCTACTTCATGCTGATATGGCCTCAATTGGAGTATTGTGTCTGGTTCTGAGTGCCACATTTCAGGGAAGATGTGGACAATTTGGAGAGAGTCCAGAGAAGAGCAACAAAAATGATTAAAGGTATAGAAAACATGCCCTATGAGGGAAGACTGGAAAAAAATGGTTTTGTGTAGTCTAGAGAAGAGAGGACTGATGAGGATACTTAAAAGTTTTCAAGTTTACAAGTGTTACAAGGAGGAGGGAGAGAAATTGTTCTCCTTAACCTCTGAGGATAGGACGAGAAGCAGTGGTCTTAAATTGCAGCAAGGGCAGTTTAGGTCAAACATTAGGAAAAACTTCCCAAATGTAAGGATAGTTAAGCACTGGAATAAATTGCCTAGGGGGGTTGTGGAATCTCCATAATTGGAGATTTCTAAGAGCGGGTTAGAGAAACACCTGTCAGAGATGGTCAAGATAATACTTACCCCTGCCTGCCTTGAGTGCAGAGGACTGGACTAGAAGACCTCTTGAGGTCTCTTCCAATCCTGTGATTCTATGAAAAATGGCAGGTGCTTGGAAAATGTATTCACAGCCATCGTAGAGCCATTGGCCAAAACCTCCCGGAGATGAGAGAACAGTGGGCCATGATTACTGCAGTCATGGTTTTGCTGCAGAAGAGCCCTGTGCCCTCAATCCAGATTGTGGGGGGAATTCTATTTCTCTTCAACTTTTGTGAAGGATTTGGAGATAGCCCAGAACTCTGCCTTTAATTTTATCCCAACAATCTGTCATATATTCTGAACAGCACAAATAGAATTTTACTATCAGATTCTGCTATCAGATTCTGCATTCTCCATAAAGTTCAGTATTTCTATTTCTTTAGAAATTTTATTTCTTATTCAAAAAGTTCAGTTTTGAATAGATTTCATGCCATGGATCCACTGTGTTCCATCCATCCTTTTTGTTTCCCATCGATCATGTGAACAACTTGTGTAATCATGGAAATGAAATCAAAGTTGCAAAGACTCAGGATTTGAAAAGCCTGATTAAATATAGTACGCTGCCATATGCTGAAATCCAAAAGATGTTCTTACTGACTGACAGTTCTAAATAGTTTTCAATTAAATGTCCATTATTTAATGTAACCCTATGTACTCCGTGAGCCACAAAAGTGCCATGTTTTATAGAGTCCTTCCAACCATGATATTGCAGTTTATTTCCAAAGAAAGGGAGGTTAAACATATGAATTATTAAATTCTTTCAGATGTACCCTTCATAAAAAATTAAGATTGAAAAAACCAACATGAACTTTCACCCAAAATGCAAACTGAACTTAAAGAAACTTTCCTCCATGGATATTTGAGTCATATTAAAGGAAATAAGTCATGTTTGTGCACACTCCATTTCTCAGAATTAGTCCAGAACAGTTGTGCTGTTTATAATTGGCATCTATTGGTCATGGACCCATCAAAGGAGCACCCAAATGATCTGTAGATTTCTTGAAATGAAGATCTTCCCATAAGTAATATCTTAAAGGGAATATGCTATCAAGCCAGACATTTCTAAAATTCCTCTTAACCCTATATATGAAAATTTTCAGAAAGTCAAAGCTATTAAATTATCTACAGAGAATTTCCCCTCTGTATTGATTTCCTCAAAATTAGGACAGTTCTCCTTTGTTATAATTAGCTGTTGTCCATGTGGGCCAAGTCCTGGGGCACAATATGCAGAGGTCAGAAGAGAGAGGGACAAGGGATACACTAATATTTCACATGAATTGTTAGTGTTTTAAATTGAAAAGAATAGTTATTTTAGAAGAAGAATGATTCAGAGCATGCTAAACTCACTTTTTGTCATGTCAGTTCCAGTAGTTATTGCAATGAAATTTGATTGGAAATGGATTCATTTTCTGTTACAAAGCACAGTAGAAACCAGAACAAGAGGTGAACTTATCATTCATTTGTTCTTAATTCATGTGTATATTGCCAAAAGTGGGCTAGGGATTTAGGAAGCAAGGAAGGAGTGACGATCTGTATTTTATCTTCAAGACAAAACAAAGGAAGAGGGGAGGGTTCCAGGGAAAGCAAGTAATTGAGAGGTGCTGTTTAGATAGGCCTTGATACTTTCATTTTTATTTAATTTTCTTCTATCCACTTATCTTGACAACTCTTTCTGGAGGGAAGTCTGAGGATTATAGGCTTGTGAGAGAAATGTGCTTTAAAGGAGGAGTCCGGAGTATAATCATAGAAGACTGACTCTGGGAATGGGTGATAAGTGCAGAGGGTTTCTTGGTAGCAAACAAGGAGGCAAGTGTAGGAGGACACAAAGTAGATATTAGTCATCCAGTTTGAATTGAAATGTGAAGCGGATACAAAGTTAACTGGATTAAAGACAAAATAATGTGAATGCTTGATAATGCAGCTCTAAATGAATTCAATTTCTTTGACATAATCTTTGTTATGCAGGTTTTCGTTATATTGGTCGTATACTGTACAAACATGTTTTAGCCATTAATTTATTACACATCTAAATATGATTCAGCTAATGGGGAAAACTGGTTGATCCAGTATTCCATTCTCCATCTTGCATATGTATGACATTCCAGACTGCAATCCAGATGAATGAGGGACTGTCATCATCTGTCCTGCAACCTTGGGTATCTTACAATGGTTCGCTGTTGTAAGTCCAAACCTGGGCCCCTCTCAAACAGCAGGCAGGTCACACCAGCTGCAGCCTGCCAGCACACTCCAATCACATGCTAGCTTCCACCAGCCTGGGTTATTATTTGCAGAGTGACCCCAACATTCTCCCTGTCCCAAATTTTCCTCCTGGACAGTCCATGTATTGGAGGTCCATTGCCCATGTAAGAGGTCAATGTACAACAGTTTGCTACTTTAATTGAAGTTACCCCCACAGTTCAGTTTAAAGACAACACTGAATTAGTTTATTTAACTACAAGGAGATAGGTTTTAAGTGAGTACAAGTATAAGGCATTAAAGCCAGAAATGGTTACAAGAGAAATGAAGATAAAATGATTTCTAGTAACTAAATTTAAACTAGACTTAGCTCAAGGTAAAATTCTTACCACAGGTTCCCAGTAACATTGCTATCCAAATTTTCAAGTCAGGATCTGCCCTCAAAGTCCAAAGGGCTTGTTTCTTCTCTCTTCTTTGATGAAAGAGAGAGATGGATAGGGAGAGAGACCCTGGGGTGTTCCCTTTGAAATGCACTTTCCTGAGAGTTACTCTTAGAAAAAGTTCATTCCCGCTGTGAGAATGGAGACAAGGAGTCTTGTGATGAAAGAGGTTCCATGCTGTTGTTTGCTAAAATGTGGATCAGTATGTTCCAGCACCTTTGCTGTGTGAAAGACCTTGTTTACTACTTAAATGTAAATTGAAGTAAGCACACATTCCTTTGTTTAAGATAAACCTGCTTAACCACTGCTGCCTAATTGGGGCTCTGGGTTTGAACATGTACTACCAACATCATTCAGGGGGAATTCATAACTTTATATATAACGTTGCTACATACAGTGTACCATGATATTATTGACTAGTGAGGTATCACAGGGGTGCATTCAGTTGCAATATGTGGTTGCTAATAAATATTACACATGGATATGTGATAAACTTCAATGTTGACAGATTCAGTGGTTAGGAAAATGTTGTCACTTTTTACTTTGGGAGATTTCTCCCAAAATTATTTATTTAATAGTTAAATTAGAATTAGTGAACTCGCATACTAAGTCTGGGATTTACAAAGGAGCCCAAGGGAGTTAAGCACCCAGTCATACAATGGGATTTGGGTGCCTAGCTTTCATAGTCTCCTTTGAAAATCCCAGCCAATGGGAATATTGTTTTGATCATTTTTCAAGAACCTGTTAATATATGCTGTACAGTTTCCATTTTTCATTAACCTTCTTCACGTACACAGTTGTAACATGGGCTAGATAGAAAATTGGACCTTTCTCTGAACATTCTGCTGGTGTTGTAATTACATGACTGTCTCAATCTCCT
The DNA here is from genome assembly GCF_028017835.1 of Emys orbicularis. NCBI lineage: Eukaryota > Metazoa > Chordata > Testudines > Emydidae > Emys > Emys orbicularis. The sequence goes on along the minus strand of NC_088688.1, from coordinate 96,725,393 downwards.
GTGATTATATAGAACTGTCCACACTGTTGGAAGTATTATTTATCAGTTATTGAAATGTTGAAAGCAGATTTAACTGCATCAGTTTCTGGCCTTGTCCAGAATGTTAATTAGCATAAGCCAATAAAGTTATTTTTCTGCTGAAGCCTGTTTGGTACAAACATATCTATCAGAAAATCAAATCACCTTTTTCACTCCAGAAGGAATTCTGAATAGTTTTACAGAACATATTGAGGGATCTGCCTGGAACAGTTCTGCCAATTTGAATTGAAGTTTCCCTTATGCACTTGATTGTGTAAGCATGTGTGCAATGAATTTACTCCATTGTCAGATACTATATTTATAGATTCAGGACTAGTTTTAAGTCCGTGCAATTTCAGTAAAATCACTGGAGAGAGCTACAGTAGTCTAACACAATAGAGAATCAATCCTACAGTAGTAAACTTGTAATTTTATAAAGCAAATATAGTTCGTATTTGACAAATTGAATATGAGTCAACAAGATGATGCAGTTGCAAAACAGGCTAATATAATTCTGGGAAGTATTAACCTGAGTGTTGTATGTCAGACATGGGAGGTAATTGTCCTGCTCTACTTGGCACTTATGAGACCTCAACTGGAGTAGTGTGTCCAATTTTGGGTGCCACGCTTTAGAAAAAGTGTGGGCAAATTGGAGAGTCCACAGGAGAGCAACAAAATGATAAGTTTTGGAAAGCCTGACCTATGAAGAAAAGTTAAAATTGGGCATGTTGTTGTTCTTGGGAAAAGACGACCCGAGGGGGGGCTTGATCAGTCTTCAAATGTGGAAACAGCTGTTCTAATTGTAATTGTAATGAGTTGATCTCCATGTCCATTGAAGGTAGGAAAAAACATAATGGGCTTTTAATCTGCAGCATAGGAGATTCAGAAAGTTTGGAGTGACTTTCTAACTATAGTGGCAGTTAAGCTTTGGAACAGGCTTCCAAGGGAGGTTGTGGAATCCCTATCATCTGAGGTTTTTAAGAACAGATTGGACAAACATCTGTCAAGGAGTGTCTAGGTTTACTTGGTCCTGCCTCAGCACAATGGGCTGGACTTGATTACTCCTTCCAGGCCTGCATTTCTATGATTCTAGGAGTTTGTTGTTTAGATTTCAGTCTGATACAAACTGCACACCAAAGGCTACCCTCCAAAGCTATAGGAGCAGTTCACGAATATTTAAAAACAAGAGAACCTATGTGATACAAAGTAAAAATGAACTAAACCAGCAGCACTTCTTCCTACCACATCATTTTCACTAGTCATGTGACTTACACAGCTTAAAACTCCCTGAAAAAATTCCTACCCAGTGTTAGGCTTTGCCATGTGGCCCAAAAGTCAACAGATTCAGGTTATTTTGGATCCTAGGGAAGCAGAGTATTTCAAAGGAGGGAACCCTTCCCAGAGACCACTCAGCTAGCAGCTTCCTTTATAATGATGGGGAATCAAACACAAGGACCTCTGCTGATATGGCTATGACAATATGTCATGGAAAGAGAGAAGCAGTCTCTTAAGTCTCAAACTATCCAAGGCCTTATAGGTCAAAAAAGCCCTTTTAAACTCTAGAAACCAGTGGGCAGCCAGTGAAGATCACAGAGCAGAGATAATATGTGCTGTCATTGAGAGTCACCATTTAGCACAAGGGCTGCTATATTCTGCATCAGCTAAAGCTTCAGTAGATTTAATGTATTGCCCCATGTAGAGTACTTTGCAGTAATCCAGTCTCAAGGTGGCAAAGGCATGGATCATGGTACTAAGAGCAGCATCTGAAAGAAACAATCACAGCGTTCTGGCTAGGGACCAATGGTTATAAAAAAAAGCATTCATGGACACTGATATACAACACATTTTATTTTATCTGCAGTTCATTTTCACTAAATGATCTGCGTTTTTAAAGTGATCACATTCATTTTAATAATGCAATACTGTGACAGTTGTCTGGGAGTTTGACCTGAGAAAGGACTTACACACATTAGTAACCCTGATTTTTCCGCTGAAAATTCAAGAAACACCATTTGTGTTGTGTGCCACTTAGTATTAAGATATATCTACCAAAACTGCTTATGCTTGTTTTGTTTTTTTTCCTTCAGAGGTATTTCAGATTTTGTGATACAAAGTTTGTGTCATTTGAGGGTGACTAAACTACACAGCTAGAGTGCATAGGCATCTACATAAACAACCCTGTAATATTGAGATATCCTTGGAGATCTGGATAGATATTTAAATATATTGTAACATCTGTGTGACTTGACAAGTGATACTTAAATGATAATTCACAATTCAGGGCTAATGAAAAGATTAATCCTTTCTCTCGACCTGAAAATAAATTTCTTTAATGTTAATGTATTCTGTGTCACAATGATCTCAAAAAAGTTTTGAAGTTTGTGGACTGAACATTTTTATTGCCATTAATTACAGATACATTTTCAAAATGTTTCTTAATCTGGTTCTCATTGACTAACATGCTTCCACTTTCATCTTTAACAACTTTGATTTCATCAATGTCTTTAGTTCTCTGGTCATGGGTGTTTGCCAGTCCATATTTTTTTTTTTTTTACTCACCCTTCTTCATTTCAAGATTGTAATATAAATCTGGGGAAATACACACATGACTTCAGCATATACACTAAAGTGCTTGAGGAGGTCTCTTTCCTGCTCTGATCATAAAAAGCTTGCAGAAAGGGCTCTCCAAAAGTTTGGAGTGGAGTTGATAGAGCAGAAAAACAACACCCAACACTCCTCCTCAACTCAGAGTTTATCTGACATGCCCCCGAAAGCAACATCTAGGCAGAATTGGGCCCAACAAGTGTACGTATTAGTGAAACTCATTTGCTTTGCAGATTTCCTCCGCTTAGTGGCAGATCATGTGATGTTATCTACTCCTGCTTGATAAGGATTAATAGAGATTAGTAATAATTTATGCTGCACTTTTGGAGACTATAATTTTCAAAAGAAATTAGATGGTTTTTTCTACTTTTGAGAAAATATTAGCCAAAAGAGGTTTATAGTTTTGCATCTGCTGTGTACCTGGTAATCCCGGGCACCTCATGCTGGCATAAAAAGCAAAACAAACTTTATCAGTATCTTAATGTTGATGCAAAACACAGGGTCCCCCGCCCCCCAATTCATCTACTACTATGGTTTTCCCCACACCACATCTTTTATTTAATCCACATCACAGAAATACTCAAACAAGCAAGCTTTAAGTGTTTAAGTTCTTAAACTTACATTTTATACCAAATATTGCTCAGCATCACACCGCTGAGGTATGGCATCTGGTTTAAATATCAACTCATATTAACTCATCAAATATTAACTCATGGTGACTGGCTAAATATCAAACAGTTATTATCTATGCCTAAAGTATGTAAGTAATGTCATGTCATGTGGGTGTTAACCATATCGGGAATTGCATAATTAGACACATCAATTTCTGCTTGAAAGTATATGGAATAAATGCACATCCTTGGAATCATTTGTTCAGACTGTTAAATTAACCCTATCATCTAGAATATAGTGAGCAAAATATTCTGTACTCTTAAAATAAAAAGTTAGGTATTGATTGTAAATCTCCCTTCTACCATGATGCCTATAAAGCACTTGATAATGACTAGGCAGCTGGTATGATGTGGCTCCTACTTATTACACTTAATTTTCCTCACTGTTGTGTTACCATCAGGGCCGGCTCCAGGCACCAGCTGAGCAAGCTGGTGCTTGGGGCGGCAGATTGTTCAAGGCGGCATTCTGCCCAATCCTAAGGCGGCACGGCCGCTTTTTTTTTTTTTTGTTCCACTCCAGCCGCCCTGTAGGGGGCGGTGGCGCGGAGAACCAGAGCGCCCTGCAGGGCAGTCCTCTTCCTTCCCTCCCCGCCGAGCGGAGCCCTCGCGGCAGGCAGCGGGAGGGGCCGCGTGGCAGTGCCCCTGCTGTAGCCCTGGCCGCCCCCTTCTTTCTCTCTCCCACCCGCCCCCCCCCCCCCCCCCCCCAGCCGGTCCCCCTGCACCCGCGCTTTGGCCACACCTCAGGTTTTTTGTTTGTTTGTTCTGGCTGCCCCATTTTTTTTTTTGCTTGGGGCGGCCAAAAAGCCAGAGCCGGCCCTGTTTACCATATTCTTTTATTGTAAGTTGTTGGAGAAAGGACTCTCCTTTTGTTATATGTGTACGGTGCCAAGCCAAATGTGGGTTAGGGCCTCTGTGTTACTGCAGTAGAAATATTTAATAATAATCAGACCAGTTATTTTAATTAGCGTTACATTTTATCCTCAGATGAGAGTTGCAGTCATCCATTCACTCAGGGGCCTTCAGTTATATTTCAGGTAGGCCATTACGCTATTTCCCTGTGAGACTCCACATAGGCGTTAAGGATCTGGACTGTGGCCTAAAACAGTCAATTCAGTTCAGAACAGTTTCCATAGAGGCCATCGTTGTTGTTAGCAACTTGTGTGCTCCAAGCTTGAGGATGCTCCCTTCTCCCGCCAGTCAAAAAAAAAAAAATAGATGGCAGGCTGTTCCAGGAATAGAGAATGATGGGATAACTGTGCTTCTGTCCTGTCACTTCTGTGGTGTTGTCCCTCTCTCTTTCTAAGAAAGGTGATAACTTTTATTCCACAATAGACATCAAGGGAAAGTTTTACTTTGACATTTCAGTTTTGAAACTTTCATGAGGTATGCTCATTCGCTCAGTTTTATAGTTAGAAATTCCATGGTTCAGTATGTTATACAACACATTGTGCCTTTTTAATTTCATTGTAGAGAGCAGTTATGCATAACAGAGATTGGATTTTTAGCAGTACCTAGCCTGGTGAAACCAGGCCCCTCTCTCCAAGGGATTTAAAGATGGGTTGGCTGTGCACAAACCACTCCAGATGGAATCCCATTAGGAAAAACAGTGGCATACGTGATAGGAACCTTAGAAACATACATTGCATGAAATAAATAATTTCTATTAGTGCTTTTGTTGCTGTCGTAACTCTGACTTGCTGATACTGAATGACTGAATCATTCGGGAGTTCAGTCCCCACTGTACTTTAACATTAGAGTTAAAAGCCTGTACATTATCTTGTTATTGAAGGAAATGTTTTCCTTCTGATAGGATTAGTTTTAAACCATTACACACATTTTTTTCTCTGTTTTGAATATTGTAGAAATATTACATATTATGCCAAATAAAACACCTGGGCTAGCAAACCATCTTATTTTGTTACTTCCTTTACAGTAATTTATGTAAGATGTAGTGAAACTACTATATGGAGCTCAAAATATAAATTTGGGTTGTCATGGATACACACATGAAGAGGCTTTCTTTATAAATTTATTATGAGTCTGACAATTTATTTTTAGTACATAACAGTAGTTTCTCCCAAAGAGAGAGATGATGTAACGAGGTTCATTATTGTTACTCTTATTAAACCTAACTACATTGCCCTTTTCTTTTTCTGCTCACAATTCAAAGATATTTTAAAGCCTACAGGCGCACTGTATTGTTTGATGTCAAAATGGCTGATCAGGGCTCTAGGGTTTTCTTTCACTTACTTGATTCCTTGTGTGCCAATGAGCCAAAGATGCTCAAAGTGTAAATTGTATATTGTTTACAAACAGTTAGCAGGTTAAAGTGCTACTGTAAAATAATCCAGCAGGAAAAGGCATGCTTTTGGATTTGCAAATGTTCCAACTGCTGTTTGCTGCCTTAGTAATTAAATTAGACGAGGTATACAACATAAAGCTGCATGAGCTAAATAATTTATAGAACTTTCTCATGTCAGTAAATAACTTCTAGTGCTGTGTGTTGTACTTTACTTTACATATGCAATGAAGTACAACATGCACTTTGTTCAATATGCTGTTCTCTTTTATTTCTGAAAAATATTGGTTAATCAAATAACAGGAATCTTGATGAGGGATTATTATATCAGAGAGAAAATGGGGGAGAATCAAAAGAGGAATTCAATAAGGATAATTCACAATAATAAAAAGAAAAATAAATTAAGGAAAAACAGGACTCCTTTAAAATTTACCTCTTTTAAAACACATAATGGAATTACAGCTTACTTAGTAAGTGGCCTCTTTTGTGGGTATTTAAGTATCAGAATAAAAAAAACTCTTAAAGAAAGGAAGGAATTGAGCAACATTATTTGAAAATCAGTGAGGAGCTACACAAGTAGCAGAAAAATACACACACACAAAAATCAGACTGGTTATTTGGGTTGCGTTTTAAATACAGAATTCAGAGTGGTAGCCGTGTTAGTCTGTATCAGCAAAAAGAACGAGGAGTACTTGTGGCACCTTAGAGACTAACAAATTTATTTGAGCATAAGCTTTCATGGGCTAAAACCCACTTCATCGGATCTCTTGTGTGGACTGGTCCAGGCTGAGTTTGATGGTGGGATAGAAATTGTTGAAATCATGGTGGAATTCCTCAAGGGCTTCTTTTCCAAGAGTCCAGATGATGAAGATGTCATCAATGTTGCGCAAGTAGAGTTGGGGCGTTAGGGGATGAGAGCTGCGGAAGCGTTGTTCTAAGTCAGCCATAAAAAGTTGTGGATGAGGACACCCCATCATCTCAGGCATTGGCACCCTGACAACATGTTTGTCTGGCTATGTAAACTCTCTCCTCAGGCCCTATGCTACCAGCACTCCTAGCTATCTTCGAGACACCACTGACTTCCTGAGGAAACTACAGTCCATTGGTGATCTTCCAGAAAACACCATCCTGGCCACTATGGATGTAGAAGCTCTCTACATCAACATTCCACACAAAGATGGACTACAAGCCGTCAGGAACAGTATCCCCGATAATGTCACGGCAAACCTGGAGACTGAACTTTGTCCTCACCCACAACTGTTTCACATTTGGGGACAATGTTTACCTTCAAGTCAGCGGCACTGCTATGGGTACCTGCATGGCCCCACAGTATGCCAACATTTTTATGGCTGACTTAAAACAGCGCTTCCTCAGCTCTCGTCCCCTAACGCCCCAACTCTACTTGTGCTACATTGATGACATCTTCATCATCTGGACCCATGGAAAAGAAGCCCTTGAGGGTTCCATCATGATTTCAACAATTTCCATCCCACCATCAACCTCAGCCTGGACCAGTCCACACAAGAGATCCACTTCCTGGACACTACAGTGCTAATAAGTGATGGTCACATAAACACCACCCTATACCGGAAACCTACTGACCGCGATACTTACCTACATGCCTCCAGCTTTCATCCAGACCACACCACCCATTGTCTACAGCCAAGCTCTAAGATACAATCACATTTGCTCCAAACCCTCAGACAGAGACAAACACCTACAGGATCTCTGTCAAGCATTCTTAAAACTACAATACCCACTGCTGAAGTGAAGAAACAGATTGACAGAGCCAGAAGAGTACCCAGAAGTCACCTACTACAGGACATTAAGGATCTACAATCTATCCTGAAGGACGATCCCTCACTCTCACAGATCTTGGGAGACAGGCCAGTCCTTGCTTACAGACAGCCCCCCACCCTGAAGCAAATACTCACCAGCAACCACACAACAAAAACACTAACTCAGGAACCTATCCTTGCAACAAAGCCGGCTGCCAACTCTGTCCACATATCTATTCAGGGGACACCATCATAGGACCTAATCACATCAGCCACACTATCAGAGGCTCGTTCACCTGCACATCTACCAACGTGATATATGCCATCATGTGCCAGCAATGCCCCTCTGCCATGTACCTTGGCCAAACCGGACAGTCTCTACGCAAAAGAATAAATGGACACAAATCAGATGTCAAGAATTATAACATTCAAAAACCAGTCGGAGAACACTTCAACCTCCCTGGTCACACGATTACAGACCTCAAAGTCTCAGTACTCCAACAAAAAAAACCCTTCAAAAACAGACTCCAACAAAAAACTGCAGAATTGGAATTAATTTGCAAACTGGACACCATTAAATTAGGCTTGAATAAAGACTGGGAGTGGATGGATCATTACACAAAGTAAAACCTATTTCCCCATGCTAATTTTTCCCCCTACTGTTTCCCACACCTTCTTGTCAACTGTTGGAAATGGGCCATCCTGATTATCACTACAAAAGTTTTTTTTTCCTCCTGCTGATAATAGCCCACCTTAACTTATTACTCTCATTATAGTTAGTATGGCAACACCCATTTTTTCATGTCCTCTGTGTGTGTGTGTGTGTGTGTATATCTTCCTACTGTATTTTCCACTGCATGCATCCGATGAAGTGGGTTTTAGCCCACAAAAGCTTATGCTCAAATAAATTTGTTAGTCTCTAAGGTGCCACAAGTACTCCTAGTTCTTTTTGTTAAATACAGAAGTAATTTTAAAAACAAATGTTTTTATGCAAATACATTGCATCAGGATCTATTCACTGTCATTTTCTTGATTTCCCCATCTCCCCTCCCGTCCTTCCCCACCCCAGCATTTTAAGTTATTCTCAAAAACAAAATAAAAATTGCAAATTAACTTGCAGGCTGTGGCATAATGGCACACACAGAAGAATGAGCCTCTCTTCCATTAAAAAATCACTAGGGCTATTTTCTCTAAATTTAAAAAGTAAAGTATGTGTTCTATTGACAACAGGAACTTTAAGCATAACAGGATAGGGGGCATAAAGCATGGTGTCAACAAAACCATCTAAATCAGTTCATTTTCCTGGAAGTGGGCACATAAATCACAAAGGAGAGAGATTCTGTCCTATGTTATTAAGTAGTGCTAAACGCATTTAAGTAGAGAACCAAATCTCAAACTCATGGGGGAATCTGTCCTGGTAGGCATAATGCATTGTTTACTTTATATAGCCATTTGTTAACAGAATATAAAATGGGATTCACAGAAATAAGAATTCATTTGTCCCTAAAAATTCAGAGTCATAGTGATAATAGAAGTAGGGCTTGAATTTACAGGCTACTTAGACCAGGATTCTTTGCTCACAGAGCAGCCCCAGTGACTACAATGTAAATACTCAATAAGGACTACTCTCATGAATAGAAGTTTCAAGGTCAAGCCCATAGGATTGTCATGGCATAAAACCTGCAACAAATGTTCTCATTTTTCTCCATAAGATAGAAAGTAATTTTATTAGGTTTATTTAATGCTATAATTATGGAGGCACCTGTTGTGATTTAATTGAGTTTTGCACTTAAAGCAGGGATTCAGCATCTTACGTATGGAAAAATAGACTGTCCATCTCAAAATTTAGAGCACTTACTCTTTGATTATAGAATGAATTTTCTGAAACTTTTCAAGTAAATCTATGTATTAGTTTAGTAGTTAATATTTATTATAAAATAGATCCGTTAAGAAATGTATTAGACAGCATCAGAGAGAGGTTTTATAATAGCAATAAGACTTAGACATAGTGAGATAGTAGAAATCATATTTTTAGGATGTTTACAAAAAGCAATAGAGTAAGTGAAATTACATTTTTCCCAACTGATCTACACCAATTTCCTTTTCTTTTGCCCTGTTTTCTTTCCTTTTTTTTTTTCTTTTCATTTTGGTTGCTACAACCAATCAGTCTGTCTTCTCATTAGAGAAGCAAACAAGCACTGTGTGGACTAATATGCATCAAGGTTGGTGACATGACTGTTTTAAATGAATGAATTTATTTAGTCTATGAGGAACAGCATTATAGCACCATTGTTGTTCCATAAGCTAAATTAGAAGGATAATTTGAGAGTTTCTTTTGCAAATCAGTATTACACCACATTTTGTTTAATTTCTGATTTAAAAAATTAAAACCTTATTAACATGGAATTATTATTACCCTGCACACATTGCAGAGGATTACACACAGAAGCACTAAGTAAATAGGCCCCATAAGTAATACATTTCAAAAGAAGGCTTTGGGAATATGACTAATAGCTCTTAAAAACAAACCAATTTTATTGAAGTTTAAAAATGTGAAATTTACATGTTGTAGTAGAAAAGATCATTTCTGAGTTTAATTGCTGATCCCCTGACTTCCATGGCTTGGGTCCTGCAAAAAACTGAGCTATACTGTCTACATATAGATTTTTAGAAGAAAATTTTTTCAAATCCTTAAAAAGCAAATTTCTCCTAAAAAACCACCAGTAATGGAGCCTCTTTTGCCTTTACTAATAGGAAATGCTGTTGTTACTGGAAAATTAGACATGCTAGTGATCCACTGTTCAATTCCAAATAGGGTGTTACTGTCACAGTGGGAATCACACAGACATAAGCAAGCACAGATCTTTCAAGGGTCTTGTTATGTGTCGTACCAACTGTTATGTTCACAGCACACAAACAGAGAAATTGCAAGGTCACAGTCTTTTATTTCTTAAAATCCAGAACCGCAGCACACAAGAACCAAAAACAGAGAGAGCGCTAGCTGTTCCATAAGACAGAGAGGCACAACTCACTACACTGTGCTTTAGGCTTGCTCTTTGCAGACTGATTCCTGAAAGACCCAGATCACATGCTTCCCTACGGGGCCCCCTTGCCTGCAAGCGGGACTAGGAATCCCCCTCCCCCCCCCAAATGTAAAGTGATATTTGATCATTTTAACTCAGTTTTCAATATGCTATACCAGGTTACAAAATGGAATTAGAAATAGTCTGTGGTGTAAGGCAGTGTGGTTCATTTCTGTGTTTCCAGTTCTCCATGTGACTGATGTTTTGTATAGGGTTGGGAGGACTTCTGGTAATTCAATGCTCACAGTTGGTCTCCTCTTGTACCTCCATCTCCCATCATGCCTACAGAACCCTGTCATCTGACAATGGTTAGGCAAGTGGCAAGCTGAGACTACTGCTTATTATGCAAAAACATGCTTGCTTTATTGTTGCTTCATCCCATTGCCATCCACCTAGCTCTTCTGTTTCATGTGCCTATTGTGTCTTGGTATAAACATAGATAATTCATTTTCTGGTGCAGGGACTGTCTTTTTACTACACGTTTGAATGGTGTTAGGCCTAAAGGGGCGCTGATCTTTGATTTGGGTCCCCTAGCTGCTACTGTAATACACACAAATAATGATTGAAAAAGTAATTTCAGAAACATTTTCCAAGGTATAAAAAGGACTTTCTTGTTATGGTTTTCCATGATACCCAGAATTTGTGTCACTATCCAGGTGTGTTTATAGTTTTTTTTAATGACAAGACCTATATATTTCTCCAGCGTGCACAAGTGCAGGATGTAGGGAAACATGTATCAGTGTTAGATGTGCGTAACAAATTGTAAAATTTTGAATACGGAATTTGTTACAGATGTAAAGTTGAAGTCCATAGAACTCAGTAAGGTTTCATAACAGTTCAAAAAGATAAAGTATTTTTTTTTTAAAATTACAATGGTCTTATTTCATAATTTAGTTAACTCTAATTTTTTTCGTATTTTCCTTTTGTTTATTTTATAAGCTTTATGATCTGAATCTCCCTTTTAGTCTTTTGATGTTTTGCGAAGAAAAAATATCAGCTGCTCCAGCTGGGCCACTTCTTGCTTAGGAGGAGCAACTGTTTCACAGGCCAAGCTTCTTTGCACTAGCTGACAACAGTCACCAGTACTCAAAATGCCCGTGAAGTGTAACGATGGAATGTTAGTAACAGTAACTCTTGAGTGGATTTTAGTTTTCGTCATTGACATCTTTGAAAAACTGACATCTGTCTGAAACATCCATAAAAAGGGTTTTAGTGGTGCTTCCTAATACATAGTATTCCAGGACATCTTTGTAATTAATATTACCATCTTTCTGAAGACTACTTGTAGTTATACTGGTTGTTAGCAATATAACTTTAGGTGAAAGACTGATATTGACAAACTCTCTTCACCTACTCCTAGGTTACTTTTGCTTGTTATATGCAATCCATCACTGCAGGCATTTCCTCTTAAGTATAGGGTTGTTCCTTTTTGTTTCTCTTTGGTGACCGTTTTGTTTACTGGAACAGACCTGTAGCTATATGTATTCTCTGGCAGTATTAATTCATGGAACACACACAAACTCTGTTACACAGCTAACTGAATAACAACCTAGAGGCACTCCTGGGTCAGCTGGTTGCCCTGCTGAATATTAAAGACAGCAAGATGTTAACAGAGATGAGTATCCTCCGGTAGATGAATATTGTGACAGTCAAGGGGAGCAGCAGGCTTCTCCCACCTTCCAATCAAATGAATCTGGGCTGAGTGATAACAGGAGAATAACAAGGAGTCTGGTGGCACCTTAAAGACTAACAGATTTATTTGGGCATAAGCTTTCGTGGGTAAAAACCTCACTTCTTCAGATGCATAGAGTGAAAGTTACAGATGCAGGCATTATATACTGACACATGGAGAGCAGGGAGTTACTTCGCAAGTGGAGAACCAGTGCTGACAGGGCCAATTCAATCAGGGTGGATGTAGTCCACTCCCAATAATAGATGAGGAGGTGTCAATTCCAGGAGAGGAAAAGCTACTTCTGTAATGAGCCAGCCACTCCCAGTCCCTATTCAAGCCCAGATTAATGGTGTTAAATTTGCAAATGAATTTTAGTTCTGCTGTTTCTCTTTGAAGTCTGTTTCTGAAGTTTTTTTGTTCAATGATAGTGACAGGAGAATAGTCAGCTGAGATAAGATGTCTGAGGTGACCATTCTGGGATAAGACACCTTATGTCGTCCCTAATCAACTTGGGGAGAATAGAGATGGTGCAAAAGATATGGGCTATAGGATGTAGCATTGATCCACATGGTCAAGGAGTAGACAAACTAGTTGTAAATGTCTACAAAGTGATGTAGATCATCTTAATAAAATTTTAAAAGCATGGTGTGTGCACAGTTATGGACAAAGAGCAGGTGCCGAATGACCACTTGGACAGGCACTGCTAGATACAGTATAAAGGGAGACTGTGAGCATATGTGTACTGTTTAAATCTCAAACAAGAAGTCAGTTAGCACAGAGCTGGGTAAATTTCTAGGCAGAATCTCTACAAGGAAGTAGAGAGACAGAACAGCTTTAGAGATGGATATTACTGTTTTCCTTATTCTACTAAAATTCCTTGTTCAGTGTTAGAAGAAAATGTAACATTAGCATTTGTAATTCTTTGCTATTGTCATGTGGCACAGGACTCCATTAGAACTAAATGTGACTGTCTACATTTAAATTACTGAGGCAAGTGAGATATATGTTGCAGAAAGTTGTCACTGTCTCTGTCCACTGTCCTTTAAATGCAGAGGAGCTGCTTGCCTAGTGCAAGGCTGTTGCCATTTTGTTTCTCACTTCATATGCATAACAGCACAAGGGAAATCACTGTGTTTCTCTCTCGTGTATGCAAACTTGATATTTGTTTTGCTTTCTTTATTGTGACCTAAGTCATCGAGACTAAAAAAGTTCACTCTTTTTTGATTGAGAAACATGGTAACCTAATGGTTAGAACAAGGAATTGGAAATGAAGTTTACTGGGTTCCATTCCGTGCTCTGCTTATTAATTTTCTGTGTTAATATAGGCATTTCACTTTGACTCTCTCTTTCTCTCTCAATTTACTCATCTCAGAAATTAGGTACTAGATGACCTAACATAAATGATTCACTGGGGAACTTTGTGACTTAATTAAGTGATAAAGAACATTTCAATATTTAGATGAAACGGGACAAGTAAATACAAAGTACTAAATAATAAAAATGAGAGCATGTAATTGCATGAGCATACAAAATGTAACAGACAAGAAATATAAAAATGTCACATGACTGTACACAACAAAAGTCAGAAAAATACTGTAGTACTCGGGTAAGGACTTAGATTCATGGCTAATTAGTATCAATAATGGAAAGGAAATCTAGTTGAGAGGGAAGGGCAGAAAGCATGTTAGAAGCTTAGAAAAGTGACTTCTGAGGGAAAACTGGAACTGACTGTGTATTCTAGAAAAGTATGACGAGCTTTTCAATACACTAAAAGGATAAGCATACAATAGAAATATTCAAATTATTAATGTTAACAGCACTCAGTAATATATAGTTAACAAGGAAACAGCAAAGAGTCTAAACATTTTTGTTCAAATTATATTAAGAGTACATTTTATAAATAGTTAATAGATATTTTCATAAATAGTTAATCAATTGTTAGAGATTGTTAAAATCAAGTTGCTCAATAGGTTGTCTATAACCATGGTCATATGTAACCATTTATTTGTATGTGCTCGTAACACTCTATAATACATGATATTAACGTCTAGATTTAGAACATGTTTGTAACATCAATCATTTATCAACACTTTATGTAGTCTTAATATAACATGACCACCGTGTGTGTGTGTGCGCACGTACATGTATGGGATAGTGAATTTGTGAAACGTCTTAGCAAAGGTAGCAGTAGGAAAGAGCAGCAAAGCCATGTTCCAAAAACACCTAATAGCAAGAGCTGTGCAAAACTTCAATCAATTATTTATTCTAAATCCAAAACACAGGCTGAGTTGCACTTGAGTTACACAAGCTTCAAGTAAATCTGGGCCAATTTGTGTGTTAAGATGGACGCCACATTAAACTTGGGGAGTTCAGATGAGTTTTGTGGCATGTTCACATTTCCAGTTCGTTAGAACACAACTTTCTGGGGATGCAAAAACATGCAAAGCAAAGTGGGAAAAAATGGCTAGCACTGAATCTTGTGAATTTAAATTTAAAGGTACTGAACAAAGATGGTTACTATACCGTATTTGTGAACAATAGCTACTACTTATATACTGCAGGGGTGACCACCCTGTAATACTGGAGGACAATGTTGTCAATAAGAAAACTTTTATTTGATTATGAATTGAAAATGTTTCCTAAACCAAACCCTGTGACTTTTAAACTCAAGCTTCTGAGTCAATCCTGTGACTAAAGGGAGGTGGGCAGGGGAGCCTCAGGAGTTACTCTCTTATGAGCTGCAAGCTTTGAGCAGCTGTTGTCTCTTTTCTGTATCTGCTGCTCAGCAGGTCCCATGCTGACCATGTGCTGCATTACAAGGAGAAGTGAGTTGCTTGGATTGTCTGCTTGCCTGTTGGACTATGAGAGCCCCAGGGAGAGCAGGATAGGATAGGAGCTTGGATGATTCTGCCTGAGCTTACGGGAGTGCCCATTAGCAAAGGATACCCAGGAGAAGGGGAAAAGAGGTGAAGCACAGAAACGGCCAGTTACTCTTCTTTGATTCAGCAGGTAGAGTGCTCTCTGACTTGTGCCAGCTGGAAATAGGGTGACCAGATGTCCTGATTTTATAGGGACAGTCCCGATTTTTGGAGCTTTTTCTTACATAGGCTCCTATTACCCCCCACCCCCGTCCCGATTTTTCACACTTGCTGTCTGGTCACCCTAGCTGGAAACATTTCCCTAGGGACCATACATCAACTGGGGATAGATAGCCAGAGTACAATGCACGCCCTTCTCACACCTGATAGACACCTCTCTCTATGTAGCTCCTGGTGCACGGAGTAAGAGCCAGCTATGCTAACTTGATGTCTGCTGGAAATTTTCCCATGCTTAGAGAGAACTTGATAATGGTGAGGCAGCTGGTGTGCAGAGACAGCTGCCTATCATGCTGACCAGTACTGTCGCATGTCCTTTTGCTCTCCTGTCTGTCTGTCTGCATCCACCTGTTGTCTCTCATCTTGTACTTGGATTGTAAACTCTTTAAGGTAGGGACAGTCTTTGTTCTATGTTTGTACAGAGCCTAGCACAAGGGGTCCAGATCTGTGACTGGACCTACTGGACACTCCCTCCATGCAAAAAATAAGAGGGGAATCTCAAGCAGGGGGCATGCTACTGGCTTCCATTCTATTTGTGGTGACTGAGTGATGCCAAGGGAACAAGAAACAGGACAGTTTGCTCTTAAATATTTGTTAGCAGCAGCCCTTTGATCTTGTTGATATATATATATTTGCCCCCAGGCTAAAATGGTTGGCCACAACTAATATACTGTAACCAGTTTGGATTTTATGGATCGTCAACCATTCTTTCATTTTTTAGTATTCTTATATGTGCTGCTTTCATGTATTGTAGCTAGGGATATGTGCTATAGTAGATGTTTATGAACACAGGATTGTTATGTGAGATTATGGAAATTGACAGAGAAGAGCTTTTAAAAATACTTTCTTTAGGTAACATGGCAACCTTTCTTGTCACTTGGCAGCAACGGAACTTGCCTTAAATTGTTATGATTTTTACCTGGCAATTGACAAAGTAATAGATCTCACTGCAATAGTAGTGCAGTGAATGTGTCTGAAAGGGGGAATGCTCTAATCTGAACAATAGCAACTTTAACATTTAGTGCTGCTATGTTATAACAGCATTTAATAAGATAAAGTCTGACATGATTGTTGCACCTCCATAATCTTCTGACGTAGAGACAAGGAGCCTGGTTTTCAAAAGAACTGATCACCCACAGTTACAACAGAATTCAATGACAGCTGCAGGCATGCACCAGTACAGCTGGTTGAAAATCTTCAATTTGACAATTTTTCATTACAGTTTTGACCAAAAAAGGATCAAAAATCATGAGACCTTTCATGAAAATGGTGTCCCATTTTTCAACCAGCTCTCCTCAACACCTCTGAAAATCATGCCTTTGGAGCTTGATTGTTCACTGCCACCCCCTTAGATTACTTACAGCTATTCAAGGTGTGAGTTAGCTGCTACCAATCAGAATGGTAGCTATCAGTCTATTTATATGACCCTCATCACATCACTGTTATATCTGGGTGCCTCACAGTCACTAATCTATTTATCCTCACAGTAACCCGTGAGATAGGGGAAGTCCTATCCCCATGTTGCAGTTGGGGAACTGAGCCATAGAGCAGATTTAAGTGATTTGCTCAAGGTCACACAGAAAGTCTACCATAGAACCAGAAGCTGACTCTAGATCTCTTGAGTTCCATTCCCGTGCCCTATTCACTTCACCCTCCTCTCTCTTTCTCTCTCTCTCAGGTCTAAATGACTAGACAAGAGGCCAGGTGGTAAAGAAGCAGGCCCATGAAAACAAATGGATGCATACTAAACACTGCACTATATAAAAGCGATGGCTTCTAAGTTGCTGTGTGTATCAGAGGGGCATTTGTAGAGCTCTGTCTCAAGCATTTAAAATGCAGTGGAAGCTAAGATGCATTGGACTTACTATTTTTAGTTTATTAAAACAATCTGTTATATTTTTATTGTGTCTTCTGCTCCATAACCTCCTTAGAGGTTTGTTATCCTACTTTCTTACACAGTGAAGAGAGAGGCAGCATTCTACCATTTTTCCAGTTTCCCTATCTCTAGTGCAATCTGTCCATTTTATTTTTCACCAGGTGCCCAATGAAAAAGCAGACGTGGGGAGGGTTTACGGTGGTGATGGTGTATATGCCTTACCAATGAGCATCCCTGCAGCCTTTTGGAGAAAAAGGTGGGTTATTCAAGGCTGCAGTTTTTCTACTTTCTTTCCATGGCAAACTCCTCATCCCTCAGTTTAACCATTCAACGGCACTTATCTACTACTACTTTCCTAACGCAGACAAAAGGATCATTCTGTGCTCCATTTAAGTACCATGGTATTTAATGTCAAGATTTAGATATGTTCTTTCTGCCTGGTTTCCCCTGTGCCTCTTTCATTGAGCCCTTAAAAGAGTGTCAGGAAATGTTATTGTAACTCATCAGTGGTAGATTTTTACTACTTTTTATGTGTTATGTTTACAGTTCAACTGAAAAAGTAAAGTGCGTGAGCATTTAAACCTGTGCGACATGGGCAAAGGGGCTTGATCACACCCTTTTCCTTTTCCCACTGTGGAGGGGATAAAAAAAAAGTAAAAGTCAGATGCTTTGGCCCAAATTTTGTCAGGAGGAAGGACGTTTGAGCTTCAGGTCCATCATCTCGATAGCCCTTCAACCTCTCAGAAACTCATCAATCTCTGCACATTTAGGACTGCAGATTTAGGATTATGGGTGAGATCTGGGCAGAGCTGTTCTGCTGAATAATTTTTCCGCAAGCCTTGTCTTATTCCATTTCACAATCTGCTCTCAACTTCCCCCTGAATGTGAGTTTTTAGTTGGTGCACAGTTAGAAAACCAACTGGGGCTCAGCTCCTCAGGGAGCCATACCGATATGAAGGGCTGGGGAGGGGGTCAGGAAGGAGCATAGAGGTACTTGGCTTCTGCATCAGGGCACCAGTTTTCTACAGATGTCCCCAGATTTGTAGGCTTTACTGAGGGATCTTGAGACAAACACAGTATGAGGGCCGTCCATGCCTCCACAAAAGTGGGAGGGTGGGGTAAACTATATCCTTGCATCATGTCTTAAAGAGGATAATTCATAGGATCCTCATTGGGAGCCTGATTCAAATACCATGGAACTCAGTGGAAAGCTTCCCATTGTCTTCAGTTGGCTTTGGATCAGGTCCTGAGTTTCCAACTCTCTCAAAGGCTTGCCCATTTAAGACTATGATTTGGGACCACAAATATTGGTTCGCTCTTATTAGTGTGACTCATAGGAACCCATTATAAACCATTATAGACATATAGATACGTATAAAATAGAAAGCTATAAAATGTGCCTATTAGCACAGCCTCACAAAAACAATGTTAATTGAACTGTGCCAAATCCTTAAGGGGTCATTACAATATTTTTGTTCCTTTTTCTTGTTTCTCTCTTTTGGAGACTTTGTCAGCTTTAGCTGTGGAATATGGGAATGATAGGTTTAGATAATTCTGAATAGAGAAACAATGTCCTTAATAAGGAGAGAGATGTGTAAAATGAAACATGAAAATGCCTTAAGTTTGCCAAATGTCCCCAAATTGAATAAATATGATCTACTGTGAGCCTTAGGAGAGGAGAGAGTGAAAATGTTGCTGTTAAAAAGGGGCTGATTATCCCCTTCCATATTCTGATTAAAAGTAACTGGTTATTCCTGTCACATTGGAAAATTCCAACTACCCGAGCCCAAATTGCTGTAAACCTTTATCATTTTAACTAGTCACCAATGTAACCTTTGTTAAAATAAAATAAAATAAAGGGTACTTCACCTTCTGTACTACAAAAGCTAAAGCACATTTTAAGTGTTGTTAATTGGGCAAACCATGAATTATCTCAAATGGGATTCTACCTTACTATAAGTGTTCCAGCATTATACACCTCTTGTATCTGTAAATTATAAAGTAAAAGCAAAATACCCTTATGGGTAGTCAATTATTTTTTGTCAAGGTCCAAATGTATTGGTTAAGGTATACTCAAGGTGCTGACTCCAGAGAAGAAAATAAAAAATGATGATAATAAGTAAAAAGATTTGGGAGGTCTGTTCAAAAGTGTCTGGTGGTCTGGATTTGGCCCGCAGTCTGCCTACCTGTGCCCTTAAGTATTTTCCTCAGAGGACTTCTCTCTCAACAGACCCTTAATTTTTAAAAAGTGCATTATATCAGGGCATAATCCCACTCATTTGCTGATAATTTTCTGCAATATGACAGGGCAATAAAATTTATGTTTCACAATCTCTCTCAATTCATTATGCCAGGTAAATCAAGGAAGTAGTAGTTTTTGTCTTATCAGGCAGAGCTATCTCTCTTCTATCTGAATGTCGGCCCCTCCCCTCATGCTGGTTTATCTCTCCTCACAATGCTTTGTGAAGGAAAGTGGAAGTACCCTATCGCTTGCTTTATTTATATTCTTTCATTCCATTCTGCCATCTCTCACACACACACACACACAAAAAGAAAAAAATCTGAGGAAAAGCAAATGGCTCGGATTCCCTCAGAATGTCTAACCTGCCTGTACTCTGAACAGTGTGAGAAAGAGAACAAGCAGTTCTTACTGCAGGTTTTTTCGTGCAGGCTTTCCCTTTCCTTTAAAACGGTGCAGCCCTCCCCTGAGCAGCAGGCTGATTGCTTCCATTCAGCCACATTTGGTATGCATGAGCACTACTGCTCCAAGACAGGAGGTTGCTTTCTTAAGGAGGATCAGTGGCTAAGGCAAATCCACTTTGCCAGCCTTCCAACCAAGTTCCAGGAAGCATCTGTCCTACGGAATTGCAGGTGTGGACATGATGAAAATGGGATGTCAAAACTGTGGAGGACCATTTGTTTTGTAGGCGTTATAAGGTTTGCAGATCATTTTCCAGTGGAATTTTTAGAGGGTCATGAGTCAAACTGATGCTCCCCGACCACTAAACTGGACCATTCGGAAGCTATGCCATGCAGCTTTTCTCCCATCCGTCAGACTTCTTAAGGTATTGTAAACTGGTCATTTTAATATAAAACACTTATTTTCATCCTCTATTCAGAGTGTTTCAGATTTTGTTACTGGAGGGAATCCAGAAACTTCGCTTTGAATTATTTTTCCTGTCATCTTAGTGCATAAAGATAGCAAAATTCTGTCTTTATGCATATGGTATGTTTAGCAGAAGTAGAGAGGTCCGAGAGACATTTAACAATGTGAGAATGGAATAAGGAATGATTGATTCAGTTTTTTCTTCAATTCACCATTTGTTAGAAAAAATAACAATATGAACTTCTAGAGAAGAAAAAATCTGTGTGTGTGTATGTGTGTATACTGTGAGAAGTCTTCTAAGCAGATATTAATTATATGATGTTGGTTAGTCCCCAGGGACACCTATGGGTAGAGTACCACACAGAACAAACCCTTACATCAATCCTGTGTGAGTGAACAAATATTATTATGGTTTTTTAAAGCTGCACATACCAGTCAGTGGTCAGCCTATGGCTAATTGATAATGCAGATTGCCTGACTAATTTTCTGCTAGTCCTTTGTTTTTCAACCAAGTGTTATGCTTTGTTTTCATAAGTTGTCTTAAAGATACTTGCCTAAATAATAATTATACTATATAGTAAATGATGGATGGGTATGAAACTCCAATATTTGCTTCCGCCCCTGAAGTACCACTAGTACAGTACATCCCAATTTAGCCTTCTAGAGGCATATATCAAAACCAAAATCTCAAAAGTCAAACTCTTCAGAAGAAAATAAAGTTTGTATTGAGCTGAAAAGTGTCATTTGTTCTTGGGAAAGCTGGTCACTTAATTTGTTTTAACATGCTGTGCATGTTTTAAACCCCATAATAATCAATCAGGAATCTGAAACTATTCTGTTTGGCTTTTACACCTGTAATATCTCTTTTGATCAAATGCATCTGTAACCTTAATGTTTCATAGACTGACCCTGAAATTAACATTTAATCAACTGTAATATGAGTATTCTAGTTAATGTCTTTGAATATAAAATTTGATGTACCCATTGATTTCATATGGCTAATTGGCATTGTGAAAATGAAGTCATTTATTAGAAATAGAATCTTTAAATGCACTATTAAATATATAATAGCTTACTTTTTATTAGTTTTCCAGTGAACTACAGTATGTATAATAATTGCAGTATATGCATTGAACAAACTACTACACTAGCATCATGGCAGGCATTTGATCGATCTTAATTTGACAGAAAGGGGCTATCCTAGAAACAATTGCTTTTCCTAGCCTAGGTGTGTATGTGGTGAAGAAAACACAGTGAGCAGTACAGTTGAGTAGATACAGAATATGAATTTATATGTATGAGTAAATGAAAATGCAGCAGAAGTAGTTCATACAACAAATGGGGCATATGTGTTTATTTTAATGAGAAAAGCAATTACACATAGAGTACAAGCTAGAATAAGCAACACATTACTATCAAAATTCATTTAGGAGACTATAATTTCCCGGGGGGAGACCTCGATGTGGTGGTTTATTAGCACTCCCATTATCATGAAAATTATTTTATCTTTTTGACAGATAAACATTGCCCCTTCTGTGTAGTTTTTCATCACTGCACATGTTTTAAGGGTAAATGTCATCGATTATTTATTAAACAGCACAAGCTAACTAGAATCTTTTTCTTGCTACAACAAGAATCCTTTAGGGCTAGATGATGGCTAGTCCCTACACAGGTGAACAAGCACTGGAAGAGTTCACATACAGGAGCTAGGGACAACCCAGTGTTTGTGCATAGGGGTATGCAAGGATTGTGGAAGGCTTTGCACTGATAGGAATCCTAATCATACCAGAGAGGATGGGAAGGAGATGGGGCCTTGGCACTAGGCCAGTCTTTCTGCACTGGCGGCTGGCTATGGAAGAAAGTGCACATAATATCATCTTAAAGGGACACCATCAACTCAAAAATAACACCTTCTAAAACTTTTACCTATTTTAATCATTAGTATAGAATATTTACAAAGCAGTATCCCCCAAAGGATCCAGACAAGAGCAGGGCCCCAGAGTGCTAGCTACTGTATTGACACATGCAGAGACACACTCCCTGTCCCCCAAAACTCACTTGTTATAATGAGATAATATGCTTAGATTGGAACACCTAAGATTATTCGAACTAAGAAAGAAGATTGAGAAAATTTTCCTTAATTTTTTCCAGTGCATTTGACAGTAATTTGTATATAAACAAATTCACTTTTCCCCCTAGTCAGTCAGTTCCCTTATTTTGTGTCTTTCACACAGCAATAAAGGAGAGAGAATCTATTTCTTTTTCCTCTAAAGAGGAGAATCTGACTATAAATCTGCAAATTTTGGCAAAGGGATTCAGAGACAGGTGTAGTACCTGAAACTAATTTGAACTCATTTTTTTTAAATTGCCTAAATTTTAAATTGATAGCATCCCTTTAAAGGGTAATGCAGTGGCTGTGTCACGATAAATAAATGGCGCGATAGTTTCCTTTATTCTTGTATGTATTTACTTATGTAGCTTTATTTTTGTTGTGTTGTACTGATTTCTCTTAAAATAAAGTTAATATCATTTGTGAAAATGCTGGACACAGAACAAGTGTATTCTTATCACCTGTTATATTTATAGAGTCAGATCCTGAAGTCCTTACTCAGTTTCTTCTATGGGAATTTGCCTGTATAATGATGTCAGCCAGCCCTTTCTATTTAGTTTCTCTTTTGCCTAACATACTGTGTTACTAAATGTGATTAGCTTCTTGCACAATGAGTGTGCTCAGTAAAAGGATTATCTTTGCTACAACTGATGTTTCTATCCATATAGCATCCATTTTATCATCATTATGTATTTTATCTGTTGTTGCGAAACTCTATTTAAATATATTTCATACAATTGCAGTGGTGGGCAACCTGCGGGCCGCATGCAGCCCATCAGGGTAATCCGCTGGCAGGCCGCGAGACAGTTTGTTTACATTGAACGTCCGCAGGCACGTTCCCGGCCAATGGGAGTTGCAGGAAGCAGCGGCCAGCATGTCCTGCGGACGGTCATTGTAAACAAACTATCTCTCAGCCTGCCGGCGGATTACCCTGACAGGCCATGGGGCCACAGGTTGCCCACTGCTGACAGTAGGGTCTTTTATTTAGTCTTCAAAGAATAAAAATTTACAATGACACTAGATCATTCTCATCTCTGTACCTTATTTTATACAATCAGAACAAAATAACAAAACATTTTAAAATCAAAAGCTGACATATATGCTTAAACTGTAAGAGCAGTAACAAACTCTAGGGACTTAGAATAATTTTCCATAGTGACCAGTGATGCAGTATTCAGTAGTAAACAATTTACACCCTCCCCCATCTTCATCTGTATATACTGTATATTAAGCTAGTCTCTTTAACAAGGAGCATAATGTCCTCTCCCTTCACTTTGTCAGTTCAATTTTAGTTGTAGTGATCTATTAATTTTAAGATACAATAGTAGCAGCCAGGACTGGCTAATAGTTTCTCTTTACACTATTCTGTGCTGATAACCCTGTGGGATGCACTTGAAATGACTGATTTTAAATTACTAACATAATTCTGCTCTTCAACAGGTAACCCAGATTCATTATCCTAGTGTTGTGTTGAATTGGCATGGCCTTCTCTGTTACATGGATTGATAGTAGATATAGTGCGGGACACAGTGACCTGATTTGATTTAGCTAAACTAGGATCATTCACAGATGCTGACAGGCTGGACACCATCCAACTCTATTTCCTATGCTTGCCTTCCAGGCATGCATATCTGTTTTAACCTACTTCAGTAATACCTTCATGTTTAGAAATGGTCTTATAATCCTATGTTCTTAGTTTTTCATTTTCTAACAGAGAAACAGAATATTAAAGAACTAGGAAGCTATTATATTTGAAGCATGAATTAAACCAAATTACTGTAGGGCATTTTTACAATTGGTGCTTCATTGTTTTGGGTTTCTTTATTTTTCTTTTTTCCCTATAACATATAGAGTATTCTTGCAGCAAATACTAAGTGGCTTTTTTACATGCTACACAAGCACACAATATCACTGCTTCAAATATAAAGTTAGAATACTAAGATGAGCATTGCTTGGAAATCCTTATGTAGACAGAACAATTTTGTGTTGTAGAGAAAACTGTCATTTCCCCCGAGATGATCATAGAAAAGAGAAGAGCTATCTTCCAAAGAGGGCTTTCCATCTGTGACAGTTTAGCTTCAATTTCTCTGCTTTAGCTCTGTTTGCTTGTTTGCATGTTGGGACAGGACCTTGTTATATTGATTTTTCTTTGAATCTCTAAATCAGGAGAGTTGATTTTAATGGCATAATATTAATTGTGCAAGGAATTTCATATCATATGTATGCAGTCTCAATTCATTCAAGTATCATGCATTTAAAAGCTGTTCTATTTTTAGAAGACTTGGGGAAATAAATTCCATTTAACTCAATGTATTGGCTGAAGAGGAGATGCTTGGCAGTGAATGCACCAGCAGGGAAAATAAAGATGGAAGGATTTAGAGTAAATAGATATTTCTGAGCAGGTCTGTGATGAAAAATTGATCTATAACATCACTAGCAAGGCTTCACTTTAAAGACCGTATGCCTCTAGGAGAGTCTGCAGATGTTAAACCTCTGGCTAGGACAGATATGAGGATGACACATACCATGGAGGTAGGAGATGGAATAATGCATAGAAAATCCAGGGCAGGGCTTGGATAGTACGGGGGTACAAAGGACAATCAGTTTGATGTTCAGTAAGGTCAGTGTTACTGATTTAGAGACATGCTCATATGGAAATACTGTGTATCAACCTTTGCGTAACTTTTAAGCAATGATACTTCACCTACTTCTGAACAATAGGGCTACTGGATTGATTTTACGAGTCTGGAATTTACTTTCTATAAACATATAGCTCTAGGTTGTCAGAAGAAACAACGGAGAAAATAAATTAGATATTTCTTAACCACATGGTTCAGTGGCAAGTGTCCATTTGACTATATCATTTAACTACAGAAGAAACCTATTCAGTTTGGAGACAATCTGATTCATCTTAGTGATTGCCATGTGCTGTCCATCGAATGCTTTTTGTTGACTTAAAGGGATCAGACGCTAATTTCTGATCAAAATAGAAACCAGTTAACGTATTTTAAAGTTGCACTACACAGGAAAGTGTATGTAAGGTAACTGAGAGGGGACCCACTTAAGAGGCTGGAAAAAAAGAGGGTGTTGGAATATGGCATGGTGTCTTTTAAAGTACAAAAAAGATTTGCATTGGGTGAAATCCTGAACTCATTGGCAAAACTCCCATTAGCTTGGGTGGGAAGCTATAAAAATATGGTTAATATTAATATATTGATTAAGAAGACATCTAAAGGAAGAAAAGTGAAAACCGATATTGTGCTTCATTATAAACACTTGAAGGACACCATCAGCTAAACTTCACATTGATTTTGTTCAGCAGATTTAAATTCTGTTCTGGAATTCCATTATTGTTTGATTACCAGGGAATGCCCATTAATTTGAAGCTAGTTTATTCTCCTTGTATCCAAGAAAAATATAGTGAATTGAATAAATAATTTACTTCTGGAGTACTTAATGTAGAATAAAAGATATTCTCTGGGAAACAGTAAATGATTATGCTACACCAGCTGTCTGCTTCGGAAGCCTCTACTGATAAAGTAAGAAAGTGCGTGTAAGAGAGGAAAAAGCAATTACAATTTCACCTATTGACTAAGTCACCAAAGGGTCATCTTGTAATTCAGGGGAGATAACCCTAAGATATCTTTTTTGTTAATTTAGTTGTAAATGGGTTCGTTTGGCTGCGTTATTAGCTATTGAGATCATCATCTGTGACCATGTTAAACTCTTAAGCATCAAAAGTGCAGACCATATTATGATATATAATTCTTTAAAATGACTGGAAAGTTGTGCCAAATGTCTAGAGATGTGCGAGGATAGGTAAGTGTGAAGATTAACATTTCTTAATACTGTACCATCTTTTGTAACCTGATTTGACACACTCATTTCTCTTGCCATTTAACTGCTTAGGAGAGAAGGGTTGCTCTGAATTGTTCTGCTGTAACAGACTGTTTTAGTGCATCTACCATCCAGACTGCAGCAAAACGAGAGAGTATGTTTACCAGATCCCAGATGAAAAACAGAGGATCTCAGAATAAGTCTGGTATGCATACACTGTCACTTATGAAATGTTATATTGAGTGAAGAAGATGACCAGATAATATGCACAGTGCTGGCAATAAAGAGTGTGTAATAATTTACATTGGTAGTCTGTGCTTGCATCCGACTGTTTACTAACTGAAATTGTTACAGAGAATGAGCTGTCACCTACACTTCCATCAGAAATCTCTACCTGGGTTTGGTGCATTCTAGGAAAGAATGATAGGACTGCTTAATATATGAGCACGTAGAAGGTCATTCAATGTAATTATTTGCTTTTAAATTCATCCATAGAAAACTGGTCACCCTTCAGGGATTTGTGTGCAGTTGTGTACACGACATAGGCAGTGAGTTGTATGGGTCCGTGGTGTCTGTGCTCCACCAATATTCAGGAACTTGGGCCCGGCTCCACCAATGTTTGGGGCTCTGCTGCCGGCCCTGTGACCGGGGTCCTGGGGCTCTGCTGCCGGCCCCGCACCCAGGGTCCCGACTGCCGGCCCCGCACCCAGGGTCCCGACTGCCAGCCCCGCACCCAGGGACATGAAATTTGTGTGGAACATGGGGGGCTTGGGGATTAAAATGAGAGGAGCTGAGAGGTAGACACAGAACAAATAGGAGCCTGCAAACCTAGATCTTGCTGAGGAGCCTGACTGTGCTCAGTGGGAGGTTTCCCATTGTGCTCAAAGGGAGAGGGACTGGGCCCAAACTGTGATTTAAACGGTGGTTTAAAACCTGGGGAAAGTCACTTTGCATGACATTTAACGGATTTCCAACTGCACATTGGAAATTAGAAGGTGCTGCTAAACAGGACAGCTGTACGGGAATGAACAGTGTTGAACATAATAACAGGAGTATGCAAAAAATAAAACGCAAACATTTATTAAAACAACCACCTTTCCTGTATATTAGACAGATGAGACCTCTTCCCTATGGTCTAGTGGAGATTTAAGAAACAGATGTTCCTTGGGGGGGGAATTCTTCAGGGCGGGTTAGAGAATGGAAACATTGGAGCAATGAAGTAACAAAACCAAGAAACAGTTTAATCTGCTGTACCATAGACACATCAACATCTAGACATGTTAATTTAGAAATTTGAAGAGTTCCACTAAACTAATCAATAAATGGATAGGAAGAATGAACCAGATCCTAAACAGGTGTAAATTGGCATAGCATCATTGACTTTGGAGCTCCATTGATTTACATCAGCTGAGGATCTGACCCAATAAGCAGAATGTAACATTTTAAAATTGATATGTTAGGGTTAAAGGTTTTTTTTAAATATATGTGTGTATTTTATACACACACACAATCAGCTTACAAGGCAGGTGTGGGGGGCAGGACTTGGACCCGTTCTGGGCAGCACCAAAAATTATACAAACCTGTGTCCCATAGTACACTATGAAATATAGATGATTGCATAAGAGTATGTCTGATCCCTACATAGAGAACTTGGTATAATGGATTGATAAAGTTCTGTTTTCTCATCTGAATTGTCAGTTAAGTAAGTTTGCAATAGACTTTAAATATTTTGTCTCTGAGTCTCAGCTATGTTGGGGGCACTTTGCATTGCTTCACCAGCACATAATGGCCCAAAATCCATCTTAGCTGGCCACTGTCCAAGAACCACATTGTAGAGAAACAGGTATAGTGGCTCCTGTACTACCCCTCATCTGACATGAGGCATAGGGTTGAAGCTAGGAGAGAGAAAATATGGCCAGGATATTCTTGGGCCATGACATTCCCTTGCTGCTTTAACAGGGGACAGGTCTGAAGCCCAGAATGGGGGGGAAAAAGGAAGGGTGTTGCAAAGGTGTCTTTAAGCCACCTTTAACATGCACTCACATTCCCACCGCCCATCCGCTATCCCAAACTTTAAATACTGTACAATTTTTCAAACAGAATTACTTAATACAAAATTATAAGTTCCTGGTACTCAGTTGTAGCCAAGGAACATGTAACAGAAGTGAGTGGGATGGCAGAGGAGTGTGTGTGTACATGCACACAGGTTGCTAAACCACCTTTCCATTTCCCTAAACTTGGGGCTACTAGGCTCTGAGGTGATATGGCAGCTGGGGATACTCGTATTTGGTGAGCTTTGAGCTGACTCAGTTGAATCAGTTCTCCTGAATGAGCAAAACCCAGTGTTTTATATAGATAAGTCCTTTTAAGCATGGGTAATTATACTGCAAAGGTATAGTTGTTCATTTTTTGACTATATAAATATCAGTGAGAAATCGATTAGCAGTAGCAAAGCCTACATTATGGATGTAATTCTTGGCAGCAGTGACCATTTGCTTGAAAATGATGCAGAAGCAAGTGTATTCTGGCAAATAGAAAAATAAAGTTAAAGAAGGGGGGGGAAGTCTGCATCAGTTTCCTGTATAGTACATAATAAGACACTCGCATTCAATGATTGTGAATGTAAAGTAAGAGTCTAGATTAAAGTCCTTTAAAACTATGTGATAACTTAGTATTAGGATAACATATTATTAGCCAGTAGGAGTTGAGGAAGCACAGCACCTTGCAATATTCTTTGTATATTGCACAGCACACTATAGCGTTGTACAATACATATACAAAAATTGCAAATGTAATAAAATTGCAGCTCTCCTCTTTGCTGACTCCCCATGAAGTGTCTTATTTGCATGTGTATTTGTAAGAGAAGTTTAGAAGTAAAAATAAAAAAGATAAAATAGCAGTTACTACTTCCATCAAAAAAAGTCTAATATAAAACAATGACACTTTTTTGGGGCAAGAATTGTAAAATGTTGCTCTTAACAGAAGCATTTGAAGCAGGAGGGTATAGTTGTAATACCATTTAACATGTTAATGATTTTGATTAACAGCATAAGATTTAATATTGTTCTGTGGGGTTATTTCTTTGTTCAAGAGGGTGCCATGTGAGCAGTTCAGGCCACAGCACCATGAATGGAAGCTGAGCGGTTTTATTCCACCTGAGTTGCTAATAAGACTATGTATGCTACAGTGCAAAAAGAGAGACCCTTGAGGCTTTGTGGAAATTTATGTCAAAGCCAGTAAAACCATGAAATAAAATCATTTAATCAAAAATATCTCTCATCCTTTAAATACAATGGTGACATGAAACAGTCTGACAAATGGCTTTTTGTAAGGCCGGGTAACCTACAGAATAAAAACAACAGGCTTCAGATTATTTAATTAAAATGATAACCAGGCTTGCTGTCCATCAATGATGCCGGAAAACATTCCATAACCTCTACCTTGAGAGAGTTCTGCAGAACCCTCCTCCTTCCTCTGACCCTTGGCTTCATAGCTGCAGTGGGGAAACACAATAATTTATAAGCCATTACATTTAAGAATTATTTTGGTCCTTCTAGAGGATGCCCACATGAGGTACTGGGCACTGGAGGGATGCCTTTCTCAGCTGGGTACAAAATTGTTGCATTATAACTTTGTGACATTATTTTGTCAGTTGCAATGCAACCTCATGGCGCAGGGTCATAATGTGATGACATGCTTATTTTGGACTGTTTAAATATCCTTTTATAAAGGTGGACAGACAGATCAAAACTGGGACAGCCCTATGCATTTATAGCACCTTTTAGTCCAAGGATTTTAATATACTGAACAAATAACTGGGCCTCACTTTTGAGGGAAGTATTCTTGTCTCCATTTTACAGATAGAGAAGCTCAGGCACAGAGAGGTTAAGTGACTTGTCCAAGGTCAGACAGCAAGTAAGTAGTATAAGTAGGAATAAGAAATGTACTGTCTGGCTCCCCATTCTGTACTTTAATCACTAGAACATGTTTCCACTAGCACAATGTTCACAGCTCTACAATGCCCTCAGTTCCCAAAACTAGTACAATGCCCTCATTCTTCATAGAGTCCATAGTTCCATCTGCCTTTCTCATATGGCAAACAGGAGACTGCCAATGGCATCACAGGGACTCAACTGAGTTATCTTAATGTGGTGTCTACTTTGCAGGTAAAAACCTGTTGCTGGTCCATGCCAGCTGACTCGGCTCAGGCTAAGGGGCTGTTTTATTGCAGTGCAGACACTTGGGCTGGAGCCAGGGCTCTAGGATCCTGCAAGGTGGGAAGATCCCAGAGTTTGGGCTGCAGCCTGAGTCCAAACATCTACACCACAATTAAACAGCCCCTGGAGCCAGAGTCAGTTGGCACGAGCCAGCACCTGGAGTCTAACTGCAGTTGATACATACCTTCAGAGACCAGAGTATTCTGTGTTTTTTAATTTACTTTCATTACTCAGCACAAGACAAATCAGTTTGAAAATTGAACACATGGGGATAATCAGAAGGGGAACTGTTATTAAAACATTTGACTTTAAATATATGTGCCGCTCAAATTACTTTAAAATAATATGAACGAAGGAATTTATTTATTGAATGTGTATTTCTAAAGAAGTATACTTTAACAAGCCATGTAACATTTGAAACCAAAAATTTCATTTTTCATAGGTATTTTGGTGGAGAATTGAATGCACATTCCTTATTTCACTCTAGGATAAATAAGTTTTTCAAAAGAAACTTGTTTTAAAGATAGATCTAAATTTCCTGTGCAGCCGCTGGTCAATGGAGACATTGGGAGTTGTAACCTATTCTGAGGTAGGAGTAATGAGCTATTCTGCAGGTTGCTTCCTTAGAAGCAGCTGTGTAATGGCAGTTCTAATCTCACATAGCTGACATCCCAAGATGGGTTTTCTTTTCTCTTCTTCATTTACTCCTGTTTCAAAACCAGTACAAAGGAATATTTTTTCCAGTTTGCTTTTTGTGCAAATTTTTTAGAATTGCTAAAAAGTCATTTGATGGAATGAAAGTCTAGTAGAGTTGGAACAAATAATAGGAAATGCTTATTCACAATGTGTTGCAGTCTATCACAGAACATCATTAAGTTAAATACTTGAGCTGAGTGAATTATTTGCATCAGATTAAAATTAAACATTTTTCTGGTCATAGAATGTTCTTGTGCAGATAGTTTTTATTAATTTATTAATTTAAGGCTCACCCACTGACATCCATGGAAAGACTTTTTCATTGACTTGTGGGCATGATCCAGATTTGTCAGGTGAGACTTTTGCTGCAGATTCTGTTAATCGTTCTGGATAGTTACAAGTGGCATGATACTATATTTGTTCCATGCTTGGCTAGGTGAGCAGGCCCTTCTTCTGCAAGTACTCACTCACATGACTAATGATAGGGTTCTGCAAACTCTTGGACATACAGCCTTGAAAGTCACTGTCCCCAAAAAGTACACTCGGACACACATGTTCACAGAAATCAAATTCAAAAGG
Source organism: Emys orbicularis (assembly GCF_028017835.1). NCBI lineage: Eukaryota > Metazoa > Chordata > Testudines > Emydidae > Emys > Emys orbicularis. The sequence goes on along the minus strand of NC_088688.1, from coordinate 96,693,752 downwards.
GGAGGGAGCAAGCTGGAAGTAAATGAATTAAATCAAATATTGAATGAATAGTTGCTGGAAACATTTTTCTGCATTCGTCCATCTTTAAGGAAGAGTGTGGTTTTTAATAGTTTTTAAAAAAAACTACATAAATTTGACAAATAATATTTACAAATTACTGTTACCTTAGCACACTGAATCAAATGTCATACTACAGGTCATAAGATGGTTATCACAGGAATCAGGAAGGATTTCTCCACCATATATAACATTGCAGATTTGGCTTAGATGTGTAGGAAGGGGTTCCCTCTTCTGAAGAATCGAGTACTGACCACTGCCAGAGGCTGAATACCACATATATAGCCTAGTCCAATATGGCAAATCCTGTGGCCTAAATATTCTCGAGTGACTACTGATCTTGGTTTGTACGCAGTGTAGTTATAGCTGTGTTGGTCCCAGAATATTAGAGACAAGGTGGATGAGGTAATATCTTTTATTGGACGAGCCTGGGAGCTTAAATTCATTACTCTGCTAGACACCAAAAATCATGGACTGAGATACTGGATTTATGGCTAATTACAACAGTACTTTTTTAAGAATTACACTAACCCCCTCTTTTTGTCCTATGACTGCAGAAGTGTTAACGGGCCTTGAATGGTCCATTACAATACATGCTAACTACTTACGCTAAACAGTCTGTTTCACCTTGTATTTTGCGGTGATGCTCCTCTCACCGACCTGAAAAAGAGCTTTGTGTAGCTTGAAAGGTTCTCTCTCACCAACAGAAGTTGGTCCAATAAAAGATTACCTCACCCACCTACTTTCTCTGGTGATCTTAGGTGTTTTTTACTTTTGGGTGCCCAACTTTAGACACTTTAAAGGAGTCCAATTTTCAGAAAGTTCTGAGCACCCATTGTCTGAAAATCAGGCTCCTTTAAGGCCTCTCTTGTTGTGCACCCCAAAATTGAAGTACTCAGAACCAACAGTCATTTTTTGAAAAATTAGGTTTGTTTCTTAATCCAAGCTGAGAAAGAATACATGTGCTCAATTGAATTTTTAACTCTCCCATGATTTCCTCTTAGGTGTTTCCATGATGCAATAGTATATAACGGTGCATTTCAAATTTAAGTGTTTCATCTGAAAATTCAAGTGAGCTGTCATTAAAACACGTTGCTTCCCGCTGTGAAGGATTTTCAAGCTCACAGGGAGGCCACAAACAATATAACATATTGCATTAGTTTCAGCTCAAAGAAGAAACATTAATTAAGGGATGAAATACTCACAATTAATGCAGGTAGCTGCTGTGTGATTTGAATATACTGTGAATACATAAATGCTAAATCACATGTTTATGCTCACAAGGCAGTGATTATTATTCCCCAATTATTTGAAATTACTTTCTGATAAGCAGTTTAAAGGCAAAAAAATACTGACAAGTTGGAATCACAAAATCAGTTTTATACAAAGATAAAACACACAAAAATATATTGAAGGTTTAGCTTGTTACTGAGAATCAGTACAATTTTAAAGAATGTCTTATACAGGATAAAGTGACAGATATGTTTTAGAATGTCAAATTGCGAACATTGATCAGTTTATTTTCTGAATGTTAATCTTTTACTTGTAGCTAGGAGACCCAGACCTTGACCAAAATAGTTGTAGTTCAAGTTTTCCTCACAAAAACTACTGTAGGCTATCTTCATTCATGGAGCTGATGTCAGAGGTTATAGATCTGTATCAAGACTGTTTACTGTATTCAAGAGGAAAGCTGAACAGTCTGAAAAACACTTCTTGGCATTTAAAAATATGAAGGCCAGAATGATGCATAGGGAAAGGAAACTATGTGGTAGAAAGCACTCCATTTGGGACTTTGCTTCTGTTTATAGCATACCTTCTGTTTGAGGAAAATTAAATGTGTTTTTATATAGAAAGTATTTCAACAAAAAGCTGGGGCTGTTGGACAATTGGGTTTGTGTGGTCTTTGTTGACTAATAACTCCACAACATCCTGAAGGGAGGTGGAGGAAACTAGAAAAGGGTTAATTTTCTAAATAAACATCCTTGGTTTTACAATAGCCTCTTTCGGTTTGACTGAGGATAGTGATCCATCTTTTACAACACATTGCATCTTCCAGGTCCATGCAGGAGCATTCTAGCTGCAAATCACTCATGGTAGGTGTTCCTTGAATTAATATAATCAGGGGAGGTCCCTAAAGTTATTTCTAAATGCTGTATGAAGACTGGAGATACAGGAAGATCCAAAATATCAAGAGACAAAAGTAGACAATGAGAAACCCCGTGAGGCGTTTTGTGGATGTAGGCCACAGTGTTTTCTGGGACATACACTAGATTGCAATTAAATTCTGAGATTGTTTTGCTGTGGAGGCTCTATAATTCAGTTCCCACATACAGTGTTTCATTTGTTTTTTATTTGTTTGTATGTTTTTGGCTGGATAATGATCACAGGACATGACTGACTTACAGTGATGAGTAAATTGCAAAAGATTCAGACAGCCACCCTGACAATTTCCCCTCTGCTTCTCTGTGACCCTGTAATAGTCCCTAAATGTGCTACTAATTATGTACGCTACTTGCAGCCTAGCACTGGGTTATCTGTGGTCTCTTATTCGCTTCAGATTGAAGATTGAAATGTCTGTGGGCAGCAGTACATACATCAGGTGGGGGGCGACAAGTCTGGCATCTTCTTTGCAGGAGATTTCTTTATACCTCTTTGGTGTGTGAGGAGAGGGAAGCAATATCTGCAGCAATAGCAAATATTCATTAAGGAAACACTCTGGATTTCCTCAGTTTGTCTGAGCATGTTCACCCCATCTATCTCTCTCTGAATGTGCTAGTGACCAGCCATTTCTTTGTTCATCTGTTGGCCACTCAATATCTAAGAGGCACAGAACCATACATGGGTGGCTCAGCCTAAACATTCATTCTCCTCTTGGTGTGAGAAGCAGATATTTAGACTTGCCATGACCCTTGTACAGGAGGGTAGGAGAGAGAAGTTTAGGAGTGGAAAGAGAAGTGACCTGTTGACGGGAGAGTCAGAGGAAGAGACATGAAAGAAGAGAGGGGAAAAGAGAACTGAAAAGGAGAACGAGTAAGGGGAAGAGAACTGTGGAGAAATAAAAGGGAAGAGAAAGAGGAGTAGGCTTTGGGGGAAAGACTTGCATTCAGATACCATGGTGATTATGGATGTCTTTTTTTTTTTTTTTTTTTTTTTTGCCTGAGGTTGGAGGGTAGTGGTGCTGGCTACTAGTTGCATTTTCCTGCCCCTAATATAATCTCCTTTCCTAAAAATACATTGTTACGTAATATTTAAAAAATAATAATTGCTAGGAAAGAATGCTCTTGGATTTCTCTGGTGGTGGTTTATTCTCTCTCTCTCATTTAGTTCATAAACTGTAGTGGATGAAGGGTAAAGAAGTGATAATAAAACTTGCTGACTACAAATTTGGCCACAGCCATACCACAAGTTTGGAATATAACATCCAGGCAAAGATTCATAAGTACCTCTGCTATCCTGGGCTTCATGCCTGTATCTCTATCCAGCTTCCAACTTCTGCCCTACCCAACAGACTTCCCCACCTTATAGTAATTTGGTTGATGGGTCATTCTGCTCTTAAATGATACAGCCAGGAGTCTCAACAGTCTCTTCTCAGGACAGATCTTCAAGGAAGGAATCCCCTTGTGGATCTCTTTTAGGATCTTTAGGAGGCAAGAGGGATCATCATAGGGGCTTGGGAGAGCTTTTTCCCTCTTCCTCAGACATAAGAGATAAGTGGAAGACTTGTGCAGCCCACTTGTTTTCTCCCCCTCACTCTCATAAGGGACACCTGGGACCAGGGCTGGCTCTGGCTTTTTGGCTGCCCCAAGCAAAAAAAAAAAAAAAAAAAAAAAAAGGGGGCGGCCAGAACGGGGAGGAAAACCTGCGGCGCGGACAGAGCGCGGGGCAGGGGGATCTGCTAGCGGGGGGGGGGGGGGAGGGCGGGGAGGGAGCGGGCAGGAGAGAGAGAGAAGGGGGGCGGCCAGGGCTACAGCGGGGCACTGCCAGGAGGGCTCCGCTCCGGTCAGCAGGGAGGGAAAGACGAGGACTGCCCTGCCGGGCTTGCTGCAGGGCACTCCCTCCTTCGCGCCGCCGCCCCCTACAGGGCGGCCGGAGCAGGAAGAAGGAAAAAAAAAGCGGCCGTGCCGCCCTAGGATTGGGCGGAATGCCGCCTCCTACAAGCTGCCGCCCCAAGCACCAGCTTGCTCGGCTGGTGCCTGGAGCCGGCCCTGCCTGGGACAGAATGTAGCAAAGAACTAGATGGTCCTCTTTTGAAAATGTGGCCGCTTATTTGGTACCCAAGTGAGATCTGAACTCTTTGGAAAATCTGGCCTTTAGTGTTTAATGTCCTCTGCTTTTGTTTTTGTGTTGTCAATAACCCCAACCAATGACATGTTTTAACCAAATATTATAATCTTAAAAGAGAACACCTGTACAATCTGAAGTCAACGCTGTTGCACAGGCAAAACTGAGGAATGACATTTTACATTATAGTAGAAATACTCAGAAATGGTCCTTGTTTCCTCAAGACTGAAGCTTGATTAGGATTCTTTCTCAGTAGGAAGGTGGGAGAAGAGCATGTTGCAATTAATTAAAGGATATTTCCCTCCTCAATCTTTCAAGTCATTAACAAATAGTCATTTGATGCAAACCAGGAGAGGGAAAGGATTGGGTTTGGCTTTTGGTTTTTGTTTATGGTAAGCCATAATCATGTGATCAATTACACTGCAATAGACTGCATTTCTAATACAGTTCCTGTCAGGTGAGGGGAAATGTGGCTGTGTACTTTTACTTTAGATGCTATTTATATCAGTCAATATGTTTAAAATATTTTACGTTCTGTTCTATCATAAGTTATCTCAGAACTGGATACGAATTCATGTTAGCTCTTAAGCTCAAGAGAAATATTATGCAGTTGTCTGGAAGACTTTAAGAACATGTTCTTCATTTCGCTTTGAGTTTGTCCTCAGCAAATAGAAAAGGACCCTGCAGCCATACCATCTCAGGATGTGATCTTGTCAGATTTCATAAGTTAAGCAGGGCTGAACCTAATTATTGGTTGGTTGGGAAAGGAAATTTGGGGTGCTTCTGAAATGGCAATGGTTAATTCGGAGTCAGTGTACTGAACCCATACTCAAGTGTAATATTAGATGGCACTGTGCTGTTGGAGGTGCTGCAATTCAGATGAGATGTAAAATTAAGGTCCTGATTGCTCATTAAAGAATCTCACTTAGTCCTTGCAAGGTGTCCTGGATACATCTCAACTTTTTACCTAAATTCTCCCTATAGTTTCAATTGGATAATTATTTGTCGTCATCAGACCATCAAGTACTCCAGTATTACTGTGCTCTTTGTCATATTCCAGCCCAAAGGTAATAGTATTTTCAGGGACAGATGACGTGGCTATTGCATAGATACTGGTATTGTGTGTAAAGTGCTTTGGGATCCTTCAATATGAAAGACAGTAAATGTAAGTTGTTCTTTCCATGAGTTCGCAGAATTAAAATATAAATACTAGACTAAAGAAATGTGATTCTCTCCAAGGACCTGAGGAATTTTTTTTATAATATCACCTTGCAAAATTAGATCTCACAAAAATATGAAAATTAGTCACATACTTCTACATCCTACATTAAATTAAAATTGCCACCAGAATGTACGAACAGCAGGGATAAGAATTTATTTTTAATCTTTGCAACAGTCACAGAAAAATACATATAATTAAACTAACTGAAACAAGATCTCTTGTTTCCTACGCTTCATATATGAATCTAGATACCCAAACTGAAGGAAATACATAAGATATTGAATCACGCCCAGAATCAGGATAATGCAAGCTCCAGTTTTTAACAGATGGTTACCTACCCAAAGAAAGAATGGAAAAAGACACAATGACCTATCACTAAGACAAAAATGAAATTGTCCTGTAGATTGTTAACTAAAGCTTGACAAGAACAAATTAAATGGCAGTCAAACAAATGACACCAAGTAAGTATCCAAGTATCAAAAAAGTGCCTACGGACACATTTACCTGTATGTCCTCAGTGTACCAAACTACCACTAGTATATACCTGTGAGCACACCATAGGTATGTCCAAGCTGCAGAGATCAGACCTTGAGCCTAACTTTCCTCACATTAGGGGATATTTAGATCTAGAATTTTGGTTTAGTCCGTAAAAGAGATTGGATTAGCTGTGAAGTTCAGTTCAGATGTGGATGCAAATTTCCTTTAAGTTTGGGGGAATTTTTTTTATCACGATTGCTCATGCTTGTGTATTATATATGTAAACATAAATAGTTTAAAAGGTGTGGGGAAAGCTGAAATTAATGATATTATTCATTACGGTTTTATAACAAATTTTCCACTGGGGTTATTAAAATTTTTTTTAAGTGCCAATGTTCTTACGAGCATAGTTATCATACCACTCGTTTTAAATAGACTATGTAGCAATATAAGAAATTATAAATCCTATAATATCTCTTCTTGTGTATATATTTGGTTGTTTTTGTTTTGTTTTGATTTTTGCTAGAGCAGCTCTTTTTAGGATTTTGTTTTTAAAGCTACTGCACTTTTCAGATATTCCAGGAAACTCTCAAATGTTTCATTATGTTCTTGATGTGTTGTTGCAAACACAAGAATGTCATCACTGTAGTTCCAAGCATTCTTCACAGGACTGATTTGTCTGATGTCTTCAAACACTGCTGACTCTGAGGAAATTCCAAACCACAGTCACTAGCATTGTGGGATGGGATCAATGGGAAAAGTGGTTGTATCTAGCCTATGTTAAGACATAGTTTGAATTGATATTAAAGTTTTGGCCTCTTTGTTTTTGAGATGTATGCAGTCAGGTGTGGTATACTCTCTGGAGTTTGTGAATGAAACATTTTAATTTATTATTTTACATTGGATAACATGCCCACACAGTTGCATATCACGTATTTGGCTTTTTGAGTAATGTACTTGCTCAAAGATTATTTGTCCTGTTAGTTTGCACAGTTCCTTTTCTATTAATTCTCTTGGGCTACTGGTATAAATGCCTCAACTGTGAACTTGGTTGTCCTTTATTTTACCAATAAATATGGCAGCATATTCTGCTAGTAGTTTCTTAATGCTGTTATTCACTTTGGGGGCAGGAAGGGTAATGGTAAATTGTGGGACGCCAAGTAATTTTATTTTAAACAGTATTAAAAATATTTAGTACAGAGAAACAAGAAAAGTTAGGTCAGGTCTTGCTAATTGTTTTTTAATTAATAATAACCAATCTTAACTAAATCCTATGAAATTGAAAAAAATATTTAAATCAGTTACTTAGAAGAAGCCATTTCAGGAATTGTCTTAAAACGGGTCAATTACAAATATTAAGAATCTTAAATCCCACTATTTATTTGTTTACCAGTGATTAGCCTCAGTCTCATCTCCAGGAATACATGGTCTAACCATTTGGTGATTAACAGGAGAACTGTTAATATAAGTTACAACAGCATTTCCATATTCCAACAAAATTATTACAAGAGTTTTTACACCTCATCTGTTGGCAACGTCTTGGTTAACTTTCTCTCACCAATCCAAATTGAAGTTCTGGGGAGGTTTTCCTTGGGTTGATTTCTTTTTGTGCATTCTGTGTTCTTAGCTGTTACCGTAGCTTGCTTGTAGAGATGATGGACAGGATAAATTGTAGAGTGCTGGAGTTATCACTTCTAAGGGTTTTTTAATACTCCGTTCCTTCCTATTTCCATGAAATTAAGAAAACCCTTTCTGCTTCTGAATATGCTATTGAATTAATATGCAACCATTCTAATGGCCTTTGTTCCTTGTGGCAGGAAAAATCTCAGATAACCTTTTGACATTAGCTTAACTCTTATTTTTCTTTTTATTCAGCTTTTTCTGAGATAGTCCTTCAATTTTAATAGAGTTCAACATGAAATTAAATTTAGTTTTAAAAGTCAAACACTCCTAACCTTTCTTTAAAAGATTTTAGTTTTTAAAATCTTTTAATATCAAATAATTATTAGAGAGTCTTTAGTTTAAATAGTTATTTAAAAAGTTGTTGATTCTACATGACAATTTTTAGAAAGTTGATTCTTCTTGTCTTCCTGAGTTGGTTCAGCACTGCTAATAATTAACTTATTTCCCATTAATATGAATATTCTATACTTATATGGCTTCTTGTATTAGTGATCAGTTTAGCAAGGTCGGCCTTACTTACTTTTGAAAATTCAGTCTACTTCTTTATCAGCACTTGGTGTGTCTTGATCAGATTTGGTCAGTCTCTGTTCAGTGAACCTTTTTTTGAAAAAAAAAATATATATATATATATTTTTTTTTTACTGTGTCTAATATAAAACCATAGATTTTGAAGATTTGTGATGATGTGAAGTGTCACATGGCTTCTTACTTTGACACACCAAGGCAGACTAATCTCTCCACAAATGCCACAGGTTTTCCGTTTTGTGGGACATTCTCTTTTCTGAGGATACGGTTAACTAAACTTTCAGCAAGTCTTTTCTGACTGGATGACTTGTCTTTTCTGGTTATGTGCACTTTGTTGCACACTTGCAGATTCATTTATTTATTTATTTATAGGCCTGTAGATGAGACATTTCCAGTCCTCTGCCATGTAGTGAGAGATCCATGAAAGGGGTTTCAGTCCTTGGCACATCTTCATATTTTATATCTGCTGGAAATTTATTTATTGCTTCAGATCATCATTTTTGTTCATGGGATTTGCATATTTGGCTAGTGTCCCCAGGTGTTTAATGTTCATCTGTTGATTGAGCATTGTGTTGCTTTGTGGACATATGTTAAGTATCATGAGTGGCATTGTGGTATAAAATATTTGGCGAGTTCTTCTCTGCATTGAGCATATGTGTCTTCTGGCATTTATTGATTTGGATTTATTCCCATCATATATACTTCATATCATTATAGTCCTATGCTTAATAGCAGCAAACTCTGATTTTTTTGCTTTTCATGATGTGTTTTGTGGTGTCAGTAGCTTCTAAGTAGTGGCCATATTTTCTGTACCATTTGCATCATAATTAATCTGTTTGGTGCATCCACATGAGTAAATAGTGGTATTAATTGCATTTGGGGATTGTAATTTCTGATTTCTGGTTTTTCTCATTTTCAGTATTTATTTCTGGCTGCTTTAGTGTCTTGTAACTTTTCAGGCAAATCAATTATTTTGGTGATACTTTGTAAGCTCTACAGTTCAGGGGCCATCTTTTTGATATGTATTTGTACAGAGCCTTGCACAGTGGGGCCCTAATCCATGACTGGGGACCTTAGGTGCTACCCTGATACTTATAAGCTATTGTTATATTCAAATTGCATCTGCATAAAGATGAGCAGAAATCAGTTGTTTGTTAGAAATAAAATAACACAAGCATTTTTAAACAAATACTCCTTGGAGCTTTTAGAAACAACAACATTTTTTGTTTGCATTCTTGATTTCCACACTGTGGAATACACATCTGCTTATCTTACTGTTACTAGTTGCATCCTAAAAGTGGAACACAGCATGGACAGAAGTGATATAAATTTTAATTTACAGAAGATAATGTGATCAGAAATTGAATTCCATTAAAGGAACCTTGCCATTTTCTGTTTTTCCCTCCCAAGTCTCTACTTTTTAAAACCAATTTTTAAAAAATAATAGCAGCTGTTTTATTGGTTATTTTTAGTTTAATCAAAGGAATCCCTAGTTGTGATATGTTAATAATTTTTGCTTTCAAATCCTGCTGTCATTCATATTTTTGTGTGTGAAAGGAAAAAAAATCACATTTACAACAATTGAATGCCATGTTTTGATCTGATTTGTTGTCAGTAAATGTTGAGTGTACTTGCAGTATTAACTTATCACCTCTGGTCAAGACCACGAGGTGGCTCAGTCAAAATTTATTCTTTTCTAGGAGTACATCTGGGGAAATAGTATGAACATATTTCACAAGCACTTATTCACATTTCAAAATGAATTTTCTTCTATGGAGTTCACATTCTATTTGTGGTTACTTTCCATGAATATTCTAGCAATCTGATACTGACCGGAATGTTTCACAAATTTTAATGAATTTTGGAGAATATTGACTAAGAAAATTTTTAATGAATAAGTGCAAGCATTCACACTAAATCAGAAAGTGATGCTGTTTTGTTCTCTTTGATCATGTCTTGTCCATGTGCTGTCTCAGGATAAATGCTATTCCCATGGCCATTACAGGTCACATGATGACCCTAGGGTCAGAAGTGTAATGGAAAGAAAGGCAATTTCACCTGGTTGTAAGTGGGGGGCCATTAACGTCAGTGGGAGTTGCCCCCACTTATGCCAAGATGGAATACAATCCATAGTGCCATTCATTAGGCTTTTCATAAACAGTCCACATTCAGTGCCTATGCTGTGACTTTATTTCAGATTGGTTTGTGCTTTATTCCATGTGTTCAGAGATCTTGAGATTGATTCTCTACTTCCATCTGCCCCCTACAGATGCACTCACTTGCATCTGTACAAAGAAGTGCAAAATGTGAGTAAAATGCTAATAAACTAGAATGGTAAGGCCTGATTCTCATCTTAGTTGAAAATCCAGGTCATATTGTTTTACAATTATGTTGCACGGATATAAGTGACTATCCAAGGATCAAGGCAGTGGAGAAACATGCCTCTTGCATTTGGGGTGAGAGTAACACAGGCAGCACCAGGGATGTGCTTGTGAAAATACTGCAGGGTTTGGTTCACAAATGAATCACAGTGATCCTCAGAGGTTTGAGTTTGAAAATCCTAGGGAGCATCCCATTCCCCCAATCCTACTCCCCTATTCCAATAAGCCTCAGGACACCCTCTTCAATATAACTTACATTGGATGCCTTTCTGTGGGCACTGGGTGGTCACTCCTAGCAGATTCTTCAGGTCTTGATTGCAGGCATATTTGCTTAATATTGTAAGTGCCATGCACAAGCCTTATTATTTTTCCTTCCTATCTCTCCATTGTTTGTTACTTTATAGCGATATATAATTGGGGATGGGGAGTTGGCTTTTGCATATAATGGTAAAAAGATGTATTGAAAAAGCAATGAACTTCTGCTGTGTACCTCAGTATATAGGGCAGTGTGAGCCATTATGAAATTATTGTAGCCTTTTGGACACACTGTACTTTGTGATTGGCTGTTCGTGATGATCCCTGCTAATAATATCCAATACATCCTGCCTTTCCACCTTGCTTAGTTTTGAATTTCCAGTTTATGGTAGCATTCAGACACTCTGGGCAGTGCATTTTGAGGGGATTATGGCACTTCTCGGGTGGCTAAATCCACTTGGCTTTATGCCACATGCCTCATATCACCACCAGAGGCATGCAATAATTTGCCACAAAATGCATTCCTGTCATGTCTTATTTAAATGGATGATGATCCATTGAATGTATACACACGTCTCAGAAAAATACCTAATGATTCACGCCTAGAAATTTCTACATTTTGGCTGTCTTTCTAATCTGTTACTTGTAACTTTTTTTCTCCTTTTAATGCTAATTTTACCCATAATCAGCAGCAACCATAATCACTCCCACTGGGGTTAGTGAACACATTGCTATGGTGGCTCATGGCATAACTGGTCAGTCCCAATTCTAACAGCATTACCGATTCTAGTCATGCTTTTTAGCCACATGTCTGAAAAAATAAATCCTAATGGGCCCAATTCTTCAGTCTCTAACACCAGTTTTACCCATCTAGCAGGCCCAATATATGTTAGCCAAACAGTGGCTGATATTTGTATAAATCACATCTTGGTCAAAACTATATCTTGATCAGCTAAAGGTATGTAAAGATGACATTGTAATGCAAAACAGAACCCAATCACAGTGAAATTTGGTACATAAATACAAGTTCATGGCTTCATATCCCAACTAAGTATTGGTCTGTGTGTCTGTATTTATTTCAGCTGTAATAAAGAGTTGTTAAAGTAATTTAATTTTGTATTCTTTCAAGTCATCAACCCATGCTTCTGCTCAGCCAGTGATGCCAACCTTTATCAGCCATTACTCCTCCAATTACCCTGAAAAACCCTCACACTTTCCCCTATATCACCAGTTATGCATGGGAGCAGTAATGTATACAAATCTGCAAAGTCACTACGTGGTATCTCTTATCATTATTTCTCAAATCCCCCTGTAGCCTCCACCATGATGCCTATTGAAAACTAGACAGCGAGTAAGCAGCTGATGTGCTGTTACTGTTGCTTATGGTGCTAATTAATTTGTGTCTCACTGTTGTTTTGTGCTCTCCCTCTCTGTTTTGTATCATCCTGTTGTCTTTTTTTTTTTCCCCCCACAGAACCTTTGCCTCACTCCATCTTGGGCACTGAATCCCTAGTAATGAATAAAGGTAGTGTAGTGAATGAAGCTGTTGTGTGTGGACCCCTGCTTCTTTATTGCAGAACTTGGAAGCTTTGTGGTGAATGTGGCAGGGGAGTGGTGTAAAAGAAAGGATGGTCTTATGGTTAAGATTGTTGAGTACTACCCTGGGCAACTGGCTTTTATCTGTGTTTCTACCACAAAGGTCTATGTGATGCTGGGCAAGTCATTTAAATGAAACTTTTTACTGATGGCCACTGTTTTTCATTTTCTGGATGCCAAATTTAAGATATCTGGGGCCAGATTTGCAAATATGCTCATAAATGCAACTGAGGAATGCAATGGGTGCTGTGCTCTGATCATATGAAGTGCTATAAAATTCTAATTACTCTGAAAAATCAGGCCTGAAGCTTCTCATCTTGGGCACTCAAAATTAACGGGTGCTTTTGACACTGTAATCTTTGTGTCTCGGTTCCCCATTTGTGGAATGGAAAAAATAAGACAACCTCACTTCTTATGAGTGTTGTGATGATAAACTCATTCATGTTTATAAAGAACTAAGATACTATGTTGAGAGCACCACAGAGAATTTCACAAGGAAATTGAAATTTCTGATTCAGTGCAGGAGGTTGAACTGTATGCAGTGAATGAAGCATGGGGCCACACATTGAATGATGAAGACAAAAATAAATATTGAATACCACCCATTCAAAAACCACCATCCATCCTGTGCACTGAATGAGGCAAGGGTCCTTTGGAAAAGAAAGTGTGTGATCATGTAATCAATGACTCTCTCATAATGCACATGCACAAAACAGCTGAATTGAGGTTATACAGGTAACCTTAATTCTGGCATTTCCAACTTTCCAACCTTAGCATTCTTTTAATGTAGGTTTTTTATGTGATATATAATATAGTGTGTGTATGTGTACGTAACTATTTTATACTGTATATATTTTAACAGCATTGAAAATGTTATTACCAGTGAGACTGGATGAGTGATGGAAAAGTAGATGCTTTTCTGTCTCTCTCAGATCATCTTAAGGTGTAACATACAGGATGGTCAAGAGTAGCGCTATTAAAAAGCGTAAGCATGAGACTGATGTTGCTATGTTTTCGTTCGAATAGTTAATACTAAGACATCAAATTCTTAAAAACCCCAAATACTAATAGTGATCATTTTGGGGGGGGGGAGGGGGGAAGAGAGAGAGTAAAACATGTTTGAAATAAGGATCCATGTTCCACATTTTCTTTTTTAATAGGAATCCTTGTGTTTCTTTGAGATACTAAGCAACTACTGTTATAACAAATTTCTCTCAAATCTATGTGAATATGCTGTACCAAATGTACACATACAGACAGCATTTATCCACTGGTCTGTAGTAATAAATAATTTTCTTTACATGTGCTGTTGCCAAAAGAACATATTCCAAGGAGCATGGAGGCCCCAGACTCCCACAGAGGGAAGACCTGGGATGGCTTGGCCAAGCCTCATGATAATCAGGCAGTTGTTGTATGTTGCATATTCATGGTGTGAAGTGACACTGTATCTTGTGTGATGGAATATGTCACAGGGAAGAGAATAGGGACAAGGAAATAAATTATATCTGAAAGGAGTCCATGTCCCCAGGCAGACCTAAATCTGCTGAAAGAAAAAGGTGCATGCAAGAGTGTGTGCATACATACAGCTTACTATGAAGTGCTAGGAGGGGAGAGGGAATTGACAAGGCAGTTTTGTTTCCCCTGGATTTTGGCTAGAAGAGAAGCCAACGGCAGCATCTCCCTTTCCCCTGGAAGAAACAGAGTTGCAGACAGGAGACTCTTCCATTTCTGTCCCTCTGGAGAAGAGGGGGAACCAGCAGGGGAAAGATTTTCCTGTAAAAGAAAGGAGGTCCGGTGGAAAATACAGCATGAGGTCATGCTATTAAATATGGTATCATAATACATATGTACAAGGGGACAGAATTAAGGTTGCACAGGCAATCCTAATTGTGCCATTTCCTGCCTTTTAAGGGCTTGAGTTTGCAAACTTAACATTCTTTTAATGTAGTTTTTGTGTGTGTATAATTTAACATATATATTGCAGTAGCTCATAAAGACTATAGCCAGATTGGGCTCTGTTATGCTAGGCACTGTACAAACATAAAATAGAGGCCCTGCCCCGGAGAGCTTACAGTTAAAAAGACAAAACAACAGGTGCATGAGACAAACAAGTGGGCTGGGGGAATCAGTGTTACATATAGTAAGCTGCGCACAATTTGTAGCCATTCAGTAGACTTGGTGATAACTCATCACCTGCTTCTCCTGGCTAATGAGTCGTCATTTACAGACTCTGCCACTAAGGGAAAGGGTAGGGTGGTGTGGCTTCTGAGAAAAGATATGTGCCTTGCCTCCTTTCCTCAACAACCAACTAGTGCAGGGGCGGGCAAACTTTTTGGCCTGAGAGTCGCATTGGGCCGGTTAGGGGAGCGGGTTGTGACCTGGCCCCCACCTCCTATCTCCCCCCCCCCCAGACTCCTGCCCCATCCAACCCCCCCCCCCCCGTTCCCTGATGGCCCCCCGGGACCCCGTCCCATCCACACACACCCCCGCTCCCTGTCCCCTGCCGGCTCATCCAACCCCCCCTCCTTCCTGACTGCCCCCCCGGGACCCCTGCCCCCATTCAACCCCCCCCACTCCCTGCCCCCTTATCATGCTGCCTGGAGCACCGGTGGCTGGCGGCGCTGGAGCCAGCCATGCCACCGCGCAACACAGAGACTGGGTCAGGCCGGGCTCTACAGCTGCGCTGCCCCAGGAGCTCACCACCCCGCCGCCCAGAGCATTCCACCGGCCGCACAGCGCACTGAGGCTGTGGGGGAGGGGGAACAGCAGGGGAGGGGCCGGGGGCGAGCCTCCTGGGCCAGGAGCTCAGGGGCCGGGCAGGAGGGTCCCGCGGGCCATAGTTTGCCCCCCTCTGTACTAGTGCTTGCAAACACCAGAGCCTGGCTGAGGAGCAGAGCTGTGTCCATGTACCTTGCCCTTAAAGTGCTTATAGTAAGTATTTGGTCCGAAGTGAAGAAATTTCACATTGCTCTTAATATGTTAAGACTTTAATTTTATTTTAAACGTCACAATAGAAAAATCATTGCAGCTTTTACTATAGCCATATCACCTACAAGTGTTACTGTCCTGTTGTGTAATTTCCCTTCTTGCATGTATATATAAAAAAATTGTAGTAGTGTCTACTTTGTAAAGCTGGGTGAAATTTTTTTTGGCAAAACTTTTTCACTAAATATATATATATATTTGGATTGATCAAAACATTTTTTCAAATTCATGTCAAATTTGCAGAATTGTTTTGGCTAACTCTCCAAAAGAAAATTGCACATAAGTCACAATATTTCATTTCAACATTTTCAAAAGGAAACGTTTGAGTCAAAATCACTGTGAATTTTGCTTTAAAATTTTTTTTAAGGGGGGAAAAAAACCCTGAAATGAAATAAACAGTTTAATTTCAGGTTGAACAAAACCTTTCATTTGCCCTGAAACTAATTTTTTTCAGTTCAGCCACTGAGCTGAAAAATCAGTTATTCACATAGCTCTGCTATTATGTCTAGACACTTTCCAGACACTAAAGGACAGTCCCTGCTCTGAAGAGTTCATTGAAGGACAGTCATAATCTTGCTCTCCCTTATGTGCAATTACCTTGAGGCCCCTCTAATGCAAGTCCTCCTCTGCCACAGGGCAATAATAATTTTAGGGAACACTGATTGTATTATTTGACTATTCTCGAATACTTTTAGTCTAGTTTCTTTTTGAAATAAATTTTGCTGCCTCTTTGGTGCTTCTCTGGCCAATGAAACGAAGGCAATAGCTCGCAGAACTGCTTGATATACTATACCTTGGTGGATTTTTTGTTTATGGTGGTGTTTTGCTTGTTTGTTCTGATAATAGCAATCTGTATTTTATTGAAACTCTGTACAATGGAACAGAAGTTCTTCTTCATGAGTCTGATTCTCTTTGATTATGTAGTTTTTCTTTGTTGTAGGACCTTGTTCTTTCAGTATGAATAGAAAATCTTGTAAACTGAAACAAAGGACGCTGAGGGAGTTGTTAAACAGACTGGCTTTTTTTTTTTTTTTTTTAATTTCATGGGTAGCTACTCATTACCACAGTTGTAATATGGATTTCCAATTGGCCTGCATTTTATAGTAAACATCAAAACTTAAATTTATGGAGCTATAATGCATACCAGTTTCCTCCCCATTAAACATGCATATATCCTTCCCTAAGGATCATGTTAGACTTATTTTTACACAATGCATCCCCTTCCTGCTTCTCTAGCTTGATGATTAATGAAAACCTATATTTGCCTCTATATAGCATTCCTGGCCAAAGAATACAGAGGAGAAAAGAAAAAAACAGTACATTTTATTAATAAAATAACATCCTTTTTTGTGATTATCTACACAGGGGTGTTAAACTGCATTGAGTTAAAGCAATACTGAGTAATAGCATGGGCACGGGACGGCTATGCCATCTTTCAGTTCACAACATTGTATACACATGGCAGGGACTTGCTTAGTACTGAGCATGTGGAATTCTCAAAGGCTGTATCCCAAGGTCTTTTGCTTCACTGTTGAGCATTGTGCATTCTGGGATTTTTCTCACTGTGCATTTGAACCAAGCAGGTTTAAAATTTAAAAATCCCATGATTTCCCCCCTCTCCATTTCCCCCCTCTCCTTCCTTTTTGGGTGGGCTAGTGCCATTTTCAGATTGCTGACAGGTACCAAGGACCCAACAATTCATCATGCAAGCTGCAGAACAGTCATTGAATACGACGGGCTCTTTGGCTGTTTCATCGTGGATAAAACAGTGATTATTTTTACAATATTTTGTAATAAATGGCAAACCCTACCTCCCTGATATGGTATTAGGTGGAATAACACCAAGTGTTGAATTATGATGGTTATTAATGATGACTGTAATTCAGCATGCCATGCAGGTGGACTTACAGCACACAAGTCAATAAAAGGAATATAATTTTTCTCAACTGATGGAAATAAAAACGTTGTGCAGGAAATAGATGTAGACTACAATGAGTGGAGTTTTCCTGTACTGTACAGTAAATAGTTTCTCTCCCATCGATCAGTGTTTCTGAGGTTATGCTGGGACTGGTGTATGTAGGTCGGGGGGTGGGAGGTGGTGCCAGATTAGTCTGGAAGAAAGAGTGTGGGGCACAGGTGAGGCCCAATGTGGGTGGTGTGACCCTCAATCCAATCTGTCCTCATAAATGTGGTGCAAATGTGATGTCTTTTTGTAAAGGTTAAGCAGTAAGTAACTCCTTGAAAGCTGCCTCGTACCTTCCACCTTGCTTCTATGGTATCTTCTGATGCAGTCAACCATGGGAGCAGCTCACTTGTACAGGGCTGTAGGCTCACACAGCAGCCCAAAGGCACAAGCGTCTCTTGCTAATTTCAGTGGGAGTTACCTGTGCTTCTTGGGGGGAGAACCAGGCCCTTGGTGAGTAGATACAATGAGGAAGGGGATCCACCAGAATAAGGGGAAGTGAGCAAACAATGGGAAAAAAATAGAAGAGAATTTTTGAGAGAGACAGAGAGAGAAGGAAAAACAAGAAAGAAAAAAAATGGGGGGAGAGTGAGTGACAATGTGCATGTCTCTCTGAATAGTGTGGGTACAGAAAAAAGTAGAGGTGGCAGTCTGTGCCAAGGAATTCCACGAAAGGACAGGAGAAGTGAAGGGGCCCTCTCTTCCTGTTTATTATGAGGAGGTTTCAGCATCAACAAAAGGTTGGAAATCACTTTTAGATACCATGCTTTTTTCCCAGGTTTTCCTGAATCCTTATATAGAAATGCAAAGAAAATCCTAATGATGTTTTAATTTGTCATTTAGAGAAGACTAAATAATCGTTCAGACTAAATCTATTTATGATTTTCATTAAACACTGTTAGTTGCAGGGCTGATGATCAGACCACTGAACTTTGATACCAAACTGATATCTTTACGCCAGAGGTGGTTCTTGAACCCAAAGATGCAGAACTAGTTAGACCAATTCTTCAGATAAGGAATATTTTTCCCTAGAGAGCAATTTAGAGATGTTACTGAACTGGGAGATGATGTGAACATCAGTTAATGTTAGTTAGAGCGTGATCCAAAACCCACTGAAGTCAATAGAAACACTACTATTGACTTCAGTGGACTCAGGATCTGACCCTTAATGAGCCAAACTCTGTGCTTGCTTTATTACCTGCGCAAACTTATTGAATTGAATAATATTGCATGGGTATAACTGGAAGCAGAATGTGACCTACTGTTTTTAAAATCCTTTGTAAAGCACTAGATGATGATGTATTTGTTATTTCTAAAGGATCTAACAAATAGAAATATGGTCAGGAAGAAACAATGAGATTAACCTGAACAGTGCAAATTAATATACAAGTAATTATCCAGAAGACACACATCAAGTTAGAGGGAGAAATTTTGCAATGCCAAGACATGGGCATAGACAACTGGAGATTTGAGGGAGTTCTAGAGATTGCATTAATAAATAAGGGAAACACTGAGTTTGGAACCAAAGATTGTTTATTACACTTTATTAAGTGTCCAAATTTAGTCATAGTACAAAACCACTCATTGAAGCATTACTTTTAAAAACACGAGTAAAAAAATATTGACAAATCTGAAAAAGTTCCAATAATCTTCACCCTGGGTCTCTTGTAATGAATTCTTGCGCAACATTTGTAAGCTCTAAGTTCTCAGGTTGGTCATTGTATTCATGTGAAATCGTATACTAACTCAGCTGTGACTGTCTCATTCTGAGTCAAAACCATAGTTTAATACATCATAGAACACTGTAACTACACTCGCTCGCAGCACTGGTTGCCAGTCCCACCCACACCATCACAACTTGTGTTTCTGTTTGGAATTCTTATGAGAGTTCCAAGATTTTTGAATAATTTTGTATCCTCTAGTCAAATCTTGATTTAATATTGGACATTGTAAAATCAATTACTTCAGAGTAAATGTCCTTATAAAATTCCTTTACTGAATTTAGGCAGCTGAATTCACTTTCCCTATTTGCATTTTCTTGGCAACTTTTCTTTTTCTTGGAAGCTTAGGCATACAGACTCTTTCCAACTTCAAAATTTTCTAGTGGGTTTGTTCCCACAATAAGTTTTTTTTTCATCTGGCTGGATGTGATGAAGAGGATTAAGTGCCATTTTCATAAAAGAATAGACTTCTGTTGCTAAAATATCTGACCCTTGCAGAGTTTTGGACAGAGTGTTTACCTTGTTATGACTTTTTGACCTTGTTCAATAAAAAAGAGGAAGTTAAACTTTTCCATTTGAGCTGCTATGCCACCAATTTGAGCTGTCATTTCAGGATCTCTTTGCAACCTTCTAAGTTGCACACAGTGTAAGGTAGTTCTCAGAAATTGAAAATAATGCGTCTGCACAGTCTATGTAGTAGGACAGAGGACATGAATGCCTGGTGTTCAGGGCCGGCTCTAGGCACCAGCAAAACAAGCTGGTGCTTGGGGCGGCACATTTTTAGGGGCGGCATGGCCGGCGCCAGAATGCCGCCCCTAAAAATGTGCCCCAGCCGCCCTAGCTCACCTCCGCTGCTGCCACTCGCGCGCCACGGCGCGCGAAACAGCTGATTAGGAAAAAAATGGGGGGGGGGGCGGCCAAAATTGTTTCTGCTTGGGTCGGCAAAAATCCTAGAGCCGGCCCTGCTGGTGTTGTACTTTATATTTTATGTCCGCATAAGGGCATATTTTTAGCTTGTTCAGTATAACGCATTTGCAGTGTCAGTCCTCATTTGACAAAATAATGTATACTACTTAAGTATTTTCATTAGGATCTTCCAGTTTTTTTCCTTTCTTTCAGACAGTACAGAAACTTTAGCATATCATATATTTTTTGTGGTCTTTTGAGAAATAGTAACTGATTCATCGTAACACCAACAAGAAGATTGGTGCAGTTTAAATTTTTCTCAAGCTTTTTTCCAGTTAGAGAATACAGAATATATGAAAACTTCATATAGTTAAAAGTAATTTGTGCTTAAAAGCTAAACAACAATAAAAACAAAGTATGGCTGTCACTAGCTTCAGAATAATGGAGACACTGACAGTCATCAAAACAGGATCAGCTGAAAGACAGCCTTGATTTCCAAAGTTATACATGGGGAAAGACTTAAGTTGTGGTTGATGAGGTGTATCAGAAATGCTAACAGTGTGAGGTAATTGCCATTTGGTTCTTGTCAGCAGAGACTGCTCATTACTACAGGCAGCAGAAGTTGATCGACTTGTTGAGAGTGTAGTTTTCTTTTATCAGCAATGTTTTAAGGGATTTCATTTTAGCACCTTGAAAATGTACATTTTGTTTTTGTACTTCACTCAGTCACTACTTGCTTCAGGGGAATGGCATAGGATTGTTACATTAAAAAAAACAACACCACAATACTCTGGCAGAATGAAATATCTACCTGGTCTCTTGGTTTTATGCAGTCATTGTGTTCTTTGTAGAACAGTCTAGAATGTGCCAAAATGAAGAAAGGGAATAGTCTGCACCCGATCTGTTGATTACACTGGCAAATAGCTGCTCTTATATTTTGCTTATGTACCCACCCTGGGTTCCTATCTCACCAAGACACTCTGTCAAGGAACAGACTACAAGTAACATGACAGCTGTAGGTAGGGTGACCAGATGTCCCGATTTTATAGGGACAATCCCAATTTTTGGGTCTTTTTCTTATATAGGCTCCTATTACCCCCCACCTCCATCCCAATTTTTCACATTTGCTGTCTGGTCACCCTAGCTGTAGGGCCTTTGACCCCAGGACTGATGGAACAGCAAAAGAACCATAGTCTCCCTCCCTCCCTTAGTGAAAAGAGAACATGGAACCCATGCAGGGAGTGGGAGGGAAGGAAAAAAGAGAAGAGCCAATCAGAAAGCTCTGGTAGTCTGCCCCAGAGGAATGGCAGTTCACTGGACCAGGTGTCCCTAGGGACAGGGGATCAGAAGTCCTCTTGCACACAGAGTGAGAGAGTGAGCATCAGTAGTAGCCTTTGTTGAGAGAAGGAGGGAAACAGCCAGCCTGGCTGCTGAAAGAGTGAGAGCAGCACAGACGGGAGCCTCACCCAGGCAAAAGGAGTTTCCCTTCACAAGAAGTGAAGTGTCTCAAAGATGTTTGGAAATAGGCTGTACATTCTATATGCTTGTTCCAGAAGTGAAAAATAGATGCAGAAAAAAATGTAAAAATAAAATCCATCTAGAAAGGGAGAATTCATTGCCAGTAACTGAATAATGCAAAAAGTGACCACCTTATAGGTCTATGTGTCTCCATGATCCGTTGTAATGTGCAAAGGGTGAAGGAACCAGCACTACATAAACAAGTCCACAAGTCAATTTACTTTATTTCTGCTGATCTCAATTATTGTTCTTTTCTTGCTGGAGAAACAAATGTCTTGTGTAAATCTTTATAGCAATGCTGCATCTACATGTTTTTGCTAGCACTTGGAAAGCGGTTACACAAAGATTTTGTGGACTCTGGCAAAACAAAAAACAGAAGCCCTGCCCTTTTCCCCCCAGACAAGGGGGACCCTTTGTATCATTTATCATTTTGGACTCCAAAATGACCAAATTCTATTTCTGTATGAGTGAATGCAATGGATTCAGAGCCATGTGTCCCCCTTTGTGTACAGAATTTTTCCCACAGTTACTTGCTAGTAGCCTACAGTCGGAGAGCCATGCAACAGTTGCAGCTTTTGTTTAATGTGTAGTCTTGAAATTTCAAATAAAATAGTCAATAAAACAGAGGTAACACTCAACATTTAAAGACTAATGGCCACAGCTCATTGTGTGTGTGTGTGTGTATAGGCGTGTCTGTATTTATGTACAAGAGGGCTGTTGGCGAGACAACTATCATTTCATACTGCAGAGGGAGCTCATGGAGGATTTCTGGTTGAACCAAGCAAAACTCTTCCTGTCAGTCCAGTGGAGCACATGCTCCATCACTCTTTTTGAAGGTGCATAGAAAGGGGAAAGCATTGACTCCATTTTCACCCTTCCCTTTTGGAGAGTCTAGCCTTGTATAAGGCCCATGCTCCACACCGATATTGTGGCTGGCCCCCCTGTACAGGTGTCCGAAGGGACCAGGAGGCTGTTTGTGTCTTCTCCCTCTTGCATAGCCACAAGGGCCAGCCTCAAATGAAATCAGGGGAATG
Source organism: Emys orbicularis (assembly GCF_028017835.1). Lineage (NCBI taxonomy): Eukaryota > Metazoa > Chordata > Testudines > Emydidae > Emys > Emys orbicularis. Next base: position 96,671,148 of record NC_088688.1, on the reverse strand, counting down.
TACTTGATAATTAATTGTCTGAACACAATGACATTGGAGATTAGCATATAATCAAATAGTCTCAGGACAAAAAATCCACTACTGAGTTCTTAGGGAATCTCTCTTCTCTGTGTTTTGTGCAGGGAATTTAAGCAGGTAACTGCCATTGTTTGTAATAGGAGGTAAATTACACATTGCTGAATGCATCAATAGGAAAGATCACCCCTCAGTGTGCGTATAATTTTTCTTCTGAGGATTGTTTTACATATTCCATGTTTTGACTTTTTACTCCTGTTCATCAAGAATTTTATCTAATGGGAGTGTCATCTAGTTAACTGCACACCATGACAATTGGAGCAATGGATGTGGAAGTGTAGCACAAATAGCAGAGTAGTTTTGCCCTCAGCTGAAGTGGTTTGTACAGTGTCAAGCTTCTGAGAGCTCTTGAATTAGTGCTGTTAGGTCTAAAATTTTCAGCAGAGCTAATGCATGAATTCTTTTTTTATGGTCACAACTTGTACCTGTAAAATTTATACCCAAAACTCAGCATGAATTGAAGATGTAAATAAAAGTACCTGCATCTGTCCCTCTTTGATATGCACATGTAAATGGATAGATAAAGATAGCAATGTAATTTGATAGCAAGATACAATAGATATTGCTGTATTGAATCAAATGAGTGGTCTGTCTAGTTCATAACAGCAGCTAGCACCAAAGGCTTCAGAGAAAGGTTCAAGGAACCCTGTGTTGGACATTTATGGAATAATCTGTCCATAGGAGTAGTTCACACATGGAAACATGAGGCTGTATATACCATATTAAAATATTTATCCTGTCTAATGTACCGTAGATGTTCTCCATATTCATAAAATTGTTTAATCCTATTTTGAATCCTAGCTTCAGTCATAGACTCAAACAAATGTAGGGTTGGAAGAGACCATGAGAGATCGTCTAGTCCAGCCCTATCTGCTGAGGCAGGACCAAGTATACCTATGCCATCCCTGACAGGTGTGTGTCTAACCTTGTCTTAAAAACCTCCAATGACGGGGATCCACAACCTCCCTTGAAAGCCTATTCCAGTGTGCAAGTATCTATCTAGTGAGAAAGTCTTGCTAATACCTAACCTAAATCTCCCTTGCTGTAGATTAAGCCAGTTACTTATTGTCACAGCTCATAACATATTTTGGACTGTTATCAGGTCTCCCCTCAGTCTTCTTTTCTGTAGACTAAATTTGCTCAGTTTTTTAAATCTTTCCTTTTAAGTGAACCTTTCTAAACCTTCTATCGTTTTTGTAGCTCTCCTATGGACTCTCTCCAATTTGTCCACATCTTTCAAAGGAGGAAATTAGGTTCTTTTGGCATAACTTTTTCTTGACAAATCTGTTGGCTATTACTTATTACCCTATTATCCTCTAGATGCTTACAAATTGATGGTTTAATAATTTGTTCCAGTATTTTTCCCGGTATCAAAATTAGGCTGGCTGACCTGTAATTCCCCAGGTAGCCTTTGTTCCCCTTTGTAAAGCTAGATATGTTTTCCATTCTCCAGGTCTCTGGGATCTCACCTGTCTTCCATGAATTCTCAAAGATAATCACTAACAGTTCTAAGATTGCTTCAGCTAGTTCCTAAGTACCCTAGAATGAATTTCATGAAGCCCTGCCATTTTGAATTTATCAAATTTATCTAAATATTTGTTAACTTCTTCTTTCCCTCTTCTGGCTTGTGTTCCTTCTCCCTTTTTGTTAATATTAGTTGTGTTAAGTATCTGGTCACCATTAACCTTTTTAGTGAAGACTGAAGCAAAATAGGCATTAAACTCCTCAGCCTCCTTGATGTCATCTGTTATTAGTTCTCCTGCCCTGATAAACAGTGGACCTACACTTTCATTTGTCTTTCTCTTGCACCTAAGGTATTTATAAAACCTCTTCTTATTGCCTTTTATGTTCTTGCGAGGAATCCCACAGGCTAATTAAAAAGACATTTTTCTTTTTTCAGGTTTAAATTTGTCTCCTTTAAATTTCATCAAATGCCCTCTTGTTCTTGTATTATGAGCATTCACATTTACCATTATTTTGTATGCCTGTCATGTTCCCTATTTGTCGTCATCTCTTGAAACTCAACAATCCCAATCTTTGCAGTCTCTCATCATATGAGTGTCTTTCCATGCTTCTGCTCATCTGCATCACCAATCGCTGAATGCCTGTTTCTGCTATATATTTTTGAGATAGGATTACTCCTGTGGGGATTCTGTGAGACTGCATACCCGCAGATTTCCTGTGTTTCCCTGCAGAAAATGGCAGGGAAGCTGCGCTGGGGTGGCGACCCTGGGTGCAGTTTTTTTGGGGAGGAGGGGGGTTGCCCCCCTCCAAACAGAGGCGAGGCATGGGGGGGGCACGTGGGGTTACACGCCACTGCCCCCCCTCATTCTGCAAGCGCAGAGCTGCCCAGCATAAGGAGGATGTCGGTGTCTCAGCTCCGCTGACTCTGCAGCTGAATGCCGCCTCCTGGGTCCTATTGTCGGTTGTGCTCCCCTTCTGTGTGCTGGGAGCCTTCCTGTTTTCTATTCTGTGCAACAGAGTGCCCACGGTGGGGCTGGGTAAGGGAGGGTGGAGGAAACCAGGGAAGGGGAGGTGAGGAGGTTGGGGGGAAGAGGCAGTGAGGACGGAAGGAGGTGGAATAGGGCAGGGGGAGGGGAATGTGGGAGTGAGGGGAGGGAGGTGAAGAAGAAAAGGGGATGGGGGGAAGTGGGAGCCCGACATGCGACATCCCCTCGACAACAGTTGGGACCCCTCTGTTAAGCAGGCCCATCAAACCCTCACCCTGGCCAGCCCTACCCCCCTACATGTGGACCCCTCTGAGCCCCCCACACCCAGACCTCTTCCCCACTGATCCCCAACCAGCTGCACCTGGACCCCCCAACCCATCAAGCCCCACTCCCCCAACACCCAGACCCTCCCCCCATGCCCAGGCGCAACCACCTTCATCTGGAGAGTCCCATTGACCCTGCAGAGTCCCATTGACCCTGCATATGGAACCCCCCAACGAGCCTCGGTGCATCCAGATCTCCCACTGAGCCGCCCGCACCCAGATTGCCCCGCACAGAAATCTCTCACCCCACACCTGGATCCCCTCACACCGAGCCCCTCCACACTTGGATCCTGCTTGGCTGAGCCTGCCCACTCACACCTAATGCACCAGGTGTTTCTGGGGCAAGCCCAGCCCTTGCACTGTGTCAGGGTCCGGTGCAGCCTCACTGCAAAGTCCCTGTACCAGGGGAGGTGGGGCTTCAGGGTGATCTCCCACCTCAATGCAGCCAGTGGCCTGTGCTCTCCACTGCCATGCTGGAGCCACATTTATTTATTGACAAATAAAATTTTCAGAATTTTAAAATATTGTGTGCATCATTTTAAATTTTTTTGTGCAGAATTTTAATTTTTTTGGTGCAGAATTCCCTGAGGAGTATAGGGCGACCTAAATTGAACACAGTATTTCAATCGACGGTATAGCATTTGGTTATACAATGGAATTGTATATTTACAGATTTAGGTTATAACTTATTATGCATCTTAACATTTGTTTACTCTTTTGCTGCTGCTGTACACTGAGCAGAGGCTTTTACTGAGCTGTTCAAAATGGTGCCCAGGTATTCCCAGTAGTAATAGTTAATGTGGAAAACAAAGAGTTCCTTTTCTTTTTATTTTTTTTTTAACTTACCTGACTGTTTGCTCTTCAAAATTTACTTAATGGATTTTAATTATTTTTGTCAACTAATTACTACGTTAGAAGCCTGCTCCTAAACTTGCCTATGTCTGCTCTGTCAGTGCTTCTCTCTCTCAGAAGCCTACTTCCACTTGTGAATTTGTGCATGCAATTTTGATATCAGCAAAAAATTACCAGTGCAAATATTATGGGCACAGAATATATTGGTATTGGAATTTGAAAAGGTTCAGAAAAGGGAAACAAAAATGATTAGGGGTATGGAACAGCTTCCGTATGAGGAGAGATTAGTAAGACTGGGACTTTTCAGCTTGGAAAAGAGACGACTAACAGGGCCGGCTCCAGGCACCAGGCAACCAACCACATGCTTGGGGCGGCGCCTGGTAAGGGGCAGCCAATCTTGGGGTGGCGGGGGGCAGCGCGGTGCGGCATTCCACCGGGGGGGGGGGCGCGGCGCTGCGCTCGGCGGGGGGGGCGGCGCGGGGTGCGGCGCTCGGGGGGGGGGGGGTTCCTGCGGTGCTCGCCGGGGGGGGGGGGGGCGGGCTCCGGCGGCGCGGCGCTCGGCGGGGGGGGGGCGGCGCTTTTTTTTGCTGCTTGGGGCAGCAAAAAAGTTAGAGCCGGCCCTGACGACTAAGGGGGGATATGATAGAGGTCTATAAAATCATGACTGGTGTGAAGAAAGTAAATAAGGAAGTTTTATTTACTCCTTCTCATAACACAAGAACTAGGGGTCACCAAATGAAATTAATAGGCAGCAGGTTTAAAACAAATAAAAGGTAGTATTTCTTCACACAACGCAATGTCAACCTGTGGAACTCTTTGCCAGAGGATGTTCAAAAAAGAACTAGATAAATTCATGGATGATAGGTCCATCAGTGGCTATTAGCCAGGATGGGCAGGGATGGTATCCCTAGCCTCTGTTTGCCAGAAGCTGGGATTTGGATGACAGGGGATGGATCACTTGATGATTACCTGCTCTGTTCATTCCCTCTGGGACACCTGGCATTGGCCGCTGTTGGTAGACAGGATACTGGGCTAGATGGACCTTTGGTCTGACCCAGTATGGCCGCTCTTATGTTCTTATGATTGAATAAACCATTTTGAAAATGTGGCCCTGAAACTGATTTATCCCTTAATATGAACTAATTCAATCATTTTCTTACATAGAACTAATTAAAATTCCCAGAGATCTCAGATGGATCATTCAGCTGAATGATCAGGCCTTTCGTAAAGCCAGCTGCCAGTTTTGGAGTTGGACTTTTGAGTTATAATCTATGATTTATTCTGCTTTTAGGGCAGCACAACAATGTACGGATGCTAGCTAAGGGCTTGTGGTAAAGCCGTGATTTATTTTTTGTTGGGCATACGCTGATTAGGTATTGCAGATTAAACTCATCCCAGAGATCACTATAGCAGAGATTATGGGGTCAATTCACTAAGGGTCTAAACCTCCGTGGTGCTTGTGAATTTCCTGCAAAGTGTTGACACTCTCTCAGCTTCCTGTTTGTCAAAGGGCGATGTGTCCTCTTCCTTGCTTGTCCTACAGGATGCATTGTGAGGATTGGTTAATAGTGCTGATTTACTGCCATGGGGACAAGGGGTGTGTGCACATTTCACAACCCAACCATCACCCTATGCCCTGAAGTAGGGCTGTGTTGCCACTTCTGGAGAGAACAGCTTTAACTCCCCATGGAGCTCCAGAGGAGACCCACAGTGGAGGCTGCTCAGGAGAGGAGTTCAATGCATCCCCTAGTTAGCCGGTCCTCATCTGGGTCTGAATGTTTTTGGAGCTATGCTGTCTGGCTCCGTGCCCCCTGGCAGAGCAAAGTATGGCTTGTGAGAGACCTTGCCCAACTGCATCCCTCCTCTCAGCAGAGTTTCTGCTGCTGGGGGTCCAGTGGTGAGGTTCTGCCAATGGAGTTAATCAGAACCAATATCTATATATTGGGTTGTTGTTGTTTTGTTTTAAAAAGGTAAAGTACTGTGTGAGTGTAGAATCTTATGAGTATTGTTGTTAGCTTTTACTGCTCAAATAACCTCTGCCCATATAGTCATTGTTTATCTCCATAAAAAGGAGACCATGAGGACATTATCATAGGCACTATTGGCGATACAACTCTTGAATCTGTCACTCTCTCTGCCAGGGAAAGCTACATTAAATAGGCTTGTCAGAGGAAAGCTAGCTCTACGAATTAGTTTGTAACACTTGGTTGCTTCAGAAAAGGGGAATTTTCTTCATTGCAAGATCCCACCTCATCACTATGATATTGCCTTCATTCTCTCTGGATAAGCAGTGTAAGCATAGTACATCTCTACCCGTCTGCTCAAGGAAACAGACTTCACTACAGAACATCAGAGATTTTTAATGTCATTATATTGGCTACAGTGGAACTGGCACTGAAAAGATTTTAGAAGTGGTTTCTCCTGTAGCTTTTTTCAATGTGCGTGCAGTGGCAAGAACAATTACAATTAGCAACAGATAATATAAAGTGGAAAGTAAAGACTGCTTTGCTTCATTTCCTTGTAATAACTGAAAGGTTATTTTTTTAAATGAGACAAAACATATGCAATTGAAGAGCATTATAAAAGGCTACAAAACTTAAGTACTTCAAGATCACATTTTTATAGTTATAATTCTAGTATGTTATTCTAGACAGATGGATTAAAATATAAAGTATTGTCTATTTTTTTTTAAATCACTGCATGAGATAAAGAATATACATCATTGTTGCTAACCAAGTAATACCAGAGACTGCAGGGGTTTGTTTTATACTCATTGTGTGTATTGATATGAAGCCAGTGTACATATTTAAAATTTTACTGCACATCTGGTTTTCACTGCAGTTTTCAGACCCAGATAGCTAGCAGATAGTCTCTCATTGGATTCCTTGTTTCTTTGACAGCAGAAATGAGTACAGTGACATTGAAGAGCCAGGTTACTCATACAAATACTGTAATCAGCTTTGCTGTTAGTCCTTTCAAAAATTTTTTGCCTCCTATCTCAGGAGCAGGGGGCGGGGGTGAAACTGATATTTGATCTGAGAAATTATTCAGAATCAAAACATCTCACTACCCAAACCAAAATATAATCTGTAGATACTGCCATTTAGCTGCAAATATTTCAGTCAGTGTTCAGTTCCTAAATGATTTTGCCTGGATTGCAGCCTTCTCGGGTTGGAAGAGATATTGGTTTGATAGCATTCCTTAACCCTGCCACAGGATGAAAAAGAAGTAAAACCAACAAAAAACAGCAGGAAATCAAGGGTGGCTTTAGTGGGGATTCATGGGTTCGATTGCACCTGCTGAAATCATGAAACTAAGGATGCAAAATACACCCTGCAGAGGGGACAGGGATCCGTGTTTGCTCCTTTGCACAAGAAGCCATGCCCAGCTCCACAGCTCGGCCCCACATCATGCTGGCGCTGTTCCCGGCCACGTCATTATGCGATGATGTCAGAGTCATGCACTGCTGTGTAGGCCCAAAGGGCAAAATCTGCCAGTGGGAGTGCTGGGGAGGAGGCAGGGGAAAACAATGTCCCCATGTGTCCCATTCTCCAGGCAGTAGGATTGCAGGGGCAGGACACAGAGCTCATAGCTGGGCCTCTTCCTGAGTGGCGCTGCCTCCCGTGAAACATCCCAGACAGGGTCTCTCTCTCTCTCTCACCACCAGGAGTAACTGGGACTGGGACCAGCCTACACTGAGGCCAGTGTGTTTTGTGCTTTGTTTCATATTGCAATTACCCTAGAACGGGGTGGCCAACCTGTGGCTCCGGAGCCACATGCGGCTCTTCAGAAGTTAATATGCGGCTCCTTGTATAGGCACCGACTCCAGGGCTGGAGCTACAGGCGCCAACTTTCCAATGTGCTGGGGGTGCTCACTGCTCAACCCCTGGCTCTGCCAGAGGCTTTACCCCCACTCCACCCCTTCCAGCCCCCTCCCCTCAGCCTGCCATGCCCTCGCTTCTCCTCCCTCTACCCCCGAGCCTCCTGCATGCCATGAAACAGCTGATCAGGAGGTGTGGGGAGAAAGGAGGAGGTGCTGATCGGCGGGGCTGCCGGTGGGCGGGAGATGCTGGGGGCGGGGGGGGGAGGTGGAGCTGATGGGGGGGCTGCTGACATTACTGTGCTCTTTGGCAACGTTCATTGGTAAATTCTGGCTCCTTCTCAGGCTCAGGTTGGCCACTCCTGCTCTAGAATTTAGTATAGTGCACCCATTGAGTCAGAAGGCTACATCTGCCACTGCAGGAAATTGTGCCTTAAAGAAACAACCCTTAAATGTGTGTCTGGGAGTGGGGGTGAGGGGTAGGAACTTTGTTGTTATGGGACCCCTAGGTAATATGCTGATGGATTCAGCTAGCATTCCTTCTGCGGTTCCTTGGGAACACTCTGCCACCGTTTAAATGGGCCCAGCATGAACTTGTGCTTGGCCAGCTCCTGCCCCTTCGGAAAGCCCAGTGGTGGTGCTAAGGTAGCCAGTCTAACCCTTAGTGTATAGAATACAAAGGCCATCGGGTTTACTTGGTAAATACAATGTAACTGTTTACGTCTATGGCTTTTTAGTGACAAGTTTTGCATGGATAATCAAATAATTTTGTGGTTAAGGAGTTATGTAGCTCTCAATATATCTGTATGAGGCTAGCCCCTGTGGGAGACTCCTTCCCCTCATAAAAATGTGCTGTTCCAGGGAGTGGCAGTTCTCTGCCAGGAAGAAGAATTCACGCAATACTGCTCCACAATTTCCTCAGCTCAGCTAATCTGTATTCTCAGCCTATTCCTTTACCCACCATTGGCATCATGTAGCCCAGAGGTAACAGAACAGTCCTCTGTGCACTGATGATACAGATTTACTACAACCTAAGGCTATTTATTGACCTTTCATTTTCTCTTAATCTGTCTGTAGTGCATGTGTGGGGAGGGAACGGGGGTCCCTACCAGATGAGCTGGGGTTAGCATGGGAGGATTTCTGCCCATTTTGCCAGTATGATAATAGGGGTTGACCTTTTTCTTGTTGCTAACATACCTGTAGAAATCCTTCTTGTTACCCTTCACATCCCTTGCTAACTGCAACTCCAGTTGTATTTTGGCCTTCCGGATTACACTGATTATAATACTGTGCCTTAGCTTGTAGTTATAACACTAGTTATAATTGTGCCTTAACTTGTTGTTATAACACTAGATTTTAGTCTCGCAGCAATTTCTATCGCATAATCCAAGAAAGGAAGAGATAGTTCTTTCGTATTTTTCATACGATCCCCATCATTTTTCCAGGCCCAGGGGACACACATCATGCCATTATTAAAAAGACAAATTGTTGTTAGACTGCAGCTTGTAGCAAAAGGAAAAACAAAACAGCCCGCACCTCTGATACAGCTTTGGTGAGTGTTATAGAACTTTCCTAAATTGAGAGACAGAGTTATAATAGTTGTTATGGCCAACTTTCTCCATTGTGATTTTTCTCTTTTTGAGTACGTTTGCAACTCAGCTCTGAACCAGACTAGTAGCCTTTAGCAGTGAGCTGGACAAATGAGATTTCAGTGCAACATAGAACAAAATATAAAACAAGCATAAACCTTGCAATGAGTAGATTGTGGTAATGACTTGAGATATAAGTAAAATTGCAGTGACAAAATGAATATTTTTGCCTCCCTTATCTACATTAGCTAGGGTTGACAGGTGAATGGACGGACTTGTAGCTACAGAAAATGAATGAGAGTCATGAATTCTGCATTCTGTTGCTGGTCCTTTCAGACTTCCTGTGTGATATTGGGAAAACCATTTAACCACTGTGTGTCATCTTGGAAATACTATGTTCATTTAGAGATTGCTGTAAGGCATAATTCATTACAGTTCATAATTAATGTAGATTTTGAAATATACATGTAGAAACCATTCTAGAATAGAATGCAAAATATTACTGGTTGGGGTATTGCAACTTCCAGCATACAATACTTTATTCATCCCTTCTCTGCTTACCCCTCACAAAAAATCCTTAAAAGGTAACCTGCAAATTGTGTTTGAAAAAGTCTCTCATCTTTAGCAATGCATGTTGAATGCCCAAAATAGCCTGACTGAAAGGGGAATTCAGTTCACAATTTACTTCCCTCCCTGCCCCCTAATTTTTAAACAAACAGTGAACAGACTGTCCTGCTTAGCCTGACTGTTGTACCACATACTGCTACTGCTGAAGGAATTTTGTGATCACAAATCTTAGGTCACTTTTAATCATAAATTACAGTCCTACGTGGGTTGGTTGGTGGACTGTTTAATACAATAGTGCAGACTGGAAGAAAATAAGCTTTGTGAGGTTGGAAGTCTCCCACATCGGGCCCAGTTCTCCAAGGGTAACACTTCACATTTGATTCACACAGGTGTAAAAGTATATACGAAGTACTGAGACCATGTACTCAGTGCTGTACAAGACATAAAAACATAATCTTTTCCCCAAAAAATTTATACTCTAACAAGACATGTAGAATAGGCAGGATGTACTAGACAGCCCAGAGCAGTAGATAACTAGGATTTTACTTAACCTACAAGCAGTGAATCAGTAATATTAACTGTGAAGTTAAGTTGAAATGGTCTTGACTGTAGCTTCTATGGGGTAAGAATCCACTTACTGCACTGTGGCACTTAATACAGGACACTGATTTTATTGTGGCATTCATCAGAAACTCATATAGTACATTATCTTCTGCTTGTTTTATTTAGGTAAGCTTTTCAGCAGTGCAAAATGAAAAAAAAAGAGGTGGGCTAATGTATTGGGATCGTTTAGGACCTTGATCAGTTGTTGTTTGATGCAACTCTATGGTACCTTCTGATTGCTTGTTTCCCTATCACACTTGTCTTGCATTTTACATGTTCCATGAATGGGACAATCAATTAGCTGTTTGTGCATTTTCCCCCAGGCTGTCAGTATATAGCAGTTCCTGCAGCTCTAGTTCTGTTAAAAGCAACAGAATTAAATTGTCCAGTCTTTCTAATAAATTGAGTATCTGTAGTCCAGTCCATCTGGGAGTGAAGTGCTCACCGGCATGGCAGTGGCTTTATCTAGGTTTTGTTTAAATAAGTATAGCTACTTCAATGTAATATTTTGTTGGCTTGTGTGGGTATAACTAGAGCTGGTCACAAAACTTTTGATGAAAAGTTTTTTGTCAGAAAATGCCGATTCATTGAAACCCCGACTTTTCACAGGAATGTACCCTTTTCAATGAAACTGTCATCAGGAAATGTTTTTCCGGTCTAGGATGGAATTTTTTGAGGGAGGAAGGGAGGGAGAGACTGCAGAATAACCAATAGCCCAGTAGTTATAGCACTCACCTGGGTTGTGGGAGATCCATGTTCAAGTCCCTGCCCTGCTTGATTTAGCTCAGGGACTTGAACCTGGATCTCCCTCATCCCAGGTGAGTGCTCTGACCACCAGGTATTACCAGGGACCTCTTGATGCCAACTAGCAGAGGGGTGCTCAGAGTTTTGATCCTTTGGGCCAGATATAAGCATAATAATCCAACAGTGTGGCATATGAGGTCTGTACTGAGAGCCAGTAGCCTGCTGGTCATCATAATTCTTGTGAAATGTATGTAAGGGTAATATTTAAGAAATTATGTATCCATAATCAAAATTGTATTCTTAAGGTAAGGCAGTGACATGCCTCAGACAGGTTCCTTTCAGGCAGGTGGTAACAGACACTTATTTATCTGCCTGGTCACTATGTATTGTCCAGGTCTATTTGAATACTGATGCTAACCATAAGATTGTGAAATCTACAAGAGAGAGAAACTACTGGAAAAAAGTGTCACCAGGGGTGTGTGCTATTTATGACTAAGATCAAAGGATTAGTCTGGTGTATCAGGTACTGTAAATAAACATGCAGCATCTCCTACTGAGGAGGCAAGTTGACAGCATGACTTGTCTCATTATCAGATCACAGCCAACCTGGCTGTAAATCACTGTAAGAACTTTGGGTAAACATTGCTCTATAAGACATAAAAGTATCTAGTTAAATAAGTATAGGTTCTAGAATGTGTATTGTGATTTTTATTTTATATAAAACCTTTCGTTTCCAATACATCTGCTTGCTCTTATTAGAATCTTTATCCTTAAATAAACGTATACTTGTTTTCACTGTAAACATATCTAAGTGCTGTGTGTTACGGGGAGCAGTGATCTAAAGTGTAACTGGTGAGTTGGGGGTGTACTGTCCCTTTGGGAGCAGCAAATCTGTGAATTTGGTAAATGTCAAGTGGAACAGGGATTAGACACTCCAGAGAGACTCTCGGAGGGCTCAGGGTTGTAGTGTGCTTATCGCTAACCTGTAGAGCCCAGGAAGGGAGTGCTTGTGTTGCCTATGGCTGGTGAAGTTGGGGAGTTGACTCCCAGCAGACCTAGACAAGGCATCCTCATACTAAGGGCAGGTAGTAGCAAGGTGTCTCACAGCCCTGCGTACCCCAGGACCATGTCACAACAGGCTATTGGCTATTCTGCGGTGGGGTGTCTTTTTTTTCCTGAAAAACTTCCAAAGGTCTTGGTTTTGTCAAATCTCAAAATTTTGCTGGACAGGAAAACTGCTTCCCACCCAGTTCTAGATATAACCTATGGGAAGTGCCTGCACTTAAGAAAATTATTCTTAGTCAAACATTCAGGTAGAAAACGGCATTGATGATATGCTCACATTCTAAAAATAACTGCATCACAACTGTTAACATGCATTTCTCCGAGAGCTAAACTGCTTATATATTCAGATAAATAGCACTTGTAACCCATTCATAATAATACCATCCCAATAGTATTCTACCTTTGTACTGTGATAATTTAACTGGTAACCAAAGAGAGCTTCTAAATTATTTATTGTGAGTGACATTATACATTGTGTAGATCTGTGAGAATGAACCCTGCTAGGCTATTCTTATTTTTAAATGACATTTTTTCCTCCCTCTGACTGCTTCTTATTCATCACACTGTGCATTAGGGCAGCCACAGGCACCAAATAGCTTGATTTTGTATAATCTAGAATTCCCATAGTTCAGCCAGACAGTTGTTGCCCATTTAGAACAGGTTCTCCCAACAGGTTCAGCGTGATTGATGGCAGAATATTCAGCTAGTTTAGTGCTGACTGGTTCCCCTAGAGTTATTTCATGTCCTTTTCAGTAACTGCTCTTGTTCTCCTGTCTTCATATGTAGCCTTATTTGAGGCCTGATCCAACTTCCATTGAAATCAATGAGAGCCTAGTATTAATTTTAACAGGAGATGGATCAGGCCCTTAAATAGCCCTATGTAACATTCAAACTCAGGCAGAATTCCCATTGACTTCAGATTGAATGTTGTGTCTATGCTACAGCCTCTACAGCGGCACAGCTATGGTGCAGCAGCTGGGACACTGTAGCGAAAATGCTTCCTACACTGACAGAAGGGGTTTTTCTATCAATGTAGGTAATCTGGTAGTGTGTTCAATGGTATCTTCCATTGATTTAGCTGCATCTACAGTGGTAGTGAAGTCAATCTAATTATGTTGCCTGGGGTGTAAAATTGTTCTCAGCCCTGAGTGATGTAGCCAGCTCAACCTAAGTTTTAGGGACAGACCAGGCCTTTCCTGAGATACAAGTCTTGAATAGAAACAACAAGGAGTCTGGTGGCACCTTAAAGACTAACAGATTTATTTGGGCATAAGCTTTCATGGGTAAAAACCTCACTTCTTCGGATGCATAGAGTGAAAGTTACAGATGCAGGCATTATATACTGACACATGGAGAGCAGGGAGTTACTTCGCAAGTGGAGAACCAGTGTTGACAGGGCCAATTCAATCAGGGTGGATGTAGTCCACTCCCAATAATGGATGAGGAGGTGTCAATTCCAGGAGAGGAAAAGCTGCTTCTGTAATGAGCCAGCCACTCCCAGTCCCTATTCAAGCCCAGATTAATGGTGTTAAATTTGCAAATGAATTTTAGTTCTGCTGTTTCTCTTTGAAGTCTGTTTCTGAAGTTTTTTTGTTCAATGATAGTGACTTTTAAATCTGTAATAGCATGACCAGGGAGATTGAAGTGTTCACTTACTGGCTTATGTATGTTACCATTCCTGATGTCCGATTTGTGTCCATTTATTCTTTTGCGGAGGGACTGTCCGGTTTGGCCAATGTACATGGCAGAAGGGCATTGCTGGCACATGATGGCATATATAACATTAGTGGACGTGCAGGTGAATGAGCCCTTGATGGTGTGACTGATGTGGTTGGGTCCTCTGATGATGTCGCCAGAGTAGATATGGGGACAGAGTAGGCAACGAGGTTTGCTACAGGGATTGGTTCCTGGGTTGGTGTTTCTGTGGTGTGGTGTGTAGTTGCTGGTGAGTATTTGCTTCAGGTTGGGGGGTTGTCTATAAGCGAGGACTGGCCTGCCTCCCAAGGTCTGTGAGAGTGAAGGATCATTTTCCAGGATAGGTTGTAGATCGTGGATAATGCGCTGGAGAGGTTTTAGCTGGGGGCTGTATGTGATGGCCAGTGGTGTTCTGTTATTGTCCTTGTTGGGCCTGTCCTGTAGTAGGTGATTTCTGGGTACCCGTCTTGCTCTGTCAGTCTGTTTCCTCACTTCCCCAGGTGGGTATTGTAGTTTTACGAATGCTTGATAAAGATCGTGTAGGTGTTTGTCTCTGTCTGAGGGGTTGGAGCAAATTCGGTTGTATCTTAGGGCTTGGCTGTAGACAATGGATCGTGTGATGTGTCTTGGATGGAAGCTGGAGGCATGTAGATACATATAGCGGTCAGTAGGTTTCCGGTATAGGGTGGTGTTTATGTGACCATCACTTATTTGCACTATAGTGTCCAGGAAGTGGATCTCTTGTGTGGACTGGTCCAGGCTGAGGTTGATGGTGGGGTGGAAACCGTTGAAGTCCAGGTGGAATTCTTCAAGGGCCTCCTTTCCGTGGGTCCATATGATGAAGATGTCATCAATGTAGCGCAAGTAGAGGAGGGGCACTAGGGGACGAGAGCTGAGGAAGCATTGTTCTAAGTCAGCCATAAAAATGTTGGCATACTGTGGGGCCATGCGGGTACCCATAGCAGTGCCACTGACTTGAAGGTATAAGTTGTCCCCAAATCTGAAGTGGTTGTGGGTGAGGACAAAGTCACAAAGCTCAGCCACCAGGCGTGCTGTGGCCTCATCAGGGATACTGTTCCTGACAGCTTGTAGTCCATTCTCATGTGGAATATTGGTGTAAAGTGCTTCTACATCCATGGTGGCCAGGATGGTGTTTTCAGGAAGAACACCAATGCATTGTAGTTTCCTCGGGAAGTCGGTGGTGTCTCAAAGATAGCTGGGAGTGCTGGTAGCGTAGGGTCTGAGGAGAGAGTCCAAATAGCCAGATAATCCTGCTGTAAGAGTGCCAATGTCTGAGATGATGGGGCGTCCAGGGTTTCCGGGTTTATGGAGCTTGGGTAGGTCTTGAATAGGTGCAGTAAGTAGGCATTTTTCTGGAGCAATAGGTAGCTGTTCACTTCTCATCCCTCTCTCTGTCTCAGTATCTGGTGGCAGAATTTGATCTGTATTTCATGTTTAGTATTTTAGAAAGCAATGGGAGTGGAAGCTAGAAGTTGCTTTTACATGCTGGATAGATGTAGTAGCACATCTTGCAACAGTGGTAATCAGTTGGACTTCATTAATTGTTCATCTCTGGTACTGTACCTGCAAATTTTTATTATATCAAAGATTATAAAGACAAAAAAACAAATCCCAACCCCCTCTACTCCTCCCCACACATTATTCATGCAATTTAATCAGAAAGTACCTTACACATTTTAAGTTAGTACTAATCACTAAGTGAGATGTTTTAACACTCAGGCAGAGGGAAGGCCAGCCCCATCCTCCACAATGCAGCAACTCCCAAACAATAGACCTGGGGCTTGATCCTGTACCCATTCAAGTCAATGACAAAGCTCCCATTGATTCAGTGGTGCAGGATCAGACCATTAGGGTAGCTTTGCACAACAAGGAGGAGTGGGGGAAGCCAAGGACTCATGAAGGGGAGTGCACATACTCCTTGCATGGCTCAGACCCTCAGTCCATGTAAACTTCCTGCACAGCTGCAGGAGGTGGGGGGGGTGGGGGTGGGAACTAGGAAGTCTAATTGTGCCATTGGGCTGGAGTGGCCTTCATAGAGCAGCTCAATGGCCAAGGCTGAAAGATTCCCAGGGCCGGCTCCAGGCACCAGCCCAGCAAGCAGGTGCTTGGGGCGGCCAACGGAGAGGGGCGGCATGTCCGGCTCTTCTGCGGCAATTCGGCGGCGGGTTCCTCACTCCCTCTGGGAGCGAAGGACCCGCCGCCGAAGACTGAAGCGGTGGCGGCGGTAGAGCAGATCGCGATTGCGGCTTTTTTTTTTTTTCACTTTTTTTCTTTTTGCTGCTTGGGGCAGCAAAAATCCTGGAGCCGGCCCTAAAGATTCCATCCTTTTTCTCTGTGCGTCTGTCCAGCGCCTGGCCTAGTTGTTTTGTTCGGGCCCTACAGGGGTACAGTAGGACATGTTAACATGCATTCATTTAATTTGTTCTAGTGTTATGATCTCCTTTTTATATGCTTTCTGATTCTTCTGTATATCCCTATTGGAATATTCATACAGTGTTTGCAGTACAATCAATATTACTGAAATAACTATCTGAAATCAGTCTGATATATATACACAATAGCGGTTGAAAATAATACCCAGCTCTTCTATAGTTTTCATTGTGGTTCTTATTTGTGTATTTCCAGCTTCAAGACATTTCATTTCAACAGGTTTTCTTTGGAACTGGATATGAGGGTTTAGTCAGATAAACATGGGACTGCTTTTAGCACATAACTTCTTCATGAGCCATTACATCTGCTTCTGTTACATAACTATCAGTACTGATACATGATTGGAACCTTACATGTGATACACCAGAGAGAGATTATAGCCATTGAGGTATGACTGAATTGCCCAAACTCTGACAGAATCAAAGCATGCTGCTTGCTACTGAATAATAAAGTTCAGTAGGAGAGCACAAGTGACGATAACAGTAGTTTGTAAGGTACTTTGGAATTGCCATACAAATCAAACCAGTGTTTGAGCTAATCTGCTATTTTATCTCTGACAGTGATTAGCACTAATGCTTGAGAAGAAGGTGCATGAAACACATAGGAGACAAGTTATAAAATAACCTAGACATAAAGGAAGTTTTTTCCTATCCCCCATCACCTGGTGGTTGGCTTCTACCCTGAAACTTGAGGGTTTATATCCCTTCAAAAATATAGAATTGTTTAGTAGAGAAACAGTTTGTGATCATGTAATTAAAGACTATCAAATGCATATGCACAATAAGGCAAAGTTAAGTGTGTTTATAGAAACTTAATGCTGTCTGTCACAATTTCAGGGTAACTGCAACTGCATTCCACCCTCTGGAATGCACTCCAGAAGTACCCAGGTCAGGTCTTCTGCTGTGACTTGTCTCTTGGTATGGACCCTGTCTCACTCTCTTCTGACTTGGGGTTTTAAGTCTGCACAACTCCCTGCCTTATACTAGAATATCCCCAGTAAGCTCATCTGCCTGAAGCCCAGTGCCTGTGCTTTGCTTTCTCTTTGAGGCTTATGAACAGTGTATTGCCAGCAGTTACAAGTTACCACAGAGTGCTTTCTAAGTAAGCACGTTTATTCTTAAGGTAAAAGCATTATAGAGAAAACATTTAAAAAAACAATAAATAGATTGAAATACACATGAAACATATCAGGATTCACCCATCAGTCTTATGGGCAGGGCCCTACCAAATTAATGGCCATGAAAAACGCATTACAGACTGTGAAATCTGGTCTTTTGTGTACTTTAACCCTATACTATACAGTTTTCACAGGGGAGACCAGCGTTTCTCAAATGGGGGGTCCCAACCCAAAAGAAGGTCACGGGGGGGGGGGGGGTTGCAAGGTTATTGTAGGGGGGACGTGCTATTCCCACCCTTACTTATGTGCTGCCTTCAGAACTGGCTGGAAAGCGACAGCTGCAGGCCAGGTGCCCAGTTCTGAAGGCAGCACTGCCAGCAGCAGCGCAGAAGTAAGGGTGGCAATGGGCAGCTGGAGGGTGGTGGTTGCTGTCCGAGGGCCCAGCTCTGAAGACAGCAGCACAGAAGTAAGAGTAGCAATACCGTACCATGCCATTCTTACTTCTGCGCTGCTGCTGGCAGTGGCGCTGCCTTCAGAGCTGGGCTCCTGGCCAGCAGCTGCCACTATCCGGCCACCCAGCTCTGAAGTCAGCACCTCCACCAGCAGCAGCGCAGAAGTAAGGGTGGCAATACCACAACCCTTCTACAATAACGTTGCAACCCCCCCATTACCTCCTTTTGGACCAGGACCCCTACAGTTACAACACCATGAAATTTCAGATTTAAATATTGAAATCATGAAATTTGAGATTTTTTAAAATCCTATGACCGTGTAATTGACCAAAATGGACTGTGAATTTGGTAGGGCCCTACTTACGGGGCTGTAGCAGGCCAAAGTCTTTCTAACCCTCAAGGATTGAGGCCCCTCTTTGGACGGAAGGTCCTGTCTGTTTGCTGGATCAAAAAGAAGGCCCCAAAATCAATTCAAAGCCAACCTTTTTACATCAAAAGCCCTTTCTTTGTCTGTTGATTTGGGGAGGAGGGGAGAACAGTTTGAAGCAGTATACGCAAGCCTTTCCAGGCTTATTTGGAGATGTTTATAACCTAAGTGATTCACCTTACTCACCCTCTACTGTTTTTTAGTTTTTGGCAGAGCCTCCATCCTTGGAGTTGCATACAATTCCTAGCCACAGTGTTACATAAACTATTCAACACAACACAAAATGGTCCCCACAGATATTGCATACGTTGCTATATCTGTCACACTGGCATTTCCAGAATTTTGAGTGCTTAATTGTGCAACCTGAAATTTCTTTAAAGATAGGCCCTGATCCTGCAAAGACCTTCACCTGGGAGTTGTCATCATTTGGACTACTCTCACGCATAAAGTTAAGCATGCACAAAAGTTTGTGTAGGGCCCATACTTATTTTTGTCATATCATATGAGATGTATTCTCCTGGTAGAGGAAAATATTTGATTTATTTTGTACAAAATAATTTTGTAAGAAAAAAAATACTAAGATTCACTTTTGTCATGATGTCTACAAAACCCTGGATTTTGATTATAGCTAGATGAATGAGGCCGGGGTGTTGTGGGGAAAAATGTGATCATGTACTTCTATCATAATGCATACATACAAAAGGGGCAAATTAAGGTTGCACACGCAACACTGATTCTGCAATTTCCTAGCTTTTCAGTGCTTGACTTTGCAACCTTAATGTACCTTTAATGTAGATTTGTGTGTTTAATGTAGAGTTTTGTGTGTAATTATTTGTGGATATAGAATATCACACAGCACTTTGTGCACTCTTGTATCATATTTATTTTATAATCTAAATCCGATATTGAATAGCTATTTTTCATTTTAACTCTTTTTGAGGGATACACAGTGTATTAATGCCTTTTACACTAGAGGGATGTGAAATCAGTTGTTAGACAATAAACCACTATATATATTTCTTTTCCGTCAACTTTTAAATCAACATAATGTTTCCTTTCACAAAGGTAGCAGTTTAACTAATCTGCATTATGTAAGTCTAAAGGTACCTACTTACATCTGATTGTGAACCACTAATTCAGCCCATAAGTAAAAACAGAATAGTCATATAGTAACAGGGTTCAAACTGAGGGGGTCTTGGGAGAAGGGTAATACAGTGTTCCTGTTAAAGTAATACACTGAATATACATGGAGAGAGGGTAGAAAGGAATACAAATTCCTCTTGATAAATGCTTATTATTCAAGCCCAGTGGAGAAAGTTTGATTCAATATTTCTACTAAGAACAACTTATAACTGTTACCTAGTCAAGATGTATCTTAAGGATGAACTTCATATTACATTCAAATCACATTAAATTTATATGCTGAACATCACTAAATAAGCAGGATTAGAGAGGCTTTCATCATGCTGTTAATGTTAAACTTCTTTATATTGCTGATGGATCAGGGTCTGATCAAAAGCCCATTGAAGTCAATGGGAGTCTTTCCACCGACTTAAATACACGCTGGATCAGGTCCTTACCGCAGATTGTTGGTTTCTTTTCAGTGAGGTGCAACAGCAAAGGGATATAAAATATTTTTTTAAAAATCTGCAGAAGCGTGGAATATTGTTAAAAACCACCAAGGTGTTCTTTACACCATAGACTGGCTCCAGTCTGCAGTGGAGTTCTTCAATGGGTGTGGTGTCACCAATGTAAGCACATTACAATGAACAGGCACTGACTGTCTGCAGTTGAGCCTACATGTTGACCTAAAAATGTGAGTTTTAAATTAGTAATGTGCTCAGCAACTCAGTTCCTTGGGTTACTGAGAAACATAGTACATATTATTGAAATGTTGCGTGGAATCCTTGTTAAAGTAGGTCACTTTCAAAACTTGGTTGATTAGGCTCAGATGCAGTCAGCTAAGAAACTTGGAAACAATGTTTCCTTTTCTTGCATGATTTGTTTTCTGTTTTGCAAACATGGGCCCTGATTCTGCAAACTTTTACGCATATGAGTAACTTTATGCACTTGAATGTTATGAAATCTGAAAATACATCCACTCAATGTGCAGCGGCAGTCAAAAAAGCGAACAGAATGTTGGGAATCATTAAGAAAGGGGTAGATAATAAAACAGAAAATATCATATTGCCTCTATATAAATCCTAAAATACCATGTGCATATGTGGTTGCCCCATCTCAAAAAAGACATATTAGAATTGGAAAAGGTTCAGAAAAGGGCAACAAAAATGATTAGAGGTATGGAACAGATTCCATCTGAGGAGAGATTAATAAGACTGGAACTATTCCGCTTGGAAAAGAGACGACTAAGGTGTGGGATATGACAGAGATCTATAAAATCATGAGGTGTGGAGAAAGTGAATAAGGAAGTGTTATTTATTCCTTCTCATAACACAAGAACTAGGGGTCACCAAATGAAATTAATAGGCAGAAGGTTTAAAACAAACAAAAGGAAGTACTTCTTCATACAATGCACAGCCAACCTGTGGAACTCCTTACCAGAGGATGTTGTGAAGGCCAAGACTATAACCGGGTTCAAAAAAGAACTAGATAAGTTCATGGAGGATAGGTCCATCAATGGCTATTAGCCAGGATGGGCAGGGATGGTGCCCCTAGTCTCTGTTTGCCAGAAGCTGGGAATGGGCGACGAGATGGATCACTTGTTGATTACCTCTTCTGTTCATTCCCTCTGGGGCACCTGGCATAGGCCACTATTGGAAGATAGGATACTGAGCTAGATGGACCTTCAGTTTGACCCAGTATGGTCATTCTTATGTTCTTATTTCGTTCCCAGTGAACTCAGTGAGGCTACTCATGTGAGTAAAATTAGTCACATACATAAGTGTCATACAGGATCTAGGCTTTAGATTTTATTTTCCTTAGCGCAATATTTAGCTACCATCAAGCATGTACATTTTAATAATTAATATTCTTAGGGGCAAATGTAACCGACAACAAGTGAGGTAAGAAATTAATGGAGCACTAAGGAAAACAATGAATGATCTTTTCCCTATAAATAAACAACACTACAAATTACCTTTCAAAAATAAAATTACAAAAACACAGACTGAAAAAGATGACATTATCAATCCATACATTGTTCACATGAAATAATCTACAACTATTATACATAGTACATGGCCATTCTCCATTAAATATGATTAATGTTGCTTGTACCTTTATAATGCCATAATCGAATGAATTTATTTTTATGAGCTGAACTAATAGGATATGGTTGTCTATTTTGTTCCCTGGAACGTCAATGTTCATGAGCTAGGTATTATGCTCTATGAGCTTGCCACTTTTTAAACTTTTTCATGCTCATGATTTAAAAAAATGTTAAGCACAAATGTAAAATCAATCTTCTTCATGGAAGGTGATCTTGTAGCCTGCAACAACATCGATGGTGTGATGGCAGCCCTCAACATCGTTCACGATCCAGATGAGTGGAGACTGTTCATTGATTCATCGAAGACGAGTCTTAAAGCTGTTTTACTGCATAATGGCAATAGACTCATAGACTTTAAGGTCAGAAGTGACCAATATGGTCATCTAGTCTGACCTCCCGCATGATGCAGGCCACTAAAGCTGACCCACCCACAACAGAATCTTCCAGCCTGCGACTCCTGCCCTATGCTGCGGAGGAAGGCGAAAAACCTCCAGGGCCTTTGCCAATCAACCCTGGAGGAAAATTCCTTCCCGACCCCAAATATGGCGATCAGCAGAACCCCGAGCATACAGGCAAGATTCTACAGCCGGCCCCTCATTTTACCCGCGATGGCACATTAATGCCTAATTGACTAAAATCACGTTATCCCATCAAACCATTCCCTCCATAAATTTATCAAGCCTGATCTTGAAGCCAGAGAGGTCTTTCGCCCCCACCGTTTCCTTCGGAAGGCTGTTCCAAAATTTCACCCCTCTGACGGTTAGAAACCTTCGTCTAATTTCAAGCCTAAACTTCCCCACGGCCAGTTTATATCCATTCGTTCTCGTGTCCACATTACTACTGAGCTTAAATAATTCCTCTTCCTCCTTGGTATTAGTCCCTTTGATATATTTAAAGAGAGCAATCATATCCCCCCTCAGCCTTCTTTTGGTTAGGCTAAACAAACCGAGCTCCTCGAGTCTCCTTTCATAGGAAAGGTTTTCCATTCCTCGGATCATCCTAGTGGCCCTTCTCTGTACCCGTTCCAGTTTGAGTTCATCCTTTTTAAACATAGGAGACCAGAACTGCACACAGTACTCCAAATGAGGTCTCACCAGCGCCTTGTATAACGGAAGCAGCACCTCCCTGTCCCTACTAGAAATACCTCGCCTAACGCATCCCAAGATCGCATTAGCTTTTTTCACAGCCACGTCACATTGCCGACTCATAGTCATCCTGCGATCAACCAGGACTCCGAGGTCCTTCTCCTCCTCCGTCACTTCCAACCTGTGCGTCCCTAACTTATAACTAAAATTCTTATTAGTCATCCCTAAATGCATCACCTTACACTTCTCACTATTAAATCTCATCCTATTATTGTTACTCCAATTTACAAGGTCATCCAAGTCTCCCTGCAGAATATCCCGATCCTTCTCCGAATTGGCAATACCTCCCAACTTTGTGTCATCCGCAAACTTTATCAGTCCACTCCTACATTCGGTTCCGAGGTCAGTAACGAATAGATTAAATAAAATCGGACCCAAAACCGAACCTTGAGGAACCCCACTGGTAACCTCCGTCCAACCCGACAGTTCACCTTTCAGTACTACCCGCTGCAGTCTCCCCTTTAACCAGTTCTTTATCCACCTCTGGATTTTCATATCGATCCCCATCTTTTCTAATTTAACCAATAATTCCACGTGTGGCACAGTATCAAACGCTTTACTAAAATCTAGGTAAATTAGATCCACCGCATTTCCTTTATCTAGAAGGTCAGTTACTTTCTCAAAGAAGGAGATCAAGTTGGTTTGGCACGATCTTCCTTTCGTAAACCCATGTTGTAATTTGTCCCAATTGCCATTCACCTCAAGGTCCTTAACTACTTTTTCCTTCAAAATTTTTTCCAAGACCTTGCATATTACAGAAGTTAAACTAACAGGCCTGTAGTTACCTGGGTCACTTTTTTTCCCTTTCTTGAAAATAGGAACCACATTAGCTATTTTCCAGTCCATCGGTACCACCCCCGAGTTTACAGATTTATTAAAAATTATCGCCAAGGGGCTTGCAATTTCTCGCGCCAGCTCCTTCAATATTCTAGGATGAAGATCATCCGGTCCGCCCGATTTAGTCCCATTTAGCTGGTCAAGTTTGGCTTCTACCTCTGATACTGTAATGTCAATCGCCCCTCCTTTATTCCCCTCTGTCCCGCTCCCTCTATTCCTAAGCCCTTCATTAGCCTTATTAAAGACCGACGCAAAATATTCATTTAGATATTGTGCCATGCCTAGATTATCCTTAATCTCCACTCCATCTGCATGCTTCAGCGGCCCCACTTCCTCTTTCTTTGTTTTCTTCCTATTTATATGGCTATAAAACCTCTTACTATTGGATTTAATTCCCCTCGCGAGGTCCAACTCTACACGGCTTTTGGCCTTTCTCACCGCATCCCTACATGCTCTGACCTCAATAAGGTAGGTTTCCTTGCCGATCTCTCCCCTCTTCCATTCTTTGTACGCTTTCTGTTTTTTCTTAATCGCCCCTTTGAGACGCCCGCTCATCCAGCTAGGTCTAATTCTCCTGCCCATTAACCGTTTCCCCTTTCTCGGGATACAGGCCTCGGACAGCTCGTGCAACTTCAGCTTGAAATAATCCCAGGCCTCATCTGCCTTTAGCTCTCTAAGTATGTTAGCCCAATCCACTTCCCTAAGTAGTTGCCTTAATTTATTAAAGTTGGCCTTTTTGAAATCGTAAACCTTAGTCACAGTTTTATTTCTGTTAATCCTTCCATTTAGTTTAAACCGAATTAGCTCATGGTCACTCGAGCCAAGGTTTTCCCCTACAACCATTTCCTCAACGAGGTCCTCATTACTCACCAGCACCAAATCTAAAATGGCATCCCCCCTCGTCGGTTCAGCTACTACTTGATGAAGGAATTCATCTGCTAGCACGTCTAGGAACATCTGAGCCCTATTATTGTTACTAGCATTTGTTCCCCAGTCTATGTCTGGGAAGTTAAAGTCCCCCATGATAACACAGCTCTTATTAGTTTTTACTTCCTTAAAAACATTAAATAGTTCTCTGTCCGCATCCAGGCTAGATCCCGGCGGTCTATAGCACACCCCAAGCAGTATCTCAGGGGAGGCTTTAGTAGTTCTTTTACCCAGTGTAATTATTGCCCAGACAGACTCCGTCTTATCCATTCCATCACTTATTATTTCTTTACATTTTAGCTCATTATTGACATACAATGCCACACCCCCACCTTTACCTTTTTTCCGGTCATTCCTAAACAGCACATACCCTTCCATACCTGTACTCCAGTCATGACTACCATTCCACCACGTTTCGGTTATTCCTACGATATCAGGTTTCATTTCTTGGACCAGGAGCTCCAATTCCTCCATTTTGTTACCTAGGCTTCTCGCATTTGTGTATAAACATCTTACCGTATGCTGTCTATCCTTTCTCCCATTAGTTATGCACTTTGGTACGGACCCCGTAGTGTCCATCCGCCCCCTCCTTCTCATGTCCAATTCCCTACCCCTACCTATATCTGCGCTTATCTCTTTGCCCTCTTTTTCAGTGTTGGAATCTGGCGTGGAGATTAACTGGACATCTCCCAACCGTCTCCCCCAAGTTCCTAGTTTAAAGCCCTTTTGATGAGATGAGCCAGCCTCCCTCCCAGAAGTCTATTTCCTTCCCTACTCAGGTGAAGTCCATCCCGCGAGAACAGCTGTCTGTCCCCGAACGCCTCCCAGTGGCCATACATCCCAAAGCCCTCCTTATAGCACCACTCCCGTAGCCAGCTATTTATCCTCACAATCCTGTCTGCCCTTTGCTGTCCTTCTCTAGGAACAGGCAGAATCCCACTGAAGATAATCTGAGCCTCGACTTCCTTAAGCGTCTTCCCCAGCCTGGCATAATCTCCCTTGATTCTCTCTAGCGAGAACCTAGCCGTGTCATTCGTTCCTACGTGAAGGACGATCAAGGGGTTCTTACCTGCTCCTTTTAGGATCCTTTTCAACCGCAGGTCCACATCCCGTATCTTAGCGCCCGGCAGACAGCACACCCTTCTGTTCTCTGGGTCTGCCCTGGTCACAGGCCTGTCTAACCTCCTCAGTAAGGAGTCCCCAATCACATAAACCTGCCTTTGCCTGGGGGCAGCGCAATCTACCAATCTATCCCCTGTTCCCTGTGGCCGTAACTCCTGTCTGTCTCTATTTTCCCTTATAGTCCCCCTATTGCCATTCTGTATCCTCCCGGGGCTGAGTATTGATGCTGCTTCCATCAACTCCTCCCCCCTGTCTATTGGACTAGCTGCCCTTCTTTTCTTCCTCTGCCTCCCACCATCAGTTACCACCTGCTGCGTCCCCTCCTCGTTAGCCAAACACCCAAACCTGTTCCTGAGTTCTATTTCCCCCTCACTAGCCCTCCTTTTCCTTGGCCTGCTTCTCACAGTCACATACTTCCACTGCTCTTGTTCTCCCCCCGACATTCCCCCCTCACAGACCATAGCCCCCGCTTCCACCTGCACCCCCGAGCATTTCCCTTCAGTCACCCCTTGCCTTTGCTCCATTAGCTGCTCAAACCCCCTTCTAAACTCTACCAGGGTCTCTACCTGCATCTCCAACCCCCGAACCTTTTCCTCTAACAGGGCAAGTAGGCGGCATTTCATACAGACATACCTCTGATCAGGTGCACCTGCTAGGACTATATACATACCGCAGCTGCTACATGCTTTCATTTGCATTGTGTCCCCTGCTGCCTGGCTCATGGCTGCCATGGTCTCTGCCTGCAGCCTCTGAGGGAACAAAGCACACCGACCACCGCGCCCTCCTGCCTCCCCTTCCACCTCCCCCTGTAAACTCCCACTTAAACTCCCCTGTTAGCCGCCCTGTTGGCTGCTCGCTTCTCGCTGCTTGGCTGGGAGGCCTCTTTTATAGGTCCCCTAATCAGCCAAGCTCCGCCCCCTAATCAGGGCTCGGGGCTCAGCACACTGCCCCTACAGGCCTCTACACATACAAGCACTACAAAGACAGACGCAAGTACAGATACCTTCTCCTCCAATGAGACTCACTCCCACTTAAACTCCCCTGTTAGCCGCCCTGTTGGCCGACCACTGCTCGCTGCTCGCTGCTAGCTGATGTTTTGCCATCAATTCCAGTTGGTCATGCAGTCCATATGAAGAAAACCTATGACAACATGAAACAACTTTTGAGGTGCATAAACTATGACCAACATCAGTGGCAGCTTTGTGTCGATTTGAAGGTTGTTGCTCTCTTGCTTGGTCTGCAGACTGGATACACAAAGTACTGCTGTTTTCTCTGCGAATGGGATAGTCGTGCAAGAGATTCCCACTACATCAAGAAAGATTGGCCACTCCGACAGTCATTGGAGCCTGGGAGGAAAAGTGTTCAGCATCCACCACTTGTTGAATCAAGGAAGATTTTGTTACCACCCTTACACATCAAGCTGGGTCTGGTGAAGAACTTTGTCAAGGCCATTGACAAAACACAAGCAGCTTTCAAGTACCTCCTTGGAAAATTTCCAAGGTTAAGTGAAGCTAAGATAAAGGAAGGTGTCTTTGTTGGTCCTCAGATTCGTGAACTTCTTTGAGATGATGCATTTGACCATGCACTGCGTGGCAAGGAAAAGACGGCATGGAAAGCCTTCCAGTTAGTGGCAATAAATTTTCTCGGAAACAACAAGGCAGACAATTACAGGTTGTTGGTGGAAAACCTCCTCAAGGCATACAAAAGCCTTGGTTGCAACATGTCACTAAAGATACATTTTTTGCACTCTCATCTAGATTTTTTTCCACCGAACTGCGGAGCAGTGAGCGACGAGCACGGCGAGTGATTTCACCAGGACATTGCAACAATGGAGAAACGCTATCAGGGCAAATGGAGCCCATCAATGCTTGCAGACTATTGCTGGACAGTGACAAGAGATGCTCCATTTAATGAATACAAGAGACAAGCCAAGAAGCGCCGAGTAGACACTGAATAGGACTAAACTATGTACATAATAGTTTTTTGCCTTTTGTTTCATAATAAATTTTATTTATATAACCCTTTTGCTGATTTTTAAAGTGTTACATAAACAGGACAGGTGAAATATTATCATGTAAAGCAACCATAAACACATGAAAAGACCTAGGTTTACAATTTATGATTAAAACTCTACTATCTACACAATATACATAGACATAAAATGTAAAAACTTAAATATCTTAGAAACAGTAGCCAATCAGTTGTTTTAATTGTCATATTTGAATTCAGCACATCAAAATACATAATAAATAGCACATTTTATCTCTGAAGCAGACGACTGCTCCAAAATTGTAGACCAGTGTAATTACTCTTTAAGTACGGTTTTTCAATCAGTTTTTCACCCATATTATAGTAATTTCATCTAGACCACATTTCCCTAGTTTGCTTATGAGAATGTTACGTGGGACTGTGTCAAAAGCCTTATTAAAATAAAGATATATCACATCTATTGCTTTCCTCCGATCTACTAAACTAGTAACCCTGTCAAAGAAGAATGAGGTTCGTTTGGCATGACTTGTTCTTGACAAATCCATGTTGGCTATTACTTATTACCCTATTATTCTCTAGGTACTTACAAATTGATTGTTTAATAATTTGTAGTATTATTGGTCTCTAATTCTCCAGGTCTTTTTTGTTCCCCTTTTTAAAGCTAGGTACTATGTTTGCCCTTCTCTAGTCCTCTGGGACCTCATTCACCTTCCATGAGTTATCAAAGATAATCACTAATGGTTCTGAGGTTGCTTTAGCTAGTTCCTTACATACTTTAAGATGACTCTCCATCTCTGGAGATATTTAAGAGTAGGTTAGATAAATGTCTATCAGGGATGGTCTAGACAGTATTTGGTCCTGCCATGCGGGCAGGGGACTGGACTCGATGACTTCTCGAAGTCCCTTCCAGTCCTAGAATCTATGAATCTATGAATTTCAGCAGCCCTGCCAACTTGGATACATTAACTTTTCTAAATATTCGAGAACCTGTTCTTTCTCTATTCTGGATTGTGTTCCTTCCCTCTTGTTGTTAATATTAATTGTGTTAAGTATCTGATCACTATTAACCTTTTTTTAGTGAGGACTGAAGCAAAATAAGCATTAAACATCTCAGCCTTCTTCATGTCATCTGCTAGTAGCTCTCCTGCCCCACTAAGTAGTGGCCGTACACTTTCCTTCATCTTTCTCATGGTCTGAATGTATTTATAAAACTGAGATGGAGGGCTAGATGTACAAAGGATTTAGGCACCTAACTGCCACTTAAAGTGCCTAAATCCAAAAATCAGATCCTTAAAACCCCTGTTGAGCTGCTGCTTAACCCTGTAGGCACCTATATGATGCTGTGCCTTATTAGATGCCAAGGGCTCTGGCCCTCTGACTCATGTACCACAAGTGCATCCTTTTAGTCAGGCAGACGGCAACCACTAGAAGCCAAAGATTTTCCCACTATCTAGCTGACATCACTTCTTCCATCTGTCCTCAATGCGGATTTGTTTCCTGCCCATGTGAGAAACTGTCAGATGGAGGCAGCTCCCTCTTCTGTGTTCATTACTCTACTCGCTGCTGGGACCTTGTTCCCCCTGTTTGTACCTGGTTTGGCAATGTGTTCCTCTGTCTCCACTTGTTAGCATCTCAAAGGAGACAGAAAACAAAAAGAAGAGGCTGTATCCACACTATATGTGGCAGTACTCTGAAGGCCTTTATTCTTATCTCCTTTATTGCTAATATGAAATTTATACTGTTTTTAAAACCCTGGTGCTACCAAATACAAATAGTATTCCCCAAGGAATAAATATTTTACTGCCAGGACCTATGCACATCTGTAGTGGACACACATGCATTTATGTGCACTCTCTACTGTGCAATGGGGAGGAGAAACTGCCTGTCCTCTGGCTGATTTTAGGAAAATAAATTGCTTAAGTTATGTCCCTGACTAGTGCCTATAAAACTATATTGTCAGCAAACAATTTATTCAACAATTTTTACCCTGTTTTTCTGTTTGTGTATTTTTCACAAACAAGACTCCTTTTTTATAAATCAAGTTCAACAAATGCATTATATAAAACCTATTTCAGTTTGTGGCTTGCTCGCCAAACAGTCTCCACCATGTATTCTCTATACGATGTCTCTCTCTGACTGTTCACTTCAGTCACATGGTATTGTTTCTGTTCTCTGACTACGAGAGTGTCAGTGTAATCAAGAGTGGGAAGGGAGGTTCAGATCACTGGGCCTTTAATTCAGGGAGGGAATGTGCTCAGTTTGGGTAGGACATTTTATACCTTTTTCTTTAAGGTCTACTTCCTGAGGAGTTGTTGCTACAAAAATAAAGCTATTGTAATATTACAAATTGGAGACTGATTTAAACTGAATTTTCCCTTGGCATGTTCACACAAAGTAACTATGCTGTGTGCACATTTGTATGTTGATTCAGTCCTGAAGGGTGTAGCCAGTTCTACATGCCTTAACTTAACCGCAGCTGTATTATGCCTCTGACTAGTGTTTGTATGGTCCCATTGGTGTTGGGTGTGGTCACATACCCTTCTCGGTCTTGGGGTACATCTACACTGCAAAAAAAAGTCCCACAGCAGTGAGTCTCAGAACCCAGGTCAACTGACTCAGGGCAGGTCTTCACTACGGGGGCGGGGGGGTCGATTTAAGATACACAAATTCAGCTACGCGAATAGCGTAGCTGACTTCGACGTATCGCAGCCGACTTACCCCGCTGTAAGGACGGTGGCAAAATCGACCTCCGCGGCTTCCTGTCGACGGCGCTTACTCCCACCTCCGCTGGTGGAGTAAGAGCATCGATTCGGGGATCGATTGTCGCGTCCCGACGAGACGCGATAATTCGATCCCCGAGAGGTCGATTTCTACCCGCCGATTCAGGCAGGTAGTGTAGACCTAGCCTCAGACTCTCAGGGCTCATGCTACAGGACTAAAAATAGCAGTGTAGACATTCAGGGCTCTGAAACCCACTTAAGGAAGGTGGGTCTCAGAGCTGGGCTCCAGCCTGAGCCCAAACATCTACACTATTTTTATCCCCATAGCGGGAGCCCAAGACAGTTGACTCAGGCTCTGGGACTTGCTGCTGTGGGTCTTTTTCAGTGTAGAATACCCTTGTTTAACTACATCAATATTGCTAGGGCTCTGGCCTCAGGCAGTGGTGGAGCCAGGTTTTGCAACTGGGGAAGGGGTGAGGTTGGGGGGAGTGATGGACCATTGATAGTTCCTCTCTATTCAATGGACGCACTCCTTCTCCACCAGCCCCCAGGGAGGTGGCTGAAGAGCAAGTCCACCCTGCACTCACCTGGCAGCAGTGGCCCCTGCCCCGTAAGGCTGGGCTTAGCTTCCCAGTCCAACCATTGTGACCTGGTGCACAGGTTTGCAGCACGATTTGGGTTTGTCTTGGCTAGCCAGTCAAATTTTCATAGATTCTAAGACCAGAAGGGACCATTGTGATCATCTCGTCTGACCTCCTATGTAACACAGGCCATAGAACTTCCCCAAAATAATTCCTGGAGCAGATCTTTTAGAAAAACCTCCAACCTTGACCTAAAAATTGTCCGTGATGGAGAATCCAGCACAACCCTTGGGAAATTGTTCCAGAAGTTAATCACCCTCCCCGTTCAAAATGTATGCCATATTTCCAGTCTCGGTTTGTCTAATTTCAATGTCCAGCCATTGGATTGTGTAATATCTTTCTCTGATAGATTGAAGATCCCATTATTAAATATTTGTTCCCCATGCAGATACTTATTAAATTTGAGTGAGTGGCATTGCAACATGATGCACAGGGTTGCAGCACTACACAACCCCGTGTGCCATACCACAATACCTGAAGCAGAGAGCTGGTCCCAGCCCAGACCTGCAGGACAGGAGCTGCCGCTGCTGGGTGAGTGTGGGATGGGCTTGCTCTCCAGAATCTCATACATCGTCTTCTGTCAGTTGCGTAATATGCTTGCAAAGGTACCATACGTATGCCTAGAGGCTGCCGGCGGGTAGTTGCCCCCCTCACCAGTCTATTAGCTCTTCCACTGGCCCGGGGTTCTGGGAGCGCCATCAGTCACTGTGGGGAGGGGGGCTAACTACCGTACAGCAGTAGGTGAAGAAGTAGGTCTGCCAAAAAAAACCCACACATTGACACCATAGTACTAGCTACTAGAAGTCTTGCTAGCACCAATATTATAGCTTCATCTCTGCAACCTGGCACTTCTGTTAGTGTTAGATAATGGCCGTCTGTACTTTTTTGCAGAGATCACACGTAGGAAGCCACAACTTGTGTTTTTCAGTACTTCTAGACTTCTCTATTTGTTCATTGATGGTATTGCTAGTTACAGGTTTTTCCTGTGCCTTTGGGGAGTGTCTTGTGCAAACCTTTTAATAGATTTTGATGCTTTAAGGAAAGAGATCCTGCACAACTCCTGAAATGCATTCAAAAACTCTTTACATGTATACATGAGAGAGAGCCAGAGATCTTGTGTTCTCCTCAACCTGTTTTTCCAGAACTAGGAGCTAAATTGGGTCTCATTGAGTTTTAATTTTCTTTTAAAAACAAAGGTCCAAACTCACCATGGACATAAATGGATGCAATTCTGGTCAAATCAATCAAACTGCTTGTGCTTATGCCAGCAGTGACTTTGGACTAAAATCTCTTCCCACTGCCCTAACTATTGCTGGCACTAGTTCCCTTATTCTGTTGCTACACTGTACTGAAATGGAACTAGCAGAAATATAATAGGTATATCTAAACAAATTAGAACAAGAAAGTCAAAACAAAGTACTCCATTTCTACGTGGCTCTGGGAAGAAGGATAAAGGAGTTTGAGGTGCAAGTGGTGTTCTCGTCCATCCTCCCTGTGCAAGGAAAAGGCCTGGGTAGAGACCGTCGAATCGTGGAAGTCAACGAATGGCTACGCAGGTGGTGTCGGAGAGAAGACTTTGGATTCTTCGACCATGGGATGGTGTTCCAAGGAGGAGGAGTGCTAGGCAGAGACGGGCTCCACCTAACGAAGAGAGGGAAGAGCATCTTCGCCAGCAGGCTGGCTAACCTAGTGAGGAGGGCTTTAAACTAGGTTCACCGGGGGAAGGAGACCAAAGCCCTGAGGTAAGTGGGGAAATGGGATCCTGGGAGGAAGCACAAGCAGGAGAGAGCAAGAGGGGAGGACTCCTGTCTCATACTGAGAAAGAGGGACGATCGATGAGTTATCTTAAGTGCCTATACACAAATACAAGAAGCCTGGGAAACAAGCAGGGAGAACTGGAAGTCCTGGCACAGTCAGGGAACTATGATGCGATTGGAATAACAGAGACTTGGTGGGATAACTCACATGACTGGAGTACTGTCATGGATGGATATAAACTGTTCAGGAAGGACAGGCAGGGCAGAAAAGGTGGGGGAGTTGCGTTGTACGTAAGAGAGGAGTATGACTGCTCAGAGCTCCGGTATGAAACTGCAGAAAAACCTGAGAGTCTCTGGATAAAGTTGAGAAGTGTGAGCAACAAGGGTGATGTCGTGGTTGGAGTCTGCTATAGACCACCAGACCAGGGAGATGAGGTGGACGAGGCTTTCTTCTGGCAACTAGCAGAAGTTGCTAGATCGCAGGCCCTGGTTCTCATGGGAGACTTTAATCACCCTGATATCTGCTGGGAGAGCAATACAGCGGTGCACAGACAATCCAGGAAGTTTTTGGAAAGTGTAGGGGACAATTTCCTGGTGCAAGTGCTGGAGGAACCAACTAGGGGCAGAGCTTTTCTTGACCTGCTGCTCACAAACAGGGAAGAATTAGTAGGGGAAGCAAAAGTGGATGGGAACCTGGGAGGCAGTGACCATGAGATGGTCGAGTTCAGGATCCTGACACAAGGAAGAAAGGAGAGCAGTAGAATACGGACCCTTTGACTCCCTCAGGGAACGATGGGCAGGATGCCCTGGGAGAATAACATGAAGGGCAAAGGGGTCCAGGAGAGCTGGCTGTATTTTAAAGAATCCTTATTGCGGTTGCAGGAACAAACCATCCCGATGTGTAGAAAGAATAGTAAATATGGCAGGCGACCAGCTTGGCTAAACAGTGAAATCCTTGCTGATCTTAAACGCAAAAAAGAAGCTTACAAGAAGTGGAAGATTGGACAAATGACCAGGGAGGAGTATAAAAATATTGCTCAGGCATGGCAGGAGTGAAATCAGGAAGGCCAAATCACACTTGGAGTTGCAGCTAGCAAGAGATGTTAAGAGTAAGAAGAAGGGTTTCTTCAGGTATGTTAGCAACAAGAAGAAAGTCAAGGAAAGTGTGGGCCCCTTACTGAATGAGGGAGGCAACCTAGTGATGGAGGATGTGGAAAAAGCTAATGTACTCAATGATTTTTTTGCCTCTGTCTTCACGAACAAGGTCAGCTCCCAGACTACTGCACTGGGCAGCGCAGTATGGGGAGAAGGTGACCAGCCCTCTGTGGAGAAAGAAGTGGTTCGGGACTATTTAGAAAAACTGGACGTGCACAAGTCCATGGGGCCGGATGCACTGCATCCGAGGGTGCTAAAGGAGTTGGCGGATGAGATTGCAGAGCCATTAGCCATTATTTTTGAAAACTCATGGCGATCAGGGGAGGTCCCGGATGACTGGAAAAAGGCTAATGTAGTGCCCATCTTTAAAAAAGGGAAGAAGGAGGATCCGGGGAACTACAGGCCAGTCAGCCTCACCTCAGTCCCTGGAAAAATCATGGAGCAGGTCCTCAAGGAATCAATTATGAAACACTTAGAGGAGAGGAAAGTGATCAGGAACAGTCAGCATGGATTCACCAAGGGCAAGTCATGCCTGACTAACCTAATTGCCTTCTATGATGAGATAACTGGCTCTGTGGATGAGGGGAAAGCAGTGGATGTGTTATTCCTTGACTTTAGCAAAGCTTTTGATACTGTCTCCCACAGTATCCTTGCCGCCAAGTTAAAGAAGTATGGGCTGGATGAATGGACTGTAAGGTGGCTAGAAAGCTGGCTAGATCGTCGGGCTCAACGGGTAGTGATCAATGGCTCCATGTCTAGTTGGCAGCCGATTTCAAGCGGAGTGTCCCAAGGGTCGGTCCTGGGGCCGGTTTTGTTTAATATCTTTATTAATGATCTGGAGGATGGTGTGGACTGCACTTTCAGCAAGTTTGCAGATGACACTAAACTGGGAGGCGTGGTAGATACACTAGAGGATAGGGATCGGATACAGAGGGACCTAGACAAATTAGAGGATTGGGCCAAAAAAAACCTGATGAGGTTCAACAAGGACAAGTGCAGAGTCCTGCACTTAGGATGGAAGAATCCCTGCACTGCTACAGACTAGGGACCGAATGGCTGGGTAGCAGTTCTGCAGAAAAGGACCTAGGGGTTACAGTGGACGAGAAGCTGGTTATGAGTCAACAGTGTGCCCTTGTTGCCAAGAAGGCTAACTGCATTCTGGGCTGTATAAGTAGGGGCATTGCCAGCAGATCGAGGGACGTGATCGTTCCCCTCTATTCGACATTGGTGAGGCCTCATCTGGAGTACTGTGTCCAGTTTTGGGCCCCACACTACAAGAAGGATGTGGAAAAATTGGAAAGAGTCCAGTGGAGGGCAACTAAAATGATTAGGGAGCTGGAGCACATGACTTATGAGGAGAGGCTGAGGGAACTGGGATTGTTTAGTCTGCAGAAGAGAAGAATGAGGGGGGATTTGATAGCTGCTTTCAACTACCTGAAGGGGGGTTCCAAAGAGGATGGAGCTCGGCTGTTCTCAGTGGTGGCAGATGACAGAACAAGGAGCAATGGTCTCAAGTTGCAGTGCGGGAGGTCTAGGTTGGATATTAGGAAAAACTTTTTCACTAGGAGGGTGGTGAAGCACTGGAATGCGTTACCTAGGGAGGTGGTGGAGTCTCCTTCTTTGGAGGTTTTTAAGGCCCGGCTTGACAAAGCCCTGGCTGGGATGATTTAGTTGGGAATTGGTCCTGCTTTGAGCAGGGGGTTGGACTAGATGACCTCCTGAGGTCCCTTCCAACCCTGATATTCTATGATTTCAAATTTGAATCATTTCAGAATTTTTCCTTCAAAAATTTCATTGACATAGGCATATTTCAATGAAATATTTCCATTTTGATAGAACAGCGTTTTCTGATGGAAAATGTTCCATTGAAAGTTTTTTGACCAGTTCTAATTTTTATGGGTATCGCTCTTACCCGAGGAATTTCAAATATACTTGTCATTGGGGTATCTAAATACCAGTAATGATGCCCAGTACTTCATAGTACTTTACATCTTAAGTCTTATGTAGTTACTAACTGAATGACTAATCTTCACAGCCTCCTTTTGAGGGAGCTTTGGTATTCTTGCCATTTTGCAGATGGGGAAACTGAGACAGAGAGCAGAAATGACTTGCCCTAGCCTATTGAGCAAATCATTGGCAGAGCTAGTGTTAGAATTTGGTACGTCATGACTTCCGACCCTCTATTCATTTATCTCCAGACCATTCCATTCTTCCTCCTGAATATGATATGGAGAGAGTTTTAAACCCCCCCTCCCCCCCCCTTTCCTTCTGCCAGAAACACATTTTTAATATAACCAAATATAAATCAAGAATGACATTCAGCAGACAGACCTGTTTTATTTCCAAAGACTGTCTTTCATCTCTGTGACTCAATACAGGTGAAGTAGTTGCAACTAAATACATATTTGATTAATTTAGCCCCTTTTCAGTTTGTGAATTATAGAATCATAGAATATTAGGGTTGGAAGAGACCTCAGGAGGTCATCTAGTCCAATCCCCTGCTCAAAGCAGGACCAACACCAACTAAATCATCCCAGCCAAGGCTTTGTCAAGCCAGGCCTTAAAAACCTCTAAGGATGGAGATTCCACCACCTCCCTAGGTAACCCTATGAACAGACTTTGATTTTCAAAAATAATTTGTTTGACGTTATTTAACGGGTTTACATTCATGAGTGCATTTCAGCCCCGGGATTGTTTCCAAATTATTTGCCACAATTATTGTTTTAAGTATTCACTATTCAAAATTCACTGATTATAGTCTGTGATTGGACATGTAAGCCTCATGATATTTTCTCAGTTCCTTTGTTGGATGACTCTCAGACCCATCAAAAGCTTTTAAGATAGCTGTGTGAACACTCCATACACTACTCATACCAATCCATATTTGAAACACTTTCTCTTTCCTGTACCATTTTTGTGAATAAAAATTCACCTGCATCTGGTATGAATATGATAGAAAGTTAATATAAATACCATTGAAGCAAATTTGTGGCTTTTATTCCACCAACTGTTAGTGAATACTCTTCTTCAGTATTAGTAGTCAATGAAGAATCCCTTATCAGAATGAGAATTTCTGCATAAATCACACAGCGGACTGTTGCTGCTTAGAAAATATGATTTGGGAAAAAACATCTGATTGATGTGGCTTTACACCATAGTAACAGTCTCTTATTTGTAGCCTACAAATTGACTACTAAAAACAAGTGTGGAAACTCAGCAATGGACTGGGTAGGGTTGCTTGCAGGATATTTGGATAATTTTTATAGTGAGTGGAGTTGACATTAAATTTACTCTAAAGAGTTTGGGCATGGAACATATCAGAGTCAATATGTCATCTGATCTCTTTGAGCCTTAATCTAGCCAGCTGTATAAAAATGAGGAAAAGAAGAACTTTAGTGAAAAACAGAACAGTGAGTGCAGACAGAAACAATGGTATTGAGGAATGTAAATTAACAAAGGTTAATTAACTCTCCCTCACTATTCAACCATCCTCTCCTCTCAGTCCATGTCCATTCCCAGTCTGTCATCTTGCAAACCTATCAGACCTCCTTTGGACAAACACCCAGCTAGCTAAAAATCAGTTTTTCCCCCACCCCATCACTCCTGAGAGCCATAAAGGCTGCTCCTGTTCCTCACCCTCACTCCCTCCATCCAGGTTGCCCGAATCAACAGCCAGCTGACAATGTCTTGTGCTATTGGAAACAAATTTCTCTGTCCCAGTTCATCTCTGAAACAAGGGTTTTGTTTTAGCTGGTTAAGACAGTATCATGAGGTACATGATTACAGGCATCCTTGCTTTGGGCTTTCTGTTATTAAGCTGCTTTGAAAAAGATTGTCAACAATTCTGGCTTCCAATTTCACTAAAGTTAATTCTACTATAATTTCATCCCTTATAACCCTTCAATAATATTACAATCTCTCTCTCTCCTCTAAAAAAAAGTGACTTCTGAAAATCGCCATGTTGAGAAGTTGCACTGATTTTTTTTTTCTTTGCAGAATGTCAGGAAATGTTTTGGTGTTTATATGTGAGAAGAACCAGCCTTGCTAATAGTGGATTTCTAGTTTCCTAAGACTTACTCAGAGGAATCATCAACTTACATAAATGTGGGGGAGGAGGGAGAAGAGTATTAGAGTCAGCCTGTATTATGCAACTAGGAGATTGCTACATAAATTACTAGAACTGTTAGGATGAGTGTCAATGAAAGGATTCTGTGTAGTGATAGGACTCTACATTGAATGCAAGCTGTACTATGAGTTTACATTTGCATGATCAGGCATCTTCTAAGTTTGAGACTAGGAGAAATGAAAGGGGAGCACAGTTAGTTGTTAAGAGGTTAGTGACATGCTTTTATATTTTAGCAAACAAGGAAAATATTGTTTCAGGCCTTGACTTTGGTATAATATTGCTCAAAGGCTTGGGTGCATGCCTATGATTCTTCCAGGCAAAAATTTATTCTTTTGAAGTCTGATCTAGTTTATATAACCTATGTGATTTAACCAAATATCTGCTCGAGCTAATTAATTCCTCCATACAAAACAGGAAAATCAGATGTAAACATTTGCATGAATAGTTAAGTTCACCATTCAAACCAGTTACATGCAAGCAGATTTGAATAACTGATTCTAAATAGTGGGAGACAAGGATGGGGGGAGAATTAGCTCTCAAAAAGTCCTGGGTAGGTATGGTCTAGGCAGCTGAGAAAAAGTGCTAGGTAGCGCTTATCCCTGACATAAAGATTAATGGGGTGCCATGTCCATTTCCCTGTAGTTGTTTTATATTGACACTCAAGCAATGAGAAGACAGAAGATGCAAAAAATCATAAAGAGAATGTTCTCATTCCATGGTGATATTGCATGCAGATGTGACATGTTACATTTAATGTATAAATGTATGTCACCAAACAAAGGTCCTGTATCATTTTCTACATAGTCCATTCAGCTCTACCTAAATGGCTATGTTTGAAGCAAATGGCTAGGTTGGTGAATCTCTGGATACTATATTTTCAATGCTTTATTCTCATTCTACTCACTGTTTTTGTTTACAAGTGTAACTATTTCTATGGATGACATTCAGCCTTACAACAGGAGGAATCAAGTATTAGTGTGAAAAACTACTTCTCATTAGGCAATGTAGGTATAAGCCTAGATCCTCATCAGGTGTAAATTGTGTAGCTTTGAAGCCAATGTAGTGATGCCAATTTACACCAGTTGAGGATTTGACCCATAATGTTTACTAAGCAATCAGTAATCTGGTTTGGCAAGGAAATGCACAAACATTCATCTCAGTCTGACTCCGCCTATATTTTTTTTAATTGGCATTTAAATGCCTGTGCTAAACCTCTGGGCATTCTCAGAGGTTTAGCACAGGCATTAAGAAAAGTCTTTATCATTCTTGTAACCTCATAGAATCCATTGTTATCTTAACATCAAAGAACTGCTGTATGTATTTCCATCATCAGTTTCTTTACTAATCACTGGCCCTTCTTTTCTTTGAAAGTAAACCCATTCTCCTCTTTTCATGTGACTGCATGGGGTTTTATGGCATCTGTTCCAGAGGCTTCCTTAAGGTGTGTTGTGACCTGTCTGTGCATGTACTGGAACTGTTGAGCTACCACAGCCAGATTCAAATGAGTATAGGGATACTCATTAGAGAGGGAATGAAAATCCAATATTGAGGACAAAAGCAGGGAACTTTTCATGAAATTAAATAGAGCAATTAAGGGACAAAGAAGGATGTATGGAACATTGATGCTGAAAAGTAAATGGCAAATACTGGGCTATCTTCCATATTTTGCAAAACTCATTGAAATTTCTTGAATTTCTATATAAAAAGTCATCAATTTCAATTTTAAAACATGAACAATATTTTAACTAAATGTTTTGAATATTTTAAGCTTTTTCAAAGTCATTCTCAGATCCAGTCTGACAAGGTAGACACAATAGCTTGGAAAGAGTTAACAGTTCTCTGCTTATCACATGGTTGGACATGGTATATAAGGAAGAGGAACATAAAGGTTTAGTCTTCATCCACATATAATGTATGATTTGGGATTGAAAAATATGTATATAGATACAATATTTTATTTGGACTGCCCTGTATGTGTCTATTTTAGATTTGACCCTTGGATCAGGAACTACATCTTATGTATTTTGAATTACACTGAAAACACAGTGGACATTCATTCATTAATAATTATATTGATATACTAACTTAGAAAAGCAAGATAGGAAAAGAAAGTAATTGATCTGAAGCATCTGTTATCACGAATCTGATTCTACAAGAGGAAAATAACTGAAAACTTTTAGAAACCTTGAAACACTATTGAAAATAACATTTCTACAGCTCAAATGTTGTAATTTCAAGGTCCAATATCTTGGGACTTGCTAAGGCTATAATAAGTGCAGTATTCCACTGGGAAGAATATATTAATTCCTACTACTTCAATAGGATACAGGACTGTTTTTTAAACCTGGTGGTTCACATGTTACTGAACCTTAAACCTATCAGGAGTATGTCCCAATCTGTACCTTTAGCTAGTGTAATTTAGAAAAGGTCTGGGATATTTCACGTTTGGAAGAGGAAAGGAAATTTCTATGGTACGTTGGTTTTTTAAAAAATAAATACACATACTCTGTCTCACTCTCATTCTCACCCTGACTCTCTCACCAACCAACCAACCAACTAAAAGGCGTATGTCTTACTGCTTGCTTAGGGAGTTGGAGTGTTTCAGTAATAGTCTTACCAGAGATGGATTAATACTTGACTAGAGTAGGATAAAAAGTGTATTTTAAAAACACATCACCTTCTTGTTCTGTAGGCATGATAAGTTGGATTTTAACAACTTTTAGCAGGGGAAGGTGAACCCTAGTGGGGAGCTTGGGGTTTTCCTCTCCCTGCTAGTGTGTTAAAATTCAACTTGCCCTGTCTATTGTAGGGGTTTAAAACATGCTAGTTTTAGCCAATGCATTTTAAATAAGCACCTTTATTTTAGTCTAGACATACAGAGTCAAAAAAGTGAGAGGGTCAAAAGTGAAAGATAAATGCCATTTATTGCATGGTTCTGAAATTTGTTTCTACATGTTTTGGTGGTGATACACATGTATGAGAATGTGAATGTGTGTCTGTATATTCCTCATATAAAACTCACATTCATGAACTCATCCTTTTAAAGAATTCTTCAAATTGCTTACATAAAAGAAATAGCAAAAATAACTTAAAACATGACCCTGAAAAACATAATATTTTGTCTATTATTCAGGATTTTTTTACTGCAGATAAATCTACT
Organism: Emys orbicularis; assembly: GCF_028017835.1. Taxonomy (NCBI): domain Eukaryota; kingdom Metazoa; phylum Chordata; order Testudines; family Emydidae; genus Emys; species Emys orbicularis. The sequence goes on along the minus strand of NC_088688.1, from coordinate 96,630,110 downwards.
GTCCACCATTACTGCCTATACTTTGTGATATAACTAATTCATTAATTAACAGGTGATTTCACTTGTCCCCTCATACAAATTAATCATCTACCCTCATTTCAGAATGAATAACCCCATCTAGCTAAAAATAATGCATTTTGTTCTTGTCGTGTCATTAATTTTATTAGTTATTTAAAAGTTATGCTGCATATTTCAGGAAATTTGAAATTTTAACAGTGAATACCGTACCACTGCTCAATCTGTATAGAAATATTAATTTACTGAGAGATGTTAATCACAGAGTTGAAATTTTGTAATTGTGCCACTATATGTGTAGGAATTTAATATTACATTAATAGGTTAAAAATATCACTTTCTTCAGCTTATTTTAATAATATAGTCAGCAACAGATAAGAACTAGGCCTCTGGATCTGATTCCCCCAAACCATGAGCAAATTTGGGTCCATGTTTTGAGGCTCAGACCCATCTCCAATTGTAAAAAATATTTAACAGTTTAAATAGAAAGTAGTGGGAAAAATACCCTAGTTTGGGTACAACACCTGCAGGGTGCTGCAGGGGTAATGTTGCTGAAGACTCAAGCCCTGATTCAGCAAAGCACTTAAACACATGCTTAATTTTAAGCATGTATTTATGTTCATCCCTATTCAGCAAGGCACTTACTTAAACAACTGCTTAAGCATTTTACTGAATTGGAACCTAAGTGATAATCTTTCCAAAGATCAATACTAAAACAGTGTGTCCAGTGTAATGTTAGAGGTTGCTGTGCTATTGAAGGTGTTCTCTCTCAAATCCAAAATGCTTTTTCTGTTAGGATTTTCAAATGATTTGTGCTGTTTTATCTTTACGTACTGGTGGCCTGTCTGTCCACTTAGAATCATAGACTTTAAAGTCAGAAGGGACCATTATGATCATCTAGTCTGACCTCCTGCACAACGCAGGCTACAGAATCTCACCCACCCACTCCTGTAATAAACCCCTAACCTATGTCTGAGCTGTTGAAGTCCTCAAATCATGGTTTAAAGACTTCAAGGTGCAGAGAATCCTCCAGCAAGTGACCCGTGCCCCATGCTGCAGAGGAAGACCAAAAAAAACCCAGGGCCTCTGCCAATCTGCCCAAAAATCATAAGAAACAGAATATCAGAAATTCAGTGTTAGGTGTTTCTAAAGTCTTCTACACACACAACACTTTTGCATTGTGGGTTCAGCGACAGCTGCCATTAACCCCTTCATTCATGAATTGAAATGTACAAATAATACAAATTGGGGGGGAGGAGTGTTAGTGAATTAAATGGAAATATTCCATTCAATTTAATGGGAGCAAAATCTGGTCCTTCAGTGAGAAGGTAGATATACAATTATTCTCAAGTTAAAAACTGTATGAATCATATACATTTGGTATCAGTAATTCCCTCAAGTCATTGCTCCTTCATCCCAAAGGAGAAACTTTTCTCAGCCACTGCACCTCAGCCTTTTCACATGGTTTAATTCTCCTAATGGTAGTTCCAGAGGTTTTGAGGTCATTTCAACATCTACTTCTGCACTTTTACTGTAAGAGAGAAGCAATTTATCTACAGAGGCCTCAAAGCCAGTAAGCAGTTCTTGACACATTATTAGCCTTTTTTTTTTTTTTTTTTTTTTCCAAACACTTCATCAATGAGAAGGTGTATGAACTATGAAAAAAGTAATCAATTGACCTAGGTGACTTTTCTGTTTGGTAATGCATCTTACATTACCTGAGGGGCATTACATTCATGCTAGGTGTAAATGGATTGCTCACTTCTTAAAGGATGACAAGAGAAAAATAGGGTTGTCTATGCAGTGGCTCCTGGTGGGCCTGCATGACAAATGAGCAGTACAGACATACGCAGGGAACTAGATGAATAAATTCAGCTAGAGAGAACCATCTTTTCTCCACTCCCTTTCCCACTCTGCAACATTCTAGATTACAGAAATGTTCATGTTTCTTGCTGTTGCATGGAATTGTGCCATTGAAGAATACAGTATTTTACTGACCTTTTAAAAATCCTATTGTTTCCCATTTTTCTAAATAGTAAGTATTTTGTCGGGCTTAAAGGGGGCGTGTTTTCCTCACTGGTATCAAAATAAATTATACAGATTCAAGATACTTTTTTCTAGTCTGTCTTGCTCACTGTGACCCTAAGAACCCCTCAAAATAACTGGCAAAGGGTCTGTAACAGCATCTGCTTTCAGGCCTGACAAACTCACTACACCTAGCATACTGATTGTATAGTATTTATATATAAAGAATGTTGTGTGACGTTTCAAATGAAAGCTCATATCATGCTGGTTGTCATAAGCACTGAGAGATATATGTACGGTCAGTGTCTGAGGAGTTATGTGTTTACCTACCAAAAATATGTTCAAACTGTGTAAACAGGCAGAGTTGACAAACGGGATTTTTCCAGGCAGGAGATTTATGTATATCTCTCTGTCATGAGTAAATTAAACGTGGTAAAGCCAACACAGTGGAAGCCCTATTTGCATGTGAAGTCAAAGGGAAAAACAGGTTGATTGGGGGGGGGGAGGAGATGTGAAATCAACATGAGGGGCACACCAGAGAACAAGCGACAGGGAAGAAGAGTCTTATCTGGGGGGGGGGGGGGGGAGCACTTCAAAAGGGGCATTTTAAAGACTTATTAGACTAGAAGGGGAAGGAAAAAAGATACCTTTCCTATCCATTTACTGAGAAGCCCCTTGTAGTGCCTGGGGATATTCATGAAAACTTGGATCCTGGTTATGACTGAAAACCAGCAGCTTCATCAAACACTGAATCCTTGGGAGAAAAACTACTTTATTAAAGAGAAAAGGTAACCATTAATAAGTGTAGAGCTAGCACTGTGTTTTGTTTTGTTTTATTTGTAACCTGTTGTTCCTATTATCCTTGCTCTTTGCCAATAAACTTATTAGTGTTCACTATAAATAAGTCACAGTGCTATGTTGTTATAAAGGATCTGATCCTGAATTGTTCCAGTCAAGCTGTGTGTCAAGCTGCAAGCTGTGTGTCCACAGAAAGATTTTATTCTTTTACCTAGAGGCTCAAGTAGTTGTGCTGTTTTTAAATTTCTCCATCTCAACATCTCATTGTTTATAGTTTTGGTTATCCAACTAATTTTTAACTTTCTTCTATAACACCAAAACCTAAATGTTCTGAGTCATCTCTCAGCATTCTTTTAAGTGACCAGCTCTCCTATCCATAGAGAAGGTTTGACCATATGTAGCATTTCAGCAGTTTAGTGTGGATGTGCAGTTTTAATTTTGACAGTTCAGAAGTCTTTGGAAGTTGTTGAATACATTTTTGAAAGCTGTATCCTTCTCTTCATTTCTTAGTCACATCTTCCATCTGATACTATTAGACAGCTTAGGTAGGGAAAACTGTTGACTTGTTCCACCACTTGACCATTGAGGTATAGGTGTTGCCTACCTTCTGTGTTACTGTGTTTACGTATTATAGGGATCACTTTGCCTTGGCATACGCACTTGTCCACACTTTAGTCCATACCAGTTTTTTTGGAGGTTGTCCTGCTAAGAAAAAAGAGAACTATTGTGAGTTCAAAGAACTATTAGAGTTCAGTGACTGTTACACAAAGTTCCAGACCTACCTCTTCAGTTGTCATCTATTTGTTGCCTAATTGCCTTTAATGTCTAAACCATGAATCAATGGAAAGATCTCTGGAATGGTTTCCATATTCAAAACCTCTGCTGGCAGGCCCATAACAAATAATCCTCTCTGATTTGATAAATGCATTTCATTACTCCATTCTCCATAACAATATAATAATAATAGACACTTATATAATCTCTTCTATCTGAGGATCTCCTATTTCTGCTTAAACATTAAAAACCAGATTCTGCTACCCTCATCCACACCGAGTAGTAGCTGACTCCTTAGTCCAGTTGAAATCAGTCGTCCCTTGTGGAGCAAGGTAGTATTCAAGGGCATAACCTGGCCCAAACTGTGATTAGTAGCACTAACAAACATTATAACCCCCATTTTCTGGATACAGAGAGAGAGGAACAGATGTTATGTGACTTGTTCAAAAAGAAAGTCTATGTCAGAGCTGGAATTAGATCCCAGGTCTCTTGAATTCTCTTTCTGTGCTATAACTACTAGACCAAGCTACAGTAAGGGGAAGGGGGTTAATTTGAGGGCCAGAGATAAACCAGAGTTCTACATATTTTGAATCAAATAAAAATATTGGGTGAAATCTTGACTCCATTGCAGACAATGAGGCTAGAATTTCACCTATTAATCATTATGTTAGAGGGACAGGTGATACCTACTGATAACATTTCAGAAATAAATGCAGAAGTGATGTGTGTGAGATGCTAGGTACAGAAGATTAATGCTTGATAGTGTATTTCCTGTGGCACTCTGTTGTCAGCTTCATCTCATGTTTTATTATTTCACCAAATGTGATTATAGCCAAGAAATCCCAGGCAGCACCTGCTCATCAATCTGACACATGAATGTTTGATATAAAACAAAATGTAACAAGAACAAAGTAGGATTAGAATATCTGTTCATATTTAGTATTAATTATATTTTACACTGAAATATTTAGCTCATCAACTGACAGGAGATGACAGAAAGAGAGGAATGTTTCCAAAAGGTTAGAATGTAACTTTTAATGAAGAGAGCAGCAACGTAAAATGTAGGCAGGTCTCTCTTTAAATGTCACCACAACAAAACAGTTTTCAGAGGTTTTACAGAGATTCATTTAATCTCCCTTATATAGCTTTGCAGTTCTAGATGTTTGCTAGTACACCTCGTAACAGCACCACATGCTTCCTGTAAATGCACAACCAATTTCTGAGCTGCAGCTTTTGTATATGCTCAGGAAAATTCTGCAGTACATTTGTTCATATTTATAAATAATGCATTTTATTTTTATGGTGCTAATCTACCCTAGCATGCTTAACGTGCCTTCCAAGAGCAAAAAGAGGGTGTGCTCCTGCTCCTATTCCTATTGATTTTAATGAGAGTAGCAGGCCCACCAACGGGGGGGGGGGGGAGGGGAAAGGGGGCAATCGCCCGGGCGGGCCGCAGGGCTCCTAGGCACACGCAAGGTGGTACTGGTGGCGGCGATCCCTTTCTAGAGGGCCCATTGACAATTCTGCCCTGGAACCTGGAATTGCTGTCGGCAGGCCTGGGGAGCAGGATGGTGCCCATAACAGGCCAGATTATGGTATAGACCGGGGTGGGCAAACTATGGCCCATGGGCCAGATCTGGCCTATCAGTGCTTTGGATCCGGCCCACGGGATTGCCACCCCCGTGGCACCGTGGGCCCTGTGCCACTCCGGGAAGCAGCTGGCACCATGTCTCTGCTGCCCCTTGAGGGGGGGCAGGGGCAGAGGGCTCCGCGTGCTGCTCTCGCCTGCTGGCACCGCCCCCCGCAGCTCCCATTGGCCAGGAACGGGGAACCCCGGCCAATGGGAGCTTCAGGGGAGGTACCCACAGGAGTAACTGATGAAGGGGTGTGTGTCTACACCTGCAGTTAGCTCTGAAAAGGGAAAACTACCCCATTTATCTTAATGGGTTAGTAACGCTGAAACCTACCACTTCAGGCATCAACATTAACCCATCAGAGTGTGGACCTTGCTGTCGGCAGTCCATCTTGACTGTGAGGATGGTGTCAGAAGAGGATTTCCCCTCTGCTCCCCAAGAGTCCTCTGGTTGTTGGATGGGGGATGAGTTCTCCCCTTTCCAGGGCAGACTACAATTCACCTGAAGACAGGGAACAGTATTCTGAGGAGGGGGAGGGCCTAACCTGAGCAAAGAGGTTATTTATATTAAAGGCTAGAACGGGAAATACAATCTTTTAAATGAAATCTCACCACTTCTTCTTATCCTCATAACCCTGGGAGGGGGAAAAGTACTTTCCACACAGCTGGTCCAGCCATAGGTCACCTTAGTTTCTTGTGCTGGGTTCAGGGAACTCTCCTGAGTACATAGTGACCTGGTTTACATACCCTAGTTTCAGGACTTGCTGAAGGGGGCAACCCTCTGATTCCTATTGGACACATGACAAGTGGAGCCTTAGATTTCAGCTCTTAGTTTCTCTGCTCCTTCCATTGGTATCCAGGGGATGACATTAGTGTATATCAAATTTCCTTAATCCTTTTCTTATCAGAGGCTTTTTAAGTTTAATTCATCTCAAGGACTGTATTTCATTATTTGCCCCCACAATCAGCTGTGACCCCCCACACACACACACTTTAAGCAATTTCTGTTAATATCCCAAAATTATACCCTGGTTTCTATCTTTTAAAGTTTCTCCTTCCTTGTGTCAGGCTCTCTCTGTTACTTCTAGAGTGCAACAATTATTTACAATGAAAATCAACAAAATCCTTATCGATTTATAAATGTGGAGGACATACACTGTACATGCTTTGGTTATATTAAGAATTTCACATTATTTGGGACTTACAATAGAAGAAGAGACATTTTCCACATATAGATGATATAGATCTGACTCACAGGAAAACAAATATGTACATTCCAATCTGGAGTAAAGAGAGATTATTCATGATATATGTGATTTACAAGGAAACAATGTATAGTTTATAATTTGGGGTTTTATGAAGAGCAGGATTGTGTGCATGCAATTACAACCAGAGCTCAAAAACACATGCACGCAATCCTGCTCTTCATAAAACCTTTGCTGGCCTAATATATCCAACTATCAAAGGTAAAAATATTTTCTAGATGGAACTAATAACTATTGGTTTGCTTTAGAGAATAAATTTTTAATAAGGACACAGTTCAAATATGTGAACAAAGTGGCACAGCAAGTTAGTTCATCTATGAACTGTGAAGATATGAATTGCTGGTTTATGCCACCAAGGAAAATGAGTTGGGTGCCTGATTCTGCTTCCATTGAGGTCAATGGTGAAGGCCATTAAATGGATGTCTAAAGTTAGGCTGTTTAGTCTATATTTGAGCACTTAAATTACCAGTTTTGCACAAGTGTTGAGGACACAGTAGCTCCCACTGACTTCAGTGCTGCAGGCTTAGGCCTTTTGGTGATCTTCCAGTTCCCATATATTCATATCACAAAACCATTACAGAGTATTGAAGAAATCAGTGGACTCAGCAGTAATTGCTGAGGAGAAGCCCCATAACAGTATTGCAGGTTACAACTAGGGAATTGGCAGAGCTGTGCAGGGAACTTGCATAGCATCTGCTTGTACAATGCTTGGTTATGGTCATAGTTATTAGTTCTCTCCTTTCATGAGCACTGAATTCACTCTCAGATTTTAATATTTTTATTATTCTAAAATGTAAGAGCAGCCAGATGTTATATCACAAATTTGACAATGTATTACAGTCAATAATTTCATTTATTTTAAAAAGAAATATTACATTAGATCATGCAAATGATTCCACACCTGAATAACATTCTGTATTTGAGTAGTCCCACTGAATTCACTCTAATTGGACCATTCACTTGTAAGTTTTTTGTATTATCAAAGCCATAGCTTGCATTATCTTAAAAAAAAAATACTGTGATGCATTGTGCATAATGGCCCATATTATCATATATCTTTCTTTTTCAAAAAATTAAGAGGCAAAATGTGAAGCAGCTTGCAAATTTTATAGGTAGCATTATCTCTTATCAAAAGTCAGAACATCTTTACTACTTGGCCTTGGTTTTTTATTTTAGTTTGGTTTTCTAATTTTTTTCTTCCAACCCCCACTGTGTGTCTTGAACTCAATATCCAATTACAGAATTTGTAATCAGCACATTGTTTTAATGTCTGACTTTAGTGTCTGGCCTGAAACACAATTTTCACACAAAGAGTAAGATTACTTTTTTTTCTGTTGATAAAGGATTATGTAACTTAACCAGCATGTTTAATTTACTTTAAAGATGGGTAAATTCCATTGTTTGGTCACTAACTCTAACAGACAAGCTCAATGACTTTTTAAACACAAACCCAAAACTTCATTCAAGCTTGAACAGAACTATTGAACATTTCTCTATCATTAATAATTTCCTTTTATTTTTAGTTTTATTGATGGCATTGTCTTAAACAAACTAACCTTGCAGGAGACCAGTCAGGTCACAGACAAGTAGAACTGCAGTGTTTTATTTGATACACTAACAAATCTCTTACTGGGTGACACACTTAAAGGGAATAAAATAAATAATTAAATAAATAAAATAGGGGAGGACTTCGAAAGTCCTAGCTATAGCATTGAAATCAAGTGTCATCTTTGCAGTTCTGTCAGACAAGATCCTCAGGCTTTGAACTATAAAAGGGTTACGTCTATCTTGACCTCTGATACATGAGATCAGCCAAGACAAACATGTAGATGTTGCATTCACTGACCTGAGTTGAAAGTAAAATGCTTAATAACTCCTAATGGACAGAAACTGGATTTGGAGAGGTTCCTCCGGCATCCTCTTTTGCTGTTTGTCATGATTTCTCTGTCAGAAGGGAGGCAGTCACTTCACTAAAACCCTTCTGTAGGAAATTCATACAATCTATATAAGTGAGATCAGAAAAAGGTCAGGGAAATTACAGTATCTGATGCTGAAATGCTCTGTGAAATACTAAGTTTAAAAGCAATACAGTATTTAAAGAAAATGAACTTATTGAAGCCAAAACTAAATAATCTCTTCTAGATATGCAGAACAATAACTACTGTTTGTTTCTTTTGGAAACCATAGAAATGCTATCCTACCTTTTAGGCATCTTCTGGGAGAAAAAATATCCAGAATTAAAGGACTATATGGAATTACAGCTACCTCACTGAAGTGTTTTCATTAGATCATAATGTAGGATAAAAATAAACCAAGATCAACATGGAAGTCAAATGTATTTTGTATAAGGAGAAAGGAACAAACACTTACAATAGAAGCCTACCAAAAATAGTGTGTAATTAAGACATTTTAATTTATGACACTCTCCTTGGGATCCACACATTTTAAATAACAAAGACGTTTTATTGTACAAGGAGTTGTTACAATAGTTTCATGCCATTAAGAGCTAAAGGATTGGAGGATTATATGGGCAGAATGTTTATATATATAAACTTATATATATAAATATATATATAAACTTCTTCTAAAGAGGGTGAGATGTGTAATCTCAAAAAAAGATTTTAAAAAAAGTGTAATCCTGCAGTCCTTACATTAACAGTCCCATTGCAGTGAGTGGGCCTACTGCTATGAATATAGACTGTAAAATTGGGCCCTAAGGTGGCATTAAACATGGGAATGTAGTAATAACCATTATTATTTTTCAACATCTTTATTTGAGGCATGTGTCAGTGAATCATATTGTATTTAGATGAGACAGAATATTTAAATATCTATTTTTTGTTAAGATCCAAACAGATACACAATGTGAAGGTAAGCATCAATTATTTTAAACAGTTTAAATAACTTATAGACTCATAGAACTGGAAGGGACCTTGAGAGGTCATCTAGTCCAGTCTCCTGCACTCAAGGCAGGACTAAATATTATCTGTACCATCCCTGACAGGTGTTTGTCCAACCTGCTCTTAAAAATCCCCAATGATGGAGATTCCACAACCTCCCTAGGCAATTTATTCCAGTACTTAACCACTCTGACAGTTAGGAAGTTTTCCCTAATGTCCAGCCTAAACCACACTTGCTGCAATTTAAGCCCATTGCTTCTTGTCCTATCCACAGAGATTAAGAAGAACAATTTTTCTCCCTCCTCCTTGTAACAACCTTTTATGTATTTGAAAACTGTTATCGTGTCCCCTCTCAGTCTTCTCTTCTCCAGACTAAACAAACCCATCTTTTTTTCAATTTTCGCTCATAGGGCACGTTTTCTAGACCTTTAAACATTTTTGTTGCTCTTCTCTGGACATTCTCAAATTTGTCCACATCTTTCCTGAAATGTGGTCCCCAGAACTGGACACAATACTCCAGTTGAGGCCTATTCATAGATTCTAGGACTGGAAGGGACCTCGAGAGGTCATCGAGTCCAGTCCCCTGCCCTCATGGCAGGACCAAATACTGTCTAGACCGTCCCTGATAGACATTTATCTAACCTACTCTTAAATATCTCCAGAGATGGAGATTCCACAACCTCCCTAGGCAACTTATTCCAGTGTTTAACCACCCTGACAGTTAGAAACTTTTTCCTAATGTCCAACCTAAACCTCCCTTGCTGCAGTTTAAACCCATTGCTTCTTGTTCTATCCTTAGAGACTAAGGTAAACAAGTTTTCTCCCTCCTCCTTATGACACCCTTTTAGATACCTGAAAACTGCTATCATGTCCCCTCTCAGTCTTCTCTTTTTCAAACTAAACAAATCCAATTCTTTCAGCCTTCCTTCATAGGTCATGTTCTCAAGACCTTTAATCATTCTTGTTGCTCTTCTCTGGACCCTCTCCAATTTCTCCACATCTTTCTTGAAATGCGTTGCCCAGAACTGGACACAATACTCCAGTTGAGGCCTAACCAGTGCAGAGTAGAGCGGAAGAATGACTTCTCGTGTCTTGCTCACAACACGCCTGTTAATACATCCCAGAATCATGTTTGCTTTTTTTGCAACAGCATCACACTGTTGACTCATATTTAGCTTGTGGTCCACTATAACCCCTAGATCCCTTTCTGCCGTACTCCTTCCTAGACAGTCTCTTCCCATTCTGTATGTGTGAAACTGATTTTTCCTTCCTAAGTGGAGCACTTTGCATTTGTCTTTGTTAAACTTCATCCTGTTTACCTTAGACCATTTCTCCAATTTGTCCAGATCATTTTGAATTATGACCCTGTCCTCCAAAGCAGTTGCAATCCCTCCCAGTTTGGTATCATCTGCAAACTTAATAAGCGTACTTTCTATGCCAATATCTAAGTTGTTAATGAAGATACTGAACTGAGCCGGTCCCAAAACAGACCCCTGCGGAACCCCACTTGTTATGCCTTTCCAGCAGGATTGGGAACCATTAATAACAACTCTCTGAGTACGGTTATCCAGCCAGTTATGCACCCACCTTATAGTAGCCCCATCTAAGTTGTATTTGCCTAGTTTATCGATAAGAATATCATGCGAGACCGTATCAAATGCCTTACTAAAGTCTAGGTATACCACATCCACAGCTTCTCCCTTATCCACAAGACTCGTTATCCTATCAAAGAAAGCTATCAGATTGGTTTGACATGATTTGTTTTTTACAAATCCATGCTGGCTATTCCCTATCACCTTACCACCTTCCGAGTGTTTGCAGATGATTTCCTTAATTACTTGCTCCATTATCTTCCCTGGCACAGAAGTTAAACTAACTGGTCTGTAATTTCCTGGGTTGTTTTTATTTCCCTTTTTATAGATGGGCACTATATTTGCCCTTTTCCAGTCTTCTGGAATCTCTCCCGTCTCCCATGATTTTCCAAAGATAATAGCTAGAGGCTCAGATACCTCCTCTATTAGCTCCTTGAGTATTCTAGGATGCATTTCATCAGGCCCTGGTGACTTGCAGGCATCTAATTTTTCTAAGTGATTTTTAACTTGTTCTTTTTTTATTTTATCTGCTAAACCTACCCCCTTCCCATTAGCATTCACTATGTTAGGCATTCCTTCAGACTTCTCGGTGAAGACCGAAACAAAGAAGTCATTAAGCATTTCTGCCATTTCCAAGTTTCCTGTTACTGTTTCTCCCTCTTCACTGAGCAGTGGAACTACCCTGTCTTTGGTCTTCCTCTTGCTTCTAATGTATTGATAAAAAGTCTTCTTGTCTATCAGTGCGGAGTGGAGCGGAAAAGTTCCTTCTCGTGTCTTGCTTACAATACTCCTGCTAATACAGGAGTATAATACTCCTCTAAAACTTAGATAACAATAAACATGTCCAAATCAGTTATAGAGTTTATTGAACTTTGGAATCTTTCTGGATAAAAGGTGTGCTGTGTGAGGATGCTGGTAGTAGTGCATTATATTTCAAACCTAGAAACACTTTTTAAACAATACAAATTTACTACTGTCTTTCTTACTGTTCTCAATACAGTACTACCGCTTCTCAGTATTTCTATTGATTTCTGCAGGAGTTCTGCCTGTGTTAAAGACTGTCGGATTTGGCACTCTGCAGCTATAATTCACACTTGTTTCTTTTTATGAATATTATTTCCCTGCTGTTAAAATTAAGCTAAAGACCAAAGAAAGCAAAAGTAAACCAAAATTATTGGAATGCTTTTTGCTATTATAATGACTTATTTTGCTTTTGTTCTTTTGGATTTCTTTTGAAGTCAGCATTGTGAAGTCATTATAAAACATTTATTTAGATCTTCAGGTTTCACTGATAGGTGTGAATATTTTAGACAATTGACAGAGTTAATTAAACTGCTTTATTTTTTGCTTTTTAGATATTGCTGGATTATTCCCCTAGCTCTGTTTTAACGGGGCCTGCTGCAATAATGTGAAATAATGTCAGAATGCCCAACAAATATCTTTCCCAATTGTCACCAGGATGCTGTCTGCCCAGTATGACAAATGTCAACACTTCAGTCAGATGAATAAATGGCTTTGGCCTGCTAGACACAGCTATTGAACTAATAAGGTGGGTTTTTTTGTTTTTGTTTTTTGTTTCTTTTTAAACAATTCTGCTGGCAAGGCTCCTTGAATAACCAATGTTTAAAATAGCAAGCAGCTCTTGCTAACTGCTTTTACAGTGTTAATCTGAAGACAAATTACTTTTAAAAGTTGTCAGGATAGCATTTTAAGCTTATACACAAATTTGGCACAATTAAAAACCTTTCCTGAAACAACACTCAGGCGCCAAACCTGCTGTGAGCTCTGTGTGGGTACACCCTTGTCCAGCCAGACCTCTTTGCAGGATTGGGGATTAAAGGCCCTATCATGGGAGGTGCTCAGTGTCCTCAAATCTTACTAGACTTTAACGCTATACAGGAAGTTGAGGGACTGAGAATCTTCATACAACTGGGCCCGTAGTTTGTCATTTTGGAGAGTCTCTCATAATAGTAATGATGATATATAGCATCACAGATTATCTCAGTGCTGTACAGTGTATTAACAAGACAGGGGTCCTGCCCCAAATAGCTTACAATCTAATTTAGGCTGATATGCTCTAGGCTGACAGTTCATTTAGTAGCAGGTGCAGAGACAATGCTGCTGAGAATATCAGTGCAGGAAGGTTTTATGACAGTGTATTTGTTAAGGGGGGATTTGGACTTTGTTAATATCCCATACTTCATTTTTTCCCTAAAAACTCTTCATGAGTTATAGTTTGTATACTTAATGTTTGTAGTGTTTGAATTGTATGTGTATTCATTGAAATAAACGACCTTCAAGACCAATGATATGAAATTGTTATGAGCTACCTTAAACAGAGGCCGGAAAATGTACCAAACTTTTCATAAATATTATTAATGAAAAACCTTCAGATAAGGCCATTGGATCTCACTGCTCACTCCTTACTTCCAGTATGCAGTGTAGTTGTAGCTGTGTTGGTCCCAGGACATTAGAAAGACCAGGTGGGTGAGGTAATATTTTTTTTTATTGGACCAACTTCTGTTGGTGAGAGAGACAAGCTTTCCAGCTACACAGTCCTCTTCTTCAGGTCTGGGAAAGGTACTACTGGCATCACCTAAAAACGCAGGTGGAACAGATTGTTTAGCATAAGTAGTTAGCACATATTGTAAAGGATCATTCAAGGTAGAGTGGTCTGTTAACACCCTTGCAGCTATAGGACAAGAAGAGGGGGTTAGTGGGTTACAGCGTGTTGTAATAAACTATAAATCTAGTGTCTCTGCTCAATCCAGGATTTTTTAATGTCTAGCAGAGTAATTAAGAGCTCTCAGGCTCATCTTTTGAAAGTGTTGTGCAAGTTTCCTTTGAGGATGTGGACTGATAAGTCAGATATAAAGTGATCGTTTTGTGAAAAGTGTTCACCCGCAGGCAATAGGGTGTTCTTGTCGTACCATTTTCCTGTGTGAATTCATTGGGCAGTTAGTTCTGGTGTCACTTTCAGTCATTTGGGGCAGAATGGGACAATGAATCAACTTCAATTATAAACACTGGGAAAACTATTAGAGCCTGATTCTACAGCTTCTAGCTCTTGTGTTTAGTCCTATTGAAATAGAGACAGATATCAGGGAAACTGCTCTCTAATGCTCCCAAAAGTCTCATCAATCTTTGTGTTTTATCCCAAAATTAAATGCAGAAAAGTCTAATTTATAGGGTTATCTATGCTTTGAATACAAGTTCTGGATGAAAGGTCTTTTCTTTCTTTTTTAGTTCTATTCTCTTACGGTTCAATCTTTTGCCTATTTAGGCTAAAATTCAGACTCTATTCTCTTCCTTACTTTACCACCACCATAAAATAATACTGGAAACTGGACTGGAGCCATTAAACTCATTTCAGATGTTGTAGGTATAGCTGGTCATAAATTATCCAACAGAACATTTTTCTGACAGAAAATGTTAATCAAAAACAAAATGTTTTTAAAAAGTGTTAATTTCAACAAAATTTCTTTAAAAGAAAGAAAAGAAAAAAAATCTAAATGGAGCATTCCAATAAGATCAAAATGGAACATTTCAACCTTTTCAGAATGGAATGTTGTAATTTTTCATTTTGAAATTACTTTTTTCTTTCAGCTTTTAATATTTTGTATTATATTTTAAAAATAGTCCATATTGAAACAAAATGTGCCAATTTGGAAACAAATTTTTATGGAATCCTGTTTTGTGGGAAATTTTCAAAAAATTTTGTTTTGAGTCCATTGCAGAACAGAACAGAATTTAAAATCCTTGAATTTCCTGGAAAATGCCCCCACTGCATCTTAGGCAGTGGGTCCGTTGTCCAGTTGGATGGAAGAGAAGGGGTGTTACCCCTTTAACTGCCTGTGATCAGGATCTTGTCCAGCAGGCTGGAATGAAAGGGGTCATTGCCCCTTTGAGGGCCCCCTCTCTAGCTCAGAGCACAAGGGGCAAAAGTGGAAGAACAGTTTACGTGTCCTGAGCCGGGAGGAGGAAGCCGCGCAGAAAGAACAGGTGTGTGTGAGGGACCTCTCCCCTCCCACACAGCTGACTGGAAGAGGGTGGGGGGGTACTTATACACCATGCCGTTTCTGTAAAGCTCTCTTTCACTTTGACTGGCAGCAAATGGAAGCAGTTAAAGGGCCAGGTTTTGTCATGATTCACTGTGGTTGTTACACTTAATCACCCCTTTTCTTGGGGGGGGGCTTGGAAGGATTTTTTTGCTCTCCGCCAGGTTGGCCAAGGTGGGATGGTTTTTTTCACCTTTCCAGCAGTGGGGTTTGGACCTGGTGAGGTGGGGTAAGCTCCCATTGGCCAGGAATGGCAAACCGAAGCCACTGGGAACTGCACAATAAGTCACAACTCATTACATAGAAAACTTGTGACAGGTACTTGTGGAATGGATACAGTGATCAGATAAAATTGATTTGTAAAGAATATAAAGGAGTGTCCTTTAAAGAAGCCGAGGAAGGGGGTTTGGGGCTCTTACATCTGTTATGGCAGGGAGTCAGCCCACCTCCTTTCTAGCCTCTTTACCTTCATATGAAGGGAGGATGGAGGGGTCAATAGTGGGGTGGCTAGAGCCAGGTTGCAAGGCGGGAGGGTTGATGGCAGCATCCCAAGAACATGGAAAGGATTATGGAAATAATGGTGACCTGCACTGTACAATTTATTTACTGGGTACTCCCAGATATTTAAGAGAATAAAGTTGTGGCCTAATCAAGCCACATCCACTGCATGCTGTCCTCCTTCTGGCATAGCCGGACAGTCATGTTCCTGCCCAGGTCTAATTTAGGTCACCAAACAGCCACTAAGGGATAACAACTTTTGGTGACTACTTTAAGTTGGATGGGATTTGCAATGGTGACATGTAGAGGTGGAAGGGCTCTATACATCTTTGGTACTTATATGTACAAATTCCTGAACAAGCTGCTAACATGACGTTTTTCCTGGATGTTCAAATCAGTTAAAAATGTACTTAATATATTAACATGGCTTTACAATTTGTCATATGTGTATCTGATGGTTGTGCATATTTGATATACTTACATACACTTTGGATAGCTTTGGGGCTTGGTAATGGTATGTGGCAAATCTTTAAATGAAGCACTTCCCCAGGAATAAGTCCCATAAATAAGATATGAAGCAAAGAAATACACTCTCAGCCTGTGTTCTGAGGGAATGCAGACAGAAAAGGTAACATTCATTTTAGATGACAATTAAGATACTGAGCTCAATTAAGAATATTATTTAAACAACATACACAATAGATGGAACTATCTTGACAGAAACTTGAAGATTTTTTTTAAAAAACTGGCTTGTATAACTTGCAGATCAGGAGGTGGATTGCAATGGTGTTTTATCTTCATAGAGTAGGACTGGGTAATTGAAAAGTCAGATTTCTTACAATATTTATAACTCTCTGTAGAGCAACATCAAGAAAGGCAGGCCCTTTGCAGATGCAATTTCTAGGAGGACTGATTATCTCAGAGTTAAGTGTTGACTCTGGGAGTTTATGGGTTTTTAGCTAAGGCTCTCTGACAGCCTTGGTTGAAACACAACAGGGAAAAGGTTACCACCACCACTGGACATTCATAGAGAACCCAGAAGGAGATGGCACATTTATTTGTACTGCATCTGCATTAAGCATTAGATTTTATCCTATGTCTTTTCTCAGGAGTTATGTCAGTTCTAATTATTTTCAAAGCATAATTACAGGTGTGTGATTATGAAAAGCATAGAGAGAGGACTTCTTGATAGTGTATGTTTATGTTAAAACTATTATGTCTATGTAACTGTTGCACTAGCTATAGAATTAGATGTGGAAAATCTGTTATATCATCTGTTCAATCCCTCCCAAACAATGCAGGATTGCTGTTTATTCTCTACTGTTTTGCCAAGTCTAGTTGAAAATGTCTCAAGTGATTGGTGTTCCACCTGTTTCCTTGGGTGGCTATAATATAATCTAATAGAGTTTGCGCTAAGGATAAATTTCCTGAATGCTTACATTTTTTTTTTTTTGCTCAGTTTTGTCTCCTTGTGACTAGTCATAGCTCCTTGATCTACCTTAGACAATTCTTCTCCCTTCCTACTGTTTGCACCAAAATATATTTGTGTGTGCATGTGTGTATGTTCTGACACATTTGTAACAGTTATTTTGACATATTATCACTTGCTTAAGCTTTTCAAAAATACAGTATTAGTCATATGAATGTAAATTTTGTGGTAATAAAAAACGGAGCTGTTGTGCTTCCATACACAAAAAGCAAGATATGTACTTCATTATTGATTACTTGTTCTAAATTAAGCAAAACTAAAACCAGGAAGGAGCAAAAGTAAAGCTTGCACTTGAGAGTACTGTGCGTCTCTCATTCTGACGGGCTAGAAACAAGTCTGAGAACAAAATGGCTGCTGTACTGTACACATACAGAAAGAGAAATTTAAAGTCGCTGTACTTAGAAAATGAAAAGCACTCTAGTTTCATAGCTACATACATTTCATGAATAACTTTCATATTGATAACGAACATGTATTCTGAGGACAATCCAGTGATTTGGAAAGAAGGGAGGCATCTTCTCATAGCACCAGCATCCTCATATGAAAAGAACCCAGACCAGTTAATCTTCTGAAATCTCCATAAGTTTCAGGAAGCCACTATGAAATTTTTAATACACAGATCATCAAAAGTGTAATGGAGCATACAGGTCCTGTGGGCCAAAGACATCTTGTCTCTCTTTAGTAAACGCATTCCCTGAGGTGGGGCTAGGGGGAAGGAAGCAACCAGGTGGTGTTAATTGCTTCCTTCCCTCTGCTCTGATTATGGGACAAGGGGAGGGCAGCTGTTGGTCCAGGACTCACTCAGGGAGAACAGGTGGATCTTAGGGCAGGTCTTCACTACGGGGGGGGGTCGATTTAAGATACGCAAATTCAGCTACGCGAATAGCGTAGCTGAATTCGACGTATCGGAGCCGACTTACCCCGCTGTGAGGACGGCGGCAAAATCGACCTCCGCGGCTCCCAGTCGACGGCGCTTACTCCCACCTCCGCTGGTGGAGTAAGAGCGTCGATTCGGGGATCGATTGTCGCGTCCCGACGAGATGCGATAATTCGATCCCCGGGAGATCGATTTCTACCCGCCGATTCAGGCGGGTAGTGTAGACCTAGCCTTACTCTCATAATGAAAGAGAGACTTCTCAGAAGGACGAGATAATCAGAGGAAACACTTACCTGGCTGATGACTTCAAGATTTAGGGCAAGTACTCTATTATGTATATCTAGTCTGGATTATTGTCCGGGGTGGGGGGGGGGAGCTGAAAATCTTCTTTAGAGAACAGAAACATCCTCCCCTCCCATCCACCACCCACAGGCTCAAAATGGGCTGTTTTCTGTGTGACTGGAAAAGACTGGTGTGGTTCTTTCAAAGTTTGAGGCCAGCCCAAATCTTAGGCCTAATATAAAACTTATTTATTGGGAGTATAAAAAATGTTTCTTTGGTAAATATTTTTATTTTTTCCCTCATGCTGCAAAACTTCTGTGGCCTGAGGAAAATAGGGTGACCAGATCACTGACGGGGGATATCGGGACGTGCGGGGGGGGGCGGAGCAAAAAAAAAAAAGTAAAAAAAAAAGTTAAAAAAATAGCTGTTTGGCAGGTGCCGGCCGTGCCGTGGCCGCTGCCCCGCCCCGGGCACATGCAGCACGTCCCGCCGCCCCGCGGGGAAGGAGCCGCTGGAGCAAGAGGCGCGGGGCTCCGGACCCTGGCAGCGGTGGGGGAGAGCAGCTCAGGGCCGCGCGAGTGGGCACGTAAAGTTTATCGGCTGGGGGGGACCCCGGCCGGCTCCTCGACCTGCCCTGTAGGGGGGTAGCGTCCCCGCCCCGCGCCAGCATGTCACGCCGGCCGCCGCAGGCCAGGTAAGGAACCGAGTCCCTCCCTCCCCCCGGCTCCTCAGCTGAGCGGCATTCCTCCTCCCTCCCAGGCTTGCAGCTGGAATGCTGGCGCAAGCCTGGAGGGAGGGGGTAGTGGCCGGCTTCCAGTTCCTGCGGCTAGTGAGTACGGGCACCAGGCGGGCAAGGGGGGCTGGCAAGGGGGCTGCTCCCCCAGGAGGGTGAGGGGGGGCTCAGCTGAGGAGCCAGGATGAAGGGGGAGGGGGCGACTCGGCTCCTTACCTGGCCTGTGGCGGCCGGCGTGACATGCTGGCGCGGGGCGGGGAGCCGGCCGGGGTCCCGTCCAAGCCGATAAACTTTACATGGCCACTCGTGCGGCCCCAAGCCGCTCTGCCCCGCCGCTGCTGGGGTCCGGAGCCCCCCCGTCTACCTCTTGGGGGAGCAGCCCCCTTGCCAGCCCCCCTTGCCCGCCCAGTGCCCCTACTCACCAGCTCCAGGAACTGGAAGCCGGCCACTACCCCCTCCCTCCAGGCTTGCCCTGCATTTACAGCAGCAAGCCTGGGAGGGAGGAGGAATGCCACATGCATGGGGAAGAGGCGGGGCCAGGGCGGGGATTTGGGGAGGGAGCCAGTGGGGGATGGAGGGGGGCAGAGTCGGGGTGGGGTGGGGCAAGAGCCCTTCCGGGAGGGCAAAATTGCTTGTTTGTCCAGTGTCCCGACCGCACATCGGTTGGGACGCGGGACAAACAAGCAAATATCGGGACAGTCCTGATAAAATCGGGACGTCTGGTCACCCTAGAGGAAAATCATAAATACTCCTCATGCATGCAGATGCTTAAGCAAAGTTGTTTGGGTTGGGTCTTTTCAACTCTGTTCTCTTGTGTAATTTTGTACATTTGGAGCCCCTGTGAATGTTTTCAGAATCTCAATCCAGACCATTTGTGATACCTGGGTCTCTTTGTTTACATGTCTTGTCTCTTCGGTATTGAATTGTAAATTTGTGGCACATTGATTCTCCTTTTTCCTTTCTCATTCAGGTGCTCTCCTCTCTTGGTCTGAATCTGCCTATAAGTCTTTGAGTCTGTCTTCCAGACCTGACTTGAAACAACTTCTCGACTTCTCTGCTACTGCATACATTTTCTGTATGAGCCTTTCTCCTCTCTCCCCTTCCTCCCACAACCCCCTTGCAAAATATTTGAACTCACAAGTATTTTGACCATGCTGTTGTTATACTATCAGTGCTCTGTTTGGCCCCATCTAACTTACAGAATGTGTTGTGTTTAGAAACAATTTTGAAAAATTGATATTACAATGGCTCCAGTTAACATGATTCTGCTGGTAGGGTGGATGGAGTCTGAGGTCATGATCCTGCAATATTATGTGTAGATGAATCCTTGTGCCTGAGCAGAGCTGCACTGAAGTCAGTGGGCTTTGCACAAACACAGAGGTCTGCCAGTGCACAATGCATGACAGGAAGGGAGTCTTAGACTGTCTTTTTTGGAAGTCTGTTTGTGGAGAGCAGGGGGAAAAAATCAAATCTATATGTATGGATATAGTAGACAAATGAAACATGTTTAAACTATTTACAGTTGTAGGCCTATATAATCACCTACATAAGATTTTGATTGTTTCACTGCCTAATTTCAATCAGGTTACTATTAAGAATGCTTTCAGGTTTACATCACAAATTCAAATCCAGCCCACGTAAATTGTGACTCATTAACATCTGATATTGCTGGCTATTGTGTATTGAATAAGTAGTTTCTTCGTCTTTCTAATGGCTAAGGGTCTGATTTTTCAGAGGCATCAAACACACAGTTCCAACTACCTTCAAGGAGAATTGTGTATGTTCAATATTTCTGAAAATCAGACTCTGAGTCTGTCAGGAAACAACTAAAAGTGGCCACATTTGGTAGAGGTCAAGGATTGAATGCCTATGGATGCCAAGCTACCTTCTGAACACCAGGGGTCTCCCACTAGGGTGACTAGATGTCCCGATTTTATAGGGACAGTCCCAGTATTTGAGGCTTTATCTTCTATGGGTGCCTATTACCCCCCCAACCCCTGTCCCAATTTTTCTCACTTGCTCTCTGGTCACCCTATCTCCCACCAGGACAAGCTTCTGCACCTTTACAGGGCAGTGTGGAGAAGTCTGCACTACTCCTGTGTGTTCTGCACCTTTTCTGTAGTCAGAGGTCAGTCTCTATTGTTGTCCAACCACTACTTTTCATATGAACTAAATTCACTTAATCTCCCCCACCACACATACTTTTTTATTCAGTACATTGTCTCTTCTTACTCTGAGCATTACCCACTTAGTTCTGGTGTTTGAGAGGTCAGAATGAAGGAGAATGACAACATGTGCATTGCTCATGATAATAAAAGTAAACACATCAGTCCTCACAGGAATGGCCAAACTGATTGACCCTCTGAGCCGCATACGACAATCTTCAGAAGTCCAAGAGCCGGGGCATGTCTGCCAGGGCACAGGGCTTCAGCCCCACAGGGGGCCCCTCCCGGCTGGGCAGAAGCCGGAGATGACCGTGGTAGCCCCACTCAGTCACATGGTGCTGCCGGGCCACCTCCCTGCAGGGCAGTTTCTAGAGCTGGCAAGCTGGGAGCTGCAGCCGTGGGGAGAGACAGCGGCAAACTGCTGGGAGCTGCAGGGAGAGATGGTGCTTTTGCTGCTACCTCTCCTCATGGAGCGAAAGCAGCGGCCCTCCCTGTAGTTCCCAGCAGTTTGCTGCTGCCTCTCCACAAGGCACTAACACTTGAGAGCTGCAGAGAGGAGCTGGGGGGGGGGGAGGGAGAATGTGACTCAAACTGTTGGGGTGGCCGAACCTTTAAATTTTGCCTCCCCACTCTTAGCAGGCACCAGTCATCTCTTGCAGAAGCCCCAAGCCCCACCACCCCATGGCAGGGCAGAAGCCCTGAGCTCCCCCAGTCCGGTAGGCAGGGAATGGGGGGGGAGCTTGGGGGGCTCCATGAGCCACACTTTAACTGTAAAAGAGTTTAGCCACCCATGCTCTAATACCCTGAAGCCTTTCAGGAATCCCAAACGAGCATTTTCAACTGCAGCCTATTTCTTGAGGGAAGGGCGGCCAGCACATCCCTCGGCCTGCGACGCTTCCCGCAGCCCCCATTCGCCTGGAGCGGCGAACCGCGGCCAGTGGGAGCCGCGATCGGCCGAACCTGCAGACGCGGCAGGTAAACAAACCAGCCTGGCCCGCCAAGATGCTTACCCTGGTGGGCCGTGTGCCAAAGGTTGCTGATCCCTGCCATAGAGAGATGCTAAAGAAGTGAGAGACACAAAACTGTGAAGAAAAGATTTATTTTTCATTTACTTTTTGACTGATGTATGAATCGAGAGGCTTATAAGCAAACACAGAAAAATTAAAAACAAAAACAAAAATCAATTCCATCCACATTTGCCCAGCAATCATGCCAAGCCTTCTCCCTTTGTCTTCAATAAGCCAGATGCACGCAGCAGGGACTGCTGCCTCAGAAGGTCTGAATCACCTGAAGAAACCTGTGTACCAATATATTAAATAATAAAATTGTGGTAGAGGGTAGTGGGAGGGGAGAATGAAGGATGACATGGTAGTTTTTCTATTTTGGGAGGTGGAGGGGTGGCAGGAAAATGCTTCCAGATTGAATTTACTTAGTAAAGAGCCCAGAGCAACCCCCACTTTCTATTTGGGATTCATAACCTCCAGCATACTCAGCTGCTTTCCTTGGTATATGTCTCTTCCCCCTCCCATTTGAATGAGAGATTAGATATAGAGTACAGAACGAGAGAGAGAGAGAGAGAAAGACCAGCTTCCTTCCTAGCCCCCAGAGCGGCAGCTGGCTATGTGCTGCGCTGAATCGAGGTTGGAATCTGTATGTACCTCTCTAGTAAATGTTTTGGGTGCACCCTTGAGAGTTTCATCATTCAAAGCTCTTGGAGAAGCCAGGAGACTAGATCTTTTGATTCTGCTTACACCCTTATGGGAAAAAAGGCTTTAATGTTAATCAAGTGACATTTTAGTAAAATTGAATCACTGCCTAGTAATTTTAGGAGTGTTCATTGTCATTACACTTCAATGGTAATGCAAAGACATACTGGGCCTGATTTTGATCACGCACTGTTGTAAATCAGGTGTAATTCTATTAAAATCAATGGAGTTAGGATGGAGTAAAACCAGTGTCAGTGAGATAAGAATCAGGCCCATTTTGCTTTTATCTAATTCCACATATTGTGCAGAGTATGTTACTACACATGTACTACCTCTAAAAGGAGAAATTTTTACCTTTCAAATTGTTTTTTTTATGAAGATCTTTAAATTAAACTTCTAGTAAAATTGCCACTGCATGTGGGCAGTAGAGGGGGATAGTAAAAGGCATTTTTTCTCCTAGGCATAATGCAGGCTGCTGTTGCAGAGGTGTGTCTCAGGATGAACTTCAATTTTAAGGGGTTTATAACTCTGCTATAAAAATGTGCTCTAGGCTGAAGTTGGACCAAAGTAATATTGTTGCTGCTGCTGCTATTGATGTTGCACTGAAAGAACTACTTAGTGCCTTAAATAAAGTTTGAAGGCAAAGCTGTGGTGAACAGTACAGGCTTACTGGATTGCCAACAATGCTTGCCTGCTACTGTGCAACCATAACTTCCCCAGTGATCCCAGACCCCTTTCTCTGCAGGAGTGGCACTCAAGCCACTTGTACAAGTGTCTCCTAATGCCTGATTCAGACAGCACCTTTGGAAGAAAACTACTCATCTTCACCCTTCTGCTCAGAGAAGTTGGTTTGCCATCTTTTTGTTAATTTAGAATAATGGCAAAGCTATTAAAACAGACTCGAGCAGTGGTTCTCAAACTTTTTTTTCCGCAGACCACTTGAAAATTGCTGAGGTTCTCGGTGGAGCACTTAATGATCTTTCCAAATGTTGTTTGTACCATTAGCTAACTTTGTAAAGCGCTTTGGATAAAAGCGCTATATTAAAAAAAAAAAACCTTTAACGTTTTTTGTTCTACAAATAAAAGCACACAACTCATATTTTAGTATCAGTAGTCTTACCTTTCTAATGTGATGGATGTGCCCTCTCTCCCCCACTGGAGCATCCCCAAGCTGGGACTGGGAAGGAGGGGGGGGTCTCTCCTCCACCACAGCAGTCACAGAGCTGAGGCTGGGAAGGAGGGATGTTTCTCCCTGGCAGCCACAGCCCTGGAGCTGGGGAAAGTGGCCGTTTTCTCTGGCCACCGCAGCCCTGCATGTCCCAAATTCCCCCCACCCCCTCTTCTCACCCCACTGCCCCCTCCCACCTACCCCTTGTTTCCCCTAAGGCCGCCACCTCACCTTACATGTGCATCCTCTCCAGGATCCAGGCACCTAATTAGTGGAGCCACGCCTGTGTGGCTCCACTAATTAGGTGAGTGGCCCTTCATTGTCTCATGTGCAGCCGCCCAGGCACTCACCTTAGAGGGAACTATCTGCGGACCACCTGAATGGAGCTCGCGGACCACTGGTGGTCTGCGGACCAGTTTGAGAACCTCTGGACTAGAGTGTTTGTGCTACTGGTAAATGGCACTTCTACAGAAAAAGGGATTTTTTTGTGGAGTGACAAATGTCATGTTTAAATGGTATTTTTAGTGCACTCATGAGTCATTTTCCTTTCACTAATTGTCCTTTCACTGTCACTAGTGTAGCTCTATTGAAATCCGTTGATTTCACAGGTATGAAACCAGAGTAAAAGCAGAATCAGGTAAACAAGATTACTTATTAAAGCTTGTATCTGGGAGATAATTAGAGCTAGTAAAAAAAATGGTGACTATAGTATAGCTCATGAACATTTTGGGGGAAAAAATCTCAAAATTTTGATGTAAAAAAACAAAGGATTCCCCCCCCCCTTTTTTTTTCTATTTTGCCACTGAAATGGGGGTGGAGGGCAGGGAAGGAAAACAGGAAGAGAAAGAGGGAAACAATAAGTGAAAATCCAGTAAACAAACAATTTTTGGTTTTGGAACTTGAAAATAAAAGATAATTTTCATTTTCCCCAGTGTTTTTCATTAAAGACTCTACAACTTTCTGTGGAAATTTTCATCTTTTAAAAGGTCACTTTTTTGAACAAAATCTTTTTCAATGTACATCTCAACCAGTTCTAGACATAATTTAATAAATAAGTCCCAAAACTAACTTTACTAGGCCACATTGTTGCAAGAAATAGTATGAGGAGCTAATAAAAACACAATTTTCTTCTGCACTAGTTCTAAAATTGCTCCTTTTCTTTCTATTTCTTTTGCTAAAGCCTTTGCCCACACTAAAGGTATTTCTCACCTGGGCTCCTTAACACCTTGGGTGAACTCGCTTAATTTAGTCCATGGTTTCTACCTTTGTACCTTTCTCACACACACATTGCCTTCTTCCCCTTGTATCTGTCCTCTGCTCTACACCTGCTTCTCACATCCACCCCTGAGACCCATTATATCCCTCCATAAAACACACTATAATCGATGTTTGGTACACCTGCTTCTCACATCCACCCCTGAGACCCATTATATCCCTCCATAAAACACACTATAATCGATGTTTGGTTGTGTATGACACTGTTCTCACTGTGGCTAGGTTAGGTTATCTGCAAAGCAAACATATATAGCAATGTACATATTAAAACTTTAGAAAATTGATGCAAAAAAAGAATATTGCCTTTAGTACGTATGTACCATCTGTTCAATACAGAGAAACAGTGCTAACATTAATGGACATGTTCATTTTTGTCCATCTAATGCCCATTGTAATAGCACTCAGAGGGCATGCTCCAGAAGTCATGGTGTTGTGAGCTGTATGCAGGCATTTTAAAAAGTAAGAGAATACATTTCAGAGAAATATCATTCTCTTTATCTAGATCTGGATGTTTGTCTTGTGGTTGAGGAATGGAACAAAAGCTTGGGTTGCTTTGGTTTTTCTTGGGTAGCTTTAATACTGTAGGTTAGAAGAGAAACATAAATCCACTGGCTCTTTTTCAAGCTCTTGAAATATGAGTAAAATATGAAAACCCCCAAATGACAGTTTCACTGGAAATGTAAATTAAGAGCACCATGTTTATTCAACTTTAAAAAAATGTTTACACAGGTTGAGGAGCATTATTTAGTAGTAAATTACATTTCTGCTGTGCCTACACATTATTATTTGTCAGCTTTTCTCTCTAGATCTCTGCAGAATACTGCCTATTTCATTAAAAGTTCAAAGGTCCAGAGTCTTCTAAGGAATAGCCTAGGCTTAGCATACTGGACAAACAATAATACAAGAAATAAAGGACGAAAAAGGAAAACCCTCTAGGATTTTTTTGTTTTATTTGGGTTCTTGTGCCTCAAAATGCCATTCTGTTCTTGCTTACACAAGTCAAGGTCCATTGACTTCAATAGAATTAGTCCTGATTTACATTGGTGTAAGTGAGAGCAGAATCAGACCATATTTCATTCATCAATAGCTCTCTCAGTTAAATTCATAATATTTAAACAGATTAAACTCTTATTTCATAGAAACATCTAGGAATCATGTAACTATAGACAGACTCTTTTGTCATCCAAAAGAAGGTAGGCCTTTGTTTAGCTTTGCATGAATTGATGTGTAAGGCAGTGAGACTACGATTTGGCAGTTTGAGTTACCAATTAAACTGTTGCTTTCCCTCAGCTTAGACAAATTGGGGATGGAGGAATTTCCAACTGCTCTTTAGGAGTTCTGGTCTCAGGGGTCATTAAGATCTGCATTACGGTTCACTTAAATAACACTAATAGCAGTGGTTGGTTTTCTAATCTTAGGTTGTATACAAAGCCAATCAGGTATTGTTGAGATCCAATAGGATGCTTCTGATTGAGTGTTGCTCACATACCTAATTATGATATAAGACCTGTGGGTATTGAGAACATTTGCATAAGACACAAGACACAAGGATGAATAATCTAGAAATCTGTATAAATAGATGTGGGTGAAATCCAACTAGGAGACCCAGCATAAAATTGGTTTTAACTGTTGGGGTGGAAAAGCCAGTTAATATGCAGTGTTTTTGTTTGCATTGTAAGGTTTCTTTATCCATGACAAACTGAATTACAGTTTCTTTCTCATCTGCTTTGTTGTTTCTTATCCTTATATTGTTCTCCATGGCAGCAAATGCTTCATAGCATTTATCTTATTTAAGGGTTTTGTTGGGATTTTTTTTCTGGTGTGTTCAGTTTTTTGCTGTTTGTGCACTATTTTCCTCTTGCTAAAAATAATTGAAATTATGAATTTTGTGCCTGCTAAAGAGGGGGCAGGGACAATGCTGTGGAAGGGCCAAAATTGAGCCTTTAGTCAGGAGTATTCATCAGTGCACTTGCAACCTTTTAAAAATGGCCAAACTCATTTATTTGCAAATTTAAAAATCCATAAAAACGTGTTTCTATGATCCACATTTGTAAGCAAAGTTTCAGGTCAGAGTGCATTTTAAGATTCAATTATATAACCCTCCTGAAAAAAGAGGCTTGGGGGTAAAAATGATGACAGACCTTTAACCCGAGAAGCATGAACAGCACCACTATAATAATGTACAAGATTACAAACAATCAAGAAGCAGTGGGAGAGGGTAATCTTGAAGATAAGGAGCCTGATCCTCCTAGGTGCTGAACACTTCATTGAAGCTGTTTAGGACTCCTGACTTCTGTATGGAGTGAGCACATCCCAGGATAGGATCCAAAGCATTATGAGAATTCAGCAATAACTGGCTTCCGCGAATGATGTTTTTGGAGTTAGCAATCAGGATTGTATGTAGGATCACAAAGCGGAAAAATTGAAAAAGGTTTCCTGAGGTTAGATTGCAAATTAAACACAAAACAGAACATTTCTGTCTTGTTCTGGTCTGGTTTTAGTACAGCAATGTCAGATACTCTACAGTACAATGCAACACTACTATCACATTGCCCCTCATGCCAAAGTATCCCAGGGAGTCTTAGAGATGGGGGGGGGGGGGAGGGGGAGGAAAATGGGAAGAGGGGAGGGAAGCTTCTTTTTTGAGGTTCAATGGTTAATTGAATATGCAAAGTGTAGGAATCTGTTTAAGCAATGGCTGTTCGAGTGGGAGGAAATTGGTGAGCTTGTGTGTGTGTGTGTGTGAGAGAGAGAGAGGTTTCAAGTGGGTGTAGAAACATTTGGAGATGCTGTCAGGGAGTTACAGGTGGGAAGACAGGCTGGAATTGGCTGAGAAAATATAAAGAACTATCTGTTGGAAACTATTTTCTGCATGTGACTGAAGTAACATGAAATTTGTTTTTAAAAAATTCGGCTTTTCTCCAGATTGCCCAGAGCATTGAGTTTCAGCACGTCCCACTAATAAGCTATCACAGGAAATGCATACAAATATCTATATAAAAATATGGAGATTTTGAAATTAAAAAGTAATGTTAACCGTGCGTTGTGGTACCATGTGAGAGAGACCAGTTTAATTTCTAAGCCCACTATCCCTTCTGGGCCATCAGAGCCCTGAGAAAGGAGATCAGTCATCACCAGGAAGAGGGACTTGCTCTCCAGCAATCTTCAGGCTGAGTAAGGAGCAGTATGGATAGGGTCTGAAAAGCCCTAACTAGTCTTGCTCAATTTATTGGGATCTTGGGAGAACTGGGAAGGGGAACATTTCCAGTGAGGACCAGGTGAAGAAGAGGTCTCTGTTGGGGAGAGCGTGGCAGCAATCAATGCCTATCCTGATATTCTTGGGAATCTTCACTTGATTTCTTGACTTTCTGTGGCTTGTGCCACCAGAATCTGTTGCAATCCAATATTTTAAGTGGATTAGAAGCAGAGATTGGGTCTCTTTCACTGTTGTCTCACACCATGTGTAGCCATATTCATCAGTGCAAAGTGGACATAGCACTACTAAATCAGAATAGTCTCATTTGACACGCAATTTGCACCAGTGAAATAATTACACAAGGTGTAGGGCAGTGGTGAAATAGGCCCATTCCCTTTGCACAGTTTTAACGTTTTATCTTTCCTTGGGGAAACTGCCAGCAGATTCCACTTCCAACATTTACTGCTGAGAGACCCCGCTTAGGATATGAAGGGAAAGATTTGTAGGATGGTCCTGGCCTCTCACCCAGGACTACTGCTATCATGGAAAGCATATCCGGCAAGTAATGTGGTTTTTCTTATCTCTACAGCAGATTTTCTTGCTCTTTTGACAGTGTATTTGATGGTGGGTCTGGGGGAGGAGATTGAGGAAAGAAGACTGACAGTAATTCCACTGGCAATGTTCAGGAGTGTGGTGTGTTTTGTTAAGTTTGGCAGCTGGCATTGTGATGTTTATTATGCCTTTTATACTGAGAGAGGCAACAATACTCTGTATTTTATGAGCACTTATTTCTGATTACAAAAAACTGGCAATTGGGAAAAATGCAATTTCTTAAGAGGAAAAGTGCAGTGTGGCTCTCCCTCTTGCATATCCATTTTGAACTCATGTCAACTCCACAAGGAGCTCTCTCTTAACAGGCACTGCCCCTGTAGACTTACCAGGAGGACTACTTCACATGTAAGGCTGATGTGCCTAGACAAGAGAAGCATGACATCTCTGTAAGCTTGCCTACACACAAGTGTTTGTTGGATGAATAGAAACCAGAGAAGGCAGTCAGCAAAGGTGACAGCATGAGCAAAATCAGAGGTGGTTACAGATTCTTCAAATTTGTCTTGGGTTGATGAACTAGAAGAATCTCCAGAAGTTATTAGAGTTGCACCCAGATTAGGAGATCTAGTAAGTAACTTCATTTTAGTGATTTTTCACCCTTTTTGAGTTTGTTTGAGATTCAGAATCAAATTTGTTACAGACAATTATCTCTACAGCCTACTTCAGTAGATTCAAACTACCCTGAGATACATAACAGAGAGGAAAAAATGGGAGGGAAGGTGGTGAAGTGCAAGTCTTGTTACTTTAAATGTGGTGGTATATATCAAGGCATAGTATCTGAAGTATAGTACAGATTAACACATCAGCAATGAATTTTCATATTTTTTCTTGTTTACTATATTCAAGACCTTTACCGTCAGTGCAGTTAAAATGAAATTGGAAGCTATATCCAGTATGCCAAGAAAACCTGCACAGACATCTCAGTATTTAAAAATAAAAACGGAAACACTTAAGTCATCCAGTCCATCTCTATAGGGCTACAGCAACTGTTCCATACAGAACATTTTTAGTGTTTTGTCCATTCTAGTTTTAAAACTCCCAGGAGAATGGGACCTTATCCCATGACTGCTTACTTTGCTGAAGAGGCTTTGATGAAGGACCTTGTCAAAGGCTTTCTGAAAGCCCAAGTATACTATATCCACTGGATTTCCCTTGTCCACACGTGTTTTGACCCTCCCCCCCAAAGAATTCTAATATATTGATGAGGCATGCTTTCTCTATAAAAGCTGTGTTGCCTCTTCTCCAACATATTGTGTTCATCCATGTGTCTGATAAATCTGTTCTTTACTATAGTTTCAACCAATTTACCTGGAACTGAAATTAGTCTTACTGGCCTATAATTACCAGGATTGCCTCTGCAGCCTTTTTTTTTTTTTTTTTTTTTTTTTTAAATCAGCATCACATTAGCTCTCTGTCAGTTATCTGGTACAGAGTCTGATTTAAGTGATGGGCTCCTGGATCAGTAAGAACATAAGCAGCTAGATACAATGATGGTCACCATAATGTGCAGGCAAATTACTGTAGTTAGAAAACAGGAAGACCTTTTGTTTCATAAATTTTAGCAATAATTCACAAAGAAATGTCTCATCTTACGCTGGGGTTACGTTCCACAGTCAGCGCCTAAAGCGAAAATCGTGTATAGTCAAAATTACATTGAGTGTAATGGCGGGTGGAATTGCCCGCACTACAGAAACAGTATTTAAATTGTTATTTTTTTATTTTTTTTTGTTTTGTTTTTGCCGACCGCGTAAAGCTGAAATCGTGCATGTTAAATGCGCCTAAGATGCGACAGACCTGTATATAGAATCCTTCATTTACACACACACACACACACACACACACACACACACACACACACACACACACACACACACACACACACACACACACACACCAGTAGAAAATAAATATATTTGAGAAATTTGTCAAATTAGAAATCCAAAGAAATTGAGGCTGTAAGGCTAAGAAAGATTAGAAGATGTAAATATGTATAGCTTCAATGAGCATAAACTTCTACAAGGCTGAGTAGGGGGAGGCTGGGCAAGCTGCCGCCTTGAGGAGAAGAGACCCTAGTCCCAGCCAGGGAAGTGAAGGTCCTCTCATGGAGCAATAACTGGTTAAAAGATAGGAAACAAAGAGTAGGAATAAATGGTCAGTTTTCACAATGGAGAAAGGTAAATAGTGGGGTCCCCCAAGAATCTGTACTGGGACCAGTGCTGTTCAGCATATTCATATGATCTGGAAAAAGGGGTAAGGAGTGAAGTGGCAAAGTTTGCAGCTGATGCTAAATTACTCAAAATAGTTAAGTCCAAAGCTGACTACAAAGTGTTACAAAGGGATCTCACAAAACTGGGTGACTGGGCAAAAAAATGACAGATGAGATTGAGTGTTGATAAATGCAGAAGTAATGCACATTGGAAAACATAATCCCAACTATAAATACAAAATGATGGGGTCTAAATTAGCTGTTACCACTCAAGAAAGAGATCTTAGAGTCATTATGGATAGTTCTCTGGAAAAATCTGCTCACTGTGCAATGGCAGTCAAAAAAGCTAACAATGTCAAGAACCATTAGGAAATGGATAGATAAAACAGAAGCTATCATAATGCCACTATATAAATCCACGATACACCCACACCTTGCATACTGTGTGCAGTTCTGGTTGCCTCATCTCAAAAAAGATACATTAGAATTGGAAAAAGTACAGAGAAGGGCAACAAAAATGTTTAGGGGTATGGAACAGTTTCCATGTGATGAGAGATTAAAAAGACTGAGACTGTTCAGCTTTGAAAAGAGACGACTGAGGGGAGACATGATAGAAGTCTGTAAAAATTAGGAATGGTGTGGAGAAAGTAAGGAAGGAAGTGTTATTTTACCTCTTCACATAACACATGAGCTAGGGGTCATCCAATGAAATTAATAGGCAGTAGGTTTAAAACAAACACAAGGAAGTAATTCTTCACAGAACACACAGTCAACCTGTGGAACTTCTTTCCAGGGGATGTTGTAAAGTCCAAAAGTATAACTGGGTTAAAAAAGAATTAGATAAATTCAAAAAGGATACATCCACCAGTGGCTGCAAAGACCTTGGGCCTAGGTGGTCTGGCCTAGTGGTCACTGCAAACTAGGGTCGGTAGTCACCCAGTAGGAGTTGGAGGAATCACAAGAGCCAGGTTCTGTAAGCAAGAGTCAGGGTCAGAGGCAGGTTGGAGTCGGAGACTAAAGATCAAGAGATCAAGCAATGTCTGGCATTGCAGCAGGCCAAAGTCTATGTGGTTGCCCAGACAACTTCCTAGGGTTAAATATGGTGCTTGGCCAATCAGAGGTCTTCAGGGTACCGTCACTCTGGATCTCTTGCGTGGTACTTCCTGCATTGCCTATTGTCTATAGCACTTCCTGGCTGTGCCTCCTGGTGGCACTCTGGGAATGTCAGCTGTCCCAGGCTCTGCAAATCCAGGTTCTAGTCCCCAGGTCCTTATATCAGCTGTTAGCCAAGATGATCAGGGATGGTGTTCCTAAATCTCTGATTGCCAGAAGTTGGGACTAGGTGACAGGATGGATCACTCAATAAATTGTCCTGTCCTGTTCTGTTCATTCCCTCTGAAGCATCTGGCACTGGCCACGGTCTGAAGATGGGATACTGGGCTAGATGGACCATTGTTCTGGTCCAGTATGCCTATTCCGATGTTCACAAAGCAAGTATCTATTTGAAATTCTATAAACCCTTGAAAATCCATAGCATGAGTTGCAAGCCTCAGATGTGTGCCTCTTGAATATTACTATATTGTACTATGGATACACCTGCAGTTAGCTCAGTTGATTTTTTTTTTTTTTTTTTTTTTGGTAAAAACATGTAATGTGCTTTATTGCAATATGCAATGTACTTTGAAATAAATTTGGAAGAAATACTACATTTTATTAAGCTATATGTGATTCTTGGAAATCTATTCTCTTTCAAGTTCTTGATACTGAGAGCAGAGAGATTTCTGTATTTTTAGAAGACAACTTGAGGTTCATTAGTCACTTATTCTTTTCAAAAACATTGACTCTTGTGCTGTTTGGAGAAGAGCTCTTTTGCAAATCCAGTTAGAAAGCATTTACTTTCAAAATATGACATTGCATTTTTTAAACAAAGATTTTTACATATAAAGAAAATATTTTGAAATCTTTTTCCTGAAGTGTGGCTATCTGTGTCAGTTGTGATGTTAGTGTACAGTATGTAAATGTGGAATTTGGTCTAATGCATCTTTTTCATGAAAAAATTTAATCTCATTTTATTTTGCCTCAGACTCTGTGTGTGTGGTGGGGGAGGAGGTTATCATTTTGTGAAAAATTATCTAGTTTGGTATTCAATCCCAAATGTAGTATATAATAAATAATTGGAGCAATATATTCTGGATAACATTTACATTTCTGTTGTTCACTTGCACAGGGTAAACACATTTAAATGGTGTGAAAAATATCCGACAGCTCTGGAAAGAGAACTGCACAGTTAAAACCACATAACAGGTACAATACAGCATGGTCAGTGATAACACAGGCTTCCCATTCCACTTCAGCAATGTGCCCCAATCAATTTACAATAGTTCATTCTCCGTGGCCATTCAGCCCTTGTTCCTAATGTAAAGGTTGCCAATAAGGATGCCAATTAGTACCAAACATACTTATGGCTTTCTGTGCTGTGACCATCGATCGATTAGGAACTGGACTAAGCACACCCACTCATTTCAAGTTAGTGTTCTTTTTGGCATCAATAATCCAAATATTGTAAAAGCTGATATATAAAACAGCATATTTGTATTTTTTAGAATTCATGTACAGAAATATAACCAATGAAAGGCACATGAATTAAGAGGTATAGTGAGCTAGCTGTTGCTAAATCTGTCTGATTTTATGACATATTACATTTCACATAGGTACCAAACAGCCACAGACTTGGTCATGCTGACCTTAGGCTTCATGATATAGTGTATGGAAACATTTTGCATTTTCAGAGGGCGTACAAAGTGATCTGGTAGGTCTTTTCTATCTCTAACTTTTGTAAGTCACTTTAATTGCTTGTTCACCTGTGATTTTGTTGTTGTTGTTGTTCTTAGGGTCCTCTATATTAGCACTTTTTTTGTTGATTTAGTCAATGCAAGTGACAACCTGCTCATAATGTGACAGGTCATATATTTACATCAGAGACTACAGCAAATATATGTTCTGTGTTTTTTCCCTATTATTTTCATATAATCCATTTAAATCAGGGAAACTTCAGTTATAGTTGTTCTTGTCCCTGTTTTCTTTTCTCTGTCCTGGTCAGAAGCAGACAGTTTTATATCTGTACAGTGTCCCTGAAGCATGTAAGAAGGATTTTGAACCACACTAGGTATTGATTTGGTAGGAAATTCATTAAATCAGTCTACAGAGCTTCATACTGAGTTTATGATAGGAAGATCTGATACCAGAGGTTCTTATAATTAAAAGGGTCTCAGTAAAGCACTCTTTGAACCACAGTTAATACCCTGATCTGTATTTTTTTCTTTGAGGAAAGCTCTATAGTTCTTGCTATTTTAGTATTTATTACTCGACTTGTTTAATAAGAAGACCAATGTAGCAGCAGAGATTTTCTTATAATTTAAATAGTACAGGGAGCACCACAATTTAGCGTAACTCAGTTTAGGAGACAGGTCATGGCTGCTTAGGAAATGTTTACACAAATAATTTTAACTAGTTAGCAAACAGGTCATCAACCATTCTGAAGCAAGTTGCATTAGTATAGTTCCAGGGGACAATGTCATAGCTCCTGAGATATACAATTTGCAAAGATATTGTAGAATATGTAGGCACAGCAGAGAACTAGATTCTTTTTAGTCTAGGCAGAAACTCCAGTGAGGTATTTACCCGTGACTGTCACAAGTGAGCAGTGTTTGTTCACAAAGTCAGAACGAATATCAGGCAGATATTCCAGATGACTCCCTCTATTTTTTTTGTTCCTTTGTGATAATTCATTAAAGAATATTTGTCACCTGTGACAGCCAGATAGGATTTTCTCCATTCTTTTTATTCACAGGAAGTGAGGTTGAGCTATTCAAAGCAGGAGGCTTGGTGACAGGGGAGGCAGAAGAGAATCAGAAGAGAGCAAGTCTGTCAAGCTCACTTTCTCATGGATTTTACTGGTGCATTTTCCTTCCTTCCTTTTGAGATTTTTCCTTCCAGAGCTTCTGTGACCTGCCAGGCATATAGGCTGAGGGGTTTACTTTTCACCTTTGAATCAATCATCCTTCTCTCTCTCTCTCTCTCTCTCTCCCCCCCCCCCCCCCCCATCTCATCTAGCTTGACTATTCTGGCATTTATATTGCACTTATCACATCTGAATTACAATTTCCAGCTCAGTATGGAATATAATGACATGGAAAATGAGATGGAAAGTGGACCTTTGGGCTGTACCTGAATTCCAATGCATCTCAGACAGAAACACTGCCTTTATCTGCTCCTTCCCAGTGTCTTCATCTTGAGCCAGTGTCATTTTCATCAAGATAACAGTGCTATGAATATGCACATTGCTCGCTCTAAACAAAAAAAAATCTTGATTTGTGTGACAGCCTAGTCTCTTGTCAGTCCTGTTTAAATAAACTGAACACTCATACAATCCAGGGAAGAATGACCAGAATCAGAGGAGTTCAAGGTGGAGTTTTGGAAACTGTTTAGGTTCAAGGGTTGGTGACATGAGTTCCTGGTCCTGAAGAACAGACAGCTCTCATCAGATCAAAAAAATTGCCTTTAGACTCTTACTGGTGGTGGGTTTGGGCCATCTGATCTTTTTTCCGGGAACTGAATCTTGCATGGAGTTGGATTGTAAGGCTTCCCAGAAGAGCCATTAATACTGAAATAGCTTATGATTGATTTTTTTCCACACACATTCCTGTGGGAAAGCAGACCATGATGCTGGTAGGTTCTTACAAAATCCTTGCAGGCAATTCCAGTGAGGAATTGGGACTGCTGACTGTTTCATGCACAAAGTGTGAAGCTGAATCCAGCTTAAGTTGAACAAGTGAAAAGTCATTGAATCCTGTAGACTGCTCTGCCCATGTGTCTGAGTGGCTTCAACCCTGTTCCACTCATGTCCTTTAATAACAGCCCCTCCAGGGAACACTGTTCCAGTTCCATTGATCCTGATACATCTTCCCTATTTTATAAAGATTTTAATATAAATATTAAAAACAAATAATTGATGCTCAGACCCCCCCCCCATAGCCCTTTGGCCAGAGGCTGCTAGCACATAGCACAATGGAGTCTCATCTTCGCCATGGACACATCTGGTTACAAAGCCTTTTGAGATATTTTGGTCTTCTCAATAGGAAACCACACCAGTAATGACCTCTCTGTCTCCCTGTCTCTGAGGCTAGCAAAAACTCTCTCTGTGTAAAGTCTCCTCCCTTCCTGTGGGACTGGCCTCCAGGTGGTTCTTTCTGTCTATGTTCTGTGATGCTCTCTGTAGGCTCTCTCTGAGTGTTGGGTCTGCTGGCTTGTAAGTTCCTCGTGTCCCTTCAATTCATTTGTCCCTCTTATGTATTTGCCACATATGACCTGGATGCCACTGCACCCCTCACAACTCCTTTAGTCCACTCCTGGTATGTGTGTAATGGCTGGATCCTCACAGGAGTGCCTCTCTCCAGAGCCAGTAGGGCCTTGATTGACCTGTCATACTCCAGTGTCTGCTTTCTTTGATTGCTGGGCATCTCCTCTCAGTAGTAAAAGGTCTCCCCTCATTGGTAGCAGGGTTTTGACCCCATCAGTGCCCGCATCTGATTTTTGGCACTCCTGTGATGGGGTATTCCTGTGTGCCAAAAATGCTAACAAAGGGTATGAACCAGAAGAAATAGCCTTGCATAACTGTCTCTTAGCTGTTTTCACAGCTAATTCCACCTTACCATTACTCTGTGGGTATGCCAGAGAGGAAGTATGAGGTCAAACTCCCATTTGCATACACATTCCTTGAATTCTTCTGTGGCAAATTGGGGTCCATTGGTGGTGAATACAGAGTCTGGAATGCCATATCTCACAAAATGGACACATAGCTTGCCAATCACTGACCTGCTTCTAGTATCAGGCAGGGCATTGACCACCCAAACAAATGAATAGTAGTCCATTGCAATGAAAAACAGTACCTGATTAAAGTAAATAGGTCCACTCCCACCTTTTCCCATGGTCAGTGGGCAACTCATGTTGTAAGTGTCTTTTTCTTCTGGCGCTTATAACATGAGCAGCAGGTGTCATACCTTTCTATGAAGGAGTGGAGTTGTGTATTCATTCCCAGCCAGTGAACACACGCTCGAGCCCATCTAAGACAGCTCTCAATGCCCAGATGAGAGGCATGTATTTTTTGCATGTCATCCTTATGTAATGAGATGGGGACAACAGCTCTGTTCTCAAAATATGTTTCCAACCTGCACGCTCAGCTCATCTTTATTTTGAAAATCTGGTTCTACTCCTACTGGTAGTTGGCTTTTGTGTTCTGGGCACCCTGCTAGTATCGGTGTCTTGACTTCTTGTAGTTGGATGTCCTTTACCAAAGCCTCTGCTTCACTGTTGAAACTGGGAGATAGTGCAGCATGTTAATGGATTCAATGTCCTGATCCCATTCCCACACCTCACTGATGTTGGGTATATATGGCCTGCTCATGGCATCAGCTAACAGCAGTAATCATCCTGGACAAAATCTGACCTCTACTTGGTAGTGCTGGAGTTGCATAAACATGCACTGCAATCTCTTTGGAGCAATAAGTAGGGGCTTTGCCATGACCATCTCTAAGGGGTTGTGATCTGATTGCACTATTACTGGGTGGTGATAGGGGTACTGATGGAATCGCTCTACTCCAAATACCACAGCCAGAAACTCTTTTTCCATTTGGGCGTACCCTGTTTGGTCTCTGACAGGGCTGTGGTGGCATAAGCTACCGGCTGCTCCTGCAAAAGAGCTACACACGATCCTTTCATTTATGCATCATATTGGAGTCTCTGTGGTTCTGCTGGTTGGCTGTACTTCAGGGTAGGGGCAGCAGTTATTTGTTTCAATATATAAAATGCTGGCGGTTGGGGAACTGCCCAGTCCCACTCAACATCCTGTCTTGTGAGCTGATGTATGGGTTCCACTACTGCAGCAAGGTGTGGACAGAACTTGGATAGAAATTTTATCATCCCTATGAAACGCTGTAACCCTTTCACAGCCACTGGAGTTAGCATGCCTCTGACTGCCTTGAACTTGTAGGAATCTGCTTTCAGTCCCTCTGCTGTGAGCAGTTGTCCAGTGTATGTCACCTCCCACTGTTTGAGTCACACTTTTTCTGGGTAGAGTTTTATGTTCTTGTCCCTGAATTGCTGGAGAAAAGCC
This sequence comes from Emys orbicularis, assembly GCF_028017835.1. NCBI lineage: Eukaryota > Metazoa > Chordata > Testudines > Emydidae > Emys > Emys orbicularis. Next base: position 96,591,675 of record NC_088688.1, on the reverse strand, counting down.
TGTAGTTTTCTGTCCTAGTCTTGTTCATCTTCTGTATCATTGCTCCTTTCCCCTACAATGATATTACATGCAATTGTTTTCACTCCTGGCAGCCCTTACAGCACTTTGAGTCTTCTCTGGAACACCTTTGGGTGCTGGGCTTATATCCACAAGCATGTGCAGCCATCTGTAGCAATCAAATGGTGTTGCAAAGGTTGTCAGCATGCTGCACACTTCATCCAGGCCTTTGTACCAAAACCCATTCCTCACAGCACAGACTATAAAGATTCTGGCTTTAGAAAGTTTGGGCAAGATGTCATCAACTGTGGGCAGTGGATAGTGGCATCTTTTCAATGCCTGGTTCAGTGGCTTTGGGTCCATGAAGATGTGCAATTTGCTTCATGGTTTCTTGATCACCACCATGCTGATTACCCAGCCTGGATTAGCTTCTACAGGTGTTATGATACCCCCCAACTCTGCAGACTTTTGAGCTCCTTGCAGACTGGATTTTGTAGTGCCACTGGAATTTTCCTTTGTAGTAAGCACACAGGTTCAACTGTGGGGTCTACTTCCAGTCTCAACTTTCTTCATGGTATCTGTCCCCTTTGAAAACATCCCCATATGCTTTTGAAATTGTCTCCACTGTTCATAGAACTCTCCCTTTTCCTTATTGCATTGCAGTTATAAAATTCTGAAGCTGTAACTTGATCAGATCCATGGCTTGTATGGCTATATATTCCAAGAGGGGTCTGTTGTCTCCAGTGGTGCAAGTGGAATCCATTTCTTACCAGTATGGGGAGGCAGCAGTTAAGGGGGGGCATGTGACCTCCTCACGTGATTCTCCACGTGACTCCTCCCCGCCCTGCCCCCAGGGTGGCCCCCATGCTCTCCCCATCCACTCCCCATGATCCACCCCCCTTACCTGGGGAGGGAGGGGCTCTATCCATCTCCTGCTGTACCGGAAACTTTGGAACTGCAACGGTGAAAGGAGCAGAACATGGGGCCGCAGGGTGGCCCCATGCCCGCAGCTCCTCGGGTATAGCTGTACCATCCCAGCCCTTCCACACAGGATCTCCTCCATGAGGTTGAGCTATTCAAAGCTACAACCGCAGCAGGGAAAGGAGCAGAACGTTGGCAGCTCCTCTGGGGCTGCTGTACCGCCCCAGCCCTGCCCCTCCAGCCCTGTCCTCCAGCGGGGCTGCTGCTGTACAGATGGAGCCAGAGGGGAGAGAGCTCCGTGGAAGGGCAGGGGACGGGGCTGGGTGTTCTGTTTCTTTCCCCGCTGCAGTTCCTGGGAACCACAGCGGGGAAAGGAGCAGATCATGGGACCACCGGGCGGCCCCACGCTGGCAGCTCCTCCAGGGTGGCTGTACCACCCCCAGCCCTCTCCTCCAGTGGGGCTGCTGTACAGATAGAGGATACCCTGTGTGGTAGGGCTGGGGGTGGTACAGCTGCTCCGGCAGAGCTGCTGGTGTGGGGTTGCCCAGCGGCCCCACGTTCTGCGTCTTTCCAGTACGCATACCAGCTATAAATATCTTGCTGGTATGGCGTACCAGACTGTACCGCCCGACTTGCACTGCTGGTTGTCTCTCTGCATGTATTTCTGGGGGTGTTATGTCTTCTAGGCTTTTCACTCTCTCTTGAAGCTTCTGCTGCATACCCAATGTCTAAACATGTGCCTAATGTGGAGAGATTGCATTCCCAGAGCACCCGCTCCTGTAGGTGGTGATCCCAAGTGCTGCAGACCATCCTGTCCCAAATCAGAGTGTCTGTCAAGTCCCCAAAATTGCATGTAGCAGCCAGTGTGCATAAGGCTGTATCACCCATTAATACACTATTTCATCTTTAAGTGTAAGTATAATTGCACTATTAAGTGGTAAATGCATGCCTGTTTGCTTAACTAATCATTTTCTTTTAAATAAAACTTTGATTTTAAAACATTAAAGTGTTGCCTACGGGTCCTCTGCTAAATAAGTTTTCTGTAACTGACCTAAAGGCTCAAACGAAAAAAAACTAAGTGGGGTTTTATTGCACCATTATCTTGAACAACCTCGCATTAATTAAAAATATTTCAACTTAAAGGTTAGAAAAACGTACGCAGCTGCTGCACTGCAGAGAACTGACAGCTCAGACACTGCCAGCATTTTTCATTCACAAAGTGTGAAGCGGAATGCAATTTAAAATGAACAAGAGAAACTCTGGACTGCTCTGTCCATGTTGTTGAGTTGTTTCCAGCCTAACTGCCCACATTCCCTGTTCCACTGGTGTTCTATCAATACCACCTTTAACAGTTTAACAAGTGCCAGCTTGTTAGTGAAGAAGTTTCTGTTTTAGGTACACCAAGCTTGGAAACACAAGCTACCCCAGAGCTGGCTTACAGAGAATATTTTTTGCTGGTTTATCCCAGATTGTCCAGCAAAGAAAGGCCTTTTTTTAGGTTCCACAATCCCAAAATACAGAGAAATTATACTATCTGGTTTGCCCAAGGCTGGCATCTCCTGTGCTTTGTGTTTACCACGCCTTGTTGTCAATGAAAATTGATGCTTGCCAGCTGTGTTTTAAAGGGGCCGTCCTAATTGGAATGCATCTCTTTTAAAGCCAGCAGGTCTGCAAAGACAGCCAGCATCCTCTAAAATTGCAATCTCCTGAGACCATAAGAAAATTGTTTTACTGTCCCCGATAAGTGTTTGTGTGTGAGAAGTCATAAGTATTTTTAAGTGGTTTGTTTGGGTGATTTCAGAGCAGTGTTCCACAATCCTCTGAGAACAGTTTCATTTAATTGGGTTGCACATGATGCTGACTGTGTGCAAATTTTCTTTCTTGGTTTAGTAGAGAGAGACCTTGCTAGCCAATTAGCTGCTTTTATATTCATTTCATGTTAATTCCACTCTTTTCCATTTGTGTTTTATTTGTTTTTAAAGAGCTTCAAATGTGTTCCATCCACATGGAACAACTTGCAGTTCTGGGGGCTTAAAATCTAATCATGTATGTGTGCTAATATTTTTAAAAGGTGAACTATTTTGCGCTTATTTGTATAAATCAACATTTTAGTTACACAAACTGCCATAATCGGAGCAATCCAGTCTCTGTCTTTAAGGCACAAGTTGATCACCTGCACTGTCAGGAAAGAATTTTGCCTCCATACCACACATGTGACAGTGTCTCCATTTTGTTGCTGGCCTCAGTGAGGATAAGAGCCTACTACTTGCTGTGTCTACAGCTAAAATACCTCTGCCAAAAAAACAAGCCACATTAAGTTGCCAAGTGGGCTTTGCTGTTGGAAAATGGGTCTGGTTTTAAAATTGCCATTTTAATTCTGCATCTTTCGTGAAACTATGCCAATTTTTGCATTTGTAGCAAAACCAAAGGTCCCAGATTTTGTGGTCCCTTATCGCTTGCATGCCTCTCCTCTCTACCTTCTTTTCTTTGAAGTCCATCTTGAACACTCACTTCTTTTAAAGGCTGTTCCTGTTTAATTCCTTCCTCAACATTTGTTTATACATTTAAAAAAAAATCAAACAAATTGTGGAATTACTAATATATGTGTAGTGTGCATCACTGCTCAGTCTCAATGCTTTTGTTTCTCCCCATTCCTGCCTTCCTGCATAATACTCTCTACATATATATTATCTACTCAGGGCAGGCCTACTAGAAGCGTTACATCAGCACAGCTGCACCGATGCAGCTGTGTCGCTGTAGCACGTCTGGTGAAAACGTTTTATGCTGACGGGAGAGCGCTCTCCCGTTGGCATAATTAGCCCACCTCCACAAGATGCAGAAGCTGTGTCGGTAGGAGAGTGCTCTCCCACCAACATAGCACCGGTGTGGACAGCGCTTAGATTCCCAAACTTGCATCAATCAGGGGAGTGTCTTTTTCGCACCCCTGAGCGATGTAAGTTAGATGGACTTAAGCAGTAGTGTAGACCTGCTCTTAGATTGCAAACTCTTAGGAGCAACGATCTTCTCTACATACCTGTTTGTAAAGCACCTATCATTCTGCTGGTGCTATACAAATCACACATAATGATGACGTCAGTGACTCAACAGAGTGCAGAGGAATTTAATAGGAGGGTAAATAATTGGAGAATTAAATACCAAAAAGAGCACTATAAATCACATGGGGAAAATGTCTTAGGGGCTCTGAATATACTGTATGCACTTAGGCATTTTTTGCTTAAACTATTTCATGCTTTGGGTGACTATTTAAAAAAAATTAGAAGTTGTTTGATAAATGCTCCACGAGAAACTGTTCTGATGTCTGCCACAGGATGCACGAGGATTCTCAACAGAATTGACTTGTCCTTTGCATGTAGAAGTATATAAGTTTAAAGGACTCATTTACTGTATAGAAATTCTTGACTACTAGGATACACTATTAATTTATTTGGTTATATCTGAATGAACTCAGAGGACATACTAATCATCTGGGCCTTAAAAGTCCATTTTTAAGACAAGTGAAGTAGAGTAGCAAAATAAAATACTTGCATCTGTCAGTAGTTTAGTCTATCCTAAATATAGCAGGTTTTTCTCTTTACAATGTACAGTATCTGCAAAGGCAAACCATTTTTGAGCTATTAGTGGGAGTGCTGCTATTTGTTGCGGTCTGTAGACGACTTTGTTCCCCTTTCCCCACATTTAACATCTAATAAAATATTGTTGATAGGTAATCTTCAAGTATTGGAGATTAGGTTTGTGTCAAAAATACAACATTTTACCTGAAGTTCTAAGCAAGCACATTTATTCTTACAGTAAAAGCATTTAAGAGAAAACATATTAAATCAATAAAAGAAACCTACACAGATGCTAAAACAGTTAATAGAGGTCACACCCAATCCCAACCTAGGGCTCTGATAGGTTTTAGTCCTTCAAAACCCACGACTGGTTTATCCCCGTAATTACAAGTTCATCTGTCTTAGATCCAGAATAGAGATTGGGCAGCTCGGGTCTTTGATCTTTGCCTTCTGTAATAGGTAATCAACAGCAGACAATGACCCTCCTCAGGACATAGCTTCAAAAGGCAATGAAGCTGTGCATTTGTAGCTTGGCCTCAGGAGAAAGGGTGTAACTGAGGCACTCTGTCCTGTTGTATTTGATGACCTATTTAAATATCTTCTGCTAGTTTACCTTGAAACTGTCCATCTCACCTCAGTTATAAACTGTCCAGCATGGAGGAGATCATCATTCACAATCTAAACTGTTTTAGTTGTAGGCCTGTCTAGTCTCCCTATTTTATTGCTTTATGTAGACTGATGTGCAATTAAAGCTAGCTGAATAATTTACGTACAATAATACAAAAGAGTGAGCATTGCAGCCATCGAGAAAAACCCTGGGGCCCATATGCAATCAGCATTAGTTACATTTGCAACATTTGGAATCTTTGATCATGTGGGATATACTTATGAAATGTCAAGAGAGAGTCGATATACAAAGCAAATTTAGTTCTTCAGAGCAGAATTTCAAATGGACATAGCCAGAGGGTGGATATGCACCCCTGTACAGCATATTAATGATTTAATTAATATTTATGGTCTTGTACTTGGTGTTAGCTGCCCTGCACTTATGGCCATGTTCTGGCTCTTGGGTATAAATAGAAACCATGGACATGTATACAAAACCAGAATGTGACCTTTGGAAAGTGCAATGGTATTTTATACATGCTTCACTTTGTTGATAGTTCACTCCAATAAATTTAAGAAACAGAAGTAAAGTAATGGAAGGTAATGTCCCATCTTAATAGAGTGTGATTGTATTCCTGTTATAAAATTGAAAAGCTGGCCATTTTATTATGGTAGTATTAGAATCGAAGATTTTATATGCTGATAAAGGGAATATTCAGAAAGCACCTTTTGCTTCTAGATAGGGACTATTCCTATCCTGCCTTGAATCTAATACCAAGAGATGCTTTGGTTGAATGAATTTGCACAAGGTGCATTAGGTAATCAGAGTAGTTGAAATAGCATTATGTGGATATATGCACTGAATTGTTGCACTGGCTGTTAATCATCAAAACTGCTTTTAACTAGAACTGGTTGAACTTTGTAATTGATTGAAAAAAGAATGGATGACTTTTCACAAAAAGTTTCTTTTCAACTTTTCCAACTGTTATAGAGCTGGTAAAAACAAACCAAGATTTTGAATTTTGACCCAAACCCTCTAAATTCTTCATGAAAAACTTTGTGAAAAAGTGTTCCCATTATTCAAATTTTTACGAAACATACTGGTGTAAATTCTTTGCAGAAGTGCAACATACAGAAGGGAAATGCTATTATGAGATACAGTGATTGCCTTTAAAAATTCAACATTTACCAATAATTGTCATGCAATGGTAAATAAAGACTCTGCAGCTATTCTAAGTATAGAGATATGCTCTGGTATTTTATGTACCTGTGTGGGATAGCTGTTGACTTTTTAAATGGACACCACTCTGCCATCACACATCTGTGCACACCTGAGGCCATGTCTTTTAAAACCACCTTGTGAAAAATCCGTGGCTATATACATGCCAATTTATTTATCGTCTGTACTGCACACAGGCAGCATGGAGCAGAGACATCGGGGTAAAATCCTTCCACATTGAAGTCAATGGCAATACTTCCATTGACTTCAGTGAAGCCAGGATTTCACCCCAGGTCTCTATCATCTGAGCTTGCAGAGAATTTCTATTAGCAGTGCAGTAGTAGAATGCTTATCTTTTTATAAGCAACCTACTTAACACAAAATCATTATGATGGGTAGATTGTGTTTGGCCCTTACATGCATTCACAGGAAGGATGCTGTAAGGAGTACGTACATACGCACACCACACTCCGCCCATTACCCTTCCTGAACAAGAGTGGTACAGCCTGCGTGCCACACCATCCTCTCTCCCCCCTTCTTCAGGCCCAGTTCCTCTCAGTGCTCCCTCTGAGCTGGTACTGTTCCACATCACCATTTACACAGGGCTAGGTGTTAAACACACTCTAGCCTAGCAAAATGTTGCCCCTTCAATAATGGGCTGAATATCCTCAACTAGGAAAAGGCCCAGTGTGTGTCAAATAATAAAAGACAAAAATCTATTGGAAAGTTGTTTTTTAATCTTCCTAACCCTATGTGTGAAGATTCTGGAGTACTGAATAACTGTTATAATGGTTCCTAGCCCAAACACACTCTTCTGGCCGGTGCAGGGGCATGTGACTTGGGACAAAGGATATTGCCAGGGCATCTCTGGACTCCGGCAGCTGCAGTGAGTAATATTCCTCATTCACAGCTGAGGATCTGTCCCTGTGTGTTTTATCAGTAATGTTTATTTAATATTAAAGATTAGAAATCTCTGTGTGCAAGACCAGGCACAGATCTGGTAAATACTCTCAAATGTATTTCATCATGAATCATCTCATTTAAAGGTGGTTTTTTTTTTTTTTTTTTTTTTTTTTCAACTACAGGTTTTCTTACTAATCTTCAGCAGCTAGTGCTCCTTGACTAAAATTAAAATAAAATGTTGATGAATCTTTTTTTTTTTTTTTCAACCACAGTCATCTACTTAGGATATGTTCCTTTTTTGGCTTGCAGCGATTTTTGTCTAAAACATACCCTGTAATTTATAAATCACATTAGCTTCTATTCTGAAGTGTTTAATACTGATCAAAAGCAAGAGATAAAATGCTGAACTGAAAATGGGTCGCTGAGCTTCTTCTCTGTATCTGGGGCACTTGGGATTCCAAGTGATTTTGACAGAGTATGTGTTAGGGTAGTGAACTGTTCTTTGATGGTTGTGTTTGTTTATTTGTTTTGAGATGTTGAACCTGGAAGTTAGCTGAAATCCTCAGAACACACTGGCCAATTAATCTAACCAAACCAGATTTCATCAAGCTTTCCTCCAAATTGTGAAGTCTGATCTGTAACATGAGGCAGAAGATGAACAGAGGGAAAGATTCAGGCATTATGAAAAAATGTGGAAAAACAGGGTTTCTTCTTTAGGTTCATAGCCTCTAACGACACATTACCTAACAGACTCTTCCATATCCTCAATAAAATATGTTGATACGATTTTAAAAGTTATATAATGTTGGCAATACAATTGGCCAGGAAGTTTCTCCACATGTGAATCCATGTGACCTCAGGAGATTGCAAATTGCAAAACAGGAGTGGAGGCAGATAACAATAGAAAACAGCAACTTTTTTCCTTAGCAGAAATTGTGATCTTGAGTGATCTTCTCTCCAATAATAAGGGAACACTAAAAAACCTATTAGGTTGGAACTTCTGGTGTCTTATTAGAAGTTACGTACAAGGGCACCGTATATGGGCAGCTCTCCAACTCCTTGTTTCACATAGCCCAATGTATTGTGAAGTTATTTTTCCCCTGAGCCAGCATTTCCTTCATAAATAAATAAGCAAACATACTATACAGTACCTGTTACCATACTCTTGTTTTCCCTTTCTTTTTTCAGCCAACCTACTGTACCATACAGTGGCATTAAGTACAATATCTAGCCTCCAGTGCTAGCCAGTACTTGTTGCCACAGAGGAAGATAACAATAAACCACCCTAGCCAACTGGATAGACCTCCTCACAGAAGAAAATATTCCTACTTAACACCTGCAGGTGATCAGTTTGCATCTCGATGCATAAAATCTGATTAATTTTAGCTTATATAACTACCAATGTTTTAAAAGTTCATAAAATTAAACAGCCTTTTAAAAAAAATCCAGTCAGTTCTCTGATTGACAGAAAATTCTACAAGTTGGCTATATATTGTGTAGAGTAGCAGTGCCTCGTGGTTGTGCTGAATTTATCAGTTGTTAAATCTGAGTCTTGTATTATGGGATAGGGCAAAAGGGGAGAGAGATTATATTTTTATTCTAGTATACATTTTTCATGATTTTGAATACTTCAAACATATCTCCTCTAACTCAACCCTTGTCTAGGCTAATAGTCTTAATTTTTGTAATTTCATGTCGTATGTAACTCAGTATCCCTAAACTATTGTCCCTTTCTGGACCTTTTCAGTCTCAACTGCATTTTCCTAAACCGAAACAATGAAAATAAGATGGTTCCATTGAAGAGAGCTAGGTGTAGAACCCACTTCTGCCACCTCTTATCCTGTGCTTTAATCACAAGGCTATCCTTCCTCTCTTTATTTATGAAGACATTCTCCATATTTTTTTCACGTATACTATAAAATAAACCTTGTGGCCCTCCATTTCTATGATTTTGTGAGTATGACCCAATGGTACTGTAGCACAGTTGCTATTATCCTATACACAGAATGTGGCTAACAGTATATTTATTTATTACTGCTATAACAATCCTCTGATCAGTTTCATAGGCGACGACTCCGTGGGTGTTCCATCCCAGGAGCACCCACGGAAAAAAAATAGTGGGTGCTCAGCAGCTACCGGCAGCCCCCTCGGATCAGCGCCTCCTACCCGCCACAATCAGCTGTTCAGCAGCATGCAGGTGGTGCTGGGGGGAGGAGCAGAGGCAGGAAGAAGTGGCAGAGGGGTAGGAAGAGGTGGGGCGGGGGTGGGGATTTGGAGGAAGGGGTGGAGTGGGGACGGGGACTGGGGCGGAGGAGAGGTCGAGCATCCCCCAGGATCTGAGTAAGTCAGTGCCTATGATCAGTTTTGTACCCTTGCTACAAAACATAGAATCATAGAATGTCAGGGTTGGAAGGGACCTCAGGAGGTCATCTAGTCCAATCCCCTGCTCAAAGCAGGACCAATTCCCAACTAAATCATCCCAGCCAGGGCTTTGTCAAGCCAGGCCTTAAAAACCTCTAAGGAAGGAGATTCCACCACCTTCCTAGCTAACCCATTCCAGTGCTTCACCACCCTCCTAGTGAAAAAGTTTTTCCTAATATCCAACCTAAACCTCCCCCACTGCAACTTGAGACCATTACTCCTTGTTCTGTCATCTGCTAGCACTGAGAACAGTCTAGATCCATCCTCTTTGGAACCCCCTTTCCGGTAGTTGAAAGCAGCTATCAAATCCCGCCTCATTCTTCTCTTCTGCAGACTAAACAATCCCAGTTCCCTCAGCCTCTCCTCATAAGTCATGTGCTCCAGCCCCCTAATCATTTTTGTTGCCCTCCACTGGACTCTTTCCAATTTTTCCACATCCTTCTTGTAGTGTGGGGCCCAAAACTGGACACAGTACTCCAGATGAGGCCTTACCAATGTCGAATAGAGGGGAATGATCACGTCCCTCGATCTGCTGGCAATGCCCCTACTAATACAGCCCAAATGCCGTTATCCTTCTTGGCAACAAGGGCACACTGTTGACTCATATCCAGCTTCTCATCCACGTTAACCCCTAGGTCCTTTTCTGCAGAACTGCTGCCTAGCCACTCGGTCCCTAGTCTGTAACAGTGAATGGGATTCTTCCGTCCTAAGTGCACTTGTCCTTGTTGAACCTCATCAGGTTTCTTTTGGCCCAAAGGGAACTATCTTTTGAGATATGTAATCCTTTGGGAGGGGGCTCAGAGGGCAGATATACCCTTTGGAGTTAATAATTTCCTAAAAAGATTCTAACATTTGTAAAGCCTCGGGCAGCTCATGGGGAAAACATCTGACTTGTAAAGACAAGGGCCACTGGTGAATTGTGGACCTTTGTCTCAACACCTGCAATTTTGTATACCCCTGAGATTTTGGTCTCTTTGCATAAAGGCTGGTAGGGGCTCTACAACTGCTAATTTTTTTAGCAACAAAACACTAGTACCTAACAATAGCACTAGTACCTAATATTTAGTATGGTACCATGACCTAGAGGAAACTTTCTGGTATATTTTGGTTACTTCTAAATTTTGCTCTGGGGTGTAAGGCATAAAAGCTTAATCTAGCCGGCTTGCTGATGGGTAGGGGTCCCTAAATCCTAGTTTACTTGTTAAATGTTCCCTGATTCTTGTAACTTTGGTCAAACCTGACTGCAGTAATAAAGGGAGGATCTTTTCCTTTCCCCTTCCTCCTTATCTTTCACCTCAGATATCTTATAAGTAACTGCTACCAACAGCCATTTAACTTAGTGTAGCTGTGCCAATTTTTCACTATATTAATTTGCTTGTCTGTTGTATCCATATCCTTTGTCTTTACATTTAGGCCCTCAGGGTAGGGATTCTCTCTTTTTTCTGTGTTTATATGTTCCCCGACACAATGGAGGTCCAACCCCAATTGGGGCCTTTGGATACTACCATTATATAAATATTCATTACTGATAAGACACTAAAACCTGGGGATTCCCTTGGTATAGGAGGAATACTCAGGGGACAATGTACAATATTTATTCTGATCCATCATTATTCTGCCACCCCAGTGCAGAGGATATTCCCAGGAAAACGGGGTGTGCTTTACCACTTTTTCATCTTTTACAAAATATTGTGTCTTAATAGTCATGAGATCAATTCCTGTACAGCTTTTTCTGAAGGTAACTTTTTGAAAATGTAATTATTTATGTCTACCTTGAGATGTTATTTTATTATCTGTTCTAAGAATTTTATTAAGTTACAGAGGCGTGATTTTCCTGTATAGAATCCATGTTGGTTTTTGATCTTTCTTGTCCAGTCATAGTACTATTTCATCCTTAAGTAGCTTCCCTTGATCTATACTTACTGCTTCTCTGTTCTGTAGGAGCCTATCAATAAGAGAGCAATCACCCCAACAGATTCTTGTAATTCCTATGGCCCACTCTTTGCAGTTCATTGATCATCTCTGATATCCATAAAAAATAAAAATCAAGGCTCAGAGCCAAAAAATATTTCTTTGTAGCTTGTTCACAACTTTTAGATGCGCCTTCATTCACAAAGGATAGAGCTACACACAGCAGACTTGTATATATGGGAGAATGGCCGTCAGATTTGGTAAATGGCCAACTTCCTTGTAAGTAGATAGGGCAACAAGTCCAGGACACACTGCATCTGGTTTTGACAGCATCTGTGCTGTGCAGTGAATGACTAGCTGCCTGGTATTCTTAGTATCACTGAGCAGGTATTCTCTGCATTTTAAGTAAGTGTCATGAAAATCTTGGTTAAGTGATTTTTTTTCTTTCTGTCTGTGCGTGCATGGAGAGCTATTTTTGTACTTTGGTAAATGTTAAAACCAGAAGGGATTATTATGACAATCTAATCTGACATCCTGCATAACACAAGCCATGGTATTTTACCAAATAAAGTCACCAAGCCCAGTTAGTTAAGCTGTTATATCTTTTTTCTCATGCACAGTGTCTTTAGTGCAGTTATATTACTATGGAGTACAATTTAATTGGCTATAATAAAATGCAGACAAATATGTTGCACAGTGCTTAACAGCAAAAAGTAGTCTGTACATGTAAATACCAGTAAATGGTATAATTTACAAAATAGCATACATGTAACATCTGTAGATAATTACAAAGGCTTTGCACTTAGACATTGTGCCTAGATAGTGGTTTTCATCCAGAGCACCTTACAGAGGCTAGGGGAAATGGAAATATTGTTGGGGCAAATGTAAATAGCTGCAATGTCAAGTTTCAGGGAGAAGTAATCTCTTTAAGTAGCATAGAAATGAAAGGAATCTTTTATTTCTTTTAAAAAATAGTTTGGGTTAATGTATATCTGTATCTTCAGTTGTGCTAAAATGCAAGGCAAAGCTGCTGTGTATTTTGAATCTGGGGTAGATACCGAAGGCAGATAGAGCTGAATCTAGGCACAAAGGAAGAATGGGGGGGGAGGGCTATTTTGTGGTGGAGGGAGGAGATTTGACGGAGGACGGCACTTGTAATTGCGGGGAAAGGCATCTCATAGTCTGTACTTTAACCCTGTTTCAGTCTGGAGACTGGAACAATAAACTTCTGGAGATAGAATTTCCATTATTAATCTCTGTCAGGTACCTAAATGAATTGGCACAAACAACCACTTGACCAGTTACTGTAGCCTAACTAATTTAGAGATGGTGTTTCTTATTTATTAATACACTTCTATTTATACCCATATTTCAGAAAGTTGACATCAAAGATATTTATACTGTATGCAAAAGATTTCAGTAAGATGCACATACACACAGACAGTACACTGACGACTTCTTATTGAAGACGTTATATAATGTTGGTGTTTTATAACATAACTCCTACGCTCCAACTACTATTTCAGCAGCTATTCATTTAGCATAACTAACAATGGGTCATTTTTTAACCTAAGTCTGAACAAAAAAGCCTTTGCCTGCAGTAACTAAACACATTTCAGGGACTCTCTAAGTGCATTGCTCATTATGTGTTTTGGGATAATTCTGTGTATTAGCAAGGAGTGAACATCAAAAGGATTTAGAGGTTTCATTCAGCTAGGGAAAAATTTGAAGGATCCTCCTTCGCCTCAGCAAAATGTAAACCACCGCTGAGGGGGAAGAGAAGGGAAAGACTCATATTTAAGGCTAAGATTTAGTCATGGGTATTTTAGTAAAAGTCATGGACAGGTCACTGGCAATAAACAAAAATTCCTGGCCCGTGACCTGTCCATGACTTTACCCCTGACTAAATCTTCACTGATCCTGGGATGTTGCTGCTCTGGAGGGCCCCAGGGGGCTGTTATTCTGGGGGGGCTGCTGTTCCAGCAATGGGGGCTGACTGGCCCTGGCTGCTTGCTGCTCCAGCCGTCCCTGGGACCGGTGCTGCTAGGGCAGTCCCTAGGGCTGTGGACCTCTGTGTGGTCAGTCCCCAGGGCCAGCCACACCAGTAGCTGCTCGGGCGGTCCCCAGGTGCCTGGGGCTGCCTGAGCAGTGGCCAGTGTGGCTGGTTCTGGGGACTGCTTGAATGGCTGGACGCTGCCACTGCAGAAGTCATAGAGGTCTCGGAAAATCATGGAATCCGTGACTTCTGTGACCTCCATGACAGACTCGCAGCCTTAATAATATTTAGTGCATCAACCTAATCAATACAAATTTAAATAGGGAAACATTTAAGTAGATTGACACCAGACTGATGGAAAGAAAGGGTGGTCTTGTCATAAGGGATCATCTCAATAGAATCGGTGTTTTCTCTACGCAATTATACCTATCAATCTGGCTAGTTTTTTTTTTCCCTCAACACACATGAGTTATCTCATTATTTTTCACATATCATGAAATCTGTTCATCACAGACTAGATAATCCACACACAAATAATCATAATAATGTAGAGATGTGAATAGTGACAGGATACTTTGGCCAGAGTCTTATTTCTAACACCCAGTCTAAATAACAGTTGAGTACTAGTGTGATGAGGTGGCCACTTCACACAGGATTGGAAGGGGTTAAGATGGCCAGGCAGGCCAATTAACTCCACAGGCTGCACCTGGAGGAGGAGCCAGGGAGAAGGGAACTACTTGAAAGCAGGCTCAGCTGTGCAGCAACAAGCAGGGCCTGTATAAAATGAAGTAGTTAGCAACAGACAGGGTCTGCTGGGAAAGGCTGCAGGCACTCCCTAGAAAGAGGGAGGAGGGTTTTGGAGCTAGTACACCCAGAGGGAGAAGGGGAACCAAGTGTGGTAGGAAGCAGTCAAGGGACCAGTGGTGGCTGGGAGAGGAAAGCCCAGAACTGCTGAGCTGAGGGTCCCTGGACTGGAACCTGGAGTAGAGGGCCGGCCTAGGTTCCCCTACCAGACACTGAGGGAGTGGCACCTGAGGCAGTGAGAGGGAAGACTGCCTAGGACTGCAAGGGAAAAGGGACTTTGATACCCCGGAAGAGGGGAACACTGAGTGACCTGGCTGGAGGGCTAAGTCACAAAGAGTACACTCTGATTCCTGGAGTGAGAGAGGGTCTGCAGACCAGAGAGAGACAGCGTGCAAACCACAGAAGAGGGCAGTGAACTCAAGAGCTAATCCCCAGAGTGACCAGAAGGAGGCGCCAGACCAGTGGTGAGTGGTGCACCCTGTGTCAGCTAGTCAGGACCCCATAATGGAAACAAGGAAAGAATCCTACCCCACTGGCTGACACTCCTCCCTAGCAGTGTTCACAAATCTAGTGCCCTTTCCTCTCCTATCTCTTCTATAGAGTGGGCAAAGACTAGAGGATTTTTCTAATGGTGGATCCTGTGGCCCTATCTGTGTACCATGCACAAAGGTATATCCTTGGCACTGTGTGAGCTTACCAAATCCTGTCTTCCATGTACAACAGAATACCACCAATTCCACGCCTCCAGGAGAGCGATTTTTTCCTCTTATGTCTTCCAGTGCTATTGAAACATTCAATCAACATACAAGGGTTATCAGTCACATCTTTACAGTTTTCCCTTTTGTATAGTTAACATTATATAAATAATACTGCATGTTACATGGTAACATTAATTTTTAGCAGTCAACCACTGTAAAGAGTCTAATGGCAACCACTGCACTCCTTTCAATCCTAGGGTGTGTAAAAGCTTGCAAGGATCTCTATTAGCCTGGTGACACTTACAATGTCTATGGAAATTTACTGGAATGTTTTTGTTTTTACCTTGTATACCATGTTTGTTTTGAGTCAGAAAAATCTTGTATGTTTCGGATTAGTTGTTCTGTGGAAGCAAGAGTCCATCAAATATTTGTTTGTTTTGATATCATGGTTATTTGAAAGCACTTATTCTGTCATTACCTGTACATGCACATATTCTGTACACTATCTGTACTAGTGAGATATTGCTGCAGGCACTACATGGTCCATGTAACAGGGTGGGCTGGAGAGCCTGGAGCTAAGCCAGCCTGATTGCAGAATGAGCCCTATCTGAGGGAAATCAGGGAGCAGAATGTGGCTGTAGTGAAGGGGGAATGAGTCAGGCTTAAGTAATGATAAAGCCCAGCTGGGGAGAGAGCCAGGCAAAAAGCTCAGAGTAAGGAAAACTCTCCAGCTGGGACTCTGACCAAACAGGGAAGAGACTGGGAAAAGCTCTCCAGGCAGGGAGGCCTGGGAGAGATCCTGACCAAGCAGGGATGAGACAGACCCCCTCAGAGGAAAACTTAAGAGGCTGGATAGGAAGTAGCCCTGGGAAAACTGCAGCACAGGTAAAGAAGCAGACCTAGCTGGTCAGTACAGGGCCCCAGGCTGAACCCAAAGTAGAGGATGGGACTGGGTTCCCCTACCAGCCCCAGAGAAGGGAGCACACAAGCTCACTACAAGGGTTATTGAGCCCAGCAAAGGGGCTTATTGGCTGAGCTGAAGACAGGCTGAGGAAAATCCCTCGAGAGGAAGAACTATTTTTGTTTGTGTTAGATGTTTTGGGGATTTTCAATTCAGACAATAGTAGCCCCGGAAGGGGTGGACTTAATATGATGACACAGCCAGAGGGCCAAGTTCCTGGAAGAGGAACTACCATAGCAACCATTAGTAGAGGGTGCTAGCCCAGCAAGGGAGCAGCTATGCTGTGCCTAGCCATGAGGTGGAACCTAGCAGAGAGTGGATTCTGTTACAGTCCAATACATTTAAAGCTCTGTGTATAAATATTCTGCCTCCCTATTGCAGAAAGAGTTCAGATTAGATTGAAAAATGTATCATTATTTTCTTCTTTGCTGCTGTTGGAAGTTCAGGTAATGGTTAAATAAGTTAGTCTCACATCTTGGTCTGAAGTGATGAAGTCTATGGTCATTTTTACCTTCCCCAGAAGGAGCTCCATAGTCTTAAGCGCATTGCTGAGACAGCTCTACCTTCTGCTATCATTTGTTTGACCTTTGAGCTTGATAGTTTCATAATGCCTGTGAAACACAACCATCTAGGGAGGTCATAGTCCCTTAGCGAGAGTCACACTTTTTGTTGGTCCAGTGTTATGGAGGGACGTTTTCGGGACCACCCAGACTGGTAAGGGGTTCTTTCACCATTTACCCTGTAACTTTGGCAGCCTTAATGCTGTGTAGCTGTGGTTCAGATCCCTGACACCAGTAGCCAGCCCACAAGCATAAGGTGTGACTCTGGCTTTCACCAGCCCAGTTACACTTTGCAGAGAATACCAATAGGCCATCAAGTCCTGAGTCTCCCCAAATTCATTATCAGTGAGTTCTTAAATACCAGACACTCAGACCATTCCCCTCTAGTTTGTCATCCCCAAAGGCATGAAATCGGACCCCAGTTATCAGCTCCCTTTGGCATACGCACTTCACACAGTTGGCATACCAGAGACCTGCTTGGGATAAAAATAAACAAAGTTTATTTAATAGAAAAACCACCAATTCAAAGATGAAATAATAACGGAAAGCAGAAAAAAAGAGAATCAAAATGAAGACACAACCTCAGGTTTTACACTTTCATATTAGATAACATTCCTTTTCTAATGAATTACCTGTTGCCTTAAAACCATGCCCCAACATACCCCCTAAATATGCGAGGGATCCAGTATTCATGGACAACCTCCTGCCTTGAGACTGTCCACCATGTTCTGGATTTAAAAAAAAAATCTCAGTCCCAATTAAAAGCCGCCTCTCTGTGTCTCTGTCTCCACCATGATTCCTGATTTGATGTTTGGGAGCCAAGATGTTCTTCTCAATTTTGAGTTGTCAATGTTTTTCCATTAACTCTAATGGTCCAGCAATGTCCTTTCCTGAGCTGTGGCCAATAGAAGCCAGTTTAATGTAAACAACTGGTTTAGGTGCCCCTGCCTGACTGACTGCTCCCCACCCTACTGTGAGGTGGAGTTGAAGTTGCAGCACAGATTATGAGCACAGTTTTCTATATACTCAAATTGAGAGCCACAGGCTGTATACATAACTCATAATGATTATTGAGTTTAGAACACTACAAGTTTTCATAAAGGACCTTACTCGAGAGGGCACACGCTTGGAATTAACACAATCTTTTATGAGGAGCCAATGTAGTGAGTGGAGCATTGGGATGGGCAGTGCTGTTCAGGAGGAGAGTAAATACACTTTAGATCAGTTGGGGCTTCCCTTAAGGGGTCGGCACACCATCTCAAAGTACTGCAAGTTGCCATAATGGAGCCTAGAAAAGGCATGAATCACTATGACATGAATCATCCAATAGTGTGGGGGCACAACCTTCTTTCCAGGGGCAGATTAAAGAAAACATTACTGACAGCTATAGCTATGCTGCCGAGTCCCGTGACCCCTGATAAGGCCACACTTCCTCTCCCTTAGAACCTACTGTGTTTTTTGACTTGCTGTTCGTATTAACATCCTTTAGTACCCTATATATTTGGCACTTTGCATTATTTTTTATTTTCACCATTTCATGTTTTCCTCCTCTTTGGCCGCCTTCTCAAATCTCAGTTTTTGAGAGGATAAAAATAG
Organism: Emys orbicularis; assembly: GCF_028017835.1. Lineage (NCBI taxonomy): Eukaryota > Metazoa > Chordata > Testudines > Emydidae > Emys > Emys orbicularis. The sequence continues at coordinate 96,573,510 of NC_088688.1, read as the reverse complement.
CTTTAAAAATGTATTAAGTGCTCATCTTCCATTGAATATTTATGATGTTTTACAGAAGAAATCAAAACAAAATTAATACCAAAGCTGGCCCAGAAACAGCCAGCCACCATAGTAAAAGTATCCCAATGAAGAGCTGGTAAAAACAGCCATTGATGCACTTGAACTAAGCTCTGTGGAGAGCCAGTGAGCAGTTCTGAGGGATGTTCTGTGGGAGACAGTTCCAGAGAAGGATGGTCACTAAAGTGAGAATGCCCTGCTCCCAGCCCAATCCAGGTGGAACCTCAGGATGGAGAACAAAGATGCTCAGGCTGATTTCAGTTGCCTTGGTGGAACATAAAGTTGCTCAAGCACCATCTAGTCTCCACTATTAAAGAGTTCATACAGTAACATTCATATCTGGAACTGAATCTGTTGATATACTGGCAAATAGTACCCATTGTGAAGGGCTGAAGCTGTAGATTCCGTTGTCCTTGTGCTTTACAAAGGAGCAAAAGGGCATCTATGTTCTGCAATATATATGGTATCTGGATCAATTTGAAGGGGAGATTAGTTAAGCACAAATAAATGTCCAGCTTGGAAGTGCTGAAGCTTTGTTTAACCCGACTACTATCCAAATCAGAAAGAAAAGGGTTAACTTTCCAGGAACTAAAAGATGGTAATAGCCAATATATCGAACTTTTGCTCTGAGCCCTTTCATGCCGAGAACACTCCAGAGTGACATTCATTCATCCTCTCTTCTCCCCCCCCACCCTCATCCCAGTACTTGCTTTCTTCTCCTGCCATTAAAATCCCTTTCCCCCCCCCACCCCCATCATTATGTGCACAGCAAGAGATGCCAACATAGTAATTATGTTATGGCCTGTTTTATGTTCTTGGGCCTTTACAGTATATGTTAATACAGAAAACAAATATTTCTTTGGGAATATTCACAAGATTACCACTGGGAAACACACAGATTAAAAAAAAACCCTACTTCTTCATTACTTAATGTAATTAAAAAAAGATAATGTTTTAGTACATGCTGTTGTAGCCCTAAGTTATGCAAGCAATTAACTAAGTCATTAATTAGTGATTAACCATCATTAAAAAATTGCAGATAACCAGAGGGTCAGTACAAAATAGTGCTATGTTGCTTGTCTTTAGTCATGTTATGCTTCTCCTTATTTTAAGTGAATTAATGGACTTGAGTGACCTATTCTTCTGTAGCACTAAAATATACTGAACTATTCATCAGCCACTTCTAGAGAATTCCAAACTGAAGCTTTTATGACCCTTGAAATAATCTACATAGCTTGAATCTTTTTCAAGTTAATACAGAAATACATGGGACCATATTCTGCCATCAGCTAACTGCAGTCCAACTCTCATGGAAGTCACAGAATCTGCTATGCTACTATGCTGCCTAACAGACCCCATATATAATGACTCAGGGCTCCTCCATAAAGTTATCTCAGGCATAAGAACTTTGTAGGAAGACACAGGTTAATTACAGCTGAGTCATAGGAACATCTTGTTCCCTTCAATAAGGAATATAGGAGGGGATGATGATGTGCGTCTTTGACAAGGAGAGGGAGCTAGGAGCTGGGATAGAGGAGATCCTACAGGCAAATCCTAGGAAGTCAGTTTTTGGGAGAACGCACCTCCTCGGGGGTTTATGTTCTTACATAGTTATATGAATTAGCAGTTGAGCAAAACTCCAGGAAGGGGGAAGGTTTGAACTATTTAGAATGTGTGTAGATTTGTTCAGAGCATGGTGGGAACTCGGCCTGCTCACAGGAAATGACAATGTAGCTGACTGACTTGAATTTTCTGATAGAAGCACATGTGTTGAGGTTTGAGTAATGTTAGCAACACTTGGTTGATTTAAACTCTAGTTACCTAGTATCTGGCCAGGGCCCTGTGTATATTCTGGTTAGGTGGCCATGCAAATTGGTACATAATTGTCATTTCGTATTTGCAGCATAATTCAGCTCTAGGGATCATGTGAGGGATAGCTCAGTGGTTTGAGCATTGGCCTGCTAAACCCAGGGTTGTGAGTTCAATCCTTGCGGGGGCCACTTAGGGATCTGGAGCAAAAATCAGTACTTGGTCCTGCTAGTGAAGGCAAGGGGCTGGACTCAATGACCTTTCGAGGTCCCTTCCAGTTCTATGAGATAGGAAGAAGAAAGCTGTCTAATTCTGAGCACCGTGTGGAGTCATCCATTCTCTCCTCCTCTGTGTTTAAGTCTAATGAGCTCACACAGGGCCTTGTATTTGGCAGGTTTTTACTTGGGGGGTGGGGGAAGACTTAAAGCTATGCCATTATAATATTAATACAAAGTGCCACTTACCCAAGTTCCTTTGGGTTGATTCCATGCTTCTTCAGAATTTACAGCAGCTATACTAACCCAATAAGGTGGTGTGAGTGGAGCTGGAGTGAGTGTGTGTGTGTGTGTTTTTGTATATATATAGATAGATAGATAGAGTGAATGCCAAGTAACTTTGTCCCCAAATTACTAAAAATTATAGTCTGGAAAAACAAATGCCTTGTGAGCTAAATTATTAATGGCTTTTCATGATTTATGTCAGGGGTATAATTCCACTATCTGTCACGAAGGTGGGGTGTTTTTTTTTAATATTTTAAGAGTTGTCATGACTCTCACAAGCAAAAGCACTCAATTATTAATGATGTAGAATGTATTCCAAAAATAAGATAGGAATCGCAAGAGCAATCAATGAAAAAAGTGTTTATTCACCTGCCACCTCCTTTCTAATGCATCTCACGTGGAGATTATATCTCCTAGAAGAACAAGATTGATTTCCTATAGTGGGCACTGTTCTCTGAGCAAGTTGAAACAGAAGTTAGGTGAATCTTTTCCAAAGGTGGTTTTGGTTCTAAAAGTAAGTGATTTTACTAAGATTTTATGCTTGTATTATTACCAGCTTTTTCTTGGGGAAATTCATTTATTTCAACAAGCAGCTCAACGAGTATTTGCTTGAGATCTCAATGTTTCTTTAAACCCACCAGGTCACTGAAAGAGCAGTCTCAGCAGCTGAGCAAAACCAGAATCTATCTGCCAGTAGGTGCTGAGCACCCACTATTTTTTTTTTTCATGGATGCTCCTGGGATGGAACACCCATGGAGTCGGCACCTATGAAACTGATCAGAGCATTGTTATAGCAGTAATAAAACCAGAATCTATCCAGAATTTAGCTGAAGAAATTATTAATACAATTGGACTCTCAATAACATTTCAGTAGCCTCAGTTAAACTACATTTTGGCAATAAAGTCCTCCAAACCCTGGGCAATGTTTATGCAGCTCTTCAGTCTTGCCAACTGAAGTTTACTGCTAGTGAAGTACTGGCTGATTGAAAGATTCTTCAGAAAGTAGCTTCTTTTCTTGTCTCTTGTGCTTTTTTTAGTTCCTGAGGAGCTGCTGTATAATAGCCTGTGACTCTGTCAGAAGGACAGTAAGCTTCTTTCTCCCTGGCTCAAGCTTCCTGAATTTCAGGAGGCTTTCACACACCAGATGTGCCTATACCAGCATTCACCAGCATTTTTCTGCGTCTGTGCAGCTCCATCAGAAGTAGCAACAATGGAAGCTCTAGTGTAGCTGGAGCCCAGGAGTTTTAACAACCCTGCTTGACTCAGTGGCTTAAAAAATGCTGGTGAATTTTCCTAGTGTAAAAAAAGCCATTGAATTCCTTGAAATCTAAGAACACCTATCTGGGGATTGTTTTGATTCAGGTCTGAATACCTATTAGCTCATTTACATGTGGGCTGGTTTTGGTTGCTGCTTCAGCTGATGCACATGCCGGTAGAGTAATAAGTCTTAAATTCCTATTTATTTATTAAATCCTCTTTATCACCTTCTGTCCTGACAGAGATGATTCTTTGTTTTCCCTTTTAAACTTTTCTCACTTCATTTTGTGAAATATCATTCCAGTTCCACAAATACTTAAATACCTGAGCTTTTTAATTAAAAAGTCTGCATCAAAGTGGCAGAAGCATGCCACACAATTAATTAGTTCCCCAATTAAAATATTATGTGTATGTAGTCATGCAGCTTCTCAACCATTAATCTTCTAACATTAATCTCTAACAAAGTATTTGGTTCCATGTTTGTAGCTAATATACCTTATGGTTCATATTAAAACTGAATTAAGAAAAAATCATGATTAAACATAATTTCTTTTGATGATTTTATACTATAACCATTTTATGTCTTGCTTGCCTCGAAAGTAAATTATTTACCAGTCTAAGGCCTGGTCTACACTAGGAGTTTATGTCGAATTTAGCGCCGTTACATCGAATTAACCGTGCACCCGTCCACACCACGAAGCTATTTAGTTCGACATAGAGGTCTCTTAAATTCGACTTCTGTAGGGGAGTAGCGCTAAATTCGACATGGCCATGTCGAATTAGACTAGGTGTGGATGGAAATCGACGCTAATAGCTCCGGGAGCTATCCCACAGTGCACCACTCTGTTGACGCTCTGGACAGCAGTCCGAGCTCGGATGCTCTGACCAGCCATACAGGAAAAGGCCCGGGAAAATTTGAATTCCTTTTCCTGTCTGGGCAGTTTGAATCTCATTTCCTGTTTGGACATCGTGGCGAGCTCAGCAGCACTGGCAACGATGCAGAGCTCTCCAGCAGAGATGGCCGTGCAATCTCAGAATAGAAAGAGGGCCCCAGCATGGACTGATCGGGAAGTGTTGGATCTGATCGCTGTGTGGGGCGATGAGTCCGTGCTTTCCGAGCTGCGCTCCAAAAGACGGAATGCAAAGATCTATGAGAAGATCTCTAAAGCCATGGCAGAGAGAGGATACAGCCGGGATGCAACGCAGTGCCGCGTGAAAATCAAGGAGCTGAGACAAGGCTACCAGAAGACCAAAGAGGCAAACGGACGCTCCGGATCCCAGCCCCAGACATCCCGTTTCTACGAGGCAATGCATTCCATCCTAGGTGCGGCCGCCACCACTACCCCACCACTGACCGTGGACTCTGAGGATGGGATATTGTCGACGGCCGCTTCCTCGGACATGTTAGCGGACGGGGAAGATGAGGAAGAAGATGAGGAGGACGAGGCAGTCGACAGCGCTTACAAGGCTGATTTCCCCGACAGCCAGGATCTCTTCATCACCCTTACAGAGATCCCCTACCAACCGTCCCCAGCCGTTAACCCGGACACGGAATCAGGGGAAGGATCAGTCAGTAAGTGTTTAAAACATCTAAACATTTATTTTTTACAGAACAGGAATATTAACAATATTAACAATGGGTTTTGCATGATTACTTTGCCCTAGGCGCTTAAAGGTTCAGTCCCTGGCAGTGCAACTACTAAAAAAAATCTAACAATGTCCGGTTTAGCATGATTGTTCTGCCCAAGCCACTCTACTGTTTAGTCCCTGCCAGTGCAGCTACAGTAAAATCCAGTCTATATGTCCGGGGATAGAGCAGAAATCCTCCTGGGACATCTCCACGAAGCTCTCCTGGAGGTAATTGGAAAGCCTTTGCATCAGGTTCCTGGGGAGAGCGGCCTTATTGGGTCCTCCGTAGTGGCAAACATTTCCGCGCCAGGAGACAAGCAAGTACTCCGGGATCATTGCCCTGCAGAGCATGGCGGCATACGGCCCTGGTCTTTGCAGGCTTTCCCGAAGCATCCTTTCTTTTTCCGTCTCTGAAATCCTCATCAGAGTGATGTCGCTCATGGTGACCTGCTTTGAATTAGGTAGGGGAATGTTAGTATTGGGACTGCTTGCCTGTTCCTTTACAGAACTGTAACCGGCGGTTTACAGCCACACGGTGGAGGCGGGAGAGGGGCAGCATACAGGGATCTTTCCCTGGGACAGCCGCGAGGGGGTGGGACAGGGGCAGAGTTCATGCTTGCCGGATTGCTGGCAGCAGGGACTGGCATTGCTTTCAATGTGAAAGGAGGCCAGTGCTACTATTAAAGTTTTAAGCAGCCACAAGTCTACGGCTTACCATGTCGGCCTGCTACACAAATTCCAGTGTCCTGCCCCACTTCTCTGATGTGCACTGCAAGACCCCAGGCACTGAATGCGAAGGGCGAAAATTCGACCTTGTCCTGAGTGCGCATGTGATAGGTGCTGTGCATGGTCTTGTTCACAGAGAAAGACTATGTTCTTTGTTCACAACGAAATTTATCTTTCTGAGGAATTCACTCCCTTTTTCCCATTCCCACAGCTGCGACTGTCTCCCAACCCAGCCTGGCATCACACTCCCAGAGGCTAGCGCATATTAGGCGTAGGAAGAAGAGGACACGGGAGGACATGTTCTCGGAACTTATGGGCTGCTCCCGAGCCCAGGCAGCCCAGCAGACCCAGTGGAGGGAGAACTTGTCCCAAATGCACCGATCACACATGGAACGGGAGGAGAGGTGGCGGCAGGAAGACCAGCAGGCGACTCAAACGCTGCTTGGACTAATGAGGGAGCAAACTGACACGCTCCGGCGCCTTGTGGATGTTCTGCAGGACCGGAGGCAGGAGGACAGAGCCCCGCTGCAGTCTATCTGTAACCGCCCTCCCCCGCCACCAAGTCCCATACCCCCCGCACCCAAAGTCCAAAGAAGGAGGGGCGGCAGAGTCCGTGAAAACTCTCACTCCACCACTGCAGACTGCTCTACTACTAGAAGGCTCTCATTCCCCAAAATTTGACAAGTCCTTTCCTTCCCGCCTCACCCAAGCCCCCGTCCAAGTTTCACCCCCCAGTTTCATGTGTAGTTGCTAATAAAAAATACGTTTCTGTTAATTACTGTTTCCATCATGTTCTTTTTGAGGAGAGTCTGTCTGAAGGGGGGGAAGGGGGTTGGTAATTGGACAGGACAGTCACCTTTACCAGGTTACAGAGGCGGCGGCAGGTTCAGCAGCAGGGCACACACACGTTGCAGTCACTAGTTACCCTGGTCAGTCTGGGAGGTGGTTTTAGTGTTCTGTGGTGGGTGGGTGCTCTGTGACTTTGTGGCGGGGGAGGGCAGTTACTGATCTTATGCAGCGGTCCTTATCATGGATCACAGAGCCACGCAGCAGGGGATCTGTAACCGTCCTCCCCCGCCACAAAGTCACATAGCCCCCCCACACACAGAGTCCCTAACAGGAGGGGTGGCAGGGTCCGTTGAAACCACCAGTCCACCACTGCGGAGCCTGTCATTCCTGGAGTTCAGAAGCGTCATTTGCATCACTACACTACACCCGCTCCCCACCACAGTCTGCGTCCCAGTTTCAACACTTTCCCACGAAAACAGTAATAAAGAAAACTGTGTTCATTAACAAAATTCAAGTGATTTTATTTTTAAACGTGGGTTGTAAGGGGGGGGAACGGGGTATGTAACTGGAGAGGATACTGAACATTTAGTGGGTAAAGAAACGGGGGCAGGTTCAGCTTCTCTGTACACAAACTGAAAAGTCACAGGTTACCCTGCTCACTCAGGAACCTAGCTTTCAAAGCCTCCCGGATGCACAGCGCATCCCGCTGGGCTCTTCTAATCGCCCGGCTGTCTGGCTGGGCGTAATCAGCAGCCAGACTATTTGCCTCAACCTCCCACCCCGCCATAAAGGTCTCCCCCTTGCTCTCACAGAGATTGTGGAGCACACAGCAAGCTGCAATAACAATGGGGATATTGGTTTCGCTGAGATCACAGCGAGTCAGTAAGCTTCTCCATCTACCCTTGAGACGGCCAAAAGCACACTCCACCACCATTCTGCACTTGCTCAGCCGGTAGTTGAAGAGTTCTTTTTCAGTGTCCAGGGCGCCAGTATAGGGCTTCATGAGCCAGGGCATTAGCGGGTAGGCTGGGTCCCCAAGGATGACTATAGGCATCTCCACATCCCCAAGAGTTATTTTGTGGTCCGGGAAGTAAATACCTTCCTGCAGCCGTCTAAACAGACCTGAGTTCCCGAAAACACGAGCGTCATGAACCTTGCCCGGCCATCCGACGTTGATGTTTGTAAAACGTCCCCTATGGTCCACCAGTGCTTGCAGCACCATTGAAAAGTAGCCCTTTCGGTTGATGTACTGGCTGGCCTGGTGGTCCGGTCCCAGGATAGGGATGTGAGTTCCATCTATAGCCCCACCGCAGTTTGGGAATCCCATCTCGGCGAAGCCATCTATGATGACCTGCGCGTTTCCCAGGGTCACTACCTTTGAGAGCAGTACCTCAACGATTGCGTTGGCTACTTGCATCACAACAAGCCCCACGGTAGATTTGCCCACGCCAAAGTGGTTCGCGACTGACCGGTAGCTGTCTGGCGTTGCAAGCTTCCTGAGGGCTATGGCTACTCGCTTCTGGACAGTCAGGGCTGCTCGCATCCGGGTGTCATTGCGCTTCAGGGCAGGGGACAGCAACTCACAAAGTTCCATGAAAGTCCCCTTCCGCATGCGAAAGTTTCGCAGCCACTGTGATTCATCCCAGACCTGCAGCACTATGTGGTCCCACCAGTCCGTGCTTGTTTCCCGGGCCCAGAATCGCCGTTCCACAACATCAACATGACCCATTGCCACCGTGATGTCCTCGGCGCTGGGTCCCGTGCTTTCTGACAGGTCTGTGCTACTCTCAGACTTCAGGTCCTCACCGCGGTGCCGTAGCCTCCTCGCCTGATTTCTCTGCATCTGCCTCTGGGAAAGGTGGATGATAAGCTGCGAGGTGTTGACAACGGCCACAACTGCAGCGATGGTCGCAGTGGGCTCCATGCTCGCAGTGCTGTGGCGTCCGCGCTGTCACTGCCCAGAAAAGTGCGTGAACTGATTTCCCGCCGGCGCTTTCAGGGAGGGAGGGCGGTAGTGATGGACGGATGACGACAGTTACCCAAAAGCACCCTCGACACATTTTTTTACCCAGAAGGCATTGGCGGCTCGACCCAGAATTCCAATGGGCAGCGGGGACTGCAGGAACTGTGGGATAGCTGCCCACAGTGCACCGCTTCCTATGTCGACGCTTTCCCCGTTAGTGTGGACTCACAAAGTCGAATTACTGTCCTTAGTGTGGACACACACGTTCGACTTTGCAATATCGATTCCACATATTCGATTTAAGTAAAATCGAACTACTCTCGTAGTGTAGACATACCCTAAATCAATCAGTGTATGAGGGATCAGAATCAGCATGTATAATTCTATCATTCTTCTCACTCATTAAAGATACACTTCAATCTTCAGATTGTGTCAGTCACCCAAAGAATAAACACAGCCAACTGAGTTAATTTTGAAGGGTTATTTTTGTATTTTTTTTTTGTTTTTTTTCCTGAATACCCCTCTGGCCTTTGGTATTTGAGCCATATATCATGTAACTTTACAATTAGATTTTTTAAAAAATGTTTTGAAGGTCACTTATAAGGTTCTCTTATAGGGAGAAACTATGAACAACAACTAATAAATCTTTGTCAGTTAAGTACATCATAGCAGATAACAGAGCAGTGGCTTCTGAACAGAGGAATTAAGAAACAGTAGGTAAAAGCAGCTATTTTTAGCATTTTAAGGGTATAGAATTTGAAAGGAAAAGGTTTTCAGGTGCTAGAGGGAAAATGAAGAACACAGAGAAGTCTCTTTTTAACAGGAAAGTATCAGACTGGATGCTGAAACAAAGGACAAGAGAACAAGAGCTCTCAGACATGAAAACAAAAAGGAAAAGGGCCTGAACTTTGAAAAAGAAAGAGGTAGAACCTTAGAAATAGAGAGCAAGACTGCTGTGAAGATGGAATTTAAAGCAAAAGAACATAATCAAATGGTTCTGGAGTGCCAAAGAGTCTGTAAGATTATCTGGTCTTTTTGGCCCAAACACTGCATCTTTAAAATAGTGACATGACAGTATTTTGAGACACTACTGTAGATAACAGTAATATTTATTTGTAATTCATTTAGTAAAGCATTTTTTATTGCTCTTGGAGGACTTCCCCTACAAAATGTATGGTAATGACTCGTTAAGCACTAAAGGACTTCAAATGTCCATATTTCCACACCTCTTGTGTCTCTACATAATACTGCAGCTCTGAAGCAGCCATGCATACTGGAAAATCTACACTGTGTTTATATACCTGTTTTGTGCTGCTAATCATAAAAATGTGAAATTACATTACTAGGGCAATATTATAATATGTACAGATCATTAAGTCTTAATTTAATTGCAAATAGTGTTTAAAATATATAATTACATCAGGAAATGTGTGTTTAATGATCTCACTTCCTGACTTCCTATTAGTTTATCATAATCTTAATTTTCACTCTTGCTTTAATTGGCACTCTCTCTTTCCCTTTTCCCCTTTCCCCTCAGTTATTTATATATAATATTTCTGGTCCCCCAATCCGTCTGTCCTTAGCACCAGGTTTCCTTTATCTAGCAAAAACACTGACTAATTATACCCTCTGTAGTACTTGAAACCACCTCACATACTAAGAGAATCTTCAGGTCCAATTGTTTAGGGTATAAAATCTGAGACAAGAAGGGAACTGGGCTAAAACTGACACCTCATTAAAAGCCTGTTTTTATGTACTTGTGTTTACAGCCCTTTTCACTGTATGTTTGCCTCATTTATATTACAAGTTTAATTATGACATTTTTGCAATAAGTTCATGACACGTTCATCTGGCCAGGTTGCTATAAACAAGGATGAGTTGTGGCCACATAGCAACTTATTACACATCACAACCAGGTGTCAACTGTGAATGTTATAGCTAATATATCACCTAACCATGTTTGTATCCATGCATTCTGGGAAAATCTGGGCCATTGTCCTTAGGGCCACAGCGAGAGAGAGAAAGAGTGCATGAAGATATGTTTGAGTTGCACCAGCCCTTTGGGGGGGGGGGTGTTGTCACACACAGCTGGGAGAAAGGAGGCTTGGTCAAAGCAGATTTTGTAGGTATGATTAGAAGGTCCCATATACATGTTCCATGTGCTGTACAAGTTACAGGAAGACACTTATGTGCCAGCCTAGGTCTCTGGGAAGGGTGAATCATGGTTAACTGCAACGGGTTGGAGTATTGTGTGTGTTTGGTTAAAAGCACATTTAGAACCAAGGTCAATTACTGGTTATAAACTCTGCTTAAAGTTGTATTTTAGATAGGGCTGCCAACTTTCTAATCTCACAAAACCGAATACCCTTGCCCTACCTGGCCCCTGCCCCGAGGCCTCAACCCTGCCCTGCCCCCTCTCCGAGGCCCCATCCCCACTCACTGCATCCCTCCCTCTCCTCCGTTGCTTGCTCTCCCCCACCCACATTCACTGAGCTTGGGCAGGGGGTTGGGGTGCAGGAGGACTCCAGCTGGGAGTGCGGGCTCCAGGGTGGGGCCAGAAATAAGGGGTTCAGGATGCGGGAAAGGGCTCCAGCCTGGGGGTGCGGGCTCTGGGGTGGGGCTGGGGATGAGGGGTTTGGAATGCAGAAGGGGGCTCTGGGCTGCAGCCGAGGGGTTTGGAGTGTGGGAGCGGGCTCAGGGCTGGGGCGGGGGGTTGGGATGCTGGAGCGGATACGAGGTGCAGGCTCCGGGAGAGTGTTTGGGTGTGGAAGGGGGCTCAGGGCTGGGGTTGGGTGTGGCATGGGGTGAGGGGTGCAGGATCTGGGAGGGGGTTCAGGGCTGTGGCAGGGGGTTTGGGTGAGGGCTCTGGGAAGGAGTTAGGGTGCAGGAGGGGGTTCCAACCCAGGGCAGAAGATTGGGGTGCGGGAGGGGATTTGGGGTTTGGGCTCCAGATGGGTGGTGCTTATCTCAGGTGGCTCCTGGTCAGCAGTGCAGTGGGGCTAAGGCAGGCTCCCTGTGGCTCCCGAAAGTGGCCGGCATGTCTGGCTCCTAGGCACAGGGGTGCCAGGTGGCTCTGGGCCGCAGGCACCTGCTCCCCCCATGGTTCCCATTGGCCTTGGTTCCTGCCCAATGGGAGCTACGGAGCCAGCACTCAAGGCAGGGGCAGCACACAGCCTCCCTCGCTGCCCCTGTGCCTGGGGGCCACAGGGACATGCTGGCCACTTCTCGGAGCCACGCAGAGCCAAGGCAGAGAGCCTGCCTTAGCCCCGCTGCAGGGCCGGTCAGCGATGCTGTCCAGAGCCATTAGGGTTCCTTTTCAACAGGGCGTTCTGGTCGAAATCTGGACGCCTGGCAACCCTAATTTTAGATAGGGTCTACACCTGTTGCAGCATATGTACTGTAGTAGCATCAGCACAGCTCTGTAGGCTAACAGGGCTAAACTAGATCTGAACCCACTAGCAGCTGTTGCTCAATGTTTCTGAAACAAACCTGTTTATAGATATAAACATATTGTTTTAAAAATAATTTTAATTACATGTATGAATAATAGTATACTCTGGAGTGGAAGCATAGCTAATTTCTAAAACAGCCAATAGAAATATTGGATGCACTAAATTTTGTAAATTAGCAAATAAGCTACCAAACAGAGTTTTTAAAAAGTGAGACTATACATGACAAAACATACACAAAAGTGTTTTAATGTTTATCATGCTGTCTCATGGTGTACAGGTTATAAATCTGGAGTATATGTTGAAAAAAATTATTAGTCATAATATGAGATTTCATTACTGTCAAATATTTACTGGAAAAAATGGAGATGACCCATTTCTTTTGTGTGCAAATTATGGAGTATGTGGCACGAAGCAGTGTAAATTTACTAAATGATAGAATTTTGAAAACTTCAGCTAATGGCGTGTTTGCACAGGGAGATACTGCATAGCAAGCCACAGTGTCAAGGTACAGCACACTAACTCACCATGTAGACAAGCCCCATATCAAGTATTTGTTCTGTGGCTATTGTAATAGCAGCAGCTACTGGAAAGCTAATATCTTCACACAATGATCATTCATCTGTCTGGGCACTATCCCAGGGTAAAGTATCTAGGTTTTGGCCAAACTCCCTTAGTGCTACACTTAGTCAAATCTATTTAATATCTTCACTTTGAGTGGATATGTAGACATATCTCTCATAAACGATCCAGGTAACAGGATCCATAGATGTCTATATCCTACCTATATTATGTCTGTGTATCTGCTTGTTGTGGTGCTAACAGGTCATAATTCAGTCTGTATTACTGCACTTTTTAGTATTACAGAAATATTTAATTTTAACCACACTTAACTTGTGCTTTTGGGGGCAGATCCTGATGCAACAAGAAGTCAAAAGCACAACTCTCTTTAACTTAAACAGGTGCAGGCCTTTGGCACACATTTATGAGAATTTGACCTGGGTAAAGCAGAAACACAGGAAATACAGTATATAAATCATGTTTATTATAGTAGTGTTTAAGGCCAAGCAAGACTGGGGTCACTTTGTGCTAGGTGCTGTACAGACAAGATTAGCTGACAGTTACTGCCCCAAAGCGTTTATAATCTACATAGATCAGGCAGACACAGGTGGGGAAAAGGGTGCAATACACAAGCAGAGTGAACAATGTGATGGCGGCAAATAGCAATTTTGGGGCGGGGGGGGAGTTAATTAGGAGGGGATCAGCTAAATAGAAATAAAAGGTAAGATAAGAGGGTGAGGGGGCAGGGCAGGGGGGAAGAGAGTAAAAGTGGCAGGTGCGGAGTAAAGCTGAGGTGAAGAGACTGAGGAAGAGTGGGAAGGATGGAGCAATCAGCGCAGGGCTGAGAAAGTCAGAGACCATTCCACAGTTTTGACTGGAATGTGCATAGGTGCAAAAGGTCTCTGGCTTTGGCTGCTTCTGTTCCTAAGGGCTAAAGTCTCTGGCTGGCTCCCTAGTTCTCCCCCCAAGGCTACATGGTCAGGGAGAGAGGATACACCCCTGGGATCCTAGTGCCCTGGAGTTAGGAGATCTCCCTGGCACAGTTCTGAGTCTAGGGATTGCTGGGGGAAATTGTTCAGGAAACTGACAGTACAGATACTGCCCATCTTAGGTAACGCAGAAGACCTTATTTTTATATACACATCAGTTGTTGCATAGTTGCTTGAAAATTCATCTAGTGATAACCTAACAGATGTCAACTGCCCCTTTCTACTAGTAAGTTTGGAACTGCATCTTTATGCCAAGTGTTTTTTCTTTTTTAGCTTCTGAAAATTGTCCATGATGATACATTTTATAAGTCTTACAAATGGGTGGTTTTATAAAATAGAGGTGGATTTCCTTTAGATCAGATATCACTTAAAAATGGCATATGCTTATTTGAAGGACCCTACTGCAAATTTGCCAAGTATCATTAATATCCCTAATAGTGCAGCTGAAAAATTACTAATTTGGGCCCATAATCTTCCATTGTGCTGTGTGAGAGACTGACATGAGAACTGAGTGCACTCTGTAGTTTGTGGGATTGGATCCTTTCACTACTTAACATATTGTATACGTAATGATTGAGATACTAAAGAATTAACAATGTGTTCTTAGCCCAAAGATAGCCTCATCCCATCTCAGAAGCAGAAATGCTACCACCTACATCAATGGGTTGGGGAATTAAATGGGGACCAGCAGTGAAAGGGGGACAGGCCCCCTAGCAAGGGAAGGAGACACTTGCCAAGGGACAATAGGTAACTCCTCCCCCTGGGAGTCTGACACCCATTAGCCAGCTTGGGAGGAGAGATGCTGATTGGCCAGCATGCCTCAATTCCCAGGATTTAGCCCAGTGCAGGCGCCATGTAGAGCCTCTTTCAGTTCTGCTCCAGCAACCCACCCTACCCACCCGAGCTAAGAATGAGAACCTGGCCTGACAGATGCTGCGGGTCTAGCGGGTTGAGCTGCTTGCCTATTTAAGGCATCAGGAAGGATTTTTTTACTCCCATGGGTCAGTTGGCAGAGGACCAGGGAGTTTTTGCCTTCCTCACAGCACCTTCAAGCCACAGAGGGTTGAGTGGGAACATGCTTAGTACCTAACTGAGGTACTGGGGTGGAGTTGTTTGTTTGTCTCAGTTTCCAGTGTCGTTAGGAGAATAAAATGAATAGTTCCCCAAGGAAAAGACCTGGGATTTTGGTGTTGGGCCTTGGGCTCATATGATAGGGTGAGTCCTCATGGCCCTCACAGACCAAGGTCTCCACTCTGCTGCTCCCTCTGTCCCCCTTGTGGGTGGGGCAGGGCGCCAGGACTCAGAGATAGCTGAGTCCTGGGGAGTTGGGTGAGGAAAGCC
The DNA here is from genome assembly GCF_028017835.1 of Emys orbicularis. NCBI lineage: Eukaryota > Metazoa > Chordata > Testudines > Emydidae > Emys > Emys orbicularis. The sequence goes on along the minus strand of NC_088688.1, from coordinate 96,558,440 downwards.
TACCCCGCGTTAGGGGTTATATGGTAAGGAGCCCTGTAACTCTGGCATCAGTTACATGTTATATGGTATGGAGCCCTGTAACCCCGGCACTGGAACCAATTAAATGCCTGGTATAGGTGAGTATGGGTGATGGATGGGTAGCGCCCCTCCCCTTTGTTAAAGTTTAATAAAAGTTATAGCCTGCTTATTCCATGCTTGTGTCTATCCTCATTTTGCCGCTGTGTCCACATCAATATCTGCCTGCACTATAGTGTGAGCAGACATTAAACAAACCATGCTCTGTTACTTTGTGAGGAGCAGAGGAGATGTTTCACACAGCATCAGAAAGGCAGAGAACACATTAAAAATTAAAATCCAGCAAAACATTATTGAGCGAGAGTGGATGGGATGTGACTTTGATAGCTAATGAGAACTGCATATTTACAGACTAACAGCTCACTCTGAAAATTATAAAATGAAATGTGACTCAATTTTGCTTCAAACCAGTGAGTAGGATTATCAACATTACATAGATAGGGCTGTGGATATTGTGTATCAGTGTGTGACAATAGTCTGAAGAGAGTGACAAGATAGAGTGATATTGACATCTGGTGTCAAAGCATACATTCTCGTAGTCTAAACCGATTCCTTTATCAGAGCACTTCCATCATTTAAGCAAAAGAACTTATACAAAAAATACATTACTCCTTTGGTAATTTGGTGTGTTTCTGATCTCTCTCTATTCTACCTTACAATCCATTCTCCTACTCTAACATTTAAAATTATTTTTTCTGGGGCTCTCCATGGAAGGGAATCCAGGATGTTTTGGGGTCACAGCCAGGAGTGAATGGACAGAGTAAGGGACTGGCTGTCTCCACTGCACTGTCCATTTCAGAGCCATAAGATTTCTGTGCAGAAACGTCAATATTTTATTCATATTGGAGCTGCATTCATTCCCTTTGAGTCCCATATGACTCTGCTTCTGCAAAGCTGCAGAAAGCTGCAACCAATAGCAGCATAACTCCTGCAGGAGCCTTGTTGCCATCAATGGGGCACACAAGTGAAGCCATGTGAAGAAACAAACTACCCACTCCCAACAGATGCTACCTCTGTGAATCTAAGGGTTCTCTTCCCCATGAATTCCTATGATCTTCTGGGATAGAGGCCTCCATCTCCAGTAAACTCTGGGAACCTCAAAGACCATATCCTTGGTGAAGAGCTTTACTCTAAACTCAGCAAGGGTTACCTTGATGAGTAGTTCCTGCCTATCTGGCTCACAGCTTAGGGTTTCAGTTCTTTCATAGGAACATACGATTTGCCATGTCGTATAAGATCCATCTAATCCGATACACTGCCAATGGCAGTGGACAATACCCAATGCTACTGTGGAAGGCAAAACCGCTTTCCATATAATGCATAATACCACATTAAAAATAAAACAATAACAGAAGAACCCCAAGAATTTATTTATGTATTTAATTAGAAATTAGAGTGGGGCAAGTCACCACATGGAGGTGAACCCACCACATAGACATCCTGCTTCTACATGGAAAGGTGTAGGTTCATCTGCCTCCACAGCATCATCCCCTTTTCTCTAGGCCCCACAGAGGGCTCTATGCCTAACACAGCAGGGGAGCTGAGTGCCAAAGAGGAAAAATAAACACTTTGCTAGAGCGCTACCACAGAGGTAATTGAACAAGCAGAATAAGGTTTTGACCGCCTTCTTCACAGCTCCCTTTTCTTAAGAGAATATCTGTCCCTGAGAGATTCAGAGCCACCTTCCTATCTATCAGTTAACACCTCTAGTCAGGAAACAGAAACAATATCGTGATTTGTTGCATAAATCACATGTAACCAACAGAGATCAAGTATCTAATACTCACAGAACTGTTTCTGATTAATCCTTCTATTAAAAATTGATTAAATTTGAATTTTGAGTGAATTAGACAAAAATCACAATCTGTTCTCAGACACGCTGGGAACACAGTCTAAATTAATTATGTAAATTATTCATTGATGAATTATTTGCTCATTTATGAGAAGTTGGTACCATCAGTAAAACCAAAAGCAACTAAACCAATAGCATTTGTGCTGTGTGAGAGTCTTGTAATGAATACTGGAATGACAGCTAAAGGCTGTAATCACTGGAGTTTAAATTTAAAATGCAATAAGCATAAATGTGACTTACAGCATCGATACTAAGAGATTACAACTTTTAACAAAACTGGAAACCATTCTACATGGCTGAGAGAGTTCATAAGCTGCAGCTTGATAATGTGAAAATGGTCAAATAGTTTGCAAAGCATTCAAACATGGATTTGCTGTAATTTCCAGAAAAAGCACAGACAAACTCGTACTGTGGACCTGAGATGAAAGTATTCCATAAGCAAGTCTGAAACCTGACTAAACTAGATGATCGTACCAGAAGGAAGCAAAGATGCTATTCTGCAGTAGCCAAGATAAGATGTCCAAATATGAGGGAGAAGCGGATTCTGTTATCTGTCTTCTATCCCTTGCCACACAATGTCAATGAACAAAAACAAAGATGTCCAAAATGCGGCATATCAAACATGAAGTACTGTAAACATTTTCTGTGATACAAGTCATGACCTTACATGAGTAAAATAAAGGGTAAATTCTTAGGAAAGATTTGAGAACTCAAACCTTTTCCTCACTTAGGATATGTCTACACTACAACTTACCTCAGTATAACTTATGTTGCTTGGGGGTGTGACTAAGCCACCCTGCTGAGCAACATAAGTTACACCAGCCTTGCTGCCGGAGTTTTTTTGTTGCTCGCGTAGTTACCACTGCTTGTTGGGATGGATTAAGTCAATGGGAGCATAGGCACTGACTCCATGGGTGCTCTGGGGCTCAAGCACCCATGGAAAAAAAAAGGGTGTTGCTCAGCACCCACCAGCCACAGTGGTTCTACCCCAAGGCTGGCTGCCCGATCAGTTGTTCAGCAGGCCCCCAGGGCTGGTAGGTGGGCCTTGAGGGAGGGGGCGGAGCAGGGGTGGGAAGAGGTGGAGCAAAGGTGGGGCCTGCGGGGGTGGGGGAGGCTGAGAGGGGCCTCAGAGTGGAGCGGGTAGAGCACCCCCGAGAAAAATAAGTCAGTGCCTGTGGATGGGAGGGCTCTCTCCTGTTGGCTTAGAGCAGCTCCACTAGAGAGCTTACAGCAGCGCCTCTATAGCCTTAGGGTTTGGTCCAAAGCCCACTGAAACCATGGAGACATGCCCGGTAACTGCAGTGGTTTTAGTTCATGCCTCCCTCTGAGAAGGGCAAGTGCAAAATCATCAGCACCATGTTTGGTAAAAATATTGCACAACCCCTCCAATATTTTCTACAGGCCTGAGTCTCCAGTGCCTTGCACGTTGAGTAGTTAGTTTGGACAGGTACGAATGTGGAGAATCAAGTCACACATTTTCAGGGAGTTACACAGATTTAACCACAAAACTGTAGTTGACCTTCATGGCAACTGCATGGCTAAAATCCATAAAACACTTTAAAAATGTGTGGCATTATGTTTAAAGGAAAATTGAATAATATCTATATAGAAATTAAATGAGTCAAACTGGAAAGCAAGGGGAGCAGTGGGGGAAAAAAAATCTAACTGGCTTCAAGACTAAGCTTGATAAGTTTATGTAGGGGATGGTATGCTGAGACTGCCTAAAATGGCATGTAGCCAATTTGCAACTACCAGCAGCAAATATCTTCAATGGCCAGTGATGGGACACTAGATGGGGAGGGCTCTGATTTATATAGAGAATTCTCTCTCAGGCATCTGGCTGGTGGGTCTTCCCCAGATGCTCATGTTCTAACTGATCACCATATTTGGAGTCAGGAAGGAATTTACCCATGGGTCAGATTGGCAGAGACCCTGGCGGGTTTTCACCTTCCTCTGCAGCATGGGTCAGTTGCATGTTTAAAGTAGTGTAATTGGTACATGCTCTGTAACTTGAAGTCTTTAAATCATGGGGACTTCCATAACTCAACTGGAGGTTATGGTCTGTTACAAGAGTGACTGGGCAAGGTTCTGTGGCCTGCAATATGCAGGACATCAGATTAGATGACCATGATGGTCTTTTCTGGCCTTAACGTCTATGCGTTCATGAGTTTGAGAAATTAAATGAGTCAAATGGGAAAACTTTCTTGTACTGAGTACTGTATAGCACAAACATAAAAATCCATTTCTTCTACTTGAATGTGGATCCAGATAAATATGATGGTGATGTAAAGTAATTGGGGAATTATACTCTTGACAGAAGTGACATTGTTTATGAATCTATTATGTTGCGAAATAAATTAATCCTTTGAGAGCTTGGATTTATACCTTGTTGTAAAGCCAATATTTCTTTGGAACCTTTCCAGAAAGATAAAGGAAAAAGCAACATCAAGGCTGGATCTAGACCTTTTTGGAAAATTTTACAATATTTTGAAAACTAAGCTTCTTCTGAACTCAAAAGAATTTTGATCGTTGTATTATGTTATTGATAATCAGGATTTAGAGGAGGCATAAATGGATTTTAAAACAGGACACCATGCATGAGTTTGTCCATATTTAAAGATGGAGCAAACAGATAAGAGAACAAAATAATATTTATTAAATGAAAAACACAGTTAAAATTAAGACCAAAATTATGCCTCCTAAGAAATAAATTTGTGATTCCATTGCCACCTCATTCCTTTGCCACCTCATATATAAAAAGGGGAAATGAGCATTATTAAACAAGAGATATGAATTCATTTGTAATTTCTTTAGACTTTCTCGGTGACCAGTGGACTTCGTAGATGGAAGTCTTCAAAGCTTGTCTATCTTCACTGTTTTAAAACTGTTGTGAGCTACAGTGAGGCTTTACAATGGACTTGAACATTTTCCACAACCAATTAGTAAAAAGTTATTTGTTTTAGATAAGAAAAATTAATTCAGAATGATGAAAGTGTATCAGAGTTCTGCTATCCTCTTCTATTCCCCAGTCTTCAATGGCTGTTTTGCTTTTGAAACATCTGTTCAATTCTTAATGATGGTGTTGATAAGGTCAGTGCCTAATTTAATGTATTCACACTAACAGTTATGCTTTTGAAGCTACAAAGGTGTCACAGAAGTTGTGATACATCAATTTCTAACTCAGCCCTTGACCTACTTTCCTTTGAGCAGGAGACCTACTATTCGCTATATTTTTTTTTCCTGAGTGGCATATAACTTACAAATTTTAGCTTCTCTTCCATTTCTTCCAAGGAGACTGCTATGCCTGCTTTGGAAATAGTTTGCAAACTTGTTGACCAACTTATCAGCATGTTTCTAATTTTCTTTCTTTTTATGATGAAGTTTTTTGAAGAAGATCATAGCAATTCAGCTGCCACCATAACGTTATTTGAGCCAGCTCTCAAAAAACGTTGCGACTCAGTCTTGTTACAACACTAAGGCCTCTTTCACCTGAGTTTGCAACAATTTGCTGAGAGCTATAGATTTGGGTGATATTCTTTGCTGCTGCTGTTAGATCTTTCAGTGGTTTCTGACACTGGGGATTACAGTATAGCTTTTGTCGATCATTTACAGAAATTTGGCACATCTCTTGGAGCTTCCCTAAAATGTTTTTTTGTGGGTCTTTCCCTGTGATTTCAGTTTATAACCCATGGCAAATTGCTATTCCAACACTTGTTAATAGAGCTGTTTGAAAATTGGAATTTCCATTCCATTGGAAATTAAGGTATTTTAACATTTGGTTTTGGCCTGAATTGGGGGTGGGGGGAATCAAAATATCAAATATTTTTGGCAGAACAAAAAGTTTTAAAAAATACTATTGTGAAATGTTTGGATGTTTGTTTTGAACCAAAATGTTGAAGTGAAATGTTCCAAGTCAAAACATTTTATTTTAATTTGTTGAACAAAATCAAAACATTTTGTTTCTGCTCACTGTCACAGCATCTCATGGGAGTTGTAGCTTGGATGCCTCAAGCCCCTGTTCTCTGGGTCCCCAGCCAGACTACATCTCCTATGATGAACCACAATGATGTCACCTCCCATATTTCACTGTAACAGTTCAATAAAAGGGCACCACAATGCATCTTGGGAGATGTAGTCCAGGGGCCTCATTCTCCCCACATCCTGCTCTATGTGCTGGGCTGTGTGGCTGGACTACAACTCCCATGAGACATTGCAGCAACTCAGGAAGACAGTCTATAGTTGAACTGGCTCAAAATACACCGCTACCTCAATATAACGCGACCCGATATAACACAAATTCAGATATAACGCGGTAAAGCAGTGCTCCAGGGGGGCGGGGCTGCGCACTCCGGTGGATCAAAGCAAGTTCAATATAACGCGGTTTCACCTATAACGTGGTAAGATTTTTTGGCTCCCAAGGACAGCGTTATATCGAGGTAGAGGTGTAAATCATTTCATTTTGGTACAACAAACGAAAAGTGTTTAAATTTGAGTTGACCCAAAATGAAATCCTTCATTTTGATGTTCCTGACAGACAATAGGAAAAATTGAGCAAAATCAGAATCTTCCACAGGAAAATTTATGTATATAGATAAATACTTTGCATTTCTATAGCAACTGCCATCTAAAGATCTGATTTATTGATGTATGTAAAACAAACTTGCAGCACCATGGGGACAGGTATATCTCATTATCCCCATTTTTCTGGTGTAAAAACCCAGCCGTAGAGATTTGAACCTCTTTGACCACAGCGTCCCTGATATCCTCAATTAAGAGAATGATTTTAGGCTTTGCCAGTTTCCAGAATGCTTCCCAAAACCAATCAGCATTTTTTCTCTTATCTGAATTGGCTTTCAGCTAGCATATCTAGGAATAAAATATACTTTGGGTTTTTTGAACTCTTGTCCACCTTTTAATGATCGGGAATCCTATAAGACTGCATAACATTCTTCACCAGATGGATGAGGAATTATTCACACTACGGCAGCTGAAAACTGTGGTGAACTTTTGCCAATTATTCAGTTTAACAAAGCAGGTCCCATTTTCAAACAAGTTCCTAAGATCTCGTATCCCTTCCACATTTGGGCACTAAAATTTGCTCTTAGGCATACAAATATTCATTTTAGGTCCTCCTATGCCGATTTTGTGCATGCATGTAGACTTGGGTGCCAGAATTTAGGCATCCAACTTCTTAAAACTGAGCTAGCTAGTTGATTCATGCACTCTAATAGAAGTTGGAGAAGTAACTGGAGAAGAAGTGCTGCTGCCACTTTGAATGATTGTGTACCTGCTTTTTACTTTATTTTTAGTATGTATGCCAAGGGCACTGGAACACTCACCGAGGTGCAGCTCTTAATTTAAATTAATTAAATAAAATAAGTGGTACTCTGGACTATCCAAACCCACTGGAACTGTTTGAAGTTTGGGGTCTCCATCAAACATTTTTGAAATACACAACAGTTACCCTTAATTTAAATAATTGCTTATCAAGATAAATATAATTATTGTATTTTTAATTAAATGGAAGCCTGTGCTATACAAATATTAGATGCTTGCCGGAAAATATTTCATGCCCTTGTCCTACAAATTTCTGAAAGATGCCAAACCATCAGTTCAAGTTCAACTTGGCTAAAACAGAGCTCTTAATCTTCTTCCACCCCCTCCCTCCACCCCCATCTCCCCTTGCTACCTCCTTTCTCTATCACTGGACCTGTCACTCAGGACCAGAATACAGGTGTCATTTTCAATTCTGATCTCTCTCTAAGTCCTCAAATCCAGGCTACATCTAAGTCTTGCAGATTCTTTTTGCATAACATCTCTAAGAAAGGTTTCAGAGTATCTGATCTCTAAGAAACATCATTTTCTATCCACCCCCACAGGCAAAACTCTCTCTCTTGTCTAGATTACTGGAACATCCTTTTTTCTGGCCTTGACAAATGCAACCCTTCTCATATCCATTCAGAATGTTTGCTGCAAAGATCATTTTCCTAGCCCAGAGCTTTGACCCTGGTATCACTCTTGTTGCCTCCCTACACTGACGCCTTCTGCTTGATTGTATCAAACATAAGCTACTCATTTTCATTTTCAAGGCCCTTTGTGGCCTATTACTTCTACTACCAAGGTGCAAATTTCAAAACTAATTCATTATCCTCCTTCAGATCCTTCCTTAAAACTCTCCTCAGCTGCAATGCCTACAAAAAAAACCTTGACAATGGTTAGGCTGCTGGTGTTCTGAGATGCTATCACGCTAGCCAGTGCTATCCCACTGTTTCCTTGTACTCCCCTGTTGGTATGTCTGGATCCATCTGTTGTCCCTTGTCTTATTCGTAGATTGTAAACGCTTTCGGGCCATAGGGACCAGGGTGTAGGCAGCCATGCCTAATGGTTAGGGTCAGGAGCCTGTAACCAGAGCTAGGGTCAATGTCAGGTGCCAAGCAGAAGTTCAGAGCTGGAGACAGAGCCAGGTGTCAAGCTAAGGGTCAAAGCCAAAATCAGTGTTGGCATAAGGTGTAGGAGCAGGGACTTGGAGTGAGGCAAGAAAGCTGGTACCGGGAGCAGACAGAGGTCTGGGATAAAGAGGACAGGCACAGGGTGGGAGGCAGGGCTCAGAAATCAGGCAAGTAGGCACAGGGTCCGTAGTAGCAGCCAGACAGGGATTCCTCTCTATTTGCTCAGACAACGTTCTGTGCTTCTTTTTGGTTTAAGTAGAGTTTCCCAGCCAGTCGGTGGGGTTGGACATCTCTCCCAATCAGGATCTTTGTGTGCATGGCCCTTTGAGAGCTTCACTGGTCCCCTTCTCCAGTTGTTCATGTGAGCTGCTGGGCGGCAGCCCTGGTCTGAGCACCGCCTGAGGACACATGGGCCTGGCTCTGCGGCCCACCTTTCCTCACCGGGGAAAGGACTGTCTTTGTTCTGTGTTTGCATAGGGCCTAGCACATGACTAACTCCTGGTTTACATTGAGGTAAGAAAAGAGTCAGGTTCTACACAATGCCCTCTTGTGAGATTAACAAACTGAGGTGCTGGTCCTGCAAGGTGCTGAGTGCTTTGAATTCCCATTGACCTTAGTGGGTGTTGAGTGCCCTTTGCACCTTTCTTATATTCTATGGAGCTACCTGGCTGATCGGGACCTATGATTAGTCAAATCAGAAACAATTGTGCTATTTTCATCTGCTTTTTCTCTTAATTCCAGGTATATGCTAAAATAGATTTGTGCAGTACTTTTTTGTTGGTGTGTAACAACAATTATCCCACTGATATCAGTATTCTGGTAAATACCTACCAGTATTCAGCACATGGGAGTTATGGGGTTCTTGCTACGTATTTTTCAGTAGGATTATACGGTACAGCATATTCACTCTGAGTTGTCAGTCTGTGATGTGACTTGTTTATGAATATTAATATCTGCTGCCTTTTACAAATCAAAAGCTACCAATGTCTACAACAGAAATTTTCTTTAGTAACCTTGAGCCATCCTTGCTCAAACAACATTACGAAGTTGAAATCAGTCATGAAGCTGTATGCAGAAATGGGGAGAGAAACTTTCTATTCTTCCTCATATTCTCCTAGGAGTTCTACTCATTGCGAATTGTTGTCTAACAAATTAAAATACTGGTACTACAGTGCCATCTGCTGAAAAGCAGCAGGGACCCACCAGAATGTTTTCAGGCACTTCCATGCAACTCCTCCAGGTTCAGTGGGTAAATTGCAAGTTCCCACAAGCACCCACAGCTTTCCAGTGATGATTACCTGTTGGTTTTTACTGGATTGTACAATAGTTTTCCTTTGTCAGTTCTAAGAAACATCATCTTCTACCACTATTTCCATGACACTATCCACAGGATTTAAACAGACAAAAAGCATAGAGATAAAGCTAGAATTATGACAAAAGACAACAAAAGCAAATATTACATGTTCCTACACTTGTCTCATTGAAGCAACATTTTATGTAACTTCAGCCATTTATTTGAGGGCCTTCCAAGACTGCCTTGGAAACAGAAGGGCAAGTTAGGGACAGTGGTGTCCTCTGTTGGTTTTTCAGCACCCTTGCTTTTGTTGTTTTGCATCACTAATGTTATATATGAATTCACTTTCAAAATCCATGTTAACTTTTGTCTCCTAAGCTAGTCAAAGACATCAGCTAGCCCAAGTAAGGGGCTTAGTTGTTTGCAGGGACCCAGGTTATGGCTGACCCACTCAGCCCTGCAATCTGTTCATGTGCAAAGGAGAGGGCACATGTCCTTCACAGAGGGTGGCCAGAATTGCAGTTCCTGTGCTAAAGGAATCTAAGTGCAGGCCAGGAACTGCATCCTGCTTGCACCACCTCAGCACACAAACGACTCTAAAAGAGGAGATGATGGGTAGCAGAGACATGGCCCCAATGAACCCTCCCACTGGCTAACGTAGCTAGTCAGCCACAGAGGTGAGCACACATTGCGCTACAAGTAATGGCATGGTAGGCAGGCTTCCTATGTGCCAGGAAGCTCCAGGAGGCATAAATATTAGAAAAATGTCTCCCAAATTTCCTCCTAGGACATGCTCTGGTTCCTAACTCCTCTTACCAAGGGGGATGTTTTAAGGGCGCAGTCTGGCATGGAACTCCAGTTCTAAAACTAAAGCAGCTTTTAAACTGTGAGGGGAAAAAAAGTCTGAAATTGCTAACTTTTGAATACTTCTATAACCGAAGACTAGTCAAAACATTCTCCCTCCCCCTAAATTTCATAAAATAATCTTGCTCAGAGAGAAACTTTGTAAGCAAATTTTGTTTGTTTTTTTCCATGAAATAACTTGGAGAATGCTAAGTGCTGGAATGTTATGGGCATAGAAAAGAAAAAGTGACTATGCCTTAATATTATAGGAGTGCCAATGTAGCCAGTGCAACAAAACAGCTGTAAAGGTTTGAGCCAAGATTTTAAAGAGTGCCCAAAGTTTGAAGCCAATGTGAGCGTTAGCACCTTTGAAAATCAGGCCATTTATTTAGGTGACTAAATATGGTTTAGAAGACTAATATTATGCATTTTAATTTCCCCCCTCTAAAATCTTTACCATAATGAATGGCCTTTTCTACATTGGTAGTTTTTGTCCATTACTAGATAGACCTCTCTTAAAGATGCACTTTTTGGTGTTCATTGTGTAATACAGCAAACTCAATGTTTCTTCCCTAAGAACAAAATTATAGAGCTCAGTATGCACTTATAATGTAGTGCTGAAAGGTAGCTTTGAGCCATCATGAGCTCAAAAATTAATGTTCCTCATAAAAAATATAAAAATTCAGACTTTTGCCGTTCACTCTTCATGTGGCTCTATCCTTTGATTTGTCCTACTGGCTTCATTTTCTGTTTGCATAAATTCAAGCAAATACATGTTTGATTTAGTTTTAAGAGAAGTAGTTTTGCTGAGCTGCTCTTGATGGGGAACATAAAGCCATGTCATTTTCATTTTACTGGGAAAAATAAATTTGCAGGTTGTTTTATGTTAAGCAAACAAACCCACACATTTTCTAAAATGAAGTATGCGAATTCTCTCTGAATAAATAGAACACTGCCATAGCCATGTATAAATCTTAACTATTGATACAGAATATAGTGTCAGTTTAAAAAAAAATGTTCAGTAGGTATTCCAAGATATAACAAAGAAATTAGTTATGCAAATTCTGTTTCACAGAGTAATACTGTTAATGAGAGCTAAATATTTTGTTGGACTTCTTCACTGGTGCAGAGGGCAAGAGCAAGGCCCTCTGTAAACATTATGCCTTTCCTAGTGTCTGAATGCAGACCGCAGGTAGAGTGGCTTTAGATGGGTCTTCATTCACCACCTTCATGTAGCAGAAAGTGTCTCCTTGCCAGGCCTTTGTAAGCTGGAGTCAGGTTAGGACGGGGCTGTCCATCTCCATTTATGCAGCTCCCCTGGTCCCAATATTCCACAGAACTATCATGGAAGGACTGCAGCCACTGTTTAGCCAATAGCCCCAGGCTGTGGGGACATAGATTTCACCTCTCCAGCTTCTCTGTAATCCCCCTGCATAGAGCCCACATATGCCATATCTGTGTGGGTGGAATTAATTTCACTTTTAGGTGTTATAAAAAGCTGTTTTAGTTTTGAAGATGATTATAATGTCAGCTGAGGGACACTGTCAGCTACAATGCTTTTACTATCTATTATTCATAGCCATCTCTTAAAACTTAAAATAATATATCTTGCCCTGCTGTTTATCTGTTTACACCTGGAAAATACTGCATTTTTATTGTGCTATAAGAATGTCTCTTTGGGCACTTTTGCGTGATAGCCTATTTAACAATTGGGTGATATCTGTATAAATACCAAAAGTTCTCAGGCCCCATCTTCCTAGAGCAAAACAATTGATCTGATTGGAGAAACCCATGTACTTTATTAGTTAAACCTAGGGCCGCCAACCCCCTGCCCATTCCCCAAGGCCCTGCCCCTTCTCTGAGGCCCATCCACCTTCCTTCTGTCGCTCGCTCTCCCCCAGCCTTGCTCACTCTCACAGGGCTGTGGCAGGGGGTTGGGGTACGGGAGTGGGTGAGGGTTCTGGCTGGCGGTGCAGGCTCTGGGGTAGGGCCGGTGATGAGGGGTTCGGAGTGTGGGAGGGGGCAGGAGGGGGTGAGGGCTATGGCTGGGGGTGTGGGCTCCAGGGTGGGACCAGAGATGAGGAGCTTGGGGTGCAGGAGGGGGCTCTGGGCTGGGGCAGGGTGTTGAGGTGTGGGAGGGGATACAGGCTCCGGGCTGGGGGTGTGGGCTCTGGGGTGGGGCCAGGGCTGAGGAGTTTGGAGTGCGGGAGGTGTCTGGAGCAGGGGGTTGGAGTGTGGGAGGGAGTTTGGGTGCAAGAAGGGCTCAGCATGTCAGCAAGCAGCGGCATTTCCCTCTGGCTCTTAGGTGCAGGGGTGGCTGGGGGGCTCTGCACGCTGCCCTGTCTGCAGGCGCTGCCCCCGCAGCTCCCACTGGCCACGTTTCCCGGCCAATGGGACCTGCGGAGCAGCCGCTCAGAGCGGTGCCTGCTCCACAGGCAGAGGAGCCGGAGGGATATGCCAGCCATTTCTGGGAGCTGCGTGGAGCCGGCTGCTGGGGCCAACTGGACTTTTAGTGGTCCAGTCGAAAACTGAACACCTGGCAACCCTAGTTAAACCCCTGACAATTAATAACAAACAAAACAATAAAAACACAGCACTAAAAAATTACACTAATTGAACATGATGCAAATCACATTAAAATTGAATAAATTAATATTGCATCATTAGATTAATGTATTTATCTTACGTTCAAATGAAGTAACATTAAAAAAAACCCAAACGTTTTGTATATATGCTTTATCTAACAATTTGGGGAGGTGGCTGTCTCTTTAACCATCAAATAGCAGGGTATTATCATTGCCAATTAAATCTATACCTATACTCCAACCAAAGGACTTTAAAAAAGGGAAATAAATTCCTAGCTAAAAATAGTATTTAGATTATAACTCTCATACCAATTGAGAACTAACTACCCAGATCTTAGTGGTTAGATGATCATTCTTTCCCTGCCTCCCCCCCATATGTGTGTGTATATAATCGATATAAGATGTTACAATACAATTTATAAGAGACACAAGTTATATTAAACCCAACTTGATATATTTAATTAACAAAGAATTTCTGGTGACGGTTACACTTTAACGCTAGTAATATATGTGTCCCTATGGTTCATAAATGTGTGACCCCTCTTCAAAGCAGCAAAGTACCTAACAAAGCTGCTCCTAAACTATTTCTCCAGGTGCCATCTTCATGTGAGTTCTATTGCTGAGTCATGCACTCGCACCTTCATATACCCACATACCTTCTCTCAAGCTTTCTGGCACAGACAGGCAGTTAGCTGAGAGAGACTTCCTCATGCATATTCTGTAGCCTCTGTACTTCAGGGACCAGAGTGAGACCAGGGAATATTCACATTTGAACCACAACTGTCTTTACTAGGTACATAACAAGAAGGCTCCTCCAGACTTCGAGCATGCAGACCTGATGAGACACCCCTTGAGCTGGGAGGCCCTCTAGTGACTACACATGACTAGTTTGAAAGAGACAGTACCACAGCATAGTACATCTCCCTTTAGTCATTCCTAAAGTCCCTCCCAATAAATAACTTCTCAAACCAAACCATGTCCTCAACACCAGGCCTGAGACATGAGAACTCAACTCCACCCCTTCTGAACCACTTCCCCAAATCCCCAGCCCCGCCTCCTCCCCTGGGCATGCCGCATTCCCCCCCCCCCATTGCTTCCTGCGGGCCCCCCCTCGACCTCCCTCCCTAGCTCACCTCCGCTCCGCCTGCTCCCCCAGGCACACCGCCGCTCCGCTTCTCCCCCCTCCCTCACCTGAGGGAGGGGGGAGAAGCGGAGCGGCGGCGCGTTCAGGGGAGCAGGAGGAGCGGAAGTGAGCTAGGGTTGGGGGGCGCAGGAATTAAGGGGGGGTAGAGGAACCACTCCCCGCTCCAGCTCACCTCCACTCCACCACCACTGCCTCCCCCAAGCACCTGCCACTCGGCTTCTCCTCCCTCCCAGCCTTGCTGCGCGAAACAGCTGTTTCATGCGTGGCAAGCCTGGGAGGGAGGGAGGGGGGAGAAGTGGAGCGGCAGCAGCATGCCCAGGGGAGCAGGCGGAGGCGGAGCAGAGGCGAGCTGGGGCGGCAGGGGTACTTTTTCCCCATGCCCCGGAGTCGGCGCCTATGATGGCCGGCACCAGAATGCCACCCCAAGCACCTGCTTGTTTTGCTGGTGCCTGGAGCCGGCCCTGATAGCTGTCCAGTATGACTAGCTGTCATAGTATTTCTTCTGTTTTTCCTGTAGCTGCTTGAATATAAAGAAATATAAAGTTTAAACACTACTACCCTGAGTGTACCTGCATTATGGTAGATAGCCTTACACTGCGAGGCCCTCTGGTGATAACTCATGACTAATTTTAAAGAGACACTACTACAATGTACTACATCCTCACTCCATCAAATATAGTTAAAAATGATGGATGGCCAGTGAAGGACATCTCCCTCCTAACAAAGATGAAAGGGGGGAAAAAAGAAAGAGTGATAGGTGGTCATTCTAATTTCTTAATCTCTTTTTAAATTCCTCTGGAATGTTCGTTCCCATGGAGTGTGGTCTTCTGGGATTGGCTCCCCTTTATTTTCTTCTCTGTGCACCACAATCATTACCAATATAAATTAGGGCTGTTGATTAATTGCAGTTAACTCACGCGATTAACTAAAAATAATTAATCATGATTAAAACAATTAATCGTGATTAATTGCCATTTTAATTGCACTGTTATTTCAATTGGTATCTATTGGGTTTTTTTAATATTTTGGATGTTTTTCTACATTTTCATATATATACTATAGTGTGTATGTGTGTATATGTGTATATATGTATATATAGTATTCTGTGTTGTAATTGAAATCAAAGTGTATATTTTTTATTATAAATATTTTCTCTGTAAAAATGATAAACAAAAGAAAGTGTTTTTCAGTTCACCTCATACAAGTACTGTAGTGCAATCTCTTTGTCATGGAAGTGCAACTTACAAATGTAGATTTTTTTTTTTTTTTTTTACATAACTGCACTCAAAAACAAAACAATGTAAAACTTCAGAGCCTACAAATCCACTCAGTCCTCCTCCTTGTTCAGCCAATCGCTCAGACAAACAAGTTTGTTTACATTTACAGGAGATAATGCTGCCCTCTTCTTATTTACAGTGTCACCAGAAAGTGAGAACAGGCATTTGCATGGCACTTTTGTAGCCAGCATTGCAAGGTATTTACGTGCCAGATATGCTAAACATTCGTATACCCCTTCATGCTTCGGACACCATTCCAGAGGACGCTCATTTAAAAAAACCTAATGCATTAATTAAATTTGTGACTGAACTCCTTGGGGGAGAATTGTATGTTCCCTGCTCAGTTTTACCCACATTCAGGGACGGATTAACCTTTTGTGGGCCTGGCTCCAAACATATTTATGGGCCCCCATGGGGGCAATGGAACATGGCACGGGTGGGTGGGTGTCAGTCCCCAGAGTGAGGGGCCAGTGGGGCATGACGTGGAGAGGGCAGCCCCGCTCTGCCCAGCCCAGTGAGAGGGCACTGTTTACAAACTGGCAGTTGCCAGATGCACAGTGGCCCGCCTGGCCCTGTGCTTCCAGCATGCCCCTTCCCCTTGGGAGCGGGCCCATGCCATGCCACACATCCCCCCCCCTCACCCAACACCAGAACACCTCCCCCCCATTCCTTATGGCCAGAGCCCGCCCCCGGACCCGCTATGCCCAGCGCGCCCCCCCAGACCTTGCCACAAATGCACAGTGTCCTGCACAAAACCACCCCTGCCCAGCGCCCCCCTGCACATAGCCCCACCACAACTGCCCAGCACCCCACACAGAACCCCCACTCCCTAGTGCCCCAACACACAGAGATCTTCCCCACCCCCACCCAGCACCCCCCGAGATCTTCCAGCGACCCACTCCCCCATGCCCTGCCTCTTGGCCGCACTCACCGGCCCTACTGGGAGGCAGCTGTGTCTGCCGGGCTGAGCCGGCAGTGCAGCCAGGGCTGGTTGCAGGCCGGGGAATTACTCCGGTCCCTCAGGAGTGGCACAATCAGCCAGGCCAGGGCCTGCTCTGGCCAGGCTCCCTTAGGACCCATTTGCTTGGAGGGGCCCAGCCAAGTGGAGAGAAGCAAGTGGCTGGTGGGGTCTCAGGACACAGTGAAGCAGAGCAAGCCGGGGTCCCTTCTGAGCATGGGCCCGGCTCCGTGGCCACTAGCGCCATTGCAAACCTGGCGTTGCCCGCATTCTGCCATATATTTCATGTCATAGCAGTCTCAGATGATGACCCAGCATGTTGTTCATTTTAAGAACACTTTCACTGCAGATTTGACAAAACGCAAAGAAGGTACCAATGTGAGATTTCTAAAAATAGCTGGAGCACTTGACCCAGGGTTTAAAAATCTGAAGTGCCTTCCAAAATCTGATAGGGACAAGGTGTGGAGCATGCTTTCAGAAGTCTTAAAAGAGCAACACTCCCGATGCGGAAACTACAGAATCCGAACCAACAGAAAAGAAAATCAACCTTCTGCTGGTGGCATCTGACTCAGATAATGAAAATGAACATGCATCAGTCCGCACTGCTTTGGATTGTTATTGAGCAGAAGCCGTTGTCAGCATGAACGCATGTCCTCTGGAATGGTGGTTGAAGCATGAAGGGACATATGAATCTTTAGCACATCTGGCACATAAATATCTTGCAATGCTGGCTACAACAGTGCCATGTGAACGCCTGTTCTCACTTTCAGGTGATGTAAACAAGAAGCAGGCAGTATTATTTCCTGCAAATTTAAACAAACTTGTTTGTCTGAGCGATTGGCTGAACATGAAGTAGGACTGAATGGACTTGCAGGGTCTAAAATTTTACATTGTATTATTTTTGAATGCAGTTATTTTCTGTACATAATTCTACATTTGTACATTCAATTTTCATGATAGAGATTGCACTACAGTACTTGTATTAGGTGAATTGAAAAATCCTATTTCTCTTGGTTTTTTTGCAGTGCAAATACTCGTAATCAAAAATAAATATAATATATATTTGAAAATGTAGAAAATATCCAAAATATTTAAATGGTATTCTATTATTGTTTAACAGTGTGATTAATCGCAATTCATTTTTTTAACTGCTTGACAGCCCTAATTTAAATATGAAAGGGCACATCTCTGGCAATAGCATTACTTTGAAGATGATGTAATACATATTGCTCTGACACATTTGAATGATTGATTACTTCTGGGATTTTTACTATTTATTTCTAAAACAGGATTTGGGATTATGAAAAGGCTAGATGCTGGATGACTTTGCTCACAGCTATATTAGGTATTCTAGGTCACGTTTGAGACACTTGGACTTAATAGAAGGTTTGAGTTTCCTTCTAAAAAATTCTGTCATCCGATACACGTACACAGCTCTCCATTAAGTCAGTTGGAGCTTTTCCTGGGCATCCAAGAGGATAATATGATTCTCAATAGTGGTAAATTGAATTAAAGGAATGCCTATTTTCTCTAATTTGAGATGCCAGCTTTGAAAGAATCTCTATTTTAGCTGTTTGTTTCTGACCGGTAATCTCAGTAGAACTAGAAACAAACCTGATGTGCTGTCCATTTCAAATCTAATACATGAAAGCCAAGCCAGTCATTATCTTGGGAGATCTGGAAATCCAGATTGAATAAGCATAGCAGCAACTGAATGACAATGAATGGATTGTTAATTTCCAATGCTAGATTTTTTTATTCAATTATTAATTTATTGAATGTTGCTATACAATTAGCAGTAAATCCCAATAATTTCACCAATGTTAGAATGCTACAGTCAAAAATAATACCAGAACTGGCGTTGGCACTTGAAGTGGGGATACCATGCAATTTTACATATGCTGTCTCTTTATCACTCACTCCATGATTACAACACAATGCACAGAAATGGACTAGTGATGTTGAGGATGGATCTTCAAAATTATCTTTGGTATCTCCCCAAATATTTGGATAGTTCTTAGTCCATACCACCACATTGAGGTAGGCAGATAAGTATTAAGGGGAGATCAAGTCAGAGAGTTTAAGGTGAAAATTCACATAATTGCTAGTTTAAAAGCTGGGAATTTATTAAATGGCTTGATTTAAGAAAAGCTGAGAACTAGCCGCTTCCATTGACCTCTATGGAAGCTGCAGGGCACCGCACCTTTGAAAATCAGACTATTAGGTGCCTCTCTCTGAACACTCACATATGAAAAGTTTTTGGTCTATGTGATTTGGCCGAGGCCCAGTACAGAGGCACTGTCAGAGCTGGGATTAGAATTCACAAGTTCCTTGCTTCCAGACCCAGGCTTAATCTATCAACTGCTTCTCACGCTACCTCTTGCACTACCTCCCTTTTTTTGTCAGAAGACACACACATTGGCTGCTCAGCAGAAGAGGGATTCAGTGGCAGGCAGGTGGCTGGCAGCCAGAAGGGAACTTGTGGTGGTTCCAATACTAGGCATGCAGCTCAGATAGCCCTTGCACCCTGTAACAGGATGTCGCCCTTTCAGAACCCTGCCATTCTGCTGGCTATGCTGGCAAGTAAACCAGGTAGGGCTCATTCGCTCCCATCCAGGGTATCAAAGTATTTATGTGCCTTTCTGAGGCAGAAGAGGGAACTAAGAGCAGTGAGAAATCCTGGGAACAAATCAAGTTTGGGAGAAAACTTAAGAGTGAGGTTCATGTTGTGTTATTTAAGTTACCAATAAAGGCAAACCTCAGGCAGGGGTAAGTTTTAGACACTAAGCCACAGGGGGGCTGGAACAGTTTGTACAGTGTGGGTGCTGAAAGCCATTGAACCAAACTGGAAACCCTGTATGTGATGGAAACTATTTAAAGCGGCAGCACTTGTGCTAACCCAGGGTGGGTGTGTTCTGCATTGAATGTGGTATTAGTACTCTACCCATTCACACTTTAACCAAAACTCCAAAATGGTCTGTCGCTGCCTTCCCTCTTCCCAAATGGAGGAAACTGCAGCTATAGGTTTTCACAAGACACACAGGCTAGCCTTGAGTAATGTGAAGAATACATGAATTTCTAGAATAATCAGAATGATAAATTATTAACTCCGAAAGTCCGCTTATGTTTTCCAGTCTTTCCCCACAATGAAAAAGGCTGGAGGTTTACTATTTTCCAATGAAACCTAAAATTAGTCTTTGACATTGATAGGCTGTCAGAAGTATTGGTGAGCCTTCAGCCACAGACATCATGGGGTCCTAAAGACTGGCTCAGCAGCTACAGCCGTATATATTTGTTTAAATATAAGTACAGAAAGGGAGGAAAAGCTTGTTTCTCTCTCTGTAATGTACAGTTTGAGGGTTTTTTATTATAAACTAAAACAAGACCCACATTTTTTGTCAATATGCTGACAATGAACTGAAATAATATTGTATAACACTTATAATTTCCATAGTGCTTTTCATCTTCACAGGTGGGCTTCTACAGAGTCAAGGGGAGGAGGAGAACAAAGCTATGGCTTGCGTTCCCTCCCACCCATCCATTTGGGACCTGCTGGGTTTTATTTCCTTAGACATTGGAGGTGTAGGGGGATAACTTCACCCTGAACTGTCTCATATTTAGATCATAAAACTCTTTGGGGCAGAGACTGTGTGTGCGCACACGCGTACAGTCCCCAGCACAATCGGTCCCTGATCCTTGATCAGAGCCTCTAGATGCTACCACAATAGAAGTGAATAATAATAATCTATTATTTAGGGGTGTAAAAGAGGCTTGGTAAAGTAAATAAAAATGGAAATAGAAATCAAAATATTGCCATAGATTAATTTTTTTTCATTTTACTGCAGACTAAGAAAATTGTGTAACCAGTATTGAATTGAATTATCTCAAAACTGGATGTAGTTTAACAATCAACGTAACTCTCTGGGATGAGGGGGGAAATGTGCTTATAATTATTTATGACATCAGTACTTAGATTGAGTTCCTGAATGCTCCTAGCACCA
Source organism: Emys orbicularis (assembly GCF_028017835.1). Classification (NCBI taxonomy): domain Eukaryota; kingdom Metazoa; phylum Chordata; order Testudines; family Emydidae; genus Emys; species Emys orbicularis. The sequence continues at coordinate 96,537,962 of NC_088688.1, read as the reverse complement.
CAGAAATGCCGTCTGGATTTTATTTTGGTCTGGTGCCATCTCTAAACTGCTCCTAATATAGTACATAGAATAACATTATAAAAATGTGGTTTCTGACAGTAATCCTATCAATGGTTCTTGTTAACAATCCTTTTAAATGTTCACACCTTATTAATTATTTAATGTATAGGGTAAGATAAGATACTATTGTCTGAAAAAGGAAGAGACTAGCACATGTTAGTGACCTGAACTGAGCAGAGTCCGGCTCTTTCAGACTTTTGAATGGCCTCCTAGTTGTACTTTTGTTTTTGTAATGGTGCTGATTTGTCACATACATACAATGGCTGTAATCCCCACAACCAAACTTGTCTGTCATTTTCCACTGAATAATACACTGAGAATTAAAAAAGTCTGATGATGAGTAGGATCTCATTTAAAGCACAAAGAAAACTCAGATAATTGTTTCAAGTGCAAAGCCCTGCTACAGAGCAGACTGCATCAGGCCCTCCACATTGTCCAGGTTCAGTGACCTGGAAATTAGAACTACAGTACTAGCACAGGGACTTGAAGCATTAGGATTTTCAGTACAGGAAATGGAACGGAATACCAGCACAGGATCTTTCTAGAATGTCTAGAATGAGACTTCTGATCTGTTTCTTGCAAAAGATTCCAACCAACAGTCATTTTCCACAGATTGTTAAGGAGCACAGCCCGTTGGGTGACAATTTGATTTTGTTAGACTAAACAGTTATTAAATTAACTGGGCGAAACATAGATAAATTCCCTGCCCTGATGACAATTGCCATATTTTCCCTGTAGTCAGAGGTGAAAGCGCCAAGAGAGAAGGTTCAAGGAGTTTAAGTACTTAGTGATCTGAACTTATATGGGTTCTGCAACATATTAATTGCAGCATGGATTTTTCAGCGCACTAGAGTACTGCCTATCAAGGGGCAATGGATAGTAGGTGAGAAACCAGGTCACTTCCTTCCAGTGGTATGGAAAGTAAATAGATGCTTAACAAACAATTTTGGCACTTGTCCCAGTCCCCATATGTTGCTGCCACAGCATAGTGGAGCCATTTAGGGGGGAAATTCCCCTGCTGCAGGAGCTGCAGAGGGCTAGCATATGCATCCCTGTGTTGATTCCCCAGAGTCCCCAGCATAGAGGTTGGAGGGGTCATGGCTGTAGCACATAGTATTATGCGTTTTCTGGACTGCAGGATAACTCTAGGAAGGCTGCTGTACAGCCACTGGTGCATGCAGAGGCTGGCCCTAGTTGAGAAATTGTGGCTTACAGCCCCTCCAACCTCAACTCCCCACTCCTACCCTTTATCTTTATAAACTGCATCTTTCAGGAGTCACAGTAGACTAGCCCTCTAGTATGTGGTCAGCTGATTGGCCCACAAAGAGTCTCCACAAGTATCTCTTTCACCTCTCACACTTCTCACATCTTCATGGATGCTCAGAAAATATGTATTTATTTTAACAGTTCTGGACCTTAGTGTAAAATTAAGTTTTCCACATTATTTTCTCCTGACAACCCACAGCCTCCATCATCCAAATGTACCCAACTCCATTAAACCACTTTGACTTTGATCAAATTTAGACTTACAAACCACAGGCCAAAGTGTGCACTGATCTATACATAGGGCAACCAGCCCAGTAAACTGTTTCTGCTGCATTTTTTATATCCCTTGTGGTTTTGATTTTTTTTCTTCTAGCTTCTGATGGGCAATGTGCCTGCAGTGTGTGCTAGTTTACCTATCACAGTGCTTTTCCTAACACAGCATGTCAGCAGATTTCCTATCGGATGGAACTGTTCACTACTGAAGAAACAGTTAAAAGGCCATCAAAATATATCACATGCCATTCTTACTAGCACAGGTGCTTGCTGGTTTTCTTTTAGTAAAGCCTATAAATTCACTTCCAGGGTAATGCTATGGCTCTTATTGGCTTTTGCATCCATATAGAGTCATACTAACTTAGGAGAAATAACACAGGTAAATAGTAGTAACTGACAATATGTTACGTTTAGATAATTAAGCTGCTTTTTAGGCTTGCATTTCCTTAGAGAGAAGACTCTTTGAGCTCTGCCTCTCTGTTTCATTTTCTTTTAAGCACTGAAATGTGCAATCTAAATATTGCTGAAAATGTAAAGCATTTATAACAAAATGTGCAATCCTCGAAAACAGAGTGGATTTCCCAAATACATCTCTAGTGTAACGGTATTTAAGTCACAGTTGTATTTAAGTCAATAGAGTTATACTAGGGATGGATTTGTCCAAATATATTTTTGATGGTTACTTAATGTGCTATAACTGTTCTGAAGTACAGCACTTCTATATAATTAATTGCAAGGTATTTATACATTACTGTGCACGTCACTATCCAAAACATATTTTAAATACTGGAATAAATCTTTACAACACATTAGCTGACACATTTAAAATACAGCTTTACTATGGGGAATGATAGAGAAAAATGTCTAAAGCTAAATAAGACAACACCGTTAATGCCTGAAGTTGTTTGTTCCTCGATATAAGAAAAATGTGAAGAAATTGTAGATCAGATAGGAATTCAAATGAATAATAATCAGAAGTATAAATATAAGGTAGGGGACCATACAGTGTCCTCAATCTGCATGTGCAACATCTATTGATAGCAGGTTTCAGAGGGGTAGCCGTGTTAGTCTGTATCAGCAAAAACAAAGAGGAGTCCTTGTGGCACCTAAGAGACTAACAAATTTATTTGGGCATAAGCTTTCGTGGGCTAAAATCCACTTCATCAGATGCATGGAGTATAAATACAGTAGGCAGGTATAAATACACAGCACATGAAAAGATGGGAGTTGCCTTACCAAGTGGGGGGTCAGTGCTAACAAGCCAATTCAATTAAGGTGGAAGTGACCTATTCTCAACAGTTGACAAGAAAGGGTGAATACCAAGGGAGGGAAAATCACTTTTGTAGTGCTAATGAGGCCAATGCAATCAAGGTGGCCCATTTCAAATAGTTGACAAGAAGATGTGAGTATCAGCAGAGGGAAATTAGTTTTTGTAGTGACCCATTCACTCTCTTTATTCAGGCCTAATTTGATGGTGTCCAGTTTGCAAATTAATTCCAGTTCTGCAGTTTCTCATTGGAGTCTCTTTTTGAAGTTTTTGTTGTTGAAGAATTGCCACTTTTCAAGTCTGTTAAGTGTCCAGGGAGATTGAAGTGCTCTCCTACTGGTTTTTGAATGTTATAATTCTTGATGTCTGATTTGTGTCCATTTATTCTTTTGCGTATAAACTGTCCAGTTTGGCCAATGTACATGGCAGAGGGGCATTGCTGGCACATGATGGCATATATCATATTGCATTGGCCTCATTAGCACTACAAAAGTGATTTTTCCCTCCCTTGGTATTCACCCCTTCTTGTCAACTGTTGAAAATAGGTCACTTCCACCTTAATTGAATTGACTCATTAGCACTGACCCCCACTTGGTAAGGCAACTTCCATCTTTTCATGTGCTGTGTATTTATACTTGCCTACTGTATTTTCCACGCCGTGCATCTGATGAAGTGGGTTTTAGCCCATGAAAGCTTATGCCCAAATAAATTTGTTAGTCTCTAAGGTGCCACAAGTACTCCTCATTGTTTCTATTGATAGCAATGGGCATTCCTTTGTAGACTCAAATATAGCATTTGGTCCTTGCTATGTATAGCCTTGATTAACTCCACAGATGGGAGGAGATTTGATAATCACATATAAGTGCTTTAATGGCATAGGCATTGAGGAGAGAGAACAATCATTTTGGTGGTCCATGGTGTATGGCAACAAGTGTAAATATTTGACAATATTCTTAAATTTATTAATTTTCCTTGAACATTTATATGAATGGCTTTTGTTTGCAACAATGTCTCATGAATGGAAGACTCATGAATACTTGTACAAATAAGTGCTTGCATGGCCATCTTCAAATCTCTTTTGTTTTCTTTTCTCTTGCTTATGAAAATTTGTCACTCAATATATGAGTAGAATCAGTACCATATAGTGCAGGTGACCAGTAATGCTCCACAAATATTTACCAAGTAGTCAGTCTTTGTTGAAGCAAATCATTAGCAGCTGAAGCAAACAGTTTGAGCAACCCAAGAGAAACAGAAAATCCATAATGTTTAGTGAATAATATCAGAACAAATGTGTAAAAATCAGTTTGTAACTAATTCATGAGCAGAAAAATTAGCTAAGTTCATTGATTCAATTATTCACTCTAAATTGTTTGACCAATTTTAACCCAGAATAAAGGTACAGAATGTAGAAAAAAGGAAACTAAGGCTGGACACTAATAAAGAAATTCTCAACATATTTTAATAGACTATGGAATATTCTGAAGAGAAGACGATGACCCACGAGGTGATTAATTCAAAATGCAAATAAACACAACACGTAGGAATATATCACAGGAAATGTTTCTCCATTTGGAATCACAGTGAACTGATAACTTAACAGAACTTTTCCATGCCTACTGTCTCTAAATCTCTGATAATTAGGTCGCAGACAATTATAATTTCCTGTTAATGGAATCAATGTGGTCCAGTGGGTAGGACACTAGTTTGGGATTCAGGATACCTAGGTTTATTTCTGGCTCTGCTCTTGTCCTGTTGTGTGACATTGGGCCAATCACTTCCCCATTCTGTGCCTTTTTCTCCTCCCATCATCCTTCTGTCGTGTCTATTTAGACTGTAAGTTTTTCGAAGCAGGGGCTGTCTCTTATTGTTCTTTATGAAGAATAATGTAGTCAGTATTTTTTTTTCTTGGCCTCCGAATTTTCCATTGGGGAAAATATAGTTCGGACAGTTTCCATAGTTCCCTCCATTTACAGCCAACAGAAAATATCCTTTAACAAAATGTCTCCTTTTATCTCCCTCAAATTTCAGTGTTGTCGTCATAAGCTGTTATTTCCATTGGATTCTTTCAACTTTAGGGAACTTACAAACAAGACACTGGATAGTTTCATTCCATCAGGTTTGCTTGTATGTTTCCTTAAAGCACATGCCCTCTATTGACACATAGTAATTCCAGTACCTGTAGAGCAGGGGTGGGCAAACTTTTTGGCCCGAGGGCCACATCTGGGTATGGAAATTGTATGGCGGGAGGAGGGATAGCTCAGTGGTTTGAGCATCGGCCTGCTAAACCCAGGGTTGTGAGTTCAATCCTTGAGGGGGCCAATTAGGGAACTGGGGCAAAATCAGTACTTGGTCTTGCTAGTGAAGGCAGGGGACTGGACTCGACGACCTCTCAGGGTCCTTTCCAGTTCTATGAGATAGGTATATCTACATATATTAATGCTCATGAAATTGGGGGTTGGGGTGCGGGAAGGGGTGAGGGCTCTGGCTGGGGGTGCGGGCTCTGGGATGGGGCTGGGGATGAGAGATTGGGGGTGCAGGAGGTTGCTCTGGGCTGGAACTGGGGGGGGGGTTCAGAGGGTGAGAGGAGGATCATGGCTGGAGCATGGGGTTGGCGCATGGGAGAGTGTCAGGAGTGCAGGCTCTGCGTGGCGCTTACCTCAACCAGCTCCCAGAAGCAGGGGCATGTCCCCCCTCCAGCTCCTACGCAGAGGCATGGCCAGGCAGCTCTGCATGGTGCCCTGTCCACAGGCGCCGCCCCTGCAGCTCCCATTGGCCGCACTTCCCAGCCAGTGGGAGCTGCAGGGGCAGCACTTGGGGCAGGGCAGCGTGCAGAGCTGCCTGGCTGCCTCTGCATATAGAACCAGAGTGGGGACATGCCGCAGCTTCTGGGAGCCACCGACCCTGCTCCCCGGCTGGAGCTCGAGGGCTGGGTTAAAACATCTGGAGGGCCTGATGCGGCCCCCGAGCCATAGTTTGCCCAGCTCTGCTGTAGAGCCTATGCACAGAGACAGTTAGGGGGCAAAACTGAAGCATTCTCAAGTCAGCTTGAGTGCACCACAGGCATGTGTATATTAAGTTCCCGTGTTCTTAGCTTGAGTACATACTTTATTAAAGAACTTGCCTGTTTTCCTAGTGCTTTATTTGTATGTGTGTGTGTGTGTGTGTGTGTGTGTGTATATATATATAAAAAAAATAATTGGAGATATCCTATCTCCTAGAGCTGGAAGGGACCTTGAAAGGTCATCGAGTCCAGCCCCCTGCCTTCACTAGCAGGACCAAGTACTGATTTTGCCCCAGATCCCTAAGAGGCCCCCTCAAGGATTGAACTCACAACCCTGGGTTTAGCAGGCCAATTCTCAAACCACTGAGCTATCCCTCAGGGTTGGTTGGTTGTATATGAAAGTAAGAGAAATGAGAAACTATTTATATACAGTGAGTCAGAGAAACATTTTAATTCTTTCCAATTTCATGGTCCAAGTCAAAAATGTAATCAGTCATCAGAAAATAAAAGCTTCAGAATTCTACTGAGAGGTGCTGTGTGGTTGGACATTCTGCATTGCATTGATTTTTACAGAAATCTCACAATTTTGAGATGCAAAGGAAATAAATGGAATCAGGAAACTATGTATTATTTGTATTAACAAGGAGGAGGCAGATGGTGGACATTCCAGTTCTGCTAGGAATTGATGATAAACTTTCTGGTTCAAGCAGAACTTGTTCAGCTATGGATTTCAAGTGAAGAACAACAAATTTAAGGGACATCCGAAAGGGATAGGATCTATGCAGGAGGCAAAAGAAGAAAATTCAAGTTCAGCAGTTCTTATGAATTAATATGCAAACTAGATACCATCAACTTAGGTTTAAATAGAGAATGGGAATGGCTGAGCCGTTACACACATTGAATCTATTTCCCCATGTTAAGTATCCTCCCACCTTCTTGTCAAACTGTCTCAAATGGGCTATCTTGATTATCACTACAAAAGCTTTTTTTCTCCTGCTGATAATAGCTCATCTTAATTAATTAGCCTCTTAGAGTGAGCAACTCCCACCTTTTCATGTTCTCTGTATGTATGTGTGTGTATATATATATATATATATATCACTATATGGTCCATTCTATGCATCCAATGAAGTGGGCTGTAGCCCACGAAAGTTTATGCTCAAATAAATTTGTTAGTCTCTCTAGGGTGCCACAAGTACTTCTGTTTTTTTGCGGATACAGACTAACACGGCTGCTACTCTGAAAAAAGTCCTGGTGGTCATTTGTCCCACCTCCAGTTGAAATGTGGGCTCCCATAATTTAATTTTTGCTATCAATCACAAATAAATAAAAGTTCTCCCTGGTTGAGATTCCAGCCTCAGTACTAGAATAGTTACAATCAGCAATGGAACATGGGGACCAGGAGAGGGAAATCTCTCTCTCCTCATTTTCAGATTTTTCTTTTTTTACATACCTCTCACTCATTCAACCCCTTCAGTTCCTGCTATCTTCAAAGCTTAGGGTACGTCTTCACTACCCGCCGGATCGGCGGGGTAGTAATCGATCTATCTTTTTAGATCGATTACTACCCCGCCGATCCGGCGGGTAGTGAAGATGTACCCCCCCCCCACCTCCCCCCCCCAGTGTAGACCAGCCCTTAGTCTCGGAATTGGAATTGGCTGAATCAGAGAGCTTCCTAAGGGAAGAATGGGAGGACACCTGTGTTTTGGAGCAGGATAAGTTAAGTGTAAGAATAAAAGCAAATGGAGCAGAGAGTGGGCCTGGCAACATACAGAGGAAGAATACTTTGCAGAAGAGGAAGCAAGCTGGGTATTTGAGTGTATCATCTGTGAATGAAAATGTCTGGAAGCAGAGCATGAAATTGTCACTAAACAGATAAAACCATTCTAGTAATAAGTGTACTGGATTATTTTTTTAGTTGTATTTGATATATCAAATCAGAAGGTGCAAACTAAACTATTCTGTTTGAGAGACTGCCTAGGTGCTACAGTGGATTAAGGTGTTAGTCTTTCAAATCTGGAAATTTGAGTTCAATTTTAGAATATTTTCACAAGTAGAGTAACATTTTGGTGGTCTAAACATAGCTAAATATGTTTTGGTTCAGCATGGTTTATAATCTCTATTCAGCCGAAATCTCAGGCTGGAATTGCAAGCTATGGTAGGTCAGCACTTAGGTGCTCAAAAATTGTAAAAAGCTGCATAGAAAAACTAGGACTTGTCTAGCCTGCAATAAGCTTGCCTTTTGCTCATTTTAACATTCTCCAGATATTAATAAGAGAAACTCATTTATGTAAAATGTTTCTCAAGATTTCTAGCGCATAACATATTTAGTGTGTGCTACAGTGATGGCATGCTGAAGCAGCATTTTCCCCTGTAGGGACTTCAACTCCCTGATCGTTTTTGACTCTCTTCTGTGTATGATTGCCATCTTATGGGAAATTTTTTCCCAGCATGCCTTCCTGGGGTCTATCTAACCTTTCCAGGCTGCAGCAACTTGCCTCTGCCAGTTCTAAAAAGGCCATTTTATAACTAACCACTGTGTCTTTCTCTCTTCCAGCAGGATAGTATACTTAAATTTTTATGATGTCTTCCTTTTCCAATTCCTGAGGAGAAGCCACAATACTGTTTTCAAGAAAACCTCACAAATTTTCTTAGCTCTGGCTCCCATTCCCTACATAAATAAATTGCCTAACAGTGTGTGTGTGTATGTAAGGTACACAAACTGAGTTTTATTCTTTTTTAAAATATTTATCCCAGTATTTCATTTCCCCTTTTCAATCCTTTTTGCATTTTTCCTATTCTCTCCTCTCTTTCTTCCCCTCTCTCTCTCCCCCTTCCCCCCCGGGTGAAGTCTTCCTTTTCAAGATTTTAAACTTCTATCAGTTTGGATTTGGGGGGGGGGATTCTTCGTATTAGTTTTCTCCTCTGAGAGAATATGACTTTGTATAACTGCCATTTAACTACATTACATGTCTCTGGATATTACCTACTGTTTTTCTGTAAGTTGAATTGCTCTGTTTAACTGAATGTGCTGGTAATGCATGTATCAGTATTTTAGATGAATTTTTCACTTTTCCTATCTATATATTCATAGAAGAGATATAATGTATTCACATTTGAATAATCCTCATTTGTAGTGTGACCAATTCCACATTGCGACTCCCTATCCCCTCCAAAATTACATAAAATACATATGATGGAACAGAAACCAAAATATATCAACACAAAAAAATTCAGTTACGTGATATCATGGACTATATTTATTACATACACTAGAAAAGCAGTGACTGAAAATGTTTGATTTACTTATATTACAGTACAAAAAGTAGAGGTCATTATTCATGCAAAAGCCAATATTTGTTAACAGTTACCATACTTTCACCCTGTACCTGGAATGGGAAATAATTATGGTATCTCAAATACCTCTGAGATTGATGCTGACCTTTTCCATTACAACTGTACCTTTGCATGATTTAAAATAAATGAAAAACATATTTTAAGTAAATCAGCTATAGATTTTGTTACTTTAAAAACATTTGGACATAGAGGTGTGCTTTATGACTTATACATAGTTATCTACTAACTATGGCAGTATTGGCTACAGTTTCACAATATAAATTGTCACAATACCAGAGTTCACATTTTCAATACTTTTTAACTGTACCACAACTTAAGAACATAGCACTTTTATGAACCACACAAGAAATGCAATATTTTCCTTTTACATAAGAATAAAAACTGCGGGGGAGGGAGGGCGGGAAATCTATATATAGTCCCTTTGCTGCTCCATTCCTCCAGCCCAATAATGCTTTGACATAGCATCACCTCTGTATTGTTAGTTTAAAGGCCCAGTGATGTAGACACTTACACACATGAGTAACTGAACACACATGAGTAGTCCCATTGATTTAATGACTTCAGTGGGACTATTCACCTGAATACAGAATGACATGTCTAGGTGTTTTCAAACTCTGGCTCTAATACTGTAAAATGACAATGTTTTTTTCTAGGTAAGTTAAGTGATTATTCAAATTAAGTATACAAATGAAAAATAATTTTAATGAAATATACTTTCAACTACAAATTTGCTTTTAAATGTGTGATATAACTTTTAACGGCCAATTAAAATTATAAAATTTAGTCAAACAATTACCTCCTTTTAATGTTTCTCCATAAAATGACAGAAATTCTTATCTCTCTTCCTTAGCATATTTTACCAATTCATTTTTATGACACTCTTCACACTGGTATCAGAGTATAATTTTTCTCTTATCCTCATCAGCTTTGACTTTTCATTCAGACTGTGCTCCAGGTTTTATTCTTGTGGGTTGTGTTTTGTTTTGTTTTGTTTTGTTTTTTGCCAATTACTCATACTTGATTCTGTCCCTATAGTTTAATCCTTTGTTCTTCTAGTGTAGTTATCATGACCCTCAACATCCAACTTATCTTAAACTAATTTTCTCTGCTACTCCCCTGGGTGATTGTATTCTAAAAGAAAAACATGGGAGGCAATCATACCTGTCTTTAATAGAAAATATAAGTAGAAAACTTCTTTCACTCAATACTACTTTTCATTTATATACCCTAACAGTGTTTCTAAGACATGTTAGTAGGAAATGCTTCAAAGAATTTTCCATCTCTATAATAATCCTCACTATCAAGGACATCTGCCGTTAGATTAAATTAGTCTGCAGGCTTGGGGTCCTTTTGGACTCCTCAGTGCTATTGGCTGTCCAAACAGCCATGGCAGCAGAAAGCATCCGCTTCCATCTGTGACTATGCAGAAGTTTTGCATGCCATCCTATCAGATAAGGATTTAGCCATGGTGATCCACCTATTCATGACCTCCAGGCTTGACTATTACAACTCATGTGTAGTAATAATGTCTGAAAAAGCTCCGACTGGTGCAAAATGCATAAGCCTACCTATCTGCTTCTCAACACAGGTCAGCCCCAAGCAGAAGAAATCCACCATTTTCATCACCACTTTTGAGCTCCAGATGGATAGGATCATTTAGTTGGCTTCAGTACATCAGGTGAATGCTTCCATTTGATGTAAATTAACTAGTTCCAGTGGAGAAGGCTGCCTCACTTACAAACCTAAGTGGACAAATGCATATATCTGTTCCTTAAAAGGGAGTTGAGGCATCTGTCACAGCCCTTTGCCTTATACTGTTATCGCTGCTGCTGCTGCTTCTCCTGGGAATGCTAAGCATCTACTCTAGACTGTAATTCAGAGTCCATATCGTGGGCCTTTCTGATCCAGGCTTTATTTGAGGATACTAAACTATTTGGAGGAAATCATGGATGGAATAATGAAAATCCGTGGATCATCCCTACTAATTCTGAAGCACAGTTAAGGACTACCAGCCCACCTGATCCCAGCATGTGAGCGGCCAAGTTTTGTGGTTAGTGAGGGGTTTTCCTGACAATATTGTCCAGTTTCACCATGAAAGATAGGTGCTGAAAATCATTAGACCCGATAAATTTACCCCTTGCAGCAGTATTGATCTCCCTGTAGTGAAGAGAAGCCCTATGTATGGATGGTTAGCTACTGCAGGGTCAAATTCTGTTCTGTATGACTACCACCGAGCTCAGTGGGAGAGATGTATACTTTGGAGGGCAGAATTTGTTCACCACAACTCTTTTGAATGGTGCTGGTTCATTCAAGCTTGTTTTGGTGTACCAAAGATTTTCAGTTATTTTGGGGGGGAAAGAAACTTTTTAAATTATTATGCTTTTTAAAGAATACTATTGAAATTTTTAACAGCAACATTAATGTTGAAAACGTTGAAAAAGCCAATAGTATCGCTCTTATGCCAGTTCATTTTTTCCCATGAAAGTTGAATGTCCAGTCTCCTCCTACATGTTAGAAGAGAGAAGAATAAATAATGCAGATGGAAAGGGTCACCTTGTCAGGAAAAAAACCCACCAACAAAAGACAACCCCCCACACACACCACGTGCATATTACCGGATTAAAAGTCTGTCAGTAATTAAAGAATGAGAGAGGGTGAACAGATTAATATTTTTAAAGGATTGCTTTAAAGGAAAGCTTTGTCTCAAAGGACTTTATTCTCAAATATCTCGGGGTGCCAAAACAAGGTCTTATGTATAGCATTCAAAGCATCCCATAGTTATTAAAACCCAACTAAATTATGGCAATACAAAACATGGCTGTGAATATACATTAGAAAATAGAAGATTTAATTTACAGCTTTTCACTCTTTAGTTATAAATTTTAATGTGTTAGACAATATGTTATATCCTGTGCATTTTAATCTCTGATATAAAATAGAATACAGGAAAAAGATAGGAGAGATTCTACATGAAGTTCTGATGTAGGAAAAATCAATTGAGTATAAGGTATATAAAATCGCTATAAACAAATTATAGAAAATAATCCATCAAAAACAATTGAAACTTTGTTCACAGTAAGTTGTGATCAGATTTCCCAGGTAGAAAATATTTTATCCCAAGGAGACATTCCTATCTCAGTCCTGCAATCAGAATGCCCTAGCAAGAATCTCAAGCGGAGAACATTCATGAGTCTTGGGTTCTGACTTGAGAATATTGTACACTTAGCTGTACACATTAACCCACTCCAACCAAAGCATTTAAAATTCACTTGACATCTATCTGCCCTACCAGCAGAACATAAAAGTGAAGCAATGCAAGCATGGGCATAAGCTGTTTTCAATGCTTTAACAAAGTTTTCTTTGCTGAGGAAATCAGATTCTTGGCATGCTATTTGCAGGTTTAACTTATTTATATAGCTTTTTGAACTCTGAAAAATAAGTCTAGCAATGGGAGATTAAGAAAGACAATTCGATTATTGTAGATTAAAACAGATGATTCAGCAACTGATAAAATAAATGTGTTGCAGTGGGATATTAACTTTCCTTTTCTCTTACCAGACTAGATTACAGCAAATGTCTCTCAATTGTCCCGCACAAGAGAAAGAAAGCATTAATCAAAGTTAATCTTTGTGCTAATCTTAAAATTAGTTTGTAATAAGGAATTTCTCTGTTTTAAGGGATTTCTCTCTGTATATATTGTTTTCATGAGCATGGGGGGTTTAGAACTAGGATCAGAACTGGACTTTGGAGAAATTTGAATATTGATACCACTTTTGCAGTCGGTTCACTCCTGTAACTGGCTAAGACAAAATCCTTAATGTGAAACTCTATTCTCCATCTTTGCATTATTGGCCTATTTGGCTCTGTCTGGATTTGTTCCTTTGGCTCTCTCTGGTTTTTACCAATACTCACCCTCCCTTCCGGCCCCATACAAACTAACTTGTTTCTTTATAGTCTCAGGTATTTTACTTTTGCCACTAATAAGAGTTCTGGGAATATCAAGTGTCTGTGAAACTTTGCTTAACCATATATAAAGCTCTTCTGTAGATGGCTGAAGTTAACGGACTTGTAGAGGAAGAGAAAAATCTACGGAATTTCTCTCACTCATGTGTGTGTCTTGATTTTGCTTGCTTCAGTAAGTAAATTTGTATAGACCTGATCCTGCAGTCCTGATTCTTGTGTAACTCCCGATGAAGTTGGTGTGACTCTTGCCTATATGAGGACTTCAGTATAAGGCCATAAATAAGTAAAGCTCATAATAATTAGGGGCTATAAGAAGAAAGGCATGATCTTCTGCCAAGTAAGAAATGGTAATTATTAGTGTAACATTGCCTTAACTACAAGAATCTGGCTTATTTCTTTGGGTGAAAGGGGAGGGTGAGAGAGAGAGAGAGAGAGAGAGAATGGGAAATCTGAATGTGGTTGGATTGGCCCAACTTCTGTGAAACATTTTCCAAAGCAATAACTCCATTGCCTATGGACATTAATGCGGCAGTACTTGCTGGTTTGGGGTTTAGGCAGTGCTATCTTGTTGCTGCACATCACCTACTTTGGGGTTTGATTTTACTCACCCTTCATAAACATGATCCCCAACATTGCTCTGAGTAGCTACACTTATGCTCATACCCATTTCCTATTATGCAGATTTGATGCTGCGGATAATGGGTTTGATGATACAGTTCCCTCAGATGTTGTTCTTCTTTTATACTCCTCCACCGGGTGGGCAGAGTGGGCCAAAGGGGTGCCCATTTTTCTGGGGCCCCCCAATTGGCCAGGGCCCTAGGCACGGGCCCAGTGGCTAATCCGCCACTGACTGTGACCCCCCTAAAATAATCTTGCAACCCCCCTGCAACTCCATTTTGGGTCAGGACCTCCAATTTCAGAAACAGTGATCTTCCCCCATGAAATCTGAATAGTATAAGGTAAAAGCACAGAAAAGGTCAGATTTCATGGTCTGTGACAAGTTTTTCATGGCTGTGAATTTGATAGGGCCCTAATTATATTCCTTAGTAAAATATTGCCTTAAAGGGGCTAATCAATCTGCTGCTTTGTGGATCATTTTAATCATTTCTGCACCTTCCTTTTATAGTGGTGCAGAAAGCTGGATCTTCATCCCTTTGGATGAACTTCTGTTACCATTATAGCAACTTGCAATTTTATACTTGGAATGGAATGCTTTGTGTTTGGTTTTGCATGAAAAGCAATATACTGGGGAGCAGTTATATTAAATGTGTGGTGAACTCTGCCTTTTTGTTCTCTTGAGTGAATTTAATGCTTGTATAAGCATTCAAATCAACAGCTCTGGAATTGAAGTTACCTATTTATCCATAGAATTGATACAGCATGGGCAGCAGCAAGCTTCCCCAAACCACCCCACGCTCTGCCTTTTTCTTTCAACCTTGGGACCGCCTCTAGGGAAGACAGGGTACATGACTTTCTATGCTAAGTCCATCCTTGGTCTCCTGGCTGAGTGTCAGTTGTGATGGTGGTTTTTGAGGATGATGTTGATACTTTTCCTTTGAGAACTGGTAATGATTTTCAGTCACTGTCCCCCAGAACTGTGTTTGAACTGGAGACAAAAGATGAACATGTTATCCAATTACCAGTTCCCTGAGCCATCCAGGGTTTGAGTTTCTCCTCTCCATTTTAACCACCTGATTAAATTGATGGAATTTACTGAACTGTGTCTCTTCAAGTTCCCAGGCTGGACACTTGTCATGAGATACAAGGCATCATTCCTGTCACCAGCAAATTTATCTTTAAAGCCCCAATCCCACTTCAGGCTCTGTCAGCATAGACCATTGTAGGCACAAAGGGTGCCAAGCTGACTGCAGTCCTTGTCAGTTTTCACTGCTCCTACCCAGAACACTGACCTGATTTTTGTCAGTTTCACAATCTTCCCAGGGTTTCATTCTGTTGACGCTCAAGAAAGCTCTTATCCTGCCTGCCTCCACTGCAGCTAGCTGCTCACAGGAGAGGGCCACATGAAAATAGAGGCTGTGAAAGTGCTAGATTAGCTAAGAACATAAGAACAGCTGTACTGGACCAAAGGTCCATCTAGCCCAGTATCCTGTCTTCCAACAATGGCCAGTGCCAGGGGCTTTGGAGGGAATGAACAGAACTGGTAATCATCAAGTAATCCATCTCCTGTCTCTCTAGCAGAGATATATCATGGCCTTCGTAGCAGCCAAAAAAGCTAATGGAAGGGGTAGAGTAGAAGGGGGTGGAAGGCAGGGAGAGAGGCAGAGAATTTTTTCCCCCTTCCAGCAGCTGGTGGAGGAGGCTTCATATGTATCAGAAGCTGTTGAGCGGGGCTCGGAGAGAGCACTCTTCTTGTTCTCTTAACACCCCCCCTTCCCCCGCCGCCAACCCTCTGAACTATGGGGGCAGGGAAGGTTTGGTTTTTCACCTGGGCATTGCCCCTGGCCAATAACTCCTTCCCTCCTCCCTTTCATCCTTTGTTTCAGTTGTTAGCTAGTAGTTTATTTTTGAGGATATTTAGTATCTGATAAAGTTTCCAAACTAAGCTACTACCTTAAGACCAAAACAATGAAGGGACATCAGTATCTAGGAGGCAATGCCCAGGTAAGTATGAGTAGGTGCGTGGACTGGTGTTGAGTGAGAGAGATTGATTTGATATGCTAGAAAAGAGAAGTACCGTTTTGAGAGACAGAGGACTTTTGTGGGAAAAGATAGGAATGAAAATGTTTAGAAGAGCCAATAGAGAACACAATAAAATAAGAGAGAGCCTAGGGAGTGGAGTAAAAGAGGAAACAGTGAAAACCACTCAGGAAAAGATGCATTATAATCTATTATAGGAAAAAGTCGCTAAAAAGCCAGGATGGGAAAGAAGTTATAACGCAAGAAAGAGAAAAATAGTAAGTTATATTTCTTGAAATGTATTAAAGAGAATGTTGACTGACAGCATGTTACATTTAAATAGAGTATATAAAAAGTATGCAACTCACTCCTTTCAATTTTAGGGACATGGTCTTTTGGGGAGCATGGCAGCATTGGTAATTTTCACCGGGCTGCAAGGCTAGTAGGTGTTGTGGTACCGTGGGAAAAACTACAGACCAGCACACCCTCCAGTTATTGGTTCCTTATGTTTATGGCCACTATTTTCATAATAGCTAATTAAAACTTAATTGCTTAGTATATAGAAATGATTGTTTTCCATTCCTGTTAAATGATATTAATATATTTAGGATTCTACTATATGGGAAAAACACATACTTCTTTCTCTCTGTAGGTGATACTTTTCCTCTCCTAAGATAATTAGCTGTTTCTAGGTCAGCAAGTAAAAAGGCTGAAATAAATTGTAGAATCCAGGATTCTATTTGTAATATGTTTTAACTACTCTGTCTTTGGCAAACTGAGGCCTCAATTTAGAAAAACATCTCTATTCAGGGAAGCACTTATGTGCTTAAATCCCATTGAGTCAATGAGACTTAAGCATCTGCTTAAATGCTGTCCTGAACAGAGATGAGCTTAAGAGCATATTTAAATGCTTTCCTAAATTGGAACCTGAAAGAAAAACACTGAGAATTCTACTTGATTCATTATAAAAGGTTAAAGGAAGCCCCCCCCCCCCACCACCACCACTGTAACCCACGCCTTAAAAGGCAAATTGTATTTGAAGATTGTAAGCCACGTTTTTTACCAAAGATAAAATGAGGGAATTGTATGGTATGTGTTCCTCACATCACCACTAAGCGTATATGCAAGTAAACAGCAAATTCTGCCTTCAGATATTCCAACACAACTCCTATAAACTTTAATGGACTTACAAATGTTTGTCTAAAGGGAGAATTTGATCCAGTGTTTTCATGCTCACCTCACTGTGTTGGACTAATAAAAGTCACCGTTAAATGACGGGCCTTATCCTGTGAAGTGCTGACTGCCTGCATCTTCCATTGACTTCAACAGGAGTTGAGGACACTCAGCATTTTCAAGATCAGGAGATGCTAAGACAGAAAAACAGTGACCTTCCAATGAATCTACGGTATTACTTAGTACTTGCTGTGCATTAAATGCCCTATAAAAGTAACCCAAATATTTGTGAAACATCATAATTACTACTATTTTGTTATAGCAAAATACAATTAATATTATTGGTTTTGGCTTAATGAAGCTTGCTGAAGTCTGTGCCAGAGGTAATTAACGAATGGTTCAAATGGCAGTCTGCAAGGCTTTGAAGATATCTGTGGGAAATAGGCTGTTCCGTTGTTCTTTACTACCATTATGTATTAGAAGTGACATTACTAAAAACAAGCTCGTCTCTCTGGTCCAGTAGACCAATTAAGGCATTCACATTTGTCATCCCACGACTGCACAACTGTTAGCACTACTTTTATTCTTATAATGGCTTCAGGGAAAGATCCATAATTTTATGTGAAATCTTTTGATATCTGTGCTTCAGGGGGGGAAATCTATAAGAAAAAGAATAAAATGCTGTCTGGGAGGAGTGAAGAGTAAAAACAGATTTTTTTTAAAAACGTTTGACAGGCAAAAAGGACAAATGTCATTTTCATGTGCTGCTTAGTCTGAGTAAGTTAAATTAAGGGCTGGTCTACATTGACATTTTACATTGGCATAGTTACATCCCTCAGGGGTGTAAAAAATCCTGAGAGACATAGCTATGCTAACTTAGCCCGGGTGTAGACATTGGTAGGTCAACAGAAGAATTCTTCCCTTGACCTAACTACTGCCTCTCCAGGAGGTAGATTAACTACAACAATGGGAAAACCCCCTCCCACCTCTGTAGTGATTGTCTATACTGAAGTGGTGCAGCTGCCATTGTGTCACGGTAGTAGTTTACGTGTAGACATACCCCGAGGCTATGTCTACATGGCAGTGCAGGCTTTGGGGGGTGTGAATTGCAGGGCATACCAAAATGGTACACTCTAACTGCCCCATGTGGACACTGCTGGAGCGAACTGAAAAGCAGCCAGTTCATGTTAACATAGACTACATTATCACATGTAGGTACTTCTTAGTTCATGCCAACGGAGTCTACATGGGTAGTTAGAATGAAACATTTTGGTGCACTCTGCAGTTCACAGCCCCGTAGACTGCACTATGGCTTAGGGTAGACAAGCCCTAAGTAAAGAGGATTAGATGTGGTCAAAAATGCCTGCTGTAATAACAAAATAAGTTGATTTTTGCAGTTCTTCATGATTTCTGATAAACTTAAAGGGTCAAATTCTGACCCTTTAAGTCAGTCTTACTCAGTCTTTTGCCTGACTAAGGGCTTAAGGATTTAGCTCATGCATAGTCCTAGATGTGAAGGCCTTTACTTAGTCACAGATCCCATAAAAAAAAGAATTTTTCCACCACAAATCTCATCTAGCAAATATACATTTATATTTAAGCATTTAAGAATCAGACAGCAAAAGCAAGATGTTTAGTAATTGCTTTAAATTATTTTGTTTTAATATTTACAAAAAATACTTCTATAACAAACAAGTTTTAGGATAAATTATTCAAAAGTGCTTAAGTCCCATTTTCAAAAGTGAATTTTAAGCTCCTAGGTGGCTGTCACATTTGAAAATAGAACTTAGGATGCTAGGTCACTTGGGGTATGTCTATACTGCAGTTACAGGTGTGACTGTAGCTCAGGTAGACATACCTGAGATCGCTTTAATCTAGCTCGCTCAGGTACCAGAGCAGTGAAGCCATGGCAGAGTGGGCTGGACAAATCTGCCAGGAACTCTGGGTAAATATTCATAAGACTAGACCACATTGAAGCATGCATTGCTACAGCTCCACTGCTCAGGCTAGATAGATGAAAGTTAGCTTGGGTATATCTACTTGAGCTGCAATCATTCCCACTATGTGATTGCAGTATAGATATACCCTTAGGCACTTTTGAAATGTTATCTATACATGCATTTTGTGCTATCCTTGTTTAATTAGGCACTGCTGTCACATACATTATAGTCTTAGGGTCTGATGCAACTAACAAACCAAGGACCCCTAATGAATGCAATGGGAGCTGGATTGGACATACATAAAAATGGTATTGTAAAGCATTTGGGGGGTATATAGCACTTGCTCCATGCTATTTGTGGTAAGCAGTGCAGCCAGAGCCATAATTAGGCTAGAAGAAGCATAAACAAAATAATTGGAGTGTTACAGAAGAATCTTTTACAAGCTTCAAGATATGAGTATACACAGTACAGAAGCTGCCCTGCAATATGGTTGTCATTGCCATTTCTTCTTGCAAAAATATTAGTATAATTATTTGACAGCTAAAGAGAAAACAGGTTTTATTTTAACTTGCTTTCCATTTTCAGAAGGTCAGCACTCCTGATAGGTACAGTAAATTGTTACTTTTTGTGATGAAAATATCAGCTGTTAATGTGTGAGCCAAAAGGAGCTACGCAATGGCGTTTTGTTGTTGTTTTTTCAGGCATGTAGCTGCGATTGTTAGGTTAAGATAAATAGCAGGCCTGTGTTGTATAACATGTAGTTGAGGGCATAAGGCAATGATGTAAAATGGAAACAAGCTAATTGCAGTAAATTATGGAAATTGTTAAGCACATAACACTTTAATTGCTAAAAGTGGGCTTCTTCTGTAGAGTTACCTTTGTTTAGGTTTCAGTAGGGATGTTAAAGAAACAGGTTCTGTCACTGCAATTGAATTACTGTTTTTAGAAAATATTTGAGGTATAATTCATTTCTATTAAAGGAAAAGCAGTACAATTAATGTTACGTAGTGGGCTTGGGGGAGGTTGTTATTGTTTGATTGTTTTTGTTTTTTGTTCTGAGGGTTTGCATATATTAAAACTTTGTTAGAAACAAAAACAATAAACAAAATAGCAAGGAGCATGTCTTTAGCTATCATTTGGAGATACCCTTTTAGACAAAGTTAATGCTTTAGCTGGTACATGGATGTTTGTTTCTTTGATTATTCTCTGTACCCAGGTGTGTCAAGAATCTTGTAATACTCAGTAGTGTAATGACAGCTAAGTGTGCTTTGTTTAAATTTATACTTGCAAATTTCAAGTGTGGGAAAAGTATAACACTTTTGTTTAGTTTGTTAGATAACTGTAAGACTTGCATGGACAGACAGTGTTGCATGGTTGTTATAACCTAGCCCACTACCACTCTGAACAGTCACCAGTTGGTTAATGCTCTCTTGTGCAGTGTTTCTCCCTATTCCCTTTTGGACTTGAGCACCCTTTTACTGTGTTGTGGCCAATTGTTCTATTGCTAAATGTGGAACCTGTGTCAGGTAATGTGACTGGGAAATAGAACCAGTCTTTAATTGAATGGTGTGTCTAGTGAGCCAGAAATATACCCCGAACTTAAATAAGCAATTAGGGATTAAAAAAAAAAAACATTTTAACTCCTGTTTCCCCTTAGTCTCCTCTGCCTCAAATATCAAGGAACTGTTCAGGCCTCTGATGCTAGCCATGTTTAGAACTTGCTCAGAATAAACACACTGCACAATTCTCCAGGCAGATTACCTGAAAAGCCCTGTGTAAAGGCCACATGAATCATTCATGCTGTAACTAGGGCCTGAAAGATTTAATGTGGCAAGAACACTGTAGATTTGATTGCATTGAAAATTAATTTTGCAGGCTATTAAGTCTGCCTGGGCAAACAGTTATTCTCTTGTCGTCTTTGGGCCAAAGTCAATAGAGTTTAAGGCTGAATTCAACCCTCTGTGTTTCGAGCTAGATGTTAATCTTTTATATGATCAATCAGAAAGAAAAGTCTATTACTGATTAAGGCTAAGGATATGTTTTTCTGTCTTTTGACTGGCTTTTATTTCAAAGGTGATTTTTTTTAAGTAGTTGAAATATGTAAAAGAAGGGGAATAAAAACTGAGTCTAGTCCTATGTGTGCTCTGCGTAGAGGATTCTAACTGAAGAGCTGGGTGCTCAGTGTTCAAATTTTCAGTGGATCAGTATCCGTGATAATTTTACAAGATTGTTTATCTTTTTCATAGTGCTGGGTCTGCTTCAGTCATTGCTTTAAATATTTTAAGAATGTATTGGAATGGATAATTCTTAAAGCCCAACTGCTACAGAACACACACTGTTATGAAGCAATTATACGTTGTCTGGAGACTGGGGATTTCCGTATTAACTACTAAATAAATACTGTATGTTTAGTTTAAACATATTCTGGGTCAGGCAGACTTAGGGTGACCAGATGTCCCGATTTTATAGGAACAGTCCCAATTTTTGGGTCTTTTTCTTATATAGGCTCCTATTACCCCCCACCCCTTGTCCCAATTTTTCACACTTGCTGTCTGGTCACCCTCTGTCAGTGGCCTCACCAAATCTTTTTTTTAATATGTACTCAGTAGGTGTTTTCACATATTTAGCTGTTTTATGACTTAACCCTGCCTTCCTTGTGCATTTGGTTCAGTGGAATTTAGGAGCATGCAAGAAATTCAGGAATAGGGCCTTAGTGGCAAACTGTGAGGGAAATTTAAAAAAAAAAAATCCAAGGTACCCAGGTGGTTACACAAAATTTCAACTGCTTGTATGGCTGTGCAGTTAGATTGTGCGCTGACAGACAGGTAAAACTTTGACAATTATTAGCAGTGTTGCTGTTTGTTCCTGCTCCATTTCCCATTCAGACTCACTCTTGGGGCTTAATTCTGCAGTTGTTGAGCACTCCTGTGAGGAAGAGCATAGGTTCTCACACTCTTTGAAGTCACTGACTGCTGAGAACACTCAGCAGCTTGCAGACAGAGCTCCTACTGATAAACCATTTCTCATCTTCACCTTGGAATTCCCATTCACCCGCCCTAACCTGTTCGTAACTTGACACAATCCTTCAGAAAATGCAGGGAATTTAGAAAGTAACCCCCCAAAAATCCCCCTCATATGCTCAAATATTTATTCATAAAAATGTATAGGGCCTGATTCTGATCTCTCTAACATTGATGTAATTCCATTGACTTCCTTCCACATAGTTACTCCTGATATACCTTGGTGTAGGAAGATCAAGCTCAGGATTACAGAGCTTGATTTAACATCAAGAGTGTGCCAATTCCATCAGATAATGCAGAAGATCTATGGCGGGAAATCAGCAGTCATCCAGTAAATAATTGTTGGGAGCTATTGTGTGGCAAATTTATTATGGCTTAGATCCAATTCTCATTGACTTTAGCAGGACTGATTTTGGTCCCAATCTGTTTGGTAAATGCAGATGTTATTTTAAAGTTGTTCTTCAACTTTAAATTCAGAATTAGAGTTTCTTTGATATTCACTCTGCTAAACCCTTCCTAATTCTTTGCATCAAAGTCAATGGGAGTCTGCCTGAGTTAGAGCTTAGTACAGGACTGAGGGCCAGATGTTTAATAGATATTTAGGCACTTAAAGATGGAGATAGGTGCTTAGTGGGATTTTCAAAAGTGTATTCAAAAATCTGACCTTGAGTCCTGAACCTACTGAAGCCAGTAACAAAAATACCATTAGAAGTAACATCAGATCCTGGGCCAGGACTTCAGGATCCCCCCTTAAATAGCAGGAGTCTTAATCAGAGCTGTACAAAATGACTACTTTTATTTTTGTGAGTATTCAGGTGTTCAGGGTGAAGAAGACATTGCTATTTCTGCCAGCAAACTTCATGGTGGAAGTTTATAAGGTCACAGACTCTTTGCTTTTGCAAAGCAAACAAGTTTTTCTAGAAGAATAAATCTCCTCTGCCACACACTATCCAGGGAAAACTCCAATTTGTTTTTGCCAAAATAAATGAAACATCTGTGGAATGATTTTTTTTAACAAATCCATTAAATTTAAATTTTCTCTTTTTGGCTCATCTCTAATAAGCAGAAACAGGTGAATATTATTGTCTAATTTTAGCTGACTCAAACATCATGGGTTCAGAAGCTTGACTCAGACATTGAGTTTATATTCACAGAGAATGTGAAATAAGGATAAATTGTGAATACTCCATAAAATTCCGGTGAATTACTGACTGCAAGTACAACTGCACTACAGCTAGGACTTCAAAGTGATGAATATCAAATGAATGAAGGCAGATTTTCCACTTATTACAGAGTGCTGGTATGTATATGTAATCATACCAGTACTCCATCTTGCCTTTGTTTTGAAAAGATTTTCCAGAAGCTAGGAGCACCTTGAACAAACTCTCCCTGCACTGCTGTGCCAATGATTCTTGTTTTCATTACTGGAGATAGAAGAACAGTTTAACTTTATAGGAAACTAAGGGAGAAATGTGCATAAAGCTTACTTAAAGGTGAGCCATGGGGAACAATAAGTATGAAAACTCATAGCTCACAATAGAGGAAATGGGCTAATCTTGTTTTCATAACAAATATATGAAGTCCAGCACTTTATATAAAAAATTGAGTGCATTTCTAAATAATTGTGATGGGTGTACAAAAGTCCTTATTGGCTTAGGGTGGGAAGAGATTAATGGTCTGTTAAGAGACAGATTTAAATCTTCCTGTTTCCACAATATTGGCCAGAAGTGTCAAACCGATGGTATTGTAGTTCAGGAAGAAGAGGACATAAGGGGGAGGAGGGAAGTTTATACCAAGGCTTGAGGCTTAGGGTATGTGTACACTTTGAATTGAAGGTGTAAATCCAGCTCAAGGAGACATTGCCTGCTCTAGCTCTGATTGAGCCGGCATGCTAAAAATAGAAGTGTAGCCATGGGGGCCTGAGCAGTGGGAGGGGTTTGGTGCTCCAAGTGTGTCTCAGAGAGGATTGTACTGGGGTGGCTATTCCCTCTCGCTGCTCATGCCACCACTAGCTCAATCAGAGCTAGCACGGGTATGTCTCCTTGAACTGGAAATTTACACCTTCCAACTCTAGTGAAGACATACCCTTGGTGAAGCAAGGATCTTCCC
Organism: Emys orbicularis; assembly: GCF_028017835.1. Classification (NCBI taxonomy): domain Eukaryota; kingdom Metazoa; phylum Chordata; order Testudines; family Emydidae; genus Emys; species Emys orbicularis. The sequence goes on along the minus strand of NC_088688.1, from coordinate 96,513,896 downwards.
TGGGGAAGACATTGACTATGCAGTGGGTGTGAGCAACTGACCCATCACTCTCTAAGAAAAGAGAAGACTTGGATAAAAAGTAGATAGAAGTTGGGAAATAGATAGTTTTCCCTCTGGAACTGACCCCTCCCATCCCTGACTGAGGTGAGCATACTTTTTTGTGGAACATTGTGCTTGCTTGCTCTGCGTAAACAGGATTTCCCCCCTAAAACCACCCACAGGCATGTTTAGTGACCTGACTCTTGCACAGTAGCCAAAGTGGGTATTTTTCAGATTGTGAAATTAGAACACCCTTAAGAAGTGTGTGTGTGTGTGTGTGTGTGTGTGTGTGTAGACTGTTTTACACACATGCGTGAACATATGTATACGTGTGCATGTATTACATCACTGTTTGCGTTACTCAAAAACTCTAATAACCAATGGATGGAACATATGTTGCTAGTTCCTTCTCAGAAGCCACTGTCCCATGGGAAGTTTCAATTCAGTTTTTGTGGTGATGAGCTTTAAAAACGTCAAAGTTTGTCTGATTGCTGCTGCGACTGCTTTTTCTTATTTTTAAGACTTCATCTCGGCGAGCTGGAATTTTAATATTACTGTGTGGTTCATGGCCAAAGCTTTAGGAGTTCATTAAAAATATAAACTGAATGCAAATTATTCTCATTACAAGTGATACATACAGAATAACAGGTTTCCTAGGTACATTTCTTTATGTAAAATACCTTTTTCCCTCCCCAGACTTTATACTTTCCTACAGCACTTGAAAGGCTATTTGAGTTGAAGTCTCTGAGCCACTAACAAGGAAGCTTTGGAGGGAATTGCAGTAACAATCTGAATCAGAAGTTCAAAAATGTGTTTAGATATTTTTTTTAAAAAAAATTCTCCTTCCAGTAATCTTACCTCATTTTTATTCCACATTGAAGTTATATCACTCACATTTTTTTTTAAAGCAAATGGTTTGCATTTTATAGCCAAACATTCTGAACATAGTGTAACACACAGTGTCATGTCCCTCTCTAGGGATAGGTCCACATAGAGGATAAGATTCTACTTTTACCAGTTGACGATGAGAAACCCGGGACACCTTTCTATGTTTTACTGCAGTTAATAGGTACAAAGTCTATAAAGTGTTGGTCAGATCCCCGGACCGCTGGTGAATTCCCCCAGTATAGGAAAATCCCCAGGTAACAAAGCCAGCCATGCCAGAGGTATGGCTGGGAGAGAGGAGATGTGTTTAGAGTGCTGCAGTGCTCCCGTCAGCCTCACTCATTGCAATATCCTATTCATTGAGGATTCCCAAGGCACACTCCCAGCCCACTATGTATCCACCCCTCTGCATTGCTGCACATACGGTAATGCAGAATACATCTTCACAGTATGCAGCAGGCAGATACACCTGCACAGCAGAACCACAGTTCCGTTGCCTGCAGGGAGAGAATTGCCCTTTAATGAACTTTTAATGGTACAACTAATGCTTCATGTAGAAAAGGAATCTGTCTGTGCATGTGTGTGAGAGAGAGAGAGAGATGCCTGTGGTTTCTCTGTACTGCACTTTTGAGTTTGGTAGGCGTTCTTCCTGTGTGCGGACACAGCATCTATTTTGTTACCAGACTACAGCAGCCTGTATAGAAAAGATAGTGGTTTCTCTTGGACACTTAAATTCATTTTTGTTGGTATTTTCCTTTATCTAACATAAGCCTGATAAAGAATATGATTGCTCTCTTTAATGTGGGGGGAAATAGAAGAATCCTCAAAGTTTATACCAATTGTCAGTTACAGCAAAAAATAAAAAAATAAAATAAAAAAGATGATGTGATAGTCTCCCTATCCTTTTTCTTTTTTTTTTTAAAGATTTGAATCTTAAATTCTTTTCCTTAAGAATATTAGTAGACTTTATGCAACAATGAGGCGAAACATTTTGTTTTCTTGCAAATGACCTTTAGGTAATCTAAAACATGCTATGTTCTGTTTTTATAGTACAGGATAGCTATTAGATTAGGGTTTAATGAGTGAGAAATCAGTGGTAAAACTGCCATTGACTTGGTTAGAGCTAGGATTTCATCCTAGGCTTCTGTAACATACAGTAATATAGCATCCCACCTACAGCAGAATTACCATTTTTAAACCTATTTTAAATCATGTACAGACCACTTGAAAAAATGTTAAAAATACTTTCTGATGAGAGTGAACAATACATTGAGCACAATTATTAATCATACAAATAGCAAGGTATTCCTGGTAGTGAACTTCAGCTATTCTATTTAAAAGCTAAACCTGTTGTAGGGGTGCCATTAAGGACAGCTTAGTATCAAAGTTTATTGAAACATATGAACGACTGTAAGATAGAAAATTTCTGGAAATATTGACACCATGAGCACTATAGTAATGTCACCCCTTAGTAACCCAGTGGGGAAAAGTAATTACTTTGTTCAACCATTATTTTCTGTGAGAGAGCAACAAATCAACTAATCCACTTCACTGAACAGTACTTAACGAAGCTCAGACGCTTCAATTAACCACAGTTTATTAAAAGTACTAATCTGTATTAAATGAAATCCTTCAAGAAATCATATTGAAACAATGCGTAAGTAATAATCAGCAAGTCCTGATACAGGAGCCTGCTGTGGCAGGTAGCTGGAATGCACTGTATAATCAAATTCCACAAGATTTAAACCAAACAAAAATCAGAAAAGGCCCAAGCCTTTTAAGTACCAACTTTGTTTTCCATAGCTAAATTCTTATACCTAGCATATTGAAAATTATATATTTTTAAAAATGCAATTAAAATCAGTATTAGAAACTCAAGTCAAAACAAGAAAGTAAATTAAAACTGCTTAAATACCCCCACTATGAATGACCTCCATCATACCACTTTGATCTCTTGGGTTGCTTTTCATGTTTCTATCGCATTGATATTCACTTTATCCAGAAGTTGTAATAAGCAGTGCATGGTTAATTCCTTTCAGAACCATCTGTCACATGGGAAACTTCAATTTACTTACAGTGCAAAGATCTCCAAAGACTTTAAACAAAGTCTAGTGCAAGAAAGATAGGGTATAAAATGAACTTTAGTTAAGCAACTGCATAACTGATTACCCATTCCAACTTTTTTAGGGTTCTTTTAATTTCGACTGCTTAACTAAAATAAAAGGACTCAAGATGAATTTGGTTTTATAGAGCTTTATTCAATATCCTTAACAGAAGCTAATGATATAGGATATAAGAAGGCAAAAATGGTATTGGACTAAGATTTGGCTAAAACTAACTAGAAAATTGGTCAATACAACCATTCAGGTTTTCAGAATCAAATCACATAACCACAATAGTAATTGAGGATAAGAGTTATTTTCTTGGGAAGGTGTCTTTGATTAGATTTTTGACCAAGTCCCTCAGAATAGGGCCTCACTTGTGCCAATTAGTTATCAGCTCCTGTAGTCCTGTGTTAACACACAGAGGAAAAACAATCCAAAACTGGTTCACAAGAAAATCTGGACAGTTACGTGCCAATTCACCTATGTCTCCTTCCCAATAGCTCTATAGTAGTCAACCCTTATCTGTTTCCTATTGAATGATATTAGCCCCAGGATTTGGCTGACACTTCTAAAGTCTAACAAACTCCTACATTTATGACAGATTGTACAGACTAGGTGCAGTTCAAAAAGCTGGCACACTTTTATGTCTGTCTACACCTAGAATGATCTGTAATGTCTTGTTTGAAACCTGTTAGAAAACAAAGATCCACTGTAACTCTGACAACCTTTAGAACACATTCACAAGCATATACACTTCCTTACTAATTAGATACTCTGTTTCAGAAAGTGGTCAACTGACTGATTTGGGTCGGTGGTTTGCCATCCAAGCGAAAGTCTGTGTGTTACTTATTAACAGATCTTTGCTAAGCCATCAGCTTTCAGCTCAGTTATGATTCACAGCAGGAGTTGACACTGCAAACGCAGGTGGAGCGAAGGACAGACATGACTGTATGCAGTGTTGTTGCAGCCTTGTCAGTCCCAGGTTATTAGAAAGGTAAAGTGAGTGAGGTAATATCTTCTATTGGACCAGTGTATACCACTGCAGGCCTCTACATGGTAAAAAGGCCACCCATAGCAGCACATGGCACCCCCAACCTCTCAAAGTGCCCAGAGCCAGCCAGCAGATTCCTATCAGTGAGCAGATTGGCTGGCGACAAGGTGCCACTCAGAACAGAGCTCGGGATCTGCCATCCTTGGGTGGAACCCCTGCCACTTGACGCTTGCCCTCCCCTGGGTTTGAATTCTCCGTTAGTCCTTTCTCCTATAAACTCCCAGTTTATAGTGGTCTTGCGAATCACCCAATGAGTGTGTTGCCACTGTGTGATAATCTATTGTTGTCTAAGGCAGCCTCAATTTGCAATATTTGCAAAGTTGGCTAGATCATTGGGCTTAACCGGTAGTGATCAATGGCTCCATGTCTAGTTGGCAGCCGGTATCAAGCGGAGTGCCCCAAGGGTCGGTCCTGGGGACAGTTTTTGTTCAATATCTTCATTAATGATCTGGATGATGGCGTGGACTGCACTCTCAGCAAGTTTGCAAATGACACTAAACTGGGAGGAGTGGTAGATAAGCTGGAGGGTAGGGATAGGATACAGAGGGACCTAGACAAATTAGAGGATTGGGCCAAAAGAAATCTGATGATGTTCAACAAGGACAAGTTCAGAGTCCTGCACTTAGGACGGAAGAATCCCATGCACTGCTACAGACTAGGGACCGAATGGCTAGGCAGCAGTTCTGCAGAAAAGGACCTAGGGGTTACAGTGGACGAGAAGCTGGATATGGGTCGACAGTGGGCCCTTGTTGCGAAGAAGGCTAACGGCATGTTGGGCTGTATAAGTAGGGGCATTGCCAGCAGATCGAGGGACATGATCATTCCTCTCTATTCAACTTTGGTGAGGCCTCATCTGGAGTACTGTGTCCAGTTTTGGGCCCCACACTACAAGAAGGATGTGGAAAAATTGGAAAGAGTCCAGTGGAGGGCAACTAAAATGATTAGGGAGCTGGAGCACATGACTTATGAGGAGAGGCTGAGGGAACTGGGATTGTTTAGTCTGCAGAAGAGAAGAATGAGGGGGGATTTGATAGCTGCTTTCAACTACCTGAAAGAGGGTTCCAAAGAGGATGGATCTAAACTGTTCTCAGTGGTAGCAGATGACCGAACAAGGAGGAATGGTCTCAAGTTGCAGTCAGGGAGGTTTAGGTTGGATATTAGGAAAAACTTTTTCACTAGGAGGGTGGTGAAGCACTGGAATGGGTTACCTAGGGAGGTAGTGGAATCTCCTTCCTTAGAGGTTTTTAAGGTCAGGCTTGACAAAGCCCTGGCTGGGATGATTTAGTTGGGGATTGGTCCTGCTTTGAGCAGGGGGTTGGACTAGATGACCTCCTGAGGTCCCTTCCAACCCTGATATTCTATGATTCTATGATTTTTATTGATATATTTTAGACATCTCTAGGGTTTCCTCTAATTCACTCAAGTTTCCAGTTTACGCCTCCTACCTTGGTGCTCTCCATCACCCCATATCATGGATGTTTTGAATTATTTCATTTCAGGAGTTTACACTGCTATGAAGCCATACCACAGAGGTATTATTTTCTTCCACAGTGCTACAATGGTGACACTGCTATTTACACTCTCACTAGCTTGATAAGAGCTAGCACAAGTATGTGCACTCTGACAGGGAATCATACCCCTAACTTATGTAGATATAGCCTTAGTGAAACAGGCTACTTCCGTAGAGCTGGGTGGGAAATGGTTATTCACATTCCCTGTAAATTTTTGAGATTTAAAAAATATTTCCCATCCCAAATAGGGACAAAAAGTCAATCTTGAAAATATTCATGAACCAAAAATCTGAAGGAAAAAAAAAATTCAGAACTGTTTTCCTTTTTTGTTTTTAAGTTTAAAAAAAAAAAACGTTAAAAATTACTCTTTCCCGTGAGAAATTTTGGTTTCAGCAACTGCCATTTTCAACCAAAAAACATTTCATCAAAGGATTCTTGACCACTTCAGATGATTACAGCATCCAATCTTACTAATTCTCTTCTCCGTACTACTATGGCATACCTGTATCTCAAGATCAAGGCCAATTCCTTGTTTAAGACAATTTGGATAGAAAAAAGATTAACAAAAATTAAAGATATAATGCAAGATGATAGACTGACCTGCTTCGATTACATGTGTAACAAATACTGCTGTCTTCACAGTTCCTTCTTTCAGCAGCCATGCTCAAGGATTCATGCAAGGATAGGGGACGCTTGGTCTGTTTCGACTCTGTCACCTTTAGACCAATATGCTAAGAAATAAGGAAACAAAAAGTCACTTTGTAGGAATTACTTATAGGTGGCTTAATGCTTTGCATTATCCTCTCAATCTGAGTCTCAAAGGAAAATGGGAAGAACTCAGTCCTTTCTATCACAACAGAAACCTGGGAAGATATCTGGCTTAATGTGAAAGATACTTCAAGTTCTTTATCCTTGTGATTTCCTCCAGAACAAGATATTGAACAGATATTACTGGACTCCAGAACATTTGTTTCTGAGGCTAGATTGACAACACACAGTGAATGTTGGCGATCCAAACAGCCACATGCCAACCTTTCACACGTCTTCCATATCTGTCAAAAATGGCATGTGTTCTGGAACACTGTATTCCGTGCTCTCTCAAAAATTTGAAGTGTTGCTATCTTTCCTTCTGCAAGCTTGTGTGTTTTAGGGGTGCTGGATTAGTTAGTATTATCAGTTAACATTAAGAAGAGGCAAAAGTTGAGGAAATGGAAATCTGCAATTCCTGCCTCATACACAGACTGGCTTAGTGAGCTATCTTACAACTGCATTAATGGAAAAATCTACTCTAATAGAAACACTTGGGGAAAATATGAGGATGTCTGGTCACACATGCAACTATTGCATGCTTTTGCAGTTTAGTATATATTCGTACCCGATACTCATAGGTTATGTTTTCACTTATCTATCTATGTAGTCACTTTAATAATTGATGCCCTATATGATCTCTCTGGGTTCAGGGTTTTGTTTGTTTTTTGTTTTGTTTTGTTCCAGGTTTTACAAATAATGAGCATTGAATTTTGTTGTTTATATAGTATTTCCATCTTGTGCATGTATTTATATATGTTGTTTATATTTTATATAAAAACAATAAAAATAAAGTTAAAAGAAATCTTGGCCAGCTCTAGCTTCAGTCTTTTGTCCTGTATTGTGACTCATAGCTAGGGTGACCAGATGTCCCGATTTTATAGAGACTGTCTCGATTTTTGGGTCTTTTTCTTATATAGGCTCCTATTACCCCCGCACTCCCGTTCTAATTTTTCACATTTGCTGTCTGGTCAGCCTACTCATAGAACATAGGAGCATATAGCTCTAAGACATGAAAGCACATGTGACTATTTTGCCACAGATATTTCCAGTGTTAGGCCTCAATCCTGCAGGCTGCTCCAGTCAGGCAGACCCTCTGAAGTCAATGGGCTCCATAAGGGGCAGAGGGTCACCCCTGCAGACCAGCTTGCAGGGTCTGAGCCTTGTTGATAGCTATCTGTGTAGGTTGATGGTAGCGTAGACTCTGTTAAGTTGTAAATCTAGTATTAATTCAAAAAGTAAAAATAAGTAAAGTCTACCATGTGAGCTGAAAGAGGGACTTCACTAGGTTAGTCAACACAGATCTTATTCATGTAGCTATTACTGTGTAAAGCTGAATCCTTAAAATAAAAATACACAAGAGGAGCCAAAAAATTAAATAGATTCTTTTTTTCAGTGTATATATAACTGAGAGTCCTGCTGATTTTTTAAATATTAATACATTAAATTGCATATAAATTGAGATTTCAGAATGGTACTGCTAACACAAGATAATAACATTAATATTTTACATTAGTTTTATTTCATACTATTTTATTGTTTGAGCTTCAACAGTTTGACATGTTCAGTTGTATGAACATGGAATTGGTTTAAAGGCCTCATGGTCAAGATAATAGTCAACAATTTTTAATTCAGTATCTGTAAATTGAAACTTTCATTCTGGATCAAATGAGGACAAGTGAGCACAGCTATTTATTTTTTCCAGTGATTTTATTTTTATTTCTCTTGCTATGTGCTTTAATGAGTTTGTTGTCTCCAAATTTCCCCTTCTGCTTTGACGCTACTGTAAAGTTTTATTTATGAACTCAGAATTTGTCTATTTTTATATTAAAAATTATTTCATTCCAGAATAAGGCCCTAATTGAAGAAAACATGCTTAACTTTAAACATATACTTAGGTCACATTAACTTCAGTTGGAATTAAGCATGTGCTTAAGTGCTTTCCTGAATCGGGACCTAGCATAGAGGAGCAAATGGGGTATAGAGTAATGAAATCTTGTTAGCAAATATTAACAAAAGTAATAAATGCCATTATTAAAATTATATTAAATAAAAACGTGTGATGAGAATCACACTTCTGTCCCAACTTTTTGTCTAAAAGGGAAAGGATGCAAAAAAGCTGAATGATTCAAGGATACATGCACTCTTCTATAATGTGAAAGATATGGTATATGTAGATGTAAGTTTAAGTAAGCTCCAGTACTGTGGATTTCCCTATATGAAAATTCCTCTCTTTAAGGGAACACTGTTAAGCTTTTTGGATTCCAAATTTTGACCCTTTTCTTTTTGACATTTATGAAGGACCTTTTGTCAAAGTCAATGTAATTTTTAAAATGTATGTGAAATAGATGGATCAATGAAGATTTTTGAAAACCAGAATTAACACATTAATGTATCATTGCCAGGAGGAACAAAGTAATAGTAAACAACCGGTATGTAATAAATAACTGAAGGCATACACTGGATGGAAAATATTTCCGTAAGAAAACAGATTTCAATTTCAGGCTCCCAGGATGTGATTATGATTCCAACCAATAGTCAGTCAACAAAATATTTTATAAATGTATATTCCTTAGCAGCAGAAACTCTCCCCCCCCCCTGCTTTGTAAACCTGTCTTTTGCGTTTTATCCTGACAGACATAAGCATGAAATAGAATTCAAATCAAACAGGAAAAATTGCTAATTTATAAATACACTACTAATATTCAAAAGATGAATTTATGTAGTGATGATTAAGCGGGGGCAGGAGGGAAGGTGCTTGCAAAAATATTTTTTATCTGGACCTATTCCAAGAACATCTGAATTACATAATGCCCTAATTATTTATTTGAAAAAAAAAGTTTCTAAAAATAGAAAGACACAGATTCAGTGTAAGTTCTAATTGGGACATTGTGTCCACCATTTACAAACACAGAATTGCTGAACCATAACAGTATTAAATGTGGCACTTGGATCACTACACAATTAGACATGCTTCCCACATGACAATACTGTACCTGCAAAGCATAAGGAAAGTGCATAAAAGCAGTTTGTACTATTCTCAAAATCCAAATCAAGTTTCATCTGGACAGTTGCAAATTACTCATCCACTTCAATTAATGTTAATGTTCATATTCTCTATACGTTTCTTCATCTATTTTGTTCACAGGTAGGCAAAAATACTGTAGTCACTAGCAAGAGATTATTTTTTAGAGGTTGATTTAAAAAAATTGTAATATCCAGATGAATTCAGTAGTAATGCTGTTAGTTATGGTTGTCACCACAGTTTTACTCTAAATCTTACTTGTTATGCATTTACTACAACACTTTAAAAAAAAAGTGCACCCAGCGGAAACTTGGTATGCAGATCCTCGCCCAAAAGTGATATTTTTTCTTTTGCAAATTATATATTAAAAAAATCAGATGTTAATAAAATGTATTAATTCCATTACAGCCTAATCTGTTCATTGTAAGAGAAAAGTAGCACCACAGTACCACTAACCATTCCTCTTAAATCTAGTTCCTCTTCCATCTCTTCTTATTGTAGCATAATTAGCCTATTGTCTGTCTAAAGCCTCTTCTGGTTTTTAAAGATCTCCTTCAACTTTGTTTGCTCTCATACACTTTGATTCAGAAAACACTTGTGATTGTGCTTAACTTTAATCACCTGCATAAATCCATCCCTATTCAGCAAAGTGTTTAAACCCCACTGAAGTCAACAGGAATTAAACACATGATGATGGATTTTGGGGAATAAGAATAGATTTAAGCATATGCTTAGAGTTAAGTATATGCTAAAGTGCTTTCCTGTATTGGTGCCAGCGTTAGGGTTTGTTCTCTCCAGGATACATCTTAAGTCCACCATCTTAATGAAATTGTATGGTTCTGCTCCATATATAATGGCTCACTTTGACAATATATGTGAAGCTTCTTTAGTTTTCTGCCAACATTTACAAGAGATGTTTCTGCTCACAAGAATGTTTGTTGAAATCTGGCTTGAGCAATCACTGCAGCATTATGTTCATTTATGTTAGCGCAAGATATAATATATTTTGGGTAAATATATTAAATTTTAAACATGGCTAACTTCATTCATGCTAACTCTTCAAGAAATGTCTTCATGATTTTTCCTTATCATGCTTTTGTTGTATGCACTATATAATAAAGGTGTCAAAACCTTGTGTATTTACAAAACAGAATAATGGCAGTCTTTGATATACTTAGGAATGGCAGCAGTGGTGATATTTCAAATTGTCCACAGCTCTGTGAGCCCTGCACTAATAGTCAAAATGTGGAGGGATAAAATGGAGGTTTATCAGCCTTAACTCTACTTTGTTTGAATTTAGTGTGTTAAAATAGACCTTTCACGTGAATTTTAAGTTTGCTTTTTGTTTGTGTGAATTATATTTAAAATATTTAAAGTGATGATAAAAACCATTGATATTCCTTTACTCTTAACACAAAGGGGAACAAAAATAATGAATGGTCCCAGTGTGAAGATTAGGAGGATGATTTGCTAATGTCAAAGGATGTTAGTTAGCTGCTAGAGCTATTTATGAATGGCTTCAGCATTTGAGAGTGAATTAAAGCTACAGTAGATCTTCCCTCCAGAACCATATATTCTGTTTTATAACATTACGTTTTATTTTTCTTTGAAGTTTAAAGATCTTTAATTTTTGTATTCTAATATGTCACTTGGGTATGAACCCTGGTAATACACGATTGATTGAATCTGTATGAAATCTATTGATAACAATGGCTAGGCAGGTGGCAAACTAAGACTATTGCCTATGATGCAAAGCATGCTTGTCTTACTGTTACCTCATTCTTCATCCCCCTTTATCCACCTTTGTCTGTTTCATGCATCTTATCATATGCCTACATTGTGAGCTCTGTGAGATAGAAGAGTGTCTTTTCTTTTGTTTGTGTTGCATTTAGTACAATGCTGCTTTGATCCTGATTTGGGTTCTTAGGCTTTACTCTAATACAAGGGCCAGATTTTCAAAAGAGCTCAGCTCCCATTTAGGCACCTAAAATTAAGTGGCCAGATTTTTTAGTTTTTACTGAGAACAGTTAAGAATGTTGGGTTCTGACCACTTCAGAAATCTGATCACTTCGTATGTGTCTATGTGGGAGCTGATCACTTTTGAAAATCCAGTCTCAATTGTGGCCACCACGTACTTTTGAAAATCTGGTCCCAAATAAATCATAATAGTAACTATAGATTACTCTTCTCATCAGTAAAACAACAAGGAGTTCTTGTGGTACTTTAGAGATTAACAAATTTATTTGGGCATAAGCTTTCGTGGACTAAATAAAACCCACTTCATCAGATGCATTGAGTGAAAAAAACAGTAAGCAGAATATATATTATAGCACATGAAAAGATGGGAGTGCCTTACCAAGTGGGGGGTCAGTGCTAACGAGACAATTCAATTAAGGTGGAAGTGGCCTATTCTCAACAGTTGACAAGAAGGGGTGAATACCAAGGGAGGGAAAATTACTTTTGCAGTGCTAATGAGGCCAATGCAATCAAGGTGGCCCATTTCCAACAGTTGACAAGAAGATGTGAGTATCAGCTTAGGGAAAATTACTTTTTGTAGTGACCCATCCACTCCCAGTCTTTATTCAGGCCTAATTTGATGGTGTCAAGTTTGCAAATTAATTCCAGTTCTGCAGTTTCTCGTTGGAGCCTTTTTTTGAAGTTTCTTTGTTGAAGAATTGCCACTTTTAAGTCTGTTATTGAGGGTCCAGGGAGATTGAAGTGTTCTCCTACTGGTTTTTGAATGTTACAATTCTTGATATCTGATTTGTGTCCATTTATTCTTGTGCGTAGAGACTGTCCGGTTTGGCCAATGTACATGGCAGTGGGGCATTGCTGGCACATGATGGCATATATCACTTTGGTAGATGTGCAGGTGAACAAGCCCCTGATGGTGTGGCTGATGTGGTTAGATCCTATGATGGTGTCCCTTGAATAGATACGCAGACAGAGTTGGCAACAGGATTTGTTGCAGGGATTGGTTCCTGGGTTAGTGTTTTTGTTGTGTGGTGTGTAGTTGCTGGTGAGTATTTGCTTCAGTTTGGGGGGCTGTCTGTAAGCAAGGACTGGCCTGTCTCCCAAGGTCTGTGAGAATGAGGGATCGTCCTTCAGGATAGGTTGTAGATCTTTGATGATGCGCTGGAGAGGTTTTAGTTGGGGGCTACAGGTGATGGCTAGTGGCGTTACTTTCTTTGTTGGGCCTGTCCTGTAGTACGTGACTTCTGGGTATCCTTCTGGCTCTGTCAGTCTGTTTCTTCACTTCACCAGGCGGGTATTGTAGTTTTAAGAATGCTTGATAGAGATCCTGTAGATATTTGTCTCTGTCTGAGGGATTGGAGCAAATGTGGTTGTATCTTAGAGCTTGGCTGTAGACAATGGATCACGTGATGTGGTCTGGATGAAAGCTGGAGGTATGTAGGTAAGTATAGTGGTCAGTAGTTTTCCGGTATAGGGTAGTGTTTATGTGACCATCGCTTATTTGCACTGTAGTGTCCAGGAAGTGGATCTCTTGTGTGGACTTGTCCAGGCTGAGGTTGATGGTGGGGTGGAAATTGTTGAAATCCTGGTGGAATTCCTCAAGGGTTTCTTTTCCATGGGTCCAGATGATGAAGATGTCATCAATGTAGTGCAAGCAGAGTAGGGGCGCTAGGGAAGTGTTGTTTTAAGTCAGCCATAAAAATGTTGGCATACTGTGGGGCCATGCGGGTACCCATAGCAGTCCCACTGACTTGAAAGTATAAATTGTCCCCAAATCTGAAATAGTTGTGGGCGAGGACAAAGTCACAAAGTTCAGCCACCAGCTTTGCCATGACATTATCGGAGATACTATTCAGAAGTCACCTAATAAAGGACAGGTCCAACAAATAAAGTAATTTTCCCTCTGCGGATACTCAGACCTTCTTGTCAACTGTTGGAAATGGGCCACCTTGACTGTAATGGCCTCGTTAGCACTGCCAAAGTAATTTTCCCTCCCTTGGTATTCACCCCTTCTTGTCAACGGTTGAGAATAGGCCACTTCCACCTTAATTGAATTGGCTCGTTTAGCACTGACCCAGCACTTGGTAAGGCAACTCCCATCTTTTCATGTGCTATAATATATATTCTGCTTACTGCTTTTTTTCACTCCATGCATCTGATGAAGTGGGTGTTAGCCCACAAAAGCTTATGCCCAAATAAATATGTTAGTCTCCAAGGTGCCATGAGAACTCCTCGTTGTTTCTGCTGATACAGACTAACACGGCTGCCAATCTGAAACCTGCTATCAATAGATGTTGCACATGCAGACTGAGACACTGTATGGTCCCCTACCTTACGTTTATACTTCTGACTATTATTCATTTGAATTCCTATCTGATCTACAATTTCTTCACATCAGTGGCATTTTAGATCATCAAATATGTATACAAATGGGCAGTGAAGTACTAAACTGTTTCTAATTACATTAAAATGATTATTGATAATGTCATAGTTCTTAGGGAGGAGGAGAGATGCCAAACTTTGTTTAATAAATCTAGCTGATGTTCTTCTCTAAAAATCTGTTTCTAAGAGCTTGTTCCTAGGAATACATTTTTAGATCTGCACGCTGGATTTACAGTATTCCTTCTAAAGCAGTGGTTTTCAACCTTTTTTCATTTGCAGACCCCTAAAAAACTTCGACTTGCAGTGTGGACCCCTTTTGAAATCTTAGACATAGTCTGCGGACCCCAAGGGGTCCGCGGGCCACAGGTTGAAAATCACTGTTCCAAAGGATATTTTTGAAGGATAATTCTGCCATAGGCACTTTTGGAGGAAAAGTGAAAAATAGATAGTTCTGCCAAAAATATACGAATTCGCTGGGGATAAGTCTGTCAGAGCTTCAGATTTTTCTCATGGTGGACGTTTTCTATCACTTCATATCATACAAGCCAGTAACTGGGGATGAGTATAGGAGAGGAACATAGGAATTGGTGCATTGTTTATTTGTATAGGGCCATAAATGTACAATGGAGATAGTTCAGGTAACTTGACTCATTCCCAAGCCTACCCAAAATAGACAATGATAGACATTGCAAAAGAAAAGGTGTCCGTTATGGCTGTAAGAGCCATTGACTTGGCGGGAGTGGCTGTGGAGTAGCACCATTCCACTGGAGGCATTCTGACTGTGGAGTGCAAATGACAGCAGATTGTCTTCTGTTGCAGTGCCAGGGGTGCACTGAAGAATGGTGCTTACAATTTCTTTTTGAATATGCAACTTCTCTCCATGTCAATGGCAGTCCAAGGAAGGTGCAAGCATGAAGGGGATGACGGATGAGGTCATGGCCCACCCTCTTTTGGAGCATATTTTCCCCCTGGCCTTGCACAAGGACAGAACGAGCACTGGGTTAGTGACTGCCCCCTGGTTCGGTGCTCAACGGGCTGAAAGCCTCTCCCGCCCAGCTCATTTGTACACCTGCTCAGAGGCAGCCATAGTCTGTGTCAAAATGTCCATTTCTGACCCTGTTTGTTGAGACACTTCCTAGTTATACCCATGTGATTTTAGCACTGTTCCTAATTTTCTCGAGCATAATACAGCAACTAATAGTACTGTATGCTCTTGTTATCCTGTGTACTGTTCCCTTCGCCAAACCTTTCTAGCATGAATATTTTTGCTAATATAATACATTTGGCTTACTGTTCACATGATTTTTGTTGCAAGTTCCACTCAGATAAAAGGTCATTTCATTTGTGCTGTCCTGGGAGCTTAGACTCTCAGAGCCTTGGCTTGAGCTGGGGCTTTCAGATTCCCAATTTTGCAGCAGGGAGCCTGGAAACACAGGAAGCTGTGGCATGGCAGGACTGCCATGGGACCACAGACCCTGGAAATCCGGGATCCCTGACCCCATGATAGTCCACGTAGTGGGACTGCCGTGGGCCTGGAAAGTCCCCTAAACTGCAGACTGTGGAAACCCCGAGTCCCCAGCAGCCTGCCAGGTAAGCTGGCAGGGAACCAAGAAGGTTTCCACTGGAAATCTTCCTGTGATTGGACAAAATTTCATCAAACCCAAACTGTTTTTATGAGATATTTTAGGTTTGTTGGAAAATTTCCAACCTCAGTCTGTACCTTCTGTTCTCAAAATTGTGGAGCCTTCTACTGGCCGGCTGTTGCAGCAAAGGGTAATATATTGTCCAGGAATCAGCTGGCAGATTTACCTGCAGAAAGAGGACATGTTCATGAATTTTGTGGGTGGAATTTAAGAATGCTGAAAATTTGGCCCTCAGATTTTTTTTATTTTTGCATCAAAGCTATTTTCTGACATAAGTGTCTCCTGGTCAACGTCAGGTTTCCATTGTAAGCCTGAGCTTCATTGCCTTACAAATTCCCTTTTGTGATCACACCCCATTTCTGTAGTAACCACCCCCAAAAGCAATGGACCCTTAATGCCTGGACATAGCTGTAAATTTTATACCCTGGATTAAGAAAATTTCAATAAATAGTCATTCTGCTTTAAGATTGTTAAACAAAAGGCCTTTTTAAAAAATAAATGTATGGGTCTTTTTTAATAAAAGGAAAATGGGGGGAAGAAATGTCTCATTGCTGGGATTATCAACTTTAAGAGAGCTGTTTTATGCTTTTAGTTTCTAGTGTAATTTGATTTCTCATGAATCTGTTAGTCATAGCCTAGTCTATAGAGTATTGGAGCATTTGATCTGCAAACTCATTTTCTGCAATATCTTTCTGTAATTTCCTTCTGTTGTAGAAATCACTCTACTGCTCTTTCTGCAGTGAAGGCCCATTAATGTGCCCAGTCACACATTAAGGCAAAAATGAGTGATTTTGGCAGGCAGTCCAAATCTGTGTCTAATAACCTCCAAGAGCCCAAGTAATGTCAAATTAGTCCTGCATATCGCACAGAAAACTTATGGGGATGGCTTTGTTTTCTCGTTATCAATCAGTTCACATCATTAAAGTTCTTTGAAAATAAAGAAAAACGAATATGAAACTAAAATATTTCCATAATGTTTAATCTTTATTCCTTCATTGTACTAGATGGTTATGTAGATATTTTTACTTTTATGCTGCTTGAAATATGTGCTTGCAACTTGCCCCCATTAGTAAAATTAATTGGATTTGGTCTCTTAGTATCATACCGTAACACTACCCATATGTCAGATCATGCTACATACAAATAGAAGATAGTCTTACATTTTTCCTATTGTTGGAATTTTCTTAATTTACTGTATATGGGCAAAGAGCTCCAACCATCAGGCACTCAGCATAAGGAATTCTTCTCTCCAAATCTTTCAGTTGCAGGCACTATACTATATCTCAAGACGGATAATAGGTTTAGCAAGAAGTATAAATCCTTTCTATGCTATTTGAAACCAATGGTGTTTTCAAAGCAATAGACAAAAATTTGAAACATGCCCATGTACATGGTGTTATGCAATAGTAATTAATAATAAATCATATAACACATTTCATCCCCAAAGCTTGGAACATACTTTATAAGCTAAACAAACTGATAGACTAACAATTGTACAAGTGTATTCTGTCTTCTGTGAAATGCAGCCACTTATAGGGTGGAATGCAGCAGTTGCATGACAACATAATTCCTTAGGTTGTGAAGAAGAATATTGTATGTTTGGAGCATCTGTTATTGTTATGTATTGTATTGCACATGGCTAGAGAATTCAGAGGGTGATCCTTTGCATTTGAAACTGCAAGTGCAAGTTAAGCAAACAGAATGTGATTATTGGAGGTATAAAATCCACTAATTTTGAGTTCACTTGGAGTCAGCATGGTGAAGCTTTTGGGTTTGAGTGGCAGGTATTTTGAGGTTTACCTTCAGTTTCATCTTGGTGCAAAATTCCAAGGGAAAGTTGAATTAACAGTTATCCCATTGTGAGGGAACAGTGGGGGGGAGGCAGGGGCGGACCTCTCAGCAGACCCACAGAACACCAGGGCCATCTTCAGGATCATCAGGCTGAATTGTCAGGAAACCAGGTTTTTCTTCTACTCTTGCCACTAGAAGCCATTACTGAAAGTGTTTTGCAACAGCATGGCCATCTGCTCCTTCTGCCTGCAACTGGCTACTCCTTTCCTCACTCTGTCTACAGCCGGTCGCCATGCCCAGTGAAGAGTCAGCAGCAACAGATGCAGAGAATGTTGGGAGAGGCAGCATCAGACTCCCCCTTGCTTTGGTGGGGGTTTTTGAGGTGATTTCAAGTGAGAGATACCCAGGGTTGGGAGCAGACCCTAGGTTAGGGTTACCATATTTCAACACTGAAAAAAGAGGACACTCCACGGGGGCCCTGGCCCTGCCCCAACTCCGCCCCTTCCCCACCCCCTTCTCCGCCCCAACCCCGCCCCTTCCCCGCCCCCATTCCAACCCCTTCCCCAAAGTCCCTGCCCCAACTCTGCCCCCTCCTCTGAGCACCCCACATTCCCCCTCCTCCCTCCCGCTCTGATCTTGGTTGGGGGTTGCTAAGTGCTTCCCTGCTCCCCACTCGCCCTGCAGCCCCTGCACCCCCCGCCCCTGCAGCCTCTGTGACCCCCGCTCCCCACTCGCCCTGCAGCCCCTGCACCCCCCCGCCCCTGCAGCCTCTGTGACCCCTGCTCCCCACTCACCCTGCAGCCCCTGCACTCCCCCCGCCCCTGCAGCCTCTGCGCCCCCTGCCTGCCCTGCTCCCCCGCTCCCCCGGCAGCCTCTGCCTGGCGGGGGCTTTGGACGCTCAGCGGCGACCGGGGCGGCGCGGGTCCCTGTAGCCCCGGCACACGCCGCACTCCCCGCCCCTCGCCGCAGTCTCCTTCCTGCCGCCGCCGAGCACGTTCCCCGGCCTGTCTGTCCCCGCTGGAAACAGCTCCCGCGGCGCCGGGGCCGCAGGAAGGGTCCCCCAGTGGCCGGGGGTTCCCCGCCCCCGAGGGAAGCCCGAGCCGCTGGCTGGGCCCGGGCTCCTTGTGGTCCTGCGGGCTCGGCTGGGGCGCGTGGTCTGCCCGGCCTGCGGGGGCAGCAGCGGCCCCTCCGCCGCCTTCTGCGGCTGCACCCCCCCGAGCTCGCTACAATGTAGCTGGGGCGGCTGGGCTGCGCTGCGGACCCGGCAGGTCGTGCTGGGGCCGGGCGGACCCTGGCTTATGCCTCCCTATTTTCCCGGACAGGTTCGGCTTTTTGAAAATTCCCCCCGGACGGGGATTTGAGGACCAAAAAGCCGGACATGTCCGGGGAAATCCGGACGTATGGTAACCCTACCCTAGGTGCATGGGGAGAGAGTGGATGAAGAAAACCCCAGGTGAAAGAGAGGCTGGAGCTTTCCACCTGGGGGAAGGAGAGGTTCCCATGGGCAAGGAGAGGAGAAAATGTGGGGGTTTTCACACATGCATTAAGGGTAGGTCGGAGGATTTCAGAAATCAAAACAGACCAAAAAATCCAATATATACTCTTCTTTTTAAAAAAAAAAAAAAATCTTCATGATTTTTTTGGGTCTGATTCATGCTTTTTAAATATTTGAAGTTTACAACATTGGAATAGATTTTAAATTGCTGGTGCTAAAAAGCTATCACAGTTGAATCACGCAACACATATTTCCTACTTATGTCTTTATCCACATACATACAAATGCACACACAATTGTTGTGGTAATCAATAATGTCTAAGAATTAGAAACACAGGTACGTGGAGTTTGGATTCAAATGAATCAGTTGGCTGAGATTGGTAGTGGCTCTACATAATTATCAGCAAAAACAACGAGGAGTCCTTGTGGCACTTTAGAGACTAACACATTTATTTGGGTATAAGCTTTCGTGGGCTAAAACTCACTTCATCAGATGCATGGAGTGGAACATACTGATGAAGTGGGTTGAGGCCCACGAAAGCTTATGCCCAGATAAATGTGTTAGTCTCTAAAGTGCCACAAGGACTCCTCGTTGTTTTTGTTGATGCAGACTAACACGGCTACCACTCTGAAACCTGGCATAATTATCAGTGTAGAAATTCTTGAAATACCTTTTTTCTTCAGAAAATTTTAGACCATAGCCACTTTAAACAGACTGTTTGTTTATTGCTCCTTAGAAACTCAGGAAAATACAGAAGTATATCACTGAAACAAGTAAGAATCGAGTGTTAAAAGTCCATTGACCAAATTGTTCCCTCCATGTGGCAAAACACAGGAAGGTGTTAAGGGAAAGAAATATTATGAGGATTTCTTTGCATTTCCTCCACTTCATCCCTTCAGTTGATCGCCACAGGGACTGAACTGCTGGTTTGCCCCCAAATCCTGTAGATCCTGGTGGAGGGAGGGTGTCCATGGGACACCAGGCTCTGCACCAATTCTAGGACCTTGGTACATGCCTGCCCGCGCGCTCCCCACCCCCCTTCTCTCTCACACACACTTGGGGCAGGTCTCATAGGGTATGTCTACGCCAGGGGTCGGCAACGTTCGGCACGCGGCTCGCCAGGGTAAGCACCCTGGCGGGCCGGGCCAGTTTTATTTACCTGCTGACGCGGCAGGTTGGGCCGATCGCGGCCCCCACTGGCCGCGGTTCGCCGTCCCGGGCCAATGGGGGCGGCGAGAAGCGGTGCGGGCGAGCGATGTGCTGGCCGCGGCTTCTCGACGCCCCCATTGGCCCGGGACGGCGAACCGCGGCCAGTGGGGGCCGCGATCGGCCAAACCTGCCGCGTCAGCAGGTAAATAAAACTGGCCCGGCCCGCCAGGGTGCTTACCCTGGCGAGCCGCGTGCCGAACGTTGCCGACCCCTGGTCTACGCTGTAATTCAACATCTGCAGTTGGCATGTGTCAGCTGACTCGGGCTCAGGCCACGGGGCTGTTGAATTATGGTGTAGACGTGTGGGCCCCGGGCTCTGGGACCTTCCCCGCTGTTGGGTCCCAGAGCCCAGGCTCCAGCCCGAGTCTGAACATCTACACCACAATTAAACAGCTCCTTATCCCGAGCCCTGTGAGTCCAAGTCAGCTGACAGACACCAGCCACGGGTTTTTAATTGCAGTATAGACATACCCTTAATCACTGTGCCTCCATTTACTCTTCTGTAAAATGGGGCTAATAATACTAAGTCACAGAGATGCTGAGGATAAATTAGTTCATATTTGTATAATACTTCAAAAATACAATGGGCAATAAAAATATTAAGTAGTATTGCATGGGGCAATAAAAATACTAAGTAGTATCACATGGCACCAATAACTAAAAGCTGTAATATTTTTCCATTACTTTGTGACAAGAACTCTGTGGGATATGGTGGTGTTTAAAATTGCAAACTGTTGAAGAAAATATATTTTTTCAGATTCTTCTTATATTACTACATTTCTTCCAAATACAATGTAAATGTTACATTGGGAAACTTGTGCTGATAAATGGCCATATTTTGTGCCCTCCTACTGTGTGCTGAATACAGCTTGATTTTCATGACAATTGAAGATTGTTCTTGGAACAACTCCAATGATAGTTGTCTTGGTATCAAATAGAAAAGGAACAGAGAGTACAGAAAGCAAGATACAGTAAGTGAAGGTTTAATGTCTTGGCCTCTATAGTACTACCAGTAACAACTGTCCCGTAAAAGTCAGAGGAATATTGCAATAGTCATTTTGGGGCAGACTAACGTTCCAGTTAGTGAAGTATCCTGTCTCCAACAGCAGCCAATGCCCAATGTTTCAGGGAAGACACAAACACATCATAATGCACTTAATTGTGCAATAGGGAAAGAGAAATTTCTCCTGACTACAACTAGTGATAAGCTTATTCCCCGAAACATCTGAATTGCTATAGTTTGTAATTTTGCCTGAGCTAATCTAACTGCAAATACTGTTTTTATTCATGTTGAATGGGGTTTTCAAAAGCATCTAAGGATATGTCTATACTACAGTGTTACCCCAAGGTTCTAACTCACACTCAAGCCTAATCCCCCTCCCATCTACACACAAATTGTACTAACCCAGGGTTTGGACCCTGGGTCCTAGGACCCCACAGGGGTGGAGGTTCTGAGCCTGAGTCAAGATGGGATCTAGAGTTCAAGACCTAGTGCTTTGCAGTGTAGACACACCCCACTGGACTTGTGCTGCAGGAGTCCATCAAAAGTATTCCAGAATCCCACGGGCTTTCTTTTGTCCTCTGGACAGTCAAATTTTTCCACACTGTACAGTACCAAGAACAAAAGGCTAGAGCTGCCACACTTTGGAAAGGCTCTAGGAAGTCTGGGAGATTGGTGGTTGGACTCAGGCCCGCATAATGCAGTGCAGATATTGGATCCCCAGGTTGAGACTCAGAGTTCAACAATTCATAACCTGAGGCTACAAATGAGTGTAGACACTCAAGCTGGGGTCTGCTAACTCAGATTTTACTAACCCTGGGCTTACATTGCAGTGTAGACATACTCGTAGTGAATTTAGATAGCCAATCCCATTGGCTTTCAATGAGACTGGTGGTCCCAAGTCACTTAAAAAGCAACAGAATCCTTTGTCGCTTTTTACAGATCCAGACTAACACAGCTACCCCTCTGATACTTGACACCAAGTCACTTTGTTGCTTTTGAAAATCCCACTTGTAAATATCTGACCCACTTTTTAAACGTGCAAAGTTATTTACTTTAGAAATATTCTGGTGTCTGTCCAGCTGCATTAGCCCACTGTAGAACAAGTGACAAACTTCTTTTTCAGCACTGCTTCTGCCCTGCTGAAGGTTTTTGTTACCATTGTCCAGCGGAGATTAGAGAGATTGTGACACTTTGAGCTAAGGCTGTCTCCCCATTGGTTTTACCAGCAAAGCTGAGTTTACCAGAAATTATCCTCCTTAATAGTGCTGCTTAAGGGTTCCGTGTTAATTATTTGAGCTAGTCTGAACTTCAAATTCTTAGATCAACAGTTAAACATCATTGGTACCTAGTAAATTATCTTCTTATGGAATTTATTGTCCTGAGAGATTTCTGCTGCTGACTCTTTTTAATAATCATTGTCATCTCCCATGAGAAATTGATATTCAGCTCATTACTAACTACTGTTCCTGATTTTAGGAGTCCCAATTTCACTTCATTAACAGTGAGCTGGGTTTTAAATTCTAATAGCATTTATGCTGTAGATTTCTAAATGAGCAGTGTCAGCCTTTTAAAAAGCATTGATCAAGAGAATAGAGTGCTATTCCATTGTGTAATTTACACAATATAAAACAACAAAGAAAATAGCTTTCTCTGCTGTGAATTTATGGACTATTCTCTTTATTACTACTCATATTATAGGAACAGCTACAGTATTGGTAGTTTATGGCCTCATAATGTGATAATGTTAAAGCATCTCCATAAGAGCTCCCACAGATAGAACTGTTGTTCTCTGTTGAATCAGTGGCATTTGTAGAAACTTTCCAATGCAATATCTTGTGAAAAATTCCCCACAATGTCACAGGTTGACACCAGGAGTAGTTAATGCATATTGTAGTTTATACTGATGATTTATTATTTCTGTCACTACCCAAAGGTATGATATGCACCTCCCAAGATATGATTTCTGCCCCAAGACGTTTACAAACGAAGGCCTAGATCCAGCAACTTTAAAACATAAGTAGCACTATGAAATCAACAGGACTACATGTGCTTAAAGTGCCTCACTGGACCGGGGCCTAAATTAGAAACAGTGCAGAGCGGATGGGGGAGGGAAGACAGGGCAAGTCTGTGGTAAATGCAGCCTGGGCACTGAGGTCAAAAGGACCCCAATGAAAGTTTGGAGCTTGGTCTTTCAACGTTTTGATGAGCACTCTGATTCTGATCCAGCAAAGTACTTAAGCACGTGTTCCACTTCAAAGTGAAGTTTGGACGCTTATGCAGTCATCCAAACCTTCCTTGTCCCCCTCGCTTCTCTTTGTCCCAGTCTTTTCCCTTTCGCCTCTCAGCCAAATCAAATCCCTCTCTTTAAGTCCCCAAATCATCTTACTCCTCTTCTGATTCTCAAACCTCACTCTTTAACCCCCAACAGACTCATTCGCCAGCTGTTTTCCTGACACTGGCCCCCTGTTCTCCATAGGCCCTCACCTTGGTTGGTATCACACTGAAAAGATCTCTCCATGTTTCACACTGTCTGTTTCACTCTGGCTAGCTCCTCTAGTCAAATCTTATATGCAGCAGAGATTCCCTTGGTCATAGTAACCCCAGAATGTAGTGCTCACTTTGTCCATGGGAGGCCTCTGGATACTATAACACTTGGTGAGAAATTTCAGGTATCAGCCAACCTTCCAGAGATTACCAGACCCTAGTGGAGTTTAGTAAATTTGGAAGATCTATCTGGGACAAGAATAGTGTGTGTGTCTGTGTGTGGAGAGAGAGAAACTCATCCAAACTTTTAAAAATCAAAATAAAAAGTTTAAAATTGGGTTAAGGTTTGGGCTCATTCTTATTTACTAGTCACCCATCCGAAATGTCTGATCACTTTCTTTCTGAAATAGTCAAATGTAAAATGATGATTTATAACGTTCTCCTTCTGCCTTAATGCCAGACCATTGCAATCATGCTTTGATCTTCAAATTTGTAGTCACCCAAGTCAAATATAAGTCATTGACTTTTAATTAATACAAGCATACCGCAGCTGTCCCTGTGTTTGAAATTCAAACATTTAGGTTTATGCAATGATAAATTCGTGAGAGTTGAGCAAGAAACAGTTGCAAAACCTAGGTTCCTTGGATAAATGCCATTGTTGATTAATTGTAATATATTTACATTTTATGTAGATTCTTAGCTGCTGCCCAGTAAACATTCTCGTTTCATTCTTTAGAGATTAACAATATCTCTTGTGTGGTCAGTTTCCAGTTTAATACACTGTTTCTTTAGAAGGATTTGTTTTCCTGAGTTCAACTTTCAGAATCACACTTTCACAAGCTGCCTTTCTGAAAATAAAATACAATTAAAAAAAGAGCCTGTCAGGGCTTGTGCCAGTTAAATCCAAGCTCTCAGGGGATTTGTTTTTCTTTTGGCGTCAGATTAGATGTTCAAATCAAGCAGTGTTTTTGGGCTGCGGATGAATGTCTATAGAACTCTTAATGAGGCTAATCCCACAGCAGCACATTCCAAGTAGCTAATGGGCGCAAGTTCATTGCTTACTTTAACATCTCTTGGGTCAGAATGGAGTGAATGCCTTGCTTAGTGGGCAGTCGTGAGTGCGTTATTAGCAGAATGACCAGCAGCAGTGAAATGTGGACAACATAATATGCTCTGGGACTGCCTTAGACACCACCTAAGTTTGATGCTCAGGTAAAAAAAAAAATATATACTTTATATATTATATATACACTCATCAGCCTTTGATCTGTTTTTTGTTGTTGTTGTTGTTAGTTTTGGGGTTGTTTTTTTTTACTTTTTAGAAGAGAGTAATATTGAGTTCAGGGAACTAAACTAAAAGCAAACTAAGTCTGAGGATAAAAGATGAAAGATAATTTATTAATTAAACCCATTGAATTAATTTTTGGTTTGCTAATTAGCACTGAGAGACTGTGTTTGTGGTATAATGAAAAGCAAAGACAAGCTGTGTCATTTGCTGTTTTATTAATTCGTATAGCACATCATAATTCATGTAAAGTTTATAGACTGTTCATATCTGACTTGCATAACAATATTAAAGTTAAGTTCCCCTAGTAACTTATCTCTGCCTTTGACTCTACAGTAAAGACCATGTTGCAAGTAATTTTATTATCCTTTTCATTTCTGCAAATTATCTATCTCAGGAAGTTCTTGGTTCACTGCAATACAATTGGATGCTTTCTTTTTGGGGTGGAAGGTGACAGTAAATTATGAAAAGATAAACCATAATCTTTGGTATTGTGCCTGTGGCAGGCAGGGTAATAGATCTTTTAAGACTTAAAAAGTAGAAAGCTTTCCTCTGCTAGAGTGAAAACAAGATTTTATTTTAATTTGCTTTTTAACAATTTTCCAAACATTCTTTGTGTTTTTTTAATGTAAAACAGGCATAGAAACTCAAGGGCATATTATATTTAACATATCTCATTTTTCTTTTGTCTTCAAAATCTCAATTGGAGTTATGAATAGGCAAATAAATATTGTAATTTCTAATTCTGTACATAAAATTTGCCTACTATTTAAACCTTTTTGAAATATGTGCCTGCCCACTTATTAAAAAAAATAACAAAGTATTGTTCTATGAAGTCTCTTTTGTTGTTCATTTTCTATTTGATTTTGTTGTTGTTTAGATAAATTCAGTTCCTGAACTATCTTTAAAGAAGGTACTTTAGGCATATTTTTAATTAGTGAATTCTCCAATGTCTGATGTAAATTGTTTTTGTGAATTTATATGAAAAAGGCAAAGTTCTAGGGAGCCCTGCCATGTTACTGAGGTAGAACTTTGGGGGGGGGGAGAGTATTTTGTATTACGAAATTATTTAGGAAGTCATCCAGAAATGTGGCATGTAACAGCTATTTTATGCTTCCCCAAAAGAGTATAGATGTGCCAGGCACTTACTTAAATGTTAAAATAAATAAGTAAACTTAGCATGGCTGAATTTCCCTTATTTTGAGAAATGTTAACATGTATAACAAAAGTGATTCATAAATACACTTCTTCTTATATTGGCAAACCCTTTCCTAAGGCAATAGTAGAAAGTGATACCTGAATAATAAGTGTGGCTTTGTAATTGTAATGTTTTAGTAAAACAAAACAAAGTCCTGCCCCAAAATTTTGAAGTTCCTCTCATCATTGTCCCAAGTTGTATATGCCTCGGATTTCAATGGCTACAAGTTTTCACTGTAGGTAAATATTCAATTGAAGTTTTAAAAAAAGTTCACTTTAAAAGCCTAGTTGGCTAATAAGGAGATGGCTCATTATGTGTGAAAAGTCAGTTAAATTACTAAACTGAAAATTGCCCAATTTAATATTGACTAACAGGATAGTACGGCATATAAAAATATGGTTCTTATGCATTTTACGTACTTATTTTGATTGTGTTTCAGAGCCTTTCAAGTATCTACCGGAATTCATGTAACAGAGAAAGAGAATAAAGTCTATTTAAAATTACACTCTTTTCTTGGACTTCCAGGATCTTAAAAAAATAGTTTTTCTCTGTATATTTAATATGCACACCTTGCCCCAGAGCTCCATATCATAGCAGCCCTTGCTCCACCCAGGGGGAAAGGAGTGTCTGCCATGGCTCCATCTAGAGTTCCTTAAATCCTCTCTGAGTCCTGGCTAGTGGTAGTCACTTGGGATGCCTTCTACTCTTTATGATGCCTCCTTCCGTAATGTAAAATCCTGACTTTTTTTTAAAGTGTAATCTGGTAGATTGGTTTCAAACTAAAAATAACAAGAGTAAAATGTGTAACTCCCTCAGCTAAATAGTCAATGATTAAGAACAAGGAATCCGTTCCTAGTGAAAAATGCAGAGAACAGTTTTTATTCAATGCTAAGTAATAGATTTGAGGTGATTTTACACCACTGCAGAGATGTAACATTGTTTTTAAAGTCTGCACACATGAACATTCATGTAGTCTGAAGGATTTTCTCTGATTAAACTGATTTGCACACATCCAAGAAACATGGGCCTCAGGGATCAAAATAAGTTGCAGATATTTTGTGTTGCAAGACAGTTGACAGTAAGTGGAATATCAAGCAGTGATGACTTCTCTCATCCTATCCATGTCACACTTCATTTCCTAGAGGCAGATTTTCTTTTTTTCCCACTCTTTTATATAGTCATTATCACATTGCTTAAATTTGTCTGAAACTCACTTCATGTTCCTTAAACTTCATCCACTTGGTATAGTATGTTTCATTATTCATTGCTCTCTTTCACCTGTTTGTGATTAGTATTAACAATATCCCTGTTTCTGTTGAGTAACTGTAAAAATATTATTTTATTCTTTGCATATGCTTTATAAGATTTACCTTTAGTTTTCCTTCAATCAACTGAATATTAAATGGAAATAATTAAGTTCTATCTGCAGGAATCCATTGGGTAATTTACCAGGACACTCACTCACTTGATCCATCAAGAACTACCCAGATAATTAAAAGGAGTTCAGAAACTCTGAAGATAGATTTCTCTTTTGTTCAAAAAATAAACAAACCACCAGACCTCTTCATTCTTATCTGGAAATAAGATCATACTGAGAGAAAATCTTTTGCATTACTGAGTTCATTCGTGGCTATAAGCTCAGATAGTATAAAGCAGCATAGCTTAATTTAATTTGATGGAGCTACATCAATTTACACCAAATAAGGATCTGTCCCTTTATATTTCAAAGCTTCCCTTGTTTCACATGTATCATTTCCTGCTTCGTATGTGCTCTTTTCTCCAAGACACTTTAAGTGACATTATGATATGCTGTTTAACCGCAGTTTCTACAAAATGTTGCAGTGGATAAATAGTGGATTGCAATTAATTTATATTTTAGTGGGTTTTTTAATTTCCAAAATTTTTACTATACCTCAAACATAGCCACATTAGTTTAAGTAACAGAGGACTTAAAAAAACTGTTCATAAATTGAGGACAGGTTGTTTTCTTGCCACCTAGAAAACTTTGATCAATTATTTGTTTTAATTTGTTCTGCTTTAATTATTGCTGTCATGTGACTGTAGGCACAACTATAAAATTTATCTGGCCAATAAACATGAAAATATTATAAATTTACATATATTGAACTTCTTATTGCTGTGGTCTTGAAAAGCACCCAAATTCTGATGGAAAATGTTTACTGATGCAGCATGTTTGCATGGTCAATAATTAAAGATTCTCTCCATGTTTGAGTTATCTCTTCATTTATGCTTGAAATTGTATTTAATGAACAAATAAAGATTATGGGATTTTTACCCTCTTTTTCAGGCTCAGAAATCATGGATAGAGAGAGCATTTTACAAGAGAGAATGTGTTCATATCATACCCAGCACCAAAGACCCCCATAGGTAATTGTATTGCTATATGCTACATATTGTATTGTATTGCTACATACTATGAAAATGAAACTATATAATTACAAAAAAATGACTGCGTAGATAATATTTTTTTCCAAATCTCTTGAGTATGCTGGACAAAGATTGGTTTATGTTTTGGAACCCTCAGAGAGATGGATTTCCATGAGGCATGGCACCAATACTTTATACACTCCAGAAGGTGTCAATTGAAAAACAAAACCAAAATTTATATCAGTGTTTCATTTTTAACTTGTTCATTTTCTTGGTGATGTATTCCAGTCCCTTGAATATTTGTACTCTATATTAGAGACAGAGCAGCTAGTATTGTAAGGGACTAATAGATATGAGCATCATGTATGACTAAAATATGTAGATGTCCATGTGAAAATGTTTTATTTAGCTTAATGTAGTCTGTGGGAACGTATAGAATGTATTGGGGGGCAGGGGGAATCTTTGCTTTTTTTTATATTTAGAACAAATCACTTTTTTATTTAGTTTTAAATAAAAACAAGACATAACAAAGGAGAATCACAAGTCAAAAAAAGTCATATATATATTGTAACAGTATCTTTCACAGACATTTCAAAACAAGACTTCTGACAACTCTATAAAATCACTTCAGCCTGAAAGTGACTTTCTAAGACTTTGCAATGCATACAAGAAGTTTCTTTAAATATAGCCTGTTGCATTTTTAGGCCAATAAATGCAACTAATTTTTCCTTACTGCCGTAGGTGTTGCTGTGGGCGTCTAATAGGTCAACATGTTGGACTGACTCCAAGTATCTCCATTATTCAGAATGAGAAAAATGAAAGCAGACTCACTCGAAATGACAACCAGTCAGAGAAGTGGTCCATCAGCAAGCACACTCAGCTCAGCCCAACTGATGCCTTTGGGACCATTGAGTTTCAAGGAGGGGGTCACTCCAATAAAGCCATGGTAATCAAAACCTTTCTTAGAATACTAAATAATGCTACTAACCACAAAAGGCATTCACAAAGTATCTTCCTTCTTAATTAATTCATTGAACAGTTTTACTTGCTGTAAAGCCATATGTTTTCTAGGTTTCATGGGTCATGGAAGGAAGAAGATAGTTGGACTATAACGTAAAATCAACTACAAAGGCTACAATGCTACAGGAAAAGGGCTACTGGGTATGATGATAGAGGCACTATCATTGAGTCGTTAGAGTAAGGGATAGTATGTCTGGACTACCTGGATTAGGTTCCTGACATTAACGTACTGAGTGATTAAGGGCAAGTCATTTAATATTTCAGGGAAAGTTATGTTATATGCTATGTGGTTTCTTCCAATTCACACCAAAGTTCTATGGATATTTTTCATGGGAAGATGAATAGTGAAGTAGACCAGTGTCCCGTGGTAACAGTGCTGTTTTTTCTGCAGTGTTATTCAGGTTGGGAGTGGGGCTACATCTAATTCTTTATCCTGTGCTTGGCTGTATCTTCCAGAAATTATGTGCATATCCTCTGGCAGTACCTATTCTGCCAGTGCAACACCAGCTGTTCAGGTGTGCTTCCAGGTACATTAGTAAATGTCTTGAATTCCTAGTTCCCTTTGTCCACCCTTCTAGTGTTCCCTAGAGTTGTACTATAACCAGGGCTGTCGATTAATCGCGGTTAACTCACGCGATTAACTCAAAAAAATTAATCGCGATTAATTGCAGTTTTAATTGCACTATTAAACAATAGAATACCAATTGAAATTTATTAAATATTTTGGATTTTTTCTACATTTTCATATATATTGTATTCTGTGTTGTAATTGAAATCAAAGTGTATATTATTTTTTATTAGAAATATTTGCACTGTAAAAATGATAAAAGAAATTGTATTTTTCAATTCACCTCATACAAGTACTATAGTGCAATATCTTTGTCGTGAAAGTGCAACTTACAAATGTACATTTTTTTTGTTACCTAACTGCACTCAAAAACAAAACAACAATGTAAAACTTCAGCGTCTACAAGTCCCCTCAGTCCTACTTCTTGTTCAGCCAATTGCTAAGACAAACAAGTTTGTTTACATTTACAGGGGATAATGCTGCCCTCTTCTTCTTTATAATGTCACCAGAAAGTGAGAACAGGCATTTGCATGGCACTTTTGTAGCCGATATTGCAAGATATTTATGTGCCAGATATGCTAAACGTTCATATGCTCCTTCATGCTTCGGCCACCATTCCAGAGGATGTGCTTCCATGCTGATGATGCTCTTAAAAAAAAATAGTTAATTATATTTGTGACTGAACTCCTTGGGAGTTAATTGTATGTCCCCCGCTCTGTTATACCCGCATTCTGCCATATATTTCATGTTATAGCAGTCTCGGATGATAATCCAGCACATGTTGTTTGTTTTAAAAACACTTTCACTGCACATTTGACAAAACTCAACGAAGGTATCAATGTGAGATTTCTAAAGATAGCTCCAGCACTCAACCAAGGTTTAAGCATCTGAAGTGCCATCCAAAATCTGAGAGGGACGAGGTGTGGAGCATGCTTTTAGAAATCTTAAAAGAGCAACACTCCGATGCGGAAACTACAGAACCACCAAAAAAGAAAATCAACCTTCTGCTGGTGGCATCTGACTCAGATAATGAAAATGAACATGCATCGGTCTGCACTGCTTTGGATTGTTATTGAGCAGAAGTCGTCATCAGCATGAACGCATGTCCTCTGGAATGGTGGTTGAAGCATGAAGGGACATATGAATCTTTAGCGCATCTGGCACATAAATATCTTGCGATGCCGGTTACAACAGTGCCATGTGAACGCCAGTTCTCATTTTCAGGTGACGTAAACAAGAAGTGAGCAGTATTATTTCCTGCAAATGTAAACAAACTTGATTGACTGAACAAGAGGTAGGACTGAGTGGACTTTGTTTTATTTTTGAATGCAGTTTTTTAAATACATAATTCTACATTTATTCAAGTTCAACTTTCATGATAAAGAGATTGCACTACAGTACTTGTATTAGGTGAATTGAAAAATACTATTTTTTGTTTTTTATTGTGCAAATATTTGTAATAAAAAATATAAAAAATTCTGTGTTATAATTGAAATTAATATATTTGAAAATGTGGAAAACATCCAAAAATATTATACAATATTAACAGTGTGATTAATTGATAAATTTTTTTATTCGCTTGACAGCCCTAACTATAACTTCTTCCTTCTCTATTAATTCTTGCTTCCTCCTCTTTTTCCCTCTCTTTGACAGACATCCCCCCACACTTCCTGGCTAATTCATAACATTGTTAGAATCCTGGTAAATCGCAGTCTGTCACTGTCTGGCATGTTTGGTAAACTTTAAATATATTTTATTTCTCTTACATATTGGACAGCATGCCTGTCACAGAGTCAGTAAATCAACATGCGGGAGGATTTCAAAGGATTTGAGGGTTTGAAAATCAATGGGAGCTAGGCGTGTAACTGCGATTTGTGCCTGTATCTGTTTCTGAGGTAGTAATTCTGTGAAATATCAGAACACGGTGTCACCCATGTTGAGTAGATATAGAAGCAACTAGAAAATTACAGTGTTTCCCTGAGGGTCTAACGAAACTCTAATGCCCATTCAGTGGCACCTGAAAATTGATAAAGCGAATCAACTCATATTCACTCTAACAGAAAAGAGTCTAGTTTAGTAAAATGAAATAGGATTTGTCTAAAGGGAATAAATCAAGCCACCCATTTCACAGTGCTGTATATCACATTCAGTGGAAGCAGGACGCTTCTCACCAAACCTGTGCATTTCAAGGACAGCACTCTAAAATATGGCAAGGAACAAAAAATTGTACTCATCAGTTGTAAAGTAGAAAGATTATTCCCAAGGAAATGTAATGGGAAGGGGGAAGTTACAGCCACTTCTCCAATCATGCTTAGTGAGGGGCTATCATTAACCGTTCATAAGGTGCTTGTTTTACATAACCTTCTGAATGTTTTGAGAGCTTCCTCCCTCAGACTCCCCAGATAGCCACTGACTCTTTATCTTTGGTCATTCTCTGTAACTATCTGGCAGGCATCACTGTTTCTCTGCTTTTAAATTTGGTGACACTCTGTTTTACCATAGAATAAATGCACTAGAATAAATAAAGTGTTTTTGGAACCTCTCACTCCTTTCTGATGTGAGATATTAAGCCTGAGGGAGAGGGAAAGGGTTTTTATGTAATCAGAAGTTCCTAAGGGGACACCATTCACTATGGGATAGAACTCAAGGGAAGCTTGAAAGCAAGGCTAAATTTGAAACAGTCAGTATTGGAGCCCAGCAATCCTGCCACCACATCCCAAAATAATAGAAGGATAGTTTGGATGAACTATGGAGGGGTCACTAGAAGAAAAAATCAAATCTGTTAGTCAAAGTTAGTGTTCATTTCAGAGGATGGGTGAAAATTCAGGCTGATTTTTATATTGACTTAACCAGTTCAGCCACCTTTATGCATGACTGCTGCTCCATCAAGAGAAATCTTACAGTATTGGACTGGAATACTAAAAAAGAGAACACAGAGATGATTTTCATATATAGAATTCTAAGGGATACAGTAAATGATATTTCTACACTATGTGGGCCAAATTCTGCCCTGAGGTATAGATGTGCAATTGCCACTGAAGTCTATTATCACATTTTAACAAACACTAGAGCACCAATACTATAGCATCTAATGGTAACTTTTGACTTAGTATATTTATGGAAAACCAGTACATATTATTATGGATAATCGTATCTGTGACATGCTGGTATTCTATTAAACAGCTGTTGGAGGAACTCTGGACTTATTTTAACAGTACCAGAGAATAGGAAGAACCAGGAAGACATTTGCATCCTGCCAACCATTCAAAGTCATTAAATCACAAGAAAACAAACAAGTTCTGAATGGATGAAAAGCTTCCATAAAGCCGCCAGACATTCAGAAAGTCTATTGATGGGAAAAATGCCTTCAAATCGTAGCCATTCACTAGAAATCTCTGAATAGCTGAGCTTCTTACACGCTATTGCAGATAAAAGGATACAAAGCTCAACATGCATATGACCAAAGTAAGGTGAGGACAACCATGAAAGCAGGTCTGCAGAACTGTAATGGTGACTGCTTTTTTTATGATAAACTAAAGAGGTAATGAGATAAGTGTCTCCCTTAAAGGCCACCCTTATGGTGCCTGACAGCCCTAGCACTGGTGGCAGGAAAGTGTGGTGTGAGAGCTGGGTAAGTACGTAAGCTTAGTTGTTGTGGTTCTAATAGTGAAAAGAATGAAACCTATACAGTACCCGACTGTGCATCTGAATTTACCTTCTACAAGTCTCTCCTTTTGCCAGACAACCAAAGATGCAGCATTCTGAAAAGACTGAGATGGCTGATTTTTTTCAGACGAACTAGATGGCCATTATTGCCAGAGATTAAGTGAGAAAAATGAGCAGCCTCCAGAACTTTGAGAAATAAGACATAGATAAAGAGACAAATGCATATCAAGCCTTGGGGCCTTGCATATTTTCAGGAGACTTAACACTTCCCCTCACATTAAATGCAATATATAAGTGTAGCATAAAGTTACTCCAGTTAATTTCCTGAGTATAGGTAAAATCTATTGTATCTCATTTAACCTGTATGGTAATTCTTTGCATATGCTGAGTTTTAGTGGCAACCATTGTAGATGATTATTATACCCACTTTAAAAATGGATAAAACTGCAAAACAGCAAGGTTAAGTGACCTGCCGAAGATCACACCAATAGTCAATGGAAGAATTTGTACCTTGTAGAACATGCTCTGAAGCCTAAGAATTGATGGTATTCAGCAAGATAAAACAGAATTGAGTAATATCATCCAGATCTGTGGTAATCACAAAACTATAAAATCTTGAAGGATTAAGAGCTGTGAGGATGACAGGTATTTTATTAACAGAAAGACAAATGAAAATATAGGCCTCCACCACCCACAAGTTATCCATGGGACAGATACAGGGAAAACTTGATCTCTGTTTATATTTAAATAAAATGGGGGGAGGGATAGCTCAGTGGTTTGAGCATTGGCCTGCTAAACCCAGCGTTGTGAGTTCAATCCTTGAGGGGGCCACTTAGGGATCTGGGGCAAAATCAGTACTTGGTCCTGCTAGTGAAGGCAGCGGGCTGGACTCAATGACCTTTCAAGGTCCCTTCCACTTCTAGGAGATAGGATATCTCCATTAATTTATTTATTTATTTTATTTTAAAAGGGTTTCAAGTATCTGATAAATAATAATGTAACTGTTTCCCCTTTTGTAAGTATATTATTTTCAGTTGAAATACAGTTAAGTTACCATTAATACAAAGTGACAGGGAATGTACAAGTACTTTGCAAGTGGTCAAATGTAGTGTTATAGAGATCTATCAATGATCAATATTCAACAATTCTGCCACTGAGTAAATGAGTTTACTAGTGATTATCATTATATCCCTTTTTAAATTGTAGTGAAAATCAAGAGCAAAGCTACAATAAGGCCATAATAACAAAAAAACAAATCAATACAGAACAGTAACAGAGGAGAACATAATAGACTGAACATCCTCAACAAAATTGGGTCATACCATTCCTTTTAATGGTTCAAACTTCATTTTTCCTCCAGAAAGGTAAAACAAAAATTCCCAAAAGGCATTAATTTTGCTAATATCATCCCGTTTGTGAAAAACTAAACTCCACGGGGCTGCTAAATTGGCTTCACTGGGTGTGTCCTGACATAACTGAGGACATTATTTGGCCTCATGCTCATTGTAAGAATTTCTGCCATATTTGTACAAATAATTAAGTGTGATGCCAACACTGTTCTCAGTTTTCTTTTTAAAAAGTTGATTTTTTTAGGGTAGACATAATGAATCACGTTCTGCGAATTTGTCAGTGTTGTTGTAGCCATGCTGGTCCCTGGATACTAGCGAGGCAAGGTGGGTGAAGTAATATATTTTATTGGACCAACTTCTGTTGGTGAGAGAGACAAGCTTACACAGACCTGAAGAAGAGCTTTGTGTAAGCTCAAAAATTTGTCTCTTTCACTAATGTGTCGCCTATAGGACTAACCTGCTTGCTTTTATATATATAAAAGTTTAAGTATAGTTTAAGTGTTTGTTTTTTTAAAATAGGTTTATAAATGTATATTAAAAATAACTTTGGCTGTAATGCAAAAGACCTACAGGCCATATCCTGTATGGTAAGCTAAAGCAAAGTTAACATATCTATATTAAAATCTTTTACTCAAAAAGCAAAGTTAACCTTTATCTTGTTTTTCCTATACCCAAATAAAGTACCTACGCCTATAACCTTAAACTAATAGACAATGGAGAATGGCATAGGGGGGTTTTCAATGTTGTACCCACAGACTTAACAAGTACACCACAAAAGACTGATGTGCGTACATACCTGTCATCAATATGCACATACATATTAGCTTATGGGTAAGTGTACCCTAACATTTCTGTGGGTGAAAAATAAAATTTGGGCATAGCAAAAAGGATTTCTGGCACTTTGCCCTATAAAAGAGGTGACCCACCTCAATAAAGTACTCCATTTCTTACTTAACTCCATTCTCACTTTACTCCATCTCCATTCTCACTTACTTACTTCCTCCACTCCATTTACTTACTATTATTAATTTTAATGAAAAGTCTTTAAGGCTATATCTGTCTCAGTGTAAGCTTCCTGTCATACCCCCGAGGGTCCTTTGTAAATTCTGTGGAGCCTGATTCAGAACACAAACTTTTATCTTCTAATCAAACAAATTGGCAAGCCTAAAACCCAAAAACCCATACTAATTAATATTAATAATTATTATTAATATTATTAATTATTTAAATTAACTAATTAAATTCCCATATTATCCACATTAATATTATCACTACACCCTAAATCAGGCTACAAATGGAAGTTGGTCCCACCTTGTCTTTCTGAGATTTTGTGAGACATACCATATGAAATGATCAGCGAAAGCCTGTCTAGTGATATTCTATCCCATATTTCATCAATGTTATGTATTTGCCTACAGCATTACTAATTCAGAGTATCTACTTTCTGTTCACATCTCCGGCATATATGCGATGGTGATACATTTTTAGTAACATTTAAAGTAGTTTTCCAGTGCCTATTGTGGAATTAAATTTACCATTCTCTTTTCCATTTATCCTTTTAATGTTTGAGGTGAATCATTTGGATAAATTAACTCTCTTATGGCAGAATATATTTGAGATTAGATTACAGTAGTTGTTGAGATCAGTTAATAAAGTGGTATTTCCTCATTTCTTGTAACAATTGAGTGTCCTATAATACTACACCCACGTTTCTAGATCTGAAATCAGGGCCGGCTCTAGGATTTTTGCTGCCCAAGGCAAAAACAATTTTGGCCGCCCCCCCCCCCCCCCGTTTTTTAATTACCCCTACCCCCACCCCCGGCCCCGCCTCAACTCCGCCCCTTCCCCAAATCCCCAGCCCTGCCTCCTCCTCCCCCCAGGCTCTCAAGCCTGGGAGGGAGAGCAGCGGCGCGCGAAACAGCTGTTTCGCACGCCGCTCGGGATCTCCCCCTCCCTCCCAGGTTTGAGAGCCTGGGAGGGAGGGGGAGACTCCGAGTGGCCGCGGCGCGGGCGCCGCTTCTCCCCCTCCCTCCCTCCCAGGCTCTCGAGTCTGGGAGGGAGGGGGAGCAGCGGCGCGCGCCGCGGCCGCTCGGGATCTCCCCCTCCCTCCCAGGTTTGAGAGCCTGGGAGGGAGGGGGAGACTCCGAGTGGCCACGGCGTGGGCGCCGCTTCTCCCCCTCCCTCCCAGGCTCTCAAGCCTGGGAGGGAGGGCGAGTAGCAGCGCGCGAGCGGCAGCAGCAGCGGAGGTGAGCTAGGGCGGCCAGGGCACATTTTTAGGGGCGGCATTCTGGCGCCGGCCATGCCGCCCCTAAAAATGTGCCGCCCCAAGCACCAGCTTGTTTAGCTGGTGCCTAGAGCCGGCCCTGTCTGAAATTAGTCAACATTTTCTTTGTTTTTATAAAATGGTTAATCCTGTTAATACTCAGCAAATACATTACAAAAATTCACCCTTCAAATGTATATACAATATTTGTGGTGCGGCCAGTATTCGCACAGGTAGACAGAAAATAACAGGTTTTGCAAGTTTAAGCAAAATCTTCTTTATAAACATTTTCTTGAACTCAATATTTAAGTTGTTAAATCTTTAGAGTTTCAGGTTCAATTTCCATGTGTTTTTTCCCTCTTCCAATCAAAATAAAACACACATGCAGACACAAAAAAGAAGAGACTCTATTAATGTTAATTATTTTTATTGTAATTAAGCACAATGTGCTCAGCACTGTACCAGACATAAAAATACAGACAATTTTACCCACAAAGAGCTTACTGTCTAGCCATAACAGAGACATACTAGACAAGATGTACTGGATAGCCCAGAAGAGGAAATAAGTAGGATTTTGTTTTAATAAAATGAAATTGTATATAAACCTACAACAACAAATCAAAACTCAGAATTTGCAGAGCTTGTAGCACAGCTCACTGGAATATAGTTACCCAGCTTCCATGTATTAATCTCTCATCTCTTTGTTGGCACCAACCTTCTGCTGTTTTATCAAATTATTTATATATCTTTTAAATTGTTTTATTACCAAAGGCCTCTGGGCACTAAATACAAATCTTCCCCCACCCAAAAACTAGCTACATGGCTCAATCAATAAATTGCTGAGTTTCTTCAAAACATTTGGGGTTTTATTTGCCAAGGACCGGCACTTTGCCACATTGCTATGGTCCTCTGCCCACATGTTCTGCTCCTGAAAAAGATCTCCCTCACACAAAGGAGCAGTAAAGGGCTGGGAAAGAGGCTGAGCCGTGCTAACTTCCATCATCTTTTGAAAGAGGTTGGAAGAATGGAGACAGGAAAATTAAAAGTCAATGTCATCAACAGATCTTCTCCTGGGTGGAGAGATACCATCCAACAGATGTGTTAGCTAGATTTGAGAGATGCAGTAAAATGTTTTAAGGCACCTGTTTGAAAAGCTTGAGAATCCCTCTTTAATGAATAAGAGGTACCTGGTTTACTAAGTAAGTCATTATTGTATTTAGGTGGGCTCCTAGTGAATTATAAAACAGTACATAGTATGCCATCAGGTTTTAGATCAATCCCAAGAATACATGCATGCAAAACGTTGCTTGAATGTCTGTTACTAATTAAACTCCAAAATATGAAAAATGAATTGACTGAACAGAGATTTTGGGGGTCTGGTCCTTGGTAGACCAGGTGGGAACAATCATGCATTGCTACACTGTGCATTGAATTTAAGGACCAAATTAAACTGCTGTCTTGAATTTATCCTCTTCTTTTTAACACACAAATAATTCTTGAACCCCTTTCATTAACTGGGATATTAGAATCCTATACGGATTTCTAATTAATTCTGCTTTGCTGAACTAAAGTTGCTTTGATCATGGTTATACAAGGTTGGATGGATGATGGCTGCTTGAAAGGTTCACAGTGAACTAAATACATTAGTTCTATTTTTAATAACTTCCTGCTAATCCAAAGTGTTCAAATGATACTTTTAACATGCTCATTGAGTGGCTAGCATATGTTTGCAACTGCAGAAGACAGAAAGTTTATTACTGTGGAAAAGGCTTCGTGTCCCTTACATTGTTCTTTTATGTTGAAATGCATCATTGTGGCTATGAGGCAGGTAAACAGATTTGGCAGATACAGCTTCTCATATGTAGCTTCAATGTGTTGTATTTTATTAAAGAGTCTTGGAAATCAGCCACACCTAAAAATGCATTTTAGGTTTTAAAAAGTATAGGAGATTTGATAAAACTGCGC
Source organism: Emys orbicularis (assembly GCF_028017835.1). Taxonomy (NCBI): domain Eukaryota; kingdom Metazoa; phylum Chordata; order Testudines; family Emydidae; genus Emys; species Emys orbicularis. The sequence goes on along the minus strand of NC_088688.1, from coordinate 96,474,789 downwards.
AGAAGAGATCTTAAAAAGCCGTTAGTGCAGGGAGAGAGAAACAAGGGGGGATAATCTATAATCCTTTGACATTAAACCATGAAAAAGACAATGGGTTTTATTTTTTGACATAGCAAATTATTAATATTCAAAATACATTTACAGCATTTGAAATAATAAGGGTTCTGGAGAAAAAAGTGAATGAAATACACTAAGGCCTAGATCAGGGGTGGGAAAACTATGGCCCGTGGGCCACATCTAGCCCATCAGACCTTTTAATCTGCCCTCAAGCTCCGGCTGGGGAGCAGAATTGGGAGCTTTCCCCACTCCGGTGCTCCAGTCGGGGGCTTGCCTTGCTCCACTCCATGTGGCTCCCAGGAGCAGCCAGGGGGCTCTGCATGCTGCACCTGCCCCAAGCACCACCTCTGCAGCTCCCATTGGCCAGGAACTGTGGCCAATAGGCAGGGCCGGCTCCAGGCACCAGCCCACCAAGCTTGTGCTTGGGGCGGCACCTGGAGGGGGGCGGCGCGGCGCTCCGGCTCCGGGGAGAGCGGGGCCGCGACCGGGCTCGCCGCCCTCCCCGCGGCGCTCCGGCCGCTGGGGAGAGCGGAGCCCCGGCCGGGCTCACCGCCCTCCCCCCGGCGCTCCGGCCGCCGGGGAGAGCAGAGCCCAGGCCGGGCGTTCCGGCTGCCAGCGGAGCCGCGGCGGGCTCGGCGCCCTCCCCCCGGTGCTCCGGCCGGTCGGGGAGAGCGGCCAGTGGCTTCAGGTAAGCACCGCACAGATGCTGAACCCGAGCTGCCCCGCGCCCCAATACCCAGCCCCAGCCCTGATCACCCTCCAAACCCTTTGATCTCAGCCCAGAGCAACCTCCTGCACCCCAAATCCCTCATCCCCCAGCCCCACACAGAGTCTGCACCCCCAGCTGGAGCCTCACCGCCCCCCATGTGCGCCCCAATTCCCTGCCCCAGCCGAGAGCCCCCTCCCGCCCTCCGAACCCCTCCATCCCAGCCTGGAACACTCTCCTGCATCCTAAACCCCTCATCCCCAGCCCCACCCCAGAGTCTGCACCCCGAGCCAGAGCCCTCAATTCCCCCATGTGCCCCAATCCCATGCCCCAGCCTGCCCTCCATACAATTTCCATACTGAGATGTGGCCCTCAGGCCAAAAAGTTTGCCCACCCCTGGCCTAGATCCAAATCCCATTGAAATCAATGAGTGCTCCCATTGACTTTCTTGGTATTTGAAAAAGGCCCTAAAATACTAAAAAGAATATTAATAAAGACCCTATCCTGCTTCTGTTAGCTAATGAGAGTTTTGCTCTTGTTTATAATGGGAGCCGGATCAGGCCTTTTGCTGTGAGGTACAAACAGCAACAGATTCAGAGATTCAGCTTAGTTTAGAAAAGCATCTGAAACTTTGGACAGTTAATTGAGGTAGGTTAAATGGTCATGTCATCATCCAGTTGCCACTAGTGATAAAATACAGGAGGAAATGTCAGATTGCGTTGCAGAAGGCAAAGTATTAGGCAGTATGTTAATCTAGGGAAAATTTAGAAATACTTAAGTGTCATGTCTGTCAACAGCAGAATGAGTCTGTGCAGTGAGTTTGTAAGTTTCTCCCTCAAATTATCATTGTTATCAGCAATCAGCCAGGTACAATGCCCACTGCAGTTTAAGTATATGTATTCTAATAGAGGCATTGTGGTTGGAGAACTGTATGGCTCAGGATACGAAAAATTTTACCTCTAGATTACTACTGTAGTTCAATTCTAATCTAAATTGGGCTATTTTGCAGCCATCTGGCTGTTTATTGGTCAATGAGAAATGAGTTTGAGTCTCTGGCTAATCCCTTGATATGAAAATAAAGCATCATAATCACAGCTAGTATTAAGTGACATTCTTGTTGACAGGCTTAATAGTCAAGCCATGGATTAAATGGACATGGGAACTTGAACTATTCTTTCATCCTATGATGTGGCCTGTCTAAAGTAGTTCAGTGGTGAGGCAAAGCACTTTGGCAGGTTGCTGTGGTGAAGCTTGTACTTCTGCTTCCTATATTGTACCTGTTCTGTTGATAAATAGTGATGCTGTCAGTTTGGCTTCTTTCACAAGCGCCAAATTCTCTTCTATAAAAATATAATCACTTAAGGAGCTGAAAGGTGGATATCAGCCAGAGAGACATGGGGAGACTGATGGAACTGAGCAATGGTTCGGTTCAAGTTCATAGTTAAATTTAAAAATCGTTCTGAGCAAGTGGTGGTGAAGGAAGTCGGTAATGGCAGCAGAATCTAAACAGAAAAGGGAAAAGGTCAAATGTTCCACTTCAAAATTGAGAGAGATAAATTATTAATATGATCAAAAATGGTTTTAAAAGCATTTATTCATAATTTAGTGGGTGCCTTGGAAGTGATGACAAAAGAATTATCCCATACACATTAAATTACATCTGAAGTGATTACAAAAGAATTATCCCAGGCACACCAATCGGAAAATGCCCCCCACAAGAGCTAAAATGAATAAGATAAGAAGTCTACACATTTCTTCTCTAGAAAAGAGAATCCAATATTTTAGCCCCTTGGCCTTTTCTCAGGGGAGTTTCTAAGATTTAAATTTCCTTTGCATTGCTGGTTCTTGTAGTTGAGAAGACCCACTCAGATTTGTTTTACTCACATTTCTTCTTATAATGTAAAATGAAATTTTATCATGAGTATAGTCCTTTTTTCTCTCCTAAACAAGAACAAATGGTAATTTGAAATTAGTGATAATTTTCAGATAAGTAAAAGGAAGTATTTCTTCAATATCTTGTAGTCAGCTTATGGAATTTGTTACTGCTGGAAGTCGTAGAAGTGACTGAATAAGGAGTTAATATTTTTACCAGTTGGTAGTTATGCAAGCTAAATTCAGATTAATGAAATCATGTGTTTTATGGAATAAACTGATTGCTACAAGGGTCAGAAGGAAACCTTCTCACCCCCAGTCACATTTTTGCAAAATGGTTAATGTGCATCCTATGCAATTTTTGCCTTCATTTTAAACATTAGGTGACTGTCACGAGTGGTGGCAGGATACAGGACTTGATCTGAGCAGGAATGGCACATGGGCTAGTCCTACAACCTCTGTTTGTAACAAATCTATATGAACATCATCAGTTAAAATGCATATATTCATCCTGGGAGAGTGAATACATCAGCTCTCATTGCCAACAAAACAGGAATATAATACTCAGACCAACGGAAAATCTTCCCTCCTTTAACTATTCACAGGGTTCAGCCTTTTGAGATAAACACCCTCAATAATAGTTACAGTATGTGACTGCTAACCCCTACCATGTAATAGTGATATAACCTTTTGTAACCTCAACTTCTGTCTTGTGACAGGGTGAAAGAACTAAAGATTAGTGTCTTACCAACATTCCTGTGTGTCACAAGTGCATGATCACCTCAATTCTGAGTGAAGGCCAGAAGTTATGGGCTTCATGCAGGAACTACTGGGTGAAATTCTTAGTGAAATCTATTATCTTCAGCATTCAGTCAGTGCACTCAAATGCCTAGCAGAGCTTGCCTTTCAATTTCAGCAATCCAGCCATTAAAGCCATTACACGCATACTTAATAATTCATTACATGCTCATCAGATATACACTACATAGGGCCTTTTGCCCCCAATAGTAAAAAGACTTAGCTGCTGTTGGGAGTATTATTATAACAGTAGAGTGAATCAATATTTTCTAATTCTGGCATGCTTTGCAATTGGACCAAGTTCTTATTCTGTTTGTTTTCTCATGATCATTTGTGCAAATGGAGCTCTGCTTGCAGGAATGTTAAGAATGGCTATTCCTCACGTGAATACCCATATTTGCATGCAACCATAGATATTCGCATTCATGCCAGAAATACTCTCTCCATCTGAAGTTTCACATCCACTCAAGAGGCATAAACAATACCATGTGACTTACTGTAGATGACCAATCGCAGACCACAAAAAAGGAATAGACAAAGTAAAAATGAACAAAATGTTCATGTGATGTTGTCATAGGTTTCACCCCCACTCTGGATTTTAGAGTACAGATGTTGGGACCTGCATGTGAACCCCTAAACTGAATTACCAGCTTAGATCTGGTCTGGCTGCCACTACCCAAATAATTTGAGTCATTTGGGAAACTCGGTCTTCCCCCCCCCAAAATCTTTCCTTCCCTGGGTAGCCTTGAGAGTCTCCTCCACCAATCCCTGGTGAGTCCAGATCCAATCCCCTTGGATCTAAAAACAAGGAAAAATCAGTCAGGTTCTTAAAAAAAGGCTTTTAATTAAAGAAAAGAAAGGTAAAAGAAAACCCTCTGGGAGATAGCATACAAGCTGATCTCACGGACAACAGATTCAAAACACAGAGGATGTTCCCCTGGGCAAAACCTTAGTACACAAAAGAATACCCAATTTGATTATCCCCTAATGCCAAGACAAGTTACAAAAAGAAAATAAACATAAACCTATTTATTCCTTTTCTAATACTCACTACTCTGATAAGAGGCTGATTCCTTGATCTTTTCCACTCCAGCCAAAACTGAAACTGATTCTAAACAAAGGAAACTTCCCTCCTTCCTTTTGAAACATCTTATCCCCCCACCTGACATCTCTGGTCAGGTGTCAGCTAGGCTAGGTGAACTTCTTAACCCTTTACAGGTAAAAGAGGCATTAACCCTTAACTATCTGTTTATGACAAATGTGTTAGCATAATATGTTCACTGAAATGTACTAATAAATGTTCTAAAACCAGATATGCCTATATTGAAGTCTGTGCTGTGAATCTGAAGGTTATGCTGATAAACCATGAGGGGTGGGGGAAAGAAATATATTAGTGGAAGAATAATTGTATGTTCTCTAGCTCAACCAGAAGTTATGGGCTTGATGCAGGAACTACTGGGTGAAATTCTATGGTTTGTCTTATGCAAAAGTTTAGTGTAGGTGAACCTAATGGGCCCTTCTGGCCTTAAAATGTAACATCAGTCAGTGCGTAATAATTTATTCTTCATTAAATCCACACAAGTGAAACAAGTTGAAAGGGGAACCTTAATTTAGCCATTTCCTAACTTCTGAGTGCTCGACTTTGCAACCCTTAACCTTAAGTTAAATGCAGGCATGTCCACTATTACATATTTTGTAGATGTTTTTCAATACATTTGTCTGGAATAAAGAGAGTTCTAAATGGAGGTATGATACCATCTGCCCCTATGGCCTTGGGCAAATCACTTAACCTCTCTGCCTTAATTTCATCATCTGTAAATTAAGGATAATATTTATCTATTAGCACCTGACAAGGGTGTTGTGAGGATTGATTGATTAATTATTGCGAAAAGCTTTGAAGAGGGTAACCTCTGTGAAATTGCTATCTATAATTGTCATGGTCTGTAGTTTCATAAATTGCTTTTTAAACCATCAAAGTTACAATTAATTAATTTTTTTTGTTGCAAAAGTTGTATGTTTTTAAAATATTTTCTTGGTGTTACACATCATGAGTCACAACCAACCTTTTTCTTTATCAATGCCCTTAATTCTGCAGTATGTACGTGTGTCTTTTGACACAAAGCCTGATCTTCTTCTGCACCTGATGACAAAAGAGTGGCAGCTTGAGCTCCCCAAGCTTCTCATCTCTGTGCATGGAGGCCTTCAGAATTTTGAACTTCAGCCAAAACTCAAGCAAGTCTTTGGGAAAGGTCTGATTAAAGCCGCCATGACAACTGGAGCATGGATATTCACTGGAGGAGTAAACACAGGTAACAAGCAACATTAAAATAAGAGCTTTGTGGCATCAGAGAGGCTTTCATCATTTTAACATCATGATTTAGAATCAGTCCAATTAAGAGAAGCTGAACCATTCTATGGTGTCTTTTTTTATTATGCATTAACAAGAAAATGCCAGAATAATACGTATTGAGCAGCTCTCCAAGAATAAAAGGTTTATTAAAGCATGAAAGACAGATTGTGAAGTCCAAAAAATAAAACCTGCTGTGAGACAATCTGAAGTGTTTTGTCAGAGGGGACTTCATGAGACTAACATCAATGGGCCCAGGTACCATTTATGGAATCTAGTGATCTGCAGCTAGCAGCCTGAAAGGGTAGCTAGTTCGTAGTTATTACAAACAAGAAACTTGCCACTTCATTAAGGAAAAATATTTCCATCCAAAAAAAAAGAGGCAACTTTTATCTTTCACTTATAAGAACAAGTCAGATGTGACAGAGAAAAGAGTTTTTCTATTTTCTGTGCCTGAAAAAACAAAAAGCCTTTTAATCTGAATAAAAGTCACACCCCCCCACACCCCCCATGGATTAGGAGTCTGATTTTTTTTTCAGGGTTTTTTTTCCAATTGTCCTTGCAGAAACAGAGATAACATTTCAATTTATATGCAAAGTTGAATGCATCCAAATTTTAGAGCCCTGACATGGAATTATTTTCTACCTGTCCACATGAGTTATACTGTCATGGAGAGACTAAAATAACGAGGAGGCAGGAAGTGGGGGCAGGGAAATGAGGTGAGGCAAAGCATTCTACATATGGTGAATGATAATATGTAAAGTTGAAGTATGCACATGTGAATTGTTGTGGCACGTTATCTGTACCTGAGTCAGCACAGCTACACTACATCAATATTTCAGCATTATTTAATCCTTTCAGTGCCTATGGAGAGTAGCATATTCATTCTGTCATATTGATAATATGGGCCTGATACAAAGCTCATTGAAGTAAATGGGAATCTTTGCATTGACTTAAGTGGGATTTGGATTAGGCACTACATATTTTGAAGCTTAGTTCAGAACATGCCTAATGAGATTGCTTTGTTTTTTAATATATATTGAATTAAAAATGACTGGAGTAATTGTTAGCCCAGTTTTCTTTGTTTTTTGGCTGTCTGGAAAGTTTGCCTTCTACTTAGCTTTCACATACCTACAACAGAAACAGAAGGAGGTGGAATCTCTTGATATTTTTTTTAAACATCCCCAATGCCTCAGTGGGAGGAAGAAGGAAACTAGAACAATGGTTGGCCTGCAAATTGGGGTGGTGATAATTTTATTAGATGTTCAGATAATGCTGTGTTGAGTGTGGCAGATATAGATAGAAAATCCTAATTAAAAATGCATCCGTCTGTGGACCTTTTGACCATACCGCAATAAGCTCACCAACTGAGCATTGCAAACCAAGCTGCAGAGATGTCTTCACAGGACTGAATATGAAATTGTGTTTTATAGAATAAGACTGGAGTTAAGAGAAAAAGCTCTATGTCCATTATAGCAGTTTTCAAAGTGTCATAATTGTAGCTGACAACAAAAAAAATCCCAAATTGATATGAACAGGGTTTTTTTTTCTGTGCCAAAAAAATTATTCATAGTCAAATAAGACTGTTAGAACAACCACTGCTGTGTATTACCCTAAAATCAATCCTGAATGTTCAATGACTTCTAATTACAACATAAAGTATACAGAGTAAAGCAGAAGAGAGCTCCGGGGTCAGATTTTTAAACAAGTTAGGTACACAGTTGTGAACCTAATCTCTACTTGCAGTTACCATAGTTGCATGCACAACTCAAAAATTCTGTACATAAACGGCTCATTTGCACATACAACTATAAAATTTGTTTTGCATAATTGTGGTAACTGTGCACTTAAATTGGTGTCCAATTGTACATGTAAATTCGGTACCTAATTTCTTTGTAAATCTCACCCATTGTTTTGGATAAAAATTCTTTCCAACATTTCCTTTCTGAAGAATATTAGCAAGCCCTATTTAAACGCAAGGTATGACTATTAACCTGAAGTGTGTATATACATTAGCTGCTGCCACTCACAATGTATCCATAATATGGCAGTATACACATATCATACATGGAATGGCAACTAATGTAGTTAAACAGAGAGCTAGGTGTAAGTTAATAAAAGGCATAATAGAACCCCCCCTAAAATGTTGCCCTCAGAGTATTAGTATTAACGACATAACATAGATAGCGTACGCCTGACTCACCCCTATATCTTCTTATAAACAAATTGCTTTCCATATTCATCTGGTAGCAGAAGCTGTATTCACTAGAAAGCAATAGTTTTCGCAGACAGAGAAGACCTGCTCTGCACCATCAGGATGTGGGATCACAGATTCATTTGGCTGAGATGTGTGCATTTTGCCCTCATCTGCCAGACAATGTGGTGGCAGCTGGGGAGATTAGAAGATTAGATGTCAGGGTTTTTTCACTGTTGATTTTAAATGGGTATAAGAGAGCAGTAGCTATGGGGAAACTTGTGGTTATTGTCTGACTGTTGTAATGCTACCCTGTCACTTTAGGATTCATGGAACCAGAGCAGGGAAACCGTAAAGAAAACTGGTTTAAAAAAAAAATCAATCTAAGAATGTAATTTGGAACCAGTTATCCCCTCAGTGAGCACAAGTAGATTTTAAATGCATTTTATGCAAAGTTGTCAGCAAAGAAGAGCAAGTGACATTAAATTCCACGTGCTGTTGTGCTGCCGTTAGCTGCAGTCAGGTGATAAAAGTAGCTCTTGATACAAGCTGTGTCAAAACCGTTAGGAAAGTGAGCTTGGAAAGCAGAAAAGAAAGCCTGAGTCCAAGAGCAACTGTCCGGCCTGGCACATTACCCTGTACATGTGCACGGTACAGGAGTTAGCCCAGGAATGTGATTAAAGTAGCAAGAAGTTGCTTTAGACAGTGCAAACAGTAATCAGAGTATGGCAAGCCATGGGGCAGTCATTTTGTGTGCACCAGTCTCCACTTCCTTGCGCTCCCTGCTGGCTTTTCCCTGGCTCCCTATGGGAAACTATCTCAAGTGACTGGATTTGTAGTTTGATGGGATGGTGCCACCGCTGTCTACAGCTGTGTGTAATGATGCTTTCACAACATTTCCATCAGGATTTCAATCACCTTACTTGTGGGTCACATGCCTGAGAGGTTTCAAAATTGGAGGGGACAATCATGCGGCTTCACATTTTTCCCCCTTTTCTGTGCATTTCTGCATACCTGGAGAGGATACACACCACACATATTAGAATGTGTACGTATCTGGATACAGATGAGAAAAAGCAAATTTATGATTGCCAACGTCATCATTTTCGTTGTTGGAGTTGTGCAATTTGTGGTTTACATTATTTTATTCAATAAGGTTGTATGTAAAATTCACTGAACTAGCAAGGCACTGTATATATCAATCTAAATCATTTTATTATGGCCCCAGTTCGGAAAAAAACAATTAAGGAAATACTTAACTTTAAGCACATGCTTAAGCACTATGCTGAGTAGGGATGGGATTACTCACATGCTTAAAGGAAAGCATACACTTAAGTGTTTGGCTGATTCCAGACCAAAGTGACCAAAAATGCTGTGCTTTGAATTTTTGATTATGTGCCTGTTTCTTTTTTTCAGGAGTCATTCGGCATGTTGGAGATGCATTAAAGGATCATGCCTCAAAATCTCGAGGGAAGATCTGTACCATTGGTATAGCCCCTTGGGGAATTGTAGAGAACCAAGAGGACCTGATTGGCAAAGATGTAAGTCCTATGGGATCTGTGTCATCTACAACAAAACTGTATATTCTGGGTTATTTTTTCCTTTACTTTTTCTCAGTGCTTCTCAGATAGAAGTAGTATTTGTAGTGAAGCTGCTTGGTAAAAGGCAAAAAGTCAGGCATTTTCATGTTCTTAAATTTATATTTTGTGGGAGCATAGCAAGATTAGAACAGGAAATCCATCCTGTAGATTATGTAAGGCTCATGAAATAAGGCATTCCAGTTCTTTCTAATATATTTTGTATGCTTTTTTCTTTTGAAAATAAAAGACAAAGAATTTCCATTAAAAATCTACTTTAAAAGCTTGTTAAAGTTGCACAGTAAATCACTAAATGTCAGAGAATGCCAAAGCTAAGGTTTCATGCACAACTTGAACTTTGCCCTCTTTTGCAAATGTACTATGTTGTAGTCTTGAATTCAATAATGACATACTATTTCCCAATTAATATATTATATATATAATTATTCCACAACCTTGGAAGGCTCATATTATATGAATTCTTTATTCATGAGCCAGGGCTCCACAGAAACCCTGCCTCACATATCTTCTAAGGGGTACAGGTAACATTTACCATGCATCTTTCTTCATGTCATCCTTTTTAGGGCTCGATTTCTCTCTATCCCTCCCACCTCAGGATCTCCCTCTCTCATTATAAATAATATAATATTTTAGGGGGAGGGATAGCTCAGTGGTTTGAGCATTGGCCTGCTAAACCCAGGGTTGTGAGTTCAATCCTTGAGGGGGCCACTTAGGGATCTGGGGCAAAATCAGTACTTGGTCCTGCTAGTGAAGGCAGGGGACTGGACTCGATGACCTTCAAGGTCCCTTCCAGTTCTAGGAGATAGGAGATCTCCATTAATTAATAATCTGCCTGCTTTCTTGACTTTGCCTCATTTGAAATTTCCCTACCCCTTGTTCCTGAGTATTTTGAATGAGAACTTGCGATTGACATTTTGGGTAGATGCTAGAAATCCCAGTCTATATTCTACTGGAATTGGTTTATGTATTTATAACAACTGTATTACAGAATACAGTTATTTTATCTGAATTACTTTAAATCTGTAAAAAGCAACAGAGGGTCCTGTGGCACGGCTACCCCTCTGATACTTTAAATCTGTGTCTTCCCACCAGGATTTATTCATTTGCACTCCGTATAGAATGGGGAAAGGCATTCACTTATCAGTTAAATTGAAAGGAATTACAATAAGAGTAAAAAGGAGTGGATTCAACTGGAATTTATAGCAATTCACTAAACAACATGTAACCACAAGAGGGGGAGAGAATCGTGGGGTACAACTTTGCACTATCTACACAGCCTCCAGCCTTTACATAATACAATACTAGGGCTCAATCTGCCAAGATACTGAGGGTGCTCAGAGCCTGGTTGGAGATGGTCATCAAGGAGAGGGCTCTGTGGGAATAATTCAGTATCCTATTGTGACACAATTGGGAATTCACTTAAAAACTAAGCCAAAAACCATAGCAACACAGGAATAAAATATTCCTGGTGATTTTAAGTGCAAGGCTGACACACATGCTGGACTTCAAACAGTCAGACTTGACTTAAATTGTGTGAAATGAGTGGCAGAGTATTGTTTTGGAATTTAGGGATGAGCCAAGAGAGTAGTAATACTGCAAAAATGAAAAATGTGAACATGTTTGAGAATTGTAGGCTGGCACAGCTATTCGGCAAATTTCAAAAGGATACCACTGTCTGAGTGACAAACAAGAGGGTTTTTTGCGGAATTTTGCCATCAGTTTACAACCATGCAACTCCATTGAAGTCAGTAGGGTTGAGACAAGATAGGTGGGGTAATATCTTTTATCGGACCAACTTCTGTTGGCATGTACAAGCTTTTGAGCTTCATAGAGCTAAAATATTTATGGCCTTTGAAGTGTATGTATAAGGAACAAATTGTAACTTTGTATCTGAACCCTTCTCCAAACTTTGATAGTTTAGAGAAAATGGAAACTGGATTAACCAATGAGAGAGTGCAAAATTAAATCACTTCTGTTTCTACACATCCCTAATGTATAATATTATCTTTATTTTATTGAATGGTTCCTAGAAGTTCTTGCTCTATGCATTTTTTGGAGTGTGTGCATATCTGTCTGTCTCTCTCGCTCTCCTTCTCTTGCTCTCTCGCTCTCTCTCTCACACACACACTCACACACAAAATGTAGTTCATTGTTTTGGAGAAAAATAATTTAAGGAAACAGGATTCAGGCAAGGAGAAAGACCTACAATACAGAAACCAGTATCTGTATATTAAAAATATGGTGAATGCCATAAAACTTACTGAAAAGGAAAAATATCATGAATAAAACACAAGAGAAGAATAACATACACCTTGGACCATGATCATGTAAAATAAATCATAGTAAAGCAAGAAAAATGAGTATCACAAATATCTATAATATATATAAAAACAACCTCAGAACAAATCAACCAACAGTAAAAGACTTACTAAACTCCAGTATCTATTGTGGCTCTGTGTATGTTTATTATGTCTAGTTAAATTAGTATCAAAACTGAAAAAATTGTCAAAACATCCCTTCATTGGGTGGAGCAGGAGATACTATCAGCAGCATTGGAGACAGAAAATTTGCTTCTGCATGTGATATTTACAAGGGTGAGAATCTCTCACACGCTGCATTTGACTTGCTCAGCAAGTGTTTTCAAAATTATGTAACACTCCTGTCAACACTCCCAGCCGTCCTTTGGGCTGGAGGTTTGTCATGATGGATTTATGGAGAAGTCAGACTCATCACTGCAACTATGTCAGAAGTTTCATACTGTAAATTGTTTTTTGAAATGTTACATGTTCGCCTAGGCCCCTATGAATTCATTTGTCTTTCCTCCTTTTGATGCCTACAGTAGGCTCTGTCCCTTTCACCCTTAAATAAATTAATGTCATAGGAAGAGTCATTGTTTAAAAAAAATTATCACAAAAGCTATGAGCCACAAGCTACTCAGCTAAAAAGCCACATTGATTTCAATTGGAGTTTTGTGTGAATTCAGGCTTAAGTAACCTCTTGCTTTAGACTGCAGACTCCACCTTTTGGGTCTGCCCTCCAGCTTCCCCTGCTGTTTCTCCTGCTTTCTTAACAGGTTCCCAGGATGGGCAGGGCCAGGGTCTGAGATGACTCCCTTCCTCCTTTTCCCTGCCCACTCCTCACTAGCCTCCGCACACCTTACTCCTTTCCTCTACTCCAATTAGAGACACAGCCGGAGCTGAGGCAGGAGCCCAGAGCAGGACGTGCTAAACAGATGTCAGGGAAGGAAAGAGTCACAGTAGCAGTAGGAGTGCAGCCTGAGTGTGACATGCTAGGAGAAGGAAGAGGACTCATAGGGGGTGGAGAGAACTGTCGGGAAATGTTTTAGAAAGTTCAACGAAGGTTTGGAAAGTTTTACACTAGTCAGCCATTTTTTAATTATCTGAATGTTAAAAGGCATTCTTCATTGAATATACTGTTTTAAACACTCAAGTAATTAAAATGAATTTTATTAAAGTACAAATGTGGTATATATGTAATACTGAAGGAGGAATACATGCTTTGCCTTGTGCAAAGAAATATGATTTGGAAATAATAAAGCTCTGGCTGTTGAAAATAACATTCCGAGCTTGCACAGCACATCAATTTCCTTAACTTTGGGGACTCCCTGTATGGGATGGTGCACAGATTCTTCACACTGGAGAGGGAGAGGAGCTCTTCATATTCTTATAAACCACAGGTATGTAGCCAAAACCCACATATTCTGCAGCGCTGAACCTAATTCAGCTGTTAGGTTTCCAGATTCTGTGACACAATCGTGCACCAGACTAAAAATTCTCTGTCGGTTTCATTTAAATGAAAAGAAGTTTTTCAATTAATTAAATATTAAAATGAACAATACAATCAGTACAGTGACACCCATGTTCTGTTAATATTAAATCCCACTTATCGTATACTGCCCCCATATTTTCAGTTTTCGGTATGTATCAGAATTTTGTCTTAAAGCATAACTCAATCGTTGAGGTTGTCAGAGGGGAGGCTGGAGTTTTTGCCAGTTGGGCAGGAGGAAGCTGGGGCTTTTTGCTCCTGTGAAGCTTTTGGAGGCAGTTTGGGATTGCAGGATAAGCACATAAAATGAATGTTTCTGCTAAAATGGGCAGCAGTTAAATAATTAAATAGGGTTGAGATTTAAATTACCTGTCCTGAGGTTTCAGACTTGACTTAACCTTCTGAGATTAAAGTACCTGTTCACACCCCCAAAACCATTGTTCAGCCTGTCTGCAGACTCTGTAAGGCAACAATGAAAACATGAATTTAGGGCTAGAAACACAAAAATGAAAGCTGATATTCTGGAGCACAGTTCTGTGGCAAGTTCTGCAGTCATGATCTACACAACTCTGTATACTCTCAGGAATAATGTTGGGCTACCAGGCAACCTATCAACTTGTGTGAGGCTAGTGGCACTGTTGTTCAAAATGTAATGGTGGATTGTCCTCTGGTGTGATTCTTGGTATTATTATTAATAATTCAGGTGTAATTCCTGTTGATTTCAATGTGAGTTCTGGGTGAGTAAGGAATGAATAATGACTTAAGGATTTTCCCTTTTGGCTCTGGAAGTCCATTAAAATACACATTTTAGACCAACGAAAGGTAGTATTAAATTTGTGTATTTTAATTCAAAATACATTTTTATTGTATAGCTCTGGGCTTGCCTATATAGGGATATCCAGGAAAACGATGTGATTAACTAAAGGTCTGGATTTAAAGTGCATTAGTTGAACCGCCTTAAGCCTCTCTGTGGACACTCTTATTCAGAAGTAAAGTGGCCTTCATTTGATTTAGCTTAATTTACTGTTACTGAATAAGAGTATTGACATGGGTTTAATATGGTTTAAAGAGAGTTAACAATTAATTTGGATTTTAATTTCCCAAATATCCCTATCTAGACAATCCCTGAATAAAATGATATCTCCAGTATCCTATGATGTGGCAAAAGGAGAGTAGAAAGAGGAGTACACGGACTGGAATATTTGGAGGAAATTTTAAGTCCACAAAACTTAAACTCTTTGAAGCAATTCAACTCAGAGTTCAAGTTGAGGTCCAGTCTTGTTGTGCTAAATCACTGAAGTCTGGTTATAGGTTTGTAATCACATACTGTTCCATGACTGCACTGAAACACTGCTGGATGTTGGCACAGCGGGGAGGAAGAGTTTCAATGTTCTCTCTGCATTTTCGTGCTTGTATTGGTTTTGTTGACGTCATTAGGCCTATATATATGAACCAAAGTTCTTCCATGTTTAAACTCTGTCCTTCCATGTTTAACTCTAATCGGCCTCAAAAGCCAAGGACAGGAATTGGAATGTGTAAATAGCCAGTTACCAATTACGACCTTGCTCATAACCAGATCCTAAGCAATAATGATGAGGTTTGCATGTTTCTAGCTGGAGAAGGGGTAGTAAACTAAGGGTAAACAGAACCAAATGATTGTTTAGAGGAATGTTACTAACAAGCTAGATTTATAGCCCTAGAATGATTTAACGGCTTAAATGTATGAACATGCCTTCGGTAGAGAGGGGAGGAGGAGTAGAGGGGGGGGGTGGTACAAGGGGAGAGAGGTGGGGGCTTAGTTGTAAAGTATAAGAAGAGAGAAGCTATTTTTTACTGATGTGCTCGATTTGAGACTTGCCTGTCTCCTTGCACCACTTTGAGATCTCAAATAAACTTTGATTGTTTCTCCACCCCGGTATGTTTATTGGCGCGAAGCACGCCGGGCAACGAACCAGCACTGTTGCTGTCCTCGGGCCTCTGTGCCTGCAACAGTCTCATCCAGAACCTTAATATAGTCTTTTTCTAAAAGTTGTTTTTTCACCCCCTTATTTAACTAATCTCTGATTTGCACTCAGCAACTGTTCTGTGGTCAGAAAAGAAGCACAGCAGAAATTCTGGAGAAAGCAGGGAATTATTATTTTAGACAAGGGATGTTACCCAGTAAAGAGAAGACAATTGTGGTTGGATTTATTATTCAGTATTCACACAAGAACAGGCAAGTCCACAGTATAAACCTTAACTGAATCTAAGGCCATTCACAGTAAGAATCATCACATGAAATAAGAAATATAACCACAAACAAAGCTACAGTGCAAAATTCTTCACAAACTATAAGAATTTTTTTCTTACCAAGTATTTTATGTTCACAAACTGACCATGTTCTGAATTCTGAAACCCCAGGTGTTGAAAGCAGGATGGCTGCGGCTTGCAAGCATTTTCAGTAGCATACGCTCTGCATGGGCCTGACAGTCCCAGAAATCTACTGTTTTGTATTGTTCACGACATTTAAAACAGACAGTGGCTGAACAAAACTGAAGGCTCTAAACAGATGACTGCACTGTACTTGAAGTTGAAATGCACCATAAATATTCTGTGTTATGATGCTAGAGATGAGCCGAAACTGGAACCTTTTATCCAGCCCCTAAATTTACGTAGGTTGGGTTAAATGGAAGATGAATCCAAAACGTCCCTACTTTTCATTTTACAAAAATAAATCCTGGCTTCCTCAGATCATATCTAGCTAATATCCCTGGGTTTAAGGGTTTTTAAAGACTACAATTTCACATGAACTATTATTTTTATTTGGGCTGCTTTACTGATGGATTCTGTTACCTATGGACCTCACTTCCAGTGCTTCCTTAAGAACTAGTTGGGAATCCTGCCTATGTGTGCAAGGTGAGGGAAGAGGTACCTTGCAGCACCTTCTTGATCTGCCAGCACATTCATGCATCTCAGGGTTATATGCAGAGCCATTGGGTCAAATTCTAATCTCAGCTATGTGTGTGCAACTTCAGTGGGAATTGTGTTGGATCTGTGAGGAAGACAATGGCACATTATAGTTTGTAATTCACAATCAGACATTTCTGTCTTCACTTGTACTTTGTGGTCTATTTTCTTAATTCAAGGAGAATCATATGTTTGATAAGATTAGGAGACAGATCAAATTGCCTCTAATTTTTAATGTATTTATTTGTTTTTATTTTTATTTATTTGTAAGCTAATGCAGCTTTAACATTCAGGAAGAGTAAATATGATTTTGCAGTTTGTATACTAGGAACCAAAGTCAAAACATAAAAAGAGAAGAAAAATCTCATCTGTTTGCAAATTACAGACCATGTTTTTTTTCCCTTTCTCTGCCTTTCTATCTCTAGCCAAGAATATACACTTTTAAAGTAAGTTATTGCAGCAGTTTTCTTAACAAGAGAAAAAGGAAATAGACATTGATCAGCATGTCATTCAGAATATATTACTTTGTAATTTTGTATAGTATCCTTTGCCATCAAATTATCACCTATTATCCTTTTGTTTAAGATTTTCTGGTATATTTTGTTAATATAAAAGCAAATGTCCACCAGGAATATGTTGCACCTGGGCTTGAACTTCAATCATTGGAAAAGAGGTGAAAATAAGCCTAGTTAAGTAACTGAGTCCTAGTTCAAGATATTGGGTGAGATTTTCATCCCCACTTTGGCTCCCCTACCCAGGATAAAGGGGCTGGAGCAATGTAAAGGGGGCTTTAAATTCCCACTTTTAGCCAAGAGGGAATTCCCCTAGTGCAGGACCTTAGGGAGACAAATGCAGGCTACCTTTAGAGGACCCCCTAACAAGCCCTGGCCTGAGAGGCATGAGATAGGAGGGACATATTAGCAGTGAGGTTACAGCAATGTAGCACTGCAGAGATTTGGGGCACTAACACACCCTGGTCTATCTAAATTACACCAGGAACTACTCCAGCCCCCAGAGTAGCCCAGGATCAGGAGGGCGGAAAGGTGGCTTAAAGCTACCTTTGCATGCCTCCCGCCCCATGCTTCACTTAGAGCTGTGCCTCTAATTGTAAACTATAGAATCTCACTCATTTTATCTTGGAATGCAACAAGTTTGGTCTAGATGATATATCCTCTCCTGGTATGTGTAGATACATAATGTGCAGTGTTGTTGTAGCCGCGTCGGTTCCTGAATAGTAGAGAGACAAGGTTGATGAGGGAATATCTTTTATTGGACCAATTTCTGTTTGTGAGAGACAAGCTTTCAAGCTACACGTTGTTTTCCCGTGTGAGTTCATTCAGGACAAGTATCAGAGGAGTAGCCGTGTTAGTCTGGATCTGTAAAAAGCAACAGAGGGTCCTGTTAGTCTTAAAGGTGCCACAGGACCCTCATTCAGGACAAAAACACTGTATGACCTGCGCGTGAACACTTTTCACAAAGCGATCACTCTATATCTGACCTATCAGTCTTCATCCTCAAAGGAAACCTGCACAACACTTTCAAAAAATGAGCCTGGGAGTTTAAATTCATAACTTTGCTAGACACTAAAAGTCATGGTCTTAATAAAGACACTGGATTTATAACTTGTTATAACAATCTGTAACCCATTAGCCCCCCTTTTTGTCCTATGACTACAGAGGTTTTAATGGGACACTTCACCTGGAATGGTCCCTTAGAATGTGTGCTCACTGCTTATGCTAAACTATCTGTTTGATCTTGTATTTAGCTGTGACACACTCAATACCTTTTCCCCACCTAAAGAAGAGCTCTGTGTAGCTCAAAAACGTATGTCTCTCACCAACAGAAGTTGGTCCAATAAAAGAGATTACCTCACCTACCTTGTCTCTCTATATACGTAATAGTAATAATACTGTATGTATATGTAATTTCTCCCTGCTCCTGCTCTGCTGAAGGCTTCCCCGTCTCCTCTGTTGTTCGTGTGACAAATCATGGAATCATTCGTGAAAGAATTAACTGAGGCTTTTACTTGTCATTCAGGTATGGCCTTATCTGCCCTGCACAGTTACCTTGAATTATAACTCAAGTGTTGCCCCTGACTTGGGTCCCAACCACACATGTCAACCGTTAGCTTGAGTTTGGTGGGGTTTTAACTCAAGTTGGCTGGTCCATAAAGGTATATAGCCTACCGCTCGAGGTAGCACAACTGAGCAGTAATTCAATCCCTCTATGCCAGGAGTCGGAAACATTTGGCACGCGGCTCGCCAGGGTAAGCACCCTGGCGGGCCGGGCCAGTTTATTTACCTGCTGACGCAGCAGGTTCGGCCGATCGCGGCCCCCACTCGCCGCTGTTCGCCGTCCCGGGCCAATGGGGGCGGCGAGAAGCGGCGCGGGCGAGGGATGTGCTGGCCGCGGCTTCCCGCCGCCCCCATTGGCCCGGGACGGTGAACCGCGGCCAGTGTGGCCGCTCTCACCTGAGCTAGGCTAACTGTAGAAGAGCTAATTCAAGTGTAGACAACTCGACTTAGGCTTTGTCTTTATGGTAGAATTATCAAAAGGTTTTAATCCATTTTCGTAATACTGTCTTTTAACTTGCCCAGGAAACATGAAGGATGGGAAAGAACAAAAGAAATGGAAATCAGTAAGGATGATAAACTGAAACTTTGTGGTCTTGCTGCAGAGCCATGCTTCCCCAAGGAATAACCACAAAGCATGGAGTTTTGCTGTCTCCATTTAGAATTTTTCTTAACCTTCAAAGAGGATTGGAGTATCACTGTGTAGTCTCTGATCTTTATTGTAACAAGAAGTATCACAGATAGTGAACAGGTTTCAGAGGGGTAGCCGTGTTAGTCTGTATCAGCAAAAACAACGAGGAGTCCTTGTGGCACCTTAGAGACTAACACATTTATTTGGGCATAAGCTTTTGTGGGCTATAACCCACTTCATCAGATACATGGAGTGAAAAATACAGTGGGCAGGTATAAATATACAGCACATGAAAAGATGGGACTTGCCTTACCAAGTGGGGGGTCAGTGCTAATGAGGCCAGTTCAATCTGGGTGGATGTGGCCTATTCCCAACAGTTGACAAGAAGGTGTGAGTATCAACAGAGGGAAAATTACTTTTTGTACTGACCCAGCCACTCCCAGTCTTTATTCAGGCCTAATTTGATGGTGTCAAGTTTGCAAATTAATTCCAGTTCTGCAGTTTCTCGTTGGAGTCTGTTTTTGAAGTTTTTTTTTGTTGAAGAATGGCCACTTTTAAGTCTGTTATTGAGTGTCCAGGGAGATTGAAGTGCTCTCCTATTGGTTTTTGAATGTTACAATTCTTGATGTCTGATTTGTGTCCATTTATTCTTTTGCATAGAGACTGTCTGGTTTGGCCAAGGTACATGGCAGAGGGGCATTGCTGACACATGATGGCATATATCACATTGGTAGATGTGCAGGTGAACAAGCCCCTGATGGTGTGGCTGATGTGGTTAGGTCCTATGATGGTGTACCTTGAATAGATATGCGGACAGAGTTGGCAACGGTGTTTGTTGCAGGGATTGGTTTCTGGGTTAGTGTTTCTGTTGTGTGGTATGTAGTTACTGGTGAGTATTTGCTTCAGGTTTGGGGGCTGTCTGTAAGCAAGGACTGTCCTGTCTCCGAAGGTCTGTGAGAGTGAGGGATCGTCCTCCAGGATAGGTTGTAGATCCTTGATGATGCGCTGGAGAGGTTTTAGTTGGGGGCTGTAGGTGATGGCTAGTGGAGTTCTGTTACTTTCTTTGTTAGGCCTGTCCTGTAGTAGGTGACTTCTGGGTACCCTTCTGGCTCTGTCAATCTCTTTCTTCACTTCCCCAGGTGGGTATTGTAGTTTTCAGAACGCTTGATAGAGATCTTGTAGGTGTTTGTCTCTGTCTGAGGGGTTGGAGCAAATGTGGTTGTATCTTAGGACTTGGCTGTAGACAATCGTGTGATGTGGTCTGGAGGTACGTATAGTAGTGGTCAGTAGGTTTCTGGCATAGGGTGGTGTTTATGTGACCATCGCTTATTTGCACTGAAGTGTGCAGGAAGTGGATCTCTTGTGTGGACTTGTCCAGGCTGAGGTTGATGGTGGGGTGGAAATTGTTGAAATCCTGGTGGAATTCCTCAAGGGCCTCCTTCCCATGGGTCCAGATGATGATGATGTCATCAGCGTAGCGTAAGTAGAGTAGAGGCGCTAGAGGACGAGAGCTGAGGAAGCGTTGTTCTAAGTCAGCCATAAAAATGTTAGCATTCTGTGGGGCCATGCGGGTACCCATAGTAGTGCCGCTGACTTGAAGGTATAAATTGCCCCCAAATCTGAAATAGTTGTGGGTGAGGACAAAGTCACAAAACTCAGCCACCAGGTCTGCCGTGACATTATCGGGGATACTGTTCCTGACGGCTTGTAGTCCATCTTTGTGTGGAATGTTGATGTAGAGAGCTTCTACATCCATAGTGGCTAGGAAGGTGTTTTCTGGAAGATCACCAATGGATTGTAGTTTCCTCAGGAAGTCAGTGGTGTCTCGAAGATAGCTGCAAGTGCTGGTAGCGTAGGGTCTGACCAGAGAGTCTACATAGCCAGATAATGAACTAACTGCTCATGCTTTGCGTAATCTCACTGTAAGAGATCTCCTTATTTACTCATTTCTTATTTTGATTAATATGATGGTTCAAGTTCTTGTATATCCAAATCTTTTGTTTTAACAGCAGACGTGAAACCAGAACATTTCCTTCTCATTCGCATCCAAGCAGCATTAATGAATCTGTACAGTGCTATACCATACCACCTTTTGAACTGCAACTCCTTATCCCTCTATGTCAGAACATTACTATCTGAAGATGCTTAACAGTTGCAGAAATCACTGCATCTTATTTTGAGGTGCAAACTACAGGTCTGGGCAGCAAAATTTCATTTGCCAGCAGGCTGAATTTTTCCCCTCTTTATAACCATGCAGTAGGTAGGCAAACTTCTTTCCCCTCTTCTCAGAATTACTTTCTTTGCCCTAACTTTCTGGTATATAGCTCATGAGATACTGCTGCCAGACAGCAGATAATAGTAACCAAACTCTGTAAGGTTTCTTTGGTCTGAGGCAATGGATGCATGGTCACTTTACTAATATAAGAAAACCTAGCTGATGAGTCTATTTCAACAAAGCATTAATGTTTATTTATATTTACTCCTCTATGGAATAAATGCTATATGATTGAGGGGATAAAGAAGAAAAAAATATAAAAGAAACTACAGCCAAAATCAATCTCCTATTCCAGTACAGGGAGGAACTGCACAATATTGGCAAGCCACCCTCCTGGTCTTTTCTCTCTCTATGGCAAATGCCTAACTGAATACAGATCTGTGTGATGCTTTATAACAATTACAGAGGTCTGTAGGCTTTCCTTTGTCTTCAAAGGACCAACAAAAGTACTGTAAGCACTGACATTTTAGGAACATAAAAAGAGCCCTCTGGCCAGGGAAGTTCAATCAAGTAATAGTATTTATAAACCTTTACTTTTCCATCATAAATCTTTTACAAGAACAAGAGAAAAGGGGGCTTCAGATTCTTTCTAAATGCTTGTCTACATGGAGAAGCTATTGCAAAATAAACTAGGGTGTGAATTTAAAGCACAGTAGCTATTCCACACTAGGTCCCCAGGTGGACAGTTTTTCTACACTGAGTGCCTTTTTGTGGATTAGCTTAATCCACTTCCAAAATGGAAATTTAACTGCAAAAAAGGCACTCTGTGTGTGGAATAAGCATGCCCACTTCAGGAGCTAGTGTGGAGTAACTATTGCCTGGCTGTTTCCCCAGGTAGACAAGCCCTTAGTTAATAGCAGACTTTTGGTGCCCATAGGTGTCCTAGAGGCAGCACAGAAAACACACTGAAGACAAGCCCTCATCACAAGAGCTCACCAGCTATTGTTATCCACCATGTCTTATACTATTATTTGATTGTCCCTCCTACTGTGATGCATCATGTCACATTAATACAGCTATAAATCATGCCGGACATCATTATCTTTTAAAATGATAAATAAACTACCATCAAAGTTGTATGTTATCCATTAAATTGATTTTTTTCCAAATAGTTCCCTTTTTCTATACAGCCGAGTAATTGTACACATGTTTAAAGTACAGCACTATTGGAACAACTAGGTTACTTGTGGTATAATTTGCAAGCTTGTATATATTAACTATTATCTTTGCTGATTGATGACATAGCTTACATGGCTACAACGTGTGTATTCTTCTGAGGGTGAAATTCACCAATGGGCAGAGTGCCTGCACAAGGCCTTTCCCCTATTTTGAGGTCTTAAGTGGGATTTATCATTTAAGTGGTGTAAAGGTCTTGCCCTGGCCCTCTACATAAGTGTGAATTTCACCTTGATTTAAGGGGGAAACAAAGCGGAATGAGAAGTTTGAGCAAAGATAGGGCAAGCAATAGAATGTAGACTAGACTTTTACAGAGAACAGTTTTCATTCTGCTGGTGAATGCTATGAAGAAAAAGTGAGACACAGAAATACCAGAGAATGAAAACTCCTTTCTGTTGGATTGATGGGAGGAAAGATAAACTCGCAGATGGCAATGGCTATTGAAGCACAGAATGATGAAAATAAGGTAAGTAAGGGGTATACAGTTGTGCAAGTAAAATACAAAATGTAGTGATTGCTCTAAAATTCTTTAAGGTGACTGAAAGGTAACTATTCAGACTACCAGTCCCATTGAAAGAGAATACCCTAGAGTTCTTTTTAACAGTGGTAGCCTTAGTAAGTCAATATTTACCAAAAAATACCACACTGTTGCAAGTGCCACAGTTCTTTCCTATGTGATGTATAAATGGAAATTGCAATATCTCAAATTCTATAAAGTAGTAACTATTGGCAAACAATTACTTTTTAATTGTGACCTCTCTACAACTCAGAATAAATATTTTGTACCTCGTGATTTACTTTAATCAGAGGGTGTTTGCTGTCTTGTCATATTGAGCGTTTTCTGTCTCTATAATGCAGGTGGTCCGACCATACCAGACAATGTCCAATCCTATGAGTAAACTGACAGTACTCAATAGTATGCACTCCCATTTTATTCTGGCTGACAATGGGACTACTGGCAAATATGGAGCAGAAGTGAAACTTCGTAGACAGCTGGAAAAGCACATCTCACTTCAGAAGATAAACACAAGTGAGTAACATATTTCTCTATTATTGTATAAATGACAACTATAGGAAGGACACTGAGAATCTAAGTAGATAAATGTTGATCTACAAAGGGGATGGGATTTTTTTAGTAACATGGTAAACATGAGTTACTGTATGTAAAGTAAACAAAAATAACATTTTAGGTGCACAAATGTACAAGTAGAGCTCAAATAACATAAGTTGAATTAGTTTCTGGTAGTTTGACCATAGTGGCCAAAGCTATTAGGGTTCATTCCACGGCAAAGTTAGATTGAGTCCAAAATTTTTCTGTCATGGTACGTATATTTCTATATCCTTTAGACAACAATGCAGTACTTCCAAAGACAAAATTAAAACTCAGAAAATGTAGGAAAATGTTCCATTTAGCAAGCAGGGAAGAAAACCAGTTGAATAGCAATTGAATCCACAGCCTCTTTGCTGAGAACTTTCAACAAAGTTGCATTTTAGAGCCAACTGTGGTGGTAGCTTTTATGATATGGATACCTGAAACTGGAATGAGACCACAAAATTCATTTAACCAAGCAGCCATTACATGGTAATAGAGTGTGTTGGAAAATTTTTGAGGCATCGTATTTTCATCAAAAAAATGGCCCATTTGTCAAAACTGAAACTGTTTGAAAAACAGAATTGGGTTCAACAAATTTCCCAACTCAAAAAAATGCCAAGAAAAAATTTCAAAATTGTCAAAACGTTTTATTTTGGAGTTTTCTAAACAAAAAATTATGAAATTTAAACTAATTAGACTGAAAGGGGGGTTCAGTTTCTATCTGTTTTAAAATAAGTGTTTTGATTGACCCCCCAAAAATTAAAAAATCTTTTTCATTTCATTAATATTTTTGCAATTGTGACATTTCATCTCAATTCAAGATGAGAAAAGATTTTGAACTCGTAAATATTCATGGGACAGGATAACCATTTCACGCCCAGCTCTAAATAGTAGAGACTTTCATACATTATCAAACAGGGCTGAATTCAAACCAGCCACTTTGGGGTGAAGGCCTGTATATCAAGAAGGACCTTCCATGTTAAAGTTGAAATTCTTGTACATTTATACGGACATTACAAACTAGATAACAAATGTGATTTAGCAGTTCAATATAGCAACTTATGAAGAGTGAAGTATGCCTCAGAGCTTCCAACTTCACTCCAAGATCCAACTGTTTTCATGCCAAAAAAGCCAAAATGGGAAGTATTTTCTAGATTATTACTGTTTCCAGGCTTACTATTTTCACCCATCAGTGGGCATCTCTTTTCTTCTCAGGTAGCAGTATGTACATATCCTCGGCAAATAGGCACAATATGATCTAAACTTAAGTTAACCAACAGCAAAGCATCATGTTCAACAATGGTACAAATAATGTAATCTAAGGCCTGGTCTACACTAACCCCCAAATTCGAACTAAGGTACGCAACTTCAGCTACGTGAATAACGTAGCTGAAGTCGACATACCTTAGTTCGAACTTACCGCGGTTCAGACGCGGTCCACACGCGGCAGGCAGGCTCCCCGTCGACTCCGCGGTACTCCTCTTGCCGAGCTGGATTACCGCAGTCGACGGCGAGCACTTCCGGGATCGATTTATCGCGTCCAGACCAGACGCGATAAATCAAACCCGGAAGTTCGATTGCCAGCCGTCGAACTACCGCGGTAGTGTAGACCTGGCCTTACTATATCAAGCTGTGGCATAAATAATTACTTTGAGGACTTTTGAGGAGATTCAATCTATAGTACAACAATCACGTTAGGGAAACTTCATGTAAAAATGACTTTATTGGAATTGTTGATCCCTTTTCACTTAGATATTTACCTTAGCTCATTTTAGGCAAAAGAGTAAATTTACTGAAAGGCATTATTAGTATTAATGAATTAACTTTAAAAGCTTCAGCTGTTCAAGTTAGATACTTACCTGACTGTTACCAGCATCTCCTAAACTATGGAAGACCTCTCTCCTTGACACTACCCCCAACCCCGCTGGAGCCACCTCATCCAAAATTATATAACTCTTCCTCCCTCCTCTTCCGTTCTTGTCCACGCATTGGCTGATCTTCCATTGTGGCCCCAACTCATCTCTCTCTGACTCTTGCCCCTCAGTTGATCTTCAATTCTACCTTTACTACTTCATATACACACCTTCATATACCTCTGTCTTCCTATACACACACCTTTAAAGATAACATATAAAGATGACTTGGCCCTGGAACATCTGCTTGAACTTTCAGCTCTGACTCATAATGCAATTCGGAGCACACCAAACTCTTCTGCCAGCCATATTATGCAAGGTTTCAAAGTGGAAGCATCAGAGCCTCAAATAAAAACAGTTTGGCCTTGCAACATATCTTCAGTGGTAGGGGGATCCAAAAGCCAGAGGAAGTGTTGGTAAGGCGACAGGAAATTTGGAAGAACTGGTGGAGGGAAGGCTGCTGAGTGGGAGTTCACAGGTCATGGTGCAATGAAGTCTGGAAAGTGGGTGGCTTTACAAGAGGAGATGTAGGACTTGGAAATAACCTTCAGCCAAACAAAACAAAACATAGTGTACTTGAGTTTGTTTCAAAAATAATTCTGAGGTTTGCCAAGCTTAATTATTAAGGTTACCATATGGATGAGATAAAATAAAGAACACCTGCACAATTGGGTCAAACAGATGGCTGCTCTCTGATGCCTTTCCCTTATACTTCTAGCAGAAAAAGCAGCATAGTGGACATCCTTACTGCTTGCCCCAGAATGCATAGTGGCACTGCTATGAAGGGACTTACATCTGAACCAGAGTGTGCACAATTGTGGATGTATGCCCATATTTACAGTTTTAAATAATCAGCAGCCTGAAGTGGAAAATGCCCCTTGACAGTATCAGTCTCCAGTCCTCAGAGACAGAAAAGTCAGAAAAAGGCATGTTTTTGACCTAATCACAGAAGAGCAAAGGGCTAGGCAGTAGCACTGATTCAGGAACTAATGAACAGTTGGCAAACCATCTCAGCCACAGATAGTAGGATTGTCGTTTTATTCAAAACGTGTTATAAAAACTCTTGACCTTTCCCATCCCATACAAGATCTACATTTTGTGGTTTTTTTTTTTTTTTTTTAACATCTTTGCCTTGATTCTAGGTTCTTTTTCAATGTATTGAACAGTATTTTAGAGGCTCAGTGATGTAGACCACATCTAAACAAAGGCTTTTAGTTTGCACGACCTCCTAAAATAGCTGAAAACTAGATCATACACAAATATATTAGGCAAGTCAAAGGGGAGTACAGATGAGTCATATTATTAAAATGTAAGAATAGAGGAGGCCTCCAAGTGTGCCAGATAATTCTGAAAATATAAACTAGTTCTCTCATTAAAGTGACATTATTCTTGATCACTCATCAGTGGCTAATATGCCTGTACTGAATGTAAAGCACTGTGCTTAGTTTAGGCTCTGCATAAATGTATGAAGCACAATTCGGGAAATATCCTCAAGGAATATTTTCTCTGGAAATCAGTAATTAGTACTGTTCCTGAGATTTAGAAAGCCTTATCCTCCACCACCATCTTCCCCTCACCCCACTTCTTACCTCCCTCATTGCCTCAATTCTGGATTTCAGTATTTGGCTCCATTAATGGTTTAGAAATTAGAATAATGTTTTCAGACACAGGGAAAGTTATCCAAAGTTGGTGTCTGTTGTGTCTGCAACTTGTGGCCCAGCACTCAGGGTCATATACTGGTTGTGTCAAAGTGAATTGTGCATGGAGTCAGAGATCAATATATGGGCCTGAAAATGTGCTTAGAGCAAATCTTGCCTGCCCCTCGCCCCATGATACTTTAAACATAGCCAAGTTACCTGGACCTACCCTGAGGACAATTGTCACTGAAGTCTATGAAAGTGGAGGCTGCTGATCACCACTCTATACCTGAGCGGTGTGAAGCTCTTTCAGGAGGGAGACAAAGGGACTAGAACTGTGCCTTTATTGTTTAGGGGGAAAGTTGGAGGGATCCGTTGGACAGAGGGTGGGGAGGGGAGCTGTCTTCCTTCCCCTTGTCCATGCATCCACCAGATACTGGGAATAGGTTATTTTCATTCCTGATGGGGGCCCCATCTTCTCACAGATACAGATCCATTTTTGAAGCTGCCATCCAGGAACTCTCTCTTTCTTGGGACATGCTGAGGTATTGCATCTCCCCAGCTGCCAGTCAGTTGGAGAAGACCCATCCCACTTCCATCTCTGTGCAGAGTTGGGAAGATATTGTGTATGTTCATGGTTTCCTTGACCTCATCCTTGATTGTATGTAGGTTGGTGATCACTCCACTCCGTAGTCAGAGGAAAAGGGTTAAGACAGAGTTTGACCACTGCATGGCTGCCCCTGTGCAGAGTTCTCTCCTCAGGTTATGAGCAGGTCTCTCTGAGCTGCCTGCTAAACTTATAACCTATTCATACAGTATTACAAAGACAATTTGTCACAAAATAGAAGAGATAATTTATACCCAATTTAAATGCAGAATAAAAATAGTATTATCCATTATATTTTAAGAATATTTTACAAATGAATTGTAAAATTATATTAATAGTTTCCATGAGAAATGTTTAGAGAGCAAAGTTCCCTACTCAAAGGGTAAAAGGCTTCATGGACCTATAACTAGAGTTCAGTTCTCTTCAAGCTGTGATGCTATGAGTAGACTATTTCTACAATAGAGCAGGCATTTAGGTTCCTTAACAGCCAGAACTAACACAGGCAAGTCAGACAATTTCTAATTCAGTGTTGTTATCCCTCACCACTAATACTTTACTGATTTCTGGTTCAGTGCTTCTAAAAATGCACTTAATGCTGAAATGTCTCCCATTACAGTATATACATCATAGATGTTATCTGACAGGATCAAAATACTGCAAGTTTTGACTCTGAACATTTGGATAAGCTATAGCGTGGGGGTTGTTGCCAAGAGATAACATGGTACCGCTGCAGTTACGTTATGGCAAGCTACATGGAAATGCTTGAGTTCCACTCCTTTGGAAATCAAACCAGTGACTCAGGTGCCAAAATAAAGATTTAGGTGCTTAAAATATGCTGAGAAATATGGCTAACTCCACTATTCAACAAGTTGGAATTACACAGGCACTGGTACCTGAAATATATATCACTATAGCATGGAAGCTATCTTGATTACTACTCTTCTGAAATTCTCAGGCATGCCTCCATCTCCTCTTGGCTACTGTCATTCCATTTTTAAAATCCATCTAAATCTAAACTTGCAACGCTTCATTTTGTTCATATGGAGGATCACATCAGCCCCATCTTCCAAAATCTTAATAATTTCTTAACCATTTCAGAATCAATTACAAATCTTTCCTCTAGTCTTCAATATCCTTTGTGGACTTTCTTTCCTTGTCTCTCCCTCACTTCGTCTCTCTCTTCAGCCCATCCCTCTCCGAATACCAGACCCACTCTTCTTTCACTTTTTCCTGTAGACGACATAGCCTTCTAGTAAACAGACTTTCACCTTCGGAAATTGTCTCGTTGTGTCTTGACGTAGGTTCCGTTCCTGGTTCTGTCACAGACTTCATGTGTGGCCCTTGGCAAGTCACCTAACCTCTCCATTCTTTAATTTCCCTATATGTAAAATTTAAATAATAATACTAATCCAGAGGAGTGTTTTGAGGCTTAATATGGCAACGTTTACAAAATACTTTGAGGTATTCGGATAGAAGACAGAGAAGTGCCAGATACTAACTTCTTATACATCAAGATCCACCTTTTCCCTGGTATATGATCCAACTTCTTTGCTTAAGACAATCAAATCTCACTAACTGAGCCCATTCTGCTTTTCCCGTGCTTAGTTATTCTCCCCAACACTTGGGCATTTTACCTCTCCTCTACTTGTGTAGAAGCTACTGTATCTCTGTGATATGTTATAATCTGCTGTATATAGTTGGCTTGTTTATATGTATTTGGCTGCGGAATGTTGTTTGACATTTTAATGGTGCTATACAGAATAGTTTGTGTTGCATGAGAGAACATAGATCATGTCTGAAGGGTGGAGAGAAGTAGGTTTTGAAGGTGCCAGTTTAAAAAACAAATTAGTTGAAACAGATGGGTTAATTTTCTTTCCCCCCAAATATGATTTTGTTAACAATCATAAGATTAGAGATTGGTAAAAATTACATGATCCTGCAGAAATAAGAGCACAGCCAGGCCTTTGTTCCTGTTCTGGGAAAATATTAAAGGACGACGTGGAAGGAGGAGAGCTCAGTCCACCATCTGACTCAAACGATGCAACCACTGAACAGACAGTGGAGTGCAGTGAAGCATCTAATTACTTAAAACAGCCTATTGCAAATCATCCAATTATAACATTCCCGGACATTAATGAAGTATTTCTATTAAATACTGATGTGTCAGATATGACTGATGGTGCATTACTACTTTAAGTTTCACAATGGCATTGGAAATCTAGCTGCATTTATCAGTCATGCCTGAAAATTACTAAGTAGTGGTGTAAAAGCAGCAAAGAGTCCTGTGGCACCTTATAGACTAACAGATGTATTGGAGCATGAGCTTTCGTGGGTGAATACCCACTTTGTCGGATGCATGTGGTAGTGGTGGTAAAAAAAAAAAAAAAAAAAAAAAAGTTATCATCCACAGTGCATTAAAAATTTCAGGCACTAAATTATTCACGTTTGCTATCTTCACAAATAATAAGTTTTCTATCAGTTTGAGATAACTACAAGTGTAACATAATGCAACTGGTAGGTGTTGTCCAAAGGCTGTTTAAGCTTTGTTGGGGAAAAAACCATCCCAATTGGTTGACACTCTGTAGTGTACACATGTTGTTACAGAAAGTTCTCTGGGTAATTAAAAGAACGCTTCATTAGTACTCCATATTTTAAATAAATGTTACCCAATGTTTACAAAGTCTCATGTCAGATACTCCTAGCTCTTTTTTCCACTTGATATCTTGGTGCCTATTTCTTTGCATATTTATTATTCGTAATCACTGTTGTTGTGATCTTACTGGTTACTTAAGTCATGAGGTATTGCTATTGCTCCCTAGATTGGTTGGCTCTCAAACCCATCACCTCATACATGTATACAGTATTTTTCTTGTTCTTGAATGTTCTTGTGGGAAGGAAGGGGGAAAATTCATTCATACAAGGGCCTAATCCTCAGATAGTGTAAATATGGGGCAGAACTCCAGAAAATCTGTCCTACAGATATTTATGGGAAATGAATAAAAGGTATTGTGACTACAGTAGGAGCAAATTCTCAGTTTTTATTTGAATGGATGTGCATAAATACTTTGTCATCAGCTCTAGTTAGTATTCTTATTAACTGATACCCTCACCTGGGTTTCAGAACCTGGAAACATAGCACAGAAAATGTATGTTTAATTATAGAATATCCTCACATACACAAGTATTCCAGCAAGCAGACAATTATTGTCCTTGCTTTGAACATTCTCATATATATTTGCTTCTGACAAGAAACTCAATTTGGCAAGTATGGTGATAAGCCCATATACTATACCATTCTTGCCAGCTATATTTCCTTTTACAGTTAACATTATTCTTAAAATCTAAAAGGAACCCTTAGAAGCAGAAAGTGCATATAGATTTATGGAGCCTGTTTTCATTTTGAATCAGTACCTATGAAAACTGAATAGTCACTTCAGCCTATCTTTTGTTTCCTGTGAGTGTAGTGTCTTATTTGGAGATACGAGAAAACTCCACATGAGCAGAGCATACATGGAAGCTACAACCGTGGTTAGTGTTTATTAAACATCAAATCATTCAGGCATTTTGAGATGCAGTTTGCTATCCTATTCCACAGGTTGTGCTCAACAAAAGGGAAATGAGCATTTTCAATACCAAGTAATTGGGTTTTTATAATTGGAAACGGCAAGTAAATATAACAAATACTCCAGCGCTGCATGAAAGTACCAACTCTGCCAATGTTGTGCTCTATTCTATCACCAAATGTTTGGACTTAATTCCCAGGGAACATTTTTTATTTAGTTTTGCATTCAGTATGCTTTATACGAGGGATAATTGACCCTCATGGTTGCGATAAGTGCAGAAAAAGGGGCTCATGAGACATTTGCAAACCTGATTTGTGGCCCTAAAGACTCTCCATTAGCTTTGGAAATTGATTTTAAAATCTTTGCTTACATTTACTTCATTTTCCTGTTCAGTATAAAGTGTAACTTTGGGCTGGGGGGCTTCACCTTCACAAGAGATGAAGAAGAAGAAGAAAAGGATATATAGATATAAAGCCTGGGCCCTAATCTGGTCATAATAGATAAGAAAAACAAACAAAGCCAGACATGCAGTTTTCTTTTATTAAAGTTTTTTGCTCTCAGTAAGAGTAGCTATTTTGTTTCTCTTCAGGAAAAGCTGATGGAGCATTTTATATCTGCTGGGAAAATAGATTTTTTAAAAACCCCAAAAGCTGAGCTCTGTTTTAATTTTTTTTTTTTTTATTATTTCTCCAGAAGTCTCTGAAATACAATAAAAATAAGGAACCAAAGAAGCCAGTTAATACACTGGAAGATATATTTGAAACACTTGCATTAAGCTAGTGGAAATAAAATCAAAGCATGCTATATTCTGTGTGGGTTTTCCTAAAATCAATCAAAATGTTTTAGTTAATTCATTTATGTAGCAACTTTCACAAACCTAAATGTGCTTTGTGGAATTGGACAAAATGCTTCTCTCTTCAAAAGCAGAATAGAGCAGTAGAATGGAAGAAGTCTAATTGGGTATGGTAGGCTCTTTAGCCATTTTCCCAGAGCAGGCAGGCCAACACAAGAGACTTGGGGGAACATGCTCTGCAGTGCACGTAATTGTTGCGCCAATTTCAATATATGTGCAAAGGAGTCTGGGTCACACTCCTGAGCCAGCAGACCAGATCTTCTAAAGGAAGTAGGGCCCCAGCCCCCAGTGAATACATTCAATGCTCTCCCAGCTTGGTGTTCAATGTAAAAGGTAGGCCAGATTCCTATCCAAGTGTTGCACTGTGGAGGGGGAAGTTTTTTGTACCCTCCCTTTTATGCAGGGACAGGAGTTTACCCTATATAGAGAGTGAAATAATTTCACCCCCACCAAAATGCAGCAACCATTATGTAAGGTAGTAGCTATTGTATTATATCATGGCTACAAATAACATTACACAACACTTTAGGGACAGAGAAGAGGATGAAGAATATCTTAACCAATTAAAGCCACCGTGGGATTTTAAATAAGAAAAATGTAATTATCCATATTAGAATTTAATCAGGATCTCAGTGTCAACACCTCTACTCTCATGGACTCTTTAATGATCACAAGTGATCAAGATCTCAGCTTTACTTCTCATTAGTAAAACCAAAACTCCAAGCCAGCATCCCCAAGCACCCTCTTGAACTATTTGTTAAATACTGACTCCTAGGGCATGTCTACACTGCAGCTAGGAGCATGCCTCCCAGCTTGGACAGACAGACATGTGCTAGGTCTGCTTGAGCTAGAGTGCCAAAAATAGCCATGTGGACATTGTGGCAAAGGTGGTGACATAGGCTAGCCACTTGAGTATAAGTCTGCCCAGACCTCTGGGTCCAAACTCCGGTGGCTAGCCACAGTGTCTGCACTGCTGTTTTTAGCTTAGCAGCTTGAGCAGAGCTAGCGCATCTGTCTGCCTGGGCTGGGAGGCACCTTTCCAACTGCAGTGCAGAAATACCCACAGAAAAAGCACCATCTACTGAATCACCAATTCCATATCCTTCAGCACTTCGATTTTTTTTTCCTGGGAAGTATGTCTTGCCCATGTCTTACTCTGCAAAGGGCAAGCTTGTGATACCCTTACTCACATTTGGTAGTGCCTTACCCTAAGAATAGTCCCATTGGCTTCCCTGGAACTTCCCAAGCAATAAGAAACTACTAATTGTGAGTGAGGTTAGCACAGTCTGGCCATGAACTTGTAATTACTAACTAAATCTGTAATAAGGAGGCTACTGTGGCAAATAACAGAACACTGTGACATCGGCCTGTAGTTACATCAGAACACTCAGACCAAAGAGCTTTCTAACATTTTTTAAAAATTGTTTATAAATAATAATCCTTAAAATTTTCTTATTTTTCCTTGTTTTGCTTCTTGCTGTGAATATTGCAAAGTCCTAAGAAACAGCCCCAGAAAGCCAACCAATTATACATCAAGGTTTGCATGTTTCAGGATGCGGGGGGGGGGGGGGGGGGGGGGAGGAGGAATTGGGGGTTTTGATTGTTCTGTTTTTACTCCCTCTCAGGTGCTTTCTTCTCTTTATTTACATTTGTGGCATAGTAATGGTAGAAGCCTCCTTTTCTTTAAAAAAAAAAAACAAAAACAATTCAGTGCCCTTTTCAGAATAAATTATGATGCCAAACAGTAGACAAAATATCCCTGCAGGAACTGAATGAATGCTTCGTGAGGGAGTGCACCCATTCCATTAGTGCTCACATCTTAAATCACAGCACATTGTCCCAATTTACCTTTTGGTCTTAGCGCTCACATAATGCTTTTCACCCAGGATATCAAAGTACACTGAAGAGAGTGCTAGGCATCATTGCTCCCATTTTTACAGAGGGTGAAAATGAAACAGAGAGAGATTAAATGACTTGTCCAAGTTCACATGACAAGTCATTGTCTGAATGAATGGAACCCAGATCTCTTGAGTTCCAGTCTTGTGGTAAAGCCACTGCACCATGCTGGCTCCTTTTAAAACTTGGCTGGTTTCAGATATTGTTGCTTCTGTAACACAGGCATAAGCATCTCTTCAGACTAGAGATGGCAACAAATACAATCCAAATCTGAATTTTTCCTGAGACTAGGGTTGTTTCAATCCAAGCTTTTATTTTGTCACCTTATAAGATAGGGGTCAGACACAACATTCAGCTCCAATTCACAGTTTGAAAGTGTTCAGCTCCAAAGTTTTGATCTGTACCTTTACTTCATACAATCAATGAGCTAAGTAACGAGGACTGTGTTAGAGTGTTAAGCAAGGGCATCAGTCTTTCTTGTTTAATAATTCATTCTGTATGTAGTAGGGTAGTTTATTCCTCAACAGGCAGAGTGAAGGAACTAAACAGCAAGGTTGGGGTGGTTCTGGTTGTGTGGAGAAGGGAATTCCAACAATGTAACATGTCTACAGTATCTATTCATGTGACCCGTGGACTTCCCTTTGTCATCCTATGCCTGAGAATATATGAAGGGGGCTGGGAAGGCAAAGGGACGTTCAACTGTCATCACTGGCATCTTTTTTTGACCATTGCACCATCATCAAATGCATTGGAATGCTCATTTACGTCAGATTTTCCTTTCACATTCTGTGCAGCACTTGATGCATTGCCATATGTGTGTAGTTAGTTAGAGGTACGCACAGATTTATTTTTAACAAAGGGACCCACTGTAAATTGGAGCTGTCTGAAATGTTCCCAACAAAGCTAAGAACCATCTGAAATTGCCTGGTTTCAGGTTTCATTACAACCTGGAAGCTCGGGCCATGGTCATCAGAAAATTCACCATGGTTTGTGAATCCGACAGTGGGAGCTGATGCCATATGAAAGGGGATAGAGAAAATGGATTTGGGAAAGGTGTGTTCAGTCTGTGTACAATGCCAGGTAAAAATCATAGTGTATGTCAGTCAAAAGAGGGCAGGCATTGTCTACCGTGACTACCCAGAGAAGCCTTCATCAGAACGTGGGTTCAACTTTGAGCAGAGACCTCCTGATTTATAGTTTTGCCAGAAGAGTGTACAAAATGTGTAGTTGTGCATGATTTGGATATGAAACTAGGAGGAACTAAGTGATTTTAACTCTATTGCTTTGAAATTTCAGGTTTGCTCAAACTCAAAGGGCATAGCAGGTAATGAGAGACCAACCAACTGGAAGATTGATTTGATTTATTAAATTAGCAAGTTATTAAAATTGTTCAGAAAAGGATATAAGGGGCTCAGAATTCTGGTTCTTTTTAAATTATTTTTTACCTATATAGGCTCTTATGTGCACCCGTCACTGTAGTATCTGAGCACCTCCCAAAAGGAATAATCATCATAATCTCTCTCTATCAAACCTTTCCAGTAGATAGGATGAGTAAGTAACTTAATTAGTGGGCT
Organism: Emys orbicularis; assembly: GCF_028017835.1. Taxonomy (NCBI): domain Eukaryota; kingdom Metazoa; phylum Chordata; order Testudines; family Emydidae; genus Emys; species Emys orbicularis. The sequence goes on along the minus strand of NC_088688.1, from coordinate 96,439,195 downwards.
ACATTCTGTGAGGGGGTTCTGTGTAAGAAGAACTGTTGAGGGAAAACTAACTTGAAGAGATGAGTTTGAATTTTGCTCTGGAGTGGGAGTGAACATTCTTATCTTAATGAAAGGTATAGTCTTTGTCAAGCTCCTGTCAAAGTTCTGTCTCTTGAGCTCACAAATCTTCCCCTGATGGTCAATAATTTAATTGTTCTGATGGAAGGTGATGGTAGCAGAAGGAGAGGCAATCTCTCGGGCTACTAGAGCCTATCCCATGGAGGGCTTTAAATAGTGAGGGAGACCTTGAAACTGGGCTCCATATTCATTGGACAGCCTGTGCAGAAAGCAGAGCACTGGGCTGGAGCACTCACAGTGATCTTTGTTGCTAAGCAGATTGATTGCTATGTTTTGTGTGTTTTTCAGGATGTGAGACTTCATTCCTAGACACAATGAGCTGTAGTATTCAAGCCTGGAAGTCATGGATGGGTGATCATTGTGGCAGATCTGTGTCTCATAGGAGGGGATACAATCTCCCTACTAGTCATAGATGAAAGTGGACTTTCTTTGTTGCCATAGGTATTTGGACTTCCAGTAGCCGTGAAGTGTCCTAAAGGAACTTAAGGTTACAGACCAACTTGACAATCTGAAGGCAAATGCCCTCAGTATGGAAGATGTTATGGAGGGACATGTTCAACAACTTGGTTCCTTCTTCCTACCAGCGTTACCGCTGACTTTCCTGGATTCAGCTCTAGGCAGTTGCTCTGCATCTATGTAATAATCTGAACTGAGCATTCAGAAAGCTTGGGAAATGCTGTTTAACGTTGACATAAAGGTGTGAGTTATCTGTATACTACTGGCACGACAATCCATGTGGTCTAAAATAGCTTCATATAGACGCTGTATAGTGCAGTATCAGGCAGAGGATTGAGACTTGAGGGTTTCTGGAGGGCTCCAAAGATGGAAAAATGGTTCCCTATAATAACCTTTTAGATTTAAGGAAGGACCTGAGCCATTTCAGGGTTTTCTCCTTTACCACTGCAGCCTCTTTGAGGTGGTACAGGAATATCTGGTGGTAAGTGGATCAAACAGCACTTAGGCCCAGCAGGATGAGTGTGGATGCATTTGCTTTTTCTGTGGACTGGTTTCTGTCTTTTAGACCACTTTAAATCTGTTGCTCTATTTAGGAGTACTGTGAGAATATCTTTTTGCCATATTCTCTCTCTAGAGAAAGAGGGAAAGGAGTTCATAATGTGTTGCTGCAGGGCAAAGGAGTTCAGAACGTGAAAATTCCTGTCTCAGGCTTTTTGATTTCATGTTAGGCGTGGACTTTTGTTTCATATGATAAAAATGCTGCCCCAAGGCACACAACATATTTACCTGTTTATTGTTTCTGTTAAAGTACTTCTCACTGTGGTATATGAGTACTGCACAAAATTAAAGAGCACAAATGCCCAGAACAAAAGAATTGGTTTTGGAAGTCACAAAACACATTTATGCAGTTTGTTTGTGTCAGCGTTTGCTATTGAAGCATGCTGCTGAATATTATACTAGTGTAACCCTGACAGACCCCGGTTGTCAGCGGGTGAGATCAAACATCTCTCTCTCTCCCACCCCATGGTCTCAGTGCCACTAGATGGAATAGAACACCACACCCAGGAGGTGTGTGGGTTACATTAGCTCCAGTGCTTTTATAGTGGTTGCATCCAATCCCCACTAATAAAGTAATTCAGGCCTAGTGGTTGGCCTACACAAGGAAAACTTTACTATATCTGCTAACTAGAGCTGTACAAATATCTGCTGTTACAATTCACAGGGATTATTATTTCAGTTTTGGTTCCCATGGGTCCCATAGCCCCGAAGTTCTACATTGAGTTTTAGGCTAGAAAAATCCCCAAATTCTAGTGTGACCCAGATATTGTCGGAGCTCAGACCAGGTCTGATCAAAAGCTAGTCCATAATTGTCAAAAGCTTTGAAAAATGGGTGAACTTTTTGATTAACCTTGATTGATCTTTCCTAATGACAGCTAAGGGGGATTCTCCTTTAGTGCAAATGGGAAGGGGCCACTGGAGTAAAAGGTCCTGAATTGTAACCTCCTGTGTTGGATAAAAGCTTTATAACTGACAAACATAATGGCTATATGAATGCAGAAATAGATTTGTTGCTCTGACACACACAAAATCACAGCAAAGATAAAGATCCAGATATGTTTTTAAAAGAGAAGTTGTTCTGGCATTTGCGCGCACAAATTGCAAATACCATGCACATTTTTTATTACACTATATTTATTTATTTCACTTTTAAAGAAAATATGTACCTGTCTTATAATCTGGGTACTTTTAAATATATTACAAACTTACAAAAAATTAACCTAAAACAACCAACCTAAAAACCTAATACTTATTCTCCAGAGCCCACCAAATCAAATGTGGCTATCCAAAGATGTATTTGTAATTTAGTTGTAGTAACTGCATGAACCCTGTTTGTCTATTTATGGAGGGGGAGGTTAAAATAAATTTCTCCTCCTAAATGTCACCTAATCTAGCATCAAATTGTTTACTACGTTATATTGCTGTATTTATGGCATTTCCCCTTCTGAGCCTCAGTAAACATTTATAACAGTTGTTTATTGATGACTCATGTAGTTATGTAGAACCACCACTTTTAGAGGGTAGTACTCTGTTTTATGAGGAAAAAATAGTATAATATGTTAAAAGCAAACTCAGTTCTGCTTGTTCTCCCACTCTGCGTGTTGCCTTGGGACTATACAAACCTGTGGGCAACTGCAGACTAAGCTGCAGACAACATTGCAATTAGCTTGTTCTACAGAGCAGCATAGGTACTTGCTGCATACCTGAGAATTTGGGTATGTTAAGACGGCAGGAAGCAGCAGTACTGAGCTTGGTCTGAAGTGACTCTCTGATGGCACAGGAGTGTACGTTCTCCCTGAGCTATGGGTATCAAAGTTCTGGAACAGTATGTGCAAAGGCAACTTCTGTATAGATTAAGAGAGAGGCAATTAAGTGAAATCAGCGACCTAGCTAACGGGAGTTTTGCGAGGGAGTTTACAGGGTGAGAGTGAGGGGGGCTACATACACTTAACATTCCTTAAACTTCTTTAATGTTAAGCCAAAAAACACCCCCTGATAAAAACAAAACAACAAAGGAATGAGCTGCAGGAGTAGAAAGAGAATGCAGGCAGAAGTCCTGCAACAGAGTGGGGGCTACTCAGTTTATTGCACCCAATGCAGCATGTATGATTACCTGCCCTATGGGCAAGTGGCATATGTCTGCATTCGGTGCAAGGAGCTCCTGGCCCTCAGAGACTGTGTATGGGCTTTGGAGACCAGGGTGGCTGAGCTGGAGAAGCTAAGGGAGACAGAGAGGTACATAGATGAGACTTTCGGAGCACAGTAGAACGGTCCCACCCCCCGTCTGACAGCCTCTGTGCTGTTGAGGAGGATGAAGGTTTCAGGGAAGGAGAACATCCAACTGGAGCAGAGGGAAACAATCTCATAGTTGGGACCCTCATTCCAAATGATGATGTGGTATCCTCTCGCACTGAGGATACCTCGCTGGGGGAGGGAACTCCAGTTATTAGGAGGAGACAGGTATTAGTGATGGGCGATTCGATCATTAGAAACATAGATATCTGGGTGTGCGATGACCGGGAGAACCTCATGGTGACTTGCCTGCCTGGTTCGTTGGTTGCGGATCTCTTGAGACATCTAGATAGATTTATGTGTAGTGCTGGGGAGGAACCAGTGGTCGTCGTACCTGTAGGTACCTTTAATGTTGCATAATAAAAGCAAAGAAAGACTATTCAAAAATTCCTAAAGCAAGTGGATTAGATATTTAGTGCCAGATGTACAGGCCTAAACTCCACTTGCGCATGCTCTTTAAAATGTCTAATACCTGGGAACATATTAGTAGTGGCATTTCTACTTGCAAAAATCATTAGGGCCAATTGAATTTTGCAGGTAGATTTTACATGGTCCCAAGTGTTAGACTATTAAAGGGTTAATTTAAGTGTTAGTGTGCATACAACTGTTCATACCTGGACAGTGCAGGCAAAAGTATGTGTGCGCACCATTTTGTTGCATACACAAGGAGAGACTGGGTAGAGAGACCCAACTGAAAAGGTACCCCTTAATATCCTTTAAGGAACATGTGTAGGGTGAGTTTTCTTAAAATCAAAGATTGGTTTAACTGAAATATTTTCATATTACATAAAGTTTTATACAGTGAGGTTCTATGTTTAATGAACTAATTTATTCCAGAATTTCCTACCTTCCTGTGCTACTTTTACAGAGAATATTTAAGGTTGCTCCATCTAATAGTGAAATGTTCCTTTATTAAAGGAAGAACTTACCAGGATTTTTCAATAATATTAAGGAAACTTATTTGGGGACTTTAAGAACAGAAGAACATCCATACTGGGTCAGACCAAAGGTCCATCTAGCCCAGTATCCTGTCTTCCAACAGTGGCCAATGCCAGGTGCCCCAGAGGAAATGAACAGAACAGGTAATCATTTAGTGATCCACCCCTTGTCACCCATTCCCAGCTTCTGACAAACAGAGGTGAGGGACACCATCCCTGCCCATTCTGGCTAATAGCCATTGATGGACCTATCCTCCATGAATTTATCTAGATTTTTTTTTTAATCCTGTTATAGGCTTGGCCTTCACAACATCCTCTGGCAAGGAGTTCCACAGGTTGACTGCATTGTGTGAAAAAATACTTCCTTTTGTTTGTTTTAAACCTGCTGCCTATTAATTTAATTCGGTGACCCCTAGTTCTTGTGTTATGAGAAGGAGTAAATAACACTTCCTTATTTACTTTCTCCACACCAGTCATGATTTTATAGACCTCTATAATATTCCCCCCCCTTAGTCTTCTCTTTTCCAAGCGGAAAAATCCCACTTTTATTAATCTCTCCTCATATGGAAACCGTTCCATACCTCCAATCATTTTTGTTGCCCTTTTCTGAACCTTTTCCAATTCCAATATATCTTTTTTGAGATGGTGCGACCACATCTGCATGCAGTATTCAAGATGTGGTCGTATCATGGATTTATATAGAGGCAATATGATATTTTCTGTCTTATTATCTATCCCTTTCTTATTGATTCCCAACATTCTGTTCACCTTTTTGACTGCTGCTGCACATTGAGTGGATGTTTTCAGAGAACTATCCACAATGACTCCAAGATCTTTCTTGAGTAGTAACAGCTAATTTAGGCCCCCTCATTGTATATGTATAGTTGGGATTATGTTTTCCAATATGCATTACTTTGCATTTATCAACATTGAATTTCATCTGCCATTTTGTTGCCCATTCACCCAGTTTTGAGAGATCCTTTTGTAGTTCTTCACAGTCTGCCTGGGACTTAACTATCTTAAGTAGTTTTGTATCATCTGCAAATTTTGCCACCTCACTATTTACCCCTTTTTTCATTAAACATTAAATACCACCTCCTTTCTCCTGCCTTTTGTGGGTGAATATAAGAATGGCCAGTTCAGATCAGACCAATCTGGCCCAGTATCCTGTCATCTGACAGTGGCCAATGTCAGATGCTTCAGAGGGAGCAAAAAGAACAGGGCAATTATTGAGTGATCCACCTCCTGTCATCCAGTCCCAGGTTCTAGCACTCAGAGGTTTAGGGACACCCAGAGCATGGGGTTGCATTAGGGTTGCCAGGCGTCCAGTTTTCAGTGCTGACCAGGCCACTAAAAGTCCAGTTGGCTGCAGCAGCTGGCTCTGTGTGGCTCCCAGAAGCAGCTGGCATGTTCCTCTGGCTCCTTGGTGCAGAAACTATGGCCAATGGGAGCTGCGGGGCGGAACCTGCAGACGGGGGCAGCGCGTGGAGACCCCTGGCCACCCCTGTGCCTAGGAGTCAGCAGGACATGCCGGCCGCTTCCGGGAGCCACATGACGTAAGCACTGCCCAGAGCCTGTACCCCTCACCCCCTCCTGCACCCCAACCCCTTGCCCCAGCCCTGAGCCCCCTCCTGCACCCAAACTTCCCCCCAGAGCCTGCACCCCCTCCCACACCCCAACCCTCTGCCCCAGCCCTGAGCCTCCTTCTGTACTCCGAAACCCTCAGCCCCAGCCCAGAGTCTCCTCCTGCACCCTAAACCCCTCATCCCTAACCCCACCCCAGAGCTCACATCCTCAGCCAGACCCTTACCCCCTCCCGCACCCCAACCCCCCTGCTGCAGCCCAGTGAAAATGAGTGAGTGAGCGAGAGTGTGCAACAGAGGGAGGGGGGATGGAGTGAGTGGGAACAGGGACTCGGAGAAGGGGTGGGGCAGAGGTGGAGCCTCAGGGAAGGGGCAGGGCAGGGGTATTCAGTTTTCTGCAATCAGAAAGTTGGCAATCCTAGGTTGCATCCCTGATCATCTTGGCTAATAGCCATTGATAGACTTCTCCATGAACTTATCTAATTCTTTTTTGAATCCAGTTATAGTTCTGGCTTTCACAATATCCCCTGGCAACTAGTTCTGCAGTTTGACTATATGTTGTGTGAAGAAGTACTTCATTATATTTGGATATATATATATATATATTTCTAAATCTGCTGCCTATTAATTTCATTGGGTGACCCCTGGTTCTTGTGTTATGTGACGGGGTAAATAACACTTTTTCTCCACACCATTCATGATTTTATAGACATCTATTATATCTCCCCTCAGTCATCTCTTTTCCAAGCTTAACAGTCCAAGTCTATTTAATCTCTCTTCATATGGAAGCTGTTCCATTCCCCTAATTATTTTTTTGCCCTTCTCTGTATTTTTTCAGATTCTAATGTATCAATTTTTAAGATGGGGCAACCAGAACTGCATGCAGTATTCAAGGTGTGGGTGTAGAATTGATTTACCTATATATAGTTGCATTATTATACTTTCTATCTCATTATCAATCACTTTCCTAATGGTTCCTAACATTCTATAAGTTTTTTGACTGAATTGGAAGCATAATTAGACCTGCCAGTAATCCCCATTGTGATGAACTCAATGATTGTTCAAAATATTGACTATTTAGGCTATGCAGATATTGCTAGATGAGAAAGTAACTCTTTAAGAATTCAGAGGCACACAAGAAGAGAAGAATTTGTTGAAATAAGAGCTTGTTGGAAAATGGTGAAAAAAATATTTTGTTGAAATTTTGAATCATCAAAAAAGTTTCAACCAGCTCTATGAGGTGGCTGGAAAGCACCGAAATGAATTTAAAAAAAATATTTAGCTGAAAATTCAAAATGCATTTATCAACTCTATTTGAAACCAAGGGAGGATAGGATATTCATGACATAGGAAATAATTGAAGGAAAAATACCTGGTTTACTGCAGCCAAAATAATTTACGAATACCAAAAAAAAATTACTGATCTTTGGAAGTGAAAGGATCTCTTTACATCATGATCTCTAGCACTTCCTCTAAAAGTTCTGTGCCAGTATTGGAGGATCAAGTAATGGGGTGCCTACCCACAAAGGGCTTTTTTGTAGTTTGAGGATTGTGTTAAATAGTTCAATGTTTCAATAAACCCACAACCAGCTGACACAATGCTGAATACAATGTGTCCCATGCAAAGTCATATTTAAAACATTCTAATAGTTAACACAACTTGTCAAGATCATGTTCTGATATTTCCCAACTTGCCTGGGTCTTGGAATCTTGACCTTGAAATGCATTGTTGATATGGAAAGAATGACAGCAGTGTAAAGGCTAGCTAGCAATCTCTGGTATACAAGGTGTTTATGAAATGGTGCATTGATCTCTTTAGGAGATTATTGTTCCTAAACAAACTCCCTCCTACACTATGAAATTTTTCACTATAGCCTTTATATTTGTTACCAATTCCCAAATATTTAGAGGCTAAAATGAATCCAAGGTTCCTTGGATTATATAAATCAAATGAAATCAGCCTGTGTCTTGTCTACCTGTACTTGAAAGGAAAATCTCCTTCATATGGACAGCTAAGTTGTTATGTTAATGAACAAGTGAAATGAAGTACAGTATCACAAATAACTGTAGGGGGCTTCATGGGGGAAATAAGAATTCACTACTTTCCACTGATAATACAGTCTTGTCTACTGAATTTCTTAGGTTGTAAGATGTTCCAGGCAGGAACTGACTTTCTATATATATGGAAAGTCCCTACCACATTATGGGTGGCACTCTAATGCAAATAATTATTAATAATAATGAGAAACCCATAGAGCCAGGTTTCAGAGAAAAGGAGCTCAGAAATCTAATTCAGCTCAGTAATCCTCTCTATGCTATTGGATCTGAAGAAATGTCAATCGGGGTTTTTTTAGAATAAATTGGTTTTAAAATGTTGCATCCAAGTCTGAGATTCTCCCCAAAAAGATTACATTAATTTTTCCCTGCAGCAAGTGCCAAATATATTGCTCCCCAGAACTCAAGAAGTCTATATCACTTTCCAAACTATTTGCAGTTTATGGAGAATGAAGAAAACTACCAAGAAAAGTAATTCATCTGTTTGATAAAGCAAAAGCAGAATTTACAGAATATCCATAATAAAGCCCACAGAAAATAGGCTTGTGTATAGCTAAAGTTGTTTAATTGTATTCATGCTGGAAGTGTTTTCACAATCAGGGGGAAATAAACAATGCCATCTGACTAATTGCAGTGAAACTCAGCTTGGACACTTGCAGAAAACTGTTGTATATCAGTCAATAGAGATTTAAAGAAATACACATTTGTTGAATAACATTTTGAATAACAAACTCATGAGCCAAAAAGAGCTTAAGTTCTTCAGATAAACTATTTGCTGAAAATTATTTGCTCAGCTGTAATAAATAATCATCATTCAAAAGTTTAAAATTAGCAGATTGATCAATATCCAGAATATCCCTCCAGAACTGATCAATTATTCCAGCAGGGTGAAGGAAGGTGCACAAATCTGTTTGAAGGCTTTATTGTCTGATAAATTTCTCTAGTGTTCCTCCTAACCAAATTGTGAACTTTGCTTTCTTTCACATTTGAGAAAATAAGTTTTCCTCTTGTGGGATTCAACCACAGAGTGAAAGCAGTGTTGTTCCAGTGTTACTGCATTCTAATTGGATACAGTACAATAAACATTTGATTCAAAAGACTGGCATATGTTTGAGTATTGTTACACAGCCACTATAAGAAATGTCTTCTCATTCACATTATGCACTCCTTAAAATGGCATCATATTGACCCCATTCAGTGAAAGAGATCAGCTAAATATTCTCCTCATGCATACTGTGCTGTTCAGAATTATATGTTTCCATTTGTATGCAACTGTCCTGAGCCACAAATGTTGTTTCTTTGCAGTGTACATAGTTGTAGTAACTCTGATTTCTCTGGAATTATCCATCCTTTAAGGTACTACTCAACATTAGTAAGTGAGAGGTCTTTAGATATCTACTGTACCTTTTCTCCATGACTGGAAGGTCATTTTCCAGCTGGAGAGTTCTATGCTGCAGAAAAGGAATGTTGGTGCAAGGAGGAATGAGGAAAAGGCAGCTGACGTGGATCCTTGTTCAAGAATCAAGGAATTCATTTCTTGAGAAAGTAATTGTAGAGGAAGGAATACATAAAACATCAGCCATATACTGTACTATAAGAAGAAAATAATGTAAATAAGCAGAAGAAAACACGGATCCTTTCCACCTTCAGAGAGCTTGCCATTGCTATACTAATCAGAAGACTAGAAGTTGAGTCCAAAAATAGTAGCATTAACAACCTTCCTTTTAATTTGGTGAGAGAATTTTAACAACCAGGTTCTCTAATAGCACCTGTGAAGCTGTCCAGTGATTAAGTGGGGATGCTGTTCAGTGGGAAATATATTGTGTAGTCTTTCTCCTTATTGGTGCTGTTCTGTTGGCAGTCAATTGCTGTAGTACACAAACAATTTTCTTGAATTAGAAATCACTTGTAAATAATATGCCTGTTGTCATCTAGTAGCAATAAAGAATTAGGAACACTTAGAAGTCAGCCAGTCTTCTGATGTCAGATGTGTAATATTAAATGTATCAGGGTTCCACCAATTCTTCAGCAAGAAAACATTTCTTATTTTAGCTGATTATATTAAAAATGTGTTTTTATTCTTAATTTTTAAACTAACTTTTAAGTGGTTTAATAGTATGCATGATAAAACTAATTGTATTTTTCCAATCGTGAAAGGCTGTCAAAAATATATGCATTCCTGTCTTAAAGCCATTGAAGTACACTAGACATAATTTGGTCCATCATACTTGTGTCTTTTTTTTTTTATGCAAGGTTCTTAATCATCCTCTGTCATTCAAATCCCTTCTGTAGACTCACTTCTATAGCAATACTTATGAGAAATTAACCAACTAATAATGATTAGGGTAGAAAAGCAATTGGGGATGGTTTATAGTATACAAAGCAGATATGGAGCTATTTAGCTGTGTGCTAATCATACTGTTAATCACTTTGCTTGTATATTATACCTTTTCACTCACACTTCATCTTTTAGCCTGTTTGTCATTTTAGACTATAAGTGTTTCAAGGGAGGGACTGGATCTTCCTGTATGGCATGCACAGGACCTACTGTGTTTTGGGTGCTACTGTAATATAAACAAAACAGTAATAATACCGTAATTTAAAGCAAGTTTTTATTTATAACTATATTATATCTACTTAAATAGTTATAAAGCACAATAAACATAACATCTCCTTTAAATGATAGTAATAATAAGGTGCATGGATTGACAGCAGATTATGGTTTTAGTTAAGTACACACTGCAGACTGTCCTCAGAGACTGTAGGACAGCATTTATGTATGCTGAAATAGATAAAGGTAAAGTCAGATCAAGTTTTAGTCTGCCCATTTATGCATGTAAAATGGCTGGGCTCCCTGGTCAGACTACATCCCCCATGATGCACCGTGGTCTCTACTCTAGGAGGTGGGTGGCATCATGGGATTCCCTGGCCATCATGGGAGTTCCTGGTGTTGGTGCATCATAGGAAAGGTAATCTGGTAAGGGATCCTGGCCAGTAGAATAAAATGGGGTGATGAGCTACTGAACTACAACTCTCCTGATGCCTTGTGGAAGTATTTCCCGATCGAAATATTTCAGTTTGTGGACATTTGGTTTTTTGATTAAAAACCTAAATTTTCCACAGAAAGTGAACACTTTTCACACAAAAAAATCTCCCTGGTTTTTCATCAAAAAGCAGTTTTGAGAGGAAATTTTCAATCCTCTATTATATACCCCATTTCAGATATCACCAGCCTCCACTGGTTAAGAAGGACAAGCAGTACAAGTTGTACAAATAAAGAACCTTTTGTTAATGATATAACACACACAACTCTTTTTTCACTCAGGTGAGTCTGGTCAAACCACATCAGTCTCCTGAATGAATATAAGTGTTTCCTCTTTTGCAGAGGAATCCTGTCTATTTGCATTACAGATGTTGAGAATGAGGTCATATTACTTCTGTATTTGGTTGACTGCTACTGGAGTATTGTTTCCAGTTCTGGTGTCCACACTTCAAGGACATTGAAAAATCTCAGAGGGTTCAAAGAAGAACCATGAGAATGATTAAAGGATTGGAAAGCATGCCTGGTAGTGAGAGACTCAAGTTGCTCAATCTGTTTAGTTTAGCAAAGAGAAGGTTATGGGGTGACTTGATCATGTCTGTAAGTACCTACATGGGAAACAGAAATTTGATAAAAGAGGGTTCATCAGTCTAGCAGACAAAGGTATCAGAAGATCCTTTAAGCTGGAAGCTGAAACTAGACAAATTCTGACTAGAAAGAAGGTATTTTTTTTCTTTTCTTTTTTTTTTAAACAGCTGACCCAAAATATAGCCTGGCCACCTGATGATTAATGGAAATAAAATAATTCTAAGTATTTTATCCTGATCCAAATTAGTTGACTGGGGGTAAAATTTTCAAAAGAGGCCGAGTGCCTGTGTCTTAAGTCCCATTTTCAAAAGTGACAGGCCTTGGGAAGCCTAAGTCCCCTTTCAACAGATTTTAGGTCCAGATACTCATGGATTATTTAGTGCCTAACTCGTATTGATTTCAATGGATATCCTTGAGGATCAGAGTCTTGGAAGCTTACACCCTGTTGAAAGTCAATGGGACTGCTGAAAATTTGAACATTTAATCATTGGAAGAACTTGTGGTAGATTCTCCGTCAGTGGGAATTTTTAAACAAAGAGTAGATGTTTTTCAAAAAGATCTGTTCTAGTTCAAACTGGAATTAACTCCAGGAAGTCCTATGGCACATGTTGCACAGCAGGTCAGACTAGATGATCGCAGTGGTCCTTCCTGCCTTAAAATCTATGAACCTATGAATCTCTTAACACCATTTCTTGTAAGAGGCCAATATATAGTTAGTATGCAGTAATTTCAGTTTGTTTTTTCTTTCTTTTGTTGTGTTTTTATTTGGTTTGCTGGCTTTTCGGTTTTGTTTGTTTTTGTTTTTTGGGGTTTTTTCTTTTCTTTTTTTCCCCTTTTCTTTCTTTTACTCCAGGAATTGGGCAAGGGGTTCCAGTGGTGGCACTTATTGTGGAAGGAGGGCCCAATGTTATCTCTATTGTCTTGGAGTACCTACGAGACACTCCACCTGTTCCTGTTGTGGTATGTGATGGCAGCGGCCGGGCGTCTGACATCCTTGCATTTGGTCACAAATATTCAGAAGAAGGAGGGTGAGTCATTTGCTAGGAACATTAATGAAACAAAATAATTCTTAATGTGCATGGCTATTTTTTGGTGCTAATATGGAGGCTGGGAAATTATTAGCAACATAACACAGTACCAAATACTTCCTCAAGTCACAGTTGCTAGCACTGATTAAAGATATTAAGATATTCAATGCAAAAGCTGTCTGGCTCCTAGATGGGGAAAACCGATGCAAGACTGTAGAAACCCTGAAGAATTGTATTGGCAGGTTTACCACTGGGATAAATCCTAGCTATACAGCATGAGCAGCTGCATATAGGCATACACACTATACTGGAAGTCTGGCATCAGCAACATCTTAGCATTGCAGGTCAGGATGTCAAACAAGGGACCGGCTCAGTGGGTACCATGAAATATATGCTCACTGCAATCAGAGCCGGCTTATGCATACTATAAATGGTGGTATACTGTCTACTAACACTAGCTTTTGGCACAGCCCTGCCCTTTGAATAATCATAGTCCCTAATTGTTCACATTGGCCAAGTGTATCTGCTTCTTCCTGTACTCTGTACAGGAATGCCATCTGTCCACCTGTATTCATGCACTGCTGCTTTTGCAGTGGTTTTAGTGTGTCTTCCCCCTTTCTTTTGCTAACTTGAGGCAAGGCAAGACCAGTATTTAGATCATGGTGTAGATATTGTAAGCATGTTTTTGGCTGAATTGGGATCCCAAGTGTGTCTAATGATTAAGTGCATATATTTTTAATATAATGTGTTCTTTTCCTCTAATGGTGACTAATGTATATGAAATCATATTGGCAACATTAAGTCTGAAGACGTAATGACTAGCAATAAAAACACCCTCTCATTCTAAAACTTAAAGGGCTAATTCATGGTTTTCCTCTACAGTACCCTCATACTGCTTTAAGGTGGTTCAGATCCGGGGTTCTTATTCAGGCTGGTGTGCGTATATGTGTGTGTGTAAAATGCACATCAGTAACAGATTTATAAAATGAGAGCATATGTATAAATAAAACACACTGTAGACTTTAAACACAAAAGTAAAATATGCTTTAATAGTAAATATAATTATCAAGAACTTCTTTTTACATTTAAAAATGTTCTAATGGGGAACGAGGGATCAAAGAATGAGTTACGTTTTTATTAGTCTATTTTCATTACAAATGTTGAACAATTTCTATCATGATCATTTAAATTCAGACTTAATTTGTTGTGGTCATGTCCTAGTACCGAAAAGTGTCCCCTCTGCACCAGTTTAAATAAATGATATTCAGTAATTTGGAGGGAAGGGCGGGTTGTGTGTGAGTGTGGGGGTTAATCTTTAAATTGTGATAATTCTACTATATGTTCAAAATAATGTGCATATGCAAGATTTTAAATTGGCTAGAATTATTTGTTTAATTTATCTTTTGGTTGTGTTTCATAATGAGACGCCCTAGGAATATAGGTGCTATAGAAAGTAGATCAGGCAGGTATTTTCAAAAGCACTCAGAGTTGGCCTATCTCTGCTCCCTCAAAGCCATGTTAAAACTTCCATTGGAGCTCAATGGGAGCAAATTCAATCCAGCGTAGAGCACTTTTGAAAATCCCACCTCATTATTATTTATGACTATGATGCCCTTTTTTAAAGGCTGGTGAAATTCCCTGTGCCACATTTAAAAGCTCAAAGAAACATGTGTTAGCAAAGTTCTAGAAATTACATATGGAAAAGACCAATCAGACCATCTACTCCATCCCTCAGCAGGTGCAGGTTTGTGTGCTAAAGTAAGGACCTGGTCCTGCAAGGTCCCACCATCAGCCCCCTCAAACTATATTTTCAGATGCTTTGGCCAGTGTAGTTTTAAATGTCTCTGGTATTGTGCTTTCACCCTTGTGTAACCTGTTCCTCAGTTTTAATAGAGCTCATACTTTGCACATTTAACATTACTTTCCTCTGCTAAATTCTATCCCATTACTCCATTTTTCTGTCCTAAACAGTTTCCATTGCCCTCCTTGGTATTTATACCCTTCCAATACTCATATGTCAAGTCTTCCCACACACACACAGTCTCATTTGTGTTTAAAAAAAAAAAAAACACAACTCCAGAAATTGTTTCTGAATTCAGCCAACAAGCAACAAGAATCTCATTCAGCTACCACAAAGATAAGAACCTAAACAGAATAAAATGGAATCACATTCATCTGTCATAATCCTTCATTTATAAGGAAAGCAAGGCATGGATGTGATTGGGAAATATTAGTTTGCCTGGAGTCATAACAAGCAAGCCATTTTTAGTCTGAGGTTCTCAAGCCTGGTCTTCTCAAATATAGCCATTCCCCTCCTGTCTGTGATTCACAGTTCATTGCTTGATTTGACCATTTCCCAGGATTTCCTAGGTGACAGCTGCAGTATTAGCATATTTAATAAAACATTTGAGGCTGTCCTAATCACACTAGGTACTACAGGCAAGCATCTGCTTCCAAGTCTAAACTGAAGTTGGGACATACTGTTTTTTAGGAATAATAAGTATAAAACTCCAATATTGTGCTCATGAAAACTTTTTTCAAAAGTAAATTATACTTTAAGTAAAGTTTCATTCTGTTCCTGATTTTATTAACCTTTGTAATTTTGTTCAAATACCATTTAAAATAAGGCACAATAATAATAAGAGAAAACAAAACAACTGCCAGTAGAACAAAAATTGCAGTGACTGCCGCTACAAATTTTTCTTTTGGACTGAATCTCTATAAGTAGGTTAAAGCAACTTTGTCCTTCAGAATACAAATGTATTTAGAAGGTTCAAATTACATCCTGAACTCAATTCTCCTCTTTTTTCCTTTTCTCCTTTTACCCAGCCAGAGTGTAGAATCCAAGAAACACTCGAACTCTGGCTGCTTTCTGCAAAGCTGTGTACTTCTACAAGTCATAAAGTATCTTCTCCTTGTTATGCGCTAGTTGTCTGATCTGAATCACTCAGAAACTACACATCACTCATGGTAGCAATATTTTATGGGCTCGGCACATTAACATCAGTATTATCAAGCTGTTTGTTTGTGTTCTGAATGCCTAATCGCTGCGGGCAACAAATGCACTGGTTTTATACACACACAATATACGTACATACTGGGCAATGCTGTGAGGCGCTCTCATGTTTCTTTGAGGATATGATCACTAACATTTCTTTTGAGCTGTTTCCATGGGTGCAGAACCGGTCTGAAAGTAAAGGATAAGGCATAGTCCTCTTTGCTTGAGTTTCAATCAGTATGGCTCCATTCTTTCCTTTCTGAGAGATTCCAGAGAGTAGAATTGGACAATTACTTATCTGCATGATGGGCCCTTTTGCATGGGCTTCCTCGGGGTTCCGTCTTGTCTCCCCTCTCTCCCGTCATTCACATTTTCCTGTTCATTGTTTTTTGATATTAGGAAAATATTTGCTTTAAAACGTCTTATTTAAGAATTTTAATATACAAATAATATAGCAGGGAGGTGCAATCTCTCTCTCTGCAAATGTAAGCATTTTATAGAAAAGATAACCATCCTTGAATGACCACTGACAAGGTCAAAACTGGAGGCTGTCCCTTGTTGTAGGTTTGGAGCTTTAGGATCTGCCTGGAGTGTCTTCTAATAAACAGTTGCTCAGTATAAAGAGAGGAAATTTTGCACAATAAAACAGATTCTCCGCTTCTTGTGCATTCTGCAGGGCCGCCCAGAGGATTCAGGGGGCCTGAGTCAAAGCGGGGGAGCTTGTACTCACTAGGCGGCGCTCCGAGTCGGTGGTGGCAGCATTTCGGCAGCGGAGGGCACTTCAGTCGCTCCGTGTCTTTGGCAGCACTGAAGGGCCCCCCGCCGCCAAAGACCCGGAGCAACTGAAGGGCCCCCCGCCGCCGAAATGCCGCCAAAGACCCGGACCGCCGCCGGGTGAGGAAAGGGATTCTCGGCCAGGGCTCGCGGGACCCCTGCGGGGCCTGGGGCAAATTGCCCCACTTACCCCCCCCCCGGGCGGCCCTGGCATTCTGACATAAGCAAAACTTTGTCTGGCTGCTATGATAGGAGATTGTTTGGCTGCACAGTAAGGTCCCAGACCTGCATCGTGATGAGAGCTGGGCCCAATGCATTCCATACTTCATAGAACCAGGCTCTATTTTTATTTCCCACGACTGCATTGGTATATTTTAAGAAGAAATAGATCAGAGAGGATCCTGAAATGCAGCCTTACAATAAGAAATAACTCTGAAGGTAGGTCAATTTTGTGGCCTAATTACATTTTTCCTCGCAATAAAAGTAACTGCGCATTAAAAAGTTGTGGTGATAAGGTGTGTTGTGCTTCTCATTAAGCTGAGTTTAAGAGCACTATGCATATTGAATCTGCATTTTTTAATGTCTCTGTTGCAAAATTCCATTTAATGCTTTCATTGGAGATCACTTTATGACCTTGATTTTGAAAGTTTTTCAGCAGTGCATGGAAGGAAGAAAAAGGTGGTTGTACTACAGCATAAAAAGGTTGTTGTACTACAGCATAAGTGTAAAGAGAGGCTACTGGGAGGCATAAGCAAGGCTAAGTTCTAGGCATAGTCATCTGCATTAAGCAGTAGCAAGCCCCTTTCATTCATGCTCCCTTACTTTCAGGACATGGTAGGAGATGACATATTCTCTAAGGAGACATAGGCTTAAATCCAATCCTACTTATGTTATTGATATCTTTAGCCCTTCATATTCCTGCTACTAAGCAGGAGTAACTTGGTGGCTGCAATGTCGTTAATGCAAGATCAGGTTCCTCCATGCTTCCTCTTGTCCTGCTCCTCATATTATCCTTTCCAAATATAGGAACTAAAGCATTTTTGTTTATAGGCACTTGACTTCAATGAGACTATTCACCTGCTTAAAGTTAAGGACATGCTTAAGTGTTTTGTTGGAATTGGACCCAGGATCGTAAAATCTGTATGAGCCCTGAATTGTTGAAGTGGTTAAAATAGCAGTTAAATTCTGGCTTTCCACCAAGTGAATCCACATAAACTTTTGACTTTGTAATCAAACATACACTCCCATTCCCATTCCCTGCATACATGCGCACACACTGACTGAAACAACTTTAAAGTGTGACTATTTATAGAATCATGCATACTGTGATAATGGTGTGCAGTCTTCAGGCTCTGTTGTTAATTAAATCCTGCATTTAAAAAATGATTCGATTAATGCTCTCTCACTGCTTAAACAAATGTTTCCTTTGGAAGAGAGGAAATGGTTGAATGTAATCTACCAAATCTAAGTGTTATAATAGTGTCTTAACTATTGTTTCAACTCTACACTTAGGGAGGTGAGACCCTCAAGGAATTCAAGTTAATGTAGTAGTAATGTGCTTTGTGGCTAGTATTCATAAGGAATAACACACAATATGTATGTGTTCCAACTGAGCTATATACCCTCTTCTGGTGGTTATTAGGGTTTTGTATAGTCCCCATCACTGTATACTTTCTTGGCTTCCATCACCTGAGGAACAGTGCTGACTGATAATTACAGTTTAAAAACCAAGTAAGAAAAATTCACTGAGGCTTCTTCATTGAGAATTTTAATTCTTATTCTCAATAAGGTGGATCATAATATAGTGATGACATGTACTCGGTACGACTGCCATAATGTTTAGGTATTGTATCTGAAAGGGATTTTGTTAACTAGTCAGTGCCTGCTATCATGAACCATCCCAGAGTGCTTCAGAAACAATAAACTGTACATGTAAGAATCACTTCTCTGATGAAATACAGCCACTTCTGTTGTGGGAGGACAACAGCCAAGCAAACAGCAGTGGGGGGCAGAAGGAAAACATTCAGCAATGGGCCTCAGGCAAACCCCTGCTTTTATTAAAGTGCCTAAGTATCTTTAATGTTCAAGCAGAACAAAAGAGCAACTTGGCTTATTAGGTCTCCTCTCAAAGACCAACACATAGCAAAATACACGGAACTCAGAAGTATGAAGAGTTAAGTGAGTCCTACTGGAGTGCAAAATTGTGGCTAGTTTGTGTTTCCTGGAACAACCAAAACACAACTAGAAGAGACTCTGGCTGCATTTGTTTAATCCAGTTTAATAGTCTAGAAACATGTAAATTAAAAATCCCTTCACATCTCCAGAACTCCCTTCACTGGATCCTGCTCAGGAAACACCTTTCTGTTCCCCAGAACCCAAAAAGGAGCCCAGTACGTCTGACTAGACTCACCTACACATCAGGTGCAGGTAGGCATTCTAGGGCTTCCCCCACTCAGAGGCACTCCCAGCTGGGCCTCTGAAAAACTGGCCAAACCCAAAGCTTTTGCCACTGTCCGTACGTGGTTGGGTTTCCAGTTCGGGTCATTTATGGGTCTGGAGGGCATATCGTGGCTCTGGGCCCCTTTCAAGAGACACAAAAGCCTTGTAAACTCAGTCAGACCCTTATTTAATGCACTGTTCCAACACACTGCAGTGTTGTTGTTTTTTCTGTTCTACTTTTTAGCCTGGCACAAACTGCTATATCTATTCTAATGTGTACCTACATGATGATGATACTCACATGTTTTCCTTTCATTAATGCAATTCAGCCACTAAACAAAGTTGCTTAAGTCAACTCACTTCTCTGAAGTACAAGGTTTATTATGACCACTTCTCTCGTAAAATACTGATATAAAGGAACAGATGAATCACAACAGGTTGGGGGAGGAGAAAGCTGTATTCAGCCTCATAAGTAGTAGCCTAGAGCTGGCAGTATTCATTGCACATCATCGGTACTGAAAATACTGGAGACAGCTGACTAAATAGTGTAGAGAGCTTCAACTCCTCTTCACTGTTCATTGCAGCCTGGCATGGTGCACAGTTGAAAGGCTGTGATGTGATTTAGTGTAGTGTATATTATCCTGTCTGACATTGGGCATGGTTCAAAAGAGATTTCCATGTGAGGCAGAAGTATGCCAAAGCCTCTCATCTGTCTCTATTGTGTCAGCCAGAGCAAAGAAAGGATCTGTTCTTTGAGACTTATTTTCCAGGGTATTTTAGGAATAATTAAAATGCAGATTGATAAAGGCAATTAAAGTTAAGCATTTTAATTGTTTCAGGTGCCCTATCTAGATGGATCCAATACATCTTGTGATCATCTTTCCTGGGGGAATATATACATAAAGCTCAGGCCCCTCCTTGCTACTGATGCCTATTTCATATCTGACTAGGGTTGCCAATCCTCCAGGATTGTCCTGGAGTCTCCAGGAATTAAAGATTAATCTTTAATTAAAGATTCTCATGTGATGAAACCTCCAGGAATATGTCCAACCAGAATTGGCAACCCTATATCTGACAGAAATTTAGGTGGGAATGGTAATAGGCTTAATGCACTTTAGGAATCATGCTGATGTAAAAGATTAATGTATGTTTCGTCCTAAACTTGCTCATAGGTTTACTTCATGCTGGAACTACATATGAATGTGCACCATGGGAGACAGGCACCTAAATACTTTTGAGAATCTAGGTCTTGTTGCCTTATCTTGAAGTCAAATGGGGTGGAGAATAAAATGGAATGAAAGACTGAACCCTTGATCTGTGCTGGAATATGCTTTGAATGGAACACTCTGTTTAGCCAGAATCAAGTCATGTGCAATATTTTGTGAATAAAAAGTATTTTTTTTATGCAGATCATTGCCATGATGAATAAGATGTGTGTAATTTACATTGTGTCTTATGCTTTTGGGATGAAATTTCCCTCCATGTGCAGGATCAGCACAAGACCAATGTGCTACATAAATCCCATGTAAGCACTCAAGATAGGACTTGCATTTTCTATATACCTTGTGTTAGCCCTCTGCATAGGAGTGAATCTGATCCTTCGATACCAAAATATTGTCTATTGTCAATCTTGACAGAGACTTTTAATGAAATCATTTCTTCCAATCTCTCATTTTTACTACTAGATTAGAGTGACCAGACAGCAAAATTGGGATGGGGGAGGGGGTAATAGGAGCCTATATAAGACCCAAAAATCGGAACTGTCCCTATAAAATTGGGACATCTGGTCACCCTATACTAGATCTATTATTACTATTTTTAAAAATTAGTTGAAGAGTTGTTGTTTAGCAGTGAGTGCATTGAACCTTGCAGAAGTCTTGAACACAGGAGTAACATCAGGATATCATTTCCATGAGATGATGCATTTAGGAGCATTGTGGGTATAATACTTATATATCTGGAATATCAGTAACTGCTATATATGAGGTTTTCCTGGTGATAGCAATAAAGAATCATAACTGCAACAGTTGTGACTCATTCTTCACCTTTTTATACTGCTATTAGATCAATATAGTCCCTAAGGCAAAGTCCACCCCGCATCTGCAAAATAAGAAAATATAAGTGGTACCATATAGAACTTTGTGTAATGTGATGTTCTAGGACATGATATCATGTACTGAACACATTGATTTCCTACAATGAAATCCTGGCTCCATTGAAGATAATGGCAAAACTCCCATTGACTTCAGTAGGGCATGATTTCACTCTTAGTGTGTTAAAGTGAAAGTTCCAAAACCTGACGACAATTTGATGACCTGGTGAAGATGAAATGTTTTCATCTTCAAATATTGATATATTTATGAAAGTATCCGTATTAACCTTGCTCCAAGAAAGGTCTGTTTAGGAACATTGAGGCAACTTGCATCTTGTTTTAAAATTATTGATACTATAATACAGTACTTTGTTATACAATTATTGTGTGAAATATTCCCTTCTAGTTAAGTCAAATATAGAATTAGGCTTGGAAGGATTAGATTTTTATCAGTAAATGTTGGTAAACTTCCATTTCACCCTACACGTACAAACCAATGAGAAAATATTTCCACTGATCAAAATTGACAGGCAAAGTCAGAAAAATGCTGCTTGAGAACTTATTAGAGTTTGATTTTAGGATATTTATTTCTGTATTTTGACAAGTGATGTCGACAATTTGTGTTTTAATACATAAAAATTAACATAAAATACTCAAACATCATGACATGTTTTATTTCAGTTAGAACAAAACTTTTCGTTGACCTCAAATGATTTATTTCAATTTTTTTTATATAGCCAGTAATCAAAAAATGAATTATTTGCACATCTCTCAATTGCCATGGCCATGTGATATGTTAGAAAATCAATTGTTTTCATAATTATCTATATGCTACTTTCAAATATAACTGATATCTTGGAAAAAAGTAATATAATGCTCAGCAAATGATACCTTGCTACTTTTATATTTGGTTATCTGTTGGCACTCACAGGAGAAAGAAAATGTAACAGTGTTGGAGAGAAAATTAGGCCAGCTTACTAAAAAGCAGCACCACAAAATGTTGGGTTTATTTTACTTTGGCTCTTATACTTCTCCCATTAGCATGATTTCTCAACACTTGTTCCTATATTTTTTTTAATGTACAGAAGTGAAATTTATCAGTCATATAATGTAAACTCTTTAAGAAATATCACACATATTAGACATTTCCTTCCAATGAAGGAATATATATATGTGTGCTGGGATGGAGGATTTCAGTGTTATGCTAGATTCATTGGAAGGTAATGTTTAATGTGTGTGGTGTTTCTTAGAGTTTACATTATATATTACATCTATTAAAATCCATGTCATTTTGAACACATTTTGAACACATTTATTCTTAGAGTTTGGAAAGGGGAGGAGTGTTATTGCATGATTGGTCTCTTCGTCAAATGACTTTAGATCTTGGTTTTAAAGAACTATAGAATGGCAACTTCTGTGTGCCTTATAACCATCATGCCACACAGAAGGAAATTGTGCAACTTGAACAAAGCTAACATTGAAAGGACACTGTCCTTTCAATCTAAATTATTCTAATGCATCTGGACAGGGTTCCCATTTGTAAATTCTTGCCATGAAGAACCATTGTTTCTGTTTTGTTGAAAGTGTTTAAAATACTAACTTGGACTTGTTAAGGTACTATAAAAATCTTAAAATAGGAACATTGACTAATTTTAGCCCTATTAACCTTAAGATTCCAATAAATTATAGAATTAAATATAGGGATGGCACATACCTACTTGGATCATCTATCTTAACCCACCAAACAAGAAGGAATCTATACTACTTTTTCTCGGTAATCTAGCATTCCCTTAAAGATACTTAGTGATCATGCCGTAATTACTGAACATCACAAGACAAACAGGTCCTTTATCTGGTTGACCTGACTGTCAAAATAGTTTTCCTAATACTGAAGTTAAATGTATCTTTTTTTTTTTTAATATGATCCTACTAGTTGTTTTAACACTAGTTTCCAGTGGAAATAATTTTTTTCACTGTCCTTTATGCCCTTCATTTAGAGTTATCATATCGCCTCTTAAACTCTTGAACTTTGAAAAAATGACACTTAAGTTTTTCAGTCTCTCCTTGTGAGCAGTGGAATCATTTGCAGCAAGGGATGGACAGGAGGATAGATAGACAGGCATTGCCTCCTGCCTCAGGTTTGGACTTGTCCTTGCTTCCCAGACAGACATCTTTCAAAAGCATACTGCTAATTTAAGGTGGAGCTGGAAGACCTTAAATATCAAATGATATAACAAATTGAATTTTCCAGATTTTCTTTTGCAGTAACTTTGAAAACCAACTTCAGCTTGTTTACAGCTGTGTGATAATCACTCCACTTTCAGCATTTGTCCCTAGAACTGTTTTCCAGTGAGAGATGCCTGATCCCAGGCTTCTTGAATCTATTTATTTCACGAGGGGTGATATCTACCTTTCTGTCAGTCTGAGGTTTTTCTATAGCTCCATGGTATCTAAGCAATATTTACTTTTGCAGTTGAAAAGAGTGCCTAAGGTGAAACTGTTCAGAAACCCAACAATACCACAGGAAACCAGGTCTTGCTATTACCTCCCTCTTTCCCCAGTTTTTATGAAATGGCACATCTGAAGTTTTTTGGTGGCTTGCTTGTTTTAGTGCAGTATTGGAGGTGGGAAGGCAAGAAAATTAAATACAAAAAAGACAGTAAAATAATATTAATGGTTTGAGTTTTATCTTTCATCTGTGATGCAACACATTGCACTTTAAAGAACTACAGTATATATGAATGGAAAGTTCACCTACTGTGATAATGTCTAGGTAAGCCTAACATAATCAGAGAATAGTCTTAACTCAGTTTCTATGCTTTTGTTGCTTAGTCAAACCTTTATATTTGTTTATATGTTGCTTTTTTTTATTTGATTGCTTAACAGTAAATAAGATTATTTCAAATGGGTTTTTTTTCATATATTGATTATTGGATTATTTGTGCACATACAATGAAAATTAACCAGAAAAAAATGAAATAACAGTAAACAGAATCCTCATAATGATCAAGAAAAACAAAAGACACAGATGTTTCCTTAGCAAGGACACAGTAGATAATGAGGTATCTACTAATAATGCTTTGCTCCCAGTTGATTGATTATACATTAATAGAATCTGGGAATTCATCTGTTTAACACACACAAAAACCCAAAACACCACTCTCAGGTAGAGTAAATGATCAAGCCAAAGAGAGTAGGTAGGAATCCTAAAGAAAATTAGACACGGAAACAGGGCCGCCCAAAGCAAAAACAATGTTGCCTCCCCCCCCCCTGTTTTTTAATTACCCCCGGCCCCGCCTCAACTCCACCCCTTCCCCCCAGGTTCTCAAGCCTGGGAGGGAGGGGGAGCAGCGGCGCGGGATCTCCCCCTCCCTCCCAGGTTTGAGAGCCTGGGCGGGAGGGGGAGACTCCGAGTGGCCACGGCGCGGGCGCCGCTTCTCCCCCTCCCTCCCAGGCTCTCAAGCTTGGGAGGGAGGTCGAGTAGCGGCGCGCGAGCGGCAGCGGAGGTGAGCTAGGGCGGCCGGGGCACATTTTTAGGGGCGGCATTCTGGCGCCGGCCATGCCGCCCCTAAAAATGTGCCGCCCCAAGCACCAGCTTGTTTAGCTGGTGCCTAGAGCCGGCCCTGCACGGAAAAGAGTAAAAGGTCAGCAAAGTTGTTCTATGCCTTGTCCCTGAAGCATCATGCAACAACATGACAGATTCTTCAGGGTTCAAACAGATTGTGAGGCAGCAGTAGGAATATCCATCGAAGATAAGAATCCAGATGATTTAGAGTAAAGACTCAGGTTTGTCCTTCAGGTTATGGGCTGGATTCCCCAATAAGCAGTGCAAAGTGGCCTTACACCACCCCTCTAGCCCAGCGTATAAGAAAGACAGGCTTGTCAGGGCAGGGCATGGGGAGGTCCATGACAGAGCAATCCTCCAGGCACCTAAAATCCATCCCTAACTTGTGCCAGGATCAGGCAGCCCTGAATCAGAGAAATTCGGACAGAGTAGATAATCGAGGCCTAAATATTTACCATTCTTTCCAAAGAAACAATATCAACCATGCAAGAATATTGTTCCTTGACCATATTTTGCAGGGATAGAGGTGGAAGCAGGTCCTCCTTTTGGCAAGTTTTTAGATATTTGACCCATAGGAGATCATCTATTAGAGACCCAAAACTCCCCTAGGACAACAAAGTCTGAACAATTGGGAACAGAGTCAGAGTCAGAGAATGTTAACCCATGACAGCACAGAGAGGCTTAAATTAAATTAATACCTCTTAAGCTTCCACACAGAGGGCTATATTTTTAGAAATGGGTGCTAATTTGTATACGTGAAACATGCAGTTGTTTGCACTAAGCAGGTAATTCTGCATGCATAATTTCCTATTATTTTGTTGCAGATGCCAGTATAATTACCTGTTTTGTACATGCTATTTTTAGCATGTGCATCATGGGTATATATATATTTTTTTTTAATTAACTGATTGTGCAATTCAGTTGTGTCCAGTACAATCAAGGATCCTTGATTTGGGCAGCTGCTAGTCCTTCTAGGGTCATAAGGAGGAAATAAAGTTTAGTCTTGAACCAAATTATTTCACATTTAACACAAAGCTTTATCTGACATTGCTATGTATGCTTTATTAGAAAGAGACCGTTACTAACCCTGCTATTTTTGTTTCTATTTCTGATATAATTATTTCCAGTTTGCTGCATCACCAAGACACTGAATAGGAAGACACTGAGGCTGACCGTAGGCCTGCAGACCACTCTGATATAAATAGCACATTTATAAGCATGGAAAATTAAGTGACAGATCACATGATAAATGATACAAACAACCAGTTTGCAAACTGTCGTGCTGCAGGAAGACTTGCCTCTTGGTAATTAGAAAGCCATCTCATGCCACTAATTTTTAAAAAGAACTCCCATTAGTTTCATTCAGAAGTTTGCTTAAAAAAAAAATCTATGGCATGGATAACTTTAATATAGGAAAGACAAATGAAGGCTGCTTTGAAAAATTATGGACCATACCCTGAGAGCCTTATCCTGTTTTTGCTCAATGCTTACTGAGACAAATTCCTATTGACTGCGAGGAGTTTGCCTGAAGGAAAGCTGACTAAATTCTGAGTAAAACCTTTAGGATTTGGATCTAATTTTTTTTTTTTTAGAAATGAACCATAGTTGGGGTAGAGACTAAAAGAGTTTTTGAAAGGTATGCTGTATATGTCCATAGGCCACAGCATCTTATTACATCTTCTGAATTGTTTCACATCTTTCCCAGTAGGGGCACCAGATTTTTTAAATCTCTTCAAGAGGTGTTTTTAGCAATATCCATTTCACTTTACTACACATTTTTCTCATTATAGGATGGAGTAACACATGTTTACTAACCCAGCTGAGTTCTGAAATACATTATTAGAATATTAGCCCCTTTCCACACCATTTCAGAGAGTAAGACCCTTGTTTTTAATTCAGTTTTTACTAAAGCAAAATTCCCTTTGATTTTTGAAAATAGTTTTGCCTGAATAGGAGCTTCAGGGTTTGGCCCTGTATATTTAAGCCACATACTAACTTGCAACAAAAGAATTATGTTCAGCTGTGAACAAAAAGATGTGCTTCAGTGTATTGGAGATTAGATGTTTTCAGTGGGTACGTAATGAAATGACAGCTGTGTGCTAACAGCAGTGGTGCATTGGGTGCAGCTCAGACCACCAGGAATGCAGAAAAGTTGCCTCACATTTCCATATGTAGTGGCACTTTACTACAGATGCTTCCATGCAGTGGCCCACGTTGTGCCTCCAAGATCCCTCATGTATACGGAACCCTCAATGTAATGTGCAGCTCTCACCCTTCCCATGTGGAAGGAGGTTCAACTGCCTCCCCAGCATTATCTCCATCCCCCTTCTTGTGCAGCACCCTGCAGATGGTGCTCCATAGGATTTGGATCTGCATAGAGGGACTAGGCAGGCTGGTATCAGGAATGAGTGGCCACAGAGCAAATGCAATATAGGTTCACTATATGTAGAGAACAGCCGATATTCCAGTGGTTCGGGCACTTGATCCTGGGTCTCCAAAACGTCCTTGATTCAGACCAGAGACTTGACCCTGGGTCTCCCATGTCCCAGGTGAGTGCCCTAAGCTTTGGGCTATTGGCTGTTCTGGGGTGACACTTTCTTTCTCTCTAGCTTTGACGAGAAATTCCAGCCAAGATCTCAGAAACCTTCCTGATGCAAGTTTTGATTTTGACAAATCCGCATTTTGCACTTAAAAACACTTTATGGAAAAATTTCCAACCAGCTCTAATGATGAGATGATTCAAACTCCATTTTGAAGTGATTTTTTGCAGATCTTATTCATTTCTGCACCTCTTTACTCCTGGGGGGAGAATGTGATGCTACAACTTTGCATGACACTTGCAAGGCACATGAAATGGGTTTCAGTGTTTGTATATCCCAAAGCAATTACCTTAAGCCAGTTTGACTATTATATACTCTGCTACCTCACTACAATTGCTGCAGGGGTTTAAAATCCTAAACCTTTGGTTTTATCTAACATAAAATGGGAGCTGTGAAGATTTTCTGGTTCTAATACTACGTATTTGATTAACATTGACTTTTACTAAAAACATTGACTCATCTAATAAGCTTAAAAAACTACAACATTTTAAATGAGCAAACTGCTTTAGTATAGAGTATTTCACACTTCAAAAGATACATTTTCTAAATTACTGAACCCACTAATTTGTAATTTAAGAATAACGATGTTGCATCCAGAACAACAGATTAATGGTTTCCATTATCAGGCGCTCTGCTGTCAAGAACCTTGGTTGATGTTGCATGCAATATTATTATTTCATTTTGATGTTAAGGCATTATTGAAGTATTAACATTTGCATTATGTTAAAAATGGTTCCTTTAAATTTCTAAAAGCTTCAACTTGCCAAAAGCAAATCTTGTATATGGCTTCTTGGCTGGATTCAGTCAATGGGGAATGTGCTTTGAATCTTCCCTTCCTTATTCAGTGACTGTCTACTTCTGGAAAGAATCTGCAAGCAGAGTGTGGGATATAAACAGTTAAATACAATATCAAAGGTGTTCATAAGACTTTTTTTCCTAAATAACTAAAGTGGCCTAATGTGTTGCCCCTATTGTTCTCCAAACTTTAATCTCCATGAGGAGGACAACTGCTATCTGAAGATCCATTTCTTCCAATATTGAATACATTACCAATACATTCAAAGTTCACCAATTATGTAAAATTTGTATTATCCAGAAGTACTTGGTACCTTCTATTATGTTATTGGATAATCATGCTTATTTTATCTAGGCCATCAAAGCTGTGGTTTCAGATATGATGACTACCACAGAATATCCTGTGGCACCTTAGAGATTAACAAATTTATTTAGGCATAAGATTTCGTGGGCTAGAACCCACTTCATCAGATGCATGGAGTGGAAGATACAGTAGGAAGATATATATACAGAGTACATGAAAAGATGGGGGTTGCCTTACCAATTCTAACGAGACAATTCAATTAGAATTGGTAAGGCAACCCCCATCTTTTCATGTACTCTGTATATATATCTTCCTACTGTATTTTCCACTCCACACATCTGATGAAGTGGGTTCTAGCCCACGAAAGTTTATGCCCAAATAAATGTGTTAGTCCCTAGGGTGCCACAAGGACTCCTCGTTGTTTTTGCTGATACAGACTAACACGACTGCCATTCTGAAACAGAATATCTTGACATCTTCTGAATTTGTTAATTTCTCAGCTGGCACCTGAAAAAGATATAATCTATTACTACAGCAGTCCTGACTTTGGCAAGTCTCCCACTTACTTCAGTATTATAGGCTGCTTTTATCACTGCTTCTATAAATTGTAATAATACAATCATTCATTACTAAAGTGTCATAAGAAACTGTTATTGTTAGAACTGATGTTTAATTGTATCACAATATATTGCCTATGGGCTACACCCGGAATAACTTAGTCTTTACAAAACTCCTACTGAAATCAGAACTAAATAAGGGCTGTGCGATTTGGCCCTATGAATCTTTATTGAGAGGATTCAGTAGTACCCTATTAACAGTCAGTGACCTCATCATTGTTGCGCACACTTAAGTGGATGGTGCAAAAGTAAATGCCATCAGATCAGTAATATTAATAAATTATAACAAATTTACATTTAGAGGTATTTGTTTATTCCAACAGCAATCAGAACCATAACATCTGGGAACCTTACTAGATTAAAAATAAACAAATACCAAATTTCTTAAGTCATCCCTACAGATGATTTACAGTGCCTTTATCTGCCCTACAACACGTCCTTACTGCGGCTTGATGGTAATTCGTTAAAAGCCCAGTTAAATGGGTAAATTTTACACTGCACCTTTAAGCCACTCTATCCCAGAGGATTCCAAAGCACTTTGTAAACTTTACACACAGGATAAACATGAATTACTCCCTCAGCTACTGAAATGTAACCACCTCCAGTGTGGAATGTGGCTTCTCTTTTAACAGTGAAAGATCAGTGGTCTACAACAGTTTAAGACAGGAAGAGAAAAGGAATGCAATTGAATTTGTAAATGGAATTGAGGTAGACCTTAGAACTTGGTAAACAGTGGAATCAACACCTTTATTCTGGCAAAAAGTGCTGGGGGGGGGATATCCAGTGAAAACAAGTAATCAATAATTCAGTTTTAAATTTCATCTGAAAGACGGAGCCTTCAGCAGCACAATTGACAAATGATGTTTAAAGATAAACATTTCAGAAGTGTCCCACTGGGACTCCTAAGTCACTTAAGGTTATGTCTTCATTGCAATACAAAACCTAAGGCACTGAGTCTCAGAGCCCGCATCTGTTGGCTCCTGCTGCAGGGTTAAGAACAGCAGTAAACGTTCAGGCTTAGGCTGGAGCCCATGCTTTAAGACTCTCCCCCCCTCGTGGGGTCTCACAGCCAGGGCACCAGCCCAAGCCCAAACATCTACACTGCAGTTTTATAGCCCTAAAACCAGGGCCGGATTAACCTTTTGTGGGCCTGGTGCCAAACATATTTGTGGGCCCCCCTGGGGGCAATGGAGCATGGTGCAGGGGGGTCAGTCCCCAGAGGAAGGGGCCAAGCAGGGGCATGGCATGGGAGGGGCAGCCCCGCTCCACCCAGCGCAGTGCGAGGGCACTATTTACAAACCAGCAGTTGCCAGACACACTATGGTCCACCCAGCCCTGTGCTGCCAGCATGCCCCTTCCCCTCGGGGTGGGCCCAGGCCACATCACACATCCCTCCCCACCCAACACCCCCGACTCCCTATGGCCAGAGGCCCCCCAGACCCGTTATGCCCAGCGACCCCCCCCGACCCTGTCACAAATGCACAGTGCCATGCATAGTGCCCTGCACACCACCACCCCTGCCCAGCGCCCCCTGCCCACAGCCCCACCACAACTGCCCAGCACCCCAGACAACCCCCACTCCCTCATGCCCCAACACAGCCCCCCAGGTCCACCAGAGACCCACTCCCCCACGCCCTGCCTCCCGGCTGCACTCACCAGCCCTCCCCCACTGTCCCCTTCCTCCTCCCCCCCCCCTCCTCCCCCGGCTGGGACTGGCCAGGCTTCTGCATCAGTCCCAGGTGGCTCAGCTCCAGGGAGGCAGGTGGGGCCCCACAGGTGGTGGGAAGCAGAGACTGCCCGGAGCCAGAGGTACACTGGGGTCCGGCCAGGAGGCAGAGAGAAGCTGGTGGGTGGGGCCAGGGGGCAGAAAGGAGCCCTCAGCTGGCTGGCGGGCTGGCCAAGAGGAGCAAGTGCTGGGCGGGGGCGGGGGGGAGCCAGCGGGCAGGTGGGAATCTCAGAGCATAGTGCAAGCGGAGCAGGCCGGGGCCCCTTCTGAGCATGGGCCTCGCTCCATGGCGCCATTGTAAACCTGGCACTGCCTAAACCCGCTGACCAGGGGCACCCATGGGCCATGCTCTGGGTCTTTTATTGTAGCATAGACATACCCTTAGGCACTTTGAAAATTTTGCCCTTAGCCTTTTCTTATTGTGGCTATTTACTTGTACCATGCTCATTTTGGTTTCATAGATGACTCAGACTTAACCAGAGCAAAAAATGGCGTTCAATATAACAACATATAAAATCCTACTTTACAACCAGTATTTTAAATGTATTAATATTGGGAATTATGGTAGCTGTTTTGGTGTAATTTTATATGGTATGTTATGATTTATTAAACACAAAAATATTCACTAAAAACAAAAAATTGGCAAAAATAAGAGTCCCCAAAGCTGCACCAGCTGAACCCTTCATTGAGTTCTGCGAACCCACTGGTAGAACTGTATGTTCAGCTCATCCTGACATCCCAGTCAAAGCCAGGCTGTCAACTTGCTTTCATTAAGAAATCCCTCATAGCTGGTAGCCTTGAATGACTTTCTGTCAGGCGATATCTGGGAATTAAAATCAAGTCTCAGAGGTGAGGGACCACTCCACTGTGTTAAGGGCAGCATGTTTTCTCAGCATAACATTGTACGTCTCTTTAATAAATCTCTGCCTTTCAGTCCTGTGCAAAAAGAACAAACTTTTAACACTTTTGGTTTCTCACTCTTACCTCCTTGGCTATTCATTTGACACTGCAATCCTTTTCAATGCCAGTTTTAATTACACACATCTGCATTTTCTCTGCTTTTCTGAATTTCAGACTTATCAATGAGTCTTTGAGGGACCAGTTACTAGTTACTATCCAGAAGACTTTTACCTACACTCGAACCCAGGCACAGCATCTCTTCATAATCCTCATGGAGTGCATGAAGAAAAAGGAGCTGGTATGTGAATGGTTTTCTAGATCTGAAGTCAGGGACCTGAATGCAGTTCCTCATCATGACTGACATTTTCAAATGTCGCTCAGGGAACTGGGTGTGCAAATCCCCTATGCAGCTTTGAAAAATCTCTCCCCATGCATTCACTACCCTTTATGATTCCTTTGATTTCTGGAATACTTTCTATTGATCTCTAGTCTTATTTACTTACCAATTTAAGTGCTGTATTTACATCATGCATTTTATCAATTGTATGGGCACTGAAGTGACTTCTTGGTTTTATCTTTGTGAATGGTGTTATGCATATTATCTGATGTCCATGATGCTGTCTTGCCATCCACACCATCTGTACACACACTAAAGTGCCATTCATGCTGATGAGAGCTCTGCTCCCATTAAGGCAGCAGGCTTGGGCCTTTAGCTTTTAGCATTTATTCTTGTTGCAAGTCATAACCAAGCAGTAAAGAATTCATACATTCCATGCAATAAATTTCAAGCCATTTGGGCAGTAATGGATAAGAGAAACCTGCAGCAAAACAGCAAATGGTGCTCGTATTTGGAAACAGTAGCAATGTAGGGCCAATTCCTGCCTTCATTTACACCTGTACAATCCCAATGAAGTTAGTGATTTTACAGAATGGGCCAAATTATACCCCTACCTTAAACAGTTCACAAAAATGTGTAATGGAAGTGTTGGGTAATCATGAATACAATCACAATAATATTGTGGATGATTTGGTTTGAACGTTACTGATTTAAAGAAGTGACTGTGTTTAAAAATGCACTTTCCTAACCCAGCATATCTGCTCCCTGTGTATATTCTACCCCTGGCAGTGCCTAACACAACTAAAAGGACACCAATGTTATCCCATTTCATGTATCATCAGCCACATTGTTTATTAAATTCCTACCAGTTACACCTGTGCAAATCCATTGAAGAGAAGCACTGCCCAACTGTCAATAAGAGCACAATTTGAAGACATGGGGTTGCACAAGTGCCACTATAGGCATAATTCACCCTGTAGAACCTTTATTACAGGTGGTGGTGTGTGAGAAGGAGAGAACAGAGCTTGATTCCGAGACCCCCGGTAGAGTGTGTAGGGCTGTCCCTTAGAAAAATATTTTTACTTGTAAACTGAGCACATTTAATATGGACATCATTGAGAAACCATAAGCATTGAACCCCATGAGACCACTTTTACAAAGTAACTTTTCAGAGTAGAACCATGCTTTAAATACTGGTTAAGTTCCTAGCTCTGCCCCACGCCTGTTGACAAAGTCACTTCACTCTGTATCTCAGTTTCTCCATCTGTAAAATGGGGCTAATGATGCTTACCTCCTTTGTAAAGTGCTTTCAGATCTACTGATGGAAAAGTGCAATGTTAGAACTAGGTATTATTATTATTAGGCATTTAAATGGGCTGCATGTACTAAACTCTATTAGCCTTGATTTTTGACAGGCTGACTGAACTGAGACTTTCATTTTATAACTCAATCCTTCCTCTAAAATCCATTGTAGATTCACATCAGTCCGAATGCATACATTCCTGCAATTTCAGGTTGCAGACAGTTTGCAATACTTTGCTCAGATCAACACTTTTGAAAGGACAGATACAGTTTGATTAAAAAATAAATTATTTTTCTGTAGTTACAAGCTAGCAGCTTCATACCCTGCTGAGCCTGCTTATTTCCATTTGAAAATCCAAGCAGGAGTGCTGCCTATGAATACCCATGTAGCAGTAGTTTGCAATTATGCTTCATAACATCTGTGCTTGTCATCTCATCATTAAATTATTGTAGATACTGTACATAAGCTACAACCTTGATGATTAAAGTGTCAGTGTTACACAAATACTCGCCCCATTCCCTCCTATTTATGGTTGCCAAGCATTTACCTGCATGCCAAATACTTGCCCCATTCCTATAGCAAAACTACAGAGATGCCAACTATAATACAAGTAAGTGGAGTTGCCAGATATATTGCTGCCTTAGTCTGCTGCCCTTTTACTGCTGCATCCCCACTTCTGCAAGCAGCACCACTTGCCAATCATTAGCAGAAACAGCTTCCTTAGGAAGACCCAGATCAACTTTGCAGAGCTTAAAACCTACAGGCAAGCAGATAATGAAGCTTCTCTGGCAGAAACACTTGAACTCTAAACGGGTGAGGGCCAGTTTTTCCCCGTTGGATCAAAACAGAGCTCTCACTGAAAACATCTATTTTTTAGAGGGAACCATTTGGCCTAAAAAACGAGCAATACTGCGCGTACACACACACCCCAAAAAGGAGAAATCACAAAATGAAACAAAATATCAGTGAAGGAGAAAAAAAGAAATAGGTCAGAAGGGAAAGGGAAAGGCAAGGTCAAAGAGAAGAGAGAGAAGACACAGGAAAGCCCAAGAAAAGGAGGCATAAATGGTATGAGAGAAGCCTGCCATAGAAAGAAGGGATATAATGTACAGACAGAGAGTAAAAGAGGAGATTTAACAGAGAGAATTACACACACACATTCTGAAGGATGATGTACATTTTATGGTATTTCAACTCTTCCTGCATTTTAGCAGTAGAAGCAAATTTTGGAGTATCCTTTAACAAGTTTATTTTGTGCATTTTACTATGCCTGTGAGAAATGCAGAGATTAGAAGGATCTTCAAATATGAATTAATATAAGGGAATTAGAATTTTTTAAAAATCCCTTAATCCCAGTCACATTGTGTGATGTTAAGTCACACAGTTTTTATACTGTTTTCTTTCTCATGAACCTGGCAGCTACAGCTGTTCCTTATCGGTATGGGATCATTCCAGAGACCAAAATAAGCTGCTGTAGCTAAGGGCTGTCCCAGACAACACGATGAAGAATTAGGCAACGATGTTATAGGAGAATATCCATCTTTGCATGTTCATGAATACTGTGATATTTCTTTACATCTGTCTGGGGGCATTTGTAGCACACAGCTGCTTAAATCCTGTCTACAAGCACTATAAAGGTCAGCTGTAGCATCATACACCTCACAACAGTGGAGGCATCCCTGGAATTCTTTGGTGCCTAGCCTACACGCTGTACTTCCCTCAACTCCTGATTACCCAAATAGCATGACGGGACAGATAATCAGGAGTTTGGATTATCAAGAGGGCAGGAGCCATTCAGCAGCAGAGTGGCCTCTCCTGTGGTTGGAGGTTAGTCCTCCCCCTCCTCCTCACAGTCCTGGCTGGGGGTCTCTGCTCTGTTATCTGAACCTCTGCATTATCTAAATCCCTTCCTTGTCCCCCAGAATGAGATACATGAGCTGTACGCTGCAGCGGGCTTGTATCTCATGCGGAGAGAAGGAAGGGATTCAATAATGAGGAGGTTCAGATAATAGGGTTTCAGGTAAATGGGAATATACCATACTCGGTATTAATACATAGATAAATGACATTAGCAGGAACCTTGAGAACAGCCAGATAGAAAATATGCACTATCACATACATAGAAGGAATAAGAAAAAGGGGCTACTCCATTACTGTGATACTCACAGTGCCCTTCAGACACTTATATGCGACATTTGTCGGTATGCTAAGAACTTCTCTAGTTCTGGCTAGCCTCATGCAAGTCTAGAGTCTCTCAACACTCCTATTGAGGCAGCTGTCATAATAGAGAGCAGCCTACTCTGAGTTTTTGAAATCCTCCTAACTAATGTACATACTTCAAATTCTCACTCCCCACCCCTTGTTGTGCCAGTTTATATTCTATAGAAGAGTGGGCATGAACCAGCGCTCTGGATCCAAATTCACAATTAAATCTTAATTCTAGTAAATATGGTGGAATCTAAATGCTCAGGACTTTGGGAAGGTTCAGATTCAGATCTGGATTTCGTACCCTCAAGTATTCAGATCCTGGGTTTTGATAAGACCAAATAGACCATTACAGAGCTAACTATGAAGTTTGGATCCAGGCATTAAATCTGGGATTTTTGTTCAGGTCCATTTCTGATTCCCATCACAGATTTCCTTACAGCTATATACCTATGCCACTTCTGAAATGCTGCAACTACCTCTCTGGCATGGCTTGGCAGCCAGGGAGACAGTTGGCACAGCGAGATGTTATGATCTTGGTTTCAAAACATTGCCGTAGTCACTATAAAATTATACATAATGTGCAGTTAAAAGCACAGTGTAAACAAACTGGAGAAAAAAAGATTAACTTTTGTGTCTGATCTTTCAATTATAGTAGTCTAGGCTAGGGTGTTGCTTTTAACAATGATAGGTTTAAAAAATCTTGAGACAAAATTGTGATTTTTAAGTTAATGACTTCCTTTTAAGACTCTCAGTGTGTCGCACTTTTGCAGAATAATATTGACAGAGGAATTGAATGACTTTAACAATATATTCCCTTGAGTGGATGGAGACCTCACCAACCTTGTACTACCAGCTTTTCTCCCCTGCTGCTCACCATTTCCACATCTATTCCAGCTCTTTTCCTGCCTGACCTCCTGATTATATGCTTAAGACAAAACATTACCTGATAAACTGATTTTAGGTTGGTACTCAAATATTTGCCCAGAACAAACAGCAGGAAGCTATAAGGGCTTATCTCTTTCAGTGGAGCTCAGAAGTAGCACAAACAGATCACAGCTCCTTTTTTTTCACCATTTTTCACTTGGCTAGATGGTGTGATGCTTTCTCAGGATGTCCAGGACTGAGAGTCATCTTGTTACCCCCCTGCCTCCAGCCAGAGAGAGACTCGCTGGTGCTTAACTAGGTGCCAGCTCCCCAACACCGCCAGTCTGTTAGCCACCCAAGGGATCTCATCTGGGCAAAGATAGCCCTCACTTTGTGTTGCAGGTTAACAGCGGGTGCACCTCCGTCCCAGACCCCTTTCAGAGTTCCCCTTTGATATCCAGCCCCTGTTACTGGCTACTGAGAGAAGTACCATGTTTGCCACCCCAAATAGCACAGTGTACATAGCAACTTGTTTGATTCAACTGAGGATCAGCTCTTGTATAACATCACAGCTCTGAGATATATTTATTTACAATGAAATCAGTCATGAGTGTATTATCAAAGGGTAAGATTTAAGAGTATGTGTGTAAGGACAATAATGGAAATAGAAAGGTTACATATAAAACAAAATCATAACACTTTCTAGAAACTAAATTTAATGTTTACAGGCTAAGCGACAATCTAAAAGCTGTCTGTTCTCACCCAAAGCCTTCCTGCAGCATTTCCAACCAACGTTGGTTGGGATCCCATTTTCATGAATGTAATCACACTGCCTGATTACATCCCCAGGTGCAGGATAAAGAAGTGTCCTTTTGCCTTCTCCTTACATCTCCCCAAATCCATTGTCTGTCCCTGGAGTCAGGATGACTCTAAGGTTTATGCCCTGGTGTGGTGACTTCATGTTGACTTCATATGCAAATAGGGAGCTTCTATTGTGATGGCTTATGATGCTTAATTTACATTTGAACTGAGGCAGACAGATGAAAATACATCATTTGTCTGGCAGCAACCTGTTTGTGA
Organism: Emys orbicularis; assembly: GCF_028017835.1. Taxonomy (NCBI): domain Eukaryota; kingdom Metazoa; phylum Chordata; order Testudines; family Emydidae; genus Emys; species Emys orbicularis. The sequence goes on along the minus strand of NC_088688.1, from coordinate 96,401,938 downwards.
ACCCTACCTGGACTCACACTTTAGGAACATATTTTCTTTATATGTTTTTACATAATATCTGTACATACATTTCACAACAATATTTATGATCAGTGTGATGCTGGCTTTCCTCTAACATATTACATGATATTCTTTATGGATAAACACTATGAAAGCAGTGTGCTAGGTGCAGTGAGTTTCTCAGGCATGTCAGACGTTACTGTTATAGACCAGGGAACTCCCTTGCCAATGGGCATTGAGAGGTTCTTAGGGTCATAGATGCACTTTGTGGTTGCTGAATTCATAAGGAGCAAACTATAGGGCTCTGAAGAGGCTCACTTCATTACAGTGTGCATACAAGCAAACAGACACACAAATGGGCACAGGCAGGAAGATATGCTGTAGCGTTGAAAAACTCACAGATGCAGCTGAAGCACAGATGGAGAGAGACAATAGGAAAAAAAAGAAAAACAGGCTTCTGCCATTTAAACCCAGCAAAAGCAAAAAATATTTCTCTTTCGAAAACCTGTTTTTCTAATGCATATGCTTTTTAAAAAATAAAACTATTGGCAGGAGAAATAGTTCAGTCTCAGCAAAAGTTCCCTACCTCTAAGGAAATGAGACTTTCACTTTGGCTGTTTTGGACTACATTTCTAAAAAGATGTGTCTGACTTATACGCTCAGAATGTGCCATTACAAAATGAGTTATTACATTTGCAATCACATGTTCATTTGGTAATAAGTTATTTCATTTACCGAGGACATGCTTGGGAGCAGAGTGGTCTATTTAAATGTGTAAATGCACTTTCAAAATGGAGAACAAATTCCACTTCTCTGATCTGCAGGTTTTGTTGAGCTGGAAGCTTAGGTGTGCAATACTGCATGTACCAGAGCATTTTCAGTAGAATAAAAGTATAATAAAGTGGCTGGAAATATTTTCTAGAAATTCACCAACTGCACACTTAGCATGAACTCTGAAAAATCCAGCTCTGGGGTGCCCAAAGCATTGCAATAAGGAGAGCTGACCAGAGCAGTGTCTGAAAGTAGTGATACAGTCTGAGTGCCAAAAAGCACCATTAGCCAGTAATCTTCTAGAACTTTTTATGACTTTGTCAAGAAGATAAGGTCAGACACTTTTCTTAATGGCTGTTAGTCTACTCCTTCACAAGGTTTTTCTAGGATAGATTTTTATCATAAAACTAATTAGTTAATGTTTGTAAAGCAGTTTGAGGATGTACCTAATCCTATTCCATTGAAGTCAAGGGGAGTTTTTCCATTGATTTAAATGGCAACAGGCTTTGGCCCCTAAAGCACAACTGGCCTGATCCAGTGCCTGTTGAAATCAATGCAAAAAGAATCCCATTGACTTCAATGGGCCTTGGATTTGGCCCTATATGCTGAAATATAGGCACACAGGGTAGGTCTACACTGCAATATAAACCCAGCTTTTGAACTCAGGCTCAAGCCTAACACCCCTTCATCTACACACAAATGCCACTAACCCAGAGCTCAGACCCAGGATCCCAAGGGGGTGGGCGGGTCTGAGCCTGAGTCAAACTGGGACACAAAGTTCAAGTCCTATTGCTTTGCAGTATAGATGCTGCCCCACTGGACTCATGCTCTGGGAGTCCATCAAAAGTATTCCACAATTCCACAGTCTGACTTCCTTTGTCCTCTGGACAGTCAAGTTTTCCTACACTGCACCACAAACAAAGAGCTAAAACAGCCATATTTTGGGAGGGAGCTAGGAAGCCTAATATGGGTGATTGGATTCAAGCCCCCATAATGCAGTGTAGATGCTGGAGCAAAGGCTGGGACCCAGGGTTCAACAATTCCTAATCTAGAATTACAAATGAGCATAGATGCTCAAGCACTAGGTTAACAAATCCAGGGTCTGCAAACTCAAATTCTAATAGCTCTGGTCTTACATTGCAATGTAGACATACCCACAGGTCCGTGGTGACAAGTAACATAGAAATGCACATAAATGAATGCTGGTAAAGGTTAAATGTTGTTACTACTACCAAGGACATTTTATGGCTGAAGTAAAACCCCTGAATATTTCAAGTGACATCTTTTTAAAATGCTGACAGTGCCTTAGCTGAGTGAGTGGCACCACTGTAATATTACTCAGTTATAAAAAGAGTTCATGTAAGGAAGAAATTATAGATAGTAGGCACTGGCTTGCATCCACTAAGGTGACATTGGGGAACGGGCGGGTGGCTTGTCCGGTGGCGGCGGCATCATGCTCGGGTCTCTGGGCCGCACCAGGGGTGGTCTGGTCCAGATCCTCTGTGCCAGAGACCGCGGGGGGCGGGGTGCACATCGAGCCCCACTACCGGCAGTTCCTGGGGCTGACCTGCCAGCAGGTGATCCATGGCGAACTCCTCAGTGGCTTCATGTGGTTCTGGATCCTGTGGCACTTCTGGCACAACCCGGACGCAGTACTGGGTCACTTTCCTTACCCAGATGCTTCAAAATGGACAGATGAGGAATTGGGAATCCCTCCTGATGATGAAGAATAGATTTACAGCTCCAGCTACCAATGTGTCCTGTGGTAGGATCGCTGAAGAAGTTGAGGCTTTGGCTCCTGTATAACTGTTTCAGCAATTCCACATTGTAAATAAAAACTCAAGCTACAAGCTAAAAAAAAAAAAGGGGGGGGGGGAAATGAAGAAACTGATTTGTGAATCCCAGGAGAACGTTTCCAAGTTAAGGAGCCACAGGATAAGATTTAATTAGTCTCTTGCCAAAGGGAAACAAGAGAATCCCATCTCTATTTGACATCCATGAATAATGAAACATTTTTTTCTCCTCTTGCCTGTCATGTTTTCATTTACTTTAGTGGCAACCACTGTGCTGCTATAATGAAGACTGGAACTAGGTTCCCATTATAATCCCCCTTATTTTCATTGTGTATAATCTGACAATAAAAGTTCATTCCAAACTGACACTTGGCACACAAGATGGTTGTGCCATTTGTTATTCTAACATTAACAAATCAGTGCATCATGCTGGAATACCATGGCACAATGAGCTGAGTTCAGAACAGAGGTTCACTCTGCACTGTGATTTTACTGGCTATTTGTTGGCTTTTCTCTCAACCAGAGATGGATCCAAACTTTTCAAAAACTCAGAAATGTAAAGATCTAGGGTACTGGTCTCTCGTGTTGTGAAGTTCACATTCATATCCAGATCCAAATTTTTCTACAGATCTGGGATTTAGGTGCAGCCCATCTGTTATTTACATAACTCAGATGCCAGTAAAGTGGGTTTTAGCCCATGAAAGCTTATGCCCAAATAAATTTGTTAGTCTCTCAGGTGCCACAAGGAGTCCTTGTTTTTGCTGATACAGACTAACAGCTACCACTCTGAAACCTGAGTGATGTAGCTAATTCTTTTCCATTCAGACCATGGAAAAAGTCTAATTTCTTTCCTTCATAATTGTTGCATGAAAGGAAATCACTGTCTTTGAAGATTTCCATTTTGTCAGACCAAGAAGGAAATCTTTCTTGGTAGGATAGATTACGCAATGAAACGGTACAAGCCATGATGCAGGTAGCTGCCATGATGGAAAAGCTGAGGCAGTATCAAATGAGATAGCTGGGTCATTTGAGACAATGAGATGTGGGATATGTTTCAGATAGAACAAGAGCTAATAGTGATGGGACAAGAAGACCCAGAAAGACGGTAGATGGAAATGAAGAAGGGTGTTATTAGCTTGCAAAACAAACTTGACAAAGAACATTTGGAGATGAAGAACAAGAGCTACCAACTACAATTGATATAACTAGGTGAAGAAGATGAAGACGATGACGACGAAGAAGAATCATCATCATCATCATCATCATCTATCTGGTTTCAGCCACACTAACAAAGTTTCTAGGACAGATATTAGCAATGACCTGACCCTGTGAGGTGCTGAGCACAATCTGCTCCCAGTGAAGACAGTCATATGTAGGAGCTTGCAGGACCAGACTTATTGAGTTTACTGCCTAATTAGACACTATTCACAAACACAGTTTACAGTTAGTTACCGCACGTCAGAAATGTCATTTATTTTATCTTTATTATTTTTTGGTCAATGAGCTTTTAGTGCTTCATGAACCTATTGTATCTTTTTCCTCCCTCTGGCACTTTCCCAAAAGGTTGAAATATTTATTTAGTTATAGTTTTAAAAAAAATCAGCTTTCAAGAACAAGTTAATGAATAATTTGTCTCAGCTAAAATTCTTGATAGCTGATGGCATTTTTTTCTACTGGAGCAGGAAGAGGCGGTACCATATTTATGAACAGTAAAATCTGATTTTCTGGAGGATTATGGCTGCTCTGTTGAGCATATAATTTGGCAATGAAGATCTGAAGAAGGAAAGCAGCTATTCTAGGCAGCTAGTGATTTACTGGTTGCTAGAACAACTGGCCTTTAGTCCATAAAAACATTCTGTGAGATTCCTAACATGAAATTAATTGATTTTAAATTAATCTTCTGCATCTAATGTGAGGGAACTAATCTGCAAGGTGATGAGCACGACAACTCTAACTTTAACGCAAGTTGAGGGTGCTCAGCACTTTGCAGAAATTAGATCTTAGGTACCAGCATGTAGCTAAATCTATCCCCATTCAGGGAAACACTGACGCATGTGCCCAAGTCCCATTGATTTCAATGAGATTTATTGCCCATTCCTGCCGCCCTTACTCACATAAGCAGGTCTTCTTTACACCAGTGGCATAGTGACTTCAATAAGACTATTCTAATAAGTAAGGACTACCTGTGTAAATAAGGGGTGCAGGATCTGACTAATAGTGGTTCTCAATATGTTTTATTTCCTGCCAGTCTTATTTGGTTCTTTTTTCTTCTGCAGACGCTCTTATTTTACTTGTTCAAAATTGTAGGCTAGTTGTAGGTCTGTGCCTGTTTTCATTAAAGTCAATTTGGCTGTGCCATAGACTTCAATGAGGGCAGAATTAGAATACTAGGTCTTTAAGAAACAGTTTGTTGCAATTTTAGTTATTTTCATTTCATAAATTCCGATAAGTTTTGTGTGTGAAACAATGTGCACTGAAAAAAGAAAAAAGCAGCCATTAAGTTTGCAAGGTAATCGTAGTATTTTTATTACAGCAGTTGCTTTGCAGCTTGAAAAAAGGGAGAGGGGAAAGAGATTCCCATAAGCAAAAGGTACAAGAATGTAAACCTGCAGTATAAGCTAGGGTATGAAATTATGATGGTTTCATGAACCTCTGTTACCCCATCCCATTACTGCTGCCCCACTATTAGTATGTAAAGACCAATAAAAGGTACTCCTTGTTAACTCAAGAAACTTTGAAGTGCTAAGTAAAATCTCTGACCCATTAATTACATTCAATAAGTATGTCTTTCATTTTATCTGATATGCATTGCTCATACATTTAGTTCAAATGAAGTTAGCTCATAATAAGTGGTTTTGATCTTGTAGAAACCATGTTCTTTTTTCCCCCACAAACTCAGTGACAAAAATTACAGTTGAGAAAATTTAAACATACAGTTTCTGTTGCCACTTAAAGTACAGATTTGCTAATACACCCTGTGTCTCTTGTAGCATTAGCAAACATTTCAGGAGAGACCACTTTCTATTATTTATCTTGTTTATCTGTAACTTCAATAACGAAAACTTAGGCAAACTGGTACTGTGTGTGTGTGGGCGGGGGAGGGATGTTTTACATGAGGTGATGCAGAAACTGGCCCATTATTGAAGCAATAAATTTGGGAGGGTTTGGAACATTGTCCAGTTTATATGGTGTGATCATTGTTTATATATGTGCCCAGGCATCTTAAATAATTATTCCAGACACCTTCTCTTTACCTCTTCCAGCTCCCCCATGAAAACCCACTGCTTCAAGCAATCCCTTCTTCTCCTTTCTTCTACTTATCAGTAATCCTCTCATCTTCACCATCTCTGTCCTGATCTGTTTTCCTGTGTTTGTCTGTCTTTCTTATGTAGACTATAAGCTCTTTAAGGCAGGTAATATCTCTTATCTATAGCCCAGATGGACTGCTGCACCTGCACAAAGCCCTATTGTTTATTACTTATTATTTGTATTGCAATAGCATCTAATCATGAACCAGGCCCCTGTTACACTAGGCATTGTACAAACACTTTAGGGAGGGCTGTGCATGGACACAGCAGTCTATTCCCATGCTGTGTGCTGCAGGAATGAGACCAGTGTTTGGAAAGTGCAATGTAAATTTTAACACTACAAATGTATTATAATCATTATTAACTGGTCTTTTCCAATTGCTAACTGATCAGTAGTTCAAAGGACTGCTAACCAGCTTGGAAGGTAATAATTCATAACTATTTTTGGTGATATGTTCCTGCCTCAGCCAGTCTGATATCATTATCAATCAAAATATAGAATATATACACAGACACATTTTGTAATGCAAAATAATCTGCATACCCATGTAATACAAGGGTTTGTTGGTGATATTTTAAAAAGCAAGAGCAGAGTTTGAAGTCTGTGGCAGAGCAAGGGAATTGAATTTGGATCTCCCAAGTGTCAGGATAGTGCCCTAACAACTGAACCCTCCATCCTCTCCTGCTTCTGAAGCTAGTGTTTTCAGTTTCAGTTAAAAGCAGAGACACAGCTGCTGACTGGGTCAATTTCAAAGCAGTGCATGGGATGAATGCAGACAAAATTCTTTAAAATAATAATATATCTCCAGTACATGCAGCTATGGGCATTTACTTAGAGTCTTACTCCCTTAAAGCACCAGAACTTCAAATTTAGATCTCTCTTTGGTTAGCCCTTAGTCCTGCTCATGGCTTCCATATTTAAATCCTGCTCCAAAACCAGTCCAATTTTACAGTTCTTTAACAGGTGTAGGAAAGAGACATTATGGGACAAGACTCTTCCAATGAAAGCCAAGTGTGGAGCTGACTTGTTTTTACAGGCACATATAAAGAATTTTTCTTGTTCAAGATTGGTCAGCAAGTGCACCACAGACCTAGGGTGAGGTAAAAACAGGCACATATTTGGTCAGGTATAACCCGCACAGAAATGAACTACTCAAGAATATGCTGCCAGAAGGTGGCATACAAGAAGATCATAGAGAGCTCAGGTTCTAAAAGATACAGCTATCTCAAACAGTACACAAATGGTCCATCACTACAACAAAGTCTTGGCAACTGAACCTAAATATCTCCATCCATGGAAGAGAGGCCCATTGCTTCATTGTCCTCTGAACCCTTTCCAAAGAATGCACCAACCTAACAGGGCAATAATTTCTGTGCACACTTTCTCCTGTAAATAAGTTCTATAGAAGGCTTGTTCCAAACATGTCCTGGAAGCAATGTCTGACTTTTCTAGAATAAGTGGAACAGTGTGTGAGAATAGTAGCCTCCTAGTCTCTATTGGGGTTAGTAAGCTGCAATATGTCTGTTCTAAACCCATCAAAATTTCTGTTATTTAGAATTCAGACTAGCTTCCAAGAGGTAATGCTTCAATATTTTATTCACTATGCCACTCAATTCCCATTTTACTGTTAACCTATTTAAGTCACTTTTTGTTTGTAGAAAAACCTGTGAAGGAAGCTTGATTTTGTATATAGTCAGGGCATCTAAAGAACACTCCTTCTCTCTAAAGCATAAGAAATAATGGATGTTCCTTTAGCATTTTAAAAATTAAACAAGATCATATTTGTTTGACATCCTGTCCCAGAGTCGATGTGATGAAAGAGGTCAGGAATTACTGTGCAGTTTTAAATGAATATTAGTGTCTCTTCACCTAAACATGCCTTACTTCCCCAGCTCTCCTCATACAATTTCTGAAATTCCCAGCTCTCTGTGGAAGCACATTCCTTGTGTTTGTATTCAGAAACTGTCGATATAAAAACCCGGCTGAAAGAATAGGAGATGGAGTCAGGATGTCTAGATTCTATTCCTCTGCTCTGCCACTCCTTTGCTATGTGACCTTGAGCAAGTTACTCAACATGTGCGTTCACCTTTCCTCATCTATTAAAAAAAAAAAAGAGAGAGAGAAACACTACGTACAACCTCACAAAGAAATTGAGACCTAATTCATTAAGGTTGGTAAAATGCTCTGAGATCCTAGCATGGAAGTGCTGTAGTGCAAAGGATTGCTGTAGGTGTTATTTTCACCACCATCTGGTTTGTCCATATGTTCTAGTCAAAAGGCTGGTAGCATTGAAGGGGTTAAAATGAGAAATACAAAGTTTGGTGATCTAAATTTGGATACAAATGTGTTCAGTTGAAGTGCTTGATGGCAGAAGTATAAGTTCCAGAAACAAAGATGTAGTTGTAGGAGTGTTTCACACACACCCAGTCATAGGGTTGTTGACGTAGCTGTGACTGTGTTGATCCACAGAGAAAATCCTCCAATTACAGACATTCACACTTTTGTATATTTCAGAATTTTGACTAGATCTATATGTGTTGTGCTTTGAAGAACCATTGCCCTACATACATGAATTAGGACTTTTTTGTTGTTGTTTGTGCTCCTGCTTTTCTCCACATCATCAGGCTGATGACACACAAAAACTTTCAGATCAAGGAAGAATATGCACAGAGTTCTCGTGCTATGAGGTAGAGGGAGGAATTGTAAATTCAGAACTTTTACAACTAATGTTCTAACATACTCCCCTTGCTCCTCAGCCCCTTGTCCTCCCCTCCTCTTTTGACCTGCAAGCCTGGATCATTTCACTCACCAAAAATGGCCACTGACTTGATCTGATTTTCTCTAAACACTTTACTCTCTTTCCATTGCTGAATTCTCCTGATCTGACCACCATCTTGTCTCCTCCAGCATCACCCACCTGCTCACCCACTCATATCATGTTGATCTGAGCTGTACCTCTGTCCCAGACAGTTTTTACCCCAGTTACATAGGATTATTAATTGCCACAATTCTCAGATTTGTATATAGCTGACCACCTTAAATGGCTTGCTTAATTAAACTGATTCTGCTCTAAGTGTCAGGGGAATAATCAGGCAGAATTAGCTGAATTATAAATGCTAAAACGTACTGGAGTGATTTGACTATTCTGTAGAACCTATTCTAGCATGAGAAACGTACGAGTTTCAGAACATATTAATAATCCTGCCTGCTCCACTGCAAACAGTGCTGACTTTTCTTTCAGATGTATGTAACTATACAACACTGACATACAGTTCATGTGTTGACGAGAGGTGAGAGAAGGCACTGGCAATATATTCAAAGACAGAGGAAACAGGAACATCATTTTAAATTAACGTTGGCTCACGTACATTTCCCCCCTCCCCAAATAACCATACTAAAATGATGGTGGAAAAATATGACCAATGTCCAAAAGGACGAATAACCTGCCGTGCCTTAATATGTTGTAATATGATTACAGCCTATAGAAGGAGTACTACCAGCTGCTCGCCCTGTGCTTGTCACTGCTACTGCAGCTTAGCCTGTATCCTCAGCTGTCCCTAGGTCTGACAGCAGGCATCATAAATCCGAGACGTAAAGAATAAATTTGCTCCTGTGCTTCTGGGCTCTCCAGAGACACAGAGTAAAATGCTTTTCTGTGTGCTGCATCCGCTCTGCTCAGATGTTATCATTTCCTCTCTTTTCAAATTGATGCCAGCTAGAAATTTGAGTTGATTTCAGTCCTTCCCTCTCCTCATTGGGTAGCTGTGATTTACCACATCAGTGAAAAAAAGAGTTAAAATATATATTGTAAAAATCAGGCTGCACTGCCATGCCGGGGACACCCATTCATTCCCAAGCTCCTCATGCCGGCAGGTGCCGCAGGCGTAGCAGAAGTATGCACTCAGGTGCTAGGGGGAGGCAGCACTTTGCTTTGTTCTTGAGCCACTCCTAGGGTTGCCAGCAGCCCAGGTTGTCCCTTTTTTGAGGTAGCGGTCCCAGGAAATCTGTAAGGGTGCTCAGTAAACACTGCCAGCTGTCCAGTTTTATGGCCTCAGGTGTCCATCCCAGATGTCCCATTTGTGTGTTTTGTATCTCAGCGGCGGCAACCCTAGCCACCCCTGTGACAGATGTTTGGAATAGTTACAACAGGTTCCAGAAGTCCCGAAGGAGGGTCACTGTGATGTGGTTAGGGAAGGGATTAAATGAGTCGGTGGCCCAAAGAACCTTTGTTTCTTAACATTTACTAAAAACAAATCTAGTCACATTCCATGCACTCGAGATGCAGAAGTTGGTATAGGGCTGTGGCTGCTACACCTAACTACTGCTGCTTCTGCTCCCTCTAGAGGTGAAATACACTCCACCCACATAAACCATGAACTTTCAGGTTCTGGTGGTGTATGGAGCAGCTGGGGAAGGGGGGATTAGGCTGGAATAGTGGCTGCACTCCCTCTGTGCCAATTGTACAAGGTACTGGGGCTAATGGACCCACATAAACATGGCTCTACAGTGCATGCCCTTGCCTTTCCCCACTATGGGCTTCTGCTCCATGCTATACAGAGTCTGTCCAGACACTTTTATGCAGCTCTTAATGTGTCTCCTGCAGCTGTTTGCAGCACATGATATTCAAGCACTGTGTGATTTAATTTTTAATCTAAGTTATTAATCAATTGGGATGCATCTACTGTGTTATTAACCAATTGTAGTTGGTAAAATAATACTTGGTCAGTCATTTGGCTTTGAGAATAATATTTTATAAATATTTCCCCCATCATACTCTTTAAATATGAATATATAGCACTATAGTAAATGAAACAATGAATTCACACTACTGTGGCTCTTTTGGGTAATGCTGATTGCTAATTTAGCTCCTGAACCACTGAGGTCTGAGTACCATAGCACTAAGGTATAGCATATCTTAAGAAAGGATGTGCCTATATTGAGCAACAAAATGTTTGCATCAAAAAAATGAGAAATTTTTCTGTATGTATCTGCAAGTTTTCCTTGAGAAAATATCCGTTTTGTTGACATTTCACATAAAGTAAAATTGTGTGAACGAAACATTCCCTCCCTACAACATACATTTGTTGTGTATATATGTAACAAAAATTATCAGTTTAGAGTGCTTTTTGTTATGTAATTTGCCAGTGTTCTATAGTAAAAATCCAAAATATTCCAGCAACACTGTTGTAAACTGAAATATTTTAGACACTTAACCCAATTTTTCAAAAGTCCCCATACTATGCAACTCTGGTCTGTGTGCCTTGCACACAGGCACTGCAAAACAGCAAGTATGTGTTGTACACACACAGACAATCTGGGAAATCTGTATATTTAACTCCTGATATAGCATACGTTCTTTTGGGGATGTAAATCATTTTTGAATGTTCACTATTTGCTAAGATGCCCTCAGCTAAAACAAAACAACCTACTGTATTTTGCAGAATTGCAATGCAGAATCACAGTGAAGGCTGCTAACCAATGGGGCACATCATATTAGATAAAACCTACCATGATGAGGCAGAACCACACAGAGAAGGGGAAGAAAAAGGGAATCAGTCAAGGAAGAAACGGGTTTTCACTAGGGAGAAAACAGTGCTGATTTTAAATGAGTGCTTTGGCAAAGAATTCTGGAGTCAGGGCAGTCTTTTTTCTTAATTGCTTTCTATCCTGCCCCTTCCTCTCTGTCCCCTTTTTACTTGGTTTCTACCTGCCTAGCCTGAAAATGAGTTTACTACCCTGCTGGACTGTAATTAGAGCTGGCAAGTATCACAGTGTGCTGTGATCATTGTGCTTGCAGTGACAGTCTGGTTTGGCTCAGTGACTTCCCAGCACTTTTTCCTCGGAAGGATTAGAACACAGCTAGCTGTCTCTAGAGGTTAATCCTGGTCACATTAACCTGCATTCAGTAAAATCCACACTAGGGGAGAAAGGGACCTTCGCAGGACTTTTCTTTTCCTAATATTTTTAGGGGTGAATCCTGGTCCATGTACATGGCAGGTTTTGTGGGAGCAAAGAGGGGAGAATCCTGTCTGGCACTGCATTTATTCTCTGGCTGCTATTGTGTGTCCGTCTCCATCAAGCTCATATAGGCGGTTGGCGAGCAGATCCACACTGTATGACTTCCCATTGTCCGACCCTTCTCCTGCACCATGGCAGTGTGAAAGGAGCCCTGCAGAACTGCGTTCCATGCTACACATGGGACCTTCCTGCACCTTCCTCACCTAAAGAACATTATTGTTGATCCTACATAATGAGAGGCACTCTGCTTTCTCTCTCATAGAGATTGGATGTTTATTCCTTCACTAAAGTCAAATATAAATCATCTGGACTGAAAATACATGTTTTGCTCTTTACAGAGAAAAACAACAAGGATGCAGCAAGGGGACTATGCATAGAGCTAGACTCAGCAATCATCCAGGTGCACATTACTGCTGCTTTTGCAGCATGTTAGTGCCACCCATTGTTGGAAATGGGGAGGCTTTGCTCCTGTTTCCAGGTGTCAGATAGGATTTGGTCCAGAAACTCTAACTGCATTATTGGGCAGCCCTCCTCTTAAGACGTTTTTCTCAAATGGGCTATTTGCTTTTGTGAAGACAAGAAAAAATGATTTAAAAAGAGAAAACAAACCCTCCCTCATTTAACAAAGGCTTGTGCTGTGATTGTAACTTGCACTTGTTCTCTAGCAGGCCTTCTGCCTCAACCTAGTGCCCGGAAGAGTCATGGCATGTCAATAAACAGTATCAGCATTTCCAGAAGATGGAAGCGGCAGCAGCAACAACAAAAGACAGTAAAAATCATTTTTTCTTAAAAAGAACTCAGGTTAACAGATTCAAAGAGCCAGCTACAAATAAAAATAATGTGGCTCAGTCTAGAGGGAAAATGGAGATTCTCCCCCCCCCCCTCTTTCTACCAGAAAAAGAACATGATTTTTCAGGGCCAAAAGAAACAATTGAGTAGATAAAACAGTTTCAACCATACTTGGAAGAATGGAAAACTGTTTAAAGATGAGGTTCAAGCCAGGTCAGCATAATGTGAAATCCTGAGTCTAGACTAGTAATTCGCTTTTTCCAGTTAGCAGATGAATGGCAATACCAGTCTGTATAATACTATACATCTTTCCCTTCTTTCCTCTTAACAGATTAAAAATAATGCAGTCTTAAGTACAGGCACATAGTACTTTTTTGAAATATAATTTAATATATATTTATTTTGTTTAGCTCTGTAAGTAAATGCTTTAGAATGTATGTTTCCTGTTTTTAGGGATGTTCAATTGTTCTCTCTTCATTCTTGTAGGACAGAAATCAAGGCTATTTGCTTTCTGTAGTTCTGTGGTAGGCTTTAAAAAAGAAAAGGCAAAGGGTAAAATCATCATAAACCTAAGCCCCATTGAAAGGGAATGATACAGAGGGCTGGTCCACACTAAGCCCCCAGTTCGAACTAAGATACGCAACTTCAGCTACGTGAATAACGTAGCTGAAGTCGAAGTATCTTAGTTCGAACTTAAAGGTACTTACCGCGGGTCCACACGCGGCAGGCAGGCTCCCCCGTCGACTCCGCCTACTCCTCTCGCGGAGCAGGATTACCAGCGTCGACGGCGAGCACTTCCGGGATCAATTTATCGCGTCTAGACAAGATGCGATAAATTGATCCCAAAAGATCGATTGCATGCCGCCGAACCAGCGGGTAAGTATAGACGTACCCTAAGACTCTTAAATCACTTTAAGCACTTTTGATAATTTTACCCTAAAACTTTGCTAGCTCCATTTCTGAGGAACTGGTAAACATTTTGAAATGTACAGGGGAATTCCCCGACTGCCTAAGAGTTTTGGTCAGCACCAGGAAAGTTGTCAGATGGTTAACTCTTCACAGGTTACAGAGTAGCAGCCATGTTAGTCTGTATCCGCAAAAAGAACAGGAGTACTTGTGGCACCTTAGAGACTAACAAATCCGAAGAAGTGGGTTGTAGCCCACGAAAGCTTATGCTCTAATAAATTTGTTAGTCTCTAAGGTGCCACAAGTACTCCTCTTCACAGGTTAATTGACAGGTCTCCATTAGACTGGTCATGCAAAACAAGCAAAAGCCACAGCAGTATCATGGGGAAGTGTGTACTCTTCAAATGACCTTTAAGTGCAGTTGCTCTTTAATAACATTTGACAGGTCTTTTAAAGAACACGCCACCACTTTTGTCCCCTGTATTTGTCAGCCAATATACCAGTGGGGGAAGAAAAGAAAGAACTTTCCTGCAAACAGTTTACAAATGATGTGCAAAAATTATAACCTTAATAAATGAATCAAAAAAAGGAAGTTTATTTGGCATCTGTACCAGGGGTTCCATTTCTAGAAATGTCCAGCAGAGCAGAGGCAAAATCACAGAACAGTTTAAAAAAGCAAATTCTCCACAATATAATTTGGAGAATTATTTCCATAGTGCTAAATGTGTGCTAGACAAATGAGAAATCAAGCTTCCTGCCCCAAAGAGCTTAAAATATGAGGGTTTCACCTGGGTGTGGCTGACACTGGAGGGTGTACTCCACAGAAGGGATAATACAGGCATAGCTGGATTCAGGGCCGCCCAGAGGGGGGCAAGTGGGGCAATTTGCCCCAGGCCCCGGGCCCTGCAGGTGCCCCCATGAGAATATAGTATTGCAACTTTTTTTTATGGAAGGGGCCCCCAAAATTGCTTTGCCCCAGGCCCCCTGAATCCTCTGGGCAGCCCTGGCTGGATTCTCTTTTCTGCTTTAGCACTGTTAGTGTGAGGATGGGGAATGATGTGTCTCTCTTAGCTCCCTCGGTCTATCCAATATCCTCTCTGCACATACCATGACCTCATGGAATTCCTTCCCTAGTGTCCAGAGAAAAGGGGAATGGTACAGCATAGGCAGCTGACCTTCCTCCATTCTGCATGGGAAAGAGGAGATCCAGGCCAACACAATCAGATACTGTCTCATGGTTCTCAATTAGAAGGTAAATAATTTAAATATATATAGAAATAGAAATTAATGGAGATATCCCATCTCCTAGAACTGGAAGGGACCTTGAAAGGTCATCGAGTCCAGCCCCCTGCCTTCACTAGCAGGACCAAGTACTGATTTTGCCCCAGATCCCCAAGTGGCCCCCTCAAGGATTGAACTCACAACCCTGGGTTTAGCAGGCTAATGCTCAAACCACTGAGCTATCCCTCCCCTCCCATGGAATAGACTGTTCCATGCAACAGATATGATTTAGGGGGCTAGGCAATTAACTTATCAACATAAAATAGAGTAACAATATACTGCATGACGTAACCAAATGATGATTACTAATATATAAAGAATGTGAACCCCAAGGAGGCAGTGGCTCTCTTTAAAGTGGTCCATAAGGTGAAATAACTAGAGTAATGGAATAAAATTTTAGAAAAGAAAAATGTAGGTCAACATCAAAGAACAGTGTCTGTTGTAGGCCTATCACTTAAGTACTCTTAGGGTATGTCTACACTACAGGATTAATTCGAATTTATATAATTCGAATTTAGGAAACCGATTTTGTAAATTCGAATGTATTCGGCCACACTAGGCACCATTAATTCGGTGGTGTGCGTCCAAGCTACCATAGTAGCATCGATTTCCAGAGCGTTGCATTGTGGGTAGCTTTTACATAGCTATCCCATAGTTCCCGCAGTCTCCACCCCCCTTGGAATTCTGGGTTGAGACCCCAGTGCATGATGGGGCAAAAAACATTGTCGCAGGTAGTTCTGGGTACAGCCTCCCCCTCCCTCCCTGAAAGCAACGGCAGACAACCATTTCGCGCCTTTTTTCCTGAGTGAACTCTGCAGACTCCATTCTGCATCAAGCATGGATCCCGTTGTGCTCCAGAACGCAGTCTTGAACATTATAAACACCTCGCGCTTTCTCGTGGAGTTTATGCTTACACAGGACCAGAAAAAAGAGGCGAGGAGGAGGAGAAGGCGGCGATTGCAGCGCAGCGACCAGCGTGATGAGGACATGGACACGGACACAGAATTCTCTGAGACCGCGGGCCCCGGTGCTTTGGAGATTATGATGTTAATGGGCCAGGTTATAGGCTTTGAACGCCGATTCTGGGCCCGGGAAACAAGCACAGACTGGTGGGACCGCATAGTGTTGCAGGTGTGGGACGATTCCCAGTGGCTGAGAAACTTTCGCATGCGTAAGGGCACTTTCATGGAACTTTGTGACTTGCTTTCCCCTGCCCTGAAGCGCCAGAATACCAAGATGAGAGCAGCCCTCACAGTTGAGAAGCGAGTGGCGATAGCCCTGTGGAAGCTTGCAACGCCAGACAGCTACCGGTCAGTCGGGAATCAATTTGGAGTGGGCAAATCTACTGTGGGGGCTGCTGTGATGCAAGTAGCCAAAGCAATCACGGAGGTGCTGCTACGAAAGGTAGTGACTCTGGGAAATGTGCAGGTCATAGTGGATGGCTTTGCTGCAATGGGATTCCCTAACTGTGGTGGGGCAATAGATGGAACCCATATTCCTATCTTGGCACCGGAGCACCAGGGTACCCAGTACATAAACCGCAAGGGGTACTTCTCAATGGTGCTGCAAGCACTTGTGGATCACAAGGGACGTTTCACCAACATCCATGTGGGCTGGCCGGGAAGGGTTCATGACGCTCGCGTCTTCAGGAACACCAATCTGTTTAAACGGCTGCAGCAAGGGACTTACTTTCCGGACCAGAAAATAACCGTGGGGGATGTTGAAATGCCAATTGTTATTCTTGGGGACCCAGCCTACCCCTTAATGCCATGGCTCATGAAGCCATACACAGGCAGCCTGGACAGGAGTCAGGAGTTGTTCAACTACAGGCTGAGCAAGTGCAGAATGGTGGTAGAATGTGCATTTGGCCGTTTAAAAGGTCGCTGGCGATCCTTATTGACTCGCTCAGACCTCAGCCAAACCAATATCCCCATTGTTATTACTGCTTGCTGTGTGCTTCACAATCTCTGTGAGAGCAAGGGGGAGACCTTTATGGCAGGGTGGGAGGCTGAGGCAAATCGCCTGGCTGCTGATTACTCGCAGCCAGACACCAGGGCGATTAGAAGAGCACACGATGAAGCGCTGCGCATTAGGGAAGCTTTGAAAACCAGTTTCATGACTGGCCAGGCTACAGTGTGAAATTTATGTTTGTTTATCCTTCCTGAAAACCCGCCCCCTTTATTGACTCATTCTCTGTAAGGAACCCACCCTCCCCCTTCCCCCAGCTTGCTTTCAAAGGAAATAAAGTCACCATTGTTTAAAAATCATTTATTCTTTATGAATTGATTATAAAAAGAGGGAGAGAACCTGAGTGGGGTTTGGGAGGAGGATCAGCGGGAAGGAAAAGCCCAGTAAAAAAAGGTTAAGAAAATGGCAGCCTTTTGCTTGGGCTGTCCACTGGGGTGGAATGGGAGGGTGTACGGAGCCTCCCCCCCGTGTTCTTACACATCTGGGTGTGGAGGCTATGGAAAATGGTGAGGAGGTAGGGGGGTTATACAGGGGCTGTAGCGGCACAGAACCTGAGTGGGGTTTGGGAGGAGGATCTGCGGGAAGGAAAAGCCCAGTAAAAAAAGGTTAAAAAAATGGCAGCCTTTTGCTTGGGCTGTCCACTGGGGTGGAATGGGAGGGTGTACGGAGCCTCCCCCCCCGTGTTCTTACACGTCTGGGTGTGGAGGCTATGGAACATGGTGAGGAGGTAGGGGGGTTATACAGGGGCTGTAGCGGCACTCGGTTCTCCAGCAGCCGTTCCTGAAGCTCCACCAGACGCCGGAGCATGTCTGTTTGCTCACGCAGCAGCCCCAGCGTTGCTTCCCGACTCCTCTGATCTTCCTGCCGCCACCTCTCATCTCGAGCGTCTCTCCTCTCCTCACGTTGGTCCCTTCTGTCCTCACGTTGGTCCCTCATGTCCTCACGTTGGTCCCTCCTGTCCTCACGGTCACTGGCTTCTTTCCTATACTTGCAAACCGTCTCCTTCCACTCATTCAGATGAGCTCTTTCATTCCTGGTGGATTGCATGATTTCGGAAAACATCTCTTCTCTCGTTTTTTTTTTACGACGCCTTATCTGGGATAGCCTTCGGGAAGGAGGAGGGAGGCTTGAAACATTTGCACCTGCTGGAGGGAGTGAAAAAAGGAGAGAATTTTTTTAAAAGATACATTTTTCAGAACAATGCTTATACTCTTTCACGGTGTATACTATTCACATTACATAGCACATGTGATTTCTGTGCAAGGTCGCATTTTGCCTCTTAATATTGAGTGCCTGTGGCTTTGCTGCTAGAGATCACAGACGCAGGTCGGGGCAACAGAATTCACCTTGCATGCTGCCATGGTAAGCCACTGTCTTTAGGCTTCTGCGCCCTGCTTTCCCACATACCAAGCAAAGCCCGTTGTGCTGCAGTTTTCCTGTTAGCTTGTTTTCTGCTGCTGAAGGTTAACACCCCCCCCCCCCATCCAATTCTCTGGGATGAGTGCTTTATCCCTCCCCCCACCGCGTGGCTGGTATCAGGGAAGATCCCTGCAGGAACCAAACTAACACCCCCCCCCCCACCCGCCATGAATTCTCTGGGATGAGTGCTTTATCCCTCCCCCCACCGCGTGGCTGGTATCAGGGAAGATCCCTGCAGGAACCAAACTAACACCCCCCCCCCCCACCCGCCATGAATTCTCTGGGATGAGTGCTTTATCCCTCCCCCCACCGCGTGGCTGGTATCAGGGAAGATCCCTGCAGGAACCAAACTAACACCCCCCCCCCCACCCGCCATGAATTCTCTGGGATGAGTGCTTTATCCCTCCCCCCACCGCGTGGCTGGTATCAGGGAAGATCCCTGCAGGAACCAAACTAACACCCCCCCCCCCACCCGCCATGAATTCTCTGGGATGAGTGCTTTATCCCTCCCCCCACCGCCTGGCTGGTATCAGGGAAGATCCCTGCTAGCAAAACGCGAAAAGCTCTGGGCCAATCCTCCCCCCCCCCCTTGCACTTGGCTAAATGCAGGGAAGGATTTCTTTTCAGCCACAGGCAAACAGCCCAGTAGGAACGGCCACCTCAGTCCCCTTAATTAAATTCCCTTATTTCAACCAGGTTACCCTAAGCGATATCACTCTCCTGAGGATTACACAGCAAGATAAAGAACGGATGTTGCTTGAATGCCAGCAAACACCGGGACCATATGCTGCCAGGCTCTGTCAGGCAATGATACCAGATTACTTGCTACTAGCATGGCGTGGTCAAGTGTCCTACCATGGAGGACGGAATAAGGCTGCACTGCCCAGAAACCTTGTGGCAAGGCTTTTGGAGTACCTCCAGGAGAGCTTCATGGAGATGTCCCTGGAGGATTTCCGCTCCATCCCCAGACATGTTAACAGACTTTTCCAGTAGCTGTACTGGCTGCGAATGCATCCCAAGTGCTCAGGGCAAATTAATCATTAAAAATGCTTGCTTTTAAACCATGTTTTATATTTTAAAAGGTAAACTCACCTGAGGTCCCTTCCATGGGGTCATGGTCTTGGGTGCTGGCTTGGGAGGCTTGGGAGGGTACTTCAGTCAGGGTGAGAAACAGTTCCTGGCTGTTGGGGAGAACGGAGAGCTGGGTGCTCTCTGCCAGCTCGTCCTCCTCCTCCTCCTCTTCCCCTTCCGCGGAATCATCAGGTGTCCCTGATGAGATTATCCCCAGCTCGGAATCCACAGTCAGAGGTGGGGTAGTGGTGGCGGCCCCCCCTAGAAATGCATTTAGCTCAGCGTAGAAGCGGCATGTCCGCGGCTCTGACCCGGAGCGACCGTTTGCCTCCTTTGCTTTTTGATAGGCTTGTCTGAGCTCCTTGACTTTCACGCGGCACTGATCTGTGTCCCTATTGTGGCCTCTCTCCATCATGCCCTTGGAAATTTTTTCATAAGTTTTGGCATTTCGTCTTTTCGAACGCAGTTCAGCTAGCACTGAATCCTCTCCCCATATAGAGATCAAATCCAGTACCTCCTGTACGGTCCATGCTGGTGCTCTTTTTCGATTATCAGCCTGCATGGTTACCTGTGCTGATGAGCTCTCTGTGGTCACCTGTGCTCTCCACGCTGTGCAAACAGGAAATGAAATTCAAATGTTCCCGGGGCTTTTCCTGTCCACCTGGCCAGTGCATGCGAGTTCAGATTGCTGGCCAGAGCGGTCACAATGGTGCACTGTGGGATAGCTCCTGGAGGCCAATAACATCGAATTGCGGCCACACTAACGCTAATTCGAATTGACAAATTCGATTTTGGCGCTACTCCGCTCGTCGGGGTGGAGTACAGAAATCGAATTAAAGGGCCCTTTAATTCGAATTAAATGGCTTCGTTGTGTGGACGGTTCCAGAGTTAATTCGAATTAAAGCCACTAAATCCGAATTAAAGGTGTAGTGTAGACCAGGCCTTATTTTAGAGTTGCAGTAGCAACCCGATAGTTCAGCTTGTGACTTGCGTTCCCTTAAATAAAACAGCATTTGATCACTCCCCAGAAAGTTTAGCTATCTTTACACACCTCAGTGCATGGATGTACGGTTCTTTTTTATCTTAATGGGAGAATCATGTATGCATATCCAGTGAGGGAAATACGGTGACTACCATTAGAAAGACCATGTTTGCTTCACTGACATTTACCTTTATCATCTGTACTTAGAGTGGGTTACTCTGCAAATGTTAGTGCAAATTTAACTACCCCAAGTGGTCAGTGAGCTGTTTTAATAACATCCAGATACTGATTTTCAGTATACTGAGAAGATTTACCCCACTAGGCTAGCTGGAAATAGTCAGTAGCAATCAGGAGACAGACATTAATGATATTTGAAACTAATATTCTATTCATCGGTGAAGATTTCGGGAGCAAAAAGGTATGGGCCAAATCCTGAGATTGTTTCTAACTCCTTGCTTAGCCAAAACCCTCATCCTAGTCAATGGCCTGTTTCAGAAAGATGCTCGACAAGAGTAACTCAGATTTATTTCAGTGTGTGTTATGGGGGCTTTGCACCTCTCAGGCTCAAGTGCGAGTTTTGCCTGAATAAGGACTTCAGGATTTGGCCCTACATGCTCATCCCTATGAGTGTGGGAATTGAGGGACACCTAAACAATCCATAGCCCTGCAGAGCATATGTAAAAATCCCTAATTTATGACTAATTACCCTCTCTTCACAGCCACTCTAAACAAATATAAACCTGGAAACAGTGCAGTTCATCTTTGGCCCCTTATCCTTTATCTCTGAGAAGGTGAAAACAGCCCTTAGTCATGAGTATTAGCGCAACTCCTGATTCCCACCCAGGCATGCCTCCCTTACCTCTCGCCTCCCTGTCTCTCCCAGGTATTATTTTGTGTGGCTTCATTATCCTTTTTGTTGTATCTCAGAGAGAGCTGATGTATTCCAAATAAAAGCTGACAGGAACATGCAGCCCTGTTCTTTAATTAAACAGCCTAAGAATTACAGCAGCCCAACAGAAATCACACTGCAGCAGGGTACAAAAGTTATCTGTGCTACTGACAGTTTTTCACATATTGCTGATCTATTGTTGAATATAGATGTATAAAATACTCCTCCAAACCAAAAGCTTTTTTCCTCAAACCTATAATTACCACCTCAGGAAAAATTAAATCTGAATCCACCTGGTTTGATGACGACAAACTGCTGGCATTGGTTAAAAAAAGTCTTGATTTTGTAATGAGGACTCTACACATAGTAGCCTAGCTTTCTGGCATTTAATTCCATCAGAGTCGCAACTATTTAAACATTATCCTTTGGCCACTTTAAAACAAATGCTCAGTTAGCAAGGACAGAGCTGAATTTAAACACTTCTTAAGACACCCATCAAAGGACATAATTGTTGTCAATTTGGCAAAGGTAGTTTGGGGTTCAGGACTGGAATAACACAGGTGAGATGCATAGACAGAACTGCTTGAGGAAGCTTTCACAGTGTTTGCCCACAATATAGCCCTATTTTAACTCCTCTCTTTATATAAGAGCAATAGTCACCTACTAGAATTAAGAGGCAAATTTACATCACAAGCTTTCACATTGTAGTCACTAAACCTAGAGCTACACAGGTGCATAAGAGATTTCAGAATCAATTATCGCAAATATCAAGAGCCGACAGTTAAATTTGGACTGTTTATTTGGGACACTAAACAGGGGATGAGTTGTCAGTGAGCTCTAACAGGGAGACAAGGTGACACTGAGGCTATGTCTACACTACACCGCTTTTAGCAACATGGCTGTGTCACTACAGCCATGCTGCTAAAAGGCACACAATGTAGCCACGGTTTGTTGGCTCTCCTGCTGACAAAAAACTTCCACCCCCTAGGAGCGGCATTTGCATCATCAGCAGGAGAGTGCTTCTGCCGACAACGAGGCAAAACTTTTGTCTTGGGGGGGGGAGGTTTAACACCTCTGAAAAACAAAAGTTTTGTCATTCAATTGCCAGTGTAGGTAGGGGAGAAAGGGAGAGGTTGAGAGATTTAGTTTGGCTCAGTGGAGCAACACAATATGGTACCCTTCAAGGGAACTGAGTGATGACAAGTGAACAGCTTTTTGGAGGAAGTACCCAATATCAATTGCTACAGGGAATTGGAAAAAGTTGACATAAAACGGATGCTATGATATCTAATGTGTTAGTAGATAACTCGCACACAAGCTGGAGTGCTTGTTGCTGCTCTTATCACAAGTGGGAGGGGGGGGTGAAGGGTGGTAGGGAGCGAGAGTTTTACTCTTCATGCAAGGAGAGAGCAAGGGAGTTTGCATTTGTAAATGTTTAACCCAAGTCTTAACTAGTACTTAATTGATCTAAAAGAATGTAATCTGATTATATGTAACTAATTTGCTGCAGTCTGAAATCATGGTGCTGAGTAGGGTTGTGGTTTGAATGGCAAACATCAAGGGTCATTCTCCATCAATCTGTCCTCCGCTTATAAGCCTACTGCACCAAATTCATCCCTGATTAACTCCAGTGCAGTAATAATTTTGACCCATTAAATCTAATTTTAACAGAAGGATATAATTTCCTCCTTAATTTTGGCCCTGTAGCTCTCACTCAGAAGATTCTGGCTAGGTTCTGTTGTATGGTCATTAATGCCAGTTACTGTGGTGAATTATATGGCACAGAAATCCTATTCATGTTAATGCCATCTAATATACTTACTACTCTATGACTATGGCTAGATAATCACTTTGCAGCCATTGTAGTCTTTTGGGATCAAATGTTGCTGCACTGATTTAATTTCTATATGAGCGAAAACTGAACAAGTTTCTGACAGTGGCATTGTCTTCTAAATTGCAGATTACAGTATTTCGCATGGGATCGGAAGGACACCAGGACATTGATTTAGCTATCCTGACAGCATTACTAAAAGGTAAATAGAGTTTCACTGCACAGTGAGTCCATTAAAAATCCAAATGGTTTAACTCTGTCTCTGATGTACTGCAATCCTGCATTTATTGACAGTGTATAAAGTATCTAAATGGTAAATTATAGGAGGAAACAATAAGTACTTGATGCTTCAACTACTTCTCAGACTGCACAATCCAATGCATGCATTAACATTTAAAAAATCCCGTTTCTTCTCCTTGAATCCTTAATCTTAACCAACAGTACTGTGTCAGAAGAAACATCAGTGTGCAAGGAAACAGAGACCTAAAGAAACACAGAGAGAATATTTAATGTCACTACAATGCAGGCATCTCCATGCTCTGTAAAATATACGTGATAATTTGTCTCAATTTAAAATGGTCTGTTGTAAATTAGTGTTTGTAATACATTCTTAAACAATAGCTGATTGGGTCTACTTTTTTTTTTTTTTTGGGCCAAACAATTTTAACAAAAAAGAATGTGGTGCATTGTTATACAATTATAGGTGAGATGTAGGGTATGGTTGTGTGTGCTTACTTTATCATATTATGATGAATCACCAAGTAATTCATCAAATGACATAGTCTCTCTATCAAAAGTTGTCAAAAATATAGTCTGCTAGCAGCCATTTGTCTTTTGTGTTAGTTATTCATGCACTCTGGGGAACCAGCAGAATGATGGACTGAATAACATGCTGTAATACAGTGGTGACCCTTAAAATCTTACTGATTACCTTAGATAACAGTCAGTGTTACAGGTAGATAGCCATAGTATTTGCAGTATTCAGAGTCTTCCTTATAATTAAGGCTAAGATTTTGTCATGGTTATTTTTAGCAAAACTCACAGACAGGTCATGGGCAATAAACAAATATTCACAGAAGCCGTGACCTGTCTGACTTTTGCTGCTGCGGCTCCATGGTTTTCCCCACTACCGTGGTGGCTGGGAGCTTCAGGGTTCTCTTCCCCCTTCCCCTTCCCCCTCCCCCCCCCCCCCCCCCCCGTGAGGCTGTCCCCGGTTGCTGGAATCCTGAGTAGGGCCCCCTGAGGCAGCTGTCAACTGTCGCTGGAAACCTGCAGGGGGACCCCTGTCGCTGAAACCTTGCCAGGCCCCGCTGGCTGCCAGCTCGAGTCCCACAGACCCAGGGGCTATAGCAGAAAATGTCACGGAGATCTCTGGATTCAGTGACCTCCATGACATAAACATAGCCTTACTTACAATTAGTAGAGAGGAGTACAAGTGGATACTACAAATAGAGGTAACCTCATATGCTTATTTTAGGTAAAATTGGGAATATTTTAAGAAGAAACTACTCTACATCTTTATCTCTAACTTTGGTGATCTTTTGAAGGAAATAAGATACAGCAGGGAGATACTGGGCTAGATTCTTAGTGGAATTACTTCCAACTGAGACAACTGTAAGTGAGATCTGGGCTACTTATATAGGTAATGATCACATACTTGGAAAACTCCTCAATTTGCTCCATCTGTCTGTCTGTAGCCCCATAATAATCTAAGTCTATTCTTCTATTCAGTAAATTTAAAATATTGCATTATGACAAATCAGCTTTTTATTCGCTTTTAAAATATTTTCACATTTTGATTTACTTTGGATCCAATCTTACAGACACTCATACAATTAGTCCTAACTCACATGAGTCATTCTACTGATTTCAGGGTATGATGCATCAAAAAGGTACAGGTAGATCGCTACGGAGTAAGATCTGCTTGCAAACACAAAACTAATTTAAACAAACTGGAATTCTGTGGCAAAATAGAACTACTTGCATGATTAAGTGCTATTCACCTGAACTTGTGTTTGGAGGATCTAGCTCTCCATTTACAAATATCCCATCTTTGTAAAAATAGGGAGTACGAATAAGTATCTACAACTGTTGTCACTCAATTCTTTATCACAAACTGTATTGGCTGAAAAATGAAATAATATTTTTAAACATCAAGCAGTTCTTTTAAGAATAGTTCTGGAAATATTTGTGGCATGAACGGTGACTGCCATATGTAAACAGCACACAGGGTGTTACCATGTTCCTCAGTACCAGCATTTCTGCCATCTCACTTGCTACAAACTTCAAATATACAACTCAACTTCTGAGTCCATTGTGAAGAGGGTCCGCGTTTCTCTCTCACACACACCATATGAGCTCTCATTTATATAGTATTAAAATTCAAGAAGCCTAATAAGAAATGTATGTGCGTATGGTGTGCAGGATGGGTTCATATGTTATACTGCCCTAATGTGTTAAAGTATGCAGATAATAATGAACCCTTCCCAATGTTTTTCTGTTCCTACCAGAAATGGTTTGAAAAACAATGAAATGTGATAACATATTTTTTATGGTCTGATGGTTGCATGGAATTCCAGCAGTGTGTTCCCCCTTAACAGATAACGAGGCCAGTTAAATCACCGTGCTGAAATAAGAACCAGAAGGTTAGATGGTATTTTGGGGGTGCCATTCTGCTGCCTAAGAAATTTTCCTACAATTGTCAGCAAGCTGATCCCTATTTTCTGGATTTGGTGGCCTGCGCTGCCATGTGGGAGACTTGGATGTGACTACATTCAGTGTGGGACTATCAAAGTGCAGCTTTAATTTAAGTTAATGGGAATTGTGCCTGCTTATTCCAGAGCTGAGGCCTTGGCTACACTTGCGAGTTACAGCGCTGTAAAGCCTCCTCCAGCGCTGTAACTCACTCCCCGTCCACACTGGCAGGGCACTTACAGCGCTGTATCTCCCTGGGTACACCGCTGCAGGTACTCCACCTCCCCGAGAAGCATAAGAGATACAGCGGAGTGGCTACGACTCTCCCCTGTGAGTGTGTACCAGGAAACAACCTGCAGCGCTGTACTGATCACCTTGTCAAGTGGCCAGTCCTCTCCATTGTTGTAACCGGCTGCAGGAATGCGGAAGTGCCGGTTTCAAAGCTCCTACCACAGAGAAAAAACGAACAATTTGCTGTTTGCTTTGAGTGAGTGAATGAATGAGCAGGGGGCCGGAAGTTCGGAACTTGCAAAATAGAGTGCTGACACGCTCCAAAAAGCACTCTCTCTCCCCCCACACTCCCTGTCACATTCCACCCCACCCCACCCCCCGTTTTGAAAAGCATGTTGCAGCCACATGAATGCTGGGATAGCTGCCCATAATGCACCGCTCCCAACACAGCTGCATATGTTGCAAGTGTGGCCACGCCACTGCGCTGGCAGCTGTCAGTGTGGACAGACTGCAGCGCTTTTCCCTACTCAGCTGTACGAAGACAGGTTTACCTCACAGCGCTGTACAGCTGCAAGTGTAGCCAAGGCCTGAGTTTCCCCCTGGTCTCTTGCCCTGCAGGCTGAAAGAATCTGGGCTTGTGGGGAAAGAAGAGCACTCAGCCCCACCAGGGAGATGAATGCCTTATGATCAATAGCAGCTCCTTTGGTTGACAGACTGGCATATTGTGAGAATCAAAAGATGAAGAATAGTGACTGTGACATAGGTTCTAAAGCAGGGAGAAGTATGGGAAGATCCTCCTGGTTCTAACAGAGATGCAGATAGCACCTCCTCTCTCTCCCAGTCCCATGACTGACCAAATCTTCAGGTGGTTCAAGTTTTGCTTTGCTTTTGATTTCTGATCATTGAGCATGATTATAAGGCACAGATGAGACAATATAGAGTGCAAATATCCAGGCATGCATGTCTGATGGTCTTGCATGATGGGATTTTACTTTTTGCCTACCAAAAAAATTGGGGGGGGGAAGGGAAATCTCTAAATGGTGATTCATTTGTTTTGTCTCAGAGCCAAGCAAGGCATTTACTTTTACCCACCCTACTAACTTTCCACATGCCGAAGCAGAGAGTATCTTACCTATCCTGGCATTTTAGATTTTTGTTTGGTTTTATAAACAGATGTTTCCTTCCAAACATGTGTAAGAAAAGTCTGCACAGAACAGTAAACTAGCTATGTTCTGTTTAAATAATGTAACTATTTAAAGACCAGAGCATGGAGCACGTGCAAATGTGTGACTTTAAAAATACTACTCTGGGTTGGTGACTGCCAACCAAGGAAATGAGCAGACATTATCTTATTACAGTGGTAGATGTTTCTTTGTGTTTTAAAAAAAAAATAGAAGCAACCAAACAAAGGCTTTTCTAATAACATTTCTGAATCTCTCTCTTTATTTTTAACATAGATGCCATTTGTTTTGTGCTTAACATTAATGTTTTGCTGCTACTCCATAGTAACAAGTGTAGTTAAAATCTCAAGGCATTATGGACATTTTCACACAGAATTAAGGAAAAGAAGTTCGTCCAAAGAAACCAAAAATCATCCCTTGCTTAAATAAATAAAAATCGCAAACCCGGGAAATACGTGATTTCAAAATGTTATTCTGATCTTAATGATTTTAACAGGATCCTTCCACTATACTCTGCCTAAAGTGTGAAAACTTGACATTTGCTATTAAGGCAATCACAGAAACTGCAGTTCTTCATCCCTGTTTGTTAGTAGAGCTCCTTAAATTTGACATTCTGCTTTTTTCCAGGTATTTTTCCAAGGTTTGAATCCCAACATGTATTCCCCAAAGACTTCAACCCCAGCAGTGCTCCTCCTACAATGTAATTCTCTGTGCAGCCAAAGATGATGATTTATAAGCCAGGGAAGGGTCATTCTCTATTAAAAAAGTTCTTTGCACTACCAGCTCCTGCTGCAATACGAAGTTTGTGATCAGGATATATACCCTGCAGTGGTCCTGTCTGGTCTAGAATATCATTTTTGCAAGTATCAGCTATTCATATCTTCTCCTTTCTCAGTAAATGTAAAGGTGTTGCCTCTTCATCCATATTGGTAGTATAAGACACCATTTTCATTGAAGTGATCTTCTATTATCTCAGAAGGAGGTTGATCCTCTGAGGGTAATTTATTTACATCTCTTTCGATGCTTTGCTGATATCCATGATTTTGTAGCATGCTGAGGGCAGCACTGATAGTTCGCTCAACAATTTGAAGAGCTAAAATTTTCAGTTTGAGCACCCCATCTTCAAGCTCTTATGCCATTCAAAAGTTGCTTGATTTCTGACTTTCTGAAGAGGATGAAAGAAGAGAAATTTTCTAGATTCTACTTTATATCACCTGTCTTCTTGTTAACATCAAGCTTCTTGATTGTAAAGAACAGGAAAATGTAGGGAATGTGTATGACTTTTTTTAAATCAATGTGTTCAGCTAAGTGAAATCTCTTCAAGTCTAAAATAATTTTCAGTTGTCTTTCTGCATGTTTGCATTCACAGTGAATGACAGTTCTGACCATTTTTTGTAGATGTACATGTTTTAATTAACTTGAATCAAGAAGTTTAAGGCAGTTATGCTAATCAGTTTGCTTCATTTTTTACTAATAAGCAAATATGGACCCAAGCTTTGAAGATTGGACCTGAACTATCCTGAAATTCAGGGGTGTTTGGATACAGGGTTTTAGTTCTGGCCCATCTTTACAGCTATATCAAGAAAGGAAAAGAGGGAAGAGAGAGCGATTACTGGCTGATTTGTCACAATGTCGTTGAGAAGGATTTTTTGTAACCCTTGCCCACCACTCATTGGGTGCTATATAAATGCTAATTAATAATCCCAGCACCCACAATGAGGAGTTCATAGGGAATAGTAGAAGGTAGGAGGGTTTGGAGCAGAGCAGCATCAATTCTTGCCTATCGTGAGTCTTGCTACCAGCTCATTGCCTTTTAAGACGGAGTCAGATACATTTCCTTATAGTGCAGGAACTCTCTTGCCTCAAACATTTCACATATTTAAAGCTTGTACAGAGTTTGAGAGATTGTTCTAAAGAGCCACAAAAAACCTGCACTTTGCTTAATCATGTCTTCAGCATCACCTTGCTTTAAGTTTAAGGTGATCTCCAATAAGGCAGAGAATGGTATCCAAACCAGTTTTCAGGTTATATTGCCCAGGTGCTACAACAACACATTGTTCCAAGACTCGCTTGAACATGTGGGAAGTAGATTTGCAGTTATATGATTTTGTGGTAAGTAATTTTCTTGCTACAGCTCATGCAGTCTACATTTGCCTACCTTTAACAACAGTGGCAATCGATTTTGTGTTGTTAGAGCTGCTTTTTCCAAGAAGAAAGTATGAGACAAGAAAGTTAAAGGCAACATACTGTGATTAGTACTACAAATGCCTGGTTTTTGTGGTGTATCAAAGATCCTCAATTCATAATACACTATAAGGGAAAGGCTGGGTCCTGCAGGATCACAAGGCTATTGCAACGCCTGAAGAATGTTGACAGCACTGTCATGTTTCCGTCCAATGGACACATAGGGCTTCCCAAGTCCTTTCAGTGTCTGAATTGTTAATATTTTGGAAGAGGCGCACTGTATGGTATATACTCATTATGACATGACTGCCACATAATTCACTGATATGTTCACTGAACCATTTGCGAGGCTAATGTAAACCTGATGCCTGTGCACTCCTCCAGCTTGTGAATAAGTCATGATTCATGCTTACAGAGCATCCATCATGTAGCATCTGATTGTCCTGGAAGGCACAGTGTGATGGGTCTGTCAGCCATGAATTCACTGAACATTTGACACAAAAGGATATGGCATTAGCTCAGTACAGTATGTTTCAAAGATAGGCAGGAGTCTGTTAACTGCTCCCCTATTTATTAATATAATTGTTATTGTCAATTTTTTTTTGTTAACTGGCAGTAATGTTCTTTAAGCTGTACAAGATACAAATGCAGTAGGAGACAGAGGAGTTAATGTAGATTGTTATTTTTCTAATCTAACACCCTTCAGCTCTAATGATATGATGGAACAGAGAGAATGTTTGACATGAAGTTGTGCTTAAAAGCATCAGGGAAGAAGTGACTCTTTCAGATTCTCCTTCAGACATGGTTATCTGGACAGTGCAATGTCTCGGGGGCATCCCCTCTAGATTCTTGACCATGAACATTAAAAAAAAAAAAAAAAAAAAAAGACTATCCTAGAGAATCCATCACAGGTTTTACACTGAGCACTGTGTCTCTAGGAAATTCCAGCTAGTACAGGATACTGCAGTATGTCTCTCAATAACACAGGCTACCACAAGCACATCAGACAAGTCCTCTGCTCTCTCTACTGACTTTCATAGATCATCAAGTTAAGTTCAAGGTACTCAATGGCCTGAGCCCAGGATATCTAAAAGATCACCTACAACTCTAGGATGAGGACTGTGGTTTACAACTCTACTCCCTGGGCACAATGGAATTTTCTACCATAAAGGTAAAGCTCATCTGTGCTGGAGACAGAGCTTTCCAAGGGGCCAGTCTAAGACTGTGGAATTAACTCCCAGGGATATTAAGGACCCTCACAGACCTCACCACCTTCCACTTCTTCCCCTTTTCTACTATAAACCCACAGCAGTGTGTACATTAAAAAACAAAAACCTTTCCAAAACAAAACACACTGTAAAGATAATTTTCCTTGTGAGCAGAGGATGAGAGGGAGAATGAACCACATGTGACAGAAGTCAGTCATGTGTCACTACTGGAAGGCACTCAGATACCACAATGATAAGAACCTGAATAGAACAGAAAAGCGTCCACTGGAATAAGAGTTTGGGAACAGACCTGCTGACAAGAGGGGTAGGGGGGGAGGGAAAGGGGGCAATTGCCCAGGGGCCCAGGCAATTTAAAAGAGCCCTGTCCCCTGACTGCCCCCCCAACCTCCACCCAATCCAACCGCCCCCTGTTCCCTGTCCTCTGACCCCTGGAACCCTCTGCCCCATCCAGCCCCCCTGCTCTCCACCCCCTTACCATGCTACTCAGGGCGGCAGGAGCTCGCAGCCCTGCCACCCGGCCAGAGCCAGCCAGCCACACCACCCGTGCTGCCCGGCTGGAGCGGCAGGCCAGAACACTGGCGGCGCTGCGCGCTGAAGCTGCAGTGGAGGGAGAACAGCTGGGGAGTGGCCGGGGGCTGGCCTCTGCGGCCGGGAGCTCCGGTTAGGATGGTCCCGCGGGTCCCCCATAGTTTGCCCACCTCTGCTCTATCCCCAGGCTGTACTACTGCAGTTGACCTCAGCAGAACTGGAGCTTCCTTGTTTCAGATCAAAGGGAAGAGTTGGCTGTATGTTCTCCATCAAGGCTCTTTGATTCTGGAATTCATCCCTTTATCTGATCCACCAGATCTGTTATTTCTCAGAGTGACCCTGCAAGCCTCATCTTTCCTCCCAGCATTTGTGGAGAAGGTCCATTGAGGGTTTGACAGGGTCTGCTATTTACATGGACATATTATTAGAATGGAAGACCAATGAATTCCAGTCATGTACCATGGAATGCCACAACATGGTCAACAAGCACGTGGGAGCCAGAAATATGGGTGGCATGAGAAGATTGCCAGTGATGGACATAAATTGAATATCAAGCCAGACCACCCTAAGGACCTTGCCAAAGATTAATCTGAGTGGCGCTTGATCTGCAAGGAAGACATGTCCCTTTGGGATTTGCCATGATGATTTTTTTGGGGGAGAGGGGGATTTTTATCTGGCAATATGTATTGAATTTACATCTTCACACATCATGGCACACAGGGCCTCATCCTTCCTCAATGTAGTCAGTGACAGTTTTGCCACTAGTTTTGATGGAAGCAGGATCAGGCCAAGAGAGCCTGGGATTGGAGTGGTTTTTTCTGTTTACTTAAATAGAATTATAGGGCCCTTCTTTTGTCCCTCCCAGGTATAAATACACTGGATAAGATTCTGCTTTTGTTTATACATATGTAGCAACAAGGGGGTCTACTTCAGTGTGGGTCTATCTGCATGAATGAGGGAAGACTCTGAGTCTCTATGTTTATAAAAAATAGCAAGCACCTATGTCTGTCTTATTAACAGGAGTAGTATTGTTATTTCTTAATTATAACTTCAGTGATTTACTCTGTTGAAGTTCTCGTTTTCTTTCCCCTTTTTTTCTTTTCTTGTTTGCATTGTTTACCTTTATGTTGTGGCTCTTTTCTTTAGTGATATGAAACTGTCCTGTGTGACACATAATCACAACTCTTTAATGTAGCCCTTAAAGAAAAATAATTGCTTTAGACAAAAAAATATTTGACATAGTCTTGCTACAAGGAGGTGACTGAAAAGTTAAGAATTAAAAAATTAAATTGTAGTGTAATCCCTCCTAGGGTGGACTTATCCTTCACACAGAATTTTAATGTCCAATATACTACATAGTACTGTGCTTCTAATTTCAGAGGGCTGCTTTCTTCTAGAGAGGTGCATGATTTTGTATAGTAACTAAATGGGAGCAGAACCATTTTCAAGTACTTTAAAGCCGTTAGCTGTGCCCAGCCAGTGGGGACTAGCTTTCAGTATAATGAGTATAAAATCAGAAAAAAAGTTACACCTTGTCTACACTAAAGAGAAAAGTCGATCTAAGCTACACAATTTGAGTTACATGAATAGCGTAACTCAAATCAATGTAGCTTAGGTCTACTTACTGCGGGGTCCACACTACGAGACGTCTACGGGAGATGCTCTCACGTCGACTCCCCTTACTCTTCTTGATCAGTTGGAGTACAGGAGTCAACGGAAGCGCGATCGGCGGTCAATTTAGCAGGTCTTCACTAGACCCACTAAATCGACTGCTGATGCATCGATCGCCACAGCGTTGATCCTCCGGTAAGTGTAGACAAGCCCTCAAAGTGTTAGAACAACTAAAAACAAGCCTTAATACAAGAGTTTACTTCTGCTCCCTACCAGCAAAATTAAAAGGCTCTTATTTATTTTGCTGATCAGTCCATTAATACTAATTCTTATTGTTAATACTGAAGTTCAGATATTGTTTTTGGTTACAAATCAGCTCAATAACCCTGAAGTCCTTAGCAGAACATTTAAAAAAAAATCAGGAATGTCCCACAAAATCAGTTAAAACTGAAGTAAAGAACTTTGTCTTTCCAAAAACAACAACCATCTCATAAGCCTGAGCTGCATACTCTCTTAGTTAAAGAAAGTAATATTACATTTCATTATCAGCTATATGTCATGCTTGCTCATATGAATTTCTCTGCTATGGAACTTGCTGTTCATCCATACTGGTAAAAGAAGGTATAATGCAAGTATTTTCTTTGTGAGTAATACAAATCCTTATTATAATGCAGAACCCTCAGGTATCCGGCACTAATATGCATAGAAAGTGGAGGCTTCTTAATACGTAATCAGTCAAGGCAGGTACATGTTTGTAGATTGGGCACATGCCTCTGTGTATATGATCTTGCAATTGGAGCAGGAGACAGTCAGGACAACTGGGTTCTATTTCTGGTCCCTATTTGAGTGGATATTATACTTGTATTTCACAAGGGTACTGAGGCATAATTTATTAATCTTTGCTTAGGTGAAAAGTGCTATATAAATATTTTATTGCAGGAGCGCAGGGGAAGGGTTGTGTTTGATGATATAGGGCCCAGTTGTGAAGTTCTTACTCAGGAAGAATTGCCATTGACATCAGTGGGAGTTTTGACTAAGTGAAGAGATTTCATATTCTAGTGTTGGGCCATTGACTGGGTCTAAAGTATGCCTTTTTTTCCTCTCCCTGTCTGTTTATATACAGGAGCTAATGCATCTGCTCCAGACCAACTGAGCCTAGCTTTGGCCTGGAACAGAGTAGACATCGCTCGCAGTCAGATCTTTATTTATGGGCAACAGTGGCCGGTACAGTATATACCATCTTCTACAGAAACGCTTAAAATCTGACATGAAAGTGAATGCATTTTTTTTTAAAAACAGACTAATACGGTGTTTACAACATACTGAGACATGTTCAAGTCCAACTCAAGTTTCCCTGGTCAGAGCTACCAAAGGCAGAATAGATCATAAAAGTTCCCTGCTCTTCTTAAAGGAAATGAGGCCATTTAGTGATGCATCTAGATCATTGCATCCACTGCCACACTTTCCATGACAACAAAAACTAAGCTATATTAAAATTTGTTCTGCAAACTGCCAGTGAGTGTCTGCTGCAAACCTTTTTGTGTGCAAAAAAAACCATTAAAATATAGTTATGGGGAAAGTGAGATATTTTTTTTTAACTTTTCTAAACATCCACACGACATTGTATGCTAATACTTATGATAATCTGTCATGATGTAGTAAGTTTAAGTTAGATACCTATCAGGTGTCATCAGACACAAACTATCACAATGTGAGACTCCCAGAGCAATTGCATCAAAGAGAATTGCCTATGTTTAAATACATTTGTTGCATTTTTATTTTAAATGTAGTCTCCAGTTCTTGCTACTCACAAAGTTGGGATTTGCAAAGGAGCCTTGCTAGCCAGTTTTTCAGTTAACCTGAATATTTCTCTTGCATTCTCTATTGGAAATAAGCATGCAAAACACATGCAGCAGCTACTGATGCCTTTCTCCATTACAAAATCACAG
This sequence comes from Emys orbicularis, assembly GCF_028017835.1. NCBI lineage: Eukaryota > Metazoa > Chordata > Testudines > Emydidae > Emys > Emys orbicularis. The sequence continues at coordinate 96,367,304 of NC_088688.1, read as the reverse complement.
TGGCAATCTCTGTAAAATCTATTGTGTAAATTCAGTTCACAAGCTAAAAGCTGTAGGTACGAAGTACCTCCCCAGAACAGAGGAAAGCCAGGACTGTGCGTATAATGGATGTGATCTATCCATTGCATTTGGCCCTTGTTGGAAATGCTGTTTAAAAAAATATTTCTGCTTCCATGGTTTCAAACCCTTCTTGGCTGCTTGTGCGACAATATTCACTTACTAAGAATGAGCACAAAGTGCAAAATCAAAAGAAACAAAATGTTTGTCAAGAGAGTGAAACTAATAATGAAAAGCTGACTAGGGTAGTGACTTGGTCACCTGCTACCTAAGAACTGAACCTTTCAGTTCTTAGGTCCTGATCCAGATTTATCAGAGTGTATTGATCTTAGCACACTGATCTTTTCATTTTTGTACTGATACTTTGAAACAGGGAAACCAAAATAGATTTTAAAATGTGATGGGAAAGCTAAGGGAATTCGGTCAAAACACCAAACCCTCCCCATGCTAGAGTGACAGTAGCATCTAGAGGCTGTCCTCTAAACACAGGAACAATCTGAGTGAATCCTTTCCTTTGGCAGGTGGGATCCCTTGAGCAGGCAATGCTGGATGCCCTGGTGTTGGACAGAGTGGATTTTGTGAAATTGCTCATTGAGAATGGAGTAAGCATGCATCGGTTTCTCACCCTCTCCCGACTAGAGGAACTGTACAATACGGTAGGGCCAAGCTAAGGCAAATTTTCTATCTGTTTGTTCATGTGTTTGTTTCACCACCCGCCCATCCTAAAATGACACAACGGTGCCCAGCACAGCCAACACCTTCTCCACAAATGAGTTACTATTTTCTTACATCACAAGCCAACATTGCTTTCTTGGGTTTGACTCTTATCATGAGAATTCACTATTGCTTCCTGCTTACTCTGTCTAAATACACATCATGAAGTGTGGTTAAATAAAGGTCACTGAAGTTGCAGACGGCACCGGGTGTTTGCTGGGAGTTGTAGTTCAGTATGATAAACCTTGGCCATTGGCAGGGAAGTTGTGGACAAGGTAGGACCTGAAGAATAGTGCCACATGACTCCAGATCCCTAGAGAAGATGCATTGTTTTTTTTTAAAAAACATTCTTTGAGTTTTCCAGTGTTTCCAGCTCTTGTGATTTTATAGCAAGGTTAGCAATATTTGGTGTTTTTCTTAAAGCTGCAAATACTGAATAGATTATTAACTGAGAATGAGAGCTTTCATTAGAAAAACAAAGTTTCTAGCCCTTATGGTTGCAGAGAAAAACTTTCAAATATGTACTCTTAAATACTCCAACACCAGAAAGCTTATAAAAAGAACCCTACATATATATATATATCTCCTCAATATATGTTTCACTCTATATGCATCCGAAGAAGTGGGTTGTAGCCCACGAAAGCTTATGCTCTAATAAATTTGTTAGTCTCTAAGGTGCCACAAGTACTCCTGTTCTTTTTGCGGATACAGACTAACACGGCTGCTACTCTGAAACCTACATATATTGTTTTGTAAATCTTACGATTTTTAAGAAAAATCTCATGATGGGGGGGCTGACTTATGATTTTTGAAAGCTTGGAGTTGGTAATACCATCATGCAAAATTTCACCAGTTTTGCAATCCCCAAATTTTCCAAAATTAATAGTTTTTACTTTTACAAATTTTATTTCCAAAATGCCTTTCTCCAAAAAAAAGCAAAAGTCCTTAAAGCAAATGTTTGAGTATTGCACTGCTCTAGTTGCTTACAGCACTTACACACCAACGCTCACCTCTGTCACCCTCATCATAACAGCATGCCAAACAAATTATTTGGGTGCTGTTGGGGAAAACTCCCAATTCACATCAATGTCTGGTTCAGATGATTTCTGTTTCAGTCCAACTGAAAGGAGTTGTGTCATGATACATGGATACACGGCTTTGTTCTGCCTATACGTTTCAGGACACAGGCCCACCCACTACTCCGAACCCAAACCCAGGGACACTGTAAATAGCAGCCTCCTGCTTCTCCTCCGTAACCTCCCATCAATGCTGCTCTATTTCCCTGGGCCACTTCCCCATGGCCCCAGCACCTTCTTTGCCCTCACTTCACGGCACTCTGCTGCTCAGTCCCAGCAGCAAGCCAGGAGCCCCCTCTCGCTCCCCCTGTCCCTGCTAGCAGCTGTTCTGTCCAAGGAACTTAGTTCTCTCAGCCCTCCAGGGATACAGTCCTTACTCCCTGGACTCCCAGCAGCCACTGACCCTATTCTGTCCTGCTGCTCTCTTTTATCTGAGCCTGTTGGGCGTGGATTGGTTGCTCCCTGCAACTCCTCCCTGATTGGCTGTGCTTCATACAGCCACTCTGGGCCACTCAGAGAACTCACCTCCATTGCTCCTTCTGGGGCAGGGCATGATTAACCCTTGTATGCCTGTGTGGATTAGGTACCCCATCACAGGCTGTCACACTATGGGCCTCAGGGGCATATATTACTAATTTACTTGTGGTGGCCAGAAGTTAAGTGTCTCCAAAATATCAAACACTACAAGATTTGACTCAACTCATACACATAATAGAAAAACAAGTATCTGTGCTGTCCTAAAGCCAAAGGTACACACCTGCTCTTTGATTGGCTTGTTCTTTGACTGTCTAACCTGGGACATATCTATTATTTGAGAAGAGAGAGCCTGAGAATTTTCTGAAGGATGTTGGACGAAGCTATGCTGTTGTCGTTTATTTGAAAAGAATGGGTAAATTTGTGTGACTGAAGTGCTACTGATTAGTAGAGGTGTGCATATGTTTGGTTGGGTGGTTAACCAGGAAAACTTTACATGAATGGAGCACCTTCCAGATTTTACATTTTATCTCCTACGTGGCTTCTGTATAAGGCAAAAATATTTGATTCTTCTTTATCTGTCATTTACAGAGACATGGACCATCCAACACTTTGTATCATCTAGTGAGGGACGTCAAAAAGGTAAGAGTCCAATAGACGGTAGGTTGGAAGTAATGTCATGATTGCTTCTCGTAATTAGAGACAGTCTCTGTTTTGCATGAGCTTTCAGATCATTCTCCTGTTCCTTCCCCTCTCCCCCTCCGTCCACCATGCCATTTCAGTCTGCATTGTTTGTTTGTATTGAATCTGAAACTCTTGCACACAATGCACAACTAACAAGTTACTGGGCTTGCTGTCTCAGTGGTTTTAGATGCTTTGGATACAGCGCTTTCGCTAGTGGAATTGTAGGCTTTTTCATGCCATGTGGATTTATGCTGTTATCTGTATTTTTCCAGACCCATGACTATTTTGGAAGCTAATGTCCATGTTGTCAGTCAATCCCTGAGACTGTAATAGATCTATATATTTTTTTTGTGCTCGATCCTAGTCCACTGCAACATTTCCAGTTCCATCTTCTGTGATACACTGTAAAAGCTGTAAAGTCCTCCATCACAAACAGCATAGAAAAAGGAATAGTGCAATAAAGCAAGAAGACAGCTTGTCTCTCCCCCATTATCAGAATTTCAAGTGAGTTTCAGGCATCTTGAACTATAAAGGTCCCAATGGGGCTAAACCAATCCACTTTCTTTAGCAATATCTTTTGGGGGGGGGAGGGATTGGCATGGGACCAGAAATAAATGAAAAACCAGTATCTTCTATATGCAGATGGTTCAAGCAGGAAATTGTGACCCCATCACCTTTAATTTTCTTTCAAAGGATGTGTAAACTGCAGACGTTCTCAGTGCACACTGGTGCCTATGTTTCTTTAAGTAACTTGTGCCTCCAGAAGGTATATGCTTTCAAGGGGACTTTCTGTATACAGATTAACTAGTTAAATAATAGAGGGAAGAAGGAGGGAGAATTTTTGTCAGAGTACAAATCAAATTTGTGGTGTTCCTTTCATCGGTGAAAGCTAGACAGGGTTAAAGGGGCTCTGGTACAGTAGACATTTAGGGACTTCTAAACATCACAGTGTAACAGCTGATGTGTGATGCAATGCTACTATATTAAATAATGTTATATAATAATCATATTAAATAATAGTTGGGGGGGGGGGCAGGCCACAGCCCCATTGGTTCTAGCACACCCAAATAAAAGCAGCTAATGATGCTGTATGCAATTGTATTAAAGGATTAAAGCAGTGAAACCCCATCCCACCCCAGAATCTGATCTTACTTACCCCATTTTAGCCCCATTCATTTCAGTGTTACATAGGAATTACACTGGTGTAATGGAAAGCAATCAGAGACCTTCCGACCCCCCCCCTTTATTTTAATTATTCATGATGCCCCTTCTCCACCTCTTTCCTCCCACCCCTTGGCCTTTGGCTAGAAATGTAATGGCTAAAGGGTCATTTGTATATGAGGCAGAGGAAGGCTAGTTGCAGTGTCCTGCATTGCTTCCTGAAGGAGCTGGGTAAAAGTGGACCTCAGGGGCTATTGCTTGTCATGGAGGTACCATGCTTGGTTTCTGAGGGAACCTCTTGTCAGTCACCCCTATAGAGTTGTGACAGCAATAGCAGCAGCCTGGGGGAAAAGTCACAGGTCATCCCTTCTGCTTCATACAGGTATAACAATGTCTGGCACTGAGTGGGAAGGCAGAGTTAGGATTGAAGTAACAGACAGGCATGGATAGTACATAATAAACAAGTTGGCAAGAGTCTATTGCTGGGGTTTCCCAACACAGAAACAAAAGAAAGCAAAAGCTTGAAAATTGATTAGAAATATTTGAAGAGGTTTGGGTCATTTTAGTTTTGTTGAGAAGGGGTCTACAGTATCATCTGTAGAGAGACATCATTAACTAATATACAAGTGTCAATGAGAAAATATGAAATAACTGCAACATAATTGGAATTGTTCGCATGCATAAATCCCTTGGATGGAGCACAGTACTCGGATTAAGCCTGAGTGCATCTAGGCTGCCTGCTTCTCTGTACTTTCTCTGTGAGGCGCAAGCTAGTAGTACATTTTGTTAGTAAATGTGTGATCATTTTTGTGTCTTTAAATGTTTGGAATGATTATCATCTGTCTTTTAGATTAAACAGATTCCATTTCAAATTCCCCGGCCTCCTCTTTCTAACATCCTTCTTCAGAAGCAAAGCGTTTCAAGTGTCAAAAGGTTGTGTTATAATAAGGGTAATTAGAACATTGTTTACCATGGTTTCCCAGGGCCTCTAATCTGAGAGGTGTTTATAAAGAGCCTTATAGTGAAAAATTAAGTGTTTTATAAGCACTTCATATAAACAGAAGACTTTTTCATAAAGCAGTAAGAAACTAAAAGATTTTTAATATATTTTAACCACAATATGTATCCCCTGTGATTAAAAAATATGCAAGGTATTGGAATTTTTCCTAAAATGTATCCTATTGGGGTTTGTGTTGTTGTTTGTTTTTGTTGTTGTTTTTCCTCATGTAGAATCTTTCTTTCTTTAACACTTGCCTTTATGTTGAGCAAATGTATGCGCGGCAGGTTCGGCAGATCGCGGCCCCCACTGGCCGCGGTTCGCCGTCCCGGGCCAATGGGGCGGCAAGAAGCCGCAGCCAGCACATCGCTCGCCCGCACCGCTTCTCGCCGCCCCCATTGGCCCGGGACGGCGAACCGCGGCCAGTGGGGGCCGCGATCGGCTGAACCTGCCGAACCTGCCGCGTCAGCAGGTAAATAAAACTGGCCCGGCCCGCCAGGGTGCTTACCCTGGCGAGCCGCGTGCCAAACGTTGCCGACCCCGGCCTATTCTTTTCATTTTGTCAATGATGAAAAATACCTATGCCGTGCTGGCTGATATCTGACATTGTACCACAGTCCTGCACCTGAGCAATCAAATCCCTTACTAGTCAATCGATCAGTCAGGAGATTTGACACGAATTTAAATGCAAACACATTCTTGAAAATAACCTCTCAATGGAACATAGCATTATTTGACAGTGAAATGGTTCACTGTGCATGACAGAGGCAGATTGTTGGGTAGAAGCTAGTCTTTTAGTTTAGATAAATTTTTGAAGCCAGATAGTTAAATTTTCAATCTTAATGGCAGTCTCTAAAACTATAAACACCAAAGAGATTTAAAATCTGCCACCTCAACCTGGTACTTCCAGGACTAGCACAAACTATATGCATTTTATTTCATAGCTAGAATAATTTGTAAATGTTCTACTGTAAAATGTGAATTATCTTCTGTATCTTGGCAAATTACAGAATCAAAAATAACTGCTTGAAAAAGAAACATGAAAACAATGTTGAATTTGCCATAGTATATTAAAATGTATCACCCTAAATCTCTAAGATTTTTCCTTTAATTTGAAGAGATTCATGGTTTATAGGAGTTCTGATAGCACTATTGGGATTCCCTTTAGAACAGACTATTATGCAATGAGGAAGGTACATTGCCACAGTCTTATTTATGGAAGCTTGTATTTGTTTTGTGGATTCTGATTCACATTCTCCTGAGAGTTTCCAAATATTGTTGTGGAGATTGTTACCTCAATGTAGCTGTTTACAGTATAGCCCTAAGAAAAAAAGCTAAAAGAATTACAGCCACACTCAGGGTTTGAATTCTAAATGTATCAATCAACAAAGAGAATACTCTCTCCTTTCTAATTACTATGGTTTATGGAGAACTGTGTCCATCTCCCACTTTTGATCCCCTTAGTTCAGCCACTGAAAGTAAAGCTAATTCTGTTTGCCTTATTCATACACACAGCCTCACTGATGTCAAAGGGACCTATGTAAAGGCAAACAGAATTTTCCCCACAGTGGTTATTTTCATCAGATTGTTGTTCAAATGATACACTCAAAATAAACAGCAGGAAAAAATGGAGTTGACTGTGTCTTGACACTATTTTTGTGAGCAGAGATTGCCCTCTACTGGTCACTTTTTAAAAAAAATAAATAAGATTCTGCCCTACCTTTGGACCCTATTCATGCAAAGTCATGCAGATCAGCAGGTTAGTATTTTTCATTTGTTTATTCTTAATGAATAGATGTTCATCCTGCTCATTAGTTATATATACATTCAAATTTCACTGCTCTTAGTTCTAGAGACAGTTTCTGGATTCCTGTATTACAGGGAACTGTGAAGCATAGTTTTATCACCAGTCAGTATTTGTGAAATACTATTGAACGCTTAGTATAGAAAATGAGAAATGGTCATTATTTGTTACAAATAAAAACAGTTCTGCCCTAGTGAAAGGAATGCCACTGACACGTTAGAATTTGAGAGGGGAAGAATAGTGCACTGGTGTCATAAAGCTTACTTCAGGATCATTTCAGACTATTAGTACCATTGGCTCAAACTGTCCTCTTTCGTACCTGTGTTGTATAGGTAGGTTCCATGCTGCCTGAGGATTAAGGGTTATGGGCAGCTTGCATCATTGTGCTGCCACTACAGCCAGACTTGGGATATGAACTGAGCCTTATTATTAATCAGTTTATTTGCTGCAGCTTCTGCTACAGTATTCACAAGCACTGTACAGTATTCACAAGCACTGACTTAAGTATAATGTGTAGTGACAGTGTAAATAGTTATAATACATCCTAGAATATTTACAATAGCTTAATGAAACCTAATATTGTCCATTACAGTTAAAAACAGGGAGCAGTTTCATATCTACTACAGAATGGACATATTTGCTATGTGGGCCTGATCTTGCAAACGCTCTGGCACGCATTAAAGTCAATGGGAAAGAAAAGTGACTATTCACTATATAAAATTATTCCCATGCTTAACAGGATTGAGCCCTGTGTATGTATTATAGAATGTGTGCTTTGGCTATTGTTTTACAAGGTTTCTTCAACAAAGTGTCCATTGATCATTACATTGACTGAAATTTTCAAAACTGTCTAAGGGGATTTAGGCACATCTTCCATTAAAGTACAGGTAAATGTATTGGAAGATGTGTCTAAATCCCTAGGTTACTTTGAAAATCTCAACTATGATATGATAAAGTATTGAGTTCAACATTATTATATATATATATATATATATATATATATATATATATAATATATGCTATAGGATATTATATATTGTGTTTATTTAACTAATATTTACCACTGAACATGTTTCTACTGCAGAACATTCATTTATTGAGGTGTCCAAAACTGCTCCCATTGAAGTCAATGGGAGTTTTGTAAAGAGATGCAATTCTCATTAACTTCAAAAATAGTTGCTCCCATTTCTGCCAGGGAATGAATTTTAACCTTTCCCTTTAGAACAGTTATAAAGCAGCTCTACATAAAAGTCTCCTATATGGCACTTTGTCATTGGTTCCTGTTTACATGTGATCACAAAGAGAAGGCTAGCGCCTGCAGTCCTTACTCAGGTAAAACTCACATTGGCTCAAACATTCTGGACAGAGAGAACCATTTTTAAAAAGCCAATAGTTTTAATTTTTCTTCTTTTAATGAGAAATGTTCATTTTCATTACAGTGCTCAGAACACAAACATGTTATCGGTTATGATCACATCGATAGATCATGCCTATTAGGCTCAGTCTTTCATAAGGAGCAGTGCAGAGCCACTGTGTAGTCCCGGTTATCAGTGCTGACCCCTTCAGACTCTCCCATAGTGTAAACACACAGTTTCCCAGACCTCCAGCCATGCTGGACATTCTGGTCACAATTTAACTCTCAGAGCACGTGGTAGGTGAAGCACAGAACACATACAGACATTGCACCAAATTCTAGCACATTATTGATCTTTCTTTAACAGCATGAGAAATACACAGATCTATACAAAAATAATAAACCCTACATGCATTTCCCTACCTCAGTTTTCTCATCGCTTCAGAGCATTCTTTGGCCTGAGGTCAGGGCTGTCTGGGTCCATCCAGGATCTTTCATAATCACAGTGCATGGCTTGGATTATGAAACATGGAGTCTTCTCTCCCAAGCTTGCCTCCTTAGATCTTGGATGATCCATTTACTTCCCCTCTCCTGCCCAAACTTCCTGCGAGTGTCTCTCTGAGGGTTTTTCCCCCTGTGAACCCTTTTACAACCTTCCAGTCCTTCTGTCAGGTGACTCCTGGATCAGCCTCCTTAGGTGATCCCAGACTCCTACCAGGTGACCTTGTTGCCAGGCAACCTCTCCCCTGACAAACCAGTTCTTCTGTGTGGGAGCCTGCCTATTGTCTAGGATGTTTATATTTGAATGGAGGCTCATCCTAAGTTAATGTCCCTCTATTGTCTGCCCTGTATCACTACACCTTGGAATTTCAGTCCAACATGGAGGCAGAGAGACCATGGAGAAGGCAACTAGCCCTCATTTTCAAAATAGAGTTGGTAGCTTGGCAAAGATACATAGAATTCAGAATCTCACACTGAATTTATAAATTGTACATAAAGGTTCTTAAAATCATCACAATCTGTCCCTCAGAATGTTTTATAATGTATGCTTTATTAATCTAAATCAAATAAACACATCTGCATAGAAGTCAGGCAGATGTACAGAACCTCTACAGACCTCTGTCTGCAAAAAATTCCCAAAGAGAAAAAGAAGGAATATTCATAAAATTAATTATTTTGAATTAATAACCCAGGTGTAATGATATTAAGAAAACTACAAATTAACTACAGTCCATGCTGCTTATCATTATAGCAAACATAATGGTTTTACTAGAGTACATTAAATAGTAGTATTAAGATAACAATTGCAATTTTGCTGCCTTATTTTAGTTTTACTATAAAAGCTATTGTTGTATTATAGCATATTTTTCCCTGTGATACAATTCTCTGTTCATGGATGGGCTAATTGATCTCTTAGGCTTAATTCCATGTCTAATTAACCCAGAATTGTCATGTTTCCTATAATGATATACAGACAGACTGTAGCTAATCTGGAGTTTTCTTAATATTATCATCAGAGTTGGGCAAATTATTCATAATGACTAATTTTATGAATTATGCCTCTTTTCTGTTTGTGAACTGTTCACAGGCAGTGCGCTATAAAAAAGCCAAATATTTTTGCGTGGAGGTATCCCTTACTTAGTCCCTGACTGCCCCACCACTCTGTGAGTGGACCAAAGCTTTCTCTTGCAGAGTTCCCCTATGGAAACAGAGAAATGCCAGCTTTGTGGGACTGTCCTTCCATCTCTGGAATTTTCCAGGAACTCTTCCATGGGAGACCTGGGAGGGCACTGCTCTGTGGGATTTTGATGGTGGGGTCTAGTGAATAAAGGTGTGGAAGAGAGGACCTGTGGTTCTCCAGGCCATTGTTCTGTTCTATTCTAGTCTATGTATACTGTTATACCATGCTCATCACAGTAGTATCTGAGTGGACCTCACTTTACATGCAGAGCAGAGAGAACTGTTCTAAGGTCTGATTTCATAGCTTCACATGCAGTAAGCTGCATGGAACTCATGACCTTTGGGTCATTATTAGCAGCACTGATAACAGGGAGTAGAAGGGAATGGGCCAGGGAGCACACAAAGTTGGAGCCATAAATATTCTGTATATTTATTGTTGGCCTTGTCCATTTAAAATTAAAGGTGCTTGATGATGGCATGGAAATTAATATGAATTTATTTATTCCAGTACCAGGAAGGGTAAGAAACAGTGGCGCAATGGGTCAGAACTGGTTTTTCAGCTCAGCAGCACCCAGAGTCCCAGAGATTATCCAGGACATCAAGGGGTCATTTTTCAAAGCAGTGTATGACAAAGGATCTGAGTAGCCCCCATTGGCATTAATGGGAGTTGTGTAGCAATAACCCTGTGCTGAAAACTTACCCTTTAAACTATCTTAAAATAAAATGCATCAAGTCCACAAGAGGGGCAGTGTGTTAAAAAATCATTGGGCTTATATATTTGCTCCTAAAACTCTAGATAAAACAGAATTGGATAAGAATCAGAATTACTTGATGCTCACCGCATTCCTGGCCTATGTATGTAAAGCAAAAAAAATAGGCACTTTATGAGCCAGTTTAATGTTTTCTACAAAGCAGATGATGACATATCTCCTTGACTCTAACAAGTTTTTTTAAAGACTCATTTCAAGCAAAAGAGATTTAAGTCCACATTTAAGTGGACATACCTTGCTAATGAAACTTCTTCCCCCTTTCCTTTTATATGATGAGTGCTAACTATTAAATAATGCAATGTAGGGAAGAAACATGCTTTTAGGAAATAGAGATCACAACTAAGGAGCTGCAAAGCCTCTGTTTGCAAATGATAGAGCTTCCTTCACAATGGACTGACAGAGAAGGCAGCCCAAATGGATGCCAGTGCAAACATTCAGCCGAAGAGATGCTGTGAGCAGATTGTGTGGAAAACATATCTCACAGAGGGTCTAGAGTTCAGCAAGTGTGCTTGACCTTTAGGGAAATGCTCTGTCCTCACGCTTTTTGTTCTGCAGTGGTGTTTCTTGTTTCTCCCAGCAGAAGAAATTGAGTATTGTTTTCTGACATTATCTTCTGTTACTACCAAGGATTACTGCACATTCTTATTTACTTATGTCTTCTTTCCAAGCGAGAATATCCAGGTTTCGGTTGGATCTATTTTAAGGTGAATTAATTAACCAGCATAATACATTCCTATGTTTCTTAACTAATTGTATTTGTTTTACTCTAATATAGTTAGAGGAAACATTGAATGGTATCTGTACCAATCAGCTTTGTCTCTTTGTTTCTTTTCCTTTTTCTTTAATTTGATAGGGTAACCTACCTCCGGATTACAGGATAAGTCTGATTGATATTGGCCTGGTAATTGAGTACCTGATGGGAGGAGCTTATCGCTGCAACTACACCCGAAAACGGTTCAGAACCCTCTACCACAATTTGTTTGGACCCAAGAGGGTAAGGAGTTGTATTTCTTTACCAGTAGTATTGCGATTCTGATGTCAGGCCCGCCAACAGCAATTCCGGGCCCCAGGACAGAACAGTCAATGGGCCCCCACGCACACACAGGCTGCGCCCGCACAGACACGGTCCGCCTGACATTTTCACGGTGCTGCACCTGTGCTGGCTGATGCCCAGCGAGCTGCTGGCTGCACTGCTGGTGCCCAGTGAGTTGCCGGGTGCGCTCTTCTGGCACGGCCAGGGCTTCCACATGCCCGCCCAGTAGGGCTGCCAACTGTCTATTTACACAAACCCAAAGACCCTTGCCCTGCCCCACTCCTTACTTGAGACCACGCCCCTGTCCTGCCCCTTCCCTGAGGCCCCACCCCTGCTCACTCCATCCCCTTCCCTCCCTCCCCCATCCTCACTCACTTTCACCAGACTGGGGCAGGTGGTTGGGGGGCAGGAGGGGGTGTGGGGTGCAGGCTCTGGGAGGCAGTTTGGGTGCGGGAGGGGTGAGGGGTGCAGGCTCTGGGAGGGAGTTTGGGTGCGGGAGGGGTGCGTGGTGCGGGTTCTGGGAGGGAGAATGGGTGTGGGAGGGGGCTCTGGGAGGGAGTTTGGGTGCGGGAGGCGTGCGGGCTCTGGGAGGGAGTTTGGGTGCGGGAGGGGGTGCGGGGTGCAGGCTTTGGAAGGAAGTTTGGTTGTTGGAGGGGGTGCGGGGTGCAGGTTCTGGAAGGAAGTTTGGGTGCGGGAGGTGGTGTGGGGTGCAGGCTTTGGAAGGAAGTTTGGGTGTGGGAGGAGGTGAGGGGTCGGGCTCTGGGAGGGAGATTGGGTGCAGGAGGGATGTGGGGTGCAGGCTCTGGGAGGGAGTTTGGGTGTGGGAGGGGGTGCGGACTCTATGCTGGGGCAGAGAGTTGGGGTGCAGGAGGAGATCAGGGGGTCGGTGCTTACCTCTGGTAGCTCCCCAAACCAACCGGCACATCCCTCTGGCTGCGACTTCTAGGCGGGGGGCCCAGAGGGTCTCCGCACACCACTGCCCACAGGCACCGCCCCCATAGCTCCCATTGGCCGCAGTTTCCAGCCAATGGGAGCTGTGGAGTCAGCGCTTGGGATGGGGGCAGCGCGCGGAGACCCTCAACCCAGGGGCCGCAGGGACGTGTCGGCCACTTCTGGGAGCGGCGCAGAGCAAGGGCGAGCAGGAAGCCTGCCTTAACCCCACTGCGCTGCTAGCCCGGGCCCCTGGGCAATTGCCCCCTTTGCTTCCCCCTGTCGACGGGCCTGTCTGATGTGGTAATAACAAAAAGGTGCTGGGAGTCAATTCAGTAAGGGGCTGAATTTTGGTAGTTTTCTTCCCATGATAGAAGTTATAAGAGGAAAAATCAATACATGCATGTCATTTGCTGCTAGGATCCAGCTGCTGTTGCCCTGAGTCTAGGATAAAGATTGTTACTGGGTTCTAGATTTTTTAAAAGCAACAATTCTCTCTACTGATTAGCAGTTCATTATGATCTGGGTTTTGTGCATAGCAGAACAGCTGCCTCACTGCGACCTAGTGAAAGTCAGCTCTTGACACAAGCTATTTTATGGGCTGGCTGCAGAAATTATTAGGTGAGGTTCTTTGGCCTGTGTTACTCAGGAGGTCAGACTAAATGATCATCATGGTCCGTTCTGACCCTAAAATCTATGAATATGAATCTGTGAATGGTTCTGATACAAAGCCTTATGAAGGCAATGAGTGTCTTTCCATTGACTTTCATGGGCTTTGGATCAGCCCCTGTAATAGGTAGTATACTGCAGTTAGACTGGGAAAAAAATTGAATTAAGAGAGAGAGAAATTTCCCTGGTATGTGCTGAAACCTTTGTAAGTGGCATGGAGATTTCAGAGCAGGAAAAATCATAACTCTAAATGGGCTTGATCCTGCATTCCTTGAGTGCAAAGGGTGCAGGTTCAAGGCACAGTTTTGTATTTTTTGACGTTATACTGCTGTGAATCTGGAGTAATTTGTCAGTCTTTATAAAACAAAGTGATGTTCATTCTTGTCTTTAATGAAGTCTCTCCAGATTCACAGCAGTGGAACTGAAAGCAGAATTTGGTTGTCTTCCATGAAACTTCTAGTTATAACAACTTCTCTTCGCTTACTCTCTAGCCAACACAGATATTTCACATATGGGTTCACTTTCTAGAGACATATATGAATATGACTCTGATGATCTCATCCTAGCAGACATTGGTCCTGATAGTACAACAGCTGCTATGAAATGTTTACATCCAAAGGAAAACTGGAGACCTGCTGGGTTTGTTTGGGGTTTTTTTGCCAATTCCACCCTGGGGATGGCTTTTCTGTCATTTCATTTTTATTTTATTTTTTGAAGTAGCAAAATGCACTCTTTTCTCTGCAGAGAAATGCTCCCTTCCCTCAGCCACTCAGTGGAAAAACTGTATAAATTAAGGCCTTGTAAACCTTGGGCCAGATCCTTGATCCCTTTGAATTGCTGAAGCAGTGGAAAAAAAGGGCCCTATATCTGCTCTATGAGGAGATGGGAGAATCCCTGAGAGAGATGCAGAGCCAGCAGAGTGCCCCCTCTTTTGCAGCTTCTTGTTAGGGGGGTTGTCAGGTGAAGGGTACATGTCCAGAATGCTAATGAGCTCCCGGGATCCTCAATGGATGGAATGGCGCCTTAGTGTCTGTTGCCATCCAGCACAAATTAGAGCTGCTGTAACTTATGGTAGGGGCCAAACTTATGCCAGGAATCTTGGGGAAGAGGGGACAACTAGGATTATATAATTTTGTTTAAAATGTTGTTGGTATGGATAGGCTATATAATGGTTTATTACACTCTTTTTTTGTACAGCCAAAAGCCCTGAAACTTCTGGGAATGGAGGTAGGTGACATGTAATAAATCTTAATGTTAAATTCACTTCCCTTTCTCACCAAACAAATTAATCAGCAATATACTATCTGAGACTTCTCGTAATTAATATATTTTAAAAGTTCCACAGATTTAGAATGAGAAGTTAATCACACACAAGGCTGTACTTTCCACCAAAGTAAATTGTTTATATAAATGCAAATAGAAAATCAGTTTCTCAGTATGCTTCCCCATAGACAAACTAAAAAAAAAAGGTGGGGGAAGTAAATCCTGTTATCTCTAGGTCTCTGTTGGTGAAATCGGTACATATTGTTTTAAATAGTACAGTCTATTTGAAACCAGTATCCCAATCCAACAACTATAAAAATAGAAAGCTGTCAGAGAGGTCAAACAAATATAGGATGTGATGCCCGATTCCCATTGACGTGGCTGAGGCTTTTGACTTTTTCTTTTCCCTTTGTAGAAAAGGTTAGAGGCAATTGTTCGGGGTGCAGGGAAGAACAAAATCCTACTTTGCCACTCCAGAATCTATAAATAGCATTAGATGCCTCGCTGTCCTTAGCCAAATACCTGCTACCACATCCGACAGCAATGGATAGATAACCACATTACATGAATGTTTCTTCTAAAATAGGGTCAGATGCACATACTGTTATTCATATTGAGTAGTGCCTTGCTCCACAAATAGTCTTGTTTTCTTCAGTGGAACTACATGAAGGAGAAGGTACTACTTAATGTGAGTGAGGGCACCAGAATCCAGCCCATGCCCATCAGGGCATTTGTTAGCAATTAGATTCTTGTTTTTAAGTTTCAGCGTGAGCACCATACTTAGTTGAATGTGAGTGGTTTGCACTTCTCAGAGTACTTGTTTCAGGCTGTCTGTTTGCAGACTCAGCAAACCATTACTGCACTGTTTCATGTTTTTCTCAGATATTGAAGGTTTTCTTTACAACTATATGGGACAGACGCCTCTCTCTTTTAATGAAAACTTCAATTCTGGGGCATAATTCTGTGTCAAGTGGTTGGATTCTGTAGCAGTTTTCATGGCAACCTAATTATGGAAAATGTGAAGCACTGAGTATAGTTTTTTAAAATTATTTTACATGCTATTTAGGCTGGGATTCTCAAAAACCCTCCACTTTGTCCTGTCTGTACTCCCAATGCCATCAATGGGACCACTTTCACAAATCCCAGCCTTAATTATTTTGTAAATATCATTGGTTTATAATTGTCACTTTTATGACCACTTTTTAACTATATTTAATTGTAAACAATATTAAAATAAAGATTTTCAGAAGTAAAATATCTTTACTTGGGAACTTGAGCTGAGATAGAATGGAGGGCATTAGTGTAGTGCAGTGTCAATCTTCAATAACCCGATATCCTTCAGCCTCTGTAATGCTGTACATTGGCACTTCAGAGAGCTCAGATTTTGTATGATAAGTTTTACTTTGCTGCTCACACAAGGAGCAAAGTTCAGCGCACGCAGTCTGGGAACAGAAGGACAAAGAAAAGTTATAGGACAAGATGAGAGGATGGAAATAAACAGGACAGGCAAGCAAGAAGAAATAACATGGAATTGGAGGGGGAAAGGGGAGAAGAAAGGACACAGAATTGAGGGAGTGGGATAGTATGTGAGGAGAGATAGGTTACCCCACTGATAAGATCAGGATGGGAGATCACTAAGAATGAGACAGAAGTGGGGAAAGGACAAAACAGTGCAATGCTACCATCTTTTGATGAAGCATCCTCCAGCGTCTCCCTCATTGTTCTCTCTAATGCAGTTAGAGTGAAAAGAGGTGAATGTATCCACCCCAATGAGATTAAAAACTCAGAGGTAAATGGACAAACCAAAAGCTTTAAAGTAAGGGTTGCTTTCCCAGGAGGAACCTGGGCATGTTCTGATAGTGCTCTGCACTACCACGGGGAAGGGCCAGGTTAGATTGACATTCCCAGTCTCCCATTTCCCACCAGGCAGGAGCTGGGAGTGTTGAATCATTATTTCATATGCATCACATTTATTCTGTGAATCATTTTTTTCAGTGAATGTGAAATTAGTTATGTAAGTTTGTGTAGGGAGGAGTAGTGGGAAGCAGCAGAAATTCTCGTCCTAGAAACTCAGAATGTGGGCTGGTCATAGTGAATAATTAGTCAGTCTAATCAGCAATTACAAGAAAGTAAGTTACATGAACATGAGTGTGCCTGTGGTGAGGGAGTCAGCTTCCTCATGTCGTGTCTCCTGTATCCAATGTAAACTGATTCACATCATTCCCTAGAATCACACTTTCTCCTTGTTTGACAGGATGACGTCCCTTTGCGAAGAGGAAGGAAGACCACAAAGAAACGAGAAGAAGAAGTGGATATTGATTTGGATGATCCTGAGATTAACCATTTCCCTTTCCCCTTCCATGAGCTGATGGTGTGGGCTGTGCTGATGAAGCGTCAGAAGATGGCCCTCTTTTTCTGGCAGCATGGGGAGGAGGCTATGGCTAAGGCTCTGGTGGCCTGTAAACTCTGCAAAGCCATGGCCCACGAGGCATCAGAAAATGACATGGTGGATGACATATCCCAGGAGCTGAACCACAACTCCAGGTTGATTTCCTTTCATGCATACTTTCTAGGGAGTAGCAAAGAGAGGCTGCTGAAACTGCCAGTAATCAGCTTAGGAGTGGCTTGCTTTAACTGCTAAAGATGTAGGGAAAATGCAGTCCCCTCGAAGCCAAAGGAGTGGCTTTTAGGGCACACCTGTGCTAACAGAGCCCTTCTAAAAACTGTGCTAACAGTGCAACTTCTGAAATGGATAGAACAGGAGCCAAAAAGGTGAATGAAGCCTCTATACTGACTATATGCTTTCCTCCATCTTGAGGCCACCAAAGCCTGAATGTGATTCTGTTGTCACTTTTCCCATCCCAATGAAATTCAGTTCAAAATCTGCTGAAGTAGTATCCAGGTGCAGGAAGTAACTAATCAGGAGATCAGACTAGATGTCAGGAGGTCAGACTAGATCATCATCATAATCCCTTCTGGCCTTAAAATCCATGAATCAAAGACCAACAGGAATTTGAACAATTTTTGGACACAGGTTAATAAAGCCTCCCCTTCAAGGGTACCTGACCATGAGATCATGAACAAGCAATGGGGACCTGGATTGCCTAACTGCAGATAGACAGTGGGCTTCAAGAAGAGAACAGCAGGCAGACAGGTGGGAGCAGATGTCTGGGAGCGGTGGGTACTCAGTATTCTAAATCAGGACATTTATTAAAGTGCCTAACTTTAGGCACTCAGGTTTGAAAACGTGGACCTCCATGTACAGCCAGCACCGCGACTGCATTTCATGGAGCTGTCATTAACAGTGTACTTTCCGCAAAGCAGACTGTGCTGGCTAATGAAAATGTCCTCTGTTGCAGGGATTTCGGCCAGCTGGCGGTGGAGCTGTTGGACCAATCGTACAAGCAAGATGAGCAGCTGGCAATGAAACTGCTGACCTATGAGCTGAAGAACTGGAGTAATGCCACGTGCCTGCAGCTTGCGGTGGCAGCCAAGCACCGAGATTTCATTGCTCACACTTGCAGCCAAATGCTGCTCACAGACATGTGGATGGGCCGGCTCCGGATGCGCAAAAATTCAGGTCTAAAGGTCAGCACTGCCTTAGTATCAATTAAGAGCAAGAGCTCTAAGGGATGGCGAGGGGGCTGACACCAAATCAGCAACAACTAGATGTACTAATAAACTAATTGCATGGTCCTGTGTTATTTATAGTGACATGACACAGTGCTCATCCCTGCTGGCCCAAATCCTGAGTGCCTTACTCAGTCCTTGGTCAAAACTCTCCAAGATCAATAGGACAGTTACTGGCATAAAGACTGAGCAAGGACTGCAGGATGTCTCCCTAACTGAAGACTTCAGGGTTTGGCCGTATTTTTTAAAAAAATCAATGAATAAATTAAAAGGGTGTGTGAGTGAATTTACTACTAGTGAAAGGTGCTGAATTGACAACCCTGGAGAATGATCCTCAGAACAAGCAAATGCAGCAGCAGTGCAAATACCCCTGCATTCCCATGTCAAGCTGCCTCCTACCTAACCTGGACCGACCACCCCTAAGGGATGTGGAAGATAATTCAATCACGCCCATTTAATACTTAATTTCTCTGGTAAAACAGCCAGTGAGAGGGGTTTTCTGACAGGCAATTCTATCCAAGAGGAACTGAGCTGTGGTGCATTCACCTTCACCACAGTATTCACTAGTCAGACCAAGAATTGCCATTTTTAATTATGTTTTGTGGTGATATTCCCTGACCGGGGCATTCCCTCGCCTGTATCAGTTTTACATGTGAAAATCGATACTTGCTCTGGTTGTTCTACTATGCTGCAAAAGCATGTATCTGAGAAAATAATTATGAACAGCACAGATATAAAGATATCATTATCACACTGGAACTAATGCACTATCAGTAACAAATGAGTGTCAGTGGCTAATAAGATTCTTATCTCACTTCTGTCAGAGCTCTGCATGAGTACCTTTCTTTCTAAAACTAGGACATGTTCTTACATTTTGGAAAGTCCTCCCTCTTAGCCATATGTTTTCTGAATCCATCTGTGCCCTGATCCCCTTGCTCTCCTTGGGGGGCCTGACCATCTTGCAAACCTGACTTTTGAGCAGTAGTGAGCTGGAGCTGGTTCGCACCGGTTTGCAAAGAACCGGTTGTTAAATTTAGAAGCCAGTGTAGAACCGGTTGTAAAGGGGCTGGCGGGTGGGCAAACTCCAGTCCGTGGGCCACATCCAGCCTGCGGGACCATCCTGTCCGGCCCGCCTGAGCTCCCAGCTGGGGAGGCTCCCCTGGCCCCGCCCCCACTCCTTCCCCCCTCGCAGAGCCCCAGCGCGCCACACCGCCGGCGCCAGGGCTCTGGGCAGCTCGGCAGCTCCTGCCACTTTGAGCAGCATGGTAAGGGGGCTGGGGCTGGGAGGAAGGGTTGGATAAGGGGCAGGGAGCGGTTGGAGGGGGCGGAGGTTCTGGGGAGGCGGTCAGGGGACGGGGAACGGGGGGTTGGGTAGGCGTGGGAGTTCCGGGGGTCTGTTGGGGTGGTGGTGGATGGGGTTGGGGCAGTCAGGGGACAGGGAGCGGGGCGAGTTGGGTAGGGGGTGGGGTTCTGGGGGGCAGTTAGGGTGGGGGGGGTCTCAGGAGGGGGTTGTCTGGGGACAAGGAGCGGGGAGGTTGATGGGTTCCGGGTTCTGAGGGGGGCAGTCGGGGGCAGGAAGTGGGTTGGAGTCGGATGGGGGGTGTGGAGAGACAGGCACGTGGGGCTTGTACTCACCGCGCGGTTCCCTACCAGGTCTTCGGTGGCACTTCAGCGGCGGGGGGGGGGGGGGGGAGGTCTTCACTCGCTCTGGGTGAAGGACCCGCCGCCGAAAACCCGGAGCGAGTGAAGTGTCTCCCCCACCACCAAGGACCCAGTAGGGAACCGGTTATTAGGATTTTGGGAGCTCATCACTGCTTTTGAGACGTTCCAGTTGTTCATTACTCAGTAGATCTTGCTTACTGTAGTGTAGTGTATCTATCCATTTCCCCTTCTATGCCTTGTCCTTTACAGTATGTATCTCTTCAGCCACACAGCAGACCCCGGGCCCTATCCTTTGCATGATAAGTACCTCAGGGTGATAAATTCCATTTTCCTTTTGGTTTGTTCCAACAGCAGCTCCTCCCAAATGTCCACACTCAGTTTATTGTTCACTCTATTTATTCTGCTTTATTCCATAAACCTTTATCCTTTAACTCTCCCTCCCTGAAGCAACTCTCTTTAGGCAAAAGAGAGAACAGCATAGACTTTTTCATGCACCTTAATGGGTTATATGGCAGCGTTGGGGGGCGGGGGTGTACTTTAAAAGCAGGGCAGCTCCAGTCCAGAGACCTGGAATGACCTCTGCAATGCACTAGTAGGCACCAGTAGACAAAGCAGGAATGTTCTCCCTCATGGGATGGAAATATACTCTCTCCACATATGCCAACAGGCCTACTAAATAATTTCATTGGCATTACTGGAGATAAATTCATTGGAGATATGTATAAAATGATTTTTCCATGAAATGCTGGCAAAAGTCAAGCTTTGGTGTGTGTGTATGTGGTTACAAATGGGCCTAAACCATGATGGGCTTGATCCCGCACAACCCAGGTGTAGTGTGTTGCATGTATAAGAAGAAGGTAAAATGGATGTGCAGCACAAGACAGCGAATACAGGAGAATTTGAGCTCACATTGACAGGAGCAGTGCTGCATGGCTGCCAAGTTACAGGAGTGAATACCTAAGCACATAAATTGCATACTTTTAAGTCTGTCTCCTCAGACTCACTCATGCCATTGTCCTGACCTATTCTACCCTATGTACTTGCAAGTAAGGGACCACAGGGAACTTACTAAGCCCTGATCTACTCTACTAAGTTTCGTTGACCTAGCTGTGTCAAAAATATCACACTCCTACCCAACATAGCTAAGTCAACAACCTCCCTAGTGTAGATGTAACTATGCCAACAGAAGAGTGCTTTCGTTGGCATAGCTAATGTCTTTTGGGGAGGCAGTATTACCATCCTGGCTAAACTCCTTCTGTTGGTTTATGCTGCGTCTCCACTAGTGGGATCTACCAGCATAGCTATGCCAGCACAGGTTCTGTATTGTAGACATGGCTAACACTTACTGCAGAGGACTATGTCTATTGCCTAATATTTCTTGTGTCTCACATTAACACTGGAACACTCTACTGTGCCATGTGCAAGACTTTTCAGGTTCAAGGTTCAATGCTTTTGTGGTTCCGCCTACTGCCTACTATGGTAATATTTTGTAGTGTTCTAGCTTGTAACAATATGTATGAGATGAGCAATTTAGGGATAAATAAATTATTCAGCACAATGAGTTAGCCATATAACTTCTATTAACATTGCAAGGCATGCTATGCTTAGTTTCCCCACAGTCCTCTGTAAACAAAATCTCAAATGACAGATTTCCAGGTGCCATTGAAACTTACACACTGGAATGTTTGATTCCCAGATTCCCCAAGGGGCTTGTTCCATTTGATACTAAGCTACCACCATAATCATAACCTGTTAATTGAGATGATTATTATTATTATCATTATTATTGCTTTAGGTAATTCTAGGAATTCTACTTCCTCCTTCAATTCTCAGCTTGGAGTTCAAGAACAAAGATGACATGCCTTACATGTCTCAGGCCCATGAGATCCATCTACAAGAGAAGGAGCCAGAGGAACCAGAAAAACCAGTAAAGGAAAAGGAAGAGGAGGACATGGAACTCACAGTAAGAGCAAATAATACAAAAGCCAGCCTAAGTTCTGTCAATTTACTATTCCAATCTCTACAGGGACTGCAGACTAGAATGTCCAAGTTTAGTGGATAAATGCCTCCAAAAATCCTCTTTCCTCGGCGGGACTCAATACTTATGTTGCAATGCTGAATCACCAAATTTGCCTCTTTGAGTCCTGATGTTGCCTCAGTGCATGACAATACTGCCTCATCACATTGTGATGTGACGTCATGTATTGACCAACAGCAACGTGGCATTGTCTGAACTAAATGTAACAGACTCGCAGGATTCAGAACACACCCAATAATGTTAGGATGAGTGGCCTGGATGAGACTGAGCACTAGTCTTTCGTGTGTTCAGAAGGCAGGGAGAATGGGAGTTCCCAAAGCTTGGATGGAGCCTGGAGGGTTTTTCCTTTTATCTGTTCTCATTAAGCAGAAATTAGTGTATTGGTATGTCTACTGCTAAGATATGGAAATCTGTCTAATCAGAATTTCACCTCTTTGAGTCCCTCACTCAACCCTTTCTCACATTGGTGATTACTTACTAGTACACATGTGGAAATACTTAGAAAGGATTGCACAATCTAGCCCTGGATAATAACAGGAGTTTGGTGGGGGGGTTACATTTCATTGTGTTCTTTTTTTTATAATGAATATTTTATTTGCTTCATTTAAAATGTTAGAATTGCACAGTGTAACCCTGAATGAATAATTTATACCACAAAAGGACTCAAACCATTGAAATTCTGATGATTAGACAAATCTCCACAGTTCCTTGTTTGTATCCAGCTTCATGGGCATTTTTTATTTGGCCATGGTAGGGGGGAAATTGCAAATCCCATCATCAAAGAGCTTTGAAGGGCTTTAAATCCACCCTAGTCCTCCAGGGCCAAGATGCAACTGAAACACATCAGTAAAAAAGAAAAGGGTTCTTTCTGGTTAATTTTTTTAAAAAACAGCCTATTTCCCACAGGCAAACAGCAGGCGCTGCCCCCAGGACCCCGTCTGCAGGCAGGCAGAAGGACCTGCCTACAGGACCCAATATGCAGGCAAGCGGAAGAATCGGTCCACAAGACCTGCCTACAGGACCTATTTGCAGGCAAGAACCTGGCCATTGGAAAAGACCAGATGCCAGCATAGCATTGGATGGGCTGTTTTCCACTCATTAGCTATTAATTTCAATTAATTATTGCTGGCTTCTGCTCAATTCATGAAGTGCTTATTCAAATCCAATAAGCGCTTCACACAGTGCCGTGTTTATGGCATTGGGTAAAAATATGGCGATGAGGTAAATACCATGATCTCTCTGTGAACATCCTGGCTCTCTGTTTCTTGTCTCCAATACTACATTTCCCTTTAAAAACCTTCTGATTCCCACTAAAAAAGCACTATACGCTGAATGATATATTCTTGTCTGCAGGCCTTAGGATTTAAGCTTTCCTTCCTCTCAGCCCTCTGACAGTCCTATGGCTCTCTCCTTTGACCCTGCCTCCCTACTCCCTGATATGCAGCACACACACTACTGATATCCCAATTCAGGGAGAATGACTACAACCTTCTCTACAAAAAGCAGGAGCAGGGGGACCCAGCTGATCACATGGAGTCCAGCAGCTCTTGTAATATGGTCTTGGGCCCTCTGCTGCTGGATTCAAATGTTTTTTATATGTCCTTGAGTTGTGAGCTATAGAACACCCAACTAATTAATTTTGCATCAATCAACAGCAGGCAAGCTGCTGGGCCCCACAGTGGAGATGTAGGAGATTTGCAGAAACTGGGACCTTTCTGGATAGTTTCAGAAGAAAGACAGCATCCATGTCAGGAGGCTGCTATATTTAGGCCTCTCCCAGGCTTGACAACAAGTGACATTTTTCTAATTATGAAAAATAGTTTGGTTTAAATTTTGGGTGAAAGTTATGCATTGGTTCTTATTTTATCTGAACTGCTTCACCCCTGGGACAGGAGGACCCCAGAAGGGTTACTCAAAAAGCTCTTTCATGAAGACCTTTTTTTGGTCACACTTAATATTTAGGGTACATGTTAAACAGTTTATGAGAGTTAATAAATTATTAATAGATGTTTTCATCAACGGTTAATCAATTGTTATAGAGTCCAACAAGTTGCTTATAACCACTACTCGTAACCATCTACAACACCATCTATGGTCTTATCACTGTCCACAACACACACTACTCAGGTCTATAGAGTGCTTATAATGTCTATTAGTTCTTCATAAGTGTATCTTGAATATAAAGTTGCCCTCATTTTTTTAAATGGCTAGTAGTACAACTCTGTGAATTGATTATTATAGAATAGGGTGTGTTCTATGTTTTCTGTGCTGCCCCAGAGGTCAGGGGGGATTTTACCATCACCCTGTGGTGCACGAAAAGGATTGTGTTACCGCCTTGGTTTACACTTATGCAAAGTGGGTGTAAATCGCTCCCATTCTGATCTGATAGCATTTTCCACTCAATCTGCACTCGTTCTGCACAGGAGTAAAGGACCACACAAGGTGCAAAAGCAGGGAAATAAAGCCAGTGTGTATGACTCGGCATGTTTGTATGTGTTTATACTGCTTTTTAACAGTTTTTTGTTTGGTAGTACCCAGAGGGACAGTTATATCAGGAAAGGGGAATTGAGGACTTGGCTACATGGTGTTGCAGTGCACAATACAGGAGTGTGATTTCTAAAGTGCACTAATGTGTTGCACCCTGCTGGTGTGCACTAAAGGTTCCCTAGTGTGCTTTAATGTAGTGTCATTTGAATCAGTATTTCATTAGGGAACCTTTAGTATGCACCAGTAAGGTCCACACAGATCAATTAATGCGCAACATGTTACTGTGCCTAAAAAATCATACCCTCAGTGTCCATTACCCTATCCAATAGACAAGCCCTAAGTTATCATCCATAGTACATGTCACTAGAATGCTGACTTTATACATTGTAAATTACTTGTTATTTATTTTTGCTTTTTAAATTTCTAACAGGTGCATGGGAGTGCCAGGCACAAATCCCATTAACACTTTGGTGATAGGCAACAGGATTTCCTGATATAACATGCCCACAAGAACACATTTGCTAGAGTTCCTCTGTCATCATTGCAACCCCAGCACAAAAAGGGTTAACAAGTCATAGGATTTGTGCATGGAACTTTCACTCACTAATCCTTAATACTTAAATTTGAAGAATTACTGGATGGGGGGAGGAGTGGCAGGAGACTAAAATCTACAGGAGTCTAACTCTTCCACTGACAATCTTATTTCCGGGAACAACATACCACATCACAGTCATTCATTCAGTATTTTCTTTGTTTAGTTCTAATTTTCCACATCAAATAAAGTGTCTCCCCTTCTACAAGTAGTAAGAGTGCAAATAAAAGAAACATGTTTGGGCTTAGGACATTCCCCTTTTCAAAAAAATCTCAAGTAGGTTAGTTTTTTGGATATGAAATGATTCAGACTCTTTCTGGAATTTAAAAAAATAAATAAAATAAAACCAATACAGACTGAAACCCTAAAGCTACAAAGCTTTGAAAGTTAGCTTCTCCGTGGGGTCAGCGCTGCAGTGGTACAGATGAGAGCTGTGAGATAGCAGGGTGGTTTTGCCTGTTTTTTCTTAAAGACCAAGTGAACAGGGGGAAATGAGCACAGTTGTCTAGGAAAGGCTGGCAAAAAAATGGTTGCCTCTTTGTGCCAGGAAACACTGAATGGCTGTCTGTGAGGGAAATTGTTTTCCCACAACCCCTGGACATATTTCTGTCTCTGTCCTCCCTGCTGTCAGCAACTCTTAATCTGACTTGAGTAAACTGCTGTTATTGGCAAGCAATAGGAGCAGCTGCAAATGCTACACATGGGGCCACTGAGCTGAACTTAACACCTTTGCCCTGGCCAGGCCTTAACTCACCCCCACTCATACACTTCTGCTCACTCCCCATGACTCAGTTCAGGGTGAATATATAAGCTTGCTCACATTGCTAAGCACTATGGGTGAAATTCGTCCCGGTGCAGAGAACCAGCACAAGGGATGCACCACTTATGTCTCATGTAAAAGCCATAATTTGGGGACTTAAGTAGTGCATTAGCCCATGCATTAGCCCATTGCACAGAGATGAATTTCACCCTAACTGCAGAACATTTCTGCACACTGTGTGGCCACCTCTCTGTACAGCTGCTGAGCAAACACTAAGGGTAAGTCTTACGCAGCATTTTGGAGCAAACCTCGTAGGCCAAGTCAAAAGATGGTCTGGCGGGGATCACACTAGTGTGCTAAAAATAGCTGTATAGGCAGAGCTTTGGAGTTTCAGCTTGGGCTGGAGCTCGGGCTTTGAAGCTCACCCCTCCCACTAAACTCCTACCCAAGCCACAGCTTCAAAGTGCTGTCTGCACAGTTATTTTTAGAGTGCTAGTGCAAGCCCTGCTGGCCCATCACTGACCATTTTTTAAATCAAGATTGCATGTTTTTCTATACGATCTGCTCTAGGAAGAACTTCCCCAAAATGATATGTATGGTCTGTGTTATACAGGAGGTCAGACTAGATGATCATAACGATTCCTTCTGGCCTTAAAATCTATAAGTCTGTTGACCAAGGCTGGGGGGCTTGCTCCAAAATGCTGTGTAGACATATGCCCAGCACTAGTGCTTTGTCTCTGCTTATTTCTTTCAACAATGTTCAGCAGATGCTGCAGAATTGAGCACGTAGAGCTGCAGTTAGTATAGATCAGTGTCTAGAAAACTCTGTTCTCAGTGTTCAGAAAAAGGAACTATTGAGCACATGCAAAATCTGGTTTTTACATGCTTACATCTCTGGGGTTTTTAGCTATTTTTGTCCTAGAAACAATGAGAGCATCCATTCCTTAGCAAGGAATAGCCACCCAGAACTGTTATCACATGGCCATCATTTCCCACTGTATTGTGGAGATGGTTGTGTGCGTGTGCGCACGTGTGCACGTAGATGGATATTCAGTGAGTTATGTTCCATTTTTCCTCACTAGTTTGTAGATACTAAAGTTTGTAAATAGCTTATGCATTTCACTAAGGGCTGGTCTACACTGGGGGGGGGAATCGATCTAAGATACGCAACTTCAGCTATGTGAATAGCGTAGATGAAGTCGAAGTATCTTAGATCGATTTACCTCGGGTCCTCACAGCGCGGGATCGACGGCTGCGGCTCCCCCGTCGACTCCGCTACCGTCTCTCGCTCTGGTGGAGTTCCGGAGTCAATGGGGAGCACGTTCGGGGATCAATTTATCGCGTCTAGACGAAATGCGATAAATCGATCCCCGATAGATCGATTACTACCCGCCAATCCAGCGGGTAGTGAAGACATACCCTAACGATGAATTCTGAAAAGCCTAAGCTCATATTCAGTGGGACCAAAATTCCTGTTATAAAACAAATACACAGTATATATTGCTACTACTAAACAACATATTTTAATTTGTAAGTGCACAACCCAAATGTTTCTTGTTGCTGGAACAACTCTAAACATAATTACAATGAAATAAAACTACATGCCTAAAAAAATCCCAGAACCCTGCTCACAAAATCCCCATGTCCAACTCAATAACGTACATGTAGCACACAACATAAAACTGCAGGCCAAAGGGAAAGCAAGTAATGAGGATGCTGCAGATATACTGCACTGTGCGTGTTGCCCTGAAGTCAGGATTACTCTGATTGACTCATGGCAAACCACAGGCAAAGTTTTAGAAAATGAGATGCCATTTACACCAAACAGTTTCAGTGTAGTCTCACTGTTTCTCCTATCTTCTACTTCTCCTCAGAAATAGACACATGTTTGTTCACATTCATTGCTTGCAACAGCACAGTGCAAACTGTCCCTTGACTCAGGCTCTTTCTATAATATTTTTAATGGGAAGGCTTTTCAGATTTGTTAATACCATCATGAAATTAACATCCTGGGACATTAGGTTAAGCCTAATCCCTAGCAGTTTTAAAGCTATTCCCCATCTGCAATGTGGGGGAGGGTGGCTCTGTGGTAGATGGTTATTTTGAAATGACTGTAACATGTTTAACCTCAGCATCATTATCTACAAGAAAACAAGAATAACTAGGCAATAAAGCAGCAATAGTGAAATAAAAAAGGAACCTAAAGCAAGATACTGAACGGGACCTTATCACGTTGACTGCTGTGGGAGTACAGGACCATTCAGAGTCACACATTTATGAAACTGTGAAGGGTTTGGAATCTGTTGAATAGTCACCCGCCCTGAAACACTGCCCAGTGCCTTAGATAAATCTGCCAAAGCCCTTTTTCACCTCTCCCTCAGAACTCTTGAGCACAAGCAGGCAACAGAGCTAGAAGCCCCCAGGATAGGCACTGCAGATTTGTGTAGCACCAGATATCAGTTTTCCCCATAAACACTCAGGAGGCAGAGGGAAGTAAGCAGACAAATGATTTTCTCAGGCAGGAAGAGCAGAAATTGTTCAGAGCATCTCAAATCACATGCAGAAAGCCATCCTCTCTTGTGACCTGGGAAATAACTCTGTCCCTGTGTCCCTCGAGCAAATTGTCTTTTGTAATGGGAAGGGTTAACAGTCTCTATTAGTATTATTACATTCACTGAATGCTGCAGATAGAGACTGCAAGGAGTGAGTCAGTCTGCTTAGCTAAAGTGAATCCTGCTACCACTTCCCTTTGGTCATTAACCACTTCCTCCTTTTATTCTGCTACTATATCTCACCCAAACTTCTTGTGACTTATTTTTTGGGTCTAAGTTGGGTGCCCTGTGTTAATATTTAATACCAGTTGTTTTAAACACATTTGGTAATGCCCCTAGCGTCTGGGATAGACACAATGAGCTAATGGATAAATAACTCTTCTAAGATGGACTGCAGTTTTAAGAGGGGGAGAAAAGACTCAGCTTCTACTCTGTCCTTGAGTCTTAGATCTTTGTTCTTTTTCTATAGAGACTTACAGTTAGCAGGTACTCAGTCAAATACAAGAAACTGAGCAACCACATGGCAAATAGCAATAACACTGAGAAAACTAACATGAATCAAATAAAGTGTAAACCCTAGAAATGGCAGCAAAAACTTAGATACCTTAACAATAAGTACCCTATAAATATCTAGACAGACAGAAATAAATACATAGGTTCATGCTTTGATTGAATTGTTACAATTTATTCTTTATAAGGCCAAAAAATGTAGGAAAGGCTTCCCAGAAGATATAGCAAGGTACAGTGCCTGTCCTTAAGAACTTGCATTCTAAATTATAGATATGACACAATAATGTGGGGTGTCAAACAGTCTGAAGAGTATGGGAAGAGAAAGGACTAGGGTTGTCGATTAATCGCAGTTAACTCATGCGATTACTCAAAAAAATTAATGGCAATTTTAAAAATTTATTATGATTAATCACAGTTTTAATCGCACTGTTAAACAATAGAATACCAATTGAAAT
This sequence comes from Emys orbicularis, assembly GCF_028017835.1. Classification (NCBI taxonomy): domain Eukaryota; kingdom Metazoa; phylum Chordata; order Testudines; family Emydidae; genus Emys; species Emys orbicularis. Next base: position 96,337,952 of record NC_088688.1, on the reverse strand, counting down.
TTATTAAATATTTTGGATGTTTTTCCATCTGTTCAGATATATTGATTTCAATTACAACACAGAATACAAAGTGTACAGTACTCTATATTATTTTATTACAAATATTTGCACTGTAAAAATGATAAACAAAAGAAATAGTTTTGAATTCACCTCATACAAGTACTGTAGTGCAATCTCTTTATCATGAAAGCACAACTTACAAATGTAGATTTTTTTTTGTTACATAACTGCACTCAAAAACAAAACAATGTAAAACTTTAGAGCCTACAAGTCCACTGAGTCCTACTTCTTGTTCAGCCAATCACTAAAATATCAACAAACTTGTTTGTCTATATTTACGGGAGATACTGCTGCCCACTTCTTGTTTACAATGTTACCTGAAAGTGAGAACAGACATTCACATTGCACTTTTGTAGCTATCATTGCAAGGTATTTATGTGCCAAATATGCTAAACATTCGTATGCCCGTTCATGCTTTGGCCACCATTCCAGAGGACATGTTTCCATGCTGATGACGCTGGTTTAAAAAAAATAATGCATTAATTAAATTTGTGACTGAACTCCTTGGGGGAGAATTGTATGTCTCCTGCTCTGTGTTTAACCCACATTCTGCCATATATTTCATGTTATAGCAGTCTCGGATGATGACCCAGCATGTTGTTCATTTTAAGAACACTTTTTCACTGCAGATTTGACAAAACACAAAGAAGGTACCAATGTGAGATTTCTAAAAAAAGCGACAGCACTCAAGCCAAGATTTAAGAAGTGCCTTCCAAAGTCTGATCGGGAGGGGTAAGGAGCATGCTTTCAGAAGTCTTAAAAGAGCAACACTCTGATGCAGCAACTACAGAACCCAAACCACCAAAAAAGAAAATCAACCGTCTGCTGTTGGCATCTGACTCACATGATGAAAATGGATATGCATTAGTCTGCACTGCTTTGGATCGTTATCGAGCAGAACCCATCATCAGCATGGATGCATGTCCTCTGGAATAGTGGTTGAAGCATGAAGGGACATATGAATATTTAGCGCATCTGGCGTGTAAATATCTTGCAACGCCGGCTACAACAGTGCCATGTGAATGCCTGTTCTCTCTTTCAGGTGACATTGTAAACAATAAGCGGGCAGCATTATCTCCTGCAAATGTAAACAAACTTGTTTGTCTGAGCGATTGGTTGAGCAAGAAATAGGACTGAGTGGACTTGTAGGCTCTAAAGTTTTACATTTTTATTTTTGAATGCAGTTATCTTTTATACATAATTCTACATTTGTAAGTTCAACTTTCATGATAAGAGATTGCACTACAGTACTAGTATTAGTGAATTGAAAAATAATATTTCTTTTATTTTTACAGTGCAAATATTTATAATAAAAATAAATATAAAGTGAGCACTATATATTTCATATTCTATGTTATAATTGAAATCAATATATTTGAAAATGTGGAAAACATCCAAAAATATTTATATAAATAGTATTCTATTATTGTTTAACAGTGCGATTCATTGCGATGAATTTTTTTACTTGCTTGACAGCCCTAGAAAGGACAAAGGTGTTACAGCAATATAATAATCTGGTTATTCAGGGAGATAGAATGTAAGAACATGAATGTTATGAATTAATATTATAGATTAAGGAAAGCCATCAAGAGGTTATTTAATATAGGAGTGCCCCAGCAAACATCAGATGTAATATCAAGAGTTTAGGGGATTCATCCTTAGTTTACCTGCATCTTCCCAAAAGTACCTTCAAAATTTTCAGCACCAGGAAGAATGGCACAGAACTGTAATGTCATTATCCTCAGAAATACCACCTCCCATTGCAGAAGGTAAAATTCATTTTTTGACTTGGCTTTCTCCTCAATATAGTCTACGTACACACACAAATAAACAAACAAGAGATTGTAATGTTTATTTTTAAATATTTAGGAATTGCTTAGCTATTATGGTGGTGGGCCATATCGCATTTCCAGCAAGGCACTTTAAGCACATAAATAATCCCACTGAAGTCAACTAATTACGTATACGATTAAATGCCTTGCTGAATCAGGACACATGAAGGAAGGAAGGACAGTGTTATTAAAGTACAAATGCTGGATTGGGAGAAAACACCTCTGCCATGACATCCTGTGTGACTTTAGACAAGTCACTTGACCTCTCTGTGTCTTAGTTTCCTCCTTTGTAAAATGGGGATAATAGCAATACTTGCAAGGGTGTTTCGAGGCTGCATTAATTCATGTTTAAAATGCTTTGAAATCTTCAGAAGGAAAGTGTTCTAGAAACATTAACTGAAAGCATCAGGGCAGCACCAGCGCACGTAAGTAAGACAATAGGTATCAAAATACTTGACTTTCAGGTGTCACTATATGGAGAAGTATCAAAATCTGTGCCTGTCACAACAAATTTAAGAGTGGGAACTTCCTCGCAACATGGAAACTCTCATAAAATTCCAGCTACCCTGAGTCTCCTATTCAGAGAGGAGTGAAAACAAAAGAGCAGTTCTACAGTCAGTATTACAAATACAGGAGGACACTTTTCTTTTTTTTTTTTTTTTGGCCTTATTTCTTTAAGGAAAACAATGCCATTCTTCAGAGGTTATAAAATCATTTAAGATTCAGTGAGTAATATTTATTGTAATCATTCTCTCTCTCTAAGGTTGAGCATGAATTTCAGACTAGCTCTACATGTAGACAACATCCATTGTTGTTGTTTAGTCACCATTGGTATTGTATTTATTAATGTCTTATGTATTTATTTCTAAAATACCTAGCGGCAGATCCTCCACTGGTGTAAATTGTAATAGCGCCAATGAAATCAAGTCATTGAAGTCAGTGGAGCTAAGGCAATTTACACTATGTGGTAGATCCTCAGCTAAAGTGTGTTCAGCATTCTGGAAAATAACCCTGGAAGAAGATACAATCCCTATAGCAAGGAGCTTACAGTCTAAAGCCTCATTCCTGCAATGGACTCCAAAGTGCAGGCCTCTGCATCCATATGGAGATCACTGCAGGATTGTGGCCTAAGTAGGATACAACAATCAACATGAACAACAGCCAACTTCGTTATTTCTAATTCAGTAACCTTCAACACCTGCTTTCCTCCTTCCTGCGTTTCGCTTCCAGTATCAACTCTCTGATCATTTTCTTATAACAACTTCTATTCTAACCTTCTCTGCTTTGCACATAGCTACATAATAGAAAGTGACTGTTGGGAGAAGAGAAATCAATATAGCAAAAAGCAGAAATGTCTCCCACATCTTATTCTTGTCCCAGAACCAACATGTGAACGGAGCTCAGTAGTCACATTGGTATTGACAGTTCTGCTGAAGTGTGTGGCTCCTTCAGCTTATGAGGGAACAATTGATATGATCTGAACTGGAGCTTCCCATCCAAAAGAGATTGTTTACAAACAAAGCAGTTCGAATCCTGCAGCTACATGGGCCCAACAGGGATGGGTCATCTGACCCGATCCTCATGTTAAGATGAAGATATCAGAGAATCAATTAATGTGACTCCTTTTGACACTTTCACAAATAGCAATCCACCCTGTGGGATCCAATTAAGGTGTAGTTCGTAGTTCACAAGGAAATAACTACCTTTCTTGTTACAGGCAATGTTGGGCCGAGGGAATGGAGAATCATCAAGAAAGAAGGAGGAAGAAGAAGTTCACAGCAGACACAGACTGATCCCTCTCGGAAGAAAGATATACGAGTTCTACAATGCACCCATAGTTAAGTTTTGGTTCTACACGGTAAGCTATCTTCCTCATAATACAGGCACTTGTAAATAAGTCGGTGTCACTCCGTTGTCCATGTATCTGTCTGTACTGGCACAAATTTTCAGAGGACCTCCATTAATACATTCACAAATGCCATTTGGGGAAGCAGACTGGTATTTGCAAATTCAACCACAGTACAGTATTTGCATATACACCTCTACCCCGATATACAGCGACCTGATATAATCCGGGTTCGCATATAACCCCAGGGCTCCAGCAGCAGGGCTCGGGCAGAGCTTTAAAGGGCCCGAGGCTCCGGCTGCTGCGGGGAGCCCTGGGCCCTTTAAATCACCGCTGGGGCCCTGCCGCTGTTACCCCCGGGGCTGTGGCAGCAGGGCTCAGCCAGCGATTTAAAGGGCCCGGGCTCCGGCTGCTGTGGGGAGCCCAGAGCTCTTTAAATCACCGCTGGAGCCCTGCTGCTGCTACCCCAGGGCTCCAGCAGCGGGGCTCCGGCGGCGCTTTAAAGGGCTCGGAGCTCTGGCTGCTGTGGGGAGCCCAGGGCTCTTTAAATCACCGTTGGAGCCCTGCTGCCACTACCCTGATATAACGGGGTTTCACCTATAACACAGAAGGGATTTTTGGTTCCCGAGGACCGTGTTATATCGGGGTAGAGGTGTACAAATGATGATTTACATGGACAAACGGGTGAGCCTGTAAATGTTGTAGACCTATTTTTGGAAACAGCTGTCTCTAAGTACTACAATAATACAGCCAAATTCTGAAGTCCACCATCAGGCAGTACTCCCATTGAATTTGTTGTTGGACTCAGTGGGAGCTTTGCCTGAGTAAGGACTCCATAACTGGGTCATAATTAATTAAAGTAGGTATCAGCTACTACAGCAGTGTACTTCCTTAGATCATTTTTGTTTCGTTTGGCTAATTTTCATGATCTACCTTCTGCTGAACCCAACCCCAATTTCAGCAAATCACAAAAAAGAACTCCCTGTTTTGGGAGATGACTTGGGGGAAAAAATCATGCTTTCCTGCTGAGACCTTAATGATACATATATAAATAACACAAACAGCTCCCTGTCAGCAGAGATCAAACCATGGTGGGGAGCGTATGCTAGTAACTTACTCCAAGATGGCAAGTGTCATCCAACAAAATACTACTGAACTGTAGCTAATAAATGTTAATCAAGCTGATGAATCTAAAAACTGCTTATCAGCAGTCCAGTATCATTATGAGTATCAATGTGCATTATTCCTACCAAGACAATTCTTTCCACTGTAAGCAAAATGAGTGGCCTGGCTTGCACTACTATTTCAATCCTGAAATGGAAGAGGGAGGTCAATACTACATTTTCATTTAGACCTGTTTCTACTATTTTAAGTCCTGAGGGAGGTCAGGGTCACTTATTAATGGATCTTGGCTAGATTCATCTTCCAGAGCAAAGTAAGGCTGTGAGGCCTGGCTGATTGGACTTGAATGAGAAATGCTGCAAAATGAAAGAAAGGCAACTTCCAAGTGAGGGTTAGAATAGCTCTGAAATCAGTCTGGCTCATTTTTTTAAAAGAAGTATAGGCTAAAAACTATTCAAAAGAAATCCCCAAAATCTTTGTATTCAACAAGGGTTCAACAAGCAGGGAAAGTGTCCGTGTCAACTACAATTGTCAATATGAATGGCACAGAAAACCATTCCATTATTCTGTGCCCACCTCTAATACCGTCATTCTTAATGTATGTTGGAGTGGGCTAAACTCAGCGTGTTGTGACTGTTACTATTGAAATGGACATTGTATTTTTACAACACTAATATCCACTCATTCATTAAAGGGGCCCAATTCAACTTGGATTGGTGGGATTAGTTGCCAAGAACAGGCAAGATCTATCTAATGGTACATTTTAACTGAAAAAAGATATCAAGAGGTGGGATCACCTGGCTTTCAAAGACACTGTCCCTATGTTGTTTTGCATGGGGAATAGACCCATCATACTTTGAAGCTGTTCTTTCAATTAGATATAGGGTGACCAGACAGCAAATGTGAAAAATCGGGATGGGGTGGGGGGTAACAGGAGCCTATATAAGAAAAAGACCCAAAAATCAGGACTGTCCCTATAAAATTGGGACATCTGGTCACCCTAATTAGGTAGCAACATTTTCAGTCCAGCCAGTCCCACTCAGATTAGACATCTGTTGATTCAAAAGGACTAGACCCCAGAATAGGTCAACCTGGCTCTCCCTTTCCTTTAAACATGTTGCAAAGATCAGGTTAGCTCTAGAGAAACAATCCAATCACCAAATACAGATCTGAAAGAAGGGATGAGTCCATTTCCTCCTCCTGTTGTAAGTAGAAGAGGTAGATGTTAGCTGTGCTCATAATTATGGTCAATTTAAAGAATTTGCCTAGGTGGTTTCCAAGCCAGTGACTGAAAATAAAGCCAGCACTCAGTACTGCAAGCCTTATGCTTTTACACACTTCAACAAATTGTTTGTGTGAACTAATTGAACAGAGCAGCACTATGGACCCAATTCTGTTAGGTGCTGATCACTGTCTACCACCACTGAAGTCACTACTATGTTCCTTCCAAAATACACAGCCCCATTATGTTGCTTCCTTTTGACCTTGTTACAGCATAGGCAATAGACTTAGAGACAATAAAAAGAAAGATAAACCTACTTCTTGAAGTACAAACACTTGTAATAAGATGTCAGCGTTAACAGAACACACGCCTAAATCTCTACGCCTGGCACTGAAGATGTTCTCTGAAGAGTTTGACCTAAAATATTCTGTGTCATAGAGCTGTTGCTCGAACAGTGAGGTACTCACAGGGAAAAGAGAAGGGAACTGAGCACTGCAAAGTCTGACCAGAGTCAAATATCCCTGCCACAGAATTATTCCACAGTGACTCCATGTCACTCACCAAAGTTCCCTCACCAAAGGCTATTAAGCAAAGTAAGCATTAATGAGATGAGAGGAAAGGTCTTCTCATGGATCAGTAATTGGTTCAAAGATAGGAAACAAAGGGTAGGAATAAATGGTCAGTTTTCACATTGGAGAGCAGTATATAGCAGGTCCCCCAAGCATCTCTACTGGGACCAGTGCTATTCAACATATTCATAAATGATTAGGAAAAAGCAGTAAACAGTGAGGTGACAAGGTTTGCAGATGATACAAAATTACTCAAGATGGTTAAATCCAAAGCAGACTGAACAGTTACGAAACTGGGCATCTGGGCAACAAAATGAGAGATAAAATTCAATGTTGATAAATGCAAAATGATTGACATTGGACAACCTAATCCCACTGATGCATACAAAATGATAGGGTCTAAATTAGCTGTTACCATTCAAGAGATTGTGGAGTCATAGTTCTCTGAAAACATCTGCTTAATGTGCAGCAGCAGTCAAAAATGCTAACAATATTAGGAACCATTAGGAAAGGGATAGATAATAAGACAGAAAATATCATAATTAAACTGTATAAATCCATGATATGCCCACACCTTGAATACTGCATGTAGTTCTGGTTGTCCCATCTCAAAAAGATGTATGAGAAATTGAAAAAGTACAGAGAAGGGCAACAAAAAGGATTAGTGGTATGGAGCAGCCTCCCTGAGAAAAGATTAAAAAGACTGGGACTGGTCAGTTCAGAAAAGAGATGATGAAGGGGTGATATAAGATAGAGGTCTATAAAATCATGAATGATGTGGAGAAAGGGAATAGGAAAATGTTATTTACCCCCTTCACATAATGCAAGAACCATGGGTCACCCAATGACATTAATAAGCAGCAGGTTTTAAAATAACATAGGAAAGTACTTCTTCCCACAATACATAGTCAACTTGTGGAAAGTGTGGCCATGGGGTGTTGGGAAGGCCAAAAGTATAACTGGTTAAAAAAATAACTGGGTAAGTTCATGGAGGATAGGTCTACCAATGGCTGTTAGCCAAGATGGTCAGGGCACTACCCCATCCTCTGGATGTCCTTATACCTCTGACTGCCAGAAGCTGGGACTGATCTACCAGGGATCGATCAGTCGATAATTGCCCTATTCTGTTCATTCCAGCCACTGTCGGAAGACAGGATACTGGGTTAGATGGACTATAGGCTTAACCCAGTATAGCCATTCTTATGTTCATAGTTTCTCCTAGTTGGCTGATCAGAGGTGCTTCATTTATTTTATTTGTTTTTTATAAACGGCCTATGTCCCAACATACTAAAAAAAAAAAAAACCCACCATCTTTTTCGACCCCCTATAGATGATAGGGCAGATAGCAGAAATATGAAGGGAGAGGACCAGAGCAGTTGTGCTGCGAAGGTTGGAAAGAGGTGAGGATAGGTGGGTGAGCAACAGAAGCAGTCAGGCCAGAGCAGTAAGGATATAGATGGTCAAGGTAGTAGAAATAGTATGTATGATGACCAGGCTAGATGCAGTATTACTCTGAGTCAGGACAGGTAGTAGTAGTCACAGTTCAGGGTAACTTCACCTGTATTCCCCCCTTTTGTCCACCAAGAGCACCCACTCTAGGCTCCCGACTCCTCAGCTGTCACCTCTTTTGGGTACAGACCCTCATCTCTCCCCCTCCTCAAGGGTTTTTCCAGGTTGCACAGTTCCTTCCCTACACTATGATATCCCCAGCAAGCCAGAATGCCTAAGAAACCAGTGTTTGTGCTTTGCTTTCTCCCCAGAGGCTATGCCCAGTGTATTGCCCACAGTCATAAGTTACCATACAGCTCTTTATAAGCAAGCACATTTATTCCTAAGGTGAAAGCATTACAGAGAAGATATTAAAAAATTAAAATAATCTATGCACATGCTAAAAAGCTTACCAGAGGTTGCACCAACTCCAACCTTAGGCTCTGGTGGGTGTCACTCCTTCAAAACACACAACTGGGTTTTCCCCATGATTATAAGCTCTTAACTGTCTCAGATTCAGAACCAGAACACCAGCTGGGTAGATCAGCCTCTTTCTTTAAACAGTTCAAGTCTTTGATCTCTAAATTCTGGAAACAAGTAACCAGCAGACAGTCACCCTCTCCTGGAGGATGTAGCTTCAAAAGGCTGGGTTTTTGCGTAACTGGAGGTGAGGAATTTGCATTAACCTCTCCCTAGGCATTTTCCAGGAAATCTACTTTGCATTTATTGCCCCAAAAAGTCTATTTTTGGCACAATTTCATTATATTCCTTTAAACTCCCCACTTCACATCACATCTTCCCCCTAGAGAGGTTACATACAATTCCGGCCCATAGTATTACTGTAGTGAGTCGGTGTGGCTCCCCTCCTGCCCAGCAGAGGGAGAGCCCTTACAGACACCCAAGTGGGCGGAGTCACCGACGCCTGTTCCCGCCCCCCGGAAGTCAAGGGGCGGGACGGGAAGTATAAAAGCTGGCCGCCAGAGCTCAGTGAGAGCCCAGCCACCGCAGGGAGCAGACGTGCGTCCGGGAGCTCCCGGCCGGGAGACCTCCAAGGCCCGAGGCCGTTGCCGTAGCTGGCTGGAGCTGCCCCGAGCCCATTACGAGGAGGAGCCGCCGAAGCCCGTCCGCTCCGGTCGTTGGGAGGAGCCGCTGGAACTCCCCCACACCAACCCCGAAGGCGAGACGGCACCAGAGCCCCTCCGCCCCTGCTGTTACCCGGAGGAGCCGCCCGAGTGCAATTGGCCGGATTTCCCTGAGGAGCTGCCGGACCTGCCACCAAGCCCCGGCCGAGAGGAGCCCATGCTGGTGGACTGGACTGGGCCCGGTGCCATGGATGAGGTAGGCCCTGAGGGGGAACTTGGTGGCAGGTCCGGCAGCTCCTCAGGGAAATCCGGCCAATTGCACTCGGGCGGCTCCTCCGGGTAACAGCAGGGGCGGAGGGGCTCTGGTGCCGTCTCGCCTTCGGGGTTGGTGTGGGGGAGTTCCAGCGGCTCCTCCCAACAACGGGAGCGGACGGGCTCTGGCGGCTCCTCCTCGTAATGGGCTCGGGGCAGCTCCGGCCAGCTAGGGCAATGGCCTCGGGCCTCGGCGGTCTCCCGGCCGGGAGCTCCCGGCCGCACGTCTGCTCCCTGCGGTGGCTGGGCTCTCACTGAGCTCTGGCGGCCAGCTTTTATACTTCCCGTCCCACCCCCTGACTTCCGGGGGGCGGGAACAGGCGTCGGTGACTCCGCCCACTTGGGTGTCTGTAAGGGCTCTCCCTCTGCTGGGCAGGAGGGGAGCCACACCGACTCACTACAATTACATAAGACAATAAGGTTTTCCAAGAATGTTGCAGGAAATTGTTATATCTATCACAGCATCACCTTGGATACAGGGGATCCAAATTAAAAGGGTTGTGCATTAAGGGCAGAGAAGGTCAGGGTGGGTCTGAGGTAGAGGAACTAGGTCAGAATGATTGTATGTGTGGACAAGAAATGTCAGGTGAGTAAAAAGCAATAGGTAGGAGCGAAATGGACTGGATTGGAAATGTTCACACAGGTGACTTAGGAAGTCTAGGTTTGATAGTGGCCTCATGGAGAACCATAGAACCAAGACTGATCCCATCAGGCGTAGAGAAGATCCACGTGAGTTGTGTTAACAATGATGGGAGTGGTTATACTTGTGAAGCAGCAGTAGCAATGGAGAGGAGACCTCCAAGTATTTATTTTAGAGCTTCTACTTGGTATGCAGATTCAATTTCCATAGCTGCTGCTGATGTTCTCCTCTCTGTTTACAGATAGAAGATCTTTGCAAACTGAAATTAGGGTTCTAAACCACCTCAGAGGATCTGACTATGCTGTATAAACATTAGTTAGTGGTTACTGATGTCAAGAGAAATTTTTGTTTCCTTACAGTTGGCATACATCGGGTACCTGATGCTGTTCAACTACATTGTGCTAGTGAAGATGGATCGTTGGCCTTCTACACAGGAATGGATAGTTATCTCCTATATTTTCACACTGGGAATAGAGAAGATGAGAGAGGTAACACTATCCTGGATGAGCCAGAAACAGAAAAGAAACACAAATACTTTTCACATTTTTTTTATTTGTTTGAATTATGTTTCTCTGAGTATCTTGTTAGGTGGATTTACCACAAAGTTTCCTTTTTTCCAGAAAAGCAGAAGGGATGTTGAAATTTCTATTGCTACATTTCTCCATTTTACTGTTTTTAAAAGAAACTGTCTGTTCCACACTCCTACAACCCCCTCGGAACTTCTAAGTTCAGATTTCTACACAAAGTCTAATGAAATTGTCAGAGGCTGAGTTTCCTTCTAACATAGTCCCACTTTCCATGAGATTTCTTAGGGCTCTTCACAATGTTCCTCATAGGCATGGCTACTGAAGTAGAATTTTGGGGCTTGTTGTTTACTTTTAGGTGTGTGTGGAGGGGGTTAGAGAGAGGATTCCAACCAGAGCCCCACATCTAAATACCCCCAAACTGTCCGAAAGCTTGGCTCTGCATTCAATATTTGCAGCTGTCCTATGTCTCCATAATGTGCTGAACCAAGACTCCATAATGTGCTGAACCAAGCTCCAAACATCCTGAGCTCTGGGACCATTCATCCTAAAACATCCATGAATCCGACGAAGTGGGTATTCACCCACGAAAGCTCATGCTCCAATACATCTGTTAGTCTATAAGGTGCCACAGGACTCTTTGCTGCTTTTACAGATTCAGACTTACACGGCTACCGCTCTGATACTTGATCCTAAAACAGTTACTTAAAAGCACAACACAGGTTCAAAAAAAATTGGGCTTTAGTTTTAAATCAAATGAATAGAGAGTTACAACATGGTGGAATAGGACAGTGATTTTGTGGGCACGCACCCCATCAATTAGCCACAAGGGGGCTCTGCACCACTGATAAAAAGTTGCAGAGAATTCAGTGGATGAAAACAAATGCTGTTAAATATTTTCTGTGAATATTTGTTCCATTTTTATAATCATTCACTTCAACTGTGTGTGCACTTTCCACAAACATTTTAGGAAGACTGTTTATGGAAAAAGAGTTCTAAGTGGAGGTTGGAGATTATTCACAGAAAACTAGACTACAGTTTGTCTAAGAATTGTGCTCACCAGGTCAGGGAGCAAAAACAGACCATATGACTGTGCTCAAACATACTCAAATTCCAAATGTAGAATACTCAAAACAAACTACTTGCAAACAAGCTAAAGGCAAGAAATTATTCATGGAAATTGTTTGGTGAATAGTTTCAAATGACAAACAAATTCAGGGAAATTGTAAACTCCTCACAGATGATTTTGCAAACAGAAAAGAAGCTAAATTCACAGAATAAGTTATTTTATGCATTATTTTTCCAACTGTGTATTCTCCCAAAGCTATGTTCAAATAGTAACATCAGTGTTTTGGATGAAATGCACAACCAAGGCCCTTGTGGTCATTAAAGACCCCTGGCTCTTTTATGTGTAGTTTGGGAACACTTTTCTGTAGTTTCTTTAAATGAGATTTTTTTTTGATTAAACACCTTTCTACCTCTCTTCCTTTACCCTTTAGTTCAAAATTGAATCATTCAGTTTGGGAAATGGAAAGTGAACAGTGAATTTTTTGTCACTTATAGGGGATTTTAGAAAGATGTATTTGGTTTTGTTTTACAAATGAATAACTCTTGATTATTTTTTTTAAAAATAGCACATTGTGAATATATCACAGATGGAGTTTGATTGGCTAGACCACAAGGTATCTAAAGATGGGTCAGAAGCATGTACGGTATTCATGAAGGATGTCATAGCAGGGACTTCATCAGATTTGCTTTTGGCCTTTATAAAATATGAATGTTTGCCATGTGTTTTCTATGGGGCTTAAAGTGAAGATAACATATATCCCCTTCTATCCTTCTTTCATGCCCTTCAGATATTGATGTCAGAACCTGGGAAGCTGTTACAGAAGGTAAAAGTGTGGCTCCAAGAGTACTGGAATGTTACAGACCTCATAGCCATTCTCCTGTTCTCTGTCGGAATGATACTTCGTCTGCAGGATCAGCCATTCAGGAGTGATGGGCGAGTCATATACTGTGTTAACATAATTTACTGGTATATACGTTTGTTAGACATCTTCGGCGTGAACAAGTATTTGGGACCATATGTTATGATGATTGGGAAAATGGTAAGATAAGTTTCCTCATTCTTTCCATATTTTCTTAGCATTTGTTTGATTTTATTTGTTTGGGTAGGCAGAATTAAATCACTACAAATCACTAGTATTTTCCTATGATCCTAGCAATCAGTGCCTTTATCTTATGTCAGCATCATGGCAAACCCACATCCTCCAGATTGGCCTTATATATAAGAGATCAGCATCTAGCTCTTCTCCAGGCTTCTGCAGATTTTTATATGTGAATCTTCTATTTTGCGTGGCAACCTCAGAAACCCCCTTTTAACAGCAAAGTTATCTCACTAGTTTCTGTGCCTCAGTTTACCCAGGTCTAAAGTGAGGGATAATAATTCTCACCTACCTTGAAGACATGCTTTGAGGTCTATTTAATTAACTAATATTTTTGGAAATGCTTTCAGATCCTTAGAAGAAGGATGCTATAATAAGGGTGGTGTGTTCATATATTGTTAATATTTATTATAATAGTGGTCTTGCTATAGCTTGCTGCCCCATATTAGGATCACTTCCTGTCTTCCCCATCTTAGGCCTCACATCTGTGTTACCTTGATTTTCTTCTGTTCCTTCCTGGTGATGTCCCCAGTTGCTTCGGCAGAACTTTGTCAGGGTCATGTCACGTTTTATCTCTGGGGAAGCACCAAAAGGAACCCTCCCTATGAGAGCTGAAAATCCATTCATGTGACCACAGCAGCTAGAGTTGCCAACTTTCTGACCGAACAAAACTGAACACCTTTGCCCTGCCCCACCCCAATCCCTCCCTCCCTTCATCGCTCGCTCTCCCCCACCCTCGCTCATTTTCACCGGGCTGGGGAGGGTCCCTTTTTGACCAGGTGTTCGGTTGAAAACTGGACACCTGGCAACCCTAGCATCTGTAATTGAATCACATTGCATGTACATATTAGGGCATTAATTTTAACATGTTATATCTAATACAACACATATTCAAGTGTACTGAGTTAGAAATGCTGTGAGATCCACAGCTTTGAATTTCCTCCCTTTTGTTGGTTTAAAATTTCAGCTGTAACACTGCATTAATGTTGGATTTTTTGCCTCTAAAGCCAGATTCTCAAAAGACAGAAAGTCAAGTCCACATACTAAAAGGCACCTTCAGTAGGTGTCCATGTAAAATAACTGCATGTAAATGCCCATGCGCACTGTATGAGTATGTACGGGACTAACTAGCCTCTTAAGTGCACATCTGTCTGATTTACATGCTCATGTTTGGTGTAGACCTCTGGCTTCCATTTTCCAAAATTAGGCCCCGTCATGTGTTCCAAATGTTTAGACTGTGTTTAAAAATCAATATTAAAATATCACTGACACATAGCAGAGCTGGGCCAATTGAATATTAAATTTACCAGATAACACAAATATTAATAATGCCTGACTAATATGAGCGCAATACTCAGTAAACCTAATAGCATCCTCATTATGGTTCAGAAGTAGTCTTTTGCCTATTGAATCTGCCATGGAGAACACTTTATACTTTCAGCAGCAGACCCAGTCTGTCAACTGCAGTATAACATCCGTCTCTCCTTGTACCAGTGGGGACGGGGACAATACCTGCTCTCTCCTCTGTGCAGCTAAGAGTTAGACTCACTCCTGGGCCTTGGATTAGGGGAAGCATATAGAACCCTACACTTCAAGGCAATGAGTGCCAGAGAGCCCTAGACTTAGGATCCACCAGTGCAAAATACTGGCTCTCTTCCTGCCACCAAAATAACCAGTTCACCCTCTCTTTAGTGTGTTACCTTCTTAGGGTCCGAACTGATAGCAAAGAATCAAAGGGAAAGACCCATTTTAAGGAAAAAAGAGAGACCACAACAGAAACTGTTGAAAAGTATTTTTTCCTGCAGAAAGGCCTTAGAGAGTCTATGGATTCCTTCAGGGGAGCCAAGGGAACCGTGATTACAGGACAGTGAATAGAGAGACCTCCCAGAACTGCAAAGTCCAAATAGAAAACACTCAAGATAAAAACGGCTGCTGCTGCAGATTACTGAAAGGAGAAAACAGGCTTCCAGACAGAGAGGAGAGAGGAAAAGATCAGACAGAAACCATTGCAATAGCTCCTGTCCCACCTCAGTCTAGTTTGTCCCAGACTGTAATTCCTCCTTCTGATGATCCATACCAGCATTGCAGCTCAAACTGCCTGTCTCACATAAAACTACAAAAGAATGTCAAAACAGCCATGTATTCCTCTGTTTGTCACTGGTACCATACACAGCCACATTTTTTTACCCATCTGCTCAGCAAAGGCAACTTGGAGACCAATTTGCTACTGGATAGATTGTCAGACCCCTACTAGCTGAGGCACTGGCAGTCAGCATTATGATGAATTGACATTAAGGTCACTGAATCCAATTCAGCAGTGACATGAATGGTAGCATATGTTGCACCTTGGGGGTAGCAGGATCTGCAAATGGGTGTAAGTAGCAAAATAATGTAATTTGCACCTCTGAGATATCCCTGCATGTGCACAAGGAGTGTAACCTCCCACTGCTTTGGTATTCTATGGGGCCAAATGCATCCCTGCCATAAATGGGTTCGACACCCATTGCAGGCATTGGGAGTTGTGCCCACATAGCCCTTGGAGCACTGGGGAAGGCATAAGTTAAGTTAGGGGGACTGCTTTATCTTACGCCCTTCTGCTATTTGATTTTTATACTTTATCCCTGTTTTCATGCACTCAGCATTTTTGACATACCCATTTTGCCCATACAGTGAATGCCCAATTGGTACGAGTTGCACAAATTTGCCATCACACCCGTTTTCTGGCCACCTTATACCCAGTGTGTAACTGACAGCCCCGTTTATATCGCTCATATACTTACGTGCAGTTGCTTGCTCCAGGCTGTATTTGGTTCACCGACTACATTTTTGTTTAAATCACGTTTGATTTTCGTTCTCTAGGTTCTATCTAATCTCCTCTTTCATTTCATGTGCTTGGGAAGTACACAAGTAAAGCATGTGAAGGATCTACTTGATTAAACTTATTTCTACCAAACAAGCCTTATCACAGCTACTGTATTCTCCAAAAGGCCCATATTTAGTATCAACTGTACCATCATCCTATTTATATTTATGTGGAATTTTAAATCATAAGCAAGGTTTTAGACTCTTCAGACAAGGGGCAAGTTTCTGACCTTACTCCCTCAAGTATTTCATTAATTTCAATGTGTCAGAGTAAGCCAAATTACTATCTCTTCATCTGTGTCTGTACAGAACCCAGCACAATGAGGCACCGATTGTCACTAGGCCTTTAGGTGCTGCCAGAGGATTAATGATAAGTGTTACCACTAGATTCATTAAAAACAGTGCATAAAATTGTGCAGGCTGAAATTAAATCAGAAATGGGAGGGGGCACTAGAGGTATAAAACAAAGAGGATGGTGCCTTTGAAATGGCTGGATTTGCCATTACCTTCTTATTTCAGTGACTGAATGTGCACATTTTTAAAATCTACTTTTTTGATTTTTATATAATGATATAATTACTTTTCATTTGCAGGTAGGATGAAATGTCTCTGACATGATGTCACAAGATTAAGAGGTGTATCAAACACTTTTCCATACACAGACTAACATCCAAACTGTATTTCTTTTGTCAGCAAGTTAGAAATTGCTGTGGGGCTAAACTTTTATATATTTATAAATCTATTAAATAAATATATTGATACAGGAACAATTCACATTTTGTCAGCTAACTGAGCTTTTTCAAATAGATGATTAAACTGTTGAACAATTAAGTTAAACTAGCCATTGTAATTTGGTACAACAGGCAAACACACCCTAATCCAATCCCCAGTAAAATCAAAAGGAAGACTCCTATCAACTTCTTTGAGTTTTAGATCAGGCAGATTGAGAGGGCTGAGCCTAGAGATGAGATGACATCTTGCTTGTGGACAAGACAAAAACAAATGAACTCTTATTTCTAGCAACAAGAGCCCCAAACATCATGATTGCTGATAAACAATATACCAGAAGGTTAAAAGGTTCTCTTATGGTAACATCAAAGATAATTGTCAATATGTTTGGTTACTTCCCTGACATTTTGGTACATCTGCCTGAAATCAGTGCTTGAGTTGGAGTGGGAAAGAGATGGCATGCTCCAGCTTGGTCTTCACATGTTTTCTCTCTGCAGCAGTAGAGGAGCCTTAATCTGGTCTCTAAAATTGTTTCCCCATATTTTTCATACCATAATATGTTGTTAGTTAATTTATAATATTTATTTTTTCAGTTTACATAGCACCTATGATAGATATTCTAGGCATTCCCAAGGGTTACTCTTCCTTTAATATCCTTTCTTGGGGTTCTCATCCCTATTGCTAGTGCAACATCTGTCCCCAAACTCATGCCTAAGATCCTATCCAGTACCTACTGGGCTTGATGTGTGTGTATTGGGGCACTGAGGATATCCCTTTTTCCTAAGCACTTCCCTGAATGCGCAGACATTATAACCATGTGGTAATGAGTAATTTGCATATGCTAATGAGACACTGCAGAGGGGAGATGTATCCGGGCTGAGCCCCTATGATATTTTCATGTTATCTTTTGAAAATTCACCCTCCCCTGAGTCCTCTGACCTCTGCTGGTCACCTCCAAACATGCGGGTCTCTGGTCCTTCCACTGACCTCCTATCTCACTGGTCACCACTGTGCCTGTCCATTATGTTGCACTAACGAACTGCCATTATGTTATGCCACTCACTATTCCAGTGTGACCAAGAGAGGTTGAATCCTTATGCTAGCTCCAGCCTCAGTTCCTTTCCCCTGGGACATTGCCTGCTGCTAGCTAAATAGATGACTCTGCCCATGGCTGCCCCTCGTTTTTGTCGACGCCACCTGTAGCATAAGAGCAGTGCTTCATCTTGCAAGTGTGGCCCAAACTGGGTTGGGCAGACATCAGTGAATTTGTAGTAGTTGCAGGCAGCCCGTGCAACCAAACAGTAGCTTATAATTTCAAACCTGCAAACACATTCATAACAAGCTTTGAAAATCTCACTGAAAATGAACTCGGCCAAACCAAGCACCCAATTTCCCCACTCATCACCTTTGAAAACTCCAGCCTGTATGTACAAAATTGTATCCTTAAACTTTACATTTTTTTCATTATATCAAGGTTGAAACATACCCAAATAATTTTCTCTAATTTGTTTCCTTTATCTTTGTTTCTCCCTCCTGCGCCCTTTAGATGATAGACATGATGTATTTTGTCATCATTATGTTGGTGGTTCTGATGAGCTTTGGTGTCGCAAGGCAGTCAATTCTTTTCCCCAATGAAGAGCCTTCATGGAAGCTGGCAAAGAACATTTTTTACATGCCCTATTGGATGATCTATGGGGAAGTGTTTGCAGACCAGATAGACCGTAAGCGTGTTTATGATTCTCATACTCCAAAGTCAGGTATCCAATTTTGATCAGGTGATGTCTTACAAGATCATTTGTATGTTCTCAATAAATGGCTCGAGATAGGGGACTCGTTCATTGAAGAAGATATTCACAGAAAAGCTATTATTGGTAGCTGCTAGTATTGGGGTACCAATTTCTGTATTGCTAAATTTTATCTTTTATATATATATATATATATATATATATACACATACATGACTTTTTTAAGTGATTGATTCTTTTTAAATGCTTAAGGGTGTTGGGGTGAAGAAAATCTAGGTATCCATGAAGAGTTCTTTGGTATATTTAGGACATAGCACTCCACTCCTTTTCCATCCATTGGTTTTGATTTTGGAATGAATACACCAGTTTTGCTCAACTTGGTATTGAGAATCCAGTCTGAAAATACTGAGCCAGCTCTTCAGCTGGTAAAAGTCGGCATAGCTGTACTGAATTGAATGGAGTTACACTGACTTACACTAGCTGAGGATTTGCTCCATTGAGTTTTGCTTTTACTGGGACCTGTTCACTGCTACCACCCGTATGTTAAATCATGTGATGCGACCCTTTGTGGACGGTGGATATATTACTAAAATTTTGTTTCATTATTTATTGAGAGGTGAGTTTGTGCTCAGTTCAGTGCAAATAGAATGGAAGCCATCATTTCCAATACATTCTCCTAAGGATTTATTTGGCTGGCAATCTGGAAAATGCCAGTTTTCTATTTAAATTAAACCTCATGGTGCCAACAGGCGTAGTATGGCAAAGGAGATGTGTGATCATGTGAAATGATGCAGTGTGAGGAATGGAAAAAGCTAAGAACCATCTTTTTAACAAACACTGACATGCAAGAGATGCTCAACCCCTTCATTTCTGCTTAAATGTGCATAGGTCTTGGAAGTACTTACAAACGAATATCTCTACTAATGGTAGAGAGAGCCCATTGAATCTATATAAATATAGCAATTCAAATACTAGGTACAGCCTTAAGGAAGAAGTGTGCTTCCATGATGTATCTTGAGCTCATTCAAAAAAGAATTTAGAATGGTGTTTTGACTTTCCCTAGATTATTTAGATCCAGATAATAAACTTATCTGCATCACCATTCATCCCCTTTATTGCCCTTTAGATGTAGACTGTGTGCTCCATGAAAGGTGACTCAGAGAGCCCTATTTGCATTCTTTCTTGTCATGTCCATGGAACCCTATGCCAAATGCAAATAGTCTCCTTTTATGTTACCCCTCCATTATGTTCTCAAAGGCAACATGGCTTTCAAGCAAATAAATATCCTGAAACCCAGAGAATTTCTCCCTGTATTTACCTTTCCACTTGGTTCCATCTTTTTTTTCCTCCAGAAATCCATTTTACTTCCAAGGGTATAATAATTGGGGGCTGATATTATCCCTTTAAACTGTGGCTCACTTTTACAAATGGAATTCTGTCTGTCCCTCTACAAGTGGCCATTTATTGATGTTGTACTAAGAAACTACCATAGTGCAACAAGTGCGGCAGTCTGGCTGGATAAGAGGATTTTTTTTTTTTAAATGAAGTGCTGATTGTAGTTTAGAACCCTGCAATCAGAGAGAGATTATTTTAACATGAGTGGAGTATGGCTGTTGGGTATCTGTAACAGGCTGGCAGACTCTCTGTCCTTGCATAGGGATCCAGGGCTAATCTAGTGAATAATCCTGATGTCCAGTGCTTAAACCTTGCATAAAAGTGCAGGGTAATTACTGCTGAGTCATAAAGGCAGGTGCATTATCTTAACTCCAACCAGGTATAAAAGGAGTTATTTTGTCCCTCTCTCTGAGGAAATTAGGGGTTTTAACAGATGAGGTCCTTCACAGAAACTCTAAGAGCAGCCCCTACTTCTTTCTCTGTGAGTGAGAGAGAGACAGAGAGAGACTAATACTGTGCAAGGTATTAGAGTCTGCCATTCTCTTTCAGTGTTTTTCAGTACATCACAAAATATATGTTATCCCATGGAATAGAATGAAGAATGCACTGATTAACTGACACACAATTGTGTTTTTTTTTTTTATATTGTTATTTTTTCACTGTTTGGAAATTTACTGCCATATATTCTCCACACTGTTCTAAGCTAAATCAGCCACTGTATTCTATTTAGAGTGACTGTACTTTCTCAAATGTGATTCTAAGAGTGTCCTAAAAGCTGTTGTGCCACCTCTAAAATGTAATCAGATTTCACAACCTGTGGTTTTACTTTCCTCTTCATATTATGTTGAAAGGATTGCTCAGATTATTATTATATTTTTTTAATATTTGTATTTTGGCCATGAATTCTGGATTCTGCCACAGTGCTGATCTCTGGCATGTTACACAATGGAGCTGCATGCTAGAGATTACTTGTGTCTATTTGAGAAATGTACAAAAAGTGTATGTTACTCTAAAATGTGTTTTTTTTTCTTTTATCTCTTTCTTTGGATTTGTGAAGCATGTTGTAAAGCTGGCCAGATCCACCTCATCAGCTGGCAGCCTGTCCATCCAGTAGATCTGCTCTTATTTTTAATTTTATCTCAAAATACTGCGCTCTTAAAAAAACTAAGCAGTCATATTTTTCTAATTTATTGCATGGACTGTATGTGTTTATATATATCAATAAATACCTGCATTCATTTCATGTGGGGGGAAAAATCGCTTAGTTGAAATGTTTATAGATGCTCAACAATGCACTGTGGACATTGAATCTCACTAGCAACTCAAAAGTGGGGACAGTTATACTCTCACTTCCAGGAGTTAATATATAACCCAGTGGTATGCACTATTACATATGCAGTATATAAATACTATACTCATATAGATTATTGGCTAGCAATCAATCATAAATAAGGCCCTACTAAATTCACGGTCCCTTTTGGTCAATTTCATGGTAATAGGATTTTAAAAATCATAAATTTCATAATTTCAGCTATTTAAATCTGAAATTTCATGGTATTGTAATTTTAGGAATCCTGGCCCAAAAAGGAGTTGGGGGAGTTGCATAGTGCTATTCTTACTTCTGCGCTGCTGCTGGCGGGCACCGCCTTCAGAGCTGGGTGCCTGGCCAACAGCTGCTGCTCTCGGGCTACCCAGCTCTGAAAGCAGTGTAGCAGTAAGGGTGGCAATACGGCGACCCCCCCCCCACACACACACACAATATCCTTGTGACCCCTCCCACAACTCCCTTTTGGGTCAGGAAGCCCCAGTTTGAGAAACACTGGTCTCCCCCATGAAATCTCTATAGTCTAGGGTAAAAGCAAACAAAAGACCAGATTTCACGGTCTGTGACACATTTTTCGTGGCCGTGAATTTGATAGGGCCCTAATCATAAAGGAAAAGAAATAGAGCAAAACTTCTAAGATTGTTTAAAACATGTTCAAATTTTAAAACAAGTTAAACAAAAAGATAAAGTTAGTCCTAAAATTGAAACTAGAAAGCAGTTTCTCTCAGATAGACACAATCTTGTTTATTGCAGAAGGACGGGCTGGATGAGACAGGGAATTAGTAATAGAATTTCACTTTTAGGTTGCCATTTCTAATCCAGCTCAGACTGGCATTGATTGATAGTGACTCCCAATCAATTGCTGATTAGTTGTTTCAGTGCTTTTCTAGTGGACAAGTGTCCTCATCATAAAATCTACCACGGCAATTTGCACTAATTGGTATCCTTGTTGGAAATCTGAGCAGAGAACCCAAAGATTGAATTGCCACAAAGAATGAATAGTCTTCTGACCCCTAGAACCCATCCCTCCAGAAAAAAACAGGTGGTGGGGGTGGGAGGGAGCAGAGACAGCATCAAAGGAAAACTTGTGATGCTGTTGTCTACAGTGCGCC
Source organism: Emys orbicularis (assembly GCF_028017835.1). Lineage (NCBI taxonomy): Eukaryota > Metazoa > Chordata > Testudines > Emydidae > Emys > Emys orbicularis. The sequence goes on along the minus strand of NC_088688.1, from coordinate 96,315,923 downwards.
TGTTCTATAAACAAAGGGTGAGTTTGGTAGATAATCTTATGTGTGGTCAGATAGTAACTGTAAAATGACAACTTGATGGACAGCAGTCACCATTAAAATCCAAACACATAACATTCTTAGAATATGAACTTAGAATATGGAATAACTGTGATTGCTGTTGACAGATATTGACTTTTTAATGGCAACTCCTGTATGTTGGCTCATTGTCTTCTATGTAAAATTTGCTTAGTGTATAGATCAAAACAAGATTTTCTTTCCAACTGACAGCATTTCAAAAGCAATCTGAGAACTAAAAATCAATCTGGATTCTTTCTGCTCCCTACATCCCCTTATGGAAAAATCCCATAGAATTGTAATAGACAGTGATGGAACCTGATTCTCCTCTCACACCTAACAAGTCTTTATAGGTTTTTGAATCACCATATAGAATGTAACAAAAAATTCTATCCTTTATATAGAATTCTCTAGAGGAGAAGGAGAATTCTGATCTCAAATCCCCAACCAGGGGTTAAAGGAAGTCTAGTGTTGGGCAGTGGTTGGTGGTCCACCAGGTCTATGGCAACAAGGTGGGAAGAGAGTAAGCAAGAACTTAGTCTAACTGGGGAAAGGCATTCTCACTGCTCAGGAATGCCAACTGCTACACTATAGTTCTTATTGGAGCAAGATGACTAGAAGAATATAAAATTCTATAGGATGGTTAAAATGAACTATAGAAAGGGTATATTTTTCTGTTAAATTCTATGGACCCAGTTCACATTTACACTTTACACCATTCTGGTTGCCTAACAGGGCCTTAAAGTGAGTATAAATTGCAGCTACATCCACTTGAAAGCCACTTAACACTGCCAGAGCAGAATAAAGGTGCCCAATATGAATGAGAATTCAAGGCCTATAGATTTTATAATAATTTGCATTGAGCCTTATTATATTTCTGTAGAATCTTTTAAGTTTCAGCCTTTTTACATTCGTATGGAACTTTCTCATAAGGTCCATCACCCTTATTCTAGAATTAGAACTAACAGCAATTTTGTACAAGATGGAAAGAAATGTACCTTTGCTCTTCTGTGACTATACTGTACATTAACTCTGCATCACTGACAGATTTTGTTAATATGCTAGATAGACATACTGGGTGAGATTCCTACAAGGCCTATATACCCTTGTGTGGTTTTTTTTCTTCCCTTGTTGCAAATATGTTTATTGTTTTTAATATACGGAGAAGGAAGGAACTAGAATTAGAGGCAGCAAGTGCAGAATAAATAGACTTTTAATATAAAATGTGACTAAAGCACCAACATTGCAAGGCACAACAGATATTTGGAGGAAATGTTTTAGCGGAACCTAGGACAAAAAGTAAAGTACAAGAACATGGTTTACTTGGTCCTGCCATATCTCAGGGTGCTGGACAATGTCCCTTCCAGCTCTACATTTCTATGATTCTGTATCAGAACAATACTATCTATTAATGCTAAAACAATCATTTAAAATAATGAGGTATTGTTGCAGTTCCCTGACAGGTTTTTTCCCTAGTGGCTAAAGCAAGGATGTGATGATCAGGACTCTCGGATTTTAGTGCTTTCTCTGTCTCTGAATCACTGTGCAGCCTTAGGCAAATCACTTATCCTCTCTATGCTTCGGTTTCTCCATTTGGTAAATGAGGATAATAAATACCTAGCTCACAAAGTTGTTTAGTGTTTAATTAATTAATGGTTATAAAGTGCTTTAAGATCCTTGATGGAAGGCTCTGTGGAAGTGGAAGTATTATTAAGATGGAAAAAGCACCTAGTTATCCATAAGGATGAGGATATAAGTACATTTCAGATTTCTGGAGCTTCCACAAAAAATTATTATTCATTACTTAATATTCATATTTTTGTCTTCATCTTGAGAAACATGACTATATGTACCCATTAAGCAGTTCCTTCTAACAACATATAACATACCTTGAATTGTAGAGACCTTATCCATTTTTAAATGAAAAGCTTTTACACATAAATTGTTTTTGCTACTAAGTAGTACCCTTCCCTCTCTCTTTTGGGACAGCAGATGGGGGAGGAGATTTGCAACTGTCCTTTCACAAGCCCTCAGCCGAATGCACATTAAAAATTAGCAATGCCCATGTCATGTCTGGTGTAATTATATTAGAGAAATAGACCTTGGAGTAAACATAGCCCTAGGCCTAAATTCTGCAGATGCTTTAGACCTGAAACACTCAGAGATGTGGGTTACAGCTGTTTGCTCTCATGTGATGAGCTGGCCAGGAAAGAGGAAGGGCTGGGGAGCGAGGAGGAAAGGCTTGTACAGGAAGCTGCAAAAGTGAACATGGAAAGGGAAAATAAGCATAGGAGGGGATTATGAAAGAAGAAACAAAGGATGCAAAAAATAACTGTTTCTACAGATGTCAGTTTCCAGTGTCCTAAAATTTAGTGAAGTTGCACATGTGTAACTGAAATTGGAGCTGGGCCCTGAAGAGACAAATTGTTAAAAGCATAGCTCTGACATCTATGCTCAATGTCCTACCTTCATTTAATTGGTACCAAGGTATCCAACTAGTCATGTGTATGTGCAGTCACCTAGTGTACGCATGCAATTGTAGTAAAAGGTCTTGAATCAGCAAAACACTTAACATGCTTAAGTACTATGCTGAATCAGGGCCACAGCGTGCACAAATGTAAGCACACAATCTGAAGCAAACATTGTAACTCTGTTTTGAAAATACAGCGTGGAATACTTGTGGCACCTGAGAGACTAACAAATTTATTTAGGCATAAGATTTCGTGGGCTAAAACCCTCATTGTTTTTGCTGATACAGACTAACACGGCTACCACTCTGAACCCTGTTTTGAAAATGTTTGTCATTGTGATCTAATTCTGCCTTAAATGATACAAAATAAATGCATTTATCAAAATCTATTTTTAAATGGCCAAATAGAACTCTGATGTTTTCTTATGCCAGCATGAGCATGTATATTTATTGTCTAAAGAGAATTCTAATTGTGTTAATTTTATTTTAATATAATCTCTTTTAAACACAGTCATGCAGTGTAGAGCACCTAGTCACAGATTACTCTGTGTTTCACAGCATGAGAGACTTCTGTGGTACTGGAATCATTTCACCTGTGCCTCCATGCTTTTCACTATCCCTAGGGTGTGTTTTTGTAGCATATGTTTACACTCACCCTGCACTTCTCATTGTGTTGCTGCAGATATCTCTGTCACATAGATTGGACATTTCAGACCACAAATTGAAGCACAGGGTGTTATGCTTGCTATTTGTAAGTATGTGATTACAGACTTCTCAAGCAGCTCAGATTTTGTGGTACATTCCACATTTCAAGCGAAACACCCTCTATTCCACAGCAACACTAAAGCAGGTGATGGTCCATGCATCAGAGACAAGAAAAATGACCTTTGGCTTAGGGGAGGCTGCACTGGACTGGGAGCTAGGAGACCATGAGTTCTAAGGTTCTCTCTTGCACTGCCTGCTGTTCATATTTCTGTGCACTTCATAGCCATTATTATTGAGCATGTCCTCAGACCTCTCCCTTAGCCTACCTAAGAGGGAGACAAGTATCATTCTCCCCGTCTCACAAATAAGTTAACTGAGATTTGGACAAGATCACACCCAGTAGAACTAGGAATAAAACTCAGGTCTACATGACGATAGACCCAAGGCTGAACTGTGCTGCCTTTCAGAATGAACATACCAAATCTATGTACTTGGCTAACCCGTCTTCAACCACTAAACCATGCTTCTCTCCCAGGGGCAAGAACAGAATCAATTAATTCTGATCCCCCACCATCCTACTGTTGTCTAGCAAATAGTCGTGTAATTTATTGACAGTGTGTCACTTTGCCCCCAAAGCTGGCCCTCATAGAGTCATAGAATGTCAGGGTTGGAAGGGACCTCAGGAGGTCATCTAGTCCAACCCCCTGCTCAAAGCAGGACCAATCCCCAGACAGATTTTTGCCCCAGATCCCTAAATGGCCTTGTTCAAGTGGTAGAGGGCTGTGCTGGTGATCTGAAGGGTCAGGGTTCATGTGGCAGGATTCTTATGGTTGTATACGGTAGAATTTCTGTTTTTCTTGTTTTCTTTTTAAACAACTGGGTTTATTTAGGAAGCTTAAAAAATAATCCTTAAACAACAATTGTATAGTTTAAAACATTGTAAACAGTCAATTCTGGTGTGATGTGCAACAAAACACAGGTGTTCCATATTTGGGTCATTTGTCACACAATTTAATTGTTTCAGGCAGATCTGAAGGTTGAGAGGTATGCTTGATTATAGCAGGTTAGCTGCCCGTAGAGTGCCACACACAATTTATATTGAGTTGTCACTTAAAGGCAGCTGACTCCAACACAACAGGCATAGGCAGGAAGCCTTTGGAAACCTGTATGGGGAAAACCAAACACCCATGTATGTGCAATTCCTGTGGCATGAAAGGGGTTGGAGAGCTGTTGTCATGCTAAGTCTAATTGTCCATCGTACTGTATGGCATAAACTGACAGGGCTGCATTAATGGCATACTAAATCCTCTGAGAGAGGCGGTCTTTATTAAAGGAGACTGGAGAAATCCTCTTTGTCTAGATATTTAAAGCTGGATTGTTTTTAGTTGAAAATCCTTTTTTTTTTTTTTTTTTTAATTAGAAAAATAGGATAAATGTAGCCAGAGTTTGGGCTAAGCTTTTGATTTCCCTGATGTATGGTACGAAATACGCTTTTGAGAAATTTCTGTCAGTGTGAGAGAGAGAGATTGTTCTTCCTCCACAGCTATTCCTCAGCATCCTTCATGTGCTATATCAACTGATTATATGTGTTTATTCTGTTACTGATCTGGAGTCTTTATAGGGCCAAGTTATGAATTAGGCTTTGTATCCTGCTGGACTATCGTAGCTTGAAATCAATGCATGCACATAAATCAATGCTCCCACACACACCAGAATTTTAAAAGCACTTTGTTTATTTCCTGATCCTGGTAAGTGCTGGGTGCCCTCAATCTCTGTTGAATGGAGGCTGAGACCAATCAGCACTTCACAGAAAATCCTCCACAAGTCTCCAGGCAGAGCCCTTGATGCCTACATGAAACTACAGTTTGAAAAGCTAAAGGAAACATTAAATAAGCAGCTAATTGAAAAGATCTGTAAATAGCATGTTGTTTGAAGAATTATTCTCTTTGAATTCATCCCAGAGAGAGACGGGTTTCCCCCCCCCCCCCCTGTATGTGAGGAAGACTAATAATGATCATTAGCATATGCACATGCCCACAAGCACAGCACAGCCTTTACAGAAGGGTGTTATTGGTGTATGGGGTATTGCTTGTTCTGGCAATGTAATGCCTTGTATGTGGGTGGTGGTTGTATATTTTACCGTGGGATAGTAAGCCAAACATTCACCTCTCCCATACAACTGCATCAAGTACAGATTTAATAGTATAACATCTTCACATACTGCCCAAAAATAAACAAGGCCTCAGGGCTACTTGATGCCACATGACTAACACCACAATATCATCCACAATTGACTCCAGTGGGCTTTGGATCAGGCCCAGAGTAAACATTTTGAAAAGAAATAATACTAGATTTGTACATCACAGATTTGTTGATTTGGGGGGGATTTTCAGAAGCACTCGTTGTTTGCCTAACTCTGCTCCCACTGAAGTCAGTGGTAAAACTCCATTGACTTCACTAGGAGCAATGTTAGGCCAATGCTGAGTACTTTTGAAAAATCCCACCTTAATGGAGGGAATGATGGAAGGTTATCGATAATGTCCATTGTGTCTTTGAAGGGGTATATGTAAGCCACTTCTTCAGTGGTTTCCTTGAAGAACCCAAAAAGATGCTTACTCAGGATGAATCTTAAGGTATAAGAAAGTTACATGCCAGCAAGAAACGGGTCAGGCAACAGGGACCAGCACATGTTACCAGGCTCACCACTTTTAAGTTGCTCAAGGAACCAAAAACAAAGAAGGAGCTCTGACATTACATGCCTTTTCCCTGACAGCTAACGCACCTTTTAAAACATGGCTGCCAAAGCCAACCTTGGTAGGTAGACAGCAGGCATGTCGTGTAAATAAGGAACCTGGTCTTCACAAAAGGCTACTCTGCATTTCATTTCTCTTGCTGATGATTTTCAAAAAGCACCCTTACCAAATACTACAGTATTAAATGGATCAAAATAATGTGGCCGCTATCATATTTTGGACTCTTATTTTTTGACATTGTCATCATTAAAAGCTGATCTGAATAAGGCAGGGTGCTATGAATAAGGCAATGGGTTAGACAGACTATATAGATCGCTTGAGACCAAAAGGCCAACCAGAGTTATTAACTGAACTCACACGTATAAATGGGAGTCTCTGGCCAAAATATTGTCAGAGAACTTAAAAAGTAATATTTTATCCCTCCTCCCCCTACTTCCAAAAAATTAGTACAGAGTGTATTTGAATCTAAATCATTCAAAAAATAAACAGGGGGCAGCTCCACTGCCTCCATGTTTCTATACCTGGTGCAATAAATACTTGATTGTTTCCTGCATTATTCTAGGCAGGCAGCCAAAAGTCCTTTATAGCAGAGTCATTACAAACATTTTCCATGGTAGTTCTTAGATTCTTGTGTATTGCAATGGCCAAATAATTTCATATATTACCTTTGTGTTATTGATTTGCAGTCCCTTCTATCAATTAGCAAAAGCCTAAATATTTATTCCCAATAGAAAATAAATGTTAGCTCATAGGAATAAGCATTTTGTTCACTTCACATGAAAACCTCTAATTACCACCAGTACATAGCACTATTTCAGAAGCAGCTTGACAGGTCAATGAGGGACAGGCAGCTGCAACTAAAATCACTCAAACCATATAGACTTCCTGAAATTTCTCAGGAAAAATCGTGATGCTGCTAACAGAAGAGCGTTCAATATCAAGAGCAGTAGCTTGTATAATCTGTAGTGAATTTGACAAGTGTTTGATCACAGCATGAGGCAAGTGCATAATAAACCTCTGGGGGAAGCATCATCCCACTTTGCTTTGGAAGTTGTTTTTTTTTTGTGGGGGGGGGTGTAGAAACCTTCATCATAAATATTTAAATGCTTTTGTAGGTTTCATTCTCATTTGTTTGTTTTATACTGTTTCTTCCCAGCTCCCTGCGGCCAGAATGAAACCAGAGAGGATGGCAAAATAATCCAGCTGCCCCCCTGCAAGACAGGAGCATGGATCGTTCCAGCCATCATGGCATGCTACCTCTTGGTTGCAAATATCCTTCTGGTGAACCTCCTCATTGCTGTTTTTAAGTGAGTGGCACACTGATGCATGTGGATTCAGGGAGTTATGATTGTGATGTTTCCCTGGGATCCCTTGGGTTGTGAGGCGCTCGCCATCACCTGAAAGAAAACCTACTTTTCACCTTTCTGGTGACCAGTCCCTAATCACAGACCTTAAGAACATAATTTTAAGTACAGTATATACACACAACTCCTTATACAACATCCATACATACGTTTTGCAATGGTTATGATGACCAGTGTGATACAGGCTTTAATTAGAGACCTTATATGACATGCTTTTGATGAACCCATGGGATCCCTGTATTCCATCCAAAGTTCCTTGGGTCACTATGATGATTTGGCCAGCATGGAGGCCTTTGCAGACTGTTATGCTGTAGACTGGGGTTTGGAATCAGTTTCAGGGGAGATTTATTATGTGTGGGAGTGACAGAATAGATTGTCTCCAGGCAGGGCTGGATTTAGGGGCAGGCGACTCAGGTGACTGCCTTGGGATGTCGGGCTTGGGGTGCTGTTTTTGTTGTTAGCAACAAAAGAGAAAATAGAATGTCTGAAGTAAAATGTTTCAGGTATTAATGTTAGTACATTGCAGTTGTTCTTAAAATTAAAAAGTTTCTATAAGCTTAGAGGAAATACATTTTTTTAATTGGCTTATATATGACATGAATAAAATACAGTTTTATAGATCCTAGCATACAAATTTATCCTCTTCTATGACAGGGATAAATCATGCATGCAAATCGTGCATCAAAATCATGAAATGGGCTACAAATGCAATAAAAAAATAAGGTATTCAAAAGTGTAACAAATGGGGGTGGGCACTGAAGACACTCCTCACCTTGGGCGCTATTTGGTGTAGGTCCAGCCCCATCTCCAGGGTATGTGGTGGCTGTACAGTTCTTTAGAATTTATGGTATCCAAACTACAGAGATCCATTTGGACTGAGAGCAAGGAAGTTCTGCGTTCTAATCTCAACTATGGCATATGTACACTTAATCCTTCATTGCCTCATTTTATCCATACATAAAATGTGGATAATAATACTTACCCACCTCATGAGCCTAACTGCTTGTGAAGTGTTAAGTATTGATATTCTGTCATTCATAACCAGCATATCATTGAAACTACTGGTACAGGCATAGTGCTTTCTTGAGGAGATAACAGTTAATCTTGTCCTGTTTTTTATGACGGCCTTTGACACTATGTGAAATCTGTCTAACTAGGTACAGTATTATCATGTGGGGAAATACCCAAGGATGGTTTCAATCTCACTTTATTTTCCTTTTCCCCCCACCCCCTCTTTTCTTTTAGCAACACATTTTTTGAAGTCAAATCTATATCCAACCAAGTGTGGAAATTTCAGAGGTATCAATTAATCATGACATTTCATGAAAGGCCAGTCCTACCACCTCCTATGATTGTTTTCAGCCACATGACTATGATTTTTCAACACCTCTGCTGCAGATGGCGGAAACATGAAAGTGACCAAGATGAGAGAGACTATGGACTAAGTAAGTTAGTTCAACCAGCTCACACCTGTAGATAAAAAGCATGACTTCCAAATTCATTTGGTGGTCCTTAGAGTTTGCAGGGCATGTAAACTGAAGTCAGCTCTACAATAACCTTTTCAGTGAGAAACAACTACGTACGCACACAAACACTAACTGAAATTAATCATTTAATTTTATCAGTGTATCTCCCACCCTTAGAGAAAACCAACACAATGTGTTCAATTTTCCCCTCTCCCTTACCACTGCTCAATATACAAACATGCCCTTCTTCCTTCCACTTGACAACAGGGAACCCTGACACTTGAAAGTCTTGAAAACTGCACCTGACCAGGCAGAGATGCTAAGAATTTAAGTAAAATTAAGGATCTTTGTTTGGGAGATGTTAGAAATAGGAGAACTTACCCAAACTTTTCCCAAGTAAAAAATGGTTCAGATTTGGCTAAGGTCCAGGCCTTATTTCCTTGTTTTAACTAGTTCATTAAACCCTAATAATGATTTTGTAAAAAAGATAGGACTACATTTTCAAAGTGACATTCATCCAACTGCTAAAATTCACAACAGTAGTTTTGTGTGCACAATATTTACCTGCCTGACTGATGGCTGAGTGCGCTCATTTAGTAGTTGATTCTCATATAAGTGTATGATGTAGATACAACCTTGGAGACTGCTTTTGAAAGTTTCGCCAACAGTCTACAATAATAAAAATCAGGATTTTGTTTCTTATAAATTTGTGCTTTGTCAGTGTCACATTCCTCCTGTCATTCCCCACAGAACTGTTCATAACTGAAGATGAACTAAAAAAAGTGCATGACTTTGAGGAGCAGTGCATAGAAGAATATTTTAGAGAAAAGGATGATAGATTCAATTCTTCCAATGATGAAAGAATCCGCGTCACTTCTGAAAGGTGATTTTTGGTTTGGTTTGGTTCATTCTATATCAGGAGTGGGTAAACTTTGGACTGTGGGCCACATCCGTCCCACCAGCCAATTTAATCCGACCCTTGAGCTACCGCTGGGGAGTGGGGTCGGCAAACGCTCCACACGGTTACTGGAAGCAGCGGCATGTCCCTCTCCGGCTCCTATGTGTAGGGGCAGCCAGGGGGCTCCACACACTTCCCTCGCCCCAAGCGCCACCCCCGCAGTTCCCATTGGCCGGCTGACAGGGCAGCACGCAGAGCTGGAGGCGGGACATGCTGCTGCTTCCGGGAGCTGCTTGAGGTAAGCGCCACCTGGAGCCTGCACCCCTGACCTCCTCCCGGGCCCCAACCCCCTACGCCCCTGCCCTGATCCCCTCCCTGCCCTCCGAACCACTCAGCCCCAGCCCAGAGCACCCTCCTGCACCCCACACTCCTCATCCCCAGCCCCACCCCAGAGCCTGCACTACCAGCTGAAGCCCTCACCTCCCCACCATGCTCAAATCCCCTGCCCCAGCCTAGAGCCCCCTCCCGCACTCTGAACCCCTCTGTCCCAGCCTAGAGCACCCTCCTACACCCCAAACTCCTCACCCACTCCTGCACCCCAACCCCAATTTCGTGAGCATTCATGGCCCGCCATACAATTTCCATACCCAGATGTGGCCCTCAGGCCATAAAGTTTGCCCACCCATGTTCTATATAGTATGTATCTTTAAATGTGTTCCTGTTACCATTGCTACTCTTTCTTCCTCTCCTTGGTAAGGGAACTGCTTGAGGCTACTTTTTAAATTATTCTTCACAGCCTAGAAAATCTAATCCCTCTACTCTTTTCCCAAACTGAGGAATGTTCAAAACTCGCTCCAGATCCAAGCTACATAATTCAGGGCCATCTCATTAGAAATCGTTAATAAGTGGCAGGACACAGAAGCTGTATGTTCTTACACGCCCTCAGGGCCGGCTCCAGGCACCAGCCCACCAAGCATGTGCTTGGGGCGGCGCCTGGAGGGGGGCGGCGTGGCGGGGCGCTCCGGCCCGAGAGCGGGGCCGCGACTGGGCTCGCCGCCCTCCCCGCAGCGCTCCGGCCGCCGGGGAGAGCGGAGCCGCGGCGGGCTTGCCGGGCTTGCCGCCCTCCCCCCGGCGCTCTGGCCGCCGGGGGGAGAGCGGAGAGCCCCAGCCGGGCTCTCCGCCCCGCTCCTGGCGCTCTGGCCGCCGGGGAGAGCGGAGCCGCAGCGGGCTCGCCGCCCTCCCCCTGGCGCTGCGGCTGGTCGGGGATTGCAGGCCCGCGGCCGGGCTCGGCGCCCTCCCCTGCCGCGCTGGGGGGGGCGGCGGGTGGCTTTTTTCCCTAGGGCGGCAAAAAAGCCAGAGCCAGCCCTGCACACCCTCTCACTGTTCTATCACAGTACCTGATCATCATTCTGTAGCAGAATACATAGAGCATTACATCCATTAAAAACTTAAATTATAGGCAAGGTTGTCGAGTCCACTAAATCTACTTTGTGTGCCATAAAGTGGACGTGAATCAGCCAGAGAGGCCTGTGGAAAATTCCTCCTGAGTTAGGGAACTCTCTCCCAGCAAGAAGCAGAAAGAAGGCAGCTCTACCACCTCCTGAATAACCCACTCCTCCCTCTCCAACCCCTAGCGTGAGGGGGAGGGGGGCATATGAGTGACACAGCAGAACTCTGCTATGCCCAGTCCTACAGTAGTGTAAAATCCCTACAGGACTGTATGCTAGTGGTGTAAGTCAGATCTGCTGTCCTGATTTGCACATAGGCTAGATGGCTCAGGATCAGGCCCCAGTCAGACTCTGTTGAGCATCATTGCTCACGTGTGCTGTACACCTCATTCAGGATTGATGCCTTTGCTTCTTAAACATCCTATTGAACATTTTGGGTTTACACAGTCTGTTCTGTGGCCTAGCTTGAGAAAGGACAATAGTTACATGTCATAGGTGCAGGCAGGCTAGTTATGGGGAATGAATGAACGAACTTCCTCAACAATACTATAAGAGGAGATGCATTGTGAGGAGTTGGTGGGGGAATGTGAGAGCGGAACTGAGTCTTGCAGTGAGAATCAGGGGAAACAATCTCTAGGAAGAGAGAAGAAATTGAGAAAAGAACTGGGGTGGGAGTTATACATGTGCTTAAGTGTTTCCTGGATCAGAGCCTTGGTCTTTTGCTTCAGCCTTCTCTGAATCAAGCAACAACTTACACCTTTACCTTAGGCTGTGGCTGAGGGGAAAGCCCTCCGGCATTTGTGTTTGAGTGGACATGCTTTATATTTAGTATTCTGATTTACAATAAAACACACCACAAAGGAGTTCAAACTTGGTCTGTGTGTAGAATCTTTCCTACTCTGACCAGTTTGTCATAGCATCCTATAATGAAAAACTGAACATGGAAAAAAACATAAAACAAGATTTTAGTAATCCCAAATGTTCATGGGGCACACCAGTCAAATAACTTAGAAAAGTATCTATCTACCTACTTAGTAGGCATTCATCACAATAGTATCTATGTGTTAATAATACACACTTCAGGAAATGAAAATGAAAAATAACACAAGCTGTAAGGTGGTTCTTCTCATTATACTAACTAGAAAGGCAAGCCTTGTTCAATCTCCTGGAGACCATGGGGGAGAGCAAGGTGGGATTGATATATTTTTACATGGACTTTCTATTGTAGAAGAGTTACAACCCATTCTCTTTGGAATCCTTCTTTCATAAACAATATACTACAGTCAGCAGCTCATTTCAATCAGCATAGCATTATATATTTACATAAGGTTAAATTATTTTTCTTAAACTATATGCAGCCATCATATCAGTCCACCCTGAAAATATTCCTTCCTAATTAACAGTCAAGTCCTGTCTTGAAGCCAATGGAAAAACCTGCCATTAACTCCAAAAAGATGAGGATCATACCTTAATAGTGCTTAAGCTATTAGGTTTAGCTTGTTGAAAGCATCACCTAACTTCCAAAGATTATTTTTAAAAATCTGTCCTTAAATGATTTGCCCAAGGTCCCACAGAAAGCGTAGGAACTTGACCCATGGCGTCCCACATCCCAAGCTGAATCCTTAACTACTGGGCTATCTTTCCTCTCAAAATATTTAAAATTAATTATTACTGTAACCAGAGGCCCCGCATGACTGCTGATGTGGGGGGGCAACATGTGACCATCCCACGCCTTGCCTCTGGATCTAAAATAGACGTTTTAAAACTGTGGTGCACCCCACCCCCTGGGGGGAGCAGAGGAACATTTGGGGAGGTGAGCAGCAACACCAGGTGGCTCGAGCCAGTGACTCCAGGCAGTTAGCTAAATAGAAAGCAGAAATCTGGGGGGAGGGCGTGTGCTCCCCCCCCACACGCGTTGTCTCTGACTGTAGCATCCAAAGGCTCCAATCAAGATTGGGACCAGAATGTATTAACTGGTGCACAAATATGTATTCAGACATGGTCCCTACTGTTATGCATCAGCATACACACAGAGAAATTATACAAAAACATAAATACTCTTGCTGGAAGGCTGCAACATAACACTACTTTATTTCCTAGAATTCAGAACAATAACACACAAGAACCTAAACAATCAGAGAGAAAAACACCAGGCTACTCCCTAAAACAAAGAGGCACAACTCACCCCGCCTTACCATACACTGGCTGTCTACAAACTGACTCTAATTGCATGCTTCATTCCAGAGCCCTCCATTAAAATCAATGGCAAAATTCCCGTTGACCTCAATGGGATCAGAATTTCCACTTGTTCAGTACCTTCTGTATCCCTAAATTTCAAAGTTAGATATGTCATCATAGAACAGTTATTTTAAAGGTTGAATGTGTGCTAGTGCATTGTCATTGGCTAAGAAGTATATAAAACTTGCATTTTAAAACCAGAACTTTTTGTTAAATTGTTAAATTAAATTATATGGCAAAATTCTCCTGGATTCCAATAGGAATTGGTAGCTTGAATATTCTCTATTATGAGATTATGTCTTGTGCTTGAAGTGGGTTAGGCCTTTTTCTCCAAACGTTTTTGTTTCCTTTGACTAGAAGGGGTGGTTTAGTGGTCAAAAAACAACTTGGGAAGAGTGATGTTCCTCCAAACCACAGCTTCAAATCTCAGCAGTGTTTATTTAGCCATTCGTCTTTCCAAGTCTGATACATATAGTACTGAACAACAGTTTACTGTGTGTTACTCTTTCAGATAAGACTTCTGAAACTAAAATTTTGCCTACTCTGCATGCCCATTAAACTGGGGTGCAATCCAGACCCCATTTATGCAGTGTTTTCCACCTCTAATTTCTATGGATCCACAGATCCTGGGGGTGCTCCGGGGCTGGAGCACCCCCAGGGAAAAATTAGCGGATGCTCCGCACCCACTGGCAGCCAAGCTCTCACCTCCTTCTCCCCCCTTCCCCAACATGCCGCGTCCCCCCTCCTCCCCCACCCTCCCAGCGCTTCCCGCCGCTCCGCCGCCTAACATCTGTTTGGCGGCGCTTAGGACTTTCCAGGAGGGAGGGGGAGGAGCGGGGACATGGCGCACTCAGAGGAGGAGGTGGGGCAGGGGTGGGGACTTGGGGGAAGGGGGTGGAATGGGGGCAGGGAAGGGGGCAGGGCAGGGGTGGGGCTAAAGGGGTCGAGCACCCACCGGGCAGAGGGGAAGTCAGCGCCTATGTATGGGTCTATTGTATTGAATCTAAAGTATTCAAAGGTAACTGATAAAACAGTCATTTTATCTCATCATCTAAAAATAAACTGCAAAGTAATTAGACTAGATCCTTAGACCTGTATAAATTCTACTTAGCAAAAACCCAAGGAGGGACGGGGCAAAAGCTGGTTGTATTCCACTTTCACACACACAGCCTTAATCCAGGAGCCAGCCATATCCCAGTTTGGCCTATGGCACAATTTATAGCCACCTCATCTCTGCCCCTAACTTTTGCCCATCTGCAACAGCACCCAAAGCAGCAGTTCTGGCAGCTGGGGATTGCCAGAGCAGAGCACCACCTCATTCCTCCTGCCATCAGCCTACATCAAGGCCTACAAGTGGATAGCATAGAACTGGTTATTCTGGTTCTACACCACTACTGCAGTTTCCTATAAAAGGGAAATCATTTTGGCCACTTAATCCATCCTTAACTGTGCTTTACAGCAGATGGGGTGGTATAAAAATTAGAATAGAACAGAGGATTTGGCCTGGACTTTTTAAGCCCGATTTGTTCCCATACATTTTGGCAGGTTAATAAATGGACACCAATAATCACTCCCCTGCATATAACCCATGCATTCTTCTTTTGAAGGGTAGAGAACATGGCCATGCGCCTGGAGGAGGTGAACGAACGAGAACATTGTATGAAGGCTTCACTTCAGACTGTAGATGTCAGGCTTGCTCAGCTGGAGGATATGATAGGACGAATGGCTGCAGCCTTAGACAAGCTGACTGGTATAGAGAGAGGGGAAACTACTAAGATACGATCTAGAACCTCCTCAGACTGCACAGATGCAGCCTACATTGTGAGACAGAGCAGCTTCAATAGCCAGGAAGGGAACACTTACAAGCTTCAAGAGAGTATAGATCCTGCAGGAGAGGAGTCAATATCCCCAACCTCTCCTACCGTCACGCCCCGCCTGCGAAGCCACTCTTTTTATGCAGTGAATATGAAAGACAAATGTGGGTTAGAAAGGTTGGAAAATATTTTTAAAGAAAAGTCTGTGAGCCTGCATCGAGCGAGTAGCTCACACTCTGTATCAAAAGAAGCAAAAGTACCGTTAGCCCCTACAAGCACTTTGTCAATTGCCCCAGACTCCAGAAGGCCTTCGTCTTGCATAGATATTTATGTTTCTGCCATGGATGAGTTGCATTCTGGTATAGAACCTCTCGACAGTTCAATTAATATTCTTGGTACCGGAGACCCATCTCTGCAGGCTCAAATAGCCTCTTCTGTTCTAGCAAACAGTGTGTATATTAGCAGTACTCCCAGTGACAGAATTTCTGGCAGGAGCATTGATTGTGAGGAAACCTCTACAATGGAAACAAGAGTGTTTTCTTCAGACTATTCACATATCACAGATAGCCAAAACCTCTGGGATTCAGACCCTCCTTTGTATCAGACCTTAGAGCGATCTAAAAGCAGTCGCTATCTTGCTACTACCCCATTTATTCTGGAGGAAACCCCAATCGTGAAGTCTCATAGTTTTATGTTCTCTCCTTCTCGGAGCTATTTCAGCAGCCTTGGGGTGTCAGTCAAAACAGCAGAGTACACAAGTATTACAGACTGCATAGACACCAGGTGTGTCAGCGCTCCCCAGAATACTGCAGAAAGATCCAGTTTTCCTGGAAATCATGGAGACAAAGTGGAGGACTTGGGATGCTGCCACCCGGAGAGAGAAGCAGAGCTAAGTCACCCAAGCTCTGATAATGAGGATATTGAGGCCAAAGACAAAAAGGGGGCTTCCTTATCTCCTCAAGAGAGCAGCACAGCAAGAACACTGTCCAACAACATACCGCTTCCAAAAATAGAGAGGGCCAGCAGTTACTCAGCAGATGAGTCCAGCATGTTATATGCACACACAAGGAAAAGCTATTCTATCAGTGATAAACTTGATAGACAGCGTAACACAACAGGCCCACGAAATCCATTCCAGAGGAGTAAGTCATCCAGGCCGGAGAGTAGAGGAGACAACTTGTCTATGAGAAGGCTGTCTAGAACAGGCGCTTTCCCTAGCTTTGAAAGCAAGCACAGCTAGACATGCATAACAGGCGGTCTAAGAGTCAT
The DNA here is from genome assembly GCF_028017835.1 of Emys orbicularis. Lineage (NCBI taxonomy): Eukaryota > Metazoa > Chordata > Testudines > Emydidae > Emys > Emys orbicularis. Next base: position 96,299,444 of record NC_088688.1, on the reverse strand, counting down.
CTGCTCTCCAGTCCATTTTCCTTAGCAGAATAAAATAACCTCACAATGTGATATGTCAACTAAAGTCAGAGTCTGTCACTGGTCAGGTTAGCACTTTGTTAATCTCACTGTCGCACACTGAGTTACTGGATCCTGACCGAGTTGATATTTGCACTTAAGGAAAGAGGGAGGGAGGAAAGCTTTATAAACACTTAAATTTAAAAAAAAGAAAAAGAAAAGAAAAAAACACCCTCACGAAGCCTTGAGTGGTTCAGAAATCTGCCTTTTACTAGAAGACATCCTAGGATTTCTGGTAATTATTCATGAATTTCTAGGACACAGGGCTAAATTGGCAAAAAGAAAAGCATACAAATGAGATACTCTAAACTGATTTCTTTTTACATCAGTTCCATCATTGCAATGACTGAGGAAGAGCATCATTGTAGTCTATAGAAACAAGCTGTAAGCAAATCCTAAAGCTCCCCCACTTCTGCAACTGATCATTGTAAAGATAAAGAAGGCAACAATCATATAGTTCACCTGTCTCTTTTTGTATTGAATTCTAGTGCCACAAAATGTTTATATTTTCAAGATGGGAAAAGAAAAAGAACTGCCTTTTGTATTGCAATGTAAATGAAGGAAGAATTTATGTAAAAAAAAAAAAATTGTCAGGTGGTTTCCTGTACTAAACAGGCATTGTGGTGCAGTTGAGCCAAGCTCAGGATGAATGTAATTAAGTGGAATAGTATATATTTATTTTTTTACCACATTTGTCATCAATATATTGTCTCACTAAATTAAATGATGTCATGGAACAGTAAGAATAATGGGCTGAGATGCTCAAAGCAGAGCAGGAGTGATATTATATTTTCACTAGTCTCTGCAACATTTCCATTTCTTGCATTAATTGTTATCCACCCTCCCAAATTGCTACCATGTTCTTCTTACTATTCTACCGTCAAGCTGCTGATTTTTCACATCATTCACCCAACACAAGCATTAACATTTTACTTATTGAGACAGTTGTATCTAAACACTCAAAACATACCATACAAAGTTTCTCAAGCAGTCTGATTTCAGATTACCATTGTTTAATGGAAAATGCTCTTGGCAGAGTATCTCAAAACAATAAAAAAGATTTTAGAGGTAAGCTAAAGCACCAAAGTGAAAGCCGATATGTATTAACAGCAAAAGTCATCAGTTGCAAGTATGCTTCCATTAAACAGCAAGATAGAACAAACCACAACATGCATTTTAATAAAAATTCTGCCCTCAATTGTGTATATGGGACCCCAAATGAAGTCAGCAGTAATATGTCCTACGCATCTGAGTGCAAAACCTTGTCCATTATGTTAATAAGGTGTTTCATACCCCTATGATAGCCATCTCTTGATCATATAATAGAGCCTTAAAAGTATAATTTGATCACAATTTCACATTGTTTTAGAGGGGGGAAGCTTAATCTTGAGACATTTGGAAGCAAATGCTGTGACCATTCGTTTAAAAAATAAAACAGACTCTAAAAAAACTACCATACATGTGGATCCAGGTCCTTTATTATTAATGTTAACATGGGTGGGATTTTCAGAGTTATCTATGGGGCATCACATGCCCATTAATTTTAGTGGGAGTTGGCCATGCAAATCAAGAGGCATCTTTGAAAGTCTCAGCCTAATTTATCTCTAGGCATTCATCCCAGGGGTATCTGAGTGATAGGCAACAAAGCCCTACCTCAAAATTAAATATCTGACCTGCGAGAAGAGGCAAAGAGAGTGGGGAAAATTGTGAGCAATGACTCACTTTGTGGAAAGTTGGTGAAATAAACAAATACAACATGTTGACTTTAAAACACAAAATGTATTATTTGTTAGTGCACAAATTATTTTCTTTCCCTACTTTAAATCAGTCCTTCTGTGAGCTAGGCTCAGCTTGATCCACATACTGTGTTTACTCGATTGCCTTGAGGTCCATGTACTGCTTTTCTGTCATGTGTCACTGATCAAGGGTACAATTTCTGACCTGTCACTCAGTGAATTACAAAGTGTGCTTGTGATGGGCTGATTGTTAAACAATAGCTTTCCCAGGACAATGCCATTTTTGTTTAACAGTCTGCTTCAAATGTGCCAAGTTTTGTATCAGTCTGTTCCTAAGGTTTCTCTAAATCAGCCTTTTTCTTTATTGCTTTTTTAATTTAAGGATGTTTTCTGAAACTATTCATAGACTTTTCCACCTTCATCAATATGATTAGCATGTACAAGAAGAATTAATTTGAGACACCCCCCCATCACTTTATTAGTTCAAGGTGTGGAGATCCCCTCTGGGTGAATCATTGTTAGTTTGTTGGAGTAAAGGGGTTTCCCAATCCAGGAGCTGTAAAATAATTAGAATACAGCACTTTATTGACCTGGAGCATAAACTCCAGACGTGGTGAACCAGGACACTTTAGTTACCTCCTTTAACTGCCATGATATATCAATTCCACTATAAAAAAGTATAATTCCATAATGTCAAAACTGTTCCTGAATGTTTCCCATTTACCTAAAATAAGGTTTCTATAGCATGTATTATGATGGATGGTAGAGTATTTTGTTTATCTTCACTTGTTATCGTCAGTGGGATGAGAATTTTGCCCCCTCTCAACACTGAATGGTACAGGTTATAACTTCTTTAGTGGAGATAAAAAAATAACTCAACCTTCATCATCTTATAACTATAGCTTGTGCCATATGATATATTATGTATTGAATGATATCTTATTAAAAATATATATATATATATATAGCCCATGTATAATCCAGTATGGTTTTGACATGTGATCATATAGTGAATGTTACAGGGCAGCTTTAACATTACATTATAAAGTCATACTTTTAAATCTGTAACATTCAATAAAATAGCACATGTTGCATTGAACATTAAATTCCACTATCCAAGTTGTTAGCATACATATGGATTATGCATTTTTGGTCACAATCTGTAACTGCTGTATGTTTCACACGTCCTTCTGTACAGCGCCACTGTAAATGTTTGTATGAGCTGATGTATAAGTCTCTAATGAGCCACTGTGAGCTGTGATTGGTGAGTTGTGATAGTGTGAAAGATGAACTGGCATGTTATGCAAAAGATAAGATAAATGAACTTTAAACAATATTTTGAAACTCAGTTGACTTAGCTGTTTGTTTACATATGCTGGCCAATTAAGGAAGCAGTGTACAGTATTTTATAAATATTTTCATATAGTAATCTGTTCTGTTGTTTCCAGTTTAAGTGATGCTATTCTATAGTTGGGTGTACACTTGTCCTAGATATTGGATTATAGCATATTATTCTTTCACAACAACGTGATATGACTGAACTAGTTTCTCTTCCTTAAAGTCCAGTCTTTTTTTTGTGTCAATGAAAATGCATGCATTGTTCCATAAATTTCTTGGGACTACTATGAGGCTTAACATTTTATTATTGCCTGCCTGTAATGATGAATCCAGTTAGGAATTTAAAAAAATCAAGTTTTTGGACTTTTACATTATGTTCAATCTTTAAGCAAACTAAATTGATTTTTAATTTTTTGTAAACTACACTTCAAGATGTCAAGAAATTGAAGTACTAAACACAAAGGTGTGAACCTACAGCAGTGCTGAGACATTTAGCTCTCTACTTTGGAAAAGATAAGGTGTTTCATTACTGTTCTTGGCACACCTGTCTGGTAACTAATGGCAGTGAGGTACAAATTGCTAAAACATAACAACCAGTGAGAGAAGGCTCATTAATCCACATGGCAAAATCACTCTAGACTCCAGATAATTAATATTGATTTAAAGACTTCTAGTGAAAATGAATCTGTGTATATGGATGGGATGGATGATTTTGTTAGGGTGGGGGTGACTTGAGATGTAATATTTGTAAGAGAAGTAGAATATTTGTTTCTTAGAAACTGTCTGGCACCTGAAAAATGCAAAAGTAAAGCATGTCTGCCAAGTTTGAACAACTGCTTATACAGTAAAATAAGTGCCATTCACAGGACAGGGCATCAGTCTAATTCAATGGTTCTCAACAGGCAGCCTGCAGGCCGCATGCAGCCCAATTAGCGCACAGCTGCGGCCTGGCCCAGCTCAGCTATGTGCTAAAGGCCATCCCACGTGCCAGGGTCGGGGCTGCCCCACTGCCCAGTGCGGCAGGGTCGGGAGCCCCTGGCCAACTCTGGGGTCCTGGGCAGCCGGCCCGCCCCACATGGCAGGGGTCTGGGGTCAGGGCAGCTGCCCGGCCCCACAGGGTCCAGGGCGGGCAGCTGCCTGGTCCCACACAGCAAGGGTCTGGCTGCTGCTGCCCTGCCACCTGGCCCCTGCAGACTAGGTAACACATTGTGGGCCACACATACGGCCTACAATGTGTAATAAGTTGAGAACCACTGGTCTAATTCCTGCAGTTGGAGAGACCAGGCCTGTTCTCTCGAAAGCAAAAGTTATCAATTTACAAATTTGGACTGAGCTCACTGAAAATCAAAAATCTCTCTAAACTGTTTGTTTAAAACAAGAAAAAAAGTCTTCTTGTATTTGCTCAGGTTATCACTTTAAGGGGATTCAACAACCAAGAGTAAGGAAAATATGAGGTGGTCATTCTTGGATTTCCAAAGTGGGGGTTGTGATGATTATGAATTTCTCCCTCCCCCCCAACAACAAAGAGAAAAAGGAAAACAAAATTTGCATTTTTGCACAAATCAGCCCATTTGAGACAGCAAAACCATGTTTCCAGATTAACATACATTTATTATAAGACAGCTAAGTTAATACTTTTTCTAAGAAAGGTGCTTCAGGGTATTGTAGCATGAGTTCTCCCTCACCAATCTCACATAACCAAGAGCACATTCCAAATAGGGAAGGAGGGCAAAAGTAAAGGATATGGTGGGGGTGGGGAGTTATATTTAGCTAATGAATTCCTTCATTACTATACATTAGAATTTACCCTTCTTTCCTCTCTGGCATAAATGAATACATCACAACACTACCCCTGCACGTGAAAGGAATGATTGTCTCCACTCCCATGACTGTTATTTTGCTTTATAGCCAACTATAGTGGCATTTTGGAGAGCAATATAGCATGTTCCATCCTGCCCCTTTGCAAGGTAGATTATTGGGTAGATTCTGATCTTTGTTACACTGGTGTAAATCTGCAGGAAGTCTACATGAGTGGAGTTACTGTGTATTCACTGCAAAATAACAGAGAGCAGAATTGGGCCCTGAATTTCCAACTTTACATCACTTCTAGCCATTACACACATTGTCCTTAACCAAGTTTCCAGTGGACAGTCCACTGGGCCTGCCTAACTTCAGTTCAGATAGACTGTGAAACCTAGTTATCTGCTGCACTTTCATTCTGAACAAGGTTCCACCAAGTTCTTACTTCAAAAGGCTCTTGAGGAAAATGTTTGGTTATAATATTGCTGCTGCTGTTGCTGGTCAAAAATGGTAACTTTTGTTTATATGATAGTGGGGGGAAATGGCTGTGAAATATGACAATATGCGTGCACAACAGTAACCTGTATTAAAGGTATGTCCTCCTTCCACCTCTGCAGCTGTCTTATCTGAGGAGAGCCTATATGCTGCTAGTGCTGTCTGGAACAGTGTTTGCAATATTACTGTACTAATAGCTATGTAATGATATAGTATTTGGGGTATCATTTGTAACTGTTATACCAAACATTTATAAAAGGAGGAGGAAACCATTAAAATGTCATTTTTAAATGAATTCATATAAATATGAAGGTTTTGAATTTTGATTTATTCAAATATATATATAACTAGGGAAAACAGTACTTTTTAAAAGGTCTACTGGATTCACAATGCACTTTTAGACTGTGTGGTTAGATATATAATGAAAAAGCGGAAGTTGGCTGTTACTGCAGTAGAACTTTCTGAAATTTCTGTAACAAATGTTTTGCAATAAAAAAGGATGTAGTTCAAAACATTTCTACAGCTTTCCAGTGCATTTATTTGCCGTCATCTGTTTTCAACATCACAATGGACAATGATGCAAGTGGCAGCTGCCTTTCTCCAAATAAAATCTGATTGTTTTACTTCAGTTCTAGCTAAGACTAATTTAAAAACAGAAGTACTCTCCCTCACAGCATTTTATAGATGCAATAAAAAAAATCAGACTGGTTTAATAGTTCTCACACCCACTTCTGGTTCCCGGTCATCTTGATTTTTTAAAAGTAGACACCAGGGCCAGCTGTTCTTTATTAGTTCAAACTCTATGTTAGGTGCCCTGACACAGGTAGAACTAGATTTACATATAGCCCACATATTATAGACACAGTAAATGAAGAGAAGTGAGGTAATGTCTCCTATTGGACTAACTTCTATTAGTGAAAGAGATGAGCTTTCAAGCTTACACAGAGTTCAGGCCAATACATTGGTCACCAATGTATGGAAAGGATGTAGAGAAACTGGAAAGGATCCAGAGGGAAGCAACAAAGATGACCAAAGGGATGGAATGCAAGCCCTATGAGCAAAGACTGAAGGAACTGGGTATGTTAAGTTTGGAAAAGAGGAGATTGGCGGGGGGGGGGGAGACTATGATAGCAGTCTTCAGATACTTGAAAGCAGAGGTGAAAGTAAGCCGGTGCGCCGTACTGGGGTGGCCCGGCTTCCCCAGGTGGCAATTTAAATGGCCTGGGGCTCCCAGCAACGGCTGGAGCCCCAGGCCCTTTAAATTGCTGCCAGAGCCCCGCTGCTGGAGCCCTGGGGTAGCGGCAGTGGGGCTCCGGGGGTTATTTAAAGGGCCCGGGGCTCCCCTGCCTCTACCACCCCGGGCCCTTTAAATAGCCCCCGGAGCCGTGCTGCCGGAGCCTTGGGGTAGCAGCGGCAGCTGGGGGCTCCGGCAGCAGTTTAAAGGGCCCGGGGTGGTAGCGGCGGCTGGGCCCTTTAAACTGCTGCCGGAGCCCCCGGCTGCCACTGCTACCCCGGCGGGGGAGGGGGAGGGCACTTACCGGTACAGGGCGGCCAAGGCTGGCTCTGACCCCCCCATCCCCGCCCCTTCCGCCCGAGGCCCCACCCCTTCCTGGGGCCAGAGCCGGCCTCAACCCAGCCCCGTATCGGTAAGTCCCTATTTCTACTTTCACCTCTGCTTGAAAGGCTGCCATAAAAAAAGTTGTTCTCTTTTGCCATCGAGGGCATGACAAGAGGCAATGGATTCAAACTACAGCATGGCAGACTTAGATAAAATCTCAGGAAAAGCTTCCTAATTGGAAGAACAATAGGACAATGGAACAGATTGTGTGCAGAGGTTATGAAAGCTTCTTCACTGGAGGCCTTCAAAAGGAGTCTGGATAGCCATCTGTCTTGGGTGGTTTAGACACAACAAATCCTGCATCTTGTCAGGGGGGCAGACTAGATGACCCTTGGGGTCCCTTTTAAATCCATTATTCTAAACAATATTACCTCACCCACCTTATGTCTCTAATATCCTGGGACCAACACAGCAAACCATCAGATTACAGAGACTGTCAGGAGGTATGATGCCCATAATAGGTTATAACAGAGTGCAGGAAGCCAGGTCACACAGCTTCTAATCCTGGCTTTGCTACTAACTTGCTATTGCATTTTAGGTAATTTACTTAATTTCTGTGCCTCAGTTTCCCCATCTGTAAAAATAACACACTCACCCACCTTTTAATGTGTTTTTGGATTTTCAGATGAAAAGCTCTATGTAAGTGCAAAAGGTCATTTATTGTTGACAATATGAAATAGTATCATTTACTATTAATAATTATTATTGGATTATATAATGCTACCAGAAATAGCAAATACTTGCTTCTAATCATGAAGCACAAGACCATGGGGTAATGAAGCTAACTGGCTCCATGCTGCACCATTCATCTTTGTTGTGTAACCCTATACTGTAGCTTTCTACTGCCAGTGTGTGCCTAGGAACAAGTATGTAGTAGGTTTGCCTAAATTTGTGGGGTGGGGGGTCTGTTGATGATACCAAACTGTATCTCTATACCCAGTGTATCCTCATTTACTGTGCCTGAGTGATGTGTATACCTGAAACTTCCCAGCTCAGGTACCACAGATCATTTCATGACTGTTTTTAATGTCATTTTTGAAGCTACAATTTTTTTAAAGTGAAGAGTGTTTTATCCCCTGCTTTGTAACCTTAAATGGTATCAACCATCCACGAGAATGAAGCAACTTAAGAGCAGTTAGATGCACAACATTAGGTGCCTTCTTAGCAGAATTATAAGGTTAGGAATATGCAGTGTAGTTGTAGCCATGTCAGTCCCAAGCTATTAGAGCAACACGGTGGGTGAGGCAAACCTGTCACTCTGACCCTCAGAAGTTGGTCCAATAAAAGATATTACCTCACCCATCTTGTTTCTCTAAACTTAGGCGTATTTAGCCAGTTCGGCACTATGGCTGGAAAGTCCTAAGCACTTTTTAATTAAACACGTAGTGGATTATATACACCAGGGTTTTATATCGGTTTCTGCTGGCACAAACCCTAGCAGAGAACCTCGGGAAGAGGGTTTCAACAACACAAGATACCATAGCAACCCCTTTGCTGGAGCCCTGTGGCTGGCACAGTCCCAAAAGTTGCATGAGAAGGGTCACATGAACAATGTGCTGATTCTGAGAATCCCAGCTGCCATCGCCACAAAAAAGGCTAAAAAAGCAGTGCTCAGACTAGGTTAAGGAATTGAAACTGCCTTCTCCTGCCAGAACTCCTGAGAGCAACAGAGGGTGAAAAAACAACCCGCCCAGCCACACTAAATGTCTTTTTTAGGTTCAGAAGATCTCACTGATGCAAGGATTTAAATTTTACCCTTCTTTGAACAGTAAAGGTGAATCTGGCTCACTCATGTTTGAGGAGGTGAATTCAAGAGTTACTTATTTGAGTGGGAACTATCAATATAGACAGCTTTTTTTCCTTGAGGAATAATAAATGCTGGTGTTTGCTATGTCAAGGAACTGCTATAACTATTCTGATCTCCATTCTGAATGGCTTTGTCAGACATGTTGAAGCCTCTGTGTTGTCATGTGTGTAACAATTTTCCTTTGAAAACAACATCTGAAGGGGGGAGGCACTTAAGAGTTTTTTTAAAACTACATCATTCACCCCTTAGGAGATTAATAAATAATTCTCACTTATGGAATTTGCTGCATCCATTCTGGATGCAACCATTTGCATATGTGCACTGACTGGCTGACACCATTCTATATTTCATATGAATAAGCAGCATTACTTTCAAATGGAAAGTCAATGAGCAGGAATTCCTCTTGGGAGTGAGTGCCAAAGCAGGTGCTCAGTATCTCTGAAAATCAGGCAACTTAGGTGCCTAAAATTAAGGTAGGTGCCCCACTGTGAGACAGCTTTCAGCCAATAGTAAATCATGATTTTTTTTTCAGGTATGTAACTACAACAGGATGCATAGATGTTTATGATTATGAAAGGCTTTCTTTACAGAAATTTTCCAAAGTTCTTTGGCAATAATCCCCAAATAAATCGATCCTTGAATGGTTTAACCATATTACAGGGTACTTATTAACACAAAAAGTTTGTCCTCCAAACTGGCAGAGACATGTCAATTCCAACAACGTTGCGAGCAGCTACCAAGACAGTAAAAACCTCAGCAAATCTCTATTCTGCAGAGCCTCAAAACAATTATTTTATAATGAAATAATTTTACATGTCATGCAATGCTTTTTTTAATTTTAGAATATAGGTATTCCTGTTAAACTAAAAATCTGCTGTGCAACCATAAGCCCCTCACACCTCTGCATTTGTCTCCCCACCTGCAAAATAAGAATAACAATGCTCACCTTCCTGCGTGGAGTACTTTGAAATCTACATATGGAAAAACAATAACTTGAAAGTCTTCTATTGACTTCAATAGCCTTTGGATCAGGTCTTGTACCAGATGAACTAATAATAATAATAATACTTAAATCCTCCTCCTGAAATATTACAGGGGATTGCTCATTTCCCTGTCTGTTTACTTGAGATTTTTTTGTTTCTGTTTTGCCTGTCTAACTATAGTGAAGCATAAAACAGGTTGCAGACACATGAATTTCTCATGCCAAGACTGCAGTTACACATGGTCCCTAATGTACACTTGTATGCAAACAAGGTTTTATATTGTAATATTTAAAAATTAACTTTTATTTTGCTGTTTTAAAGAGTTAAAGTTTCTCTCCTAAATATTATTTTGTCTGGAAGGGACAGTGAGTATCTGTGTTTCACTTTGACAAAGTTCTTATCTTTGGTACCAATGACATTATTCAAATTAAAATCTAGTTGACTTTTCTGTATTTGTTGTGTTGTTTTTTAAAAAACTTTCTGCACTTCACTCAGCTTGCGCAATTAAACTAGACAGTCAATTTCGTTTCTTTTTTTCTCCACACGATCTCCCTTGCAAATACTTCAGGGGAATGCTTAAACTGAGGTCTGTAGTAGGTCTTTGGACAACTGGGCATTTGCCCAACAGGCCATTACCATGAGCTGCAGTGCCTGTTTGCTCCCTCCTATGAATATGCACAGACAGATGCATTCCCTCTTCCATTTGCCTGCCACAACATGTGCAGCATCTCATCTGAAGACACTAGGAAAAAGCACCCTCTGCTTTCTGCTATTCCCCGATGCTGAGTTTCCCAAAAACATTGCACATAGGAACCAGCACCACCCACCTCTCCCCCAAAATGAGACTGAGTCTCCTTTATCTGACTTGATAGCCATAAAGCTCAACACAGTTCTGTCTAGATATACGTATTTCACTCATCAGTGGGGCATTTGACCTCTGGCAGCCTCCTGAGAGAGCAAAATGCCTGACATCTTCACAGAGATTGAGTCTGAGTGCCCCTCCCTGGATCCCCAAATCTGTTGGGCCATTATATATGTCCAGTGAGCTCCTCTTTCCCCATTAAGGTTGGAGTCAGTGGAGTAGTTTAGTAGGTTTGAGGAGGTGAACAAATGATGGGTGGATGTGAGGAAGGAAAGCTTGAAGGGGTAGTAGAAAAAGATTTACATTTAAAATAGCACATATCACTGCAACCATTAGTGTTTTTCAGACTGATGGAATGTTTTAAATGTCCCAGCTGCGTTGGAGCCTGAAGAACCCTCTACTCCAAAAATGAGGCTAGCACTCAAGGATTTGTCTGCATCCAGTGGATCTGCTTTACATTACACTATTTCTTGCTCCTCACTATTCTTCTCTGCTCCTTTCCCTCCTCCCACCCAGCCCCAGTCACGTCATGTTTGTTTTTCATGCTGCTTAGGCTCTGCTCCATATTCTATCCTGTTGTTTCAGTATCCCTTTTTCTCTCTTTCTTCTCTGCTCCTTTTCTCCAGTCTCTGTCACAAAGAGCACAATAATGGCTGACTTTGGCTCAAACTTTCAACCTCACAATGTCTGAGTAAGTTTGAAATTAGACAAAAGAAGGTCCTCTAGTTTATGGGGGAAACCCTGACACACACTTTTCTAGGTATTTTAAAACCTTGAAAGTAGTTTGGTCAAAACTCAGGACTAAAACTTTGGTGAGGGTGTGACTGTTTCCATACTGGCATGCTTAACAAGCAGCCATCACCTGTTCCCACACCTTCCTTAGAATGGCAGCCATTTTCACTCTTTCCACCCCAGGAAAGGTTTACAGAATAAAAAACAAGTACCTTTCTATTTTTAGTTTTCTAATTTCCACAATCCTCATCTGGCCCAGTGCTGTGAGGTGCCATAAGTGGCCGTTGAAAGAGCTCAGTACATTGCAGCAGCACTTTATATTATAAGGCCTCTGAGATGCAGCTGAGCAGTGCGCAGTAGATCTCTGGAGGAGAGAGTATGCTTGAAGCCTCCTTTGCAGTCCCTCAAAACTCAAGTGGCAAAGTGGCTGCAGCACAGGAGCTGGGTTCAGACCTTTATCCCTAAGGAACTGTTATCTGCCCAAGCAATTATTCATTTAAATAAGGAGACTAACTTCCCAGATATAGACTGGAGAACAAATGCTACTAAGAACGGTAGGATATCGCCAACAAATATTCACTGAACCAAGAGGTGATCCTATTTTACAAGTGGATTGAGTTTTAATTAAATGGAAGGGTAATCAAACAGCTCAGTAACTAAGCTTTTAGATTTCAAAAGGGCTGATGTTGAGAAATTAAAGTAACTGGTTAGTGAAGTCAACTGGATTGATACACTCAAGGACTTAAATGTGAAAAAGGGGTTGTAATTCCTTTAAATCAGAGGTGTGAAAACTATCTGGAATTTGAAGCCCAAGCCAGGGAAATAAACTTGTAAAAAAGGGCACCAGATCTAACAGTATGAGGGCAAAAAACCCAAACTCAAACTCAAAAAAGGCTATTCGGATTAAGATGAGCGCCTATGAGGAATGGAAAAAAGATTGCTCAGCAAAGAAAGCTACATTCTGGAGCTTAAAAAGTGTAGGGATAAAGTGAGGATCGCCAAAAGTCAAACTGAGTTAGCCATTGCAAAAGAAATTAAATCAAATAGTAAAAAGCTCATTAGCCTTATAAGAGAGCAAGAAAAGCAGAAGTGGAGCCTCAAGGATGGGCTAGAGATTAAGGCTACCAAGGTATGGCCCAAAAGCTAAATGAACACTTTGCCTCCGTTCCACTAAGGATGCTAATGTACAATATGGGGGAAAGGCTAATGAGAATGAATGTATAGAAATGGATAATACTACATTGGAGGTAGAAGCCAAATCAATGAGCTTAATGTCCTCAAATGGGGGGAAACAGATCATCTGCCCCAGAATACTGAAAGAACAGGTATGTGGAAATTGCGAGGATGTTTAATAAATCTGTCAAGTTGGGGATGACTGGAGAACAGCAAATGTAGTAACTACATTTTAAAAGGGGCTGGGGGAAGTGAAGTGGGCAGCTCAAGACCATGAATAAATTTAGGCTGGAAATTAGAAGAAGGTTTCTAACAATCAGAGGAGGGAGGTTATGGAACAGCCTCCAACTAGGAGTAGAGGGAGGGGCAATCAACCCAACTAATTTTAAGATGGAGCTTGTTAAGTGTATTAAATGAATATGACAGGGCTGCTTGCAATAGCAGGGGAATGGACTTGCTGAAGCAGGAGGTCCCTTCCACTCCTATGTTCCTTAATACAAAAAAAAAACCTCAGCAAGAAATTAGTATCTCATAAAGGAGAAATCAGCTACTCTTCTGTAACCATTCTGTGGAGATCACTCATACACAAGCAAAGGGTTGGGTTAGGTGATCTAGCAGGCTTTCTCCCTCTCTACTTTCTAGGGAACAAATTAGCACATTCCAGGGTGCAATCCAGGCTAGTGAGGGATTATGTCACTGCTTGCTCTGCAACCTTGGGTGCCTCACAATGCTTTGCTGTGTAGCTCCCGCTTGGGTTGCTCACAAACAGCCTAACATTGTGTAGGTCGCGCCCTGAGTGGCTGTGTATAGCTGCAGCTCTGGTCCAGCAACTCTGACCCCATCTGCCTGTCAGCAGCTCTCCAATCACACTCCAGCTTCCACCAGCCTTGGTTACTACTTGCAGAGTAACTCCACCAAACTCACTGTCCCAAATTTTCCCAAAGTAGTATGTTCTGCACTATCCAGCCCTCTTCTGGACACTTGTAGGTCCATTGCCCCTGTGAGGGGACAATATACAACAGTTTACTACTTTAATTGGTGTTACGAAACAATTCAGTTTAAACACAATACTGGATTGGTTTTGATTAAAGAATAAAACAAGTTTGTTTAATTACAGAGAGATAGGTTTTAAGTGAGTACAAGTACACCTCTACCCCGATATAACACGGTCATGGGGAGCCAAAAATCCCTACCGCATTATAGCTAAAATCCCGTTATATCGGGGTAGGGGCGGCAGGACTCCGGCGGTGATTTAAAGAGCTCCGGGCTCCGGCCGCTGGCGGGAGCCGGGGCCCTTTAAAGCGCCGGCGAGCCCCTCTGCTGCAGCCCCGGGGTAGCGGCAGCAGGGCTCCAGTGGTGATTTAAAGGGCCCGGGGCTCCCCGCAGCAGCTGGAGCCCCGGACCCTTTAAAGCACCGCCAGAGCCCCGCTGCTACCACACTATACGCGAACCCGTGTTATATCGGGTCGCGTTATAGCGGGGTAGAGGTGTATAGGGCATTAAAGTCCAAAATGGTTACAAGAGAAATAAAGATAAAAGGCTTTCTAATAACTAAAATTTAAGCTAGATTTGGTTCAAGGTAAAATCATTACCACATTTTTCCAGCAATAGGACTGAACAAATTCTCAGGTCAGAACCCCTCCCAAAGTTCAAAAGCCAATTCCTTCGTCTTCTCAGGTGAGAGAGAGCGAGAGAGAGAGAACTGGGGTATTTTCACCCCTCACTTTTATCGTCCAGTCACCCTTTGAAATGCATTTTCCTTACAGTTACCCTTAGATAAAGTTCCTTCCCACTGTAAGGACAGAGACAGAGTCCCATAGTGAAAGAGGTTCCATGTCGTTGTTTGAAAAAATGCCGACAGTATTTCTCCTCCTCCCCAAAAAAAACTTTGAAAAAAGATCAGTTTTCAGTGAAAAACCTTTGATTTGTAAAAAGAAAAAGAAAAAAACGAACAGCTCTAAGCAGAAGCATGAATCATAACCCGCTCAGTACTAATTCACAAAAGTGTACATATGAGACATAATTTAGGAACATAAGGCAGCGGGAGTTTTGGGTGCTCAAAGACTGAAGGCAGAAGACATCTCTGGAATAAATTCAGGGTCATTCGACCATCACATGTATATTACATTCCTCAGTTTGCCATATAACTTAGAGCAATGTTATGCATCAAATTAGTGATAAATCTATTTATTATTAAAAACAAAGTTTATGCATCTCAGGAAGCTGTCCAGAAGTTCTTGGTGAAGGTCTAAAAGTTATGCACTCTACTGCATCGTTGCTGGATGTTCCAAATAAGGGACAGTGAATAGTTATGCTGCCCCAGGACGAAACTAGGGACTCAGAGTCACAATCTAGTCCTTGATTATCAGTTTGCTTTGGGGGAAGTAATTTGTGTCAGCCCTGTAACCAGTACAGATTGACAGCATGCTAGTGGGGGAGTAGCAGCCCTATGGAGGCCACTCTCCCTCATGCACTACTGCTGGCAACATGGGAAACACGTGCATAGGAACAAAGCAGCAGGGTTTTAGCCAAGGTCTCAATTATGACCTCAGAGACTCAGTTCTTTGGATATTTTCTGAACTTATCTGGACTGAAAATCAGACTGAAAAGCTTTAACAAAAAACAAAAAACCAGGCTCACTCATGAACTGTCCAGTCATTTACAGCTGATTACACAGTGATAACATTTATGTGCAAATAATTATTTCATGAAACAATGCTGAGCTTCTCAACAAATTTGTAACATGTTGTTCAACCGGCTCCATCTTGAGTCAGACTGAGTAGGAACCAGTGCCTCCCAGTATTTC
This sequence comes from Emys orbicularis, assembly GCF_028017835.1. Taxonomy (NCBI): domain Eukaryota; kingdom Metazoa; phylum Chordata; order Testudines; family Emydidae; genus Emys; species Emys orbicularis. The sequence continues at coordinate 96,284,037 of NC_088688.1, read as the reverse complement.
AGTGCCTCCAATTCAGGTCCTGGCCTAGCGTTATGACAATACTGTGCCAGATCCTCAGCCGGTGCAAGTCAACCTAACTCCATTGACGTCAGTGACACAATGCTGACTTACACCAGCTGAGGCTCTGGCCCATTGTTTTTAATGAACCTTTTAATTAACCTTTTTCAAATGTCCAAACAGGTTTCTGCTTTGTTTTGGTTTGGTTTGCGTTTTAGACATAAACCTGTGTCAGTTTTTATGGCTCCTGAACCAGTCTGTGCAGTCTGCTTTCCAGTCACAGGAGAAGGCCTGGTTACAGCCAAACTGCTGCTGCCCTGCCTGCACACACCCTCCCTGAAAGTAAATGGGAGTGGAAGCCAGAGGGTGCTTTGGAGCCAGATCAGCTACAAAATCAGGGCCTTAAACACTGGAAGGCAGAAAGTTCACATACCACCCCCCTCCCCTCGAATTCGCCTCTCTGACATTGGATTTTTTTAAACACCCAGGTTCAAAGTTACAACTTTTAACTGCCCCCACAGAACGTTTTGTAATATCATATTAATCTTTAAGACTTTGGAATATTAATAGGCAGTGACAATCTTTTGTAGTATACTTGGTAATACAAGCTCCAATTCAGTAAGGTATTCAAGCTCATGTCTAACTTCTTCAGCACAAGCAGTATCTTTGAAATCAATTATCCCTACCATGGAAGTTAGTGGGACTAATATGCTTAAGTACCTTGCTGAAGTGGAGCTGTAGTCACTGCTGTTTTCTCAACCTTACTCTGCATTAAGGGCCTGATCTCTATACTTACCCATGTCAATAGTTTACTCATGCAAGTAGACCCACTGATTTCAACTTAATTATTTATATTAATTTTCTTGTCTTAGGACCCAAGATATAACTGCATCTTTTTACTGTAATAAATGAGCCTAGTCTAAGCCAAAGCCAAATAATACATAGTGTGACAAGGTAAAGATTAAGCGTGGGATTTTCAAAAGCCCCTAAGAAATTTAGGCGTACATGTCCCATTGAAAAATTAAGCCCAAATCCTAAGGCACTTAGGGCAAGATTTTCAAATGTGTCCAAGTCACACAGGCAAAACTAAGAACATTTTAAAAGTTTACATCCAAAAAAAGAAATAGAACTAAGGCATCTTAAATAATAAAACTTAAGTAAGGAGAAAAATTTGCTAAAAAGGACAACTTTATAATCCAATTTCTTTTTACAGTACCCTGTTCCAGAAGGGCAGCCAACCTTGTGTGTCATTTTTTAAGCTAGCTCTTTTTTCCATGGCTAAAATTCTATCCAAGGTTTTTTCTGCCTTTAGGGAGAAGTCTACTAATAGATCATTTCTGCTTTGGTTGATATGAGTTAGCTCAATAAGTAAATGCTATTGGTTTTAGCCTATTTTAATAGAAATTGTGGCCTAGGCCAGTGGAACAAACCCCTACTCTTTACAACATAGAGGGGATCGAATCAAGGAGAACTTTGCTGTCATGGAGAAGGTAGGGGCAGTACAATGTTATTTCCCACTGGCTAGGATCTTCCTTTCTACTTTTTAAAGACAACTTTTGGTGTATGGTGGTCAAACCTGAAGGAATGGATGAATCCTCGTATATATATAAAATGCCACTGTAACTTTTCCTCTGGTATGTTCTATTCCCTTCTTGATAGATCCTTGAGTCCTAAACACATTTTTGAGCGCTGCAGTGCATTGAGTATAGCCATCCATGAATCAGGACTGCTAGATCTTGTCTCTGAGGGCTATGCCAGTTAAGTATAACTAATTGTATGTGTCATTTCAGAGCTTTATTTATGTCATTTCAACACAAACCTGACTGTATAATAATGAGGATTACTGGCATCAAAAATGCTGAACCATTAAACAGACGTTATGGGAAAATATTGTACAATGCATGTTAGAGAAATGAATATCAGTATTTCAAACTTCCTTCATCTGTTAAATTCTTCCCCGGCCCTTATTCTGGGTCTTCATCACACTGTTTAAAGATCAGGCTCACAGAGCTAGAATTTGGCAAGTTAAGAACTAATCATCAGGGTGGTACTCAAGAAGGAGATTTCACACCTTACTTTGCATTTCTCTGCACTGAATTTCATCTGCCATCAAGTTGCCCAATAACCTATTTTTGTCAGCTCCTTCTTGAGTTCCTCAATCCTTGACAGTTTTCACTATACACTAGAGAGGCAATGTGGATGAGTAATATCTTCAGGAAGAAATACTCTGTGTGGCTCAAAAGCTTGTCTCTTTCACCAACAGAAATTGGTCCAATAAAAGATATTACCTCACCCACCTTGTCTCTCTAATATCCTGGGACCAACACAACTACAACTACACTGATTTCACAACCTACAGACATTTTGTCTGAGTGGCCACTGGATGTCACTGTTTCTCCTCTGAAATACAGCTGCAAGGGCACATTTATCTGGCTCCAAATAATGAAGTTGGGGTGCTTAAAGACAGGGCTGAATGAACCAATAGGCCCAGGCCTAGCACACAATTTTGAGGCTTCCTCTACCCCGATATAGAAAGAGCAGCCTCTACACTGACTGCAATCACTAGGGTTGCCAACTTTCTAATCGCATAAAACTGAACACCTTTGCCCTGCTCCCTGCCCCACCCCTGCCCTCTCCACCCCCTCCCTCCATCGCTTGATTTCCCTCACCTTCACCGGGCTGGGGCAGAGGTTCGGGGTGTGGGCTCCGGCCGGGCAGCGCTTACTTCAGGCAGCTCCCAGAAGCAGCTGGCATGGCTGGCTCCTAAGCAGAGGAGCCAGGGGGCTCTGTGCACATGACCCCAGGTGCCAACCCCGCAGGTCCCATTGGCCACAGTTCCTGGCCAATGGGAGTTACGGAACTGGCGCTCAGGGCGAGAGTGCGTGGAGCCCCCGGGGATGCCCCTGCACATAGGAACCAGACATGGCAGCCACTTCCAGGAGCTGCGCGGAGCCAGGGTAGGTAGGGAGCCTGCCTTAGCCCCGCTGCACCGCCAACTGGACTTTTAGCGGCCCAGTCAGCAGAGCCAATAGGGTCCCTTTTCGACCGGGTGTTCCAGTCGAAAACCAGACACCTGGCAACCCTAGCAATCACCCCATTAGAGACGCAGGTGGGGAAGCAGAAGCAACGTGGCATGACTAGTAATCAGGAAGGCCCTGAGGAGCAGCATATGGTCAGCTGGCACACAGTTAGCAGCAGCTCTAACAGTGCTGGACAATGCACAAGATAAGCTGCAGCAGAATAGTGACAGTGCACAGTAGAGAAGTTGTTTGCCAGCTTGCGGGTGTGGGGGGAAGGAGAAATGGGATGAAGAAGCAATACTCATGAAGACGAGAGGGGAGTGGATAGGAACTGCAGAATGGGCTGAGATGTTTCTGTGAAAAGAAAGTGTTGCAATAAGGTAGGAATGGTGTAACCCTAACATTTCTGAGCTGCTCCAAGTGAACCTTGTTAGCAGTGTGCTGTAATTAGAATTACAAACGCTGAGGGGTGGAAGCCAGAGCTTTAAAAGGAAAGTATTGGATGTTTGATCTATTTCCATTTTCCACATTCATCACAATTTTCATCTCTCACTCCATAACCAAGTGTGCTTGCAATAATAGCATCACTGCCCAAGTGTCATTTATTACCAATTTTAACTATAATTTATAGGCAAGGTTGAGAGCATCACCTACTATTAAGGTTGCCCACCACTTCCATTTATAAGACCCTGTTTGTATTGTTTATAACTTTAACTGTTTTAAAACCTTGAATTTTCCACACTGTCTGCCTCAGGCTGAAGTTTTTTGGAAAATTTCAGCCAAAATGCATTAGGTGTTTCCAAGAATGAGGTGAAGGAATAATAACGGCGTCTGTGTAATCCAAATTTGGCCCCTTTGCACATATGCATTATGATTAGAGCTGGTTGGCAATTCTCTAGTGGAACAGTTTTCATCTTCCTCTGCCTGTGCAGGTTTAAACTAGTGTAAATGGTGATTACTGTATAAATTGAAGTCTTTAAACCAGGATTTGAGGACTTCAGTAACTCAGCCAGAGGTTATGGGTCTATTTCAAGAGTGGGTGGGTGAGGTTCTGTGGCCTGTAATGTGCAGGAGATCAGACTAGATGGGACCATCGTGATCTTCTGGCCTTCCAGTCTATGGGTCCATTGGAAAATGCTGATTCAGCAAAATTGAGACATTCTACAGGAATGTGTGTTATTTCCATCAAAATTATGAATGGAAGCCAGGAAGATTTCCAGTGGAAGCCTGTCTCATCTGCTTGCTCACTTCCAAGGGCTCCTAGGCCCCATGCCAGCCCACCTGGTAGGATGCCAAGGTGCCCGAGCTCCCAGGCAGCCCACCTGGAGGGCTGCCACAGAGCTGGAGCTTCTAGTACTTGTAAGGTCCCCTATTCCTTACAGAGAATCTGGGCCCAAGGGGGTTTTTTTGTTTGTTTTTTTATTAAATTTCCCCTCCAACCCCTGCTTTGGTTCCTTTCTGGTGCATTCAGAATAATAAAAAACAAAAAAATATATAGTATGCAAATAAAATACATAAACCCATTAAACAAGCAACACTTGTTACATTCCTATATAGCCTGCTCCTGTTTTCACTGCAGTCAATGGGAGATTAGTCATAGATTTAACTGGGCTGAGGTATCCAAGCATTACCCCAGTGCAAATAATAAAGCAATAAATAGTAATCCTGCTGAAGTTTAGCATCTGATACTAATGCAGTGAGAGGGGGCAATATTTTATTTCTTAAGGTTTTTCTGCATAAGTGATGAACTTATGGTAAACAATTATCGTGATGCAGAGAACAAGACATTGATGTTCCTACCCTCTGAACAGACCAGAGACAAAAATACAGAAGTGAGGAAAACAATTTTAAAGGCTAAACACTCTTCTTAGTTAAACTGGAATCAACTTGGAGTAATTCTATTGAAGCCACCTGAATTACTCAGAGTGGATACCCCTGTAACTGGGAGCAAAATTTGGTCCTATAAATAAACCCACCATTCCATATCTCATCAAGTTAGCAGTGCAGTGTGCTATCTGCAAAGCCGTTTTACTCATCTAGTCTGGCCTTCGGAAATTCCCATCCAGATCCAAATAAGATCTAAGGTCAAATTCATATCCTTCCTGGGATTTGGTCTTATGGGTACCTCAGATCAGAGCAAAAGGATGTAAACATCAAGCTAAAATTAACCCCTAAGCCTAGTTTTTCTTAGGTTTTCCTGCACACCCTCCTGATCTTTGCCCACTTCTCTTATATGCTTGAGGTTTACAAGCTGCACCTGTCCCAGTGAGTCAGCAGGAGTTACTCCACAGCTTTATTCAAGGTTATAACTCAGGCCAACAGCATGGGTCAACATAAGAGCACTCAATCTCTGTGCAAGGTCAGAGATCCTGCCAGCCTGTTAGAGACATTTAGGGACAAATGCCTCCCTTGCTTATAGCTATGCAACCCCAGTAAACTTGACGGTGTAACCAGAATTTGGCATTAAGTAGGAGTTACAATTCCTTCTTATTTCCAGTCCCAGCTCTTTTTTCACTGCATCAAGGTGCTATGGTGACATAAAATAAATATTGTATTACTGAGGCCAAAATTTTCAAACCTAAAGTCAAGCACCTAAATAATAGCGACCTGGTTTTATGAAGTGCTGATCACCCACAACTCCTGAAGTAAAACTAAAGCAACTACCTGTTGGCATACACCGCACCATCATTGTTCACATATATCAAACACACATGCATGACATCTCTATTATACAATGACTAAAGCATGGTATAAAGTGCTGCCTATGTTAAACTGAGACTTAAGTAGGCTGCTAAGGGATCCAACTGGGTGAGTACTCAAAAGTTCAAATTCCATTTGTCACATATTCGCCCACATGGGTTTTGCCGCCTGAAGAAGCTGGTACGTCAAGAAAAATACACCTCAACTACTGTCCCATGTAGCCGGTATGTGTCCCTTGACATGGCAGCGTTTCAGAGGAGAAGCATAGCTTCCAAGAGCAGAGGCGGAAATGGAGAACAGTAGTGAAAGGGCTAAGATTTGGATAAAGTTCTGGCTTGGGGATACATCCTGAAAGCAACATATTAGCTTTTCTTTGCAATTAGATTCCCATAACTCCAGTATGTTTGGGTCAGAGGCTGTCTTTGAAGTCAGCTTCCTACCATGCTGTTGATTAAGATACATTTGTTTTGCAAGGTCTCTAATATGAAACACCTCTATAAACATGGTATTACAGGGCATCTTTAAACAGATTGCTGAATGTCTTTCTTAGCTTAGATTTGCCTGGACTTAGATGCACAGAAAGTATGGTTGTGTTCAGCATTTCATAGGCCACAAAGCTGGCTAACTGTGTTCTGACAGTCATCAGCCACATGGTGTATCCGACATGCTTATGGTCATGTGGTTTTATGAGGTTTGTAGCATTTTCTGTACAGATACCACCTGAAAACATCATATCATGCTCAGATGTGGCAACTCTTCCCTGAGCGTTATTGTTTACATGTTAGAAAAATTATTTCGAAATACCGTCAACTCCATCTCCTCCCACCAATGATATCTAAGTGTTGCAATACCTAAGTATTTACTAACTTTTTTTTTCTACACTGACTTTGCAGAAACCAAAGCAGACAATGTGACAACATAGTTTATTATAGTCTGAATGGTAAAAAAACACCACCATTGGAAAGCCTGGAAATAATCAAGAGAGAGAGTATGATCACTCGCCATCAGTAACATCTGCATGGGATCTCAGATTTTAAGGACTCCCTAACTCTTTATATAGTTGTCACTCCTTATTAGTAGTGGCAAATAATTTGTACTACAGTACAAATGACTACAGTAATTTATTTGATGGATGTTGACAAATTGTCCATGAACAGATTGTGATTTACTCCAATTTCATTGTTTGAAATTATTTGTCACATAATTTCAGCAAATACTTGTGTTTCTTTACATTGTTTGCAAGGCAGTTGTATTTGCAATTCAAGCTACACACACAGGTCATGTGGTATGTTTATGTTCCCTTGACTGGAGTAATTCAGATTCAGGTTTCTGGTGTGAATAACTGCAAAAACAAATTTGAAATTAATATTATGAGAATACTAATAGTAGGTGATCCCGGCAATTACAGACCGGTAAGTCTAACGTCGGTACCGGGCAAATTAGTCGAAACAATAGTTAAGAATAAAATTGTCAGACACATAGAAAAACAAACTGTTGAGCAATAGTCAACATGGTTTCTGTAAAGGGAAAATCGTGTCTTACTAATCTATTAGAGTTCTTTGAAGGGGTCAAGAAACATGTGGACAAGGGGGATCCAGTGGACATAGTGTACTTAGATTTCCAGAAAGCCTTTGACAAGGTCCCTCACCAAAGGCTCTTACGTAAATTAAGCTGTCATGGATAAAAGGGAAGGTCCTTTCATGGATTGAGAACTGGTTAAAAGACAGGGAACAAAGGGTAGGAATTAATGGTAAATTCTCAGAATGGAGAGGGGTAACTAGTGGTGTTCCCCAAGGGCCAGTCCTCAGACCAATCCTATTCAACTTATTCATAAATGATCTGGAGAACGGGGTAAACAGTGAGGTGGCAAAGTTTGCAGATGATACTAAACTGCTCAAGATAGTTAAGACCAAAGCAGACTGTGAAGAACTTCAAAAAGATCTCACAAAACTAAGTGATTGGGCAACAAAATGGCAAATGAAATTTAATGTGGATAAATGTGAAGTAATGCACATTGGAAAAAATAACCCCAACTATACATACAATATGATGGGGGCTAATTTAGCTACAACAAGTCAGGAAAAAGATCTTGGAGTCATCATGGATAGTTCTCTGAAGATGTCCACGCAGTGTGCAGAGGCGGTCAAAAAAGCAAACAGGATGTTAGGAATCATTAAAAAGGGGATAGAGAATAAGACTGAGAATATATTATTGCCCTTATATAAATCAATGGTACACCCACATCTCGAATACTGCGTATGGATGTGGTCTCCTCATCTCAAAAAAAGATATACTGGCACTAGAAAAGGTTCAGAAAAGGGCAACTAAAATGATTAGGAGTTTGGAATGGGTCCCATATGAGGAGAGATTAAAGAGGCTAGGACTCTTCAGCTTGAAAAGAGGAGACTAAGGGGGGATATGATAGAGGTATATAAAATCATGAGTGATGTGGAGAAAGTGGATATGGGAATAAGTAAATAACTTTTCCTTAATACAAGAACTAGGGGTCACCAAATGAAATTAATAGGCAGCAGGTTTAAAACAAATAAAAGGAAGTTCTTCTTCACGCAGCGCACAGTCAACTTGTGAAACTCCTTACCTGAGGAGGTTGTGAAGGCTAGGACTATAACAGCGTTTTAAAGAGAACTGGATAAATTCATGGTGGTTAAGTCCATTAATGGCTATTAGCCAGGATGGGTAAGGAATGGTGTCCCTAGCCTCTGTTTGTCAGAGGATGGAGATGGATGGCAGGAGAGAGATCACTTGATCATTGCCTGTTAGGTTCACGCCCTCTGGGGCATCTGGCATTGGCCACTGTCAGTAGACAGGATACTGGGCTACATGGACCTTTGGTCTGACCAGGTACGGCCGTTCTTATGTTCTTACTCTGCAATTGTCACTTAAGACTGTCTGTTTCAAATAATATCTAAAATAACCTCACTTGCTTGTATATTCATGGAAATCAAATATAAGGTACACTAAGAAAGTCAGAGTCTTATTCCCCTTCTGGTCTCCAGGCACCAGCGTAGGAAGCTGGTGCTTGGGGCAGCCAATTCAAAGGGGCGGCACTCCGTCCGGTATCGGGGCAGTACGTCCGGGTCCTTGGCGGGAATTCGGCGGGGAGTCCCTCATTCCCTCTTTTCCTCTTTGAGCTGCCACCGAATGGCCGAAGAGGAAGAAAGGGAGGACCCGCCACCGAATTGCCACCAAAGAAGCGGCGTGATTGAGTTGCCGCCGAAGTGCCGCCACTCGTCTCTCTTTTTTTTTTTTTTGCCGCTTGGGGCAGCAGAAAAGCTGGAGCCGGCCCTGCCAGGCCATATAAAAGGTTTATAAATCTGCCCCCACTGGAAGCAGTAGCAGTTGGGCACAGATTTTTAAAGGCCATTATGCCCTTAAAGATATAAACAGGCATCCATGGGAGTTAACCACTTAGGAGCTTTTGAAAATCCCAGTATGTGCCTATCTTCGACTTTAGGGGCCTAAAGATCTTTAAAAATCTGGCCCTTAGTCCTTTAGCTCAAGTGATAAAGGCTTTTAGCAATGAAAGTCCCCAAGCAGGCTCAGTTACACAAAAACACAAAATGATCACAAGCAGTTAAAGCAAATTATTTGAAAAATTTAAACAAATTTGTGGAACTTTTTCTATTATTTGTTTAACTCTACAAAAGGGCCAGCACAACAACCCTGTTTTAGTATGAACAGTCCACGGTTTCCTAGACAGCTGTAAAATCTTTTAAGAAACGAAGCAGTAAAATGAGCAGCAACAAAGAGGCTGCTTGATTTCCTGTCCCTGAACACCCCAGATACAATTGCAATACTTGGTTTCCTTGTATCCTGCTTTCGGCAGTTCAAAATGATTTGGGATAATGAGTTGTGCCGGTGCTATTTCATATTACACACACACTAAAGCAACTCAAAAATCAGGAAATACCAAAATTAAATCTGCCTGTGCAATCTTAATTTGGCCCCCTTGTGCATATGCATTATGAAACAGTGTTTAATTACATGATATATACTATTTTTTTCCACAGGACCCTTGCCTCATCCCATGCACAAAATGGACTGTGCTCACTTAATGAGCAGCTATTCTGTATTTTGTTTGAACAACAAGGAAAAATGTATGACCCTATGCCTTATTTACTACACACTACTCAAACCCTGCTCTGAAGATAGAATTACTAATATCCTCATGGCCTTTTCTATGGCACTCATCACAATGATATCCAAAAGCTTCACAAACATTCATGAATTTATTTTCACAAAAACCCTGTGAAGAGGAAATGTATTATCTACATTTTACAAACGGGGAACTAAGACGCAGAGATATCCACTGATTTGGGTGCTCATTTTGAAATGCCTAGGATCTGATTTAGTATTACGTAGCACTTTATATGTTCAAAGCACAGCTCCCGTTCACTTCAGTTGCACCTTTGAGTGCTCAGCACTTCTGTAAATGAGACCACATGTCTCATGTTGGATGCCCAGAAAATGATGAACATGCAATTAGTGATCCTCCCGCATGGTGAAAAGTTTGGTATAAGTGACTAGCCCAGCATCACACAGGAACTCTGTGGCAGAGGTAGCGGTAGAATCCAATTCTCCAGGGCAGCATTCTCTTCCTGCAAGCCTCTGCCTCATTCATATGCACCGACTCCGTGGGTGCTCTGGGGCTGGAGCACCCATGGGGAAAAATAGTGAGTGCTGAGCACCCACCAGCAGCTCCCCCCACCCCCTCCAGTGCCTCCCACTCGCCGGTGGCACCTCCCCTTCCCTCCCAAAACCTCCTGCCTGCCATGAACAGCTGTTTCGCAGCATACAGGAGGCTGGAAGGTAGGGTGACCAGATGTCCCAATAAATTTTTGTCCCAATATTTTGCGCCGCCGCGATCACTCGGCTTTTTTTTTTGCTCGGCCAGCCGGCAGCACTAGGCTTTTTTTTTTTTTTTTGCCCCCCGTGTCCCAATATTTTCTTCATCTCATCTGGTCACCCTACTGGGAGGGATGGGGGAGGAGCAAGGATGTGGCACACTCGGGGGAGAGGGCGGAACTGGGTGGGAAAAGGCGGGACGGGGATGGAGCTTGGGTGGGAAGCAGCAGGGCAGGGGTGGGGCCTTGGGGGAAGGAGTGGAGCGGGGGCATTTTGAAAAGTCGGCGCCTGTGGCCTCATTCACTACATGCCTTCCAACTTCTGCGACAAATGGGATAGGGGACAGACAACAGTTTCCGTCACTATCCAATCCTGATTCATACCCATAGCAAGCCCATCATCATGTGCACTGAATGAGGCAGAGGTCTTGTGGGAAAAATAGTATGTTAGCATGTGATTAAAGACAGTTTATAATGCATGCACACATCAGGGCCAGATGAAAGTTACACAGTCAATCTTAATTCTGGCATTTCCTAACTTTTGAGGGCTTGCATCTAGTGACTCTCAGCCCACCTCTGTGGCTCCCAGCCCCAGTCTCCTTGCTCAGCCAAATGCACTCTCCTTCCCAGTCCCAGTTCTCTCTTCCCCAGGCTCCAGTCCCAGTTTCCACCACCACCCACCCCAGGCACCTTGTCCCAATCTCCTCCCACTCCATAGCCCATTCGACTCTGGTCCCCTCTGCATTTGAATCAGGCAGCTTCCTCCTCCATGTTGCCTGGCCCAGCAGGGGGTCATTGAGAGCACAGGAGACCATCTCCCTGGAGACCATAGCCTGCAGCAGCTCAGGGCTACAACTGCAAAGAAAGTTCTGCTCAGCCCTAGACGGGGAGCATGCCCAGTGCACACGGCATCTTAGGGAAATTAGCTGCTAAAATCAAAGCCTGTACTGAGCATTTGCAAACTGTGTTTTTGTTTGGGTTTCTTTTGTGTGTAAAGCTTATAACTTGACCAAAATTTGGGCTGATTTTCCCAGAGATAGCAAAAGGCACATCCCTGGCACAAAGGCCCTGCACCAAATTTCAAGTCTCTGATCCAAAGCATAGGGGTGCTAGAGATTTTCAACAAAAGGGTCACCAGAATCTTTTAAAGTTGGCGAAACATATTTTTCCTTAGCCTCTTTCTGAAAAATGGCTGAACCATTTTGGATGAAATTTTCCAGACAAATGCAGCCTCAGGCAAATATCCAGCATGGAATATTTGGGAAATGGTTAAAGTGTGGCAAATCTATAAGCAGCTGAAAACATGATCTTGTAATCGGAAGTGCTAGCAACCTTAATAATAGGCAAGGCTACCAACCCTACCAATAATGAACTTATATTTTTTTTCACTCCACCTCCAGGTTTATTTAATTGAGGCATTTCAAGGTAAGGCCAAAGGTGAGGGCAATATCAGGCTATCTGACAAAGCACCAAGCCTAGACAGTCTGATAACTGGTTATATTTTCTGTTAAGAATCTTTTTTACTATAGTCTGATAATCCTTTGGAAATGGTTATCTTCAAGTCAGTTAAATATTAAAAGATCACCTTCTGGCACACTTGTATCAATGAAATGGTGACACAGCATTCAGATGAGCCTCTGATAAGGATATGTAAATTTTGACAGTGTGATTATTCACATAGAGATAGTTCACACAGAGAGCAAAATGCTCAGATGTCATCTGAAACAAAAACACTGGTAACACAAACATGGAAAGAGAGATAAAGAATAGCTATGGTGGATTTAGCACATTGCCAGAAATATGAAAAGCAACAGACCCAATTCTCCTCTCACTTACACTTTCTGCACAACATATAGCTCATTTAATTGCTGTGGAGTTATCCTAATTTCAGGGAGATTCCCCAGAATCAGGCCCAATGTATTTCTTTATGTAGGTAACTAGGTACACCAATTTTAAAGAGAAACTGTCAACTTGAAATGTATCAGTTTTTAAAAATTATTTTAAATTAGTTTTGAAGACCCTAATTGCTCCAGAGTTCCCCCTGACCATTTTTGCAATTTTACAATGTCTTAAATAAAAAATTTCCTCCCCTGTTGCGTGAAAGACCCTCAAAAAGGGAAACTGACTAACAGACTATACACAGAAACTAGTCAAACTGACTATAATCTAGGTCAGTGGTTCCCAAACTTTAACAACCTTGAACTCCTTTCACTAAAATGTCAAGTCTCGCAAACCTCCTAAAAATGAATATTTCCAGGGATTTTCTTCTTTACCTGAGTATAAATTATAAAAGCAGTGATCTTGGAAATATAAAATTTGTTTTTATGACATGCTTAGTACACACTATTCATTAGTAATTATTATTTATCATTACAGTATTTTTATTACATTATGAAAACGGCAACACTCTTCCAAGATCTCACTTTCGTAGCTTGTATCACTTTGAATAAGCCTGTTATAAGACAAAGCTCCTATGTTTCATCAAGGAGTATCAGATGTGAAACAGCATGAAGGTATTTAAGAAGCCAACTCAAAGAGTTCCTCCTACACAAGCATTCAGGTCCTGAGCAGTCTAGGCAAACAACGCATGTTACAACAAAGCTTAAACTTGTTCTTCATAATAATTTTTAAAAAAATACTAGCTGCCTATTTCATTTTAAAAACAGCAAAAAATATCCACCTCCCTTTCCATTTCTTATAAGGCATCTTGAAGTTTAAATCTCCTCAGTGTGATAGATATGCTTGCTTTGATCTGCTTAGCTCTTGGAAGTCCAAGGGCTCCAGGCTGCAGGCCCCAGGCTGCCCAGGGTCTGTAGGGACAGCTTTATCCGCCATTAGGGAATTTTTTCCCGAGAACCCCCTGTAACATTTTGCAAACCCCCAGGGGTTCATGAACCCCAGTTTGGGAACCACTGATCTAGGTGCTACACACAGTAAACAAATTGGGGGAAAAAACAACACCAAAACTTTTTTCCTAATCTCTTCTATTTGTAGTAAATGTAGCTGTTCCCTACAATAGGAAAAATGTTTGCAGACAGAAGTGTGACTTCTAAATCGATAGGACCCCTTTAAATTACCAAATGTTTTTAAAGTGATAATCTGTTCTCAAAGCCTCTGGTCTTATCCAAAAAAAAATCACTGGAAGCTACAGTCTCCTCTGAGTTATACCAATGCAAAACCATGAACTTCAGTGGGGTTGCACCAGCCAGGGTAATTTAGAGAAGAATTTAAATCTGGGCCTTCTAAGTAGGCACTGGGACATCAGTGCCTAGTTAGAAGGCCCAGATTTAAAGGAGAGGAATGTGTACTGAGGTTCTGAACTGCTGGTAAAGGGCTGGCTTTTCTGCAATTTAGGATTTTATTTGCAGTTACAAATCATGGCACTTTTAGTACTAGACTTTCATGATTCTAGCTTTTCACTGTCCCATCTAGCAACAGGATAAAGAAGAGAATCAGATACCAGCATGGCACAAAGGATGCTGCTCTTTTTCAGGCCCCAAGAGTGTTTCAAGAGTGTTCTGAAAGCAGCTTGTGCCCACATCGTGTATTGTTTATTATCCACACTTTGGGTGAATGACCTGGTATCTTGTTTTTGTCTTCGTGTGGTATTTTAAGTGAGCAGGGCTTTCCATTCTCCATGTTTCTCAGCACGTATGTATTTAGCACAGTCTGTCCCGTTTGTGTAGTATTGGAGAAACCTCTGAGGTTTAAAGAGAGATTTTGGCAGGGAGGGCAAAAAAATGTATCAGTTAAACATAAATCCATTTAACATCCTGTACTTTTCCAAGATTACCTTGTCACTTGTTCTATTTGTTAAAGATATTTGGCTCATACAGGAATTTTTGGCACGATTGCTTAAAAGGCTTTAATTTAGCCTCCCTTTGCAAATTATTGAAGGGTAGGACTATTTGGAAGGGCAAATGAGGGTTTTAAGCTGTCATCTTTATTTTTGGGTGTAATCAAAGAGACCACTACATGAAATTATTTGCGGTTGTAAATGAAGAATCATGCAAAATTGTGCCTGTAATTATTGGAGAGTACAAATATTGCAGGAGCAAAAGGGAGATTTGTATTAAGTATGATTATTATTATTATTATTAACAACAACAGGCCTTCAGAAACTATTCTTCCTACTACTTCAAACTTCACTGCGGCCATCCCAAAAGTATCCATGAAAATTAATGCCATCCAAAGTCATTAACAAGGCATGGTAGGAACTGGTAACTTGCTACCCATTTTAAGGTTTGTTTTGGCCAGCTTAGTTGCAGAGGGGGGGAGGGGGGCGGGAAATCATGCCTGCCTGGTACAACTTCTATCTGATCTCTGGTCAGAAGAGAATTTGTTTTGTTTTTTTCTTTTTAAATTTCAGGTTAATTGGAAGAAGCATTTTTCAGCCATAGGATTTTGATAGACAAATCATAGTTTATAAATGCCTTTGGCCAAATAGCTTTAGTTCAGAGCAGTGGTGTGGTTAAAATTTAAAAAAAAAAAAAGCAGAAGTGGAGAAACTAGCCTAAACTCCATATTCCCCAAAGGAGAAGTGGGAAAACTCTGTTTACCCACATTTACCCTTGACTACATTACTGGTTCAAAAAGCTTAGAATCCCACAGACAACAGTGCTTGTAAATTCCATAGGCCACATAGCTCAGTGCCAAGATTTACAAAGTTAGGACTCTAAAATTAGGTTCCTAAATCCATATTTAGGCACCTGAAGAAGTACCTTGATTTTTCAGAAGTGCTGAGCACTCAGCAGTTCCTGTTGGCCTTTGCTGGTTCTGGGAATAGTGCACAATCTGTCTCAACAAAATTCCAAATTATGCTAGTTTTGCCAGCATTGCTTGCCACCACTTCTGGATCTGTAGGTCTGTTTCAAGAAATATATAGGCTATGCCAACAACACTGGCAAATTTCCCTATACCCAGACCCAGACATCCTAAGAAGACTCACTGATAACAGAGAGTACAGATGACAATTTATATGTCAACGTCAAGAGAGAAAATGTTAGGAATTAGAGAGCCTGTAGAAGAGAGTTTGCACTTCCTGCCTCAGGTGACGCATTGCTAATTAGAATATGAAACAAACCTATTCATATGGCTTAATCAAAGAAATATTTAAGTAATGCAGCCATTATTATAATTTATTAACATTTGAATAAAAACAAAGGCTTTTTGAAAATAGGAAATATTTGTTAATACTTGTTAATATAGTATAATATAAACAATAATAAAGGAGAACTTCATTAGACTATTGTAGTTTGAAAAACTGAATATAGAAAAAAAATCAATAAATTCAAACTTAAGGTTCCACAGACAATCTTTATGTTGTCAAACACCTTTGGTATCCTTGACCTATCTACACATGCATTCCTGAGATACCTTTATAAATCTCAGATCATAATTCTACAATTCTCAGTATGAGCCATACAAGGGCCACATATAGGAAAGCCATCCAATCACAGACCCACCTCCAATTCAGTCTACTTTTCAGCCTGCAGTACCAAGATCTCCTTTGCTGAGAGTGGGATCCAATTCTGAGAGGTGCTGAGTGCTCTCAGCTTCCATTGCTTTCCACATATAGATGAAAAACTTGTCCGTCCCCCAAACCATCTGCCTGCTGAAGTCAAGGAACAGCAACACTTTCACTTCTTTCTCTCACCTTTACATACCACTCACAAACAAACACCACCACCTTCTTCCAGCCACCACCACAATTTATGCCATGACCCCCATCAAAGTTATTCACCCTCTCTCTGCTGACAAGACATATCTATCTGCTTATCTCATTTGCCATTTTCATGTGGCTCTGAGACCCTATCACCCCCAGGCATCCAAGCAGACATTCCCTAATCCAAACCTGTTAGAATTTGGGAAAGAGGGGCCAAATTCAAGCTCCAGATTCAAACCTATCCTTCAGTGTTTGTTCTGGATTGGATCCAAAACTGGAGGGGGCCTATTTTCCACATGTACATTAGCTGTTGGCAAAAAAAAAATGCACAAGAGCAGCTGTTCTTACAAGATTTAAATGCAAAATGGTAGACAAAAATTTCACAAGATTCACCTTTGGTCCAAAATATCATGAGTTTGCCAGGCAGTTAGTCCTGTTTCAGCCTGTAACCCAGATACCAAACCCTGACCTCAACCTGTTTGGGATCAGAAGTTAGAACCTGAAAACGCTTTCTTCACCCAAATCTAATTATAGCCTGGTTCTAGGTACACTTGAGCTTCATTCTAGCCTAGAGTTAACTGCCATAATGCTGCTCATTGTACAGAGGCCAGCTTGTTACTTATCCAAGTTATAGGTCCTAACTGAGGCATGTCTGTCTTTGGAGAAGAAGAGGAGACTTCAACCAGATGCAGATGCTGTCAGTAAGGCTAAGGATCCTAACCTAACACTAAGGCCTAACGATGGCTGGAGGGCATGGATGTGAGCACCGGAAAGGTTCTGAATAAGACTTAATAAGGACTAATAAGAGGTTCTGACAGGTTCTTATTAAATCAGAAGCTTTCATAAAACTGTCAATTATATGACCCAAATACAGAAAAAAGAATTCACATTTACTTCCCAATATATTTTTTTCAGGGTCATACTTATATTCCCTGTCATAGAAGTGGACTTTTATACTATTAGGGCTAGACAGTGCTTAAAGCTCGATTCTCCACTAACTCCAAGCACAGCTCAGGCAGTGTGGAGAGGGGGAGCTCCAGCCTGCTTGCTATGGCTCCCTGGTTCAGGGACACATTGCCCCAGAGGAAATAAAGCTGCACAGGATCCTCCCTAACGTAGGCCACTGGCATAAGGTCCCTCGTACCTTATATTAGTATTGGATCAGACCTAGCACAGCTCCACTACACTCTTTTCCACACCCTGTCCTGCCCATGCTCTGCCCCAGCACACCCCATTTCTCCTCTTACATGGAGGATGGGGGGCAGCTGATGGAGGAGGCAGCAGAATTGCCACCAACAGCTTTACAGCAGTAGAGTGTATTCTTCACAAGGTGGGATTCTTTACTAGCCGTCTCCAGCCACTCCAAAACCATTTTGCACCGCACATGCAAAGCACAGTGGCTTTAGCATACCAGAAAATCTGTCTGTTTCAGTCACAGTTCTCCTGTTCAGGAGCTGCTGCTGGTACACAGCCACTTCCTCTCCAGCCATGGCTGCACAAGCCATAACAAAGTTCTTACAACCTTTCCCTTATTTTACATTAGTGGATTTAAATGAAAGCTAAAACAGGAGGCAAGCGGGTGAGGCAAGAGGCAGAAGCTGTTCAGGTTTTAAAGTACTGTTTTCAGGGCTTACCCATCAGGCGCCACTTTAAAAAAGGTCTTTTTGTTTACATTGTAATAAACATGAGACAGTACCTCATCCATCGTTACAGTTCCTCTGGGTGGCATCAGCTTGTCATCACCATAGCAACCATCTAGCTGCAAATATCGTGTCATATACTTTATTTTGTGATTGGGGATCTGCCCCCAACAAAGCAGGCAGAGAGACAGTCACTAAACAACTGCTCAGCTCAACAGCCACTCTTGGTGATGTCAGGCTGACATTAGGCACAGCAACAGTGATAGCCAGCAGTGTGGCAACGATGATACTACCCCAAATGCAACACTACTGCTGGCATCAGTGGATCCTGACCCCTACCATGTGACACCAATATTAACCCTTCGTAGGCTAACCCATTTTATGTGACCAGAGCTAAACTGGAAATAAAGACCATTCTCTTTCCAGCTATCTTGTGTGCGCCCAGGGGCTGTGGAGCACCATTTAAAGTGGGGAGGCATGGGTGGGAGGGGGTCCAGTTCTGCCCCCGGGGGATGGGAGGAGCCAGGGGAGGGCTGGAGAGCAAGCCTGCACTGCATTCACAGTGCAGCAACTCCTGTTTTGCGGGGCTGGGCCCACCTTCCCTCTTGGGCCCATAGGCTCTTGCCCCAGCATGCAGGTGGGGCCTTCCCTACCCCAGTAATGCCCTGCCCTCTTTCTGGCCCTGGCATCAGCAAATTGCTTGCCCTGAGCTGGGCTGTGGCGGACCAAAAAGTAGCCAGATCATGACCCAGGGGACCGCATTCCCCCTTGCACACCCCAGCTCCATGGCCTGTGTGTGTGTCACATTGTCAAGCTACGGTGTCAGAAGAAAACTATCTTTGGCAAAAATTGAGCAAATAAAACCACCTGAATCTCCTGATTGGGAAGGGAACCTGGCTGAGAACCATTGAAGGTAGTTGCAGCTAGAACTAGGTGAAGTTTTTTTGGCTGAAACTTTTCTCAGTGAAATGTGCAATTCAGCGACACAAACATTTCATGAATGTTTATGGGGAGTACCTCTCAAACATGTGGGGCAACACAGGAGAAAGAAGGAGGGTACTTATCCAAAAATTTAACAAGTGGGCAGTGGAGGCTGACATCATGAGTCCATTGGAGGTGCATCAACACCTCATTTGTAAGTGAAAAATGGTAGGTGGTGTACAGAGGGACCCTGAAAGGCCTTGCAAGTGAATACAAGCAGCTTATTGTTGATGTGATAGAGAAGGGAGAGCCAGTGGAGGGATGCAAAGAAAGAGGTGACATGGTCAAAGCAATGGGTGAGGAAAATGATCTTTGCAGCAGCATTCTAAATGGATATAAGTGTGGCAAGGTTGCATTTGTCCCAGCCAGAGAGAAGGATGGTGCAGTAATCGAGATGTGAGATTATTTGAGCCTGGAGGAGAGAGAGTTTTAGTAATGAATAAGAAAGGCCGTATCTTAAAGATATCATGCAGAAAGAATCAACAAAAGATTTAGGGCATGCCTATGCTTCAAGCTGGAGGTGTAATTTCCTGTTCGAGAAGACATACCCACACTAGCTCTGATTGAGCGATCATACTCAAAATAGAGTTTACCAAAGGCAGCATGAGTGGCAGGGGAGGCCAGCCGCCCCAAATACACATCTTGGACAGGCGCATACTCAGGGCAGCTAGCACCTCGTGCCATTGTAGCTACACTCTATTTTTAGCCTGTTAGGTTGATAAGAGCTAGCACAGGTATATCTACTCCAGCTAGAAATTATACCTCTAGCTTGAAGTGTAGGCATACCCTTAGACATAGCCGGACTGCAAGGACCTAGAGAGATGTTCAGGTCAAAGATGACACGTACATCATGGGTCTGAGTGACAGACAAGATGATGGTGTTGTCAGTGCTTAATTTGTGCCAAGACTTGCCAGGGCTGAGCCCCAGCACTCCTAGGCTTAGCAATTCCTAGCCCTGGCACCTCTGGGCTTGCTGCACCAGTTATTAATGTAAAAAAATTGCTTGAGCCCCAGCACCTAATTGCTTGAGCCCCGGCACCTCTTTCATTACAAATTAAGCTCTGGATGTTGCCCACAGTGATCGAGAAAGAAGGTAGTGAGAAAAACTTCGGGGAGGGAGGGAGGGCAGGGGAGATTAGGCGTTCTCTTTTAGCTATGTTGAGATGTCAGAGAGGCAGGCAGAGATTTTAGTGAGTCCAAGGTTGATGCAGATCTATTTGAATTAAACATAAAATTACCGTACTTCTGTTTAGTGAATTGCTTCTCACATTATTTTGAAATTAACCTCTTAGGACTGGTCTACACTAAGGGGGGATCGATCTAAGATACGCAACTTCAGCTACGTGAATAGCGTAGCTGAAGTCGACGTATCTTAGATCGATTTACCTCGGGTCCTCACGGCGCGGGATCGACAGCCACGGCTCCCCCGTCAACTCCGCTACCACCTCTCGCTCTGGTGGAGTTCCGGAGTCGACGGGGAGCGCGTTCGGGGATCGATTTATCACGTCTAGACGAGACGCGATAAATCGATCCCCGATAGATGGATCGCTACCCGCCGATCCGGCGAGTAGTGAAGACGTACCCTTACAAACACATTGAGTAGCTATACAGTGTGCTGGTCCATAGACCTGTAACATCCTTATGAATGTCCCAGGGTTCCAATGGAACTCTGACAACAGCAGGCCTTCATTTCCAGTTCAGCAGCTGCTGCAGCAGGTTAAAACTACTATTCTAGCTCTTCTGATGCTTGTGCACCTTCCATGTGGTGCATCAATACCGATAACCCAACAAAGGGCAAAGCTAGTCCTGGGGATCCCTCCTTAAAGTTACACCATGTTAGGATGAATACTCAAATAGCAGCTGAATTGCTGCCATCAAACCCCCTCACAAAATGTGGCTGTGGGGAAGCTATGTTCGGCAAAGCCCTTCTCCGTCACTGGTGGAGTGAGGCTCATTTTCAATTCCCTACTTCAGAAAAGAAACAGAAGTGTAATGTGGGGAAATGTGGTAAAGTAAAACAAAACCCAGATGCTTAGCAGTAACAGATACAATTAAAGAAAAAAACCTATTAATCCACCTCTGTGAAACTAGGTTGCATTTTGTTCTTTAAAACATTGTATAGTTTAGCTTTTTTTGGTAAATTTAAACAGAGCCAAAATAAATACTTCTGATGAAATCAAACCTTTTGGGAGTTGGGCTTTTTTTGGGAGTGGGGGGAAGAGGTGTTGTTCTCTCTCTCTCTCTCTCTCTTTCCATATATTTATGTGGTTCCTGAACCAAAGTGGGCTGGAGAAGTTCAACCTCAGTTCAGAGAAGAGAACATTCTGTACTCTGCACAACAGGCAGGACTGCTGTAAAACAAGATCAACAACATGATCTCAGCAGCAGCACTACAATAGAGAAACTTTCAATACTCAAACTGTCCAAAGGATTTCTCCATTTACATTTTTAAAAAAATCACACACAAGGATATGTGATCAAGGTCAGTGAATTAACTGACTTTCTGCCCTAGAACTAAGTTGTTACATTTCCTCCCCTCCTCCCCCAATGAATTTGGGAAGATTTTTTCCCCTCAGAGTTGAATCATAGCTGAAGCATTTCCAAGGAAACAACCCCTCCTCCCTCCAAATTCCCTCACGGGTGCACTGCTCAGGGTTTGATTAAAGTAGTTCAATATTTTCTGCCAGTGGCACCTGAATGCTAGGTTTTTCAGCCAGATCCTTTGCTGATATAATCCCAGCAATTTCAGCGGGACTGCACAGGGTAAATCTGCACAGATTCCACCCAGCATGTGCATTATACTGAAGCCAAAGTGTTGCCACTTTAATGGGGAAATGGCTCCATTTGCTGTTCTTTCTAAGCCTCCGCTAGGTGATAAACAGTATGACTTCATCTCTCAACCTGTTTACTGTTTAAGATGGTCAATAACAGAATCATTCACAAATTTGGCAAGCTTTGCTAAGAAGCTACTGAAACGGGGGAGGAATAAAGGGCGGCATAGATTTGAGGGGATGTTTTTGTCTGTGTACTAAGATCTGACCCGTATCTGTAAATCAATGATTCATTATTTCACAAGTCACTGGATCTAGCTGAGTTTTAAATATGGAAATGTGCAGATTTGAAATATAATCATCTGATCCATCTTTTCCTCTTTCAGATCCAATGCAAAGAGGCAGGGGAGAGTTTAAAGTCCACAAACATTCCACATTGATAAGAACCTTAAGATATATTCCTGCGTAGTAACCCATCTCAAAACAATCTCAACACTGGACAGGGTGTCAGTAAAGCAGTCACTGTGGATTCCCACTGCTAGAGCTGTGAACAAAATCACTGGTGAAGAGGTGGCTGTTAGAGTAAGAGATAGGAGGCAAAAGGTCCTGCAGTGGTCATTCTAAAAAAAAGTGTGGAGCAGACAGTAACCGAAGTTGTCCAGTAAGGAAACAGCTTTGAGCACGGAGCTGTTGTCTGTGCAGGGCATGAATCCAGGGTTTA
The DNA here is from genome assembly GCF_028017835.1 of Emys orbicularis. NCBI lineage: Eukaryota > Metazoa > Chordata > Testudines > Emydidae > Emys > Emys orbicularis. The sequence continues at coordinate 96,261,677 of NC_088688.1, read as the reverse complement.
CTCTTGTGGTTTATGATGTCATCAGAATCCCTCTAGGCAATTACAGCCCATTACTCATCATCAGGGCTAGTTCAGACAATGGTGCCAAGCTTGTGGGTGATGGGGGGCCCCGGTCAGAGGGATCCCCAGCCCAGCAGGTGCAGGTTGAAAGGCTTATGTGATGTTTATTGTTCATGCACCAATGCTGTCCTGGGGAGCATGATCTCTTTCATTCAGATTAAAAGTTGTCAGGAAATAAATGGAGCCACTTGTGGCATCAGGATGTGTCCATCTTTGTCCCCGTCATGGCTGAGATACATTGCAGGTTCCCCCTTTCGCCTGTTTAACAGGAAATCGTTACTTCCCTAACACACACTCCTGTTCTGGACACATTATTTCTTCTACCCCCTGCCCATGGGACTAAAACCCCTATCAATTTGGCATAGGAGTTTGAGGCAGGTTGGAGAGCAAAAATCATACAATGAATCATGGGCCTCAGAGCCAATGGGTCCAACTGAATAACTTAACAGATGACCCTCTGACTTAACTGAACTGGCCCTGACCTGTTGCCTGTTTGTTCTCTGTGCGTTACTTATTGTGCTATTTTTATAGCTATAGAGCTGTAAGCTGAAAACAAGCTGGATCGCCACAGGATAAGATAGAAAGAACATAAGGAGCATTGAAAGTTTGCTATAGCATGGTACAGAGCCCTGGATGCAAATTCCTGCCACTTCCATATGTTCATCATGTGCTGCACCTGACATCACTGTCCACTTGAAATTGTCACCCACTTTGCTCTGATTCTCATCCATCTCTATCACTTTATGCAAATCCACAGAAAGACTCTGATCATTTTTAGATGGAAAAAAATCCTTCCCCTTTCCTTTCCTTATTTGCATGGAGTAAAGTTCATATGCATGTTGCCAATGCATTAGTAACCAATTATTCATAATTAATCTCTGGGTGTAACCATGTTTTTATTTGATCTTCAAAAGAATGGATTGCACAAGGTTTTTTCCTTCATCTTTATTTTACACTGATAATATGCTGCCTCATTTCTACAGACACTTGTAAAATAGAGGGTTTTCTTCATATTTACATGTTGGGAAAAATAAATAAATAAATAAATAAAATAAAACCACTGAATACGTTTTCCTTAGAATGCTCTCTATTGTCTTCTTCACATAAAGTACATTTAAAAGTACAAATATTTACCCTGCCTAAATAAAAGGTTCTACACTGCTTGTGTGCGTGTGCAGCAAAGGGAATTTGCCAGACAGCTGCCAATATTCAGGACCTGTACACAGGCTGGTTTAGCATTTGTATAGCTATGAACATAAGAAACTTGTAATCTTCAGAAACTCACCTCACCCTCCTGAGCTGTATGTGTGACACCTGGGAAAATCATTATCCAAAACTGATAATGGATTTCTCAGAAGAAAACTTCTCAGTTTTCCAATGTGCGTCTGGGTTTCAGCATTTCTAACAATATCATTACTTACATTCAGCCTTCCATTCCCAAAGCTCCCAAGGCATTTTATATGCTATACTCCAGAACTGTTTCACTCCTTAAATCCTAATGTCAGGTATATTAGAGGGATGTGAGGTAAGATGCAAAAGCAAGAGTTGATCAATGATGCAAGGTTTGCTGGAAAAAAATTGAGATTTTTGGAGGAACTTGAAGGAAAAGTGTGAGGTAACTGATGCACAAAAGGAGAAAAGGTGCTACAGATGTAGGGATAGCACGCAGCCACAAAGGGGTTAATGGACAGACCAGTTATTTTCCCATCTGTGTTTCAGTGATGACTAGCAGCTGGGTTAAAAGGCTTCCACTCAGGCAGAGAGGGATGGTTGCCAGAGAGGCTGGGACTATCTCAAGGAGGTTCCCCAGCAGTAGCCTGGCATGGAAACACCCAAGGAAGAGATACAGAGGCCTGCCACAGGGAGAGGGGGGTGAGGCTCCTGAGAAATAGTAAAAAGGACATTTCTTTCCCTCCTACCGTCTAAGGGAGGGAGGGAGAACGCCAGACTTCTGGAGGCCCACATCCAACCTTAGAGAGTTTATACAGGGACAAGGACTAGCCAGCAGAGACCCAGAAAGCTGGTAGACTATACTCTTAATCGTCCAGGGTATCAGAACAATCTCTTAGGAACAAGTCCCTTCACAGATAGTCATTAATATAGGCACAGAGTGACAAGTGTGAGAAAGGTTCTGCTAAAGTAGGCAGAGCTTAGCATGTGAGCAGAGGTGTAGTGGTGGGCAAAGACAGCACTATGCACAGGCCTGAAAGTGAGGATGGGACATTTGGACTCGCTGTGAATTGAAACAGGAAGTTAGCAGAAGGACTCCTGCACAGGGGTGACCTGTTTAGAATGGCAAGCAAGGAAGATTACTTGAACTGCAATGTGTTGAGTGGACTGAAGCAGGAAGAGATTGGGATACCTGAGAAGAGAAGGTCACAGTGCCCACCAGAGCAATACGGAGTCTGAGGGCCAAACTATTAGCAGTAAGAAGAAAGAAAATGGCAGACTTGGAAATTTCCAGTACTTTTTAAAAAGAGGGGAGGCCAAATCTTTGACATCAGCCATTCAACAATAGTTAGGCTGTGAGCAGCAAGAATGCCACCACCCCCTTTTCCTCATCAGTGCTATTTTAGCTCCAATCCCAGGATTAAATGTTTTATTCTAGGAGACTTTTTATTGGCCTGGGCTCCCAAATGAGAGATCTCTTCTTTTAGCTCTGCTTTACTATCTTGTCAGCTTTGATGGTATTTCCCCACCACCATGTGCACAATACACTCTCCTTACCTCCCTTTGTCTTTATTGTTACAAATATATAGACTTTATCCCCACCCCAGCACTAAATATAAGGTACTCATAATGAGGAAGTTCTCCACATATCCCCATTCTCCCCTTATTTCCATAAAAAAGGAAAAGGCCAACTGCAAGAATGCCTTCCCCTTTGTTGTCCTCTTCTAAGAGCATACTCCTCCCATATAACTAGAACCATACCATATAAGAAAGTAAATACAGCGCAGAATTTTAAGTAAAATTACAATTCCAACACTATTATTCACCAAGTGGATGGTAAACAAATGTCACAAAGGGTTCCTAAAATGTACTGTGTGTTCCAGTGATGTATCCCCTCTTGTACTATAAGGCTCTATCAATATCCAAGTCTAGGAGCCATATCACAGAGGTGGAGTCACTACATCTTGGAGTGCCTATGGCCCAAGATTGCCCTAATCCCTCTCTAAGACTCATAGGAACTCAAAGAGAAATTGGCATAATTTCCTGACTAAATGGTTGATGATTAAAACAGTACAAAGTCATCAGATCCCTTATCCCTAATAAGGGAAGGGCTTTGTTCCCCAAAAAACCTATGGAGTAGAAGGTATAAATACAAAAGAAAAAATCAGGATGTTTCCACCTAATTCTCAAATCATAAAAAACCAACAACAAAAGGAAATTCTCCTCCCTGCCTAGCTGTCCATATGAATTTATACACACTACAATTCTCATTTCTAATGGCCCAGGTATGGAAAGATGAAATGACCCACTGCGCCAAATTAAAGCAGAGAGAGATTACATATGAGACCCCGAGGGGAGAGTATATCTTCTTCCATGCTGATAGCATGGCAGATATTAGAAGCCATGTATTACCTTCTCTACATTTCTGCTTTTCCACTCCAAGGTCTTTGTCTTAGCACATAATTTTGATCTGAGCATGAAGAAGAGAGTGGCTGTGTGGACCCTCAAAAGCATAGGAACTCATTCAGCCACAGAGACTGAATAAATGCCTCTGTAAATTCCAGGTTTCCCCATCCCCACCCCTCCTCCTTTGTCCTGGGCCCTCCTCTTGCCTCATTACCCCTTAACTTGTGCCAACAACAGGAGCAAAAGAATGATTGCAACCTTAGCAGTTTAATTCTAGCCTAGCTGTTATGCAATGGGCTAGACCTGAAATTCTTTAAGGCAGGGCATTAGGGATGCTAGAGAAGGGACTCAGGAACTGTGCTTGTAGGAGTGACTTTACTCTGCTGCAGTGGTGCCCTACTCCTTCCAAGCTACTGAGTCAGTTTCTACTATTAAATCTTATCTAGAAGCCTTTGTCCTTATCTTATAAAGCAGTTTATAGGTGTATTTCTAATACACATTTTCCCACTGCACTGTACCCTCTTCTTCCAGATGTGTTTGCATATGGAGAAGGGAGATTTAACTGATAACCCCACACTTGGGACCACTGCACAACAAAGTGGAGACGCACACATGAATTTTCACCCATCTTCAATAGGACTCACCTAGTTGCTGTTACTTGTGACTTTTAACTAAGATCCCATCAATTTGGGTTTCTTCACAACCATCCAGCAGAAAAGGCTCTCATGAATGAGCTGGCTTAGGTGCACTGTGACTATGGTGCAATGGATATAGTTCAGACACCAGCTGGAATGAAGAATGATTGTCATCAGTCATTTCATAAATTGTAACTAAGCTGAAAACTTTAACAGGGGATGGAATAGGCTGGTCATATAAGAGAAAAGAAGTCCTTTAGGTGAGTACTATCAGATAATATAAATTATATTGATTGTGAGGAATGTTGTAAGATTTTTGTTGGGGCATACTATATTTAGTTTGTTCAGGTAGCCAAGAAGCTTATCAGCTCCCCTGTCTGTAGATATGTAGACTGTTGTCATCAAGAGGACTGTGGTTAAAAAGAGGGAAGATTTTCTCTCGTCTCTTTGTAAAGTGCATGCCAGCCCCAACACCTGTGATACACTGCAAATCACTTGTAAGAACAGTTTCAATATATATCAAATCTGTAAAATATTGCATATTGAAATTCTGCATGTATTTAGTTGCTACATATATGTATGTCAGTGATCAGGGGCTTAGTCAACAAAAACAAATACTTTATCCCTCTTCTCCCTTACACATACAAGCCAGTTGTAAACTGCTTTATAATGCAAAACTGTATGAGCAAGCAGTAATACAGAATAGAATCTGTGTTCATCAGGCAATGCCCACACAATTTAGATGTGGATAAAACAATCAAACTATTATTTTTAATACAAATCATTTCACTAGAGAAGAGCAGCACTGTTGTAAGTAATTGGAACAAATGACAATTTCTTTTTAGCTGTCTCCACAAAGCTGCATGAATGTCAAAGACATTCTGGCCTGCTCCAGTAATAGTGAAGATTCATTGTTACTAGTACTGGTTTCACAGTCTCATGAAGCCTTGATTAGTGGGCTGCTGGCTAAAAAAGTGTCAAGTGGAATGAAGCAGGATAAATGCAGGTGTGCAAAGGAGAAAGGGGGAAAGACCGGGAATAGGACAGCCGTGCCCGCAGAAGAAAGTTTCTGGCTAGCAAGCAAGCTCTCAGATCTACAAAAAGATACCCGTAGTACAGCAGCAGCTTGGACAAATAAGAAAAGGTATTTAGCATTTTAAAATATTTCCATTATTTTAATTAAATAAAAATCTTGCAACCAGATCACCTCCTGCTTTGGTCCAGTCAGGTCTTACAAGACAAGTCATTATGAGCTGAGTCAATATTTGGATGGGAGACTTCCCAGGAATACTTAAATGCTACAGAAAGTTGAGCTGGTCATTCAAGAGGTAACTTTCCTCCATCTGAGTCAGAATTGAAAATGTGCAAGCATGGGGCAAGAGGATGCCATGAAGCTGGAGTTGCCATTTTTTGGATGAAATGGCAAATTAAGGTCCTGTTCACATGCAGTAACTGAAACTTACCATTGCATTCCTCATACAAGAAGGGCTGCTAACCCCCATCTCCTGTCCAAATTCCAATTGAACGATGACACTCTACCTACCTAAATTGATCACAGAGTTGCAGCTGAATAGAAGCATTCTTCAGTTCCTGTCCTAAACTGTTGCTGTGCTGTTTCAGAATTGCATGTTTCACTTTTGTAGAGAGCTGGCTGATTCCCAAGCATAGTTTGGAGAAAAAAATGGATTTTTTTGGATGGCACCATATAAAAATAAAATTATCTATGGAATCCTTTGGCACTCAGAAGAATCAGTCATTAAATCTTAAATGCTCACTTACATGAGCTTGATGCCTGTTTCTTGGCGACCCAAAGGATGCTGGGGTTTTCTTCCCCCTCAAGCTTTTATTTTCCAAGTGAGAAATACCATAAACTGCAGACAGCCTATTGGTCAGCATTACAGGACATGCTTCCATGCATCAGCTGTCATCATTACTAGCAATTCTCCACCAGAAAAATATATCCAAAGGGACCACTCAGGGTCCATAAATCATAATGCAGATTGCTCTCTCTCATTTTTGATTGCATTTCATTAAAAAATAAAAATGTCAACTTCAAAAAACTGTCTATGTCTTATTAATTTCAGAAGTCAGCTTCATCTGCTACATGAGATTGAGTCCACCAGTTAGTTTTCATGGAGGCTTATTATCATTTGCAAACAACATATTGAGTAGCTAAAAGTAAAGTGACTTGTTAGATGTTTTGGAGAGATTCAATATTCACTTTTTATTCAACATTTTAGGATATTGACATTACTTCTAATTTTGTTTTAAAAGAGCCAAGAAAACAAATATGAAGATGCTATATTTTCTGTAAAAGTATTGTGTTTGTCTTGGCTCCATAGCCTAGATAGCATCAGTCACAGGAGCAAAGGTGTCACTGCATACATGAGTTCATATATAGGAAGTTCTGAGTCCACCCAATCCTCCTTCCAAAAGTCTATGGCCTTATTCATGCTCCCACTGACTACAGTAGGAACAGGCTTGGGACTTAACAGAGCATCCCATGGGGAATAATCTTTGAAACTATGCATTAATTCCCATTTATCCTGAAGTGAGTGAGGTGGATTTTTCCACTGGAGGCTGTATCTTAGGAACCAAGGAGCATTTTTATTAGTGAATTTTATTGTTTGTATCACCTAAAAATAAACTGTCCCGCATAACCATAGCACACCATTGAAATAAGGGTTGATAACATCAAGATGCCTGGCATGTTAAACTATTCTAAGTAGTACTGTTTTAAAAAGCTATAAATCTTTATACGTAGCACTGAAACTATCAACTGTACAAAACCAGAAGAAGAACAGACAACACAAACAGATGGAAACATCAAGTGATCAGACTTCTGGCTGAAAAACAAATTGCTCTGGAATGTAAATGGCATGCTAACCTTTTAAGAGAACTCTTGACAGGGTTGTTCCTAACCCGAGGACACTAGCTAAAATCTGGTTTGTACATTCCAGTGTATCACAAGAAGGCTAAAGGGCATGTTTCCAGTATCATGTATCTATGTTAAAAACTGATTCAATATAAATAAACCAACATATTTTACTAGTTTACCCAATCATGATGATCCACAGAAGATCCATTGATAAAAGGATTATGTTTGTGATTATCACTGTATTCACAGGTCAGAGAAGAAAGTTTGACAAAACTAACATTTGTCATTGTTTATGCATAATCATAGAAGATCAGGGTTGGAAGGGACCTCAGGAGGTCATAATATCCCCCCTCCTTTTAAGTTTCTCTAATCTTAGGTTCCACAATAATGAAATAAAATAATATGCAGAGATGCTACAGAATTGGGTGATATGAAACCTTTCTGTTGCCCACAAGGACTGCAATAATTAATCAAATTATTTAATAGTAAATTAATGTTTTTGAAGGGTGCTGGACTGGCATCCCTAAAACTGAAGTCCTGTAGATCCACAACACAGGTAAAAGGGTATAGCGAATACTACAGTAGAACCTCAGAGTTACGAACAACCTTGGGAATGGAAGTTATTCATAACTCTGAAACGGTTTGTAACTCTGAACAAAACATTATGGTTGTTCTTTCAAAAGTTTACAACTGAACATTGACTTAATACAGCTTTGAAACTTTACTATGCAGAAGAAAAATGCTGCTTTCTCTTTATTATTTAGTAGTTTACATTTAACACAGTACTGTACTTGCTTTTGGGAGCGAGGGGGGTCTCTGCTAGTGCCTGAATGTTTACTTCTGATTCTAAATGAGGTGTGTGGTTGACTGGTCAGTTTGTAACTCTGGTGTTTGTAACTCTGAGGTTCTACTGTAACTTCTTACTAACAGGTTTGCATGCTATCAACATTTCTAACAATTTCACGTGATAAAGCAAAACTGGCACTATTGGGAGTGGGTATGAGTGAACCCTGGCTGACTCTGAGCACTTCTTTGCACATCTGTATAGGATCAGCCACAATTTAGCCCTTTATGCAGAAAGACTACATTATTCAGCATTGCAAGTCCCCCTTCTGGGGATCAGGACACAGGGCTTAGGATGGAAGCATCCAAGAATTTAAAAGGCCCATTTCTACCGCGAAGATGGGTATGTCCAAGACAGGAAGTTGCTAAGCCAGTTATTGAAAATGTTTGACTCCATCTACATTACAAATTGTAATTGTATTATAATTAGTTTAGGAAACCACCATGTTGCAACTGAGCCCTCTGACTCAGTTGCATTTCTGGTGTGGATGGTCTCCTGAAGACCCACTAACCCCAATTTAAAGTTGTTAGAATCTAATGAGATGTTTTCTAGATTCTAAATGCTGAAGGAGGGAAATTTGAATTCTACTATTCCACTGTGGTGGATTAAGAGAACAAAAATAGCCACTATTTTTGCGAGTTACATACACACACACACACACAATGTATTTTGTGTTGGTTCAGTATCAACAACAGTTTAGCATTCTCAGAGCTGTATTGAGTTTAATAACTTTATGCACAAAAAGTTTTAGAAGGATCAAATGCCACAGGGTCGCGCTAAAAGTAGCATACGCACAAGGCGCCACAAAATTCCATTGCACCAGCTTGCGGCTGCTGTGTTAAATTTGCTTCACCTGAGGAGCAAGTCTTCACAGCTGCCTACACAGCTTTTAGAGGTTGGGGTGTGTTCGTTTTTATTTATTATTATTATGATATCATACTTGAACAATGCAAAGCAATCAAAAGCTTGAGAACTGTATTCTCTGTCTTAGTCATCCTATGTTTTGTTTTCTGTACAGTATTTTGAAATAGGGATAGCCAAACTGGTTCAAAATAAATTAGAACTGTTTAGTCTGGGTGTGTTTCTCTGAGAGACAGCATTGCCTGGAGGACACAGTGCACTGTTGGGGATCTGGAAGTCTTATGCTCCAATTCTGGCTCTGTTATGGACTCCAGAACCTTGGGCAATACATTTCTCTGTCTCAATTTCCCTATTATAACATGGAACTAATACTTACCTACCTTACAGGTGTAGTATGAAGATTCATTAATGTTTGTGCAGGATTTTGAACATGTGAAGTGATATATTAAGTGCTATGTGGCAACATTAAAAAGGAGCATCTTTTCAAATTAAGATACTCCAAGTTAGTTTCAAATGGGCCAAGAGACATTAACATGCAAGAAGCACCTGCAGAAATACATATCATGGACATTTCCTGGTTCCTTACAAAAATTAGAGACAGAAAGGACCTTTTAGATATTATAATCCATCTCCTCGTGATAATACAGGATTGTTCAACCACCTTTGTTCTGCTGTCCCTCAAGCTAATTAATTTCACTGTAATTTCATGGATTTGGAGTGTTTTTCCCAGTCTCTTTACACAATTTTTTCCAGATATAGAATGTGACAAATATAAGACTGGAAATTAAATAAAATCTGCCACACTATGGTCATTTATAAGTTATAGGTATTTGGAAATTGGATAGGTAAAAATTAATTGGTAAACAAAAGTCTATCTAGCTATGCAACCACTAGGATTTCATTTTCTGTCTCCTGAACCTAAATTTCCAAGAATCTGCTCTCTGTTGCAATTTTGTAAAGCAAAGTTGATGCAGCATCTTTCCTTTTGCTCTTTAATATGTTCTTATTTCTTTTTAGCTAAAATAAGGGCTGGCCTACACACAAACTTGCACCAAACAAAACATATGAATGAAAACAAAATTTTGGTGCAAGACTATGTGGGTACTTTCTTATTTTGGAATAAAATGACTACAGCTGATTTAGCTGAAGTTAGTTTGTTGCTGTCTTTAACTAAAAAAAAAAGAGAGAGTCTGGTCACTTATTTTGAAGCCAATTTAAGTGACTGATTAAACTAAACTGAACTGATATAAGCCTGTTGCAAACCAGTTTAAGTGTCCCATTTAAGTTGATTTGAAAACAGATTTTAATTAAATGATACAACTTGTGTGTAGGAAAGGCCCCAGAATGAAAGTACATGGTTACTCTCTGTGTAAAGAAAAATATATATCATATTTAAACAAAGCTAATACTTCAGCATTTTGCCAAGATCAGAACTATCCAAAGGAATGTTTACATTTTTTTTTTAGCAAATGCAGCTATTATGAAGCTTATTGTGAACTTACAGCTGCACAAGCCACAGTATGATATAAATGTGATTATACTAAAAATAGGCTTAGGCAACTAGTGCTACAATTAAAGCATGAAGTAGGGTCTCTTAGAAGTCTTTCAGGAAGATATGTATTCTAAAATCTACATAAGCTTCCTTGAAAGAGACATCATTTTTAAAAAATGGTGTGGGAAGTGGATAAGAGGAGAGCAAGTTAATATGTGGAATAATTAACCCTTTGTTTGTTCTCATGCACAATCCAAATCCTAAAAACCTACTCCCCTTAACATCTGCTGACCCGCTCAACTATCAAATCCCGCATCCCTTCAAGGAGAATTGCCTCTCATGCACATTTCCCTGTGGCCTTGTCTACACTAGTCTATGTGATGTATTGGAAACTTACAATTACAAGCTCTCTCTTCAATTTGTAAATTGTTTCCTGATCCTGCTCGCAGGCTAGGGGACTCTGTAGAGAAAAGTGCACTAACTCAGAGTCAGTCAGCAGAGTGTCAAGTATCAAAGGGGTAGCCGTGTTAGTCTGGATCTGTAAAAGCAGCAAAGAGTCCTGTGGCACCTAATAGACGTATAGGAACATGAGCTTTCGTGGGTGAATACCACTTCTTCGGATGCATGTGGGTATGCATGCATCCGAAGAAGTGGGTATTCACCCATGAAAGCTCATGCTCCTATACGTCTGTTAGTCTATAAGGTGCCACAGGACAGTCAGCAGAGTGACAGCTTATAGTAAAGGCAGGTGGGGTTGTGCCTGTTTTAAGGTTCTTGTCAGTTATTCTGAATTCTAAGAAATAAAGTAGCATTTTGTTGCAGCCTTTCAGCAAGTTACAGAAAAATTAGATAAAAATGTGTTTATGCCATGAAATCTCCCACTGTTGCACTGTCACTAATGTAGCTTCACCTCTGGTAGCAATCGTAGGAGTAGTAGTGTAAGTTAGGCACAGGCATTTCTACCACTGTAGCATCTAGACCTGTTCTCAGCAGGCTTAGATGACACAGTGGTAAAAAATGCCATAGGCCAGCCTTCACTAGTACTCCAGCATTCCCCCTGGAGGAATTGCACTGGTGGCAGTTCAATGGTGATAGATTTGGATGCTTCTCCTGATATAACTTACAGGAGCAAAGCTTTCTGGGGTATATTAGAACTGCTTCAAGTAGGCAGATCTACTGGATAGAAAATAAATGGTTTCAGGGACTCTGAGTACACTAGAAGTGCTGCAGGCAAGGATTGTGATGATGTGTTATAGCAATATAGTACCACTACTGCTTTTGGCCATGGGAGACAGAAAGTGACTTCTTACTTCATAACTTCCCTTTCAGTTTGACCACCCTGGGCTCATCTGGGATTAAGGCTAAATGTGACCTAGATCAGTGGTTCCCAAACTGGGGTTCATGAACCCCTGGGGGTTGCACAATGTTACAGGGGGTTCGCCAGAAAAATTTCCTTAATGGCAGCCAGAGGACCCCCGGGCATGGGAGGCAGCAGGTGGGACCCAGTTGTGGAGCAGACAGCCCGAGCCTCGTGGAGCACTGAGCTTTGGGGAAGGTGATATAAGGTGGTCAGTTGGAAGGACGCTGCTTCTGGACTGGGAACAAAGAGGGGTCTGGTCCCACTCAGATGCTGGACAGACCCAGATGGACTATGCTGACACTTTCTAGGCTCAAGGCCTCTGAGAACTTCCTGTGCTGTGTTCCAGATGAGCAATAAACCCCTCTGTTTTTACACTGGCTGAAAGTCATTGCAATCTAGAGATCAGGGTTGCATTACTCTGTCTGGGTGTGGAGACCGTGGGGAAGCAGCACGGGTCGCAGGGACGTGCTGGCCGCCACTTCCCGCAGCTCCCATTGGCCAAGAACAGCGAACCGTGGCCACTGGGAGCGGCGGACGGCCATGCCTGCGGACTGTCAATGTAAACACTGTCTCGAGGCCCGCCAGCAGATTACCCTGACAGGCTGCGTGCGGCCTGTGGGCTGCCCATCATTGCCCTGGGGGGTCCAGGGTGAGTGAACCCATGGAGGGGCTCATGGAGTGAGACAGGCATGCTGAAGGCTCAGAGGTGCGGTTCCAGGAGGCGGTGGGGCCAGAGGCCCTAACCCCAGAGAGAGAGTGCAATCCTCGGGGAGGGCTGTCACACTGAAGAGGGTTACTCCCAGGGACTGTACAGAGCAATAGAGCACAGGTCCTGAGAGCCTGCAGCACTGGGTCACACCAATTGTACATCTACACCAGTATCCTATCTTCTGACAGGGGCTAGCGCCAGATGCTTCAGAGGGAATAAACAGAACAGGGCAATTTACTAAGTGATCCATCCCCTGTCATCCAGTCCCAGGTTCTGGCAGTCAGAGGTTTAGGGAAACCCAGATCATGGGGTTGGATCCCTGACCACCTTAGCTAATAGCCATTGATGAACCTATCCTCCATGAACTTCTCATTCTTTTTTGAACCTAGTTATACTTTTGGCTTTTCCCTGGCAATGAATTCCACAGGTTGACTGTGCATTGGGCAAAGAAATACTTCCTGTTGCTTGTTTTGAACCTGCTGCCTATTAATTTCATTGGGTGACCCCTGGTTTGTATGTTATGTGAAGGGGTAAATAACATTTCCTTATTCATTTTCTCCACACCATTCATGATTTTATAGACCTCTATCATATCCCCTCTTAGTCATTTCTTTTCCAAGCTGAACAGTCCTACTCTTTTTATTCTCTCCTCATCTGAAAGCTGTTCCATACCTCTAATCATTTTTGTTGCCTTTCTCTGTACCTTTTCCAATTCTAATATATCTTTTTGAAATGGGATGACCAGAACTATACGCAGTATTCAAAATGCAGGCATACCATGGATTTATATAGTGGCATTATGACATTTAGTCTTATTTTCTATCCCTTTCCTAATGATTCCTAAGCTTTTTTGACTGCTACTGCACATTGAGCAGATGTTTTCAGAGAACTAGCCACGATGACTCCAAAATCTCTTTCTTGAGTGGTAACAGATAATTTAGAGCCCATCATTTTGTAGTTATAATTGGGATTATTTTTTCCAATGAGCATTACTTTGCATTTATAAATATTGAATTTCATCTGCCATTTTGTTGCCTAGTCACCCATAATTGTGAGATCCCTTTGTAACTCTTCACACTTTGCTTCAGCTTAACTATGTTGAGTAATTTTGCATCATCTGCAAATTTTGCTATCTCACTATTTACCCCTCTTCCAGATCATTCATGAATATGGTGAACAGCACTGGTCCCAGTGCAGATCCATTGTGAAAACTGGTCATTTATTCATACCCTTTGTTTCCTATCTTTTAACCAGTTACTGATCCATGCCAGGACCTTCCTCTCTTATCCTATGATTGCTTACTTTGCTTAAGAGTTTTTGGTGACTGACTTTGTCAAAGGCTTTCTGAAAGTCAAAGTACACTATATCCACTTGTCCACAACTTTGTTGACCCCCTTAAAGAATTCTAATAGATTAGTGAGTCAAGATTTCCCTTTACAACAGCTGTGTTGACTCTTCCCCCCAACATATTGTATTCATCTATGTGGCTGATAATTCTGTTCTTTACTATAGTTTCAACCAATTTACCTGAAACTGAAGTCTTATAGCACAAAATCATAGCAAATGGCCTGCCAGCAGTCCCATCTCTTTTAAAGTGAAGGGGTACCATCCTGATTGCCTCTGGTGATCATAGCTGTAGCAATATGGGGAAGGAAGTGGGCTCAGGCAGGAAGATCACAGGGCTTTATAGTGTAATGCTGGGGGTTGGGTGAAATCTTGTTGAAGCTGCCCGGTGTAATAGCCACCCTTCATTCAGGACAAGAGTAAGAAACAGGCTCCTTTTGGAGTAAGATACCTGAAACAACAAGAGCCACTGCCTAAGACATAGGCCATATACAAGGATGGTCAGGCACTGAGCTACAGGAGTGGTAGGTGAGGGTAGACTGAATGCTAATGCAGCAGGCAGGATATTGTTTTTGATGGAAGCATGTGTGAGAGTAGATGAAATCAGAAACACCACAGAAGTAGACAGAGAAGGCAGCAGAAAGCCAAGGAGATCCCAAGAAGCACTTGTAGTGTAACCCTTGAGAGAAAGCTAATAGCTTTTTGGGTAGAGTACTGGCTGGAAAAAAGAGGCATAGAATATTAAGCAAGGAAACTGTCTCCGGTGTGATTCCTACTATGTTCAGGGAACCAGAGCTGTGTGTACACTCTTTGTGAATAAACATCTTTTCATCAAAGAAATACTTAGCTCCACTGCCAATTTCTCCTCCTAACGGAAACCACCCACAAGACCCCAAATATTGGCTAACCATTCAGGTCAAAAGGGCTACTGATAGATTTGAACTTGAGTCACTAGGGGTGATCTGCAGAGTTTTTGCACCAAATTAACTAGCGACTGTAAGAACTGATTTAGTTAAATTGGTGCAACCCCTTCTGAGGATGCAGTTATAGCAGCATAAACGCATTTATAGCAGTATAGCTATGCTAAGTTGTTCAGGTGAGCTAGGCTATACTGATAAACCCTTTCACAGTGATATAACTGCATTCCCCCCGCCGCCACCCGGGGGAATTGCACCAGTTTAACTAAATCGTTTTTTCTACTGATATAAAATGTTTCAAAACTGTGTTGAGTTAGACAAGGGAATATGAAGCTACACACTCTGGGGTTAAAAATTAGAGGGCTCCCTCCCAGGAGTCTGAGTGTCCTGTGTGGGTTGTAGCCCACGAAAGCTTATGCTCTAATAAATTTGTTAGTCTCTAAGGTGCCACAAGTACTCCTGTTATTTTTGAGTGTCCTGTGTTCACACAGCTGGGCTTCAAACCTTTGCACGTCACCCCCCTCCCCCGAAGACGCAGCGTAAACACCACCTCCAAGCAAGTCTCATGACTGCGAGTGTTTGTCGGCGGGGCTGCCCCCGCTGCGCTTGGCCGGGGGCGGGACGGGAGGACACGCAGCGGGCTGTCATGCCCATTGCAAACCGCAGCAGTAAACAGCCCCAGCCGGTCTCGGCTCTCGGCTGCGCCTCCCCCACCCCTGCGTGCTGAGGGCGCATGGGGATGAGGAGACGGCGGCTCCAGCTCCGCAACGGCCCCTCCTCGCCTCTGTCCCCGGGGCTGGACTGAGGCGCCCCCAGGGGTGCCAGGGCAGGCTGATGAGCCGCTCCTCGGGCGGGGGCAGCGCCGGTAGCGCGGGCTCCCCCTCAGCCAACCCCCGTCACCACCACAGGGGCGCGGCAGGCTGCGGCGGGGGCTGAGCCGGAGGAGAGGCCGCGAGGGGGCGGGAGCTGAGCGGGGAGGGGGGACGAGGAGTTGAGGGCATCTGAGGTAAAACGGGGAGGAGCCGGCGCGAGGAAGGGGTGGGCGGGAGCGGAGGCGGCGAGGCGAGCGGGGGAGGGGGCGAGGCTTTGCAGCCCGTGGGGGAAGGCGGATGTGGGGGGTGCAGTGGGAAGAGGCTGAGCAGGGGGAGGGGGACTCTGGTGCCCGCTAGTAGCCGGCCAGGGGAGCGAAGGGGCGCGAGCCCCGGCTGTTTACCGAGGCGGTGGAGACCAGAAAGGGGGCGGGGAGAGGAAATGGAACACAGTGTGCAGCAAAGGCTGCGGGCAGCCAGCACAGCGCCCGCCCCTGACAGGCGGGTGGGGAGCTCCCTGGGGAGGGGGCCGGGGCGCCCCCAGCATACATGGCAAGGGCTGATCTCGCTCTCTTCGGGGACACGCGCCAGCCTGCCCCATTGATTGAGCGGGGGCTTTACAGCCATCCAAGGAGGGCGTTATACCCCCAGCCCCAGTATGTTCCTGCCAATCACTAGCATCCTCCACGTTTGCTCTGTTACTGCCCAGCCCGGCCATATGCCATCCCCCCTCAGCCGGCGCAAAAACAGGGTACCGGCCAAACCGCTCAGGAGAGGGTTAAAGCGGAGCTGCAAGGCGCGCCCCACAACAGGCCGAGGGGACAAAGGGATAGAACATGTACATTGAATGACATTAACAGGGATGGTGGCCCGGGGCCAGAAGGCAGCCAGCAACCTTAGCTGTCAGAAAACCCAGCAGTTGGTTCCTCTCCCCCGCCCTTCTCTGTCTGTCTCTGAGGTGTAGGTGCTAATTTCAGTGCGGCTCACGTGGGCTTAGGCGCCCTGAGCTCCGTGCACGAGCTGGGGGCGGGCTCACCAGCCCCCAATCTAGGGCAGTTTGTTCAACTGCAGTAAAGGGAGCTCGATGTTCCAGCAGCGAAGGGATTTCTGAGAACTGGGACTGTGTCCTCAGCTGAACTCCACTCCTCCACCGCCTCCTCCCTTCTGCTGCCTGCAGAACAGCTTTAAAAGGGCAATGCCTGAGCAGCCTGGCTGCGTTACACGTACATCTGCAGCCTGCAGTGCAGTTTGTTAGTGCTGTCCCCACCGAGCTTCACTGTGCAGCGAATGGGGCTGGTTTGAATTTATGCAAGCCAGGGGGGTGGGTTAGGAAATAAGCTCTGCTAAAACTGCTATGACTGTAAGTGTGGCCTTTTCTCTATATAAATTGTGCAGTCTTTGCACCAATTCAATTGTGCTGCATGCAGGTGCTATGGCCTTTCACCTCCTTCACCCTACATCTAGATTGTATTTTGTTTCTGCAGTTCTGCTATATAGTGTATTTTTGTTAAAGCTCCTTACTGTAACAGCAGCCCCACTGAACATGAACAGGTCAGACCATTCCAATCTGAATTACGTCCATATCAAATCTTTTCTCCTTTGCATCCCCTCTTGCCCCACCAGCGATGCCAACCTCAATGTCCTCTTTGTTTCCATCTCCCACTCCTGTCTCCCTGCTTTCTTCCTTGCTGCCCTCTATACTTGAAATGTTCTCTCAGTCCTTCTGCAGCAGGCCTCACCCTCTGCTTATTCATATCCCTCTTGATGAGGCATCTCTTTCTCTCCTCCCTCCCCCCAAGCCCAGATGGGGGGGGGGGGGGGAGAAAAACCTAAACTAGCCTCTTCCCCTGGCCTCTAGGGTATGACCACCCTGGGGAAGTGTACTGTGTTAGAAAAAAAATATATGAGCTAACATGATTTAGCAACTAGTGTAGACAAGGAAAAGTCATGTTTTAAAAGGTGTTAGCTTATCATAATTAACCCCAGGGAGGGAGGTTCATCTAGGGTTTACCTCAACCAGCTCACATTTTTTGACAGTGTTAAACTTTGTCTACACCAGGGTTTAAAAAAATGTTAGCTATAACTGGAGGGATTCTCCCACCCACAATGGCTCCAGTACACTGTATAGTATCTGTCATAAGCCCTGGTACCAGGGGCATGAAGTACAGGCCCACAGCATATAGTACCACAGGCTTCCTGATGTCCATAGAACAGCCCAGGGAATCTGCTATAACTTAACAATTTAAAGCCACCTATCCTCAGGTGGATGTAGAACAGAATCTCAGCTCATGTTTTTAATCATGAGTTATTTTCCTAATCTAGGCATGACCGGAGTATAGACAAGGCACTATTGTGGTTTATCTTATGCGTCTTTCAGGCTATACCTACATTAGGAAATATTGTCCAGAAAAAATTAATCCATGGGAAACCTAGCATAGGCATACCTCCAGTAGCTTCTCATTTTCTCCAATTGCCTCCAGCATTCTTACCATCATGCCTGTTTAACTTATACAATGGTAAAAACTGGTCTGGCTGTGGGAGTTGTGTCCACAGTAGGATTCCCACTAATGTAGACACAGCCTTTCATCGTAAGCTTCTCAAGGCAGGGAACATTTGTGTGTGTGTGTGTGTGTGTGTGTGTGTGTGTGTGTGTGTGTGTGTGTGTGTGTGTGTGGTACAATGGTGAGCACATTAGGGCTTTATTTTTTTAATTCAGACGCAGAATATAGTAAACCACTATATAGATACAAGTCACCTCATTCAACACACATGATTTGCCAAGTTACAGTAGGTTAATCCATTTCATTCCAACCCCTCTTCATATCAGTTTTTAAAGACTTGAAACCATTTCAAAACCTGTGCATGGTTCCTACATAGGCAGACAAACTTGTGAGTGGCAGAGGGGATAAACTTGTAGATCACATGGACATTTCTTCCCTCACATATTCTGAAACCATGAAGGCAAAGTTGCTCACTCCTGCTTTACATTGATCTGAATCCTGCATCGTACGGTGCAGTGTTTGCTGCTTCCCCTTTGCCCCATCATGACAATGGTCTCCCTGATAAGGCATTAGAGTATGGATCACTTGTCCTGACCTGAATCCTTATCCATTTCTTCACTCATTCATCATGGGGTCACCCTTCTCTTATACACTCCTGCACAGCAAACAGCTACTATTACTGTGCACTTCCTCTTGGTCAGAAGGACAAGCAGCATCCCCAAACACTGCACTGTTAATGACCTCAACCCTAACATGAGTAGAGTTAGCTTCTCATGAAGAAAGAGTAGTTTAGCACAGCTGGTGGCCTGTGTGTGGCTGCTTTACAATGTGAACACCTGTCCATTACACACTGATTCAAGGCCATAAACATCAATTTGGATTTGAACGTTGATCTTTAACAAGCAAATGCCATTTGCCCATTAAAGCGTACAGAAGTTTTGTTAGAGGGGATATTAAGTTGTATCCCTGCAAACTAAGACAGTCATCCTTGGTAACTAAAATATTAATGCATTTTAAATATTGTAACAAAATAAGTCAGGCACATCTAAATTCAATATTGAGATACATGTCAAATTGCATGGATGTTTTGTAAATCACATCTAAAGTTTGTGTGCCTGGATGAAAATTGCTATATAGATACAAGATATTAATACAGTTACATTCAAGCCATGGCCCATATCCTTGATTTCCTGGGAAGAAGGGGTTACAAACAGTGCTAGTATGCCACATGTAAATCCTACCATTTGGAAAGACATGACAGAAATGACTACTCAGTTCCAGAAAGTATCAATATCTACTTACAGCAATTAGTAAGCCTTTTGAGTTTGGACTCATACTTTTGCCTTCATGAAGAGAACATGCATTTTGGAGGCATATTGGAAATTATTAGACAGCTCTATGTATTCCATGGCTGCTGACTTTGCCACAGAATCTTCCTTTGCCTTAGAACAATATGGCAATAGTTCAGCTTAAAAAATTTCTAGTTGTAAGAAGGGTGGACTCACCAATAGAGCTCCCCTCTTGCAGCTGGCTCTCCTCCACCTGTGGCCCCTAGCAACAGTCATTATGGTATTTCAGTGGTCTGCTTCTTCTTGTGACTCTGCCGTTCAGCCATTTTAGTCCCACTCTTTCCAGGGGGAAAAGCATCCAAACAAATAATAGTCCGCATCCTTACATCCAGTCTTTGGCCCTCAGTTCCAGGCCCCACACTCCTTAGACCCCATCTCTCAGGGATTTTAACTGTCCTTATCCCCTTATGTCAGGGGAGCTTTACACCACTTTCCCAGTGGCTAGTAGGGGAACCAAGGCCCACCCTCTATACTGGGTTCCAGTCCAGGGACCCTCAAACAAGCAGGCAAGGTCTGCCCTGTCAGACACCTTGCAGCTGCCTCTCTGAACTCTTTCCTACCATTAGCCTTTCTTCAGGCCTTTTCCTCAGCCATTTCCTGGGCTCTTTGTAACAAGCAACATTTCCCCAGGCTTCTCCCTGGAAGTGCAGTTCTTATCAACATGTCAGGGTCAGCCACAGGAGCCTGTTCCAATCCCGAGGCTTCTAGGTATTCTCTTTATAGGCTTCCTCCACACCTACAGGACCCTTCCTGCTCCCCCAGCATGCACGCATGCTCACTCTTGTGCACTGTCTCTCCTCTACTGCCACTACCATGACTGTAAAGTATTGCCTTCTCTCCCTCCAGTCCCCTTCTGCTGCAGACTTTCTGCTGTTGTAGCAGCCTCCCAGCTGAAACTCATCATTAAGTGGGGCTGGTCCACTCTCCAGGTACAGCCAGGGGGGCTTGAGTCCAATTAAACCACCTTAACCCTTGCTGAGCTAGGATGGGGGTATATACCCCCATTTGCACTAGTCCTTATGCTTGTGAAGACTCCTTCCATCTGTGAACAGAATATAAATTAATGCAGTCATCTTCCCAAGTCTGCAGAACGCCTGAAACAATAGCTCTAAGAGCCCCTTCCTTTAAATAATGTTAATGCTGAAGACTAATTTTAGCAATGTATATGTTAACATTAACTATTTCACCTCTTACCAACTGTAGAGGCAGCAGGCTCTGATTTGCAAGGGCTCTGGCTGAATTACATTTTGGGAATGTGGGTGTATGTCTAGTAAACACTAGAGATTGACTGAAGCAAGAGTAGCTGGCTTGGGGAAAAAAACCCTGATTACATGGTAAAATTGATATTCATCCCCTTGATAGGTAAATTTCAATATCCAGGTAACTCCTTTGATCCTCATCTGCCTTTAAATGATCCAATAACAGCTGTAGCAATCAGTGTTTTTTTCCCAGTTATGTTTGGCTAGAAGAATGCAGCCCTCATGAGAGTTAGCCATACCTTTATCTAGGGCCACACCTGAAGATTTATTCAGCTAGTATAGAACATGGCTTCTATTTACTTAATGGTGTTTCTTGCACAGAGATAGCAGCAATGTTTCTTCCTCTGTGCTGACTTCCCAATTATTTCCAAGCTCAGTTAAAGGGATTGCTTTTAATCTATAAAGCCCTTTATGGTTTGGGTTCTTTCATTTTAAGGAAGAAGGATGGTCTATAGTTGAGGCACTGGACTAGGATTTAGGAAACTGAGGTTCAGGCCCGGATTCTCAAGTATTTAGATACATAACTTGTTTTTATTTCACTGGGAGTTGGTCACAGACTTTTTGTTTAACCATGGGCACATAACTCAATCTCAGTTTCCCATTGATAAAATGATAAAACTTCCCTGTCTCACATGGTTATCTTCATAAATAAAGATCTTGGAGACAATCAGATACTACATTGAAGGGGTGGTTGGAAAAGCCTACTCACCACAGACACACCCCTCATGTCTGGGCACAGCAGCAGCTTCCCTCCTTTGGTGCCCTCTGCCAACAGCCACTCTGAAATTGCAGTGATCGATCTCTTCCTGTGACTTGGCTCTCCAGCCCAAGTCACTTAGTCCTGCCCCTTCCAGGGAAATCTGAGTCCAACATGCCAATGACCTGGCACCATCACACCAGTGGTTCAACTCAACTTCTGGCTTTTGGGCCTTCCAGCCCTTAGCACCATGGTTTTCACATCCCCACCCTAGATGGGCTAGTAGAGGAACCCAGAGCCATCCTGTTCTCTGGGTTCCAGGCCGGGTACCCTGTATGAAGCAGATGAGGTCTGTTTGTCCAGACCCTCTGCTAGATCCCAAGGCTGCTTCTGCCCATGGCCTGGAGTGAAGCATTTCTCACCGCCTCTTCCCCAGCTGACTCATCTGCAGGTCCCAAAAGAGAGGAGATCCAAATTAGTTGTGGAACAAAAGTAACATTCTATACCAGCCCTACTTTTGTATGTAAGGAGTGTCTAATTAGGCTCTAGCCCCCACTGGTCCGTCCTTCCTTCCTTCCAAGCAGTCACTAGTTAGGCTCTGGCCCCAGCCCGACTTTCCTTAACAGGGTTTACTCAAGAGCTCTACTCCCCCTTACATTCAGCCATTACTAAGTTGTGGTTTTCCTCTTTTACCTGCTCCCTCCAGGTTTTATACCTTTCACAGATGTAACAGGGTGGGGCTGATTGGGCCCACAGACTCTCATTAACCCTTTATTGGTCAGTGTGGGGTCTGTGTACTTGGTCACATGGAAGCTATGTGAGTACCTTGATAGATATTTCAGAGACTGCTTCTTTCTCCTTATGTTTTCCCCTGATATTTAACTCACAATGGGGTACACCAGCTATCTTACCACAAATTTACATGTTAGGAGCTGATGACAGGTTGTTCTCTAGAAAGAAATCATACCTTCTAGTCTGAGACAGCCCAAGTTAGCTAACCTTCAGGGTATGCTTGTTTGCTCAGGCTTTTGCCTGATGGGGTGAGTTGAAGAAGAAGGATATGTACATTGGAAAGGGGTACACAGGATTTTATGTTATTTAAATTAGTTTTTTGGGGGGGTGGGCCTCTAACAGACATTGGCTCTGGCTGCTAATTGTGTTTTGCATTCACAACAAAGTATATTTACATGTGCTTACAGACAAATGATAAACATGTTTTATAAATTAAAAAGTAAACATTCTCAATAATAGTAGTAAAACCAGGTGATATATCAAACTGTATGGCAACAAATATCACAATCACACGGAGAAGACCAGCATTATCTCTATGCCTTATCCCATATTGTGCTGTGCAGATGACCCTGGATTTGTTCAGTCACCAATGGTTTATCAAGTTGTTCAGATGCCAAAAAGACAGTCAAACATTATGATGAGGCGTGTAGTGTAAACTCATACATGGAGAGATGGATGGATGGATGGATAGAGACTAGACAATGATTGGATAGGTTCTCAATTAAGTTAAATCTCAGTTAAAGGTTTATTGGTAATATTTTAGCTGTGTATCAGATTTGCACCATCACCTCCATGAAGAGGACATTGTTAATAAATCCCACCCAAGGGAATACAGCTTTCACAAGCCCTAATGAGCACTGATCTCTGCAACAACCACCACCATCACCTTGGTAAACTGTCTCTACATCAAAAGATGATATGGGGTCAAACCCAACTATGGTAGCAGATTCATTCATGTCTTGATTTGATACTATCTGCCCAGGGCGAAAAAGACTGGCTCCAGCATGGCTGATTTTCCAGGCAAAGACGGAAAATTGCTCAGAGCACTCAGTCAAGGAGACATCTCAGGCTACAGTTTGGATGAACCAGTCTAAAAAATATGTATATAAATATGTACAGTACTTGTCAAATAACTTTGTTACTTTTTGTTGGGAGGAGATATGATCTATTTATTTTGTCAGGTTATATTTCACTTGTTTAATTAAAAATACGTAAGTCTTTGAAGGGAATTAAAAGATGTTGAAAAAGAAACAGCTGAAATAAGTAGCTTTAATACTAAACTTTTATTAGGCTTGTCGGTGAAGGGAGACAATATAATATCTCTAATAGCAGCAAATAACCTGTAAGCATTTTAAATGGATTAAAATGGATTTTTCAACATCCATAAGAGATTTCATCACTGACACCATTACCCATAAAAGCATTCCTTGGATACAGTGAGCACCCTTAGAAACTTGTTAGGTGCCTTAGTTAGATAACTTTATCCCTTATTTGCTGTATTTTAGGTACTCCCTATAGTATGTATAGGGAAGTTTACATAATACGGCGCACACTGAAGTAACATACCTAAGACAAAATTAGCATATTTTAAAGGTGACCCCTCTTATTAAAGGAGGCCAAAGAACTATTTCTAAAGTCTCATTTCTTCCCGAGTCCAAAAGAAACTAGCCAAGCGTTCATTCACTGGATCATGCCGTGTTTCTCCTTCCTTGAGTAATTGTACATTATTGACCTTTGCCCTCTCCTTCCTCCAGCACCCCTTACCATTAACTTGTTGCCTCATTATTTGTTTCCTATCTGAAATTAGTTTTTACGTTCCTCCGTACAGGGATCATGTCATTTTCTGTATATGGCTGTTAGACTCTTGGGCTCTGTAAAATCAACTGATACTAATATTTAGGGTTCCTGATCATGGACGTTTTTAAGCATATCAGAAATCCAGCAGACTCCTGCCCTGGTTTAAAAAACAACAACCCTCCCTAGAATGGAACTTATGGGTTTTTAACTGGGGTGGAGAGGTGGCTGCAGGTCAGTGGCTTTACAATTATTTTCGCCCCTTTACGTCTGCAGTCTAAACTCCTACGACAGCACACTCTCGGTCGGGTCTCCCACTCCAGCTCTCTAGGTTTACAAGTGTTGAGCCCTGTTTGGAATTTCTTTCTGATTGGCTAAGCCAATGTTAGTGACATCAGCCAACTTACTTTCGATTGGCCAGCTGGTTGCTGGGACTGTAGGACTTCCAGCTAGGCAGTTAACCCTATAGGTGCTGGAAAGCCAAACTTGGAAACCTGCTAGGCAGAGAGGGCTATAGCTAAACCACAAGGAAAGGGATTTAGTCCATTCGGAAAGCAGCAGTGTACGGCACCCTGCGAGATTAAGCTGCAGTCAGAAGGAGCTCGCTAAAGAGAGTTTTATTCAAGCTGGAGCTCAGTAATAAGTGATTACGATTATATATTTATTTCAGATTCCTCCCCCATCGCCCTTTTAAATCGCAGCACTCAGACTCCCGGAGTAGCACGAGGCATTGGGAGGGAATATTAGGATTGGCCGGGCTCCTCGTTTATAGACACACCTCTCATGCAAAAAGGCTCTTCTGACTGGAAGGGGGAGAAGGTAAACAGAGTTGAATCACCCTCCCCGCTGACCAATTGGTGGGGGGCTTGGAACCTTACGTGATGGGCTTCTGCGAAATTGTTACTGAGCAAGAGCATGCCGGAACAGTGAGGAGCGGCAGGCGAGGGGGGAGTGAATCAGGCAGTGGGCAGAGGGGGGCCAAGTGTCTTGTAGACCTGGAGCTTTGTCTGCTATTTCAACAGAGCGTCTTGATGAGTGGGTGAATGTGCAGGGAATTCTAACGAAGGCAAAGCGGCTGGGTGCATTTCCAGAGCTCCTCCTGCGATTATTATTTTTTCTTTTGGGGGTGGGGGAACACACCTTGGGTCCTTTTAAAACGCTGGATTACTTGAAATTACCACTAGTGACAGTATTTCCAAGAGAGAGCCTTATTATAGCCCGTCAATGTGCTTGTCATTGGGAGTGAATTGAAATCTGGAGTTTCTGGTGATCACGGGTAAGGGGTCTAGGAGTGCAAGAAGCCCTAGTGTAGCACCAGATTGTGGATGCTGCCTTTGGAGTCATGGATTGTTATATAAAGATCAGTGGCTGAGTTCGACTCCTTGCTTGGATACTAACGCACACCGCCCCACCCCCTCGCTACTGATCTTGCAGGCTGAAGGCACCAGTGCGCTGATTAAAAACCCCGGGGGGGTACGACAGAGAAGTTTCGGTGCCTGGATTTTGGTTCTCTTCTTTGGTGGTTACTCGTCTGCAGAATGTCAGCAGTTGCCTACATGGATTTTGTTGCTGCTCAGTGTCTGGTTTCCATTTCCAATCGCTCTGTGGTACAGGAACAGGGGGCTGAGGATGCAGAGCTACTGAAAATGCCTGATGAAGAAGTGACCAAGGACCTGAATGACCCCAGGGATGCCTGGAAGGATTATTGCACATTGGTCACAATTGCTAAAAGCTTGTTGGACCTGAACAAGTACAGACCCCTCCCAACCCCTTCCATCTGCAGTGACAGTGTAGAAAGTCCAGATGAGGATGTAGGATCAGACAGCGACGTGACCACTGAATCTGGGTCGAGTCCTTCCCACAGCCCAGTGGAAAGACAGGATTCTGGCAGTGTGCCCAGCTCTCTCTCTCTCCTCCACAGTGGAGTGCCTGCAAAGGGGAAACTAGCCACTGAAAAGAGACACAAGTGTCCATACAGTGGATGTGGCAAAGTCTATGGAAAATCCTCCCATCTTAAAGCCCATTACAGAGTGCATACAGGTTAGCTGTGGTCTCTCAATTGCAGAGGGGGCTGTCGGGGTTAACTCAGTGTTACAGGGCAGCATTGGCTATGCAACACTGATTTTAAGTCATGAACATTATCCTTGTTCTTAAATGCTGCAAATATAGACAAATATTAATGTTAAGGAAGTTGGTTGTCCTGGTTTGAACTCCTTAGAAATTATCTTACTATTTAACCTGTTTTCCTCCCATCCTCCATTTTTGTGTCTCATCCTTGTTGTTATTAGCTATGAATGCAATGGCTTTCTGGCTACATTCAGTCTATGAAAGCACAGTATGTTACTGAAATTATATGGAACGTTTAGGGTAGAGAGCAAAGGGTGTTCTACTGGTTTGTCATGTTATTGAGATATTTTTCTCTTCCCTGCATCTGTAACACTGAGGTTTACACTGGGAAGATCAGGCCAGTAGAGGAGCTGTTCAGTCTAAAAATGGTATAATCTGCTTCTATGAGAGTAGCAAGAATTAACCAAAAATTGCATGGCAGCTGCACGCCCTGTATGCAGTAGAGCCTTTTAGGGACTGCTCAGTGTTCTTTTAGCCTCATGCTTGTTGTTTTTTATGCTTGCCAAGCTGGCTTCATGTTTGGCCAGGAGTCTTCATAGAGTTTTAAAATAACACTGCTTAGTACAGCATACAATTTTGACAAAATAGGGGATGACGAGTTAGCTTCTGACTAGCTACTTACCCAGTCAGATTTCAGAGCTTCATTTTATTCATCCAGTGTGTTAGGACTTGTCCCCATGAGCTCTGCTGTGAGATTATGGGCGTGGCCAGTTTCTGAGGTCGTGGATTGATGACGAATTTTATGAATTCTCATAAGGAAACATGTAAAGTTTAACTCCTACATGAATCGGAATGTGAAAGGTCTAGTAATTAATGAACTAAGATCTGAAAAATAGACAAGGAGAAAGGCAGTGAAAACTCCGCCTTTAGAAATGTAACCATCCTTGACAAGGCAAATATACTTGTGATTAATCAGCACACTGAAGGAAAGTTGTTAGGTGGTTAATATTCTAATTTACAAAGATGATGGACTGGTATGCCTCTTAAATTAGACTTGCTGGTATAAGGCTACAGCACACTGGGTCCTAAATTATATGACAGCCACCTTCATTATAACCATTTATATTATAACACTGCTTTTAGCAGACTCTCTTTGTGAAGGTATTGAGCATATTTTTAATGAGCAAATGTTTTTAAGGAAATACTTGCTCCCCCTCCCCAATAAACATAGCAAGAATAGAGGGGCAAATTCTCTGCTGATGTAAATGGGCACACTTCCATTGACTTCAATGCAATGTGGCCCATATTTTTAAAATACAAGCACATGAGTGTGATACACACTTAACTAGAAGGGCAGCTGCTTTTAAAGATCAGATGTTGAGTAATTCTCAACCACTGTATTTAACTTTCAAAGCTAAGTGCATTCCATCAGCTTTACAATTTGTGTTTTGATAGCACCTGTTCACCATCATTTTAGTCTGCTCCCATGAGGGGACTGGATGGCTCAAAATACTAGTAATACAGGGTTACAGTGCTATTAATGTTTACATCGGTGTTCTGAATGCAGTATAGGTCAGTAGTGGCCAAAGGTAAATTACCATTATATTATGGCTGTTTAGTGGCCTGTGTGAAATGAACTGGTAGTCTCAGTCTAGTTTCTAATGAATGGGTTTCCACATCACTCTCCCTTTCTATCTCACACACACACAACATAAACTCCATCATGACAAACTTGCAACGTTGTTGGCAAAATCAGTGAAGAGACTAAGGACTGAATGGACATTAGAGGGAAATTTCAAAAGCATGTAAATGACTTATGGCCCAAATCCTTAAAGGTACCTAGGTGCCTAAGTCCACCATTTAGGCATCACTGACACTTTCAAAGTTGCCACTGAGCTGCCACCTAACCCCATAGATGCCTAAGTCTCCTAGCTGCCTTAGTTTCCACTGGTCAGCATTTGCAAAGCTACCACACAGTTAATGAGCTGCTCAGAGATCCAGCTCAAGCCAAAGCCCCGAAGTGAGATTAGATGGGGGGATGCCTATCTCACTAGTGAGGCCTGATCTGGTAGGCATGCTCTGAACATGTCTTAAGACCGGATACCTGTTAGACCCCACAGCTGAAGGCAGGTCACCAATAGGTGGAAGGACAACAGAGTGCCCATACAAAAGACACATGGGGGCACAGGGAAATGTAGAATGTGTGAGAGAAAGGTATCAAGCGAGAACAGGGGAGAGAGATGCTATTTTGGTTGGTAGGTCATGGCCTACCTAAGTGGCTGGTCTGACTCTGGTGCCTAACTCCAGGAGAGGGCTCATGGCTGAGGATCCTGAGCTGCGGGAGGCACCGATCTCTAGGCCACATGCAACAGGTCAGCCACTTAGGTGCCTAAGCCCCACCCCTCTCCTTAGCATTTCACTCCTGGCTAGCCTAGACAACTCCCTGGGCAGCTGACTGGCTTCTGAAAAATCTCTTCCTTAGGTGCCTAACTCTCCCCATGCATTGTACAGGGAGCCTGAGTGGCTGGCTGCTTAGGGTTTAGGTATTCAAATGCTCCGTGGAGCAATACCTAAATACCTTTAAGGATCTGGGCCTAAGTCTCATGACTTCCAATGGGACATATGCTCCTAAGTCACTTTGGCACTTTGGAAAATGTTACCCTTAACCTAACTTTTGACCCCCTCCAGGTGGCCTATTTAGCCTAGGGGGATGGGTCGCATTGACAGGGCAACAAGGAGACTATTGCATTGTCCATGCTATTCCTGTTCCATAGAGGACATCAGTCTCCAGTAGTGTCACAATGGGGTTTTTCACCGGGACTAAATTCATAAGACTGGATATGCTAATATGCACAGGCTAGCTCAAGTGGTTTAGCGTGTGAGGTAGTATGGCAAAATGTTAACCTAGCAGTAAAAAACCCCCCCAAAAACTGCTATAGTAATTCAGATGTCCACAGGCTCTCCGCAAAAACTGTAAACATGGTAATTGTAGGCTTTTTTTTTTTCAAATTGTCATATAAGTCCTTTTAATTCAAGCATCTGAATAAAACCATTATCACACATGTAAATTGCAATAGGAGACACAATACTTGTGTATGGGGCTGTTTAAAAGTTGCTGTAAATAAGAGTTGTGTAAAAGTAGAGTCTCAAAGGAAATCAACATCACTAGAAGTTGGAAGTTTATCTTCCAATCATAGCATCTCTGTCGTAGATTACTTTGTTCTTTTCTGAACTTTCTATAATAGTGGTGGTGGAAAAAGAAGAAATTTTTATCACAGAAATTTACACCACAGGGCACTGCTGTAATAGTTATACACTAAGAGCAGATTTATGAAAGAAAATGGCTAAATCTGAGTTACAGTTAAACTCCCATTGAACAGGCTTTCTCTTTGGCCTAGCAATACTACTTTGCATTGCAATGAGGAAGACCTGTCTTGTGCTCTCCATGCTGAAGGGCTACTAAAGCAGCATGCTTAGCTCAGGCAGGGCAGGTGAACAAGGAGAATGGTTGTGTGTCATTCAACAGCAATCCTTGTGGTTAATTAAGGAACCTCACTGATTGCCTATGGGAGCAAGGAAAGGAGTACAGTTATGCTCAACTTGTTGGGATGGTAGTCATTTCATAGAACCTTATGGAGAAGGGAAAGTCCACCTGAACTTCCATTTATCTTCCTAGTAAAGAACTTTGTGGATAGAATGTAGTCCTGATTTCTAAGCCTCAACAAGTGAAGTTTGTGGGAGGAAAAAATATTCCATTTGCCCACTTCCAGCCCATAGATACAGACAGAAACTTGAGAAGAAGGGAAAGACATTTGTCACAAAACTAGGGTTTTTGTTAAACTCTGTC
This sequence comes from Emys orbicularis, assembly GCF_028017835.1. Taxonomy (NCBI): domain Eukaryota; kingdom Metazoa; phylum Chordata; order Testudines; family Emydidae; genus Emys; species Emys orbicularis. Next base: position 96,231,886 of record NC_088688.1, on the reverse strand, counting down.
TTTTAACTTACCCTAGGGCCTGTGGGGTGTCTGCCCTGCCATTTCAGGTCCAATATTTACTCAGAACTATGGTAGCTAAATGTAGGTGAAGATTTGCAAATTTTTGGCTGGCAAAAGACAAAGAAAATTACAGTATCATTTCCAGTTTGTTCCCAGAGCTCAGGTATCCATCCTATTCTGAAGTAGACATCAGCTGGAATAGCATTCTGGTTGTTGACATGCAGATTGACATACTACACATTGCTTCCAATTTCCTATCACCAGTATTGTTATAACAAGTAAGTTTTAAAGTGGAATAGGGTTTACCTTGGCCATGTATGAAGTGGATACCCATGGAAACCTAGTAAAGGTTAATGTTAATAACAGTGTACTGCAGTTTTCAGTGATTAAATAACACCACAAATATTCAGCTATATTCTTTAGTAATAAACTCTCAGCGCTTTCCAGTGTGAACAGAGTTAACTTTAGCTGATGGAATAGTAAATGATACTCATCAGGAGAATTACTTCATGAATGGGAGAACAGAAAAAGCTGGTGTAGCCTCCACAGTTTACCCAAAATCTGTACCTATAAATCAAGGATTACTCCAGTCCCATCTTTGGAAGGGGGACAAAACAGATAAGTCACTAAGGGAGATCAAGACAGTACCCTGGGCAAATAGGATTCTTGAACTCGGCACGTGAGTGTAAAATACACATGCCAGATTTAAAGTCATTCCAAGAGTGATACATTCTGTAGCCACAGTGAGGTATTTCTTGATTGGATTGGCCAGGGACATATATGACTACACATTGTAGAATTAACTATCCATCTTCAGTGATTCCTTCCTTCCTTCATTCCCCCGCAAATAACCAACCAAAAAAAACCCCCCTTCATCTCCATGGTTTCATGAACCTTTAAAATCAACCTGGCATTTCTCAATGTGAACTTGTTTTCCAGGGCAGAGATTTGATTTCTCACTGCCTTTCCAGCCTTTAGCACTCTTAGTTAAAGTAGATGCCCATCAATAGTTACTGCCACCTTAAATTTTTCATGTTTATCTTATTCTATCTTGAAAAATGGTTTCAGAATGTTTACTCATTGTACCTATGGTCTGTCTTTTACTAATATCCCATTTCACCCATGCATACCAACTAAGCAAGTTCAAAAAGTTTGGTGACCACTCGTGTATGTTGTATTGGTGTGAAACTAAAAACACACAGGCACATCTTGTCCAAGCTGATAGAAGATGGGAGATGAAATACCAAACTAAGTTACAAGAAAAGGGGAACTGCATGATCAGAGATTTTTTATCTTCTTAACTGCTAGTTCAAAACCAGCCCCTCTTGCAGAGACCAAAAGTAACCATCTGATAATTGGTTGCCTATGGCCTGCCTCATGACTCCTGCTCAAAACTAGCTTGAAAATTAAAACCCAAGACATCACTAAAATTAAATATTAGACTGAAACATTATTAAGGGCAAGATTACTATTATGAATTATTTCTGGTAGCACCTATGAAGTGCTTGGAACTTTCCAAATAGAAAAGAGGGCCTGGCCATATTCCCCAAGGACCTCACAATTTAAAGACTGTCTCTCTCTTTGTCTTGAGGATAGGGGAAGGATGCAATACATATACAATTATCTTTAGAATGTGTATACAAATATAATGAAAATAGGATATGTACAATTATATCCAAACTACTTCTCAGAGTTGATGTTATCAGTGGCAGCTTTCCCATAGGCATCATGATAGAGGTGGGTCTTCAGGAGACACTTGAATGTGGCAAGGATCTGGGTTTTCCAAATGAACTCTATAAGGCTATTCCATGCATAGGGAATAGCATAGAAGGTACAGAACCATAGGCGATGCAGTTGCAGATAGATGGGCAGTCGACGCTGAAGTCACTGGTGCAGTGGAGAGACCAGGGTAGAAGTGGGTGGATGGTTGATTTAGAGTAGTACAGCACATTATCTTGGAAATAGTCTCTTTGTTGCCAATTTATATTTTGAATGAGGGTAGAGCTAGGGTTTATAGGCTTAACGTTTTTAATAAAAAAAAATATGGAAGGTGAAAGGAGGATGTAAACAAGAAGGGTGAAAGAAAGCCAGTAATTGGACAAATGGCAATTGGTGATGATGGTCTTCCCCCATATGGCAAGAGAGGAAATGGGCAGCAACATAGGTACCAGGAGGCCAATTCTGTGGGCTGTTACAGGATTAGTAGAAGCCTACTCAGTTAGGGAACCCAGGCAGACCAGAGGCCCTGAGTGCTCCATGCAGCAGATGCACTTGCTCCTAAGATTTGGCTGTAGATCCTTGTGTATATCAAATATTCATAATGAACAAGGATTTCCCTGTATTATAAGTGCTTGGAAGATATAGATCCCCTTGAGAGTGCTATAAAGTGCATGAGGTATATACATTCTCTGCCTCCTCAATAGGGCCTTAGAGCAACCCATGTCAATATGTGAGTCAGAACCAGTCCAACAGTGCTAGCTAGAGTTTTGTAACAATATAACAGCAGCTATGCCCTTAAACTCCTCCTTTGACATTTTGCCCTTGATGATATTCAGTGATAGGTTAAGGGCGGAGACATGGAGCCACAGATCTGAGTTCTACTGTCCGGAGGGAAGGCAGGGAGCAGCATTTCTGTCACAACAGAGACACAACTGATTGATGCTGCAACACAAACTGCATCGTGAATCCAGGCTCCTTATCAGTTTAGGCTGCTCCTGACTACATTACTTTCCCATTTATTTTCTGAACTATCCCTAGTTTGTCAGACAGTACAGATGTGTATTTTAATGGGGAAAGTTTGGAGCATTTTCTTGGTGCTTTTGAGTTTCAAATGGAAAATCCGAGATCTAACATTTTAAGCTTCTTATTCAGTACAGGTTACACAGGTAATGCATTTATAATATGGCTGAAGATCAGATAGCAGTGCTCAAAGGGCATCTTGATAAAAATGTGTGAAACCATTATTCTCAGGGATTTATAAAAATGTGAAAACTTGTATTGTTACCAGACTGAATGGACAGATTCTGTATCCAGGAGAAAATTATTTGTTTGTAATATTTGATAAAATTTAATTACATTGCTTGAAAGGCTAGAAGGTTGAGCAAGTTAGGCAAAAATCATTCTCCTATTTTCCATATGCTTTTTCTGATGCTTTTTTGTATTTCTGTTTTTTGTTGTTTTTTAAGAGAATTAAGTATTTGTTAAATTTCACATTTGGAAAACTACCAAAAAGTGTTAGTGGTCACACTACCCAATCAAAGCAAGGAAAAGCACATTTAGAAGGGAATCAGAGAGCAACAAAGTGGCCCTATCTCAACTGCTTTACTTTATCCTTTCACACCAAGAATGTAACTCCTGTTGCCAGCAGAGGACATATTGGAAGAGCTGACTCTAATGAGTTATTGCATCTTGTTGTGTCTTGGTACTGGAGAACACTTGGTATATTTCTTCCTAACCTGATTTTGTCCGTTTGTGTGTGCATCCATTAGGATCACTATGGGTGAGTACATTCACCTTCAGTTCACTGACCTGCAATACGGCACCATCCTCACATTCATAAACTGACAGAGCTGCCAAACCTGAAAGAGAGGAAAGGGTTGGGGAAAACCAAGTTAAGTTTAAATGGCCAAATCCTAGGCTAGCAAGAACAGAGCCCATTTCAAATAATCTTACTATTGTCTTAATCCTGTGTTTAGATGCCAGCCAAGCACTCTTGTGCCGGAATGCTCTGGAATGCCTTGCCAGCACTTTTTTGGGGGAGCCAGAATGGCGTTCCAGTACTGCTGATAATTGTAAAGTAAACCAACGATAGTGGTTATTGCTTTCATTCTTCACCTTGCACTATGTGTGGTCGGTGCCTATGCAGCAAAAGGTGCATTCCGGATCTTTTTTTTTTATGTCTTGAGAACTGATGCTAATTATAGTGACTGGCACCCTATAAATACCTAAGACAGATAGAGTCTCAGGTTGTCCTGTTGAATAGTCTAGTACACTTTACATGATGAATAATTATTAAACTAGGGAATTCATAGATAATAATGAAAACATTTTTTTTGCTTCTGAACATAGGGGCAACAGATGTTAATTGGTGCAGTCAAAGATGTATTGAAGGAATCATAGCAATACTGAGATTAAGTTTGGTGGTTATGTGTATGTGGTGGCATTGGATCTTACCCATACTTGAGCAATTTGGCAAGCTAACTGCCATTTAAATCTCCCAGCACACCTGTCATGTGTCTGCCCACAAAATTACTATCTACGGGGCACAGGAACATACCACACTGTGGGTGGTACTTGCTCCAAGCAAGGCTAGCTACTGTGTTGCGCCATTGGTACAGTGCCACTGTAGATACAAAGTGCTGGTGCAATAATCTCTATGGTGCAAATTGTCCTCCCATCACTGTCCCACAGAGCACTAGCCACTACGTAGGGGGTCTGTTTGGCCTAGTTCTTCTACCTTGTTGGTTCAGGATTAAGTTTTCTGGAAGTCCCTTGCTTATATATATATATATATATATATATATATATATATATATATATATATATATATAGTACTGCATACCTTCGATCTCATTGTGTGCTGTTTTTTGCCAGCACCCATAGCTTTGCGGTCATTGTGTGTTTCAGCAAGCCAATTTTGGAACATATTTCAGAAGGAAAAAGCTATTGTGCAGGAATGCTGCCAGCTGGCCAGAGGCAGATACCCAGGTGCTTGAGAGATTCAATTGCAGTTGAACTCTAGGAAAACTTTGGATTATGACTGAGTGATGCAAATAGAGTGTGTGGCAGGGAATCACCCACTTGGGGGAAAGACAATACCAGGAGAAAAGTAAAAGGGCCTGAGATAACTGCAGCCAGTCTGGGTAAGGAGGAAAACCTACCTTTTTTCCCAATGAACTGGACAGTATTTTTGGCACTCATCCATCTACAGAGCCTGAGGTACTTTGGATGGCACTGTGACACCTAGCACCTGGGCCATCAGGAGAAGAGGAAGGAAAAATATTCATAATAGCCCAGTCCATGACAAGGGATGTGGGCCAGGACCAGGAGGTGCCTGAAACCGTACCAGGATTCCAAGACCTCTTTGGAGAAGCTCAAGATCTGGCTACAGCAGCCAAACAGGTTGGGGGTGGACGTAGGAGACAAAGGAGCACACAAGGTACATTGGATTTTATTATTTGCAGCAATCCGGATTGGTTTTGCATGCTTGGGGACTATGGAAACATGTTCTTGGGTTCTTTCAAACACCTTACTCTTACTGTGGGTGGTTACAAGATCACATGGTGCTAGAAGACCCCATTCTCCCTGGCTCTGCCATTACATCATAAGTGACAGCTTTCTTTACCCTCCCTCCCCGGTTCAGCTCCCCCAGATTCTGTCAGGATGGACAAGCCCCACCATAGTTCTCCACATTTGGCTACACGGCCAGGTGTCCCAAGTAAGGGCAGACGTTTCAGGCATGCAGTGAACTGCAGCTGGCTGAGACATGTCACAGGGCCAGGCTCAAAATGGAGGTCAAGCAAGGAAAACCTGTTCCAAGAGTCAAACAAACCCTGAAATATACTAAATGTAAAAGCAGAAGAGTATTGGGCAGCATGATCCCACCATGTACATGATGTCGTCTCAGTCAGCCCATGTATCAGACAAAGGCATCTGTTTAGCTATCCACTCTTATCAAGTTCATTCTGCCTTTCTATTTAACATATGAGACACAGGCAAAAGCATTACTCGATAACAAGCTGCTCTATACTAACCATCAGTGAGGGTGTGGAATAATGACTGTGTCAGACTTCACTGTGGTCAGCCAACAATGCAGGGCAGAAATCTAGAAGAGATAACAATGTATTTTAGCCATGTTTTTCCACAGTCCTCCGTGAGTAATCGCTGGAAGTCTTTTGTAAAAATCAGTGCTCAATCTGAGCAATCAAATTAGGGGTAATGCTAATTTCCCTATACACCCACAGAAGTTCACTACACCTCTTCAGTCCCAGAACATGTCCTATATTCAGCCATGAGAACAACTCAAGTGTAGGATTATCAACTTTGCTCCTAACTTGTTCAAACCGACCCATCCTTTCCCGTTCTGGAATCCTCAGCACAAAGATCCTCTCTATTTCCTGTTTGCCTGGATTAAGCAATTTTTTAGTCCCATTGAACTACAGCCACCAAGCCCCACCCCTGCACACACTGTTTTCATTCCCGCTGGCTAAGAATTGGTTTTAAATTAGGGAGAGAATGTTAGTTTATATCCTTACCAGCTTAAATAGTAAGAACAGAGCATCTTGCTGTAAGAAGGCATTGGAGTGAGAAAGGAACCAGAAGCAGTTACTTTATTGCATTCCTTGGTACAGACAACTCTGGAATGTCATTAATTAGCCTATTAACATTCTTCTTCTTTCTGATTTCAGAGGGCCCGACTGCATCCAGGCCCAGTGTGGAAATGCTGGCACATCACTGAATGGGACAGCAAAGGCATCAGGAATCACAAATGATTGAACACTTGACCATCTCACTGGAAGGAAATGGAAATGACTCACAGAGGGGCATGTAAAGGGACTCTGATACAATGTTTAGATTCAAGAAGGAAAAAGCTGGTAGTTTTTTGGAAAGACAAGACCAATTTAGGCAAGAGGACAGAAAACCAATGATGGAATGTATATGGCATGATAGTGAAGTGACGCTGCCGGATCAAGAGGTCCATAGAAAACTTCAAAGAGAATACATGGAGAAGCAAAGGCAGCTAGCACTATTCTCCCAGCACCTGTTTGCATTGTACAACCACCTCAGCATGATGCTATGGTACAGAACTGCAGCCCATACTGGACTGGCTCATCCCTGTCTGCTCCCTCTGCTGTGGTCTCCTGGCACTCTGGTGGTGAACAGGACAAAGAACTGGAGTATGCCGGACATACATTTTGTGGCCCTATAGCCCCGTAAACTAAATTTTTGTGTGCTTGGGTTATTTTTCTCTGGTTACTTATTGGAGCTGGCCTGAATGTTTGTGGTTTTAAATAAAGTAAATTTGCATAATTTATTTCAGTGTTAAGAATCCATAAAATATACTTTTAATTTACCTTCATTACATCACCACTTCATTATGCCATAATATTCTTTACCCAGACTCAAACTGATATGTGCATACATAAAATGAAACCCACCATCAACAAAGGAAACAAAGATATTTAAGGGTAGCACATGCTAACCCTTCAGGCTTGAACAGGAAGAATGAACATTATCACCACACCCTCTTTACACTACCCTGGCAAAATGTGTACAAAGCATCTCTGATTCATTTGGTTCACGTGCCTGGTACCGCCAACATTAACAAGTGTTACAGATTCCGGTAGTGCTGCTTGTCTGCCTGTGCATAAATTGTTGCAAGTTCCTCATTCCACAGACTCTTAAACACTTCACTGTTGCTTTCACAAATGTTGTGCAGAATGCAACAGGCAGATATGATGTCCACTGTTGCCGATTGCACTATTGCTGCACGTCAGCAAGCACCTCCACCTTGTTTAAAGCCTTCTAAATGCACTCTCCACTACCACAGTCTCTGTCAAATCAGCTATTTAATCACCATTTCTCTGGGCTTTAAGTATGGCTTCATGGCCAAGGGGAGCAGTGGATTTGCAGGCTCACAGAATCACTGAAAGCCTAGAAAAGAGGACAGTCCCCTTTCTCCTACCTCTATCTGCTCTTCAGGAGTTCAAAATTTTAATATTTTCTTGTATCATGCACTAAGCTTATCCTAACTTCTGCGTGAGACCTGCATGGAAATGACTTTTCTGTCCCACAAAATGTTTTGAGACTTCAAAAATGTTCCCACTGTGCATCAAATATACCTGAAATTTGAAAATTGCTTCCCCTGGATAGGGAAAAGAAACTGACTATCGACTGGTGGTTAGGGCATTTTTGGTATACACAGGTAATGCAGGGACACCACATATTACCTCTCCTGCAATACTTGGTGATTTTTATTTTAGGAGCTCCAGCAGAAAAATTTCTGCTGAGCGAAGAGTGAGCTCTGACATTTCAGCCTGACTTCCATTTTAAGTTCATGCCTTGGTTATTGCTGAGCTTCCCAAAGAGTGATGGGATTTTGACCTCTTCTCCCACAATTCTCTTGGAGTCCCAGAATGCATTTCCAAATGTCCTGCAAGCCAGTGCTTCAGGACTTTGTGCCAGAAGGTGTGAGATAGGCATTGAGAGGGCAGTACAACTGAAACCCTTGAGGAGAGTGCTGTACAAGGATCTGGGGTAGACCTAACAGGGCTGCCCAGAGGGGGGGGCAAGTGGGGCAATTTGCCCCAGGCCCTGGGCCCCGCAGGGGCCCCCAGGAGAATATAGTATTCTATAGTATTGCAACTTTTTTTATGGAAGGGGCCCCCGAAATTGCTTTGCCCCAGGCCCCCTGAATCCTCTGGGCGGCCCTGAGACCTAAACCCAAAACAGGATGGCTAACATGGACACTCTACACCAGTGGTTCTCAACCAGGGGTCTGGAACCCCCCTGGGGGGGGCCTCAAGCAGGTTTCAGGGGGTCCACCAAGCAGGGTCAGTGTTAGACTCACTGGTGCCCAGGGCAGAGAGCTGAAGCCCTGCTGCATGGGGCTGAAGCCAAAGCCTGAGCAACTTAGCTTCGTGGGGGACCCTGTGGCATGGGGCCCCAGGCAATTGCTCTGCTTGCTACCCTCTAATGCTGGCCCTGGCTTTTATAAACAGAAAACCAGTTGTTGTGGCACAGGTGGGCAGTGGAGTTTTTATAGCATGTTGGGGGGGGGTCTCAAAAAGAAAAAAGTTGAGAACCCCTGCTCTACACTATGAACTCCCAACAACCCCATTCTGTAGTATAGATGCAACCATGGCCTGTGTGTGCATGCACAGCAGACCTATAAAATTAAAATAATGTCTCCTTTCCGGGCAGTGGTTGTTTAAAAAGGCTTTCAACTGCACTTGGAAAGGTAGAGTGGGAAACAGAGAAACCTGGAAAACCATAGTCAGAGCTCCAAGAGTTAGAATTATTCAAACAAGTGGCTTTCTCCCCTCTCTACTAGTGCTCTAGAGTGACTCACTACTTTTGCTACTCCTTTTATCCTTCTTCCTTGACCAAGGGCCAGGCTTTTTCTGGGCTAATTTTAAATCAAGATAGTTTCAGAGTCATGTCCCCACCTCATGGGCAACGTAAGAGTCCTAGTTTAACAACATAGAGAGTCCTAGCATATCCTTTTCAGTCTGGGGCAAAAAAGTCTGACAGGTCTCAAGGCATGCGGTGTAGCTAGAAGACTAAATTTCATAATATATTATCTGAGTGACTGTTTTCATCCATTAGACTCAGCTTTTACCACTTTCACTAAAGTCATGCATTCCAGTCACAAAGCCTAGCAAACTAGTAAGAGACTGAGTAGAGATTCTAATCTGGGCAAGAGAGAATACCCAGTCACAGCAAACTCCATCACATCCCAGCTGGTGGCCAATGGCAAGACTTCTAATTGAGGCAGAGCATTCAGCTGTGCAGTTAAAATGGTGATTGGAAGGCTCTGAACGTGGACATGAACCTGATGTCTCCTTTTACCAATCAAGAGCTTGACCTAGCTATAGATCAACTGCATCCTGACAAGGCTCCTGGTCTAGATTACATCCAAGTGTTTCTTTCTCACTTTGGGCCAGTTTCCAAAAGCTGGCTATTTTGATTTTTGAATCATTGTACCCAGCTGCAGAGCAAAGGCTGTAGCTGTACCCAAGCCAGGGGAGCCATTGACAGACCCAGAGAGCTGCTGACTGAATTCTCTGCTGTGTGTTATTTACAAGCTGTTGGAGAGACTAATCCTGATGTGAATTAGTGAGGTAGTCGAGGTAGCCTCAGCTGCCTCACATTCAGAATGGAGTCAAGATGCACCCAAGAGCAGATACTCTGAGACACAGAAAACACATTCGAGTCAGGAAAGAAAATTGGCATAGTCCTTATGAATCTGACAGCAGGCTACGACACCATGTAGCACATTGGGCCGACTGCCAAGCTGCTGCGAATTATTCCTTGTAGGCCGATGGTGCAGTTCATTCAAGAAATGATCAATAACCAAAGCTTCATCCTGCAAGTTGGAGAGAAAATCATTCACCCTACATGTCAACACAATGGCCTCCTAAAGAGGGTCAGTATTGGCTCCTCTTTTGTTCACTGTATACACATATGACCTTCCTGAAACACAGGCCAAGAAGTACGTGTATGCTGATTACATCTGTATTGCAGGCCCCAGAAATGACTTCCACAGGGTTGAAGAGAAGCTTAGCCAACACATGGCTATTTTGACCACGTATTCCAGCAGGGGAGATGAATTCTCAATGAAACCAGGGCAACGGCAACCACTTTCCATTTAAACAGTTGTCTTGCCAATCAGTTCTTCTCAATCTGTGTCCCAGGATGGCTTCTGAAATTCTAGCCAGTTATCAATACTTGGGAGTAAAACTCAACCGTAGCTGGACATACTGGCCGCACCTGAGACTCCTGAAAATAAAGATCTCTTCCCATACTGCCTTGATATGAAAACTGTTGGGAGCCTCCTGGGGAGAAGACTCTTTGGTCCCTGCTGTTTGGTGTAGCTGAATAGGGCTCCATGTTTTGGGGGAGCAGTTGCCACATTCAGCTTGTTGACATGAAGAATTTGTCATTCATATTATTAGTGACTGCTTGAATTATACACCAACCTTCAGTCTGTATATGCTAGCGCACATAGCTCCTTCAATGAAAGACTATTAAGTCTGACAAAACTAGCCTATTACATCTCTGGCTGGCTGATGCCCCATTCTCAGACCGGAAACAACACACTGTGCCAATTCAAAGGTCTGCTCATCTTCAGAGGAGGAGTCCCGCTCCTGGGGACTGGGGGTTTTACACCCCTGCTAATCTATCAACACCTCTTTGCCATGGCAACTCACACACTTTTGGACAAGAGCGCTACATGCACAGAAGATCAGCATCACCAGGGTGCTGAAAACTACATCATAGATAGGTTCTCTTTCCTACCGATGCTTCCAAACACACTACGTAAATTCAGGAGTGCATCACTGCACCTTCCTCCTTGTCTATATGATTATACATCTTGGACCAACCTCAACAGACTCCTCTCTGGCTTGTCCAGAGTTGCCACAACTATGCGACAACTTGGCCTGGTTTCTTCCCTACACTTTGACTGTGGGACCTCATTGCAGACAATAACTCACGTGGTGGAAGAGTACCCAACCAGACATCAGAAGGGCAGTTTACAACGCCTAGCCTCCATTGATACAGAGGCTATCCTCTGCTTACAGAGCCTGGACATCGAGCTCTGACATCTACATATGACAGAGAGACACTAAGGTCTAAAGCAGCAGTTCTCAAACTGTGGGTTGGGACCCCAAAGTGGGTCACAACCCCATTTTAATAGGGTCGCTAGGGCTGGCTTAGACTTACTGAGACCCAGGGATGAAGCGTAAACCCCACACCCTGGGCCAAAGCCCAAGGGCTTCCGCTCTAGGCGACGGGGCTCAAATTACAGGTCTCCTTCCTGGGGCTGAAGCCCTTGGGCTTCGGCTTTGGCCTCTCTGCCCAGGCCAAAGCTTTGGCGGGCTCAGGCTTCAGTCCCCCCCTCCTGGGGTCGTGTTGTAATTTTTGTTGTCAGAAGGAGGTCGCACTACAATGAAGTTTGAGTACCCCTGGTCCAAAGCCACCATTTTCTGGCCAGATCTCAGAGAATCTACTCCCATCATCATTCTCCCTGAATTCTTTGCTTTTGACTTTGTCAGTAATCCTCTCCTTGACATCTTATCCTCAATGGGCCTTTGTGATACTTTCCTCTCCTGGTTCTCTTTCTTCCTCTAGCTATTCCTTCAGCTCTAACTTCTTTCCTCTCATGCCATCTTCACTGATTAATTTTAGGGATTTTGATATCTGTGAATGCAGCCTGTGGGTGCCTAGGGCACCTCTAATGGTTATTGCCCATTCTTGACATCTTTGTTTTTGAAAGTGTTCAGCAATGCACTTTAGGTTACGGTAATGGGTTTTGCTCCCTACACCCAGATGCACATCAGTCCATACTGCTGGATCTGACAAAGGGACAGTAACTTTTTAGCCTAGGAAGTTGAATTGAATTGACTTGAACCAGGAAGTTGAGCAGCTTTGTTTTTCTCTATTTGGAACTGTGTTGGGGGCCTGGGTCCCCCTTTGATTTCTTTTCTCACAACTCCAGATGACTTTGCTTAGTGAAACAGGAGTACCAGAAGAGTGTGTGTATTCAAAAATAATCATCGCATTTTTGAGGGGTGTTTGTTGACATGCTTCAGAAAGGAAAGAGAAAGTCAGCCCAAGTTTGTGGATACAACTCACATAAACCAAGTTCTAGTCATTCTGTTCTATAGAGCTCTTTTTATATTGCACTCATTACCAAAGGATCTGCATGCCTACAAGTTGTCCTATACAAATACACTGGCTGACACCCCCCTGGCAGCTGTCTTGGTAAAAATTAAAGATCCCACAACACTAGTGTTCTAATCAGGACTCTCCATCTCAATTTAGAAAACCAACAAGTAGCAGATTTTAGGTCCTGATTCAGAAAAGCAACCCTGTTCAGGACAGCACTTAAGCATTATATGAATAAAGTTAAGCATATGCTTAAGTGCTTTCCTGAACAGCTGTTTATGAACTAGTGGTGGAAACAAATTGGCACTTTGTTTGCTTACATAGTCACTGTGCATCTAAGGTGAAATCCTGACCCCACTGTAGGCAATGGTTAAACTCTCATTGATTCACTAGGATTTCACCTCAAGTATTTAGCATCATTGTACAGTGCTTTAGCTATTATCTTTGGAAAATCATGGGAGACGGGAGAGATTCCAGAAGACTGGAAAAGGGCAAATATAGTGCCCATCTATAAAAAGGGAAATAAAAACAACCCAGGAAACTACAGACCAGTTAGTTTAACTTCTGTGCCAGGGAAGATAATGGAGCAAGTAATTAAGGAAATCATCTGCAAACACTTGGAAGGTGGTAAGGTGATAGGGAACAGCCAGCATGGATTTGTAAAGAACAAATCATGTCAAACCAATCAGATAGCATTCTTCGATAGGATAACGAGTCTTGTGGATAAGGGAGAAGCTGTGGATGTGGTATACCTAGACTTTAGTAAGGCATTTGATACGGTCTCGCATGATATTCTTATCGACAAACTAGGCAAATACAATTTAGATGGGGCTACTATAAGGTGGGTTCATAACTGGCTGGATAACCGTACTCAGAGAGTTGTTATTAATGGTTCCCAATCCTGCTGGAAAGGCATAACGAGTGGGGTTCCGCAGGGGTCTGTTTTGGGACCGGCTCTGTTCAATATCTTCATTAACGACTTAGATATTGGCATAGAAAGTACGCTTATTAAGGTTGCGGATGATACCAAACTGGGAGGGATTGCAACTGCTTTGGAGGACAGGGTCATAATTCAAAATGATCTGGACAAATTGGAGAAATGGTCTGAGTTAAACAGGATGAAGTTTAACAAAGACAAATGCAAAGTGCTCCACTTAGGAAGAAAAAATCAGTTTCACACATACAGAATGGGAAGAGACTGTCTAGGAAGGAGTACGGCAGAAAGGGATCTAGGGGTTATAGTGGACCACAAGCTAAATATGAGTCAACAGTGTGATGCTGTTGCAAAAAAAGCAAACATGATTCTGGGATGTATTAACAGGTGTGTTGTGAGCAAGACACGAGAAGTCATTCTTCCGCTCTACTCTGCTCTGGTTAGGCCTCAGCTGGAGTATTGTGTCCAGTTCTGGGCACCGCATTTCAAGAAAGATGTGGAGAAATTGGAAAGGGTCCAGAGAAGAGCAACAAGAATGATTAAAGGTCTTGAGAACATGACCTATGAAGGAAGGCTGAAAGAATTGGGTTTGTTTAGTTTGGAAAAGAGAAGACTGAGAGGGGACATGATAGCAGTTTTCAGGTATCTAAAAGGGTGTCATAAGGAGGAGGGAGAAAACTTGTTCACCTTAGTCTCTGAGGATAGAACAAGAAGCAATGGGCTTAAACTGCAGCAAGGGAGGTCTAGGTTGGACATTAGGAAAAAGTTCCTAACTGTCAGGGTGGTTAAACACTGGAATAAATTGCCTAGGGAGGTTGTGGAATCTCCATCTCTGGAGATATTTAAGAGTAGGTTAGATAAATGTATATCAGGGATGGTCTAGACAGTATTTGGTCCTGCCATGCGGGCAGGGGACTGGACTCGATGACCTCTCGAGGTCCCTTCCAGTCCTAGAATCTATGAATCTATGAATAAGCCAGAGTATGAAAGGTAGTATTGTAGAGTTGCTGATCTTGACTCCATAGTTTAAAAATGAGTCAGAAGTTTTAAGTTTAAAACCATTGTTTAGTATGAATCCCATTAAGATGGCAAAAGTCCAAAATGTAGACTATAAAGATTAAAACTATTTATATTTTTAATGGCAGTTTGATTAAAATTGGGTTATTACAGAGAATAATCAGCTTCAAATTATCCCCTTTTCTGAAGTTTTACACTGGATTGTCTCACCTGTTTTCCAACAACCTTTGAAAGAAAACTAAAGTGCCCTAGGATCTGTGCTTTGCACCACACATTGCTCTTCATGCAATGATTAATACAGTATCGGTTATACATAAGTGTCCTTCATTGGCATCATAATTTTAAACTTTTCTCCATAACTGAAAAGAAATGCATTACACTAAACCTGCTGTAATGAGCAGTGATGCTGTAACATGGTCACTTGCGGGTGAGAGAGAGAGAGAGAACGCGAGCCATCCCTACCCAATACTCCTCTAACCTAGGGGGAAGCTCCCTGAGCTGGAAAAGAGGATATCATAAATTAAAATTTCACCTCTATTGAATGTGGTTTATATTCCCATGAATCTCACCACCCTGATTATCAGTCAAGTCCTTGAACCCCAATTCTAGAAGGCAAGTATGAGCTGGCACCTCATTTTACAAAATATGTTAACAGACATTGCACAAGGTCACTGCAGGTACAGTCAGAAGTAGAAGCCAGAATTAACAATGGCAGACTCAATTAGTATCCCTTCACCACACAGCCTTTCTGATTGAACGTGCTTTGCTTAGCCTATCTTTAACTCCTAGACCAGGGGTCGGCAACGTTTGGCACGCGGCTCGCCAGGGTAAGCACCCTGGCGGGCCGGGCCAGTTTATTTACCTGCTGACGCGTCCGGTTTGGCCGATCGCGGCCCCCACTGGCCGCGGTTCGCCGTCCCAGGCCAATGGGGGCGGCGGGAAGCGGCGCGGACAGGATGTGCTGGCCGCGGCTTCCCGCCGCCCCCATTGGCCCAGCACGGCGAACTGCGACCAGTGGGGGCCGCGATCGGCCGAACCTGCCACGTCAGCAGGTAAATAAACTGGCCTGGCCCGCCAGGGTGCTTACCCTGGCAAGCCGCGTGCCAAACGTTGCCAACCCCTGTCCTAGACTCTCTTTTCAAGACCCAACGATAGACCCCAGGATTCCTGATCTCCAGTATGCTACTGTTGTCTGGTAAACAGTTTAGTAACCCCTTATGAAAGTGTGTGTCAGGTCCTCTTGTGATTGACCTAACTGAGGGTAGCAAATACTCCTGTAGCTCTAGCAATAGAGATCTGGTTTGAGGGTTAAGGGTTCAAACCTTGCTGTTGACCTGTGTGAGGGGATAGTCTGGTTGCATGTGACAGTCTGTCTTTCAAGTTTTCTTTTTAAATATAACTGGTTTATTTAATTTACACAAAGAGATATCCCATAACACATTAATAATTTACTATAATCAGTACTATTGGAATATGTAAATTATAGCATGACCTCAAAATACAGATATTTTGCATTTCAACCATTGGCATCTCTCCCTTGGGGACCAATTCACTGAAGTACATGAAACCTGTATAAAACATTAGGAAATTAATACACAAAGGCTTCATTTGGTGACAGATAAGGTTGCTTCAGGACATACCCCACCAACTGACAACTTGAAAAGCGTGGAAATAACAAGGTAAGGGAAAAGTCTCCTGCATTTCTTGCCACTTTCACATGGCCTGCAGCGCTGTCAATAACACACTGCAATGCTCCACAAGGTTTCATTTCCCCCTCCACCAGATACCCACAAGCAATACGTACCCCCACTTTCATCAAACTTGTACTCTAATGCAAAGCCTTAAGAATCATCTCAGCAGTGTTAAGGCAGAAAAACTTCTCAACTGTATGGAATGTATGGCAGTCAGATGTGCTCATCTGCTCATACAACAGCTTCAGAGGCCACTTGAGATTTTGCACTGGAGTTTGAAGAAGTCAGGGTATATACTGGTTTTTGGTATCTGTTGGAGGGAGACATGAAACTGTATGGAGCATTGCAGGGTGTTACTATGGCATTATAGGCTATGTGAAAGTGGTAAGAAATGCAGGAGACTTTCCCCCTTAGCTTGTTATTCCCCTCATTGGTGCCGACTTTGTGATTTTCCAGGGGGTGCCCCGCCTCTTCCTGCTCCTGCTCCGCCCCTTCCCACCTCCTCTCCTGAGCATGCCCCGCCCCCACTCCTCCTCCTGCCCCCCAGAACCTCTTACACACTGCTGAACAGCTGATCACAAGCAGGTGGGAGGCACTGGGGGGGGAAGGGGAGAAGCTGATCAGCGGGGCTGATGGTGCTATTATTTTTCCTGTGGGTGCTACAGTCCCGGAGTACCCACAGAGTCAGCGCCTCTGATTCCCCTGCTTTTCAGGTTGTGAATTGGTGAGGTATTCCCTAATACCTCACCTTAACTGTCATTAAGCAACACATGTATATGTTTATTGATTTGTGTAAGCTCTGTGGTATTTGGTATTGCTCTGCTGTCAACTTCTAGATTCCTGTTTTTCCTTCTAAACTTTCTGTTTTTATCATTACCTTCCTACAGGTGAGCGACCATTCCCGTGCACATGGCCCGATTGCCTTAAAAAGTTCTCTCGGTCAGATGAGCTGACTCGACACTACAGAACCCACACTGGTGAAAAGCAGTTCAGGTGCCCTCTCTGTGAGAAGCGGTTCATGAGGAGCGATCACCTGACAAAGCATGCCCGTCGCCACACTGAGTTTCATCCAAGCATGATTAAGAGATCGAAAAAGTCCAGCTCCACCTCATTTTGAATGATGGACTGCACTGGGGGAAAAAGACATTGGTAAAGGCATAACTGATCAGCACAAGAAGTCTGCCACTGTACAGTTAATATTCCCTACTTGCATTTTTAAAGCACATGTAGCTGAAATTTAAAATAAATATTTTGTCCCCTGTGCTGATAACAACAGTCTTAAACGAGTGACTGCTGAGTGAGGTTGGGGGCAGAGATGGGGATCAGAGTAGATGATTAATTTCTTTTGTAACTTAAAGAATCAACACTGGTGTATATATGTCTGACTGGGTGGTCTGACCTGTGACTCCACAATAGTGATTCCAAGGTCTTTGTGATTGCTGTGTCATAAACATGTTTTGTTGAACAATGTAATGCTGCTTGTATTTAAAATTTGTTTAGTAAAACCACTTTCCAAATCACTTAAATAATTCTCAAGTAAAACTCCATAGCACACATTTTAGAAGTGGGTTCACTTCTATCTCAGAATGATCCATCATTTAAAGACTGTTAATACATTACATGTGTTACTAATAATACCTGATTGATATACAAAAGTAAGTTGAATTTATACTAAAGAAAACTGGGTCTAATTTTTCTTTGTATGAACTATACTTTTGAATTTTTTTTTCCAATAAAACTGTGTACAACTTAAGCTGATACTTTAAGCAAAAAAAAAAAAAAAAAAAGGCAAAACTGACTTTTTCTGACATCATGTGTATTTAGCTCTATTATTCAGTTACCAGAAAAAAATATAAGTCAGCCTAAATAATGTGGCAGGAGTATGAAAGGAGAAATATACTTCTCTGAATTGTTCCTATAATTTCATTTGACAATATATACCGTACTGTACTATATAAATGCCACTAACTGCTTTATTCTGCTGTTTTATTTGAATGGATGCACAACAGCAACTACCATGTTTAGAAACTGCTGCTTTTTAAAAAAAAAAAATTCTCTTCATACACTTGCCTTAAAGATTTATTCTCTTCATCCACTTGTCCAACTCCTATAAATTCCAGTGGGAGTTGTGTGTGCTATGGAGAGACTAGATCTTTCCTTAAGAGCACTCTATGCTAATGGAAACAGCTAAGTCTCCTTTATCTTTTCATAGCTGTTATATAGAGTTGAGGGGGAAATCATGAGATAATTAGAACTACAATAAAGAAGGCATGTCATATTATTCCTTATGACATGAGCCTCACTCCTAGATAGCTTGTATAGTACTTGTGTGTCATATACAACATATTTTATTATAATGGCAATATTACATTTATTTAAAAGCTATGATTTGCTCTTTAAGAGGAGTTAAGACAGCATTGAAGGAAAACTTAAGATCATTTACATTATCTGAGTTTTCATCTTTGTTAAGTTAAAAGCATGAACTTTAAAAAAATGTATTAAGGATTTTTCCCTCTTCATCCACTTGTATGGTGGAGAATTATGTTTACACACTTTTCTTTCCAGAAACATTCTTCTGGTCTTTTGTTTTTCCCCTCCTTCAAAAGAAGGAAGGTGAGGTGCAGCCCTATTACAGACATCCAGGGCCAAATTCATCTCTGAATTAACCACATTGAAGTCAGTGGTGTTACACTGGGGATGTTATTTGGGTCCTCTTGTAAAACTTTGTATATAAAATCTTGTTAGTACACCTGCAGCTACAGTTATCTTCTTATTGTTTCACCTGATAAAAAAAGCTTGCTTCCTAGAAATAAAAAAAATCTACTCAGAAGTAGAATATTTTCTTCTACAATTATACCTGGCTTCCAGCTTTAGAGATCAGTTTGTCTATAGCATTTTTACTTGTGTAGTTCATTAGAAATTCTGTCTATGTGAAGAGAACTGCTTTTAAGGCATTAGGGATATTGAGCAGTCTGTGGAATAAAAAGGGAGGCGTTTTCTTCAGTGAAGACATCAGGAAACCAAGCACACTTTCTACCTCCGTTTCAGCTTTTTGAAACAGTTATTTTAAGAAACAAGCATTAATTTCTGGTGTCCAAAATAAGTTGTAGGGACATTTGTTCTTCCTAATAAAATAGGTAGCCTGGCTATATCTATTGACCCAGTGCAAAAAATGTATTCTGCTTACCAGTACTGTAACTGCTGCCTTGGGGTCAGGACCATGTGGTAGCCCAGCAACTCACAAAGTAATATTTTTACACTCGTCCTCCCCTTCTCTATTAAAAAAACCCTTCAGAACAGAGTTTAGAGTCAGTTCTACAATCCAGCAGCTGTTCTGTGTGTACTGTTGCCATTATGTGGGACAAGTGCAGTACTTAGCAAATTAGGGACTTATGTGAGATGCTGAGTGTCCTTCCCTACTATTGACTATGTTGGGAGCTGTAGGTAATCAGTACCTCTTAAAAAATAAAAAATAAAAAAAAAATCAGGCCATTTTAACTATCAGTAGTAGCTTAAATATGGATATAGGTGTCGAGCTATAGGCAACCAAGCTTGAACATTTGGGGCAGAATGTATATTTAAACAAATGTCACTAAATTGTTTTTCATGTTATAAAAAAAAATGTAAGGTACTCTCACAGGTACAAAAATGGAATGTATAAACTCATGTCTATATTTGTGAGAAGATCCTCTCTATAAAAATTCCCAAACAGAACCCAACATTCTAATTTGCTTTAATACATACTCTATCTCAGTCCAGTCCAGATGGGATTAACATGGTTCATTATCCACTAAAAAAATACATTGAGAAAGTTTTGGGAATTTTTTGTTTTTGTTTTTTGGGTTTTGTTTTGTTTTTTGAGTGAAAGCAGATAATGGATTTAACATACAAAACAAATTGCAGGATAGTCATTTGTATTTTAAACTGAATTTCTGTAAGAGACTGTTGCAGGTGTTGGAAAAGAAAGAAAAATCAGGTTCTCTAATACTATATGTATTTGTCATACTATTCGGGAAATACTTAATAGTGCTGAAGTTAGGACAGCTCCTCTCCTCAGTTAAGAAAGCCCTTCACTATTGCATAGAGAAGCCAAGGCTTTAAAGGTATAGCTATACAACATACTACTTTTGTGAACAATTTTTGATGACTTACATAAACAATTCTATTTTCAGTTTGCAGATGGACTTTGCTCAGTACACACCAGACTGGACATGTTCTTCAAAATGCTGTTTTACTACAGATTAATGATCTGTACACTGTAAATACCAACCTTTACAACAATTTAATCAGTTTTATTTTTGTACAGTATTCGTATCCTTTATAAGTTATTTCGCTGTCCTGTTTTGTAAATCACATGAACTTGTAAAAAAAAAAAAGTAGGCATAGGTGTTTTGTACATATGTATATAAATTGTCCAAATAAAGAAAGGAATAAAAAAATTATCTTCTTGTTATGGATGATTTTAATCAGACTGTGACTGCAGAAAGGTCAATTTGGGTGACTGAAAAAACTTCCACTACTGCAGATGAAAAACATTTATGTGTTCTGCTCTCTGAAGACATTGAGTTTTCAAAGCTGACTCAGCCATTTAAGCACACACCTCCCAATTAAATTACTAAGAGCGGTGTGGCTAAGTCCCTGTGTCAGTTTTAAAAATCTCAACCTTTGGTAGTGACTAAGGAGATTGGGTCTTATTTCTCCACTTTTTCAGGGCCACATTCTCCCCTCCACTAATACAAGCTGACGGGAGCTTAATTACGGTGTAACCTGCTGAGGAGAAAGAATACCAACTCTTCAGCGTGAGAAGCTTCTCTGCTATAGCTCTATGGTGTGAGGGCTCCACAGATATTTAGAGGATAGGTGCCGGAAGAAATGCAGCTGGGGAGTAGCCACTATTCATGGCATTCTCTCTTCTCCTCACCAGTCAGATACCCAAGGCACTGGGCTTTTGCTGATATCCTGAGATCTGTGTGGTTCTTGAGACATTCTCTAGTTTAAGAAGTAAAAGCCCCTGTTCGTTCCATACAGGGAGGGAAGGATGGTGGATCCCTGCTCCTAGATGCACGTTGAAACTCAGTCAGTGTTGGCAGTTCTTATGATTTTATAGAGAATTTCAAAGACCTTACTCAAAGAGTAGCTGTCAATGGTTTGCTGCTAAACTGGGAGGATGTATGTAATAGGATGCTGCAGGGGTCTGTCCTGGGTCTGGTACTACTCAATATTTTCATTATTGACTTGGATAATGGAGTGGAGAGTATACTTATTAAATATGTGGATGACACCAAGCTGGGAGGGGTTGCTAGCACTTTGGAGGACAGAATAAGGGTTCAAAATGACCTCGACAATTTGGAGAATTGGTCTGAAAATCAACAAGATGACATTCAGTAAAGACGTGCAAAGTGCTACAATCAAAGAAAAAAATCAAATGCACAATTACAAAATGGGGAATAACTGGCTAGGCAGTAATACTCCTGAAAAGGATTTGGGGGTTCTGGTGGATCACAAATTGCACATTAGTCAAAGATGTGATGCAGTTACTGAAAAAGCTAATATTCTGGGGTGCATTAACAGAAACGTCATATGTAAGACACACAAGGTAATTGTTCCACTGTACTCAGCACTGGTGAGGCCTGGGCTGGAGTATTGTGTTCAGTTCTGGGTGTACCACTTTAAGAAAGACATGGACAAATTGGGGAGAGCCCAGAGGAGAGCAACAAAAGTGATAAAAGGTTTAGACAACCTGACCAATGAGGATAGGTTAAAAACCTGAGCATGTTTAGTCTTGAGAAAAGACGACAGAGGGGGACCTGATAATAGTCTTCAAATATGTGAAGGGCTGTTATAAAGAGGATGGTGATCAATTGGTTTTCCATGTCCATTTAAGATAGGACAAGAAGTAATGGGCAAGGGAGATTTAGGTTAGATATTAGGAAAAACTTATACTTATAAAGGATAGTTAAGTACTAGAATAGACTTCCAAAGGAGGTTATAGAATCCCCTCACCGGAGGTTTTTAAGTACAGATTGGACAAACACCTATCCATGATGTTCTAGGTTTGCTTGGTCCTGCGTCCGTGCAAGGAGCTGGACTAGATGACCTCTCAAGGTCCATTCCAGCCCTACATTTCTGTAATTATATGATATTATTTGGTGGTTTCTTAAAGGCCCAGCTTCTAGAGTCATGTGATTATCAGAAAAACTCACCTTTCATTTGGGGGGGGGCCCTAAAAAGTAAGTCTTCTAGCTCTCAAGGTTGCAGAGAGAAGCTTGAAAATGAACATCAAAGGCTTAACAAACAAAAGACCAAAAAAAAAAAGAACTCAGTATTTATTATATAAGATCGATTTTTAAGCCAATTTCATGATTTGGGAGGCCAGATTCATTATTTTTTAAACTGTTCAGGGCTGCAGTTCCTTGCTTTCTGTAGGTTTCACCCACAGAGGGGAGAATTTGGCCCTAAATTAAGGGGCTCTCAAGCAATGCACTTTACTAATTGTTTCTAGAGGCACCAACCTGGCACTGAACTGTTCCCAAAGAGAAATGAATTGGATTGTCAAAATGTGTGTAAATTGATTAATTTTTGAAAAGTGATTGCTTCACTGTTTGTGTAACATGATAATCCTGGGGAGGTCATCTGTAACAGGGATCAAACCTGCATCTAAAAACATGACCCTTTACTGCCTGAATTACAGGACCCAGCTCTGTTAGTTCAAAGACTATACAAAGTAAGAAACCTATATATGGTTCAGCCACTAGGATAGGACAGAGAGGCACAGTGAATCAGCATGGGTTATAGCCGCATAGCAGGACTTCTATGAACAGTATGGGCAGAGAGTGACAAATAATCTTTGTTTTAAAAAGGCTTATTGTCCCTGACTCCATTATATAAAAAGTACCAAAGGAGTGGTTTGGTTTGGTTTGAAATAGAAATTACGCAGAATAAAAGAGTAACAAAGCAGACTTTTTTTTAAACTTAAATTTTGGAGAGAGCAGACCCTTTCTAACAATTTGGGACTCCCTCTTTAACAATAAGGGGGAGGGGGGCATTGTAACAAGCAAATAACCTGGCTTGCCACAAACCTTGAAGGATAACTTGGCATTTATATTTTCCTCTGTGTGGTATCTTTAAAAAGGATCCTGAGAAACCTTCTAAAATAGACACATTGAACAGATGAAGGGCCACACTTGGCAGTGATGTATACTCACTGCGACCTTACAGAGTGTAAAGTCAAGGCAGGATATTGCTCTTCATTTGCAAATTTAAAATTACAAAATAAAATTTAGAAATAATTGATTATTTTATCCTTTGCTTACCCACGAAGACCTGAGCTCAGGGGTCTGTTTTCACATTTCCATTGTGACAGTAGATGACATCACTTAATCTTTCCCTTGATAAGATAAACATATTGAAAAATGGGAAGGAGTTCAGAAAGAAATAGCTTACGTGACCAGCAAGCTGGAGGGATTGCTATAAGAGGGGAAATAAAAGATTTAAAAATACATAGACTAAATAAGGGATGTTATCATTACTTATTAATATTTAAATAATGTCAACACAAGGAAGAATAAGGATTATTTAGGTGGTACAAGGAGTCTAGGGATGAAGTTCAGGCCTGATCTACCTTTAAAAGTTTTACTGGCATAGTTATATTGGTTAGGGGGGGTGATTTTTACCAACACAGCTATGCTGGTAAAAGCCCTGGGGTAGATGCAATTACACCAATATTACTGTGCTTACACTACAACATTGTTATACCGAGGTCTGATCTACACTTAAAATTTAGGTTGACATAGCTACGTCAGTCAGGGGTGTGAAAAAAAATCAAGCTATGCCGTCTTAACCTCTAGTGTAGATGCAGCTGGGAGAGGAGGTGATCCTACAGTGACAGAACAAACCCTTCCATTGCTGAAGTCTGCCTCTACACTGTGGGGTTATGATGGCATAGCTACAGTGCCATAACTATGCCGCTATAGTCCCCATAGTGTAGACACACCCTGATACTGCATCCACACTAACAGGTTTTGACAGTGTAACTATATAGGCAAAACCCTCTTAGCGTAGACAAGGCCTTAATTTCAGGAAAAATCTTTCTGACAATGACTTCTACTAGACCGGGGAATATTTTCTCCAAAGGAAGAGTAATGGAAGCCTCATTGCATGAATCATTTAAACACAGACTGGACTAACCACTAGATAAGAAGAATAGTAAGTCTCCATGGGAGTACTAGCCAGAACACTTTGTTTAGTCTTCAAAGTAAACAGATCTATGGGCTCTGAATACAGGCCAGTTCAGTAAGAAATTTTTATTTATGCTGAAAGAAAAAAAATGTAGGAATCACAAAATACGCTAATGAAAGTATCTTGGTTAAATATCTGCAGTTGTTCAACAAGACCCAAGAGTAATTTCTTACCTGCCAAAAAGATTTCTCATAGTGCAATAACATGCCAGCCCAGATAGTGGGTATTAAATCCTTCCTGCAGTAAACACATAGGAAACAAACAAACAAACTGAACGAGTGTCATTCTCCTTCAATGGGATGCTGCAACCAAATACTGCAATACACAGAACTTTGGCCCAGATTTTTAAAGGTATTTCAGCATTGTTGCACTCAGCGTTGCAAGGACTAACTGATTTAGGAGCCTAAGACTCATTTTCAAAAGTGATTCAGGCACTTAGGAGCCTAAATCCCATTGAAAATCAGTGGGATTTTGGCTCCTAAGTCCCTAAATACCCTTGAAAATGAAATTTAGGCCTGGCAATGCTAAGTGCAGCAGTTACCTAAATATCTTTAAAAATCTAGGCCCTCCTGAACAATGAAACAAGGATATCCAGCCAGGTACCAGAGAAATGGTAGTGTATGGGACTGTGAGCAACCTAACGAGCAGATAAGAAGTTATTCTTCTCCTTCATTGCTATTATGCCAACCCAGACAATGGCAGATGCAAAAATATCATCCTCCAAAACAGACATTGGGAGGGCGCTGAGGGAGAAACTAGAAACCACTGACTACCTCAAGCACATCAGAAGCCTATGCCGACATATAAAGTTTTGAGAAGCCCTAGTTTCCAAAGGACGACTTGTTTCTTTTCGTGCCTGTGCATGGGGACTTGCAGCCTCAGGGTGGGAGAAGTACAGGTTGGAGCAGTACTTCTGGCCAAGCAGTTTGACAAGCTAGTACATTTATGGATGTTTGGTCTGTTTTTATGTACTAGCCATTGTCGTGGTAGCCTTTAATGGTTTCCAGACTGGAAGCCTATGTCAGCGTGACTTGAAAGGCTATGAATAATGACTCTGATGAGAAAACAAAGACAGGGAGAAAACCGTAACAGCATCAGTCATAGATGCCATGGTAGGTGTGAAGATTGCTGTGCCTGTTTTACTGGACCCTATCAGAGTGCTTAAGGGCTGGTCTACACACAATTTTTATACCCATTCAACTATTTTGCTTAGGTCTGGTCTATGCTACGAGGTTAGGTCGAATTTAGCCGTGTTAGGCAATGTGGCTACACAACCAACCCTAAAGGGCTCTTAAAATCGACTGCTGTACTCCTCCCCGACAAGGGGAGTAGCACTAAAATCGACCTTCCTGGGTCGAATTTGGGGTAGTGCAGATGCAGCATTGTGCAATTCGATGGTATTGGCCTCTGGGAGCTATCCCAGAGTGCTTCAATGTGACCGCCCTGGACAGCACTTTCAACTCTGATGCACTAGCCAGGTACACAGGAAAAGCCTTGGCAACTTTTGAATTTCATTTCCTGCTTGGTCAGCGTGGCAAGCTCAGCAGAACAGGTGACCATGCAGTCCCAGAATCGCAAACGAGAGACACTGGATCTGACTGCTGTATGGAGAGAAGAATCTGTGCAGGGAGAACTCTGAACCAGCAGAAGAAATGCTGATATATATATGCCGGAATCGCACAGGGCATGGTGGAGAGAGGCTACACCAGGGACACACAGCAGTGCCACGTGAAAGTTAAGGAGCTCAGGCAAGCCTACCAAAAGACAAAGGAGGCAAACGGTCACTCCGGGACAGATCCCCATACATGCTGCTTCTATGATCAGCTGCATGTGATTCTAGGGTGGGGGACCCTACCACTACCCCACTACTGTCCATGGACACCTTCAAGGGGGGAGTCTCACACAACATGGAGGAGGATTTTGTGGATGAGGAAGAGGAGGAGAATGCACAGCAAGCAAGTGGAGAATCTGTTCTCCCCGGCAGCCAGGACCTTTTCATCACCCTGGAGCCAATAACCTCCCAGGGTGAATTGTTCCTGGACCCTGAAGGCAGAGAAGGCACCTCTGGTGAGTGCACATTTGTAGCTACACTATAGGGTTAAAAGCAATTGTGTTTAATGTTTGATTTGCCCCGAAGAATTGGGATGCATTTGCAGCCAGTACAGCTACTGGAAAAGTCTGTTAACGTGTCTGGGGATGGAGCGGGAATCCGCCACGGACATCTCCATGAAGCTCTCCTGGAGGTACTCTGAAAGCCTTTGCAGAAGGTTTCTGGGGAGGGCTCCCTTAATTTGCTCAGCATGGTAGGACACTTTACCATGCCAAGCCAGTAGCAAGTAGTCTGGAATCATTGCAGCACAAAGCATGGCAGCGAATGGTCCTGGGTTTTGGTCGCATTCATGCAACATTCGGTCTTTATCTTTCTGTGTCAGCCTCAGGAGAGTGATATCATTCATGGTCCCCTGGTTGAAATAGGGGAATTTTTGTAAGGGAACAGAAAAAGGAGCCCATTCATTCTGGGCTGTTTGTGCTTGGCTAAAAGGGATCATCCCAGAGAATAGCCATGTGGTGGGGGGTGGGGTGTGCTGCACATCCACCCCAAAACTGCAGCCCCTCCTTATAAACGGCAAACCCAACTGGCATTGCTTGCTATGGGAAAGGAGGGTACTGCAGTTTTAAACCATTCCCACATGTTATGAAGCCAACCCCACGTACCCTTTGGCTTAACATGGCTGCCGGGAAACCAAATTCTGTTGCCCAGACGTGTGTGATGTGTCACCATACTGGTAGGCACTCAATATAAAAGGCAAAATGAAACCTTGTACCTAAAACACGTGCTGTCTGCTGTGAATTGCTTGATTCACTGTGAAAGAGTCTCCCTTTTGTTCTCAGAAATGTATCTTCTTAAATTGTACTCTTCCTTTTTATCCCCCCTGCAGGTGCAAATGTTTCTATGCTCCCCGTATCAACTCCATCCCTGAGGTTATCGCAGATTAGAAGGCAAAAAAAATGCACTCGCGATGACATGTTTTCAGAGCTCATGCAGTCCTCCCGCACTGATAGGGCACAGCTTAATGCATGGAGGCATTTGGTGGCAGAGGCTAGGAAAGCATACAGTGAGCGTGATCGGAACACGCAGGAGGAGATGCTGAGGCTAATGGGGGAGCAAACAGACATGATCAGGCGTCTGATGGAGCTGCAGGAAAGGCAACTAGAGCACAGACCCCCACTGCATCCATTGTGTAACTGCCTGCCCTCCTCGCCAAGTTCCATATCATCCTCACCCAGATGCCCAAGAACGCGGTGGGGGAGAAAGGCTCCGGGCACCCAGCCACTCAACTCCAGGGGATGGCCCAAGCAACAGAAAGCTGTCATTCAAACTGCTTTGATTCGTAGTGTGGCTACAATAAGCAATGTGGCCTTGTCCTTCACTCCTCCCCCACCCGACCCGGGCTACCTTGTCAGTGATCTCAATTTTTTTTTAATAAATAAAGAATAAATGGATTCAAAACAATAGGGACTTTATTTCCTTTGCCAGCTGTGGTCGAAGTGAGGAGGAGGATTGGCTTACAGGGACGTACATTCAACAAAGGGGGCGGTTTTGCATCAAGGAGAAACACACACGACTGTCACACCGTAGCCTGTCCAGTCATGAAACTGGTTTTCAAAGCCTCTCTGATGCGCAGTGCACCTAGCTGTGTTCTTCTAATGGCCCTGGTGTCTGGCTGCTCAAAATCGGCCACCAGGCGATTTGCCTCAACCTCCCACCCGCCATAAACGTCTCCCCCTTACGCTCACAGATATTGTGGAGCGCACAGCAAGCAGCAATAACAATGGGAATATTGGTTGCACTGAGGTCTAACCTAGTCAGCAAACAGCGCCAACACCCTTTTAAACGTCCAAAGGCACATTCTACCAACATTCTGCACTTGCTCAGCCTATAGTTGAACTGCTCCTTCCTACTGTCCAGGCTGCCTGTGAATAGCTTCATGAGCCATGGGAGCAAGGGGTAGGCTGGGTCCCCAAGGATAACTATTTGTATTTCAACATCCTCAACGGTAATTTTCTGGTCTGGGAAGAAAGTCCCTTCCTGCAGCTTTTCGAACAGCCTGGAATTCCGGAAGATGCAACCTTCAAGCACCTTTCCCGACCATCCCACATTGATGTTGGTGAAACGTCCCTTGTGATCCCCCAGTGCTTGCAGCACCATTGAGAAGTACTCCTTGCAGTTTATGTACTCTTTGGCAAGGTGGTCCAGTGCCAAGATAGGGATATGCGTTCCATCTATCGCCCCACCACAGTTAGGGAACCCCATTGCAACAAAGCCATCCACTATGACCTGCACATTTCCCAGAGTCACTACGCTTGCTAGCAGAAGGTTATTGATTGCCTTGGCTACTTGGATCACAGCAGCCCCCACAGTAGATTTGCCCATTTCGAATTGATTTCCGACTGACCAGTAGCAGTCAGGTGTTGCAAGCTTCCACAGGGCTATCGCCACTCGCTTCTGAACTGTCAGGGCAGGTCTCATCTTGGTATGCCTGCGCTTCAGGGCCGGGGAAAGAGACTCACAAAGTTCCATGAAAGTGCCTTACGCATGCAAAAGTTTTGCAGCAACCTGCAACACTATGTGGTCCCACCAGTCTGTGCTTGTTTGCCAGGCCCAGAATCGGCGTTCCACTGTATCAACCTGCCATGATATCCCAATTGCCACATCCCGTGCTTTCAGGAACGTCTGTGTCCATGTCCTCCTCACAATCGTCCTTGTGCTGGCGGCTCCTAGCCAGGCTCTGCATATACTGCAGGATAATGCGCGAGGTGTTTACAATGCTCACCACGGCAGTGCACAACTGAGCAGGCTCCATGCTTGCCGAGCTATGGCGTCTGCACGGATAACCCAGGAAAAAAGGCGCTAAACAATTGTTTGCCATTGCTTTCAAGGAGGGAAGGGGGGAGACTGATGACATGTACCCAAAACCACCCGCGACAATGTTTTTGCCCCATCAGGCAGTGGGAGCTTAAACCAGAATTCCAATGGGCAGTGGGGACTGTGGGATAGCTACCCACAGTGCACCACTCCAGGAGTCGATGCTAGCCACGGTATTGAGGATGCACTCCGCTGACCTACTGCGCTTAGTGGGGACATACACGATCAACTGTATAAAATCGCTTTCTAAAGATCGACTTCTATAAAATCAACCTAATTTCGTAGTGTAGACATGCCCTTAGGGATGCATTTTTTTAAACCAAAATAGTTGAAGTGGTACAACCCCGAGTGTGGACGCTCTTACAGTGGTATAAAGGTGCTTATACCAGTATAGCTTATCCCTACAAACTTTATGGGAATAAACTATTCCAGGATAAAGCACCTTAATACAGGTATAACTGCATCCACATGGTACAATCTCTCATATAAGCATATCCCAGCTTAGAGGTTAATGGGCTGGGGCCATCGGATATGCTTGTGTTGGTGATGAAGATGTTCCCAATTCCTGGACACCTTCCTTGGACTTTCCCCATGCCCCAGCTATCCACTGCCAGCATCCCTATAAAGTATGGGACTTTCCCTATGCTCAGGCTTTGGACGGTGTTCCAGGTGGGTCCCTCTGTCCCCACTCAGACTTATCTCAGTTTGTTTTCCTCCTCGCTGGGAATGACTCACAGCACTTATATCCAATGGAAAGTCAGCAAGCCCCCTTATCTTCAACAGCTTACAACATCTACTTCATTGGGAGATATGTGCTCCAGTGGTAGTGGGAACTTCTTTGCTCTGAGCACACCAGAGCTCAGTAGGCTATGGAGGTTTTAGCCTCTGTCTCAGCTCAGCTGTAGAGGACAAATAGATTACACCATTTCCCATAATCTAGAGGCCTTTCAGCTAGATATACAAGGCCCTTTTTTTATATCCAGAATATGCACTTTCTGCTCCTTCAGGGTTTGCAGAGAGAAGCAGGAGGAGAAAAAAGAGACATCCTAGGCCATAAGATAAGGATTTATCGAAGAAAAATGAGGTATCATCTTGATCACTACTTTGTTTTGCTGAAAGACTAGGTATCAGTTCCTGATGGCCAGGAATTCCTCCAGTCTTCTAGCCAGGAAAATTGTTATGAGGGCAGGCTGCTCTCAAAAAGCCTCTCTTTAAAAGCTCAAAGAGAGGGCTCTGAGAGCAATAAGGGCCAGGCTGAAGAGCCAGAGAAAGCCACCTTGGTTTTAGCTTGGTTGCAGCCTTCAAAGCATCCATCTCTCTCTATAAGAGCTCCTATCCTATGGACAATTTATCTATATTATCTTGGAGCCCTGACCACAGAGGCCTGGCCCTCAAGACAGCACAATCCTGGTCTCTATGTAGACCCTCCAAAATTAAAGCTAGAAGGTTTCCGTTATCTAAGTGTCAACCCTGAAGAAACAGTCAATGGGCAGTGATGGATTTCCAGACATTCACGCACCATTGTGGTTGGCACCTGTTCCACTCCTGTATGACTTTTTTGAACATGGTCATTTGAACAGGCAAAATATGGGGGCAACTAGGATCCTTGTGCAGGAGATGTTGAGAGGAAGGTTTGCTGAGGGGTCAATCAAGGGTAACACTTAAAAGTTGGTGGGGTTTTCTTTGCACTTAGTCCATAGCCTACTTGGTCTGAACAAGGACAGAGCCCAGAGTTAGAAGTTTCAAAGTATGCAGAGTTTTCTGGGCTAATCCAGAACCAGTAATATGATCATCATCCTATCCCTTGGTACTGATGGTTTGTTTTTTAATTTTCAAGAGTGCCTGGGGCAGAATAAGCATAGGCTTAACTCCAAATAGGTGAGAGTATTTGTTCTGAGAACAAGGTAGTCCATGGTTAAAGCGAGCAAATGAGGATTTTGATGTCCACTTGGGTGGGCATTATGTCTATTTAGGGCATCCTCATACTTCTAAATGACGACTGCAGTTCCCTTTCCCCTTATGGCTGTAGATAAACTGATCTACTATTGCTCAGAGTATCTTTAAATGCAAAATGAAAAAAGTTACTTAAGTTTATAAAGAAAATATGACATTCCAATTGTCTTCAGTCTTCACAAACACCAGAGACATAAGAGCCCAAGCGTTCATAGTTATTGACAAAATAAGTTGTTGAGTGTCTGTTGATTTGCTCACATACATCATCTATTTATGGTAGTGGACTGAGAGCTGTCATCAGCCTGCAATTTTCTTACAATTCCCTTTACCTCCTGTTACTGTTATATTTCATTATTTGTTCAATGTAACAATTGCCCATCTGCAGCAAAACAAAACATCTCTGCCATTTTTAAATGTCTCAGTATTTAAGTATGTATGTGTTTGAGTTGGAGGAAATGACTATTTCAGAATCCCTGAAGTAGTAGATTTCATAATAAAAGCAAACAAATGCTTAAATCTCATGGAACTGAGAAACCTTTGTGGAGAACAAAATAGAACTAAATGGAAAGCAAAATATTAAAGACTTTTAGTGGGTTTTAATTATTTTTCTAAAAAGGAGATGGTCAGGTTGGTATGATTTACTATACCCTTTTTCCACCTGTTTCTGAATTACAAGCTAGTATAATGTGCCATCTAAAAAAAAAAAAAAAAAAGATCTCCCCTTGCTCAAGTAGATTTTGTGTAACAAACAAAAACCCAACTGTCACTATCAAACCTGTATTTTTGCACACCTCAGAATTAACAAATGAGTACCCATGAATGATGGAGAAGGGAAACTATAGTTTCTTTTGTTTGAAAAGCAAACACAAAATACTTAGCCTGTACACTGACTGACCTCTCCAGAATGGACCCAAATTCCAAAGTTCAGAACAGGATCCAAACTTTTCAAAGCTCAGGATGCTTGGAGATGGAGATTTGGTTTGAGATCTTCCTTGTTATGATCTGAAACAGAAGGGTATGTACAGTACTAACATTTAAAAGGTAATTTTGCCAGATCCTCAGATGATGTACATTAGCTTAAATGGAACTATGCTAATTTATACCAGCTGAAGATTTGGCGCAAAATTTAGCTTTATCATATTTATTTCTAATTATTCTTTTCCTCTGGGGTATTTAATGTAATGGACGTGGGAAGAAAAATGAACTTTCTTTGCAAAGTGGGAGCTAACATTAGGAAATGGGAGAGAAAATGGGCCAAAGAACCCAATCCACCTACATTTGTTACTCTTTCCATCCTTTTAAAAAACTGTTAGGAAAATCTAAAAATTTTACCACATATTAGATTAGTCTGTTCAAAGAAAACTCCACCACATTGTGTCAATCCAGTCAAATCACTGGTCATAAGCTGGGAATCGCTTCTTACTGTGAGTACCCTGTGCAATGGAGCCTGTCATTTTAGTTACAAATACATTTGGCATTGCTCAGTCTTCCAGCCTCTCACAGCCATCTTGTCTGTGACAGAGACTGTGTGAGACCCAAGGCTAAGGTAAACCAGCGCTAATGGAGATGAGACTGGAACAAGCAGAAAAACTCTGTTAGTGTTCACAATCCAAAGCTTTTTAAATAAAACTGAAATTATTAGAGGAGGATGGAGGTGTCACAGAGTTTGGGGGAGACAAGGCCCTGCACCCCCGGCTTCCTGCGATTCACCATGACTCTCAGCCAGCCAGTAAAACAGAAGGTTTATTTAGACGACAGGAACACAGTCCAAGACAGGTCTTGCAGGTACAGACAACAGGACCCCCTCAGTTAGGTCCATCTTGGGGGGCCCCAGGGAGGCCAGAGCCCCATCTGGGCTCCCCTCCATTTTCCCAGCCAGCTCCAAACTGAGACCCTCCAGCCCCTCCTCTCTGGTCTTTGTCTCTTTCCCGGGCCGGGAGGTCACCTGATCTCTTTGTTCTCCAACACTTTCAGTTGGCACCTTTGCAGAGGAAGGGCCCAGGCCATTAGTTGCCAGGAGACAGAGTGCCGGCCATTCTCTGTGCAGATAGTATCACAGGGGCCTTCTTGGGCTCTGCAACAATCATACACCCTGATCCCCCCCACCTAGATACCTAAGAAATGCATAGGGGAAACTGAAGCACCAACACAGTAGTCAGAGAAAACATTAAGAACATTCCCACTTCGTCACATCAGGGTATTTTCTTACCTACTAATCAGTTTGCTCTTAGACCGTCTATTGCAATCCCAGAAAACAGCGAATGTTTTCTCCTTCCAACAGACGGAGGTGGGAAAATGGAAAATTTCTCAGTATACTTATTTTCCTGTTGGGAACACTAGACTCTCATGCCCACCTCACACACACGATCAGGTCTCCCAAAGTCCCTCTGACCCTCACGCCATGATTTAATATTTTGCCACAAATGCTTGTTAAATAACCGAAACAAACGTCATAGTGTTTCTCTTGTTTTTCGTTCTTCCTATTTCTCTTTCTTTCCTTCATTATCTAATTTCCCAGGCTGCTTTTCCCTACAGACAGCCCGTTTTCTTTTCCATGCTCCCTCCCCAATTTTCTGACCACCTCTCTCTTCCCCTTTTAATTTCACTCATTCCTGTCTCTAACCCCATCCTGGCTCCCTTTCCTTAACTCTTCCATTTCACATCATCTGTTCCTTGGGGCTTCCTTTGTGCTCACTGTGTCCTGTTACCTCAACCTCATCCTGTTATTTCCCAAGACCCCTTTCCATCTTCTGTGACCATCCTCATGTTCACCTCCAGATAAACCAATCCTCTGCTTTTTCCACCCCCCAACAAAATGTATCTCATGTATCCCTTCACTTACCTGCAGAGTTCTTTTCTCCAAGCCCCATATGAGGGTCTTAAGTTTCGCAGATGCCTCCCTCCTCCCACAAATGAGCAATATGCCATAGTTGCCAAGTATTGTGCAGCTCCATGTATAACAATTTATGGAAATTATTTGCAAGTATGAAAAACCCTATTACATAATTTGTATAAGACCGTAAACTTCAGTTTAAGGTGAATACACCCTGCCCCATGCAATGGTGGGGATAGGTCATCATGCTGCAGAAACCTGGCAGTTAGGTGGGTGCTGAAGAGTGTCTGGGGCATAGGTGGGTGTTGGGTGGGCTGAAGATGGAGTGGCTGGGGATTGTTGAAGGGGCTGAGTGGGTGGAGGTCGTGGGGGGGCAGTAGCTAAGAGAAGTTGAATTTACAGGCTGTGTCAGAGGGGACAGAAGCTGGGAACTGCTGAGCTTGTGGGGTGTGTGTGTAGGGGAAGATGGGGTGGCTATGGGGAGTATGAGGGTAGATGCTGGCTAAGGGCTGATGGAAAGCTGGGACTTGATGTGGGTGGGATTGGAAGGTTGCTGTGGAGGGAAGCCTGGGCCAGGATTGTCCCCATCTTACCTTCCGTCTCTACTGTTGCCACTTCCTGCTGCCACCGTTGCTGGCCTACTCCTCTTGGCTGCTCCTTCTTTGCTCAGGTCCAAAAGGCACCACAGAAGCTTCTGGAGATCTTAAGCTGCAGTTGCATGACATTTAGAACTTGTCTACATTTGAAAGTTAATTCATATTATAGTAAGGTGTGTATTTAAAGAGCAGTGGCTATTCCTGAATAACTCCATGAGTAGACAAGCCCTTAGCCTGGGCTGTGGGAATGTGCACGTGTGAGTGTCACGTGAGATGCATGGCAGTCAATGCAAGTCACCTTGCAGCATACCTGGTAGAGCTTTTTGAAAGTCAGAATTTTGCAGAAAATTCCAATATTTTGAAATTTGTTTTTGTTCCAAATTTGAAACATCAAATTCTTTTGTGGACAGAAAATTCTGTATTTTCTAACTGAAGTTTCATTTAGACATTCCCAAATTGACGGATTTCACTTCGGCTCAGTCTAACATTAATTTACATCCCCATGAGCTGCCATAGTGCCTCATGTTCCCATTTTCCTCTATGGCTGGGCTCCCTTGCCAGACTACATTTCCCATGATGCTGACCATATGACTCTCATGATCCATAGGTTGAACTGACACAATGTGAGTAGATGATGCATCGTGGGAGATGGGCCATGCTCCCTGCCTAGCCTATGGAGAAGAACGGGAGCCTGAAGCACCCAAACTACAATGCCCATGAGGCACTGCAGCAGCTGATGCAGACACAGATTAATATGGAACTGACCCAAAACGAAATATTTCAATTTGGATTCAGCTGACTGACCCAAATGGAGAAATATTGCATTTTGATTTTTCATCAGGGAAACAAGAATCTAGGCAAAAATTTTTGATTCTGCAGAAACTTGCATTTTCCGCTGAAAAAAATATTTTGGTGGAAAATCCCTACCAGCTTTAGTACCTGGCACACAGCCAGCCAGCAAGCCCATGGCTGAGCTGATGAAGCACGGGAGAAGCAAGAGCTGCTGCAACTCAGTATTCTACCCCTTTTACACAGAAGGTGCCAGGCCCAGCATTCTGGGGCTACAGAAGAGATGCTGGGAAGACAGCATCCCATTTACCTCCCCAAAACAGGCCCCTGGGACAGGTTGTATCTCCCCCTCAGCCCATTCCCAGAAGCCTAGTTGCCCTCTCAGGAGCAGTTTCTCACCCAGTAATAAATTTTACAAAATTAAATAGAGAATCTAAAACAGCTCCCAGTTTAGCTTTTACACTAAATGACTTACAAATGGTGTAAAGGTGTGACATTGCAGCATGGGACTTTGTAGGGAGAACCGCAGTACTCCTTCCCCTTCCTCAGTTAGGTGTTCCACCTTGATCTCCAAGGGATGTCTTACTATCTTTTACAAATTAAGAGTGAGTTGGGAGAATTTAGAGTATTTTATTTCATTAGTGCTGTCCATACCCAGTAGCCTATGCCAGGAGTTTAGTGGATAATCACCCAATTTTGAATACAATCTATGTGAAAGCTTTTATTCTTTTTCTGTTTCTCCAACGTTGCTTCCTCACCCTGTAAGATAACAAAGTAACAAAGATCTATGGAATACTGTTTCCAGTCCCCTAGTGACGAAACATGGAATGACCTTCCCAAAACCTGAAGGTAGAAGGGGACCTCAAGCACCACTTCTATTTGAAATGAATGGGAAAAAATAAGCGCCACTCTTTTTTGAAGGAAAGTTCCATTTTCTGTTAAAAATGAAGGGCTATTTGAGCTCCCTTCCATTTCTGGGTTTGTGAGGGGTACTTTATTAAGCAGTATTAAAGCCTACATATTACCTGCAAATATATTAATCTAATATTCTCTCTGTCCTCTCTGATCCCTCCACCCCCAAACACACAACTACATTTACAATGAATTGCAAAGGTTTTCGCAGCACTTCAGTCCCTAAAGTTGCTGGTCAGCAGGAGGGGAGAGGAGAAAAGGTTGCTGGTGGATAGGGAAGAAGAAGATGGTTAGAAGTGTAACTGTCTCTGCAGCTAAAACTTGTATAAATGAAATAAATTATAAAGCAAAGGTAGTGGGAGGGCAGTGGTGGGTTTTGCCTTTTTTTTTTTTTTTTAATATTTTGAGTGATAGTTTCAGTGGTGAAGTGTAGCTGCAAGACCAAAAACACCCAACCCTCCAGAGAGAATGCAGCTTTAGACATACCATATTCCTAACCATAACAGAAAGAATACAGACCAGGAATTAGTTGTTCAGGAGTTACTCTGCAAATGTTCATTTGTAGAATGCACCCACTTACTCCTGCCCTCTACCATTGAGCTTTAGAAACGTTCTGGAAATCAATATCGATTTGGGCTATACAAGCACATTCCCAGTAGATGTTACAAGAGCTCTCAAAAGGACTCAGTTCCTTCCACTTAACCAGGTACCAAGTCCCACAAGGCTAGAACTCAGAAAAGGGAAAGCTGGGTGGTTAGCCTGAATAGACAGAGACAACACTATCTAACAGAGGCAATTATTACTAATCTTTCTTCTTGTAGGTAGCATCTGCATATTCTTTACTTGTGCTGCTTTCTAATACCCAGGAAGATGGGCAGAGAGCTTCTGGAACAAGTTTTGCAGAATTGCTCTCCAAAAATGAGCAACAGAGCTAGATGCCAAGTTGAGGGATATGCTGTGTAAGTGTGAGAACAGAACTCCAAGTAGAAGCCCTGCAGATTTCTAAGATTAAGACATCACAAATACAGACTATCAATTGTTGCCATAGCCCTAGAAGAATAAACCTCAAGCCCCTCAGCTTCTGTCACCCTAATGTATGTATAACATGTCTCAATGTGCAGCTTAATCCACATAAGCACTGAGTAGAAATGGCATCCCTCTTACAATGATCTTCAAAGGGTAAGCAAGATTGCACATTTGTTTTTAACCAAGTAAATTCAATATTTGGGGAAGGTCAACTCAATCCTGGGGAGACAGACCATTTGTAATGACCAAAGGTTAAGCTTAAAAGCCTGATCTTCTGATGAGGTGCAAGGACAGACCCGTTTGCCCATACAGAGCCCCACTGAAGTCAATGGGAGGCTTCCTGCATATACCACTGCAGGCGTGTACTGCACACAATGAGTCTCCGGACTCATTCAGTCCCTCTGCCAAATAGGATTTCTAGTATATGGACACTGGTCCTCAAGGAATTCACGAATTCCAAGAATTAATTTCACATTAGGGCTGATGTCTGTTGATTACTTTTGATCCACAATGACCAGGATTCAAGCCAGTTATAGAGGTGTACAGTTCTCTATTCCTTTACCAACTCCCTCAGTCCCACCCTTCTTATTAAAAGGCCAGTCAAAAGGTATTATTTTTAAAAATTAAGGACATTTTAGAACTGAATTTTCCAGAATCTAGTTTATGTTTTGCTGTTTATGCTATTCATTAATTTTTTTACATTGCTCTCATTTTGGAGAATTAAAATAGTTATGTGAGCTTCACTTTCAGGTTCTCATTTGCTTAGGACAACACTGCAAACACTTAAGTGGAAAGGATGTCTGTTTTGAACAGTACGCTACTGAAAAAAACCTTTTCTTTGGCATTTAGCTTTATAAAAGTTTTACACAAAACCTACATCCGGGGCTAAATTTGACCTGACAGTGGCCTGTTAAATAAGGTTTTAATTTCTAAAATGTGACTTTTGTCACACTGCAAATTAAGTAGATGCCAGTCAAACTAATACCATCCTTCAAATGGCTCCTTCAGTGGTGAAAATAAAGATGTTACATATTGCTGTAGATTTTCAGAGAGCATATGGGACTGGATCATTTTCCTAAAGATTAGTTGGAAAAGGTAACTGACAGTAGTCTTCCAATTTTATACAAATCTGTACCTTTTACAATTTTGTACCACAGATTAGTTAGGCAGATAAGAATTTCAACCAGCTGACATTCTATTTCAAGAGTTCACAATTACTGTTGACAGCGGTAACTGTTAAACATTTATACTTAAACAGATATGGCCAAAACCCCACCAAGAAGCCAGCAAATTTAACAGCTATGTCAGAGATCTATCCTTCACTAGGAGTACAAAACCACTCCAAAGAAACTAGAGCTGTTAAGAATAGCTGAGTTCAAGTGTAAAAACCTACAGGAATAATTTCCATACCCACCACCAAAAACAAACAACATTTAGATTGATGTTACTTCCAGAAGCTATCTTGTTTGTAGCTCTCCAGAAGAGAGAACACAACTGTTTTTGAAGAGAAATACAAACAAGGCTACTGGCCCAAGTAAAATTTTTGTTTAAAAAGCTACAATTTGTATTTGTCCATGGCGGGGGGAAGAGAGCGGAGAGGTTGTGATGTGTGAGTAAAGATTTTTGGTTTAGGAATCCACTTCACCCTGCTGAAATAGAGTTTAAGGGGAAATGTTAATATACATAATACTATAACGTCTAGTTACATAGTGTATGCTATTTTATATTTAATAACCACCACAAGAAAAAACTGTGATACAAGGCTACACACACACACACACACACCACACTAGTTGAGAGTCTGGTGACATCAGATACCCTTCTGCCTCACTCACACAGCTACCATTTCAATAGAACCACTTCAAAGCTATCCAACTGTAACTTTATCTTCAAGTTAACTGTGCAATGTATTAACCTAATATATATCACAACTTTTGAAAACTTCAACAAAAGTGGATTTGACCAAACGTAACTCATTTGGAAAGAAATAAATTGACAGCTAAAATTTCCTGATGTGGTATGTTGGATATAGCAAAGTGCAAAAGATCCAGGTTTCTAGGGGCCCTCCCATTAAGACAGCCAGTCCGAGGTAAAAATGAGTTTTTCTTTGAAGGAATAGATGGCTAGAACAGATCTAAGAAAATATTACATATATTTGAAGGTAAGTTTCTAAAAAAAGAAGCCCAGCTCTTCATTGTCAGTTCTCTGCAGGTTTCCCTCTCAGATTCAACCACTCTGTTTTCATAAATACAGTCTCACAGACCAGTAGCTCCAAAAGGCTCTATGCAATTCACTACTGATCCATTCGCTCAACTTGTCGTCGCCGCTTACGGAATGCCTTTAAGTTCCATTTGGTTGTTTCTAGCATAAAAGGTCCATTGTAGACAAACAACACTGTCATTTTTTCAGCATAGGTGAGATTCTGCAGGAGCTGTGAAAAAAAAAAAAAAAAAACTCACACTAAGCAACACCTCTTATACCAAGCATCACTTTTGTATTAGTTAAAATAGATTAACATTTCCCCCAAAAAACTTTTGCATGGTGCTTTTACCATTGTTTGCCATTGACCACATATGCATGTCTCCCAGTGCCTGGACAATCTGGGATAAGGAAATGAAAGGGTAGAAATAACAAACACCATCACCATTTTCCCACTCTAAGCCCACATCTACACCACAACGACTACAGTGGCAAAGCTAAAGCCCCATAGCTACTCCAGTATAACCCTGTAGCGTAGATGCAGCCTAAATCAATGGAAGGGGTTTTCCATTGCTGTAGGAACATCATCTCCCCGAGTGACGGTAGCCAGGTCGACAGAAGCATTATTCCGTCAACACAGCTGCATCTACACCAAGGGTTAGGC
This sequence comes from Emys orbicularis, assembly GCF_028017835.1. Lineage (NCBI taxonomy): Eukaryota > Metazoa > Chordata > Testudines > Emydidae > Emys > Emys orbicularis. Next base: position 96,191,717 of record NC_088688.1, on the reverse strand, counting down.
CATCATAGCTACATGGCTCATTTTTTCAGACCCCTGAGCATCGCAGTTATGTCATTAAAAGTTTTAAGTGTAGACCAAGCTTAAGTTATGCCAGACACTGAAGTTTAGGTGGCCAATGAAAAAAAGTTGGTTTTTGGTAGATCCCTTGACTGCCATATAATCAGATAATTGGTTCACACCAGCTAACATCTAAATAAATTAAGTTTTGGGATGTAGGAGAATGTTACCTTAATACCTTAACTGGTGATCAATTACCCTATAATCTCTCCTAATTTCCTGTAGTAAACAGTGTAGATACTTGCTGAGACTGCATTAGAGAAGGCAACCCCATTGGTCCTTTCAAATCAAACCTCCCAATTCTGCCAAAGTACTACAGATAAACAAAACTTGTAAATAACATTCCTTCTTGGGGCTGTTGTTTCGGTCAGAACAAATATAAACCATTCAGCTGGCTGCCATAGGCACAGACAGTACGTCCCCTGGTCAGTTAGTTCTCTGCAGCCCTCCTTCCAGAGAGTGCAGCACAATTCCCTTTCAGGCTCGGTAAGCCATCAGCCTTGTGCTCAGGCTTGAATAGTCTTTCCTCCCTAGGTGCAGGGTTGTCTGCAGCCCTCCTTCCTAGGACTGCAGCAATGGCCTTCCTAAGCTCTCCCTAAGCCCTCAGCCTGACTGTTAAGGAAAGTTGTCTCACCTTTATCTTTCTCCTTCATTTGGGCTACATGCTTGCCTTTTAATCCTTATCCCTGTCTCTTGAGGGTCCCCTGGTTCCCAGCAGTGTGTACTTCAGCTTGTTTGTACAATCGATCCTTCCAGGGCACCACAAGTCCCAGAATGTCTGTTCTTAAAGAGGCTGAGCCTTGGAACAGAGTTGGTTGAGCCCAGGCCACAACTATCCTTAAAGGGGACAAACTGCCCTGTTATAGTATTTTTATTTCATCCCTGTCATAGTCTCAATTGAACAAACCAGAAGACATTTATATAGCACCTATATCAATGCTATTTATTCTTTCATCAAAGAAGTCGAGAGAGTGTCTCTCTCACACACACACACACATATATATCCTCCACCCCCCCCACACACACGAGAATCTTTTTGTTTAGTTTTCAGTTACCCACCTTTGGTGTAATAAAGAAATACTGAGAAGTGCTCTCTTTACAAGCGGTCTTCACAACCATTTCAAAAACTCTCCTCTCATTGACTGGGTCCATTCCCTTTAAAAAAAAAGAAAAAAAGAAAAAAAAGAAATCATATATACTTTTACAGTCCCTGTGGTCACCCTATGAACTCCTGTGGAACAAGTCTTGTTTCACGCACTAGCGACCTTACCTGATTTATTTCATCTACAACCCTGAAAGGACATCTGTTGAGTTCCTGCAGAGCCATCAAGTACAGCATAGTCGAAACACTTCTCTCACCTCCACTCTGATGGTGAGGAGTCAGTTCATGCAGTTGGGTATTACTACGAAATTTAACTCTAATTCGAATCCCATATTTGTCGTACTCCTCCTGTGAGAGTAGGCAGGAAATGTTAGACATCTACAGCTTCCTATAGTGTATCCTATTTGACAATGCAGCAAAAGTGAAAGGAAACCATTTTATGTATGTCCTACATTAGGAGAATGAAGTATTCAGGATCAGTTATATATAAACTCTTTCATTCTGTTTTAAACTATGGTTTATCTCTTAGCATTGATCTATTCTTTTTACACATAGAACTTTTCTCTAACCTATTCCCCAGCTAACCGATTTGATGTGTAATTTTAAAAAGGGCAAGTTACTAGAATTTTTGTTCTTATGAATACTTTCCTCCCACACACACACTTATTAGTAAATTATTGTATAGCAAACAAAACATTGGCAGCAAGGTGCTTTATAAATAAAATCATAATTGAATACAAAAGTTAGTGTTTCATGAGAGGTTCTGTTGTAATAATTGGTCCTAGAAATTTACCCTAATTGTGAGCTCAACTGGAAAAAGTGAGTGAGTAAGCTCTCCCTAAGCCCGACTGTTAAGGAAAGTTGTCTGACCTTTATCTTTGGTTTATAAAATGTCACAAAAACCTGTAACAATAAATGTTGATGGGAAAAGGTGCAAAAAGGAGACAGTAGAATTGAATTAATTTAAACAAAAAGGCCTACTGATTTAACTCAAGGACTGTGTTAAGATTATACCTGGTAAACATTCAAGTGTGGAACTGAAAATCAATTGACCAAAATTGTTGTGTCAGAAATTAGACCTAATAAGTGAACAAAATAACGAAGGATGGGCTATTCTGCCCATCACTTCCTTCTGGGGTTCTTGAAAAGAAAAGAGTTTTGGGGGGGAAATTAGCTGAAGAAGCTGCCTGCCAACAACTGCTGCAGCGAGCCTTACCATCCTCCATGGCTGCCACCCTCACCATTTCTTGGGATCCACTGTAACATTGCTGAGCTTTTGTCACCCTAATCCCGAGAGATGTCCTGACTAGACTGGGCCAGAGAGAAGGACCCACATGAAATCACCTCCACCAGCTTTGGCTAAATCCCAACCACCACCTGTGATGTGAGACTTTGTTGCCCCTCCCCATGTGTCCCTTTCCCTTCTCCTTCCCCATCTTATTTCATCTCTTCTCTACCCCTTTCATTTTGCCTTCTGTTTAAGAAGAGTCTGGCTTAGCTACCCCAAACCGTATATTTTGCAATGCTCCTGTGAGCCAGTGACCAAAAAGGCAGTCAAAAGCAATGACCTAAACAGCCCCAAGTTTGCCAGGTCTCAGAGCAGCTAATAAGACCAAATATGTTTTTCCAGCAGTGAGAGTCAACACCAGAAACAGAAGCTGCATTTTCTATTTTTGCTGATCTTTTCTTTCCCCTCTGGTGTGTGTGTCTTCTTTTGTGAGGTTGCTGTATATACCAAACCCAAAACCTTGTTTTAAACTGTTCAATGTTGGGAAATTTCAGGGTCATGTCAACACCTTTGACTCTTTGGGCCCATGTATGCCATTGGAATTAATACAACAGTTCTCAACTTACCCACAGAGAAGACCCTATTTATTGTACCTGACTGATCACACCAAGCCACAATCATTAATCAATGGTTTTGATATACTGCATTGATACACTGTGATCTGCAAATCTGGGCTGATGATTTCTGTTCATCTAAATGGATTTTAGGATAAGATGGACTTGAAGCTGTTCATTTAGGTGCTATTAAAAAAATAATTCTACTTCATACTTTTTTTAATGTCCGCTTGTCCAAGAGTCAGTGTACTCAATTAACACAATTCTGTGTTTCTCATTCTTCATTTCTCTGTCAAGATCCATGATCTTTTTTCAGAAGATTCTATTAATATCATAATTGGTTTTAAGTGATTATAAGTTTAAAAGCAATTTTAAAAAGTCATTATGCCTCCTCCTCTTTTTTTGAGCCTTTTTTTAGAACCGTACCAGCCGAATGTAAACATGGATTTCATATTTGTGCATACTCATTTCTGTTCCTCAGCTTTTTTATTGTTGTTGCAGACAAAAGATAACTGTTAATTGTGTATTATACCATGCTGACTTTTGCACAACAAGAAGTTCTGTAAAAAAAATTAAATGAATGGAAAACTTCTTAAGGATAATTTCCTTTCTGTTAGCAGTGTCTCCCACAGTTCTGGAATAAGGACTGCTCTCTTCTCTGTGCAGCTCAGAGGCGGATCAAGCATTTTGGCACTGCACAGTTTGGCCACACCCCTTCTGCTCCTGCTTGCTTCCAGATGAGTTATTCCTAAACTGTAAAACTTGCATATCATTAAAAAATATTCCAGAGATAATGAAATAACTATGTACATTAGACCAAGAGGAAGATCATATGGTAATGATTCTACTTTATATCTGACCCTTGACTCATGAGTAAGACTGAGAGTTTGTCACGGATTCTGTGACTTTCTGTGACCTCTGCAGTGGCCGGTGTGCCTGGCTCGGGGGCCGCCTGAGCAGCTCAGGCAACCCCATGGCCAGTCACACTGGCCACTGCCGGGGCAGTCTGGGGCCACCACGTCCCCCCCTCCCCCCACTCCCCAGCAGCGGGAGTTTGGCTGTAGGAAGGGGCAGAGGCACAGGACGGGGTGAGGCAGGCTCTGGGCAGCGCATTCCCCCTCCCTCAGCTCTTAGGTGGAGGCATGGCCAGGCAGCTCTGCGCATTGCTTCCACCTCCATGCACCACCCCTGCAACTCCCATTGGCCACGGTTCCTGGAGCTGAGGAATGTTGCTGCTTCCAGGAAGGTGTGGAGCCATGTAGGGAGCCTGCCAGCTCCCCCCAGCACCCGTGGCACTCCCAGGCCGCCTCCCCCCCCCAAAGATTTAGTCAGGGGTATATAGTAGAAATCATGGATAGGTCATGGGCCGTGAATTTTTGTTTACTACCCGTGACTTGTCCATGACTTTTACTAAAAATACCCGTGACTAAAAACAGCCTTACTCATGAGCCGTCCAGGGTGGGTAGAATTGTGGAAGATGCTGCTAGCAGAAAGGAAATTATTGGTAAGAAATTTTCCATTCTGCAGCCCTCACTCCACCCAGGAGGTTGCTAACAATTTTGTGGAGTGTGCCTTGATCTATTTTGGGACAGGAATCTCTGATGATTTGTAGGTTTCCACAATACGAAGTCTAATCCACCTAGTGATGGAGGACTTGGAAGTTCTGAGTCCCTTGCATGTCAGGTGGAAAGACACAAATAGGGAGCCCTATCTCCTCATAGATTCTCTATACTTGAGATAGATTTTTCAATGCTCTTCTGACATCTAAGGTGTGCCACGCTGTTTCAGTTGGATGCTGTGGTTTTGGACAGACTGAAGGAAGCACAACCTTTTTGGAGGCATGAAAGGAGGAATTTACTTTAGGTAGAAAGGATTCAGGTGTCCTGAACACCACCTTGTCCTCATAGAAAAGGCAGTAAGGCTCGTTGTCTGGCAGACATGACAGCTACTAAGAAACAAGTCTTAATGGATAAATAAAATGCTGAAACTGAAGTCAGAGGCTCAGAAGAATGACTTGTCAGGGCCATCAAAACTTCCCATTTTGGGAAGAGTGGCCTGACCACTGGTCTGGCTAATTGGCTTGCTTAAGGGAATCTGGCTGTCTGTGAATTGTCTGCTAGGGATCCCAAGGATCCTGTGAACAGTATGCTATTAAAGGCAGACTGCTGATGCTCAATGGTACTGTCCTGAAGGCCTCTGTCTATACCTTCTTGAAGAAAGTCAAGTATTGCTGGAATTCTTGCATTTCTGGGATATGTATTGTGCTCTTGGCACCAGTTGTTGAATCTGGACCAGACAAAGTAGTACGCTTTTAGTGTTGATACTCTCCCAGATGAAAGTAATATCTTAATGACTCTGGTGGACATACCAAGATGTTCTAGTGTTTTCCTCTCAATAGCCAAGTTTGTGAGAGGACATCCAGCCTCCACAGAAGCTGGAGTGGGGGCTTCAATTTCTGCTCTATCAGGTCTGAGAACCAAGGTCTCCTCGGCCAGTGAGGAATTATCAGTATTACCACTGCCTGTTCTTATTTTATTTTCTGGAGCACCTTTCTCAGTAGTGGAAAGTGTGGAAATGCATAAAGAAGGGCCTGTGGCCAACTGTGCGATAAGGCATCTGTCCATGAATCTGGGGTCTGCTTCCCTTGTGAAGTATTCTGGCCTCACTGTGTTCATACGATTCAAGAACAGTTTGGTTGAAGGGAGGCCAAATGTCTGTTGACCCTGCGCCCGCTGAGCCAGTCTGCCTTTTGGTTCAGGTGCCCTTTAATGTGGCTCACTCAGAGAGAAAAGAAGAACTGTTCCGCCTATCTCATTATATCCATTACGTGCACATACTGGATTCTCCTTCTCCACCTCATCAAATTCAAGATTATTGTCCTTTCCTTCAAAGCTCTACATAATTCTGCCCTTCTGTACTTATTTGGCCTTGTCCTTTTTGTCACCTCTTGTCTCTTCTGCTTCTCCAGTTACTCCACTATCCTCAAATTCTCCCCCAGTCATCTCTGCGCTTTCTTCCATTTTGTGCAGAACACTCTTTCAGTGCTGATCCACAAAGCCACTACTTTCTCTGCTTTTGATTCTCTTCTAAAGACATACTTCTGATACCGGAATCCTTGTTCCCCCTTGGTTTTTTAAATGCATGACCGTAGTTGTATTGTCTGATTGAAACATAATGTGAGTCCCCATTAGGGTGGGCTGGAACCTTCACAAAGCTAGCTTGACCACTCTCAGCTCTAGAAAGTTTAGGCTTGAGTCTTTTCCTCCTGACTCCAGAGTCCTCAGTCTGTTTGGGTCTCCAAGTGAGATCCCCAGACCTCCAAGCTGGCGTGGTTGCAAGGACTGAAGGATCTGGAAGGCAGATGAGCATGCCTTTGTGGACATTGTTGTGGGCTGCTGACCACTGTAAGGAGTGGAATACCTGTGTTGGAACCGTACTTAATCTTTCATGTGTTCTGGAGTGTGGTCCCATACTTGTAGTATGAAGGCTTGAAGACTTCTGATGCTGCATGCTTGTGCCCATGGAGTGATCCCTATGCATGACACCAGGAGTCCTAGCAGTTGGAGGCACAGTGCTATGGTAAGCCTCCTGCAGCGCTTAAGCAAGAAAATCAACTCCTGGATTTTTGGAAACCTTTCTAATGATGGGTAGATCTTCAATACCAAGGTGTCTATTTCTGCCCCCAGGTGGGTTATTCTGGTGGATGAACCAGAGAACTCTTCTTGGTATTGATGATGAAGCTGTGCACCTGGAGGAGAGTCAACATCCTAAGCATGACCCTGTGCACTGCCGACTGCAATAGAGCTCTGATCAGGTCGTCATCCAGGAAGGGGTACAGGAGAGTTCCCTGCGACCTGAATCTGGCTATTCTCACCATCATCATATCTGTAAAAACTCTGGGACCGAGGAAAGGACAAATGGGTGTGGTCAGTATTGATGTTTCCTGCTGCAGAAGTCTGCGGTGGCATGGTCTGATGGGGATATGGAAATTTGTGTTCACTAGATCTACTTAAGTGAAGAAGCCTCCCTGGCACAGGGATGACACCATAGAGGCCACGGTCCATCTGAAGCCCTATTTTCTTCACCCACTTGTTGAACCTTTTGAGGTTGAGAACAGTTCTGATACCCTCCCATGCACTTCTGTACAACAAAGAAGATGATTTGCTAGGTTCTATTCCTTTCTTTTGAGGGAAACACTCTCTTTCACTGCCATATGCAGATGAGATATTTCGCTCTGGATCAGATTGCGTTTTATGTGGCTGTTGGAACTGGGTGACTGGATGAAAAATGGATGGGGTGGTGCCCGCAGCTCTAGGGAGTATCCCTGACTCACTATTCCCCTGACCTACTTATCTGTGGTCAATGAAAACTATTCTTCTAGGAAATGGGAAATCCTGTCCCCTTGCTTCAGTTCCTGATGGAGGCCTATGCAATTTTTGTCATAAAGTAAATCTGGCGGGAGGGAGGCTGAAGTCCCTCTGGACTTTCCCTTCAGACTTCAATTACACTGTTTTCCCTTAGGGAATCTATTATTCCTTTGCTGATGACTTTGAGAATGAGGAGCAGACAGAGGTGCTCCTTTTGAAGACCAGTCTATATTCGCTCCTGAGGGCACTTAGTGGGAAAGGGAGGGACTATTAGGATTTTGCTGCATTGTCAGCCACCACCTTATCCAGCTTTTATTTAAAAAAAAAAAAAGAAGCCTATAAACTTTGCCAAGCACTGGATCTGCTTAGAGTGAGAATCCACCTTTCAGGGTCAAAGCCACAGGTGGTGCCTGACTACTAAGCTGGAAGCCATAGCTTGGACTGAGAACCTCATTGCATCCATTGAAGCATCAGCTACAAATGCTGTTGCTAGGTGACTTTCTTAAAAATGGACCAAAGTCAGGGTGAACTCCATCCTTAAGGGCTTTGAGATCTTCCAGCCAGGAAAGAGATGTTCTTGCAAAGTGCCAGAGATGCTTGGAGGGTGGCAGAAGAGGCTTCAAAGGCCTTTTGAGAGTGGCCTCCATCTTCTTATCCATGATTTCTTTAGGGTAGAACTTCCCTTCTGATGGAATAACCAAATCCCTGGCAACGGATGCTCCAGTGGTGTCAACCTTCTGTATCTCTGCAATATAGCCCTTTGGTTCTTGAATGATATAAAGCCTAATATAGGCTATATGATATAAAGGCTATAAGTTATAAGCTGCTTTTGTTAATATGCTTGTCCTTATTAGGCTTGTTCCAAGCATACCTAATCACTGGCTGAAGGAGAAATGAAGAGGTATTACAGCCTCAAGGGAGGATTTTGAGGGGAGAAGTTTATTCTGAGGTACTCACAGGAGCCTTAGCAGGTTTCATAGCCAGGCAGCTTGCCTTCCTCAGTGTAGGAGGAGGAAGAAGAGAAGTCAGAGGACTCATATCTTCTGGATTTTTTGTCCTTTTTCTTTTTAGCTTCTTTAGAATTTTTTTAACCTTTCTTAGCATGCTTTGGGAAAGTGAAAGCTCTGCTGCAGCTTTATTAAGGCCTTTTGCAACTTGCCTTCCTTAGGGCCTACTGCCCTCTCAAGAGGTCTGTCTCAAAATCCTCCCCCACTGGGTCTCATTCCAAGTGGGAGGAGGGAACTTGTTGTCCAAAACCCTCTTGGCTGGCATACGAGAAAGGTAGGCTGATGAGAAGTCCTGTTTCTTTCCCCATGGCACTAAGTACCCTCTTTAAAACTTGCAGGGTTGCAAGTCCTGCCCAAGCCTCCCCAGTTTGTTCTGCCAGAGGTCCCATGTGATGTACCCCTCAAGCTGAGTGGTCAGGAGGGTCCTCCCTGCTTTTGGAGTCTCTCCCTGTTCTGCACTGGGGTTCCTGGTCCATTTTTTCCCCCATTGGAGTCCTGGCTGCCTGGGTGGGTAGGGAACCCAACCTGCCTGTTCAACTCATAGCCCTGGGACCTAATGAAGATAGGTATGGAAGGCTGGGTGCAGGTTGGGCACATCTTGCTATCTGCCAAGTCTGGGAAGGCTGCCTTACATACAGAACACTGCTTAGATTTGAACCGGTACTTTCTTGGCTGCTCTGTTATGCCTATAAGGGGCAAATGAGCTGACCAAAGGACACTGCTGCGGAGGCCCAGGGAGGGTTAAGCCACCAAAGGGTTAACTGACCCTGGGGAGAGGAGAAAAACCGAGGAAGGAGAACACTGCTCCCCACTGCCCAAAAAACTGGGCAGAAGAGTTAAAATAGAAGGAGTAAGGGCAGGAGGATCAAAAAGGAACTTGGGGTAAGATCAGGGCCATGGTTCCTTGTATCCCCCTTGGTTCTTGTGATGAAGCATGTGGGTGGCTCCAACAATCATTGCTCTTTCCAGAAGGTTCTGCTTTGACAGAGAGGGTACATGCACATCCAGAAAGTTGGGATCTAGAAAGGTTTAGACATCCTTAAGAATGTGATAGACAAACTAATCTTTGAAATAAGTGCATTACTCAGCTCCATCTGGCTTTGGAAACTTCAGATAAGACTGACTGTTATACAGCTGGTGGTCCTGCTTTCTTTGGTTGAGACATAAATTAGTTAGTTCCGGTATTTAAAGAGAAGTTAGATTTTCATGTAAAAGGATCAAGAGGACTTAAAATTAATGCCTGGAGGTGACCCCCCTTTTTCCCCATAACCCAGAACAAAATTACAAATCATTTTGTCTCATTTTGAGACATTTAAGCACAAAAAAATTAAAATGTAGACGTTATTATTCATAGATATGGAAATGTAACCATACCTCATTTTCTGTATGAAGATCAACTTCACCAGCACACTGCATAGAACTAAAAAAATTACTGAACTTTTCATTAATTTGTTCAACCAGCTGTTTCAAAGGTGTTAGCCACCTTTCTTTAACCTAAAAATAAAGAGACTAATGTAAAACAACCTCTGAAAGAATTTACAGTTGAAGCTATAATTAACAAAATACCAAATTTAACTATTACAGTGAAATTTACATTAAAAATTGCCCACAGATCACCATACCTACCTTCATAGATCAAGTAACCACCCAAAACAGACCAAGAAAACTGTTATATACAGCCAGGCACTCAGATACCACAGAATATGCTCTGAAGAGAAAGTCTGGGATATACACCTTAACACATTCAAAACTTTCACCAAACATAGACACTCCACCAGAGAAGTAGATTGCATCACTTGGACCAAGAGATCCTGCTTCAATACAGAAATAAAACCCACTCCAAATGCACACCTCTAGTTGTTACCTACCACCCCATATTGGAACCCAGACAAGGTATCATCGCACAACTACAACTCATACTCGATGGCATGGGCGGTGTGGAGCCCCATTTCAGGGAGGCTAGACCCTGGCTCCGCCCCTCGAATCCCCCTCCAACCCCCCAGCTGGAGACCCCCTCTTCCCCCCGCGACCAGAGCACCCCGAGCCTCCCTTACCACCCCCCCTCCCGGGGCCCAAGCCCCAAAACCTACTCCCCCCTCTGCGGCCAGAGGAGCCCCAGGCCAGCCAGAGCCCTGAGCGCCTCCCCAAACCTGCTCGGAGGAGTCCCAGGGCAGCCGGAACCCCCTGCACCCATGCCTCCCCTCTGCAGACCCCAAGCCGCCCCACAAAAGTTAAAAAGCTCTTCTCTTCTTCTCTCTTCTGGAAGAAAGAAGAGGTTTTGCTATGCCCCATGCAGGTTCCGGGGTGGCTGAGGAGGCGGTATGTGTTACTCAGACAGCATCCCGCGTTCATCAGTAATCTCCCTAGAGTCCAGGGAGAATATTAATAAACCCAGAAGCACATACTGCCTCCTCAGTCGCCCCGGAACCTGCATGGGGCATAATAAAAAGCAAAAATTTCACCCGCTAAACCTGCAACCGGGTCCCGAAGCAGCGGCTGCGCTAGGGGAGGCAGAGCCTCCCCTGGCATATTATACCTGCTGCCCATGCTCGATGGGGACCCCATCCTGAAATAAATCTTTCCTGAACCCCCTCTTCTGGCCTTCAAACAACCCCCACAACCTCTCCAAGCTCATCATCAAAAGCAATCTCCCCACAGATCAGGCCATACCAACTCAAAGCAGCACCTTGCCGGAACAGATGCAAAACTTGCAGACACATCTGCACTGCTACAATGATCAACACCCCCTACAAAACATCTTTCAAGAACCATGGGTCCTACACATGTGGAAAACCTCATCCAGTACACTAAATGCCCCAATAGCAACTATTTGGGTGAAACCAGACAATCACTATGCTCTTTAATGAACTCACACAGGCAAATGATAAAAGATAAAAACACCCTATCACCTGTGGGTGAACACTTTTCACAAAGCAGTCACTCTGTATTTCACCTATCAGTCCTCATCATGAAAGGAAACCTGCATAACACTTTGAAAAGATGAGCCTGGGACCTTAAATTCATAAAACTTTGCCAGATACTAAAAATCATGGAATGAACTGACAGGGCCAGCTTTAGGCCGATTCAGCCGATTCGGCTGAATTGGGCTCCACCCCGCCCCCAGCTCACTTCCCCCTCCTCCCCTCCCCTGAACGCTCCGCCCCCTGCTCCTCCCCCTCCCCTGCTTCCCACGAATCAGAGGTTCGTGGGAAGTCTGAAAAGAAGCAGGGGCGGGCAGGCAGCACCAGGTAAGCTGGGGTGGCAGGGGGCGAGAGAAGGGCTCCGGGGAGGCGCGGCCCAGTCCAGCCCCGGCCAAGTAGCTCCCTCCGGCCCCAGTTCCGGCCAAGCGCGCCGGCTCCTGCGGCGCAGCGCGGCTCAGGCCCGGCCCGGCCCCCGCGGTGCGGCGCGGCTCGGGCCCGGCTCGGGCCTGGCCCCCGCAGCGCGGCTCGGGCCCGGCTCGGGCCCCGCGGCGCGGCTCGGGCCCGGCCCCCGCGGCTTGGCTCAGTTCCGGCCCGGCCCCGTGGGCTCGGCTCTGGCCGCCAAGCAGCTCCGGGCCGGACCCAAGCCCGGCGACCCCGGCTGGAGTGGGGCTCGATTCCTGGGGGCGGGGCTTGCGGCAAGCCCCGCCCCCAGGAATCGGGCCCTGCTCTTGCTAAAGCCAGCCCTGTGAACTGAGACACTTCATTTATGGCTTATTATAACAATCTGTAATCCGCTAACACCAGCCACCCCCAGCTACTTCCGACTTCCTTTCCTCCCTATGACTGGAGGGGTGTTAACAGGCCACTTTATCTTGAATGGTCCCTTGAAATATGTGTTAACTACTTATGCTAAATTAACAATCTGTTCCACCTTTTATTTAACAGTGACACTCTGAGTTAGGGCTTGTCTACACTGGCAATGTTAAAGCGCTGCCGCAGCAGCACTTTAACGTGGCTTGTGTAGTTGCGGCAGAGTGCTGGGAGAGAGCTCTCCTGGCGCTCTAAAAAAAACCACCTTGACGAGGGACACAGCTCCCAGTGCTGTCTACACTGGCGCTTTACAGCGCTGAAACTTGCTGCGCTCGGGGGGGGGTGAGTGAGAAAGTTGCAGCGCTGTAACCTGCCAGTGTAAACAAGCTCTTAGTTTCCCAGACCTGAAGAAGAGCTTTGTATAAGCTTGAAAGCTTGTCTCTTTCACCAACAGAAGTTGAAGTTGGTCCAATAAAAGATATTACCTCATCCACCTTGTCTCTCCAACATCCTGGGACCAACATGGCTATAACACTACTGCATACAGCAGTTGCTAACATTTCATTTTTCCTAGCATCAAACTTGAAATGTCTTTTAAAATGAATATGATGCATTTTAATAGAAGTATATACCCATTTATGTTTCTCCTACATTCATTATACTACAGTAATGATTTCATATATTACCTGTGAAATGTTTTGCCTATAGCTCTCCAATTCGTTTTTCTTTTCCTCTAGTTCCTCCGTTACTTGCTGTATTTCTTGTGCCCTTCTATTATATTCTTCAACAACCTGTCAGGAAAAAGCATTATCCTTCAAAAATATAGTCTTTCAAATTGACAAAATAGATATTTATCAATTCAAACCTTAACAGTAAAATACACACATGTAAACACTGCACTTGTTTACATATAATTAAGTAGTGTATGCACGGTTTATACATTGAACAGGACACACTGGTCTCTCTAAAGCAAAGAGCAACTAAGCCATGGCTGTATTTCAGGTTAACCCAACTATTTTTCTCTAAACAAAAGGCAGAGAACATGCTGTTCCTTTCGAAGAACCTACTTAAAATTCTAATAGATTCAGAATCTGGCATTTATAGCACATTGTTCCTGCTGTCTAGCTTATTATTACCAAGAGTTCTAGTACAGAGTGGGAAGTAAGTACAATACTGGAGGAAACATACTGAAGCATTTAGGCCTGTGAAGCAGGAGGCTCTTGATTTCTCTTCATTCAGTAAAGCGTCAATTTCATCCAATGTGCTTGGAAGGTCCTGGAATGCCTACAAGAAGCAAAACAATCTATTCATTAGATAGTTTAATGTTGAGAGAGGCTTGAAATATGACTAAAAAGTAGCAAGAAATTGGACAATCAAGGACACTGCTAGTCATTAGATCACTTTATTAAGACACAATCCATTTAAATTTAAGTGGCTAGATTCTCTCCTGAGAAGTGCTTGGTGTGGGGTGATGAGGGAGGGCTGTTGGGAAGCTAACTATGGCTCCCTAATTCTCTGCCTGTGCAGGTGTAGCCCCAACCCTGGTGCAGCTGCTCTAACCCTGTCACCTGGCAATGGTCCACAAGAGCCCCACTACTTGAGAACTGTTGGAGTTCAGTGGCACTCTGGTCATGCATCCAGAAAGGGGATGGTAGTATAGGAGCTGGCTATGCCAGATGAGAGCTTTCCCACACAGGAGGAATACTCGGCTGCCCAGATACATCCAGGCTCTGGGCCTTTCATGTTGCCTAAGTTGGAATAGGAAGGAGAATCTGGCCCAAATTTCTTTCCTTTAAAGTGGGAATTTTGATTAATTAACCTGACAAATTCTCTCCCTCCCCTATTGTGCATATAGAATAAATAACAAGGAAAACCCTTTTTGTGATCATGGGATATACCAGTTTTCATAACAGTGTAAAAATGAACTAAACTTAAAATACTATTTAAATCCTGGGGGGAGTGGTAGTTAAGTTTATATAGCACCTGCTTTACAGACATAGTCCCTATTCTTGAGAAGATGACAATTTAAGGGCACAATGATCATGCAAATCGTTACATGAACAGTTCTTTATATTGAAGTAAATGGCAATACTGATACAAGTAAGGTTTTGCAAGACCAAGTTTTATTTTAGAGAAGCAAAAACAAATGACGGGCAAAGGGGTTAGGTGGAGGACTGAATTAAAAATAAAGAAAAAGGGAAATTTTTTTTGAGAGAGGTGCTTTCCAGACAAACATAGACTTCCTGCCCAGAAGAGATCATAATGAATACATGACATAACAAGGGAAGACAAAACAGAAAGGCCTAGGTGGCATGCAGGGTGGAGAGGTCAGAGACAAGATGAACATTCAAGAAAGCTTACTTGCATGTATTTTTTAAAGCATTTATAATCAGGATGATTTTAAAGTGAAGGAAAAGGTAGAGGTGGCATTAAGGGGGAATTGGAGGAAGGGGAAGCAAAAAGAGGCAATAGGCCGATGGAGAGGAGATAGGGAAGGTAAAAACAAAGGGAGGGAAGGCTGTAGAGGAGCACTGTGGGCAGGAAAAGTGAGGCCAACGGCAGAGGGAGGAACTACAGCAGGGGTGGGCAAACTTTTTGGCCCGAGGGCCACATCTGGGTGGGGAAATTGCATGCAGGGCCATGAATGTAGGGCTGGGTCAGGAGATTGGGGTGCAGGAGAGGTTCGGGGTGCGGGCTCCATCCTGGCGCCGCTTACCTGGAGCGGCTCTGGTGTGGCAGCGGCACGCAGCGGGACTAAGGCAGGCTAAGGTAGGGCTGGGTCAACATACTTCCGAAAGAACGTGTCTTACAAACTCCAGATTTGTTTTATTGAGAAGTGGGTTTTGTTTGTTTTTAAAGGGAGTGGGCAGAATTACAAAGATATATAACAAGGATCTTGAAAAAGGGGTGCACTTGCCCCTTATTAAAGTAGTCAGGGAAGAGATTAACCAGAGGATCAAAACAGGGATCTAGTGGTCTCATCCAAAGCCCATTGACTTCAATGGGCTTTGGATCAGGCCGAAAAGCAGAAGGCATAGAAAGGCAGGGTAGAGTCCCTAAGGAGAAGAAGAAGTGTTTGCTCTGTCTTGCACTCCACAACTGTAAGAACCTGGAGCAGGAAGCAAGGAGAAATTGGGAATTCACTCTTCTAGCTTTCGCAAACAGAGTATTTTGCTTTAGGTGCAGGTGTACTAAAAGAGCATAGTTCTGAATATTATAAATGAACAGTCTTAGCTAGCGAAAGTATCTCTTCATGTTATACCATTACACCCTTATAAAAATGTGCCTTTTGTTTTTAATACTTACAGTCTGAAAGTCTTTTGGAATTTCTTGATCAGGGCTGAGATTACACGCCTGTCTAGCTTTTCTCATCAGTCCCTTGCACTTCTCCAAAAGAACACGTTTTTTTTCACCCAAGTCAGAAACTTGTTGCTATTATAGAAGAAATTAAAATAAAAAGATGTTTTATTTTAAAGAAAACTCCATTGCCTTCAGTTACAGTCAATCAATCTGTGACCCTGCATGAAGTTCAATTGTTCTAGAGAGAGAGAGAGAGAACTACAGAAGAAAGTTTAATGACAAAAATGATCAATTTCACACACTCCAACTCCACCATCTCCATTAGAACTAGCATTAATCATGTCAGATTCAGAGAGGTGATTTGTGAAATCATAGCAGATTGTTTACAGAGGTTGAAAATAATCCCTCCCTTCAAAAACAACTATCTTCTTCTGGCTTTTTTAAATTTTTGTTTTTTGTTTTTTTAACTAAAGGGATGGCAGATCTGAGTGAATGGATCAAACTGAGCGCACAATTGTAAAATATATGAATGTGTTTTTCACAAAGAGAGCCACAGTTTTGATCTCTGCCTAGGTCCAGATGTAGATCTCTGCTTTAAAATTTGGTGGGAAGAGATGGACTATTGCAGTGCTTCTTTATTTTGTATCATGCCTCCCAACTAGCACTAGTTTTTCTACTAGACATGACAGAGCCGTCTAGTAAATAGGATTTGCATTACGAAGAATATTTAAGTTGAAACTATACAGTACAAACAGATTAGCTGTATATTAATCAGGAAATAATGTATTTTTCTTCATCTCTCATATGCTACCTTTACTATTACAGGCGAAAGATACTAAGTAACAGTTTCACAGTAATGACTAAGAGCAAACTTAGAAAAATAGTGCTACATGTGTCTATCAATCAAAGCTAGAACCTCTTTAGACTGTAAACTCCTTGGGGCAGGGACTAAGATCTTGTTTTCACTTTTGTTGAAAGCACAAATGGTCAATTATAAACAATTTTCATGTAATTTTCATACATTTACACCCCTACATAAACCAGGAATCACATGGGACAAAAATGGGACCAAAAATGTTTTAAAATGTATACAGTTAACTAAAGACTCAATACTTGTGTATTCTACTGGATGAAGTGTCCGTTTCACATTTTAAAAATTTACTGACCACCCTATAGAGAGGGTACTTACAATAAAACTTGTTTAAGTTACTCTCTGTCAATGTAATTAGATTAATTCATATCACTGTTCTAAATAATACAACACAAGTAGTAGTAACAGTTATACTTAAGACAAATGCAACCTCAATTCTTACAGGTGTTCAAGAGTTTGGCATACATATTTTTGACTGACATTTTCTACACTAGGTATCAATCCAAAGGAGAAGTTTTTCTTCCCAAAGCATGTGTAATATACGTTCAAACATTTAGGCTCTGCATATAGTGGGGGCAGGGGGAGGTTGAGAGAGACGGACAAAAACATATTCCATAAATCCTGAGCAGAAGTGTTCACCTGCATAACTTGCAAACTTGGCTGTTTTACGGACAAAAGTGGTTCAGTATTTCTGAAGTTAGACAAAGTTGGGCAAGTTAACCTCAATGTGCCTGTTGTTTCACCCTCTGTAAAATGGAAATCATACTTCTCTATCATCCTTAAAGAGGTGTTGTGAGATTTAATACATTTTTCTAAAGTGCTTTGATATCGTCAGAAAAAGGTGCAATAAAACCACAAAGTATAAAAATACCCACAGAGTTAGGGACCTTCCACTTAAGGACAAAATAAATTTTAATAAAATTAGTTCAACAGTTCTAAAGTTATGAAAGTTTAAATCAGCATGTTAAAACATTCATGCTAAGCTTTTTAGATTAATTCAGTGCTAGTTTGGTTTGAGACTCTGAATCATATCAAGCTCTGTCGTTTGTATACTTGAGGACCATGTAATAGTTACCTTGAATGTTAGTCCATTCAGCTTTTAATAGTCAGAATTTTAAATTTCTGTACTAATTTTCTAAAAACTAGGCTTGTTTTGTAGATCTCATTGCAACTTAAAAATCAAGCAAGGCCTGACAACTATTTTGAAGTCTTGCGACTGGAAAAAAAAAAATCAAGCAAGGCATTAAAGGCTGCATATGTAAAGTTGTAAAGAACTACGCAGTTTGAACAGGTATTTTATAATGATATAAAAAGAGCCCCATTTTAAAGTAGAAGCATAGGAGAAAATTAAGATGGAATTTTCAACCCTTTATGTAGGTATTTTTAAAGCACAAATAACTGCAATTTCTTGACATTAATTCTACCTTTTTTTAGTTCTGAAAATTTGATTTCTCTAATGTGTTAATGCTATTTTTTTTTTTTTTGGCACTGTGTGCATATAGACAGAAAGGAAGAATTCATGATGGTGTGGTGTAGCATCAAACTTATTGTCACAAGTTTGGGATGGCCCAATTACTCACAAGCCAAAAGTGAGTTACACAGGTCACTCTAAATGAGTGTCAATAAAACCTACATCCCTCACCACACCTGCTCATCACTATGTGTTTATTCATGCTATATATTACAGAAAAATATTTAGGAACATTTTAGCGAGTTTTCAAAATGTAACTGGGATTATTTTTTGTATCCCAACACTTTAAAAGCCAATTGCCTTCATTATCATGAGTCCAAACATACAGGGTTCAAAAGAAGCCAAAAGAACCTGTGAAAATGACATATATCGTTTTTCTGTACATAAAAATGTCAATTTTATAGTCTGTCATCTCTGGCAATTCCAAGGCTAGAAGCTCCCATTTATAACTCTGCAGGGCTGCACGAAATAGGCCTTAAAGCGATGTTTTCAGGCACAGGACTGAATTTTGACTGTCCAGGCCGTTGGGCAGCTGTAATTTTGGGGGAACACATGTATTTGGGAAGAGAAGGAGGCAGGCTGATTTTTTAAAAAGAAAAAAAGCAGGTGTTTGAAGCTGTTCCGGGTACAAGTGCTAGAATAAATACCAGGAGAAATGGATTAGTAGGTAGGTGAGGCATTCAAGTGTGTGTGATAAATTCATTTATCACATGACTGATATTTATTACCTGGCTAACACATCCACATGAGATGGATATTTTCTCACACACACTTAAGTATGTATATAAGTACATACATGTGGAACCTTCTTTAGACCCATCTAATTATGATGTGTTCGAATATTTCATGGAAATGCTAACATTTGGCAAGTACAGTTAGTTAATCCCACCCTGGATATAAGGGATGTGAGAGTGCCCCTCTGGGCACAGGGAATTACTGTCTGGAATAGATGGGCCCTAGAGGGAAATTCTAGCTTAAGGGAGAAGACTTAGGGTGAGCTATGTGTTACTATTATTTCAGCTGACAATATAAGAACTAATTCAGGAAGAGAGGTTAGTTTGGGCAGTGAGGGAGAGAGTTCTATGCTAGAGTGGAGCTAAGGCATAGCTACTGGATACTAGAACCCTCTCACATTCTATTTTCATAAGCAATTTGTATTCTTTTATGTTCATAAGCAGTGCAATTGGTTTTGTGGGAAATGAGAAACTAGTCAAAGAAAATATAGTAGCCAGTAGCCAATATTTTCCCATGAATGTGTGTTTGAATGCATTCTTAGTGACAGTATTTAAATAATTAAAGATGGGTAATTCATACAGAAGGAAAACAGAATTTGCATTTTCTTCAAACTTGGCCTAAAAGAAAAAATAACAACGTACAGACTGAGTTTAATACCAATCATTTAAAAAAATTACACCAAATGAACCTAAAAATTAACAAGCTATCAAAGCAAGACAATTAGCAAGTCTCTTTCAATCAGCATAAACACAAAGGCGACTGTGCCAATTATCTAATGAGCAGATGGGGCTAACAATCCTCCCTACTGTTCAATATGGGTCATAAACACACACTTGCTTCTCATGCTCATTAGACAAATTAAATACAAAAAGTTGTTAAAATAATACTAAGGTTCTGACTTGAGCTGCCATGACAAACAAAAAAACCCACAAATCTGTTGCTACTAACGTGACACATTCTGAAGCATAAACGTTGGGAAGGAAAATGCATTTCAATCCAAGTGTCTAAAATATACCCAATGTGCTGCTATTTCCACGGAATCCCAGTGCTGACAACTCACACATGAACATATGCAGCCCTCTTTCCTCTGGAAGAGGGAATGAATTGGGTTTTATGGGACATTCAAGTCTTATAACAATATTTTAAAGACTAACAACTTTTAATAAGAGAAACAATATTAATAAATGCAATATTAGCAAGAGTTCCCCGGATTTCTCCCGGGGCGCCACCAGAAATTTTTCACATGGTATGCAGAACTGAACCACTCTCACTTTAACTCAGCACGGCACCACTCAAGTTTGGCCCATCCACCCCTCCATCATGACCGGGTCAAATCTCAACGAGTGGCTTTGTGAGTCACTGTGCAGTGTTCCAGTGTCACTCAGGTTGGGATGCCTGGCACCGGAGCAGCTCTACCCCACCAATGGTACGCACCATGTGTAATGTGCATATGGCTGCAGGCACCACTGGTTTGGATTTTTTTTTTTTTTTTTTTTTTTTTTTTTTTTTTAACTGTCCCCTGCTCTGATCTTCACAAATGGCAACAAGATTAACATGTGTTCTGCGGCTGTCTTTGTTGATTATTTGGCAATTAATCTGATGTTTAATCATAATGTGTAGGTTTTAATTTAGTTTCACTACATAATTTCTGTAATACCTCATACTAATTACTACTTCTGTGCACCAGTCTCTGTACCTTTGCCTGCAGTTTCTTGAAAGCTTTATTTTATTATTTCAACTTTTCTGCTACATGCAGTTGTCCAACAAGCGATGTTGATTCAGGTCACAGGTGAACTGAAAATATGGGACCCCTCTTGCACACCCAAATTCTCACTGCCAGGAAAGGGAATTTTGTACTTGCAGGATCAGGCCAGAAATTATGAAAGTTCTCATGTCCACCATATATGCTAAATTCCTCCATAAAATTAGTTTGTGAGAAACATTTAGCGCATTACTTTCTAACATTTAAAAGTCACAGTGTAGGAGAAATGGCAATGGGGAAGAAACTTTCTCCCACTCATTCCGCTAGGCCTCCCCAAAGGCAGGAGTTTAATAAAAAGGATAAGGAAAACAGCTATGGAGAACTAGGGTCTCAGCCCTATCCTACTTGAATGTGCTTTCCTCCAGATCTTCATCAGATCCCATTTGGGTCAGTCCACTACCAAGTGTCAGTTCTGGAAGGTTGGTCCCAACTGGAGCTACTCACTGGAGGAAGATGACATTTCTAAATGACAGACTGGGCCAAAGGGGCCCGCTATGAAGGATATTATGCCAGTTCCACATTGTTTAAAGTGTTTAGGGCACATCTTCACAGAAGAGGTAGCCATCTTGGTTAGCATAGGGAAGCAAAGCTCCTTTTCACCTGGAAGGGAAAGGGACTGGAGAACTGATGAAAGCTTCAGAAAGCACAAAAACCTTAGCAACAGGAGTAGAGATACTTATTACTAAGAAAGAGAACAGAAGCAGCCCATTCCTGAGTGCGGAGGCCTCCGGGCAAAAGGTGTGTTTTCAAAGTTGATTTACCAATACACCAAGAAACAAAAAGCAAAGCTTACCTCTAAAGCTCTTAGTTGTACAGTTGCTGCTTTATAATCAGATTCTAGTCTATTCTTCTTGGAATTCACTGTAGTGCTCTGAAGAACCAAATCCACTTTGAGGATGTTCAGTGTTATGCAATTCTGCAGAGCAAAACACAAAAAAACATAAATCTCCTTTGTCGTGAAGCACTCGAAATGGATACATTGTCAGCAGCAGCAGGCTTTACAAACCAGCTTACAAGATATCAATTTTTAGACAAAGTTTTGGACTCCAGATTCAGCTCTCCAACCCAATTTTGTTTTCAGTTTGTTTCTTGAAGCAGCAAGGTGCTTGTTTGTTTAAGTATTTCTTGTCTCTCCCACACAAGGAAGCTAAACGTCTAATTTATTTTGTAGCAAAATCAGAGCTTTGCTGGTGTGCATGATGTGCAACTAAACATATAGATTTGTTTTTTTAACATTACTTACAGCTGTGAAGGTTATGTAAACAACATCTAGGAAAATCCTCTGCTTCAAAGTTACAAAAATTGTGAAGTGACTTTTTAAAAAACCTAAGATTACATTATTTGAAAAAAGTGTGCAATTTTTAAAGGGTACAGCTATTTAAGGAAAAACAAGAGCTAGAGTTCTGTAACAAAAAGAGGGGAAAACAATTACTTACTGTGTCACGCTCTGGGGTTCACCCAGGCCAACAAGGAGTTCACACTCACCACCTGCTTTGCAATTCTGGTTGCCTAGAATACTATGCTGCTGTGGCTCACAGCCCTGACACCAACAGCCAGCATACAAGCATTCAGGCTTTCACCATCCAGTTACTCTTTGCAGGACCTCAACAACCCTTCCAGCACTGAGTGCTCCCCCCAAAACTTCTTTCTGCAATATCTAGTCCTTCACACTTGAACACTCACAAAATCTTACGAAGTTCACTGCTCCTTTAAAGAGACAGTACATAGCAGCAGCCTGTTAATTTGGCTGAGCATTTTACTCTTCAGTTTGAAACACTGTACTGAGATGGTTGTGTAGCCTTGACTGTTGTATAATCGATATACATTCCTGTGACACATAATTAACAACTATCATTCTTCCATGCAGCTGGGCAATCATAGATTCATAGATTCTAGGACTGGAAGGGACCTCGAGAGGTCATCGAGTCCAGTCCCCTGCCCGCATGGCAGGACCAAATACTGTCTAGACCATCCCTGATAGACATTTATCTAACCTACTCTTAAATATCTCCAGAGATGGAGATTCCACAACCTCCCTAGGCAATTTATTCCAGTGTTTAACCACCCTGACAGTTAGGAACTTTTTCCTAATGTCCAACCTAGACCTCCCTTGCTGCAGTTTAAGCCCATTGCTTCTTGTTCTATCCTCAGAGGCTAAGGTGAACAAGTTTTCTCCCTCCTCCTTATGACACCCTTTTAGATACCTGAAAACTGCTATCATGTCCCCTCTCAGTCTTCTCTTTTCCAAACTAAACAAACCCAATTCTTTCAGCCTTCCTTCATAGGTCATGTTCTCAAGACCTTTAATCATTCTTGTTGCTCTTCTCTGGACCCTTTCCAATTTCTCCACATCTTTCTTGAAATGCGGTGCCCAGAACTGGACACAATACTCCAGCTGAGGCCTAACCAGAGCAGAGTAGAGCGGAAGAATGACTTCTCGTGTCTTGCTCACAACACACCTGTTAATACATCCCAGAATCATGTTTGCTTTTTTTGCAACAGCATCACACTGTTGACTCATATTTAGCTTGTGGTCCACTATAACCCCTAGATCCCTTTCTGCCGTACTCCTTCCTAGACAGTCTCTTCCCATTCTGTATGTGTGAAACTGATTTTTTCTTCCTAAGTGGAGCACTTTGCATTTGTCTTTGTTAAACTTCATCCTGTTTAACTCAGACCATTTCTCCAATTTGTCCAGATCATTTTGAATTATGACCCTGTCCTCCAAAGCAGTTGCAATCCCTCCCAGTTTGGTAACATCCGCAAACTTAATAAGCGTACTTTCTATGCCAATATCTAAGTCGTTAATGAAGATATTGAACAGAGCCGGTCCCAAAACAGACCCCTGCGGAACCCCACTCGTTATGCCTTTCCAGCAGGATTGGGAACCATTAATAACAACTCTCTGAGTACGGTTATCCAGCCAGTTATGCACCCACCTTATAGTAGCCCCATCTAAATTGTATTTGCCTAGTTTGTCGATAAGAATATCATGCGAGACCGTATCAAATGCCTTACTAAAGTCTAGGTATACCACATCCACAGCTTCTCCCTTATCCACAAGACTCGTTATCCTATCGAAGAAAGCTATCAGATTGGTTTGACATGATTTGTTCTTTACAAATCCATGCTGGCTGTTCCCTATCACCTTACCACCTTCCAAGTGTTTGCAGATGATTTCCTTAATTACTTGCTCCATTAGCTTCCCTGGCACAGAAGTTAAACTAACTGGTCTGTAGTTTCCTGGGTTGTTTTTATTTCCCTTTTTATAGATGGGCACTATATTTGCCCTTTTCCAGTCTTCTGGAATCTCTCCCGTCTCCCATGATTTTCCAAAGATAATAGCTAGAGGCTCAGATACCTCCTCTATTAGCTCCTTGAGTATTCTAGGATGCATTTCATCAGGCCCTGGTGACTTGCAGGCATCTAACTTTTCTAAGTGATTTTTAACTTGTTCTTTTTTTATTTTATCTGCTAAACCTACCCCCTTCCCATTAGCATTCACTATGTTAGGCATTCCTTCAGACTTCTCGGTGAAGACCGAAACAAAGAAGTCATTAAGCATCTCCGCCATTTCCAAGTTTCCTGTTACTGTTTCTCCCTCTTCACTAAGCCGTGGGCCTACCCTGTCTTTGGTCTTCCTCTTGCTTCTAATGTATTGATAAAAAGTCTTCTTGTTTCCCTTTATTCCTGTAGCTAGTTTGAGCTCATTTTGTGCCTTTGCCTTTCTAATCTTGCCCCTGCATTCCTGTGTTGTTTGCCTATATTCATCCTTTGTAATCTGTCCTAGTTTCCATTTTTTGTATGACTCCTTTTTATTTTTTAGATCATGCAAGATCTCGTGGTTAAGCCAAGGTGGTCTTTTGCCACATTTTCTATCTTTCCTAACCAGCGGAATAGCTTGCTTTTGGGCCCTTAATAGTGTCCCTTTGAAAAACTGCCAACTCTCCTCAGTTGTTTTTCCCCTCAGTCTTGATTCCCATGGGACCTTACCTATCAGCTCTCTGAGCTTACCAAAATCCGCCTTCCTGAAATCCATTGTCTCTATTTTGCTGTTCTCCCTTCTACCCTTCCTTAGAATTGCAAACTCTATGATTTCATGATCACTTTCACCCAAGCTGCCTTCTACTTTCAAATTCTCAACGAGTTCCTCCCTCCCTATCAAATACCTTCCAATCTGTATTGCCGAGGAATAGAAAGTATATTAGAGAGCCAGTTTGCTATGGGGTAGCGGGAGGAGAAAAATAAAAAATACTCCTCCACACAGGGTGTTCACTGGTCTATAACTGTACATGCCACTTTAGTTGTGCTGTGTATGAGAAGCAGAGGAACACTAACTACACCCAAGAAGCATGTAAGTTGACTGATAAACACAGTCATCCTAGAATGTGCTGTTGTTCTTATAAACTGATATTTTAAAATTTAATTTAGAAAATTGTTTGTTCATAAAAATAATATTCCTTTTGAAAAAGTAGTTGCTTAATAACAGCATATCACCTATACAAAATTACTTTTAAAAAGTAATTTAAAAACCGTGGGGGCCCACCGTGCCTTAAAATTGGTTATCTTCTGCAATTCTCTGTGGTTTTCAAAGCTGCTTCAGCCAGATGATCCTACATGATCTGTGAAAGACTCCAACCACTGCCATTCAGGGCTTACCAATACACTCCAAACAACTCATCTGTTTGACATGGTAAGCAGAAACTTCTTTTAATGCTGGCTATTCAGTGCAGTAGAACCAGCATTATTTCATAGGCAACACCCAAAAAAAAGGATTTAAGTGATAGCCGTATTAGTCTGTATCCACAAAAACACTCACCCCCAAAGGTGGTAGGAAACAACTGAAGGCTTTCACAGAACACAGGAGGTCATTTAGCACAAGCAGCCCCCCCAAAAGTCCTGGGAATTGAAGAAGATAACTAAGGAGTGGGAAGAATATCTACTCTGATTATTAAAACTTAAGGATTTTATTTTATGGTTCTCTACCTTTCCCAAAGAAGTGGCCATTACCATTTATACAACAACAAAGGTGTACACAATATTTATAATATGTATGACTGATTTGCTATTCCAAGGAGTTTAAAATTATTGAAGGGCCACAGACAAATTAAAAACTAGTCAGTTCTTTAAAAACCCAAGTTCAAAGTAATTTCAGCTACTGCAGCTGACCCCCCGTTGATTTTTGTGATTTTACAATTGCATTTTACAATTTGTAAAAAAGGGCGAGGTATGTCTCAGGTGCTGTGTGAAAAACCCACCTGAAGTAGACAAATTAACTATGCAGAGGAAACACAAATGAAATATGCACAAGTGCTGTCAAAAAGACAAAATAAATTAGAAAAAATTACAGAAAAGATTTTTCTTTTTGAATTATCATAAACTGGGGTATTTTTTGTAGGACCAAGAAAATATGTTCATATAGAAGTAACGATAAGAAAGGGGTCTAAGGAAAATAAAATTAATTGAAAAATGTATATGGGGATAGAAGAAATTTGGTGAAAAGGTTATATACTGCACATATGTTTGCTAGGCAATTTCATGGGCTGGAAGCCTCTTTAGCCAGCAAGATGGCAGCTTTTATCCAAGTCAGTTTCTAATATTTAAGTACCCATGTAGTAAATTGTGCATGCCAACAACAGAAAGTGGAGAGAGTTTATACGGGCTATATGTTCAAACGAAACACATATTCATGTAGCAGAAGTAAACTTAGCTCTTTTAACAATAAAAACCGACATTTCAAAACACCTCCCACTATTAAGGCAGCTCCATTCCCCCCCCTCCTTTTTATTTTTAACTATACTAGGTCCTTCACGACAAGGAAAAATGTGTATAAAGCTAAGAAGGAGCCATACCTTTATGAGTTGCATTAATTCTGTAACAAGTTTTGCTTTTTGGACATTAATTTCTTTGATCCTGGCATTTGTTTGTTGAGACTCCTCTTCTAGATTGATGGCATCTTGCTCCATCTGTTTCAAACTATGAAAGAAACCAATTTATTATTAATACTGATTAAATCATGCTGAGATACCCAGGTTCTTAATCCCAAAGGGTCCATCATAAATGAACACATTGAAAATTAGAAGAGGTCCAACTGCCCTTACTAAATAAAGGAAAAGGGGAATTGATTTTCTGCCTCTTGACTTCCTGCCCCTCCCATCCTAAAGGCCATTATCCTACATGATAACGGTACAGCTATCAGATACTGTAATAAAGCGTATTTTGACTGTTAAGATTGAGCGTATGTATCACTAAGAGTATGTCTGCACTACAGACACTACAGTCACACAGCTATGGTGCTGCAGATGTGGTGCCGTAGCACTGTAGTGTAGACACTCCCTACATTGGCAGAAGGGGTTTTTCTGTTGATGTAGGTAATCCACCTCTCTGAGAGGCAGTCGCTAGATTGATGTAAGAATTCTTCTGTCGACATAGCTGTGTCTATAGTGGGGGTTAGGTCAACCTAACTATGTTGCACAGGATGCAAAAACTTTCAGACCTGAGCGATGAAGCTAGGTTGACCTAAGTTTTAAGTGTAGACTAGGTCTAAATTTAGAGTAAAGAATCTTACAACATCCTTGTCATTATCCCCAAACCAAGCATTTTCAACCCAAGAAATTCAGAATTAAGATTACACCTGTAAGAAATCTGAACATGTTAAGGCAAGTAATGCACAATTAAGACACTCAAACAATCCTAACTCTACCTTGTAATGATGTCATTCAGTGAGGATATAATTACAATTAAGGCATTTTAGAGTGTGTTCCCAAAAAGATGAAACTGATTTTTTTTCCCCCTTCATCGCATCATTACAAGGCAGAGTTAAGGCTGTTTTCTTTAATTTCTGTTATATGTATTAATTTATGAAAAACAGCTACTTATCTTCTATTATTGCACTCACTGCAGAAGAGAGTTTGGAAATTTTAGCCTATGTTTTTAACCCTGGTTTCCCAAAGTTAGGCTCTTAAATAACAGTGGCTTGATTTTCAGAGATGCTGAGTATCTGCACTCCCACTAACTTAAGAAAATTTGGCCACTTATTTAGTAGTCCAGTTTCAAAATTTTGGTCAAATATTTTAAGAGTGGTTACACATTAGCACAAAGCTTCAAAAATTATTTGCCTCCTCTTTTTACTGACACAAAATATCTTCTCCACTATATGATAAACCTTAAGAAAAAAAGTGACCGAGTTTTCTAGTACTGAAGCAGTGCAACATACAACTGATTAGGAGATCTGAATTAAAGAGAAACTTCAGGATTTTGTCTTCACTGGACTAATGGAGATTAAGCAACAGGATTAGTTTCTCGGAGGAAGGTTTAACTTGCTATAACCCATTCTGGCTGGACAACAAAGCAGAACTGAATCTGAATTTAGAAACCACTGTTTATACTTTATCCTCTAACGATGTCCTAGGAAAATGAAGCAACATTGTAACACTAAGATGCAAGGAGGGTACATGACCACATTTAGGTCAGTCCATTTATCTTAGTAGCACTTGCTATAATGTACCTTATTTCCCATCTCATCACAAAAAAAGAATATAATGGTGTTTCATGAGAGTACTAAGATAATATTTGAAGATGAACCCTTTTAGGGTTGAGGCTTCAGTTTGGTTTTTCAAGTGTTTATGAAACAAAGACCAGATAACATCTCTGTTGATCATGTAAAATTGTGTGATAATCTTGTAACAGACCAAAACACCCATGGGAAACTAGATTAAGGGTTTGTCTATACACAAAGGTTGTACTGCTTTAACTATATTGGTAGTTAAAGTATACAACAACATAGTGCAGATGCATGTATAACAGTATAAAGGTGCTTATATCGGTATGCTTATTCCTATAAGGGAAAAGAAATAAAACTATTAGAGTATAAAGGTACCTTTATACTGGCATAACAACATCCAGTATAATTATTTTTTTTAAATCCTCCTCCTCCTCCCCCTCTTCATTTGTATCAGAAACCGCTTCACCAGTATACAAAACTGTGTGTAGACCAGGTCTAAGAGAACAAATATATCCTCAGTGGTGACCTCAATCACAGATGAACCTACCTATATTTCAGAAGTGAAAGGTGGGAGAATCAAGCCTCTGCATCACCTATATCACCCCATTTCTGAAGCCCAGCTGCCAATTAGTTCTTAAGAATAAATTATATCTTGTCAGAATCAATGGGCTAGAGGTAGCCAAGACACATTTTAGGGATTGCTTGTTATTTCCATTTTGTTATTAAAATGGCCCTAGTCACCAACATACAAAATCATAACTGATTTTAATACTTCAGACTTATTTCTGCATCTTAATGCTGTCTCAGCAAGAGAAAATATTTGCAATCAAACAGACTCATCAGAAGTCATACCTATCGTGTTTCATACTAATTTTTGATTCCAGTTGTTTCCTTTTGTTTTTTCTCTCCAAACGTTCCTTCTTTTGCTGTCTCAGCTCATTATCTTTGCGTTCCAGACCCTTCTGCCTCTCATATAATGTATGCAATTGAGAATCTCGTAACTGGAAACATCTATTAATATCCTATAGTAAATAGTGACACAAAAAATCTTTAATATTCTCATTACAATCATACCAGATCCAGGCCAAATAATACAGTTTTATTGAACAAAAAATTGGCAGTATTTCAATCTATGTACTTTAGAATTTTTTTCTAAACACTAAAATAAAACGGCCTACCTTTAGTTGGTTTTCCAACTGCCTTCTTTCATCTGCATCTACTGTGACAGTGAGAAACTGCGCTGGTCTCAGGGATGTGTTACTAGAAATAGTTTGGTTTGTATAAGCAGACACTTTCACTGAATACCTTTCTTCTGCTGTGTAGATTTGTTTAAATTTGGTTTCTTGTATGACCTAAACATGAAAAACACAGCCATTTGACAAAAATCTTATGTAAGGCTCACCTATTCTGAACAAGGAAGATTATTTTCAGAATAGGAAATAAACTAACTATGATTTGGAGTGGGGATACTAAAATTAGCCAAGTTTCTGGTGTATGAACATGCCATTGCATAAACGAGATTCAACAAGTTTGTTGCATCATTGAATTTGAAGATTTTGCAGACTGAATTAAAGTAGCAATAAAAAAAAAAAATCACACTCATTCTGTGTTGTCATACACAGTAAAACAACTGCTGCACTTCTGTGATGAGTGAATGACTCCTGTATAGACACAAACTATATAGATAGTTCTTTCAGATTTTTGGAGAAGAAAGATGCTATGTAAATGTCTATTATGGTGTTCCAAAGAGTTACCGTTTGAGGTAAGTCCCAAAGCAAAATTGAGACTTTGGTTAAGAACAGATACCTGAAAGGAGGTGTGGAATTTATCATTATTCTTTTAAAATCTCATACCTTCCCTGATATCTGGTACTTCATGATTCACTGAAGACACTCAAGATGGAGACATCAGAAATAAGGGAAGCCTCATTACAACCCATGGTACTGCAATATTTCAGAAGGATTATGTGACATCCTCAATGAACCACGATGAATCAAGAAGTTTCCAGAATGGAAAATAATTAGAAAATTATTAATTAAAAATCTCTGTACAGAATTCTCTCCACAACCTGGATACTGTGAGGTTACTGAGTACTGAAATCTGTGCTTAACTAAGTCTTCATTTTGCTTTGCAGTTCACCTTAAGGTTGAGAGGCCAATTCCATTCTAACTCTTTTTTCTCCTTCAGGTCTATGAGTAAAGCTTCCCATACTTGGTCTGAGCCCAAAAATTAATTTGTTTGCAACGTTTTCGCAATATTAATTTAAATATTAGAGTTATTATGAGAGCATGAGGAATACCACACATTTCACTGAAAAAAACAGTTGTGGTGCCCAAATAACTCAAAACAGCCAATATAAAATTCACATAACACCTCACATAACTGTGGTCCACACAGCAGAGGAAAGAAAATCAAGCCAAGTTTAAGTGAAGGAAAGGGTTTAAAATTATTAATGTTTGAAATTTCAAGTTTGTGTAACCACAGTAGAAAAGGGCTACAGAAAGTATCATTTATGACTTCACATGGTATCAAATATTAGGTAAGTTCTACACGAGGAGGTTTTGTTTCAAAATAAATAGCCTATCACATGATCAGTAGGCAAATTATTGTTGGCATTTTGGAACTGGTGGAATTCTCTCACCTGCCACCATGAGTAATGAATTGGGAGTGTGACAGTTCCTTGTCGAGAGACGGGGGGCGGGGGAGGAGGGAGGAACCACTTGATACTTGAAAGCATTCCCTTCGTAGATATTTTAAAACTGCTGTTCTACCCCAGGTACATCATGAACACATTAGGTTGGTGAACTGAGGGCTCCTCTTCATCCATGCCCATAGGATGAGTTGCCAGAAGAGGAGAAGAAAAGTTTTTTGGACTCCTTTCACCTTCCAGTAAGTGCCCCCAGAGGATATGCGGAGAAGTGTCATTTCTCACATGGGAAGCACAATTCCCAGCAGAGTTGAGGAGCAGTTGCCAGCTCTCCTCAGCTAATGCACCCAAGATATGTTTTGGACATAGGCGTGCACTCCAGCAAATCTTCAGCACATAACAAGTGACTCCTCTTTCCAACCCATCAAAAGGATGGGCTTCAAGACCAGTAGATAGCTCCTTTGAAATAAGGAAGTGAAGGGGAATTTCTTATCTTCTCCCATCTCATCTACCCTTGTGTTCTCTCCCTAACATATAAGAAAGGAGAGAAAGAGAGAGATAACCCCTCTCCCACAAATAAGGGGCAAGCTTCCCTGCCTGGAGACCTTATTCCTTGAATGAGCATTAATTTTCCCTTTCTCCCTATTAAGGAAAACAGGCTCCCTTAGAAAATGTGAATTTCCAACCATACCCCAGAAGAAAAAGTAATTTTTCACTTTGGAATCCCATTCTCTGTGCAATGTGAAAAACAACTGTTCACCACAAACAAAACTACTGGTGCTGAAGGGAGTATTATTATTATTATTATTACAGTCACAAGTGCAAATCTTAAATGCATAAGTCAGCACTGAGTGAGGTATGGCGGGGGAGGAGAGAGAGCATGCGCAAAGGATTCCCAGGAAGGTGACTTTCTGTCAGCCCATTTAAAACAAGTCTAAATTTCTTGTATTTCCTTTATCAAAACAAATAATACAGTGAGGAGGTTACAAGACTATATTAGATAAAAGCCATTTCAAGCAGAAAGTACCTTCCAATTACTGCTCTCAATAGTTCACTGTTTCAAGTAGGGGTCATGAAATTTCCTAGCTCCAAAATGAAAACATTTATTTTAAAATTTGGAAAGCTAGTAAATGGTTTGTAGTTTATTTTACTTTAAAAGTACCCAGAAACTTTCAGGCCTGGCCACCCAAAAAGCTTACTTGATTACTACAAAACAGCTTAATAGTTTTGACTTTTTACCATAATAAACCTCTGAGTTTTAGAGATTTGATTAGTGCATTACTAGGGTAAGATGAACATTTAACTTCCTGTGAAGCATTGCAACCAATAGTTTGCTCCAATGTGTTAAAATCTACTCATTATATAAGCCATTGGTCTTGGTTTTTTCCCTACTAAGTGAAAAGTTTTATTTGTACCCAAAATAATGCCCATTAGAACTTTTTTCATGTCGATTTTTCAGCAACTTTCCTAAATATGGTCTTAAGAAAATCATAGTCCTACTCATGTTATTTAGCACCTCTCACCCTTTCAATCATGCTTCTGGTCTTCTCAGTTCCCACAGGGACATCATGAACACGATACTGGGAACAAAGGTAACTCATCACAGGATGAGGAGCATCAAATAACTCTCGTAAATAAGAGAAAACACCATATTGGCTGAGGAAGAGAAAAGGTGAAAATCACAAATAGATCTTTAACCAGTTTTGTTTATGACAAGTTAGCACAAATATTCAGAAAGAAAAAAACATTAGATCTTGAGGTAAGAGTTTGATTTGTCAAAAAAAAAAAAAAAAAGCATGGTGCACAGCGACATCATTTTGCACTGACACCAAAACATTCAATGTTGACAATAGTTTTAAGGTTAAGTATTTTATTACTTACTGCAACTCTTCAACTGATCTTGAAGGTCTATTTTCAGCACATGACTCAGTGGGTGCACATACAGCATTAACTTTTAATTTCTGATGGTCACGCACCTAAACGTTACACCAAACAAGATATTCAGTAACAAAAAACAAAACAAGAGTTTTGAGTGAAATTAAAATGATACTAATGTATGAAAAAGATGCATTTCATAGAAGCAAACATTTCCTTTATTGATTTAATCTCACAACCATGCATTTGAAATTATTCTGACTCCCACATGATAACCAAAGTTATTTACATCCACTGAGGCTTTTTCATTTTCTCTACATTCAGTTAGCAGAAAACTGTGGTCAGTTGGCCGGTCGAAAGAGAAGAAAAGAAAAAAGAGTCCCCCTTATGTTTCCCCCCCCATTAATGATCAATCTCCTCAGCAATGTTGCCTTGGTGACCTTCAAAATCCTGGACAGAAATGAGTTACTGTAGCAAGAAGATCCTTTCTGCATCAGCATCTGGGAAATATGTAATATAGATGTGAACTAACCCCTCCAGATGTTTAACTGATCTTTTTATCAATTCCTTAAATATATACATTTTCAATTTC
Organism: Emys orbicularis; assembly: GCF_028017835.1. NCBI lineage: Eukaryota > Metazoa > Chordata > Testudines > Emydidae > Emys > Emys orbicularis. Next base: position 96,158,854 of record NC_088688.1, on the reverse strand, counting down.
AATTTAATAGACAAGCCGAAATATCCAGTAAAAAAGGTGTCTCAACAAAAAGATGAAGAACACAAACCACTAAAACATATGCAAGCATCCACAAAAGCCCACATCTGTGGTACCCCAACCAGATGAGTTCTCCAAAAGCCACTACCTAACTACTACCATGTAGGAAAAGCTTTTTAAGAAAATACATTAGTCAAATAAACAGCAGTCATTGACAGTCAAATTCAGAGCCCGCTGTCCCACCTAAGTAGCTGAGCCAGGTATGAGTCAGATGCACAGGGAGGCAAGAGCAAAAAATCCTCCTCTCTGGATTTTGAAAAATCTTGCTCTTTTATTTAAATTATGAAAGAGAAAAATCAGGTGGGAGTCTGCATATCCGTGGTCTCAGTACAGTTTACAAAAAAACTGATCTTACCTAGCAAATGTATTATTACATAGTGCATAAATTACTTAGTGGTCATAATAAGTATGCTCTAAACTGGAGGGTTCCTGCATCAATATTATTTATTTTAAGCTACATAGGTAACATGTTATATGACTGAGTACTTGCCTCCCGAAGAAATATTTCCATGTCTTCTTGATTTTCAAAAACAAAGGCCCTCATATCATTTGCTGAAATGTGATTTTCAACATATTTAGCATGTCTATTGTCTTTCATGTTTATCTGCTCAGATAAAAAGACAAAGGAGGATCATGAAAAGAGTGATGTAATATAATTCTAAAAATAAAATACATTAAAAACAATAAATAACGTAAGACAGGTAATATCCAAGCCAACATTTAATAAAACAAAGGCAATACTTTGCTCTAAGGCAGGGGTAGGCAACCCATGGCACGTATGCCAAAGGCGGCACGCGAGCGATTTTCAGTGGCACTCATACTGCCCGGGTCCTGGCCACGGGTCCGGGGGGCTCTGCATTTTAATTTTAAATGAAGCTTCTTAAACATTTTTAAAACCTTATTTACTTTACATACAACAATAGTTTAGTTATATATTATAGACTTATAGAAAGAGACCTTCTAAAAACATTAAAATGCATTACTGGCACGTGAAACCTTAAATTAGAGTGACTAAATGAAGACTCGGCACACCACTTCTGAAAGGTTGCCGAACCCTGCTCTAAGGAAAGGTGGAAATATCAGAAAACTCCAGATTCATCGTTAGGATATTCACATGCAGTTCTCATTGATTTCACTAGTAGCCAGTGAGCACATCTAAACATAAATATAGAAACCCAAGGCCCTGTGAGGAGACAGAGGATTTGGAATTTACTAGATGTTAATCTGGTTTTCTCAAAAGAATTCTCAGACAAAACAAATCCACTGTTTAAGATGAAGGAAGGTTTTTGTACCCTGGTAAAATATGGTAATATTAGGAACATATCAATACACTAAAATTATATCATACTATTAGCTGTAAAAGGATCGAGATATGTTTGAGAAAACCAATACACACTACTATATAACTCTATTAAATACAGTGGCAATTGACCAAAGTTTGATTGCTTCCACTAGTGATTTCAGAACTGGTGAGCCAGTTTTAATTGATTTAAAAGTTTCAGATGTTCCTAAAACCCTCAAAGAAACAGGGTTATATTGTACAATAGAGATTAGGGGGAAAAGATTGAGATGTTCATGGACACTGTGAAGATTAACTAGCCTTGAAGGAGAAAGGTAATGGCCCTTAGATCAAGATATGTTTTCGGTTAACTTGACCTGACAATGCTATATCCAGTAGGAGCGAATGATCTGGAAAAGGCAAAAATAATATTTGATTCTGATAATGCAAAACCATTTCTGGCATTTCCAAAACTAGCATGAAGCAGCAAGTTTAGAAGGATTAGTTAAACTTAGTTACTGACTTCTGAGTACCTAAAACTATGTAAAATGAACATTACTGACAACTATTAGTAATAATAGGAAAGTCTGGCCAAGAAACAAACCAAGACTGAGCACACATTGAATGCCTCTATGCGTGCAGCTGGATGTGGAAAAGAAGCAACTGTAGCAGGTGGGGAGCAAAAGTCCTCTTAAAACTTCTGTTCTGAATATTCAGAACTATGAGAAGGCTCGCATATAATCCCAACCACCACTGCTTTCTTAGAAGATTCCCAAATTTCAGGGGAATACAAGAGGGATATATCTCACCAGTTGGAATTTGTAGAGGCCACCTTGAAGAAGGGCAGTTCCATTGGAAACCTGTATGTTGGATGGCTGAAAGCACTCTGTGTTCATCCATGTAACAACATACCCAAGGTACAAAGGAGTCTAGTAAAACTTTCACACTTGTTATATTACTTGCATGAGAAAAATTACACCTCTTAACCAGCTGTAGACATTGATTTAAATGTACTCCAGTTTGCTAACTCATTGTAAAACAGTAGATAAGCTAGGGAGCCTCTAGATTAGGTTTATAATAGAAATAACAACCAATCCAGAATTTAATTTTTTTAAGACACACTATTAGCCACTAATTAGTATTATACTCAAGCGAATTTTCTTACTGCAAGCATCATGGGTTCACAGACACTTCTTTTAAATCGGTCTTTGTTCTCCCTTAGCCACAGAAGAGCATTGTGTGTGTCTCGGTATCTCCCTCTGAGCTTATCTTCCTTCAGATTCATCATATTGTTAAATTGTACAATGCGATCAGTTACTCCTGTAATTTTGTTTAAGAAAGTTATATTAAGTCAAGCCTACACATCACAACTAAAGATTTCTAATGTTTAATAACTATAGTGCTACAGTATTATGGTTAGGAAAGAGCGTTTCTTATTTTCATACACTTATGACCAGTATCCCATTCATTCTAAAGCATGTACTCCATTAAAATTTTAAATCCCAGAGCGATGTGAAATAAACAGAAATGTACTTCAAAACAGAGCTTAACAATATCCAGGTATAAATATTAATATTCAAACTAATTTTTGCAATGAGCCTATTCTAGGTGCAGAGACATTCAAGTAAACAATTGCCAAATAATATAGCCAAAAATCCTGGACTGCCACTATCTTAAAAAAAAACAAAAAAAACCCTTCTCCTCCACTACTAGAAAAAGGGAGGAGGAAGAGAAGGAAATTTTATACTTGTAGGGGGTAGGGGGATAAGAAACTTCTATTACAGTACTTTTCTATTTGTTATTTATTTGGTGACAACAGAAGAATGTTGCTGTAATGCAAGAATGGTGTGGGAGGGTTCTTGCCACCCAAGAGAGGAAAGGGAGAACTCATTCTCCCTCTGAAGACACACATAAGTAGCATTCTTCATGTCATCCCCTTTTGGGAGGGACCTTGAGGTTCCCACATGATACTAAGAAAAAAATACTACAAAATCTTCCAGGAACACAAAGAATGTTTCCAATCTACATTCTCCAATAATGGGGAAGGAGGATAGTCTTGTGCTTAAGACACTGGACTGGGATTCAGGAGACAGGGTTCAATTTCCTATTTTTCTAGACCTCACTAAGCAGGACAATCAGTCTTTCTGTGCCTCAGTTCTCCATTGGGGTACTGCAAGGATAAATCCATAAATACATGGGAGGTGTTTTGATACTATAGTGTTGGGGCCATACAGACAAAATATGTGTGGAAGCAAGTTAATCAAGAAGAGCTCTAAAAATATACATTTTAATTCTAGCTCTCAAGTTACATCAAGACAGAACTAACATAAAAGGCCAGGCTAATATAAAAAAGTGCAGTGTAATTCATTAAGAATAGGAAAGGCTGGCCTCCAAGTTCATCTAACAAAGGCAGAAGGAGAAAGTGTCACTAAGATATTGCCATTTTACACATAGCATCTTGGCACCATGCCACATTTAATTCTTCTAGTTTAAATGAATACCATCAATGTAATAAAATGACCATTTCTGTCTGAAGTTTTTTTAACTTAACGTTAAAGTAACATCTAAACAAGTAACATCTAAAATTATTATAATAAAGAAAAACCTTTCTGTATTTTGTTTACTTTATGCATTTGACATGACTGAAAAGTCAGTTTCAGCATTTCTCCTGTACAGTCTATCAGTTTTCCTTTCGTTTGTATGGGGCTTTCACATAGTAAGAGAGAAAAAATAATTTAAATAGAAAAATTCAATTGGAAAAACATACAAACTGGCAGCATCTGTGAGGAACAGGTTTACTGAAACTACGTGCAAGCATTTTTTTGAAAGACTAGTTTTCAAGTTGATGGTGTCCCTTCCAAAACAAGCTATCCCTGTCACTTTTACAGGCCTTGAAAAGATGAAAGCACTATAGAGATGTACAAAAATACAGTTACTAAGGTTTGAAATGATTTAGTGTCTCAGTAAAGTCACTTCAACATAAAAGGATTGCATGTAGTAACCATAGTAGGGAAAGAATCAAGCAATCTCACTTTTCTTTTCCCTCTCTAGGTTCTCTCTCTCTCTTCGCAGATCACTCATTTCACCATCAATATTTGCCTTTTCTTCTTGCAACTGTCTCAGCTCATTGTTAATAGAATCAATCTGCGGTTGAAGATTCTCAGAGTTTCCTGTACTGTTGAGCTCATTCTGCCAGTCCTCTATCATCTTACGAGTGTTGTGTATTCTCTTCTGTCGATCCATTTCTTCATCGCTTTTCATTCTCAAAGCTTGCTGAATTTCTTCAATCTAAGAGAAACGCAAATATTTTCCCAGAATGGCATTTACAAATGAATTTTTGCATATACAACAAAAGGTGGATAATTACAAAAGATTGTTGTAACAGATATTGAAATGTTGATGTAGTCAAGCAGGTTTAAAAATATAAGATCTCATCCTTGCTCAAAAACCCACCTAACAACTCAAATTGATGCCTTTTTGTAAAATAACTAGAATTTGTGCCAGAGTTTTAAAGAACAAATGTATTACAATCTCAATCTTTAAACACATTATTACAGATTCTTAGCCCTGGTCTACACTGGGGGTGGGGGTGGGGGTGGGGGTGGAGGGAGTGGGTTTCGACCTAAGATATGCAACTTCAGCTACACGAATAGCGTAGCTGAAGTCGGCGTATCTTAGGTCGACTTACCTGGCCGTGAGGACAGCGGCAAGTCGACCACTGCCGCTCCCCCGTCGACTCCGCTTCCACCTCTCGCGAGCGGGAGTTCCAGAGTCGACGGGGAGTGCGTTCGGGGATCGATTTATCCGTGTCTAGACGAGACGCGATAGATCGATCTCTACCTGCCGATCCGGCGGGTAGTGAAGACCTGCCCTCAGATATATGTTTATCTAAAATTATAGTAAAAGTTGCATGCTACTGGATAGTTTGAGAATTAGTACAAGACTGAATAAATTCAACGTAACAAAATGGAATATGCAACTTGAACTCTCCCCCTTATGTTTAATTTTCATATTTACTGACTGAGTGCTTAGCTATGGAGCCTTAATGTTGCATTAACAGCTTTTTGCATTTAATTTTTTTTAAATGGTGTACATATAGAAGCTCTCTGATTAGCTAACACAAGCAACTATTCTGTTTCTTCATCTGGTTAGACTTAAGGCACCAGGGTACAGTGGATAAGAGAAAGTGAGCACTAGAAAATATTCTAATATAGCAAAAGTATTCAACAAAAGCAAAAACTTGTAATATGCATACTGTATACAAAAAGTAAATTCCTTATAATAGAACATTGCATCTAACTTGAAAAGACAGCTGTTCCGTGACAGTGCTCTGTTCTACTGATAAACTTCATTTTCCTCGGGGATAGCAACTTTAAGGAACTCCGCAAGTCTGAGTGCTGAGGGTGCTGGGTGATACAATGAATCACTGTATTTCCTGGATACTCTGTCCCTGTTGCCTCCGAATTTGCCTCTGTACACTTTGGAGGGGGCTGTACCAACCAGATGTGGGTCTTTGGAGGAGTGGAGGCTGCAGACAGCTTGCAACACTACATTTCATCTCCAGTTGAACTTTCCATCATGAGTGGCTGAAATATGGGTGTCATTGATGGAATCCAAACAGTGACTCAGCCAGGACAACACTAAATTCCACAATATTTACCTGAACACTTCATGTGATGTATTTAGTATTATATCAATGCTCCACAGCACCTGCAAACAAGAATAAAAAAAAAACCCACACACATTAAGGTTCTCTTACTTGTTTGTCTTTCTTTTCCACAGCATCTTGTTTTTGTTTACATCTTTGAGAAGTGTCTTTGATTTCAGCAGTCTGCATACAATGAAATTAAACAAAAAAAAAAGCAAGAAATTAGCCATAATTATTTTGTATATGTAACTATTTTTTAAAATGATAGGAAATATGCAAAAATCAGACTTTGCAAGGACATTCAGTTTGGAGCACCAAATATTTACCTACCATAGAATTTATTTTTGACAAATGCCGCACATTCGTCAGAAGGAAATTGTTTCTAGACACCAACAGTTGTTTTATTTCATTGTAATTAGTCTAACGATGTTTACTACATTTATATTGTCTATAATTTGTACAGAACTTGTAATTGCAAGTTCATCAGCTATAGAACTGCACATTTGGATATACTTGCCAATAAAGAAAGGCTCACAACATAATTCTGAAATTAAAATCACAATGCTCTTTAAGGATTGTAAATAAAAAATTACATTTAGACTGTTATATTTTAAAAGGTGGCCTCCTTCTCCGTCTCCAAAACAACTTTCCCAAGGAAGATCTAATTGACTTAGTGCTCAACTGTTAGAACAATCCCAGAGTAAGTGGCAGTGTATTGTTGCATTGTCCCAAGAGCAACCCAGGAGAGAGTCTGGGACTCAGGGAATAAGTCTCACTCCCGGGTCCTCTGCAGCTCAAGGAAGAGATTAAACTGCACTGCGTCTATATTTTGCACATGTATGCAAGCTGACATACTTGAGAGTGAGATGGGGTGTTGAGCCAATGTCTCTCCCTTGCCCCCACTTGATTCTCTCTCCTTCCATCCACCTGTGAGAAGAAAGGGTGTGTGGCATGGCAGCTCTGTAACCTGTTCCCTGACTAAGATGCTATTTGTCACGTGGGTAACTAGTGAGGGGCCATAAGGAGGCAACTTGCGTCCTCTTAAACCACTCCACCGCCATGCTAGACAGGCCACAATTTGGCTTAGTAAATCTTTCTTTTTAAAAAGACATTTAAAAGGGACCCCACCAATCTGAGATTTAATGAAGGTTTTAAAAAATATATACTAAAGTAGTTTCAGGTGCTATACATGTCTGAGTCCTTCTGGCAAATTTTGTTATTTTAAATCACATTTTCCTACTTATTAATTTTTAAAAATGTGTTTAACACTCCCCTGCAACTGTATTCAAGACCCATGCAGACAAGAGAAGGAAGTAATTGACTATACAGGGGAAACAGTGAAAATGACTACACACAAAGGGCATAAACTCCATTGATCTCAATGAGTGTCTTGAATTCAATGAGAGCCCTTCCAGTGACTTCAATGGGCTTTGGATCAGACCCAAAGTACTTTCAAATTCACTGAGTAAACAGGAAAAAAACCTAGAAAAATACCTCCTCTACTTTTTTAACAATCAGTTATTGCACTTAGTAAATGACGATAATCTGAGGAGTTACTTGCACAACAGTTGGTAAAAAGTTTTCAGATGCAAAAGTGGATTTTTTTTATATTATGGTGCCCCTTTAAAAGAAATAGTAAGTGTTAAGTAAAACAGCTAAAGTAAGATGTATTTTGGATACCTGAACTTATGAATTAATAACAGCATCTGTGTGACAGCACCACTGTCTAGCGGAAGTATACTGCACTGACACACACGGATTCATCTGTAATCCCTACCTCCCGAGCCACCAGAACTGGGGGGTGGGGAAGGGGGGGGGGAAAAATCACACTGGCATATAGGGGAGTGATGAAAAACACCTGTGGCAATTGTTTGGTGAAACTCAAACCAATACAAAGAGGGAAGAACAATTCAGAATTCTTTTGCCAGAAGGAAGACCTGACAAATGCAGGATGGTAGTGAGCATCAGCATACTGGGATCAGAAAGAACCTAGAAGGATGGCAATGGATCCAGAATTTAGAAAAATCGGGAAAAACAATCAGAAGGAGAGTGTCCAGTTTTGAAAGGAGAAGGGAATCAGGAAGGAGAGATGCTCCTAAAGTACTGTATTTTTGGTTGTAGTTAGGGAAAGGTGCACAAAAAGTGGGAGGAGAATGAGATGGGTTTTGTCTTGTTTTAATGCATTTAATATATGCTCATGCAAAATAAGTTCCTCACCCCTCTGTGTTCTTCTGGACTCTAAATTCTGACAGAGGTATCAAAAAACATTAAGGATGATTCATCAATATTTTACAGACAAACAATTTCTCTAAAGAACCAGAAGAATGCAATATCTGCCTGGTATTATCATGAATGAATTGAAAGTACTGTATGGCTGCATATGGATGGAGTTTAAAAATACTGTATTAGAGGCACATCACAACAGGAAGATACACTTCTACTTGGCTCCCTCAGCAATTGGTATCTAGCAAACAGAGTTAAATCTTACCAATAACTTATTTATTTTTAAGACAATATTTAAGACTTCAGACAATCCTACAATGCCAAAGATTAAGAAGAAAGCCAGCTATTAAGATTTCATGTGAAATTGCCCACTGCTGAGATGAAGGATCTACCATCTTACTGTGAAGCAATTACTATTTCTGCTCCTGCTGAAAAGCAGACAAAATCAAAGAAAACCTGCCAAAACGTAATGCCTGTTTCCAAAATGTGCATGAGGCAATAGCCATTATGGATGGGGAAAATGGATTCCATCAACTTCAGAGTAGTGCAACTGGAAGCTGAACAGACAACAGTACTGAAATTAGACCCTTCAGTGCAGAAGCCACTACAAGATATATGACCAAAAAAATGACTTTTGGGGCTAAATTTTTTAACAGATTTCTCTACCTGGCTGTCACATGGAAATACTAGAAACTTATGGCCCTGAACTACAGTAGTTACCCACATGACAGATAGCATGTCAGTCAGGGAACAGGTTACAGAGTTGCCATGCCACACCCCCTTTCTTCTCACAGGTGGATGGAAGGAGAGAGAATGGAGAGGAGGTGGGGGAGGGACATTGGCGCCACACCGCATCTCACTCTCAGGCATTGCAGCTTGCACAGATGTGCAGGATATAGATGCAGTACAGTACAGGGACTACTACAGATGATAGAATCTTTATTGAAAAACCATAATCCACTGCAATAAGAGAAATACCAAAGAACCCCACCTATCAACTACAAAAGCTACTACACCTCTACCCTGATATAATGCGACCCGATATAACACGAATTCGGATATAACGCGGTAAAGCAGCGCTCCGGAGGGGCGGGGCTGCGTGCTCCGGCGGATCAAAGCAAGTTTAATATAACGCGGTAAGATTTTTTTGGCTCCCGAGGACAGCATTATATCGGGGTACAGGTGTATTTTTAAAGCAGGGATAAGGATAGAATCTTATGTGGAGTTAGATATGCAAGAAAGTGTCTTTAAAAAGTCATATTGTGTTCTTCCCTAGACCTAAATCCCAGTATTCAGACAAAGAGAAGATTATTAGTACTAATTTAAGACCCCAATCCTGCAGCTGACTGTACACATTTGGTCCGAAGCACCTACACACAGTCATTCGCAGGATCAGGGCTTATTACAATATTGAAAATATCGATGCTGTAATCCTCTCCCTCCCCACCCAAAAAAAACCTCAGGTAGGCATTCTAGAGAGAAATCTCTCTTCTGAAACAGTTAGCTGCAAGACTTTAAAAAAAAAATCCAAAACCCCCAACATTTTCAAGGTCAGCACTTGATATCTGCTGGAAAATTAATTCTAACTAGATTATGACAGACATTGTTAAATCATATGTACATGTGATTCACATTCATATTTTATAAATGTGAATAACCAACTTTTTTTATCTGCCTTTCAATTTTTATGACCAAGAAATATATTTTTGTATTAATTTGGCTTTAAAAAAAAAAAAAAAAAAATTGGGCCAAACAGCCTCCTCCTGTGTAAACCCCTTTGAAGCTCTCCAAGGGGAGGAAGACTCAGCAAGGTTCCCCTCATGGAATTTTCCCAAACTGTTCTACGGGGAAGGCTTTCTCCTAACTTGCAAAATTAGCAGGATTTTACTCCTCCAGATCCTGCGATTCCACCTAAGGCACAGGGTCTTCCCACACACAGACTATCTGCTTTCATTCCAGCTCTCCAGTCTCTGATCCTTCCCCTAACTTCACCTTCCTTATCACCCTCTTAGAATAGGGTTCTTAGCCAGAGAAGAACCACAGAAAAGTTAATGTAATATCGGATGCATTAATTTTCCTACAGATTTGCTTTCAGACTTGCTTCCTTCCAACCAGAGATGCCCAATACTACAGAGGGCTTTTTGCAGGCCCGGGTGGAGCAGTGGGGACACAGACACAGGCATGCAGAGCAAGATCTCAGGGAAACAGTCAGGCTTGTAGATGTTTGATACTGATGTCAGGCACAAATGGCCTGAAGAAAATTCTATTACACAACTGGTCATAACATGCCCGAAACTGAAATAGAACTTGAAAGTTGAACTGCTTCCACCCATTGCCAAACTGAGGATAAACAGAAGATCTCACAGTTCTTGGACCAAAAGTATGGATTTATATTGCTTCCCATAACAAAAATAAGTGTCAATCTTTTGATTCCAATTATGGAATAACAATGTTTTCTACATGTAGATTGTTCATCTGAAGTTTGTAATTGAAAGGAAATTCAAAAAAGTTAGATACGCTATATTGATATAGTGAAGAGTTTTTAATCTTTAAGAATGTGTGCAGTTTCTCTGACTTATTTTAGGAGATGACAGCCATGTGAAGTAGCCTGTGTTAATGTGTACTATTAAACTGGTTGATTCTTTAACAAAGCAAAAAAGAATGTGAGCATAGTCTTCCCATGATGGTACAAGCACTTTAGTTGCTGCCCCCACATCTTCTGCTATTGATGCCAGTGAACATTCTCTGGCAACAAATCAAGGAGCACGCTCAGTTTTCACATGCCAAGAAAAGGCAGGGTGGGGGAAGAGTGGAAATCAATTACCAATCCCCAAAAGAGAACTACTGGCACAATCAATCAGTAGCTCTATGGCAATACTTACAAAATACTAATCCTGCAACTGTGTTATGACAATGAGAATTTAATTTGATTATCAGGAATTATTCAATTTATGTGGTCCCCATTAATGTAATATATAACCCCTCCACACACACATTTTTCCTCACAACATAGCAATAAAATAGGAAAACATTAATACCTCCCCCTTACAAATGGAGCACTGAAACAGTGATAATGAGGGTAAATTCCTGGCACCATTAAAGTCAATGGAAACTTTGCCATAGACTTTTGTGGAACCAGGATTTCATCCTAAGTGATTTGCCCAAGATCATACAGAAAGCGTATGGCACAATCAGGCACAGAACTCATCTCTCTTAAGTTCCAGTCTGATGCCTTAACCACCAGACCATCCTTTCTTCCCCAGAATAGAACAGTGCTCCTCAATCTTGAAGAGCACTGTCATCAAAGCGAGTCTTAAACACACCAAATAATATCACTATAAAAATCTTGTGTTAAGGCAATATCACATCACAACCCCTAAATTGTAAATTAAATCAATCCAACCATAACAGAATTCTAAATTAAATCAACTGTAAAACAATGTTAGAATATCACAGCGAATATTCTATTACTCTCCCATTTGGAACAAATTATTTGTTTCCTCTACCACCTCCTTACTTTTTTGCTGATAGGAACACAGATGGAGTACTGCTGAACTACAGGCACAATTTAGAGCTACCTAAATTACACACTCAGGCCCCGATCCCACAATGGAACTACTCACTTGCATAAAGATAAGCGAGTGTTTATAAGATCAGGGATTGGATTGGTTAATCTGACTTCAGAAAACAGATGTACTGATTCAAGTATAAACAACGAGGAGTCCTTGTGGCACCTTAGAGACTAACACATTTATTTGGGCATAAGCTTTCGTGGGTTAGAACCCACTTCATCAGATGCACTGAGTGGAAAATACAGCAGCAGGTATAAATACACAGCACATGAAAAGATGGGAGTTGCCATATCAAGTGGGAGGTAAGTCTAACGAGACAATTCAATTAACAGCAGGATACCAAGGGGTCAGTAGGTTTCCGGTATAAGGTGGTGTTTATGTGACTATCGAATATTAGCACGGTAGTGTCTAGGAAGTGGATCTCTTGTGTGGACTGGTCCAGGCTGAGGTTGATGGTGGGGTGGAAATTGTTGAAATCCTGGTGGAATTCCTCAAGGGCCTCCTTCCCATGGGTTCAGATGATCAAGATGTCATCAATGTAGTGCAAGTAGAGTAGGGGCGTTAGGGGACAAGAGCTGAGGAAGCGTTGTTCTAAGTCAGCCATAAAAATGTTGGCATACTGTGGGGCCATGTGGGTATCCATAGCAGTCCCACTGACTTGAAAGTATAAATTGTCCCCAAATCCGAAATAGTTGTGGGTGAGGACAAAGTCACAAAGTTCAACCACCAGGTTTGCTGTGATAGTATCGGGGATGCTATTCCTGACGGCTTGAAGTCCATCTTTGTGTGGAATGATCGTGTAGAGAGCTTCTACATCCATAGTGGCTAGGATGGTGTTTTCTAGAAGATCACCAAAGGATTGTAGTTTCCTCAGGAAGTCAGTGGTGTCTCGAAGATAGCTCGGAGTGCTGGTAGTGTAGAGCCTGAGGAGAGAGTTTAAATAGCCAGATAATCCTGCTGTCAGGGTGCCAATGCCTGAGATGATGGGGCATCCAGGATTCCCAGAATAAATGAACACAAATCTGGTATCAGGAATTATAATATTCAAAAACCAGTAGCAGAACACTGTAATCTCCCTGGTCACTCAACAACAGACCTAAAAATTCTTCAACAACAAAAATTCAAAAACATACTCCAATGTGAAACTGCAGAACTGGAATTAATTTGCAAACTGGACACCATCAAATTAGTCCTGAATAAAGACTGGGAGTGGTTGGGTCATTACAAAACCTAATTTCCCCCATACTAATTTCCCCCTACTGTTACTAACACCTTCTTGACAACTGTTTGAAATGGGCCACTCTCGTTACCACTACAAAAGTGATTTTTCCTCCCTTGGTATCCTACTGTTAATTGAATTGTCTCGTTAGACTGACCTTCCACTTGATATGGCAACTCCCATCTTTTCATGTGCTGTGTATTTATACCTGCTGCTGTATTTTCCACTCAGTGCATCTGATGAAGTGGGTTCTAACCCACGAAAGCTTATGCCCAAATAAATGTGTTAGTCTCTAAGGTGCCACAAGGACTCCTCCTTGTTTTTGCTGAAACAGACTAACACGGCTACCCCTCTGAAACCTGATTCAAGTATGTCGCTCAGTCAGCTGGTTTGACCCTTTTCCATCACTTTCATCATTTCTATCACCTCCTCAGCTTTGGCTCCCACATTTACATAGCACATAACCCATAATGAAGAATTTCTTTTCTGTACAAGTTAAAACAAAGATGCTTAATATATTTTCCTGTGTATTTCACACAGAGCATAACTTTTTCATTAATACAGCCCTATATTTCTAAGAATTATGGCAACAGTGGTTCACAGCAGAATTCCTTCCTGCTTTTAGAAATCAGTTAATTAATTAAAAATGAGAAAATGATTAAAACTTAGCAGGATAATACCAAGCTGTGGAAATGCAGCTTTGCATTTAACAAGCATGGAGGACTGTACAGCATTATGAAAATTAATCTCAGGCTTCCAGCTGTTAAATTCCCTCTAAGGAAACACATATACTTTTACAATAAAACTGAAAATAGTTCAATTTGTTTGGAAAAAAAAAAAAAGTTAAGACATTTTGAACCACAGCAGCAAAAAAAAATCAACCTTCCCCCCACCCCAAAGAAAAACAACAAACAAAAACTTTGAGCAGTATTGTGGAGCATGAAATCCAAACATGCTTGCATTTATTTATTTATTTGTAATGGACTAGTTTAGCAAAAACATTTTTGTTGTCTTTGAAGTAATATAACAGTAGACTCAGTCTTTAACAGAAAAATGGTAGCATGCACTTATCTGTTAAAAACAAGGTAGAAAGAGAGTATACACCCAGAATCACAATGGTAATACCTGATCAAATTTTGGCATAAACCTTTGCTACTGAAAAGTGATATTGCACAGTGCAATCCATTTCATCTGCCGAAGCAAAACAATGATCTGAGCGAGGTTCTACTCTCATTGAAATCAATGGTCAAACTTACATTATCTTCAGTGAAAGCTAAACTGGGTCCTAACTGATAAAACATTAAACAATATTATTTATACAATCTCCAATTTCAAATGATATAAAAGGTTCCTGATTAAAATGAAGTGTTACATTCCATGTTAAATATATTAAATTATCATCCACCAACTGAATACTACTGAGTTTCTTTTTAAGAAAGCACATGATAAAAGAGTAGAGCTAATTAAACTTTGTTACAAATAATAGTTGCTAAAAACTTAGGTCCCAATTCTGCAAGTTCCCCCATGTGGGCAAACTTCTTCAGCTGTGTGTTCATTCAGGCGGGAGTGGTAAGATAATTGTTCACCCTGATCCTGATTTTCTTCAAATGTATTTATCAGCAATCAAATAATTTGGACAAATAATTTTCATTTTTATCAGTTATTCATTAACTGTTTGCTTTGCCTATTTGTTATTCATAGACTCATAGACTGTAAGGCCAGAAGGGACCACCATGGTCATCTATTCTGACCTCATGCATATTGCAGACCACTGAACCTCACCCACCCAGTCCTCCCTTGTAATAGATCTATAAACCTCTGGTTGAATTACTGACATCCTCAAATAATGATTTAATTTAAAGACTTCAAGTTACAGAAAATCCACCATTTAATCTAGTTTAAACCAGCAAGTGACCTGTGCCCCAAAGTGCAGATGAAGGTAAAAAAAAAAGTCCAGGGCCTCTGCCATTCTGACCTGGAGAAAAATTCCTTTGTGATCCCAAATATAGTGATCATTTGGACCCTGAGCATGTCAACAAGACCCACCAGCCAGGCACTTGGGAAAGAATACACTGTAGTAACTCAGAGTCCTTCCCCTCTAGTGTCTGAGCTCCTGCCGTTGGGGATATTTGCTACTAGCAGTTGCAGATGGGCCACAGGTATTGTAGACCGGGGTCGGCAATCTTTCGCACGCTGCCCATCAGGGTAATCCGCTGGCGGGCCGCAAGGTGTTTTGTTTACGTTGACCGTCCGCAGGCACGGCCCCCGGCAGAATCACGGCCACTGGTAGCTGCGGGGGCGGGGAGGAGGAGGGCATGCCTGCGGACAGTCAACTTAAACAAAACACCTCTTGGCCCACCAGCGGATTACCCTGATGGGCCGCATGCCAAAGATTGTCTACAACGGGGGTTGGCAATCTGATTGTAGCATCCTCCCATAAATTTATCAAGCTCAGTCTTGAAACCAGTTGGGTATTTTGCCCCCGCTGCTCCCCTTGGAAGGCTGTCCCAAAACTTCACTCCTCTTATGGTTAGAAATCTTTGTCTAAATTCAAGTCTGAACTCTATGGCAAATTTATATCCATTTGTTCTTGTGCCAATGTTGGCGTTTAACTTAAATAACTCCTCTCCATCCCTGGTAAGTTGTGTGATTGGTGAACTAAGCCATTAGTGTTGTTTCTACACCTTCACACACCTTCAGGGTGGATAAAAAAAAAAAAATATTTTTTTTTAAATCGGACTTTTTTATTTAAATTGGATTTTTGGAATTCAAATTAACTACTTTTTTTTTTTAAATAAACCTATTTAAAATTAAATTTGAAACTGACAGCTTATGTTAAAGCCTAAACTTACTATAATCTATTAAAATAATTTACATTAAATAAAAAAAATATTAAGCAGTATATTTGTTGTAGGGCTGCCAATTAATCGCAGTTAACTCACACGATTAACTCAAAAAAATTAATTGCGATTAATCGCATTCTTAATCACACTGTTAAACAACAGAATACCAATTGAAATTTATTAAATATTTTGGATGTTTTTCTACATTTTCATATATACTGTATTCTGTGTTGTAACTGAAACCAAAGTGTATATTACTTTTGATTACAAATAAAATAATTGCACTGTAAAAGTGATAAAAGAAATAGTATTTTTCAGTTCACCTCATACAAGTACTGTAGTGCAATCGCTTGTCGTGAAAATGCAACTTACAAATGTAGAATTTTTTTTTGTTACATAACTGCACTCAACAACCAAACAATGTAAAACTTTAGAGCCTACAAGTCCATTCAGTCCTACTTCTTGTTCAGCCAATCGCTAGGAGAAACAAGTTTGTTTACATTTACAGGAAATAATGCTGCCCTCTTCTTATTTATACTATCACCAGAAAGTGAGAACAGGCATTAGCATAGCACTTTTGTAGCCGGCATTGCAAGGTATTTACGTGCCAGATATGCTAAACATTTGTGTGTCCCTTAATGCTTTGGCCACCATTCTAGAGGACATGCTTCCATGCTGATGAATCTCGTTAAAAAAAAAAGTGTTAAATAAATTTGTGACTGAAGTCCTTGGGGGAGAACTGTATGCCCCCTGCTCTGTTTTACCAGCATTATGCCATATATTTCATGTTCATAGCAGTCTTGGATGATGACCCAGCACATGTTGTTCCTTTTAAGAACACTTTCACTGCAGATTTCACAAAACGCAAAGAAAGTACAAATGTGAGATTTCTAAAGATAGCTACAGCACTCAACCCAAAGTTTAAAAATCTGAAGTGCCTTCCAAAAGCTGAGAGCGATGAGGTGTGGAGCATACTTTCAGAAGTCTTAAAAGAGCAACACTCCAATGTGGAAACTACAGAACATGAACCACCAAAAAAGAAAATCAACCTTCTGATGGTGGCATCTGACTCAGATAATGAAAATGAACATGCGTCGGTCCGTACTGCTTTGGATTGTTATCGAGCAGAACCCGTCATCAGCACGGACCCATGTCCCCTGGCACGGTGGTGGAAGCATGAAGGGACATATGAATCTTTAGTGCATCTGGCATGTAAATATCTTGTGATGCCGGCTACACCAGTGCCATGAGAACGCCTGTTCTCACTTTCAGGTGACCTTGTAAACAAGAAGCAGGCAGCATTATCTTCTGCAAATGTAAACAAACTTGTTTGTCTGAGCGATTGGCTGAAGTAGGACTGAGCAGGGGTGGCAGGTTTGTAGAAATTTTGGTGGTGCCCACCTGCCTAAGGCTCTGGGAGGGAGTTGGGGTGGAGGGAGGAGGACTGGGGTGAAGGCCCTGGGCTGGGGCAGAAGATTGGGGTGCAGGATGGCTGAGAAGTTGGGCTCTGGGAGGGAGTTTGGGTGGGGGAGGGGGCCTGGGGTGCAGGCTCTGGGATGGAATTTGGGTGCTGGCTGCAGGCTTTGGGGGTGCAGGAGGGGGTGAGGGGTGCAGGCTCTGGGATGGAGTTTGGGTATAGGCTCTGGGCTTGGGCAAGGGGTGGGGGTACAGGAGGGGGTGAGGGGGTTTGAGGGAATGAGAGGGTGTGTGGGAAGGGGGTTGGGGTGCAGGCTCTGGGATGGAGTCTGGATGCTGGATTCAGCCTCCAGGCTAGGGCAGGGGGAGGATATGCAGGAGGAGTGAGGGGTGCAGGCTCTGGGACAGTGTTTAGGTGCTGGCTCTGGGAGGGAGTTTGGGGGCAGGAGGGGATGTGTGGGAAGGGGCTGGGGGTGCAGGCTCTGGGACGGAGTTTGGCTGCTGTGTGCAGGCTCCGGGCTGGGACAGGGGCTGGGGGTGCAGGATGGGATGGGGGGTGCAGGCTCTGGGAGGGGGTGCAGAGGGAGGGAGTTTGGGGATGGGGGGTGGAGGGGGAGTGCAGGCTCTGGGAGGGAGTTTGGGGATGGGGGTGGAGGGGGCGTGCAGGCTCTGGGAGGGAGTTTGGGGATGGGGGTGGAGGGGGCGTGCAGGCTCTGGGAGGGAGTTTGGGGCTGAAGGGGGGGTGCAGGCTCTGGGAGGGGATGGAGGGGTGCAGCGCTTACCTGGGGCTCCTAGGCAGGGCAGGCCGGAAGTCTCCATGTGCTGCTACCCCCAGGCACAGCCCATGCAACTTCCCATTGGCTGCAGGGGCGCTTGGGGTGGGACACAGACCCACCCGGCCCAGGGGCTGCAGGGAGGGGCCAGCAGCCATGTGGAGTGAGCAGGCAGGAAACCGCTCAGCTCTGCTGTGCTGCCAGTGGTGAGTGGGGGCCCTGGGCTGTTTTAAATGGCCTGGGGGAAGTGCGGGCGGGGGCAGGGCCGAGGGAGAGACCCATCCCCAAACATTGCTGGAGCTGGGCCCCAGGCCAGGAATATTCCTGGTGCCCAGGCACCATGGGCCCATAGGACTCACCATGGGACTGCGTGGACTTGCAGACTCTAAAATTTTACATTGTTTTATTTTTAATGCAGTTTTTTTGTACATAATTCTAAATTTGTAAGTTCAACTATCATGATAAAGAGATTGCACTACAGTACTTGTATTAGGTGAATTGAAAAATAATATTTCTTTTGTTTTATTACAGTGCAAATACTTGTAATCCAAAATAAATATAAAGTGAATACTGTACAATTTGTATTGTGTGTTGTAATTGAAATCAATATATTTGAAAATGTAGAAAACATCAAAAAATATTTAAATAAATGGTATTCTATTATTGTTTAACAATGCGATTAATTTTTTTAATCGCTTGACTCTGCTGATTAGAGGGAACGGGGGAAAGGCGTAGAGGAGCCTGCTTGACCAGGACAGGAGAAAGGCATCGGATATAGCGCCCCTTCCCAGGCCCCCCCGGAGCAGAACCGGGGGCATCGCGGGTTCTGTCAAGACGCAAACAGGTCCACCTGGGGAGTTCCCCACCTTCGGAAGAGCTGGTGGGCCACTTCCAGGTGGAGGGACCACTCGTGTTGCGAGGAGAAGTCCCTGCTTAGGCAATCTGCCCTCTCGTTCTGGATGCCCGGTAAGTGGAAGGCCTTCAGGTGGATATTGTGGGCTATACAGAAGTCCCACAGCCTGAGGGCTTCGTGGCAGAGGACCGGGCCCCGCCTTGCCTGTTGATATAGAACACGGAGGCCGTGTTGTCCGTGAGGACCTTGACTACCTTTCCTTCCAGGCACGAGTGGAAGACAATACACGCCAGCTGCACCGCCCTGAGTTCTTTGACATTTATATGTAGGGTCAGGTCTTGAGCCGACCACAGGCCTTAGGTCTGAATGCTCCCCACATGGGCTCCCCAACCCAGGTCTGACGCATCGAACACCAGCTCCAATGACGGGGCGTTGTCCCTGAACAGGACCCCTTGGAGCATGTTGCTCGGGGTGGACCACCACCTCAGGGAGGTGATCACCGAGCCTGGCACTGTGAGGACCTTCTCCATCCCATCCATGGCCTGGGAGAAATTCGAGGCCAGCCAGAGCTGGAGGGGCCTCATCCTGAGTCTGGCGTGATGGACCACATATGTGCACGCTGACATATAGCCCAAGAGCTGCAGGCAAACCCTGGCTATTGTAACCGGGAACCTCATGACCGAGTCGATGAGACCCTTCAGAGTCTCGAACCTGTCTGGTGGGAGAGAGGCCCTGGCCGACACTGCATCCAGAAGCACCCCAATAAACTCGATGCATTGGACAGGGACTAATGTGGACTTGGTATTGTTTACCAGCAGGCCCAAGGCGGTGCACGTGGACAGGAAGAGTGGCACGTGATCCCTCACTTGCGACCGGGAGGTGCCCTTGACAAGCCAATCGTCCAGATAAGGAAATATCTGGACACCCCCCCGCCCCCCGCCGTCTGAGGTAGGCCGCTACCACGGACATGCATTTTGTAAACACCCTGGGGGCAGTGGACAGTCCAAACGGGAGGACTGTAAATTGGTAATGATTGTGTCCCGCCACAAACCGGAGGAAGCACCTGTGCCCCTCGAATATGTGGATGTGGAAGTACGAGTCCTGCAGATTGAGGGCAGCGTACCACTCCCCGGGATCCAGGGAGGGGATGAAGGAGGCCAGTGAGACCATGCAGAATTTGAGCTTCACCATGTGCTGGTTTAAGCCCCGTAGGTCCAGTATGGGTCTGAGCCCCCCTTTAGCCTTCGGGATAAGGAAGTAACGGGAGTAGTACCCCTTCCCGTGAACTCCTCGGGCACCGCCTCTATCGCTCCTAGTTCCAGGAGCCGCCCCACCTCCTGCTCGAGCAGAGCTTCAGGAGGGACGGGGGCAGGGGTGGTTGGGTGGGGAGGAGGTAAACTGGAGGGTGTAACCCTAGGAGATGTTGTTGAGGACCCATCAGTCCGAGATGATCCACGACCATTCTGGGAGGAAAGCACATAACCGGTTGGAGAAGGGAAGCTTTATTGGGGTTGGATCCCTGACGAGGACTGGCAGGATGCCCCCAAGCATCCCGTCAAAACCGCCTGCTTGCCCTTAGAGGGTCCAGCCTATGAGGGCGTCTCTTATAGTCCTACTGCTTCTTATGGGCGGCCTCGTACTTCAGGAGGGTGGCCAGGATAGAAGTCTGCTGCGGCTTAAATTTAGGTTTTGCCGGAGCCGGGACATATAGGCCCAGTGTCTGGAGGGTCGTGTGGGAGTCCTTCATGCCATGCAGCCTTGTATCTATTTCCTCTGCAGACAGGGCTTTCCCATCAAACGGGAGGTCTTGCATGGAAGACTGCGCCTCACTGGACAGCCCAGAGAGTAAGAGCCATGACGCCCATCTCATGGACACCGCTGAGGCCATCGATCGCGTGGCCGTGTCCGCATCTGAGGCAGCATCTGAGGCAGCCTGTAGGGAAGCTCGAGCTGCCGTTGCCCCTTCCTCCACAAGCGCCCTGAACTCCTTCCTATGCTCCTGGAGGGAGTCCTCAAATTTGGGCAGGGAGCCCCACAGATTGAATTTGTACCGGCCCAGGAGAGCCTGACGGTTCGCCACTCGTAACTGGAAGCTCGAAGACTAATACATTTTTCTTCCGAAAGAGTCCAGTCTCCGAGAGTCTTTGTTCTTTGGGGTCGGGGCTAGCTGACCTTGTCGTTCCCTGTGGTTGACCGACTCGACCACCAGGGAGTTGGGTGCCAGGTGGGTATATAGGTACTCATGCCCCTTAGCGGGTACGAAGTACTTTCGCTCAGCCTTTTTTGATATAGGGGCCAATGAGGGCATTCAAAATCTTAGCCAGCCCTTCATGGAGTGGCAAGGCCACCCTACCCGGTGCCGATGGGGACAGCATGTTAAACAGCGAGTCCACAGGCTCTTCCATCTCCTCTGCCTGGAGGTGGAGGCTTGCTGCCACCCTCTTTAAGAGGTCTTGGTGGGCCCTAAAGTCCTCCTGCAGGATGGAGGGGGGCAGGGCCCCAATCGCCTTCTCTGGGTGGGGCGAAGAGGCCGGCGCAGTGCTCTCGGTGTCGGCTGGCACCGGAGGATCCACCCCCTGGTGGGACTCCGGGCACGGTGCTGAGGACGTGCATCCCACCGACTCCTTCGTCGGGGGGTCTAGAGATGGATGCCGATGGAGCATCCGAAGTTCCAGCCACCGAGTGAGCTCCCACCGGGGCTACGTCGGAGGCCACGGTGCCCACTGGTACCACTGGGCTGGCCACGACGCTTGGTGCCACTGCACTTGCTGTGGCACCGCCGGGGCCAACTGTCCGGGTTGGCCGGTTTGGCTCGTCGAAGGGCGGCTACGAGCGGAGACCTGGCTGGCATAGGATCCGCTGCTGTCTCTCAACCGAGAGGAGTGGCAGTACCGGGATCTGCAATGGTCACGGGACCGCGATCTCGACATGGAGGACCAGTACCAACGGTAATAGCTGCTCTGGGAACGGCCTCAACAGGCGGATCCACGACGGCGAGACGCTGGCGATCGACGCCCAGGGCTGCGATGTCTCGGCGGAGACTCTGAGTGGGAGTCCGAGTGGGAACAGCGTCGATGACCGTGCCATGACTGACTGCGGTACCTTTTCTGGGACGAGGACCGACGACGACATCCGCCGCGGTCCCGTCGATATCCGCTCTCTGAGGAGGACCGGTGCCGCGAGTTACGGACGGACGGAACTCAGCCCGACAGTCTAGCCGGCGTCGGGGCGATCCACGTGGACTCTGCCCCAACCGGACGCTGGGCGGTAATCAGCGTCGGGAAGGTTCCCTCGACCGAGACTGGTACCGAGCCAGGGGCGACTGCGGAGATCCCAGCGGCGGCTTGCCTCTGGAGTGCGGGGCCGACATCGGTGGGGCTCCGGGCACCGGCATGGACATGACGTCCTGGGCCACTTGGAGGGTTTTCGTTGTGGAAGGCATCCGGACATCCAGAGAGGCCTGTTCTGAAGAGGCTGGGCTACTCCGCTCTAAGTGAGTCGGAGGCCTGGGGCCCGATGGGGATCGAGGACTGCCCGACATGGGCCTAGCCTCTTTCCCAGACTTCCCTCGGTGCCGTTGCAAGGAGGGAGTCTTGGTCCTCTTGGTGTGTCCCGTGGACGGGGAGCGGTGCCGAATGGTCGAAGGCACCAGCTGATCACTGCATACCGACACCGTGGTGCCCAGTACCGGCTCGGAGCGGCGTGCTAGGGTCAGGGTCAGCGCCAACTCCATCAGAATGGCTCAGAGCCTAATGTCTCTTTCCCTTTTGGTCCAGGGCTTAAACGATTTGCAAATTTTGCACCTTTCGCTGATGTGGGTCTCTCTCAAAGAGCGCAAACAGTCTGTGTGCGGGTCGCTCCTTGGCACAGAACGCCGACAAGAACCACATGACTTAAATCCCGGGCTCGGGGCATGCCCCAGCCCAGGCTCACTGACTAACTAAACCAGCCGACTAACTACAGGTACTAAACGAACGAACAGTTCTGGGGACAAGCTAGAGCGAAGCTGGAGCAGAGCAGTTCCGACGCACCTTCACTGGCGGCAAGAAGGAACTGAGGGTGGGGGGAGCGCGCAGCTCCCCTTATACCCCGCCAGGCAGGTGCCACTCCAGGGGCCGCGGAGGGTGCTCTCCCCCTACGGGTACTGCTAGGGGAAAAACTTCTGGCACTGGTGCACATGGCGAGCACGCACACCTACTGTGGAATACACATGAGCAATCACTCGAAGAAGTTAACAAACACCAATTTTAGTGCAAAGGCAATATTTAGTTGCATATCATTATGTTTCAATAGTTACCAACTAAGAAGAATCAATCTTTCTTTAGGAAAATAACTAAAAAGTACAAATGTAAAATGATTAAAACTGATTATTTAAATCAAGGTTTCCTGATTGCTGATTTAAATCGTGATTAAAATTGGTGATTTAGATTGCTTTGATTTAAGTCAATCCACCCTGCTCACCATTTTTTAAAAGAACAAATAGCAAATAATGAATACAGTACATCTGATACTCAGGCTAAAATATTCATAGAAATCTTTCAGGATTCATGAACATTTTCCAATGGTATGAATACACGGCAGCTATCCAAAAACTCTCGAACAACATATTACACCACAAAACATAGCTAAATTAACTTTTGTTATTCATAAATATTATTATGAATCATGGAGGAGGACTGGTTACTATCTGACAAACTATCATATAGGTATTTATAATAGGGTTAAATGTAGATGGAGTAGCAGCTCAGGAAATCAGTAAGGTCAAAATATTCAAAATCGGATGCATAAAGCTAGCAACCTAAACTAAATTGGCCTGATTTTCAGGAGGTGCTCATCAATCACAGTTCCCAAATTAAGTAAATGAAAGCGCTGCAGGTGCTTGGCACGTCTAGAAAAAAAAAAATCAGGCCAAATTAATTAGATCCCTAACTTTATGTACCTAGGTCTGTATATGTTGGCCTAAAGATTTTGAGTATAAGAAAACCATATGGCTGTGTGTATTCCAATGGTGCTTTTACAGTAGTGTACCAAATGTGATCATGGAAAGTGAACTAAGTAGTACCTAACTCCACATAGCCATATTTAATTTCCTTTTTGGGAGGAGAGGCACAAAGAACAGAGCAGGGAAAATGAGGGGCAAAAATACTTTCATTAAAATCTCTTCTAATAACATGCTACTTCTACTATACAAAAATGAACATATTCTGATTAATAAAGCTGAAAATGGAACATGAAGCAAACACATGGAACGTCTAAATATTTTAACCGAGAATCCAAAATACATACCTTCTCTTTGATTTTTATATCCAAATTCCTCCACTGCTTTTCAACTTCTTGGATTTGCTGTGTCATTGGAGACTTTGCTTGTTGTAGTTTTTTTAATTCTTCCTTTGCATGGTCACGGTTTTGTTTCACCTCCTCATGCTGTTGGCGAACGTTTTCATATTCCTTGCAAGAGTTTCAAGCAAAACAATGAAAGCCTTTTACCTTCTGTGTTTAGCTGGATACACATATTATGCCCCTGCAGTGCTCATGTTTAATTCAACAAGAATCATGCAAGAAGTCTGTTTTACAGTGATGGAGTTCCAGTAATGGTTCAATTAACTTGCTAGGTATGGATCAGCTTGACCCTGAGATACAATGACCCACCTATTTCCTGCTGATCAAAAGCATGCAATGGCATTTGAACAATTTTGCTTTAAAAATAGGAGTGTAAACATCCAATTATTCTGTGAATATCCTGACGTGTGTGTGTGTGTGTGTGTGTGTCCTGGACAATACTGAACTTGGGGAGTTTGTCCTGGTTTTGGTATAGCCCACCAGTTGACAACATCAACCCATCATTCCACTGCAACTCCCAACACCAGGATGAACTTGGAAACTCTACTGGTATCTACAGGACCCTGAAATGTGAGTTCAAGAGCACAAGAGTCTGAGGTACTCCAAACTCTGGGGCATGCGAAAAACAGAAATGCTCATATTAGGATTTCAGACTATTATCTATTGTTTTTGCTTTATGTATTGCTGCCTTTTCCCACCTGGATATTAATTTTTCTACTTGTGAACAGAGAACATTTTTGTATTGCTGCCCAAGTTACTTTGAAACATTCTTTGTCAACCCCTTCCAAAATGGTCAGTCTCAGAAGAGCAACTTAATCCCCAGGTGACACTGACAGATAAACAATTTGCTCTCCAGTTACTGTAGTTCAAGATTATTGCAGGGACAGATTCAAAGTCTTGGGATGCACCTCACAATGCCACATCCTTGCTGGAAATATCTAGAAAGCCTTGGCCTATGGACAATGCAGCATCAAATGTTGAGACCCAAAGGGTATAGAGCCATGGGCCTGCCCTGCCCCTCAGTTTCTTTCACTATTTCAAAGTCCACTAGGAAGGCTCAGAAATAGTTGGGAAGGAGGACTGATCATGTCAATTAATCTACACAAGCTAGCACCTCTAAGTTATTCAGTTATAGGTGAATAACTATTGCTTTTTCAAATATTTTCTTAAGAGATCTATTCTCTACAAGAATCTTTGCTAATCAGATTCACAAAGGTAGGTAGGAGGACCTAACTAAACAAACAAACATTATTCTACCAAGTTGAGTGTCAGAGCTTAAGATAAATCTAGAATGACATGTATATGTATGAACAAAGACCAAGTCACAGCTCTACAGATGCCAAGTATGGGGATGTTTCTAAGAGAAACTGTGGAGATTACAAATAAGCAATGGAATGTACATTAAGACTTTTGGGAATCATAACCCTCACAAGATCATAACACTTTGTATCTATATATATTCTCTACGTAGGTAATTTTAAACTATAAAGAATCGGTAGGACTACTTGATGGGTTTATTTCCACTAAAGGTAGTAGCAAAATGCTCTATTTACACCTAGGCTATGTAGTAAAGCTTTCCCCAGTAATTAATGTAGTTTTGGGAGGGAAAGAGGAGGAAAGTCAAACAGGTGGTTAATAAAGGGATATCAGAGTAGATCCATAGATTTCAAGACCGGGAGGGGCCATTATGATCATCTAGTCTGATCTCCTGCATAACAAAGGTCATAGTAATACCTGTACTGCACCCAATAATGTGTGGTTTACCTAAACCATGTCTTTTCTAAAAGACATCCAAGCTTTCCCCTCCCTCCCCCGACAGCATTGCAGTGAGAACTCATGTTCAGTTAGTTATGAATAATGACTGCCAGGTCATTTTTAAAGTCATTGACTTCCAACATAGTCCAGCAACCTGTAAGTATCTAAACTACCTTAGATAATAATTTGGACTATGTACAAAATCACCAGTGTATCTTCATAGAGAAACTTGATAAAATGAAATAGTAGTCAAATAAACCGAGTTCAGCCTGATACTTGAGAGGGTTTTTTGTGTCAAAAGATAATCAAATATCATCAGAATAGTAGCAGATGTTGGGTTAATCTGGTTTTGGGCTGCCTGAACAGGGAATCTCTTACATTTTGCAGCACGTTTGTCTAGTAGAGTGCTTACAAATCTGCATCAGTATCAGCTGCACCTCCAAAACACACTAATAATTCTGTCCTGTTAAGATTTAAAAATCCAAAAAGGTAGTTGCAAGGATTTTAGTCCAGGTGTAGCATGCTGTCATTTTCTGTGAAAGAAGAGTGGGAATTGGTGAAGCGGATTGGAGAAGATGGAAGAAGAGGATGGAAGCTCCAGGTTAGCCCCCAATTGGACTTATTGGTACTGGATATACCAGAAGCACTTTTTCTCCATCCTCTCCAATTTTCCGTTATTCTCGGGATCAGCGATATTGGAGTTAAGGCATAAAGAAAAGAAAGCATGAGAGGAGAAATAATGTCTTCCTCTTTCGAAGACAGTGTGTGGCATCCTCTTTCATTGCCAATAGATCTATTTGTGGGATTTTCCCATCTGAGAAACAAGGAACAAAGCACTTTTTACTTTCAAGACCATTTGTGCTAGAAGGTGAAATTTCTGCTGAGATTGTAGACTAATGTACTCTATATGCCTCACAGGCCAACAGTGTTAAGGACGTGATTTTTGAATGCACTACCTCTTCAAGGAATAGCTTTATTACAAAAAGCAGATCTGGCTCCACCCTGGTAGATCATATAGTTCATCTTCATGCTACTGCCTGCTAAATATTTGTATTACTTGATCCCGTACTTGACGGATAACAGACCTGAGAGCCAACTAAACCACTTGTCCCAGTACAATGGTATGTAACCTGGCATCTGCCAAGTTACAGAATTTTAATTGTGACTTAACTAAGTGAGCACTCCAACCCATGGTAGAGACACCTATTGCCATTACTATACTGGGATTCAGTGGTTGGAAAGGTTCGCGTCTTCTCTGTTCAAATCCACTATGCAAGTGAGTTCAGTGTTCTAGCAGGTAGGGGTCAGGCTGACTGCTTCTTGTCCACCTTCAGACCCAAATGTTCAGGATGGCAAAAATGTGGTCAATGCTTTCTACAGAGCTCTCGGGAAAATTTAAGTGTGCAGGTGTGTCTCAGCTGTGTGAATCTACAAAGACATTACTCAAAGAACCATTTGTTTCCAAATGTAAAAGTCAATTCAGAAATGTGTGTTATGACAAACATTAATTAGTTTTCCCCTTAGTCTCTATTGATTAGCCTTCAAAGTACTGCCCCAATAACAGTGATGTCAATGCTCTTTCCTGAGTAACTGCACAGCCTGTAGCTGTCCTGTTTAAACAGATACTTTTTACTCCTTAACCGAGTTATCCCCTACCACTACAGGAGAAATTCACTTCACCCACATAAAAGAAAAGAACAAAGTTCATTCTCCACTGCCAGGTTGGAAGGCTATAGCCCATGTCCCACAGTAGCTGTCCTTTCATAGCATTTGTACTGTGGGTTGGGGCACCTGAGTCACATAACTATGAATCCTGTTGCCCTTCCTCAAGTCTACTCATCAATGGCTGGCATGGAGGCTTCTTCCTTAATGTACAGGGGGCTTCTCTGTGGTTGCTACACCTGCAACTCCCCTCATGCAGCGCCACTACACGGCTAACCTACCGTAGAGGGCCAGGCTTTCTGCACCCTCTGTGAATTTCAGTCAGTGTGAATGAGATCCAAACATTTGCCACATACACTTCATTAATTTAAGCCCATGAAGGAAACTTTAATCAATGGCATGAAAGCAGAGTAAATATAATAATGACATAATGCCTCAAAATACTAAACAACCCCAGCTTAATTGATGGCTTTGATTCTCCAATTCTGAGTCAGTTTTGAAATATCACATTTTGTAATTCAAAATAATTCAGACTCTTGTGGACATAAGAAGATGGTTATTAAAGCAAGCCAAAATGATTTACCTTTAACCCAGCAAGTCTCTTATTTATTTTGATTTCTTTAAAGCACTTATCTCCAGCTCTAGGCGCTTGTATGACAAAACATTTTGTGAAACTCACTGCAAGGCTTACTTCTGAAGCAACAAAAAGACCCATCATTCATTATGCTGTAGGGCACAAGGTGATCAGCTGCTTGGAAATACCACCAACCCATAATACAGTACTGAACGATTGGTCTAGCGGAGGGAGTCACTCTGCCTTCTTTTTAAAGCATGAAGTACAAGCCATTGCTGGAAGCAATAGGTGCAACTAGGCAAAAGCTAAGTGAGGCCAGGGGTAGAACACAATGTTTCAGGACAATTATATACTTTCTGTAATGTTGGTAGTGCTTGGGCTATTCTGGGTTGGAAAAAAATTATTTCACTGCATAGTAACTCTCTCTTTTTAAAAAGATGGCGGGTTTATAATAGTTTTTCAGAAAAATTGGAAAAAACTTACCACCCACGGTCTTTTTCTCTCAAGCATCTCTATTAAATCTAGATGACGTTTGCGTTCATAGTATCTCTCCACATCTTGTTTATACCGTTCATTTCTTTGCTTCATTTTCTCCAAGAAATTAGTTTTCTCTTGCAATGAATTCTGTCAGAAAATATATTTTACACTATTTATTTTGCTGTACTAAAATAACTAAATACAAAGGGGTATGCAGAAATTATGAAAAGTATGTCAACGAGAAGAAATTAAGGATTAGACAGAAGTTTTAGAACAGTAGCTTTTTGTGTTTCAATTGCAACTGAATTTCATTTTTCAAAAAAGGGAGAGTCAAACCACTAGTTATAGCCATCAGTACTGGAAGATGCAGGACAACTTTTCCCACATAATGGTGTCATGGAAACTCAAGTTTGATATAGGTAATCAGATGCAAGGTGGGTGAGCCAATATCTTTTATTGGACCAAGTTCTGGTGGTGAAAGAGACACGCTTTCGAGACTACAAACTCAAAAGCGTGTCTCTTTCACCACCAGAACCTGGTCCAATAGAAGATATTACCTCGCCCGCCTTGTTTCTCTAATATCCCGGGATCAACATGGCTACAACAATGCAAATAACAACAGGTAACCAGAGTAATTCAAACACAACCTAATCTTTAAAAAACAAACATTTTCTGATCAAACAAATTATTCTCTACTGGTCAACAGGAGGGGGGGGGGGGACTATTTTTCATTACTGCATTATACATTTTGTTCTTTCTTGAATTAATTCTTAACTGAACAAAATATCTCTACTTTCACTACTAATTAGAAGAGATATTTTATAACTATTAGTTTTGCACCTCTTTATAATTCCTTTATCTATCTTGCTTAGTTAGATTAACAGGTTATCACAGAGACTATAAAGATATTATATGGCAAACAAAGTGACATTTAATTATTAGCTTGGTATCTCCATAGTACAGGGGTCGGCAACGTTTGGCATGCGGCTTGCCAGGGTAAGCACCCTGGCAGGCCGGGCCAGTTTATTTACCTGCTGACGCGGCAGGTTCGGCCAATCGCGGCCCCCACTCGCCACGGTTCGCCGTCCCAGGCCAATGGGGGCGGCGAGAAGCGGCGCGGGCGAGGGATGTGCTGGCCGCGGCTTCCCGCCGCCCCCATTGGCCCAGGACGGCAAACTTCGGCCAGTGGGGGCCGCGATCGGCTGAACCTGCCGCGTCAGCAGGTAAATAAACTGGCCCGGCCCGCTAGGGTGCTTACCCTGGCGAGCCGCGTGCCAAACGTTGCCGACCCCTGCCATAGTACCTAGTCAATGTCACTGTTTGTCATATAATATTCTACCCCGTAAGTTAGGAGCTGTGTGCATGCCCGCCATTCAGCCCCATTTCCCTAACCATTATTATTCTTTATAACTGGAAAATAAATTATGTCAACATACTAAACTTTATTCAGAGGACAGGCAGAGATGAGATAGGGTACTGTTAATTGTTAAGCATTAATGGGTGTAATTAATTAGTTGTTTGATTTACAGACAATGGCATAAGTGATTGAAGCTGTGGCTGTACTAATGAGATGGCAGAGGCTTCATGTGCGCCCATTTTTTCCCTTTGAGTTTTCAGATTTCCCCCAAATCAATAATGTTCTGGACACTTATGCCTAGAACATTCCCGGAAATTTTGGACGTGATAGGATGTGGCGTTCAAACATTAATTGTATTACATACAGAAGACAAATGCCACTGAATTGAGTTTAAGGCCTTTGCAAGCTTGGCCAGTTAATTCTACATTGACACTATCTTCCCTGGCCAGAAGCCCAACTTTTAAATAGGAATACTTCCTTATTATGTCATTGTACAAGTGAGCATAAAGTCAGAAACAAACAATTACTCCTGTAAAAGCATCACATTGTACAAAACTACCTGACATCTACTTATTATTGATCATAGTTAAAAACAAAAAGAAACTGGAAAGTCTATGAAAATCCCTCCTACCACTGTCCCTCTACTATGTAGGTACTTACCTCAAGTTCTCTCTCTCTCTCTCTGAAGTTTTTTAGTTCACAGTGGAATTGGTACATTTCTGGTGGGCCAACTGATTTCTCTGTAGCTTCAAGAAGCTCAGTCTTGGACAGTTTTGCAAATTCCCCAACTTTGTCCTGCAAAGCAGAAACCAAAAACCAATGTTGTCGCAGGTCTGTTATAATATTGCAAAAAAGTAATATTTTATTGCAATATATTGGCCTATCTCAAGCTAATATGCACGTACAACATAGAGTTACATGTCAGACAGCTTTGGAAGTTAGTCAATAAATTATTATTAAATGTGCACCTCAGTTATGTATTACAGCCAGCCCTGTAACTCCGTTATAGTTAGCATATGATCTATTCATAGTTCTCCTGGCTGAAAAATCTAATTGTTATCAAATTTTGTCCATGGCTTTCTGGGAATCACTTTGAACACTTCTCCAAACAAAAACAAAAACAAAAACACCCTGGAAAACCTAAGTGCTCAAAATTTCACTCTGCCACATTCCCAGAATTTGTTCTAAGGTCATTTTCCTACACTGAAAAACTGATTTTAAAAAAATATTAGCTACTGCATTAATAAACATAGTTTAAACACCACCTGATTAAAATATGTCAGCCAGCAGGTTTTAAAATGACACTTTTTACCCCTAGTCTAGAGAGCGTCTAATTAAATTTGTCTGTTCTCAAGTTCAGACATGCTAGGAGGCCAACTATCTACATGATGGAGCTCTCTGCTACTTTTCTTTTCCCAAACATACCCAGGTTCCTCTTGGCTTTGTTCTGAGAATGTATCATATATTTAAAGATACTTAATACTTTAGATTATTTTTCATCCATAGACTCAAGGCACTTTCCAAACTAGGGCAAATATCATGACCCCCAATTCAATGAGATACAGGGGGGGAAAGATCACATAACAAGCCTAGTGCAGGCCTCCAGCCTCCTAAACTTGATCCCTATCCATTGGACCATGCCATCTCCAACACATGCTCCCTTATAATGGAAGATTACCTAATTTGACAAAATTAGTGAGCCTTAAAACATTATGCATGCCATACACACCCGCACACACACAAAAATATTAAAAATAATTCATGATTCAATGGTTAAAATTGGGTGGTGGTTTTTTTTTTTTTACCCTTTTTGGCCTTCCAAAGAGCTACCTCTAGTCCCTCTACTAAAAAGTCACAATCCCCTTCTCCCTCCCTCCCTCCCCCCAAAAAAGCAGTACTCAATTTGTATCTGTTATTGTCTCTCCTACCTGAGGAAGAAACTGGCACAGATTGCCCACTTGGATATTTAAGGCTGCAATCTGCTCCTCTACTATTTTCAGGGTTGAAGGCTTTTTATTGACAAACCACACTGATGCATTGTTTGCTACATGAATCTCACGTTTGATAATGAGATTTTTAGGAGTCTTAAACCTGATTAATAGAAAAAAGAGATGTTAAGTGTTTACACTTTTAGCAACTTTGGAAATATACATGAAGGGTACGTCCAGAGTACCCGCCGAATCGGCGGGTAGTAATCGATCTATCGGGGATCGATATATTGCGTCTCATCTAGACACGATATATCGATCCCCAAATGCGCTCCCACCGACTCCGGAACTCCACCAGGGCGAGCGGCGGTAGCGGAGTCGACGGGGGAGTCGCAGCCGTCGATCCCGCGCCGTGAGGACCCGAGGTAAGTCAAAATAAGATACGTGACTTCAGCTACGCTATTCCCGTAGCTGAAGTTGCGTATCGTACATCGACCCCCCACCCCCACCCCAGTGTAGACCAGCCCACAGACTGCACTGGTAACACATCTTGTTGCTTTAAGTAAAAAAGCTCCAAAATTTCTGATGGTAATGACTATCACTAGCAAGTGAATAATACAAATGTTAATACAAAATTACTGGATACTAGAGATATTCAAATTCAGGAATGTAATAGGAACTGCTGCATATTATCTAATGGTACAAGGTGACGAGTTAATTCTACAAGCCATTACTCACAAAAATACTCCTTGCTCACATGACTAGACCCATTAGTTCCTGAAAAATCTTCACTCAACTGAAGCCAATGAGATTATTCATGTGAGTATACTACTCATGTGAATGTATCAGTATAATTGTTTCAAAAACATGTGTGAACAGTAGCAATATTTAACAAGTTCTAAAGTGACTGTAGTAAATAGATTTTTAAAAAACACACACAGCTATAGTTTAAAACATCTGAAATGTCTCTGTTACTGCATAGTACAGATTTAGATATGTATGTATATTCCATTTATATTGTACTCATTCCTGAGGAAAACAATAATCTTATAGTACTAAACTAACAAGTATTACTTTTTTATTTTCTGTTTAAAACACTAAAAGTACAGACACCTCACAAATAAATATGCAAACAAGATCCCTGTACTGAAATGCTTACCATCTAATTAGCAAAACATGGGGGATGAGATGCATCAGCAAGCAAATAAGCAGTGAAGTCAGCATTCGATCTTGAAATTGCCATTAATTTGGTTTAGTTTATTTTTCTAGTGTCTATTCAGTTAACACTTCTTTAAAAGGAGAGAATTAGGTTTATAAGGCCTTTTGGAAGAAGTTTATTTTAAGCAGGGACTTAAAGGAGCAGAGCTTGAAAGAAAAGGTGGGGTTCCAAGCATGAGGGGCTGCATGGAAAGCAGCACTAAGATGTAAGTGGGATAAGGATGTGAATACCTTTTTCGTGAAGCCTATGCCTTCCTTATAAATGTCTACCATGTCATTAATGATATTCCATTACAGTCACAGTCAAGAATGCTTCACCACTATATACATGATGATCTTGATATTAGTTATGATTCTAGAGTCAAATTCACCCAAGCTGGCACAGAGGGGTACACATTTCAAGTTCTAAAGGGCATTAGGTGTCCCATCAGTAAGTAGTCCCATATTTGGTCACTTCCTCATTCTAATATTTCATCTGAAAACTTCCCTATTAATTAAACAAACTATTGAATTAGATTTGGACTTCTGCAGCTAACACAGCTAATGGTCTCCATAGACCATTAGACCCTCTCCATACTTCAAGTAAGATATGATTGGGTTACTTAATTTATCTCTTTTGACCTGCCTTACTACTTCCCAGAGAACAGTGTGACCTGGAGACCCATTGCAGCACCAACTGCCCCAGACTGTCTCACTTTGGCCCTTTTCACAAGACTGAATGCCCAATGATATAGCTTTATATTTGGGAGCCAAATCCCATCTTATCTTGATCACTGTATTGACAGGGCTCATGCAAGATCTGTCCTCTGTCCCACTTCTTATCAAAACAGCATTTTTAAATACTATGCTGAGATTCACAAAAGGTTATATGCTGTTAATTTGTAACACAGGTAGTATCTTTATTAGGTTGATCTTTTCTATGAGAGAGTGGAAAATTCAAAAAAGATTTAGGGCTAGATTTTTAGATGTGCTCAGCACCCACAACTGGGATCAGGATTTCAAAAGTGTGTGGCTCCCATTTAGGCATCTAAATGAATTGGCCACGTTTCCTAACAGGCTTAGCCCTGGGTGTTGTCAAATTTTCAGAAAAGTTCCTCCATGGGTGGTGAGCATTTGAGAACTCTGTCAGCCACTTCATTCGGGTGCTAAATGGGAACTAAACAAGTTTTGAAAATTTGAGCCTGGAAAAGCATTAGGGGGATCTCTTTAAGGCTTGTAGGCATCCTTTGACTTTGGCAGTATAGTCAATGTGTGTCCAAGATCACCCCTTCATTACGTGTTTTGAAAATCCTCTCCCCTCCATTAAGTAAAAGGTTATCCTTGGCCACAAAGGTGATCTAAGTAACCCATTTCTGCAGAATTTAAAGTTATTTTGAAGATCTAGCCATTGAAGCTGATCATTGCCCTAGTTAACCTTCAGAAAGTTATCTTCACAAGTCCCCAAACAGCATTAGTATTCTGCTGCTGCTTACAACCTTGCTGAACAGAATGACCAAATTTGTTAATGGTTCAGAAATTACTATTAAGATCCCTGGAGGAGAGTAATGAAATTGTCAAGAATCACTTTTACTCTGCTACTTGGGAGCACTAAGAGCAAGCACAATAGCTATTTGGGATAAGGGTAGGGTGGAAGAGAGGACTCAAAGAAACTGAAGAGCTAGTCTGCACTCCCCGCACTATGCCCTCGCAACAGCCAGGAAACTCTGGGTGAAGGAAGATAATTCCTTCTCCCTTGCAGCCTACAAGGGGAGATACAGCATGGAGAAAAATGAAGGAATTCCAACTGATCAGAAACTCCTAGCCACAGACAGATGTGAAAGGTGGAGTTCCACCATCTTTGATTTTTACTACACTTTTGTTAAATCAAGAACATTACAGAAATGTATGACTTTCACAGTGTAAACTGGATATCATCTACATAAGATACTATTCTGGACTCCAGTGATCCTATTCATCCTTTCTCTGATATTTCACTTTGTGCTCTAATTGTGGTATGCCATTAGCCTGTCCTTTTCTCTCCCCATTCATAAAATAGCATTTTACTCTAAACGGTAAGTAGCAATTCTACAAAAAAGGCCATTTTTTTTGGAGTTAAATGCACCCACCCTACACACACCTATATCATTTGGAAGCTTATTTTACATATGTTTAGATGAGGTATAATGTGGAGCTGCCAAGTAGTGCTGTAGGTCTACAGGTGAGATGAAACAGTTGTTCCCAGAATGAGGGGGAAAAGTGTCAAAAAATTTTTTGCACAGTTCCAGAAACACTGCCACATGACTATGACTACAGTTTTAGTTTAAGTTAATTTCAACACCTTGATGTGGTGTTTACTGATCAAAGGTACCAAACGAAAGTGTACAGAGATTTTTATTGGTTTTGCATGGGCAAGTATTTTTTCCCCCAAATGAAGCTGTTTAGATATGGCAAAAATCAACATTCTGCTATATAACATGAAATGTTTTCACATTGCATATTCTTAATTGTCAAAATACATATCACAAGTAATAACAATATTTTCTATACTTTCAATTAAAATTTGCTGACCATATCAATTTCACGCTGATGATTGCATGCCCATAGTTTGTACCAGATAGTGGGCACATATAAACATACATGAATTCCTAATGTAATGCTTCTCTATTGTAAGTTTTACTACATACAATGTAGCATCTAGTCTGCCCGATGGAAGATTTTAATTTGTAATTGCCTTTGCATGTACCACTAGCCTTTAAAATATTCTATAAACTAGCTTTTTAATTCAGTGACAGTTATACACAGGTCAGTATTACTGTTAGATGACAATACACAGCTTCATACAAGGCTTCAGTCAAAGTGCTCACTAAACAAAAATGGTAATTTTGATACTAATATTTAGAACTAATTCTGTATACTTGTACAAAATGAAAAATGGTGGCAATGTTAACAATATACTTTGGGAATTTTATCTCTATAGGAAAGTTACAGTATATGAAGACATGGAAGTACAAGCCCCTTTAAGCTTCCATCAAAGATGATGTGCCACCAATGCTCTGTCACAGGGGCTGTTTTCAGAAATATGCAAGCAAGTTGAATTTGGCATGTCAGAGTTGTACTGAACCAAGGAAAGAAAAACAGACTGAATCTGATCAGAGACCATCACATTCACCTGCTTCTATTGCCACCACAGCAAGCACATCCTGCAGCGATTGGTCCTGTTGCATTGTTTGCTTGAGAAAAACCACGCAAGAAAGACAAGAGAGCAACAAATCTAATGGAGGCAGCATTTCAAAGAGGAGAAGATGACATGTTCTGCAGAATATCTGTGGAAGACTTAATTGCTAAGGATGCAGTTGAAGAGATAGACAATGATCTTATGTGCCAGAAGGCTCTTCTCTTGTCCAAGCTGCTAAAAAGATATTAAGGTCTGCTTTCATCAGATGTAGAAACTGCAAGCTATTCCAGTAGCACATTACAGACAAAATCAGAAAAACACTATGGTTCTGCAATTTCATTCCATGCACAGCATGGACAAGGCAAGTCTACCATTGCTCTGTGGAGAACAGTAACATTAGCTGATACTATTCAAGCTGCTAGTAATCTGAAGCAGGTACTCAAGTCATCCAAAGATTTTGGGGATGTTCTTTTGGTGAGTGAGCCTGATGAACTACTTTCAAACGTACAAGTGGTTTTGCATAATGCTGCTTCAATCCTTTGGTCTGAAATAGCCGAAATGAAAGCCTCAGAATACTATCCAAAGCCAGGTGATTGTCATTTATCGAGGTCAGCTACTTTTGTGCCCCACTTGGTACAGGAGTTTGTCCTTTGGTTGATAAAGAGGTATTTAATTCAGCCAGCAATGCATATCATCCTTCAGAAGATATTCAAAGGTGCTTCTCAATTGCAGAATGCATATATTTAACAGTTCCACAATTATCACACCATGAATTTGGGTCGTCCAATTAATTGACATACTACAGCTTCATAATTGATGCAGAATCCATGATGAGCTGAGGTGGTCCATCACTAGTGCTCCAAAAACGGAAGGAGAAAAACTCCAGGAGGTGTGTTTATTCCAAATGGAGTTGTACCACTTGATGCCGCTGTAATTCTCATCCATTAAGGAGATGATAATATAGGGCAGGGGTGGCCAACCTGTGGCTCCGGAGTCACATGCGGCTCTTCAGAAGTTAATATGCGGGTCCTTCTATAGGCATCGACTCCTGGGCTGGAGCTACAGGTGCCAACTTTCCAATGTGCCGGGGTGTGCTCACTGCTCAACTGCCCTTGCTCTTCCTCCCTCCCTCCCCACGAGCCTCCTGCATGCCACAAAACAGCTGATCGGGAGGTGCGGGGAGGAAGGGGGAGGCGCTGGCAAGGCTGCTGGGTAGTGGGAGCTGCTGGGGGGCTGCTGACGTATTACTGTGGCTCTTTGGCAATGTACATTGGTAAATTCTGGCTCCTTCTCAGGCTCAGGTTGGCCACCCCTGATATAGGGTATGTCTACACTGCAAAAAAAACACCCTTGGCTGGCCCAGGTCAGTTGATTTGGGCTCACAGGGCTCAGGCTGCAGTGTTATAAAATTGCAGTGTAGACATTTGGGCTTGGACTGGAGTCTGGGCTCTGAGACCCTATGACAGGGGAGGGTCTCAGAGCCCAGGCTCCAGCCCAAGCATCCATAAAGTTGCAGTATAGTCCTCCAACCCGAGCCCGAGCACCACAAGCCCAAGTCAGCTGACCCAGGCCAGCTGCAAGTGTTTTATCGCAGTGTAGATATACCCATAGACAAAAATGTAGAGACCACTGATGGAAAGAAGGCCTTCTACTCAATGGCTAGAGTGGTATTTCAAGAACAGTCTGCAGATATTTCTTGTGATGCTGGACTACCATTGAACCATGGGAAAGAAAAGACACTTACTTTCTCCAGGCAATCAGAATTTCTTATGCAATCTGAAGCATTTGAAAAACCTAGAACACCTCCAGAACAGACTACGCATGAAAAAGTATTTGAGAAAAACTCATTACCTACAAATGAACACTGGCTGAGATCTCTCCTGTGGTCTTTTAAGACTACTACCTTGTGATGTCCTACCAATACCAAATGACAATGATATTGTTAGAGAGACAAGGTGGGTGAGGTAATATCTTTTATTGAAGCAACTTCTGTTGGTGAGAGAGACAAACTTTCGACCTTACACAGAGCTCTTCTTCAGGTCTGGGAAACTAAATCAACTAACTAATGGTCCCTTGAAATATGCGTTAACTACTTATGTTTAACAATCTGTTCAAATCTTGCATTTAGCAGTGACTCTTGGAGTTAGTTTCCCAGGCCTGAAGAAGAGCTCTGTATAAGCTCAAAAGTTTGTCTCTCTCATCAACAGAAGTTGGTCCAATAAAAGATACTACCTCACTCACCTTGTCTCTCTAATATCCTGGGACCAACATGGCTACAACACCACCGCATATAACAATGGGTGATACTGTTCACATTCAAGTGATTGTATTTTGGACTGGTTTCAACCACAAGCTTGCACCAAAGAGTTAGTGCATATGCACATGGCAGGTGCATATGCACTAACTCTAGCTCCAAAGAGCAAAATATGCCACATTTATAGGCAAGCAGCAGATATGATTGATTTGGTTGACTTAACCTACTACTGTGGATGCCAAACCAGCTGCCATGGCCACAGTCTATACTAAAATACTGAAATGTAAAGAAATGTCAGCAGCTCTAGGACAACAGCATGCTGTTCAGATCAGGGATTCAGACCATCTATGTTGTTGCTCAGCAAGTGAAATGGACCTTCCCAAATGAACTTGGTACCAATGTGATTCACTTGGGTGGTTTTCACACCCTGTGCTGCTTTATTGCATGTACTGGGAAATTTTGAGGAGACTCAGGATTGCTAGACCTTGTTGATTCTGATGTACATGTAGCTTGCACTGCAGATCAAATGCTTGCTGGCAAGCAATTCAGCCATGCTCTATGTGGCTTGACTCTAGCATCTGAGGCCTGGAGCATGCTATACAAATGTATTATTAGATTTTGTTTTACCATTTAGATGGTTATTGTAAGGCTGTGAGGTCAAAGAAATCCAATTTTATGTCCTGAAATACAGTCATTAAACTAACAGAAAAGAATGCAAATATTTCGCAGTGGTCATTTTAACATGTTGATGGTGTCACTGTTTACTCCATTTCTATGGTAACAGAAATGCCATACCTCACCTTAAAGAAGACACAAGCTTTCAGATAATGTATGACTTCAAGTTAAGCATGTAGACAAGTGTTTGCAGCAGAAGTTAACATTTTTATTACAAACTATTTCTTAGTGACAAAATCTTACTTCCAAAACAAAATGTATAAGTATAGTTTCATTGTTAAGTGATTAAAAATAAATACATATTGGCCAAGTTTTTCAAAAACAGGATGTTAAAGTTACGCTCCTAAATGTTTAGGCACCATATTTAGGGTGGTATTTTCAAAAGCATGAAAAGTAACTTTGGAGCACAATTCCCAATGACTTCAAACCCTGATGAAGGAGTATAGCATACTCAAAGCTCTTCAGCTTTTTTAACTTGTGAAAGTTCAATGTATCAAATGGCAGAGTTGCTTTCAATTATCATACAAGGGCTCTTTGTATCAAATTTTGCATTTGATTGAATTGTTCCCCCAGTAAGGATGTTACTGAGACCCTTCACTTGTCATTTTCAGCACAAATTTTTGTAATGTGAGATTTCTCAGTAAAAGAAGTCTCTGTAAAAAACTTGCTTTAGGAAGGGCGGTACTTTCTGTCCCTGAGATTTTATTACATTTAAGCCATTTGACAAGCTATTTTTATCACATAAAGCATCTACGTACCTTGTTCAAATAGACATAAATATGCTGAGAATAAACTAAGTGAGCTTTATTCTTCCAAGAAGATTAACTTATCCCATCAGTAATGCACAGGGTTTGCAGTCTACTTTGTGACTAACCACAAATGTCTCGAGTCCACTTCCACTGTATATATGCATGTCCCGATCGTGCCACTTTCCTCTGCCTTTCTTTACCTTCTTGTACTAAGATCTACCTTGATTAGTTTTGATATGGTGCTATTATTCCTTGTTCTTTTCTTATCACTTTCTGCCTCTATTTACAGTATTTTGTATCATCAGAAGCTGGGGATCTATCATGTTCAGTTTCTTTCTCCTCCCCTTGTCTATGTATTCCTTGAATAGCCCCCTGGATTTTTGCTAATTCACTCTTCCTGTACCACCCACATTGTGATAGGCCTCTCTCTGAGACAGTATTCTCTGCATGACAGCAAAATTCTCATTCTCTGACGTGTGTTTGGACAGACTTCTGTTTACACCTGCATTGGTGACTGCACTCTCTTCTTAAAACCCGACAGGTGAGAAGAAATGAGTGTCCCTAAGCTATGCTGTACTAAGTGTCCACCATTCATTCCTTTGCTTGTGTAACAGGGTAGTCTGACTCCTTTAAGGGAAGTTTTGTTCCAGGAAAAGCCAGTTCTGTTCTAAAACTTGGAATTGTGGGATCTGCATTTCCCCAGAAGGAGACGGAAAGAAGTATTAAGATGATAGAGGTTGCTCCATAGTAGCTTACCAGTGAGAGATTGGCTACTCACAGTCTTCCTGCTTACTTGACTCTATCACTTGACTGAACTACATATTTTGTTACCAATAAGCGACATGGCAGGCAGAATTGTAGGAAAGAGATCTTTATTGCATATGCTGAATGGCCAGAGTTAGATGTTGAGGCTCTAGAGTTTCCGGGCAAATAGCCTAACTCCACCTTGCCTTCTTGAGCCTGGTGCACACGCAAGTAGGTCTCTGACCCTCTTCACTAAGTTCCATACACCCCTTGCATTTTCGCCATGTTATGAGCAAATTAACATACATAATTAACTTCCAGTTCCACTTATACTATACTGCCTGTTCTTAAAGGGGTTGATCCTTAGAACAAGGTTGGCTAGCTCCATTCCACAAGAATACATAATGCCCATCTCTGCTATAAAACCACAATATCTTGTCTTTAAACTGTATGTTACAACATGTAAATCCTCAAACACACCACAAGAGGAAACTAAGACATACAAAGAAGAAAATCTCAAAAGATCTACTGGAGTGAAGTAGATTTTTTTAAGACCCACCTTTTCCTATTATTGTCCATTCATCTAAGGTGTTGTCTGGTATTGTATTGTCCAGGTGAAAGACTGTTGCACCATCTTTAACAAACAAAACACACACCTACACCACCCCA
This sequence comes from Emys orbicularis, assembly GCF_028017835.1. Classification (NCBI taxonomy): domain Eukaryota; kingdom Metazoa; phylum Chordata; order Testudines; family Emydidae; genus Emys; species Emys orbicularis. Next base: position 96,117,415 of record NC_088688.1, on the reverse strand, counting down.
CACCTCCTTTCTGGTAATGCAGTCCTTGCTATCTTCCTTTTTTACTTCCTTTTCTTCCTTAATTACTCATAGAATCTTGTTATTAGGATGATGATTGTACTTTGTTTCCATGCTCAGGAGAAAAAAAACAGATTCCCTTTCATTAGCCATGATTTTCCCCCATTACAGGAGAGCAACAGAACCTCATCTTGAGCTGAGGAAGCAATTATTCCATATTTCTTCTTTCTTTCTTTCTCCAATTCTGCAACCAGATTCCCACTCATCACCAAGCCATGCAGCTGTTGGCAGGTCAGTTATTCCTTGTCCTAGAACCAACTTCTCTACCAAGGTTCACTGTTTCCTCAAGATCTAGGATAACCTCCTTCAGTTCCCCCCCCCCCCCCCACAGGTAATCAGCTGTCACCTTGGCATCTCTTTCCTACCCAATCAATATTTTTACTAGTTTATCAGCTTCTAATATCACCTCCTGTGCTTGGTTTCAAAGAAGTCTCTTCGGAATGGGTCAGTCTTTGTTCAACCGCCCCATCCAGGTTTGAGGCCAACTGTTTGGTCCCTTTTAGTCTACAGGAAATGTTATACTACCTTTTATTACTTTACCCTGCCTCTCCTCCCTCCCTATTCTTCTGTCTGTTGTCTTTTCTGTTTGTTTGATGCAGTCTAAGTTCTTTGGGGCAAGGACCCAACAAGTACTATGCAAAGATATGTTGCAATGTAAGGTTGGAGAAAGGTTCCTGAAGAGTTTTAATGTTATTTTTATTAAATATAGAACAATTTGGATATAATTACATTATATTAATGGTTATAAGTGTTTACATAAAACAGTATTTGCATCACAACATTAAATACACCAAAATCTAACATGATTAAGTCAAGGCACTTGCTTTCTATATATGACTTTTCTTTCCTTTTCTGCATGCTGGGAGCCTCCCTTAAAGATTAGGCAAGCTGCAGCAGAAAATGACAAATTGTTAGCTAGCTAATGAATCATTTCTTACAAACCAGTTATCTGACACTTTAAAATTTATTACACTAAGCTTGTGCTTCAATAAAGTACTCTTTACACACCACAAATCACCAGTGCCTCAATAGATGCTGTCTACAACACTTTTTACAAATCTGTTTATTAAAACAAAAACACAAGATAAAGTCAGCAAAAATGGTTTTAGTACTTACAGTTCAATTTCAACCCAGCCTTTTGAGCACCCTCGCTTTACATACAGACCAACCTGCAGAGCAAAAGTTACAGGAACCAGTATTTTAAAATATTAAATACAAAAGGTATCTATTAAAAATATATTTAAAAATCAGACTTAAAAGACAATTTAGATTTAATGACTGATTTGGAATAGGTATGCCAATAACTAGTACCAATTTACAATGCTGCCATGCATACAATTCCCTCATATGTAGTTACAATAAAGATTATGCCTGGGCAATAACTAGAGAAATCCTGTTACGAGGAAATTAGAATTGTATACAAAACTTCTGCCTCCCTCCCTCTCTAAAGCTTCAGTTTCTTCTACAGGGGAAAGAGAGAATATGGCTCTTTTTTTGTCTAAAGAGCTCTACAACAGTTTTTTGTACTTCATGATCTGCTCCAAGACTGATGCCCTATATTAGACTGGCCCTTGAATCAAGTTACACAGAAGAAGGAATTTCAGACAGTCATATTGCCTACTGCTAGAAAATACAAATGAATGTGATTAAGAGATGTCTAATTTGGCTCCAAGCCCATCTATTTTTACAAAAAATTGAACCCCTTGGGCATGGGGAGGAAAAAGTCATTAAAAAGTCTGGAACAGTTAAAGGGATTCAGCCAATTCCTGACAGCTATATAATCCATCCATTATCACTAAACCAACTTTAAATATACCCTCTTAATTTTCAAACACACATATAAAAAGGTCAAACCAACAAATAAGTAGATTAGAAAATCCTACTGCCTATTCAAAAGGTCCACTTTCAATATACCATAAATACACTACACTTTTATAAAGGAGAAGTGTATTATTAAAGAAAAAAATGACATTTTATTCACCTCTAACCAAAGTTCTTAAAGATGGACTCTACATATTCATATTCATGGAATATGCTGACAGTGCAGCTCTGATGGTGGAACCTTCTTGTAGCAGTGCTCGTTGGAGCATTTTACTATCAGGGCTGCAATGTCACTGCAACATATGAACAGGATGTGCTGAGCCCACCCAAAGAAATACATTTAGGGATTCTCTACACATGGAGTTGTTCCCAATTAACCCCATATGTTGACATTCTTACTCCGGAATAAGAGTTATTTGTTCCTGTTTAGTTGAACATGTATCTAAAATGCATTAAGATAAACAGGTACAAGGCACTCTTATTCTGGACTAAGAGTGTTCATATTGCCAATAATGCTGTCAATAACACATTTCAACACTCTATAAGGCTCTTACCCAAAAGCATTATGTACCCCCTAAATCATCTAATTTGCTGTCTAACACAAACCCATTTGATATCAATTATCAACTGATAAGTACCTCAGACTTTCACAGATTCCATGCATTTTGGAAGCTCTGATGAAAAAAAGACTTAGAAGTGATTAAAGTAATAAAGTGAAACACTGAAAATGTAGGAATTAACACTATTCCTACATGCTTCAATTTCTCTAAGTAGGTTGTGTTAGCTGGAAAATTTAAAGAGGTCCCAACATGAATCAAGTGCTTCCAGACCGAACACAAAAGCTCAGTCAGGTTAATAAGCAGAAGAACAACATTACAGCTGCAGAGCTCTTTGTAGAGCTACAGCAGAGCTGGACAATTCAGAGAGGTTTTGTTTCTGCAGCAGATTGACCTGCTGAGGTATTATTATCCACCTGGAGTTTACAAAGCACCAGGATTACGGCTATTCCTGCTGGACTGTGCCCTAAATTATTAAGTTAAATGTCTAGATCTCAAAAATTTGCACTCACCTTGTCTGCACGCCCTATGAAAGAAGGTTTTCCTGCCAATCCCAGACAAATGGCACAAACAATGCTTGATTTTCCTGTTCCATTAGCTCCTACTATCATGTTCAAATGGGGTCCTGGAGACACTTCACAATTATCATATGTTCTGAAAGAAACCATCATTTTAGGCTAATAGACAGTGATATAGACCAGAAAAATCAATCACAGTTTCATGCAAAACAAGCATATTTGCCTCAGCGCCATTCTGACATTGTTTTAAATATGATAAAGCAATACTTCTAAGATTGAAGTCTTTTCTAAACATTGTTTTCTAGAAAAGCTCAACACATGGCAAAAAACCCTAATCCCATATCATTTAACAGTGTAATGAAAATATACCAGCTGCAGCACGTCTATCCTTTACCATGACGACTGCGGAGAATGAAAAGCTTAGAGTAAAATCCTGGCTCCACTGAATCAGCTGCATAGCCCCCCTTAACATCAATGGAGCCAAGATTTCATCCTTAATATTTTACCCATCTGTCAAAACAACAACCAAAAAATGTTAGTCTTTTAGGGAAAATGGACAAGTTGAATTTTGCAAGGCTGATTTAAACACTTTTTGTTCAGTTGATTGTTTCTAAGTCCGTCAGATTTGACTCAGGTAGGCAGAAGGCTGTCTCCTGTAGTTGCAGATCTTAGAAGGCAAAATCTGTACCAAAGGCCTGTGTGATACCACAGCAAGCCAGATCTAAGATCTGCAGCATGGTTCCCAGCTTCTGTCAGTAGACTGAAATTTCCAGTCCAATCTGAAATTTCTGTGATAAATTCATTTAGTTACAAAATCTGAGAATTTTAATTAAAACTAATATTAAAGAGCTCTTTGGGGTAGAGACAATGGTTTAGTTATATGTTTGTACAGTGCCTAGCACAGTGAAGTCATGATCTATTACTTAGTTCCTAAGTGCTAATGCACTACAAATAATGAATACAATTAATACAGTCAGTACTGTACCTCCTGTGCCATTTATTTTTACATTAAACTCAGTATCTTCTACTGTCCATTCCTTTTAAATTTTCCAATTGCCAAAGAGATTTTACTGACAACACTTAGCCGCACTGTAGAAGAGCTCAGGGATATAAGTAATGGCTTGTCTTCATGTATAGTGGTACAGCTGCGCCACTGTACCACTTCACTGCACCACTTCACTGCAGACGCTACTATGGGCACGTCTTCACTACCCACCAGATCGGCGGGTAGCAATCGATCTATTGGGGATCGACTTATCGCGTCTAGTGAAGACGCGATAAAATTGATCCCCGACGGCTCTGCCATCGGCTCCAGAAATCCACCGCAGCAAGAGGGGGAAGCGGAATCGACGGCGGCGCGGCAGCGGTTGACTCGCCGCCGTCCTCACAGCCAGGTAAGTCGACCTAAAATACGCAACTTCAGCTACACTATTCACGTAGCTGAAGTTGCGTATCTTAGATCGACCCCCATCCCCCTGTAGTGTAGACCTAGCCTATGTCATCAGGAGAGCTTCTCCTGTTGGTGTAGTTTGTCCACCTCTCTGAGGGGCAGCAGCTATGTCAGTGGGAGAAGCCCTCCTGTCAACACAGCACTGTCTACCCGGGGGTTAGCTGCAACAGTTATACTGATAGGGGTCTGTAAAGTAGACCTCCCGTAAAGGGTTTGGCTGCTGGGGATTTTGGCACCTGAAGAGGAGTGGGAGACAGGCTGTGGGGTAGACAAATAACCTAAATGTTTCTTCTTTAAATGATCAGCAGTTGAATACTTCATGCTGAGGCTTAAACTGCCATACTTTAGGTGTCAGTGTTAATCTATTGTGATACATAGGGCAGTCCACACCTCCAAAAGCAGTTGTTTCCCAATCTGCCTGTAGAGTCAGGAAGACGTCAGTGCTGACTTTACATTTACCTTTTTAAGGTTTCTGGCCCCAGCCGTAACGCTAGAACAGTTTTTTCTGGAGGTGTGGAACACGAAAGGCCTGGGAAGGCCACCGCGGAAGCTAGCCAGTACACGGCGCCTTGCCCAAGCCGTTTGTGAATGACGGCCAGGTGCTGTCCAACACTGAAGGTACAGCCAGTGACACACACGCTGCCCGTCTTACAAGGCGGCCGACACCCGGCCACTCTAGTCTCGTGAAGCCGCTAGTGCGAGGAACTAGGCCGGCCCCAGTAGCCAGAGCCCCAGCAGTTAGAGCACCCGGAGGGAGGCAGAAGCCGCACCGGCCCCACTGGCAGAGCAGCGGCACCGGCCAGCGAGCTCTGCCCACACGTCTGGGGCCCCCGCGTTCCCACACTGGAGCCGGGCTCCCTCCCACTATCGCACGTGACAGCAGGGGCGGCGCCGCCAGCGCCCAGGGCCCCGTTTGCGACCCAGCCCCAGGCCGGCCGAGGGGAGCCTGGCGTGATCTCCTGACTCCCGGAGCTGGGCCCTTAGCCGAGTGCCAAATACCCCCGTCCTCACGGCCCAGCGGGCGGCGAGCAGGGACTCGCGGTGCGGCCGTAGCCCCCCAGCACGAGCCGCCGCCGCCCCCCCTCGCACCGGCAGCAGGGGGCGCCGCACTCACAGGAAATTCTCCATAGTGACCCTGACTATAGAGCCCTCCACGAAGGGCGACTGCGGCTGCTCCCGGCCGCTTCCCTCTGGCCCGGCAGCCCCCGAGCCTCGCTTACTCCACCCGGCGCCGCTGCCGCTAGTGGCGGCCCCGAGTTTCCGTTTGCCCGGGGCCGCCATCTTTGCGCCAACCTGAAGCACCGCCCACAACCTGAAACTTTTGTCGCGCGCCGTTAAGCTGAAAATGAGCCCGACACGCGCGCCCTATTCCCATTGGTAGACAGAGTGGGACGGAAGGGGAGAGGCATAGTCCGTTGGCTAATGGAACACCGGGCGTCACGTGAAACCTCACTGGTTGAGAGAGGGGTGGGGCCAATTCGTTACTTTCAGTTCAGTATAAAGGGTCCGAACGCGCGAGACGGATAGGAGGAGCCTTCCCACAAGCCAGCTTGGGCACGTGCTGTATTTGTGACGTTGGCTGTTGCGGGCTTTCTGTTAGGGCTTCTCTTTTAGGGTTTTATATGGTGATTGCGGGGGGGTAATAGCGTCCCAATTTGAACCCTTGTCTCCGCGTAGATGGCGCGCCTTATTTGCATACGACGGAATCACACAGGGTTGTCCCCCACCTTACAAGAAAAATGCCTACGCCTAGCAGCCTGCTGTGCAGCCATCAAAGACTACATTGCCCAGCACGCAGCGCGGCAAGCGCCGTTCCTTGTGACTGGCTGAGCATTGCATGCTGGGAGACGTAGTTCTCTTGAGCCCCCTGCCCCTTCCCTACTCTGAGGGCTGCTGCTTTCTGGTTTGGGGTGGGAGGAGGTCTCTGTTTTCCCTGGCGGGGCTGATTGCCCCATGCGCTAAGCAGGCTCAGCCTTTCGGGCTGGGGAAGGAGGGGAATTGCTCACCCCACCACCTGCCTTCACCCAGGGGCATAGGGCAACCCTGAAACTGCCTAGACCGGTCTCCGACACTGGGTTTCTGCATTAAAGTGGTGACAGCAGTCCTCGCTGCTGTGCAATGTGCCAGGACAGGCCCGAGCAGACTGCTGCACCGCTTGTCCGATGCTGCTTCGGTGGTGATGGTCAGTTACGGTCACGGCGCTGACACCTGTGGACAATTTTATAAGTGTTGTATAAAAATGCTAGATTTCTAAATCCTATGATGGGTGAACTGGAGTGTCTAGTACTATTAGGTGAGAATATTGATGTAAATGAAATCACAGAAACATAGTGGACTTCTGATAATCCATGGGACACTAATACCACAGTATAAAATATGTAGGAATGACAGAGTAGATTGCACCAGTGGGGAAGTGGCACTATACGTGAAAGAAAGAAGAGAGTCAAATATAGTAAAAATCTTAAATGAGTTAAACTGTATGCTAGAATCTCTATGGATATAAATTCCATACTTGAATAATAAGAGTATAGCAGTAGGAATATACTACCGACCATCTGACCAAGATGGTGTTTATAACATGCTCTGGGAGATTAGGGAGGCTATAAGAATAGAAAACAGTAATAATGGGGGATTTTAACTATCCCCATATTGACTGGGCACATGTCACCTCAGGACAGGATGCTGAAATAAAGTTTCTAGACACCATAAATGGCTGCTTCTTGGAGCAGCTAGTCCTGGAACCCACAAGGGGAGAGGCAATACTTGACTTAGTCCTATTAATTTCATTAAAGCAGTCCTATCATACCATGTGCCAGCAAGAGGATCTTCAGGAGGGAAGGTGATCTTATATTCCGAGGAGCAAGGGGCAGGAGAGAAGCTAGGAGCAGGGCTCAGATGATTTAGGGTTAGTCAGATGAAGAGTTCCTGGCATGGGGACAGGCTAGCAGCTGGTCTCTTAGTATTGTTTGCTGACACCGTATCCGTTTACATTTTTAATATGGATCAAAGTGCCATTTTTAATTCACTCCTCTATCCCCTCCCTGATATTTGAAATTGGGAAGCGTAAAAACTATTGCTGTTACAAAAAAAATTATTAAGAGGATTTCAAACTGAGGGTGGTGTTATTGTCTTTTCCACAAGATGGCAGCATAATCTAGCAATTCTTCCACAGAGAAAGAATTTTAAAGGCATAGGGGATATATAGTAATTAATAAACAACTCCTTCACAAATATGCATGTTTTAGCTATTTGCAATCAACTAGGGAGCAGGGGCAGAGATAACCAGCTTCCATTTTGAAGGCTGATTGTATGGAAGATTAGTCATAGGGATTGTTCCTAAAAGTCATTGGTTATTCAACATCCTTTCCCCTCCTTTTGAGGAGGATCCTCAACAGATTCATGTTAGGGGTGGGTGGGTATTCCACCATCACTATTGGAACTGGCAGGACTTCCACCAATGGCATTAGGGTTTCTGCAACTTCCTTTCCTTACAGCTGAGCTGACACTTGCAGCTGCCAAGGTAGCTTCCAGCCATAAAGAGTGGGGCAACTAGATTAAGGAGTTACATGAAAGTAAAACTGGAGTAAGAGTGGTGAACCAAGCCCTTATGTTAAACCAAGATTAATCTAATACTGGGCCAGAATCTGGTCTCATTTACACTAGTGTAAACCCAAAATAACTGTATTAAATTTGATATAAACTGGATTTACACCAGTGTAACTGATAAGAATTTGTCCCTCTTAAGTAATAAAAATATGCAAAAAGATGAGGTAATAGAACATACACATACAAACAGCAAAATAAAGAAGACAATATTACAAACAACCAAGGAACAATGAAAAGGTCTGTCCTGCTCTCAGGACAATGCCAGTTTTACTGCAATACAATTTGTTTCCAGAACAACCAAATATAAACCATTGAGTGTTTGGGATCCTGTAGTTGCTTTTGAAGGCTCTGTTTACATAGGTATACTGGAATAGTCCACAGAACTGGGCTCATAGCAGTTGCATGAGGATTTATTTTTAAGGCTTCTGAAGAGATTTTTAGATGGCTGATTTATAGGACATGTCACATAGCTTAGGTATCAGCCTCAATTCTTTGCTTTGCTGTGGTCCAGTTATGCTGCTCCAGTGATGCAAGGTGCCATATAATAGATGAAACTGGCCTCCAGGTCCAGGATATTCCCCTGGTGTAGGGGGTTTCCTACTTGGCACAGACCGATGGAATGACTATGCTGTCTCCCTCCCCTCTCACAGCATAGAGACTTGCCAGTTGGGGGAGTATTGTGCATGCTACCTCTATTCTTAATTGGCCATGGCCATCAAGGGGTCATGTGCTGCCCTGAGGCTGTGAATTCAGGAGACACAAAGTGGCCTAAAGGCACCTTTTCTCTTCCCCCTTTCATTCCTCTGTCTAGTGCAGTGGTTTTCAAACTTTTTTCATTTGTGGACCCCTAAACAATTTCAAATGGAGGTATGGCCCCCTTTGGAAATCTTAAGACATAGTCTGCAGACCACCCACTGTTCTATGGTAACAACATTTTTGTGGACCCCTTTGACATAGTCTATGGACCCCATGTTTAAAATCACAGGAAGTATTGGTTAATTAACCCATCTTAAGATTTTTGTTTAATGTATATATTGTATTGAACAAAATCAAATTCTTTGATTGTGCCTCCAATGTTAAAAAAACACACACCAAAAACCCAGCTGATTGGAGGCATAAGGTAAATCTACACAGCAAAAATAAAAACCCTGCAGCAGCAATTTTAAGAGCCTGAGTAAACTGACTCGGTCTTGCACTATGGGGTAAAAATAGCAGCATAGATGACTTTTGGGCTTGGGCGAGAGCCCAGGCTCTGAGACCCACCCCATCACCAGGTTTCAGAGTCTGGGCACCCCCCCCCCAGCCCAATTTTTAGCCCTGTAGTGCGAGCCCCACAAGCCTGAGTCAGCTGATGCAGGCTATGAGACTCGCTGCCTCAAGTCTTTTGTGCAGTGTAGATGTACTGATAGAGGGCCATATCTTCAGATGTGGCCAAGGAATGTTTAGTGCAGCTTGTGGAGGTGGGGGTAGTGGATTGGACTCTAGATGCAAATTAGAGCAGCCTGAAGTCTACTCCAATATGCACCAGGTGCCAGCAGTCCCAAGGGACCGTTAAAGCAGCTGGGGATCACGGGTGTACAAGGGAGCATTGGCCACTCCTGTTTCCTGGGCCACATACCCTGTTTCAGCAGCCAGAATGGGGACTGGCATAGGAACTGTTACAATGTCTACATACAGAATCCTTCTGTAGCTGGTTACATTGGCTTTTGGGCTGCTCTGGGTTCCTGCAGTGCCAAATGTACTGGAGGATCCAGCCCATAATTTGTTCTGAAAATTCTAAGCTTGTTTGCATATCATCATGGCAATAACTAGAGAACATAGTGTTTGAAGTGGAGCAATAAAATAAGACATTATTCAAAATTACATTTTATTAGATAGTTTGGTAATTTTAAAACAAACATATTGTAATACAAACACACATATAATGTCTTAAGAGTTAACAGATTATGTCAACTGAGTTTCTTTTTAACATAAATGCAAAACATTTGTGGTTGGTTAAAGTATATAAAAAGTGTGTGTGTAGAAACTGACATTTAAAAAATGAGGCCAGCAGTCCAAACAAAGCGTGCCTCCTCTATTGCATACAAACCAATAGCAGTGTATTTTAATATAGTATTAACTTACACTGAATCACACATTGATGGAACATTGATGGAAGTCCTTTTGTTATTCACATTGATGGCAAATAGATTCATTATAGTAATTAGTCTGGCAAAGAATAGTGAAAAATCCATTCATATGGAACATTTAAAGTATTACCAGTAAGAGACTACATTTTCCCAAAGAGATTTGTCATCATGAATAATTGCTTTCAATGTGTACGATATTATTAATATCCAATATTATTTACTTATTTCAAAATATTTATGTCTTGAAATAAAAACAAAACCCACTTTCTACCCAACACAAAACATTCATTGAATGCAGATTTAAGATAACACAATATCAGATTTTAATTGTGCCTTTTTTACCTTCTTCTCTTTACCTATGCGACAAAAAAGATTTACCAAACAGCATTAGTATTTTATTGCTTGATCTGTGCAAAATGGGAAGCCTTTATATAATAACTAATATCACATGCAAAAGAGAAAAAATCCAATAAGAACAGTCTAAGAAGCCCTGAGTCAGTAACTTTGTTACAAGGACAGGAGTGCGCTGAATTATTCCTATACATCGGTGACATATTCAAAATAGTCCAGTATTTATCGTTTTATACAAAAAGGGGGGGGGGGGATTGTCTAGTTTCTCACATATAACTTACATGGTGCTTCATTCATTTCAGCAGAACTTATTTAATATTCAATTTCATTTAAGTCATCAGAATCCCCGGATGAATGCTGAGTAATTTCTCCCATTTCTAGAGCAGAAAAGAGGGAAGAGTATTAAGTGTTTTCATATTTCTTTATCATTTTTACATACACAGAATTGAATTACCATGTTGGACTTTGACTAAGAGACTGGGCTTACACCCACGTGCCATGGGATCTTTACTTACCACAAGCTATCAGGACTCTGGTTTTACATCTCATCAAAAAAATGGCTCCTCCAGCAGCACGGTGGTCCTTAACACCACACTATTGTGGGATTGATTCAGTGTTGACTCGGAAAAATAGCACCGACTCACTAAAACCACTACCTGTAGTGCCTAGGTGTCTCCTAAGAGAATTATAAGCAAGTATAAAATTTACCTATACAGGGTCCAGCCTGGAACAGAATATCATCTATAGCAATGTCACTTCTTATTGACACTCCACGAACTGCTTCAAAAATAATCTGTAAAAACAACCCATATGGTTTTCATAAATATCACATCTAGAAAAAAGTACATCTTTTTAAAAATGCAAAACCCCGATGCAGGCTATTTTAAGATATCATATAACCCCGATGCTGTTCTAAGAAAAATTATATGCTCAGTGATTAGCATATTTTAACAGACTTCATTCTAATTGGTCAGAGAACTGGGATGCATGTGACACCCAGAAAAGGCCAATCAAATCTCAGAATTTGGTATGGAACTGTTTTGTCCTAAGGATGACTGATAAATAATCAGTTAGTTTTCATGATATAATGCTTCTCTTGTTTTTTCATTGCCTGAGTGTTGTCCTTATCACCTGGGCAAGTTGTGAGGGCAGAATTTTGTGATAAACCAGCAAGTTCTTCCCCTTACTCCTGTAGTTGAATTTAGCTCTTAATAAAAAGCAATTTTTCTAATTAATCTCTAGACATTTAAGACAAAATGAACCTATCAGTATATGTTTTCTATTAATGGTTAATGATTTTGGGGGTAATCTTGCTCCAATAGACATTAGAAATGTTACCACTGACTTTAATAGAAGCAGACGCAGGTTCTTATTGAACACACCAGAGTTAAAATCTTGGCCTCATTGAAGTCAATTGCAAAGCTCCATTGACTTCAACAGGGCCAAGATTTCACTCCAGAATTACTGAGGCACAGCCACAAGAGGAAACACAGCAGAAGGGGTCTCTGTGCATTGTTAGAAATGTTTTTGATAATCAACAAATACTTTTTTATTTGTTAAGTTCTAAGTGTATGAGGGATTTTTTTTTATAAACCAAATATAAGCTCGGATACCCTTGGGTAGCTAAATTCTTCTAAGCAGCCTATTAACAGAGAATTCTTGTCAGCAGAAGTATGAGTTCTCCTTGATAATAAGCAATTGTCTCTATTCTGGATAGTTTACAAATTGAATTAAGCATTGAAAAGGAATACAAGGTAGGCATATTTTGTTTGGTTGTTTGTATGCATCTGCTTGTTTGTTTCATATATACAAGGGCCAAGATGCAGCAATTCTGGTGAAAGCTAGGAGGTCCTGAATAGTCAGAGAGAGTGATAGGATAGTCTATTTTTCACCCAAGTTACATAATTTTAGAGGTCCCTCTAAGAAGGCTGTTGGTTAAGGAGTATGGAATAACTGAATCTAAAGATGAGTTGCCAGATGAGGTCACATAATAGATGACCAATGGTTGGACAGATAAAATTGGCAACTATGGGATGTGCTCCGAGACCCGTAGAATGTGCATCTTAACCAAGAGAGATGCATCATTAATGAGTCCAAATTTCAATGAATTGAGAGTTTATTGATCTATAGTGACGTTGAAAGAGAAATCTAAAACCAGTTGTGGAGAAGAAATACAAGCAAAGATGAACAGAAATATTAAAAAGGGACTGAAAGATTTTCCTCCCTTAAGATTTTTATGTGCATATCTATGCAATCAAAGTATTTGGGTCAATAAGGGTCTAAGTCATTTTTGTTGTCATCTTCTGTAAATCAACATACAATTAGATTTAATAATCATTTGTAGTAAAATATTCCAAGTAGTACAACCTTGTCTATTACATCATCTTCCATCTGTTTCATTTCCTGTTATAACTTGCACAGTGCATTTCTAACCTTTATATCTGGATACTCAAAATTGAGGTTTGGTTCAAATACATCTCTAAATTTAATGTTAATGTGGCCCAGACTTTCATAATTATGCACATACTTTCATGGCTCACTTGCACATGCAATGTAACTGCATGAGCAAATGACCAGTTGGACTTGCACAGTCAATTAATGTAATTACATGGGCAATAATGGTAATTTTGGCTTCAAAAAAGGCATGCAAATATGCCTGCTTTGGAAAATGTGCAGTTCAGAAAATCTAGATCTATCAAGAATGAATATTATTAGGGTCCGGTCCCAGGAGGTGCTGAGGGTCCTCAAATTCCACTGAAATTAACCTGGAGTTTAGGGCAGATGGCGCCTCTCAGGACTTGGCCCCTAATTGTCAGTTAAATCTTCAGCTCAAGCTTTGTGCCAAACTCAGAAAGCCACAGCCTTGAAGAGGCCTTGAGAATTGTACCATAGTTTTGCAATTATGCCAACTTCAGAGAAGGTTGTTCTGCATTTGGAGAAAATAAAACATTTATGAGCTTGAGATAAAAATGAGATCTAGAAGATATAGCTAAGACCACTGGCAAGAAAGGGTGGAACAATATCATTTAAATTAATATATACAGAAACGGACATGATCAGTAATATAAATTGAGACATTCACATCTGCAACCCACTTATGACTGTATCTGGTATATTCCCTCCCTCTTATAAATTGGGAGAAGTTCCCCAGTATTTCACCTTGCTCAAATGAAATGCCACATGCAGCACCAGTCAGTGATCCTGAACAAGAAGCATCTCAACACTTTCTCTGTCATGGACAGAAGAGGACACAAGCTCTGAATAGGCTCATGAATTTGATTCCCTCCCTCCTATAAAATCTCCAGGTCTCATTGAAACCCCACCTATGTCAGTTTTTAATTCTGACTTCAAGTGGAGCTCAGTCTCTGAGCTAAAAAATGAATCCCAGAGAAAAGTGCAATTTAATCTTCCATGTGGCTCAGTCTTTTGCTTACCTGATGGTATTTATCACATTCATATTCTATCAGTCCCCTTAGCCATGTGATGCTCTGTTCACCTCTCCTTCTCCATAAGAGGGTTTCTTCACTATCACCTTCCTTTTTCACATAAACATTTAACAATCCAGTCCCAGCTCCATGCATGTGATAGAAAAATGTCAAGCACTGCTTTCCAGAGATCCCTCTTAGTGACCTTGAAGTCAGACGTGCTTTCTGTCCATAGATCATATTGGATGCCTCTATGTACATGTAGTATCCTTAAAAAGATACAAGACCAAATATTAGTAAAATAAAATGGTTCTTTCTCTCAGTATGTTCAATAATAAGCCTGTGTGTGAAACCTGTTTAATAAATGCATGCTCTTGCTCACAATACAGTTCAGAAGTGAATGACTCTGTGTTAGTTGTATAGTAAAGCAGAGTATATGAATGATTAATGAAAAATATTTTTAAATTAATATATACTAAATGAAAAGAGTGTGTACAAAGAAATAATCTAACATGAATGGTGATAAAGGGATAACATTGGAAATAATAAAGGCCTGAAGCATGTAAATATGGAAAGGTTGCATATTTTTAAAATATACACTGTTTAAAATTTTTGCTTATGCAGTAGAGTCGTACTGGTGGAACGGAGTGGAACTTTTTTACCCTGGTGTATAGTACTTGAGTATAGTAAGAAATACTGATTTAGATCAAAGGTGCAACCTCTAATAATTCAAATAAAGCCATGAATTTAAGAGAAGTAGAGATTTAATTATGTTAATATATGGACCAAATTCTGCCTTCAGATGAATGAACAGGGATCTCTCTGACTGCAACTGTTCTTAACCCAGGGGTATGGCATGAGAGAGGCAGAATTTCACTGATCTGAGAGTTTACTGATCTCCTGGAGTACAATGGGAGTTGTGTACATGCATCAGAGGTCAAAATTTGGCCTATATTTAGAATTGCTGCTTTTGATAAATCAAAGGAATAAAAATAAGTCTTTGCCACGGAAGACATCAATCATGTGTCTGTTTCAGTGAACAAGATGTAAAGATACAAGTCAAGAGAACTGATTATCCAGAGTGCATAAAGGATTATGCTCTGAAGTCTGAATTGTGGGGAAATTGGTTATTAATTGGCAGAAGACAAATGATTTTTCCTCTGAGGGCCATCACACAGCTATTTTAAGCTGGAGCATACTGATATATCAGAATACTGGGAAGCATCCCAATGTCCCATCTGTTATGCATGGCAACTATTTTGCATGTTGAGGCACACACTCCACCAGTAACTAGTAAGTTAAAATTTTGCAGCAGCTGTTCCTGTGGTCCCACTGCTCCCTTCTTGTCATGTTGGCAAGGAAAAGCTGCCCTTCCACCCCTATGAATAATAGAGTTTACAACACTTTTGGGGAGACAGGGAATTCTTAAGGATCAGTGAGACAGGAGGAGAGCAGAGAATGGCAGGAACAGCTGGTAGATGCTCTGAATGTTTTTGATGATATTCAGAGTCATATTATCTAAAATCATTCTGAAGAGGTCCTCTGTGGCCAAGATTATTTTTTTGGTGGTGAGTAGCCCGAGGAGAGAGGAGAGAAGATGTGCAGGGGTGGAAGCGTAGAAGAATATCTACAGCTGCGGATCTTCAAACAAAAGCGCACTCCCTGTAATCTGTCAGAGGAAATTCCCGGGGCTATTATACAGAACTGAATGCATGCTGGTTACAGAAATTTTAACTATTGTTTTGCTTAAAAATTATTCTTGAAGTAAAAATCCAAACTCAGAACTAGTGTCATTAGAGTAAGCTAATATAACAAAGCAATAAAGTCCTTGGTTTCAGTTTTGAGCGCCAAATCAAGTTATAAACTAGCTGGAATGTCTAGATCAGATCTAGATTTCATTATCCCATGTTTGTAAAGTTCCCAGTATATTTGGGTGAGCTAAATAAGTGAAACAATGATCATCATTTTGAAAAATATTTTTATGTGACAGAATTAAGACTGACAGACCAAAATTACTCTCTTTCAGCCCCTTTTAAAATCAGGACACCATCCTCTTGGCTGTCTCAATGGTTAGAGGTTTCTACAACCAGACAATAGATCTGAGTTCAATTTCTGCTTCAAAGATCATGAGCACTTTGAATAGAGCACACTCATTTCCTAGGGTGGGGAATCTCTCTACAATGTCTCCTTCAGCAAGTAGATGGGCTTCAGTCTTGGGAAATATGGGGCCTGGAATATGTACTAGAAAGGGGATAATAGATGACACTATGTAGAAAATCCGGCTGAGGGAGAAACAGTAAACAAACCTGCGCCCTGCATTTCTTTAAGACAATGGTTTTCAACCAGTGATCCACAGACCCCTAGGGGTCCAGAGACTATGTCTAAGATTTCCAAAGGTGTCCACACCTCCATTCAAAATTTGTAGGGGTCCACAAATGAAAAAAGGTTGAAAACCACTGCTTTATGACAATACAGCCTGGTTATGAAACAAAACAAAGCTGGCAAAGCTGATTTAGTGTAGTCCTTTTAGATTACTATATATAGAAAAGGAAGGCTGTATAGTACAGTGATAGTCTACACATACCTATACAGGTATCACAACCACATTTTAAAAATATTCAGTCAAATGGATTTAAAAAAAACCACTCAGAAAAATATTTACCCTGTCTTTCTGGCTGGATTCATGCAAATCTAGTTTATGCAAAAGAAGTGGGTGTTAAAGATGGCAAAGACCTACTAGTATTAGGTCATCTAGTTCATAGCCTGCCAGAGTAGGATTGTTTCCTATGCTACATTTTCTAGCATTTTTCCCAATTTTAAATGGACCAAGCAATAAGGCTTCCCTCATTTCCTTTTGGAGACTATTTCACAGTATCGAAGGCAACATTTTCCTGTTATTCAGCCTAAATTTTTCCTTTGCATAATTTAACCATAACAACTGCATCAAATATGCTCAAACTTATAACTGATTTGGTTGCTTCCATTTTTCATTTCTAATATCATAGCAGGAGTTTGATTAAAGCTTTGGCATTCCTGAAATGTATTAATACTTCTGCCTACATGTAGCACTGTCTAGCATTGATTGTGGGAAAACATAATTGCTTTGAAGACTGAAAACTACAAGTGAGGTTAAAACTCTTCCATGTATATTCTCAGTTCAATGCTCAGGGCTTTGGCCACGTAGTCCACATTGACATGAAGGGAAATTGTGTAGCTGAAGCTCTGTAAACAGTCAAGAATATTCTCCTTCTCCATTAGCATCTCTTTCCTTTCCTGCATTAACACAGAATTTTCCAATCCTGCCCAGGACGTAGCTACTGGAGGGGCTTTATTAAGAAGTGGAAAAGTGACGTTCTGCTGAGTATTACATCTCTTCTATGCACAAATATCCCTCTAGATAGAGTGTAATTAGAGAGAAGGCAAGGCTCTTATTATTTTGTTAACTAGAAACAAAATAGTTTTGCAGGTGCTCTTGAATGCAGCTGTATAAGACTCTACATACTCAATTGAAACAACTATGTTTAACAATGTTAGTATGGTTTAAATTCAGCTGTACACAGACTGAGTTATAACACTGTTTGGCAAGTCATTTTGGACAATGCCAAGCTGTGTTATAATCAGTCTAAAAATATGTTCATCATAGCTATCAGAATTGTTATAATTCAGCTCAGCTACTGAGTTTAAGCTTTATTGCATGAATTTCAGCCCTGTGCAAGAGGCCCAACAGAAGGCACCACTTAAGTCTGCTAAAGTATTCTGAGAGTTTAAGCAGTTATGAGCTGGGTGAAACCTTGTTAAGGGTTGAACTCATCCTTCAGTTGATATATCTGTAAGCAAAAGCCTCACCAAAGACAAAAGGTGTGTGTGAACCTGCCCAGGAGTTTTTGGCTGAGGCAGGGATGGGAAAACTTTTTGGCCCAAGGGCCATATCTGGGTGGGGAAATTATATGCAGGGTCATGAATGTAGAGCTGAGGCAGGGGGTTGAGGTGCGGGAATGAGTGCAGGGTGTGGGAGGGGGTGCGGTGTGCAGGAAAGGGCTCAGGGTGGGGGGTTGGGGTGCGGGAGGAGTGCAGGAGGGGTGCGGTGTGCAGGAAAGGGCTCAGGGCAGGGGGGAGGGGTGCGGCAGGGGGCTCAATACAGGGGGTTGGGGGCTCGGGTGCAGGAGGGATGCGGCAGGAAGCTCAAGGCAGGGAGTTAAGGGACTCAGGGCAGGGGGTTGGGGTGCAGGAGGGGGTGCAAAGTGCAGGAGGGAGCTCAGGGCAGGGGGCTGGGGGCTCAGGGCAGGAGTTTGGGGTGCAGGAGGGGGTGCGGAGTGCGGGAGGGAGTTCAGGGCAGGGGATTGGGGTGCAGGAGGGGTGTGGCAGGGGGCTCAAGCAGGGGGTTAGGGGGTTCAGGGCAGGGGATTGGGGTGCAGAAGGGGTTTGGGGTGTGGGCTCCGGCCTGGCGCCACTTACCTTGAGCGGCTCCGGGGTGGCAGCGGCATGCAGCGGGGCTAAGGCAGGCTCCCTGCCTGCCCTAGCCCTGTGCTGCTCCCAGAAGTGGCTAGCATGTCCGGTAGCAGCTCCTGGGGGGGGGGGGGGGCAGCAGCTCTGTTGCACGTTGCCCTCACCTGCAGGTACCATCCCTGAAGCTCCCATTGGCCGCGGTTCCCCATTCCCAGCCAATGGGAGCTGCAGGGGCAGTGCCTTCAGGTGACGGCAGTGCACGGAGCCCTCTGCTCTCCCCCAGGGGTCGCAGGGACATGGTGCCGGTCTCTTCCGGGAGTGGCACAGAACCAGGGCAGGTAGGGAGCCGGCCTTAGCCCCGCTCCACCATGGGGCTGGCGATCCCGCGGGCCGGATTAAAAGCCCTGACAGGCTGGATCCGGCCTGTAGGCCATATTTTGCCCTCCCCTGGGCTGAAGGATGTGTGTGTGCACACGTGTAGAGATTATATAGAAACTAGGGTGACCAGATGTCCCGATTTTATAGGGACAGTCCTGATTTTTGGGTCTTTTTCTTATATAGGCTCCTATTACCCCCCACACCCTGTCCCGATTTTTCACACTTGCTGTCTGGTCACCCTAATAGAAACTGAGGTCAGACAGGAACAGAGCAGCCTGAAGGAGCAGCTGAAAGCGCAGTGGCTGACCCTGGAAGAAACCTCAGAAGAGGATTTGGGATCAGGGGTGCAGGCTAAAGAGTGCTCTTAGTGCTGTGAGTGAAAGAAGCTGTATCCTGCTATTTGATTCCCTCTGCGGTTCTGGGACACAGGACTTTGTACATTCTTTGTAAATAAACAAAGCTGCATCAAACAAATGCCTATCAACAATTTCCACTCCCAACTAGAACACCTACAGGGCCCAAACTTTGATGAGTTGCTTAGGTCAAAAAGGGGCCACATGGTACATAGGCCTTAGGCTGGCCTTCTGCACAGTGATGAATTTAATCCATTATGCTGCAGTCAGTAGAATTACTTTTAAAGACTTACACTGGGGTAAGTGAGCCATAACCCATACTATATTAAAGCAGCCAGGTGACAGCAAGCACATGAAAAGTCCTGCTAATTAGATTGCTCCTTGGTGAATTGATGTAAGAGGCAATGCGAGGTGGAATTCTCTTCTTCAGGACAAGCAAGCTTTAACTTAGACACAAAGCGAACTGCTTTATAATTTAGGTCTGGTGAGGGTTGCCACAAACTTTTTCATGTTTTTGTGAATCCTTGAATATTTTAAAAAGTAAAAGGACACCATGAGTCCACTCTCTCCTCTTTGAAGTTACTTCTGTATAATTAACGAGCTAGTTAAGGGCAAAAATTCTAGTGCCTGCACCTTTGTTCTCTGAGGTAAACAGCTATTCTGTGTATTTTATAAACACCTGAAAGGCATCCTTCAGACCAAGCAGGGAGACAATATATTGGAAAGCTTTATACTACTAATTTTCTATGACTCATGGAAAATACTAATATGCATCCTGTTTAATATAGCCAGTTAGTTATCTGATTGTTTTGGATGGAGAACATGCAGTAACCATTTAGGTTGGTCCTTTTAGTCTCGTTTTAGTCTTCTGAGATCTAGGAGGGTAGAATCCTTCAGATTTTGGAAGTATAAAGGAGGAAACAAAAACACTTCAGATGAAAACAGAGTTGCCAGCCATGGAGAATGGGCTTGTTGGGGCTGAAATTTCTCCCCTCCCAGGGCAATTGGGGGTCAAGAGATACAGAACAGCTCCCTTGATTCCCCAGGCCTAACTATCCATAGCGTATCTTTTTGTTCCTCATCTCTGGTCTCTTCTCTCTTCCTTGAAGCAAGTAGTTCATGCAAAAAGGCTGAGCGCCCACCCCTTTATCTTGCCTCTTTCTCCCCAGTGGAGGCCTCACAGAATCTACTGCAGATCTGTAGTGACTGTAGACTTGGGTCAGAGTCTAGGCTTAGTGTGAAGTATAGATATACCCTGTAACCCACATAGCTGCTATATCTTCAGAATCTGTGAAACTAGTGCTAAGCCCCATATGTAGGGATAAGGGGCTCCTTTCTCTTACATAAGACAGGGCCAGGATTTGGCATTTACGGTCAAATTCTTCCTTTGTCTGCACGTATGTGTCTATCACTGAAATCAGCATAGCCCTGGCATACACATACAAATTCTAAATTTTCACTTAGCTTTTACAGCTTTGAGTCACACCCTGGATCAAATCGTTAGCTTGCCTAAGGCGGCATAGCTCTACTGAAGTAATATAAAATAGCTGTTTTGAAATCAATGGAGGTATGCTGATTTACAGCAGCTGAGATTTTCACCCTCTGCATATCCAAAGCCTGCTGCAAAAAGAAGAAAAAGAAATTAATAGAAAAAAAAAATGAAAAGCAAAACCTACTTTATTTGCATTTTGAAAACACCACGTTTTGTCTAGCATTTGTGTTTCTATATGCGAACATTTATTATAGTAACTAGAAAGTGTGTGTAATACTGACAGACCGGAAAGCCAAGCTCTGTTTAGCCACAGAGAATTTAGAGCACAGACAGTGGTAATTTACACTTCCCCATTGATGTGCCCAAACACTGTTCTGAAGGACTACCGCAAGACAGGGAGGGTCCGTTTCTGCATTTCCATTCAATCACTGATCTCTCTATTATGAACACCAACTAACAAAGGTGGGAACTCTGATGCTATTTGTGATGTGAACACCTTTCGCCTCTGACAGCCAACTCATTTTACACAATCCAAATAAAGAGGAGAAAGAGAATAGGAAACAGAATCTATCATCTGATCCTTCAGTCCCATGGTTGATACTGTCAAAGAAGTTGCATCAGTCTCTATATTATAAAATCTTATGTTGAGAGATTTAAAAATATTTTGTATCATTCACTTAAAATTAATTTCCTTTTTAACTAAAGTCTGCAGTAACATCCCACCCCAGCACAGAGAACAGACAAGTCAAAAAGGTAATCTCTCAATGTGCATGCATTAGCTATCATTAATGAAATATATGCAAGAACATCCAGAGAAAGCTAGACACCTGAGTTCAAAAATGAAGGGAAAAACTATGCTCATCACATGGTGTTAGAAGCACCCTTGGCTAAGCTATGTTAAAAGTGGCAATGACGGCTGCCCTAAAGCAGGCTATATGTTCAAGAATGAGGAAAGGTGCTATCTAGTCCCATGTAATCCAGAGTAAAAGAGGCAAACTAACAAGTAAAGAAGTGGCCCAGAAAGAAGAGGCTGATACTGCATTACTCTGCACTAAATTCCAAGGGGTCACTTACCAGCAATATCCCAGACGCTGTAAGTGCACCCATATGCTATCCATGTCTCCCACTTTCACTATTATAGGATTTCATTTGACTTTACCTTAAAATTTGTAATGCATTTAAACTGCAGCAATCATCATCACACATATTGATAAAGGGATGAGGGCTGTTAGCAAAGGGTACTTGATTTGTAAGAATAAGTCAAATTATGAGTGAAATTAAAAATTATTTGCCTACCACTGAGAAGTCTCTATGGGCAGGCACATAACACAGATTAAAACATTATCTTCCCAGACATAGCTTATCTGAAAGATCCTACTATGAATATAACAGATTTCTTGCTTGTTTGTTTTTTCAGATTTTTGTTTTGAATAACTATTTTGGATATGAAGGGTAAAACCCTTTTTACATTCCTCTAGAATATCATTTCAAAGGACATTCATTTAACTGTCACTCTGCTCTGAAAGTTCATTGTGAAGCTTAACTCACCTACCCCAGTAGTGTGGTCTCCTTTTGGTCCAGTGTAAGAAGTGGGAGTTTGACCCCTCCTCCTATGCCAACTGCTTCGGTTTCTTCTCTCCTGGGTAAATGCACACTCATCCTTTTCAAAAGTACATTCTCCAGGAAAAGATGACCACATCTCTGCAGTGAAAGAACACTGAGTTACATCTGAAAATGTATGGTTGGATACATTACTTATATAATCTACTTTATCCATCCATTTACGGTGTCTCTTTATGCATAGAGATATTTATGATATACACACAATATATGAGAGAGAGCTCCAAATTGGAACACCAGGTAACCCCCCTATTTTCACAACTTTGGATCCTACTCTGGATCTGAATTTCACAATTCATAGAATCATAGAATCATAGATTATTAGGGTTGGAAGGGACCTCAGGAGATCATCTAGTCCAACCCCCTGCTCAAAGCAGGATCAATCCCCAACTAAATCCCCAAATGGCCCCCTCAAAGATTGAACTCACAACCCTGGGTTTAGCAGGCCAACACTCAAACCACTGAGCTATCCCTCCCCCCCTCCGGACCCTTCTCTAACATATATTAATATTCTTTTAAACAACCCTGCTGTTCAGCGGATAGGTCATCTGCTTGCTGTGGCCCTGATCCTGCAATGGAATCTGCTAGTGTCAGGGCTGGTTCTAGGTTTTTTGCCGCCCCAAGCAAAAAAAAAAAAAAAAACACCTCAGAGAGCGCAAGAATGCCAGAATGCCACCCCTGGAATTCGGCCGCCCCAACCACCCGGAATGCCGCCCCTGGAATTCGGCCGCACCAAGCACGTGTTTGGTTTGCTGGTGCCTAGAGCCAGCCCTGGCTAGTGTAGGCCCTTCCACAATGGGCTTAATGGGCTCTGAGCATACATAAGGGACTGTACTAGTAGATCTTACCATAGGATCAGGGCCTATGTTATCTGAAGTCAAATGGAAAAGATTTAGCCTGCTGAGACCACAGTACAGGATTCTATGTTTCCTTTATTTCAGCTGATATCACAACAACCTGCATTCCCTGAACTACTTTAGCTGTTTGGAATATTATTACATGATGCAGAAGAAATAGACAACCCAGAATTCAGATCCTGGCAGGAATGTAAAGGAGGAACTGCCTTTCAGCTATTCTGTTTTAATTTTTTATTCATGAATATTTTAACTTGCTTTTACCCTAGACTCTCCCTTTCTTCCTCAACCGCTCTGTCCTGTTGAGATATTGCTGACCTTTTTGCTTGAATCAGCCATGAGTCCCAACATGTGAAGTAAGTAATCCATATAGAAATATCAGTTTAAGTATGTAAGGAGCATGGTATTGTCTGTGAAAATTCTGTCTAAAGTACAGTATAATAAACACGTATTTAGTCATATACTGATTGGCTTTTATTGCTCCTTCTCCAAGCCACTTTCCCCCTTTTTATTCAGCCTGCAGGTGTGGGAAATGGGAATAGTGCATACCCACTCCTAGCCTCTCTAAACTGCCCCTTATATCCTAATCAAAATAGCTCAGGATTAAAGTAAAATCATCATAAATACCAGTACAAAGGTTGATTCTGATTTTTATTGTAAAGCAGATTTTTAGGACCAAATTTAGCTCTGGATTAAGCACATACAGCACCCACTGGAGACAATGGAGTTAATCAGGATTTACTGTGGTGTCAAAATTTGGCCCTCACAGTACATCAGTAAAAGCAGCATTACTGCAGTACTTGACTGACATCCACGAACACCAGTGTTACAGCTAGCTATGGAATGAGAACTTAATATAATTTTGTTAGGAAAATGGACACATAAGAAGGCTTTTTATAGCAAGGGCTGAGATTGGACAGTGGCTGTAGCAGAACAAAAACGGATCAGATTTCAAATGCACATTGTCTTACCAGTGGTTTGGCAGCTTCCCAGGCTCACTGATATGTCATCGAGTGCCACCAGTCCACAGTCCCAAAAGCTTTTGCACCAGCTCAAAAACACCACCTGCAATTTATGAAGAACATGGGTCTCAGGTTTATTTAGTGAAACCTGGCATTGTAAGCAGTCCTGAAATTTTAGACTTTTCTTTGTGCATTAATAATTTTTTATTTTTTAAGTGTTGAAAATTTTTTCCCAATAATTTTTGTCATGTCAATGTGATTAAAACATTTAAATTAACTGATTTTTAGACATAAAAATATCTGTCAGTACCAATAAAATAATCTTTCTCCATTTAATTTTTTAAAGCTAATGATCTCTGTCTAAAAACAGATGCCACTAATTTAAAGTTCTCTCCACACACAGTTATGATTTTATTAAGGCACACATCTTTATTAATATAGGAGAAAGAAAATCTCTAAACTTGGATCTCACTTCATGAAATTTCCTCTGCAAAAAAAACAGCACAATTTTAGATTGTTTTCTATTATACTAAAAGAAATTTTTCACCCCAAGAATGGTTAGAGTTGAATCAAAATATGGGCAAAAAGGCATATTACAGGTTTGACAAGATCCATGTTATTCTACAATTTCTGAAAATGAGAAAATATAATATAGCCAAGAACAGAAGGTTCCCATGATTACATTCAACTCTGATAAACTGAAAAATTGCATACTGTATTCTGGTTTTACAGTCTAAAACTCTAGCATGCAGTTTGGTTTCATGCAAACCACAATATTATAGTGACTGTACATATCACTCTAGAGCAGTGGTCTCCAAATTGGGGTGTGCGCACCCCAAGGGGTGTGCAAGAGGATCCTTGGGGGTGCAAGGCAGGAGGAGCGCTTTTTTTTTTTTTTTGCTTCGTCAGGCGGGAGTCTGAGCGGCTTTTTTTTTTTGCTTCGGCATGGCAGCGGGTGCGTGCTCAAAAATTTTTTACCGATAGGGGTGCGCGATCAAAAAAAAGTTTGGAGACCACTGCTCTAGAGCACTGGGATTTTGAGTTTTCCAGATAGTGTACACAATGCTCTGGTGCATTTAGCCAGCAATTCAGGGGCAGAAGCAGGCCTCAATGCAGGGAAACTGGCGTTTCCAGAAGGTTGCTGTAGAGCTGGCACAGAAGGGGACTCCACATCCCTCTGAATGGAGTCTCCACTTACTTCTCATAGGCCAGTGCAGAGGTGGGGGTTAGATGGGGAAAGAGGTATGACTAGTTGGTCTATAATTACATAAATCCAATGATCACAAACTATCAACTAAGAAGGGTTGCAGCTCTTATTACAAACAACTCAGGGACCGTAATAGCAGCTGTAGAGATGCTGACTGGCTGTTTCACACCATGCCCCCCCCCCCCCCCCCCCCCACACACACACACACACGCTGAGTGTTCCAGTGAGAATGCTGCTTGAGGACAGTACAAAATGGCACTGGCATGATTGGCAAGAATAAAGACATTGGGAATTTTAAAAAAAATGTTATGGATGCACTAGGGATGTAAAATGTTAACAGGTTAACCGATAAGCATGAGTCTTATCGGTAAGGTATTCCAGTTAACATTTAAACTCTGCTGCAGGATCCCGGCTGTCACGCTGCCCCACACTTCCACCTGGGGTCCCAGCTGCTGCACCCTCCCCCCCACGCCCGGGGTCCCAGCTGCTGGCCACAGGTCCCGGCTGCCGGCCCTGTGCCCTGGTGCGGGGTGGCAATGGAGTCCCCAGCGCGGGGCCGGCAGACAGGACCCTGGGTGCCGGGCCGGCAGCGGAGTCCTTGGTGTGGGGCTGGCAGTGAGCAGAGTACCCAGGCGTGGGGCAGCAGGAGAGCCCCAGGCACACACGGCGGCAGCCGGGACCCTGGATGCACTGGGCAACAGTGGCGCCTAATGGTTAAACATTTAACCGGTACCATTTTAATAGTTTAAACGTTTACTTTTTTTAAACGCTATGGGATGGCCACCAGAAAAGGCCCAGGTATGCTTCAAAAATAAAGACATACAGTACTGGGCTTATAGAAATTAAATTGCTCCATAAAATGGGATTCTCTACAAACGAGATCATATTACTATGCAGCCTGAGGTCGAAAATGCTAAGCATGCTCCATAGTGCCCATCTGGGTACTGAGAAGTGTAAGAGGAGTCCAAGATGTCCTATTTTGGCCAGGCATGAATTCTGCCATGAAAAATAAAGTATTCAAGTATGTAATCTGCAATCAACACAGCAAACAGAACCACTGAAACCATGTGAGATTTCTGATTGCCCTCCGATCAAGGTTGGTGCAGATCTATTTGAATTAATCAAGAAAATACAAAGCTTATTTGCTGTACATATTGCTACAAAGCAGTAGATGGGCAAATAATAAAAATTGTGTATCTGACCATAACAGAAGTAATTTGCTGCCATCATTTTTGGGAAACTTTTCAAAGCTATTCCATTGTGATGAGACATGACTTAGTGGCTGCAGCCAGGTATGTTTCTCATGGCTGATTCACACTCCCGTACAAACTGTTAATCCCTCATTTGAAGCTGCACATTTGAAGTTCCCTGCTCACTTACAATTTTTGGCTTATGCTGAAAATTAGTTGTTATAAAAAACCATGTATATACTTTTAATCACTTTTCACTGTCTTTAACAGGACCTGTGGTGCCTGCTAATATAGTTGTTAAACAGGGTAGTGCCAAGTTGCTTAACTATGTAATATTTATTAAAACCTGCAAATGCATTATGAACAGTCAGATAACCACAGTTAAATCTTAAAAGAATACATGAATTCAATTGCCTGGCACTGAGCAATTTTTACTGTTCAAAAGCATTTTATATTCAACACCCGTAGTCCCAGCACTACGGATTGTTTATTTTCTGAATTGTTACAAACATATAGTTGTGGGGCATCACAAGTGTTCACAACAGCTCAATGCGTAGTGGACTAGAGTAGGGTTCCAGTCTCTTTCTAATCATGCTTTTGAAACCTTTTGCTATGGAGATATAAAGTTTTCATCCTAATATGATTAAACAAATTGTAAGACAATTCTCAAGAAACAAGCGCAATCTATTCATTAAAAATGCAGTGCCTTGGAATAATTGACACAATGACATATATAACCACTATGGCATATGTTAACATCTATCACTATAAAATAAAAAGTTCAGTGTGGATGACTTTTGGCTACAGAGATGGTATTTTCATAAAACCCCCAAGCTCCAACTTCAAGAAAGTGGCATGTGAATGGATGAGTCCAGATTTTACAATTCTTAATAGTGAAACAATGTTTCAGCACTTTGGGCCTAAAGCTGCACCCAATTCAATTTTTCCATTGACTTCAATCAGAGCAGGATTCCTTCCTGACCCCAAATCTGATGATGAGTATGACGCTGAGCATGTCAGCAAGACAAAAGAGCCAGGCGTCTAGGAAGAGGATTTTCTGTACCACCTCAGAACACTTGCCCTATGATCCATCTCTAGGTGTGGCCACACTCTGCCGCTTCAGAGGAAGGCAAAGCCCACTCCTATTCCTTCCTCAGAATACATCTGGCCAATTGTGCATTGGGGGGAAAAATTTGTCCTGACCCCTGCAGGCAACAGGTTAATGCCCTGAAGTGTGAGATTTGATTATAATCATTGTCTTAATACAGAGCTGCATGTGTTATAAGAATGATGAGGGCAATGCAAGCAATCCTGTTCTCCCCATGGCCCATAAAACAAGGGGATGAACAGAGAGACTCTTGGGGCAGGTCTACACTAACCCCCCAAGTCGAACTAAGGTACGCAACTTCAGCTACGTGAATAACGTAGCTGAAGTTCAAAGTACCTTAGTTCGAACTTACCTCGGTCCACACGCGGCAGGCAGGCTCCCCCGTCGACTCCGCGGTACTCCTCTCGCCAAGCAGGAGTACCGCAGTCGACGGCGAGCACTTCCGGGTTCGACTTATCGCGTCCAGACAAGACGCGATAAGTCGAACCCAGAAGTTCGATCGCTCGCCGCCGAACTACCGGGTAAGTGTAGACCTATTAGATTCAGACTCTCAAGGCCTGAAGGGACCATCCAGCCTACTCCCCACCCCACATACATAGTCCGTACAATTTCTCCCAGAAGATGAATTAAGGTGCATCTTTTTTTAGAAAGCGTAATCTTGTTTTAAAGATTCCAAGCAATGGTGAGTCCACCACCTTCCCTGGTAAACTGTTTCAAAGTTTAATTCCCTTCCAAAGGATGCTACAAAGTTGCATCGTATTTCAAGGCTAAATTTATTTAACTTCAACTTCCAGCTATCAGATCTCCTTATGCTTTACTCATCAAGGTTGAAATCCCCACCCCACTCTTATGCTCAGATCTCTTTTCTGTGTGTAAGCACCTATAGACAGCAATCAAGTCCCCACACTACCTTTTCTTTGATAAGCTGAATACGGGGAGCTTCTTAAACCTCACTTCATCAGGCTTGTTTTCCAGGATCTGACTCACTTTTGTGGCCCTCCTTTAAACTGACTAGTATTTCCACATCCCTCTTCAACTGCAGACACAATAACTGGACACAGTATTCTCGCAGTGGTCTTACCAATGCTATGTAGAGAGGCAAGATCACTTCCCTTGATAGTCCCCTTTTTTACATCCACAATTAACCCTTTTTGCCACAGCATTGCATTGAGAGCTCATATTAAGATGCTTTTCTTTGATGATTCCCAAGTCCTTCCCTGAGTCACTTTTTCCAAGATAGAGTCTCACGTCCTACAGGTATAACCTGCATTCTTGATTCCCAGATGTATTACTTTGCATTTGGTTCTATTAAGAGGCATTTTGTTGGATTGTGACCATTTAACCAAGCAATTCAGATTACCCTGTAAGAGTAACCCATCTTCCTCATTATTTACTACCCCACCAGTCTTTGTGTTGTCTAAAAACTTTACCAGCAAAGATTTTCTATCATCATCTAGGTCATTAATAAAAATATTAAATAGTACTGGACCAAGAACTGATCCTCGGGGAACCCACTAGAAACAGCCCTGCTCGTTGATATCTTTCAGTAACAACTACATTTTAATATCTGTCAGTGAGCCAGTTTTTAATCTATCTAATGTGTGCCCTGTTAATTCCATATAATGCAAATTTTTAATCAAAATGTCATGTGGTACTAACTCAAATGCCTTGGAGAAATCTAATTATACTGTATCAAAACAGTTGCCTTTATCAACCAAACCTGTAATCCTGTCAAAAAGAGACAACAGGTTTGTTTGACAAGACCTACCTTCCATGAAACCATGCTGACTGGCATTAATTATATTTTTCGATATACAGTTACCCATTAGATCTCACAGAAAGCAGTATGATGTAGTGCTTTTACAATAGGTATTGGCCAGTCAAGGATTTAACTGAGTAAGTACTCAATTCTTCCCCCAAAAGATCCATTTATTTTAGTTCAGGCTTTTAGCTTTACCAAGCAACAAAGACTATCAAATGTGCAGTTCTGTCCCAGTGTCTGTATGTGTACCTTTAACCTTGCTAAATTCTACCCTTGTTTTTTGAGGTAGTGAATGACATGCTACTGCCACGTGGCTTAATGTTTCCATGGCTACTTTGCTGGCTTATGCTCAGGAAAAGTGGATTTTCCAACACAGAAGTAGCATAATGCAGTGTGTGAAGTTGTCTGGTGTTCTCTTGGTGTTTCTGAAACCTTCCTTTAGTTACATTCCTTGTGCCATTGTGAGGAATGGGGTAGAAGACATTTTTCTTTACCAGATCAAATATATACACCCCTTATTTGTCCCTAACATCTTTAATTGTAATTTTGGCCCATTTAAGCATGCTTGCAGCTCACCTGTCAGTTGGATGGTATCAGTATGTTTTTCAGTCTTATTTTCATTTCAGGTTTGGCCTCAAAATCTGTCCTTCATACTGCACCTAGCTCAGTGGTCACCAATCGGTCGTCGTGATCGACTAGTCGGTCCTAGAGGATCTCCCAGTCAATCATGATCTCCGGCGGTGCAGTGTGGTTGCCGCTAAGGCAGACTCTCTGCCTACCCCAGCCCCATGCTGCTCCCGGAAGCAGCCAGCACAGCCCCGCGGCCCCGGGGGTGGGAGGGCAGGAGGTCTCCCTCTGCGCGCTGCTCCTGCCTGCAAGCACTGCCCCCCGCGGCTCTCATTGGCCGGGAGAGCTGCAGGGGTGATGCTTGCAGAGAGGGGCAGTGCGTGGAGCCACCTGCTCCTGCCCCAGGGGCGCGTTGCCCCCTTCCAGGATCGGTGGGGCTGGGGTAGGCAGGGAGCCTGCCTTAGCCTCACTGCACCCGCTGCCGACCAGGAGCCGCTGGAGGTAAGTGCTGCCCGGCGGGAGGCCACACCCCAACCCTCATTCCTGAGCGCCCTCCCGGAGCCAGCAACCCATATCCCCTCCTGCACCCCAAGCCCCACCCTGAGCCCCCTCCCAGAGCCAGCACCCCAAATCCCAGCCCTGACCCCCCTCCCAGAGCCAGCACCCTGTACCCCCTCCTGCACCCCTACACTCTGCCCCAGTCCGGAGCCCCCTCCTGCATGCAAACTCCCTCCTAGAGCTTGCACCCCTCACCCACTCCTGCACCCCAACCCGCTGTCCCAGGCTCAGCCCAGAGCCCTCTCCCACACTGCAAACACCTCAGCCATAGGCGCCGACTCTGTGGGTGCTCTGGGGCTGAAGCACCCATGGGGAAAAATTAGTGGGTGCTCTGCACCCACTGGCAGCCAAGCTCCCCCCTCCCAAGGGCACCGTGTCCCCGCTCCTCCACCTACCTCCCAGCGCTTCCCACCCAGCTGCCGCTGCCAAACAGCTCTTTGGCAATGGGCTGGGAGGGAGGTGGAGGAGTGGGAACCTGGCGCACTCAGGGGAGGAGGTGGGGCCAGGACAGGGATTTGGAAAAGGAGTTAGAATAGGGGCAGGGAGGGGGCGGAGTTGGAGCAGGGTGGGGGTGGGAGAGGGTGGGGCGGGGCCTCATGGAAGGGGTGGAGTGGGGTTGGGGCCGGGGGCAGAGGGGGGTCAAGCATCCACCAGCAGGAGCAGAAGTTGGCGCCTATGCCCTTGGCCCCAGCCCAGAGCCTGCACCCTCTCCCTGCCCCAGCCTGGTGAAAGTGAGTGAGGGTGGAGGAAAGCGAGCAACGGAGAGAGGGGGGTGATGGAGTGAGCAGGGTGGGGCTTTGGGGAAGGGGCAGTGCCTTGGGGAAGGGGCAGGGTAGATCATGGGTTTCCCTTAGATTCAAAAAGTGATCTTGGGCATAAAAAGGTTGGAGACCACTGACCTAGATGATGACTGATTGTGATCAAATTGAGCCTTGCAATATTTACATTTATATTAATTTTGACTTAATTTCTTTTCACAGGGTAATTCTTCCATAAGAATTAATGCATGCCATAGAGGAGAGAATGAGAGGGCAGAGTGTTCAGCTCATGTTTTCTTTATTTAACATGACAGATGATGAACAATATATTTATTATGTCAGTCCAGAATTATTAAAATACCTCTTGAGTTTGTGTGCTATCCTGGAGGTTAAATTAGGAAACATTAATGGATGCAGTCAGTTGTTGCCAATATTATTGAAGTTAAAAAGTGCTTTCCTCCTTTACCTCTGCTTTTTGCAGTGAGTAATGGGAGATGCCCAGGACGTTATTCAAGCATCTGTTTACAAATCTTTGCATCAATTTCTCAAAGAATGTTTGATTTATGTTCCAGTGCTTACTTAATTTCCTTGGTCTACAGCATCAACAAAAATCAATGATCAAGTCTTGTAATTTATCAGCCACGTATCAGTAATTGGTACAGAAGAAAACAACATATTCATATTAAATAGAAAACACAAGCATGCAAGTAATGATGATTCAAAACTCATCTCTGCCATGATACAAAGTTGGGTTTTGGCTCGCAGGTAATATTGAGTTAGGTTGAATGATTCCCCATTCTCTTTTACCTGTACCAGGAGGATTGAGGGTGAAATCTGTATTTATGCAGTCTACCTGCTCCTAAAAGGGGAGGGGAAATGGGAGGCCCTGCTGTAAGTCTCTTTGCCAAGGAGGAAACAGGCAGTAACTTTGATCTTTCCAAGGAGAAAACACCTGACATAGAAGCCTGCAAAAGAAGCCTTAAGCCTAAGAGGAGCTAGGCAAAGGACCATTTGGGAGCCCTGCATGAAAAGGGCAAAGCTCTGAGAAACAGGAAGAAGATCCAGCCAGACCATGATGTAGAATAGGAAGCTGGGTTTTTCCTTTTGCACTGTTTACCTCAGAAAGGAGAGCTTTGGTTCAGGCAGAGAGTTAGACCACCCAATCAGACAGGAAACTGAGGCACTGGCACAATCTGAGGATGGGATGGTAAACCGTGCCCTGGCAGCAGGTTATGTTGCCAGAGACTGTCATGCAATTTAACCTGCAGTATTGCTGAATATTTGATCGGAGCCTAATGAAAACAGAGATTATAGTATAATTGCATTTTACAGCATTAAACACTACTGTACATTTTTGTGAATTTGACAATAAGTTTCAGAGAATGTTTTCAATTATGTTGCTGCTGAGCACTCCCTCTCACTACCCAGCAATAAGTTTCCCTAGTGTCAGTGGCTGTCCCCCAAGTTGATGACTTTGTCGCTGACCACTGCTTAGACTTTGGAAAACACACTGCTGTACAATGTACTCTGTGAAAATAATGGGATGTGAATGGCTGTTAAACTCAAATCCATTAAAGAAATCTGAACCAATGATTTCAAAAATTATCAAGGATTTTAAAAAAAAAATTGTAAACCTATATGTAAACCTATGAGCAAGAAAAAGATGTTTTTGTTTTAAAACTTAAACTAAGTGTGAAGAATTTAAAAATATTTGGCATTTAGTCTCAATTTTTAAAACAGAATCTCCAAGTGCTGAAAAAATGTTAACAAATTAGCAAAGAAGGTATGAACTATTTCATTCTGCTGAAGGGCCCAGTCCTGAGAAGTGCTGAGCACATTCTGGAGAGTGCAGAATGCCCTTAATTCCCACTGAAGTTTAGATGAGGCAGTTCAGCCCCTCACCGCACACACTCAACATCTTGCATGCGTAGGCCCCTTAAGCTCAATTCCACTGAAGTCAATGGAAAGCCTGCCATTGACTATGAGGGGAGTTGGGATGGGCCTTACATTAGTAGGAATAATTATAAACTTTACATAGCGCAAAGAGATATTGATAATCTTGCCAAATCCACAAATGTTGCATTCCGATACAAATACAAATGTGCTAAGGTGTAATGGGCCAGTTCGTAACGTTTTCACAAAACAAAAGGTTGGGCCTGATTCTTTCCTCTGTTACGCTGGTTTTACGCAAGTGTAACTATGTTAAGATAAAGTTTCACTAGCATAAAACTAGTATAGCAAAGGGGAGAATCAGGCTGATTGGCTCAAGGCTTGTCTAGATTGAGAAAGTTGTGACAGTTTAACTTTAATAGGTTTTTAATCGAACTGGTGCAAATAGCTGTATGGACATTCTTATTTCAGTTTAACCCAGGTTTATTTTGGTTAGCTAAATTGATAGAAATTGATATAAGCTTAACTGAAATAAGTCACTCAAACCAAAATAAGAATGTCCACACATCAGTTTAACCAAGTTGGCTTAAAAATCACACTAAGTTAAACCAGTGCAACTTTCTCACGTTACAGATTACTCAGATAAACTGTGTATGCAAATGCTATGGATTGTAAAGAACAAAAGAAATTGATCTGAAAAGCTGGTGCATATTGACTTGGGAAAGCCTGGTAACATCAGCTAGTAACATTTGGACAAATAAAGTACAAATAGATTGCAGAAATGAAGAAGGGAAATGGGAAGCTCACAGAACAAATTAAAGCCACAGACTCTTACTGCCACATCTATATTCAATGGATTACATTATCTAGCAGAGAATGCTGTCTGTACAGAAAAGTAAATAGACTAATAATATGTTATGAATCCCCCAGAGTCCTGCTAGATTTCCCATGTCCTAATATTATGAGTTTGTTCCCTCTTTAATGAAACTGTTTGGTTCTTAGATTTTTTTATTTTTTTTTTTTTGCGCAGGGGGAGGTTTTGCCCTTGGACAGAAGAGTACCATCATATATCTCTGGCCACATCATTAACATGATAATATCACAAGCTGTGTTAGACACACACAGAACCTCTTGGAAAGTAATATTAAGTGCAGAGAACAAAACTGAGCAAGCAAATAAATGTCAGTTAAGTAGTGCAGAACAACAACTAGGCTGGCATAATGGGGATATAATATTCAATCCTCATCTAGCTGCTGTGATGAGTGTAGGAGGATTTATATTTCCTAAGTTTTTAAATGATTATTTTCTTTAACAGTTTTTCTAAGGTGTTATTTTCAAAAGTGTATATCAAATGTCACAGACAAATGGGTATCAAATACTGATCACCATATTTTGAGAAATCTTACGTTATTTGAAATTTTAACCATGAATTCTCAGAATGGGATTTTCAATGGCTGAAGTTTTAGGGCCGTTTTCTTTCCTGGTCCACACTACCCCCCCACTTCGGACTAAGGTACGCAAATTCAGCTACGTTAATAACGTAGCTGAATTCGAAGTACCTTAGTCCGAACTTACCGCGGGTCCAGACGCTGCAGGCAGGCTCCCCCGTCGATGCCGCGTACTCCTCTCGCCGAGCTGGAGTACCGGTGTCGACGGCGAGCACTTCCGGGATCGATCCAGGATCGATTTATCGCGTCTAGACAAGACGCGATAAATCGATCCCAGAACATCGATTGCCTGCCGTCGGACCCGGAGGTAAGTGTAGACGTACCCTTTGGGGGGCGAGGTTAGTTTCCCTGCTGCTTTAAGTTGCACACCCACAAGTTCTCATGAAACAGCCATCACCCTTCCAGCTCAGAGACTGCATGGGAGTCCCTTTGAAACCTGACAAAAATATGCCTTAACTGGACATAGAAGTTACATGTTAGGTAGTCATACGGCTCTATTCCCTCTTTCACTTGATGTTGGAGGGGGAACAGCCCTTTATAAATGGTGACTTCGCTGTGATTGTCCATGCTTTCATGACTTCCAAGACTGGATTATTTTAACTCTCCATATTTAGGTATACAAAGACCTTGACAAACTTTTTGTTAACCCAGAATACAACAGCCCAGCCCCTCAGCAACACCAGCCACCAAGTGAGCATCGGCTTGATGCTGTGTGTTCTACACTGGCTCCCCACAGCATACCAGGTCAGGTTTAAAATCTCAGTTCCAGTCTTCAAACACATCTGTGGAACTGGTCCAAGGTATGTTAGAGAGAATCTCCCTCTCTCTTTTTCCATGTTAATGATCTCCCCTGGTGGTTGTGTTTCTAAGGAACTAAGAATGAATCTATGTTCCTGTCAACTTAAAGGGTGAAGCTCATGAGAGTGGGAGACAGGGATTTCTCAGTGTAACAGTGTGGCTTGCCCCTTAAGAGCTAGAGGTCTGGGGCCAACCAACCATAGTTACCAAGGGGGCACACCTGAGCAGGGATCTGCTGATTCCCTTATAAATGGGTAGCAAAAAGGGGCAGAGAAAGGAGTTCTCAGGGAGGACAGAATGAAGTACAGAGGCTGCTGGAAGTGACTAGGCTCCAGTAGAGAAACCTGGAACTTGGAGAGTGAGACTACCAGCAGGAAAGACCTGGAACGGACCCGATAAGGAGGTAAATGGATGGACTTGAGAATTTTGTTTTGAATGTTTGTTAATTTAATAAAGTAGAATTTGAGAAGGGCTGTGCATGGACAAAAGGGTTTGAGAGTTATTGAAGAAACACCTTGAAAGAGAAAACTGAGATGGGGGGGGACTGCTTGCAGGGCTGCCCTGAGGCCATGAGGGGGTACCCTTGAGATGGCAGGCCTGTTGAAACTCAGCAATAAGGACAAGGTTTTAGAATTCATTCCTGGAGAATAGAATGATCACTAAATTCACTGCCCTCACAATGGTGTGTGAAACTTACTTGTTTGATTTTGCTTTCCCACAAGTATAACTAAAACCAACTCTGATGTAGAGCGAAGAAGGAAGAAGAGCAGAAATGTGAAGACAAGAAAGAAGAGGGAGGGGGGAAAGGAGAGGTGAGAAGAAGAAGAAAATAAAAACTCAAAGTGGCCTCTGCTATGCTGGGGGGCGGGGGAGGGGGAGAATTAGGTCACTGTTCTGCGAGTTTGGTATTATCTAGCCTGTGTGAATGGCTAGATAATATTAAATGTTAGCTTTTGAAAGCTGCTCAGAGGTTTGGAATGTTCTATCAGTCCTAGCAGCCCTGCTTTAACTGGGCAGAATTGAGGCGAGTAAGTTAACTTGGGTTCAAAAGCTTCAATTTAATCTAGGGATGTAGAGTTTATTCTATGTTAAATAAATAAAATATTTTTTCCATGGTTACATACACACACAAATGTAAATTCAAGCTGTGTTGCGCATGTTTGGAACACACTTATTTTAAGTGGATTTCCCCCCCACACATCCCACCTCATTTAGTCTGAATCCACCCCGTCACACATTAATACTGAGATAACAGATTTGGAGTCAATTTCACTAAAATGAAATGCATTTCAAAGAATCCAAACAGCTCAATGTCATTTTTCATGCTACCATAAACAAAACCTTAATAGATGATGGGTTTGATCCATGCCCATAAATGCCAGGATCTTCCCTCTGACCTCCTCATCCTCACACTTGTTCATAAGCATTGCAAAATTTGAAAATGGTAGTTTTTATGTACAGAACCATATGCACTTACAACATGAGCTAAGGACAGAGTAAGAAAGGGTAACTCTGAATTTCCTTCCTTTTCTGAGGTTAAGTCCATCTGTTAACATTATTCAACGTAAGCTTTGTATTCTATTTGAAGTATGTATATTAGAATTTATGACTTGCTTGGGTGATTCATATCCATCTAACATTTGGCATGGTACTTTCAAAATGCCACATTAATGCCTTCTGGACAGCGGCAAGTTTCCTGCTCACAGAATTCAAGCCAGCAAACTGCTCCCAGACTCCAGTTTGCTAATTCAAAAAGAACCTTTAAAAATTATACAAACCAGGATCCTCAAAAGTAGAGAGCCTTTTATTAGTGTGAGACACAAAAGTGCTAGTTTCAACAGACAAATACCACTTTGTCCCCAAAATTCATCAGAAAAATCTCAAAACATACCTTAAAAGTTTTGGGGAGTAATGTTTGAACCATACATCATTCCTTATAGTGAAGAGAAAGATGAAGGAAATATGCAATCAGAAGTTTTGTAA
The DNA here is from genome assembly GCF_028017835.1 of Emys orbicularis. Classification (NCBI taxonomy): domain Eukaryota; kingdom Metazoa; phylum Chordata; order Testudines; family Emydidae; genus Emys; species Emys orbicularis. The sequence goes on along the minus strand of NC_088688.1, from coordinate 96,080,127 downwards.
CTATCATTTTCTGGCAATAGGAGTTTTATAACTTTCAAGATTCTCTGACCAAAGAAAGGAACAGTATAAAGATCTTAGTCTCTGACTTTATTTGCTATTAAGAGGCATCCAAGAGATTACATCACCAGAGACTGTTTGCTATTTCCACAGACACTTATTTAGCCAACCTACTAAGTAACAGCCGTCAACCAAAAGCTTGATCAAGCAAATTACCATGCACATTTAAAAGTTCTTACTTTTCAGTCTAGACTTGTTCTGTCTCAAAAACATATACATGCATCAACTATGATATATTTTATAAATAAAATATGCAGAGCTAGTCACAGTGCCTATTAAGATTGCCCATCTCCCATAAGACAAGACCCTGTTTTCAGTTGCTTATAACTTTGCCAAACTCTAACCATTTGGGCTGAAATTTTCCCTGCCAGGTTTTGGGGACTGGCTGGGCAAGAAGACTAGGTCTGGGAGAGAAGGAAAGATTGGGACGGGGAGTCTGGAGGGGTGAGGGTGGGACTTGCTGGGAAAGGAGACTGGGACTAGAATGAGAAGCCTGAGGAGTGGAGGCTGGGACAAGGACTTATGGATGAGGAAGACACAAGACTGAGATGTGGACAGTGTGGAGGGGATGCGGCAGAAGGGATCACATACTTGGGGGGAAAGGGCCAAAAAAGAGTCTATACCCCACAAAGTACTTTCCTCCATAGCCTGGAATGGAACCCAAGATTCCTGTGTCTCACCATTCCTCTGCTGTCAGCAAATATCTGAAAATCTACTGGCAAAGTGTGTGCCTAATCCTCCTCTAGAGCTGGTCCACACAGACGATAACCACCTGTTGTTATCAGTTAATCTGTTAGTTCAAATGGCAGAGGTCTGTGTGATGGATCTAAAAGTTCCATCCCTGCTGATGACCGTGTGTGTCCATATGATGCCACATAATGGAGTTTGTTTCTTCAGTTTGCTTTTTATAAAAACTAGGAAATTATACACACAAATTGTGTAAAAAGAGCAGTAAAAGGTTTCAAAGCCTACCACTCAAAAGTTAGGAAATGCCAGAATTAAGGTGCCTATACCACCTTAATTTAGCCTTCTTGTGTGTCTGCATTATAGTACAGTCTTTAATTACTTGATGACACACGGGATGACCCCTGCATCATCCAGTGCATAGAATGGAGTTGCTCTGGGAATGAATCAGGATTGTATAGTAAAGGAAAATGACGTCTGTGGGGCCCCTGCTTGGTTTGTTGCAGAAACTAGAAGGTGTGCGGGTAAGGCAGTTGAATACTGCCCCGGAGAACTGGATTCTATTCTTGCCTCTAACACAGAGTTCCTGTGTGATGTTGAGGAATCACTTAAAAACCAAACTTATCACAGGTGGTCACTAATTGTGTGTTCCTCATTTTCTGGATGCCTAACTTGTAGAAATGCTGAGCACTCACAGCAGCAACTGAAGTCAATTGGAGCTGTGCTTTGAATACATAAAGTGCTATGTAATGTAAGTACTCTGAAAAATCAGGTCCTAGGTGTCTCAGATTGGGCACCCAAATTTAATGGATACATTTGACCTTAATCTCTCGGTGCCTTAGTTTACCATCTATGAAATGGGGATAATAATATCCCCTCATCTCACAAGGGTGTTATGAAAATAAAGTCATTAAAGTTTGTGAAGCACTCAGATGCTATAGTGATGAGCACCATAGAAAAACCCATGAGGAAATTAATAATTCTGTCTTCATAGCAGGCTTTGAATAGTTTCCAGTAAATGAGGCCTGGGGCCATCCACTGAACAACAAAGAACAAAATATTGAATAGCTGCTCAGTAAATGAGCACCATCCATTGTGTGTCCTGAGTGAGGCAGGGGTCCTGTCAAAAGAAATAGTATGTGATTGTGTAATTAAAGACTCTCATAATACATATGCATAAAGAGGCCAAATTAAGCAACCTTAATTCTGGCATTTTCTAACTTTTGAGTATTTGACTTTGCAACCTTATTAAAGTTCTTTTAATGTAGTTTTGTGTGTGTAATATATATTTATACACACATGTATACATATATGCCTTGTGAAGGCAATATAGATATTGTCTTCAATATGCTATTTGTCTAATCAAGAATTTGTAAAACTAAACTATATATGGCCATATAGAGAACTGTAAAACAGTGGATTCATTATACAATTAAGATATTCTGTTTGTCATTACTTATGCAGCAAGAACAACTACTGCATCATTAAGCTTGCAACTTAGTTTCCACTATAAGCCCAATTTTGCCTTCCAATCAACAAAAAAGTCATATCAGCCTTAAAATGAGTAGGCTGAGTCTACGCTCAGGTAGGGTTTTTTCTCAATTTTAAGTAAATTGGATAAAGAGTTCCTAAATTAGGACACCCTCAAAGTAGGTATTCTCCACAGCTCAGAAAGTCGTGTGTGTGTGTGTGTGTGTGTGTGTGTGTGTGTGTGTGTGTGTGTAACAGAGAAAACAGAGAGAAATAAACCTTAAGTTTACAGGACTAACATTGCTGAGACCTACTGCACAGTATAAAAATTTAGCTGATTACAAGTCTAGTTTCGGAAGTCATTAACTTCTGAACATGTAATACTGCTCTACTGAGCTGAATACAGAACATCAAAGAACTGCTGAAGACCCAAGGTTTCATTAAAAAAAAAAGTAAGCCTCTAGTCCTTTCCCTTGCAGAGAGATGTGTCCCTATGTAAATCTAGCAATGGGAAAAGGAATACTTGTCTGCTTGAAGCCACAGCCAGTTAGACTTAATCAAGGCCCCAGTTACATACATACCATTCTATCACACTAGCCTGGTCAGATAAATGAGAGAAAGTTGGGTGTCATCAACATATTGAAGGAACTATAGCCCATGTCTCCTCACAGACACGTTTTACAGCCTGGTATGTACCTTGAACAAGAGTAGTAGCAAAACACATCCTCTCAATACTCGGCACTTATGCCCTGAGGGGGTCTCTTATGCAGTTACACAAAGCTACCCCACAGTATCACTCAAAGAAAGGAGCAGAGCCAATCACAGAAAGCAATGGAGCCAATCACAAGCAATTCTATCTGCTACTTGTCAGGAGAATGGACATATTAGCGCACTGACAGATCTACTGGTGCCAATTAGCAGGGTACTGTTCTCATCTATTGCATGGGGAGTGGTGTCCTAAACCTATATCACCACTGTGGTTTCTGTAAAGTTCCCAGACCTAAAATTAGATTGGCTGGAGTCAAGGAAATCTGAGGCCTCAAAATATCAGCAAAGTTAGCCCATGAAATCCTGCATTTGGGCACTCAAACTGATATTTAGTAGGTGCATAAAGCAGATTTCTCTGTCTTTGTGCCTGTCTGGGATTGGAGCCCACATATGAAATTGGGCATAGTCACTGTGTGTGTGTACCACACATACCGTCCCCCCCCACCCACACACAAGTATTCAGGGCTATATTTAATTAAATTGACTGTTTGCTAAAAAGAATGGCAATACCATGTGGCAGACTTGTGAAGACAGGACCATCTTAGGGTTCAAACAGCAGCATCTCATCTTGTCAAATTTTCAAGTCTGTACCACAACCTCTTAAAAGTTTTAAGGAGCTCTGTAAAAGTATTAATGTAGGTCAGGATCTATGACTGCCTGTCTCTGTCTCCTTCTGCATTATCATACTGTTCCTGAAGTTCAATTCCCTTCTACTACTGGTCACTTGTAGAAGCATCAGGCATTAACATTGTTTAAGTTTACTATCAAACTCTCAAAATCTAAAACAGAGTGTCATCCATCTTTTTCATACCGTGATCCAACATTCAGCCGCTTGCAACTGGTCCTCCTGAAGTGTGTCCCAAAATCCTTTGCACCATTTGCAATGATGTTCCAAGGGTATGTCTACACTACAGCTGGGAGATGTGATTCAGAGCTTGGGCAGACATATATATGCTAGCTCTTTTTGAGCTAGCTCTCTAAATATAGCAGGGCAGCCGTGGTGGCACGGTCAGTAACTTGAGCTAGTCACCTGAGTAGAATCCCACCTGACCCCCTGTGTACACACTCAGGTGGCTATCCCGAGCTGTCACCATGGCCACGTTGCTATTTAACATGCTAGCTTGAGCAGAGCAAGTGTGCGTATGCCTCCCAGTGCTGGAAATCACACCTCCCTGCTGTTGTGTAGACAAACCCCAAGAGAGGAACCGTGATAACTGATGCAATGACTTCGAGGCTGATTTTGATATCCGAGGATTATCTAAGTCAAATTAACGTTGGGGGAAAAGAGAAAAGTAGTAGAAGGAGCGTGATGACCTGCTTGAGGGTTGGTGTGGATGGTTCTGAGTAAAACTTTAATTCACCTATTTTTGGTACAAACTCCAACCAGATTCCACAAAACCTTCACCGATGTCTGTGAACTTGGACTGATTTCTGGGTTCAGGTTGAAACTTGGTAGTTTTGACTAAGAAACTAAGACAAATTCAGCAGTTTGAGCAGAAATTTTTGCTTTTGAGGTTTTGGGCTTGTTAAATCTTGAAAATGAGAATGGCAGCTGCAAACCCCCTTCTAGTTACCCCGCTCCAGCCCTGAAGGGGTTAAAGCATCCCTGGAGAGGGCTGTGGCTGGAAAAAGCAGCCACAGTTGGGGGCCATGCCCCAATCAGGCCATAGCTGGCCCTATAAAAGGGCTGTGGGCCAGAAGCTCAGAAGAGAATCTCTCTCTAGCTTCTGAGAGAGAAGCACCTGGCTGCCGGGAAACTGAGAAGGGTACATGAGGTGGAGCAGTGCTGGGGAAGGGAAGTGCAGCTCCAGCCTGGTAAAACCCCAGGCTGTAGGCCTTGCTAAAAAGGGCCTATGAAAGGTACTGGGGCTACAAAAGTGTAATCTGGGAATAGGCGGAGGCAGCTGGTCCAACCCCCCTTGCCAGTGATGAGTGGTTTACAGACTGCAGTCTGCCCCAGGGAGCGGGGGTTAGATGGAGACTGGCAGTAGGTGGGGATAGAGGGTGGGGGTTCCCCTGGGAGGGGAGACCCAGAATGTGGGGCACTGCCAGGGGGCAGCACCCCAAGATAAAGGGGCACCGGGGTCTGGGAGGGACACGGGGGCCAGGGGCAGGTGAGACACCGGCCTGCAGAGGGCTGGAAGAGCTAATTCCCAGGATGACCAGCAGGAGGCACCGTGCTGGTGAGGCGTCGCCCCGCCACACCCCATGAAGCAAAACTAAAAGTATATGTTCATGGAGCCCATGAGAATCAAATCCACCGAGTTGCACACAGCTATAGCTGTAACTCACAGACTAATATCCTCTGGAATAAAGTGAGCACCAGGATTACTCAGATGGCAAACTTCTTGGGGCAGGGATTATCTCTTCATTATCCGTATGTAACGTGCCTAATATAATGGGGCACTGATCCTTGATTGATGGCCTGGAGGCACAACCTCACTACAAACAAATAATAATGGTAGGATAAACCTGCTAACAAGTGCCCTAAGATTCTGACCATCTGCTGCAAGCTGATTGACCTCCACTCCATCATTGACATCACTGGAAGCTGAAGACTCTCAGCACCTTGCAGTGCTGGGCCAAAGATGATTAACATTCCCTCTAGAAGGGAAGTGAATGAAAAATCTCCATCTACACCTTTGAGAAAAACAAACACAGAAGAAATGCTGGTTGTTACCTTGCAAGGCATAGGCTTTTTGAAGGTGATTTCAGCTTGAGTCCAGACTCCCTTTGGGGATTCCAAGACAGACCAGATTTTCTCTTGAACCACATGATTCTCCTCAAAGATATAAACAGCCAGGGTGTCGCTCATTTTGAAAAATCCATATACGGCATAATAAAACCGCAGACAATACTGCAAGTTTCCTGGCAGCGAGGGGCCATACAGACGTCCAATGTACCCAGGCTGTGAGGTAAACTTTGTGTTCGCCAGCAAGTAATAACCTGTGAAACAGTGCAATTATTGAGTCTTTCTAATAAACCATTCACAAAGCCTATTCACAGGTAAAAGAAGCTTTAGTCATTTCAGCAGATTTTGGTGCTAATGAGAGTTTCCACTAGCAGGTTAATAAATTACATAAAGCCCCTGTTTGTCGTACTCAAATCAAAATCCTAAATAAACTCCCTGCCGTTACAAATTTAAGACTGCACATGGCCAGATTCCAGTCTTCACTAGAGATCAACACTTTGTAGAATAACCTTAAAAAAAACCTCAATTTTATAGCATCCTGCTGGCTCCATTGGCAGCCTGACTCAATTTCAAGGCTAACACTCCCTTATCGGAAGAGGTAATGCTAGGGCACTTGGCACTTTATTCACTGCCAGGTCCTCACTGGATAGTTCATACAGAAGATGCAAGCCTCTCTGGTAGCTATGGTTGAATGGTGGTGAATGCTACACAAAAGGTTCCATATGAGCAGTGTCAGAAACCACAATGTAAAGGATATTCCCAAAACAACCAGATATCCTGAGCCCCTGCCTTGGAGAGGTAAGAGCACTACTGGCATGCAATTCTTGCTTTTTTAATCAGCAGGATGCTTGAATAGAGTTTATATTCATGTGCCTAACACCTCTCCTTATTAAAAAAGTTATGCAAAACTCCTGACTATTATAAATTCCTACAAGTAGTTCATTGCATGCTTTGAAAAACAGTATGGGACAGATCCTCATTGGGCATAAATTGGTGTTGACCTATTGACTTGAATGTAGCTGCATTGATTTATATCATCTGAGGATCTGGCCCTATATTTCCATAGAGAAAGGGCAAGGTTTTTCCTGGCACTTGTGAGGGTATAGTGATGGGAGTGCACAAGGATCCTCCCCTCCTGAAGTGCAAAGGCCAGGCACAATCATAGTCCCTTTTAGGACCTTCATAAGGACGGTGCAGTATGCATGCTCCTTCTATATGACTGGGAGCTTGGGACGGTTCTCAGGGTGCCCACAACTGAGAGTCACCTTACAACCACCCTGCCTCTAGCAAGAGGGACACTTGTTTGTGCTTAACTAGGTGCCAACTCCCTGATACCTCAGTCTGTTAGCTATCTTCTAGGTTATGGCAACTCCTACTTTGCCTTGCAGGTTAACGATAGGTGTACCCCAGTCCCCAAGCCCCTTCAAAGTGTTCCCCTCTAGGGGTCAGCACACTCCAAGAAACATCAGGTTTGCTCTCCCCAAGAGGACAGGGTACATACCAGCTTGTTTGAGTCAACTCAGGATCAGTTCTTGTATAATACCACAGCACTGAGATATATTTATAGTGAAAACAATCATCAGTTTATTATCAACGATCAAGGTTTAAGAGACAGTGAGTGAGGATAATGGAAACATAAGGGTTACATATCAAACAAATCATAACACGATCCCTATAGACTAAGCTTACTTTAAGAGACTACCTTCTGTCTAAATAAATTTATGTCACCCCAAATGTCCTTTGCAGCATTTTCCACCAAGTCTGGTTGAGATCCCATTTTTATGAATGTAATCACACTGCCTGATTACTTCCTAGATGCAGGATAAAAGGGTGTCTTCCTTGCCTCCTGCATATACCCCCACCCCATGTCCATTTTCTTTGCACACAGCTAGGCTAACCCCCATAGCTTGTTTTTTTTCCCACTGTTGCTCCTTTTCTGTTGACTCTCTATGTAAATGGGGCTTCTATTGTGTTGGCTTACAATGCTTAATTTACATTTCGACAGATATGCATCTTACCTCCACTCTGGAAGAAAACCTGTTTTTCTCTTTGGTTGTGACAGATGTTAAAATATATTTTCAGTACATATACACAACTCTTTAACTATCATCTGTACAGACATCTTGCAACAATTCTGAGGATCAGTATGACATAACCGTTTATTAAAGGATGCACATGACACTCTCTGGTGAAACAGAATGTACACGACAGACTCAGGAGACACCTGTACTCTCTATGCACCCCCTCTGTGCCCCTTTGCCAGCTGGCACTAACAGGTTCTTGGGTTACAGAGTTCCCTCTGGGGCAGCATCTCTCTGCCCTACCCCCAATGCACAGCAGTATGTCAATTGCATAGTCTGTTCTGGAATAAAGAGTAATTTAACCTTCATATCCAGTTGGACTTTTCCAGTTAAAAGAACTTTTGATTTACCTAATCCAGTAGTGTGATCTCCTGTCCTATACGCATTAGGCTTTACTTTCACTCTGCTCCAGCCAGGGCCATCCTTGTGATCCTGATAAAAATTACACAGATCTTCCTCAAAATTGCAGCTTGCCTCAGCAGGATTGAAAGAAAATCCTGCAAAAAGATAAACATGCTCTGCTAGGAGGAGTACACCGTAATATGCATACGTATTTGAAGAACAAGAATGCCAAAATGTATTCTGTTTTATCTGTTTGTTCATGACTAGTAATTGGGTGTATTGCAGAAGACAAGCAAACAAACACACACAGAGAGATATTTTATACATATGGCACATAGTCAGGCTGATAAACTATCATTTTTGTATGACAAATGGATGCTCTTTTCTTATATTTTGCCAAGGGGGAAAATATCTCTTTCACAGTCCCCATAAAAATAAATAGGCAACAGACGTCAAAATAAAATAAAATTTCTCCTTCAGGATGTAATGCATAAAGACATCCAGACATTTTTTTCTGTCCTACTCCATTCAAAAGATATCCAGACAAAAAGTGTGTGTATAATAATATTTAGATTTCCAGTGTGATAACCTTCTAAGACAAATATTTAAGATTTATTTATTTATTTTAACAAACCCTCCTTTCCTGAAAGGTAAGTATATGTGTGTGTGTGTGTGTGTGTGTGTGTGTGTGTGTGTGTGTGTGTGTGTGTGTGTGTGTAGTATTTTTTATTTATGGCTACTGACATCTGGAGCTTTGCTCAATTCACATTAGTATTGCATGTTTCACTGCACAAAGGAAAACATCACTATAAATGGTGTAATTTATTAAAGAGTTGAGCTAATCTCTTCATCCATGCTGAAGGCTTTTTGGTTTTCCTGCTGTGTGAAATTCAAAGGCCAGAGAGTTTTAATCTAAAAATATCCCCACCCAGCAGGCTGCTTCTAAGAAAAATGTTTCTCTCTCAAAGATATTCACAGATCATTTTTACAAGTTATTGGGAAAAATCAACATATGGCAATCAGGTGATGTTCCTATAGGTGGTAGGTCATGTCTATGTGAGCTCTGTGGTGGCCTGGCTCAGTCCTCCCTAGCATTACAGTACAGTAGCTAATACAGGGATTGAAAAGTCTGCTTGCTACTGCCAAGTAGGAGCTTTCCCATAGTAAGTGTGGGGATCCATGCTATCAATTTCTGCAGAATCTAAGCTTTAGTTTAGCGCGCACACACACACACACACAAAGTTTCTAGCCCTTGTAGTTGTAAAGATAACCTTCTGGATGTGAACCACATGTAAATCAATGCAGTCCTATCTTCCTGAGTCTTCAGACATATATCTTCCATGCTTCTACTACTACTCATGGTTTTCCCAAGCTACAGAAGACTGAAAACAGACCAGCCCCATCAGCAACCAACCCTATTGCAGCAGCTAGGAGGGCAAGGGAGGGTTAATGTTTTGGAGATGCTACTCCTTACAACAGCTGGAAGACCCTGAGTAGAAAGGAAAAACAGAAAGTAAGTGCTCCTCCTCCTTTCCAGCAGACAAATAGGACTGTGATGGCTTTAAATTTAACAGACACCTACGAGCCAGCTGTGAAAGATGGAGGTGTCAAACAAGGTACAAGAACAGCACTTTGAAAGAAACTGCACCTTGACTCTGGGTGCTGATTGAACTCAGCTTTTCATTAGGGCATTGGCCTGAAGAGCAAGGCCCCATCTTTTGAATCAGCCAGTGGCTAGTAAGTTTAGTCCTCTGACTAGTGGGTGGCTGGTAGATTTTTGAAGACCTGAACTAATATTTGTGCACTTTTGAATCAGGACTCCTAGAAAAAAATCATCAAACTTAATGTCATTATTGTACAACAAAGGATTTCAGATGGAGCTGACACATACAGTCTCCTGGACAGCTGGAGGCAGAGAACCGCTAAAGCCAAGCAGAAAGAGAATGCAATTTCAGAAGTACTCAAAGCAACTAAAGATGGAAATATGGGAATTGTTGACAAGACTGAAGTGTTAAAACGTAACTGAACATATTTCAACAAAACACCAAGGAAATTACTGGCATGAATTTCTCACACAGAAAAACTTAATAGGCCAAAAGCAGACCTGGTGTAAGTGGATGTAGCACCACCGACAACCTAGAGTTCCACGCACTTACAGTGGATAAGAATTTGCGTCAGGATATTTAGAATAAACTGTTTGTTGTGTTCTAAAGAGGTAACAGACTGTATTTAGCCCATCAAATAAACAACATCTGAAAGTTAAAATAGAAAAGGACAATACGTTACAGCATAAGTAATAAATGGATCAAAGCGCAACATTATTGCAAACATAATCAAGAAATCAAAATACATAAATCCCAAGCATAGACTGTTACAAAAATGAGTAAAACCAGAACAGGAGGAGAGAAAACAGTGATACAAAAACTAATTCAATAAACCAAGACTGGTAGATTAGCAACACATCTGGGATCTCAGTCTCATGCCCTCCACAGAATGCATCTTTAAGCTGTGCAGATAAAGTCTGCAGAGACCATGTACAGAGGTAAAAAAGGAAGAAACTGTTTTCCACTAGATCAGTACAAAATGTTTTTTTTTCTTCCCATTTCATAAGATTTCAAAATTGTGACCAAAGGTTTGATAGGAAATCATTAATAATTTTGTTAGAATGTTACTTAGCAATGAAAAGCAACATTCAAACTAAACAGTATTTGGCTAGTCCAGGGACAGACACTGTAACTGCCAAGGGCTGAATCCTGGCCCTAACTGCCCCGCAACAACAATCATGTGGATCCAGCTTAGTTCTGTTGTTGTGGAAACCTAATAAAATCCTGACAGAACTCCCCTCTCAGAGGCAGCTAGTTACTCCATCAACTGAGGGAAGCGAGTAGGCCACATGACCCCAAAAGGTATCTTCCGATTTACAACTCTGAAATGGCGTACCAGGCACGTGGAAGGATAGGACATGTCCCAGTGTTAATCATTGTGGGAAGGATACAGCTCTTGCCAGTCACCTGTGGCCTCCTCCCACCATGGCAACTTGTTTATTTAATTTTGGGCACCTGTCCCAGTCCCACGCTCCCTCAGAGGCATGCTGTACCAGCTTCAGCCTCTGTGGTAATTTGTTTAACCTGAGGGAGATAGAATCGCAGCATTCCAACTAGCATTCCAGTTGCAGCATGGAGCATGCAACTTGTTTGGGAGGAAGGGTAGACCATTCTATTTTGGATCAATTGCCCAAATGAATGACATTCTGTAAATACGTTGTAAAAACTTTCATAGATTCCAAGGCCAGAAGTCTGACCTTCTGTCTAACACAGGCCATAGAAATTCCTCTAAATAATTCCTGTCTGAACTAGATCATATCTTTTAGAAAAACATCCAATCTTGATTTTGAAATAGTCAGTGATGGAGAATCCACCACAACCCTTAGTAAATGGTTCCAATGGTTAATTACCCTAACTGATAAAAAATTATTTCCGGTCTGAATTTGTCTAGCTTCAACTTTCAGTCCTTATCTTGTTATATTTTTGTCTGCTAGACAGAAGAGCCCATTATCAAATATTTGCTCCCCTTGAAGGCACTTACAGACTGTGGTCAAGTTACCCGTTAACCTCTTTTTTAAGCTAAATAGACTCAATGAGCTCAGTATATCACTAGAAGCATGTTTTCCAATCCTTTAATCATTCTTGTGGCTCTTCCCTGAATCCTCTCCAGATTTATCAACATCAGGTAAAATAATCTTCTTTATTCCTACTCAAAATTTAAAATGTTGTGCTTTAGTTTTGAAGCTCTGGTGATCTACAGATTCACAGATTTTAAAGTCAGAAGGGACTATTATGATAATCTAGTCTGACTTCCTGCATAACTCAGGTCATAAAACCCAACCTAGTAATTTCTTCATCAAGCCCATCACTTCTGTTTGCGTTATAACACACCTTTTAGAACAATATCCAGTCCTGAATTCAAGACTTCGTATGATGGACAATCCACCATATCCCTAAGTACGTTGTTTCAATGGCTAATAATAATAATAATAATAATAATAATACCTAGTTCATAATATAGTGCTTTTCATCATCAGATCTCAAAGCGCTCTACAAAGGGTAAATTACCTTCACTTCTGATCTGCATGTATCATTTATTCTACAATCCCATTTTATTTCTTAAAAGGAGGAGGAACCCAGTGGCATTGCTAAATTGAATAGGCTAGTATATGAATGTCACTATAATATATTCCAAGCACTGAAATCTACAGACTGATAAAAGGAGGCAGAGGAAGGGAGAAAAACTATGGAAAGTAAATACCCAAAAGAATTCATACCTGTCTGATTGCTGCAATAATTTGGAGAGAAAGAAATATCATCAAGAGCAATGTAGCCTCCCTTGGCACTATTGAAAGCAACTTCAAAAATAACCTGAAAAAATAAATGGCAATTTATTACTTATCTATTGTGTATGTCATTACAACACAGCTTCACCGTCTGGAATTCTGATCAGATTACCTAGAAAAACTACAAAACCTCTTTGAGAGGATAGTGCAGGTATTGGGATTAACGCAGTTATATCACTGAACACTGCGAGTCAAATCCTGGTCCATGCACATGAACATTCCAAGGCCGGGGTGGGGGCCGGTCAGGAATGGAATCTTCTTCCCATTCTGTGAAGCATCAAGAGTCAGCAAAGAATAAACAACACCTTCTACTTGATATTTCTTTTGGATATCCTTGAGATTTATAATAATAATAATATAGAGCTCAATTTTAGCTTTGAGAGACAGAGTTCTGTTAAGGGGGGTTGTGGAGGAGTAAGATCTAAGCTGTGGATGCTGGAGGCATCCTATCTGAACAGGGGAAAGGAATAATACAGCCCAGAGAGTACACTCAGGTGCATTAGCTACCACAACTTTTAAAAGTGCATTTATTTTCAAATGAGATTGCAATGGGGTAGGCCACGATAGAGGGCAACAGTGCCTATTGGTCAGCCCTACCACTTATCTTGGCCCTTTAAATGTTCAGAAGAGTTCAAAAGATACATGTAGAGACCTAAGAGTCCTGGGAATAAATGGTGCTTAGGGAAGGAATCAGAAGACTGTACCTTTAAAGGCCCAAATCTGCAGAGAGGGCAGGGCAAGGAAGGGGTTAGGAGAAGGGGAGCAGTATAAAGGCTTCCTCCTCCATCAGAGCAGGGAGATGCTGACAGCAGAAGTCTAGCCTGACGAACCCTCCAGACTGGAAGGTTTACTAGGAAAGGTGTTCAGTGTTCAGCTGAGAGGAGCTGGCACAAGGCCTTGTACTCACTAATCTATGGCAAGAGGCGTGAGGCACACCCCCAGCTCCACGGAGAGGGCTGAGGGGAACTCCTGTTCATAGGAGAGAGCTACTGACTGCCTTGAAGAAAGGGGCAAAGAATTGCTAGCAGTACAGTCCGTCTGCTGCAGAGAGGAACTGAGACTGGCTTGTAGGAGATGCCTCCCAAGCTAGTCCCAGGAGAAGCTGTGAGGAATCACAGAGTCAATGCAGGTACAACAGAGCCTGCTGATCTTATGAGGACACTGATGTGTGAATTAAAGGGAAAATGGTGGTGGGATTGAAGGAACAGTCCTTAACTGCCTAAATAAGGTCCCCAGGCTGGAATCCAGAGGAGAGGGCAGACAGGGTTCCCCTATCTCTTCTCTAGACCAAGAGGGGAAACTCAGGCAACAAAGATAAAAGCCAAGAATATCAAGCACCAGATAGAGGCCAGGAGATGGACTTTGAGTTTCCTATTTTGGGGACTGTTCTATTAACCCCAGAAGGGGAATGAACTGAACAGAGACCTGGTAGGAGGACTAGGCCATACATAACAAACCAACAAAAGGGGGTGCTAGACTGAGACAATCCCTGCAATGCCACACCTGGACACTAGGAGGCCCTCTGGAGGTAAAAGACATGATGACAGGGATACACATGTTCTATTTCAGTGGCTCTCAAACTTTTTTACTGGTGACCCCTTTCATAAAGCAAGCCTCTGAGTGCGACCCCCCTTATAAATTAAAAACACTTTTAAATATATTTAAACACCATTATAAATGCTGGAGGCAAAGCGGGGTTTGGGGTGGAGGTTGACAGCTCACGACTCCCCATATAATAACCTCGTGACCCCCTGAGGGATCCCGACCCCCAGTTTGAGAACCCCAGTTCTATTTGATTTTATGACATAGTAGAGAAGAAGCGGTACGTGAGCAGCACTGACATATGGAACTGAAATGCAAACTGTGGAAGATATAGCTATACTGCACAGGTATTTGATTGTCTTACCTCCATTGGGTATGGTGCATCAAAATCAACCTCTGCTAAACTCCAGTCTGTATTCATTGTACTGTCTATTTTCCAGATCTCTTCATAAAAGCCATTTATATCTCTCATATAGAGAGTAAAAACAATGCCGCTCTCCTGCCGAAGTTGGTAATAAAAGGATAAGCAGCCGGACATGGGGGTTGTTGTCTTAGGTGAGACCAGCTGGGCCACTTCTTGGAAATGCTTGACATAAATAGAGTCCACATACATGTAGTGACCTAAAATATATATATATAAAAACCCTTGAATATATATAATGGTGAAAATGACAATTAAATAGATGTATCAATAGATGTGCAGAAATTTGATATGCTGCTCATCTACATCATACACATTGGATAACTACTGTGAGGGCCCCCTTAGAAACGCTAATAGTAGTAATACTCTCTTCACTTGACAAATTACAAATGTTGCCTCCCTTTCTCTTCTCCCCTCCTCTTCTTCTGCACAGTCCTATGAATAGCATATTGGTGGGTTGTGATTTTGTGAGACTGGGATTCCAGAGGTAAATAAGCCAATCGCAACCTTTACCTGTTGCCATCTCGAGTCATTTAAGTCTTCAATTTTACCTTAGATTGAAAAAAAATCTGCTCTCCAAACTCACAAATGAAAAGATTCATAGGACAGACACTTACCATCGCCCAGTCAGATTAGAATTGAATAAGTAGGTTACTTCCTGCACACACATGATGAGATAGATTCTCAGTTGGTGTAAATTGACATAGTACATTGACTTCAGTGGATTTATGCTGATTTACACCAGCTGAGAATTTGACCTTTTTATATGTATTTCTGTTTATCTGAACTGCATGTGCGTATGCCTACGTGTATATTTACATTCTCTCTTTCTCTGATGTACACCCACAGCTGGCACGGTTATAGGACATAAAATAATATATACTGATTAGAGATGAGGTTTATAATGGAAACATTTTGCTCAGGTTGAAAATATATACAACAGTGGAGTGAAATGCCACAGCCACAGGCTATTTCAGAGTTAAAATTTTAAGCTTTGTGTGTTGGTTTGTATAAACTTGTTGCTGGGGAGGTTCCTCATCTCTGTAGCCTAAATAATTAGCTGATATTTTATGAACTTGGAAGCTTTAGCTGTTGACCACTTCATCTTGGACTATGAGAAGGGCTAACTTGGCTGTCACTGCCTCTTTTACTAGTCTGGCAAGTTCCTGCCTCATCACCACCCTCCCAACCTAGGTTTCATTTCGACTGCAGTTGGCTGAGGGCATTTTTGGTGCTTCATTGTTTCCAGGCAGTGTTACCAGTTGTCACAGCTTAATTTCACTGTTTGTGGCAAGCTCATTCACAAATGGTGAAAGATTCTCAACAATGAGTCACCAAGTGTAGGCTAGTGAAAGTGTAACATATTAAACTCAAGTTAAATTGGTTACCAATTGTTTAGCGGTCTGGGGGCCAAGCAGTGTTAGACTGATACTCTGTACTCAACGCATACAATTGTGGGAGTGGGGGTGAAAGGCACAGCGGCATGAGTTAAGGAGGTGTCATCCATCACTTTTAATTTCCTGGTTTCTTGTTTTGTCATACACTTCACATTGTTTAAGATCTGAATTATAAGTCTTGCCTATTGCTTCCCTTAGAATGCCCTCAACTTCTTTCCTGTAATATCAACAAGGAACTAAAAAGTCTGCCCTGTCTTTGCTATTATAGTGTAAAAGAGACACTTCGAGCAAAGTGGTGAAGAAAAGGCATCTACTGCATAAGTTTTATGTATGGGGAGAGATCTGAAGGATCCTCTAAGCCTTTAAAGTGCTTTGTGTTCTATGACCTACAAGAACAGAACCCTAGTTAAGTTAAAGAAATAAAAGCCTTCTAACCCCATCTAAGTCAATGTCATATAAATGAGTTGTGTTTCATTCCCTATGCTTTCTGCTCACTGAATTCTTCCATTCAGTATCAATGATAAGCAAATGCTTGGAATATGTATGGGTCAGCATTACAAGGATGAAAAGTTTTCTATAAATTGGCAGCACGTTGTCATGTACCATAATTTTAAAATCCGGACAATGAGTTCTTTTAGTATTTGTAAATGTATAACAGTTTTGTCCTAGATATAATTGTGGGTGGTTTCTTTTTTCTTAAACTGACTACAGAGCACAACAAGCATGTTATAAAGATTTCAGAAAATTTTTGTTAACTTTTTCAAGTTAACTGGATCACTGATGAGTTTTAATCTCTTCTTTCATGTCTTTTTTCCCTATAAATGACGACAGTCAGAACAGGGTCCCAATATAAGATTTTTAATGTGTGAGTTTTACATAGATTGTATACCTGAATCATAGTCACTACTCTAAATATAACAGCATTACTTTCTTTTGTTGTACTATCAAAATCAGTAGATTACATGAAAATCAATAAAGTCTGTTAAAAGGGCAAAAGTAACAGACTACACTATGATTTGAATATGACACCTGGCTCTATTTTTAGAGCACAAGTTAGGGTTTAACTAGCTTTTGCATTCATGTTCCTTCATTCAAGTTACACAGGTACTTTTTAATTTTCAGAATCTACAGCCAAAATTTGTAGAAGAGTTTGCTAATTTTGTGTGCCTCAGTTTTTCAATGCTCAACTCAAGATACCTTGTGCCTGATTTTCAGAAGTGCTGAAGACCTGCAAATCTCATTGGGGTTACATCTTAAATTCATCCAGAGACTAAAGCTGTTGCAAAATGCAGCAGTCTCCTCTAGTCTAATGTTACAACCAATAAAAGTGGTGACAACAGATAGCTTGGTCTTGTTCCCCTTGTAAAGGGCATTTATTTAGAGCAGGAACCATTTACCAGGATACTAGTTCTTGGAGCTATGTATAAGACATTCACTTGCTTTCTGAATTTTGGGCCAAATCCATATGGAAAATACATATTCATATGTTCAGCACAGCCCACTTAGAAATGGCCACTCAGCCTGGTATAATTCCTAATACCTGATGAACAGAACTTTTGGTAATACATACAGCTTTAACGAGAATTAGATCTTAGAGTCTTTCTTACCATTGAGGGAGGAAAGTGAACTTTTTTCCCCATGCCAAGTTCCTTGTATGTTTAAAAAGGAAAACACATCTTTTATATGTCTGAGGCAACTGCTTCACAAACTATATGTCTAATATTTACAAAGCAGTGTCCAAGTAGAAGTTTTTTTTTCATATCAAAAGCAACTCAGACTTCTAACTTTTCATTAAAAAAAAGTTTGTAGCAATTTGCTGTTCTTTCAGTAAGCTATAAGGCCCTTACATCTGCTCAAGTGTGGACTGGGTGAAGAGTGGAATGTAAAATATGAAAGGAACATGAGACTAGAGTAAAGGAGCACAATACAAAATGAGGAAAAGTTGCCATGAGAGTGATACTTAAGGCCTGATATTTCAAAGACTTATACACATGCTTAGTTCTACACACTGTGAGCAGACTGCTCTTAAATAGTGGCGGATTTAGAGTTTGTGGGGCCCTGTGCGCAGCTTCATTTTTGGGGTCCCCCCCTCAGGACCCAGACATGAAAAAGAACATTCTCTCTTATCCCCCCCATTTTTCTTCATCCTCCTCCTATATTATAAGTAATGGGAAGTAAATGAAAATAAAGTGAGGTACCTTGATTGGGGCAGGGGGTTGCGGTTCAGGGGGGGTGCTGTGGGTGGGCTCTTGGAGGAAGTTTGGGTGCGGGGTGCAGGCTCTGGGCTGAGGCAGGGGGTTGGGGTGTGGGAGGGGGTGAGTGGTGCGGGCTCTGGGAGGAAGTTTGGGTGAGGGGTACAGGCTCTGGGCTGGGTCAGGGGGTTGGGGTGCAGGAGGGGGCAGGGGGGCAGCGCTTACCTCGGGCAGCACAGCTCTCAAAGCGACCGGGACACACACCCCTCCAGCAGTGGCTCCTAGGTGGGGGGGGGGAAGGGGATCTCCACGCACCGCTGCCCGCAGGCACTGCCCCTGCAGCTTCCATTGGCCACAGTTCCCGGCCAATGGGAGCTGTGGAGTCGGTGCTCAGGGCGGGGGCAGCGCGATGAGACACACACACCACCAGGGGCTGCAGGGACATGCCGGCCACTTCTGGGAGCAAAGCGGTGTGGAGGAAGGGAGGCAGAGCGGGCAGGGAGCCGCCTTAGCCCTGCTCCACTGCTGCGGAGCCGCCTCCCCCGCCAGGGGCGCGCAGAGACGTGCCAACAGTCCTCCACTTCCGGGAGCGGCGTGGGGCCGTCGGCCACGGCATGCAGGCAGCCAGGACTCGGGGGCAGGTTGTCAGATATTTGTCCTGCATTTTGGGGGGCCCTGTCTTTGGGGGCCCCGTGCCACCGCACGGTTTGTTTCATGGTAAATCCGCTCCTGCTCTTAAAGCAGACTGCTCACAGTGCACAAAGTTAAGTATGTGCATAAAATCTTTGTAGGATCAGGGCCTAAATCATTGAACAAACAAAAGGGTTTTAGTCTCCTATTAATGCTGCAGATACAATTGATTACAGTAACACATCAGTGACAATAGGACTTACATATGAAAGTTACCTGACCACTGAAAGTAAAACAGACCCAAAAGAATGATGGGAATGAGAGAAAATGATGAAGAAGACAAGAACTTAATGAGAAAGAAGAAACAGGATTAAAAGCTTTTAGAATCATAGATGTTAGTGATGGGAAATACCTATTAAGTCATCTAGCCCATTCTCCATCTGCCAATGCAGGATTGTTCCTTACAGTATTTTCTCCAATACTTTTGTCCATTCTTGTTTTAAATATCTCAAGCCATGTGACTCCCACATTCCAATGTCAGAAACTTAGAACAGGAAAGTGTTGGAATGAAAAATAAATGGACTTTTTTTTCCAGTCACATACAATATTAAAAGCAACAGAGGGTCCTGTGGCACCTGTTTAAGACTAACAGAAGTATTGGGAGCATAAGCTTTCGTGGGTAAGAACCTCACTTCTTCAGATGCAAGTAATGGAAATCTCCAGAGGCAGGTATAAATCAGTATGGAGATAACGAGGTTAGTTCAATCAGGGAGGGTGGGGTGCTCTGCTAGCAGTTGAGGTGTGAACACCAAGGGAGGAGAAACTGCTTCTGTAGTTGGATAGCCATTCACAGTCTTTATTTAATCCTGATCTGATGGTGTCAAATTTGCAAATGAACTGGAGCTCAGCAGTGTCTCTTTGGAGTCTGGTCCTGAAGTTTTTTTGCTGTAAGATGGCTACCTTTACATCTGCTATTGTGTGGCCAGGGAGGTTGAAGTGTTCTCCTACAGGTTTTTGTATATTGCCATTCCCGATATCTGACTTGTGTCCATTTATCCTCTTGCGTAGTGACTGTCCAGTTTGGCCAATGTACATAGCAGAGGGGCATTGCTGGCACATCCTGGACGCCCCATCATCTCGGGCATTGGCACTCTCACTGAAGGACCGTCTGGATATTTGGACTCCCTACTCAGACCCTACGCCATCAGCACTCCCAGCTATCTCCGTGACACCACAGATTTCCTGAGAAAACTACAATGCATTGGTGACCTCCCAGAAAACACCATCCTAGCCACCATGGATGTAGAGGCTCTCTACACAAACATCCCACACACAGATGGAATACAAGCTGTCAGGAACAGTATCCCTGATGATGACACAGCACAACTTATTGCTGAGCTCTGTGACTTTATCCTCACATACAATTATTTCGAATTTGGTGACAATATATATCTCCAGACCAGTGGCACCGCTATGGGCACCCGCATGGCCCCACAATATGCCAACATTTTTATGGCTGACCTGGAACAACGCTTCCTCAGCTCTCGTCCACTCACGCCCCTTCTCTACCTACGCTACATTGATGACATCTTCATCATCTGGACCCATGGGAAGGAGACCCTGGAAGAATTCCACCATGATTTCAACAGCTTCCACCCCACCATCAACCTCTGCCTGGACCAATCTACACGGGAGATCCACTTCCTAGACACCACAGTACAAATAAGCGATGGCCACGTTAACACCACCCTATACCGAAAACCCACCGATCGCTACGCCTACCTTCATGCCTCCAGCTTCCACCAAGATACCCACTACGATACCCACACAAGGAAATAAAGAAACAAATCAACAGAGCCAGACGTGTACCCAGAAGCCTCCTGCTACAAGACATGCCCAAAAAAGAAACCAACAGAACTCCACTGGCCATCACCTACAGTCCTCAGCTTAAACCTCTCCAACGCATCATCAGTGATCTACAACCCATCCTGGACAATGATCCCTCACTTTCACAGACCTTGGGAGGCAGGCCAGTCCTCGCCCACAGACAACCCGCCAACCTTAAGCATATTCTCACCAGCAACCACGCACCGCACCATAACAACTCTAACTCAGGAACCAACCCATGCAACAAACCTCGATGCCAACTCTGCCCACATATCTACACCAGCAACACCATCACAGGACCTAACCAGATCAGCTACAACATCACAGGCTCATTCACCTGCACGTCCAACAATGTTATATATGCCATCATGTGCCAGCAATGCCCCTCTGCTATGTACATTGGCCAAACTGGACAGTCACTACTCAAGAGGATAAATGGACACAAGTCAGATATCAGGAATGGCAATATACAAAAACCTGTAGGAGAACACTTCAACCTCCCTGGACACACAATAGCAGATGTAAAGGTAGCCATCTTACAGCAAAAAAAACTTCAGGACCAGACTCCAAAGAGAAACTGCTGAGCTCCAGTTCATTTGCAAATTTGACACCATCAGATCAGGATTAAATAAAGACTGTGAATGGCTATCCAACTACAGAAGCAGTTTCTCCTCCCTTGGTGTTCACACCTCAACTGCTAGCAGAGCACCCCACCCTCCCTGATTGAACTAACCTCGTTATCTCCATACTGATTTATACCTGCCTCTGGAGATTTCCATTACTTGCATCTGAAGAAGTGAGGTTCTTACCCACGAAAGCTTATGCTCCCAATACTTCTGTTAGTCTTAAAGGTGCCACAGGACCCTCTGTTGCTTTTTACAGATTCAGACTAACACGGCTACCCCTCTGATACAATATTAAGAAGTAGATGAGGGGAAATATAAAAAGAGCAAGTTTGAGAAAGAGAGAAAGTTTGAGAAAGAAAGTGTAAATACCTCAGAGAGTAGGTGAAACACAATCTAGGAAAGAAATGGAGAATAGCTGGCCTTTACACCGACTTTCTGTCCCCCTCAGCCTAGATCTGAAGGAAGTAGCCTCAGGAGGAGTGGCAAAAAGGGGAATTATGAGTAGCAAGGACTTGGCCTCCTAACTTTCTCTTAAAGCACAGCTCTTCCTTTGCAGCATATTATTTACCACAATATTATTTGCCAACCATTTATTTTATTTTTCATTGACAACAGGGTAAGCAAAAGTAAAGACGACTTAGTTTATCTTTCGATCATGTGACCTGGTTGGGTCCTTTAGTTGCTACCGCAATATAAAAGTTAAAAGTTAGATGCTTTTGTGGGCACAGATTATTATTAGTTTAGATAATCTACTTGTTGCTTACCCAATTCGCTGTTAAGTGTATGGTCTCTGGGAAAGATGGATTGCGAATTTCGAATATTGCCTCCACCAACAAACCAGTTTACATTGGGGTTCCATCGGTTCATGAAGCCACAAAGATGATTTTCTTCAAAGTCACATTCTGCAATTGCAGATAACATCATGAAGATCACATATGTTCATTACAGAAGCAGCAAGAAAGGCTATTGCTAAGCATCCACTTTATTGTCTTAGTAGAGACCACGTATTAGCCTTCTGCAATCTAAGAAAAAACAGCTACAGGGCTTACTAGCTAGCCATCAAAGGAAGCAATGTAAACTGCCACACTACCATAGCCACTGACCCTTGATGTGTGCTATGAACTATTGTGTCACATCCTGTTCAATCCCGCTTGTTCTTTTGACATTTGCTAAGGTATCTCACTAATTGCTGGAACTTAGCACCAATTAAAATATTGCTAATGCCAAAACAGGGACTCAGTGTACTACTTTCTGACCCTTATCAGATCTGTCAGACCAGAGCTCCCACTGGTGAACCACAAGGGGTCCAAGAGAGACTGGAATGGGGCTCAATGAAATGGGGTGTATGTGCAGGGAGCTACTGGGGCCTGGGGCCTGTAGTCACATAGCCAGGTAGACAGGCTAGGGAGGGCAGCTGGATAGCTGAGATTTATGGCAGTGACTGTTATAACTGGAGCAGGGCTGGCACTGTAAAACGGAAAGGCCCCCTGTCTACTGAATGTTCACTGCAGAGCCACAGATGTAATGATTATTTTTAAACTTCATGTTTAAAAAGTAGCCTGCCCAAAGAAGAGTAAAGTATGTGTGAATTATCAAGCATGTGAGGCTTGTGATAAGTAAGTTATTAGGAGCACAATAAAATGTTACACTAAAAGATAACATTTCAAAGTAAGCGTTATTTATACACACACAAATGGAAAAATGCTGATTCATCCACCACTACATTTACCTAAACATTTAAATATTTCCTGCTCATTGCAATTTTATTACTTTGGTAGGGATCTCTGGGAAATATCATGGGGAATTAAGGGATTTAAATTCCTACTTTAAGTACAATAATCAACACAACTGTAACTATGGAACTGCTCGGACATCTCCATAACGAAGCATGAATGGACAGTTAGTCATGGGATTGCAGCTGTTATGTCCAATACTTGCAGCATTCTAGCTTTGTGTGTCCTACAGTAGATCTTGAATGTGCAATAAATAGCTCAGAAATATATAAATTTAAGTGAAGCTCTCTCTCTGTCATACAGACCTATAGATGTACACACACACACACACACACACACACACACTTTAAATATAGTGAACATTTTACATGGACTATGATAGATTATTCTCTAATAAAAATATTTTTGTTTTCATCTATACACATGGGGGGAGGGATGGTACTTACCAATACAATATCCAGTAGTTATTTTAATTTCAAAAACTGCTATACTGGCAGAATTATCTTGTCCCAGTACACCTTCCAGTACAATCTGGAAAATATAAATACAATCGTATAATTGGGTGCTAATATTTCTGTTACTATATCAGATATCTAAACTTTAAAATTCGGATATTAGAGTAGCTAAATAAATGTAGTGGTCTCGTCCTGTGTTTAATAACTAGATGTGCCCTTGCTGGCAGCCCAACAGAGAGACCAAGGATGGAATGGGCATGGAGACTGTACTGCTCTCTTTCCTCTAAGTCAGCGCTAAAGCACATTGATGGGTAGTGAGAGGAAACCTGCATTTTACCCACTATGTTATACCTGTTTTGCAGATAACAGACTTCAGACTCATCTGCTGTTGATATGGCATCTTCAGATGCACATTAATTTACTATAAAGAGATAAAACACCCACAGATCCTCTCTCTCAAAACTTCACAATTATGGCTACTCTTAAGTAGGATGGGCTGAGTAGGCCCAGGCAGCAGACTCCTGCTTCCCCTGCTCTAATACTCCTGCATGGGAGGCAGCTATGGCTGCAACTGCTCCAGAAGCACATGTCCAAAAGAGACATGTCTGATCAGAATGGGAACAAGGCCATGGCTCTGGCCCCTGGGCCCCAGCTAATGCTGGCAAGGCAAACGCTTAGGAGTTCTGCATACTACTGCTGGTATATGGATGTATCAATGTGCCTCCCATTCCTCCTGGAGGCTATTGGGAAAAATTCAACTCTTAGGTATCTCCAGTGACTTGAACAGCATTACATCACAGATGAATTTAACCTACCATGTTTTACACAAGCATGGAACCTGCTCTTGCTCCCACTAAAATCAATAGAACATTTATCATTTACTTTCCTGGGGACAGGCTCAGATACAGAACTACCCCTGCTGCAGTACCACTGCTGGGGCAAAGCACCTCCCTCCCACCTCAGCTCAGGCTCTTATGCATGTGTGTATGCACAGTTTGGGGACATTAAGGGGGAATGACCATCCTTATCATTCCATCACCAGGTATTCTTTATTGTTCCCACGAGCCCTGTGACAAAAACAAGACCAAAAGCATGGGCCTAGTGTAGCTACTGCCACCATTCAAGACAATGACTTTTTTTCAGGGGTACTTGCTGAAGTTTTCTAAGCTTGTATGTCAACATAAATGGAACCTGGGGATGGTTCTCATGCAGTCATTCAGTGAGGTAGTGATGTCACAGGGACCTGGAGAAAAAAGCTTCTAGATGGTTCAGTGAGAGTTGGAGGCAGCTAGTGAGGTAGTGCGGGAGCTAGCAATGAGCTGGGAGCTTTGAGACCAGACCGTAAAGTGAAGAAAGCTATTGCCAGATACTCTATGGAAAGGAGCTTGGGTATCGGTACAGCCCTGTAAGCCTCTAACCCTCTGCTCCTTTGAGGATAGGGGAGCAGAAGCAAGAACCAGTGAGCATGAGAGTAACAAAAGCTAAGCAGCTCTCTAAAGAAGAGTGGTGACTGGGAACTAATTACTGATCTGGGGACATAGCTGATTAATCCAAGTGGGGTAAGAATTCATTAATTTGGGGAGGTTACTAATTTATTTCATTGATGGGGGACAGCATTAATTATTTGATTTTAGGGACTGAACATATATGGAGGTCAGCATTAACTACTTGATTTTAGGGATAGAATTAATAGATTGCTATCCCGAATCAATCTCCAAATCAAGCAGTTTTAAAATGCCTAGATGCCCTGTAACCAGCAGCTAACAGGTTACAGGAAGGATTAATTCTTTCATCCCTGGCAGTTACATAAACTGAGTATCATGCACTCTATAGGAGTTTTTTGAAAGACCTTAAAAAGTGAGGTCCTATTTGCACCAAAGACCACCTTTTGTGAAGTAGAGACCTGTTTACATACGTGCAGTTCTATGCCTACTCTTTCTGTCCAAATATCATGCGTGCTCAGATCGGATATTTGCATACCACTCTGGCAGCCCCAGCTTGATCCCAGGCTTATTTGGAGAATTGTCCCTGACAACATTTCGGCAACTATGTATTAATCTGAAATCCTTTGTGCACCTAACTTCCACTGAATTCAATGGGAGTTTTGCATACATTAGGCCTGCATGTTCAGGTCCTTGAACATGTAGCATAGGAAAGTGGGTGAAAACTAATTTGGGTTCCAGTGAAAAAGCTTTCATTTTCCACTGAGTTCTCTTTCTGTGTTCTTACTACTCAAAGATTCTCCTATTGAAAACAACAATGAAAGCCAAGAAGAACGTCAATGTTGTTTGCAGTGTTGTTGTAGCTGCGTTGGTCCCAGGACATTAGAAAGACAAGCAGGGCCGGCACCAGGGTTTTTGCCGCTCCAAGCGGCGGGGGGAAGAAAAACAAACAAACAAAAAAGCTGCGATCGCGATCGGCGGCACTTCGGTGGCAGGTCCACCGCGCTGCTTTCTTCTTCAGCGGCACTTCAGTGGCAGGTCCTTCCCTCCGAGAGGGACTGAGGGACCCGCCGCCAAATTGCCGCCGAAGACCTGGACGTGCCGCCCCTTCCCCTCGGCCGCCCCAAGCACCTGCTTGCTGCGCTGGTGCCTGGAGCCGGCCCTGAAGACAAGGTAAGTGAGGTAATATCTTTTAGTGGACTGACTTCTGTTCATGAAAGAGACAAGTTTATGAGCTACACAGAACTCTTCTTCAGATCTATGACAGTTTGTTGAATAATACTGATTACTTTTTCCAGACCTGAAGAAGAGCTCTGTGCCGCAAAAAAGCTTGTCTCTTCCACCAGCAGAAGTTGGTCCGTTAAAAGATATTATCTCACCCACCTCATCTCTCTGGTTAACAAGAGAGTCAGTACATTCCAGCATGTGCACAGTAAATCCAGTACTATCTTCTACAATTGTGCTTACTTTGTACTTTTTTGTGCTGTTTCTTAAGTCAAGACTGGCTATGAGCCAGCTATCTGAAGGCTCCTTGGCTGACCAAAGTAAATGATCAAAGCTCTCTCCTTGTAACCTCAGATACAGGTTTAGCCTGGTAGGATCAAATGAAGTCTCTGAAGCTGTTGCAATCTGATATATAAGCCTGATGCAGCTCCACTCTTCAGAATGTAGTTCAGGACTGGTAAGTACTGCTTTTTCACCCTGAGTTCCCCAGGAAGTATCCACAGAAATGTAATGGCCTAGGAACACAAACACACACAAAAATAGGACAATAAATGTCAGATACTTTACTTGTGCATCACTAGATAAAAGTATTCATTTTAGGGAGGAAACGTTGTATAGAGGTTAGACCAGGACATTGAGCCAGGACTCCTACATTTTATTTCCAGCTCCTCCACTGACTTACTGTGAAAGACATTTAATCGCTCTATGACCAATTTACTCATCTTTAGACAAGATATAATCTACCTTACAGGTACTAAGAATCTTAATTAAAGTTTGTAAAATGCTTTGAGATCCTCAGATAAAAGACGCTATAAGTGCAAAGAATTAAATTTTTAAACAAATTCTGGTTATTTTACTCAAGTATTGTCCTTTAAACCTATAGTTTTATGGAGTGATTATTTATATAGATAATAAATGGATATCCTACAGGAACATTCAATTATTTTCTGGACAGAAACATCTCTATCTTCATTTTATAATTCAACTTTTTTAAAAATAAAAATATTTGTTAACTGACACTTAGTAAAATCTAAGCACTTCTCGTAGTTTTGCAGTAGAACTTGAAATAAGCTGTTGGCAGTTCTTTCTAAGGTTACTACTGAAAATATACACTAATATGTACAAATGCCCTGATTCATCAAAGCACTAAAGCACATGCTTAACTTTAAACACATGAGTAGTCCCCAAAGAGCCAATGGAACTAGACTTGTACTTAAAACTAACTACATGCTTAAGTGTTGTTGTTTGTTTGGAATGGGACCTCAGACACTAACCTAACATCAGGAATAAAGATCCACAGGGCTACATGTGGAAGCTGAAAAGTGATAAAAAAAACAAACATAAGGGAAAAAGAAAAGGAGATAAATCTGATGCAAACTAGAAGCCCAATCCTGCAGACTTTATTTACATAAAAGTAAGACTAAGATTTGGAGACTACAAAGGAATAAAAAACCAAAGCAAAGAAAGCTAGTAGTCAGCAAAACAGAGAAACAAATTAAGAAAACTTCAAGGAAAAGCCAGTGTTAGAGAGTCTGTTTCTACAATATTAGCTGGCCAAAACGAGTAGATAGCACAAGACCCCATGAAACTACCCTGTGGCCAGTCTGATGCCATCTTCTATATTTGCATATCACCTAGACCTCCTGTAAAATGATCTTAGGCAACCTACTGGGAGCACATAAGGGACAAATCTTATTCCCATCACCCACTCCAAATGGTTAGGCTGGGAGCCAGGGCTCTCTCTGGGGGCAGGGCTGGGAAAAGTTCTGTCCGAGTGAGTGGCTCTTCAGAGCTGCAGTAGTATCACACGCCCCTTCACTTCCTTCTGTCCGGTTTTTCGCTCAGTGGCTCCACATGGCTACAAATTCAGGGCCCCATTCAGCAAGGTATCTAAGGGAGTGCTTAACTTCAAGCCCATGAGTAGCATTGAAGTTAAGCACATATCTAAGTACTTTGCTAAACTGGGACCTGAGTGAGCACAGTCCAATTCCCAAGATCCCGACTGTGCAATGACAGGGGAAAAATTAATCCATCTCACATTCAGAAGGCTTTGGCCCTTTGTACAGCAAATAACCCAGAAACATAGAGCTCAATTCACTCTCCCGCCATCTTCTTTGTTCCATTCCTGTAGCCCAAAAGGGATGGAACGTGGTGGTCCTGTGACCCCAGCAGCTGTAGAGCTGGCATACACAGCTCCTAACTTACCCTTTCCTAAACCCCTGGCACAGGCTACACATCAGGGGCAGAGGTTGGGGAGTAAATGTGGCTAAAGTATAGTGTGCTCCAGCTATCCTCTGCCAGCAAATAATCCATTGGTCACTGTTACCACTGATGCACATTACAGCATCCACCAGGCAGCTCCCTGACACCCTCTGCGGCTCTGAGTGGCAACTCTGGACAAGAGAAATTCTGGCCTATAACGTATATGCTTGCACTGTAAGCTGTTTGGGAGTTGCTTACAAATATTGGCTGTTTGCCTGCCTTCAAATAGCTCCTCAATCCTGCCATTTATTTTGGTCAAATATGTGACTGCTGCTCACACATCCAAAACACAACCTATTAAAAATCTTTGTTGTATTTTTAGGAATGGATTTTCACATCTTGCCATGATCTCTCCTTGCAAGACAGATATCTACAGTACACGGTTTTAGTCCCTAGGCCTTGGAATATGTGCATTATGGCATGTTAATCACGGGTGACTTGCTAATGCAGCAATATGTAAAAGAAAAACATATCAAGGGCCAAATATTGAAAAATGGGCACCACTTGTGCTTGCCATATATGAATGTGTGCAACTAAACAGGTAACTGCATATATAAAAGATGCAGTTGCGTGTGCAAGTCAAGTAATGCACAGTATGTTTGTACATGTTTGTTTTTATCTCTTCTTACCAAGATCTAGAATGGTATTATGAAATGTTTATCTAAATGATCTTTAAAAAGACAGGAATTCTATAACAATTAATATACCCTCTGAAAAATATTATCTTCTTATCTCCATCAGGTTTGTCCTTACTCTAATCCATTCTATGAGAGATATTCTAGCTCATACACAAGCAAGTTATTAAATACACTCCTGCTTGTGAAATGTGAATAGTTTTAATCAGGGTTTTTCCTTTAGTATACAGTTTGCCCACTGTCATTCAAATTGCAGGAAGAAATTGGTATAGAAATATATTCATGGATTTTCACCTGGTTTGAATGACCAGCTTGCATGTATGTAAAAACCTGTTTTTACGTGCACAAAGAGAAAACTTTAGGTCTGATTCTGATCTCACACTAGATTTACATCATTGTAACTCCACATATTTCAGTGGAGTGACTCCTGATTTACAGTGGTAGTTGACATCAGTAGGCTCCACATTCAGAAAATGCATGTAATTTTTTAAAAATTCTAAACAGAATCATGCAGAAACATTGCTAGGAGTTTTGTTTTGTATTGAGTTAACCAGCAATATCCAGCTCAGGCAGGAATTTGATTTTCAAGATAGTCCTACTTTTGCCCAGTTTTAACACATGGATACAAAGAAACATATAATTCAGAGTCCAGACATTGCAATTGATGTTTAGATTTCAGTCCTATTTTAGTCTAGAATTTGTGAGAAACCCCAAAGGAAACACAACCTCCTTATGGCTGCAAACCATAATACTCACTATTTTGTGTTTTTCAAAAATAGATTAGTATAAAGACAGGGGAAAATTCATTCAACTAGAGACCTCAAATTACCAGCTACATGACTCAACTGCCTTTCTAACTTGAAAACTTAATTATAAATAGACGAGGGTCTACTTTTCTCTCATAAATGGTAATTTGTTTTAAAATGTCCTCTAGTGACTCCAGTCTAGATGTTTATGCCACCATAAATTTGATTCTGCTCCCTAAATACATGATACACTTGTTCTCATTTGCTCTAGACTCCACGCGAAAGTGAACAGCATATTTGATCGCAAAGCTGGAAAGCCTGTCTCTTGAGTCAGGTCTCTTTCAGATTAATTTGACCAGTTCATTGTTATACGCTAAAGCCCTTCTGCAGCAGAGGTGATGAGACAATGAGAAGCTCGGTTCTATAAGGTGCTGAGCACTCTGACTTCAGTCCAGCAAAGCAATTCAGCACATACTTAATTTTATGCATTTTAAACATTGCAGGATCTAGCTCAGACAGAGACAAAATTCTAAACCTCTTACAAATGAATGGTGGCACTGACTAATATGCTGCCATTGTAGCACAAGGACACTGTCCAGCAGAAAGGACTACAAGGACTTGGTCCAGAGCGATGGTGGGAGAGAAGTTAAGGGGTGTTTATGAGGGAAAATACTCCCCCAAGTAGAGAGGGGTGCATATGCAGAGTTGTCATTGCTCCAGACAGAAAAGAAGAAAAATGTTGCCTCCAGAAGTTCCCTTCTGTTTGGGGAAACCTTTGGAAGCGGCTGAACTTGGTAGATCTCTTGTTAAAGGCTTATTGCAGAGAACTTTTAAGGCAGAAGCAGCAAAGAGTCTATGATGGGTTGGATCACAGAAACCCCCTTGGGAGCTGCCACCTAATGTGCAAAGACTACCTCTGCTCCTGTTTTCCCTGCCAGCTCAGGACTCCAGCACCCTGTCTTGCTGAGTCAGACACTCCTGTCTGGCTCCAACACAGACCCAGGGTCTGAATCACTTGTCTCAAAGCTGCAAGTTTACCTGAAAACAGCTCATAGAAGTGTGCTTGTCTTTAGCACTCAGATGCCCAACTCCCAATGGGGTCTAAACCCAGATAAATCCGTTTTACCCTGCATAAATCTTATGCAGGACAAACTCATAAATTGTTCGCCCTCTATAACACTGATAGAGAGATATGCACAGTTGTTTGCTCCCTCAGGTATTAATACATACTCTGAGTAAATTACTAAATAAAAAGTGATTTTATTAAATACAGACAGTAGGATTTAAGTGGTTCAAAGTAGTAACAGACAGAACAAAGTAAGTCACCAAGCAAAATAAAATAAAATGCGCAAATCTATGTCTAATCAAACTAAATACAGATAATTTCCTCAC
Source organism: Emys orbicularis (assembly GCF_028017835.1). Lineage (NCBI taxonomy): Eukaryota > Metazoa > Chordata > Testudines > Emydidae > Emys > Emys orbicularis. The sequence goes on along the minus strand of NC_088688.1, from coordinate 96,049,059 downwards.
CAGTTCCAGAGCACTCCCTTTTACAGGCTAATCTCCTTTTAGCCTGGGTCCAGCAATCACTCACACCCCCTGTAGTTACTGTCCTTTGTTTCAGTCTCCTTCAAGTATCCTGGGAGGGGTGGAGAGGCTCCTTCTTTAGCCAGCTGAAGACAAAATGGAGGGGTCTCCCACGGGTTTAAATAGACTCTTGTGGGTGGAGACCCCCCTCCTATGCAAAGTCCAGCTCCAAGATGGAGTTCTGGAGTCACCTGGGCAAGTCACATGCCCCTGCATGACTCAGTCTTTACAGGCCAACGCCATTGTCCACATGGTATCTTGCATGTCTCCAGGAAGACTTCTCATGTGGATTGGAGCATTCCAAGATGCATTGTTCCCCAAGTGTTTCCTGATCAGGTACTTAACCTGGCGAATTCCTTCCTAAAGAAGCTGACCAAATGCCTCACAAAGCTTACTTAGAAACCAAGCAAGCATACAGCCCATATTCTTAACCTCAAGTAGAAAATGATATATATGTACAAATAGGATGAATAGATATAGTAGACTATAACCTTTACGGAGATATGTTACATGGCACAGGCAGCACAAAACATATTCCAGTTATGTCATACATACATTTATAAGCACCCCCTCCCCATAAAGCCTTATGGGGTACACTGTCACAGAGTCCTGTGGCACCTTATAGACTAACAGATGTATTGGAGCATGAGCTTTCGTGGGTGAATACCCACTTCGTCGCATGCGACGAAGTGGGTATTCGCGACGAAGTGGGTATTCACCCACGAAAGCTCATGCTCCAATACATCTGTTAGTCTATAAGGTGCCACAGGACTCTGTGCTGCTTTTACAGATCCAGACTAATACGGCTACCCCTCTGATACTTTTAAGGCAGAGTTCTCATTGAACCTAATTTTATGTTCTACCCTATCATATATACAAATATTCCTCAAAATCCCCTTCCCTTCAACAGTACAGAACATTTCACTTACTAGTGATCACAGAGAGTTATCAGCATGGGCCAGACTGTAACAACCATATGCCCTAAGTATCTGCTTCATCCCAGGCACAGACCAGAGAACAATGACTCAGTCACAATTCCTCCCCTGCTCACCCCTTGCTCTGGGTGGGGAGTATGGTACTTCAACTATTTTCTTGGAGCAGTTTACTCCCCACTGTGCCACACAGCCAGCTACTATGGCTGCCAAGTTGGTGGGAGGTAGTAGAGCCAGAGCTCCTCCAACTCTCCATCCGCTCCCCACCCACTTGCTTGCAGGGGGGAATATCAGGCAAATAATTCCCCTTTTTCACTTGTGGCTGGAAGACAGTCTAACAGGGGAGAAAGTTCATCTTACCCCCTGTCCATCCAAGCAAGGGCAGTGACAATCTAGACCTACGGCTGTACGAATAAATCCTGCAAACCCAATTGATGTCAGTGGGACTGCTCACGTCAGTAAAGTTTGAAGGACGAGGCCTTTAAACTCCCATGAGTGAGTATGTCTCTGACCTTGCTTCTCTAATAATAAGTTCCTTAAAGACTGACATTCAGTTTAAATTGATTAGGCCATAACCTTGCCATTTTTTCACACAAACACTGCACTTCTAGATCACAATGATTTTATCTTTACTTAGCAAATTTCAGTGTTTCAATGCTATTATAGTAAAATCTAAAGGGCATCAATATATCACTAAGCACTGGTTATAGCAACATTTTTTTTTTTTTTTTGCAGCATTTGTTCCTCAAAACAGTAAGAAAATTACACTGATTGCACATTCTATGAGTAACATGAAAGGCAGGAAGCCAGATATTGTGGCTAACAAACTAAACTACAGGCCATTAAAAAAAGAGATTACAAAGCATTTGTAAGAACTAAAAATTACCAATTCTACTGATGTAACAGGGTGTAAACATTTGGAACTGTAACCACAGATATGTTCCACCCTTCACAGGCGTTTATGTCTGGTGCAGCTGTTCATTCAACCTAGCAACAGTACAGTTTTAGGGGGGAGAAAAAAGTTACGTCATGTGATTGTTTCCTCTGTACCTTCCATACAAAAATTAGAAGAGGTATCATCAAGGTTTCTAGGATCAAAAATTTGCTCTGTGGATATCTCCTTTGGCATAACAATATCTAGTTTTGTTTTTTAACATACCATTCTATGGCCAAGAATAAAAGAACAAAGTAGACACCGTTTTTGTAGATGTCTACACCATTTTACAAAATATGTATTAAGCTTTGCTCTTCCTGCAACAATGGTTAGCTAAGAAACACTATTTCCCACAGCCATGCCAACATCATTTTGCACAATGAAGTTTGCACTGTGAAGGCAGTGTTTAGATCTGGTTTAGATTAAGGTTTGATTTGACAGCACTGAAATCTTACTGGCTGTTCTCATGAGATTTTGGCTGAAAACTGCAGAAGTTTCATGAGATTAGATTTAAGGTGTTCAGCTTCAAGATTCCATATTTGGTCCAACCTTTTTTCAAGGAAAAACTGGGTTTTTGCCTAAATTAAACTGTTTGCTGAAGTTGTCTGCCTTCCTCAAATATTTTCAATTTTTCACCAGAAAACTGAACACCTGAAAACCAAATACTTCTGGCTGAAAACTGAAAGTGTTTTGGTTTTCAGCTTTCCAACAAAAAATTGAAATTTTCTGCAGAACAAAAAAAAAAAACAAAAAAAAACCACCCTTATTTTCCAAGCAGCTTTACTTATTTTAAGACACTTTACCTGTAGTTTTTCATTTTACAAAGTGAAAGGACTCAGCATATTAGCACAAAAGTAGAGCCCAATAGTTAAACAAAATGACTATCCTGGGAGAAGACAAATATCTGTGTGCACATTGCATTAATATTGATCTTCTCTGAGGAGAAGGAATTACTTTATACTATACAAATCCAGTAAGAAAAGGGGGGTGGGGTGAGGAGAATCATCCAGTAGATTCAAAGGCAAACCATCTATATATTAGCAAAAAGAACAGGAGTACTTGTGGCACCTTAGAGACTAACAAATTTATTTGAGCATAAGCTTTCGTGGGCTACAGCCCACTTCTTCGGATTCTATGCATCCAAAGAAGTGGGCTGTAGCCCACGAAAGCTTATGCTCAAATAAATTTGTTAGTCTCTAAGGTGCCACAAGTACTCCTGTTCTTTTTGCGGATACAGACTAACACGGCTGCTACTCTGAAACCATCTATATATTATTTTCACATGCACCCAGACTTTCATGCCAAGGTTAGAGAATCAAATTTAAATTGTAACTATAGCAATCTCAGCATGCCCATTCAAGGTTTGACACAGCTATGCACTGCCCTTTATATACAGAAGAATGCCTATAAGCAAACTCTAGCCCTAACTTAATGAAGGTGAAGCCTACATTCCAAAAAGTCCACAAATTATAGCGTTACTGTTCCTACAGCAATGCAATTTGACTGCATTGCGCATATGTAGTATTTTCTATTCTTGTTAAATTGTGGCTGAGTGTATTTCTGTTTAGGTTGTTACATTTATGCCATAAAATGTACATGATGTGCAGGGTGGTCAAATTAACATTGTGGCAGGAACCTTAATTGTCACTTGTACTGACTTCTTTGTCTCTTAACTGTTTATCCTTAAAGTGACTATGAAAAGAACTTTGTGGGGTTCCATGTTTATTGTCTTTCAGTGACTGAAACATTTTGGGTGAAACACCTACTGCACCATTCTGACTGCAGTGTATTGAGTTCCTGCCCACAATGGTGAGTCACTGTCCTAGGTGCAGTGGTACAGGTAGAAATGGTTTAAGGCAGAAGTGGGCAAACTACGGCCCGTGGGCCACATCCGGCCCGCGGGACCCTCCTGCCCAACCCCTGAGCTCCTGGCCCAGGAGGCTAGACCCCGGCCCCTCCCCTGCTGTTCCACCTCCCCCACAGCCTCAGCTCACTGCGCCGCCGGCGCAATGCTCTGGGCGGCAGGGCAGCACAGCTGCAGAGCCTTGGCCTGACCCGGTGCTCTGTGCTGCATGGTGGCGTGGCTGGCTCCAGCTCGGCGGCGCAGCTGCCTGTCCTGGTGCTCTGGGCGGTGCAGCTGGAGTGCTGCCAGCTTCCGGTGCTCCAGGCAGTGCAGTAAGGGGGCAGAGAGCAGGGGGGGTTGGATAGAGGGCAGTGGAGTTCGGGGTGGTGGTCAGGGAGAGAGGGCGTGGATGGGGGAGGGGCGGTCAGAGGGCGGGGAACAGGGGGGTTGAATGGGGGCTGGGGTCCCGGGGGAGCAGTCAGGAATGAGAGGAGGGGTTCGGGGGGCAGTCAGGGGTAGGGGTTCCGGGGGCGGTCAGGGAACAGGGAGAAGGTGTGGTTGGATGGGGCGGGGGGGCAGTCAGGAATGAGAGGAGGGGTTGGATGGGGCGGTGGGGGGCAGTCAGCGGCGGGGGGGGTCCAGGGGCGGTCAGGAGACAGGAAACGGGGGGGAGGGGTTGGATGGGGTAGGAGTCCCTGGGGGACATCAGGGGGCAAGAAGCAGGGGGAGTCGGATAGGGGGCAGGGGCTGGGCCATGCCTGGCTGTTTGGGGAGTCACAGCCTCCCGCTAACCGGCCCTCCATACAATTTTGGAAACCCGATGTGGCCCTCAGGCCAAAAAAAGTTTGCCCGCCCCTGGTTTAAGGCCTTCCTCTGAAGAGATGTGCCCCTACTACTACTACTAGTAAGCGGTATATTTACTGCTTTTTGTATGTGGGCACAAGGCACTTTTGAAGCATTGCTACTACCAGCAGTGGTAATGCCTTTTTGCCTTGATCTATCAGCCCAACTGTAACAATCTGGCAAGTTCAGTACATGCTGCTGTTTTCTGATTTAAAACATCTGCTCCACTACAATGGTCTCATTGGTGATACTTAATTGTAGAATTTTTGGCAACAATTGTGACCTCTCTTTGCTCTCCCTCTAGATGTCCCAAGATTCTTACATCATGTACAGATTATACCAGATTCTCAGTTTGTTTCAAATGCAAGCATATGGGTTTGTTTTTTTATAACAGCCTCATATACTTTTATACTCTTCTCAAGTTTTCCTTTGTTGTTTTTTTCAACTGTTGCATCAGCTTTAGGGGCCTGGTGTTCAAAGCATTCAAAAGTCCTTTTAAGTTGCTCATATGTGTATTTTGTTTGTCAAATCGGTTATCTACTGCAGTAAGAGCCTCCAGAAATGTTGAATTTTCCAATTTATTGCTGCCAATAGCTCTTTCAAGAAGCCATCCCTGTGATTTTTGTTAGTACATTTGAGCAGGATGGGGGTCAGATTCTGAGACCCCTCTGTGATAGGGATTTTTGAATTGGAAGGGAAATCGTTTAGTAAAGTATTTCCATTATTCTTTGGCATCTTAGAAAAGTTTCCATTATCTTATATGCTTAAAAGATATTTAAAAATAAAAAAGCAGTTAAAAAGGAAACATCCATGCATTCATTTGTTCACAGTGCAGTTCTCTTAGGTTCTGAACTCCACCTCTTCTTTGAATTGTGTTTTTGACAAGAATCAACATTCTGGAGAAGGTGCCCTGGGCGTTCTTACTAGACAATTGTTTGTTCTGCCATATACCAGTACAGGATAGCCCTAACACCTCCGTGATAAATGTTAAATGTTTCTCTTTCATCTATTGTACTTCAGTTGATTGTTTCCCTCTTTTATTTACACAGATGCACACCATGACTGAGTCAGATATGTATGTATGAAATTATGAACTCCATCTTGTATTATGTGTTGAACACATCTAAACTTGCCCAAGGCACTCCTACTCAACTGCATTCCAGACAGCTTCCCTGACTAGGAAGGGTACATAATACCTCTCTGACTATCTCCAAGAAGCCATAAAAGCTGCAATCTGGGGCCATTAACTTTGATCATCTGTCAGCTGTTGCCCTCTTCCCTCCCCCCCCCCCCCCAAACAATGAGCTCCTGTGTAGAAAAACATGTAGGGTGCAGGTGGGGGAGCATGACTGTGGGATCTGTGGCTTCTCAGTTGGGGCACCTGGATCAGAGACAGGGTCCCCCTACTTAAGAGCAGGAGTGAGATCAGATATGAAGGAAGGTATGCCTCAGGACTTTTGTTGTTTTCAAAAATCTGTAACTCTTGAGTGCTTTGAGATTAAAGGGACTATGGTTAAGAAATTCCTTTGCTAAGCTTGGGTTCCTTGGTTTCTTGCCACATTGTCCCCAAAAGGGTTAAACTAGAACTAGAGTGCATAGGCTAGGTGGAATTTTGAGGGAGCATGTGTAAGCAACTGGGGAAGGGGGACTCATGAGGTCTGAGGCACTGATTTCCAGGGTTTAGGGCAGATAGATGGAGCCATTCCACATCCTAAGGAGAGAGGGATAGCTCAGTGGTTTGAGCATTAGCCTGCTAAACCCAGGGTTGTGAGGTCAATCCTTGAGAGGGCCACTTAGGGATCTAGGGCAAAAATCAGTACTTGGTCCTGTTACTGAAGGCAGGGGGCTGGACTTTCAGGGTCCCTTCCAGTTCTATGAGATAGGTATATCTCCATATATTATATTATTAAGAAAGAGTAGAAGCAGGTGGCTTGGAAACACATTGGACCCAGTGATTGGTGGGCAGCAGATTAGTGACTTTACAGTGGGGTACTAGCCCAGATTGTAAAACATGGTGTTTGTCTCTGATTGCCCCACCACCACTCATAGTACTCTTGATTTTAGTTAGGAAGGGTTTAAAAAAAAGACACTAAAAATTAGGCTTTGTTACAACACATATCTGCTCCATCTGCATCTTCTAAGTCACATGAGTAGTTAGGACCTGTTGTGTTGTGTGAGGCTGTCACTGTTGTATGTAACTGCTTCTCATGTACCAGAGACAGTGTTAATACAATTATGTAATTCTTCCCTTCAAGTTCAACTATGTAAGGAATGATAGTTACCCATAAAAGTTTACTTGCTCTGCATGAATAAAATTGTTCTTATACCTACACATAAACAACTCACTTCAGCCCCAGTCCAGCAAAGTGCTTAAAGCATGTAGCTAACAGTAAGCAAAGTGAGCTGTCCCATTGACTTCAATTAGAGTTAAGAATGTTGAAAGGCAGCTAGGCTGCATATAAACACTGAAACCCAAAACTGATTTTAGGAGGAAGACTTTTTACTCTGACCCAGTTAAAGTGTAATCTCACTCAGAATGTGTGTGTCAAAAATATGCTGTTCAAAATTGACTTTCTGCAGATCAAAATATAAAGGGGGAGTTATAAGCATTAGTCTATAAAACAGGAACTAACCCTTCTTGTGCATGTCTGAGTGAATGTGTGATTCATGTAGTCTCGTGATTTCCGTTCCAAAATTTTGCTAGCTTTGTATTTTTTTAATTTTTTTTTTGAGCTAGGACTTTTTAGGATGGTTGAGATAATGCCTGTGGATTGACCCATGACCTCGATGTCTCAAAATACCTATGGATCTGCTGATTGATTGGGTATATTTTTGGATCCAGGGAAATCCAAGATTGAAGTTACTGGAATGGGGAAGTTCTTCATTTGCAGAAAGCTGACCTAATCAAACCACATCTGGTGATGCCAGTAACTTCAGAAGGAGTGTCCCGTTCTGATTCACCAAGAAGTTCCTGAGCAGGGTTCCACGAGGAATGAATCAGCCAAGTCACCATCTTCAAAAACTGAATGAAAAGAAACAGCCTGACTGCTGTGACTACTGGCGTACCTGTTTCTGGCACTGGTTGCTAGCGGTTGGCTGTGCAATTCCACCAGGCCTGACAAAGAGGCCTGTGCTTGCTCCATCGTCCCACCCAGCCAGCCAAGGGTAGGAGTCCAGTATCATTTCATTTAAGTATAATGGATCCAGCTCCTTACCTGTTCCCTCCAAGAAGAAGATATTCTTTAAACAGCTCACACTCATGCTTTAGCTCAATGGTAGATTAGACCCAGGGGAAACTGAGCAGCAGGGTTTTGGTCCTGATCCCACTCCTGTCAGTGATTTACAGTTCTTTCTAAAGGAGAGGAGAAAGGACTGATGGCTGAGTATGGTTAAGTAGAAAATGATAAAACTAGCAAACCTAGACCCAGAGCTGGCCTCTGGAGCCTGGGAAACCTATGGCCGCAGGGCCCCTTGATTTCAGGATTTTATATATATATATATCAAGGCTTATCCTATTCTTTCTTTCAAGTTAACTCCACTCCATTTTGGTAAGGAGATAGCTTGCAAAATATAAAAACTGGAATTCAATAGCTAGGATGGAAAGTTTGTCACTGTGATTTTTTTTATTCCAGAAACTCACGATTCCCCAGACAGTTTTCCAAAATTGGCCCTAGGACCCATTCAATTAAGCCCTTAGATTTTTCAGGAACTCCAGCCACATTTTCAGCGGTGGGATTACTAGGGGTCACCCTGAAACCTGGAGGATCCTTAGCGTAGAACCATCTATGAAGAGGCTCTGTCCCCCAGTGGATTCCCCCCAATAGTGGCTGTCCCTGGTATACCCCATGAAGGGGGATCCCAACTGCCAAGGAGGGCTCTGTGGAACAGGTAATACAGATCTTGAGAAGACAATGTGGCCCAGGATTTATATTCATGGGGCTCTATCAATTAATTATGAGGTCCTTACTTGGGCAAATTCGCATGGAAGAGCAGGGGGAAGAAAAAGAAACAGATTAATGCAATCTTACAAAGCAGGTGGAAGGTGAATTCTGTCCATTACACATGAATCTGTGATCATGGATGGCCTTAATCCATAACATTGTTAAACTTTTGTTTTCTTTTTCCTAACACAGCCAGGCTGATCCTCCTCTAGCAACCAAACATAAATTTAGTGAATTAACTAACTAATATGCTAGCCCTTAAATGTAAACAAAAGTTTAACTGATGCTGAAGATGCTTTTAGAGTTTCACATGCATGTCAAGATTATACCTTAAGAAACAGCTTTGCTGTATATGCCAAACTTTGTGTGGTCTTTCAATAAAAATACAGCATTAAGTTCTATTCTGAAATCACTCCTTAGGGCAAGAGTTATATTTGTCTATGAAATCATTGCAATAATGTGTGCTTCAAGAGTTATTCAGGATAAGGCCAATAATTAGATTATATCACTTTTAGAGTCAACGTTTAGTAAATGTGCTGTAAACAAATACTTTATAAACTAAGTCCTCACATATCCTATATATTCTTGCAACTTCCACAAGCACAGTGGACTTGGTACTGAAAAACTTAGGCCTATAATGTGCAGATTGGTTTAATTAACGTTGTGATGGGAAATATGCCAGAATGTTGACTTGCAGGTTCATTATCTTCTGCACTTGACAACTCTGGCTGGAGTCCTGGCATGTCTGACTGGATCACTGACAATGACTCATTCCTTTCTTTCTGGTGTCAAGAAACAGATTTTCAGTTCTCTAACTATGCTGTCAATTCATCTTGATAGGCAAAGAAAACCTGCCTGCAGCTTCCCATTGGCCTGATGAGTCAGATATTTCTGTTTTATTAACAGCATTCTTTTTCAAAGAAACTTGCAGTATTGTTTGCCTGGGGTGATATGGAGATAATCTGAACACGCACACTGATGGGTGGAATGAGCTGAATATCAAACATCCATGTGTGTTCAGATTATCTCCATAATCTATAGTTAAGATGCAATTTACACACACACACACACACACACACACCCTGCACGTAGCCTACCCCTCAACCTGTAAATTAGGGTGCAGAGCTGTAATGCAGCTCCTCCACAATCTCTATTCCAGCCTACAGACTGGAAGAGCAACAGCAGCAACAGCAACCCATCTGTGCCCTGATGCAGGGGATTCCTGCCACTAGATCCACGTAAGCACAGATCTCATTCCCTCTCCCCTAATTTGTGTGCAATGCCCCCTTCCTACAGTGGCCTCTTTGGGGATGGAGCAGAAACCACAGCATCCAGTGGCCATTTCACCCCGTCACAGAGCTCAAGCAGCATGAATGATTCTGTACGGGCCCATCATAAATGGTTATCAACTGAGAATAGAGCAACAATCTGGCAGCTAGCTGTTTAACTGGAAAAAGAGAAAGGGGCGCAAAGCCAACCAGAGGAGCCCGAGAGCATGAGAACAGAATGTCAAACTGGACACTGAGTTTTCTGGTTTTTGTCAGGTTGGGTCCTAGCCCTAACACTGATTCAATTTTCTTGCCCTTTTACATTATTGTTTCCCACTTCCCCCTCCTCCTGAGCTCAAAGCCATGAGTAAATCAGATCATGAGCTAGTTGCTTGCCAAATTTCATCTTTGAAAAAATCAAAGCAAGTTTTCATGACTGTTAGAAGCCCCAAAAAACATGTTTTCAATGTGTAATATAGACATAACCTTAACTACTGAAGCACATAATCATCAACCATTATAATCTAAAGAGGGAAAAGGCAGTGACCTGTATACCAGTCTTCAAAGCCTCCAGACCATAACATTACCAAGATGCTGACTCAAGCTGACAATATGTACTGCAGTATTCCAGACCTAGTGCCTTTCACCACCATGGCTAAGCTCATATGCTCACTGAATTGTCTTAGTTATAATACAGATTTTAAAAAAACAAGCTACTTTGCTGAAGGAAGGAAGGAAGAGACACTACCAAATACTTAAAGAATGCACCTTTGCTGAATATTAGTTATTTATGTTCCAATAGCATGCTAGGCTTTCAGGGAGAAATAGCATATAGATCAGAGATGCAACAAAAAGCAAATGATTAAACTGGGATACTTAGCATATCTTGTTAGTATTTTATTAATCACTTCTTTGAAAAGAGGACTCGAGTTTATAGACCTCTTACAAACGTAAAAAAAAAAGGGGGGGGGGCCAGTCCTCTCTTACACTCTGGCAGCATAAAGGAGCCCTAAGGGGGATGGAACTGGCAACAGGTGTTTCCTAAACAGCATAAAGCTGGTGGAATGTTTCTACGCTGGCTGTCCTTACAATCTCCAGCATAGGCAAGATGTACTCTAGCTATTTTCAGCTGCAGGGACACCCATGTATGCCATCACAGAAGAGAATAAGCTGACCCCTGGCAGAACAAGCAGAAAAGTGACTGTGGCAAAGTTGCTGCCACACTACATCCCAGTGCTATATATGGCACCGCAACAGATGTGCCTCAGTTTTCCCCATGCCTTCTTTGGCCTATTTCAGCTTTTGGTATGACCTGGCCATCCAGCCAAGCCAAGTAACAGGGGTCCAAAGATCTACAGGATCTCAAATTCTTTCACTTAAGTCTAACAGAAAATAGCAAAACAACTGAATCTTCAATACAGCTGGGCTCAGCTAGTAGCCTTCTTTTCAGGCTAGCCATGCTTCAAACCATCCCAAAACTGATCCATATTCCTATCTTCCACTCCTAATGCCCAAGGGAGGGTAGGGGAAGTGGAACTCATCCTTCCCTCAGCCTACAGGAGGAAAACTCCCAACTACCTCTCACTTGGGTCTTGTCCCTAACCCTTCCTCTAGCAACAATTTGATCGTTCCTTTATGAAGGCCCAGCCCCTCCCTAACCGGGTTTGATCACCAGTTATGCCTAATGCCCAGCCACGTGCAGACCAGTCAGTTAATTGGCCTCTCAGGCCACTTTAACCCTTTCATCGTGTGTGTTTGTGTTTGTGTGTGTGGGGGTGGGTGGGTGGGTGGAGGGGGAGGTATATATGACCTAATGTCTACATCATTGGGGTCAGGCTGACATATACTAACTACCCTTTCTGCACTGCAGAAATGTGATATCTCACATCAGAGTTGATTTCTCACATCAGAGTTGATTACTTTCATAATTTGTCTGTTGGCCCTCCAGGAGTCATAAATGAGGGTGCTTTTACATCAGTATAGTAACCACTACCTTTTTCTTCTATGGCATATCTGCTCTCACTGAAAGCTGTACCTATCTTTACACTGAAAATTTGTGTGAATTTGATGGGGCAATAGGATATAAATTATGCTTCCTTATTTAGAAGCAATCTTTGGAGTATTCCTCTTCCCCCGCCCCCCCCCCCCGCTTTTTTTTTTAAAACCCCACACACACTCTAGAGAAGCTAATGCCCACCACAATACTTTCCCAATTAAATTATAACTAACCTAAGATGCATCACATTGTGCATGCAAGAGTTTTGACAGCATCAATTCAAATATTGTCATTTTTCCTGCCGAAACCAAACTGTAGGAGTATCTCATTATCAACCTGCCTTGAAAGTTTTTCCAGAAAAATCAGAATTTTACTTTTATGATTGCCCTTTTATAATTACTTCAATAGTGCTGGGAGCTAGAATACAATGACTTTATACCAACGGTGGCCTTTTAATAAAGATTCACCATGAAGGAGAAATATACTTTCTACTCCAGGATATTTAAAAGCTTTTCTTTTAGTTTGTATTTGTCATCTTATGTGTTAATACAAGCTCTGCCAGCTAATTACTAAGACTATGTCTATGCTATAGCCGATGTTGGCAAAATTTATGCCACTCAGGGGTATGAATATTTCCCCACCACCACCACCACCACCCCCGCCCCCGCCCGAGCCACATAAGCTATACCAAGATAAGTGCTCAGGTGCACAGTGCTATGTCAGTTGGAGAGCTTCTCTTGTCAACGTAGCTTCTGCTGTTCTCAGAGGTGGGGTTTTATATACCAGCAGGAGAGCTCTCTCCCATGCGCTCAGCAGCGCAGCTGTATCGGTACAGCTGTGTTGCTGCAGCTCTGTACGTATAGACATACCCTTATTGGCAATGGAACATGGAAGCCCAGGTGACGGACCACACAAACAGACAATAATCCTAATAATGAAACATGTAAACAAATAGAAAACAATTTCCACTGGAACCAAACAGCATCCACATACTTGCTGTACAATTTTTTTTTTTGCCGAGTAAAATAAACCTAGCTGAATAATTCAATATTTAAAAAAAAACTAACATTACAATATTAAGAACCTGATAATGATGAAAAATCGCCATTGTGAAATTCAAGTTTAAGACTAATAATTGATTTTAAAACAGGTAAAAATAATATTAGATTGTGACTGTACATGTAATTGTATAATAAGCCTTTTTATTGGGGAGGAAATGGGGAGTCCTAGTCAATTATTCTAACACCCAGCAGTCACATCCCACTGAGCTGAGATAGGAATGATGGACTGACTTTTCTTAGACTATTCAGACATGTCAAAGAAATAAAAATGTTCAAGTTTATATAGCATTTCAGAACACCGTAATTTTAGACCAGAAGCAACAGAGTTGGCATTTATAAATCAAGGAATAAATCTATTGTAGGTACCTGTAGAAATGTATTTGCAATGGCTGTAGGCAACAACAGAATCAATTAGTTTTTACATATGGGTGATCACCTTGTCTTGATTAGGATCAAGTGGGTTGTGCTAAATTCCTCACTGTTTAAAATAACAATTTGTGGGTCCAATAGATACAACTTATTTTACCCCTCTTCTCTATTGCTTACTGGAGTGGCCATATAGTAAATGCAGCCTACTACTCTGTCTCCCTCTGCCTCCAGCCATCTTGCTGATACCAGACTGAATTCTCGGCTGCAGATGAGCTGTGGCTGGAGAAGCTGGGATGAGATGGGGGCACGGAGGTTAGGTTTCTTCACCCTTATGCTCCTCCCCCAAATCCTGCAGCCAACTGTAAGTTTCACTGGTTGACTATTTGCTGCCAGCATTTTGAGAGGCCCAAATGAGGAGCCAGGATCTGTGTGAACAAAGAGAAGTTTGGTGTTGCATTCTGTTTTGTATTCGAATGGGACTGCTCTTCTGGACATCTCTCTGACAACAGGTCAGCTGTGGATGAGCTAACTAAAGCCTTGTAGGTTTGAGACTCTCTCTACTGCTCTGGACTTCTGACTGAGCACTCCAATAGGACTGTGTCTACACTGAGAATTGAAGCTGAGTCTCCCACCATTGGTCTAGCATCAGGGCAACTCCAGGAGTGCTAGCAATGGTGCAAGCACCAATGGAGAGTCCACAGACACTTTTATCACCATGCCATTCAACACTGCTCTGGGCAGGTCTGGACTCCGTGACTGGAAAAATGCCTGTTGCCGTCCTCCACTGCTGTTTATACCGTTGCTAGCACAAGTGAAACTGCACTGATGCTAGAGCAATGGTGGGAAAATTGCCTATAAGTCTATGTACAACATGGCTTAGGAAACTTTCGCCTGCCAGCAGCAGTGGGCACTGCATTACTATGGGCACTCTGCAGACTGCCACTTTCCCTTTCAGGAAGAGTTTTTCATGGTTCAGTGAAGGGCTGTTTTATGAAAACACTGCAGCCTGTGATGGCAGAGCCCCCAAGTTAGAAGGGGCCCCACAGGGGAGATATAGTTATTAGAGCTGTCTAGATGACAACAATTCCCTTTTGTGGCAACTTTCAAAGTTTCAAGATTTGGTTTTGCTATTCACTGGAACAAAAACAAAACCTTTTGAATGTTTTACCAAAACAGAATTGTGTCAAGACATCTGGTTTTGGATGGACAAGCTCATGTTTTCAGTTTGAGTCTCTCTCATGTCAGAAGTGACCAGAGAGCCCTGGTCCTCAGAAATCTTTCAAATGAAAATTTAATCAAAATTGATACTTCTCAGCTTTGAGGAAACAGCATGTTTCCATGAAATTTCATTTCATGAGAAACATCCTGACCAGCTCTAATAATTATATATAGGATTCTCACTCCTCCTCCAGGCCATAAAAGGAATGATCAAGAAAACTGTGCAATACATTTCCTTGGGTTGACTGGAGAGATTCCTGACCACCCCAGATCCAATCAGTCAGGACTTTTTGCAGCCAGTCAGTGGCATTTAAGATGTGATAGAGCTACTAACTGGGGGACTACTTCATCAGCCCCCCTCCACTACATTTCCCTTTCTCCTGGCCAGGTAGGGAAAGATCCTGAGCCAGGAAGTGGCTGGGCTCTGTTGGGAAGCAGCAGCTGCGTGGCTAGCCAGGAGCTGCAGAGAAGCTAGATGCAGAGGAATCCCCAGGATCTGTATGCATAGCTGCATGTAGAACAGGCTGTGACTGCTGGACATTATAGCCAAGTGCAGGTCTACAGCAGCCTGGGTGCTGCCCAATACCCCGGGCCCAAATCTGTTCTAGGAACCCCTGGCCACTGCTGCCTGAGGCCCAGATGCTCCCCATTCCCCTCAACTGGGAGCTGCTCTTGGGCCTCTCTCCAGACACTGCTCACTGTGTCTGCCTCTCCACTACACTCCCCTCTATTGCCCTACTCTGCCTTTGCACCATTCTTCCTCATAAGAAGGGGCCAAAAATGGAGACGTCAACAGAAGACTTGGATGTGTCTGAACTAGCCATGGTACAAGGAACTCCACATCACAGCCCTTCACTCTTCTGCTCAGAGAGCGTGAGCTTGCCATTTTCACCTCCCCAGGTGGTCCCCCATTCATGGAGTGCCCACCCTCCCCAGGTCTTTTCAAACCCCCACATCTCACAAAACTAAAGAATGAGTGAGCCAAACCAGAGGAGTACGCACTGAGAGCAGTCTGGTTGAAAGTGAAGGATTATGGAGGACCTCTTCTTCTAAGGATGCTGGACTGTTTTCAGATTGGCCAAAGTGGAATTTGGCCTGGAAGTGGAATTTCCTGTCAGAGACACAGCTAAAAGGAAGGATCCTCGCTTACATGTGCTGAGCAAAAACATCTGTCCTAATGCAAGGCAGATATGCCATTGCTGCACATTATGGACTTATACTAAAACTATGCCCTTCAGCTTTCAGAGGTGGACAAAACCCTCTGAAAATTGCTGGAGTTCCCCAATTTGGACTTCATCAACCAGTCCTATGTCAGGAAGATCAAAATGACAGGATCATCCCCCAAACTATGGTTGGAATGATCATCCCCAATCTCATCAGACAGGATCCTGGAAAGCCTTGGTCCTAGGCTCAGAATTGATTATTCACTTACCAATACCAGCCTCGCTTCATCCTGTATCAGGACTCTTCCACTTCCTCCCCACTGATCCAGTAGAGGCAAGCAATTACCTTTTAATCCCCACTCCAAAAGGCACAAATTCTCTCTGCCCTTTTGAACAAGCCACTTGAGAATTCCTAACAGGTGGCTTCAGCCTGCCTATCTCTGACAACCACATGCAATACACAATGATAAGGTCTGGATAAGTCTGAACCATTTCAGATGCTTCAGAGTTGCTAAAGTTCTGCTGTCTCTTTGATACAAATCCATGGCAAAACGGCCTCCTTTTAAACCTGTTCTACCTCCTGAGCAGTAGGGGAAGAAAGACAATGCCTTCATTCTTGGGCCTATAGAAGTGGTACCACAAAATAACATTCTGGGAGGCTTAGCAAACTCCATATTTGCAGTTCCGGAGTTGAATAGGGGTTGCTAACCATAGGCACCAACTTTTCCCGGCGCCAGTGGGTGCTCGACCCCCCCTCGCCCCAACTCCACCCCTTCCCCACCCCCATTCCAACCCCTTCCCCAAAGTCCCCGCCCCAACTCCACCCCCTCCCTGCCCCTATTCGACTCCTTCCCCAAATCCCCATCCCGGCCCCGCTTCTTCCCCAAGCACACTGCGTTCCCGCTCCTCCCCCCTCCCTCCCAGCGCTTGCTGCGCGAAACAGCTGTTTTGCAGCGGCAAGTGCTGGGAGCTAGGGGGAGAAGCGGGGACACAGAGCGCTCAGGGGAGGAGGTGGAGCGGAGGCAGAGGTGAGCTGAGGCGGGGGGAGGAGGGGGACTGCCGGTGGGTGCAAAGCACCCACCAATTTTTCCCTGTGGGTGCTCCAGCTAGGGTGACCAGACGTCCCGATTTTATAGGGACAGTCCTGATTTTTGGGTCTTTTTCTTATATAAGCTCCTATTACCCCCCACACCCTTTCCCAATTTTTCACATTTGCTGTCTGGTCACCCTAGCTCCAGCCCCGGAGCACCCATGGAGTCGGCGCCTATGTTGCCAACAATCAAATTTGAAACGCCTTAATCGGTTCATAACCACACAGCCATTTTGGATAGATGGCTTAAGAACCTGAGGGTCACATAACACAAAGGGAGTTAACTAATACAAACAGATCTGGCCAAGCCCAAATTATGAGTGATAATGAGTAGAAGACTCATTTATTTTGGAAAGGAGGGTGATTGTTTTCATAGTGTAATCTTATAACCCTCTTTTGGCTTGTACAGCTCTACAACTGCGTAGTCTACTCCGTTAATCAGCCCTCTGTTTTTAGTAAGAGAAAAAATGTTGACATTTACATGTTGACTTTTACTTACCCCCACTTGTGTGGAGATCCAAGCTACACCTCCCTCTAACATCACTGCCATATATGACAGCCTCCCAGTGAAAAGTTCCCTGTTCTTTTTAAAAAAAGAGTGCAATTACTTCCATAATAACTCCCTAGCCTGACACTTAGTTTAAATAAGCACTGAAGTGGCTATATTTAGAAAACTATTGATATAAAACCTCTCGTGTTTCCACTCAAGTGCATAAATGTACTCTTAGTTAGGAAAGAAATCCCTCTGAAAATCTCTCACGCACTTAAAGATCAGAACAATGAACCTGAATAATACACCCTCAGTAATATAACTGCATATGAACAGGTTAAAATACATGTATTCAAACTAAGCCTGTTAATTCCAAAACTTCAAGTAACAAACAAAACAACAGCTTGGACTGGCACATATGAATCTGTAAGCTCCATACAATAGATGCTGTTACAAGTCATCCTGTATCTGGACATGCTTTTAAAAGACATTTCATTGTATGAAATATTCATATACTTATATGTAAGTTTCCTGAGTTATACATATGGGTGAAATTTTCCAATCTTCCCATTAATGTTACTTGATTTGCCTATGCAATCACAGTAATTGTGGATGTAAGTTGAGTACGCGATTGCATGTGCAGCTTGTAAACACACCTGCACACACACACACACAATTTTGAAAACTCCAGTCTAATTTTTCTAGACACAAACAATATATTAACAGACTTTATCATTACATATACCTCTCTAGGGAATATATTTTAATTTCATGTAAGTAAGCCTTGAGTATTAATGCTTATATTTTAATAGGTTGGTATACAAGATACACCTGCAAAATTTGTGTGCACAACTGTTGCTTGTGTACAGCCTCTGTGCGTATGTATTTGCATTAGATCCAAAGCCAGCCTTTTCCTCCCTCCTCCACCCAATCTGGTAGCTCTAGAAATGTAAAGGAGAATCTCAACTTTTTTTAAAATAGACTTCTAACACTTTTCCTTGCAAAGTTCCTTGAAAGAGCTACCAATATGGGACAAAAGTTTGAAGTTCCAAGATACATACAATTTTGATTGAAAAAGATGTTGATAAGAAAAAACCCAGATGAAAAGATGGGAGAGGGATTTGGACAAAAAAATTGATCTGGATGAAGGGGTCTCTATATGGGAAAGGGAATATATGGTACATCTTCAATTTGTGTAGCTCATAAAGAACATTTTTATAAATCACTGTATAGATAGCATTTGACTCCAGTTAAATATTTCTGCTACTAGGGAGGTGCTCTGCTGGAGGGGTTGTAGGGAAAGGGGAACATATTTGCACATGTGGTGGTTGTGTCCAAGAATTAGACGGTTTGTGGAGGAAATTATTAAAGATATTAATCTTAGACAAAATGCTGGCTTCCTAGAGATCCTTGACCTGCTTGCTTAATGCTTCAGTAAAAGATCTACATTTTAAATAGAATGATAAATTAACTTTTATTGTTAGCAGCTAGACTTTGTGTTGCACGTTATTTGAAAAAAAAAAAATAATGTGATTCCTCCAATGGAATTTTGGTAAAGTAAAATATGGACTGTCCTTGTAATGGAAAAGTTTCACACCAAGTACACACACAAGAGAAGTGCCCAAAAAAAAAAAGAAAGAAAGAAAAGAAACGAAAAAAAAGATATTTAGAAATGTGGTCACTTTTTTAGCATACTCAGAGGAGGACTCCCGGCCAGCAAGCCAGAATCTTTAGCCAGGTTCTTTGAATTTTAACCTGATCTGTAATAAATAATATATGATGTAAGATGTTAATTTATCGCAACTTTGCCTTAATACAAAGTTTAAAAAAAAAAAAGGCAAGCTACCAATTTAAGTTATTCATTGGGATTGAAAAGTGACTATTCCTAAAGATCATAGGTCAGGGGTCAGCAACCTTTCAGAAGTGGTGTGCCGAGTCTTCATTTATTCACTCTAATTTAAGGTTTCGCGTGCCAGTCATACATTTTAACATTTTTAGAAGGTCTCTTTCTATAAGTCTATAATATATAACTACGCTATTGTTGTATGTAAAGTAAATAATGTTTTTAAAATGTTTAAGAAGCTTCATTTAAAATTAAATTTAAATGCAGAGCCCCCCGGATTGGTGGCCAGGACCCAGGCAGTGTGAGTGCCACTGAAAATCAGCTCACATGCCGCGTTCAGCACGCGTGCCATAGGTTGCCTACCCTGTCATAGGTTATCATAGTCCCCTCAAAGACACTCGGGGCCGGTCTTTGGGGTCCAGGACAACCATAGCTCCAATGATTTTTGTGAGGACCCGAAATCAATTCACAGCTTTGGGGATTAGTGCTGATGACACCAGGGATGCTGCAACCTCCTTACAAACCCGCTGCCTGTGATGAGTTAGCTCCTCTACTGAATAGTCAACAGGGCCTCAGGCCACAAGGATCCATAACATGAGAGGAAGTGTAGTCTAGCATACTAAGCAAGGGACTAATCCCAGCTCTGAAACTGACTTTTTATCAAGTTATGTAGGCCAAAATTGTCAGTCACCTACAGTTCCAGTAAGGAGGAGATTTTACTGGAGTGTAGGGGCAGTTTTGTACCTATTGGAGAGCAAGGTTGTTATACACATTCTTATTAAGCAATATGTAGCAATGGGACTATATTTGTAATTCTCTCTCCCCTATTGTTTAGAGCTTTCAAGTTGTCACAACTTGCCCACTGCTAGATTGTAAGCGATTCAGGGCAGGGAATCTGCCTGTCTCTACATTCTATAAGGCAGCTAACACTCGGGGGGGCGGGGAAATAGTAGTCATATACATGAACTGCAAGTGTTTGCCAATTTAGGGTTTGATGGCCCAAGAAACTTAAGTCCTATTTATTTACAGAACAGATGCATCACAGAGAGCAGAAATGCTGCATCTGCTTCACCAATGTGCCTCCAATCTCTCTTGAAGGATTGAGAGGATAGTTCAGAGACTATCCCCATTTATTCCTCAGCCTCTCTGCTAAACAACCATGCCAATTACTGTCAAATATGACAGTGATGTTTGTCATGTGACTTGAGATGAAAATGCCTCAGTTTGGCTAAACAGCTATTAGATCAGAGGTGGACAAACTACGGCCCACGGGCCACATCCGGCCCGTGGGACCGTCCTGCCTGGCCGTTGAGCTCCCAGCTGGGGAGGCTAGCCCCCGGCCCCTCCGCCAGTGTCCCCCCTCCCCCGCAGCCACGCCGCCGCGTGGGCAGCGCTCTGGACGGCAGAGCAGCGCGCTCCTGCCGAGCAGAGCTGCAGTGTGTCTAGCTCCTGCCGGGCAGCGCAGCTGCCAGACATGCTACTCTGAGCAGCACAGTAAGGGGGATGGGGGGTTGGATAAGGGGCGGGGGGTTCCAGGGGGAAGTCAGGGGATGGTTGGATGGGGCGGAGGTTCTGCGGGGGGGGGGGGCAGTCAGGGGACGGGGAACGGGGGGGTTGGATAGGCGTGGGGTCCCAGTGGGCCTGTCAAGGGGCGGGGGTGTGGATAGGGGTTGGGGCAGTCAGGGGCTGGGAGCAGGGGGGTTGGATAGGGGGTGGGGTCCCGGGAGGGGGTGGTTGGGGGACAAGGAGCAGGGGGGGTTGGATGGGCTGGGGGCTCTGAGGGGGCGAGAAGTGGGAGGGAGTGTATAGGGGGTGGAGGCCAGGCTGTTTGGGGAGGCACAGCCTTCCTTACCCGGCCCTCCATACAGTTTTGCAACCCCAATGTGGCCCTCAGGCCAAAAAGTTTGCCCACCCCTGTATTAGATGGTGTCTCGGTCAAGAGGCTCATTTATGGAATGAGCCGCCAGAGAGATTAGACAGAGCAGACTTATTTTCTAAAGGTTTCCCATCATAACTGCAGTGTGTAAATCACCACACACAAAAAGACATCCCCAAGTAGAGGTTACTAGAATCTTGGAAGGGTTCACAGCAGAATCCTCTAAGAAGTCCATTATGGAGAATTCCACGTAGATTTACCTATGTCACACTTGGGGCATATCTACACTGCAATGAATTAATCCCAGTTATTTTATAGGTCTCTATGAAAACCAAGCGGTCATAATCTCCTGAGGTTTGTGCAGCCCAGAAGGAACACCAGAACCTGCCTAAAAGTGCCAACCAAAACCTCCTGCTTGAGGTGCTGCCATATCAAATTATAGCAAGGAGATGGTGCCACACAAGACCTGCAAACATCCAAAATGGGAGATGTGGCCCAGTGAAATATGGAAGGATACAGGGAAACACCAAAGTGTTATTTATATTACCTAGCAAAGTCAACATTTCTTATTACAGAAAAAATACCCCAAGGGCCAAATTATCACCTGTGCAAAAACATACAGAAGGGGAAAATTAAGGCAAAAACATCATAAGATTTAATTTACAAAGGTTCAGACACATTCTCCCTTCTCAGAGCAAGATTACTGGCTCCAAGGAAGCTGAATGGTATGGCCTCTTACCCACATGGATACCTGAATAAACCTGCAATTTCACTGAAACTTGGGCCATCTGTGTAGAGACCCAGCTTATCTATAGTGCTCCCCAAGACACAACTCTCCCTCCCCTTGCAGCATAGAAGCTGTGCTGCCACTGGTTCCCTGGCTGCACACTATCCCACTGAGGGGACAATAGCTACAAATGGTAACTTAATGACGCTATTAGCTTTAAGTTACATGGGTAGTTCCATATGAAAAGGCCCAGGGACAACAGGAGATATCACAGAACAGCTGCTCTCCATTTCTGCACTTCTAGAAACTCCATCCAAAAGTATGTGATACGCCAGCTATGGAGATTTTGCATGGAAGGGTGTTAGTGGATTTATGAACATGCGCAGGCTCTCCTCCCCCCTTGTTCATTATTTGCATTATAGTGGAGCCTAGAAACCTTACTGGAAGACTCAAGACCCATCACAGTGTGGGGCACCACACAAATAAGTAATACTGCCCCTTTTTGACCCAAGCAGCTAGTCAAATTTCAGGGCCCTAGGGATGTGCTAGTTGGAAATAGAAATTGATGGAATCTGGAATTCTCTTTGACACATCTTGTTTATTTACAAGGATTTCACAAAGTTTTGCTTCTCCAAGTGTGGGAAGAACTAAGAACAAGAGGAGCAGTTTCAGCCCCCAAGCCTCTTTAGCCAACAGACCTTGGCCAAAAGCTCTCTCTGGCTTTTCCCAGGGTCACATTGTGCTCACAGGCTACTGCCTGGCTTTCTTGCTTTTTGCCTCTGCCTCCTCTGTTCTTACCTCTTCTCAGTTTCTGCATGTTCTGTTCTCTCACACCCCTGGCAACAGAACCAACCCTGGCAACCTCCCACCTCCAACCCCCACATGGGGCTAGCTTCTGCGCAGACTCTAATAGGCCTGTTTTAGGTGTAGAGCCTTAACCTTACAATTGTTTTAAATGAAGAGCATGTTCACACATCAGTTTGAATGAGGTTTTAACTCAACCCATAACAAGGTTTCACTCAGCTCATAATCACAACCCCACCTCAGCTTCACTCATCCTCCTGATGAGGCCTTAGACAGTGGCACAATTCCCTTGGAGAGAATCATAGAGCAGCTCTGCTTAGTGCAGCACAAAGAACCATGGGATATGCCCCCAGAAGTCCTCATGACACACAGGGGAATGCAGCAGCACCAGTGAGGGCACAGTAACTCAGGTAGGGCTTTGCAATGTGGCTGCTCACAGCCAGGCCAGGCTAACCTGGATATCTATCACCCTGGCTAACTGCACCGCAAACATATCCACAGACTGCAAAGGGTTCAAAAGAAAATAGGATCCCCAACTCCAGACAGAGTAGCATCCTATCTGCTGAACTTGGCCCTTTACAATGGGTTGGTTACTACAAATGTTTTAGCTCCTAAATGGCGTGGTCCATGCTGGGAGACACCATGGTTCAGCAAGTGGAATACTGGTCTGAATCAAGAGACTTGGTTCTATTCCAAGCTCTACCAGTGGGGGTGTCATTGGGCAAGTTTCTTAACTAGTCTGTGTGTCTGCTCTCCATCTGTAAAAACAGGGATAGTTATAGATCTCTGTAAAGTACTTTGAGATCTGTGGATGAAGAGTATTTATATGGTAACCTTAACTCTTCCCCATGTTCCAGCTTCAAAAAGAATGAGACAGCACTTCCCTGTGCACCACCTTTAGGCACAACCCTGCTTCATTCCTTGTCCAGCCTGCACACTAAATGAGGAAGCAGTTCTGCATACAAAATAAGATGTAATAAAATCATTAAAGATCATATTGTAATATGAAAATTTGAGGCAATAATAAGAAAGGTCATTTGAAAGGCTAAAATAAAAATGGCATATAGAATGAAAATGCTTGGGCAACCTTAAATATAGGTATCACTATGCAGTCACCTTTGCACAACCTATTTTTGTAGATCTCTGCCCTTTCCACATACCCCTCTACCTCGATATAATGCTGTCCTTGGGAGCCAAAAAAAAAAATCTTACCGCGTTATAGGTGAAACCACGTTATATTGAACTTGCTTTGATCCGCCGGAGCACGCAGCCCCGCCCCCCCAGAGCACTGCTTTATCACGTTATATCAGAATTCGTGTTATATCGGATCGCGTTATATTGGGGTAGAGGTGTATTTTGATTGAAAAGGGTAGTCTATCACCCGGAGAGTCTAAAGGAACTCATAAAGGCATTACACAGTGCTGTAACGTATTTTTAATTGTTCAATAATTGGATATTTTACAGTCCAAATTCTCTGAAAGACTTTAGATTTCCATTTGAAACACCAGTTAATCACTGTGATTCATGGATTTTCTGATATTAAAAGTTGCAAGTCTTCCAGTACTGAACAAAGCATTAGTAACATGCGTAGATTACATTTTATCTAGGAACACATCTATTTAAAACAATGTTCAAAGTGAGCCAATGCAGTTACTCTACCTAGCAGAGTAATACATCCCTTCACTCTTGATTTATGTTTGCCAAAATAAACATGTTGAGAAAATAGCTATACACTGTATAAGAATTACCGGGTATGTTGTGGATGAGAAAAATCACCTATATGTGGTGCTTTAAAGTTACAGGATTCTTTAGTTTGATTCTTAGGTAGACACTACAATAATGTGAGTGATGGTAGCAACCAGACTGGAAAATGTTGGTATGCATAAAAACAGGAGAGCATTAAGATACAAAAAATACTGAGTCCTCTAAAAAGATATAATAAACTATGCTCAAATTGCACTGATGTTGCTAAGCAACCAAAGATGACAGCATGCATTTAGAGGGTCACAGTCAATCACATTTCTGTCTAAAACATCTTTATGTACTATTATTACAATACCTAAGATATCTAAAACTGAAAATATACATTTCTTTATTTTTTCAATTTGTTTACTTGGAGTGTTTGACAGCACTTTGTGTTGGCTTTGATAAGTCAGCCAGTTAGTCAATTTTCAGTGTTGTTTATGTTGGTCTTTCACACAGCAGTCAGGAGAGAAAAAACATTTAAAATAATAGTGAAATGTGACAGTAAAAACACAAACATTGGCAGGAGGCCTCAAGGGGAGGGAGCTGAACTACTTTTAACTTATTTTTTGAATCTGTCAAGATTTCAAGTTGACAGTGGCCCTTTAAGATCAACAGGACACCTTCAGTTTAGTTCAGCTAAGCCTACAAATCACAGTCTCTATGATCCACAATGACAGCAAATAAATTCTGATTAAGTAACAGCGATAATAATGTTTGTTACCTGTGTAACGTAACATGTTTCACATCTTCAGGATATGGTATTACCAATAAGGGTTCAAACTGATTATTCTCAAAGCTGTAAGCATTTGTTTCTTCCCCACAAATCCTAGCCTAGATGAGCTCCAGGGTTACACGGTGGAGACCCACAGCATTGGAAATGCCACTCAGGTATTAGGCTGCAGCAATGCAACCTCCCCTAAGCTAACATGGCTTTTAGAGAGTATAAGCAAACCCCCGAAAGTGTGCGATGTTAGCTGGCAAGGCTGTGCGGCTAGAGCAGTCAGGAAGTGCACTAATTCAGCAATTTATTTCTGAATATCCTACAAGCACAGCTACTGTACCTCCTGGCACCAGTTTTACTGAATCCCCTACATCCTAAAGTGTTTTACATCCCAAAGTTCCTAAATATAAAGTCTAGCTGTTTGATTAACTTATGTTCCTGATTTATTGGGAAAATTCAAAATATTTCCTACTATTTAAAAACAAATGTGTTTGGTTTAAAATTTATAAACATGCAATGTGTTTTAGTGAGTTTCAACAATATTTTCAAGTTTAGCACAGTTTTTATGTGTTTTATATATAATTTAACTTATTTTTAAAAATAGAACAATAGCTATATGTCACAGAGCTAAAATTGTTTTCTGATAATGGAACCTATTGATCTCCACTGGAGTCAGTGGTGCAGTTAGAACTCAAAGTCCTATGTCTTGGTCCCCTGTAGTCTATCCATAACTCCTCAACCCTTTAACTGCAAAAAACATACACACCTTTGTTTTTACCCATGTACGCAAAAATGTGCCAAAAAAAAAAAAAAAAATATCACCAGGCATCTACTATGTGGTAGAGAAAGAATACTTGTATTAGTTTTACATGTTTAATAAGAGGATGTTTTGCAACATTGTGGCATTTTGCAAGGTATTTGCATTAAGATTTACAGTGTCATGAGACAATGGTAAAAAAATAAATCAGAGAAGAAGCTGCTTTGTTCTAATATTTAACAAGGAACTTCATTAGAATAAGGAAAACAGTTTTATTTATCCATGAAGCCTCTCTCTCTCTTCTTTACTGCAATACTTTGGCCTCTAGTACCTTTCCCCATCCCTCTTTTGGGCTGTTTCCTACTACAGATTTAAAGAAGCAATACATACAGCCTCACATTATACTATTAATTATAATCAATGATAACCTTTCCAGTTACTTGAATACTCCAAATCAATTTATACAGCCATATTAACCCATTTTAGTTGTTTTGTTACAAATAAAGTCACAAGAGAGGCAAGGTGAACGAGGTAATCTCTCTAATTGGACCAACTTCTGTTGGTGAAAGAGACCAGCTTTTGAGCTTACACAGAGCTCTCCTTAAATAAAGTCAAGCATTTTGGCACATGCTTCAGGGATATTTAATAAACAAGAACTTTAAAAACAGCTGTCACACTTACCTTGCAGCCATCCTCACTGTTTCAGTGTGAGCAAGCTAAAATAGGTTGTTGATTCCCAAAAATACTTAATTTGTGACAACTGTAAAAGAAAACATGATCCTGATAACTGTATTATATTGTGGAGGAGAAGGAATGCTTTGAAACTTGTCTCTCATATTGTGATGTACTGATAGCAATCTGGGATTGGTTTATGCCTCCTAGAACAGATGGAAAGCCAGCCTTATCAAAGGTTTCACACATTGCCTGTTGTTGATGTGTAGAGTCTCTTGTGAATGTAAATAGCACTTTGTTTTTGTTGATGTTTTTCTGGGAATTGTATCTGAAGCTGAGCTAAGAGTAAATTAACAATTGTAATTCAGAATCAGATTGAGAAAAATTCTATTGCACAGAAGCCTAGGTCAACAAGTGATATCTGGGCAAATAAATGTCAGATTTGTTGCACATCAGATAAGGACAACAGAAGAGGCTGCAAACAAGACTGAGGGGCATCAGGCACAGCAGTACTGAGGGTATGTCTACTTTGCAGTTAGACACCCCCAGCTGACCCATGTCAGCTGACTTGGGCTCCTGGGTCTTGGGCTCGGTGCTGATGTTTAATTGTACTGTACGGGCTGCAGCCTGAGCTCTGGCACCCTCTCACCTCACAGGTCCTAGAGCCTGGGGTGCAGCCTGAGCCGGAATGTCTACACCACAATTAAAAAGCCCCTTAGCCTAAATCAGCTGGAACGAGCCAGCCTTGGATTATTAAATGCAATGTAGACATATCTTGAGCTGCCAGTCAGAGGGGAATGTGTGAGACTGAGGGCTTGGCTACACTTGCCAGTTAGAGTGCATTAAAGCAACCCCGGGTGCCCTAACTCCTGATGTGTCCACACTGGCAAGGCACATAGAGCGCCCGGACTCTGCGGCTGGAGCGCCCCTGGTAATCCACCTGCATGAGAAGCATAATGCTTGCCATGCCGCCCTAGTCAATTAATGCGCTCTGATTGGCTTCCAGAAGTGTCAACAACAACATATGGAGATATACCTATCTCATAGAACTGGAAGGGACCTTGAAAGGTCATCAAGTCCAGTCCCCTGCCTTCACTAGCAGGACCAAGTACTGTCCCTGACAGATTTTTTGTTTGTTTTTTGCGCCCCAGATACCTAGATGGCCCCCTCAAGGACTGAACTCACAACCCTGAGTTTAGCAGGCCAATGCTCAAACCACTGAGCTATCCCGCCCTGTCCCACAATGCCTGTTCTAGCCACACTGGTCATCACTTTGAACTCTACTGCCCTGCCCTCAGATGACCAACTGTCAGACCCACCCTTTAAATTCTCTGGGAATTTTGAAATTCCCCTTCCTGTTTGCTCAGCAAGGCATGGAGTGCTCTCAGCGCATCTTTCCAGGTGACCATACCTCCACGCGCCAGGTGATCCCCAGTATGGAGCAATGGTGAGGTGCTGGACCTCATCAGTGTTTGGGGGGAGGAAGCTGTCCAGTCCCAGCTGTGCTCCAGCCGTAGGAATTACGATACCTTCGGGCAGATATCAAGGGACATGATGAAAAGAGGCTATGATTGGGATGCACTGCAGTGCAGGGTTAAAGTGAAGGAGCTGCAGAATGCCTACCACAAAGCGCGGGAGGCAAACTGCCACTCCGGTGCTGCCCCCACGACCTGCCATTTCTACAAAAAGCTGGACGCGATACTTAGGGGCGACCCCACCTCCACTCCAAAGACCACCATGGACACTTCAGAGCCTAGTTCAACAAGGCAGGGAGCGAGGGTGCTGAGGAGGAGGGGGAACAGCCCGGCATCCCCAGATGCATGCAGCTAGGAGCTGTTTTCAAGCCAGGAGGAAGGTAGCCAGTCGCGTTAATGTCAATGAAATGCCCACAGTGATCCACAAGCGCCTGGAGAACCATAGAGAAATACCCCTTCTGATTTATGTACTCGGAGGCCAGGTGGGCTGGTGCCAGAATTGGAATATGCGTCCCATCTATCGCCCCTCCGCAGTTAGGGAAACCCATTTGTGCAAAGCCAGCCACAATGTCATGCACGATGCAATTAATAACCCTGCAAACTTGCATCAACACGATTCCAACGGTCGACTTTCCCACTCCGAACTGGTTAGCAACTGATTGGTAGCTGTCTGGAGTTGCCAGCTTCCAGACTGCAATATCCACCCGCTTCTCCACCGGCAGGGCAGCTCTCAATCTCGTGTCTTTGCGCTGCTCAGAACACAGTCCCATGAAAGTGGCTTTTCTCATCCGAAAGTTCTGCAGCCACTGCTCGTCATCCCAGACTTGCATGACAATGTGATCCCACCACTCAGTGCTTGTTTTCTGAGCCCCAAAGCGGCGTTCCACGGTGCTGAGCATGTCCGTGAACGCCACAAGCAATCTCGTGTCGTATGCGTTATGTGACCCGACATCGTCGGACTCCTCACTGTCAGTTTGTAGCTTAAGGAGTAACTCTACTGCAATTCATGACGTGCTGGCAGCAGTTCCTCAGTTCAGGATCCATTCCCGCAGACCGAAAGGGCACGCAGTACAAAAAACGTTGAAAGATGGCACCAAATGTGGACAGAAGCAGAGGAATTGCTGGGATGCGAAGCGATGCATCATGGGGCGTTGGGACAGGACCCAGAATGCGCCACACCCACCCACCCCCTTCCCACAAGCCACGGCGCCAGAATGGGAAGAGGTGCTCTGTGGGATAGCTGCCCATAATGCACCGCTCCCAATGCCACTGCAAGTGCTGCAAATGTGGCCACGCCAATGCACTTACAGCTGACAGTGTGAACACACTGCAGCACTTTCCCTGCTGTGGTCTCTGAAGGCTGATTTAACTCACAGCGCTCTACATCTGCAAGTGTAGCCATGCCCTGAGTGAGAGAAGAGAAGAGGAGTGAGCTGCCTCGGGGCGAGGAGGAGGTGGTGGAGCAGAGCAGACCAAAGAACTGAACTGCTAGTCAGAGGGGAGAGCACAAAGAGAAGAGAAGTTGAGCAGAGCAATTTAGGCCAAACTGGCAATCAGAGGGGACGGAGATGGGCTTAGTTGATGTCAGACACACAAACTATATCTAGGAGAAGGAGGTAGGCTCAGGAAGGAATTTACAGCTGTGCACATGTGAGGATGGACCTCAGTTTGAATGTTATGTTTTTTTCTGCTGCTCTTCTGCTCATAGGTCTGTGGTGACTGGAAAGGCAGAGATTGGATCTGGGCTTTTCAGCTACAGTCAGGTAGTCCAAATGCAATTATTTTTGCCAAAAAGGCAAGCAACCGTTTAATTTTCCAATCAAGCCAGAGGTGGCTGTGTTGCAACTCTTAGGCTTTGTCTTCACTACCCGCCGATCCGGCGGGTAGCAATCGGTTTTTCGGGGATCGACTTACCGCGTCTAGTGAAGACGCGGTAAAATCGATCCCTGATCGCTCTGCCGTCGACTCCGGAAATCCACCTCGGCAGGAGGCGGCAGCGGAGGCGGCGGCAGCGCGGCAGCGGTCGACTTTCCCGCGTCCTCACCGCTAGGTAAGCCGACCTAAAATACGCAACTTCAGCTACGGTATTCACGTAGCTGAAGTTGCGTATCTTAGGTCGGACCCCCGCTGCAGTGTAGACCTAGCCTTAGAGTTTTACAGACTTGGTTGCTTTAATCTTGGATTAAGCTTTCCACTCTCTGAGTAGCGTTACAGATTTTTTATAGAGACGGTTGCATAGTATGGTAGGAATGTCCCAGAAATGTCCCATAGTATGTCCAGAAATGTACTACAGACAGCTAAAATTACTACTGTGCTAACAGATCTGCAACTCAGCAAGAGAATGAATATATCAGATTTGAACCGCCTTTGCTGACATACCAGACTCAGAGTCTGGGACAGCAAGAGGTAACATACAGGGTAGCAAAACACCTGAAGATGTTGTGGTGACCAAGGTGGAAGAACTCAAATCAACACACATAGGCCTGAATTTAAATGCTGGAGCTGTGAATATGGGCTACTCAAATGGTGTGCAGGTCAAGTTTAGACCAGATGTTACATATGAATGAACATAAGAATGATGATATTGGGTTATATTGGACCAATGATCCATCTAGCCCAGTATTCTGTCTTCCGACAGTGGCCAGTGCCAAGTGCTTCAGAGGGAATGAACAGAACAGGTAATCATTGAATGATCCAACCCCAGTCATTCACTCCCAGCTTCTGGCAAACAGAGGCTAGGGACACTTGGAGCATGGGGTTGCATCCCTGACCATGTTGGCTAATAGGTTCATCAATGGCTATCTCCCATGAACTTACCTAGTTCTTTTTTGAAACCCTGTTATAGTTTTGGCCTTCACAGCATCCTCTGCCAAAAAGTGCCACAGGTTGACATGCGTTGTGTGAAAAAGTACTTCTTTTTGTTTGTTATAAACTTGCTGCCTATTAATTTCATTGGGTGACCCCTCGTTCGTTTCTTGTGTTATGTGAAGGGGTAAATAACACCTCCCTATTCACTTTCTTCACACCAGTCACGATTTTACAGACCTCTATCATATCCCCTCTTAGTCATCTCTTTTCCAAACTTAAAAGTCCCAGTGTTTTTGACCTCTCCTCATACGGAAGCTGTTCCATACCGCTATTCATTTTTGTTTCTCTTCTCTGTACCTTTTCCAATTCTAATATACCTTTTGTGAGATGGAGTGACCAGAATTGCACACAGTATTCAAGGCGTGGGTATACCATGGATTTATATAGTGGCACTATGATATTTTCTGTCTTATTATCTATCCCCTTCCTAATGGTTCTTAACATTCTGTTGGCTTTTTTGACTGCCGCTGCACATTGAGCACATGTTTTCAAAGAACTTCAAGATCTCTTTTTTTGATGGTAACAGCGAATTTAGAAACCATAATTCTGTATTTTTAGGATTATGTTTTCCAATGCGCATTACTTTGCATTTGTCAACATTGAATTTCATCTGCCATGTTCTTCATGTTGGTGTGTATTATCTCGTCCACAGCCTTGTGCTTGCCATTCTGGTTCTCAAAAAAATTATCCTCATCTTAAAATGTTTAACTTTAGTTTGAAAAACATTTTCAACTGTTATTATTTAAGTCCCACATGACAACAGCAACTTTAGCTCTCTGGGACAACTATGATCTATTTCAGACATATCTGCCAGGCATGCTGATTTACTAATCAAGCCAATGTTCAAATATGGTCACCTGACGGTCAGCTATTTGGAACATACTACAGAAACTGAGTCTTGGACTGATGTAGCTCAAGTTGTAGCATTCGTAAGGGGATCAAGACAGGAAAATTTATGCGCACATTGTAATTTAGTATGTACTTAATCTCCATTCTGACTAAAGTCTCTCTTTTCAAGGACAGAGTCTCTTGTGTGAATTTTTGCAAAAAAACTAGAAAGTTCAATTCTGGAACTCACAGCAGCTAAAAGCAATCCTGTCTTTATGTCCAAAAATTTACCCTTAGAGATGACCAATGTGATGGGGTAAACATTTCTGGGTCTGTAGAGGCAAAGCAGCAGAACAATCAAATCTATATGCTTGAAGCTGCCATTGAGCATACAAATGCCAGATTCCCCAGACTACAGCAAGCACCATTCACGTAGCTCTAGTAGTTTGTCTCCACTCAATTCATTATGGAAAAGTACTAACCAAAAGTCTACTAGCAAACATTACACAGGTAAGTGTAGAGGAGATCCCTACATCAGTAGTTGCCTTTAAAATTGCTGCTAAATACCACTAAACCCACAAATGATGCCAGTGCACACACACATTTAACAAAGCGTTCAACCACCAGACTACTTGCCTTTCAGAATATATTGCTGTGAATGGAAACAATGTTCTCATTGTCTTGGAGCTCTGGAATGGTAACACAATGGTGATCAAAACAAGCCCACACCAATACGTGCAACACAGCACAGTCCAGGACTAGGTGCAGATATGAGTCAAAGGCCCAAGTGTGGTTGCTTTTTAGCTCTATTAAGTTGTTTCCTGCTGACTTGAAGGGAGACCAGGAACAAAACATACTCATGGACACAGGCAAATTGAACACGACAGCAGTAACAGATAGCACCTGTGGTGGATTAAACTAGAGCTATTCTTGACAAAAGTATCAACAAATAAAGTGATTCACAGGCATAAAAAGGATGGATCCTGATTCTTGAGTCTAAGGAAACTATGATTTATAATTTTGCTATGAACATGCTGTGCTTAGAGCCAGATTACAGCTGGTCCTTGTGCAGGTTAGGTTGCAGGGGAGGGAGGCAAAAGAAGGCCAGAAAGCTTACCCCATTGCACCATCTATGCAATGCAGCTACAATTGCAGTCCTTGCACTCTTCTGATTGCAGAGACTGTTCCCTTCCTTCATTCCAGGTAGACCTATATCCCTGTCTCTACTGTTCCAACCACAATTGCTGTCTGGCCGTGGACAGGGGCACTCCCTGAACCTTCCTAAGCCACAATGTCTCTTGGAGACATCCCACACAGTCAACACAACTGTGCACCACCCCTAACAAGATCCTGTGATGTTGAGTCACAGAGGATTCTGGATAGTAAGGAGATAAAACTTTCTTCTACTAACAAAAAAATAATTGTATTTCAGAAAAAGCATTTTCTTTAATAAACTTCCCCTTCTGCCAAAGAGTTAATTGTAAGCCTAAGTTATTTGTAAAATCCTACTACACTACCTTTAAGGATTTGTAATATAGGTAACAGTACCCCTTATTGTGAGGAAGTCTGATTTCATCAAATCTGCTAACATTATAAACCATAAGAGTAAAGCTCTAGTGATTTGCTCATATTATCAGAACCTCAGCATGGAATTACAGCCTAGATCAGAGCTGGCCTTCAGGGGTCTGCAAAGCCAATGTCCACAAGGTATCTGAATATAAACCTGGGCTGAATTTGACCCCAGAATGCTATTAGTGACAAATATTACTGCAATAGTGAATTCTAATTCTGACTAAATATCACTTGTATCAGTGAATATGGACTTGCCTTCTGTCTCTCTCATAAACTAATAGGGAGAATGATATTTGTCTCATACTCCTGAAAAGGAGTTTTATATTTAAATTCCTGTTCAGAGACACAGTGCATTCAAGGATATTTATGGTAAAATGGAAGTAGATCCCTTGCAGACCTTTCTAAAGTTACTGAAGGTCAGTACTAGCATGTTGGCTGATGCAAACAACTGAATAATAATATTTAACGGTCACATAGCTCATTACATCTTCAAAGCACTGTACAGACATTAGCTAATCTCTTGGTCACCAGGTTATGTTTTAAAACAATACATTGTGTAATGCAGCCTCTTTGCCATGCAACAAATTCACAACGGTTTTCTTTTTTGCATAGCTAACAATATAGAAACATTTTTCACTAAGTGCATTAAGCAATCAGTGGATTCCTCTATTATTCATACACATGACATTGCAAACTGAACTGGAACACTGGGAACTGTGCTGCTGGACGTATAATGTTATATTTACTCAGCTGGGGTTCAGTTCTCTAGGGCTCACACATTACTGAACATTGTACACTCTCCTCTGTACTGGGTAGACATTTTTAGAGAGAGGGTTTGTAATATTTTGAGCCAATTTTAGTTTTTATATTATTCTTTACCCAGTGATTTTTAGCAATACATGAGAATAGTTTGTGGCATTTACATTTTGGAATGTAAAATTTTAGTAGTAAATGACCTTCCCAGAACAGCTATCAGATAGAAAGGCACCTTGCTGTTTATAATATTAGGCCCCAATCCTATATTTAGATCCACCTGTGCAGAATCTTAGTCCCACACAGAGTACCACTGAAGTCAATACAGGTTCATTTGGGCACAAGAATCCATCCCGTTAATCCAATTGCACGACTGGGGCCTTAAAGCCCAATCTTACAGTCCTTTCTCAGGCACAACTCCTGTTGACTTTAATACTGAATATTTCTGTTTGATTTTCCAGCGGGACTTTTGCTAAAATTAGGACTGCAGCACCACTCAAGCTCACTTGTCAAAAGATCAGGTAAAAAGTTAGTTAGAATTATTTAAATGGTAAAACTGTATGGTACTCAATATCTTTTCCAACTATCCCAATGTGATCCTTATCTAAGTGACCCACCTCAAAACTCTTAGCTAGTTAAAGAAAAGTCATAAGCATTTCAAAGGGCAGCTGAGCCCTTGCATCCCCACTGATCTAATTGGGAACACAGGTATAAACCAGAGCAAAATTTGGCCCCTTATGTCCAATCTGGGTCTGGTTCTTAAGTACACATTGGCTTCCTTGGCAGTTGGGCAAAAGGCTTTCAAGTATGGAGTGGAAATTTCTCAGCGGGATTTAACTATGTACATATCACCTAAACTGCTTGGCATGATACCATATTACTGAGAGATTTATAGGATAAAAGAGCTGAAAGATTTTAAACAGCAAGTCAAGTAGTCCCTATAAGGGTATATACTCCAACTAGTAAATGCTACTTTAAAACAATAAAAGATTTTAAACAACCAAAAATAAATGAAACAAGTCACAGTTAAAGTTGCCACTCCCATCCTTAACTTCCTCTGTCGTGCCAGTAAACACACAACATATGCACACGCTGATCAGAGACACCTGGCTTAGTCTGCAAATATCAGCTCCCAGTACTGTATTATGGAGCAAAACAGTATCTGAGACAAATTGGTTACGTACACCTGAAAGCAAAAGTTGGATGAAACATTTTAAACTAGTTTTGGTTACAATACTGAATACATTTCAGAGAGGCTAATACCCTGTATGCCAAATGTCAGCCTGGAATGTCTTACTACCACTGAGTTACAAACTCCTGGGGAAAGGATTTATAACGGAAATATTGACAGAGCCCTACCTCTTAAAAGTATTACTACCCCAACTATCCTCCCAGAGTGAACTTTACTATCTAGTTATACATTCCTTAATAAAACAGTGATTTCCAGTGACAGAAGCTTAGCTGTAACTGCAATGTTCAGATAAAATAAAGTGTTGCAACCAACCAAACTAGTGCTGTATGGGCCAGGACACTGTGGCTGTTAGTGCTCCAATTTGGTTTCTTTTTTTCTTTCAAGCACTATAACAGTTACTCTGCATCTCATACTGTTGCCCCTGCAGGTGTTGCTGCCAATGTCTCGCTGCTACTCTGGGCTGAATCATCAACACTTTACACAGGGCTTCCTGTCAATCACAAAGAGGAAGTGCTGCTTCCAAAAGAGCCAATTCAATGAGGCGTGATGCTAACAGACAGAGTAGTGGTAGCAGAGACTGTTAACATTGCTTCCAAAAATGGATGGGGACCCATTTGGCTCTTAGGAGCTGCATTGTTTTGTACTGTTATTTTAAATAGTTAGAGAGGGATTGGAAACAGAAAGAGAAAATCCTTTAGTAGTTGGAAGGCTGAAAGGAGAGCAGACGAGAGGATTTATCTATAAGTATCTATACTCACTGCTTTATTATACCTGGACCCTGTTTTGGGGATTTATGTCGCCGCCATAACCACAGCTAATAGGGCTTCCTTTTATTATGTGAACCCAAGTTTAATCCTATGTATGGCACGGTACCCACTGCCATACCCCAATATAAATATTTTCACTTCTCAGTTATACCCAAATTGTGTTTATTATATAGAGCACGACAAATTCTGCAATCATTACTCTGGCAACACTGCCTGTGAAATCCATGGGAATTTGGAATGTCACATCTTTCCCAATATAGCTCAGTAATACAATGTCAAAATTAGTGACTTACAATTTTTCCTATTCAGTTGTAGGTACCACACAATGGACCGAAAAGAATATTGAAACACCGACAATACTTGGCAATCATATATTACTTTTCATCCAGGGATCTCAAAACATTTAACAAACATTGCTAAATACACCTCCCAACAACCCTATGAGGTATGCATAGTAATGATAACATATACAAACATCACTTCTCCTGCCACAGAAATGCAGTCACTTCTGGGTTGGAAGAAAGCATATGTTTAATATAAAAGCAATATTACATAGAAGTTTAAGACACAATACTTCATATATAAAGGTAGAGAAAGAGAGTAGGCAGAGCCACAACCTTAAGGAGACGACTTAAATTAGGTCTGAAATACTGATTTTGTAAAAATGAGTTTTTCTCAATAGAGAAACCAAAAATAGTTAAACCAATAGAAAGTTACCATGATTTCTATAAGATTCCCATGGAAACAGGTATTTTAAAACAAATTAATATCTCTCTGTAGTGCCTGTAAACTAAACATTACAAGACTGAGAACCAATGAAACTATAAACAAAAGTGAACAGACTTCAGTGGTATTCATATAAGAGTTAAACAGCATCAACCATGAAAAGTATATTGGAAATTTAAGATTCTTGCATTCTTGATACTTTTAGTTTATTGTAGCCTAGGTATAGAAATGTATTTGTTCATTTTTAAGCACAGTGCATCCCTGTAAATACCAAAAAGCCATCCTTACCTTCTTCATTTAAAATCCATGCCAAAAATGTATAGTCTGATTCGTAGCCACAAGTGCTGTCTTCAAAGGCACAAGACCCAGCAGAGAGCTCGACAGCTCCAGCAAACGGCAAAACTGTAGGGACAAAGAAAGCTCTGTTCACACAGATAGCATTGCATTGCACTCAGAATGAAAAGAATGGTGAGGGAAACCACATGCTTCTCTGCAACTTGGGCAAGCAGGTCTCATGCTCATTCACTCATGGAAGCACCAGGAAAAAGGGCAGCAGATTGAACCTGTTGCATTCAACACTCCTTTTTCGCTTTGATATCACAGGTTACATTATAGCCCCCAACAGAAAGATGCTGCCTCACTCACACCTTCCAAAGTGAGGCTGCACACACAGGACCTTTACAGGCACTTCACTGCTTTCACAAGCAAACAGCCCACAAAGGCAAGAAAGGAATTAACAGCAACAGGGACTCACCCAACTTCTCCCCATATCTGGGCCCCCTTACCTTGCACAGTGAGGAGATACAGCAGGAGCATAGTCGCCCGTCCAGTGAGGAAAATAATACAGCTCTTTGGAATTGAACTAATAGAGGGGAGAAGGGGTGGGGGGAGTAAATGAACCCTCCAGGGACTGTAGCAAATAAAACTTCCAAAGCAGCAGACAAGTTGGTTCAGTGTATGTGTGTTTGCACCAAGCCTCCTTATGTGCTCAGGACAAGACACCAGAATGGAAGCAGGCGCAGCAGCAAAGATGAGCTGAGCCTGGAGAGGGAAACCTACCAGCTACACAGCTGGTCCTTGGCTCAAATGAGGATAGGGAGGGGCTACTCCAGGGCTCTGTGTTCCTCAGGCACTGCAGCTTATAACAGAGTTCATCTCCACAACCACTCATTGCAGGAATAGAAAGGAAGAGTGAAGGAAAGACTGAACATAATACATGCAATTTAGGAAGTTTGCAAAACAGAAAGGGGGATGAGGGGTTCTCCATGGGTGCTACAGTTATTTTATAAGTAGGTAAGTTGCACCATGCACACAGACCAACTTCCCACAGCTGCATTTTGTCCTTCATTAACATAATTCCGATGTCCCCATATCTAGTTAAAATGGGACCTGTCATGTATGCTTTTTTTCCTCAACATTAACAGTACTAGAAGATGGAACTTCCTTAAATTAGATTGCTTGAAACTCCATAAATTTACAGCAGAAGGGAAAGATTTTCCTATTCAGCACTATTGAATGTTTCCATCTGTCTGTAATGCTTACATCACATATGCAGATATGCCAAGCAGTTCCATGCACACATTGATAGCATGTTTAGTCACTAATAAGACTTTTATGGTGTCACATTGAAGGTTTTGTTTTTAAATGATGTTTCCTATATAGAAATAATACAAGCCATGCAGTTGAATAGATCATAAGCAAACATTATATCAGAAAGATATGAGCCATCAGACATAATGGTTAATTGTGACTATGTTTGTTTGTTACAGAATATTTGGATGTATGTCAGATACAGGAGCATTCTGGGAACTGTAGTTCAATAACCAAGTCAGTATAACATGGCTTAAAATCCCTTTATTTCTATTTTAATCATTTTTCCATTATACAGTCTTTGTTGCAGCAACAGTTGTTTTGAAACACAGTTTTTCTATTAAAAGGTTTGGGAAAACATCAATTTTAAATTATCAATTGTAAGGATTTCTCAGGTTGTTGCTAGGAAATTTAACTTCAGTGGTGCATTTAATTACTTGTTTAATTAAGTGATTTGAATAATTTGAACAACATAAATAATTAGTACACTCTGAACCACAATTTGTGCTGACTTACATACTGTGCAACTCCACTGAGGCCCATGGAATTGCACACAATGTAAGTCAGGTTACATTGTTGATCTGTATATGTGGGAGAGGAGGTGTTACTGAAACAAGAGGAAAATGCGGAGGTAATGGTGAGGATATGTGAAATGCACTTGCAAACCAAATTCTGCCAAGACTTAAGTAATGGCACAAGTTATATACAAAGCTGGTTTGGGAAAATGACTTTTGTCTAGATCAGTGGTCTCCAACCTTTTTACGCACAAGATCAATTTTTGAATTTAAGTGCAACCCAGGATCTACCCTGCTCCTTCCTGGAGGCCGCGTCCTGCTCACTCCATCCCCCTTCGCTTCATTGCTCGCTCTCCCACACCCTCACTCACTTTCACCGGGCTAGGGCAGGAGGTTGGGGTGCGAGTTCTGGGCTGGGGTCAAGGGGTTTAGAGTGTGGGAAGGGGCTCCAGGCTGAGCCTCGGGGAGGGGGTTGGGGTGCAGGGGGGGTGAAGGATGCAAGCTCTGGGAGGGAGTTTGGGTGAAGGAGGGGGCTCTGCTGGGGCAGAGTATTGGGGTGCAGAAGGGAGTTTGGGGTGCAGGCTTCAGGAGTGGGCTCAGGGCAGAGGGTTGGGGTGCATGAGGGGGCTCAGGGCTGGGGCATGGGGTTGGGGTTCTTACTTGGGCAGCTCCCAGGTGACGGTGCAGCGGGGCTAAGGCAGGCTCCCTGCCTGCCCTAGCCCCATGCCACTCCCGGAAGCGGCCAACATGTCCCTGCGGCCCCTGGGGGGGCATGTGGTTCTGTGCGCTGCCCCGTCCCTGCAGGCACCGCCCCCGTAGCTCCCATTGGCCAGAGTTCCCCGTTCCCAGCCAATGGGAGCTGTGGGGGTGGTGCCTGCAGGCAGGAGCAGCACACAGAGACCCCCTGCCCTCCCCCCGCTAGGGGCCGCAGGGACATGCTGGCCGTTTCCGGGAATGGCGTGGAGTCAGGGCAGGCAGGGAGCCTGCCTTAGCCCTGCTGCGC
Organism: Emys orbicularis; assembly: GCF_028017835.1. Taxonomy (NCBI): domain Eukaryota; kingdom Metazoa; phylum Chordata; order Testudines; family Emydidae; genus Emys; species Emys orbicularis. The sequence goes on along the minus strand of NC_088688.1, from coordinate 96,009,419 downwards.
CACCAGACTTTTAGCGGCTGGAGATCGCAATCAATTGTCAGAGGCTCCAGGATCGATCAGTCGATCACAATCTATCGGTTGGTGACCACTGATCTAGATTAATCCTTTCAAATGGAGTCTACAGTGTTTCCAACTCTCACAAATTTGTCATAAGTATTGCAATATTTGATGCTTTTCTTAAAGTCCCAAGTCTGGGAGGCTCATCTGCTCCGGGTGGTGTCCTAAATTCTTCATAACCACCATGTAACCTTGATGGACCAGGCACCCAGTCTAAGGGTATGTCTACACTACGAGAGTAGTTCGATTTGACTTAAATCGAATATGTGGAATCGATATTACAAAGTCGAACGTGTGTGTCCACACTAAGGACAGTAATTCGACTTTGTGAGTCCACACTAACGGGGCAAGCGTCGACATTGGAAGCGGTGCACTGTGGGCAGCTATCCCACAGTTCCCGCAGTCCCCGCTGCCCATTGGAATTCTGGGTCGAGCCCCCAATGCCTTCTGGGGAAAAAAATGTGTCGAGGGTGGTTTTGGGTAACTGTCGTCATCCAACCGTCACTCCCGCCCTCCCTCCCTGAATGCGCCGGCGGGAAATCAGTTCGCGCACTTTTCTGGTCAGTGACAGCGCGGACGCCACAGCACTGTGAGCATGGAGCCCGCTGCGACCATCGCTGCAGTTATGGCCATTGTCAACACCTCGCACCTTATCATCCACCTTTCCCAGAGGCAGATGCAGATAAATCAGGCGAGGAGGCTACGGAACCGCGGTGAGGACCTGAAGTCTGAGAGAGGCACAGACCTGTCACAAAGCACGGGACCCCGCACCGAGGACATCATGGTGGCAATGGGTCATGTTGATGTTGTAGAACGGCGATTCTGGGCCCGGGAAACAAGCACGGACTGGTGGGACCGCATAGTGCTGCAGGTCTGGGATGAATCGCAGTGGCTGAGAAACTTTCGCATGCGGAAGGGGACTTTCCTGGAACTTTGTGAGTTGCTGTCCCCTGCCCTGAAGCGCAAGGACACCTGGATGCGAGCAGCCCTGAGTGTCCAGAAGCGAGTGGCCATAGCCCTCTGGAAGCTTGCAACGCCGGACAGCTACCGGTCAGTCGCGAACCACTTTGGCGTGGGCAAATCTACCGTGGGGGTTGTTGTGATGCAAGTAGCCAACGCAATCGTTGAGCTACTGCTCTCAACGGTAGTGACCCTGGGAAACGTGGAGGTCATCATAGATGGCTTCGCCGCGATGGGATTCCCAAACTGCGATGGGGCTATAGATGGAACTCACATCCCTATCCTGGGACCGGACCACCAGGCCAGCCAGTACATTAACAGAAAGGGCTACTTTTCAATGGTACTGCAAGCACTGGTGGACCATAGGGGACGTTTTACCAACATCAACGTCGGATGGCCGGGCAAGGTTCATGACGCTCGTGTTTTCAGGAACTCTGGTCTGTTTAGACGGCTGCAGGAAGGTATTTACTTCCCGGACCACAAAATAACTCTTGGGGATGTGGAGATGCCTATAGTCATCCTCGGGGACCCAGCCTACCCGCTAATGCCCTGGCTCATGAAGCCCTATACAGGCGCCCTGGACACTGAAAAAGAACTCTTCAACTACCGGCTGAGCAAGTGCAGAATGGTGGTGGAGTGTGCTTTTGGACGTCTCAAGGGGAGATGGAGAACCTTACTGACTCACTCTGATCTCAGCGAAACCAATATCCCCACTGTTATTGCAGCTTGCTGTGTGCTCCACAATCTGTGTGAGAGCAAGGGGGAGACCTTTATGGCGGGGTGGGAGGTTGAGGCAAATAGCCTGGCTGTTGATTACGCCCAGCCAGACAGCCGGGCGATTAGAAGAGCCCAGCGGGACGCGCTGTGCATCCGGGAGGCTTTGAAAGCTAGGTTCCACAGTGAGCAGGGTAACCTGTGACTATTAAGTTTGTTTACAGAGAAGCTGAACCTGCCCCCGTTTCTTTACCCAGTAAATGTTCACTATCCTCTCCAGTTACATACCCCGTTCACCCCGTTCACCCCCTTCCAACACACGTTTAAAAATAAAATCACTTGAAATTTGTTAATGAACACCGTTTTCTTTATTACTGTTTTTGCGGTAAAGTGTTGAACCTGGGACGCAGACTGTGGTGGGGAGCGGGTGTAGTGTAGTGATGCAAAGGACGCTTCTAAACTCCAGGAATGACAGGCTCCGCACTGGTGGACTGGTTGTTTCAACGGAGCCTGCCACCCCTCCTGTTCGGAACTCTGTGTGTGGGGGCTATGTGACTTTGTGGCAGGGGGAGGACGGTTACAGATCCCCTGCTGCGTGGCTCTGTGATCCAGGATAAGGTCCGCTGCATAAGATCTCTAACCGCCCTCCCCCGCCACAAAGTCACATAGCCCCCCCCCACAGAACATGAAAACCACCTCCCAGACTGACCAGGGTAACTAGTGACTGCAATGTGTGTGTGCCCTGCTGCTGAACCTGCCCCCGCGTCTGTACCCTGGTAAAGGTGACTGTCCTGTCCAATTACCAACCCTCTTCCCCCCCTTCAAACAGACTCTCCTCTAAAAGAACATGATGGAAATAGTAATTAACAGAAACGTATTTTTTATTAGCAACCACACATGAAACTGGGGGATGAAACTGGGACGGGGGCTTGGGTGAGGCGGGAAGGAAAGGACTTATCAAATTTTGGGGAATGAGAGCCTTCTGGTACTTGAGCAGTCTGCAGGGGTGGAGTGAGAGTTTTCACGGACTCTGCCGCCCCTCCTTCTTGGGACTTTGGGTGAGGGGGGTATGGGACTTTGTGGCGGGGGAGGGCGGTTAGAGATAGACTGCAGCGGGGCTCTGTCCTCCTGCCTCCGGTCCTGCAGAACATCCACAAGGCGCCGGAGCGTGTCCGTTTGCTCCCTCATTAGTCCAAGCAGCGTTTGAGTCGCCTGCTGGTCTTCCTGCCGCCACCTCTCCTCCCGTTCCATGTGTGATCGGTGCATTTGGGACAAGTTCTCCCTCCACTGGGTCTGTTGGGTCTGCTGGGCTGCCTGGGCTCGGGAGCAGCCCATAAGTTCCGAGAACATGTCCTCCCGTGTCCTCTTCTTCCTACGCCTAATCTGCGCTAGCCTCTGGGAGTGTGATGCCAGGGTAGGTCGGGAGACAGTCGCAGCTCTGGGATGGGAAAAAGGGAGTGAATTCCTCAGAAAGATAAAAATTTTTATGAACAAAGAACATAGTCTTTCTCTGTGAACAAGACCATGCACAGCACCTATCACATGCGCACTCAGGACAAGGTCGAATTTTCGGCCTTCGCATTCAGTGCCTGTGGTCTTGCAGTGGAGATCAGACAAGCGGGACAGGACAGCGGAATTTGGGTAACAGGCTGACATGGTAAGCCGTAGACTTGTGGCTGCTTAAAACTTTAATAATAGCACTGGCCTCCTTTCACGTTCAAAGCAATGCCAGTCCCTGCTGCCAGCAATCCGGCAAGCATGAACTCTGCCCCTGTCCCACCCCCTCGCGGCTGTCCCAGGGAAAGATCCCTGTATGCTGCTCCTCTCCCGCCTCCACCGCGTGGCTGTAAACCGCCGGTTACAGTTTTGTAAAGGAACAGGCAAGCAGTCCCAATAGTAACATTCCCCTACCTAATTCAAAGCAGGTCACCATGAGCGACATCACTCTGATGAGGATTTCAGAGATGGAGAAAGAAAGGATGCTTCGGGAAAGCCTGCAAAGACCAGGGCCGTATGCCGCCATGCTCTGCAAGGCAATGATACCCGAGTACTTGATTGTCTCCTGACGCGGAAACGTTTCCTACCACGGAGGACCCAATAAGGCCGCTCTCCCCAGGAACCTGATGCAAAGGCTTTCCAATTACCTCCAGGAGAGCTTCGTGGAGATGTCCCAGGAGGATTTCTGCTCTATCCCCGGACATATAGACCAGATTTTACTGTAGCTGAACTGGCAGGGACTAAACAGTAGAGCGCCTAGGGCAAAACAATCATGCTAAACCGGACATTGTTCGATTTTTTTTCAGTAGTTGCACTGCCAAGGACTGAAACGTTAAGCGCCTAGGGCAAACTAATCATGAAAAACCCATTGTTGTTATTGTTAATATTCCTGTTCTGTTAAAAATAAATGTGTACATGTTTAAAACACTTACTGCTTGATCCTTCCCCTGATTCTGTGTCCGGGTTAACGCCTGGGGACGGTTGGTAGGGGATCTCTGTAAGGGTGATGAAGAGATCCTGGCTGTCGGGGAAATCAGCGTTGTAAGCGCTGTCGACTGCCTCGTCCTCCTCATCTCCTTCCTCATCTTCCCCGTCCACTAACATCTCCGAGGAACCGGCCGTGGACAATATCCCATCCTCAGAGTCCACGGTCAGTGGTGGGGTAGTGGTGGCGGCCGCACCTAGGATGGAATGCAGTGCCTCGTAGAAACGGGATGTCTGGGGCTGGGATCCGGAGCGTCCGTTTGCCTCTTTGGTCTTCTGGACCTTGTCTCAGCTCCTTGATTTTCACGCGGCACTGCGTTGCATCCCGGCTGTATCCTCTCTCTGCCATGGCTTTAGAGATCTTCTCGTAGATCTTTGCATTCCGTCTTTTCGATCGCAGCTCGGAAAGCACGGACTCACCGCCCCACACAGCGATCAGATCCAAGACTTCCCGATCAGTCCATGCTGGGGCCCTCTTTCTATTCTGAGATTGCATGGCCATCTCTGCTGGAGAGCTCTGCATCGTTGCCAGTGCTGCTGAGCTCGCCACGATGTCCAAACAGGAAATGAGATTCAAACTGCCCAGACAGGAAAAGGAATTCAAATTTTCCCGGGGCTTTTCCTGTGTGGCTGGTCGGAGCATCCGAGCTCGGACTGCTGTCCAGAGCGTCAACAGAGTGGTGCACTGTGGGATAGCTCCCAGAGCTATTACCGTCGATTTCCATCCACACCTAGCCTAATTCGACATGGCCATGTCGAATTTAGCGCTACTCCCCTCGTTGGGGAGGAGTACAGAAGTCTAATTTAAGAGACCTCTATGTCAAACTAAATAGCTTCGTGGTGTGGACGGGTGCAGAGTTAATTCGATGTAATGGTGCTAAATTCGACATAAACTCCTAGTGTAGACCATGCCTAAGAGATTAAGGTAAATGGTGATTAGTTTGTTTTTGCAGTATGGGGCTGTGCACACAAATCATAATTCCATCCCTCCTGCTGACTGTATCGTCAACTGCTTCTTTTATATTTTTCAGTCTTTGGCTTCTTAGAATATTTAAATTTGCAAAACTGAAAACAGACATCTGCCTAGAAATATCCCTCAGTGGTGTAATACACTATATATTTTTAACTATAAAATGAACAAATGGGCAATTCTGTCATCTTCATTCTGGAAATTGGATATGGCTTGTATGACAGACTGACAATGTCCTGTAATATTAGGGTGACCAGATAGAAAGTGTGACAAATTGGGACGGGGTTGGGGAGTAATAGGCGCTTATATAAGAAAAAGCCCCAAATATCAGGACTGTCCCTATAAAATTGGGACATCTGGTCACCCTATGTAATATCCTGAACAAATCCTATGAAATTAACAAACTTTATTGAATTAAATTAAACCTTATGGAATTAGGGTTAATGCTTTTTGGGCACATTGTATTAAAATGCAGGTTTGTATGTGCTACTGTGGCTTTGTATGTATCTTCTCTAGTGGGGGATGCTAGTGTACTTTTTCTGTGATCAGCCCTTTTAAGCCACTCCCCCCCCAAGAGGTTTGGATATACTAGTTCAAACTGGATTCTCCAGGGACCAACAGACAAAGAAAGGGTTTTTGGATAAACAGCCTGGTTTTAAACTGGCTCAGGGGGTTCTTCCAGATCCAGCAAATGGAGAGGACACCTGGTCCATGGAAGGCCTCAATCCTTAGGGTAGGGTTGGAAGGACTGGGTATTTGTTCTCAGCTGAAGCTGTAATGAACTTGTCACCACAAGGAATCCCCTTGGTGGGAAATTGAAGGACTGCTCCCACCAGAGTCCATGTTAGGGTGATCTCTGGTAAGCTTGTTAGCATGTGTGTAGGTTCTTTTATGGTTTTTAATATGTTTTCTTTGTACCACTTTTTTCCTTCTTTCCTCTGGAGGAAACATACACATATTTCAGACAAATCATTATGAAATCAGACAAATCAGAAATTAGACAAATGAGAACATAAATCAGACAAATCACTATGAAAACTTCTATTAGAGGGAGATTCTAAACAGAGAACAACCCAAATGAGGCAGTGGTTTAATTATTAGAATTCCCATGGAAACCTATTGATTTAACAAGTGCTGGATTGGAGCATAAATCTTTGGTGGTGGAGGATGACCCTTAGCTAAAGCACAGGACTGGGACTAGGAGACCTGAGTATTATTTCTGTCTTTGGCACAAATTTCCTGTGTGACATTGAGTCAGTCACTTACATGCCCTGTGACTCAGTTTCTCTATCTGTAAAAAGGGGATAGTAATATACCCCTACTCACACTGGTGTTGTGAGGGTTTATTCATTAATGTTAGCAAAGTACATTGAGTTCCTCAGACAAAAGGTGCTATAAAAGTGCAAAATATCCTTGGGGTTACACAGTTTTAGTCTTTTGTGAATCTAATTCCTTCTCTGAAAACTGATGTAAAATAGAGATGGGCCGAACCCACCAGATCTTGCATCTGAGCCACCAAACCACCCTCCCCAAAACTGGGGTGCAGGGTGCAGAATCTGAACACAGATCTGGATCTACCTTTTGTAGCTGGCCTAGTTCTCTATAATGGGGTGAACCTAAGCCCTACTCACAAAAATATGCAAACTTAAGGGGGAGCGAGGAATAAATAAAAAATAAGATGGGCACACATCACAGTCTCATTGAGAATTAATTTGCTTAATGTACAGGGCTATAATAATCATTTGTTTGCTTAGATCATCTCACAAATAAGGTGAATTTGAGATCTTGGAGTCATTGTGAATAGTTCTCTGAAATCATCCACTCAATGTGCAGCGGCAATCAAATAAGCAAACAGAATGTTGGTAATCATCAAGAAAGGTATAGATAATAAGACAGAAAATATCATATTGCCTCTTTATAAATCCATGGTACACCCACACCTTGAATACTGCGTGCAGATGTGGTTGCCCCATCTCAAAAAGATATATTGGAATTGGAAAAGGTTCAGAAAAGGGCAATGTAGCAGGGTGGACAGCTGCTCCGGCCTGGAAGGGCCTGAGATAGCCCAGGGAGTAGGCATTGTGAAGGCTGAGCTGATTAGGGGAAGTGGCTGCAGCTGGGGCCACGCCCCAAACAGCCTCAGCAGGCCCTATAAAGGCAGGGAGCCAGGAGCTCAGGCCAGAGTCTCTCTGCTTTCAGAGAGAGATGAGGGCCCGGCTGTAGGGAGCGAGACACAGAGTATCTGGGTGGAGCAGGGCTGGGGAAAGGCTGAGGAGCTGGGGAGCTCCAGCCTGGAAAGCCCCAGGCTGCGGCCTAGGAGAAGGCTAAAGGGTAGTGGGGGTTGCAGAGGGCAGCCCAGGACTAGGCCAAGGCAGCAGGTCCAAACCCAACCTTGCCGATGATGAGTGGCCTATACTGCAGTCTGCCCCAGAGAGTGGGGGCTAGTTGGGGACTGGCAGTGGCCTTATCCTGAGGTGAGGTGGGGTTAGTGGGTGGAGGTTCCCCTGGGAGGGGAGACTTAGCGTGTGTGTGGGTATTGCCAGGGGGCAGCACCCAGGGCGAGGGACATGGGGGCCAGAGAAGAGGACAAGGCAAATCACCGGCCTGCAGAGGGTGCTCCAGGGGCTGGTGAGCTAATTCCCTGGATGACCAGTAGGAGGCGCTGCAGGGGTGAGTCCGGACATCTTACAGGCAACAAAAATAATTAGGGATATAGAATGGCTTCCGTTTGAGGAGAGATTAATAAGACTGAGATTTTTTTTCAGCTTGGAAAAGAGGCGAGTAAGGGGGGGCTATGATAGAGGTCTATAAAATCATGAGTGGTATAGAGAAAGTAAATAAGGAAGTGTTATTTACTCCTCACAATACGAGCACAAGGGGCCACCAAATGAAATTAATAGGTAGCAGGTTTAAAACAAACATGAGAGTATTTTTTCATGCAACGAACTGTCAACCTCTGGAAATCCATGCCAGAGAGTGTTGTGAAGGCCAATACTATAACGGGGTTCAAAAGGGAGCTAAATAGATTCATGGAAGATAGCCATTGATGGAGCTATTAGCCAGGATGGGCAGGAATGGTGTCCCTAGCCTCTACTTGCCAGAAGCTGGGATTGGGTGACAGGGTATGGATCACTTGATGATAACCTGTCTGTTCATTCCCTCTGGGGCACCTGCCATTGGCCACTATCAGAGGACAGGATACTGGGCTTGATGGACCTTTGGTCTGACCCAGTATGGCCGTTCTTAGATCCGTTTGAAATTCATAAGAACATATCAGAAAGAAAATGCTTCTCTCTTGACTGGAGTCCCGTGCTCTTTATTCTTTGTAGTTAGCTACCTTTGTATTACATTTGCCAGTTGTATAGAAATTCATATTTACATTGGAGCTGAACAAAACAAGATTCTGCAATTTGGTGGAAAAGAAACTTCGCTCTTACATTCAATTGCATTATTAAGTGCTGACAAATTCAAAACAACTGTTCTGAGTAATGCACCGGAAACTCCAAAGTCAAGTGAAGTAATAGTATTGAAAGGAAAATACCCTGTTTTTTTTCCTAAAGGTTTTTGGATTCTTTCTTTTTTTTTTTTTTTAAGTGCTTACCCTCTTTTCTGCCAGGCTTATTTACTAACAGTTAAATCATAAAAAAGGATCCTTGCAGTTTTATACAACTATTTAGAGCCTCCATAACAGAAATGGTATCACAAAATATCTCTACAGGAGATTCTTTCAAGTCCTCCTGCATGGAGGGTGTGGACTTACATAGAAGGTTTGGTACAAAAATGTAATGGAAACTGGTTACCCAGCTGGTTCTCAACTTTATTTACTTTCTTTCCATCACAATAACCTCAGAAGTGCTATCCATCCTTAAACAGCCTGGCTGCTTAGGATATATCCCAAGGCTAGGTGTGTGCCCATCAGACCAATGGCTCCGCAGCGGTGATTGGTGAATCACACTTTCTAGTTGTTTGAGGAGCTCCTTCAGTGACAAGGATGAAGAATCTGTCTATCTTCAAGCAGTGACACTTCCTGATACTTTCAGTCCAGTCCAGAATTATTTTAGAGTTCACAAAGACTTTTTTAGACAAAATAAACTAAACAAACAAAACCAAGCACCTCTCTGTATCTAGTGTGGCTGCTTTCCCTCTCTCTTTGTCTGCTGTCTCTATGGTATAACTATAATTTTATGTGCTGACTACACCAAAGTTGGAGGGGTAGCAAACTCAAGGACAAACTGCAAAATGACCAAGAAAGATTAGAGTAGTGGGGATAGCAGGCAGAGAATGAAAAGCCATCTCATTAAAGCAAGTTTATTTTAATCTTGTCTGCTTAAATCCTGCTGTTATATTTTACCCCTTCTACTATGTGTGTAGAAGGAGTAAAATACACACACACAGGAATAGAGTTTCTACTATGAATAGAATGTGTATGATTAGGATTGAGAGACTAAAAGCAGCAGCTCTCCATACAAATTGCTCTATCTTAAGAGCTGGCCTATAGTAAGAGGTCCACTGTCTTAGTGTAGGGGTTTTATACTGCCACCATGTAATATTAATATTACAACCCTGTAAGGTAAATTATATGTATCACTCTCGAGGGGTTACATGCTTTTACTATCCTGGCAGAAATTCATGTTAACATATGTGCAACACTCCATACAATTTTAGGGGTACATGAGCATCATTCTCTTTCAATGCTTCAAGGCATTCTGCATTTTTTTAAAAAGTGCAGTAGCACTTTTAAAAGTGAATAGTACCAAAATAGAAATAACATCAAAATCTAAAATTGCCAAAGTCATCATTCCTCTACAAGAGAAGAAACATAAATCAAGCTGTTTTATTACACCATAAATGCTGGCATTCTACTCCACCAGCCTGTCCAACCTTTGGGCAACTACACATCATGCTACTCAACTCTAACCTGTGTCTTACTTAAAATAATGTAGTAGTACTATACAGCCTTCAGTGTATGTATTCTTTAACATTCTACAGTTTGATTCACATGGCCCTAATCATGTGCACCATGGATTCTGGATTTTCTGATGATCACAAAACCCTCAGAGCTAAACTCTTCAGAGCCCTACGCTATCTTCTTTCAGGAGATATCTGCAGTGAATCATTTTAGACAGTTGACTGGCTAAAGTATCTCTTACTAATCTTTGAAATAAATAGATTTGTTCTCCTTGTTTTGAAGAGCCAAAAATTAAAAAAGGGTAATTAGTTCTTTTGGCATATAATTTATTGAGTTGGGCAGAGATATCCAAAGTCATCTTTAGGATTCAGAGGCCCAACTGACATAAATTTTAATTTTATGGGAACTGGACATCCAAATAGCTTGGGCGGTGTTGAAAAATTGCATCCTTTCAGGGTATTTTTATTTTATATACACACACAGAGTCAAGTATTGTACCTTCCTGCCTTAAATCCTCTGAAGTCACAGCTCCTACCTTTTCATGCCAATAAACTAATGAGGTTGTCTACTTCATGTCAGGGAGCAACATAGCCACACTTGAGTTATCTTAGCTCTTTTCACAAGTTAAAGCAAATGTCAAAAGACTTATTATGCAGTATATATGAGCTTCTCATGTGCACTAATGTGTTCTACTAATGGTAGGATTCCCATGGTTATTTCTTCATGGACTGTAAATGGTTAGGCCTCACATATGTTGTCTCCCATTTAGGAGAGAGAACATGGGAAATCTAAATTAAACCCATAGGGACAAATTAATCTTTGTTATAATTCCATTGATTTCAGAGGGTTTGCTCCAAAGATAAATGTGGTCCATAGGCTCTGATTTGCCTCCTATTACATTATATGAACTTCTTTCATTATTTCTGATTTAGTCCAGTAGAAGAGAATCAGGAGCATGATGATTAAATCCTGAACTTCTCCAAGCTTCATCCTGAACTTCTCCATATTGATTCCTAGCTACAGATGTTTGTTTTGAAGTGGAAAATACATTTTAGAAAAGATCTCGCTGCATGCATGGGCCAGAACTTTCTGCTTGTTCTGAGAGCTTGGACATCGGTATTATTCTGAGCTGGAAATGCATGTTGGGTATCTGTGTGCAAATTAGCATGGTTCATTATTTGTGTTTCAGCATCCCCATGTCTAATATTAACATTATAACTATGCATTATTTATTTTTACAATACCATGGGTGTGCACTGCACTTTACAAGCAAAATTAGGCAGATGGCCAAGAGAGATTACTTACAATCTTTTTTTTTTTTTTTTTTTAAAGACCATCTCATTGTGCACATAGCTAGACTATGTAACAAATCTTCCTATCACGGGAACTCTTATCCTCCCCTTTACAGTCCCTCCATTTATTTGCTATGCCCATTTATTGCTTCTCATCTTAATTTAGGGACATATTCTGTCCACCCCCACCTCCACCCCGTTAACCACTCTGTAGTAGTACCTCACTCTGAGCATTCCCACTGATTTTAATGTGGCTACTTGCCGAGTAAGGTACAACTCAATGTAAGGATGACAGAATCTGGCTTTAGGACGTGTATAGATTACAGTTACACTGATTATATTTAACTCATGTTAGTCAGCCTGATTGTTGCAACTGTCTCTTTACTATACAGCTCACAGCACAATGGGGCCTTTGGGTGGTACTATTATACAAATTAAGGAATATCCAGAGTTGTGCGTCACTGTAAACAGGATACAACTCGATAGGAGTGCTCTTAAGGAAAACAAGCACTTCTCTTTTGTTTCAGTAACCAGTAGAGCTAAAACTTCCCTAGGAGAGTTCCTTATAAACAGGTCCCATTATATTTATTCACTGTTTACTTGTCACATTACCTTGGAGTTAAATTCATTCAGAGGAAACAAGAGAGAGGCTTAACAGCAGTCATTGATAACCAGTGATTGTGCTTATTATATTTGTTGCCATTGCTTTATTTGCAGTTATTTTGGAAGGAGGCAAGAGAGGCAAATAGGTATAAGCAGTACTATGGAGAAAAGGTTTTGGCAATGTAGCTCTATTTTCTATGATCACTCTCATGTCATACTACTTGCAGCAAACTGCAGTCAGCTATTGAAGCGCATTGACAGCTGCCACTGCTGTTAGTAGCATCTGGTGCAGGTGTATGTCAATATTGTGGCAACATCTGGATGCTTTTTATAGCAGCTTTTTAAAGGAAATTTTATCCATTCTATTGGCCTGATTCTGAACTAGGTTTTAAAGGCACATGTACCCTGAACAGCCTGTTACTGTTTAGTACTAACAACGTACATGTGTCTGGCATGTTAACTCAACATAGCGTATCCTGCTTCAGCACATTTGCACGTTTTCCCCTCTCTGGTGATTTGCACTCATGACACTGAAGTGAGAACAGAGCTCTCTGCTAGCTAATTTGCTAAAGGGTTGTTGCTGGGAGCAGGTTGCACAGCTAAAGAAGAGGAAAGGGGACCTTGAGCTCTCTGACAGAATTTGCAATGAGTCTGTTTCTGATTCACCAGCAAACATTACCAGGCATCACTCATGGGGAACCATGCAGCTGCTGCACTTGACAAGATTACTTGGCATCAAGATTAGTCATACAAAACACCTCAAAGCCTGTGATAAAACTGGAGTAAATCTACCCTTTTAAACTGGAAGAGTATCTAGAAATACTGCTGTAAGCCTCAATAAGAATTTTATTTGTGGCATAACTGAACAATCTATACTCCAAGTTTTTTATATTTATATATACACACACACACGGCTATGATCATAGTGTAGAAAAGGCCATGAGGGACAAGCTCATAAATGGCAAAGTCACACAAGAAATCACAACCTCTAAAGCTGTCTCTCACTGACCTAGAAAAAGGTTCCTGGAACCCATGTTTACATTAAAAACATCAGCCTTCCTTATTTAATCAGTTTTCCAGACCTTGTTTAGATCTTCAGTAAAAGAGTGCCAACAGCTTGCAGCCTGGAAGGAGCAGATTTCTGCAGCATATCATCATGTCACTTCTTTAAGCAGAAGTAAAGGAAACAATCAAAAAGGATGTTCAGATGAGGAATTAATTAAATAACTTGAAACCCAATGATCTGTTTGCTTCTTTGTTTGTCATAACTCTACTGGCACCAAAACTGGCAAGTTAAACAAGAAACGATTGCTTCCTGAGTGGAAAAAACAAACTGACTCCAGATAAATATTTAAGTAAAAAAGCTCCTGATTCAGTTTTAAAACGAATTAACATTTCCGAAAAGCCACAATATTTGACTTTCATAGATTGTTGTTTTTTAAACCAGACATGAAGTACCTCAGCATTGGCTAGGGGCCTTGACAACTCCCAGCTATTCAGGTATTGGCCTGTATAAGGGACTTGAGCATTTAATGCTATTTTTTTAGGGGCAAGTTCTCCCTTTCCTCTGTGGTCACAGAGGGTCCCTGAGGCTGCAGGACCATTGCAGTTTCTCTGTGTGGGATGCAAGGGGCAGGAGTTGAAGAGTCTGTACCGGGGATCCTTGCCTTCTTCATGCCACCGAATCAAACTCTGCAGGATGTTCCATACATCCACATGCACTAGGGTTTGCAGACCAGAGGCACCAGTGGATCCACAGCCTATTGAGGCTCTGGGGGATGGGCAGTTCCACCGACATCTAACAGCTCACCCCCCAGCCTAAGGGGAACAGCCACCAGTCCCAGGCATCAAATGATCATGGGCGACAACAAATGAAAAATCAGGAACAGGAGTCAGGATCACAGGATCAAAAGCAGGGAGCCAGAGGGGGAGACCAAGCAGAAAATCCCAGACAGCACCCACTGCTCCTTGAAGGCATCCAGGGAGCCAGAGGACGCAGCCTAGAGGAACTTTGCCCAGAGGCGTGACCTCATGGAGGAGCAGAAATAGGCCCTATAGTCACAGAGCACCTCCACATCTAGCATCCTCCTCCTGGTATGGTGGATGGGCACTTTGGCCAGTGCCAGGTGCAGGTTGACGAGGTGGTTTCGTGACTTCGTGGAGCCACAGATGGGTATGCAAATAGGAGGAGGTGTGGGAAAAAGTGCAGCCAGAACCTGAGGAGAAGGTTCTGGAGAAGTTGAAAAAGGGGCTGCAACCTGGCACGCCCGAGATTGATGTGCTTCAAGGGTCTCCTTCACGCCACAGAAGGGGCAAGTGTTGGGAAGGGGTGTGAACCATGCCAGGTACACGCGCATGGTCACGGCTTCATGAAGGAGCCACCAACTAATATCTCCGGCAAACTGGTACCAGTAGCTGCAGAAGCAGCCAAAGCTTTGGCCATTCAAAGAACTTTCTACAGTTTTGACTGGATTTTCTCTGCCTGGGGCTGATTGGCTGTTTGCTCCAACCCTGCCCCCTCCTTCACAATTTCATCACCTCAGCTTCACTCCACATCTGTCCTCTTACCCTTTTCTCTCCTGCCCTGTCCCTCTCAACGTTCAATGTTTCCTTTCCCACCACCTTTCTTTCCATTTAGCTAATCCCCTACTAACTAACCCCCCTCCCCTCCCAAAAACTTAATGTGGAACCAATATGACAATTACTGCCATCACACTGTTCGCGCTGCTTGTGAGTTGTATCCCTTTCCCCCAACCTGTGTCTGTCGGTCTATTTATATTGTAAGCTCTTCAGGGCAGGGACTGTCAGCCCACTGTGTTTGTACAGCCCCTAGCATAAGAGGGTATCTGCTCTTGGTTGGTTCATAGGTCCTACAGTAATAAACATGAGAATGATTAATAACAACACCAGCATGAACGCCCCCACTGAATGGAAGCACAGGAATGGCAGGGGCTACTGCAATCTCAAGGCTGTGGTAGCTGCTGCAAGGAGGATCCTCTGCTGCCCATGATCACCAAGGAAGGATTCCTTTCCCCCTTAGTTCCCAAGGATTCTCCTTGCACAAACCCCTGTTACTTGTATAGAAGAGGAGGAAGAAATTAACAATTAAAACTCCAGTTTGGTATTTTTGGCTCAGTTTCTAAACGGGTCTAGTTCCCACACCAAACCACAGAGCATGCTTTCATTTTTTAAACCAGTCACTGTACCAGGTGCTCCATTCTTACAGAGTCCCATACTTGATGAGCATTGGTTAAAAGGACCAGGTGTTCCAGACCAAACTCTTCTCTTCAGTCCAGGGAGGGATAGCTCAGTGGTTTGAGCATGAGCCTGCTAAACCTAGAGTTGTGAGTTCAATCCTTGAGGGGGCTATTTAGGGAACTGGGGTAAAAATCTGTCTGAGGATTGGTCCTGCTTTGAGCAGGGAGTTAGACTAGATAACCTCCTGAGGTCCCTTCCAACCCTAATATTCTATAACCTACTCTACATCTGGATTCTCCATAAGCACTTTGGAATTCAGAAATGTTAACTCTGACCAGCCATTTTTGGTCATACAACCCAGGTATTTCACTTTATAGTTATTTGTTTATATGTACAATGGCAAATCTACTATGGTAAATCTGTATAGTCTAAGGGTATGTCTACACTACGAGAGTAGTTCGATTTCACTTAAATCGAATATGTGGAATCGATATTGCAAAGTCGAACGTGTGTGTCCACACTAAGGACAGTAATTCGACTTTGTGAGTCCACACTAACGGGGAAAGCGTCGACATTGGAAGCAGTGCACTGTGGGCAGCTATCCCAGAGTTCCCGCAGTCCCCGCTGCCCATTGGAATTCTGGGTCGAGCCGCCAATGCCTTCTGGGTAAAAAAATGTGTCGAGGGTGCTTTTGGGTAACTGTCGTCATCCGTCCGTCACTACCGCCCTCCCTCCCTCCCTGAAAGCGCCGGCGGGAAATCAGTTCGCGCACTTTTCTGGTCAGTGACAGCGCGGACGCCACAGCACTGCGAGCATGGAGCCCGCTGCTACCATCGCTACAGTTGTGGCCGTTGTCAACGCCTCGCAGCTTATCATCCACCTTTCCCAGAGGCAGATGCAGATAAATCAGGCGAGGAGGCTACGGAACCGCGGTGAGGGCCTGAAGTCTGAGAGTAGCACAGGCCTGTCAGAAAGCACGGGACCCAGCACCGAGGACATCACGGTGACAATGGGTCATGTGGATGTTGTGGAACGGCGATTCTGGGCCCGGGAAACAAGCACGGACTGGTGGGACCGCATAGTGCTGCAGGTCTGGGATGAATCCCAGTGGCTGCGAAACTTTCGCATGCGGAAGGGGACTTTCCTTGAACTTTGTGAGTTGCTGTCCCCTGCCCTGAAGCGCAATGACACCCGGATGCGAGCAGCCCTGACTGTCCAGAAGCGAGTGGCCATAGCCCTCTGGAAGCTTGCAACGCCGGACAGCTACCAGTCAGTCGCAAACCACTTTGGCGTGGGCATATCTACCGTGGGGGTTGTTGTGATGCAAGTAGCCAACGCAATCGTTGAGGTACTGCTCTCAAAGGTAGTGACCCTGGGAAACGCGCAGGCCATCATAGATGGCTTCGCCGCGATGGGATTCCCAAACTGCGGTGGGGCTATAGATGTAACTCACATCCCTATCCACCAGGCCAACCAGTACATTAACAGAAAGGGCTACTTTTCAATGGTGCTGCAAGCACTGGTGGACCATCGGGGACGTTTTACAAATATCAACGTTGGATGGCCTGGCAAGGTTCATGACGCTCGCGTTTTCAGAAACTCTGGTCTGTTTAGACGGCTGCAGGAAGGTATTTACTTCCCGGACCACAAAATAACTGTTGGGGATGTGGAGATGCCTACAGTGATCCTCGGGGACCCAGCCTACCCGCTAATGCCCTGGCTCATGAAGCCCTATACTGGCGCCCTGGACACTGAAAAAGAACTGTTCAACTACCGGCTGAGCAAGTGCAGAATGGTGGTGGAGTGTGCTTTTGGCCGTCTCAAGGGGAGATGGAGAAGCTTACTGACTCGCTGTGATCTCAGTGAAACCAATATCCCCATTGTTATAGCAGCTTGCTGTGTGCTCCACAATCTCTGTGAGAGCAAGGGTGAGACCTTTATGGCGGGGTGGGAGGTTGAGGCAAATAGCCTGGCTTCTGATTACGCCCAGCCAGACAGCCGGGCGATTAGAAGAGCCCAGCGGGACGCGCTGTGCATCCGGGAGGCTTTGAAAGCTAGGTTCCAGAGTGAGCAGGGTAACCAGTGACTTTTAAGTTTGTGTACAGAGAAGCTAAACCTGCCCCCGTTTCTTTACCCAGTTAATGTTGACTATCCTCTCCAGTTACATACCCCCTTCATCCCCTTCCAACACACGTTTAAAAATAAAATGACTTCTATTTTGTTAATGGACACCGTTTTCTTTATTACTGTTTTCGCTGGAATGTTTTAAACCTGGGACGCAGACTGTGGTGGGGAGCAGGTGTAGTGTACTGATGCAAATGACGCTTCTAAACTCCAGGAATGACAGGCTCCGCAGTGGTGGACTGGTTGTTTCAACGGAGCCTGCCAGCCCTCCTGATCGGGACTGCGTGTATGTGGGGGCTATGTGACTTTGTGGCAGGGGGAGGAGGGTTACAGATCCCCTGCTGCGTGGCTCTGTGATCCAGGATAAGGACCGCTGCATAAGATCTGTAACTGCCCTCCCCCGCCACAAAGTCACAGAGCAAACCCCCCCCACACACACAGAACATGAAAACCACCTCCCAGACTGACCAGGGTAACTAGTCACTGCACTGTGTATGTGCCCTGCTGCTGGACTTGCCCCCGCCTCTGTACCCTGCTAAAGGTGACTGTCCTGTCCAATTACCAACCCCCTTCCCCCCCTTCAGACAGACTCTCCTCCAAAAGAACATGATGGAAACAGTAATTAACAGAAACGTATATTTTATTATCAACTACACATGAAACGGGGGGTTGAAACTTGGATGGGGGCTTGTGTGAGGCGGGAAGGAAAGGACTTGTCAAATTTTGGGGAATGAGAGCCTTCTAGTAGTAGAGCAGTCTGCAGGGGTGGAGTGACAGTTTTCACGGACTCTGCCGCCCCTCCTTCTTTGGACTTTGGGTGAGGGGGGTATGGGACTTGGTGGTGGGGGAGGGCGGTTAGAGAGAGACTGCAGCGGGGCTCTGTCCTCCTGCCTCCGGTCCTGCAGAACATCCACAAGGCGCCGGAGCGTGTCCGTTTGCTCCCTCATTAGTCCAAGCAGCATTTGAGTCGCCTGCTGGTCTTCCTGCCGCCACCTCTCCTCCCGTTCCATGTGTGAACGGTGCATTTGGGACAAGTTCTCCCTCCACTGGGTCTGCTGGGCTGCCTGGGCTCGGGAGCAGCCCATGAGTTCCGAGAACATGTCTTCCCGTGTCCTCTTCTTCCTCCGCCTAATCTGCGCTAGCCTCTGGGAGTGTGATGCCAGGCTGGGTTGGGAGACAGTCGCAGATGTGGCTGTGGGAGTGGGAATGGGAAAAAGGGAGTGAATTCCTCAGAAAGATAAATGTAGTTGTGAACAAAGAACATAGTCTTTCTCTGTGAACAAGACCATGCACAGCACCTATCACATGCGCACTCAGGATAAGGTCAAATTTTCGGCCCTCGCATTCAGTGCCTGGGGTCTTGCACTGCCGATCTGAGAAGCGGAGCAGGACACCGGAATTTGTGTAGCAGGCAGACATGGTAAGCCGTAGACTTGTGGCTGCTTAAAACTTTAATAGTAGCACTGGCCGCCTTTCACATTGAAAGCAATGCCAGTCTCTGCTGCCAGCAATCCGGTAAGCATGAACTCTGCCACTGTCCCACCCCCTCGCGGCTGTCCCAGGGAAAGATCCCTGTATGCTGCCCCTCTCCTGCCTCCACCGCGTGGCTGTAAACCGGCGGTTACAGTTCTGTAAAGGAACGGGCAAGCAGTCCCAATACTAACATTCCCCTACCTAATTCAAAGCAGGTCACCATGAGCGACATCACCCTGATGAGGATCTCAGACAGTGATAAAGAAAGAATGCTTCGGGAAAGCCTGCAAAGACCAGGGCCGTATGCCGCCATGCTCTGCAGGGCAATGATCCCGGAGTACTTGATTGTCTCCTGGCGCGGAAACGTTTCCTACCACGGAGGACCCAATAAGGCCGCTCTCCCCAGGAACCTGATGCAAAGGCTTTCCAATTACCTCCAGGAGAGCTTCGTGGAGATGTCCCAGGAGGATTACTGCTCTATCCCCGGACATGTAGACCGCATTTTACTGTAGCTGCACTGGCAGAGACTAAACAGTAGAGCGGCTTGGGCAGAACAATCATGCAAAACCGGACATTGTTAGATTTTTTTTCAATAGTTGCACTGCCAAGGACTGAAACGTTAAGCGCCTAGGGCAAACTAATCATGAAAAACCCATTGTTGTTATTGTTAATATTCCAGTTCTGTTAAAAATAAATGTTTAGATGTTTAAAACACTTACTGCTTGATCCTTCCCCTGATTCTGTGTCCGGGTTAACGGCTGGGGACGGTTGGTAGGGGATCTCTGTAAGGGTGATGAAGAGATCCTGGCTGTCGGGGAAATCAGCGTTGTAAGCGCTGTCGACTGCCTCGTCCTCCTCATCTCCTTCCTCATCTTCCCCGTCCGCTAACATGTCCGAGGAACCGGCCGTGAACAATATCCCATCCTCAGAGTCCACGGTCAGTGGTGGGGTAGTGGTGGCGGCCGCACCTAGGATGGAATGCAGTGCCTCGTAGAAACGGGATGTCTGGGGCTGGGATCTGGAGCGTCCGTTTGCCTCTTTGGTCTTCTGGTAGCCTTGTCTCAGCTCCTTGATTTTCACGCGGCACTGTGTTGCATCCCGGCTGTATCCTCTCTCTGCCATGGCTTTAGAGATCTTCTCGTAGATCTTTGCATTCCGTCTTTTGGAGCGCAGCTCGGAAAGCACGGACTCATCGCCCCACACAGCGATCAGATCCAAGACTTCCCGATCAGTCCATGCTGGGGCCCTCTTTCTATTAGATTGCACGGCCATCTCTGCTGGAGAGCTCTGCATCGTTGCCAGTGCTGCTGAGCTCGCCACGATGTCCAAACAGGAAATGAGATTCAAACTGCCCAGACAGGAAAAGGAATTCAAATTTTCCCGGGGCTTTTCCTGTGTGGCTGGTCGGAGCATCCGAGCTCGGACTGCTGTCCAGAGCGTCAACAGAGTGGTGCACTGTGGGATAGCTCCCGGAGCTATTACCGTCGATTTCCATCCACACCTAGCCTAATTCAATATGGCCATTTCGAATTTACCGCTACTCCCCTCGTTGGGGAGGAGTACAGAAGTCGAATTTAAGAGACCTCTATGTCGAACTAAATAGCTTCGTGGTGTGGACGGGTGCAGGGTTAATTCGATGTAACGGCGCTAAATTCGACATAAACGCCTAGTGTAGACCAGGCCTAAGTGACGTCTCTGTCACTTAAGACAAAACAATGGGGAAAATGTTGACTCTTCCACACCACCAGAGTTATTAACAACCTTGTAGTCTATTGTTATTTATATAGTGGTAGTGCCTAGGAATCCCAGTCATGTACCAGGACCCCATTTAGAGTGACCAGACAGCAAGTGTGAACAATCGGGACGGGGGTGGGGGGTAATAGGAGCCTGTATAAGAAAAAGACCCAAAAATCGGGACTGTCCCTATAAAAGCGGGACATCTGGTCACCCTAACCCCATTGTGCTAGGTGCTGTACAAATGCAAAACAAAAAGACAGCCCCTGCCCCAAAGAGTGTACAGTCTAAGGAAGGGACAGGCTATAATAAAAAACAGTATGGAGTCTTCAAAGAGAATGTAGGGCTTTTGTGAAAGACAGAAGAATGAAGAAGAATCAAAACAAAGTACTGGTCCAACTCCTGAAGTCCTTGTTCAGGTCAGTGGAACTTACATTGGCCTCAACTAGAATTTTGTCTGAGTAAAAGTTTCACTTATAGACACATTATTATTAAGTAGTGTGATGGATAAACCTTTCAAATTTGAAGGGTTTGGTTCAGAGAAGCTTATCCAACCTTAACTTGGTCAAGAATTTAGGCTGAAAATATTTTTGAGAACTGATTCTCTCAAAAGATTTCCAGTTCTTCCAGGTATAGAATGGGTCAGAAACATTGCAAGATTACATTAGTTTTTGTCACATTATATTTTGTATTTCTGCTTCTGACTCCAGCTGGAACTAAAGAGTACAGTAGACAGACATGAAATTTCAGATTAACTTTTTGGTTTATCAAACTTTGTCAAAACCCATAAAAAATGTTTTGGTTTGATTTTAAGTGAATCTTCAGTTTTATTTTATCCAAATATGTTCATCTATCTCTAATAAGATGACTTATATTACCCTATGTTCTTGCACCTCTAATATTATATTAATTATATATTCATTTATTCAAATAAAAACAACAATAAACACATTGATCACTGACCTGTTTTTAAGGGCTTCTTTAAATGTTTACGGGGTTGTTTACATGGGGAAGTTATACTGGTATTACCTAACGTGAAATTAAACTGATATAGTTATACAAGTTAACCCTATCCCCTCCCCCCCCCCTTCATGTAGACATGCTTGTCCCAGGATGAGTGCCTGTTTTTCAGTTTAACTTATGCTGCCTGGGAAGAGGTTTTGGTTTTTAAAAATTGTTTGTTTCACCACTACTGAGAGTCACCACCACCACTGGACATCAGAGTATGAGTCAAATGAGAAGATATGGTTATTTTTGTTTCTAATAATCCAAAAAGAACAAAATATGATGGGCCAAATTCTGTGCAGATTTACATCCCATGCAATTCTGATAAAGACATTGCAGGGTTGCGTGAGTATAAATCTGTACCTTGATAGCAAAATAAAATAATCAAATATTTTACAAAATAATTAACTCCTGTTTCTAGGTGCGACCAAACTAGTAATCTGTACACCTGAAACACATCTTGTCCAAGGAACAGTCCACTTTTTCTCCCTTCTGGAGTCCATGTAACAACTTCTAGTATGGAGGCTTTCATTGAGATACCAACAGCAGAAGAAACAGACTAGAGCCACTTTCTGGACAATAGCAACTTCACAGCTGAGAAAACTGTATAATGAAAACAGGGGTTGCCATAGTGAACAAATGTGTATAAACACATAGCCGGCAGTTAGTTTTTTCTTCAGATGACACTGCTTTGGAGATCTTGAAAGGAAACAAAAGAAAAAAGCAAAAAAGAGGGGATATGTGCAGAGATGAAAGACAAAGAGCGATCATGAAGATGGGGAGAAAGAGTAAAAAGAGGACGGTATGGAGAAAGCTATGAGGAAAATGAAATAGGGGTGAAAAGAGAGACTGAGTATTGACCATTTTTCAGGTTTGTAGGAAGGTGTATCTAGAAATCCAGGGAGAGATCCTCAGTCCTGCTCCAGCCCCAGCGCTGGTTAAAAGTGACAGATGCCTAAAGTGTCTCTGAAGCCCCATACTAGCTGCAGGAGGGGGAAGGCACTGTAGAAATAGCTGTAAGCCTTACTTCCAAGGACCCCTTTACAAGGCCTGGAGCAGGGGGCATGCTGCGGGTGGGGCTGGGGCCAGGAGGGGTATGTGTCAGATTCAAAGCTGCATCTGTAATGTTGTGGCATTACTGTCGCCCATAGAGCAGCCTTGTGAGGCTACTCACTGTAAATTAGACATGGCCGGGGTTGGGAGCCACTATACACACTCTGCCCAGGGGCTATGAGTTCTGTGCAGCCCAGAATCTCACTCCCAAGATGTTGTCCATTTCTTCGTCAGCACGCTCTCTCCTCTTTTTCATCTCCTTCATTTGCCAGGGGTCTCAGTTTTTCCTCTTGAAATAATTATTTCTTTCCAAATAAACAGAAAATGAGGAATACACTGTGGGGGCCTACATAAAAGTAGAGAATGTTTTATAGCAGTAGCAATTCTAGAAATCTGAAAATATACATCTCTGAAATAGAGATGAGCCTGCAGCTGAGATCTTTGCTTCTGCTTTATATTCGCTTATGCATAATCAGTGTTTATTTCAATATATTTTACGTGACCAATACTACTTGAGGCAATCTTCGCTCTGGAGGAGCATCCAAAAATGCATGAATCAGAAAATCCTAAGATACAACAATATTGCTGAGATTTATATAGCACTTCCACCCAGAGAAACTAAAAATGAAACTACAAACTCACTGCAAAGCAAAGAATATCCCATCCAGCTCACGCTATAAAGAGAAATTCATAGAGAATCAGCTGAAGGCTAACCTCCCTACTCCTGCACATACCAGGAGATTTTTAATTATCACAAGCAGTCAGAACCTTATCTTTTCATCACATCCAGGCTACACCACCTTCAGTAGCTCCCAGCATGACATTTTAGTAAATAGACAGAACTTAAGGCAAATTTATATCAATAGATACTGTTTAGGAAAGCATTGCCACAAGGATTTTACAGCCTGTTCATATTAAAAGCCAGCATTTAATAGGCTTTGTAAAATAAAGAAAACCTCTCTAATGCAGCATCTGCTTTAACTAAAGGCCTTAACTGGGTCCACTTATTTCAGTGGGTTTTATTTTTTTGTTTGTTTGTTTTTTATCCTGACATTACACTTATTTTGTTTCCACTGGTGAAATGTTGTAGCATTCAAGAGGTGTGAAGGATCATAAGTGAGGTGATTATTTAGTGGTTAAAGGAGATTATCAAAGCAAGGAAGGATAAGGATGCCAAGGATGGTGGTTATAGGTATACATATGTTTTGTGCAGGAAAAACCATGTTGTATTAAAAGATGAAGGAGCCTGTATTTTATATTTTGTTTAATCATTTAAGGCCTGATTCTGCTGTCCTTTACCCCCAATTTTACACTCATGAGACTTCATTGACTTAAGTAGAATTAATCCTAATTTGGTATAAGTGTGAGAAGAATCAGCCCTGGTCTATGCTTACAAATTAGAGTGATCTACCTACAACATAGACTCATAGACTTTAAGGTCAGAAGGGACCATTATGATCATCTAGTCTGACCTCCCGCATGATGCAGGCCACAAAATCTGACCCACCCACTCCTGGAATAATTCTTTCCCTTGACTCAGCTGTTGAAGTCCCCAAATCATGATTTAAAGACTTTAAGTCGCAGAGAATCCTCCAGCAAGCGACCCCTGCCCCATGCTGCGGAGGAAGGCGAAAAACCTCCAGGGCCTCTGCCAATCTACCCTGGAGGAAAATTCCTTCCCGACCCCAAATATGGCGATCAGCAAAACCCCGAGCATGCGGGCAAGATTCTCCAGCCAGACCCACATTCGCTCAGGGCTGTGAAAAATTTCATGCTGAGTGCCATAGGTTGACCTAACCCCCTGTATAGACGCAGCTAGGTTGACAGAAGAACTCTTCCATTCACTTAGCTACTGCCTCTTGGAGAGGTGAATCAACTACTTTGAGGGAGAAACAACTTCCATCAATGGAGGAAGTGTCTACGCTCCAGCAGCAGTGCTGCAGCTGTGCCGCTGTGGCGCTTGTAGTGTAGATATAGCCTCAGCTTGCTTACCTAGAAAAACTGTATAGCCAGAGGTGAGGGAGGCTGGGACTCAAAAGAAGGAGTTACAAGCCTCAGATTTTAGAGGCAAACAAATATTGCCACCTACTCTGATTGCTGAGTGGCAAGCTGGGTCCATGAAACACACGTGTTCACAGAACACTTTGGTTATCACAAATTAATTGTTTTTTAAAAGTACTTCTTTATAAGTCAGTGATGACAGCAACATGTTCATGCAGGTTTAAGTGTTTAATCATCCAGAATTGCATAGTGTTAATTGTAGTCTCATGAACCATATGGCACCTCTTCTTCCATCCATTTTCACCAAAGGCATGACTGAGGCACACAGAGCAGCTCTGTATAGACAGAGACTGCCAAGACAAACACAGAATCTGGAATTTCTGAAGCCCTCATTCCTGCTTTTTAAGGCTAGTCACTGGACCAGACTGCCTCTTCTAATTATTTTTATTTAGACAAAAATCAAGAAATAAATATATGTCTTGTGGTTGTGGTTTGCACTGTCAGCTGAACTGATGCATGTCTGAAAACAGTGGCACTCCTATGTGTTGGGCAACTCACAACAAGCCAAAAGTATCTAACATGCAAGTAACGATCGTTGTACCATACACAGTATTTCTGTTTTTGCTTTTGTGATGAGTAAAACAAATTGAAGTCATAAAAAAAAAAAAGACAGGTCTGTGGTTTCTTTGAATAACTTGAAAAAGAAAAACCAGCGACCTATGATGACAGCAGTTGATAAAGTAGAGGAAGCGATTAATTATTGATAGAAATTGCCACATCAGAAGATTTAAATGCCATGAAGTTTTTCTTATATGGTTGATTAATATGAGTAGCATACAAATACAGGATTGCCAATATGAATTGTGCTTTGCTCTGTTTGGAATGTACTTTATTTTTAATTCTAGCATAATGTTCTCATTACAAGATGTACCCTGTAACCACAAGCTGTCAAATTCTGCACCAAGCGTCAGGTTCCAGACAGATTTCTATAGTTGCTACATTATCATCTACTAGCAGCTAGGAATCCAGCCAGCCTCCTTGCCTGCACATGTGGCCTACAAATGACAGACAAACCCCTTTGTTAAGAGATGGTAATGTTACTTATAGCCGCTCTTCTGGTTGCTTCCCTCCTACCAACCAACATCAGAGTGAGAGTGAGCCATCTAACTCTAATCCATGCCCCCTGCTATCCCAAAACTGGGCTAGGAAATCCACTATTCTAGTTGGATCAGATGATCTGGTGATACAGAGCTGGGTGTCAGCAGCATACCGAAAGCACATCCACCCCCATCTCCTAACAAATATTTCCATTGGCCTTGTCTACCCTAATATGAGTCTGGCCCATGTCTGTATAGCTGAAAGCCATTGCCATCTGGTTGTTTATGTAGTATGAATTGGTGGTGCCAATCCATGTCATAGTGGACAGCAGACTACATCACACAAACTGCTATCATAATCAGAACGAACAGGCAGTGAAGCCAAGGACTGAATGGACATTCAGAGACTGTACTGCTCCATCACCGTAGAAATATTCCTATCAGGTCAGGTTTGAGGCACGTTGGAGAGGTCAGTAAGAGGGAGCTGGTGCTGGTGCAGCATGTACTGTTCCTGTTCTGTGGATAAAAGACAGAATGGAAACTCACCTACTATATCAGGAGCATTAAATTCACTCCTCCCCATCTGACCTTCTCTCCCCAATCCACGTCCCCTCTCTGTTCTCCTGCCTAATTCCTCTCTCACCTCTATTGCCAGGATTGTGAGAAAACCAAAGATCCTTTGATGACCGGGGGTAGGATTTACTGATGCTATACCTCTAGTCAGTGCTTCAGATCAGGCCGCTCAGACTGCTACACCTGGATCTAAAAATACTTGGCAACCAGAATAGAAGATAATGTAACCTATAAAAGTCAAATGCAAATGTAACTGGGACACTTTGGCTGCAGGGGCTTTTCTCCCAGATTTAAAGGGACAGCTACCAGACAAAATGCCGGGAAAGGCTCATAGGAGGGGGTCAGTCTAAACTGGAGAGGTCAGTAGTGACAAAGTATTTACAAAGAATGTAGTTTGTAGGCCAGGGGCTCAGAGCCCAAACTTTGCAGAGCAGCAATGTGGGGGGAAAGCATTCTGAGGTTTCCAGAACTAATCTCTGGTGTGCTTTATCACAGTGGTAGTTATTTTCTTCAATTATCTATGACATATTTATACAATTCAATATTAAACCAGGTGCTTGTGGGACATCAATTGTTTCCTGTGCTTACAGTTCACTACTACTTCATCACAACACCATTTACAACACTGCAGAGTTTGGTTCTTAAAATAAAGTATTTTACATTAGACTTAAGAATAAACTTGTTTAATTCTAACTTTTGCATCTGTCAGGGATTTTTAAAAGGGTCTTGTAGGTAATCTAGGAAGATGAAAGTGACTGGAAATAAAGGCGGGAAAAGTCCAGGTCTTCCTTGATACAGCTAATGAAACAAAATTATGATACAGTAAACTAATGATGTTAACATCTGAATTTCTTTTGTTGGGCATTAATACTTCCATATTGTTTACCACTAACTTACATATTATTGAAGAGACAAGTATATCTTTTTCTAATATGACGATGCTATAAAATATTGCTCTCAGAACGGTTAAAAAAAGGAAGATCCAAGAGATGATAATAGAAATGGTGCTGAGGAAGATATACTGTGATGGTATATTTCTGGAATTTAAGTAATTAATTATGTCTTTTTATGGCTATGCTTAAACTTCCTTATAAAATACCATACATATTTATATGCCAATAGCATAAATTGTGATAGCTGTGTGTTTACTTGTTAAACTAACTGATTATTTAGGCCCTGGCCCTGAAAGCTGATCTGCGCAGAGCCCCGTTTAAGTCAATGGGATTGCATGAGTGCAGGAGTCAATGGGTATGGATCAAAACATAATCCATCACATGTAGTGTGGTGTTCTGGGAAACCTTATATTCCTTTATACAGATAACTCCAAGTTTCTCTGTTATCTCCCTTAACATGGGCAAAGGGTAAATCATAAAATACTTACAAAAACCTCTCCCTGGGGTACCTCAGAAATATTGCTAAGTGAGCTGCTGATTGTCCAGGAGATTAATAAATGTTTTTTCTTCTGTTACAGAAAGGCAGCCATAAAATCATTAAGAGAAACACCCCACTTGTCTTGCAAACCATCTGGATGAAGACTCCCCCCTGAAGTTAATGGGCGAAGGGTTTCGTGCATGTAGCACTTGCTAGGAATTATGCGACTTGAATCTGCTTTTTGCGCTCAGCAAGGCATTGGAGGCAGTGCAGAGGAGCTGCAGAGCAGTGTCTTCAGGAGGAATTTTGACTGACACCCTCAAGGAGCACACAGTGAAGCAGGAAGCATCACCACTCTTGGAGCCTCACGCTGCCACACAGGCCACTGACACCCAGCTGTCAGAGAGCAGGGCCTGCACTCTCCAAGCATACTGGACAGCTGGATGGAGGCTGCTGACATCTCACGCTCCCTACATGTCCTACTGTGTACCTGCTCAGGGGCTCAGAATGAATTAATACAATATATATCTTATCTCTTTTCATTAAAACTTGAACTAATTACATCCCCTTCTTTCCTCAAACTACTTCCTGAGAGTGTCTTATTTTAGCAGTAACAATATTGCAGCTCCTGCATTTCCTAGAGCTTTAAGCACCTCATTACAATGGGCTATTCTTCAGATAGCCATAATATACATATGCATCTATCAACTGCTGTTGCTAGAATTTTAAACATAACCTCCTTTAGAATTGCTCAATTCAGCTAGGAAGTCTCTCAGTAATGAAGAGGAGTATTCTATTAGATAGACTGTGAAGTGTGTTTTTAATTTTATCATGGACTTGGTGCCAGAATAATTCATTTTTGACATCCCCAAAATACAAAATACATAGGTGATTTTCAGTATGATTGTATATTCTCCAGAAGAGGTCTGAACAGTTAGAAAAATAGCATCTACAATTATAGAAGAATAAAAAAAAAGAGTTATCACTTTCCACTGGAATCCCTTCCAAGAAGCGGAGAAAGGAGTTGCATGTGCAATGAATATTATATCAACTCAGCTTTTATGTCCCTAAACTGCTGCTGTATTCTTTCTTTCTCACCTTTCTGCAGAGCACAGAGGAAATCAACTCTCTCTCCTTTACCCACCCCCTAATATTTAAGAGGCGCAGTGGGTAACTGAGTGGTAAAGCATGTTTGCAGCTCAAAAAAACTTGTCTCCCATCCCAGTAAAGGGGAAAAATCTCAGTTTAACCTGTCTTTTGTCCTCCTTATTTTCAGTCCTTTGATGTAAATATTACTGTAACCGATAAGCAGATAGCTATGGTTTTCTCTCCCAGCTTGATCCAAAGAGTTGGGGTTTATGAGGCAGATATAATAAGAATGAATCATATTATTTGCTTAATTTAGTTTGATAACCCCTATTTGGTAAATCACCAAATTTTGTTTTTCAAATTAGCTTAAAAGCAAATGACATGCACATTATCCAAAACATTATAGGCTGAATTCTGACTGGCCCTTACAGAGGTGCACAGTGGAGGGCACGGAATAAAGAGCCTCTACCTCTCCTTGTGTGGTCGGTATCAAGGCCAGGAAGAATTGTTCTACTTCCTAATCACTGCCCTGAGAGTTCATGGTGCCCAAAGGGATGATGGCATGGTGAGATGAGATACTTCTTAAGGGGTGTATCAATGTGTGTACTCGCCGCCCCCGTGCACCATGGAGACTCATGGCTTGATTCGGAACTCAGTTACATAAGTGTAAAATGAGTGTCACTCCATTGGCTTCAATGAAGTTACTCCTGACTTACACCAGTGTAAATGGGGAAGAATCAGTCCCTCGGTATCTATAATACATTTCAATGTGTTATTGGTAGACTAGCATCAGTATGAAGGCCAAGCAAAGCAGCCCTGCCAGGCCAGAATTGATTATCAGACCAGAGAACTGGGCCAGGATCAAAAGTGCAAGGAAAAAAAATGAAAAAACAAAGAAGAAGCAGAATTTCCATGAAATCATCAATCTATGTAATCATAAACCCAAAGGAATACTTTAATCCAAAATAAAATGCCTGATCATCCTCTTACTTACATCAGTGTAAATCAGAAGTAACTATTGATATGAATGGAGGTGCACTGGTCTAAAACTAGTGCAAGTGAGAGATTCTAGTTCATAGACTTTAGCAAAAGTTATTGGTACTAAAGCATAAAGGTACTATCTTCCTGGTAGCTAGGCTGAAGGTTGTGTGTTCAAACTGAATGAATAACTGTATGCACTCTAGTCATTACTTCAAGTATGGAAAAAGATATTATCATGCAGCCTTTGTGTTTATCAAACTCTGGAACTATTGCCCTTCCCTGAAAGCATGTACCTTTTAAAAAAAAAGCCATGGAGTGGATAGGTATTATGCTATATTATTACATTTTTGTTCAGTGAATTAAAGGAGACACTCATAAAATTATTAGTCATCAAGATTAAAATCCTGAAAGATTAATATAAGAACATGTGGCATGCACCATTGAAAACTATAAATTCAGAGAGAACATTTCCAGTAAGAAATAAAATAAGTTAAAAGTAAATGAGATGTTGTTAGGAATAAGGAAATAGAAAAATTTTGAAAGTTTGAATTGTAGTGAAGAGTTCAAAAGAATGATGACCAGTTCATAACTGCCACATTCACCCTGCTCACTAAACTAAAACTATTCTGAAAAGCCTTTTTAGACTCCTGCAAAATAGACTATGTCACTCTGAACAAGCCAGCCCTCCAATGGAAAAGACCTGTCTAGAAGCTATGCCATGATCAACAGTCTTCTTGCCCAAAGACCTAGCATTTAACAGTGCCAGGCTAAGAAGTTACTTACTTTTTGCCCTGTTGCAGACAGCTTCTGTTTAGGAGTATAATCTTTCACAAGACGTGGAATACAAGCAACATCCATTCTTTTCTAGACAAGATCAGATACAGGATCTGTTGGCATACAATATAATTGACTTTTGCAAAGAGTCTTTCATACAAAAGTATCCCAGAATACTTCAATGAAATTATGTGCCCACGGAAGCCACTTGCTGCATCTTTCATAAGTAGAAAAGTTCTCCAAGTAACTGCCAAAAGGCAAGGGAGCTACATGGAGTGAGAGAGTGATCCAAGAAGGAAGAGTTTAAAATTCTTTCAAGTCCAAAGAACAGAAAGGAGGTACAAAAAACAATGGAAAGATCAAATTTCACAAATGTACTGTACTAAAAATACAAACCACATGTGGACTCTGGTTCTGATTTCAGGTATACTGGTGTAAATCAGGAGGAGTAACTCAACTGAAGACAGTCAAATTACAATGTGTAAAACTGGTGGGAGGAGAATCAGGCCCAATAAAGTTACATTGGTACAAAACAACTGTAAGTAAGATGAGAATCAGGCCCATTTTGTTTGGATTGCAAGTCCCTTGAAGCAGGGTGTTTGTGTCTTGTACAGCTTAACAGTGAATAATAATGTAACATGTTAAGGACACAAGATGAAACACAGAATCATAGAGTGTGAGAACTTTTTAAATCAAAGCAAATCTCGCCTATGATATGCCCTAATTTAGAAGCCACAGACAGTGACATGGATTTAAATAAGGAACTCCACAGAGCACTGCCAATTCTCTGCCCGCCCCCCCCCCCCCAAAGGGGGCCTAACCTAGCACTTAGGTCAGCTGGGTGACACATGAAGAAATCAATGTGATACTTTTAGGCAACCCCATGAAACCTGCAGCCAGGACCTAGTGAGTCACAGATATCAGCTAGTACTTAAGAACCTAGAAAGGAAAGGAAGAATTAATAATAAACAAAGTTAAAGACTGAATTACACAATTCTATAAAACTTCAAAAAGGCCTGATAAGACTGCATGGGGAAAATGCAACCCGCTGCAGTATTATGAGAATGTTGGCACAAGGCAGAATTAAGTACCAAGCCTTTTCAAGTCTGTCTCATGGTGATGTATTTCTCCTATTTTGTTCACAACTCAGCTCTGAATATTAACTAAAGTTTTTCCATTGCTAGTTACAGAATGATGAAACAACAAATCCAGTGGAGTAAATGAAAAATCAAGGGAGTAAAAGATCAGGTAATAATAGAGAATTACTGTAATTCTTAAGTTTGGGGGGAGGGCGGGAAGAGGAAGCAAAACCAGAACAGGACCAGAAGACAGTTCCTTGCAGAAAATGTAATAATGAATGACCAAAGCTTGCTCCCACTGAATTTGAGACTTTAACGGAAGCAGGATAGGGCCTTTGGCCCCTTAGAAATGCAGCTAACGTAAATGAAGCACATTCATAAAAATCAGGGGCAAAGTAACAGAAAATTCTATTTAATTTCACTCCCCTCTCCTTATTCCGGTGTTATCTGGGGCTAGAAATGAGAAGGCAGTGTTATAACACCAGAAAAAGTTCAACAAACCTTGAGAGCATCCAATCACAATAATCAAAATGCTTAGCAATTTTTACCATGATAGCCAAGAGTCATTTCTCAAGAGATGGAAGCAAGGATCTCTGACTGGCTCAATGAGTTGTTCACCACAGCTCTGATGGAAACGCTTACTATCAGGATTCAGGAAGGAATAATTGCAGGAGGGTAAGTGGGGAGGAATACAAAATTTGGATATCCACAAAGAAACCACACTTCCTTTTCAGCTACATGAACCTAATTCTCAAATACACCCCATAGGCCAAATTCATTCTTTTTGTAATGCAGGGAAGAACTAGGCTCTATGTTTTGCTTGTTCAGTGTCTCAAGAGCTGTTCTGAATCTAAATTAATGGAATTAATGACTAATCTAGGGGCTATTTATTCTGAAAACACTTGTCTCTGTACCTCTTTTATAATTTATGCTTATTTCTTTACACATCATGGACCAAATTCTGTTCTCAATCCCATCTGGGATAATTCAGTTAGCCCATATTGTCCTGTCTCATAGCAAAAGGCAGCTCCCTGGGATCATAGGGCTCTCCCTGGCAGTAGTGGCTCTGGGAATCCCAAGGGAGTTTGGGAAAACCGTGTAAAAGTTAATACAGTTTAGGACAGGGGTGGGCAAACTTTTTGGGCCGAGGGACACATCTGGGTGGGGAAATTGTATGCAGGGCCGGGGCAGGGGATTGGGATGTGGGAGGGAGGGAGTGCGGTGTGCAGGAAGCGGCTCAGGGCAAGGGATTGGGGCAGAGGAGGGGTGCAGGGTGTATGAGGGGGCTCAGGGCAGGGGGGTGGGGTGCAGGAGGGGTGTGGGGTGCATGAGGGGGCTCAGGACAGGGAGTTGGGGTGCAGGAGGGGTGCGAGGTGCAGGCAGGGGGCTTAGGGCATAGAGTTGGGGGGTGGGTGCAGGAGGGGTTCGGGCTCTGGCCCGGCGCTGCTTACCTAAAGCAGCTCTGGGGTGGCAGCAGCGTGCACCGGGGCCAGGGTAGGCTCCCTGCCTGCCTGCCCTGACCCCAGCCGAACGCAGCTCCAGGAAGCGCTGTAGCCCCTTGGGGAGGGGGGGTGGAGGGCTCCGCAAGCTCTGCCCTTGCCACACCTCCAGGTACCTCCCCCGAAACTCCCATTGGTCGCAGTTCCCCGTTCCCAGCCAATGGGAGCTGCAGGGGGCGGTGCCTGGAGGCAAGGGCAACACCGGAGCCCTCTGCCCCCCGGCCAAGGGGCCGCAGGGACGTGATGCCAGCTGCTTCTGAGAGTGGCACGGGGCCCACAGCACCACTGGGGGCAATCCCGCGGGCCGGATCCAAAGCCCTGAGGGGCCGGATCCAGCCTGCAGGCCGTAGTTTGCCCACCCCTGGTTTAGGATGTCTTTCATTTTTGAATGGAAGTTTTGCAAAGTGTAGAGGTAAAAACTGCTCACCCTCACCCCCTGGACCATCGTAGCAGATCTTCATCACTTGCCCCAGCATAAATCAGGAGTAATGGCACTGAAGTCAATGGAGTTACATGATGAAAAATGAATATGAGATCAGAATAAGGCCCGTTAGCTTCAATAGATTCACTCTGATTTGAACTAGGTTAACTGAGGGCAGGATATGTACATATACCATCGATATGAAGTCATTAAAAACAAAACAAGGCAGGTGGCTCCTATTTAAACAAATTTCACACTCTGAACAGCATGTGGGGGAACTGCCTGCAAAGAAACACATTCCTGGGTATGAGTTGGGAAGAAATCCATAATGGTTATTGAAAGCATCCTGCCTCACCACATCCATAGCACCATAAAGACAGATAAAGATTCCCACCCTGGTGGTGGCCTACTGTGATTTATAGCTGAAACAAGCTGGGACTAATTAAATCTACTGTTCCATGAATAGGCCATTTTCATTACCTCAGGATATGTTTTTACGGGCTCAAGCTCTAGATCTTCTAATGCACTTTAAAACCCCAGGAAGCTAGAATAAAGCAAAGGATTTTTCTTTCTTCCTTCATCAGCCATGCATAAAGTTGTGCAAGGTCAGAAAGGATACAGCAAGCTCACTCAGAATATCACCTCAGCTATAGATAAGGTGAATGCAACTTCACTGGAATGGAACCTTAAATAACTGCTAATGAACATGCTGCGTCTGCCTGTTTCTCTTTGTGATCTGTTGGCTTTCATCAGAGACAATGGGCCAAATTCTGCTCTGAGCTACTCTAACATAAATCCACAGTAATTCCACTGATATTAAAGGGAGAACAAGCTGCAGAAGGAGCTGGTTTCTTCCAGCAGGTGCACTATTATGAAACTTGAAATTGTTTTCCTTTAGTTTTCATTCAATTTATATAAAACAATTGTGGTTAACCTTAGCAATCTTTTACTGTTTTTACAACTGCTAATCAGAAGCTGCACAGTTTAGGGCTGCAAAGAACCAATTTCCTACACCTGCCAAAAGCTCAGGTGCTATTGTAGTGCCCAGTCCAACTTCCACTGAAATCAATTCGAGTTGGATCAAGTCCTTGGAGAAGAGTTCCTTTAAAAGTGTTTTTCCATAGGCTGATTTGCATTTGACAAAAGGTTTCTGTGTTAAAATATTTTTTTAGAGTCTCCAGTTAGCACACAGAAGAGTCCTATCAGGAGAGTATCTGCAATGTCAGTTTCAGACCAAGATTTAATATTGGGGTTTTTATGGGCCTTTGAAACTGACCCCAGAACAATTGTCCATGTTTACAGTAGTGAGCTTTAACATGACACTGGGGGTTGTTTCATAGTCACAAAGAAAAGAAACCACAAAAGTCAGAATTCTGCCAGAAAAATAAGTAGGTTAAATCAGGCAGATGTTTAATATTAACCAAAAGAATGGCCAGATTCATGATTTTCTTTTTCCTTAACAGCAATATCAACAAACAAATTTAACCTCACTGGAAAAAAAATCATCCTGTACCCACTTAACTATTCAAGTGCTGGATCTGTTAATCTGTTCCATTTCTGTGGTTATTAACGGCTTCAGTTCTGTCCCTCTTTATCATGTCAATGACAGTGGGGCAAAGCACATCTCCCATGCTGCCCCCTATACCTAGAGAATCCGTATGGATGCATCTTTCTTACTGCAGCATCTGCTGAACATGTACTTAAAGCCCTCTGCAAAGTCTTTCGTCTCCATTAATAGTGTATGTAACAAATATTCAGTATACAGGCGAGTCTCATCTTACGCGGGGGTTCCGTTCCGCGGTTAGCGCGTAAAGCGAAAACCGCGTATAGTCAAAATTACATTGAGTTGAATGGCGGGCAGAATCGCCCGCTCTACAGGTACAGTATTAAAATTGTTATTTTTCTCTCTTTTTTTGTTTTGTTTTTGTTTTTGCCGACCGTGTAAAGCTGAAATCGCGCATGTTAAATGCGCGTAAGCTGCGACAGACCTCTACGTGGTTTGGTTTCAAAGGTTTGGTAATTTTTAGATATTAATCTAGCATCAGAGGACATGCAGGGATGCTTTATTCATTTTTATCCAGCTGTGTTTTTTAAAAGAAATGCAATGGGCCAAACACAATCTAAAATTACCATGTTTGGTATAAAAATAGTAACTGTTATGTAAATACAGAGACAATAGGTAATGAGAGAAATGTGGCTATGTTTAATCATCTCAGCAAAGCAAAGCAAAGACAAAGGACACAAAATAAACTCTTTAGTTTAATAAATGGAAAAATTTATGTTCAGCACATAAAAAGCTCTTACTATAAAGCTTTATTCTTTTTACCTTGTTTTTCAGAAAAAACAAAGCTTTGTTATGTCTTTATAATGAAGACTTGTTTCCCAGGTTACTTCCTGTTTGGATTACTTAAAGGCTGATGATGCCACATTATACATTTTTAAAGACTGATGATACTATCCTTAAATCTGTTTTGACTAGTAAAAATTCTGCTTTTAATTGGAATCAAGGTTTGCAAGAGAAAATAGTCTGCTGTCTCTAGTATCTGATAGGGTAGATTTGGTACATTCCAGTGGGGCTTGTGTCACTGTTTGGGCAGACCAGCCTTGCTATCAGTGTGTAATTAAATAACCCTCAAATGAAGCCTTTAAGACTGTTCTACTCTATTATTTATTTATATTGCAGGAGTGGCTGGGAGCACCAAACTAGCAAGGCCCCACTGAGTGAGGCACTGTACAGAAGACAGTTCCGTGCCAGGGAGCTCCCAGTCTAGCCAGACTCAAGAGCTGTACCTCACTTTCAGACTTTCCTAACTAAGCTATCAAAGTCCTCGCTTCAGAGGTTTGGCTCTGAACAATAGCTTACAGCTGTTTTCTTATCATTTTGTTACCGTTCTGTCTAACATGAAATTCTGGTTTCTGCTTATTAGGTGGAATGGTAAATTAATGTGTTAGGATCAGATCTTCCTTGCTGTTATACAGTAAGTTCAGTGGAGTTACTCTAGATTTACAAAAACATAAGAGAGATCAGAATCTAGCTGCTGGGTTCAAATCCTGAGTAAGTCACAAATGAAATGAGTTTGGAGGCCTCATCCAGCTTTATGAATATTTATTATTTGGATTACAGTAACACCAAGAGGATTGGGCCCTGTTGCACTGTGCAAACACATAGTAAGAGTAGTCCCTGCTCCAGACAGCTTAAAACCTATATAGACAAAGAAAACAAAGGATAAGAATGGGGGGAGGTACAGAGAGGGGAACTGATCTATCCAAGATCACGTGGCATATCAGTGACAGAGCCAGGATTAGACTCTGGTTTCCTGAGTCCAGCATTTTATCCATTAGAACTCACTGTCTCTCCCAAGATTTGATTTTAGTGTTGTTGCAACTGTGCTGGTGTCAGGATATAATGTAAACAATTGCCATGATTCACTGTCTGTGCTCAAGAGAGGCCCAGAATTCGCATAACAAGGGTGATGCAATAAGGATTGAGATGCACTGCCAGAGCTCTGTAGAAAAGCTTTGTGCACCTGCCTGCTTTATGCATGTCTTAATCCAGGGCTATTAGACCTTTGGCATTCATAAACACAAAGGTACCCAATAGATTTTATAGGGTTTTTTTTAACCTCCCTTTAGCACTTGCTGTTACTGCCGTCTTTTTTGTACTGCTTTACATTCTTTACATGCTTAAGAGTCCGCGTACCTGCTTTTATACACACTGCAGGAAGATAAATTCACCAAAACACTTAGTTGTGACATTACAATGTTCAGGAACATGAACAATTCAGACAATACTGTCTTATAGCACCAGGTGGCTGGCTTTCTGCTGATAGTGAATTACAGGGTTTCATAAGAGATGATAGAAGTTTTCTAATTTTCCACTATGCAAATACAAGAGCAGGAAAAGAGACACTGCTTTCTCTCCTGAACTAACTTTATGGAATCATCTGTAACTCTTCTTCCCACAGATGGTAGCACATCATGTCAGCTAGACATGATATGAAGTGATCGAATGACTGAACAAAAGCCAGTATAAGAACTGATTGTTCATCTTAATTTTTCATACACTAGTGTGTCAGATAAAAGTGACTGGCATTGCTTTCCAAATATTTTTGTTATCAGGCACTGATATTTCTGCATTTACACCAACAAAAATGCTCTGTTGCAGCCTATGAACTTAAGTCATCAGCTCACAAAAGCTGATTCAGCTATATAGTAGAACCTCAGAATTACAAACACCAGAGTTATGAACTGACCAGTCAACCACACACCTCATTTGGAACCAGAAGTACACAATCAGGCAGCAGCAGAGGAGAGAAAAAAAAAAAAGCAAATACATTACAGCAGGTGTTCTCAACCTTTTTCTTCCTGAGGCCCCCAACATGCTATAAAAATTCCTCGGCCCGCCTGTACCACAACTGTTTTTCTGCATATCCGGTAGTTAAAAGCCAGGACTGGCATTAGGGGATAACAAGCAAGGCAAATGCCCAGGGCCCCACGCCACAGGGGGGCTTGGGCTTCAGCTTTCTGCCCTAGGCCCCAGCAAGTCCAATGCCAGCCCTGCTCTCTAGTTTATTTTGGCGGACCCCCTGAAATCTGCTCACGGACCCCCAGGAGGCCCCAGATCCCTGGTTGAGACCCACTGCAGTACAGTACTGTGTTAAACATAAACTACTAAAAAAATAAATGGAAAGCAGCATTTTTCTTCCGCATAGTACAGTTTCGAAGCTGTATTAAGTGAATGTTCAGTTGTAAACTTGAAAGAACAACCATAACGTTTTGTTCAGAATTACGAATATTTCAGAGTTACTAACAACCTCCATTCCCAATGTGTTCGTAACTCTGAGGTTTTATTGTATTGTAGGAAAGATTACATGCTTCTGGAAACTTAAACCATGCACTTTTAACCAAATAAGAATTGGTATGAGTGTATGCATCCCCAGATGGCTTAATACAAGGTTGGGTCCTTTCCTGATTGAGCTGGGGAAGAATTTTAGAGGTCTTTGATCAGAAACTGGGGTATCTACGAGGCCAACAGTTCTGTTAAGGAGAACCATTAGGGAGAAAGCAGGACTACAAGGCCTTATCTTCCAC
This sequence comes from Emys orbicularis, assembly GCF_028017835.1. Taxonomy (NCBI): domain Eukaryota; kingdom Metazoa; phylum Chordata; order Testudines; family Emydidae; genus Emys; species Emys orbicularis. Next base: position 95,970,870 of record NC_088688.1, on the reverse strand, counting down.
GCATAACACCTAGGTAAAGGGGGGAGAACTCCACTACAGGACTCCTGTTGGGGGTATCCCTAATTATAGAACAATGAGGTGAACAGGATAGCAAGCTCCTTCACATCCTCTTCTTTGAGAAGAATGGGTGTGGGACTAATGTTTTCGACCATACTCCCCACCTGAGGATTTGTGTGTATATCCCATCCTTGAATTCATTTTATTTCCCCACTTAGGGACCTATATGCATTCTCAATTCGCATAAGAAGCTAATTTATGCACTCTACTTCCCTCCACTCCAGGCTTTTCTGCAACTTGCTCCTGCAGAGTTGTTCCTTTCTCTTTTCGCTCAGCCCTCTGCAACAAAGCCAGAATCCTTGGCCTTCTGGGTGTTGTATGGCTCAGAACACTGTGGATATTTTCTTCTTGGATTATGTTTTACAGTTGCATAGTCTTAGCAATAACAACAATGGATTTCTTTCCTATAAGGAACAGCTGCTTTTCATGATTTATTTCTGTCTCTCGGGCCAGTACACCAGAAGATTCAGACATCTGCATCCCCAACATGGACCTAATTCTTACAAACAAAACAGGGGAATGTTTCAGCAGATAGGATTTCGTTGAAAGAATTCCTACTATACACTGTAAGCAGTAATGTGGGTAAAATGTGTCATTAGGAAGTCACTACAGGGTCAAGGGAAACTCACTGAAAATCTTAGGGTAATCTGCATGGGTTTCTTTTTAAAAGCATATATTAATGACATTTTAATAGTTTATAGGCAGAACAACAAATATATAGTTAAACTCACATCTGGAGCCAGATACTCCATTTTTTGTGCACCAAGTTTGTGGTGTGTAAGGAAAGGAGATTCAGACCCATACAATCCAAACTAGTGAAATATTCCAGAAATTACAGCCTCATAGAATCATATTTTGTTGGATTTACCACAGAAGAACCACAGTTCATCCTAGAACTTGGAGTAGCAGCCACAAAGGGGATGTGCTGCACCCCATGACTTGTCTGGGGATTGTGGGGGATGAGTTCTAGACTACCAGATCCTGCTGCTTTCTCCTAGCAAAACCTGAATAGTGGCACTCTGCATGGAAGGCTGGAGCTCTTCCTTAATATTGTCTCTAGGTGCAGCACACACCCATAACCAAGCAGTGAAACTGAATAATTGGGGTGCACAGATTTACTCCATCTTTCTTATTGAATTCTAAATCCCATAACTCTTTTATTCATTGCATATTGGCTCTTCATATTTTTCTGTTTTGTGTTGCACATGCACACTGGGGTTCAATAGTATGGGTACAACTGTCTTGGCCCTAGTATCACCATGCTAGCCTGCTTGTCCCTTATCCTATTGTGCTCCATTGGAGGGGCTATTCCTAGGCAGTAGCCTCTCTAGCAATGGGGATTAGTAATTCAACTGCATACTCACAGGTGGGGAAATCAATCTTCACATGCTTTAAAACTGATCTTCATTTTTAATTGGTCAGCAGTGCAACCAATTGCTGGTGAAAGTGGGAACAGGATAAAGTTTGGGGTAGGGCTTTCTCTCCCTTCGCAGAGGCATCCACAGGAGATAGTTCAGTTAGAAGACTTACCTACTTATTACCATGCATGCAATGGGAGATGTTTGTATAGACTCCTGCCCTAGCAGCACTAGAGAGAGGTATCCTTTGGTGCGCCAGAAGATGGTCCTGTCTGGTACCACCAGCTTTGGAGACCTCCTGGACTACAATCAGAGGGGGTGGACCTCATGGCACTCAGCCAGCGCATGGGGCTGCCCACCCTCTCATGTGCTCCAGGAGTGAGGGCAACCTTGCCTCCTGCTTCTCCCACTTTCCTCAAGCAGGTCAAGCTCCCTGCCCACCCCTCTCCCCTGGGCCTCCGGAACTCATTCAGCTAATCCATCTCCGAACTGCACCCAGACAACATCTGTACACACTCGTGCATCCCACCATCCACTTCCTCATGTCCTGCCCCAACACCTGCTGCCACCTGAGAAGTGCGAGAAACCCCAGTGGGCCAGCCTGTAATCCACTCTGGTCCCATGGCCTGCCAGGGATATTAGTTGGCGATTCCTCCATCAAGCCATGAGCATGGGCTCAAATTCCCCTGGCATTGTCCCTTTTGTGGCAAGAAGGAGACCCTGGCACACATCTACATAGGGAGCATCAAATTGAGGCCTCTCTTATGGCTCCGCCAGAACCTCTTACTGAGGTTCTGGCTGCACTTCTCCCTGCATCTTCTAATTCTTGCTCACCCCATCTGTAGCCCCACAAAGTCACAGGACCTCCTCGTCAACCTCCTCTTGCCACTAGCCAAGATGGCCATTCATTATAACAGGAGGAGGAAGCTGGATGGGAAGGTACTCTGGGATTGTGGGGCCTATTTCTGGTCCCTCATGCAATCAGGCCTCTGGGCAGAGTTACTCTGGGCAGTGTCCACTGACTCCCTAAATGCCTTTGAGGAGTGGTGGGCACTGTCTGGCATTCTCTACTCAAGTCTCCCCCTCTGGCTCCCTCATTTTTAACCTTTGACCCCATTCCTGTTCCTGTTTTCTCTTTCGTTGTCCCACATACTCACTTGCAGCCTGGACTTAGTGATTCCTCCCTTAGCTGAGGCAGGCCTTTAGTTCTGGGCAGGACTAGACCCACTTGATCCAGTCCTGCAAATAATACAGGAGAGATGTAAAGAGCATACAGGGTAAAACAATCAAGTTAGCTTTGAGAGAGAGTATCCCAATCCCTACCACACTAATTGATGCAGCCTTTAATAAATACTATGTATTTACATTTTGAAATCATTATTCTTCATGAGTATTTTTTAAATGTCAAAGTAAATATTAGGTAAGATACTAGACACACTTAAGGAGGTGCCTGTTGTCCAATAATTCTCTATTAAGGTTATGCTGACACCTATAAAATGTCTTAGGACACATTTCTGTGATTTATGACATCAGCTGAGCCCTATTAACGGATAACTATTGCATTTGGTAACTGTTTATTGGTTTCTAATTATACCAGCAACTTTAGCAAAAGAATCTACAAAATCTTGACCTCTACCCTGACCTAAGAGAACAATAGAAATACACATACGCTACTTTGAATTAAAGAAACATTTTGAGCATGAAAATGTTCTATTACATTTTAAAATTGTGTATTCAAAGTTGTCATTTTCTAGATTTGATTATTCCACCAGTAAAAAGGATGTCTATGTTGTTTGTTCTAAAAAAGCAATAATTCACCTAAATGACAGAATCCTAAACCTCAGGACCAACCCTACCACAATAAACTAAGGTGGGTACACAAAGTAGAGGGAAAAAATCGTTAACCACTTCAGTGTTTCCTAATTTACCAGCTACAGTGTGCACAAGTGCTGCCCATTAGCCTTGGCATATCCACTTTGACAATGGAGCACTGGCTTTTAAAGTACAATTTCTAGTCTGAAAAGTGACTCTAATAATAGGATTGTGGGGTGCAAGGCTGGTTGTCTCAATTATTTCCATATCAAATGCACTCAGTTTATGAGTAAAAAGATGCTTTGCTACCTTCTGGCCTTGCAAACGCAACAGGGGTGCTGTGAGTCAGGTTAGGTTCACTCTGTTGCATCGTCACAAGCAATAAATGTTCGGCAGGCCAAATTAGTCCTTTGGCTACATCTGCCAATCCAGTTACCTTCAAATTGCGCCGTCGCCCACACCTCTGCAAACCCTCTGAACAGATATAACTGACTGGAACTTAATAAACAATGATATTGGCACAGAAAGAAATGTGGCTTATCTGTGGCTCAAGATTGCTGGGCACAGATGAAGAGAAGGAGAGAATGGATGCAAAGGTGACTTGGAATCCTAATCTATGAATACACACAGGGTCAGATTTTAAATAGTACCATACTCCTCTGGGACTAGTCATGGAGGAAGGTACTACTCAGAGTAGGGCTGACAGAACTGGAGGTATAGGGAGCAAATCTGTTGAATAAACATTGGGTTTTTTTCTCTCTCCTCGTTATCTCTTTTTAAAGTAGACCCATACTTTAAAAGATTACAAACACATCATACTGAGGCAGAGACAGCAGTAACACAAGTACATAGAGACAAAATTAGAAAGACCAAGGCATAAAATGCGATTAAACTAGCTAGAGACAAAAAGGGTAACAAGAAAACATTCTACAGATACATGAGAAGCAAGAGGAAGACCAAGGACAGGGTAGTCCTGTTACTCAATTGGGGGCGGGGGGAAGTGGGACATGACGGACAATAACAAAAACTGTGGAAATGGCAAAAGTGCAAAATGACTTTTGTTTCAGTTTTCACCAAAAAGTTTAGTAGCAATTGAAAATATAACTTAATGAATGTCAGTGGAAATAAGGTAGGATCAGAGGCTAAAACAGGGAAAGAACAAGATAAAAATGTCTTAGACAAGTCAGAGTCTTCAAGTCACCGGGGCCTGATGAAATACATCCTAGAATACTCAAGGAGCTGACTGAGGAGATATCTGAGCCATTAGCAATTATCTTCAAAAAGTCATAGAAGACAGGTAAGATTCCAGAGGACTGGAAAAGGACAAATATAGTGCCAATCTATAAAAATGGGACTGAGGACACCCCAGGGAATTACAGACCAGTCATCTTAACATCAGTACCCGGAAAGATAATGGAGCAAATAATTAAGCAATCAATTTTCAGACACCTAAAAGAAAATATAGCGATAAGTAACAGTCAGCATGGATTTGTCAGGAACAAATTGTGTCACACCAACCTAATAGCTTTCTTTGACCGGGTAACAAGCCTTGTGGATAGGGGGAAAGCGGTAGATGTGGTATATCTTGACTTTAGTAAGGCTTTTGATGCTGTCTCACATGACCTTCTCATTAACAAACTAGGGAAATACAACCTAGATGGAGTTACTAAAGGTGGGTGCATAACTTGTTGGAAAACCATTCCCAGAGAGGAGTTATAAGTCGTTCACAGTCAAGCTAAAAGGGCATATCAAGTGCGGTCCCGCAGAGATCAGTTATGGGTCTGGGTCTGTTCAATATCTTCATCAATGATTTAGATAATGTCATAGAGAGTACACTTAAAAAGTTTGCAAATGATACCAAACTGGGAGGGGGTGCAAGTGTTTTTGAGGATAGGATTAAAATTCAAAATTATCTGGACAAACTGGAGAAATGGTCTGGAGTAAATAGGATGAAATTCAATAAGGACAAATGCGAAGTTCACTTAGGAAGGAACAATCAATTTCATACATACAAAATGGGAAATGACTGCCTAGGAAGGAGTACTGCAGAATTGGATCGGGGGCGGGGGGGGAGGGAGAGTCATAGTGGATCACAAGCTAAATGAGAGTCAACAATGTAACATTTGTGATGTTGCACCCCATAATGCTTTACAGAAATATGCTTGTGAGTGTAAATATGACATAACTGGAATATGTTTTATGCTAGATATGCCATGTAACATGTCTTTGCAAAGGTTATGATCTACTGAATATATTCATCCTATTTGTATGCATGTATCATTTTTATATCTGAAGTTATAAACGTTGGCTCTATGCTTGTATTGAAAGTGTTTGCTGTAGGAAGCACATACGGCAGATTTGGTCAACATAGTGTGAAGGGGTTATTCAAGTAATTGGGAGTACTTAACTAACAGTAGACTTTGGAAGATGCCAATCCACATCTGAGCTTTCCTGGGAACATTCAAACTAACATGTAAACAATGGCGTCGACCTGCAAAAAGCTGAATAATCCATAGACATGTGACTTGCCCAGGTGGCTACCGACTCCATCTTGCTGTTGTAATTTTGCACAGAAGAACAAAGGGGTTTCCACCCACAAGAGAGAGACTATAAAAGGCCCTGGAAACCCCTCCATTTTGTCTTCAGCTGTATCAAAAGATAGCCTCACCACCCCAAAGAGATGCCTGAAAGAAACTGGAACAAAGGACAGTTACTACGGAGGTGTGAGTGATTGCTGGACCCAGACTAGGAAGGAATCTAGTCTGTGAAAGAAGCTTATTGGAACATCTCTAAGGGTGAGATTTACCTGCATTTAGTTTCCTACTGTATTAGGCTTAGATTTGCATGTTTTTGTTTTATTTTGCTTGGTAATTTACTTTGTTCTGTCTGTTATTACTTGGAACCACTTAAATCCTACTTTTTATACATAATAAAATAAGTTTTTGCTTATTAATTAACCCAGAGCAAGTAATTAATACCTGGGGGAGCAAACAGCTGTGCATATCTCTCTATCAGTGTTATAGAGAGCGAACAATTTATGAGTTTACCCTGTATAAGCTTTATACAGAGTAAAACGGATTTATTTGGGGTTTGTACCCCATTGGGAACTGAGTATCTGGGTGCTGGAGATAAGAGCACTTCTTAAGCTGTTTTCAGTTAAGCCTGCAGCTTTTGGGGACGTGCTTCAGACCTGGGTTGGTGTTTTCAGCAGGCTAGCGTATCTGGCTCAACAAGACAGAGTACTGAAGTCTCAAACTAGCAGGGAAAATGGGCTCAGAGGTAATCTCAGCACATCAGGTGGCAGTCCCAAGGGGGTCTCTGTGACCCAACCCATCACAACATTGTGAGCAAGACACGAGAAGTAATTCTTCTGCTGTACTCTGCTCTGATTAGGCCTCAACTGGAGTATTGTGTCCAGTTCTGGGCACCACATTTCAGGAAAGATGTGGACAATTGGAGAAAGTCTAGAGAAGAGCAACAAATATTATTAAAGGTCTAGAAAACATGACCAATGAGGGAAGATTGAAAAAATTGGGTTTGTTTAGCCTGGAGAAGAGAAGAGTGAGAGGGGACATGATAACAGTTTTCAAGTACATAAAAGGTTGTTACAAGGAAAAAGGAGAAAAATTGTTTTCTGAGGAGAGGACAAGAAGCAATGGGCTTAAATTGCAACAAGGGAGGTTTAGGTTGGACATTAGGAAAATCTTCCTAACTGTCAGGGTGGTTAAGCACTGGAATAAATTGCCTCTGGAGGTTGTGGACTATCCATCTGTAGCGGGGTGGACACCCGCTCCTGTCTGGGAGGACTTGAAAGCAGCCCTGGAGAGGGCTGTAGCTCTGAAAGCTGGGCTGATTGGGGAAGTGGCCGCAGCTGGGCCACACCCCAATCAGGCCACAGCTGGCCTGTATAAGAGGCTGGGAGCCAGGAACTCAGAAGTCTCTCTCTGTGTTCAGAGAGAGAAGGGCCTGGCTGCAGGGAGCTGAACTAAGTGCCTAGAGTGGAGCAGGGCTGGGGAAAGGCCAAGGGAGCCGGGGAGCTCCGGCCTAGGAAAGCCCCAGGCTGCAGGCCTAGTAAGGCCTATTAGGTACTGGGTTGCAGGGGGCAGCAGGTCCAAACCCCTTTGCCTATGATGAGTGGCTTATACTGCAGTCTGCCCCAGTGAACGGGGGCTAGATGGAGACTGGGCAGTAGCCAAGACTGAGACAAAGTGGGGATAGTGGGCGGGGGTTCCCCTGGGAGGGGGAGACCCAGGACTGAGGGGTTCTGCAAGGGGGGCAGAAACCCAGTGAAGGGGCACCGGTCCTGGGAGGAACACGGGGGCCAGAGTGAGGTAAGGTGGATCACCAGCCTGCAGAGGGCGCTCCGGAACTGGGACAAGCTAATTCCCACAGACAACCAGCAGGAGGCGCCGCAGGGGTGAGTCACACCCGCTTATACCATCATTGGAGATTTTTAAGAGCAGGTTAGACAAACACCTGTCAGGGATGGTCTAGATCAGTGGTCTCCAAAGAGCCAGAGAAGCGCCGCGGGAGCAAACAGGGTGGTGCGGCCGGAGGAGCGCCGTGGGAGCAAACAGGGTGGTGCGGCCGGAGGAGCGCCGCGGGAACAAACAGGGCGGCGCAGCTGGAGGAGCGCCGCGGGAACAAACAGGGTGGTGCGGCCAGAGGAGCACCGTGGGAGCAAACGGGGTGGTGCGGCCGGAGGAGCGCCGTGGGAGCAAACAGGGTGGTGCGGCCGGAGGAGCGCCGCGGGAACAAACAGGGCGGCGCAGCTGGAGGAGCGCCGCCGGAGGAAAAAAAAAAAAAAGGGCGGCTGGAGGAGCTCTGCCCTAAGATTGGCCAGAATGCCGCCCCTTACAATGTGCTGCCCCAGGCACATGCTTCCTACACTGGTGCCTGGAGCCGGCCCTGCGAGGTATCCTGAGGGAAGAGTGGGAGTTCCACAACGCGGAGGGGTTGACCGTGACGCCTTCACTCGTTCATTCGCTTTCAGTGTATTGCGATGTATTGCAGTTTACATGTGCCCGGTTAAGTGGATTTACAGATTATATTATCTAGTTTTAACTAAACTAACCCTCACAAAATGGACAAAGATTCCTGCAAAGAAACCGCGGATTGAAGATAATACTAATAATGTGAGCACAAGCGAACAACAAGAAAATGGCAGAGCTGACAGTTCTCCTACTCCTAGTATGAGCTCTTCGTCAGCCACATTACAAGGTAAAAACTATGATGATCTAATCAGATCTGACAAGAAGTTGGCCAAAAAAATTTGAAATTATCAAGAAGACTATTTGAAATATGGATTTACATCCACTATCGTTAACGATGAACCTCGCCCTAAGTGTATATTGTGCCTTGAGATATTAGCTAATGATAGTATGAAGCCATCACGATTAGCAAGACATTTAAAAACTAAGCATCCAGAACATGAAGACAAACCTCTACAATTTTTTCAGCTATGTTTAAAGTCATGCGATACTCAATCCACTACTTTAGAAAATTTCACTAAACTTAATGATAAATGTTTAGAAGCCTCTTTTGAGGTTTCTTACTTAATAGCGAAAGACAAAAAGCCACATACCATTGGGGAAACACTTCTTCTTCCTGCCGCGGTAAAAATGGATGAAATAATACACGGAAAACAATATGGCGACAAACTAAAATGCATTCCTTTGTCAGCAAATACTGTTGGAAGACGCATAGAAAACATTGGTGAGGATTTGAAGGAACAAGTATTAAAACAAATTACGCAGTGTGGGAGGTTTGCTATACAGTTGTATGAAAGTACAGATGTTTCTAACATGTCTCAGCTTATGGTATTTCCTAGATTCTGTTTCAATAATGAAATACACGAAGAATTGCTTTTTTGTGAGCCACTAAAGGAAAGATGTACCAGAGAAGATATATTCTCAACAGTAAATGACTTCTTTCATAAAAACAATGTTTTATGGAAAAACTGTGTAAGTGTAACTACTGATGGAGTGGCTACTTTGACTGGAATAAAGAAAGCACCACACGTGAAATTCATTCACTGCATCATTCATAGGCAAGCTATTGCAGCAAAGAAGTTGGAGCCAGAAGTGCACAAAGTGCTACAGGATATCATCAATGTGATTAATTTTATAAAAACAAGACCTTTAAATAGTAGAATCTTTACAATACTTTGTAATGAGATGGGGAGTGAGCATGAAAATCTTTTGTACCACACAGAGGTTCGCTAGTTATCTCGTGGCAAAGTGCTGTCGAACTTAAAGATGAGTTACGCATTTTTCTTTTACAAAAAGACAAGTGTTCCAAATTTGCTGACCTTTTCTGTGATGACAAGTGGCTGTCAGTAGTATGCTACCTAGCAGATATTTTCGAAAAAATAAACACACTTAATCTGTCCCTTCAAGGTAAAGGTTTATTTCATCTTTATCTCATCCTTTTTTAATTTCTATTTTTGTGTATGTTTTATAATGTACATAATATATTAGTACAGTAGTACATGTATATAATGTATACATAAATAAATATACATATATTGGGGGTGCGTGCTCAAAAAATTTTTACTGATAGGGGTGCGCGATCAAAAAAGTTTGGAGACCACTGGGTTAAGGAAACAGATTCAGTTTCAAGCTTTCAAGGAAATATGGAAAACATAAGGGAGGGAAAAACTTTTAAAATTACAAAAAATGTTTTTGTGTCTCCTTAGCTGCATGTTGACTAGTTGAGCTGTCAATATTTCTACTTCACAGCTTAATAGGAGTAATTTCAGCTGTTTATTTTTCTTAAATAAAGAGTTCGTTTTGCGTCGCAGAAATGAAGTATATGCAAAAGCAGATTATGGATGACATCTCCTACAATTTAAACAAACAACTGGGGAGGATAGCTCAGTGGTTTGAGGATTGGCTTGCTAAACCCAGGGATGTGAGTTCAATCCTTGAGGGGGCCACTTAGGGATCTGGGGCAAAAATCAGTACTTGGTCCTGCTAGTGAAGGCAGGGGGCTGGACTCGACTCAACTCAACTACCTTCCAAGGGCCCTTCCAGTTCTAGGAGATAGGATATCTCCATTAATTAACTGGCTTTTCTTCTGTGTTCATTTTCAGCTCCAGTGCTCTGGATAGGAGAAATATTTACTTATAAAAATTTTCCACTCTCCTCCTTCATAAGGATTAACAATAATAAATAATAACACAGACCACTGTAACTGATGGAACTCAGAGCAGGATTTGACCCTGCTTCTTTGGCCATCTGTAGCACTCTTCTTCTGTATATTTGTACAATGAAGTACCAACCTGTTTAGATAAGATAGTAATTCCTAGAGAAAAGAGTTAGATCAACATATGATTTTGGCATCATTACTTGGAAAGAGCAAGTGATGGGGATCTATTTCAGGTAAAGAAAGCTTATGTTCATCATAGCAATTAGAGCCATTTGGAAAATAAGCATTTTCCCTGCACTCTAGCTATTATGGGATATAAGATGATCCCTTAGGGGCCATTACAGCAAGCTCCAGAATTTATTGAAAGCCACATTTGACCTTATGCTCTTGGGCTGCATTGAGCTCAGCACAGCTGTAGCCCAGAATCAGGGCCAGCAGGTGCACCCAGAGAGCACACCTCCTGGGCTACTGAATACATTAGGCATATCTTCATGTTCTATTTGAATCTGTGTTGTGCTGCCAAAAAATGTCCTAAAAACTGCACTAAATCTTACTTATGAACAATGGGCCATATGCTCCTCCTGCTCATGCAGCATGGAGGGGACGGAAAGGACCAAGTATCACAAAGAAGAGTCCTCACATGAGGATTCATGGTATTTTCTTCTCCACTGAGAGCTACCTGCCTTCCCTTAGCATTTACTGTAATCAATTTCTGGTCTGCCCAACCAATGGAGGGGTTGGTACTGGTGCCATAGGAAGGCAAAGTCTAGGAATGACCCACTGTTCATGGTGTATTGCCCTTCAAATCCTCTAAAAGTAACAATGCATAAAACATCTTAAGTTACTATTGATTGGAGCAGTAACTCCCCAGCCATGGATTTGGCCCTGGTGAAGGGGCATGTTCTTATGGAGAGACCCTGCATGACATGTAGCCAGGATGATGGCAGGGAGACCTGTGGAAGGTTGGGCTTACATGGGATTCTTCTCTGTGGATGGCAACATGCAGCCTTTTGTTTGCTATTCCCCATCCCACAATTGTTAGGTAACCATATGTCCCGTTTTGGCCAGGACATTTTTTATGCCCTGTCCTGGCCGTCCCGACTTTTTTGGAAAAAGTGGGCATTTGTCCCATTTGCTCTTTCCAACTTGATCAGTTGGTAAGAACAAATGGGACAAATGCCCATTTTTGTCAAAGAAGTGGGGTGCAGAGGAATGTGCGGAGGGGGGGTGAGCAAAGATGCCAGTCCCATGCAGGGGGGCAGGCAGGTCTCAGGTGAGCAGCAATGCCAGCCCCACGTGGCCACGTGGCCAGCCCCACGTGGAGTGGGGGGACCCGGACGAGCGGCTCGGGCCAGCCCTGCACGGGGGGTGGTGGTGGGGTGGGTCTGGCTAGCCCCATACTGTGTCCCATTTTCCCTTTGGGAAATATGGTGACCCTAACAATTGTGCATCTGCTATCTAAACATCCAAAAGGGGTTGATTCCACAGTGTGATGCTAGCCCAGGAGCTGTAGATTTCTTTCCTTTTTGTGCCTTTTAAGTTACAAAGATCACAATTTGTCAGTACGTGACCAAACCCCTGAGAGATGCACTCCTTGAGAGCCAAGATTATTCATAAAATATCAGAGCACTAGAAACAACGATGAGTAAAGAGTCTGATCCCATCAGCCCTATGAAATAAACATTTATTAATACCGCTGGATTACATTTAAGAAGGGATAGTTATTACAGAAACAGGAAACATTGCCCAGAGAGACAAACACACTAAAAGTTCCTGGCTGACAGCAGAGTTCATGTACAGATCTTTCAAGGAGAACACTTAATCCTTACAAGGCTAAAGATATGGGCAGCAATTTCCCTATTGTGAGTGTCATGGGGTGACACTGGCATTTTAAGAGGGCAGAGGCCAGAGGCCAGAGCACCTGTGACTGGGCAGGTGACCCCCAATTACTCTTAAAAGAGGGCACCTGGGCCCTAGAGGGAGGAAGCTGTAAAGGGACTGCAGAGAGTGAAATGGCTCCTGCAGGAAAGACCCTTAGACATCAGGAGACTTTTGAGACAATACCAGGATGGGGGAGAAGGACCTGTGCCCAGCTTCTAGGGAGAAGACTATTTTGGGATTTTCTTGAACTTTAATCCAATAAAACCAGACCCTAAGGAGAGGTATTACTGAATGGAAAGAAAGGGCCTATCTTCACTGTGCTTCACTCCAAACTATGGGGGTATGAACTGCAGAGCACACCAAAATGTTATGATCTAATTGTCATATGTGGGCACTGCTGGCATGAACTAAAAGGTATTCAGTTTGCATTAACATAGTCGTGTTTGAAAGAGGACTACGTTAATGCAAATGAGGTAGGTACCTTTTACTTTGTGCCAACAGCGTTCACACAGGGCAGCTAGAGCACACTTTGGTGCGCTCTGCAGTTCACACCCCCATAGTTTACACTATAGTGCAGTGTAGACATAGCCAAAGACTTTGTGGAGCTCTTAAAAGGCCTGAAAGAGGAAACACCACACCTCCCCCAGCCATATAGGGACACTCAGATGGTTACCTAGGTTTGCCAACCCTCCAGGATTGGCGTGGAGTCTCCTGGAATCGGTATCAATCTCTCAGTGACTATTGAAAGCAATCCAGGAGATTTTAACAGGATATTTTATTTTAAGAAAATGACATTACGTTATGTTGGGGGAGGAAATCTCCCAGAATAGCTTCAGTCAGACTTGGCAAACCTATGACTGCCTGTTACAGTGGGACACAATCACCAAACAAGGGAGATTTGGCAGCAATAATTGAAACAAGCCTTAATGACAGAAGAGATAATCAACACTGCTTTCCAACCAAGCAGAAGACCAAGACTTCACACTTGGTTGTCTAACAAGACAACTGGCTCTCTTAAATTTTGGGCTATGGTTTCATTCACAAATAAATTAAAATGAAATACTGTTTCTGCTATGAACGTCTACAGGTTATTTTCTTTTGAGGGTTATTGTGCCAGGGTTTCTCAATCTTATTCTCTTCTTTCATATATTTGACTCTCACTTGGTCTTATATTTAGCTTTGTCCTAGCTTTAATATTAATTAAAATGTCACTGTTACCACCTGTTTGAGACAGAGAATCAGATACTATATAATTTATTTCAGTCAAGTATGAATTCTAGAGCATAAATAATATTATGGATAATGTCATCTGCCAACACCCAGGAAATCATAGCCAATAGGTCACTACTTACATCTAGCTAAAGAGACACAGGATGGGAATGGGAAGAGAGGGAAATGGAATGAGGGAGAGAAAGGAAGACAAAGAGATCCAAGCATTTACTTCTCTTCCCCCCACCAGCACTCCTTTTCAGCCTCACTACCAGCAACAAAGAAGATCTTAATCCCCCTCTCAGGCCTGGGGGATGGGACAGCGTAAGTAGGGTCTTTACCCCCTCGCAGGCCTGGGGGATGGGATGGCGTAAGTAGGATCTTTACCCACTCTCAGGCCTGGGAGACGAGGCCAGGGGCACTCAGAAAAGCTGCTGCAGATCCAGCAGAGAGCTGCTGTGCCTCAACCAGCCCTGAATTCACAGGGCTGAATGTTGCAGGAATAGTCCAAACCTGTATTTGCAGGAAAGGAGGAGGGACACCACACCAAGGTTCTAGGCACCCTGATACATCAGTACAAAATAAAATAAAATCCCAATAAAATAATAATTTCATTTATAACCAGGGGGATCAGCTCAGGCCCACCTACTGACCACAGCTGTAGTATTACAGCGAGGGGAGAGAGGCAATCACTCAGTCAGGTCATTCCCAGGCCAGTTAGGCCTTTATAGTTCAAAACAAAGACTTTATTCTACCCCTGGAGACCGATGGGGAGTCAGTGCAGATCTCAGAGCACTGGTGCCAGATGCTTCCAGCAGGACCTCCTGCTCAATAAGTGAGCTGCTGCACCATCTTCAGTCTCCAAATAGCTTTACGGTTTAGCCCAATGTGGAGTGCGTTGCAATAGTTTAATCTGAAAGTAACCAAAGGCATGAATACTGGTGGAAAGATCTACACCCGAAAGGAAAGGTTACAACTTCCTAGCCAGACACAGATGATAAAAAAACTGGGTAACCATTGTAACATGATCATCTAACAATAGGTGGATTAAATTTTGAGGCAGCCAGAGATGTAAGGTGCTCTTCTTTTCCTATTCACAAATTACCAGTCTTAGTAAAATTCTCTTGCAGACTGTCAGTTTGTACATTGCTATAATGAGCCAGTTCTTTCTTACCATTAGGCCAGGGAATGCAGTCAAAGCACTCAAACAGTATTAATGGTGGTGGCTGTAGCCTGGTAAATTTGACACCCATATGTTCAAATGCAGTTCCAAGCAGATATGTCTAATTTTTCTGTAGCTTTGCCTCTAGAGACCTGGAAATGTTTATCCCTTCAGATTTGCCATCTCTAATGATATGTTTTCAGACATTAGGGTTGGGATTGTCTTTCTAGACATGAGTTCTAACATAGCACTTTCTAACTTTTGCAAATGAGTGATCAACTCCTTGAAAAAAATGATACTTCAGTCACCATGGCGATTCAGTCCATCACGAAATTGTGTGCCCCCAAAACTACCTATCTTAACTGATCACCTTAAAAATGCCCCTAACTTGGCTTACATCACCCCCTGATTCAGTTCTGCAATATGTTCCAAATGGGTGACGGCCAAATGATCATTTTGATCACGGCCTCCAGTACTCTGGCATGACTAGTTCCTTCTAAATAGCTCGCAATTGCCCTGTGAGGCATCAGCAAGAGTTATAGTTGCATTGTCTTTTGGATTTAAAAAAATAAAATTTTAGATTGGCTTTTCAAAATAAAACCAAACTTTTTAAGGTTGGGTGAAGCTCAGAATAATCTTTGTTGAGATCCAGAATAGCAATCTCAGGATTGAGGTTGATGAAATGCACAGCAATGCCATTGAGAGGATCTGTCTAGACTTGGCACTCAGCTCATTCAACAATATTCATGGTTACATTATCTAAATCCTGACCATTCTGTTTTGATATGAGCTCTTCTGCCTTGATTGCCATAACTCCTCAAACTAGCCTAATTCCCTGTGTGTTGCCATCAGCTGTCCTAGATTCCAATCTACTATGTCAACAAAGAGAGTACAACGCTTGCTCAGCTTCAGACCTGACAATGGGTCCATCAACATTCACCCTAGCTTTCTCGTCAATATTCACTCTAACTTCCTGGACTATATTCACTCTAGCTTTCTGGTACTTCTGAGACAATCCCCAGCACCCAAACCTAGCCAACATTTTTTGTCATGGCCCCAATTCCACAGCTGGGTTGCAAGAAGAAACTGTGGGTGGTTTGTTTTTTGTTGGGTTCTGCATAAAAAAGGTTGATAATTACTCTACTAGATAGTCAGCAGTGGGTCACTTCCAGCTCTAACAATTTTAAGGTTCTCTGATACACCCACTCAAAAGATCTTTCCCGTTGATTTTTTCATTGAAGACCTCAGTAAACAAACAGAAGAAAACACGTGCTCCCACTGGAGCTGTAGAAAGCATACTCTGTGATATCAGATAACAAATATTCCTAAAATTGCTGTGCTATACTGTGTCTGATTTCTTCGTTGGTATCAGGAAAATATCCTGATTTGGTGAATCAAGCTATGATGGAAATCTGCTCATAATACTTGTGACGACAGTCAATAAATATAGTTAATCACTATGGTTGCAATCACAAATGCCATTTACAGAAATGTGGTTGACAGAATAAAAAAATTGAGAAATAGAATAATTTACTGCCAGTATTAGATTAAAATGTGAATTATTTGAGGAAAGGCAGGCCAATGAGCATGAACTGATTCAAACAAAATTATTAATGTAACTTTATAGCAATAATACCTGCTGTCACTCATCAGCTATACTGCCTCAACTCTGCTGCATTTCCTTCTTTTTATATCTGTCACCCTCTCACTTATGATCTAGGCAAGAAAATAACTTGTACTGTCAACAACTTCTATGTAATTAAAAAAAAAGTAACTAGAAGAGTCAGTATTAAACTAACAACACATTTTCTGCTGGAAGCATTCAGCCATGCTACAGTTGTTGAGCTGTTAGTACAGGGAAATTATGGAGGCAGCAGAGAAAGAACTCTTGTCATTGTTATAAACCAATGACTGCTATTAAAGAAGCAGTAATTCCCTTTAATATGCTCTTCTCTGCAAACATGCCACTTTAATAGAAAGTTAACTGGCTGGGTTTCTTCTTCAGCTGTGAATTGTCAGAATGGACATTCAGGGTGGGATTTTCAAAAGTGATTAGCGTTGACCTAGCTCTGCTCCCAATTAAACTATTGGTGAAGCTCCCATTGACTTTAATGGAAGCTGAGTTAAGCCAACACTGAATGCTTATGAACATATCTAACCCTCAGACCTGTTCCTGCATCCATGTGAAATTTGCAATTGACATATATGGGAGCAGGATTGGCCCTAACTAACCACATCAGCTCTTTATTTTTGTAGGGAGGGCTGTGTAAAAATAAAACAACAGCTGATGCTGTTATTAGGTCTGATCCTGCCCTGTGAAAGTCAATGGTAGTTTGCTGCTGGGGTGCTTTAATGGGATTAGGATTAGACCCACCTCTGTATTTGTGATCCAAGTTTGTGACAAATAAATAAATAAAATAAATAAATAAATAAAAGCAGCCATACTAATGCATATTGTCTTTTTCTGTCTATACAGTAGATACAGTGTAAGCTCACTCCCTCTCTGCCCCTTTCTATGCTACTTACAAAGCAGAGCGCAGTGTGGCCAAACTGGACATATTAGGCTACACCCTGGAATGAGCACAAATTCTTGGAGCATGACAAGACAGTAAAAGTACAGTCAGCACCAGAATGTGAATTCTAATGTCAGTGTAACCCAACAGTATCATTTAATATAAGTAGGAGGGATTATTGTTTAGAGAAGGATCCAAAACAGGAATCAGAAAACCCCAAACTCTGGAAAAGTTTGGATTTGGAGACAGTTTCACTGCTAAGGCCTGTTTGATTTGTTTTATATTTTTCCAAAAAACATACAGAACATATACCAGTATCCTCCAGGTAAGGGCTTATTTCTCAAACATGACCCTGGCAAACATGCTTCAATCAGACCTGTTTTGTTTTCCTGAGGTGGTAGTTTCCAGAATGAAAAGCACAATAGAGTGGTAAGCAGGCTACCCCCATGCCAACTTTGCAAGGGTCTGATGCCATGTTCCTCCCTGAATCAGCTTACTCTGCTCCTACATTTCTCAGTTCTTTGTAGCTCTTAGTTTAGAATGCAGTTCATGCCAATCCTGAATGCTGAGAGAGAATCACCAGTAGTTGTTTACATTTCTCAGTGTTGACCTCTAGTGTATCCATTAAATATAAAGGATCATTCAAACACTACCATTGTTTCCCAAACACAAAAACTGCAAAAGCCATCAAAAAGAGGGAAAATGTTCTGTCTACATTAATTCACATTTTGTTTCTTTCCTTTCAGTGACAATTTATTTTAATGATACCTTGGATATTTCCAAGTCACAGTCGATACCCATGGAAATACATATGCATCCACACATTTACCAAATGAGTTCACTGTGATTAGTGCTACTGTAAGAAATCCCAAATTAATTAATAATGATGAGATGTTTAAAATGAAATGTTACTTTGCTTTTGCTAGGTTCATAATCAGTAGAAGGAAGTAGCTCACGCACAGGGCATATTTGGTGGTAATTGGAAGGATGATACACAGCAACAAAAATGATTAAAAATCTTCAGCTCCAAGTGTTTTGCAGGCTTTGCAGAAGCCAAAACCAATTAGTCTTTTATCTTTCAGGAACAGCCTCGGAAGTGTGATCTTAATTCAAGCTCAGCATGATTTCTGTGCCATTCAGAATAAGGGATGGTGGCAGTGATGGTAAAATGGGAAGCTGCTGATCAAATCTCATTTGAGTTTTAAAAGCTAAATGTTTGGAAAAGTTCCAATAATTTGAGATAATTACACTTACATCTCTCCAGATTTCACAGAGGCATATTACAGCACCTACGCTTGATATACAAAATATCATAATATAAAACGGTACCATATTAACCTTCAAAGTAGTTTCATATCCCCAGATATATACAGTGATCCAGTACTGTACATTCTGATTATTAATGGTAAGATTCTTCCTATTTCTTACGTTACAATGACAGGAAGAAGCCAAGTGATCAAAAAGAAATCTAAGATGTTTGTGTGAAAAGCCCTAAATGAAATATACAGCATGTAACTCGGGGGGGGGGGGGGGGGAGGGAGAAAATAGTTACATTTATTCCATTTACTTGTAGAATTTAGGCTAATCTGTCTGGATTTTTAAATCTACTGGGATAATACCTTCCTGAGCAGCCCGGGATAAAGGAAATGTGGTTGAAGGGAGAAAAAGGGTGGGTTTATT
This sequence comes from Emys orbicularis, assembly GCF_028017835.1. Lineage (NCBI taxonomy): Eukaryota > Metazoa > Chordata > Testudines > Emydidae > Emys > Emys orbicularis. The sequence continues at coordinate 95,952,049 of NC_088688.1, read as the reverse complement.
GTTAAATTATCTTTGGAAATATCTGAAAATAAGTCTTAGCTGACATTTGTTAACTTGTTTTATATTATTTTAACATATGCTTATGTGCAGTTGCGAGGGATGTGTTGGGCAATTGTAGGGGTTGGGCAATTGCACCATCTCTTTGAAGCTGTTGGGTGTGATAGCCACCTTCCATTCATGCTAAATGAGGGAACTAAATGCCCTTTTGTTTAGTGATAGGTGAAACCATGGAAAACCACCACCCAAGGACTAAACTGCATGCAAGCCCCAGCAGTGACTAAGCCAGGAGGTCCAAGGAGTTTTCCAGGGGTCAGATAACAAACACAGGGGTGGGGGGTTGATTTCATTATGTGGGAGGGGAATGTGCATGCTCACAGATGTGTGTGCAAGAAAGAGTGAAGAAGCATAAACATCACAGAAGCATGCAAAAAAAGCAGCAAGAAAGCCTGCCTGCCAGCCTGAGAGGCACTTGCAGCATGACCCTTAAAAAAGCTAAAAAAGAGCTTTTGGGCAGAGTGCTGGCTAGAAAGAGGAATTCTGAGCAAAGAAACTGTCTTTTGATACTTGATTCCTGTGTTCAGGGAAACAGGAGTTTGTACATTCTTTGTAAATAAACAGGATTGCATCAAAGAAACACCTACCAGAAACAGCCTGCAAGACCCTGAATATTAGCTAATGGCTAGGGCCAAAGGAATAGCAGGTACATACTGAAAGAAAATGAGAAAGAGAACACATTAAAGACCTCCTACAGAAATAACAGTCAGTACAATCAGATAAATAATAAAACTAATAACTTTCAAATCAATGTTTACATTTTGCTTGTATGAATATTTCCTGTGGTGGTTTTTTATTTTGTTTTGTTGGTTGCTTTGCTAAAAGTCACAAGCATACGATACCGTTAATAAAAATCTGATTTCTGTGCTGCTAGAAATTCACAAGTAGTATGGAATTATGAAACCGAGCCAAAAGTGGATATTGGTGTGAGTGCACTTCTGAGAATGAAAAACAAGATGGCAGTGAATCCCTACCTGTGTTTGTGTTGGCTCTGGAGATGTGGAGGAAGGTGAGAAATAGGACAGCATCCTGATGGAAAGCTTGCCAGACTCAGAATACAGTAGTATATTCAGAAATAAACATTTAGCCTGTGTAGAAAGAAGAGGGAAATGTACATTGAAAAGGAAAGGATCCTCAAATCCTACTAAGCAATTCATTTTAAGGGCTACTTTAACTACTAAAAACCAGAGTTTTCAATAATAAAAGCCTGCTTCTCTGACTACATTTAATATAGTAACCCAAATGACTCAGTTAGCCCCAAGAGTTTCATTTTAGTTACTATGTAGAAACAGTACTTGTTATGATATTTGGGCTTCATTCCAGAGTTCATACCTGGGGTGATTATAACTTAAATGGCAATTGTATATAGTTTACACATGGGTGCAGGAATTTTAAGTCAATGTATAATAAGACTACGCTTGGCCTATGCCTAAACTCAGATACATAAATGTGTATCACCCAAATGTGGAACAATCTGAGGCCCACACCGCAGCCAGTAGCTGCTAAACTCTAGCTCTTTGGGAATTTGGCATCCTCCAAAAAATGTATTTGAATAGCAATCTATGACACTTACATTTGTGCTTGATGGTTCCCAAAATGAAGAAGGATTTTAAAACTGTATCCCAGTTTCTTTCTTTCTATGTGGAAGCACTCCCTGGCTTCAACAACAGTATTCTCCGGAGCAATGGAGGAAACAACCACACCCCAAAAATATTACTTACAAGGGCCAGATTGTAGCCAGCTTCTGCACAGGTGCAAAAAGAGCTTCCAACTCTTGTAAATCCTATGCAGCAGCCAGCCACAGTTATAATCCTTGTGTTCAGACAGTGTAATGACTGCTCCCCAGTAGTGCCCAAAAAGAGGCAGGGAGAAGCTGTGGCCATGATGCTGTGGCTCCTTCCTCACCAGCCAATGGAGTTGGCCAGCCATGAAGAGGAAGACACAATGCACCCGCTTATGGGTAGTAGTATAGGGACATATGTCTGTATGCCTGGGAGCTTGTGAAGGCAAAATGGCTCCCAGAATTCTCACAGGAGTGGAGTGGCTCCATGCTGATCCCAATATGGAGCAGTACCTAAAGACATGATGGAATCCTACATCACTATGGGGATAAAATCCCTAAGAGAACAATGTATAAATCATTGGAAACAACAAGTTTGCACTGAGCTAGACTACCACAGATCCCTAAACAGAAACTTCACTCTGTCTTAACCCAGTAAAATAGGCAAAATACAGGTAGACAGACTCAACAAATACAGGATCAGCTATCACAAACTGGACATTGGAAGTGGGAAGTACAAAGCATAGAGTGGAAACGTAAGGTGAAATCCTGGCCCCTTTGAAGTCAATGGAAGAATTCCTATTGACTTAAGTGGGGTCATGATTTCATGACTGGAACAGTATAAAATGCGTCAGAGCAAAATCAAGAGACATTTTCTGCTCCATTTGGCCATGATATTAAGGTGTGATACTTTCTTAAATTATAAGAAATGATAAAAGACTTTTCATCAAAAAACAAAGAAGCAAAACTGTACAGCTCTTGAGAACAGGAAAGAGATAGTAGAAATAGTCTTATACTATCTAGCAGCCTGCCATTGTATAAGAACCTGATCCAACTCCACTCAAGTAAATAGAAATATTTCAGTGGGATTTGGATCAGGAGATTAAATGTGACCAAAGGTAATAAAACCCCAAACACAGGACAGATGCTTGATGCAGAAGTAGTTGTGACAGATACTGTACTCACAATAGGGCTGGTTGAAAAAAATGTTATGAATTTTGTGGTATTTTTTCACATAAATTAACTGAATTTCCCCCATTGTGTGCCCCAATTACAGACTAGGCAAGTAATATGTGGACACATTTCTCAACTATATTTCACAATTTTAAATAATAAAATAATTAATATTTGTTCAGGCTCTGTCTCTTTGATGCTCTGACAAAGTTAGTTATGCCAATCAAATATTATTTATGTGATTTGGTTCCTTTCCTTGCAATTCAAACAGGAATTTCAAAATAAGTTTCCTGAATGTAAGGTACTTCATGTATATAGTGGAATAAACATCGCATGTAGCCAATAAACATTCACCAACACATCATTCTAATACATCTCACAAGTAACTTAGCCTCAAATGCAAATCCAGCATTCAGCAGGTAGACCTGTGACTATCACTGCAGGACTGTGGGACCATAAACTAATCAATGGATTACATTTATCCAGGGATGTAGTTTTTCCATCTATAATAATATCATGGGCAATAATTTTCATTTACTAATCTACATATAATCAAAACAAGCTAGCATTGTAAGTAAAAATACCCTTTGGGTCAAATTCTGTCCTGTCATAATTCCATTGATTTCAATGGGGTGATGCCTGCAAAGAATTTGGTCCATTTTATTTAACTATTTCTGAACACTATGTGTGAGATGGAATGGACACAGACTGGAAATTGCTTATACAGAATGTGACAGGGACTTGCAGCATTTGGTGGCATGTGGCACAATCTGCAGTGAAATGACAGGCATGTCACATGATACCTTTTCAATGTGTCATGTCAATAGCAGTTGTGTGACATGCCTATCACTTGGCTGATTTGCTTACTGACATGACACTTCATGCTGACCAGTGCTATTAGGCAATGGATGCAAACTAAACTATATTACTGCTGGCCAGTCAATCAACTGAGACAGGAAGTAAGACATAGCAACTCTCTTCAAGGCAGAAATATCAATATTTCAGTAAGAGAGAGAATTCCATTGAAGCTGATATTCAAGAGAGTCCATGATTTCTACCCCTGCTAATTTAAATGAGAATTGCCTTGACTGATACTTTGGTAACCAGTTATATGTCTTGAGAATTCAAAAGCAAAAATTATTGAGAATGAAGCAATAACTGGGGAATTTTTTCAAATGCTCCATCCGTGCACTGCAGAAATGTCTTGTATACTTGTATTTGGGTTGCTTTACAAATAGGTTATCTCTAAGACTCTGCAAGGAATTGGCAGGTGGAACTTTGCCTTCTGCAGATTTGTGAAAATGGTGTATTTTTATTTATTATTAATTATTATTATTATTATTATTATTTTTATTGGAGCAAAACCTCCATGAGAAGTTATTGGAATGCTGGAACATTTCCTCTTTTGCCATTTTAATGAGCATTGAGCATCAACAATGAGTGGAAGAGGATTATACGGAGACATCAATAAAATCAGTGTTGTTCTACTCTAACATGTAAACGTAGATGCTTAAGCTCTGACCCCAACATGTTCCAGCCAATGTCTCAGCTTTGTCTGTTTTGCCTGCAGGGGTCCTAGAAAGTCTCCAGGGCCTTTATAACAACATCTGCTCTACTGGTTCTTGAGGGAGCTTGCTGACATTTCTTTTCAATGTTCCATGATAGTGCATGGTGGTCCATTCTAGATTTAGGCCCTTGTCCACATCACCTGTCTTCACTTTACCCCATGTATTTTTGAGTCTTCTTTCATTTGCATATTTCCAGTAATACAGTAATTAAAGTTCATATGGAGATGCTGTGAATTTCTTAGATGGCCAGTATCCTATAACTAGTCAGTAAAATTAGAAATACCATCATCTTTTTTTCTGTGTTATTGTTTTAGGAAAGATATTTATATACTTGAATGGGCTTCGAGCAATTTATCTGAGGGAGGCCCCCTTTTACTTCTAAGACCTCCGCTGATCTTAATGAAAAAATCTTTCAAAAGCATTTTAAAATTTCTTATCTCCTTGATTGGTGGTGTGTTAAGAGTGCATAGAAATACAGCATATAGCTATTGCATATGGTTTAGATATCCAGAGCCGTGATTAATATTTGGCTGTGTTGCCTTTAGTTTCAACCTGATATCTACAAAGTAATTTCTAGTCTATATGTGGGTACTTTATCCGAAGCACAGTCATTTGGATACAATATATATTTTATGGGCAGAAAATGCTTGTATTAAATCACTGTATTGCAACAAAAGGACAACTCTGAACTCCACAATGCTCTCTATTTATAAGTAGTTCCTTTTGATCTGTGTGGACTTTCTGAACTGTTCTTAGCCTAATTTTACCTACATTTGCTTTTGTTTTTTCCTGTTCAGTTTGTTTCTCTGACAGGCAGCTTTCCTCTGCCTTCTGCCAGTTTGAACATCTGCAGTGCATGAATGGCACCAGGACAAAGTCTGCTGGGATGCAGTTTCTTTTGGGTACTATTCAAGGCTGTTTGTACGTGTGACCCTTTTAATCCATGTCAAATGTACTCCTTGGAGACTTGTGGTACTAGGTCAGTAACCCATGCTTACTGGTGTTTGGATTCGTTGCACTAGAGGAATTAGTTTATTCAGTAGAATGTAGGCTGATATTCATGACTAATTTGAACAAACTTGAAATACACAGTATTGTTAACTGAGTATCATATTCTATTAGAAACTTGTGTTCTTTATCTCATGAATTCTGAGATATCCTAAAGGCATCCTCTAACACCTCCCTGTCTGTCTAATGAAAAAGCCATACAAAAGGGGGAGAGAAAGAGTCCTCATTTTGCCTATGGTTTCAAGTGCATATAGAATCATTGGTCACTCATCTACACCCGCAAATAGGAAAACAATAGAATTACATTCATCTGTTTGTTTCATTAAAATCAACAAAAGCCTTTGTATTTACCAAGGCTGATTTTAATTTCTACCTCAGAGTCAGAGTTAATGAACTGTGTGGAAATAGATTGGCTGTGCAAGATTTACCACACAGAAGGAAAATCCAGTTAAAGTCCTATGGGACTGAAGGCCTTAACTCTCTCTCCACTTCCACAGCTGAATATTTTATTCATTACCTACTACTACTGAATCTGGAAATTATTCTACTGAACTGTCTTAGTATTAGAATTAATGTCCAATCTCAATCTAAGGACAAATATAGTGGCTAGTTGATGCCTTGATTAAAGTTGCCTTAGACTTTCCATATCAGTGGCACAGTAGGCGGTAATCAGGCTATACAATCAGGTCAGACATCTTTGCAACATTACACTGACATCTCTTTTTTATGATATTGTATTGCAGCGTTACTCCTGGCCTCCCTTGCTTCCACCTCAGAAGAGAGAGCTTACATCACCTCATTGTTATGCTTATAAGAAGCACACAGGATCTTTTTCAGGGGAAAAGGCAATACGCCGCATTTATTGACGATACAACAATTAGCATATGCATTCAATCACACCACACACACACACACACACACACACACACACACACAGAGTCCCGCCAGTCAATGTTATAGTTACCAGTCCAAAGTCTGGATCAATCTAGTGGCCAGCTAGGTTGATCACAGGTAGGGAGGAGCCGGGTTCTGTCGGTCACGACACGATGCTCTGGGGAAGTCTTGGCAAGATGAACCCAAAGTTTCATGGCAAGGCACCCTGTTTATATAGTGATTTTCCTTCATTGGAACCTATGAGTTCTGCACCATCATGCTGTAATCAATTGTTGTTTGACGAGTGCTTGTTTTCTTAAATTGTCCTTCTCATCCTTTATCTTGTTTTTTCATCAAGTTCCTCAGGGAGTTATCCCATGCTGGTTTTGATCACAGCTATCTTGTCCCCATTGATAGGTGCCTGTCTCATCTTTAGAGTCATCAATCTGTCCTCCTCTGACATTTCAATACGGGCGTGTTGCAGCCTCCTCGCTGTCTCCGGTTCCTCCCTAGACCATCTGGTTCAGCAATGGCCTTCACACTTATCTCTTAACACACACATTCCTCATTCACACACAAAACAGAATTAATTTACACAGAACATTTTGAACAGGAACATCAAGTTGCAATGCAAAAGAAAACAATCATGACATTCTTTTACTTATTTTAAAATGCTAAACCTACAACAAATTGGTGACCCTCAAATTGGTGATCCTCAAAATCAGCATAGACACAGATTCTGGCTGATGTATCTGTACCAATGGCCCATTTACGCCATTCCTTTCTCCTATTCAAAAAGGGTGGCTGGCAGGACATGATCAAATCATACACCAATACATTTAATACATGCTACATTATAATTCTTTTTTTTTAATCCTTCATTCTAAATTATACAAAATACCAACATAAAATCCTACTACTACATCATCAACGGCAGATGCCTGGCCTCAGCGGTTTTCATTGCATGCATTTTGTATAACTATCCACTTTGTTTCTAGATTAGGGGACCAATTCTGAAAAGAGGACTGAGGGCCACACGCAAAAAATTCTCATACCTGCACAGCCACATTCATATTTGTCACTGTGCATACAGGTAACTTGTTAGTGCATAAATAACCAGCTGCACACGCAGTCACAGTTATTATATGTATAAAGGTCAGTGCATTTGAGTGCACACACCTTGTTTTCTAACCCTTTAATCATTCTTGTGGCTCTTCGCTGAACCTTCTCCAATTTATCAACATCTTTCTTGAATTGTGACACCAGAATTCCAGCAGCAGTCGCACCAGTGCCAAATACAGAGGAAAACAGCCTCTCTGTTCCTACTCAAGATTCCCATTTATACATCAAGAAGTGCATTAGCCCATTAGGCCAGAGCATTGTATTGGGAGTTGTGATGAGGTGTCTGCCCCACAGAGGGGCAGAAAGGGTTAATCTCAGCAGGGAGCAGTGAAAGTGAATCCTCCAAGCAGCCCTGAGAGATTGTGTGAGGCATAGCCAAATCAGGGAGGAGTTGCAGGGAGCAAACCAATCTGGGCCCGGCAGGCGCAGATAAGAGGAGCTGCAGGGCAGAGCAGGCAGTAGCTGTTTGGAGCTCATGGAGTGAAGGCTGGGCTCCCAGCAGGTGGAAGGAGTACTAGCACCATGGACAGCGCAGTGCTTGAAGGCCCTGAGGTAAGGGTGGAGTAGGTGCAGGGGCATGGGGAAGAGGCCCTGGAAAAAGTGGTGAGCAGTTCCAAGAAGAGCAGCTTGACGCTGCTATCAATAGGGTCCTTGGATCGGGAGCCGGAGTAGTGGACGGGCCTGGGTCCCGCCCTCAACACTGGGGAAGTGGCATCATTATTGGACTGCAATATTAACCCCCAGAAGGGGGAAAACATGGATGGCCAGAGGGCAGAGCCATGAAGAGGACACTGCGGTTCCTGAGGCAGCAAGAGGGGTTGCAGGCAGATGCAGAGACAGAGTGATAGTATGAAAACTGCGGTCTGGGAGGGTGTCTGCCTTGAGCTAATCCCCAGAGTGACCAGGCGGAGGCACCAGCCCAGTGAGTGATGTGCCCTGTGACAGGAGCTCATATCCACCACAACCCCAAAGCTTTTTCAGAGTCATTGCTTCCCATGATAAACTCTCCCTTCACAGCAACAGTGTTCAGCTAAGATCAGTGTATATACAATCTGTAAAAGATCCATAAAATGCTTAATCATAAAAATACTCAATATATAGGAAACCTTCATACAAGGTTGGTATAGTGCAACCCAATATAAAGAGATCACTTGCAGAACAATGCATTTACTGTAGCAAGCATTTCAAAAATATTTATTGGAATATTTGGAAAATAGTTAATACATGACATACAATGTGTCTATTTCAGATTCTATTATAACTGCTTAGAAATGATCTTCATGCACGTTTGACGGTATAGGATTAGTTACTGGGAAGACCTGTTGCTTTATATCCATATTAGCATATATCCCACTCTCATCTTGCCATGTGTTGATACCATGTCTTCTGTAATCTGCTGTGTCAGTAAACTGAGAGTGACATTTTCTATGAACTACAGAATAACCATCTGGTTGGGCTCCAACCTGTGGAAACAAGAGAGATTATAGTAGTTCATTCTTCAGCAAACAGAAATGTTCAAAAACATGCTGCTTGATAACATCTTGCTCATATTATGGTCAAACTTTAACCTGCAAGAAATTAAACCACTTCACAGAATATAATTTTATCTCCTAATTAAATGTCTGGTCACAATATCTGATTCACTGAATTGTGGACCACAGGATACGTATGATTTAGTGGCCAAGATTGGCGAACTTGGAAGACTGATTTATTTCCTAGCTTCTGGAGATTATTTTTGTAATTAAACTAAACAATGATAAAAATATTTATTCTTGTGCAATTTTTTTCTAAGAAAAGGAAGGTAACGTACCTTACAATAACTGGAATTCTTCAAGATGTGTGGTCCCTACGGATATTCATTGTTGGTTCTCATGTGCTCCATGCACCTGAGCCTGGAAGATTCTTCACTAGCAGCATCTGTTGGTTCACCTGTGCCCTGTGCCTCCTTGTGCTCCAAACCAAGGGCATAAGTGATGGCAAAGACAAACTGTCTCTGCAGTTCCTACTCTGCTGCAAATCAAGTAAATAACTGAGCAGAGGAGAAGGAGGACAGGTCGTGGAATACCAACAGGGATCATGCATCTTGAAGAACTTCAGTTACTATAAAGGTAAGTAACCTCCCTTTCTTCTTCAAATGCTGGTACCTGTAGATGTTCACAGGTGGGTGACTCACAAGCAGTACTCATTGAGGAGGAGGGTGTGAAGACCCAGGGTACACCACAGATTGCAGGACTGCTGTACCAAAGGATGCTGAAGAAGCTTGGACCAATATGTAGGGTTTGGTAAAGGTGTGCAATGAGCTCCGTGTCACTGCTCTACAGATTTCTACAAAAAGTATGCCTTGCAGAGAAGTAGTTGAGTGGGCCCTCATACCTTGAGGAAGAGGAATTAACATATCATAACACAGTAGAATACAGCCTACAATCTATTTTGAGAACCTTTGAAATGAAATTGCCTCCCCTTTCATCCACTTGATAAAGGAGAAGAATAATCTCAGGGATTTTCAAAAGGGCTTCATCCTTTGATGGTAAAAAAGCCAAAGCTCTAGAAATATCCAGGGAATTGTCTCCCAGCCTCTCTAGTGTCATGAGGTTCAGATAGAATACTGCTAGATGGATAGTCCAATTCACATGGAATCTGGAGGGAACCTTTGCAATGAATTTGGGATGTAACCTTAGGGACACTTTGTTATGGAACACTATGTAGGGACGGTCTGCCATAAAAGCCACAAGCTCCCCAACTCTTCTAGCTGAAGTGATTGCTGTTAGGAAGACTACTTTCATAAATAGATAGAGAAGGGAACAGGAGGCCAAAGGCTCGAATGGTGGATTCATAAGTGCCGACAGTAGGAGATTAAGGTCCCAGTTAGGAATTGGCACCAATACTGGAGACTCTGACAAGACCCCTCAGAAATGTCATGGTCATAGGGTGGGTATACACCACACAATTATCTACTGGAGAATGGAAAGCGTTGATTGCTCCCAGTGCACACACAATGAGCTAATGGATAAACCCAAAGACTTCAGGGAAAGGAGCTATTCCAATTGGTAGGAATGCCAAAATCCAATGGATGTACGTGGTGATGCTGCCACCAGATGAAAAATCTCTTCCACTTGGCAGCATAGTATTTTCTCATGGAAGCTTTTCTGCTGTGGCTGAGGATGGATTGGACTTCCTTGCAGCAAGACTTTTCTATGCTTGTCACCCATCCAAATACCAAGCTGTGAGGTGGAGGGAGATCAGGTTGGGATGGACGGTTTTGCCTCTGTTCTGAGTCAGAAGGTTCAGCAACACATGGACATCTGGTAGATACTGGTGAACCAAAACTGTCTCAGCCATCACGAAACCACTAGGATCACTGTCAATTTGTCCTGGATGATCTTGTTCAGGACATGATGTAGGAGCGGAATGAGTGTGAATGCATACACTGGTGGCTCTGACCACTGAACCATGAATGAATCCCCTCTGGAATTGTGCCCTTGAGCAACACAGGAGCAATAGGCTAGAAATTTCTTCTTAACTGGGATGCAAAGAGGTCCCATGATGGGGGCCCCACTGACAGAAGACGTTCTGCACCACCAAGTTGTGAAGTACCCACTCGCAGTCTCTGTGGAAGTGGTCTCTGCTAAGGCTGTCTGCTACAGTGTTCATTACTCTGGGAAGGTGCACTGCTGATAGGGTGAACTGGTGTCAGATGCACCAGTTCCAGAGCTTGTCTCTTGTTTATGTAGAGTACTGCTGTTACGTTGTCTGACATGATGTGAACATATGAAAGGCAGAAACCTTTTGCAAGCCTCATGCACTGCCCGAAGATTGAGTAGACTGATGTGTAACCGGGACTCCTGTTGAGTCCAAGAACCTTGCACTCCTTGGATGCCTAGATGTGCTCCCCAATCTAGAGGGAAGGGGGCGGTCTGTGATTAGATTCTATGTAGGTGGAGGGGAAACAAAGGGAACCCCTACAAACACAGATTTCTTTTTTTCCCCACCAGATGAGAAGACAGAACACTGAGGGATCCTAACTTGTCTAAGGTATCTCTATTCAGCATGCAGACATGCAGAGCCATGCCTGAAGGCAATGAAGATGGAGCCTGGTGAAGACTGTTTTGTATCTGCAGGCAGCCATGTGTATGAGCTCAGAAAAGAGCTGTCATCTATGGACTCAGTCAGAGTTAGGTGATTTTTGAGATCCCTGATTGCAAGACCCTGTCTTTAGCTAAGTAAGCTTTGGGTGAAGTCAAGTCCAGAGTTGCTCCAATCAATTCTATAATGTGCATGGCGATTAAACTGGACATTTCTAGGTTCATTTGAAGTCCTACAAATTGCAGGAAACTGAGTATATTGTAAATTGAACTTCCTCAGATGACCGTCCTGTGAGCAGCTAGTCATCGAGGTTAGGAAAAAACTGGACTGCACTGGCGACAAAGTGTGTTGCTACCATCGAGAATTCCTTTGTGAAAACTCTTGGGGCTGTCGAGAGGCCAAAAAGAACCCTGTACTGGTAATGTTCTAGTCCCACCAAAAAGCACAGAAAATTCCAGTGAGATGGGTGAATGTCTATATGAAAATAGACATCCTTCAAATTGAGAACTGCAAACCAGTCGCCTTTGTTGAGGAAAGGGATGTTGCGATAATTGGGCCTACAAATTTGCCCTAATTGTGAGCAACTGTAAAAAGTAAATGAAAGTTCATGTCACAATAACCAACAGACATTGATGGGAAAAGGTAAGAAAGGGAGACAGACTGAATTAGTCCAAACACAAATGCCTACTGATGTAACTCTAAGACTGTGTGAAGATCATGCTTGGTACACAATAAAAGTGGGAACCAGAAGTCAGTGATGAAAATCAGTGTGTTGGAAACTAGGCCTAATTCATGGACAAAATAATGAGGGGATGGGCTATTCCACCCATCACTCCCTTTTTGGGTCCTTTAAAGAAAGAGATTTTAGGGAGAAAAACGGACTACTGGAGTGATCTTCACCATTATGGCTGCCACCCCCATCATCTCCTAGGACCCCAGGCCTACATCATCTTGATCTTGAGAGATGTCCTGTCCTGACCAGGCCAGATAGAGGGACCACTGCCACTTCTGGATCCTAAAACACCACCTGGGATGAAACAGGACTGGACTTTAACAACAGCAGCAGCAACAACTCCAGCCCATCTCAACTAACTTCTTATTTTTCCCCAAAAGGCTAGTTATTACAATCTTTAATATCATCTAAGAGACTGTCAGACAAGGGAGGTTTTACTTCTAAAAGTGTTCTCCAGCTAAAGGGGAAAAGGAAAAAGGGATGTTGTTAATATGAAAGCCTTATGTAATACTTTACATTTTCAAAGACTGTTTTCCCTTCTTATCTTGTTTGATAAAAGTTTTAAAGGATTTTTAATGATGCATTTGCCATGGTATTAATCAGGCTGAGGTCTCTGAATACCAAAACCCAAACCTTGCTTAACACTGTTTAATGTTGGACAGTTACTGGACTATTTTTACACCTTTAACCCATATATTCCTCCTAAATTAATACAACAGAGATTATGGAATCCAGAGTGGTCATCCTGAATCTCAAACAGCATATGAAGACAGTCAGCTATCTGAGATATAGAATGGGTCTCCTTCTTGAAATGAGGAAGTATCTCAAATAGAAACCCTTCCCCCTGTGTTGACGAGGCATGGGTTCTATGGCTCCTAACTGAAGATGGGGGTTTATCTCCTGTCTGAGGAACCTGTCATGAGAGGGATCCCTGAAGAGGGACAGGGAGTGGGGTTTTAGTGTAGGAATGGGTCTTGGAGATTAATTCCTTTCCATCTGTCTGAAGTAACATGTTGCCATATTGGAAAGAAATGGAACAGGTGGCCACTGAAGGGGGTGGGACTGTATGGCTGCACCAAGACTGGTTTGTAGCTCTTGAAGGTCCCATCAAAATGATTTCTTGGCATGGGATAGCTGGTGAGGGGGGAAGCAATAGTATGGGGTGCATTCTGCCTGCAGTGGTGTAACTTCTGGTTTCCTGGGTGGTTCATAAGCTCATTGATGGAAGAAGGGCTGGGGAGCGAGTCATTGTCTATGACAGTGGCTTAGATTACTTTCCTCCAAGTAAATCCCCAGCAAGCAGAGGGTAGCCTGAGAGTCTTTGAGAGAGTGTAATGATTTGTCTATTTTTTTGCTGAACGTAAGGTTACCCTTGAAGAGGTTTTCTACCATTGCTTGGACTTCAGTAGGAAACCCCAAGGACTGAAGCCAAGAAACCCACCTTATAACTACTGAAGTTTCCATAGAGCAGGAAATGGGGTCAGTTGCTTTGAAAGACGTTTGGAGGGACAATTAAGCTATCCACCATCCAGAATAGTCTGAAACTGTAGCCTGAGCTCCTGAGGAAGCTTGCTAGCAAATGGAGATGCCTTATTATAATATGTCATTTCGAAATCCAGAGCCTGGTAATTTGCCATCTGGAATTGTAGGCTGGCAAAAGAGAAGCTCTTCCTCTCAAGGAAGGTCCAGTTTTCTCCCTGTTGGATGGGGTAACCAAGGCTACTGCAATCTGTTGTGCTTGGTACTGGCTTGAACTACTAGCAAAGTTGGGACAGGATGCGGAAAAACATTCTGCCTCTTTAGATGAGACAAAAGTATCTTTTCTCAGTCTTTTTTGTGGTTGGAGCACAGTTAACTGCAGTGTGCCAAACAGCCGGGGCCAATTCTAATATGGCCCTATTGATGGGAAGTGCCACCTTACCAGGGCCCATAGTTTGGAGGATGCCCAGAAGCTTGTGAGTAGGGTCCTGAACTTCTTCCAGAGGGATCTGTAAAGCCTTCACAATCATCCTCAGGAGGTCCTGAAATTATTTAAAATCATCAGGTGGCGAAGGTGAAACCAGCATCACTGCTTTGGAGACAGGGAAGACTGAGCTGCAGGTGGATCAGGCAGTTCTAGCTGCTTGGGGTGTTCCTCCTCTTCACAGTGCTCCTGGGTGGGAAGGGGGGGAGGGGGTTGAGGCTTTTCCCGCTAAGAAGAGTTGTGTTCATATTCCTGCAGTTCTAGCTGCTTGGGGTGTTCCTCCTCTTCACAGTGCTCCTGGGTGGGAAGGGGGGGAGGGGGTTGAGGCTTTTCCCGCTAAGAAGAGTTGTGTTCATATTCCTGCTCTGATCCCTTGGAGTCAGGAGGCCCAAAGTATCGGACCCAAGGTGCCAATAAAGCCCAAATATAGGGTTGTATGGGTATACAACCCCATAGTGGAGGGCTTCACTGATCCCAGGCCTGCTGGTATGTCTTGAGGCAGGGAGAGGGCACCAGTGCCAAATCTTGGGACCATTGGAGTGGTCAATGCATTGGCCTCAATCTCGCCGGAGGAATAAGAGTCCTTGGCATCTACAGGCAGAGCTGTCAGTACCTCATGTCTTATGCCATGATTGGTAGATTGAATTGGTGAGTGGCACACTTTTGGTGCCCAGAGGTCAACACCCCAACTGATAGAAGGGACCAGGGAGTGGTGTACTAATGGTGTAAGTACCTCCCTGGAGATCACTGGAACAGAAAGTAGCAGTGACTGAGTTGGTGTAAACCCTAGTTCCTCAAGAATAGCATAGCTGGATCCAGCAGAAGAGTGAGGAGGGGCTCTATGTGTTGGTGGATTGGACAGTGCAGATTCACTGCAGGAGGTAGCTGTTAGTACCACTAAGTCCCTCTTCCTCATGTAGTGTGGAACCGCCAGTGCAGAGGGTGATTGAACCAGACCCATCCCTTACGTAGGCAGTGGGCTGTGGGTATCCCTGGCTCTCAGTATTGGCCCATGTTCATTGGGAGCTGCAGACCCATACTGGGGCATAGAATCTCATCTGAGTTAGAGGAGGCAGATATGTTAGAGGGTTTAAGTGCAGATTTCTACTGCTTCTTATGAGTGTTTCCTTTACCTTCTTCCCATCCACACCTGGTAGAGTTTTTAAATCTGCACTCTTACCATCCAGGACTGCAAAATGCCATGTCCAAAAGGATGCTAATGGCAGATCCTGATGATGTACGGAGGAGGTGGCAGAAACCCCAGGGTTGAGCTGTGGCCTTAGAGTTCCATCAGATGCTTCCTAACCCAGAATTCTCAAGACTGCACATGAATGCTGCATCTGAAGAAGTGAGGTTTTTACCCACGAAAGCTTATGCCCAAATAAATCTGTTAGTCTTTAAGGTGCCACCAGACTCCTTGTTATGAATGAAATGAGACACTCCCCAAGGCAGCACAAACAGGAGGTTTAGGGTTCACTAACTGGGAAGACCTGGGAGCAAACCAGGCGGGACGTAAAGCTGAGGCTTTGAGGCATAATAGGTGGTCTGAAGAGTGGGGGTGGCCTGGAGGATACCTCCTACCCCCAACACTATTCTAACTAGCTACAATAAAATAATTTACCAAAACAAAAAAACAAAAAAAAAACCTGAATAGAAGGCAGGAACACTAGGAAAGCTGTGGATGCTATTGAAGTTCCATCTCGGTCCATGAGCAGTAGAAAGGAACTAGAAAGGCAGTTGGTTCATGTCACTCCTTATGCCCTCAGTTTGGAGAACACGAAGGCACAGGAAAAGACCAATGGACACTGCTAGTGAAGAATCTTTTAGTCTCAGGCGTATGTGTAGCCATAGTGAATACCTATAGGGACCAGCACTCAAAGAACTCAAAAGACTCTTGTGTTTCAGAATTTACAATGTGTTAAAAAGCAGACCATGGTAATTATTTTTGTAACTGTCATTTTTTTATTAACATAAATAGCATCCATTCAAAGGAGTAATATCACTAACCATGTTTTCATTTCTTGGATTTGCTGCATAATGTATCAAGGCAATTGTTAGAAATAAAGCTCAAGGAAAAAAACAACAGCAATATTAATTCCTTCTATGAATTTGCCGTAGTCAAGGAGCACGATTTGGGATATTTATTTGCAGTCTAGTTTACTTGGACATCTAGTTTAATAAAACAGGGGACCATATCATTATCTACATCCCAAAGGGAAGCTTACTTCTGTAGGAACAGGCCAGGGTTATATTTGACAGGGATATTGAGCACAAGATCCTACACTAATGAACCAATTTTTGTTCGGAATAGCTATTAATTTTACAGCAAGCCAAGGATGCTGAAAATTAGATGACCAGAGCTGCTGAACAAAACAACAAAGGGATTAAAAAATGTTTTGTTTGATCACAGAATCACAGTACTGAGCTTTATTAGAACTAGAAGGTTAGCTGGTATATGCATGGGCAGTTATTGCCTAAGGGCTTGAGAGAAGGTATAAAACAATAAGTATAAAACTACAAGTCATAAAAAGAGACATCCTATTTGAGCTTCTCTCCTGCTGTATAAAATTACAAAACAGGCTTTCAAGAAGTCTTCATTATTTCATGTCTATCTTTGCTCTGTGGAGAATTCATCCCTCATTGTTTCTTTGTTTTGAACAATACTGAAGAAGAGAGTTTAATTCCTTTGAATACTGTTAAACTAAATCATATTTCTTGTTTGATGGATATTGCTATCCTGTATCTTTAAAAAAATGTTTTGACTAAGCACCTATATATGGGTTTTTAAAGTATGTTTCATAGGTTATGGTCTGTATCAAATTTTTGCTTCAACCTGTTTCTTTATAAATGTAGAAAACATAGCAAATGATACAAAGCAAATACATTAATTATATATTTTTTTCTATAGGCGTTCATATTAAGAAAGCTTTTCTGCTCCCTTTAATCAACAAAAAGCTTTCATAAGGAGTGTAAATACTTGTCAAAGATCCTACCAAGTGCCCTGTTCCAGCTCCCCACCAAGACTGCTGTAATGGAAATCCAAGCCTGTGCTGCTCTGGATCCCTGGGGTGTTTCAAGCTCCGAGTGCTTCAGCAGGCTGCAGCACTGATTCCTCTCTAGACTTCTCTGGCACATTTCCGGGGCACTGACTCGCAGTCTGTTACCCTTTATAGGAAATGGGGCTTCTCAGCCCACTGCTTTGGACCCCAGGAGCAGCACTGAATGACCCATGAGATATCCTGGTAACTCAAAACACCCCCTTTTCCCAAAATTCCACCCAAAGGAGTGAAGGTTCTGGTTTACAGTTTAATAACTCTCTCTCAAGGCATGAAGTACATGTGAAGCAGTCAATAACCATAGACTGTACAAAGTATAACACCTTTATGCACAGGTGCCAGCTTCCTCATTTCCCCAGGGGTGCTCGAGCCCTGCTCAGCCCCAGGTCCCCCATTCCACCCCTTCCAAGGCCCCACTCCTTCTCACACCCATTCTGTCCCCTCCTCCGAGTGCGCTCCACCCGCTCCTCCCCAGCGCCTCCTGCACACCACTGAACAGCTGATAGCAGCGGGCGGGAGGCCCAGGGAGAGGAAGGTGCTAATCGGCAGGGCCACCAGCAGGCGGGAGGCACTGGGGGAAGGGAGAGGATCTGATCTGCGGGGCTGCCGGTGGGTGCTGAACACCCACTTTTTTTTTTCCGTGGGTGCTCCAGCCCTGGAGCACCAACAGAGTCGGCACCTATGTTCTTTTATACTTAATTGTGTCATGCACAAGAGAGTATGGATCATACAAAACAATGTGAGTCCTTGGGAAACCAGCTAGATCGAGGCAGGCAAAGTTCCCACCAAATGCAAGCTGCTGCATACTAGCTGGTCTCTTCCTCATGATTCTGTGACATTGCTCACTCCTGCCCCACCCTTCCTCTTTCTGCCTCACTCCCCCTATTCCTGTGTATTTCTTTATTTAAAACTCTTCCTGGTCACCTGGTCTCTTTTGTTCTACTCCTGGTAACTTTCCATTGCTCCTACCTTCCCACCTCCTTTCTGGAGTCAGCTAAAACTGTTTTCTAAGGATGTAGCTCATCCACTGTCCCAGATGTTTGCACCTGAATCAGGTCTTTAAGTCCTAAGCACCTTATATTGTATCCGTCTGGTGCATACATGCTACAGGGCCCGTCAGCAAAGATGGACCCACACACATATAAGCACTCAAGACACAGCAGATTTTCATAATACAACTTAACAATATCAATCAAAATTCATAAGTTGTATAGGTATAGCCCCACTATCACATACCATTCTACTGTAGATTAATATATTCTTGGCAAATACAGTAATGCAAACTGTCATATATCTAATGAAAGAAAAATGGCCAGTTAAGCATGGCCAATATCCTAAGGGTGGTCTATCAAAACACTCAGTCAAATGACAATAGACTTTTGTGTGCAAACACTTTACAGAATAAGTTATGCCATTTAAAAAGAGTATATGGCCATGATTCTCATCCTACCAAAGTCACTGGCACACAAAGTAAGGCATCCAGACCATAACATGAACCCTCTTTTCCTTCCCCAAGTTAAGTACTGCATTAAACTTTCCATTTTTGGTGCACAAAACAGAAATTTTACCTTAATTTTTATTTATATCAGTATGTGATTTCCTTCACTTCCAAGTGAAAGGTTTCTACATTTATTATAAATATATGTTGCAAAGTAGTTTCCAATGATGATAAAATGCAAACAAGCTAAATTACTTGTCTATGGGCTTGCTCCTACTTTTCTATGGGTCAATGAGAGTTTTGCCATTCACTTCAGTGGGAACAGGTTCATTTATGTGTAATTTATTCTGTTTGGGTTTTTGTTCCCCTTCTGCCTTCCTCTGAAGCACCAGAGATAGCCATAGCTGGAGCTGGAATACCAGATGGGCTGGGCTGGTGCTTTAAGGTGGTACAGAGAATTCTCTCTTTCTCTGATGCTCTGTTGGTGAGTCTTGCTCACATTCTCATTGTCAAAGTGATTGTCATTTTTGGAGTCAGGAAGGAATTTTCCTCCAGATCAGATTAGCAGGGACCTTGGGGTTTTTCACATTTCTCTGCAGCCCGGGGCATGGGTCGCTTGCTATGATCATCTGGGTCAGTCTCACGAAAATAATTGCCTGCAATTGCAGGAGCCTCCAGCATTGGTGCATCTCGGTCCCTTCTGTTCTCTGCCTATGGTGCACAATAGGTTTAGTCTCCTGAGGGTTATAAATACTTTAATCCAGGTTATTGGATTCAATGCAGGAATAAGTGGGTGAGGTTTGATGGCCTGTGGCATGCTGGAAGTCAGACTAGATGATCTGATGGTCTCTTCTGGCCTTAAACTCCATGCCTCCATGATTATGATTTATACTTATCCTTTTCCTATTGAACACATAGAATATTATAAAAATTGTTTTGTTGTGCATACTGTATATTTTTTCCTGATTCCCATTTTTCACCTTGTTTGGACACAATGTGCTAAGCAAAATATCATAGAATTTCAATAAAATTGTGCCTTAGAACAGGACAAACAAGCAAAAACGGAAGTCTTTCAGGATCTGATGCTAGGCCTGTGATAAAAAGAAACTTTTCCAGGTATTTATAGTAAGTTTTTGTTCAAAGCTGGGGAAGTTCTGCTATAAATAGTCTCTGTTTATACTAGTTTCTTTCCTATAAAATTTCTCACTGCTGCTATCGCTGGTTCAGCTGCAATATCATGTAGACAGAACTTCAGGCAACCGCTGGCATTTTAACCACTGGGTTGTCTGACCAGTTGAACATACTGACAGACCAGGATTGGGAGGTATAGAGGGTTTGCAAAATGTCTTAGTCAATGAGAGTTGCAGGGTGCTCAGTGCTTCTGAAAAACTCAGAAAATTATTTAGGTGCCTAAATATGGATTCAAAAGACCCTTTTTTTTTGGGTGCAAATCTGGGCCCTAAATAGCTGTGATATGTATTCCATTCAATTATTGTAGTTGCTGTGATGCATTGCAAAGTCATGAAATGATGTGGTATTGCATCATCTTCTGGTGACAGGATGCAGTAGGGGGAAGAGAATGGGGTTGAGAGGCGAGGAGGTGTCTAAAAGGTATTCAAGTGCACAAGTAGGCCCCTAGCCCACTCAAGCGTGTGTGTGTGTGTGTGTGTGTGTGTGTGTGTGTGTGTGTGTGTGTGTGTGTGTGTGTAGCTGTAGGGGAGGGTACCTCTCTGGTGCTACCTTCCCCCATTCCTATGAATATCATCATTTATGAGATGACTAGATCAAGACAGAGAACCTGTATTGATGTAAAAACAACAAATAAGAAGAGAGGGCTTAGGGTCCTTCCTCAGAAAATTTTTGAAACTCTTGATACAATTCCTTGCATTATAGAAGATTTTAAACTTGCCAGAGGAAAGTTGTGTTTTATTAAACTATCAACCAACATACACCAAAGCTGCCAAATCCAGCACACCCCACCAAATAAAAGCAGAGCAATGTGACACTCTTGGTTCGCCCAGGCCAGTAAGTAGGTCAATTGACACCTGCCTTGCAACTCTAAGGCCACGTCTACACTACCCGCTGGATCGGCGGGTAGTAATCGATCTATCGGGGATCGATTTATCGCGTCTCATCTAAACGCGATAAATCGATCCCCGAATCGATGCCCGTACTCCACCTCGGCAGGAGGAGTAAGCGGAGTCGACGGGGGAGCTGCGGTGGTCGATTTGCCGCCGTGAGGATGGCCAGGTAAGTCGAACTAAGATACTTCGGCGTAGCTAAAGTTGCATATCTTAGATCGATCCCCCCGCAGTGTAGACCAGCCCTGAATGCCTTAATGCAACGCTATGATTCTGTGTCTGACAGCTCTGACATCAACAGCCACCATACAAGCAGGCAGGTCACACCGTAGCTTCCACCACACAGTTACTCTTTGCAGCAGGACCTCAACAACCCTTCCAGCCCCAAGTTCTCCCTACAAAATGTCTTTCTCTGCAGTGCTAAGCACCTCTTACTGTAGCACCCACAAATTCTTATTTCACTGCTCCTTTAAAGTCTGTACAGCAAAGCTTATTAACTAAACTTAGTTAACTTATTAACTTAACGCTCCACTTCAGTCAAAACACTGAGTTGGATAATGGTAAAAGTAAAACAAGTTTATTAAAAAAGGGACATAGGTTTAAGTAATACCAAGAAAAGGAATAAGAATAGAAATGGCTACGAACAACAGTAAAAATATTTTTCTAAGACTAAAACTCAACAAACGAGTCTTTTGTTCAAAGAAGGTTTTCTCCCCACAGTCATTCTCCCAGCATGGCTGGCCCATTCTTTAGCCAGGACCCAACACACAGAGCTCAAAGCACTTCATTTCTCTGACTCCTTCGGTGAAGGATAACGCAGCTCTCTCCCCTTCAGATTATGACAACAGTGTGTTAAGTGTAGAGAGTATGTCAGGCCTGGCAAGAGTTGCTGAAACAATGCTGAACTACCAATGGGCCTCTGTGTCCAAACAAGGTTATCACCTCTCCTATCTCAATGAATACTCGGCTCAACTAATCAAGCTTCCTCCTTACACCTTGTCACCCAAGGGACCAGACAGGGCCATTTTGTTGCTCCTGAGATTTTTTCCTCTGGGTTGAGGGGTCCTGAAATAGTATCTCTTCTTCTATCCCCTTGAAGCTTTCAGTGAGATTCCCCTTTCCCTGGAGAGAAGGCAATGCTGTTAAGAGGACTCATCTTCATGTAAAAGAGGCTATTAAGGAACATCTCTTCTCTCCTTAGATGTTGTTCCACGTATTGGGGGGGAAGACTAGAAGCCCCAGAAACTCCAAAGCCAGGTGTCAGGTCCTTCTGCTGCTCCTATTTTAGATTCCCATGGATGGCAAGTCCTCGATTCACCAGTCAGTGAGATGGAGCAATCAGCACTCCCTCATGTTCCCGCCTCATTTTAACCTCTACCTTTTATTCCTAGAAGTGGTCCCCTCTCGGTCAGTGCTGAGGTACGTTGCTAGGGCAGTGTCCGAGAGCTTACACATGCACATGCTGTACCTTTTATACAAACACCAGACTTCAGACTCCATGTCTGACAGGCAAGCATCTTTCCCAAACAATATATTCAGATTACAATAAAAAATTGTTTAAAAAGTATGGAGGAGTCTCTGAGAGGATACAGTAATCACCTCTGTACTCAAAAAAAAAAAAAAAAAAGGAACTTTCCCAAAACCTTTGGTTTGCTCTCCAAAAAACTGTTATTCCTTTAAGTTTTTATTTTATTTTGATTATTATTTAATTCCAGTTTTATATTTGTTACAATACACACAACACAATTCTTTCACTCCTTGAATCAAGAGAACACTGATACTCATGCATGTGGTGGTGAAAAAAGAAGATACACAGAAATAAATTCTTTAAGCTTTTATCTTGCTGAAGCATCATTAACTTTAACCAAAGATGGAAAGAAAGTTATAAATATCTTATTTTCCACAAAACACTGAGCTTGTGTGGTAGATAACCAAGAAAGGACAGAAAATAGCTGTGGAGGGAAATCTTAAATAAACAGTTTGCTAACAAGTTATGGGCAAATTAAGAACTGTGTCCCTGTAGTATATAAACTCAAAAATAAATTATAGCTGTTATAACTGTCTCACTTCATTACTGACTCCCACAGTTATATTGCTAATGGCTCTATGCAAATATGAACAAATCAACATTTCAGCAACCTCTTCTTTTCCCAAGGTTAATTAAATGCTCTAGATATGAAGCTACATGTAAAACATCACTGTAAAATAGGACTTTTCTGCTCCATATACTTACATATGGCGTATAATCATATGGAGGAACATAGTCTATACGGTATGTTGTATCCAGATACCTATGATGCACAAAACAAACAAGTAAGGTATATGGTATCACAAATAACTTTTATTTAAGGACAGTTTATTTTATAGATAATGGAAACATTAGGATAGCACTTTTTGGAAGTGCAGTTAACTGTTTAAAGTCTTGTCAAATCTGGTCACAACAGATTAGTCCAAAAAGACTGTCCTTCACTTCGTGAATAAGGTTGACTGAGCAAACGTATGCTGCAATTTACTTCCCTCTTTCTACTTGGAAAAAAGGAAATTTCAGGTCAGAATCCACAGGCAGACTATTTTTATATGAATTTAACTGGGAGCAGTCCTTATACTCAGCCATATAGTGCTACATTTTCAGACATGCGTGTGCAAAAATGCACCCACCTATTTGCATACACTAAATCTATATAAGCAAGTACTGAGATGTGCACGCATAGAGTTAGAGCTTTGCATGCACACACCGATGTGTATGCACAGCCCTCCATTTGCACTTTTGAGTACTTACGCCAATAAGCTGGGCACAAACATGTTTGAAAATATGGCCTGATATCTTCCTTTGTAAGATATTGTAACTGTAATACAAAATCTTTCTCTATTATAGCTTTAGTTAAAAGGACATCCTTCGTTTCATAAGAGATACGTAAGTTAGGAAACAGTAGAGAGGTTAACCATAGGTATCATTCACAAGGGCAAAGTGGAGCAATTCCTACTATAACCTTCCAATTCAAAGTTTAAATCAGCATTTTTTCCTACAGTTGAGCTATGTTTATGTGCTGTAGCCTGTAGGATTATCAGTGTTGTTAGAATACCTGAGCTTTTTCCACCCACTATCTGTCTGTCAGGTGCAGTGCTAATGCACCCCAGACTTCGTTCCTGTCAGTTCAAAGGAAGGAGCACTCATCTTAAAGTACAATGGGGGGGAAATTATCAGCAGACTTATAGGTAGATAAGCAGCAGAAAATAAATAGGTTCAAGACATAGGACTTGTTCTGTAACATAGGAGATTCAGCTGCACAGAGTTTAGGCAGGCACTATTTAACTATTTAGGTACTATATCCAGCAAGGTGGAACCCTCCAGAGCATGCTCAGAGGAGTCTTACAATGAGGAGAGAGGGGCTCTATAAACCATTCTTGTAAGGTCTCTGGTGGTATATGGAAAGTGGTTAGAGAGTGCTAGATCAGTGTAAAAAAGCTTTAGGAGGTTTTCAGGTGGCTGTCAATGCATTTGTCTAGGGCAGGAGTTCTCAATCTGGGGGTCGCGACCCCTTGAGGGGTCACAAGGTTATTACATCGGGGTCGCGAGCACATGCATGAAACAAAGAACAACTGCTAAAATAAATATATAATTTAAATCTAGCATTTTAGAAAATTACACACACCTTTTCATCATAATGTAGTGTATTTACTTCAAAAAGTATTGTAAACATATAATGCAGCGATCCTTGCTCCTAAACAAAATATATATTTGGTATTATCACCACTTTAAGGAAATTGAACTCTGGGGATTGTAGTTTAGTGCACACAGGTTTGTTGTCTTGAGACTGAAAAGGTGGGACTGAGACAACATTAGAAGGCTTGATTGTTCAGCAGCTGAAGAGCTGCATTAGACCACAGACAAATCAGAACACTGAGACTGGCACACACACACACACAAAAAAAGAAGCAATCTATAATTTAACAGTCAGACACACTGGTGGGGCAGCACTGGGCCACCCCAAAATTTACCTTTGCCCCCCTGTAGCCACCCCTCCCTATGCAAAGGTCAAATATTATGCAGGGAGTAAGGGTGGTATGGTATAGCATTACCACCCTTATTTCTGCAGTTCTGTGTTGCTGCTGGCAGCGGCACTGCCTTCAGAGCTGGATCCCCAGTCAGTAGTGCCACTCTCTGGCCACCCAGCTCTGAAGGCAGCGCCGCTGCCAGCAGCAGCACAGAAGTAAGAGTGGCAATGGGCACTACGTCTGCTGTGAAAAGTGATACTGACAAAGTGTCTTCACTTTTAAAATATTAAAATATAACTTTTCTGCTTATACCAATCATTCAATAAAAATGTGTTTTAGTTTTAATTTAAAAACCGTGAGAAAAGGTAAATTCATTTTAAACAATCAGGTTATAAATTTAGCATTTAAAATAGCGTTAAATATAAAAAATGTGTTTTTAATTTATAAGGGGTGGGGATCACACTCAGGCTTGCTGTTTGAAAGGGTTTATTAGAGGGCTTTCACTTCACCCCCTCCCCTGGTTCTTGTCACGCAGACAGAAAGCAGAAAACCAGAAGTCTGAAGCGCAGGCAATGCAATGTTTATTGGGGTTAGTTCCAAGCAAGCATATCCGTTGCTCTACACGCTGGCACAGCCTGTTTCCCAGTGTTCCCAGCTCTGACGCCGCAAAGCCTTGCCTGTGTCCCCATTCCCCATTCCCACCTCCTCCTTCTTAGCAGGCCCAAATATACCTGCAGTGCACGCCCTAGTCACACCCCTTCAACTTATGGTTATGTTCCGTTCTGGAGGGTCATGAGTCTGGGGTCTTCGTCCCACCTCTTTTGTATCCCATGGGAGGGTTAAGGAGTGAGGTTGTGTTCTGGCCAAGGCCAGGCCTTTCTTTGGCTTTTAGGGTGTCTTATGCCTCCTCCCCAACTCCCTTAACCCTCCTAACTGGTTGCTTGATCTTGGCTTGAGAGAGGAGCCAGGCAGCCTTCCAGTGTATGCTCATACATTACACTCCCACCATACCCTGAACACTTTAGCTCTATCCCTTATCTTTTTTCATTGTACTAAAAGCTGTGGGAAATGCTAAAAAAAACACAGTGTCTTTGTTCATTGTTCTTCACACATATTAGTATAAGATATAAGAGTATCAAAAAGTCAAACCCAAAATTCTATCTCAGGCTGACAAACAAGCCTATATACTAGTAGGGGTTGCCAATACAAAAAGTTTCAGAATCACTGGTCTAGGGGATCCCAATGAATAATGTTGCCTTCTGTCCAGATTGAGGACTTGCCTCGCAATTAGTCATCAGAGAGTCACCTGGGAATAGTAGCCCCGATCTTTGCTCTGTCCATCACCTATTTGTGCAGTTCAGAGCAGACAGCCAAGAGAGTGAAATAGAAGTTTAGTGCTGTCCAAATACAGGTGGTCAGTTTTTGGATGGCAGAGTGCAGGCTCATATATCTTTTAATTTAAATGAAGCTCCTCCAACAGCTTGGAGGAAGAAAAGCATGTCAGCTTTAATAATTTGGTGGCGTTATGGCAATAGATCGAGAGGTCTCTAGAGGTAAAATGCCTGGAGACAGGTCAGGGACCTTGCCTTCTACATACAGTCCTAAACCAGAGTCAGGTACAGTTCAGTCTAGCTATTGCATGAGGCAACTAGACAGAGATAAAGAAAAGGAGAAAGGTCCAATTTAGTAGCTGAGCTACATCACTAAACTGTATCTATGGAAGACTGACTCATAATATTTAAATGCATGTTATCGGACAGGACAAAGGCAATGGGGAAAATGTTAGCCTTAAGTGATGTAGCAGAGAAGTCTTTAACTCTGGTGGGATGGAAAATTCATAATGAGTGATTTTTTCAGTCTGCAAATTGTGATTTTCTCTAACAGAGTTGGATTAATTGGCTTAGTGATAATTTTGGTTCAATCTTTAATAAACAGTGGTTTGTATTTCAGATTCCACAACAGGGTTCTTTGCTAAAAATGAGCAAGGCCTGAGCTAAAATCTCCAAAAGTATAAGTGCGAAATTGCACTCGTACATGTTTAATTTTGATAAACAACTACCGCAATTTATACATATTTGCATATTCAAATGTAAAAGCACATTTTAGCATGAGCACTTTTGAAGATTTAGCACTGGATCATTTCTCTTCTTGATGGAAAATGGTCTTTTAAAATGATGCCTAAAAACTGGCAGGAAAATGTGATGGTCATGTGAAGTGGACAAACAAATTACATTTAGCTCCTGACCTGCTCATCCCTGGCCTTCAATAACTATACATTTCAAAGATACAAGTCCAAAGACTACTTTTCCATTTTCTCCTACTTACTTGAAGGACACTTTGGGCACTATAAATAAAATAAAGACTGCAACAGCTGCTTTGATCTTCCTCACCAAACATTACGTGTTGGTCTTAAAGTATACCCTCTCTGAAGATCCTACTCCAAGGCAATGACTAACTTTTTGAAATGGGTTCAAAGCTATCATTAAAAGCAGATGATCCAGTTAAAATGAACCTCTTAGAAAATGTAGCTTTTAAAAAGAAATCTGTACAGTAAATATCAAGTTTGTGGATTTGGCTAGCTTACCCACCATTATATGCAACAGGGCTATCATTGCCTCAATTTTTTATTTCCTTTTCTTCTATTTAAAAATATATATACCCACAGCTGCGCAGCTACTTTTTTTGTTTTGCACTTAAAAGAAAATTGTGTCCATTTTGCTCAAACCAGCAATAGACAAGTTTGTTGAGAGAGAATCACTTCTCATCATGAATACATTGATATATATTTGAATAACCCACAAGCAAGGCAAAGCAATGCAGGAAATTCAACAAGATGTAACTCACAAAGTTCCCGACTTATTTTTAACGGGGAGGGTCTTATGGGTCTGCAGAGGGGACATGGCCCTGCAACCATGTGAGTTTACAGAGATCGGCAATGAAATTCTGTGCATCTCCAGGCCTCATGTGGAGTACCAGGCCTCTGCACTATTCCCCATTCCCTCAACATGAAACCTGGAAACACAGCTCCCTCAGATTATTGCTATTTGTATTGCAGTAGCATGTAGGAGCTCCAGTCATGGATCAGAACCTATTGTGCAGATGTCATTATGTCAGGTACCATCTGTATATAGCTGAGCCATATCAATGTCCATACACAAGGATCCATACACCAGGCTCCCCTAACCTAAGATGCCACTCTTCTCTCTCAAAAGAGCTTCCGAAAGGGTTGAAAAAATAATGTCACATTGGCGCCCACCTTCCTCTGACAGATTTAGGGCCAATGGAATAGATTTTTATCTACTTTCACCTCCACTGCATTGCACACAAGTGACTCCAAAACTTTCTTTAAAACAGCTTTTGTTAAGAGTGAGGGCCAGCATTTAGAAATGTAGTTGTCTAAAGTTAGACACCTAAATCCATATTTAATACCTAAATAAAATACTTGATTTTCAGCAATGCCAAGAATCTACAGCTCACACTGAAGTCAATAGGACCAGAGGATGTTTAGTATATCTGAAAAAATCAGGCCACTGATTTAGGTACCTAAATATGGATATAGGTTTCTAGCTTTGTGCATCCAAATTTCAAAATTTGGGCCTAGATCTTCTTCAAATGTGACAGGCTAGGAACAGCACAACAACAACTTAAAGTCACTTCACCATATACAGATTTACAGAAAAAGTTGTACCCAGAATCCAGTTCAGGTTCTTCTTTTTCAATGAACTGACACATAAGAAGAGGCCTTTGACTTCAACAAGGACTTCATTTCACCCTCTGTTTTAATCTAGTACAATAAATCAGGTAAAGTCTAATAATAGCCGGTACAGAGAAAAATATACTTGAAAGCAATACTAATCAGATTAGAAATCAAATTTTCTGAAAAATAAATTCTCGGTTTATTAAGTTAATCCATTACTTTCTAATTTGTTTAGAACATTTGCAAATGTTATGCATCTCACTATCCTAATCACTTGAATAATTTCCCCCCCTCAAATTGTTAGCTTCAACACCTCAGCTGATCTCAACTATCAGAACAGAATACAAACACAGAAGTGGGCTCCAAAGTAGCCGGAAAGCAAACAATAAAAAGGTATATAGGCCAAATCAGTACCTGTCAACACTAGCCATCAATATATTGATGCATTGAGAAGAAAACAATATCATCCCTAGTGACTTGCCTACACAGTGAAGAAGGGTGACAGAATAGGACATTGATCCATCTCATGAGAGCACCATCAAGACAGAAGAGCAATCATCCAACGATACTTTCTCAGTCCTTCCAGACAGTAAGGAACACAGCCAGTCAAGTACCATTCTGGAACACTCCCGGGGTCTATATCAATCTGTGTCAATCAAATGTCATGGTCAGTGGTACAAAACAGATGCCATGAGCAGATCATTAACAGAGATGATTGGGGTGCTGCTGTTCCATATTCAGGTTTCAAGACAGGTTAAAATGGGAACTGGATATGTGAGGATTCCAAGTACTACAGCACTGCTTTGCCACAGTCTTCTCAATAACCTTCCCCAAAATAGAAAGGTTAGAGAAAGGGCATTTAATGACAAGTTATCAACATCAATAGATGATTTCTTGACCAAGGACATAACAATTGCTTGTTTAAGAGATCCTGGCACATTGCGCTCCCTAGGAAGCACAGATTATCTCTACCACTAATGGATCAATGTCTACCCATTAGATTTAACCAGCTATACAGGGCATGTAACCAAATTATAGGTCAGAGCCTGAAGTTCTTCAAACACTTCAAAAACTTCAGTAAGCAAAATTGACTGACACTCAATACAGAGGAGGTCTCGTCTGCACTTTGCACCCACCTCCCTGACACAGAGCTGCTACCATGAAAGCAGTCTATCTGGTCTACATGTACTTTGCTACGTGTACATACATCAAGCATTTGCACACCTATCTTGAGTATGGGCAACAGTAGATTGGAAATCTAAATTTAAATACTTAGCTCCTTTTTTTAAAAAAAACCTTAAAATAATAAAAAGTTATTTATTATGAACCCTATCTGTAATCCAACTTTTTTGGATCGCTGAATACCAACAAGAAAAATGTGATGTGACTGACACTGCACTTGTCTGAATAAGATCAAACTTTAAGAGCACAAAGAAACATAGAAAGACAGACCAATCACTGAATATTATAGTTAGTCATATAGAATGTTAGAGGTCACCTTTGACATTGTCTGGAAATTTTCCAAAATATTCTTTTTTACAAGCAAGTGGAATACTTCAAGTATTACTATAAAAGTATCATTTTTCCATAAGGGTTAATTTGATGTTGAAATGTATATTATGATTACATCTTTCCCACATAACATGAAACACTCCTTTTCAGTCCATTGAGCAAACTCATTGTTATGCATTGTCTTTTTTAAGTTGGCATTTAATTTTAACAGCTACACAGTCGGTGAGAAGAAAAAAAAAATCTACATTCAAGAGAGCAGATTCTGAAACACTGTGGAATTAAAGTGTTTTTACCATAATTAGCATTCTGACTGTATGCATCTATCTGTATGGTAAATGAGAGACATCTTAAAGTTATAAAAAAATTACATTGAGGATTGGAATCTGATATAATTATAACCCAACTGTATCTCTATTTCCTTGATTACAGTTTGAGTATTTTAATGTTATAACATATGGAAACTCCTAAAACTACTACCCCTTTCCCCTCCCAGACAGATCACCTTCTCCTGCATGGTCCTCATGTCCACCCCAACAGATCTTGTAATAAAATTCTTTGGCCCTATGGATACGATGAACTGCTCCACTTCCTTTACTCTTGGGATCACTTGCCTTGTTCCTTTGGGTTTCAAAATCTCTATCCTATGCTTACATCAAACCTCTCATTTATAATACTCAGACTTATATTGCCAGGCATCCAGTTTCCCCAGTACTTAACCCTGAGGCAGCAGAGGCTGATTTTACTTTTAGTTTAACATTGTTAAATCAAGAATAACTTCCAATTATATCTTTTAAACAAAACTTAAGAGTTAAAGAAAATTCCATGTTTGATAACCATGATGTCTTTTCCAAATCAGAAGCTATCCCAGGTAAAAATCTTCATTAATCTGTAGTTATATCACTGTATCACTCATTTCAGCATGAAAACCCTTAAGGAATATTGTAATTTTTTAAAATCACAAACTGACATTCTAAGCTGAAGTTCTCCTTTACAATAAACACCCCAAAGTATGGTATGCAAATACACAACAACTTCAACTCTATCTCTGTATCTCCATCAGATTTTAATCCTTACTCCTCATCTTATATTTGGAGCAGACACTATACTTGTACAGCTTGTACTTGTGAAGTATTAAAAAAGTGAACCACAGAGCATTGGTTTTATAACTGGTTTCATAAGCACATGACTCCAATCCTAAGCCTGATGCTTTATTACCACATTAAGCTTTGCACTTTCTATGTAAGTGTCATAAATGCCATGTCCTTAGCCTAAATGAATACTTTGGCTCAGTTTCCAATAAGGATGATAACCTAGAACATGGGGGCAAAGGCACAATGGCTAATGATCATGAGTGTATAGAAATGGAAATTACCACATTCAAGGCAGAAGCTAAATTCACAGAGCTTAATGCAGTCAAATTGTGGGTCAGAGGGGATGGGAAGCAGATAATCCCCCTCCCAGAATACTGAAAGAACTGGTACATGAAATTGCACGTCCGATAGCAAGGATTTTTAATAAATATATCAAATCAGAGGTAGTACTGTATGACTGGAGAATAGCAAACATAACACCTATATTTAAGAAAGGGAAAAAATGCAATCCGAGCAACTACAGACCAGTTAGTCTGACCACAATATGCAAGAACAAATTTTGAAGGAAAGAATAATTAAAGACATGGAGGAGGTAAATGAAAAATGGGATAAGATGCAACCCACAGTCTGCCTAACCCTATATGATTCAGAGTAAGGTATTGATATTTTGTGATCATTAATTAAATTAATCTTTGTAATGGATGCATAAAATTTCATCAGAGATTCTGGTTATTCTCATGGCACCACAGAAGCAGAATTACAATTGTTTAGATGACCCTAACTCTTCATCTGCATACAAGGGGTCATATTGGGACGGCACAGACCAGCAAAGTGAGATGATACTTTTTCCCCTGCAGGCTACATTTTGTGCTCTAGGCCCAAATCATAAAAGGTAATTAGGTGCCTAGTTCCCATTGAAATTTTTTAACATTGAAAAATGACATTTTTTCTCCAACCTCATTTTCAGAAACAGTTGAATTGTTTTGGCTGAAATTAAAAAAAAAAAAAAAATCAGCCTGAAGCAGACACCGAGCATAAAAACATTCATCTCACATTGTTAACGTTTGGCAAACGTATGGGTAACAGAAAACAGGGTTTTATAATAGAAAGTGTCAGGCAACCTTAATAATAGGCAGTACTACAGCCCTGTGTATTGTATGCATTGCTCTTTTTTCTTAGATTAAAATTAGTGTAATTATTTTATCAATATACTATTACTACCGTAAATAAGGTTACTTGAGTCACTAAATACAATAATTCAAGAAGTAATTCTCAATTAGCTAATGTAAAAACAATGTTTTAGGGATCTTTCCAGACCCAGACACTCAACACTCTACAAGCCACAGAGAACAAATATAATTTATCCCTAAACAGCACATCACTATTTGCTGTTTTTTGGGGAGGATTACTAACATTTGAAAGTGATCTGAAGGGTGTCTTGGCAATACAGCTCCAACTCCTGTTTTGGGCATCCCAGTCTCCCTGCAAAAGAAAAGATGATTTTCAGAAAATTAGCATAATCATAAGTAGTTCAATTTTTCAAACTTATTCTATGCAACCTGGTAGAAGCAAGGTTTGAATGGTCAACATTTAAAAAGAACTATCTCAGAGCTGTGAAAAACATTTGCATAGGTCATTAAACCAGCAAATAGCACATTTTTCCCAGATTCGCGGGGGGAAAAACTAGCTTTGCACTAATTTTTTTATATATATTTTTCACCTATGATTAAATGCAATTCCTTTTGCAATAGCAGAAGCTGGTGCAAATGTTAGCATACAAATTATAGCTTGTATGTATGTTTACCACTCCCATCTATGGGCTAGAATGTATACAGCCATCTCAAGTATTTATTAGATTGTAAGGGTCCTACTTCGATAGCTGGAGGAGGACACATGACAGTTGGAGCCCACTTCTGGAACCCAACCTCAAAAGAGGGGATCCACAGCATGGAGAAGTTTCAACTCAAAAGTTAATAAAACTTTAATTCTGGAGTGGATTTCCTGAGGTTTGGTGGGAGGATGTGTAACCCACATACCTTCTGTGTGTAGTATTCTGTCCCATCTAGTGGCACCGAGACCACTTAGAGAGAGATTAATGAGTCTGCTTTACAGCCTTAGCTAAGGGCCATGTGGCTTTTAGCTCATGCAGTAGAAACTCATACAGTTAGCTCCAGAGGCCCCAAGTTCGATCCTGCCCACCTGCCGACGACTGGGGTCTGTCGGTGTTACAGATGGAGTACATTCCTTCAGGCTCCATCCCACTCTCCTCTTATCCACGGATTGCCAATCCCACAAAGGACCCTCTACATGATCCTAGGACAGGGGTCTGGTGCTGGCATGGGGAAGGGAAGACCTGGACATGGAGATTTCCCTTGGCAGGTGGATGTGGGGGACAGGGTGGAAATGGTCTTATTTTATCATTCTCTGTAGTGAAATTCCTATATGAATGGTCCAACACAAAATTCTATAGTGTACACGATAAATATTAATTATACCTGTCAATAACACCATCTTCAAAATTATCTTCATTCAGCATGGACTTACGAATCTCTATTTCCCTATATCCTTTATTTGTATACGGTTGAGACAAATGATCCTGGTATGTGGTGATCCATGTCTGGAAAATAGCATAAAAGGACAAATACTGGGAAAGGGGAAAAAACAGTTTTCAGTATATTGGCTATTTTCAGTCTGAGATACTGTACAATTATTTGTTGCTTGTTAATTAATTATTATGATGGATGCTATACATCATAGCCCTATTTTGCTTTGCAAGTGTTGCACAATGTTTAGCTCTGGCTAGGAGGTCTAAAAATAGTGCTCTATACATAGGCAATAGCTAGGTTTAACCTCCTGGCCAGGTCTCTTGCTGTAGGAAAAGTGCCATCTGTAAACTGCAAAAAGTGCCAATGGTGTAAACTCTCATATTCATAAGATGCAAGTATAATTTAACTCTGTTCAGAGCAAGGTCACAGAGCTTATAGTAGTCCTGGAAAAGGGCTGTACATTTTATTATTGAAATGCATCCTTTGTACAAGTATTCAAGAATATTCAAGACATAAATCTCAACCTATTTTACTTCATGGGACCAACATTTTAATAAGTTTGCAAAGATCTTTTTTTTCCATTGTGTAAATAGGGGAGAAGAGAGAGTACAAGCTGGTCACATTTGCTCATCATTTTATTAAAATGGTCAAAAAAGCCTTGTTAAACAAAGACTTATTCAATAAGGGACAAACTGACAGTCAGTCTGCCCGTTAACTTTTTTCATTCTGATTTTTTCCTCGGAATGGCATTGTTATTGTTTTATATACTTTAAGAAAACCCTCTCTTACATTTTACCAAATGAGATTTCATTCAAATCAGCTACATGAATAGGTGATCTTATAACAAACATAAAAAAGTAAAATACACCACCATATTATTCATAAAAGTGCAGAAAAATGTCTAAAATCTCATCTTAATCAGCTCTCAGTAGTTCAATAAAAATACAGAGAAATTGTACTTGTAGTCCCAGTTTCATTTGTAATTGGCTAAAACATAGGGAAAAATGTTCAGTGATAATGCATTCTTTACATAAGTGTTCAGCTGTATTGATATTTGCACAAACATCTATTAAATAAAATGACAGCATCTTAATTGAAATTTCAAGTTTATTTCTTTAAAATTCATTGTTTAATTCAATAGTTAGAAGTAATAATGCACACTATACAATTCTGCCTGGTCATCGCTATATTCAATCAGCAAACCAATGTCTGTTCAGCATTTGGGACTTTTTAACCTCATGTACCATACTATTTTGAAGTATGGTACCGCAGTGAAATTGTTAATGGAAATGTATGCCTTGATAATGGCCTATCACATCTACAATCAATACCTTGGCCTAGTCTCAGCATCATTAGGTAGGGAAACAAACAGATTCCATTAAGATTATCACTGGAATACATACATCAGATGTTGCATATCTACCATGAAAAATACAACTTAGTTGTGATATGGAAGCAAAAGTAAAATATGTTCTAACACTTTATACAGAGTCTTAAAATACTTATTACGTTGTGCTTTCACACAGCCTTCATCAAGGGAGTGTTCCTCTCAACAGCACCTTCTATATAATGCTCTCTTTAGAGTCTCACATGATGAATTTAAGTGAAAACTTAGTAACTGTTAATTTTATTTCTTCAAGTTCTTCTATACCAGTGTGAACACTTCAGTTTCACTCCTCCCTGAACAGAAAACCCCCTCTTCTTAGAGATACTGAAAGGAAAGGTGTGATTGTTTCTCTTTGATTCCCTTTTTCATCTTCTAGGCAGCTCTTTCTTTAAAAGCCAAACGTGCTGCATTTAGAAATTCCATACAGCCATAGTCATAGCTCTGTTTTCCTGCTGCAGGGGTAAGTGGGTGCCTGTTTTTTCTGTTGGGAGGAAGATCCTTGCCTATGGCAAGTATCAGCCTCAGCTACTCAGAGACTGCTGTGCATAGTGCTAGATGAAAGAGTGGGGTTGGACTTATATTTCTGCCCAGCTATGGAATATGAGAGGGAAGGCCAAACCCACACTACTCTGGAGACTTTTTTGGAAGCTGCCATGGAAGGAGTAGGTCATCAGGAGCTTGATGTGATGAGCACAGAAAGCAATGCTTGAGAATTAGGAGAGGAAGGAGACATCCATATCCATGCTCTTCCAAATGCCAAGCCTATTTGACACCATTTCAGGGGAGAACTACAGTGGAGAAGGGGCACCTGGGTGCCCATCATGAAAAGGAAAAGGGAGTAGCTGAGCCTACGTTGTCAGGAGATCCAGAGGGTCTCGACCATTTTCTGGATGGTGGTGCAAGAAACCTCCAGTATGAAACAGGAGAGACAGCAGTTGAAATCCTGACTCCAATGAGGTCTGTGGAAGTTTTGTCAGTTGAAATCAATGGGGCAAGGATTTGGCCTGGAATATCTGAAGAGGGGAGCTGGCTGGCTGAGGCCCCGGTATAATGATTCTTGCTAGCTGAGGCACTCTTCGGACAACCAAGTTGTCTCCTGGGAACTCCTCTATTCTGGGAGATTTTACACAATTAGGCAGAAGGACTTCCTGATGCTGGTCTGCATGAGGTCCCTGAATCCAAGCACTTCCTCCTGCCCCTAGACTTGGCCTCCAATTTCTCCACTATACGCTGTGTAGCCATATCCCCTGAATACACCAGGAATGCTGAGGAGAGCATCAGACCCACTTAGATTTCCAGAAAGCCTTTGACAAGGTCCCTCACCAAAGGCTCTTACGTAAATTAAGCTGCCATGGGATAAAAGGGAAGGTCCTTTCATGGATTGAGAACTGGTTAAAAGACAGGGAACAAAGGGTAGGAATTAATGGTAAATTCTCAGAATGGAGAGGGGTAACTAGTGGTGTTCCCCAAGGGTCAGTCCTCGGACCGATCCTATTCAACTTATTCATAAATGATCTGTAGAAAGGGGTAAACAGTGAGGTGGCAAAGTTTGCAGATGATACTAAACTGCTCAAGATAGTTAAGACCAAAGCAGACTGTGAAGAACTTCAAAAAGATCTCACAAAACTAAGTGATTGGGCAACAAAATGGCAAATGAAATTTAATGTGGATAAATGTAAAGTAATGCACATTGGAAAAAATAACCCCAACTATACATACAATATGATGGGGGCTAATTTAGCTACAACAAGTCAGGAAAAAGATCTTGGAGTCATCGTGGATAGTTCTCTGAAAATGTCCATGCAGTGTGCAGAGGCGGTCAAAAAAGCAAACAGGGTGTTAGGAATCATTAAAAAGGGGATAGAGAATAAGAATGAGAATATATTATTGCCCTTATATAAATCGATGGTACGCCCTCATCTCGAATACTGCGTACAGCCAGGACGGGTAAGGAATGGTGTCCCTAGCCTCTGTCTGTCAGAGGGTGGAGATGGATGGCAGGAGAGAGATCACTTGATCATTGCCTGTTAGGTTCACTCCCTCTGGGGCACCTGGCATTGGCCACTGTCAGTAGACAGGATACTGGGCTAGATAGACCTTTGGTCTGACCCAGTACGGCCTTTCTTATGTTCTTATGTTCTTAGGTTAATCCCAAGCCTTAGTAATCAACTAGAAGCTGAAGAAGCTGTTCCACCTGCTGGAGACAACTGAGAATTCTGTAATGGCCAGCTTCTTAAATGTGCAATGAGAATGTCATCAAAATCTCAAATATTCTGTCCCCATCTATTGACAAGGAATGCAATCTAGCAGTATTTGTGTAGACGAATGCAGACAGAAGTATGTGTTATTACAACACTGGTAATTATAGCATAGTTTTGTTTAGTTGGGATCATAAGGTTGGCTGCTTTTTAAACTACAAGGAAGTGTTTCAATTGAAAACACCCCCCCGCCCCCCGAAGGGTGAAATGTATTTTGGTTGCCATGGCACACACTTGGCACAGTTACCTCCACTGTGCACTGTGCTATCTCCAACTAAAACACCAACCTAATATATGTTAAAATAAATCTCTTATCCCACTGACAAAAAAGTATTTGTCCACCCCCTTGTGTTATAGAGAACTGCTCTACAACATTCATGTTTTTCTAATCTACCGTTATATAAATTTAAGTTGTTCCCTTGTAGGAGGTGAAGAAATTACCACCTCTTGAACTACAGTGGAATTCATAAAGTCATATACAATGCAATTCACCATAAGATACTTTCTAGTACAGCTGGCAGAAAGAGGTTTAAAATAGTTTTTTGCTCTCTTCACTACCAAATCAAAACCTTGGATGGCTAGCAGTAAATCAAATTAAGTGTAAAAGAAAGACAGGTCTCCCCAAGGCAAAACACCCTATAAAACAGTCAGCATTCATAACTAAAAAAAAGTCCAGTGCATATATATACTGCACACAAGTCTACAATAAGTGTTGTACCACACTGTTTAGTTCATAATAATTTTCTACTGTTGTAGAAAAACTAGAAAAAGAATCTCTGGTCCTGGCGGAATGTAACAGCAGGGTTTTTTCTTTTTAAAATTACAGCACTTTTACTGGAATTTGATGAACAGGAAATGTGTGGTACATGGGAAGGCCTCCTCAAAATGAAAACAGTGCACCATTGCTATA
The DNA here is from genome assembly GCF_028017835.1 of Emys orbicularis. Taxonomy (NCBI): domain Eukaryota; kingdom Metazoa; phylum Chordata; order Testudines; family Emydidae; genus Emys; species Emys orbicularis. The sequence continues at coordinate 95,913,939 of NC_088688.1, read as the reverse complement.
AGTACTGTACTTCTGTAACTTTTCATGCCTCTCCACTGCATGGAAATTTAAATAATTCCATTGCAGATGAGGATTTTACTGATCCAATAGGATTGACAGGACCCGGTTCCAATGAAATCTCAGTCAGGCTTCCACATAATTTTTCCAGAGACTGCACAGTTTTGAATAAATGAAGAAGCTGGACACAAATAGGCTTGGTCACGTGAAGGCCACGTAAAGGGCCTTTTTTTGTTCTCTGCATTTCTCTTATAGTTCTCGCACTGAGAAGATCATGTCAATAGTAGACCTTTTAGCTCTGAAACTGCACTGTGATTTGGGATAGACTCTGTCTGCAAGGGTCTAAAGTCTGTTCAGGACAACTCGGGCAAAGGTTTTTTCCATAATGCTAAGAAGGGAAATGCCATGATAGTTGTTACAGTCACTGCTGTCTCCCTTTTTTTTTTATAGAGAGTGCTAATGTCGTCTCTCGTTTCTTGTGGTACTTCGCCTTCTTTCCAGCACAGGTAGAGCAAATCATGAAGATGTTGCAGTAGAATAGGTTTTCCGCATTTTATGACCTCTGAGGGTATTCAGTCTTTTCTGGGGGCCTTTCCACTGGGAAGTCCATATATGGCAAGGCTAAGCTCTTCGACAGTTGGTTCATCGTTCAGTTGGTTCCTAACAGGCAGGTTTTTGATGGCATTGATGGGATAAGATGATAACATAATCCTGATACCTAAAAGAGAATTTTCAGTTAAAGGTAACTTTTATGATTGCAATACATCAACAGCAAGTTACCCTGGGCCCAACTAACTGTTGCCCTGAACTTAGTGCACAGTGAGTGAAAAACAGTATCAATGGTTAGTATTTTGCACCCATTTTGCAGGGGTTTAAATGATTGCCCCATGTGCAGGACAACAAAGAATCTGGCTCCCTCTACAAGAGAATTTTAAACTTATTATAGGCTTATTGCTACTTTTGAGACATATTTCTATGCTATTCTGCTGCTTTTTAGACATTATACCAATACTAAAAATTATATAAAAATCTAAGTGAAGATGACATAGGTAAATTCAAACATGTTATTACAACATAAAGATTGAGAATTTAAGGTTTGTTCCTGCTCTCGTTGAAGTCTATAGGAGTTTTGCCATTTATTTCAACATGAGCAGGATTGGATTTTTAAACACATAAAAGTCAGAAAAGAAAATTATGGCTCCTTCTGTAACTGTAATTTGTTTCCACTGGTTATAGTCCAAAACCCACAAAACCTTTGCTTTTTAAAAAAATTAGGATACTGACAACAATATACAGATCTACCATGCCATTGTAAAACCCAAGAATTTAAAACCCAAAGACGTTCTAAATTTCACTCACCCCAAATAACACAGACATATTATCAAGTACAAATAAATTAATATTTCATACCACCACCACAGCCTTGTAGTTGATTGTTATGATGTCATGTGATCAGCTACACATTCCACACTTCATGCTGGAGTTCTTGTACTGATATGCATCACTGCATATCTTGGATAACAAAGTATGCAGTTTCAAAACACATCTTTTAATTCTGGAGTTTGATCTGTTAATGCAATCTGGGGTTTATCACTGTGAGAGTGCAGATTGAGAGATGGTAGATGCCAGGCTTGTGAGTGGAGGACTGAGAGGAGGATCTAAACCTGGAAGACTAACTCATAATAACAAAAATAATAATAATAATAATAATAATAAAGTTATATCTAAGCATAGGATTTCATTAAAGAAAATTTTTTGTTTACTGCTGAAAGAAATTTATTTTAGTTTTATTTTGTCTGTGCCAGATCCTTAGCTGGTGTAGATGGGCATAGCTCCATTCCTGATTATTTTAACCAAACTAAACCCCTTTTAAGCCAACAGACATTCTGGTCCACATATTTTAAAGCAATATTTGCTGTATTATAATATATACTTCTGAAAATTTAGCTTCTTTTTATGCCTGCATGCATCCCATAATTTTGTTAGATTTGTAAATAAGCATTTTTTCATTTTTCTTACTCTGTTTTCCTTATTTTTAATTTAACAATAAATAATCAGGAAGGGTACAAAAGCAGAAGGGTGGGAAAGAAGTCTAACATGACTGAAACACTAAAAACATCTTAGAGGGAACCAGGAAGGTAGCCTTTAAACAAGGAAAAGAAATGTTAATTTAGTGGTATGGAATTTAAATATTCTTTTATTATGTTTGTCCAATAGGTCCATGCTGGAGGCCAATTCAACACATGCCTCCAAAACCAAAACCAGATGCAAGCCCTAATGATAAATACATAAACGATATTGAATAATTTGAGCTAAAACAAAGAAAAAATATTTACCCCATCCACAGTTCCGAATCTCGAGTAAGTAGATTGACATAAATTCTTTGAACCCAAAGGAACTTCATTTATATCATAATCTTTAGGTTCAGCCTCTCTGTTTTGGTGCCTTTAAAAAAAAAGTTTATATTTGTGAGATGACAAATGTAATCATGATCTCTTGTTTTGAAATCAAAATTTCACTGGATATAGTGAAATTCTCCACATTTATGCATATCATAGGCTTCGCACTACTGTACCACCCATTCTTTTATGCTACTATTATAATCACTAGTGCAGTTGCTGGTTGCAATAGTATCTTGTTGCACCTAGAGGTGAAGAGTGAGATTTACCACTGAAAATAATATATTTAATAGTAATACTAAATATAATTAAACAGAAAAAAATAAAGAAAAAATCTAACAGAAAGAAACTAGGAAAGCAATAGACATGTTGACTGAAGTTTTACATCAACAAAACTACGGCATATCAGCTAACCTATACTACCCCTTTTCCCCTTTGAAAAAATGTTATGAGAATCCAAAATGACATGAAAAAAGGATAATGTAATTTTAGGTCAAGGTATCTTTTGATAAAACAATTAACATTTAAATCAGAAAGTTTCTTTATTTAGTGAAATAAACACTATGCAAATTATACAAATAATCCTGCATTACATACTAATCTGTTTATACCAGGCAAGGAACTCAAGCTGCCTGCTGGTGAAACGCATTCACTAGCTAAGGCAAAGCCAATGTCAGACAAGTATCCAACTCCCTCCTGCTCATGCCTTTGAAATAATTTATTAGCAAACAATTAAATCTGAGACTGAATTTCCATACCTAGTCTAAATGGATTCTGTTTGCTCCCCTGAGACTGATGAGTGTGATACATTAGAAGAGATTTTCAGTCACAAAGACAGAATGTTATGTGCCAAGCACTGTCAAAAATCCATTTTTATTTACATCCTGGAGAGCACGTATAAAGGTTCAGCCAATACAGCACTCTATAAAAAGAAATATTTCAGTTCTTCATGGTTACAAATAATGGAGAAGAATTTTATTTTTGTGTCAGGAACTAGCATTCAGAAGTATAAAACGTTCAATGGATACTTGAATACATTATCTATTCCTAGAAAACTCTTCTAGATGGGGAAGGAATATAACTGCTAGTCTTCACCTTACTGTCATTTTAGCCACACAGAAAGGGATTATGCAGGGACACTACACTAACGAGACACCTTTTGGATATATATAATCAATAGAACTGCTAAGGGATAACTGTAGAATACAAAAAGGCAACTTTGAACAGCAGCAGCAAAGTGCAAGAATGGATGAAAACCCTAAACATAGCCCCCCCCTCCCACCTTTCCTTCCCTGGTGAGAGAAATAGCTTACATTGGTGTGGGTGAAATCCTGATCCTATTGAAGTCAATGGGAGTTTGGCATTTACTTAAACAAAGCCAGGATTTCACTGTGTGCATGTGTGAGAGAATGTAGTTGATGTAAAGGAGATTTAGATCTCGATGTCATCTGTATATTGATGGCATTTTAAAATGTGTTCTCGCAGTTGCTCTCTCACTAGCTTTATATAGATGTTGAATAATGTGATGGAGAGAACTGAGGCCTGCGAGACTCTAAGGGCTTTAATGAGGAGGAACAGTTATCCCAAACCATCCTCTGAGTCCACCCATGCCTACACGGAGCAGCAATGCTCACTACAGGGATGTAATTTCTAAAGCGCACTAACGTGCTGTGCACTAATTCTCTGTATAGACGCTTCTGGTGCACACTAAACATTCTCTCCCACACTTAAATATAGTGCTGTTTCAAACAGAACTATGTTTAAGTGCATTAGGAAACTTTTAGTGTGCAACAGCAGGGTCTACATGGACTAATTAGTGTGCAATATCTTAGTACGTTTTAGAAATCACACCCCTGTAGTGCACATTGCTGCTCCACGTAGACAAGCCCTATGTGTTTTTACAGGGCCTACCGTGATGGGATCCTGAACCTGATTGGGGCCTGCAGGCACTGCCATAACATTAAAAACAATTATACAAATCAGGGCAAGATATTTTGGGTGGGAAATTAATTTTGCTTACAGCTTTTAAAATAATCTCTCTATATGCAAAAGAGCTTTAAAGACAGTAGGAAAGTATTCCTGTCCAACAAAGGTTTATTTAATTGGAAAAAATGTCACTCCCTACATTCTTATGGGAGTACAGTACAGTATTCTATTTGAATGTTTCTCTCCCTTTTAATGGCTATGGACTCACAAGTTGTTTTCAAGCTTTGGTACTAAAGGATTCTTTTACTAGAATGGATTCTTTCTTTTCAAAGAGACAAGACAGGTAGTCCACACATGCCTCTCACAAGCTGTTCAGTGGAAGTCCAAGCTGGAGGTCAAATTGTCATTTTAACTTTTTTTTTTTTTTTGTATTAAAAAAACCCCAACAATGTCAATGTTCAAGGGTCTGACTTTAACAAAACGAACAACTTTCCCCTTTGTGGCTAGCTATTGCATGGTGTTTACAGAATTGTGTGATGATCATTCTAAGTTCTTCAGGAAAGGGACCTTGCTTTCATACTTGTCTTTAAAGCATGTAGCACACTGATGACTCTGTATAAATACATAAAAAATAATAACCAGCGTATATATTCAAGCCTAAGAACAATGGGATAAAGGGAGAGGCAGACCAAATTCTGAAATCCTTCCTTTTGTTACTTTAGGTCAGATCCTTGGTATTATTTTTTTAATATTACCGTCTTGATCCAACTTCCAATGGATTTAGTGGAAACAATCCCACACTCGTACTTCAATATAAGTTTGATCTGGTCCTATAGTTGTCATTTTTTAATTCAGGGATTCCTGAGCATTTCTTTCTCTATTTCATTTTAAAGTCTAACATCTAAAATAGTGGTTTTCAATCTATAGTCCATGGACGCCTAAGAGGTCTGCGAAAGTTTGTCATTACCATAGAACAGTGGTTTTCAACCTGTGGTCCAGGGACTTGTGGGGGCCTGCACCTTTGTTTGAAATTTTTTAAATTAAAAAAAGGTTGAAAGCCATTGATCTAAAAGCATAACAAGAAAACAAAACAAAAAAAGGCAAACTCCTTCTTTAGCATTTTATCTGGTACACAGGTTCTGGTTTATATAGAACAGTGGTCACCAACCGGTCGATCGCGATCGACTGGTCAATCCTGGAGACTCTCCAGGTCGATAGCAGTCTCCGGTGGTGCAGCGGGGCTGCTGCTATGGCAGGCTCCCTGCCTGCTCTGGCCCCACGCTGCTCCCGTGGCTGGGGGTGGGGAGGAGGAGGCCAGGGGTCTCTGCGTGCTGCTCCTGTCTGCAAGCACCACTCCCACAGCTCCCATTGGCCGGGAACGGGGAATGGTGGCCAATGGGAGCTGGGGGAGTGGTGCCTGCAGAGAGGGGCGGTGCACGGAGCCATGTGCCCCCGCAGTGGCCACAGGGGCGAGTTGGCCCCTTCCGGGAGCGGCTTGGAGCCGGGGCAGGCAGGGAGCCTGCCTTAGCCCCCCACTATGCCGCCAACTGAGAGCTGCCCGAGGTAAGTGCTGCCCAGCGGAAGCCCGCACCCCAACCCACCTTCCCAGAGCCAGCACCCCATACCTCCTCCTGCACCCCAAACCCCCTCCTGCATCCCAAACCTCTGCCCAGCCCTGAGCCCCCTCCCAGAGCCAGAACCTCATACCCCCTCCTGTACCCCAACACTCTGCCCCATCCCGGAGCCCCCTCCTGCACCCAAACTCCCTCCCAGAGCTTGCCTCCCTCACCCCCTTCTGCACCCCAAACCCCTGCCCCAGGCTCAGCCCAGAGCACCCTCCCACACTGCAAACCCCTCAGCCCCAGCCCAGAGTCCACACCCCCTCCCAAACCCCAGCCTTCTGCCCCAGCCCAGTGAAAGTGAGTGAGGGTGGGGGAGAGCGAGTGACGGCGGGGGGGGGGAATGGAGTGAGAGGGGCGGGGCCTCAGGGAAGGGAAGGGGCCTCGGGAAGGGGCGGGGTAGATCCTGGGTTGCTCTTAAATTCAAAAAGTGATCTTGGGTAGAAAAAGGTTGGAGACCACTGTTATACAACATGAGCTGAATTAACTGTTATTTCCATTATAAAAGTCCCAATCTTAATGTTTTATCATATTATTAAGGGTTAAATCATGCAGAATGACAAAGTTAAGGCTACACATGCAATATGGAACTCTGATCCCAATTTCTATGCACCTTACAGAGTCCCCAAATGGCCCTGTCAATTTGCAGGAACATATTTGACTAGATTTTCCACTGCACCGGTAATTTACCCACCCATACATGTGCAGCAAAAGCCTTCCTTTTATATACACCTTTGTTTTAAACAAGGAGTGCACTGCTAATTAACGAGGGCTACTCCTAAACCAAATTACACCCTCTAGTCCCCCAGCATTTTCAACTGAACAGCATCTTAAAACAAGAAAATGCTGCACGAATTTTGGATAACAGAAACAGAGTTTCCCCACCACCCAGTTTTCGACTGGAATGCCCAGATTAAACATACTCCTGATTAGAAAGTAGCAACAGCTGAATACAGCGTGTACAATTACATCTTGGAGGGCATAGCTCTCTTCATCCTGCGTAATGTAACCTGATGCCCTTTATGATTGCTACCAAATAAATCAATATATAAACACCAGGTATTTATGAAATACCATAGCCTTATAGGAATACAGGAAAGGAAATGTAGGACATACAAGTAAGGCCACAGTAATGCATCATAAAATACTGAAAAAAGACACATAATAGGAATAATATTACATTACTCAGAGTGAATACACACATTGTTCTGTGAAACTGCATAATCCAAAATAACATCAAAGCAATTACAGATATATTGGATCATTCTGCTCTGATTTGAATTTCAGTTATAAAAAAATAATTGGATTACATTAAGTAGTTAACTAATTTGTTACTTTAATTTGCTTAGGGTACTATTACAACAATTTATTTAAAATGAAAAACTGATCTAACTATTACAGTTTCCTTATTTTATACTAAATAAATAAAATTGGACCCATAGTAACAGAGCATAGTTTTAATGTATTTTAGATTATAAAAAAATCACTTTATTAAAGTTCAGTTTAATAATAGAAATGCCAGGGGATAGATAAAATGATGAATTATTTCTAAAAATAAAAGGATTTCTCATTATTTTCATTCTGAAGAACAAAACCCTTTCGCTTTATTTAACTTGAGAATCAGGATGGCTTTCTTATTAGCTCACTACTCACCAAAACAAATAGGTTTGTTATCATACTCCTGCACATCACATCCAAGGCTATTCCCATCTTTTTATGACCTAGTTATTTTATTTCATTTTTTGCATTACCTAAATAAGAATCTGACATTATACATACATACAATTATTAAGTGGTAAGAGGTCCCCTTCCCTGGTGTTTTTGTTATACTCCTTGCTAGAGCAACAAGAGATTATGGGCCAAATTTTCACATATGCAGATCCATGTAGAGAAAATACAAAGTGCATCTGTGATTGCATGCAAAATCAGGTAAACGCACGCACAAACCATTTGATACCTAATTAGCTTTTGCATGTGCAATTCCTCTCTTTGTACACACATCTGAAAGTGTATTTTTACAAGCAAGTTTTTTGTACGTGAATCAGAACTCTAACTTTAAAAATGTTGTATATTTGCCTCTCACTCTGAAATCATTAGAGACTATGAGCTAAATTCTTGACCCCACCTACCAGGGCCGGCTCCAGGGTTTTGGCCACCCCAAGCAGCCAAACAAAAACAAACAAACAAACAAACAAACAAAAAAAAGCCGCGATCGCGATCTGCGGCGGCAATTCGACGGGAGGTCCTTCGCTCCGAGCAGGAGTGAGGGACCGTCCACTGAATTGCCGCCGAACAGCTGAACATGCCGCCCCTCTCCGAAGTGGCCGCCCCAAGCACCTGCTTGGTAAGCTGGTGCCTGGAGCCGGCCCTGCCACCTACTGCAGAACCTCAATTACAAACACCTTGGGAATAGAAGTTGTTCATAACTCTGAACAAAACGTTATGGTTGTTCTTTCAAAAGTTTACAACTAAACATTGACTTAATACAGCTTTGAAACTTTACTATGCAGAAGAAAAATGCTGCTACCCCCCCTTTGTTTTTAGTAATTTACATGTAACACAGTACTGTATTGTATTTGCTTTTTTATTAATTATTATTATTTGGTCTTTACTGCTGCCTGATTGTGTATTTCTGGTTCAAAATGAGGTGTGTGGTTGACTGGTCAGTTTGTAACTCTGGTGTTCTTAACTCTGAGGTTCTACTGTACCTATGCAGAGTTCACAAGGAAATCAATGGGAGTTATATCTGAGTATCTGAAGGCAGAATTTGACCCATATTCTCTCTATAATTTCAATTAATGCTAAATAGGGTTCCTACCTCCTGGCAAATTTTAAAGATAGGCAGTTATGGCCAATGAGAGCTGTGGAGCCGGCCCTCGGGGCAGGGGCAGCGCCTCCTTGGCCACCCATGAGTCTAGGGGCTGCAGGGACCTGGTAGCCGCGCGGAACTAGGGCAGGAAGGGATTACCTGCCTTAGCCCCGGGCTTCTGCTGCACCGCCAGCCAGGGTCCCTTTTCGACCGGGCATTCCAGTCAAAAGCCGGATGCCTGGCAACCCTAATAACCTCAGGAGACAGTGCTTTCACAGGTACGGGAACCAAGCTATGGAGCTCACTACCAGATGAAATGGATTATTAACCTCACTACATTCAAGAACTAAACACAACCCTCACCCCCTTTCCTCCCAACACTTTCCTGCAATAATAATCTCATTCTCATGTATTTTAAAAAACCCTAAACCTGCCTCTTGATGGCAAAGGAGACAGATATGATTGGGATTTTTACCTTTGTGAGGAAATAAGATGCTTGATGGTGGAGGCTATCAGGGCCGGCTCCAGGCACCAGCTTACCAAGCAGGTGCTTGGGGCGGCCACTTCGGAGAGGGGCGGCAGGTCCAGCTGTTCGGCGGCAATTCGGCGGACGGTCCCTCACTCCTTCTCGGAGCGAAGGACCTCCCGCCGAATTGCCGCCGCAGATCGCGATCGCAGCTTTTTTTGTTTGTTTGGTTTTTTGGGGTTTTTTTGTTTGGCTGCTTGGGGCAGCCAAAACCTGGAGCCGGCCCTGGAGGCTATATAAATATTTAGACAGACAGATAGAATAGATAGAAGTAGGGAGACTGAGGAGTGAATGGTAGATTCAGTAAACACTCCAGCAGGAGATGCTTTCAGTTTTGCTTTCATTTCTTTTTTTAAAATGAGAGCCTCAACCACCATTCAGTCAGATTGGACACAATCACTCATGAATTATGACATGTCCAGAGCAGTGGATTCAGTGTAGGAGAGAGGTTTGCTTGGCTGAAGACTCAAGAGGGATGACTGAGAAGTAGAATGGCAAAACTTTTCCTATGCACATCTCAGCACCACCCACTGAAAACATCCTTGGGATCCTCTTTTCCTTTCATGAGCCCCAATAGGCATCCTTTTTTTTCCTCTTTGAAAATCTGGCCTCTATACGTGTATTGGATAGGGGGATTTTATATTGTTGCCTAATATGGCTTTCTGCTTCTGGTTTGTCTGCTTTCAAACATGAAGTGACCAAGAGTACAGCAGTTTTTGGTATCTGGTGATTTTACACACATGGATCTTTAGAAATTTTCCATACCTCTATTTATTACTTGGCTCATAAATCATAATGAAGTTGGCAGAACCACACTACTATGAAATGGGGTGGGGGAGAAACTCTCTAATTCTAAAGCTTTTCTTCCATTTAAAATTCCATCTTTAGTTATTCTTCTTACACACTGCTTCTGTTTATGATTTCAACATATTAAATTTACAATAGTTTTGCTATGAATTGGTTTACTTCAGATATGGAAAAAATGCTAGCAAATAGCACATTCTCTCCTTACAATACATTTCACATCTCAGACACATGCATGAATCTCTCACAAACATTTGCAGTGCTTAACTTTGGCTATGCTAAGTAAACTGCCAGATAAATATCAAGGCAGGGACATAATTTACTATCCCAGTGATTTTCAGAAAAGCTTTCAATAACAGTGCTGTGCTCAAATCCACACAGTACAGAAAATATATATATGGAAAAGGGTACAGGCGCAAATGCTCCTGAATTTACTCATGACACAATTATGACTACAAAAATGTATCAGATTTTAAACACGTATGAGCCCATATGCATAGTGAAGATAATTAGGCATGAACAAAAAATAATCTGACACTATACACTAAAAATAATCGTAATACAAACATGGAGAGATAGAGAGGCAGGCAGACCAGGAATGAGCGTGGATAATATAATAAAACCATCTGCAAAATAGCTGGCGGCAGTTAAAAATGTCAGTTGGGGCTTTTAGTATAAATCAGTTGAGGGCTCTATGGTGTCTGGTAGGCAATGCCCAAGTTGTGGGTAGTAAGAGGCCACACCACTCGAGGGGGAACATACGGGAGAGTGCAAATTGCTACACCTCTTTAAGGGCTAGACAGAATATAGCCCATAATTGTTAGCGCTCTCTAGAGATCTATTTAGGTATTTACAACCCACTCATCATGGACACATATCTAAGCCCATTTCAAAAATACTAGTAATCTGAACACATTTGAAGTTTGATTCTTTCCTCATTTTGGGGGTCCCCATATTCCTCCCCCTTCTTTTTCCTTGCATCATCACTAGTGTATTAGTTACTCATTTTGGGGAGCTGGTCATTATTGTGAGAAAGCCAGGATGAAGAAAGGAGTCTTACGCAAATTAGTTCTGAGGGATCCTATGTGCATCTTGCTTCTATTTCTCCTCTGCTTAGGCGTTCACAGGGTTTATTCCACCCCCTCCATGCACCACTGAACCAGATCTATACCACCTTTAGATTTCTGTAGTTATTTAAATGGTGAGCCACTGAGTCCTAAAATATCCCCTATGCTTACTGAGGGTTTGGCCTTGACAGCACAGGATTTTGGATATAGCTATTTTTAAGAATATAAATTCAAATACTGCAATATTCTAGAATACTATTTTTTTAAAAAGCCAATTGTGTGGGGATGTATCATCCTTACGCCAACCTAATGGAAAGTTCCATGAGAAGGTAAGGGTCACGATGGGACACTTGCCTGGCAATGGCTCATGGCCTTGTAAGACAAAGGCGCCCCCTGGTGGTCTAGGGATTATATAAGATGAGGTAAACAAGGTAATAAATCATGGCCTTATGTAAGGCCCCCTGGTGGTCCCCTGGTGGTCTAGGGATTATATAAGATGAGGTAAACAAGGTAAATAATAAAGGTAAGCAATAAATCATGGCCTTATGTAAGGAACGATTGAACCAATCGGTGTGGGGCTATACATGTGATAAACACATGATTCTCCTTCTTGTCCAATCCGTAGATGTGTAATTATAGCCTAATTGTGTTATGTAATGTTGAGAAGGATTATAAAAGAAAGCTTGTAATAAACAGAGTTCAGTTCAGCTTGCAACCACATTGGTCGTGTGCTTTATCCGACCCGCATCGGTTCCCCACACAATTGCTCCTAAAAAGATCCACTTTTTAACAACAAAAATCAGAAAACAAGAAAAAACATGAAAATTTACCAGCTTGGGCACAAAGGAACAACGTTGCTTTGATAAAGCAAGATAAAGCAGTTGTATTGCTTTATCTTTAAAGCTCCTTTATACCAATATAACTCCTCCATGCTCAAGGCCTTACCAGTTATAACTATTTTAGCAAAAGGAACAAACAAACCACACCCCTAACCCAACCATAGTACGAACAGTGTGTGCAGACCAGGCCAAAATCTACTCACCTTCCTTCGCCAAAGCTCACCATAATCTAAAAAGCCAGAGGAGTGACTTTTTGCAAGGGTATCCTATATATAGCATAACATAACACTAGGGTGACCAGATGTCCCAATTTTATAGGGACAGTCCCGATTTTGGGGGCTTTTTCTTATATAGGCTCCTATTACCACCCACACCCTGTCCCAATTTTTCACACTTGCCCTCTGGTCACCCTACATAACACACATCTCTAGGAGGTGTGCAGTACACAAGGGAGGAGTGGATGTCTTTTTCCCCAGGCATTTTACTGAGTACCACATATGTTCACAGACCCAGGGATACCGACAGTGGTGCCCTCTTACCAGCGGTACATTAGGGTGGGTCTCCCATATTGCACGCAATGCGAGCGCAGAGTCAAAGCCCCCTTGCGCTCCAGCACGTCTGGGGGTCCTATGTCCATCCTCAGGTGGGTCCCTCTGGAGCTGCAGGACTTGCTGCACTGTACTGACCCCCCAGACCTAAGCACTAAGCCTCCCCTCTCTCCCGTTCACACACAAGGGCTAGTCCCCTCCAGCAGCTCAGCCCCACTTCCCCACAGAAGCCACCTTGCTCCCAACCCTCTGGGGTAACGCTGCGCCCAGCTCTCCCTCGCAGCACAAAAATAGTCCCTAAAAGATGCTAGTTCTTGAGGCCCCAAGTCTCTCAGGTACAATCAGAGACATTCCTACGCAGGCGCCGCCTAATCCCCTTGGTAACGAGAGACGCTGCGAGGAAGGGGGTGGAGCGAAGAGAGCTTTCCGCGCTTCGGCCGGGACTATAAGGCTATGGCCTCGGAGCGCTGAACGGCCGCCCCGCGGAGGACTACATTTTCCAGAATACAACGCTCCGCTTTGACCCGAGCGAACAACGGATCAATGCGGCGCATTGCATGATGGGAAATGTAGTCCAGTAAAGACGGACATATATTAAACCGGTGATAGACAACGTGACTTTGTTTTAAAAGGGGCTGAGGGAGTTGAACCCTCTCCCCCATTTACCGCAGCATCTACCGGCCTAACCTCTCCCATCTGCCGAGTCTGGAGGGCACAAAAGGCAACAAAGAGAGAAACAAATAGTGCTGTGATGACTTCCAGCTCCCTAGGGGGCCAGGCAGATATCTCATCATTACCTATGTTGTCTGGTAGCAGCCAGCTGACCCAGTCATGGACCAGTACCCCCACTGTGCTAATTCCTGTACAAACAGGCCCTGCCCCAAAGAGTTTACAATGTAAGTTAACAGTATTCTTGCTCTGGAGACCAGACAGGCAGGGTGTGTCAGAAACAATTTTGCACACACAGAGCACTGAATAAATAATTTTGTTTTTGCTCCTGCTATGGTCACAAGAGAGGCCATCCAGCTATACAGATGGCCTTAGAAGTTAAAGGTGAAATCCTGGTCCCATTAAGGTCAATGGCAGAACTCCCACTGACTTCAGTGGGGTCAGGATTTCACCCTAAAGATTTGCAAGATTGGACCTGACTCTCATAAGTAGTTTAAATAGTTTAGGACTTTTTTTATTGATATTTTAAATCTTCACTCCATTTGGACAAGTAGGTGCATAAATATTGTGATTATAATTTTAGCTCATCAGATGATTTAAAGTTACCTCCAGCAAATAAATCCAAAATAGTATACATAGTTCTACTTACTTTCTATGCCCTCAAGTCCTCCTTGTAATAAATCTGTGAAACCAGCATTATTGCAAGGAGTGTAAACATTCATTTACATAACAGGATTCAGATGATAAAATGGTAACCTTACCTAACAATATCATGTTATTTCTGTTTCTGCTATTACTGGTATCACTTCACTTTTTTGCAGGTTTTTTTTTAATATATTGTCCAAATCTTTGGAGATAAGATGCTTTGCTCTAATTTCCTTCTCTATATAAAGCATGGTTTTATTCTGAAAAGTGTTGGTAAAAAGTGACATTAAGGGGTTCCATACCAATTTTGTCTCCATTATTTCCACATTAAATATGTTCTGTTTACAAGCTTTTTAAAAAAAGTGTTTTTCTAACTATTGGCCCTGCAAACGAGAGTCACTCTGCCCTTTGTGCATCAGCACCTGTAATAAGGATTCTATAGGCCAAAATATTGCAACTGCAACACCTGTGCAAACCCATTTATTTCACCAGTAAATTAACTACATTGTCACTAATAGGGTAGCACTGGTATAACAGACTGGAACTTGGCACAGAATTCTATTGTCAAGAAGGAAGAGAAACCTAGTTCAAACTCTTTTACCTTTTTAGTTATGTTGGCTCTGCTGGAATAATGGGAATAAAATGTAGTGGAAACTTACTTTTTGTCATTAAAGTGGTCAAATAAAACCCTGAATGCATTCAGGGAGCAGATCTGTTGAGTAAGATGCTTCCATTTTCATTCACTTTTCAGATTAGAGCTGCACTTTAAATATTTAAACATGTTGCAGACTAAGTTAATTAACTTTTAGTTTGCCCCATTGAACAGCTGAAAAGTGTGTATTTAAACTGCCATTCACTTCTTCCTTTTCAGCATGTCTGTAAATGTTTATGGATGACTAAAGTCAGCTGCCAATTTACTTCTCTTTACAAATTACAATTAAGCCTTTAATTGATGTTGGTGTTCTCTAAGGCTATGTCTACACTACAAAGTTAAGTTGACTCAAGTTATATCAATGTTCATCTACCACTGTAATTAAACCACTCTTGCACATCCACACAATGCTCCTAGGATGGTGGAGTCCGTCCACAGTAGGTGCTCTTGCATAGCTATCCCACTGTGCAACTTGCCACCATCTGCTGCTGGGTGTTCTGGGAAGAGTTTGCAGTGCCTCATGGGAGAGGGCTCAGCATTCCATGATGCAGTTTTCTCCATCCCATCATTCCATGGGCTTCCTAGTACATTTTATGCCACTTTTCAACCGACCCTGTAAACTGTGCACCTGCCATCCCTGTCAGAAAGCATGGATCCTGCACTGCTCTCCAGTGTTGTGATGAGCGTTATGAACACAACGCAGCTGATCCTGCAGCATTTCATGAACTGTAAATCTGATGATGACACTGTGGTGTCTAGCCTGCTGTGTGCCAGGGTCAGAAACAATTCAAGATTGCTATTGGCTGGTGGACTGTTGGTTCTGGGTGCGAGAAACAAGCACTGAGTGGTGGGATCGTATCATTATGCGGGTATGGGATGACGATGCTAACATTTCTATCTTTTGGAAGGAACATGAAAATCAAGAGCACATTTGCCATTGAGGCTCTCACAGCTGGGTGTATGTCCAGCTGTCATTGTGAAACAACTCCATCCAGGTGTACTGCGAGGAATGTGTGTGGCTGGGGGGGGCAGCATGGGAGGGCATGGAAGGCAGTTCTTTAAGGGCTGCAAGGGGAAATGAGCACAGAGGTGTTCCGCCTGAAGTTTAATCAGGGACCTCAACATGTCTGTTTGCTCCCTGAGCAGCTTTATCTTCTGCTTCTGCCCATTTCCTATCCTGACTGTCCATTTGCAGTTTTTCATTGATAGCCTCTCTCCATGATCTCTGCTCGCAATCTGAAGCACCTGAGCATTGTAGCAACTCCCGGAACATGTCTTCTTTACTCCTTTTATTTTGTCTCCATATCAGATGGAGCCACTCAGCTGGTGTGCAGGAGAAGACCCTCAAGGGCACACCGTGTGACGGGGCAGACTGGGCCTGCACTAGGACCAAGAGGGTTAACCCTTCCCTGCTGGCAGAAGAAGCCATGCCCCTGAGGCTCTGCTGGGCATGCGCCAACCGGGAGTCAAGTATAAAAGCCTGCAGAACTGCTCAGTCAGGGCTGGTGGCTGAGGAAGGAGGATGCCCAGTGGAGGCTCCAGCCCAGGA
This sequence comes from Emys orbicularis, assembly GCF_028017835.1. NCBI lineage: Eukaryota > Metazoa > Chordata > Testudines > Emydidae > Emys > Emys orbicularis. The sequence continues at coordinate 95,897,890 of NC_088688.1, read as the reverse complement.
GCAGTTGCGACTCCACTGGAGAGAGCTGAGGAACCAGGGGCTGGGACCGGAGGCCAGCAGCTGTTGGAACCCCAGGGAGTGCCGGGTGCTGAAGAACCTGGAGACCCTGATGCCACGGGGACTGCTACGTTTGGAGAACCGGTAGGAAGTGACCCAGGGAAGGGAGTGGTATCTCCCACCACTCTGAGGGAAGTGTGTTGCAGTAGGATTCCCCGCTGACCCGTGGCGGATCATGCTGTCATTGACCGGGCCCTGGGTTGGAGCCCGGTAAAGGCGGGTGGGCCTGGGCTCTCCAACCCCCCCTCCCTTTTTGGTGATAACATAGTTCACCGACCCCTCTTTTACCTCAAGGAGATAGATGAACTCTGGCTGCTGGGCCGCACTATCCTACGAGGGGAAGAGAGTTTAGAGACTCTGGCCATTGGGCCACGCTGCTTTAGGAGCACACTATATGGACTCTGGCCGCAAGGCCGTGCAATCCCCAGGAGGGAAGAGAATTTAGAGAGACTCCGGCCATTGGGCCACTCTGCTTTAGGAGCGCACTATAGAGACTCCAGCCGCTAGGCCCCACTATCCCACCGGGGAAGAGGATTTAGAGGGACTCCGGCCATTGGGCCATACAGCTCTGACTACTGGGGAGGTAGTAGAACCGACGTGGATGCAGGGAGACGGGGTTAACCTCATTCCCCACCCCCTTGAATCGAAGGGGTTGATGAGGTACAAAACCCGCCACACACCTGCCCATGCTAACAAAACAATAGGCAGAGGCATTATTGTGAGTGCACTCACACCCTTGATCCAAACAAGTTAGAAATACAACTTTCTCACTATCCCTTGGCAGGCACACTGCACAGCAGGAGCCTCAGGAGTTTGGCCTGTGGGTGGAAAGGGGGACAAGATGGGACAAAGGGTGGGGGTGTTTTCAGAGGGATATCACTACAAGCACCGAGGGTTCCTATTCTGAATACTGGCACTATTTTCCACCGGCGGGAGTGATAGCAGGTGATATCTTGCTCCTGAGGGTAACCAGGATGCAAGGTGAAGCTCCTGAATGGTCAGGCTGAAGAGTGGGTCCATATGCGGCTCGTCTATGTGCTGCTATGGTGCCTGCAGAAGTAATTGCTGATTGACACGGCAAAGTTTCCTACCACAGGGGGAAGAAACAAGGCAGCCCTCCCAAGAAACCTTCAGCAGAGGATTGCAGAATACCTCCAGGAAAGTTTCCTAGAGATCTCAATGGAGGATTCCTGGAACATCCCAGTGTTCATAAACAAACTTTTCCTCAGGGCCCCCTCTGCCTAGCTAAACAGGGGAATAAGAAGCCGATACAAACTGTACCTGTGTTGGTTATTTCAATCCTTCTTCTACCCTGATTAAAAAAGCAGAGCATTACCTCATGCCTTTCTGCAGCATCGAAGCACAATGAGCAAGGCTACGTTTTAGTCACAGGTAATTTTAATAAAAGTCACGGACAGTAAACAAAAATTCACAGCCAGTGACATGTCCATGACTTTTACTAAAAATACCTGTAACTAAAACTTGGGGGGAGGCTGCCGGGGGGCCCCACGGGTGCTGGAGGCAGGTGGGCAGTGGCCCAGGTCCCCCGCTGGAGTTGGGTTGTGTGTGGTGGGGCCGGCAGGCTCCCTACCTGGCACCATACCGCCCCCGTAGCTCCCATTGACTGCCTCCCAACCAATGCCCTGGGTGGAGGCAGTGCGCAGAGCTGCTGGCCACGCCTCCGCCTAGCAGCTGAGCAAGGGGGACGTCACTGCTTCCAGGGAGCACCCAGGTAAGCGCTGTCCAGAGCCTGCCTCACCCCTCCCTTGCCTTCTGGTACGTGTGCCTCAGCTCCTTGATCTTTGCATGACACTGCTGCGTGTCCCTATCATACCCCTTCTCCTCCATGCCACAAGCAATCTGACCCTAGGTATCAAAGTTCCTGCAGCTAGAGCAAAGCTGTGACAGCAGACTCCTCTCTCTGAAAACCCAGCAGATCCACCACTTCCGGTGTACTCCAAGCAGGAGCATATTTGGTGCTGGGAGACAGCATGGTCAGCTGGGCAGATGCTATCTGAGCTGTCTACGCTGAGCAAACTAAAAGAGCAATTTCAAAAATTCCCAGGGCTTTAAAGGGAGAGGGGCACATGCCTGTATACCTGGCTGAAGGGCAGAGTTCAAACTGGTGACCAGAGCAGTCACAATGGGCACTGTAGGACACCTCCTGAAGACCACTTAGGGCGACATAAGCAACACAGTGTCTACACTGACACTGCGTCGCTCTACCTACATTGCCCTAAGCACCATGCCTTGTGTTGAGGTGATTTTATTAGGTTGGTGTAGCAGGAGAGTTCAGTTGGCAGGAGGAACATTGCAATGTGTACACCTCCATAGTTAATTCAATGTACCTGCCTTCTGTCAACTTAACTGCTGTCACCTTTGTTACTAAATTGTTGTTGGATAGAAAAATAACCAAAATTAAACTTTAAAAAATGGGATAAAGAATAGGAGCAGTTGTTCAAACTGCACATTGGTACTTGGGCCTCTGAAAATACAGAGCAAGGATGTCAATCTTTACCATCATATTCACAGTTTTGAAACCAATGGACATAGCAGAGTACCCTTGCAAAGTGAACTGCAGGAGTGGGGCTTTTTTATTTTTATGATTCTATCAATTAACTATCCCCACTGTAAATATTAACATTTTCATGGACTTAATTTTAAAATTATTTTTGTGTTAAATAATACTTTCATACAGGATTTCTGGCATGGTACCAAGAGGACTCAGGTAGATTAAAATATTAGTTAAAGGGAGGTAAAAAAGAAAGAAAAGACATTCAGTTGCCAAGGTGGTTTTTTGGTTACTCTAAAGTCTTGAGGATACTTATTTGTACAGATCTCTCAAATTGCCACAGCCCTGCCAAACACGACATTCCAAAGCTCCCATGGGACCCAGTTAAGCCCAACAAACACACCCTTTCTAGGCTGACCACGCAATCAGACTCAAAACCCATCTGGAAAGAACATGTTTCATATACAAAAAATATGTTAAGTATATGTGTGTACATGTACTAAAATTTATGAAAGGGGTCACCCTCACATTAGTGCGGAAGTAGCTCATAGAAAAATCAAAATGAGAAATGTGCTACCTGAGCATCTCTCCCTAGTGCCCTGCATAAGTAATTTTAAAAACTTAAATAAATCACATTATGATAAAATTAATGTCATCTATGTACAGAGGCAGATCACATATTTTTAGAGAGACATACAAAATGAAGTACTTAAAATAGAGAATTTAAATCTTGAGAAACTGCCACATTAGAGAAAAGGTATAAATTCCAGACTGCTTCAGTTCTGACACCAAGTCCCTCTGTGACCTTGGACAAGTCACTTAACTCCTTTCTCAGCTTCCCACCAGTAGAATAACACCTAAACCACGAAGGAATTGTAAGGATTCATTACATATTAGTAAAACAATGCAAAGATGAAAACCACTATGTAAATTCATAGTCATTATCAAATTATTACAATGTTAAAGTAAATGAAATTTTGGGCCCAACAGACCTAACAGTATCCTTTTATTTAATGACACTGATTATTTGAAATAAATACAAAAGTTTGTAATCTATGACATTATATAACTCATACTGAAAACAATTTATCATACATAAACAATGTGCGTATCACTTTTATCAAAAAGTATTTTTAGTCTTTGAGAAACATTGTTCCCAAAATTAAGAAGTTATAGTGTGTGTGTGTGTGTATATATATGTGTGTGTATATATATATATATATATATATATATATACACACACACACACACACACAGGCACACAATAGAAAGTTAGCAAGTTATTATAACTTGACTATTTAACCAACCCCACCAGAAATGGATATTAATACCAATACAAATAGTTCACTTACCCTGCCCAAGAATAAAAGGTTAAATAACTATATCCTCCTAAATAATCAAGCATTACCATAGGTAATTCCAATAAATATAAGCCTGGAGAAGTTTTTTTTTTTTTTTAATTGTGAAAGAAGGCTAATTAATATAATTCATTCTGCAATCAGTCTTGAAATATTTGGTTTCAGAGGTTTAGCCTTCAGGACCTCTTGCTACATCCCCAAACAGCGTTGAAATATCTCCTCCATTATGTCATCAGTATATACATAATGCTTATTTTCTTTCTTGGGTACCAAGGTCCATCTCCCAGATTTCCTATGGTAAATTCTACGGTATCTATTATAAAAATAAAAAAGGGGGGGGGAGGAGAAAAAATGCTGAATTTAATAAACATCACATACAAGATAATTATAGAAATACATGGTTTCATCCATCAGTATGTATAAATTAAAGGCCTCAGTCCTGCAAACTCTACTCACACACTAACTTCTGTGAGGAAATTTGTGTAGTAAAAAGGCTACAAGATCAGCCCCTAAAAGCCTGAAAAAAAATGTAATTAGTCTCTATCCTTTTGTTTACAATTGAAGTCAATGGAGCTTCACCAATTTACACTGAGGAAAAGACTGACATTAAGTGATACAAGACAGAATATTTACATATACCCCATTCCCCCTCTCCTCGTATTCATGCTCACATACTCAGCGAGGCCTATGTGCAGTGACTTTTCTGAGACTAACTTTAGGACATTCTGCAGAGTCAAACTTAATAAAGGTTCTCTGTGCTGCAGCTGAGCAATTATTGAGTAAAGGAGTGATTGAGATGAGCAGGGGATCCAAACACAGCATAAAATTGACCAACAAAGACACCATGTGAGGAACGTGGAAAAGCAACTGGTTGCATTTACTACTTCTTTGTAGCTTCTTAGTGAGCATCATAGGTTCATACTAGCTACTACAGGCTGAGACTGTGGCTGAACCATGCACTTTTTGAGCATACTTGTCCAAGTGCTGAATCATCTCTAGCTGTGTGTTCTCTCTCTCTCTCATGCAAATTATGTAGAATCCTGAACTTTGTATTAACATAAGAAAAAGCCAAATTCTCTTCTGGCATAATTCCCCTGAACTCAGCAAGAAATGTGGTCAATAGTATGTGTGTAATGCTGTAGGTAATAATACAAGCTCATTTCTTAGAGCAAATGATAATTAACTAAAAAAAGAAACAATAGATTAGTGCAGTGACAGACTTACATTAACTGATTCTGTTGATTGTGCATGGTTTGCCGGTTCAAATGCATATTGTAATCAATAGCAGCCAAAAAACATCTTGCTCTGTACACTGGATAGGTGTATTCAAATCTTTTGGGAGCATACATATGCACATGCTGCTGAAACTGTTCCAGATCAAATGTGGATCTTTATAAAAATAAATATATGATTTGTTTTTCAGAAACATCTTTAACATTACTAACATTATCAGGAACACACTATATAACTAGCACATAAATATTAATGAAGTGTAGAAAGACTTTCTTTTATTAGGAAGTAACTTTTCCTCTTAAATTACAATTGTTACATTTAAAATTCACTTAGCTTCAACTGTGTTACATGGTTTATTACTACTAAATGAGAGTTTGAATGATTTAGTATATATGCAAAACTACCTTTTTTGGCACACAGTCTACATTCGTTTTTAGTAGGAAGGGAAGAGAATAACTTGGAGGAAACAAAGACAGCCTAACATCCACAATTCAAATTCGTTATACCTAAACTGTAGAAAGTATGGGATGTTTCTCAGAAACTTTTTATCCAAAATTATTCTGCACATTTCAGTGTGAGGTTTGCTTCCCTTTTCTAGCCATTCCTTTTCTCTTTCATCCATTTGAGGACCATGTTTGCACCGTCCCTCAATGATGCCGTTTCCACTAGCCCACTGATGTTCATTGACCACATGATGAACTAAGCCACACCACATTCCCTACAATGTTAAGAAACCATGATAATAAAATGTAATTCACTGCAGTAAAATATTGTATTGGAATATTACAATTTAACTCTAAATTACAACTTACAATAAATTTTTCATATGAATTTGCTTCCTTGCAGCAAAACCAGAAATAATTGACAATATCGGAACACCATTGTAAAAGACAGCGACAATCTTTCTGTCTGCTAGCCTGAAAAATAAAGGCATGCATAACTATTAAAAACAAAATGGGGTGCCTGTGTGTGTATCGTCTACTTATCTACTGAAATTATATATAGTAAACACTTTCTGTAGGCAGAGAGCGTGTGTCTTCCTGTATTCTGTACAGCACCTCCAAATTCTGGCCAATACCATAATATAAACTATCATAATAATAGTACAGCACAGATATTGGAAATATAAGCTTTCCCACATTGCCCAACTGATGTGCCCAATGTAGAAAAAAACACCTCTAATGATGAGAGATTAGTTCATCTCCAAGCCATTCATTCTTTGCCTGTATACTGAGATTGCAAAAATGGAGGCCACTTAGGATCAATCATGGTGTTTTTTCTGCTATGGACAATGAGAGGCAGATCCTAAGTTGATGTAAATTGCCATAGCTCCAATTACTTCAGTGTACTTAAAGTCAATAGAGCTATGACAAGTTACACCAACTGAGGATCTGCCCCATAGAAATTAACTGAGATCATCATAGATATTTCACAGAGCTAACCACATATCCATTAGTGATAGCATTCTACAATTACTGACCTGGGCTGGATTTGAACCTGTTAAAGACTCTATATCTTATTATCAATCCCCTGAGATATTAAGCCAAATATTGTGTTATGAATGTACTATGATCAATTTTATTATACCATTACAAGTAGCTACAAAATATATAGTTATTCTGTACTCAGAGAAATGTTACCTCAATTAATTTATTTCCAAGATTTTTGGCACCACCCCATATGTCATATGAATGGATTACACAGGGAAATTTCTTTGCTGTGGATAAAAAAAACCAAACATAATAATTAATGTTTCATTGCTGTTCAGTTTATTCAGAGCCCCTGTGTAAAATTAAACATTTTATTTTTTCCAAATTCATTTATCATAATTTTCCCCAAATGCACATTGGCAGAGCATATAAAACACGACTGATTTAAAGCTCAGTGATCACTACAGCAGTTTAATACACCTAGATAATACACAATGTTAAGCACAGAAGCCTGCTGAATACAAATGTCTGATAGCAGAAAAGTATATAATTTTTTAAAAGTACATTTTATAATGCCAGTTAAAATAAAAGCAAATACAATTTAGTTTTCAGTCCTTTTTGGACAGCAATATGAAAATTTAATTGTAAAAAGGACAGTTATTGTATATTGTTTACATAATTATACATAACAGCTCCTGCAACTTACAAGCATCAGTACTCTATCATGATTCAGCACTTCTAGTGATTTTTAGAGGTATCACTGATTTCCACCCGCATTAGACACTGTACCCAAAAAATGTAAGATATGTCTACTCTGAAAAAAAAAAAAGTGCAATATTAATTTGGGTTCTAACAGCAGTGAAGACATGGCTTTTTAATAGCTTAAATTCAAGTCTCTAGGGGAGCCTGAGTTTGAACGTAAGCTTCTAATGCAAATTAAAAAGCCAAGCTGCTGTGCCTTCACTGCTATTTTAACCTGAGTTAGCTAACAAACACACTTCCCCCCCCCCCCCTTCAGTGTAGGCATATTGACAGAAAAAAAGTTAGACCCATTATTCCACTTGGGGATTCTGACAACATCTACAAACCATTTTAAGATATTTTTTCAAGATTTACATCACCAGAACCATTGGATAGATTTTGACTAGGGCTGTCAAGTGATTATAAAAAATTAATCATGATTAATCACTGTTAAACAATAATAAATACCATTTATTTAAATTTTTTGGATGTTTTCTACCTTTTCAAATATACTGATTTCAATTACAATACAGAATACAAAGTGTACATTGCTCACTTTATTTTTTTTTTACAAATATTTGCACTGTAAAAAAGAAAAAAATAGTATTTTTAATTCACCTCATACAAGTACTGTAGTGCAATCTCTTATCATGAAAGTTGAACTTACAAATGTAGAATTATGTACAAAAAAATAACTGCACTCAAAAATAAAACAATGTTAAACTTTAGAGCCTACAAGTCCAATCAGTCCTACTTCTTTGTTCAGCCAATTGCTCAGACAAAGAAGTTTGTTTACATTTGCAGGAGATAATGCTGCCCGCTTGTTTACAATGTCACTTGAAAGTGAGAACAGGCGTTCACATGGCACTGTGGTAGCCAGCGTCGCAAGATATTTACATTCCAGATGCTGTAAAGATTCATATGTCCCTTCATGCTTCACCCACCATTCCAGAATACATTCTTCCATGCTGATGAAGGGTTCTGCTCAATAACAATCCAAAGCAGGGCGGACTGACGCACATTCATTTTCATCATCTGAGTCAGATGCCACCAACAAAAGGTTGATTTTCTTTTTTGGTGGTTCGGGTTCTGCAATTTCCGCACTGGTGTTGCTCTTTTAAGATTTCTGAAAACATTCCACACCTCACCCCTCTCAGATTTTGGAAGGCACTTCAGATTCTTATACCTTGGATCAAGTGCTGTAGCTATCTTGAGAAATCTCACATTGGTACCTTCTTTGCATTTTGTCAAATCAGTAGTGAAAGTGTTCTTAAATCGAACAACATGTGCGGGGTTGTCATCCAAGACTGCCATAACACAAAATATATGGCAGAATGTAGGTAAAACAGAGCAGGAGACACACAATTCTCCCCCAAGGAGTTCAGTCACAAATTTAATTAATGCATTTTTTTTTTTTAACCGAGCGACATCGGCATGGAAGCATGTCCTCTGGAATAGTGGCCAAAGCATGAAGAGGCATACAAATGTTTAGCATATCTGGCATGTAAATACCTAGCAATGCCGGCTACAACAGTGCCATGCGAACGCTTGTTCTCGTTTTCAGGTGACATTGTAAATAAGAAGCGGGCAGCATTAGCTCCCGTAAATGTAAACAAACTTGTTTGTCTTAGTGAGTGGCTGAACAAGAAGTAGGAATGAGTGGACTTGTAGGCTCTAAAGTTTTACATTGTTTTGTTTTTGAGTGCAGTTATGTAACCAAAAAAAAATAAATCTACATTTGTAAGTTGCACTTTCACAATAGAGATTGCACTATGGTACTTATAAGAGGTGAATTGAAAAATACTATTTCTTTTGTTTATCATTTTTACAGTGCAAATATTTGTAATAAAAATAATAATATAAAGTGAACACTATACCTTTTGTATTCTGTGTTCTAAATGTAAATCAAATATTTGAAAAATGTAGAAAAACTTCCAAAATATTTAATAAATGTCAATTGTTTAATTATAATCTATTAAACATTCTATTGTTTAATACTGCGATTAAAACTGCAACTAATCACAATTAATTTTTTTTTAGTTAATCGCGTGAGTTAACTGCATTTAATCGACAGCCCTAATTTTGACCCTTATGTATGCCTTGAAATACATTATACAGTACTTTGTGTTATCTGACTAAGCCGAATTCTAATTACATAATTAAAGTAATATAGTAGAAAAGTAATACAGAGGTAAGCCTTAAAAGTACACTGTCAACTACAGAGTTTTAAAACTGGTTGAAAAATTTCTGTTAAAAATGTTTTTCAACAGCAAATTGTATTTTTGACTAAATTTTTTTCCTCACAGAAAATTTCAATTTTTCGGCTGAAAACCAAAATATCTTGATTTAGGAATGCTCCTACAGTACCTCCTTGGAGATGTACTTTGGTTGCCTCATGTCCCCATTCTCTTGTATGGGCCACACTTTCAGCCAGACCACACAATGCACCATGGCCAGAGACTCCTTTGATACAATACACCCACTTCCTCTCTCCAAGTAGGAAGACCTCAGTACACCATAAGATGATGAAATGGTCTGACTATGGGTATATAGAGGAGAATGAGAACTTGAGGAGCCCAAACTACAGCTCTCATGAGACAGTGCAGCAGCATTTTTAATTTTTGAATTTCTGCCAAAAATCAAAAGTTTCTATAGAAAGCCTCCTCATTTTTCAACCAGCTCCAGCAAAACCTTTTTAGAAACTTGAAAGTGAAGTGTCTTTCCTTACTGATTATGTCCTTCCTATCTGGCAAATATTGATTCTTCCTACCTTGTATATTTAAGAGACTGACATTATAATGCTGTTTTTTATTTATTTCCTTGTTTATGCGCTAGTATCACTGATTAGTTCAGCAGTGCTTTGTGAACAGTGTTAAGTCCAAATGCTGGAAATCCTTTCAGTTTTATGGAAGTCAATGGGACTACTTGTGCGAGTAATAATTACTTATTTGTTAAAGCAAAATCTGGGCTGCTAGAACCAAACTCTCTCTTCAGATAGCTATGGGCAATTCCAACTGACATCACTGGGAGTTGCACTCCCAGTTCTGAGGGAAGAAATTTGACCTCCAGGTAGTTAACGACTGGAAGCCAATAGTGGACAGCAACATTAGTAAACATTCTTTTTGCGTTAGTCACACAAAAAATGGAACCACAGTTTTAATTCTTCAGAGATTGGTATAATGGATTTCTTTTTAAAAATACAAACTGAAAATCCAATGGATATTTTCAAAGAGATGATTTTTCAGGGAAGTCAAATGTTGGGCCTAAACTATCTAACAGTATGCCTTGAACTTACAGAGTTTTTTAGAGCCTTAGTAAAAAGTTAAGAGTGATAATTACTTATCAAAGCAGAGATTTGAGTGTGTGAATCAGTAACCACTTCTTTGACCATTAGCTGTTCATCCAACAACTTTTGTAATCCTCTTCGAAAGGCTTCCTTCTCCATAAATGGGGAGTTCAGTTGCGTTTTGCGTTTATCCACTATTTCGATAGCTAAAATTTGTTTAGTTTCTAAATCCATGAATGAGTATACACAATACTGTGCAGAGTGGCCAGGGCCATCCATGCGTCCATCTCCTGCACATTAAGAATTAAATAGAAAAGTTTTATTCTGAGAGAAATAAAATCGAGGTTACCTATTTTAATAAATGTAGTAAGAATATTTTTTAAAAAATCAAGGAACAAATTTGGATGAGGTATCCAAAAAACAATTAAGTTTTGAAATGCTTTATTTACCCATAATGACTACTTCCTTCCCATGTAATTCCTCTAAAATGTGTTGCTTCATTCGACACCAGAAGGATTCTATAGTTGGAACAATAAAGTGACGTTGCATTCTGAAGAATGTACTTGCACTTACGAATGTCAACTTCATAAAGTTTGCCATTTGTGAAATTTTTCCAAAATTGTTTCCTGACAGTATGATTGCAGCAGATAAAGCAAGGTCTCCTGCATGCGTCTGTCCTTTTACCAAGGGTTGAGAAGACCATTCAAATGCTATATGTCCTGCACTACATTTCTAGACGTGTTGAATATTAAGCAAAAGAATAAAACAAAAAGAAATAAGTGAGGCCGTGTACTTATTGTTTGCATTATAACAAGCCATAAAACTAAAAATTAGATCTAGAATTATATGGATAGTTTTAAGGAGCACTTTTAATTAAAAAAACAACACCACACTGATAACCAAGTAGCTTACATATATTACTATCAACTCCTTAAAAATGAAAGAATTTTAGAAATCCATTGAACTCATTACTATTTATGCTTTTTATTTACTGTTTACATGTCTCTCAACTGGAACAATGGGGAAAAAAATCAATGAATTCATTTAGCTTCTTGTAAACAGTCACCTTCACTTTCCAGTTCTTAGTGTTGCAACACCAGGGTTTCAAAGAGACTGCAGGAATAATATTTGCTTATTTCATTTTTTTTATTCTGGAAATATTTTTTATTGGTCTTCAGTTTTTTGAAAGCTTGACTTTACAATATATACATTTTGGACCTATTTAAGTATGTCCACTCAATGACAGGATATGATATGTGATAAAATAAAAGACATAGAAAGGGTGTCATAAGGAGGAGGGGAAAAACTTGTTCACCTTAGCCTCTAAGGATAGAGCAAGAAGCAATGGGCTTAAACTGCAGCAAGGGAGGTCTAGGTTGGACATTAGGAAAAAGTTCCTAACTGTCAGGGTGGTTAAACACTGGAATAAATTGCCTAGGGAGGTTGTGGAATCTCCATCTCTGGAGATATTTAAGAGTAGGTTAGATAAATGTCTATCAGGGATGGTCTAGACAGTATTTGGTCCTGCCATGCGGGCAGGGGACTGGACTCGATGACCTCTCGAGGTCCCTTCCAGTCCTAGAATCTATGAATCTATGAAAAGCTCACATCAGAAAACCTAGGGACTCATCCTGCACATCTTTACTCACGTAAGTAGTCCTTACTCATCTGAGTCCTTACTCATCTGAGTCCTTACTCATCTGACTTTGCCTTCTATGACTCATGTAATTCTGGATAATGTGATATTAGTCCTGCCTTAGCATTGGGCTCAACATGATTACTTGAGCAAGTGAGAACTATTGACTACATTAGGATATGCAGAAACAGGCCCGAGGATATTAAAAATAAACACTGAGGTCTCACTCCTGCAATTAGACCCACGTGGGCTGACCTTTGTGGAAGTAATTAATTTCAAAGGGATACTGTGCAGGAGGCATGGGGTTTCATTTAAGTCAGTGAAACTCCACAGGGCTCTGCACATGTTGATCTGATTGCAGGATCAGGACCATAGAAAATTAAACTACTATTAACATATTGAGAATTAGTTAGCGAGAGAGAGAGAGAGAGAGAGAGAGACATTTACAAGGTATATTACTCACCCATATCAAATGCACACAGGAGGAAACAGGCTGTACAGAAATATCAACTTCACCAGCACAAAACATACATTTTGGTATAACAATTTTTTTGGCTAGTTGAAGAAGGGATCGTTCATAAACAATGTGAATTTTTTCATGAGAAATATCCTGGGTGTCATCCAAAGTCATATCACGAGTTGTCTCCTCAAAGGTTTCTATAAAGTCACCTTGTGACCCATCATCACATTCATCTGTTATACCCAATATATCCTCTGCTATAGACACATTTTTCAAGTGTTTAACTGAAGAAAAACTAAACAAATAGAGACAATTAGAATGCATTATAAATATAACACATGAATTAAGACACACTGAGTAATTTAGACCCTGAAAAAATTTGGGTTCAGGTGTTGCTGTTTTTTAAGAAAGGTAAATATAGAAGGGAAAAAAAAGATTTTAGAAAGCCTAATATGAATTAGTTTTTTAAATTTAAATAGGAACAGATTAAAACACTACCCTGCAGAGCTTCAGTGCATGAGAATTAGAAAGCGAAAATTATTATGAGTCAGACCAGTCTAAGTCACTAACAAGCTGTGTAACATTTACAATTAAGCAAACAACTTAGATGGATGGTAAATAGTATATATGACTGATTTATTTAGTACTTCCAGTTTTAATACACTGTTATACCAAATATAGCAACAATATAGTATCTTAAAATACTACTTACCTTTTAGAAAGGTCATATTCATTATCAATAGTACACTCTTCCCCTGAACTGTCTGTAGATTCATCCTCTAAATCTTCACATAGCAATCTGTTAAATAAATGTAGCCAAAAGAAGCAACATTTAATGTAGTGTATCTCTGGAAATAAAATTCTATGTTCCTGAGGTTCTTCACCCTGTAGCAAACCATGGATATACCATATAATCAAGATGCAAGTTTCTCAGCTACTTACATCATCTCATTATATAAAATAATAAAGCAAACCATCCAAAAAACCCACCATGCCTTCAGATGGGAAACATTGGACCTCTGCAATGCAAATTGTACAACACTGAACTTTTAGTATAGACACTTTCCATAGTGAATTCACACATGATTTTAAAGTTTTGGACAAAAGAACTGTACACAGTAAGTTAATGCACAAAAGAGGTCCCGTTCATAAATACTTTTAAGGATAGGAGGGTCAATCACTGAAAAGTGAGTAAATTATAATCCATTAATTGGACAACATAACTATTTATTCTGATCTCTTTTGCACTGAATGTAAATGTGCTATTGCCCAGTGTACTTATAACCTCTCCTTTAAATTTCATTGTCTTATTTGAAAATTAAAATTAGCATATAGAATATTTATGGACTTCCATACAGTTAACTTAAATTTGTAAAATATTATGTAAAATTCCTAATATAATCATAGAAATGTATGTCTGGAAGGCACCATAAGAGGTCATCTTGCCCATCCCCTGGTGCTAAGGCAGGACTAATATCACATTATCCAGAATTACATGAGTCATAGAAGGCAAAGTCCTTCTCTTCTTCTCATGCAAAATGTCCTACTGAGTTGAGGCCTGACTGCAAAGGATAGAGCAACCTCTACTTTCTTGGAAGACACAGCAGAATGGACTAATTATCTAAGCTCAAGGATGGAATTCCAGGCAGGCCTGGTGGCCTTCTGTGACATTTTGCTAGGGAGGTGATGGAGAAGGGAGAGTTACGGAGAGATTAGAGATGTGGGAGAGAAGAAAAAGGACTCTAATGTTCAGTACTTATGTAATTATTTGTATCTTCACAGTGCTGTATAAATCTTTATCCATAGGCTGCATTAGTACAAATTAGGGACTCAGACCTGCAAGCTGCTGAGCTCCCTCAACTTACAAGGAAATTGACAGGACTCATCCTACAACTTAGTTTGCTCAGTGTCTTGCAGGACTAAGATCCTATATCCAACCACTCACACATACATCAACCTAGCTTTGGCCCACAATAGAGCAGCCCCACAAGAGGGGTGGCACTATGGCCTAGAGCAGGGGTTCCCAAACTTGGTTCAGGGCTTGTTCAGGGTAAGCCCCTGGTGGGCTGTGAGACACTTTGTTTACCTGAGCATCCACAGGTACGGCCGCTCGCAGCTCCCAGTGGCTGCTGTTCGCCAGTCCCGGCCAATGGGAGCTACGGGAAGCAGCGCGGGCCAGGCCATTGCTTCCTGCAGCTCCCATTGGCCAGGAACAGCGAACCGTGGCCACTGGGAGCTGCGAGTGGCCGTACCTGCGGACGCTCAGGTAAACAAAGGGTCTCGCGGCCCACCAGGGGCTTACCCTGAACAAGCCCCAAACCAAGTTTGGGAACCCGGGCCTAGAGGAATGATCACATGAATGGGAGTTATTCACTGACAACTGTTTTTTTATTTTTACACAATTTCAGGGAAAAAACAGAGAAAAAAATTAAAAAAAGATTTTAAGTCACCTTTCAGTGCCTGCTGCTAAAGAGGTCTCTGGCACATCCTCTTCTGCATTTAATGTTGAGTTTCCATCTGCTTCCTGTATTTTCACTTTTGATTCCTTGCACACATCTCGGTTTTCATAATTGTCATATCTATATTACAAAATAAGATGAAAGTATCAAAAAGAAACCAATCAGAATAAAATTCACATTTCTCTTTAGATAATGATATTTAATATATAGGACATTTGAATTACTTACAAGTCCAGCAAAAACTTGGCAACTTCAGCATGTGAGAAGACATTAAGTGTTTCCCTAAGTGACATCCATCTTCCTATCTGTTCTCTTATACATATCCTTGATTGAGCCCTTTTTCTCTCTAGACTCTTTCTCCTCCTCTTTTTTTCTAATGGGGAATATATGGTGGGTCTACCAGGTCGCCTTGGTGGTGGTGATGGTGAGGATGAAGAGGATGATGACGACGACATTGCAAGCTTTCAAATGATAAAGCGGACTAAAGTTTAATTTAATAATAACATTCAATTTTAGTCATTACAGGCTACATAAGAGTAGTAAGTTATAATTTTTGGAAAATGACAACAAAATACAATAGGTTTGTGGTGTAGTGTTAAGGTTAAAATCTTCATTTATAGCCAAGTTTTACCCTCAGATAAGTGAGCATAACCCCCTCTGAAGTCCATGGGAGATATACATGTATATTGGAGGGCACAGTTTAGCCCTCCAATATAGGGTTTTAGGTATTAGATTGGATATTAGAATAACAAATGTATAAATTGCTAGTTTTACATATAAATGAGCAAGTGCACATTAACATGACTGTTGCTCGTTTGTATGTCAAATTAAAGAACTGAAGGGAAGGGAAAAAACAGTTAATTATTTTAAAACAACAGTAACCAAAGATTTGAATGTAAAGCATATTAAGCTGTGTTAAAAGTTCTTATGTGCACATTACACCTAATGCCTCTCTCCTGTAAATACTTATGCACTTGTTTAACTTTAACTTGAAGTCAATGGGATTATTCACACATGCTTAACTTTAAGTGTGTGTTTGCAGGATCAGGTCCTGGCACTTAAGAATATTTTTGGAGTTCCAAAGTAGGGTAGCCCATCATGCTAGTGTCTGTGTGTATGCATGACCTGTATGGGTTACTGACTTGAGTGAGCAACTGGACTGGCCATTGAACACCAGCAGAAAAGGAAGGAAATTAAATTTAGTCACAAGTGATCTCAACTCCAAGTGGACAATGCAGTCAACATTGTATATCAAGTGTGAAACTGATTCAAGTGCTACCATGCCAGGGCCCAAATGTTCTCTCTCAGGATCTGAATAACTCTAAATACAATGAGTTACTTGTATCCTGCAGCAGAAGGATGGCTTGGAATGTAACACAGCTCAAGGCAACGAGAAGATAAATAACTAGGAGGTGAAAATGAACCATATTAAAAAGCAAATGTATATGCCTTTTATATTAATATTAATGACATATTCTCAAATTCAGACAATGACAACACTTAAGCCTAAGATTTTTTGAGAGGCAATAAAAAGTAGGCTGAAACATGACATCTGGTAGGCCTGTGGTAGTGTAGGTTTGCTTGTTTATTGGGTGTTTTTTGTTTGCCTATGGAAATTGTTTTCGCCAATGAAAATCTTGGAGTAAAGAAAGTTTGTCTGTGACTACTTATTAAGAATCCCAGAACTCACACTATTTGGCTGTTTTGTGATAATATTTTTTACTTATGTATACCAAACTGGTTTTTCTGGTTTGTGTTTTGGATAATGGTTTATATTTTTGAGACATTTTTAAAAATGTAGGCTTTAGGTTTAGGATATGTTTTATTATAATGTTTTAGGTATTCAACATCACTTTCATGCATGCAATTTATAATATTTTTCAACATTGTACTTACAGAGAAGATGGATTGTATGGGAGCTGCATGCAAAGTGACCACAGGTAAAGTAATGCTTAGTGTTATTTACACCATACCTTGAACAGGGGGAAAAAAAAAAAAAAAAAAAAGCATAAAATATTTTTAAAGTACAATTTTTTTTAAAAGAACAGAGATAAAACGCCATCGAAAATCCCACCCCTCTAATATTTAATGGACAGGGCGAGCAAGAAGAGAGTTTAAATTCTGAGTCTGTCATGCACAGAACAGGTCCAACAGTAATGTTGCCTTCTGGTGATGTCTGTCATAGCAAAATATATTAAGATTCTAGCCTGTAAAAATTATCAGGTTTTCTCTTTTTTCATAAAACGGCTAGTATTTTCAATATATTTTACTACAGCAACCAATGAATTCCTTCCATGAGTAAATATCATTGTGATGCCAAAATCACGTGATCCGCAATCCAATCATTTCTCTCACTATAGCCCACAGAGAAGTAAACAAAAGGCACTAGTTTGTTTCTATTACATCCCAATAAAATGTTTCATATTTTCCAAGTTAAGAATAATATAGGAAAATAAACTTCATCGTCAAACTTTAAAAAAAATTGAAAGATTACAAACATTATTTGATATATTTGGTACCCTAAGTAAGATTTTAAAGTGACAGATTTACCTAGCTCAGGGGTTCTCAAACATCATTGCACCGCAACCTCCTTCTGACAACAAAAATTACTACATGACCCAAGGGGAGCGGGAGAACAGGACCAAAGCCTGAGCCGAAAGCCAAAGCCTGATCATCAGTCCCAGGTGGGGGAGCCTGTAACCTGAACCTCGCCATGGGCTTCAGCCCGCAGTGGTGGGGCTGGGCTTCAGTCCCAGCAAGTCTAATGCCAGCCCTGGCGACCCCATTAAAACAGGGTGGCGACCCACTTTTGGGTCCTGACCCACAGTTTGAGAACCACTAAGTAACTATTTAAAAGAATTCTCAACTAGAAGCATCATCAGGGCCATTTAAAGTCAGCAAAATAGGCAGACCAGCCAAGTCATATTTTGAACTAATTGTAAGGGCATTTTCAGAGGGGTCTCACTTTAGCGATGAAGATGTTTGCGGATTATATAGCTATGATTCCCCCCGAATCTCCTTTAAACAGCTTGGGAAATAAGACCCAAAATCACAAGCCTGCGTGTGAAACAAAAACCAGCACGCACGAAGCAAGCGTTACAAGAGTCGGGGGGCCTGCTGCAAACGCTTATGTTTGTGCTCATTAACCTTACCCACGCGAGCTAGCCCACTGATTTAAATGGGACTACTCATGTTTGCAAACATAAGCACATAGATGTTTGCAGCGCAAGGGCTGCAGGGTGCGCCGCATCCCTCCTTCGGAGGAGGCATGGGATTTGGCTTTTAATTGTCTGTACAAGCTACTATAAGGCCGCATCCTCTCAGGTAACCGTCTCCTCCGGATCCCCGCGTCAAGCCGCCACATGCCCTTGTCTGTGCGGTTGCAGTGTCAGGCTGGTGCAAGGGCGAGCTCCACCCCAGACACGCTAGGCACACTCGGGGGAGGCCCGCAGGCTCAGGATGGTTGGCGGAAGAGCCCAGGCGGTTCCGCGGCTCTTTTAAAGCCTGGTTGCTCTGATTGCGGCCGTTGGAGCGCGGAGGCGACGGCGCGCGGGGGAGAAGGGCGGAGGGGGGTAACCTGGCTGAGTGCGGCGAGTCTGCCTGTCCAGCCGTTGCTGCCGCCGCCCGGCCGGGGTGGCCGCCGTTGCCAGGGAGCGGTTCGTTCCTCCTCGCTGGGCTGCCGACCCGGAAGCGCTTTAGCCCAGCCTCGCTCGGTGGCGGGGGCCGAAAATGGCCGAGTCCCCGGAGGAGGTGGCGGTGCTGGTGCAGCGGGTGGTGAAGGACCTTAACAACGCCTTCAAGCGGAACCCCCACATGTGAGTGCGGCTTGGGGACTCGCCGGGCTGCGGGGGAGAGGGGCGGCTGCCGGGCTTCAGCTTCCCCGGGGCAGCCCCCCAGGGGCTAAGCGGAGACCCCGGCGCCGACTTGGTCTCCGCTTGTCCCGTGCGGGGTAGGGGCAGCAGTATCCTCAACTCTGGGGCCGCTGCCTCCCCGGCCGGGGACAGCGCTCTCAGCAAAGGGGGGTGAGCCGCCCCTCTCGCCAGCCCCTCGCCCCGGCGTGGGACGAGCACCCCTGGCTGGGACAAACCAGCCGGTGAGACTTTCCCTGCTCCAGCATCTTCTCAGCGAGGGGCGCTGAGCGCTTCACAGACACCCTTGCTGACGCCTCTCCCCACCCCCGCCGGGGAGGTGATCCGAGCACGGCAGCTGGGGAAAGTGGGCTCCAGAGGGGTAAGGACCCGACTCCAGTAGTCCCTGTCTCGCCCAAGGTCGCACAGATGAAGTCAGCTGTGGCTGGCCTCTGGATCTGTTGACTCCCCGAGGCGCCGGCCTTAATTAGGTTAACTTCTTTCGCAGTCATGTAAACTTGGCTTATGGCATCAGTTTCGACATACCTAAGGTCGGTAAGGTTAAAGGGACACTGTCCGGTTATTATTCTGATGACTTTCCTAACCTCGGTTATTAAAAACATCTCTGATTACTGAAACAGGACAAATTATAAATATTTAATTTTTGCATCACTATTTATGCTTTTTGATTTTTATTTATTTATTTGCTCACCTTGGATAGTAGAGAATTATCTCTTTGTTCTGGGATTGTGTGTGGCTCTTACATACCATGATGATAGGCACCATATAAAAATCATACATCTTTCCACTGTTGTTTTTTAATCTGTTGGATTGACAAGGTCTGTTGGACTGTTTCACCCCAGTACTGCACATTATTTGTAAACGCAATATGGGAGAATTTATTTGTGTATTAAGGGGGGGAAAGTCTTTCACTGAATGGAGATATATATATGAGAGTAAATGTATGGAAACATTCCTTTTAATGTTAGATAATGTTAAAGAAATCTAAATTTTGAAATGACTGTGCCTCCTTGAGGCCCCAATCCTGTAATGGACTCTACCTGGCTCAGGGGTCCCCTTACGTAGCATTTATAGTAGGATTGGGGCTGAAGCTCTGTGTAGCTCAAAAGCCAGTCTCTTTCGCCAACAGAAATTGGTCCAATAAAAGATACTACCTCACGCTCCTTGTCTCTCCAGTGTCCTGGGACCAGCACGGCTACAATAACTCTCCTCTAGGTGACAGAAATCCTTAGGATTGCATAAATGTGGCTAGCTGCCTTGGCAGGTAGCCAGGCTTTAAACCATAGCATATGGGTGCTGTCAGAAATAAGCCTTTTTAAAACTAGATTTAGCCATACACTTTCCCTTTAGGGTTGTGAGGCATAATGCACAGTAAACAGTCAATGTTTGTGTGCAGCCTAAAGAAGGGCTTTTGCTTCTTTTCACATTCTACGCTGTCAAAACTCCCTTTGATTTCAGTGGTAGCAGACTCGAACTCTTTTTCGTTAAGATGTGCTGCTGTTGCCGTCTGCCTTCATGGAGAAAAGTAGGTTAGAAGTAAAAGTTTGTGTGCCTTGATACTGACCTAACATAGCATGCTTAAGTGTGATCCCTGCGGGTCAGGGTAGATACTTATTGGTGGGACAGTGTGGGAAAGCTGCTGCTGTTATAACTGTTCTATAGAAAAACAAGGGACTTCTGTGCCCAAGACTGTCAAGCTGGGCTTCTTAAGGTGAACATAGGCACCAGCTGACATGGTTCACAGATGCCCCTCAAAGCGTACCCCTTCTGCCATGAGAAGGAGACCCTAGCACATGCTTACCTCCAGTCTGCTAGGTTGCAGCCCATCCTCTGACTCCTCCAGAACCTTCTGCTGAGATTCTGGTTTCCTTTTTCTTCGCATCTCTGGGTACTCCATCCGTGGCCCCACCAAGTCATAAGACCTCAGTTCAATCTTGGCACTGGCCAAGATAACTCCCTGGACTAATGGATGGGTGATGCTCAACAGGGTGGGTGATCAGTGATTGTGGGGGTCTTCTTTCTTTTCCTACCCTTTTCACACATTTGGGCAGAGTTCCTCTGGACAGTGTCCACCAACTCCTTCACAGAGCAGTGACGCTGTCCAGGGTTCTCTGCTTCATGACCCCAACCGGTACTCTTCTTTTGAACCTTTGATCCTTACACAGTTGAGTGGATGGGCCCTTCATTCTGGGTAGGTCAACACCCACCCTCTCGAGAATTCAGGTAGGCTTCTTGGGCACTAAATTCACTAAGAGACAATAAAAAGTAAAGTTCTAAGCTGAATGTAAAACTGAGTTGTTGTCTCTCATATTGGGTTTTTAATTAATTAGGAGGAAAAAGTGGTGTTTTTTTTTGTTTGTTTTGTTTTTTTAAGGCAAACTGACTTTTTATTTCTTAGGTAATTAAAAATCCAACCTAAGACTCATGTTGACTTGTCTTGCTGAGTCAGCCTCTTTTTTTTTTTTTTTTTTTACTGAAATATAACTGTCTCTGCATGTTATGTTCTATTCTTGAGCATCTGTATAACTTGTAAAATGTATTGCAAAATTTCTTTGGCTCCAGACATACGAACACTTAAACTTGTGTATGACATTACTCACAAGTAGTTCCATTGAAGCCAAATGGGGTTGCTCACATCAGCAAAATTATGCATCCACTTAAGTGTTTGTAAGACTAGGGTCTTAGTTTTTACAAAGAGGTGTCCTGTCCAACAATCTTGGTGATGTAGGGCAGTGGTTTTCAAACTGCTGGGTCGCGGAATGTAAGGCACTGGGTCACAGCGGCTCTGGTCAGTGCTGCCGAAAGGGCCATTAAAAGTCCCGTCGGCGGTGCTGCACGGCTAAGGCAGGCTAGTTCCTACCTGTTCTGACACTATGCTGTGCCCCAGAAGTGGCCAGCAGCAGGTCTGACTCCTGGGGAGCGGAGGGGGGGCACGGGGCTCCACGTGCTGCCTGAGCACAGGCTCTGCACTCCCATTGGCCGGTGCCTGCGGGCGAGAGCCACGCAGAGCCGCTTGTGCGCCTCCACCTAGGAGCCGGACCTGCTGCTGGCCACTTCCAGGGTGCAGTGCGGTCTGCGGTGCCAGGACAGGCAGGAAGCCTGCCTTAGCACCCCCTCTGTGCTGCTGACTGGGAGCCGCCTGAGGTAACCCCGTGCCCCAATCCCTAGCCCTGAGCCCTCCAAACCTGGAGCCCGTTCATGCACCCCTAATCCCTGGCCCCATCCCAGAGCCTGCACCCCAGCCCTGAGGCCCTCCCACAGCCCAAACCCCTCATCCCCCAGCTCCGTTTGGTTGCAGGCATCAACAGTTTTCTTCAGTCCCCCCCCCCCCCTTAACCGCCTCTTTTTCCATACTAAACATACCCAGTTCCTTCAGTCGTTGCTCATATGGCTTGTGTTCCATCCCTTTGGTCATCTTTCCAGCTTCTCTACATCCTTTCTATATAGTGGTGACCAAAATTGGACACAGTACTCCAGCTGAGGCCTAACCAGCACAGAGTAGAGCGGTACTATCACTTCCTGTGACTTGCATGCTGTGTCTCTGTTAATGCAACCTAAGATTGTAAACTCTAAAATGAAGACACGGGTATAATTTGTGAAGTCACTTTTTAAAAAACAAACAAACAAAAAAAGGCAAAAATAGTTAAAACTTAAAAATTGGACGGTAACAGGCTGTGAACCCAGAGATAGTGGAACCTAGTGATATTCTAACAAAAAGAGCTCACAACCTTTAATGGGCAGCAGGTTTAAAACAAATAAAAAGAAGTTGTTCTTCACACAGCGCACAATCAACCTGTGGAACTCCTTGCCTGAGGAGGTTGTGAAGGCTAGGACTATAACAGGATTTAAAAGAGAACTAGATACCCTTCCTAGCTAATAGCCATTAATGGACTTAAATTCAGGTTAAGGAATGGTGTCCCTAGCCTCTGTTTGTCAGAGGGTGGAGATGGATAGCAGGAGAGAGATCACTTACCTGTTAGGTTCACTCCCTCTGGGACACCTGGCATTGGCCACTGTCGGTAGACAGGAGACTGGGCTGGATGACCTTTGGTCTGACCAAGTATGGCCATTCTTATGTTCTTATGTAACCTTGCTTATAGCTGTTTCCGTTGCTTCACGCTGAGCTCAGGTCTACAAAAAGTTAAGTTGACCCAGCTATGTCTTTTTGGGTGTGAAAAATCCATGCCCCCTGAGCAACTTGGTTAAGCCAGCCTAATCCCTGCTGTAGACAGGGCTAAATTATGGAAGAATTCCATGAACCTAGCTACCACCTCTTGGGGAGGTAGATTAACTATATTGACAGGACAATCCCTCTCACTGTTGTAGTAAGTGTCTATGCGTAACTGTAGCGTTTCAAGGGAAGGAAGTGTTTTTTAGAGATGGAGGATCTATGATTAAAAATTTCTTTGCAAATGATTTAATAGCTGTTAAAAACACTGTGATTTTAGTAATGTCCAACTTGCCTTGTAGTTATGAAGAGCATTCAACTCATCACGTTGAGATAGATGGGAGTTACTCAGACATTCACTTATTCTTTTAAACTCTAAAACAGAAGAAAAAGTCTCCTATTCCCACAATTAAACAAATACAATGGATTAATGAAAAGAGACCCTAGTTTCACCACTTGCCTGCCTGGAGGCTGCCCAATCAGAGAGCCAAGAAGCCTGGGCGGCTGGCCTCTGCTCCCAGCTGGGAGCGAGGAGCAGAGAGCCTGGGGGGGCAGTTGGGCTCCCAACAGTAAGCTGTGCTCTCACTGCCCCTGCTCAGATGGTGGAAGTGCTCCTGCTGAGGATGCACATCTCTGACAGAAGGAGGATAGTATGGACATCAGCCACTGCAATAATTGCTGCAGTGGCTGTAAGTGGACCTAATATTGGTCGACTTAGGGCTGTAGTGTAGACATTCCCAAACTCTGGATATCCCTTCCAATATTTAAAACTTGCTATAATCTACAATAACACTCAGCTGCTTAAATTGATGGCAGTTTAGTCTACTTGCCTTCCAAAACACAATTTCAGACTTACCACAAGTTAGAAGAATTAATGTAGCTTGTATAGTTATTGGATAAACTGATTTTAAATTGAACTGTAATTTTATTCAGTTCTTTATACTGCCATCCATATATTTTACACATTTATTTGCTGGTCTGCATTCTAAACTTGGTATGTCTCATACTCGCTTATTCATCCGTGAACAAGCCCTACCTGTTTGTTAAATACAGTATATAAAGTAGTCTTGCAATTCTGTTTGATGAAAGTGTTTTGTGGAGTGGCTGGGAGGTTGAGTGAATAAATAGGAGTGTCGTCTTTTTTTTTTTTTTTTTTTTTTTCTTTTCTTCTCCCCTCATCATGGTAAAAGGGGGTATGTAGGGGTTTTGGGGGGTTTTTTGAGCATAGGCTGGTAAACTTGCATGACAGGCTTGCAAGGTTTATTAAGTATATCTTGTCCGAATGAATAAATGCAGTAAATAACTTGGTCTCCAGCTGAAGCCAAGAATATATATCCCTCGATGCAAGGTTGGGAAAAGTTTGCTCAAGGGCCACATCTAATTTTCATATACTGGAACAGAGATGCAGCCTGTGGAGACTACACACTCCAGGATGCAAAGCTTGATCCTGAATCAAGTTGCCTAGCTAGATCACTTCAAAGATCTGAGCTGCCTAGCACTTCCCCCTAAAAGATAAGGGGATAGCTACGGGCTCTGTTGTAGATGTCTGAGGTCCTCACATTGGCAACCACTGCCTCTTACTTAATGTAGCTGGTAAAAAATTTACCCCATTGCCCTCTTCATAGAGTCTGAGGGTATGTCTACACTGCCGCGCTAGTTCGGCGGCTGGGGATCGAAGTTCCGGGTTCGATTTATCGCGTCTGGTGTGGACGCGATAAATCGAACCAGGAAGTGCTCGCCATCGACTGCGGTACTCCAGCTAGACGAGAGGAGTACCGCGGAGTCGACGGGGGAGCCTGCCTGCCGCGTGTGGACCGCGTCTGAACCGCGGTAAGTTCGAAGTAAGGTATGTCGAATTCAGCTACGTTATTCACGTAGCTGAATTTGCGTACCTTACTTCGACTTGGGGGGTAAGTGTAGACCAAGCCTGAGAGAGATTTTAAGAAGCTTATTTGTTAAGTTAATTTTACTGCATGAGGCATTTAGTTAGGAAGGCATATTTAAGTGGGATGTCTGGGAAGCTTCCAGGTTATGTTTTCTCACATCTGAAGTTCAAGAACCAAGAAGGCGGGCAGAGGTAAAAGACATAGAAATCAGAAAAGGGGGGAAAATATGGGCCAAGTGGAATGGGAGAAGTGGGCAGACTGTTAACTTTAGAGTAATAACTGGTAAAAGCAAATAAGTAGTCTAATTATATTTTACTTGTGTTTATTTTTAAGAGATGAAATTGGGTTAATACCCTGTCCTGAAGCCAGGTATAACCGGAGCCCTATAGTCCTCGTAGAAAACAAGCTTGGCGTGGAGAGTTGGTGTGTCAAGCTTCTTTTGCCATATGTCCACAACAAACTCCTCCTCTATAGACAAAGAAAGCAATGGCTGAACAAAGATGGTAAGTTACTTGGTTGACTGAATTCCTGTATGTTTCCTAGTATATAGTTTTTGATCATCTCTGATACAATGCAGTCCACTTTAAATGTATACTTGGTAGTGTATTGGAATAACCTAGTGAAATGGGGAGGGGGAGAGGAAATTGCAAGTTGTTTCTACCTAGTTGAGATTCCAACTCATTTTTTGTCCCCAAGCTGTAAGTGGTGTAGAGAGAAGCTATTCCTTTGCCTAATTCAGGATAAATGTTACTGTGTTTAGAGGGAATTTTATCTAACTCTCCTTGGTCAGAAGACTGGTGATATATAGCTCTTGGTGGAAGAGGAGTCAGGGATTTTCAAGGCTTATAGGACCCAAGGGGGAAATCATTTATATAAACAAATTGATATTCTAGAGCTCCTGTTTACTTTACTAACTCACTTTCGCAAATTTCTAAAGATATTGCTGACTTTGAATAGTGTTCACAGCCCTTTCCCTAAAAAGGATGTTAAGTTCTGCTTCATTTGTGGGAGTGTCACAAGGTGGTCAGCATAATTTAGAGAGGAGGGATAGCTATGAAATTTGACAAATGACTTTTATGGATAAAATCACTGTTTTTCTGTAAAACAAAGTTGTGTTTGATGTAAGCTATGGATGAAGGGTAAGATCTGTCTAAGCAATGTGAAATTTCCCATTGTTATTCCACTGAAACATAGACTTGTCTCTCTGTGAAAAACTGAAATACCATATACCTCTTATAAATGGACTGAAAA
The DNA here is from genome assembly GCF_028017835.1 of Emys orbicularis. Lineage (NCBI taxonomy): Eukaryota > Metazoa > Chordata > Testudines > Emydidae > Emys > Emys orbicularis. The sequence goes on along the minus strand of NC_088688.1, from coordinate 95,871,544 downwards.
CTCTGTTCAGTAGATTGGTACAGCAGCATGGATGTTACCACCACAAATCTATTGCATTGTGGAGGGGTGGGTGGGAGAACCTCCTTCGAGTTACAGGATCATGCTAGTATCAGAGGGGTAGCCGTGTTAGTCTGAATCTGTAAAAAGCAACAGAGGGTCCTGTGGCTCCAATACTTCTGTTAGTCTTAAAGGTGCCACAGGACCCTCTGTTCCTTTTTATAAGATCATGCTAATATACTTTTAAAATGTGAACAAGAAAGGAAAGGAGGACTGTGTTGAAAATGCTTTGCTACAGTGGCACGAGAATACTCAAACATCTTATAGGTCTATCATCATATCACCTATGATATGACGATAGACTTATAAGATGCACCCTTTCCTGCCCCAAAGCCGTGGAAAATAGAAGTGTGTTGCAGCATACCCTCACGGCCAATGGATTTGAGCTGTTTCAAACCAAAGGGTACATTGAACTCCAGAGTCCGTGGCCCCTCACAGATCGTGCCTTGCTATCAGCATCCTCTCAGTTCTGGTGATTGTAGCTGTGACAAGATTACATGGGCACAAAGGCAACCTTAGGTAGGTTCTGAGATATTTAGGGCTTTTTTTAGGTTAAAACCATTACCTTTAAATGACACTGGGAAACCAGGAGGCAGCTGATGCAAATCCTAGAATGCAATAGTGGTCTCCTAATGAGAGATACCACTTACTAAGTGAGCTGTTGTACTCTGCACCAGTTTGAGTTTCCAGGTAGATTTTAGATGTATCCCCAAGTAGGGTTTGCCTAGATTAGGAAAGGACATCTATATTCGCTAGTCCCAATTTTTCACTAGTGTAGACACGTCTTGATTTAGGTGGTTGAAGTCCACCGTAAGCGCTCCATTATTTATGTTTTACGTGAGGTGTAGAACTGGTTGTCTTCAACCTAATGTTGGCATGTTAGTCCCTTTTGAATTGCTAGCTCTCACAAGAGATATATATATTCATTCTGGATAATATGAAGGAAGATGATTGAGCCTTCTGGGACTCTGCCTGTGAGCAGTCTAGAGATGGAGGATGATGCCCATAATTAGGGCTCTGTGTTTGTCACAGAGGTCACGGATTCCATGACTTCCTGCGATCTCTATGGCTTCTGCAGCGGCCACTGTGGCTGACCTGAAGACCACCCAAGCAGCTGACCCTGGAGCCAGCTGCTCAGGCAGCCCTGGGGACAGCCACACCAGCTGCTGCTGGCGCAGCTCTGCAGCCAGCCGCACCAGCCTCTGCTGGAGTGACCCTGGCCCCGCTGCACCGGCCCCTGCTCTGGCAGCTGGCTCCAGGGACTGCCCTAGCAGCAGCCTATGCAGCTGGTCCTGGGGACCACCTGAGCAGCAGTCCCAGGGGCAGCCAGAGCAGCTGCAGCTCGGCGGCTCCCGGCAGCGGTCCTGGGGTAGCTGGAGGAGTAGCAGATGGAGCAGCTATTGGCTTCCTGAGGCTCCCTCCCTCAGCGGTGGGCAGAGTAGCCACTGACCCGCTGGGCCTTCCTTCCAGCAGCAGGACCCCCAGGTCTCCCCCTGACAGTGTCCCCTTCCCCCCCCCCCCCCATCCCCCCCGCTATGATTCAGTCGGGGTATTTATGGTATAAGTCATGAACAGGTCACAGGCTGTGATTTTTGTTTTGTTTCTTTCTTTCCCGTAACCCGTCCATGACTTTTACTGAAAAATACCTGTGATTAAATAGTAGCCTTACCCCTAATGACTCTTCAAGTTTATTTGGGGTGGAGGGGGGAGGGAACCTGACCTATTTCAGAACATTTCAGTTCACCCGTAGTCTCTGGCAGGTGGAACTGGACTATTTTGTGAACAATGGCATTACATGCCAAAAATATATCTAGCAGAATGAGTATGCGTGTACTTTTCTTGTCTCTGGACGGGGGAAGCTATCTATCAGAACAGCAGGTGCCATCTCTGTCAGGTTTCAGGCCAGGTTACTGTGCAGAGGAATCTGTTGTACTGGTAGCTAACAGTCTACCAGTGTCTGTAGTGCAGTCTTTGTGACATCTGCAGGGTGACAGGAGTCAAGGCATGTCAGTACTTGGAGTTGTCTTGCCACAACTTTCTATATACTCTATAATCAGAAATAGAAGATTTGATATTGTTCAAACAAAGTGATGGTTTCTTCATCAAAGGCCACATAACCTCCTTAAAAAAAGGCTGGCAATATGCTATCTCTAAGAAAGACACTGACAGTTTCCACCAGTCATGGACCACATTCTGTCCTGATGCACAATGAGTTCATTGTTGCTGTATAACCGCAGCCCCACTACTGATACCCAATTCAGTTGGCAGGTTATTGCCCAGAAAGAACGTTCTTCCAAGCAGCCAATAGCATTTAATACAGTTCTCATGATGTGCTGTTGGGATCAGGTAAAAGCATCTGTATTTGTTTCTGAAAAATGGGCTTTCACAAAGAAATACCTGCTTTTGTTCCTGAGCTTGAGACTATTGTGGCTTTAGTTGATTAGAATTAGGGAGACTGGGCTCCTTCCCCACTGGTGCAGTAGGCTAATCATGACAGGGATGCAAGCAGGGCCGGCTCCAGGGTTTTTGCCACCCCAAGCGGCGCGCCAAAAAAAAAAAAAAAAAGCCGCAATCACGATCTGCGGCAGCAATTCGGCGGGAGGTCCTTCGCTCCGTGCGGGAGTGAGGGACCGTCCGCCGAATTGCCGCCGAATAGCTGGACGTGCCGCCCCTCTCCGGAGTGGCCGCCCCAAGCACCTGCTTGGCAAGCTGGTGCCTGGAGCCGGCCCTGGATGCAAGGAGGCACACAGACACGCAAACTTGAGCAAGCAGGCTGTTTTTCCCAACCCAGAGATGGAGGTAACTGGGCTCAATGGAACTTTCCAAAGATTGAAAGGAAAGATTAAGGTTTAGGTAAGGGAATATATGCATATAGGGATTTTTGCTCTGCATATTACTTACGTTTGGGTGAATGAATAATAAATGGTTTGTTCTGAAGAAGCTGTTTTGGGGTTATCGTAGTCAGCTTGCTGGTCACAGGTCCCCAGAGGGGGGCTTACAGGTTCCAAACATGAAAGCCCCAATGGTGTTAACCTGGTTAGGAAATGGGGCTGCCACCCAGAGATCTAGTCCCAGAGTGGTTGGACTGCAGGGTTCCATCCTTTTGAGACAGTGCAGAAAGTCACTCAAAAGGAACTCTGAAAGATCTAAAATGTAGCTTGCCTGGTAACTGTGACATCCGTGTAATGCTGTTTGGCAATAACAAGATCTGGATCATTTCCATGGGTGCATTAGGATCCCATTTAGTTGCTACTGATGCATTCAGATCTGATAGAAACCTATGACCATATCTGATCTCAAATTCTCAGTTTGAGAACTCTTCTAAAACTCAGTAGAAAACCATTTTATGTTTTGTATTTAAATTTTAAGTCTCTCATGGTGTCAGAAACGAATGTGCATTTGAGGTAATAACTGACTTAGATGGACTAGTCAGAACATTGGCTTATCATACAGGCACCGGTGTGTGTGGATTGTCTGGCAGGTCCTTCACATGCAGAATTTCCTGATTGGACCTAGATTGTTATAGAAAAATCCTGCCCCAGAAAAGCCACAACAGACAGACAAAAGGCTTTCTACATCTGTAGTCCAAATTAAACATATAATGCAATACTTGTTTCATTTTTGGACATAAGCAAGAAGGCAACCATTGGTTCTTATTTAGCCTCCAGCTCCCTTCTAGCTAAGTTTGTCCTATTCTCATAGAATCAGGTGCTTTGTTGCAGTGAGGCTCAGATCTGCAAACAATATTTGCTCATTCAATTATTCTTGTTAGCAATGTTCAGGGCTGGAAGTTGAAGTCTTTTAATTCTGTCTCTGACAGAGCCTGTCTGAAGTCCTTTCATCCCAAAATACAGACCATCAAACTGTCATCTTACAAATATTTCAGCGGTGTGAAATCCAGGTTTTTGTCTGTTTTTTTTTTTTTTTTTTTTTTTTTTTTTTCCCCCCCTCTCTCTTGAAGAGAGACTCCCTTCTCCATTGTTTTAACAGAAAGCAAACACAAAAAGTGCCTGGTGCGAGATGGTCTGCAAAATTTTTCAGGTTTGTCCGACTTTTAAAGTGATTATCTGTATGTTCTCAAGACTCTGCTATGTTAATGACCTGCTTTATATGCCAAACTTTGCTTTAAGTGTTGGATGACATGCTTTACCCTTAACTGAATATTGCCTTTGTCAAGACAGAGAAGTTTGGCAGAAATCATAAGCTGAAATGATGGAGAGGATGAATGCCGAAAGACTCAATAATCCCATGACTGAGTTACAGAAAGGAATTTGTTTTCATGTAGCTTGTTATACATAATCTTCCAAATGCAGACATTACTTGACTTAGAATCTAAACTGTGATATCCTCATATACTAAGGCCCCACTTCGCACTTCTTACTCAGGGAAAACTCCTTTTCACTTTTAATAGAACTTTGCATGGTGGGCAGTTCTCTTCTGGTTATAATGCCAAGTATAGATTTGGTTCTCATTGGTGCTAAAGTCATTAGCCTCTTTGGTGGGAAAAAGTTTGGCAATTGAAATTGTATTCCAGTCTTTTCCAATGAGTTTATGGAACATCCAATTATACCATCTTAAATACAGGAGTGAAAATAAATGGTTCTGGTTCAAATATCAACTCTTGCAAGTGGTAAATGATACGTAATGATAATTTGCTAGCAGGATCTCATAAGAAGCAAGTACATTGTAATTGATTATTTATTGAGACAATTGCTTAATCTACAGCTGGTCCTTGTTACGTACTTAGGCTACGTAACAAGGCTACGTCCTCACTATGGGGGGGGGGGTGTCGATTTAAGATACGCAAATTCAGCTGCGCGAATAGCGTAGCTGAATTCGACGCATCAGAGCCGACTTACCCCGCTGTGAGGATGGCGGCAAATTGACCTCCGCGGCTCCCCCGTCGACGGCGCTTACTCCTACCTCCGCTGGTGGAATAGAAGCGTCGATTTGGGGATCGATTGTCGCGTCCTGACGAGACCCGATAATTCGATCCCCGAGAGATCGATTTCTACCCGCTGATTCAGGCGGGTAGTGTAGACCTGCCCTTAGAGAGAAGGAAATTCAGAGGTTTTTTTGGAATCCAGAAAAATAGGACAGTGACTAAGCCACCTTGCCATAGTTTTAGTTTAGTAAGATTCTTTCTCCAACTTCTATGGAAAACTGAAGGTTTTGGTTTACTGCCAACTTGAACAAATAAAAAATCGTGTGTTTACTACACACTTTGTGATCCCTCCCATAATGTTTAGATTTATGCATGTATACTGAATATACTGTGTGTAGTGTAATCACAAATTGTTCAGCTGATTACTAGAGGTTATTGTGAATATCTTCAGTCTAAATGGTCAGTTACCACATACTGTTTAGCATTGTATACTTCACGGTCTTCTTTATTCCAACAAGGAATAAAAGGAGTCTCTCTGATATTTTTATTTACAATTGAGAGCATTAATATGTAGAGTGTGATTTCAAGATGCTTGTTTAGGCATTACAGGGCATCTGATCGTATGGTTCTGGTTGGGAACTGGTTACTGTTTTCATTGCGAATGCTTGTTGCTCAAGAGAAAGCAAAATAATAGCTTAGGGTAGCTATTTAGAGAACTGTTACTATCCAGTCTTGGTAACTGTGGCCCTGATTCTGTATGGACTTACTCATATGCATGTGTATAGCCTCATGCACAAGTCCTGTTGGTTTCAAAGTTAAACGCTTGTGTCTTTGCAAAATCAGAGCCCTAGTCTTAGTGTACCATAATTCTAAAAGTGTTGTAATCCTTTTTCACCACTGAACAGATGTACCTTTGAAATTAAAATGTCATGTTCTATAGATTTGTGGTTTCATTTTTACAGTTGTGGGCTGAAAAGTATGCGTGTCATCTTTTTATTTATTTATTTATTTATTTTTATTTTCTGGTACAGCCAAATAAAAACAAACGTACAGAATCTAGGGCCGCATTCACTTCTTGCAGCTGAAGAGACTCCTCTCTGAAAGCAGCCCTGTGCAATGAGCAAGTATGTTGCTGCATTCTGCATAAACCTCACCCAGCAGCAAAGACCTGCTAAAAGTGAATTAAAAAGTAACCAAATCATCTGACCATAAGGCATGTCTTGCTTTTGCAGTACTGTCACGGGATAAATAAAGGAGCAGCAGAAAACCACTCCTATTTTGTCCTATGGCTGACGCATGGCTTTCCATGGAAAGAATGGCAAAAAATGCCCCTAAAATTCATAAAGGGAACCACAGACTCAAAACCCTCACTTCACAGAAAAAATTATCTGCTATTTTTGCAAGTAATGGCTAAGATGACTCTGAGTGAAGGAAGTGTACTTTTTCTGTTTGTCCTCTTCATGCATTTGACACTTTTTGTATAGTTTCACTCTATTCCCTGTATAGTCAATTGGCTTCCCTTGTTTATGTGGGTTTTTCACATGGCATTAGGGGGTGAAATGTTTTTAACATAGTAAAATGTGATTTATTTATTTATTTATTTTTACAGTCACAAAAAATGACAGAGGTACAGAAGTGTCATCTCTGAAACTACTCTAACTCTTTATTTATTATTCCATTTAAACTGACTAGACTTCAAGTTGGTGGTGTTCCTGATCCTTAACATAATAAGGTGCACTAACCTGGAAATTTGTCTGATACATGGTTGTAATTCTTAATAGGATTAATTAACATTAGTTTGGCAAGTGCAGTCACATCAAATATAAACAGTTTGTTTTTAAACTATTTTTAATGTCTGATTTAGCTTAGCTAAAACTTTGTTTAGCACAGTTGACACATTGTATAGTGAGGCTACGTAATAATTACACACCAACAAAATTGCAACCTTAACAATGATTTTTAAAGTCAAGCACTCAAAAGCTAGGAAAAAGCCAGAATTAAGGTTGCTTGTGCATCCTAGTACCAGTATCCTGGCCCAGCCAATCCTACTTTCCCACTTGAGGCTTGCTAAGTCCCAATCTCCCCACTGACTTTCCAGTTTTCCTCCCTGTCCCCACACCCAAACATAGTTTCCTTGACCAGTCAGTCCCAATCTCCCTCCAGCTCCTCATGCAGTCTGTGCTTTTTTCCCCCCCCCCACTGGCTCCCAGTCATTCTCCTTCTAGCTTCCTAGCCAGTTTCTCTCTCCTCCTCCAGTGCCAGTCTTACCAGACTCCTTGTCTTAAACTAGTCCTTTCCCTTCCCTTGGTCTGTTTTTTTTTTTTTTTTTTTTTTGTCCCACATGCATTTGAAGCCAGCCAGGTGGTCACTGAACACAGGAGAGACATGCTCTTGGTTCCTGTGGCTGGCCCCACCTCACCTGACCCCAATTACCGAGCAAGTTCAAATTGCAGTTTTTTTCAGAGGCTTATAATATGGCCAAATTTGGGTGGATTTTCACAAGGACAGGAAAAAGGCACATTCCTGACAAGGCGCTCCTTTCCAAATTTCAAATCTCTGCTCCGAAGTATGGGGGCACTAGAGTATTTCAAAAAGAATGTTTCCATTTTTTTTCCCTCCCCCCCCCCCCCCTTCTTCTTAGCCTTGTTCTCAGAAACAGCTGAACCATTCTGGGTGAAATTTTCCAAAAACTTTCAGCCTGAGACAGTTATCCAGCATGGAAAATTCACCCCAAATGGTTAAAGTTTGGCCAAGTTACAAGCAGCTGAAAACAGGGTCTTATAATGGGTGTGTCAGGCAACCTTAATCATAGGCAGTGCTGTCTGCCCCACCTACAATATTACTTAAAGAATGGGCTAAGGGAGGAAAACATATCATACCAGTGATGAGTTACATTGCAGGAATTGGTAATACCTTAGGTTAAACATTTATTTATTAATGTACAAAGTAAGATGCTCAGGGCTCTTTCTTGTCTTGAGAGGAAAGGAGGTTGCAATTTATAATACTGAACATTCAAGAGATTTTTCTGTTTTAATAATCACAGATTGGAGAAGCCATCAGAGGAATTATATGAAAATCCCAACTGCCCAAGTTGGGGAGTTATGCTGGTTCACATTTAGCAGTGATGTATGTCCATCTCTGTATTTTCTTCCTTACAAGAAATGACCGTTTTGTCATCCAGTAGGTTGCTTAGATGAATCTTGTATTTGTGGTGAATTTACTTTAGAAGAGTCATTATCTCCTTTATTATCTTGATTTCTTTTGAAAGAGGATAAGGCTGACATGTTTGTATAACGTGATTTTTTTTTTTTTTAAGTAATGGTGGTGTATTCAGAGCTTTTGCCTTTTATCATGTCTGTAACTATAAATAAATAGTATTTTAAAAAATTCCAAATATTTTAAATATTCCGTTCTCTTATCATTGCTTCTCATTTTTGAGATGCTATTATGAAAAAGGTGTGCCTGAAGCAGGCACACCTTACTGTGCACCCCTGAATTGGTTTTGTTGCATCACTTGATGCTTGTGATGATCTAGTAATGGATAAAACCAGCAGTGCTTTTGCTAAGCCTCGTTGGTCAAGTTTTGGGTTAGCAAACCAAAACCATAAGGCCTGTAACCAGCAAAGTACTTAATCACATGTTTAACTTTAAGCACATGCGTAATCCCATGTACTTTAATAGGACTATTCACATACTTTAAAATTAAGCATGTGCTTAGTACTTTGCTGGATCAGGGCCTGCATGAGCTGGTTTCAGGTCCCAGTTTGCCCAAACCACTAAAATCCAGATACAGGGCTCTGGCTCATCTCTAATACACAATTTATTTATTTTTTCCAAGTTTTATGTAACTGTGGGTGGTACTGGCTGCACTTGAGCATACTGATAAGGTGGCCAAGGGATGAACTGATTCACTGCTTCAGGCTCCTAGACAGGAGCCTTGATGGCCAAGGCTATGGAACTTCACGTGATTAAATTCACCTTTTTCTGGCAGAAATCCCAAATGAAGGGTGAATCTGGCTAGGCTTGCCCAGAGAATTGCTTGTGGACCTCCCTGGGCCTTGGGGGATTAATGTTCCCCATTGTAGTTAATATAGTCAGTTGATTACTAGTTTTCTGTATGTCCAGTCATTTTAATTGAACCATCCATGGATTTAGCTCCCTGCAGATACCCCTTGCTTTTTCTCCCCTTCCCTAGCTCTTTTCTTAAAACAAATTGTAATCCAGTGCTTCTCCTTCATGAGGATGTAGCTGAACTGAAAATACTTGTTTTGTTGGCAAATTACTTTGGTGTACAACCTTTTTGAATATATTATGAACAGTAAGGAATCTAGACTAACAGTCTTGCGAGCAAAAGCACTGATAATTTTGCTTGTATTTTGGAGAATATCTGTATGCTGCTGCTTCTCCTTACCCAGCTCATTTATATTTAAGAATTGTAATGCTGGGGAAGATTAAGCGACCTGATTTTGTGACTTTTGGAAGCAAGAGTTAAAGAACCAAACCTGAGACATTGAGAATTATCACTGTGTTTTATGAGAGGCTGCACATAACACTAAGCTTTTTTTACTTAGGTAGGCATCAAACTAATTGATTAGTGCAGCAAAATACAGGAGGGAAAGGAAAGGCAAGGCTAGAATAAAATAACTCTTCTGTTTGTCAGCCACCCACACAGCTCCTTCCAGTTTTATTACATCATTAATATGTGTAGAAATCTACAGTGTCTAAAGGGGAGTAGGCAAACAGATGTTTATGGATATGTCTGTATTTCTTATTTAGTGATTAGTCATAGTATCTCAATCTTTGGAGAGGCAGCCTATTCAGAATCATTTAAATGTATTTTCTGTTACATAGTTGTGCAAGTTTCTATGATTCTAACTTACTAAATGAATTTGATGTTCTCTGTTCCTAATCCATAGTTGTGGGGGATTTTCCCCTTCCATAGGTGCAATTTTTGTAGTGATTATTTAGTTACAGGTAAAAGTGTGCAGCATAGAACAGCTATAGCAAATTGCTATCCGCAGTTCAGAGTTCTTAGACCAATGTCTAAGGGGGGAGGGATAGCTCAGTGGTTTGATCATTGACCTGCTAAACCCAGGGTTGTGAGTTCAATCCTTAAGGGGGCCATTTAGGAATTGGGGGCAAAAATCAGTACTTGGTCCTGCTAGTGAAGGCAGGGGGCTGGACTCGATGACCTTTCGGGGTCCCTTCCAGTTCTAGGAGATAGGATATCTCCATATTTATTAAAAAAAAAAAAGTTAGTTACGCTGTTCCAGGAGATGATTGTAATTTTGAGTGGTAAGATCTCAATCGACAATTTTTCAACAATTTTAAGAACTTTGTGTGCATTTAAGTCACACAGTGTATTTTCAATTTTAATAACTAAATGGACTAGAATGCTCAAAGATCTCATACAATCTCTGTTTCAGAACTATCCAATAGCTTTTAATTCACTTAAGAATATTGTCTTTTTGAATCATAGTTGTCCAGGGGGAGGAGAGCCATGATTCCAAGTTATAATAGTGGAGTTTGTAGATATCAGTGAACCCAAGAGGTGGGACTTATTTTAAGTACACCTCTACCTCGATATAACGCGACCTGATATAACATGAATTCAGATATAACGTGGTAAAGCAGCGCTCTGGAGGGGCGGGGCTGCACACTCTGGTGGATCAAAGCAAGTTCAATATAATGCGGTTTCACCTATAACACGGTAAGATTTTTTGGCTCCTGAGGACAGCGTTGTATCGAGGTAGAGGTGTACTTACCATGGAAGGCGAAGAAACTAAACCAACTGTGTGTCATCCTTACAGTTTGAGCTACCTCTTTCTCTGGACTGGAACTCAGCAATATTCCCAGAGGTGTGTTGCAGAAAGAAGAGGCTTTGAGGAAGTATGGAGGCATAAAGAGGGGAGAAGCATTGATGTTTTGTTTTACCACTGTTAATCATTCATGGTTTTTTTTTTTTTAAATCTTTTAGAATTGATAGATATCACGTGTACGCTGCTGCTACTAAACCCAGACTTCACCACTGCATGGAATGTAAGGTATGTCACACTCAGCAAATGATATCACAAAGAGCTTGGCCAGCTGCCTTAAGTCTGAGTTCACCATAAGCTTTGTTTTAAGTGGGATTTAACATAATAATGACTGCTGTTTTGATAAGATGTGCTGAAAGAACTTTTACAATCTTTTCCTTCCTGATTTCCTTTGTAGCTAATCTGTTGCATTTCACAGTACAATGATACTAAAATTATAATTTTAGATACAAATTAAGGGTTATGCCACTTTATCTGAAGAGATACGCAAGATAAAGAATATATTTTACCAAAGGACCATGGTTACTGGTCCTGTTCATGTATCGGTGAACATTTTTATCTTGGATCAAATTTAATATAAAACTGCATCTCTGCTTGCTAGCTAGCATATTTCGAGTCAATGTGTTGTATGAGGTTACCCCAATGAATAATTATGTGAACTATGATTCTTTGTTCACACTGTATTAAACTGGCTACAGAAGGTAGTTGGCAAACATTTTATTGATAGGTAGCTTCTTTCAATGTAATCCATTAAGATAGTATGTTAAATACTTAGATTTTATATTGCTCAGGAGCTAGGATGTCACACTCATCAAGACTTCACATTTGATCAGCATTTGGTTCACTCTTGCTGACAACAGGTAATGCAAATGAAGCCTTGCTCTAAAGAGCATTTCCATTCTTGCTTGACTCCTGGGGCAGCTTAGGGAGCACTGAGCAGTCTGATACTCTTAGGACAAGTCTACAATTAAAATGCTGCAGCGCCAGAGCTGCACCGGTGCCGTAGTGCTTCAGTGAAGATGCGACTGCGCTGACAAGGAAGCTAATTCAGCTCCATGAGTGGCGGTAGCTGTGTCGGCGGCAGAAACCCTGCCATCGACCTAGTGCTGTCTATCCTGGGGGCTAGGTCAGTATAGTCAAACCTCGCAATAACGCGCCCCGCGATAATGCGAATTTGGATATAACACGATCATAAGTTGGCTCCCCTTTAAGGCCGTAATACTGTTCGCGTTTTGCTGGAATACTTTTTTTACGACACTTATAAATAAACCGCATTCTTCCGGTCTTATAGGATAAAGTGACTCCTGGCCATTGCAGGCCCATTGCACTTAGTTCTCGGGTTGTACATGTGTATGGTGTTTGCCTATGAACTTGTTATTAATTTCCTATATTTTAAAAAATATTTTACTGTTATGGATACGCCAGTTTGCAAACGCAAGTCGTTTTCTGCCCAAGAGAAATTGTACGTCCTGGATCAACTAAAGAAGGGCAAACAAACTCAGCTTGCTAGAGATATAGGAATTAGCGAGTCCACTCTGCGAGGGTGGGGGAAGAAAGAAGAAAAGCTCCATAGCCTACCCTGTATTCTTGAAGCGGAAACTGGTTTACAGCGTAAAAAGGTCAAGTTCGCTAATGACGAAAGCCTAGATTCAGCCTTGTACCAATGGTTTGTCCAGGCTCGCTCAGAAGGAGTTCCCATTTCTGGCCCTATTCTGAAAGCTCAAGCAGAGAAATTTGATCGCCTTATCAATGGAAATTAATCCAAATTTAAGGCGACTAACGGCTGGCTGGACAGATTCAAGAAAAGGCACACTATAAGCCAAGTTCTTGTGTCTGGGGAAATCCGCTCAGCTGATAAAGAGGCTGCCGATTCCTACCCAATTGAGCTTAAAAAGTTGCTGGAGGAAGGTTGCTACACAGCCAATGAAGTTTACAACTGTGACAAGACTGGTTTATGCTTTAAAATGTTATCCGATCGCACCCTCGCAACCAGGACTGATAGTCACAAACAAGAAGGCTTTAAGCAGAGGAAGGACCGAGTCACTCTTGTTTTGCGTCAACAAGTCTGGCAGCCACAAAGTCAGACCTCTGATGATGGGAAAAGCGAGGTCTCCCAGATGTTTTCATCATGTTAATATGAAGGCCCTTCCCTTTGAATACACCAACAGCAAGAATGCATGGATGAATAGCTGCATATTTAAAGACTGATTCCATAAAACTTCCGTGCCAGCTGTTTGGGCTCATTTGCAAAAACTCAAGCAGGAGGAAAAACCTCTCCTCCTGCTGGATAATTGCCCTGCCCACCCCCCCAGCGGAAAATCTTGTCAGTCGTGACGGCAAGATTAAAGTCTCTTATCTCCCAAAGAACACTACATCAGAAATCCAGCCACTGGACCAAGGCATAATATCGGTATTTAAGCAAAACTATCGTCACGAAATGATCAAGCGGATGGTGGCGGATAACAACTCCTCCGTCGACACATCACTGGTGTCACTCAACTTGAAAGAAGTCTGTCGCCTCGGCGGGAAAGCCTGGGATGCTATCTCTGCACGTTGCATTGAACGATGCTGGATAAAGGGTCTTGGTCCAACTTTTCTGTCATCTACACACGATGATGGTTATGACAACGAGCCTGAATTTACAAGATTCATTGAAGACGACGTACGTTTAGCCGAAGAAGCACTCAGAGAATACAAGCACAGTCCTCATGATATCCTCAACTGGTTTTCAGCAGATGACATCTGCCCCATATATGAACACATTTCAGATGACAAAATTGTTGCAAATGTCAGCAGGAAGAATGAAGCTGCACCACCAGAGCCTGAAGCCAGTGGTGCTAATGATGACGACGATGATGGCACCTCAACTCCCCCCACCAAAAGTGTCCGAGGCAGTAAAGCACCTAGAAGCCAGTTTGAGGTGGCAGGAAACTCAAGATGTGGACAGCGTCAAAATCCTCCAACTCAGAAGCATTCTTGACTTTGCTAGAAGCCAACAGTCCGCGGCAAATAAGCAGACCACACTAGATAGATTTTTTTTTTTTTTTTTTTTTTTAAAGAAGTGATGAAATTTAAAATTATGGAGTCATGTGACCAGATTGACTTTGCACTCTGCACAATGATTAGTATAGTCGATATCACATGTTTCTTTCATGTACATGTAATTAAATTACTACTTTTGTGTTTAAAACACGCTGGGATAACCGTTGGTTTTTTTACAAGACTTAAACTGACCGGCTTGAAATGGTAAATTTTCATAACCCGGCTATAAAGCGACCCCACATTTATCGCTATCAAATTTTTTGGACCCCATTTATCGCGATATAGCGGGGTTTCACTGTATAACTGCATTGCTCAGGGGTGTGGATTTTTCACACCTTTGAGTGACGTAGTTATGCTGATGTAAGTTTAGAGTGTAGACCTACCCGGAGATCCCTACCCACTGCAGACATGAGGAAAGGGGCTACTAGAATGAATGTGCATACACACTCTTTTCTTTCCAACCACCTGGGAAGAAAGGAAACTAAGTGCTCCTTGTCACTTAGGCACATCATAATAGTACTTAGCATTTTTATATTGCGTTACATGTAGGTTTGTAATTACTATTGTGCTCATTTTATAGTTAGGGAAACTCAGACAGGAAAGTAAAGCTATTTGCTCAACCTGACATAGGAAATTGTTGGCAGAGCCAGGATTAGAACTCAGGACTTGATTCCACTTCCTGTACAGCACAGGACTTCACCAAGTGGATTAGAGTAATGGTCTATTTAGACAACTATGCAATCTCGAAAAGTGGCTAATACTGGATACTTCACAGGAATTTGTCAGATCCACATAATGAACAATTATAGAATAACCTGCTCATAAGGGAAGTTTTTTCCTAATGTCAAGTGAGTAGTGGTTGGTTGATGCCCTGAATACTACATCCCTTTTAAAATTATACCACCGTTTATGAAACTGGAAGTTATTATCCATGTCAATGGCTAACCCCTTTTTTGAGTTCTACTAACCTTTTTTAATTTCTCCTAAGCTCTGGATGTCAATAATATTTTGAGGTAAAGAGTTCCACAGGTTAATTATATGTTGTGTAAAAGAGAAAGAAAGTATTCCTATTTCTTCTATCCGTTATTAAAGGCAGTTTTCTGCCTTTTAATTAGATGTCTCCTTGTTCCAGTATTGTGAGAGAAGGTGCTTGATTGACCTTCATTGCTGCTACTGCTTCTAGCCTTAGTCCCCTCTATATGGAGGTTAGCTTTTTGAGTCTTCTTCTCCATTCCAGTCTGTCTTGAACCAGTTCCTCAGATACTCCACAGCTAATCGAATCTTTTTGTATAACATCCATCCATATAGTTCTGGATCTTCTGACCCTTCTCTTACCCTCCGCTTCCAAGTTTAATACCCTGTTTCCTCTACGTACTTCAGGTGGTTTGAGCATGTGAAAAGAAGATCAAAGCTGGAATTCCCTCAGCTTTTCTGTAATTAATTGGTACCGCCTTCACGCTTCCCCCTGATTCGTTCGTTACAAACATGAGATTGACCTTTTCCATAGCTGTCATTATTTTAATTCTACCTCCATCAGGATGTTGCACCTTGATTATTTTGAGACTCTGATATTCCATTTGCTAATGGCACTGCTGG
This sequence comes from Emys orbicularis, assembly GCF_028017835.1. Classification (NCBI taxonomy): domain Eukaryota; kingdom Metazoa; phylum Chordata; order Testudines; family Emydidae; genus Emys; species Emys orbicularis. Next base: position 95,856,148 of record NC_088688.1, on the reverse strand, counting down.
TCGTCCAAGCTGAATATCAGACTGAGTCATACTATGATATTTAGATATACCTCTCAATGGGAGGAGGAGTGTGGACATGCCCTGTCCCAAGCATATCCTCTGATTTTTTTTCAGTCCACATGGGAACTGTGCGGGCTTGACCATCACTTAGGATAACATAGCCCTACTTCCCCAGTGCACATAGAGGAGGAGCAGCAGGGACTTGCCTCCCTTTTCCTGGGGATGCCCAATAGAAGCAGTTCCTTGCACTCCCCTAAGCACAGAGACTGCAATTGATTCCCCCTTGCACAGGGCACAGAAGCGGGGAAAAGCTCTTTCCATATTCTTTCCACCCCCACCCAAGGGCCAGGGACAGGTTTAAATAATAGTTTGGGGGGTTTTAAACAAGAAATTGCAGCTTTAAATCTAGGTGTTTTAAATATTTAGACATGGAGATTTTCTCAGTTCAATTGGTTTCTTGCAGTTGGGAAAAATAAAGAAATCAGTCCATTAAGACTGTATTTGTGGTGAGTAGTTGTCCGATCCAGATAAAGAAAGTATTTTTTCCCCAGCCTATAATATAATTATCCAGGTTGGTGCTGTGAACTGATTTTTGAAGTGTCATTGATTAAAGAAAAGGGAAATGTGGCAGTCATAGTAAAGGGTTGGCTATCATGAGAAAAATGTATCTTTGGGTATATTTGAAATGATAAAATTCATGGGGCTTTTAAACAGAAAACCCCCCACTGAACCTATTCTGTAACACCATATGTAAATTTCTCAGGTGTTGCTATAAGTAATGTTCTCTGTAGCTGTATTGCTGCTGCTGAAAGTTGAATCCATTTTTTTTTTTTTTAAATGGAAGTATATAAGAACATAATGTGCATACTGGGTCAGACTAGTGGTCCATCTAGGCCAATATTCTGCCTTCTGACATCAGCCATTGCCAGATGCGTCAGAAGGAATGAGCAGAACAAGGCAGTTATCAAGTAATCCATCCCCTGTCATCCAGTCCCAGCTTCTGGCAGTCAGAGGATTAGGGGGGACAAAGCATGGGATTGCATCAGACCATCTTGGTTTATAGCCATTGAGGGACCTATCCTCCATTCTTTTTTTACTCATTTATACTTTTGACCATCACAACATCCCCTGGCAATGAGCTGAACAGATTGACCATTCATTGGGAAGAAGTACTTCGTTATGTTAGTTTTAAATCTGCTGCCTATTGTGTTATGTTGTTGGGTAAATAACACTTCCTTATTCACTTTCTCCACGCCATTCATGATTTTATAGACCTCTGTCATATCCCCACTTAGTTGTCTCTTTTTCTCTTTCCTGTCTTGTTTGTTTGTTTGTTTGTTTTGTTTAATCTCTCCTCATATGGAAGTTGTTCTATACACCAATCATTTTCATTGCTTTTCTCTACACCTTTTCCAATTATAATATATCTCTTTTGAGATGAGGTGACCACAACTAAACACAGTATTCAAAGTGTTGGCGTACCATGGATTTATATAGTGGCATTATGATATTTACTGTCTTATCTATCCCTTTACTAATGATTCCTAACATTGTTAGCTTTTTTGACTGCCACTGCACAGTGAGTAGATGTTTTCAGAGAACTATCCACAAAGACTCCAAGATCTTTCTTGAGTAGTAACATCTAATTTAGATCTTGGCATTTTGGATGTATAGTTGAGATTGTTTTCCAATGTGCATTACTTTTCACTTATCAGCATTTAATTGTATCTACTATTTTGTTGCCAAGTCACCCAGTTTTATGAGATCTCTTTGCAGTCAGCTTTGGACTTACCTATCTCGAGTAATTTTGTATCATCTGCAAACTTTGCCACCTCACCCTTAAACCTTTTAAAATAGATCACTTATGAATATGTTCAAAACATAGATCCCAGTACAGATTCTTGGACGACCCTGCTATTTGCCTCTCTCTATTGTGAAAATTGATGTTTCCTACTCTTTGTGCCTTATCTTTTAACCAGTTCTGTCCATGAGAAGACCTTGCCTCCTTATCCCAGGACTGCTTAGTTTGCTTAAGAGCCTTTGGTATGGGACCTTGTCAAAGGCTTTCTGAAAGTTCAAGTACACTGTATCAACTGAATCACCTTTGTCCACATGCTTGTTGACACCCTCAAAGAATTCAAATAGATTGGTGAGGCATGATTTTCCTTTACAAAAGCTACATTTACTCTTCCCCAACATATCCGATACATAACGTACATGATAATTCTGTTCTATGTTGTAGTTTCAACCAGTTTGCCTGGTACTGAAGTTAGGCTTACCAACCTGTAATTGCCAAGATTGCCTCTGGAGCCTTTTTTAAAAATCGGCATTATATTAGCTATCCTCCAGTCGTCTGGTAAGCGATAAGTTACAAACCACAGTTAATAGTTCTGCAGTTTCATATTTGAGTACCTTCAGAACTCTTGGGTGAATATCATCTGGTCCTAGTGACTTACAGTAACTCCTCACTTAAAGTCGTCCCAGTTAACATTGTTTCGTTGCTGATCAATTGGAGAACATGCTCATTTAAAGTTGTGCAATGCTCCCTTATAACGTCGTTTGGCAGCCACCTGCTTTGTCCGCCACTTGCAGAAAGAGCAGCCCGTTGGAGCTAGCAGGTGGGGGCTTGGAACCAGGGTGGACTGGCAGCCCCCCATCAGTTCCCCGCTCCCCTAAGTTCCCTGTGTGGCAGCCGCCCAGCAGGCTATCAGTTGCTGGGCAGTTCAGCTGTCCCTCCCCCCACTGTCGTGAGCTGGAGCTGCTCTCGGGAGCTTCCTGCTTGCTGTGCGGGAGTGAGGGTAGAGGGGTGCTAATGTCAGGGTATCCCCCTCCCCCCTGCTCCCGCCCCCCTGCTTATCCCATCTCCATAGAGCAGCGGGGGGACATGACAGGGCTCAAAACGGAGGGAGCTTGCCGGCAGCAGCTGCTGCCTCAACTTGCTGATCTACTTAAAAAAGCAATGTACGTAGAGTGGGGTCAGCGTACTTAAAGGGGCAATGCACATCTCTCTCTCTCTCTCACACACACACACACACACACACACACACACACACACACACAGGGTGTGTGTGTCTGTCTGACATGCTGTCTCCCCTCCCTTCATTTGTGCTGCCTTGTAGAGTGTGAGGCTACATTAACAACAATGTGTTAACCCTTGAGGGCTCAGCCGAGTGCTAGATCACTTAGCTTTAAGGCATTCCCTGGGAAATATCCCACCCTCTGACTTCACCACCTCAACCAAGCTTCGCAATCATCATTGGTGTGTACAGTATTAAATTGTTTGTTTAAAACTTATACTGTGTATATAGTCTTATAATTATATTATAATAGTCTTTTAATATAGTCTGAAACAGGGGAGGGTGATGGGGAAGGAGGAGGAGAAAGAAAGGGGTGCTCTCTTCTCTGTCCCATCAGTTAAGCCATCCTATGCCTTACTTTCCCCTTTTTTCCATCCTGTTCTGAAGTAGCTGTCCTAGTTTCTCATTTTAAAAATCTGGTTGTTCTAGAAGTAACTGACTTCATTCACTAGTGCTGTCACATTGATATATTTTAGAATGAAAATTTTCAGCCTCCTTTCATTCTTTAGTTATGCACGGGCAATTAAGTCAGACCACTGTGGAAATATGTTAGGCATTTTTTCTTTACTTCCATTGGACTACTCATGCTCATTTAAGCATATACTTAAGTGCTTTTCTAGATCAGGGCCACAGTGCTCAGGATCGAGCTTTGTGCCAGCAGCATCTCATTGCTATGCAGGTGTCTGGACTGATATGAAATCCATATAGCTGCAGGCTTCTCTAAGATTTCACCATAATGTACCTGTCTCACAAGTGTGCAGGGGAGGGGTTGTGACAGACGGGATGAGAATTAAGGTTTGGGAAGACTTTTACTAAATATTCTGTTATAAGAGTAACTAAACCTAAAATGGTCTGGCTTTCAAGTTTGTTTTGTTTTTAAAATAACCCTACAATACACTTCTAATGGATTTTTTTTGGCCTCTAAGTTAGTGATACCTAATACCAACCTTAACCCCTGTTTCAATCTATTTATATATGTGTAGAGAACTATTTCATTACTATGCTTTTAAAATGTAAAATAATAGTGATGCTACTGTCTTGAAGCACAGTAGTAATTTCATGAGTGCTTTTCTTTGTAGCTTTTAATTGTCAACAGGAGTTGCGTATGTGTGATTGATGTCAGTGGAGCTTTCTTGTGCATAACTGTCTTTTTGAAATGTGTATATCTTATGGGAAGGCTTTGGAAGATAGCTCTAGGGTGTTTAAAGTTAGTCCTAATCAGTCAAAAAAAATTGTTTTGCATGCCAATGTTAGCACATGTTAAGTTTTCTACTGCAAAATATTGTGCAACTCAGGAACAGATATACTTTGTAAAGTTGTGTCATCATTTCAGGATGAATTACCACAGAGAGAAATGTAGACCGTTTGTACAATTCAAAATTTAGAACACAGATTTTTACTTTGAAAACACGCTATCTGGTTACAACAAAATGGCTGCTTCAATTTTTAAAGTTTTTTTTTTTGTAATTTTTAAAGTTTATATTCTGGATATCCTAGTTGGTTGTATTATGTTTCAAAGAAAATGACATGCACCCTTAAAGGAAAAATTAGGTGTACAAATGGATTTTTTTTTTTTTCTTTCGCAGGAAAGAACTAATATTATCTGGCACTTTAAGTCCAGTTAAGGATTTACATCTTGGAAAACTGGCATTAACGAAGTTTCCGAAGAGTCCAGAAACATGGATTCACAGGTTTCTTGTTTTTCTTTCCTTCCCTTTCTTTCCCTCCTCCCAAATAAATATTTTCATGCTTCTGTCTGTGTTTGAGGTAGGAAGGTGTGGATGGAAACAGAGCAGATTTCCAAACCATCTACTGTAAAATTCATTGCTTTGATTTTTTTTTTTTTTTTTTTTTAAAGATTCTGATCAACTATGTGTAGGACTTAATGTTCAAATCAGATATGTGTTTCTGCACGTTACATGTCTTTTAATATAACTACAGTGGTGTGTAATTTTTCTTCATTTTGTATTCCCAGTGTGACTGCTTGAAAAGTGCCATAAAATTAATGCTAGGTTTTCCATATTTTACTTTTATTATTATTATTTATTTATTTATTTTATTATTTATTTATTTATTTATTTGCCTTTAACCTGTTTATCTTGTAGATCTGCCAGAGAACCAGCATACGTTTAAAAAATAAATTTTTGTAATTGTAGCTAGGTTATATCCCATTAGTGTACTGTAATATTTTTCCTTATGACTATATTTTCACCATCCATAGGATTATGCAGTGACAATGTCTCCCTTACTGAGCAATAACAAAGAAAAGGTATTTTTTAAAAAGGCAACCCAATGCTTAATCACATGCACCAAATCGCAAATGCCTCGGGATGGCTCCCACACTCCTGGCTGAGTGGGGCTGGTGATGCCTGATGCTTGCAGGCATATGGTAGGGGAAGGTTGTAGTCCTGGCCCAGCAGAGCAGAGACCCTAGCCAGATCTGCGAGAAGTTGTTGTCATCGTCCCTGGCTGTGTAGGAGGTCACCCCACTGCTGAATGGCTCTGTCCCTGACCAGAAGCCATTCAGCAGTGATGTGGCCTCCCCTGCAGCTGGGGACAGTTCCTCCTCATGACACTACCCAAGGGTCTCTACTACAGCCCACCAGGACTCCAGCCTTCCCCATACCTTGTGCCTTCAGGGATCCAGTGTCACTGACCCTGTGACCATGCAGGGAGCCCTCTGCAGCTTTGTTGTCACAGCCCCATCCACTCACTCACTATCCAGGAGTGGCAGAACCATCCCCAGGCAGAAACTGTTCAGCAGTGGGGTGGACTTCCCTGTGACTAGGGGCTCATCCTCCTCCTTACAGTCCTGGCAAGGGGTCTCTGCGCCACTGGGGCCAGGACAACTGCAGCCTCCCCCACATGTTGTACCCTGATGTCTTGGGCTCCTCAGCCACATAGAGAGACCCCTGCAGCCACTGTATTAGTACTGCCCTATCCCCAACCCTACCTGCCACAGCTGTAAAAAAATAAAAATCAAAAGAAAATCTTAAAAGTAAAAATCAATACGAATTGTCAAAAAAATTTTTAAAAATTGAATTCTGCCAAGCTTAGTTATACACATCCTTTCCTGCTATTTTGCTTGAATAGTGTTGGCATGGAACCAGAATTGAAGAATTTAATTGTAGTTACACTGGTTTTTAGCTTTCTAATCCCGCAACCTCTTTTCACCACCTCTACCTTTTTCACACTATTTGACTGCTTTGCTTTATGTAACTACATTATACAGAATGGAAAAGAAGGTAGATGTGATGGAGAGGAGAGAAATAAGTTGCAAGTGCCATGATTTAGCGATAGCTGCCTCAAACTCCTTCATACTAGTCAATGCTGGACTATTAACTGTACCATGTAATATATAATGTACCTGAAGTCATGTATGTCATTCTCGAACAGTGACATTCTTAAGAAATAAAGAAAAGTCAGGGTTCCTTCACACACATTTTTGCCCTTCACATTTAGTGTTAAAAGTTGTTTACCTGGAAATAAAGAATCGGAAGTTAGTTATTTTATGCCTTATTTATGTTAAAGGAATGAATCTTTCATCATTTAATTTTCCTGCATAAACATATTTTTGTCTCTCATTTTGGGTCTTTGTCACTCACTATGTCCCGCTTTTGCATTTTGGCAGTTTGAGGTATTTGAGCAGCAAAAAAACATGTTTGGGTATCATAGGCTTTGTTTATTTAAAAAACAAAAAAAACAAAAAAAAAAAAACCCACCTTAGACATACGTCTTCAAAATTGCTGCATTTGTGACATGGATCTGCTCTTCTAAATGAAGTAGTCCAAGAGTGTGGTTTGACCTGCTGCCCTCCTTTAGCTACAATGAATGTCATATCAGAAGCAAACTTACAAATACAAGCGTGATCCAGTGTTCTTGATCTCAGATTAGAGATGCAGTCAACTTAAAAATCACATTTCCCTCTCAAAATTTTAGCTTCTATTATTTTCTAAGTAACAGCCAAGGTTACTGGGAATGGTATTTATATATAGCTAGTTTTAATGTTTCTCCTATACAGTATTTGGTCAGCAAGTTTCCTCTGTTATTGATGTGGGTCATGCACACCCTAATCAGGGGGAGAGAGACATTCTTAAAAAAAAAAAAAAAAAAAAAGAGGGGGGGTGGGGGGGAAGAATGTAAAATAACAAAAGTTGGCAGAAAGACTGTGGAGCAGATGGGAGTACCTGAAACCATTTTTGTTAAACCAGTTAAATTTCAAGTTGATGATGTCACTTAATGAGTTTTAGACAATTTTGTAATCTTATGAATAAGCTATTTTTGACTGGTTAATTTTAATTTTTAAAGCTTTATTAAGGAAAGAATTCACCTTTCTTCAAGCAGATGGAATGACATTGTGTTGGCTCACTTTCATTTCAAATACTACCAAAGTGGCCAAAAGGGTGTAACTTTTTTGGTCTCAGTTGTTAAAACTTGTAAGTCCTGATCGAGAGGTCCACTCAGCTTTCCATATAATCCCCTCTTGCAGCACTGTCTGTCTGTTTACATGCTGCTGTTGACCTTTCTATGTCTGCAATACCTTTTTTAATGAAAGATATTTGAAATGAATTTGATCAGACAAATATACTTGTTAGCAGCTTTACTTTGACAAAGGGTTGTATAAGCCGTCAGTACATCTATTGCAGTTTTGAGGCAGTGACTTTCTTAAAGTGCAGTTCTACTCTAAAGTGCCTTTTACAAATAAAATGCAATGTGGGAATCTGTTTGTTTGTCTCAGTGATTCCAGGTCAAATGTGACTAGTTTCCTAGTAAAAAGGTGTTTTTTCTAACTGCTAGCCCAGCAATCTCTGCCTGGGACCTCAGAATTAAGCTGGGTTTCTTTTATTTATTCCTTCTATATCCTCACCAGTAATAAAGGGTTCTGCAGGAGAAATTGAAGCCACATTGATGCCTGTGTACCTCTATTGCTTTTGATGAGTTTGCACAAGTGTAACTGGAAGTTAGTAAACAGTTCTGTTAATGATGCACGAGAAGAAATAGAATCCCGTTCAGTTGCTCTTTGCTGTACTGACTCTGCAGGGCTAACGAGTAAAAAGCAGTAAAGTCTTTTTTTCTTTTGTGACTAAAGTCAGCAGATCTGACTGAATCCACACACAGGGTGCAGATCTGTTGAGTAAGAAGGTATTTTTACATAATCCTTTTTCAACATAAAACCTCACTTTAACACTGTGGATGTCTTGTGAAAAGTGAATTTTTCAAAATCTTCCATGATATTTTTAAATATTTAATATATATTTGGATATTTAAATATTCCATGATCTTTTTTTGGCAAATTTTGTATATTCAGGTTTTTGGTAACTTTATTTTTATTTTTATTGACTTCCTCAAATTCTCAACATTAGATTGTTCATTTACTGTTATTGGTCCTAAGAGAGCTGAAGTTAGATACAGTAATGCCTCACTTAAGGTTGTAGTTATATTCCTGAAAAATGCGACTTTATGCGAAACAATGTTAAGTGAATCCAATTTCCCCATAAGAATTAATGTAAATGGGGGAGGGGGGGCTAGGTTCCAGGGAAATTTGTTTTGCCAGGCAAAAGACATTATATACATATACATTACAAGTTTTAAACAAACAGTTTAATATTGTACACAGCAATGAATGATTGTGAAGCTTGGTTGAGGTGGTGGAGTAAGAGGGTGGAATATTTCCCAGGGAATTCCTTGCTGCTAAATGATGAACTAGCACTCCGCTGAGCCCTCAAGGGTTAATACTCTGTTAATGTAGCCTCACACTCTACAAGGCAGCATGGACTAATGCAGGAGGGAGGAAACACAATAGATGCAGGGCAGTAGCTGCAAACACTTCCCTGCAAAAACTGAACATGATGATGAGCCCACTCCCTCCTCCTGACAGTACATGCATGGCTGCACAGGTGCTGACTTTCCAAAGTGCTGGGGAGTGCATGCATGAGAGAGAGAGGTGCATTGCTCCTTTAAGTACGCTGACCCCACTTCAAGTACGTTGCCCTTTTAAGCAGATCAGACAGGAAGCAATAGCTTCCAGCAAGGTCCCTCTTTTCTGTCCCTGAGCCCTGTCCCCCTCCTCCGCTTTGTGGAGAGGGGGCACAGGGCAGGGGGAGGAGCAGGGGGACATCCTGATATCAGCACCCCCCTCCCCCAGCAAGCAGGAAGCTCCCTGGAGCAGCTCCAAGACAGAGGGCAAGGCAGGAGCAGCACGGCAGCAGGCGAGGGACAGCTGAACTGCTGCTGGGCAGCTGCCGAGCCACATATCTTACAGGGAGTTTAGGGGAACCGATTGGGGGGGGGGGGGCAGCTGCCAGCCCCCCCCGCCCCCAGTTCTAATCCCCACGAGGAGGGGCTGCTCTTCCAGAGAATCCTGAAAACAGTGGACAGAGCAGGCAGCTGCCTAACGACATTATAAGGGAGCATTGCGCAACTTTAAACGAGCTTGTTCCCTAATAGATCAGCAGCGTAACAATGAAACCACGTTCACTGGGACAACGTTAAGTGAGGCGTTACTGTATTCTTAAATGTGTCTATTAACTGAAGACTTTTTCTGTATCTGAATAGCTCACAGGTTTTATGTTTAGTCTGTTTCTCCCCCCAACCTCCAGTTTATCCTGAATTAAGATGGAAAACTCCACGTACGTTGGTTAATTTATATAGTGAAATAAGGAACAAAACAAAATGTTTTTTTCTCTTAAAACTGCTTTTGCATTGTTAACCCTCTACACCATTTAACCAGACGATGGGTGCTGCAACAACTAATTCAGGAAAACTCCTTGCCAACTCTTGTAACTAAAGGGAACTTGGGAACAGTGCCTATGGAAAGAATTCAACGATTAGTGCAGGAGGAAATGGATGTCTGCTGTGAAGCTGCTGGGAGATATCCAAGCAACTACAATGCCTGGTCCCACCGTATCTGGATTTTACAGCGTTTGGGAAAGCTGGATGTCAAGGTACAATACTGGCGTGTATAAACCCCTACGCAGAATTTGTACATTTTAAATCTGGATCATCATAAAGCAGTGTGCTGTGGGAGAGGTGAATAATTGTCTCAGTGGTGTTAAACTGATGTACACAATTAATGCTTTAGGAGAATAAGCATTCCAGGGACAAGGACTGTTCTGTTGCTCTGTCAGACTCTTATCAATGTAACTAGCACCCATCTGTTGGTGCTTAACTGATTAGAGGGTAGATGGGAGTCTGGGAGATGAAGCAGAGGACTGAGCATAAATTCTGTGCTGGTATAATCTGTAAGAGCCCATTAGAATAAAAGATACTATGCAACAGATGACATTCCAATACTCTAATATTCCCCTTTTTGTTTTACTACCAGTGTTCTTTCATGTCATTTTGTGATGTCAGAATGTGTGCATAGAGGACTAGTATAGGATAAAGAGACCAGGCAATTTAGAAACAGAAAAGTGATGCGTATAAGCATTTTCATGAGATTTGAGGACACCCTTCATCCCAGTTTATGCTGAGTTTTTAATAAATCAGCATATACATCAAAGAGGCAAACTGACTAACTGGCCTTAAATATGCTTTATCAACTTCAGCAGTGATGTCTTGTGAAAATCTTTTAGTTGAACCTCAGGCACGTTCATATGGTTCATCCAAAAATGGAATGCACTCAAGGCCTACAGGAAGGTGAAGTTGTTGACATGTGACATGATCTAAAATTAAAAGTACAGTTTTCTGATTACTCTTACTCTGTGATTTCTCAGGTGTGAGGTGAGTTCAGTGCCTTTATTATGTTGATGCTTTGACCTTCCATGGTAGCTGTTCCTGACTCTGCATTCTTTCACTACCATCACCCCGTCTGTGTGGTGTTTTTTTGTTTTGTTTTTGTTTTTTGTTTTTTGAGAGGAGAGTGCTGACTATGTAGAACCACAAAATCTGTTCTTGGCCTATCACTGGCAATCTGGGAGGTCATTTTGCTTATACTTTTTTCACCTGAGAACATTTTTAAAGATCTGTACATATTCCATAATAACCTGAAAAGTGTGAGGTAGTCAGACAGTCCAGTAGCTCTCCCATCTAACTCTCAAATAAAAGGTGGGTGTGCAAAATTCAGAACTACGAAATTTGGGAGGTTAATTCATCAGGAATTGAGGACTCTCAGACAAACCCTTGATGGCTGCATTTTTTTGTCTTATATTTCAGTGCAATTAAGTGGAACACAACCATTCTCCCCTTTAATTGGCAGCAGTTGTTTGAAGGACAGGGCACCATCTCAAATGCTTTTGCAGCTGCTGTTCTCAAAGCTGTAGACTATCAAAATAGGTAAAGCGAGAGGCTGCAGCTTGACACAAATAGCTCTCCTTGGATTTAGAATTTGTCTGGTGTTTTCATTCGTGTACAGCTATGTGAATTGCATTGAGCAATGGCAATTCACAAATAATTATGGCCATGAAGGAAATGCAGATCACACACCAGCTTGTTTTTATTTTTTTGTTTTAAATTTATGTTCTGAAACTCCCTCTTCCCTTTGCCTTCCATCCATCTTGGCAATTATCCCAGTTTCCCTGCTGGTCTACTTTTAATCCCTTAGGAAAGATCTTTATGCTTATCCCAGAATCCTTTGCAACAATTGCTGATGCAGCACTTCAGCAGCCTCATTGCCATGCTGCATTAGAGGTGTCTGTGGGAACTAAGAGAGCTGTTAAACTTGGGGGACGGGGAGAACAAGGGAGGTTAGAAGTTTTAGTACATACCTATACTCTAGGGAATGTAAATACACAAAATTATAAAAAGGACACTTTCAGTTTGGTGTATTTGTGCATGAACACCCTGAAAAGAATTAATGAAAAAAAAGACAAATGGAAAAAGGGAGACATGACACTTTACATACTGTAAACTGTCCTAGAAAGCTATTGGGTTTTTTAATTATATTTTTTCTAAATCTAGAACATTTTGAAGCTCCTTCTAAAACACTTTATTCTTGGAAGGGTATAAAAAATCTCAGGGTAGAGTTTGGCCCCAAGTTTAGGTGGTGGTACAAAATTATAACCAGAGCTTCAGTCTCCTTCACTAAAAGGTAAATATTGTCTTTCTTTGATCCTAAAAATTTCACTTTTTATTTTTTAAATTAAAAAAAAAAAGTGAAATTTTTAGGATAAGAGCTTAGAGTTTACCCATAACCCTACTACAGGCTTTAAATATATTATCTGCTTGCAGAATTAAATCATTTTGTACGCATGACTCACAGTAAGAGTAACTCAATATATGTGATTTAGGTTACGCGGGCTGGCTTTGTGGTGGATTGACTAGTCATCTAAAAGGCCATTGTAATGGGGTGGAGTACCCTGCATGCAGGTCTTTCTCTTGCTGACTAATTTTGTCTGGTATTAGAATCATGAAATGCAGATTTCTTTTTGCCGGCTCTATCTGACATCTGGTCAAGTGAGATTTAGTAACTTCAGCCTAGGATATAAGAGGTTGGCATATCTTTCTGGGGCATAGGGAACCAAGGATAGGGGAGTCCTGCAGGAAAAGGTTCTCAGAATGACCAAACACAGGAGGAAAGCTGAGATTGGTGGTGGCGGTGGTGTTTATAGTAACAAAGGCAAATGTTAGGATGGGGATAAACTCACTTCATATCTGTTGTATCTATTCTCTGTTTGGAGCAGTATGGAAGCTCCACCTACTTGTCTTACCATGGAAGACAAAAAAGAGAAGCTCTCGCATCAGAGCTAGTCAATCAAGGAGCTGCAGATACCTTCTCACATTTGGTTAGCTGGGGAATAACTCATCACTTGTGATGGATGGTAGAGGATGCATTGAACATTATACCCTTAAACACAATTGTCTTATTTGGTGATTAGACTAAACGTAGTCTTGGGGTATGTCTACACTACGAAATTAGGTCGAACTTATAGAAGCCGGTTTTATAGATATCGGTTTTATACAGTCGATTGTGTGTGTCCCCACATAAAATGCTCTAAGTGCATTAAGTCGGCGGACCGCGTCCACAGTACCAAGGCTAGCGTCGACTTCCGGAGCGTTGCACAGTTCCCGCCGTCTCTGCCGCCCATTGGAATTCTGGGTTGAGATCCCAATGCCTGATGATGCAAAACAGTGTTGCGGGGGGTTCTGGGTACATGTCATCAGCCCCCCCCCCCCCCCCGTCAGAGCAACGGCAATCAATCGATTCGCGCCTTTTTATCTGGGTTACCTGTACAGACAACATACCACGGCAAGCATGGAGCCCTCTCAGCTCAGCTCACCGTCACCCTATGTCATCTGGGTGCCGGCAGATGTGGTACTGCATTGCTACACAGCAGCAGCCCCTTGCCTTTTGGCAGTGGATGGTGTATTACGACTGGTATCCGTCATCGTCGTATTCCTCAGTGAGTTCAATCAGAGGCACCTGGGCAGACATGTTTTGTCTCCTGGCCTATTGAACCATCTTGACGATGATGGCTAGCAGTCGTAGTACATCATTTTCTGCCAAGCACCCAGAAGATGCCGATGGCTATCAGTCATGCTGCACCATCTGCTGCCAGCTTAAGATGTAAAAAATAGATGGACCAGATTTGTTCTGTATTCATTTGCTTCCCCCTCCCTCCGTGAAACCAACGGCCTGCTAAACCCAGGGTTTTGAGTTCAATCTTTGGGGGGGCCATTCTGTGTGACAGTTGTTTGTGTTTCTCCCTGATGCACAGCCACCTTTGTTGATTTTAATTCCCTGTACCTGTACGCCATGTCGTCAGTCGCCCCTCCCTCCCTCCGTCAGTTTCGCGCCTTTTTTCAGACCAGACACCATAGCACTGGGATCATGGAGCCCGCTCAGATCACTGCGGCAATTATGAGCACTATGAACACCATGCGCATTGTCCTGGAGTATATGCAGAGCCAGGACATGCCAAAGCAAAACCAGGACCAGCCGAGGAGGCGATTGCAGCGCGGCGACAAGAATGATGAGGAAATTGACATGGACATAGACCTCTCACAAGGCACAGGCCCCAGCAATGTGCAAATCATGGTGTTACTGGGGCAGGTTCATGGTGTGGAAGGCCGATTCTGGGCCCGGGAAACAAGCACAGACTGGTGGGACCGCATCGTGTTGCAGGTGTGGGATGATTCCCAGTGGCTGCAAAACTTTCGCATGCGTAAGGGCACTTTCATGGAACTTTGTGACTTGCTTTCCCCTGCCCTGAAGCGCCAGAATACCAGGATGAGAGCAGCCCTCACAGTTGAGAAGCGAGTGGCGATAGCCCTGTGGAAGCTTGCAACGCCAGACAGCTACCGGTCAGTCGGGAATCAATTTGGAGTGGGCAAATCTACTGTGGGGGCTGCTGTGATCCAAGTTGCCAGGGCAATCAAAGACCTGGTGATATCAAGGGTAGTGACTCTGGGAAACGTGCAGGCCATAGTGGATGGCTTTGCTGCAATGGGATTCCCAAACTGTGGTGGGGCGATAGACGGAACCCATATCCCTATCTTGGCACCGGAGCACCAAGCCTCCGAGTACATAAACCGCAAGGGGTACTTTTCAATGCTAGAAGAGTACAGCAGGGCGCGGTGCGCATCAGAAAAGCTTTGAAAACCAGTTTTGTGACTGGCCAGGCTACGGTGTGAAACTTCTGTTTGTTTCTCCTTGATGAACCCCCCGCCCCGGTTCACTCTACTTCCCTGTAAACCAACCACCCCACCCTCCCCTCCCCCCTTCGAGCACCGCTTGCAGAGGCAATAAAGTCATTGTTACTTCACATTCATGCATTTTTTATTAATTCCTCACACAACTAGGGGGATAATTGCCAAGGTAGCCCGGGATGGGTGGGGGAGGAGGGAAGGAAAAGGACACACTGCAGTTTAAAACTTTAACTCTTATTGAAGGCTAGCCTTCCGATGCTCGGGCAATCATCTGGGGTGGAGTGACTGGGTGGCCGGAGGCCCCCGCACCATGTTCTTGGGCGTCTGGGTGAGGAGGCAATGGGACTTGGGGAGGAGGGCTGTTGGTTACACAGGGGCTGTAGCGGCGGTCTCTGCTCCTGCTGCCTTTCCTGCAGCTCAACCATACGCTGGAGCATATCAGTTTGATGCTCCAGCAGCCGGAGCATCGACTCTTGCCTTCTGTCTGCAAGCTGACGCCACCTATCATCTTCAGCCCGCCACTTGCTCTGTTCATCCCGCGATTCAGCCCGCCACCTCTCCTCTCGTTCATATTGTGCTTTTTTGCACTCTGACATTGACTGCCTCCACGCATGCTGCTGTGCTCTTTCAGCGTGGGAGGACATCTGGAGTTCCATGAACATATCATCCCGAGTCCGCCGTTTTCTCCTTCTAATCTTCGCTAGCCTCTGCGAAGGAGAAACATTTGCAGCTGGTGGAGGAGAAGGGAGAGGTGGTTAAAAAAGACACATTTTAGAGAACAATGGGTACACTCTTTCACGTTAAATTTTGCTGTTCACATTACACAGCACATGTGCTTTCGTTACAAGTCGCATTTTTCCTCTTATATTGAGGGCCTGCCGGTTTGGTGTGAGAGATCACTCACGCAGTGCCAGGCAACAGAATTCGGCTTGCAGGCAGCCATGGTAAGCCACAGTCTTTTGGCTTTTTTAACCTTCATAACATGTGGGAATGGTTTCAAACAGCAGCGCCCTCATTTCCCATACCAAGGACCCATTGGGTTGGCCATTTAAAATGGGTTTGCAATGTAAAAGGAGGGGCTGGGGTTTCTGGGTTAACATGCAGCACAAACCCAAGTACCCCCCCCACACACACCCCCCAATTCTCTGGGATGATCACTTCCCCCCCCCCCCCCCCCCCCCCCCCCCCGGCGTGGCTAACAGCGGGGAACATTTCTGTTCAGACGAGCAGGAACGGGCACCTCTGAATGTCCCCTTAATAAAATTGCCCCATTTCAACCAGGTGGCCGTGAATGATATCACACTCCTGAGGATAACAAAGAGAGATAAGGAATGGATTTGTCTGCATGCCAGCAAACACCGGGACCATACGCTGCCATGCTTTGTTATGGAATGATTCCAGACTACGTGCTACTGGCCTGGCGTGGTAAAGTGTCCTACCATGGCGGACGGGATAAGGCAGCCCTCCCCAGAAACCTTTTGCAAAGGCTTTGGGAGTACATGAAGGAGAGCTGTCTGGAGATGTCCCTGGAGGATTTCCGCTCCATCCCCATACACGTTAACAGACTTTTCCAGTAGCTGTACTGGCCGCAATTGCCAGGGCAAATTAATCATTAAACACGCTTGCTTTCAAACCATGTGTAATATTTACAAAGGTACACTCACCAGAGGTCCCTTGTGTGCCCTCAGGGTCTGGGAGCACGCCTTGGGTGAGTTCGGAGGTTACTGGTTCCAGGTCCAGGGTGATAAACATATCCTGGCTGTTGGGGAAACCGGTTTCTCCGCTTCCTTGCTGTGAGCTCTCTTCATCATCATCTTCCTCGTACCCCGAACCCGCTTCCCTGTTGCATGTTTCTCCATTGACTGAGTCAAAGCACACGGTTGGGGTAGTGGTGGCTGCACCCCCTAGCATCACATGCAGCTCTGCGTAGAAGCGGCATGTTTGCGGCTTTGCCCCGGACCTTCCGTTTGCCTCTCTGGCTTTGTGGTAGGCTTGCCTTAGCTCCTTAATTTTCATGCGGCACTGCTGTGCATCCGAGTTATGGCATCTGTCCTTCATGGCCTTTGAGACCTTTTCTAATATTTTGCCGTTTCGTTTACTGCTACGGAGTTCAGCTAGCACTGATTCGTCTCCCCATATGGCGAGCAGATCCCGTACCTCCCGTTCTGTCCATGCTGGAGCTCTTTTGCGATCCTGGGACTCCATCATGGTTACCTGTGCTGATGAGCTCTGTGTGGTCACCTGTGCTCTCCACGCTGGGCAAACAGGAAATGAAATTCAAAAGTTTGCGGGGCTTTTCCTGTCTACCTGGTCAGTGCATCGGAGTTGAGAGTGCTGTCCAGAGCGGTCACAATGAAGCACTGTGGGATAGCTCCCGGAGGCCAATAACGTCGAATTCCATCCACACTACCCCAAATCTGACCCGCGAAGGCCGATTTTAGCGCTAATCCTCTCGTCGGAGGTGGAGTAAAGAGACTGGTTTAAAGGGCCCTTTAAGTCGAAAGAAAGGGCTTCGTCGTGTGGATGTGTCCAGGCTTAATTCGATTTAACACTGCTAAAGTCGACCTAAACTCGTAGATAATTGGATGGTAACAAAATAGATTGTTTAGCCTTTCCATTGCAAATCCTATTTTTAAGATCTGCAAGTGAGCATATCTCCCATCTGTTTCGGACTGTTACTACCCCGAGTAAGGGGTGAAGAGAGACCAGCCTCCGCTCAGGAGTTTAAATTTTCATTACTCAAATTCTGCACCTGATGTTCTCCCTCCCATTGAATATCAGTGGACTTCCTCTGATCCCAATCCAGCCGCAGTATCTCAGATGTTCTCTGGTACTGTGTTACTACAGACTGATTGTATCCTGAATTAAATAGTATTCCTGTTGGTTCTAAATTTACTGGCCATTCATTTCACTGAATGACTCAATGTCCCTCTTTTATATGGCAGCATGATAAAAAGGAAGGACTTTTCACTATATCCTTTATAATCACGAACACCTCATACAAGTGCCCTGTAAGGTTTTTGACAGGCTAAATAAACCCTAGTTCTCTTTTTTTTTTTTTTTTTTCATGCTATCCCAGACAGTGAGTTTATATCATATTTCAAGTTCTAGCAGATGAACACGGGATGAACGTGAAGTATTTGGAGTCGTTCCTCCTGTGAAGGAGTTTGGAAGACTTTGTTTAGTAGTTTGTCACTCTCTCAGTAGGTGGAAGCAACTCCTCTGTTAGATCAGATTTTTTTTTTTCCCAACTTTGCACTAGCACTTTTTTTTTTTTTTTTTTTTTTTTTTTTTAAAGCTGTCACTCTGGTATCGCATGGGGGCCTAAAGAGGACGATCTGGTGCTAGACCCCTTCCACGGGTACTTCTTTCACACCCTTGAGGAAGGTCTCTGAGACTCCTTCCTTTGTAGAGTGTGGAAAAGCTACAAACGCTTTTGTGGTAGATGGTAAATACGCAAATCTTAGTTCTTCGAGTACTTACTCATGTCGATTCCATTCTAGGTGTGCACACACCCATGTGCACGGTCATCAAAGCTTTTTGCCTTAGCGGTATCCGTAGGGCCAGCAGTGGCACCCCCTTGAGTGCTGCGCTCATGCGTCGTCCCTACGCCCTCTCAGTTTCTTCTTACCGCGCGTGGTGGTTATTTGGAGCACTTTTCCTTGCATAGCAATGGCTAGCAGTTTTGTCTCCTCTGACTTTGAGCCTTCGGGCCTTGTTTGTTTATAGTAGTTAGTGTTAAGTAGTTAAGTGTAGTTAAAAGTTAGAGTCCCAGCGGGGACTTCACCCCAGGCAGGGCATACCCCAGTCTCTAGTGTTTAAGCCCTGCACAGACTGTAACAGGCTGTAAGTGACCCCCACAGCAGCTGCCTCAAGTGCTTGGGGGAATCACATGTGAAGGACAAGTGTAATATTTGTAAAAAATTTTGATCCAGGACGCAGAAAGAGTGGGATATTCGTTTGCGGGCTCTCCTCATGGAGGCAGCCCTTCGTCCAGCTTCCAAGCCATCTCGCCAAGACTCACCTAGTACCTCGGCCTCAGTGTGCAGCGCACAACCGGCACCAGGCTCCGCCCCTCACGGCTTCCCATTGCCAGTGCCCAAAAAGAAAACAAAGAAGCATGGCTCCCCAGCACCAACCAAGAAGATGTCATGGGACATCGGGCAAAGGACCGAGTTTGGGGCCGCCCGGCCACTCCGGAGCCATGTGGATGTGCCTTCCTGGTCGGGGCCCTTAGCCCCTTAAAGAATCCACCACCGACTCCCGAGAGTGGTGGGGGACCCAAACTCCTGGTGGCATCAACACCTTCCCAGGCTCCCCCAGCTCCAAGAGAGCAGAGACCTCTGCCCATGTTGCTGGCACCATGCATGCCGCAGGAAACGGCAAAGGTTCCCCACAAGGGCAAGCCAGCTGCTAAGACCCCTCTGGGCAGTGGAGCACCACGGATTCCCGCAAGACAAGGCAGCACTCTCCTCCATGCTGCAGATCTCTGGAGTCGCAGCCCAGATCTTTTGGGGCTTGCCCTAGATTACCGGCACCACAATCGCGGTACCCGCCGTCTCAACGCGGATCGCCTAAGGGGAGGTGCCAATCTCCATATTGCCAGCACATCCTCGGTGCAGATTTTGGTTGCCTGCCCTGGGGGAGCACTCCCCATCGCGACTCCGGTCTCTCCTGGCTCCAGTCCCCATGATACAGTCACCAATCCTCTCACTCCAGGTACCGGTCTCCAGCGGCGACTATCAGCAGGCAGACGCAGGTGTCGATGGCCCCATCGTGGTCACCGGAAGGGAATTCCTCTGGCATGAAAGGCAATTCAGCCCCTCGCCCAGACTCCACTGGTGCAATTGGGCTCCCGAGGCCGGGTGGCCTTATTGGAGCACATGGGGCATGCCAGTCATGATGATGCCCCCTTCGCACCACTCACCTGCCACTGCATCGGAGCAAAAGTTGGCGGTACTGACGGCACCGGGCTTGGTGTATGAGTCGCGCTTGGAGGTCAAGGTAGAGGAGACTGCACTCGCCTCTAAACCTTCCCCCCCCCCGGGGGATGATGTCCCAGGGTCTCCCCGAGTAGTAAGTCATCGTCTTCATCTCCGGACGTGGCGGTCACGGGATCCTCTAGGGCCAGCCCGCCTGGCAACTTTAAAGAACACCAGGCCTTGCTTTGACGGGTGGCCAAGAACTTGGGCCTAGAGGTGGAGGATATGGCCAAGCAGGCAGACCCCTTGTTCAGCATCCTCTCAGCCTATACCCGGGCACGTGTTGCAGTACCAGTGCATGACAGGGTCCTCAAAATTGCCAAAGCCCTCTGGCAAACCCGGTCTTCCAACCCTTACCTCCAAAAGGGCTGAAAAGAAGCACATTGTCCCAGCCAAAGGGGTAGAGTACCTTTTTGTACCCACCCACCTCTGAGCTCACTGGTTGTCTGTGTGGCCAACAAAAAAGACAAGCCGGGGCACACCAGCTCAACTCCCAAAAATAAAGAGGCCAAAAGACTGGACCTTTTTGGGGTTTGTGGGGGGGGATTTATTCCACTGCCAGCCTACAATTCCAGGTGGTGAACCGTCAGGCCCTCTTGGGAACGTACAATTTTAATTTATGGGACTCCCTCCATAAGTTCAAGGAGTCCCTCCCACAGGGTTTGGCTCAAGAATTCGGCACCCTAGTGGAGGAAGGCACCGCAGCAGCTAGGTGCTCCCTCCAAATGGCATGGGATGCGGTGGACTTGGCGGGTCGGATGGTCATGTCGGCAGTGGTTATGAGGCGCAGCTCCTGGCTATAGATCGCTGGCCTTTCCCAAGAGATGCAGACTTTGATCTAGGACCTCCCATTCAATGGGAATGGTCTCTTCTCTGAACAAATAGATGCGAGGCTGCATGGGTTGAAGGACACTCGGGCCACCCTTCGCTTACTGGGCATGCATATGCTGCAGTTTGCACGGAAGCAGTTCTGGCCACCCCTGCCACCAAGGCCTTGGCTGCCCTGTCAGGGGTCTGCTAGGAGAAGGGATAGAGACATGAGTTTGTCATCGCCGCCCTTCTTCCTCCTGCTCACCCACACAGCCCGGCCCAGCAAAGCATCCCGGGGGCCAGAAGAGCTCATTTTGAAGGTGCGCTTGAGAGTGACGTCCCAGTCAGTTCCCCGGATCCACCCTGTCCTTTCCTCGACCCTCTTCGTCTCTACCGTTCGGCCTGGTTGTGGGTCACCTTGGACCGCTGGGTGCTGGACATAGTATCTCGGGGCTATACCCTGCAATTTTCAGCCACTCCTCCCTCCCACTTTTTCCTGTCCCTCTTCAGGGACCCTTCTCATGAGCAACTCCTCATTCAAGAGGTCTAAAATTTGTGCCTGGGGGCGGTGGAGAAAGTCCCTTGGGACATGGGAATAGAAACCTTCTCCTTTCACTACTTCCTAATTCCGAAGGCAAAGGCGGGCGTCAAACCTATCCTGGACCTGCATCACCTCAACAAGTCTCTCAAAAAGTTAAAAAGTTAAAAAGCATGGTCTCCCTGGCCTCCATCATCCCCTCCCTGGATCCAGGAGACTGGTACGCCGCCCTCTACTTGAAGGACACTTATTTCCATATTCCCAGGTCAGACGCTTCCTCTGTTTCATAGTGGATGGGCGCCATTTTCAATTCACAGTGCTGCCCTTTGGTCTCTCATCGGCCCCCAGGGTGTTCACAAAATGTATGGTGCCAGTGGCTGCTTACCTGAGACGCCGAGGGGTCCAGGGCTTCCCGTATCTCGACAACTGGCTCATACCTGCCTGCGGCTATTGGACCACATGGCCGCATGTACATACATGGTCACCCATGCTCGGCTCTATCTCTGGCTCCTGCAAGCATGGCTGTCTACATTCCCAACAGGCATGACCTGGACTGGGTAGTTAGGGTACTGGACCACATCAAGTCATCCCTGGATTGGTGGTTGGACCCCAGGTCAGTGTTGCAGGGGAATCCCCTTTGCGTCCCCGTCACTAACCCTGGTCTCCGATGCTTTGGACCTGGGCTGGGGAGCCCACATGGGGGAGCTGAGCACCCAGGGCCGCTGAGCACCCAGGGCCGCTGGTTGCAGAATGATCTGACCCTCCACATCAACGTCGGGGAACTCAGAGCGGATCTCCTGGCCTGTCAGGCATTCTTGTCCTACCTGAAAGGCAAGGTGGTGCAGGTCCTGATGGACAACGCCGCCGTGATATTACATCAACAGGCAGTGCGGTGCCAGGTCTTTGCCCCTTTGTCAAGAAGCTCTCTGCCTTTGGGATTTTTGTGTGCGGCAAGCCGTTCATCTGATAGCCGCACACCTGCCTGGAACCAGGAACGTCCTGGTGGATCACCTCAGCAGGACTTTCTCCTCTCGCCACAAGTGGTCACTCCATCTGGAGGTGGTCAGCATAATCTTCTAGAGGTCGAGGACCTCCCAAGTGGACCTGTTCACATCCAGGCAGAACAGAAAATGCCACATGTTCTGTTCAATCTGGTTAATGGACAGGAGCTCCCTATCAGGCACCTTTCTCATTCCATGGTCGGGGGCACTGATGTATGCCTTCCCACCAGTGCCGCTGATTCAGAGTCCTTGTGAAGATCAGGCAAGACAGGGCAAAAGTTATCCTAATAGCCCCCGCGTGGCCTTGCCAGCACTGGTTCGGCACGGTAGCCACCCCCCTGCAGTGGCCCCTTGGCCGGATCTGCTGTCACAGAACCAGGACAGCCTTTTGCATCCGAACCTGGCGGCACTGCACTTGACAGCTTGGCTACTGCATGGCTAAGCGCAGACCAACAGGCATTCTTGGCCTGCATCTAGCAGGGTAGCAGGAAACTTTCCACCAGAAAGACTTACCTGGCCAAATGGAAAAGATTGAAGTGCTGGGCCTCGGAATGATGTATTCGGGCCAAGCAGGAGATCCTAGATTATCGGCTGCACCTCAAACTCCAAGATTTGTCCCTGTCCTCGATCAAGGTCCACCTGGCCGCTATCTCGGCTTTCCATCTTCCGTTCCAAGATAGGTCAGTCTTCGCTCATGACATGATGGCACGGTTTTTGAAAGGTCTGGCGTGTCTATACCCGAACATCCGGGATCCACACCTTCTTCCCCCATACCTCCCCCCTGCATCAGATGAGGCGCACAGGCTACACACCCTGGACGTCAGCATGATGCTGGCCTTCTACATAGCTAGAACAAGGCCGTTCCGTAAGTCAACACAGCTGTTAGTCTGTCTGTCATTGCAACCGAAAGGTAGCCCGGTGTCTGCTCAGAGTATTTTGGCCTGGATCATGGCCTGTGTCCGCTACTGCTATGAGCTGGTGAAAAAGCCTCGGGCGATGATCGTGACGGCACACTTGACTAGGGCACAAGTTTCGTCAATGGCCTTCCTGGCAAAGGTACCAATCCAAGAGCTCTGTAGGGCTGCTACCTGGTCGTCTGTCCACATGTTCACATCTCGTTACTCTGGCTTTGGCAGAGCAGTGCTGCAAGACCGTGAACTCTGAGCCCGCCTCCATTGATACTGCTTGTGAGTCACCTAAAATGGAATCAACATGAGCAAGCACTCGAAGAAAAAATGGTTACCCACTTTTCATAACTATTGTTCTTTGAGATGTGTTTCTCATATCCATTCCATTACCTGCCCTCCTGCCCCTCTGTCAGAGTTGTCGGCAAGAAGGAACTGAGAGGGCATAGGGCCGGCAGCACCTGATATACTGACACATGAATGCGGCACTCAAGGGGCACCACAGCTGGCCCTACGGATACTATTGTACCCCACCCAAGGGGGAAGAGGGTAAAAACCCGCAGGGGTTGAGAGGGGCTGGGTCTCAGAGTGAGGAGCAAACCCAGACCCCTCCCCTGCTTCCCTCCTCTACCACCTTCCTGGGCCACTAGCGGGGCCCTCGGCGCCCCAAGAGCAGGGACATGGGGTGGCATCTTGGGCCCCCCGCCAAGAAAAGTGCAGGACCCACCATACTAACATTGGCCATCTTGACCGTTTTTTCCAAGGTTCAGAAGTCTGGTCCACAAATACAGAATTATTTTGTATGTAACAATGTCATTTAAACATGTTCTTTTGCCTATGAATTAGTATTCTAAATTGGAAAGTCCTGTATAATGAGGTAATTATTTTGGGAAAGTCTTTATTTAAATAGATGCTTTCATTTTAGCATTGTTCTTTTAAACTTACCATTTTCTCCTAGGAAGAACTGTGGTGGTGGTGACAGAGTTGGCGGCAAGCTTAAAGGAAGGATTATGGGGGGGAAATTTGATACAAGAAACAATGTTGGTAAATTCCTTATTTATATGGATTGGTTAATTTTATACTTCTTATTTTCAGATTCTC
Source organism: Emys orbicularis (assembly GCF_028017835.1). NCBI lineage: Eukaryota > Metazoa > Chordata > Testudines > Emydidae > Emys > Emys orbicularis. The sequence goes on along the minus strand of NC_088688.1, from coordinate 95,832,148 downwards.
CTTGATGAACTTTCTTCCACTAAACATTGGGTGTCCATGCATGTTTCAGACCATAGTGGATTCCACTACCGCCAGTTCTTAATAAAGTCCTTGATTGGCAGAACTGTGACCGACAATTCTATACTGGTGCAAAATCAGCTGGTAAATGAGCCAACCCCCAGTCTTCCAAAGGATGAAAAAAATGAAGTGTCTGAAGCTGCCTGTACAGAACAACTGAGGGTAGATCTCCCCAATCTTCTAAAAGAAGAGTTGGAGCTCTGCACTGATCTTATTGATACCTTCCCGGGGCATGAAACGCTGTGGTGTCACAGGTAAGAGGGCTTATCAAATAAAACATCGCTTGGAATGATTTTATTGCTTTAAAACTGAAGTCAAAGGGCAAATTGTAATTCTGCTTAAAGACACATCTTGGTTAGTAAAGACTTGTTTCCTGCCCTATGCTAAGTCTTTGATTTTTGATTTCCACACCCATCAGAGCTATTAAATAGAAAACTTGACTGGACTTCAGTACCTTGTTGAAATAAGCTGTACACATCCTTCCATAGGACAGTATCATCTGGATAGAGCCTGGATTGTTAATCTATTTCCTCACTCCTTAAATTTAAATAACAAAAGATGAATTAACTGCACAGAGTCTCCAAATGTGCTTGGCTAGATAAAAAAAACTATGTAGTCAAAGGCACACTGAGTAAGTTGGCTCTGAAAACTAACTTTAGTTGAATAATTGCCCCTTTTCTTTGTTCTTGGGTTCAAGTTTGGTTCTACTCTGATCTGGGACTGTAAACCATAGTATCTTAGCGCTCCATGTTTGCTTTCCATTATTGATATCAAATTTGTTAGGTTAGAAAGTCTCTTTATTTACACTTTAAAATCCTGCAAACTAAATCTGGGATCTGAATATCCAAAAGGGGTCTTCTCACACAGCATCACTGTATTCTGCCCTTGGTAACAGTTATGCAACTCCATTGCCTTCAGTGTGTTAGTACAGCTGTAGTGATAGGCCTTGTAATTAGAATGTAGTAAACCATTCTCCTGATGATACAAAAGAGGGAGTGGAATTCAGTTCCATTTTTCTTAAATGTGCTGGCTGGTAGGAGCAAAAAATAGCAAAAACTTATTTGAACATTTCCACCTACTCAAGAAATCCAAATTACAGCACTTTATGGTTTCCCTGACATTTAGTGACATGTCAGTTCCCATAAACACTGGGTGAAATCCTGGCCCCACTGAAATCCATGAGAATTTTTCCATTGACCTGAGTCGGGCCAGGATTTCACACTGTCAACGTTCAGGCTGTTCCAACACTAAGTGATGAATACAGCTGGCCTGAATTTTTTAATGGAAACTCTTGTGACAGTTTTTTGACTTGGTTGAATAGAAAATTTCAATAAATCTTTCATTTTGGGTTTTTTTTTCTTTTCCCCTATTGCTCACAGGTTAGCATAGTCATAGTGGGATTTTTCCAAATTGAAGATATGGACTTCGAAGAACTTTATTTTAGAAAATCTTATTTTTTGAAAATGCAGAAAAATGTGGTGATAACAATATTTGAAAAGTGAAAAATCGGTCTATTTTGAAACCCAGGAGAACCAAAACCTTTCTGAAAACTTCAAAATGTTAGCAAAAATTGTTGTTGAGAGATATAGATATATATTTTGGCCCCACTCTTTTATCTGTAGTGCACTGCTCACTGTAAAAGCTCAAAAGTCACAAAAAGAAACAAGACAGGGTTGAGGCACTTTGGTAGAACAGTATAGGGAAGCTTGCACTGCTGCTACTGATCTGGCAGCTGTCATGAACACTAAAATCTTTGTGTTTTTTAAAAAACCTAAATATTTAGTCTCCTCCATCAATTTAATGGAAGAGATCACATTCATATTGCACTGAAAATATGGAAAAACGTTGAAAAAAGTTACTGTGTATGTGTAGACATTTCTCTGAATCAAATCCCTGCTTATGTTTGACAACTTCCATCCTGACATTAGGGTTTGAGCTGGGAGCCTATGACCTGAAAGCATGACCTTTTTTTATCACTTGAGCTGAAGAATCGGGTTTTCTAGCTGAAAGTTGTAAGCGACCCATATCCTCTGTGGATCTGGTACAGAGTGGAACACATAACACGTGCACTGATCAATTGGTTACAAGTGCACACCTGCAGTGGGGGTTGGTAAGCGATGCTAGTTTTGTGAAGATATTAGATTAACAGAAGTCTCCTGAAGACAGAAGTCTTCTGTTTTAACCTGGGGACAGGTACAGCATGGGCAGCAATAGTCCACTGCATGGGCAATGAAAGGAAGCATGTTATCTCCACCTGGACTTAAGGAACTTAGTCTGAATTCTCTGTGCTTGAAGTCTGCTGAGCTTGTTGCTCAGAATGTCAATTGTGATAGTGGTTGTAGTGCTCTGATGTTTGCATCACAAGGAAGTGATATGAAACCACCCACTCAGCTGACAGGTATGTCAAGTACCAACTGTTGAACGGTAATAATTTTTGGTTACTATTCAGATCAATCAGAGAGACATGAAAGGCTTCATATTCCATTGCCTAACAGGAAGTCATCCCTTTTCCCACCTTTGCAAAATAAGCTGATTTTTGTGGGGAGTTTTGCTCAGAGGGCACATTGAAATGTAATTTCAATTACTTTAATATCTTTAGTTGTCGTAGCAGTTTGATTTTTTTCAGTGTGTAACTTTTTTTTCTTTTTCCCTCCCCTGATCTTCCTTTTGAAGACGGCACGTGTTCTACCTTCAGCACCATTTAAACAACAAACTTCCTCTTCCAAATGTACGGTTGACATCTGTGGACAGCAGTGATGGAACTTTGAATAATTCACACCCCAGTACAGCAGTCAGTCATGTGACTCATGCCATGGATGTTGATGGTTTAAATGAGTCAAGCAAACAAGGCTATACTCAAGAAACCAAACGCCTGAAGCGTGCCCCTACACAGGACTCTCTTGGCTTGGAAATGGAATACAGGTTCACTGATAACATTTTAGCAACTTGCAGAGACGTAGAGCAGGTCAGGTTTGCTACTGAATACAGGAAATGGCTAGTTACTTTTCTAGGTCAGTGAAGGAAGTTTACAACCTTCAGGTTCCTCTTTTTAGTGCAATATTCTCTTATCAAACACATGCATGTCATGGTTGCAAGTGTTGGTTACCCATGTGCTTCTCACCTTTCTTTGTGGTCAGTGCTAAAATTCGTATACAAAGTAATATTTCATTTTATTTATTAAAATCTGGCATAGCTTTTTATTAAGCAAATGTAGTTTGCTTTTTTCTTTAATCCTTTTTAAAAAAATTACACAATTTATGTTTTTACTTGTGGAAACTTCATATCATACCATTGTCCTGCTTAAACTTTTTTTTAATCTTAATATGGATTATGAATATAACCCTACCAAATTCACACCCATGAAAAACATGTCATGGACCATGAAATCTGGTCTTTTGTGTGCTTTTACCCTATACTATACAGATTTCACGGGGGAGACCAGCGTTTCTCAAATTGGGGGTCCTGACCCAAAAGGGAGTTGCAGTGGGGTCCCAAGGTTATTTTAGAGTGGTCACAGTATTGCCACCCTTACTTCTGCGGTGCCTTCAGAGCTGGGGGCTGGAGAGCAGCAGCTGTTGGCCGGGCGCCTAGCTCTGAAGGCAGCACCCTGCCAACAGCAGTGCAGAAGTAAGGGTGGCAATACCATCCCATGCAATCCTTACTTCTGCGCTGCTGCCTTCAGAGCTGGACTCCTAGCCAGTAGCCACTGCTCTCCAGCTGCTCAGCTCTGAAGGCAGCATCGCTGCCAGCAGCAGCACAGAGGTAAGGGCAGCAGTACCACAACACCCCCCCCCCCCCCCCGCCCCATGGTTCCCTCCCCACAATTCCTTTTTTGGGTCAGGACTCCTACAATTACAACACTGTGAAGTTTCAGATTTAAATAGTTGAAATCATGAAATTTACAATTTTTAAAATCCTATGACTTTGAAATTGACCAAAACAAACCATGAATTTGGTAGGACCCTAACTATGAACAATGGGTCTTTTAAAAAACCAAAAGTTTAAAATTATTTTGATCCAAGTGGAATGTCTGGAAAACAAATAGGTGGTTCTGTCATTGTAACATGAACCACCTTCCAAATTATTCTTCTCTACCATAGTGAATGCTGGTAATGACTCTTAACCAAAGCCGGTGGAGTCAGGTTTTTTTCAATAAGAATTATTACTTCTGAATTGCTAACTGCCTGTCAAAGATCAGGCGGCAGTGTTTCTGCCTTCAGTTCCCCTTTTCATTATTTGTAAGGGCAAATATTACTACAGTACTGGAATTGTGCTTTTTGTTATTGTCAGTGGTATTTTATTTGCCTCACACATCTATTGTACATGGTTGATATCAAAGCCTACTAAATTGACCTTGTCAAGTCAGGTACTCACTGGTGGATGCAGGAAAATGAACCGTGTTTCACACGCGCAGTGTAGAAGTATGGTTAAAGCTAAATGTGCAGGATTTGTTAGCAAAGTTCTTTCTCTTATGTCATACTTTGTTATTTTTACCTCAATAAGCCAGAGTTAGACACTCTCTTTAAATTTCTGAATGTATTATGTACACTACAGAGTCCCACAAAGCCCACTAAACCGCACATGTTAAAAAGCTATAGAAAAACTAAGAACATATGCGTATCTTAGATGATGGGATAAAAAGGAGTTATGCTGACAGTTTAGTACTGTTTAAAATGTGCAGGGTCTCTTCCCTTCCATGCTTGTGCATTGCTTCATCCCACTAAGCAGGGCATCAATTTCATTTTTCTTCTGTCAGTGGACCTTTTCCCATCCAACCCCTCAAGTGTGTGTGTGTGTGTGTGTGTGTGTGTGTGTGTGTGTGTGTGTGCTGGAAGGACAATTTATACAGTTTCAGGGTAGTTTTGATCCTGACTTTCCTTTTGGCTACCAATGCAGGTATGTATAAATACTTGTACTGGCATTTTCTCAGAGCTTTACTCTACATGAGGGACTTCCAGTGTAGCTACATCAGTGTAATCGTGCCAGTGCGAAGCCCTCATGTAGAAGCATTGTGCCAGTATAAAGCGAACCTTGCACTAAGGAAACTTTTTACCCCTGTTTCAAACAGAGCAAACTAGCTAAGAGGATCCAGAGCTTCAGGAGAGATCCTTTGCCACAATCCCTGTGTGTGTTTGTCTTGTCTTGCATCAAGTCATTCCCCAAGGTGATCAGTATCATGCTGCTGCTCAGAGAATACTATGAGCAGTAGAAAAGCATTAGAAATACACAGGATTCCTGTGGTCCCATGTCCCTTTTGAGTCTCCCATCATTGGAGTTACTCTTGCATGTCAAAGGGAAAATAGACCTCTTGTATGGTATGTTTGGCTTTAGCAATGTGGTTGAATTTAATGATCTGAGAAAAGGGCAACCAATAGGGTCATTCAGGAAACAGCAAGCATCGTTTAAACAAGGTCTCTAAATTTAAACTCCTCCTGGATTTTTAACTCTGCAGAAATTGCTGCCTCCTATGACTTGAAGCTTCTGCTCATAGATACTCTGTGGCTACAATGAGTTCATAGAGACATTTCAAATTGTACGTACTTCTTGGTGACTGCTGGGTGCCCAAAAAGTGTGACACTGCCTACCACTGTAGTTTATTACAGATTATATTGTCAATCCTAAAATTACATTTAAAGTAATTAATTTTGTCTCTTTCAGTTTTATCTTTTCACAGATTACCTGTTTAATAGAAAGGTATTGGAGGGCGAAAAGTGAGGAGAATTTGTGCCTTGTGAAGTAGAAAATTATTATTTGGGGGGTGGGGGGGAAGAATGCGGTCTTCTGCTTGTACCATAGTGTAAGATTTGTGGTGGGGGGAGAGAGAGAGACTATCAAGGGTGGGTGATAGAACATGAGTTGAAATCCATTATAAATTTCTGTTGGACTGAAGTCTCAGTTAGCTCCCTAGAGCTATATCGTAGAAATATTCTGATATTGAATTTGACAGCCCTTCCATCATCATAAATACTTAAGATCAAACTCTGTCCTCTGATACTTGTGTACAACTCCTTTTTGATGTCACTGGGAATTATGCATATGTGTATGAAGACAGAATTTGGTCCTTATAGAACTATATGCATTTTCATACTTTAAAGGTGCTCCAGTAGGTCTTGGAGTAAAGTGTTGTTGGTTTTGTGGTGGTGGGGTGTTTTTTTTTTTTTTTTTTTTTTTTTAAGTTTTAAAGGGACACTGTCAACTCAAATTGTAGGGTTTTCTAAAACTTTTTTCAGAAAGTATAAGTCTGATGAAAATATTTCCATGATTGCTTTAAAATTCCAAAGAAAACAATGACCTTAGTAAACAAAATAACCATTTCTTGCAGGTTTGCATTATACAAACCTTGCAGTATTGAGGACCCAACATTGGGAGGGGGGAAACTATAAGGAAAAAGTGAAATTGACTTCAGTGAGTTACATTTTTTCCAAGCTGAGAGAAATCTAAAAACTAAACCAACAGCATCACCAGTGAAAAGAAAATACATTTTAAAAAATTATTTTCATCTTAAAAATCTAGGGTGGTGTTAGAAACATAGAAAAGGAAATATATTCACTTTAATAATATTTGTTTAAGATGTCAGTGCCCCATAGCCTTTTATCTGAAGTGGTTAAAGTAATTCCTTGGGAGTATATTTTCAAATTTAGAATTGTGTGATGTCTTGTAACCATGAACTTTTACAAACATGACCACTTAATTTAATTTGACTGGTTTCTTTAAAGTCCTAATTGGGGGAAGGAGGAATACAATAAATAGCAGTAAAAATTTAGACTTCAGCCCATTGGTAATTAACATACATAAAAGTTACTGAGCACAGCTCCTCAGTATTAAGTAACACTGTATTCGGCATTTACTGTGTCATAGGTCAGAACATTCTAACTCAATAATTAAATGAGGGTTTTGCTGGGTGAAACACCTGACTGCAGCCATGCAGCACCAAACATTTACTCATTTTTGTGATTATTTTGAAAGGTAATACAGATATAAATCCGGCTTTATCCAGCACTAAACTGTCACTCCTTTCTAAGTTTCAGTATCTGTTAATTGTGTCCTTTGTTATACACCTCTACCCCGATATAACGCTGTCCTCGGGAGCCAAAAAATCTTACCGCGTTATAGGTGAAACCGCGTTATATCAAACTTGCTTTGATCTGCCGAAGCGCACAGCCCCCCCCACCCACCTCCCCGGTGCACTGCTTTACAGCGTTCTATCCGAATTCGTGTTATATTGGGTGGCGTTATATCGGGGTAGAGGTGTATTGTATGGCATTTACATTGGTGCAAACCTTTTTTGTGCACTGGCTCAGTCTTATAGCAGCATCTTTCCACTGGAAATGAATTGAAGGCTTTTGGAAATGAATGTCATTTGGAACTCTAAATGTGGTTAATTGTATTTTCAATCAAATCAAAATGAACAATCACATTTTTAAATGATGTGTAATGTGCATTGCCTAGTATTGCATCAGCAATTGGTTTTTCTGGTGGTGTAATCAGTAGGGCAAAACATACTGATGACTGTAGTGATGGATGACTACAGTGCTTGGCTGAATGCTTATAGTCTTAGAAATATTTTCATTGTTTTAATGGGGGACAATTGAATTGTCAGTCCAATGAGTAATTTATTACTGGTTGTATAGCTACCTTATATAGCACTGGTTTATAAAATAAAAGAGCATAGTGAAGAATACAGTAAGAAAGTTTGGATTCTGTTTTTTCAACTGAAACTAGCTAAAGCATTTCAGTGTTTTGTGGTAGAAATTTATGCATAGGAGTACTTTTTCATTCTTCACCTTAAAGTAGGTAATTTAATGAATCTTTAAACAGTACTGTATAATCTTGACAACCAGAATCAAAGAGTCTTGAAGGGGCCTTGTCTACACAGTCAAATCCAGCAATCAAATCTCTTTAGAATGTGTATTTTAAAAATGAGGGGGGAGGGGATAGCTCAGTGGTTAGAGCATTGGCCTGCTAAACCCAGGGTTGTGAGTTCAATTCATAAGGGGGCCATTTAGGAATCGGGGGCAAAAATCTGATCTGATCTGTTTGGGGATTGGTCCTGCTTTGAGGACTAGATGACCTCCTGAGGCCCCTTCCAACCCTGATATTCTATGATCTATGAACAAAATACAGCAATTGCAGGATAATTTAACATTTGGGCTACAGGGATTTCATGATCAAATTTCTGGACAAGGCTTTTTTTCCCCTTATAAGCCTGTAGTGCTGCTTCCACATTACAGAAGTGATCCTGAGCTTTTTGGTCCTTTTATACGATAATTTAAAAAATAAACTGTCCAACTCAAATTTCTACAGCAGTGGTTTTCAAACTTTTTGTATAGGTGACCCCTTCACACAGCAAGCCTTGGGTTTTGACCCCCCTCCCTTATAAATTTAAAAATGGTGGTGGGGGGTAATTTAATTTATTGAGGGCTCAGAGCTCTCATCCTCATGGAGCTGACAGCTCAGGATCCCCATGTAACCACCTTGTGACCCCCTGTGGGGTCATCACCTCCATTTTGAGAACCCCTGTTCTACAGAGATCTTGAGATCAATGGAGTGAAAGGTATATGCAACTAGCATGTTTGCTGTTCTCCCCTCTATATGATGTTCTTTCCTTACAACTAAGTCTTATCAGCTTTGACGTTAAATATAAAGAAAACCCTCATCATTTTCAAATGCTCTTAAAATGCAGTTTAGTAACAAAAGAAGGCCATTGTATTCTCTCTAGTGTTTTTCCTTCTCTTTCCCATTGTGCTCAGACAATGGTTCATTCTGAGCTGCTTGTCTCCTTTCCCCAACTAACAAAGAATGTAATGAAGCTATGGGGAGGTGGCCTCATTTAACATAAGGATAACTTTGACTACCTCCCAAAAATGTTCTGATAGTGCCCTTAAGTGGAGTTCATCAGGCTCATTCACAATCTCAGGCTAAACCCAGATCCTCATTTCAGAGGTGAAAAGCAAAAGCTTTATCTGTTAGACCATTTAGTTTCCCTTAAGAGGTGGGGGTTTTTTTTGTTTGTTTTTTGTTTGTTTTTAACTAAACAAATCTAGAGGAAATAAAATAAAAATTCAAGTAGTTTTTATAGTTGGAAAACTATATAATTTGCATAGACTCTCATCAATTATTTCCTCTGACAGAGCATTGTATTGCAGTCAAATGGAAGAAACTAGTGCTTCCAAGAAAATTCTTTGTAGTCAGTTTATGCTTTCAAAATGTTACTATGATCAGTGATTATAAACCTGATACTTCCTTGTGGCTTTTATTTAGTATGTAACGTTACTTCTCAGGGCATAGATTATTTTCGTGAATTAGGGTACATTTTTTACAGTTTATAGTCAATGGTTTAAAAAAAAAAAAGCATAAGTGATAAACATATAACTGGCTCTTAACATTTTTAGTCTAAAATAGTATTGTATATAGTCACTAGCTAAAACTGTAGCTTGGTACCTGCTTTAGGCCTGCCTTTCCCAGTACTCATTTTCTGTACACGTATGTTTAGGTACCATACAGCTTGACTAAAGAGCAGAACTCTTAACTGAAAATCGTTTATTCAAGCATTCTTATCTGTACTGTATGGAACCTGCTCATAATTCTAGAAAATAGATGGTTTAAAAAAAAAAAAAACACTAACATATCTATAAGTTGTGCACATTGAATTTTCTGAATGGAATATGATTATGGTGAGGCAAGGTAGGTTTTCTTGGAAGACTGTTAGCAGCTCACATGAGACGTGAATGTTAATGCTTAGATACTACAGATTGGTTTCCTATACAGACGCATTATGAATGGATAAATATATAGTATAGATTCTCATTGTCATAAGTGATATAAAATATCAGAAGAAAATGTTTCTTACAAGGCAAAAATATACATACTGTGATCATTCCCATTTGTTCAGGTTTTTACTTTGTGAAGTGGCTACATTTAATGCAGTGTTCCCATTTTGTAACAGTGTGCTTGGGAATGTTGAAAAATGGGAGAGTGGTTTTAGTTAGCATGGGGATCCATGGTACTGCAAATATGTAGGTCAGTATTGTAGTACCTGTGTGAACCACTGTATAATTTTTATAAAGCCATCACTTTGATCCCACAAAATTTTAACCTAATTAGGGGAGATGTATAGGAAAAAAATTCACTTTTATGGCTGTCATATCGTTAGAAAAAATACTGTTCTTTTATGTAAGCAACTTTTAGCCAAAAGATTGCATTTTATCAGAAACTTTCATATTTGTTGGTTATACAACTATCATTGTCATAAATACTCTGCAAATTGATTGTTTGATGCAGATAAATTAGATCAAAAATAAGGTTGATGGCAATAGGGATAATATGGTGACAAAACAGTATAAATAGTATGACTGTGGGAATAAAACAATGCGCATAAATTGTCGGTGTTGTACAAAATAAATGTAAAGAAGTCATTTTTCCTCCAGTGCTTCCTTTTTTATTACAAGATAAATTCCTTTAAGAGAATACCACTGTAGGTCAGTAAAGAGAAATTCCTTGAACACAATCAGAAATAAGAAGCCAGTTGTGAATAAATAATCCAGGATATGTGCACTACAATAACTAGGAAGAAAAGGCTGTTGTGCCCAGTATAAATCCCTTCTTGTAATGAAGGGCCAAACTCTCCTACATTTGGGTTATTCTTGGATAAGGTACTTGAGGCTTTGTGAATGGCAGTTCTTCCGTAAGGGCTGTTTGCTGTCCTGTAGAAGAAACTGGGGGTTCCACTACACCACCCCTTAACCAGTGAATATTCCAAGATCTCTGCCAACTTCAGGGATTGCTGAAGGTAAAGAGCATTCTCAGAGATTCCTTCTTTTGCCACTGCTGTCCAGCCCATCTCACTTCCACAGGCCCCTGAACAGCACAGCTTCTACAGGAGCTATGTTTCCAAGGGCATTGCCAACCTTGGATGCCCTGAGAGACTGTTCCAAACTGTGAAGTGGGGGCAAAGAGCATAAATTACTGCAGACTGGGCTCTGGGGCTTGGATGGGAGAATCTGCTGGTCTTTAGCCCCATCTATTGACCTGGAATCCCAAAGAGCACACCTGGAGAGCATTCCTAGAGAGGCATGTTGTGAATGAGGTGCTTCATGATCTGTGGGTACAAACTCTCTTGCATACTCCCCTCTGCTTCCTCTTGTGGAGGAAAGGCAACTAAGTAGTTATAGTGAGTGATTGAATACAATTATGAAACAGTATCTTTGGGTGCTGTACTTCCTAGTTTTTGGTATTTCCCAATGGGTGCTTTTTTTTTTTAAAAAAAAATCACATTGGACAAGATTTTCAAAAGTGCCAATGATTTTGGATGCCTCCATTTTTAGGTACTGAGCTTGAGAACTTCTTTTAAAAGGGCCTGGTTTTAAGAAAACGTTGAGCACCTTCTGAAAATCTGTTTGGAGACTTTCCACCCTTGGCTGCTGAAAAGGGAGACTGGGAGGATCTGAAAGAAATTGTAAATGTGTAAGTGCAGTGTTGGTGCACGTAACTTTCAGGTTCATTATTAAACTTGGGGCCCTTTTAAGGGTTCGTAATAACTGGATAAAAGCAATATTAGGCCTGATCCTGCAAAACTTCACTCTTGTATACAGGTGGCAGGATCTGGCCCTTAATCTGCTACTGCAGATAGTGCTTGTTCCTGCTCCTGCTCCTGTTTTAAAGCCAATGGCAAAACTCCCTTTGACTTTAATGGTGCAGGGTTGGGCCCATACTGGAGATGAAAGATGATAAACTACTACCTGATAGTTTGACAGTAAAATGTTTAGTGTGATGAATTATGAATGGCTCAGCTGTCTTAAGTGAATTGTTTTATGCATGATAGTAAACCAGGCTCTCGTGGAAAACAGTATTGTTACTGGTGTGGTATTTATCAGTTTGTATCATCCGTAAGGAAAAAAATTAAGGTTGCTAGCTCTTATTGGTCTTGAAAGACAACTGGAGAGGGATTGGGGGTACTGCAAGCTTCCTGTATGCAACAGCTGTAGAAGCAACTGAATTTTGTTTGTTTTTTAATAGCAGAGAAAGGGTTTTTGACAATTGGCCTGGGATTGCTAGGAGGGAAAGGGGAGTAATTTTATAATCTGAGTTAAAAACAGTAATAAGTATCTTTAGGACAGTAGTTGCTAGTTTTATCTGGCATCTTGCCAGCCTTCTTCCTTAGGGATACTCTGATGTCATGTTCTGCTGCTAGACATACAGTAGAGTTCACTGTGGACATCAATGTTAAGAAACTGAAATGTGGTGGGAAGGATTTCGTATAGTGTATGCATGTGTGTGAATCTTAGAGTAAGATGCAGTACAAGTCTTAAACCTAGTTTTAAGACAGTATTATTGATGGACTGCATAAAGCTTTCACATCAGAGTTCAATGTTAAATGCATGCTGTGGGAAGTTGGATGCATAGAGAGGGTCCTGGGCATTAGATACCTTTGATTTTATCTTGGCTGCTGGGGATTTTAGCAAATGTTGATTAACTTTAGTTTTACTGTTCTTAAAGTAGACAGTAAATATTTTATTTTATGGAGCAATAATAAACTGCACAGATGTCTTTTGTACTTGTCATCTCATCACCACTGTTACCTAATTGAGTGATTATTTTCTTTTTTAAATGTAGCTACTTCAAGTTTTTTTGAGGACTTGAATCATACTGTAAGAATCTAGTAATGGATAGTTTCTTCCACTGCAGTTAGCCCCAACGCACCTTCTTCATGTACTCTACATGTAAGAGGATCCTACTGGGTATAAATTTTAATTCCTTATAAATTCAGATTCCTTATACATTGAGCTTTGTTGTGAAGAGAAGTTGAAATTCTGCACCATGTAAAATGTCTGGTTAGAAACATAAAACAGTATCCTAACATTGTTTTCCAGTTGTGCACGCTAAATTATATCTTGTTTCTCTCAGCTATTTTGTATTGCATGCTAATAATATTTTTTTACATTATCCTAGTAATACAAAAATATATTAAACCACCCATGGAATTCTAACCATCCTATGCAGATGTCTTCCAAAATTACAGGTACAATTTTAGTGGCGGTGGCTGGCAGAATGAATTTTCCACTTATTTATCTGTAGACTTGTTTTTATATGTACTAGTGAGAGAATATACTAAGCACAGCTATAAGTTGTTCTATTTCTGTAGAAAATGGAAAATAGTGTAAAACTGTTTTTTGCTAAATGTTGGCAGTTTTTAAATAAACTTTTCATCTCTTAAAAATCTGTGTTGTTTGACACCATTTACAGATATATGGGAAAATATGGTCCCTACATCACAGAATTTACAATCTCAACCTAGATTATTACTGATTAGGGAGGCATGTTTATCTCCGAACACAATGAATTTGGACTGCAGTGTGAAATATGTAGTCAAACAGTCTTGTTTAATTTATATAAATACCAGTAATCTGTTTACACATGAGCAAATTTCAAATGCAGTGTTGCATATCTAGCCCAGACATAGCCTATAAACTATCCTCATGTGCAAATATCTGACAGAATGGTGAAGAACAAAGAGACTTTAGTTGTTTACTTTCTAGTTAGTATTTTTAGTTGCCCTATATGAAACTGTATATAATTAAAACAAGCACCTGTTCGCATACCCTCTTTCCGATCTGCCAGTGTTTCTTTCTTGATCTGCAAAATGCCTCCTATTGAAGCCTTTGGCCTTTCTTAAATCTAAACTGTCAACTATGCTAGATTATGCCACATTCAAAAGAATTAGCACTGGGTCCATAACACTGTATTTGCTTATAATCTAATGCAAATCAGTTCCCAGATCCAAAACATGAAACCAGTTAATTCTTTTTAAAAATGTGCTTTGCCTCACTAAGATTAAAGATAGGGAATAATATAAAAGTGTGGTACTCTGATCCCATCTGATTGTCTTTTTATGTAACAAATTCTGCTGCATAAACTTGATGATGAAAATACATGATAAATAGGCGTCAGATGACCCCACTATCTGAATTTCATGAAAATATTTTCAGGTGTGCATATAGACTCATAGACTTTAAGGTCAGAAGGGACCATTATGATCATCTAGTCTGACCTCCCGCATGATGCAGGCTACAAAAGCTGACCCACCCACTCCTGGAATAATTCTCTTCCTTGACTCAGCTGTTGAAGTCCCCAAATCATGATTTAAAGACTTCAAGTCGCAGAGAATCCTCCAGCAAGCGACCCCTGCCCCATGCTGCGGAGGAAGGTGAAAAACCTCCAGGGCCTCTGCCAATCTACCCTGGAGGAAAATTCCTTCCCGACCTCAAATATGGCGATCAGCAAAACCCCGAGCATGCGGGCAAGATTCTCCAGCCAGACCCAGATTGACCATTGATACTAATTACCAGCGATGGCACGTTATTGACTTATTGACTAAAATCACGTTATCCCATCAAACCATCCCCTCCATAAACTTATCAAGCTTAATCTTAAAGCCAGAGAGGTCTTTCGCCCCCACCGTTTCCCTCGGAAGGCTATATCTCTCTTTTAACATTGTAATTCTACAAATACACATGGTTTAAAACTTGGATCACTTAAATTTGTTTTTATAGCTATATGTTTATAATGCTCATCAAATTTGAATTGTAATTTTGGATTTTTTAAAAAAATTATTTTGTCTCCCAAATGGGTCAGAAGTATACTGTCCTTTATGTTAAAGTGCCATTCATGGATTAGATTTAAAGATGCAATATTATAGTTTCCAGGCCTTGGCAAATCAGGGCAGTGCAATTGCTGTTTAAATGATACTTTAATTCCAGTATGGTAACAATTATACTGACATTACCACAATTCCCATGTGCTATTAATATTAGCAGGATGCTTTTTTTTTTTGTGGACAATCTCCTGGACTACTTTTCTTTTAAGATATGATTTTTATTAGGTAATCCCAGTATAACAACATATATAACAGATTTTTCATAAAGGTAAGCGATCACATTTTTAATTAGAAAATTACAATTCACATAACCTGAGGCCAGTAATTCTCAAATTCTCCTCTCCTCCAATACCAATCCCTTGAATAAACATCCCTGGTTTGCAATCAAGACTGTCAAATACATACCATGTTACTGTCAAAAAGTAATAGACAAATGCAAATAAATTGGCTTTAAATGCAATGGATGTGGCTGCTTGGTTACATCCCACATCCATGCTTTGTGCTTGCTCTGTTCATTCATTCTCCCCTCATTGACTGGTCCTAATAAACGTGACGACACCTTCATTGCTAATAAGCACATAGAAAAATGGGGTCCTGATTATGGTGTCTAAGTCCCTGACGGACAGTTTTCCTTGCCAACAAACATTAAAGGTTAAAACTCTCTGTTCACCCACCAAACTTTAGCATTTGCAAATGTGATTGTAATTAACTTTATATCAGCAGGGGACTTTTTATTTTCAATTTAGTTAGAAGAGCATCTGAAAATCCAAAATGATTCCTGGACTGGGCTATGGTATTTTCACTGTTCTAAGACCAACAGTTTGAGGGCTGTTCCCTTGGACTGTATTGATATGAGTCCATACCACAATGGTACCAGGCCAAACCCATATTCCTTCTTGCGGGGGGGAGGGGGTGTAATAATCTATAGCAGTAAAACATGCAAAAAGCAGAAAAAAGCAAATCTGGATGATTTGAGGGATTAATAGGATTGTAGATCCTCCAGCTTTCGGTCTCTAGTTCAAAGCCAACGCAGGTTACTAATGATCAAAAGTAAACAGCATCAGAAAGCTGTTTTTGTCCTGTGTGAAATGTTATGACAGTCTTGTTTTGGTTGACAAGTCCATCTAAACCACCCTCACAACCTGCTTCCTAGCAGGTTGCACAAGCTAGCTGTACCCAGAGGGCTCAGGCGTGCTTGTGCAGCCTGTGCTGGAGCCTTTGCCACCGTGTCAGTGCTATTTTTAGTGAGCTACCTAGATTACAGGTAACATAGCATATCTACATGAGCTGTCATCACACCCCCAACTGCTGCGTGGATGTACCCGGAGTTACACTGGTGAAAACGTTCCCAGTGTAGGGCTTGCAGAAACCCAGTTGTCGTCCTAGTTTTAAGTTAAACCAGGTTAAAAACCTATAGACCCTTTCCTATTAATTTAAACCTGGTTTATAAATTACAGGAGCAAACTAAATCTCAGTTTAAACCTGGTTTAAACTAACAGGAGTCGCCACATATTAAGTGGCAGTGATTTAAAATCATACCTTTAAAGTGGTGCTTTTTTGTTTGCCGACTAGGCATAGAGAAGCCCACAGTTCTGGGAGTGGACTATAGAGAACTCTGGCTCTTCAGTTGTAATGAAGATCATCTCCTGAAAGGGGGTGTTGGGGAGAGGAGGGCGAGGGGCTTGGCCAACTATGCTTAACACTGACACTGACTAGACCCCACAGATCCTTTGTTTCAGGTATAAACTGGTGGCAAACTAGCTCTTATTTATTTACAAGGCGTGGAGTGGTTGCGTCTACCTGCCTACCCTTTCCAAAGCAGTTGGGTTGCTGCTTCATTTAAAATAATGCAACATGACTTTTTTCCCTCCAGACAGACAAGGTAATATCTTTTACTAGACCAACTTCTATTGGTGAGACAGACAAGCTTTTGAACTACACAGAGCTCTTCCTCAGGTCTGGGAAAGGTATTGAGTGTCACCGCTAAATACAAGGTCTAACAGATAGTTTAGCATAAGTAGTTAGAACATATTCTAAGGGACCAGTCAAAGTGGTCATAGGAAAAAAAGGAGAGTTAGTGGGTAACGTTGTAATAAGCCACAAATCCAGTGTCTTTATTAAGACCATGATTTTTAGTGTCTAGCAAAGTTATGAATTTAAGCTCCCAGGTTCATCTTTTGAAGGTGTTGTGCAGAGTTCCTTAGAGGATGAGGACTGATAGGTCAGATATATAGTGATCGCTTTGTGGATAATGTTCACCCAGTGAACTCCGCCCCCCCCCCTCTGCCCCCAAAAACTTTGTTTGTGGAGAAACAAGTTGGCTGTTTTCAAGAAAGAAAATGTTACCCAGAGGTGGGGAAGGCTTATAGAATCCCAGAACATCTTATTCTGTAAAGCCCCAGCCCTTGTTCAGTGTGACTGAAAATCCGACAGCTTTCAAAAGGCTTCAAGAGGAACAGATTTCTTGGTTCCAGCTCAGTTCCTGCAATCCCCATAAACACGGCCTAGTCAGCTTAGTAGTGCTTGACTTTAATGAATTCAGAAATTAAAATATGCTTTCCAAACTCCCCCATCTGTAGTGGCACTGCCTTGCCACTGAAACTGCAGTGTTGCTCCACCTGAGAAATCTGAGGGAGGCAGGTGGGTGGTAGAGGTGAGTAATAATTTCCTGTGGGCTAAAAGGGAGGGGAGAGCAAAACATAAACCGAATAATTCCTTTTCTGTCTTGTTCAGATCTTGTGTCTTTCTCAGTTGGCTTCACATATGGCAGGAAAAGCAGATTGCCTTCAGTTATTTTCTCTCAAATCTTAAGCAACTCCTTCCTGAGGGAGAGAATGTATTTGCATTAGTGAAATTGACACTGCCTTGTGAAAAAATAGGAATTACAAACTTTACCCACAATTCAGCCATGCAGCCTGAATTCTGCACTACCCCACCCATTAGGAATGGTAATAGGAACAGAGAACATCACAGTCAAAAATGCCATTTTCTCAAAATCTGCTGCCCTTCACAAAAGGAACATCAAGCTAAAAATGCTTATCTAGAGCTATTGGCTATAGTAGGATATTGCAGTGCATTGGGACAGCCAGTTGGTGACCAAAGGTGCTGGGGAGGAGAAAAGGAAACTAAGTTTAAAGTTTCCATAAACAGGAAGGAGAGAAGATGCACATTTCCTTCTTGGCCCCAATAATCTCACCCACCTCTAGGGTGACCAGATGTCCCAATTTTATAGGGACAGTCACGATTTTTGGGTCTTTTTCTTATATAGGCTCCTATTGCTCCCCACCCCCGTCCCGATTTTTCACATTTGCTGTGTGGTCACCCTACCTGCCTCCTATCTACAAACACCGAACACTTCTCCAATGGTTTCCCTGGATACTAAAAGCCTGAAGTGTCCCTACCCCTGCTCTGAAAAACTCCAGATTCCTCTCTCCAACTTCCAAAATGCAGTTGAGCATTTTCAGCTCACAAATCTCAGGCACACTGAAAATAAGTGTGGAGGCAGTGTGAAATATTGTGAAATTAATATCAAACTAAATAACAATGAATTCTGTATTGATTATATTTTTTCTATGCTAAATACCTTTTTAAAACTTTACTTTAGTTTATACACTTTCCAGAAGGGCAGCACACTGGTGGGCATAGAGAGAAGGGGGCCTCACTCCTGTACCAGCTATCAGGAATGAGCCCAACAGCTGGGCCTGGGATCAGCTAGCTAACCACAGCTGGAGCCCCGAATGGGCCTGATTAATCCTGGCAATACTGCTCAGCCAATCTTAAACCCAGCAGTACTACTTGGCCAGTGGCTGCTCAATGCTTACATTCACAGCTGTGATTTGTTACTGGGCTTGCCTTGTTCCCAGTCTTATTACTGCCCTGCTCCAGCCCTGTTCCTCTGCTTGGTTTGACTCCTGGTTCCTGACCTCAGGCAGGTTTGTACTCAGCACAGCTCAGCCATGCCTTCGCTGCCGCTATCCGCACTACCGTGGCTATGCTGGTATTTATACTCGCGGTAGGCCTCATTGAGCTAGCATGACTGTGTATATGAGCAGAGGAATCACACCCCTAGCTCATAGTGTAGATGTAGCCTCAAGCACTGTGTAGGAATGTGCCATGTCCTGCAGTGGCAGAGGGTCTGTTGACCAACCACACTTACACTCCTATTTTGGGAATCAGTCAGAGCACCTAGGAGATGCTGGTGGACATTTTGGCAGTGGTATTTGACCTACCGAAGGCACCACTTCGAGGGTGATAGGGACGTGCCAGCTGAGCTCCAGCTGATGCTACTCATGCCTATTGCCATAACTGCTCATTCTCCATATGTATACTGATGGTTCTGGACAGGGCCACAAACACACTGGTGAGATTGAGTCATGTGGACCTACGATGACCAGCAGTGGCTCCAGAACTTTTGCATGAAGAAGGTGACCTTTGTCCCAACCCTCCAGTGCAAGGATGCACACATGTGGGAGACAATGCCAGTCCAGAAGTGGGTCGCTATACCGTTCTGGACGCTGGCCATCCCATACTTCTACAGGTCCGTAGTTAACCAGTTTGGAGTTGGCAAGACAACTGTGAGGGTTGTTGTGGCAGAGGTTTCTGAAATGATCAGGACTCTGGTTTACCCAAAGGGCTTTACAAATGTTCCTGAAATAATTGCTGCTTTGAGAGAATGAGGTTTTCAAACTACGCTGAGGCCATTGATGGGATTCATGTGCCTAATGTTGCAAGGAGCACATGAGTACATAAACCACAAAGGGTACTACTCCATTGTCACCTGGGCCCCAGTCAACCACAGAGGTGGACACTAAGGTGGGATGCACTAGAAAAGTGCATGATGCCAGGGTTTTCTGGAGACTGTAACTTTAACTTCATAGACAAGCTGGGACATTATTTCTACTGAATTACACTGTTACAAATGGAGTCACTGTCCCCACTGTTGTTCTAGGGACCCACTTTCCCCTTTTTGCCATGGCTTATGAAACCATATCCTAATTTCAGAGGGTATGCCAAAAGAAGGTTCAGCTACACACACAGCTGTAAGAGGGTAGTGGAATGTGCATTTGGCAACTTGACATCCCTTTAGCACTGTCTTCTGAGCCATTTGGATGCATGTCTTGTCAATACCATCCATATTATTGTGCAGAACACAGCAAGCCACAGTGTCTGCAAGGACAAAGGAGAACCTTTTTGCCAGGAGTGGACTCTAGACACTGCTGGATTGCTGAACCAGTACATACAACCAGAAAATGTATCCGTCATTACTGGGGCTGGATCCACACTTGCAACAGAAATCAGGAGACCTTTGTGCAGCCTCATCATGGGGTTTGCATGGTCCCATGCATGAGGGGGAATGAAATGGTAGTTGTAAGTGTGGAGTTTCTGGGAACAGGGAAGCTCTGGAGACATTTAAAAAAAATGTATAATATATTCTGAGTTTTGTGAACATTTTTACTGTATCTGTATCCACAGTGTATTGCACTGTGCTGAAATGCATGGAGATTTTTTTAATGCACTTTCTAAAAACTAGCTGTGTACTTCAATCCACAGTTTATGGTTTATTGTGATGAAATTCCATTTTATTACATATAATAAAACTTGTTGTTAAAGCCTTGTGTGCAAATTCAGCACTTCATTTTAAACATATTTAAATATGAAGTGACAATGTAAAAACCAGGAAGGCAGCCATCCAAACATACAACACAATAATCAAACTCTGTGCAAAAACAGTGAATGGTACACTTGGGCAAGTGAAATAGACTACTATTTCTTGGGTGTCCCAGGCCCTCTGTTAGCCTTGGCCTTTGTAGTGTGTTTTGCATGTGTGGGCCATGATTAGACTTAGGGTGACCAGATGTCTTGATATTTAACCCTTTGTCCCGATCAATGTACGATCGGGATGCCATTTGTCCCGATATTCAGGTAAGGAGGCAAGGGGGAGGGAATCGCCGACTCTGTGGGTGCGCCAGGGTTGGAGCACCCACAGGGAAAAATTGCAGCCAAGCTCTTGCCTCCTTCTCCCCGCTCCCCCCAGCACACCGAATCCCTGCTCCTCCCCCTTTGTTTGGCGGCGCTTAGCACTTTCCAGGAGGGGGGAGAAGTGGGGACGTGGCACGCTCAGGGGAGGAGGGGGAGAAGAGGCAAGGCAGGGGCGGAGACTTGGTGGAATGGGGGTGGAGCGAGGGCGGATGCTTGGGCGGGAAGAGGCGGGGGGTGGGTGAGCACCCACCCGGCAGAGGGGAAGTCGGCACCATAGGGGCGAGTGACGGGTGGGGGGGTGAAGAGGCGAGTGGTGGGTGGGGAGGGTGAAGAGGCAAGTGAGCGGCGGGCGGGGGGGTGAGGAGGCGAGCAGTGGGTGGGGGACTGAGGAGGGATGCAGCAAGCCAGCCGGGGGATGAGGAGCGAGGGGGCAGGACCTGGGGGCAGAGCCTGGGACGAGCGGGGGTGGACTGGGGGCGGGGCTGATGGCACCCCAATGTGTCCCAATATTTTAGTGTTGTGATCTGGTCACCCTAATTAAACTGGAGTGAAGGAACGCAGAGGGTATATTTGACCATTCCATGTACTATTGTTTATCACCCGTGACATGGGTCAGCCAACCCCTGAATTGTCCAAAGGCTGCAAGACATGATAGCGTGGAGGGAACTCAGGGTGTGGGACTGGAGTAGGAGTTATCAGGTAATCATCAAGTGATCCATCCCCTGTTGCTCATTCCCAACTTCTGGCAAACAGAGGCTAGGGACACCATTCCTGCCCATCCTGGCTAATAGCCATTGATGGACCTATCCTCCATGAATTTATCTAGTTCCTTTTTGAACCCTGTTATGGTCTTGCCTTCACAACATCCTCGGGCAAGGAGTTCCACAGGTTGACTGCATTATGTGAAGAAATACTTCCTTTTATTTGTTTTAAGCCTGCTGCCATTAATTTCATTTGGTGACCCCTAATTCTTGTGTTAAGGAAGTGTTGTTTACTACTTTACTTTCTCTACACCAGTCATGACTTTATAGACCTCAATCATATCTCCCCTTAGCCGTCTCTTTTCCAAGGAGGAATTAACAATGTGTGTTTCCCATGATGTAAAAAAACATATTGAACAAGATTATTATTTTGTTTTTGCTGGATCACTGAGGTACAGAACAAATTATGCTGGCTTCAAAGAAAGAGAGAAACATTAGAATTTTGTGGTTACTTTATAATCCTACAAGTCAATTTACATGAAAGACATTCAGTGTTTGAGCCAACTCTCACTGCATTTGGAGGCAATCTTTTCATTTACTATAATAGGAGATGGATCAGGCCTTTAATGAGGTTCAGCACATATTCACTGAGAAAAATACCACCTAGCAAAACTGAGAGTGATTTGTAAGAAGTTATAGCAGAGCCTCGCTAACTCACTGACTGAAACCAGTGTGATTTACTGAATTCTGTGAGTTAGGGTGACCAGACAGCAAATGTGAAAAATCGGGAGAGGGGGTTGGGAATAATAGGAGCCTATATAAGAAAAAGACCCACAAATCGGGACTGTCCCTATAAAATTGGGACATCTGGTCACCCTAGAATTAGTGAATGAAAAAACACATTACCATTTTTTATCATGGTATCTCAAATTGTAATTTAAACTGTGATATTTTCTAGTATACAAATAGATGCGCTATATAATACTTTATAAAAGTAATGAAGTCATAGTAACATGAAACCTATTGCACTCTACAGTATTATTGAATCTTTGCATCTTTATAACACAAGATTGCTGGGTTATTGTGTATGAATTATAGTTTATGGATTAGTTAAGTGTGAATAGCAAAGATCTATATATGTTTTTAATAATATTTAGCACTTCTAGTTCTTTTCATCCATAGCTCTGAGATCCGGACCATGTGTATGTATATGCACATGATATACACATATGTATGAATGCAAGTGTGTGTAAACTTCCAAAAAGCTATACTAAAATAACATTAAGTTTGCAAAGTCACGCACTCAAGTTGAGAAATGCCAGAACTAAGGTTGTGTGTGCTACCTTAATTCCCACCCACCCCTCTTGTGCATATGCATTGATAGAATCTTTAATTACTTGATCCCATACTAGTTTTTCCACATGGCCCCTGCTTCATTGAGTGCACCGGGTGGATTGTGCTAACTTAATGAGTAGTTTGTCAGTATTTTTCTTTGTTTATTCTCATGTAAGAACCACAGGTTAGTTGAGGTGGAGCTCCTACGGGGCTGGCTGATATCCATCCAAATTCTAAATGTTTCTGGCCCATGTTACTTATTTGAAAAAAAAATATGACTCAGTATCCTTTTTGTCAATTTTATGAAAGTTAAATTAATCAAAATCAAATATATTACTAAATGAAATGTTATGGGAAAAATAGTATGTGATCATGTAACTAAAGACTGTCTCATAATGCATACACACAAGGAGGCTGAATAAAGGTTGCACCGGTGACTTTAATGCTGCTCCTAATTTTTGGGTGCTTGACTGGGTAGACTTAATGTAATATATACAAAGATGTGTAAATGTGAATTAAATCTTTGGTTTTAGATAGTCGGCCATTTTCAGAGATGTAAATGGGAGGTGGTTGGGGAATTGGCAACAGGCTGAACAGTAGACATAAACTTCCCCCCATGATTAGGTTAACTAGTATGCTAAATTCCTTGCAGCAGCTGCTCACACTATATTTTTATGACCTACTGTATGTGATCTATAGTATGTAGGTTTACTATTGTTTTATTTTGAGTGAAACTATTTGTTGCTTATAGAAGCACAGACATTGATTCAATGGCATTTAACCGCCAAAATATGCACCTACTGCAAGTTGCTTTTATTTAACACTGCCCACAAGATGAATCTCTGCACGTTTTTATTTGCATGACAGCCTTGGCTGAAGAAAGTCTAACACTTAAAGGTTAAGGTGTCAAATGATTTATGACATTTTTGAATTAGCCTTTTCATGGCATTAGTTATATATTAGAATAGTTAACGTCAAATATTCCGTACTTATTCAGTCAGTGGCATTTCACTACTTTCCATTAAATATGTATGCAGAGTATAATCCATGGGTACTCAGATGCTTTCAATATAGGCCTGAAGGACACTTTTTATTTTCATGACAACCTATATATGGAAAATCAAAATGTTTTCTCCTCATTCCCCCTCCCTCTTTTATACATACTTCAGTATTATTCCTGTAGGCCCACATCACAGCACCCTTATAATAACACATCACAGAAGCTACCACAAATATCAACATGCACCTCTAGCTAAAATCATGTGCTGTACATACAACAAACATTTAATAACAGGCTATGGCCCTGGATTATCCTCAACATTTTTTAAAAAGGAAAAAAATGTTTTGCTCATACCTCGTTTTTCTTGTCTATATTGCCTGCAGCACACTAATAAATCTTTTAAATGTCTGTCCCTGTTGTGTCTTATTTAACTGCTTAGAGAGAGGAAAATGTAGTCGTTTTGTTGAGAATATTTTAAAAACAGTATATGTGTGTGTGTGTCTATGTATCAACTTACATATAGAGATATTCTGTCCACCCACAAAATTAAAACAAAATCTATATGGAATGGGTCTGTCATCATCTCCTGGTGTGGTCTTTCAAGGGGTCTCTGCTTCTCCCGACTGGCCCTCCTTAGTTTGTTCTCAGCCAGGGCAGCTCCTACGCCCTCACTTCCAATTGGGTCTATCAATTTTAGAGTTTGCAGTCTGCTTCAGTTGCCTGGCTGTTTTCTTGGCGGCAACTTGGTGCAAGGTTGTCACTTCTTTGCTTCCTTCTCTGTACTTTCCCCTTTATAGAGGCCTTGTTTTCCATATTAGTTGCAGCTGTGGGTGCCTGCCTCCATGATTGGCAGCTCTGGCATCCATGTGGGGGTGTGAGCGAGTTGCTTATTTGTAAACAGGAAAGGCTCTCCTCCCCACTCTGTCTCCACTCAGTATGGGGTTTGTAGACCCTGTTACCAGATCCCATTCATGTCAGTGGGAGTATTGCTATAGACTCAAGGAGTATGGTCAGGTCCAGTATATAATGTGGATATTTGTGTTGCTGATTATTCAAAGCCATTGGAAAGCTCATTGTACAAGGGGGGGTTCAGCTGCAAGTAGATACAGTTCATATGGGTGAAACTGACCCGTGCTGACAACTAGCTCAAGGTCTCTGCACATGAATTCATAGCATACTCCTGATGATGGCCCTCTACAGAGGGGTGATATTCATCCACCAAGAGAGGCAGCAACAGAAGTTTCTTCAACAAAAGCCATGAAGTAGTGTCTCACCTTAAGGTCATGTCTATGCTACCAGTTATGTTGGCAAAAATGATGTCGCTGAGAGGTGAGGAAAAAATACCCTGCTGAGCGACATAAGTTTCTCCAGCATAAGTGCTCGGTGGGAGAGCTTCTCCACTGAGAGTGCCCTGCTTGCTTCCTCAAAGAGTGTGTACGGGGTTACCAGCAAAAGTGCTCCAGCTGGGCTCACCCATTGCAATGGAACAAAGAAAGAGAGATGGTTTTGAAAGCAACCAGGTGCCAAGTCATTAAATCAACATATTGAATTGCTGGCAGGAAGTAGAGAAAAAGGCTGGTCCAGGGGTTAAGGCACTAGTCTAGGACACTGGAGACTGGAATTCAATTCCCTACTCCACAGATTTCTTGTGTGAGGCTGGAGAAGAGAATAATAGACTAGAACACTGCAGGATCCCCACCTGAGAGGGTCCTTGGGGAAGGATGAGTAATGGCCCAGCTCTATCCACTGGCAACTCTTGGAAAGAAAGAAACCAAGGTATTGAAGAATTACCCCATCAGCCATGCAGATGTCACAGGCAGGTCAGCAGCAATGCCTCACAATTAACAATGAAACAGCCTCTGATAGAGCTAATAAAATGAGCCTGGACACCTGACCTTGGAACGGTGGTGAGGAGATCTACACCAAGGAAATGCTGTATTTAATTTAGATGGAATATATGGGTCCAGGAAGTTAACAGTGTTAATATAACCCAGTCACTGTCCAACATTTAACAGTGTCAAACAAGGTTCAGGATTTGGTATACAGAGACCTCAGCCTGGTTACTACCCTGGCAAACACCATTGAAAATCCTTTTATTTATGAAAGAAACAGGAAAGAAAGAAAAAAGGTTAAAGCATTGAAATGTAAAGTAAGGTTTCCATTTAACAATATCCCTTGCTCCCTTTCCCTTTAGTTGGAGAGAGTTTTTAGAAGGACAACACCCCTCTCCCCAGTATTAAAGATGTTAGTAACTGTCCTTTTGGGGGGAGGGTGGGAGGAGAAAGAGAAGTTAGTAGAGATGGGCTGGATTGTTTTGTTAAAATCCGATCCCATTTCCTAAGAAGACAAAACAAGACAGCACACACAAAAAGGGGAGAAAAAGAACCGCAAAGACAGAAAATGCAGCTTCTTTTTCTGATGGTGAAGCTCACTCCAGTGGTCCATTTTCCCCCCAACGTCTGTTTTTTAAGGATCCCAAAAGGGAGTGATGTGTGGAATAGCCCATTCTCTTATTATTTTGTCCTCCAATTAGGCCTAGTTTCCAAAACACCAATTGTAGTTCTATACCTTTCTTGTTTACCAAGCATGTTCTTCACAAAATCAGTGAGTTGTATCAGCAGGTCTTTTTGTTTGGACTAATTCAGTTGTTCTGTCAGCCTTTCATGCCTTGTGTTATGAACATCTTATGAACTTTCATGTACTTTTTACAGTTGAGCTTACAATTAGAGTAAATCTGTAGGCCCAATTATTACAACAGAAGTTAGTGCAATTTCCATGCCATCCCAAGACCTAAAACCAGACTACTGGCAAACTAGGAAATCAGAGGAATTCAAATTAAACTCAGTTTGCCTTCCAACCACCTAACATTGACGTTATGCAGAAAGAAAAGTTTCAAGGAGAAGTAGTAATTAGGTCATTTATTGTCAAGCAATGTCGTCTTGAACAAGGACCTAATGATTGCTTGTCAGAAGGTGACTGGCATTTTGCTTTCCTCCAGAGAGGCTTGCAGTCATCAGGGGCAAGGCATTTTGCAGGTCATAGCCTATAGCACCCCTTAGTAAAATTCCAACAATGAAGGCAGACAACCAGATACAGAGGTGGAGTTTAAACCCACTCACACTCATTTAGACCCCTTGATGTTAGATCTACTTACAGTCACTCTTTCCATGTGTAAGGGAATCTGCCAGTGTAACTTACACATTGAGGAGTTAGAAGAAAAGGTAAGTTAAAGTACTACCCACTCAACTTTAACTTACTCCATTTTACCTTTCCTCCTAGCTCCTTGGTGTGTAAATTACACTAACTTATACAACTGTATGTGGTCCTAGAGCAGGTGTCAATAAGTCTAAGCAGGGTATAGTAAGCATAAGAGGATGTGCTCATCTTAGGCACCATCTCTAGGGTGACCAGATGTCCCGATTTTATAGGGACAGTCCCGATTTTTGGGTCTTTTTCTTATATAGGCTCCTATTATCCCCCACCCCCAGTCCCGATTTTTCACACTTGCTGTCTGGTCATCCTAACCATCTCTGAATTATTTTAGCCCAGTAAGTTTGCCCTCCTGTTCGGACACTGCTCCCAATAAAAGCCGACAAAATGATCTGGATCTAGCTAACGTTATTTACAAAATAGTGTAAGTGGCAAATTTAACAAAGGGATAAGTACTTGAATGTGATCCTGAAAGGAAATATTTTGGGCTCACTGCTTTGTTCAGAATACCAGAACAGTCCTTCTGGATGTTATCATCGAGGAGAAATAACTCTCGTTGCCTCTACCACAGCTACAAATGAGGTCTTAGGGAATTCAGGAAAGGATTTGAATGCATGATACAAGGGATGCTTATGTAAGGTAAGGTCTATTATGTTTTTTTTTTTTTTTTTTTTAAGAAACAAACACAGACAATACTTTGATTAATTTAGCAATTCCATTTAAAGGAACACTGTCAACTTGAAATATAATCAAGTAACAAGAAAAAAAAGTAAAAATAATTTAAAATTACTGCTCCTGCCCTGGATTCCCCCCTCCCAATTTTGTGGTTTTACAATTGAATTTTATTTTTTACAGATGGTTTTCTTTCCCCTGTTGCTGGGTGAAAGACACAAACAACTGGGGAAAGTGACTAATTCACTATTGAAGAGAAAAAAATGAACCCATATATATACAAAGGGCTGCCAAATGCATACTAGATTATGTGTGAATTTTAAGATGGCTGTGTCCCTTTAATATACCTCACTACAACTTTGAAAGCTGCCTTCTTTGGCATGCATTGAAATTCAAAGCTGAATTTGCTGAGTCCTAAAAAATGTCATGAAACTGTCAAGATGGCAGATTCCTATCTGATTATTTATTCTTTTATTATACTTAAGACATTTAATATTTTTAGTGATTTACTCTTCTTTGTAATTAGATGTAGTGATTAGGATGTATTTTATGTTATATTACACTGCAATTTTCATTTAATACACTCCAGAATGCTTCTTCATTGCCAAAAAAAGTCAATATTGCTATGGCTTATGCTAAAATTCTTCAAAATAAAAACTTATTTAAAAGAAAATATTTCTAGCCCTCCAGGCACCATGAATGCTTCAAGTGAAAATGGAAAATTAGGAAAGTTCTACCCCTTCAAGTTGCTAACACTGTAAATGGACATGCTGGCTTGTGCAGGGTTTGGGCAGACTGCAACAACAGCAACAAGACAGATGTGAGCTTTTCCATTCTTTTTAATGGACTCCTGCCTGGTGGAAGCCAAGATCTGGGGATCTGCTTGGTGACTTGGGATCAGAATTGAGGTTTTGTGGAAGTCCTGCAAGGGCAGCACATTCAACTCCTTGGGAAAAAGAGCATTTTGTGTTGCTGTCTGGCCAATGCATGAAGCAACACTGCCAGGCTTGAAATGGATTTGGGTTCAGGCTGCTTGGTTGAAGCAAGGGTCATCCTAACATGGGACCTTCTAAGGGTGATGGCAGCAGAGGTCAAGAAGAGGGACAGGGAAGAAGTCTGTCAAAAAGAAAAAACAAAATCAAACCTTTTGTGGTCTTCTAATGCCATCTTAACTGACAACACCAATTCAATGCTAAATACCATGCCAGATAGAGCCATCTTCAATGCTTCTCCAGCATGTCTGGATACATCCGGCATGGTGTCCTAACACATCCCTATCACTGGAAATGACGTTACTGAGCACAATTCTGTTGAAACTCAAGAACCTTCTGATTAGGGCTGTCAAGCAATTAAAAAAATTAATCGTGCGATTAATCATGCCGTTAAACAACAATAGAATAACATTTATTTAAATATTTTTGGATGTTTTCTACATTTTTCAATATAATTATTTCAATTACAACACAGAATACAAAGTGTACAGTGCTCACTTTATATTTAGTTTTTGTTACACATATTTGCACTGTAAAAAAAAAGAAATAGTATTTTTCAATTCACCTAATGCAAGTACTGTAGTGCAATCTCTTTATCATGAAAGTTGAACTTACAAATATAGAATTATGTACAAAAAAAACTGCTTTCAAAAATAAAACAATGTAAAACTTTAGAGCCTACAAGTCCAATCAGTCCTACTTCTTGTTCAGCCAATAGCTCAGACAAACAAGTTTGTTTACATTTGCAAAAGCTAATGCCTGCTTCTTGTTTACAGTGTCACCTGAAAGTGAGAACAGGCGTTCGCATGGCACTGTTTTAGCTGGTGTCGCAAGATATTTACATGCTAGATGCGCTAAAGATTCATATGTCCCTTCATGCTTCAACTACCATTGCAGAGGACGTGTCCATGCTGATAACGGGTTCTGCTTGATAACAATCCAAAGCAATGCGGATCGACGCATGTTAATTTTCATCATCTGAGTCAGATGCCACCACCAGAAGGTTCATTTTCTTTTATGGTGGTTTGGGGTCTGTAGTTTCTGCATCAGTGTTTCTCTTTTAAGACTTCTGAAAGCATGCTTCACACCTCGTCCCTCTCAGATTTTGGAAGGCACTTCAGCTTCATAAATCTTGGGTCAAGTGCTGTAGCTATTTTTAGAAATTTCACATCGGTACCTTCTTTGCATTTTGTCAGATTTACAGTGAAAGTGTTCTTAAAATGAACAACATGTGCTGGGTCATCATCCGAGACTGCTATAACATGAAATATATGGCAGAGTGCAGGTAAAACAGAGCAGGGGACATACAATTCTCCCCCAAGGAGTTCAGTCACAAATTTAATGAATGCGTTATTTTTTTGATGAACATCATCAGCATGGAAGCATGTCCTCTGGAACAATGGCCAAAGCACGAAGAGGCATACGAATATTTAGCGAGTCTGGCACGTAAATATCTTGCGACACCGGCCACAACAGTGCCATGCAAATGCCTGTTCTCACTTTCAGGTGACACTGTAATTAAGAATAGGGCAGCATTATCTCCTGTAAATGTAAACAAACTTATTTCTCTTAGCGATTGGCTGAACAAGAAGTAGGACTGAGTGGACTTGTAGGCTCTAAAGTTTTACATTGTTTTGTTTTTGAGTGCAGTTATGTAACAAAAAAAAAATCTACATTTGTAAGTTGCACTTAAACGACAAAGAGATTGCACTACAGTACTTGTATGAGGTGAATTGAAAAATACTATTTATTTTGTTATTTTTACAGTGCAAATATTTGTAATAAAAATAATATAAAGTGAGCACTGTACACTTTGTTTTCTGTGTTGTAATTGAAATCGATATATTTGAAAATGTAGAAAAACATCCAAAAATATTTAATAAATTTCAATTGGTATTCTATTGTTTAACATTGCAATTAATTGATATTTATTTTTTAATTGTGATTAATTTTTTTGAGTTAATTGCGTGAGTTAACTAAGATTAATTGACAGCCCTACTTCTGAGCAGCAGCCAAAGGCTGAAACACAAGGCTAAAACAGTTAGGTGTAGTTTTGGTTTGAGGCCTGGAGGGCTCATTAATAAAACTGCTCTCAGCTAATTGGTCCAATAGCAGAGCTTGGAAAATGTTTCCAGTTCCGAGAGCATTTTTACTAGTATGCCACTAAGCACTTTTCCAACAGTCTTTCCTACACAATTCTAGCAGCAGACATTTCACAGACCACTTGAGTTGGAGATTAATGCTTTATGACATTTGAAAGCTGGAATTCCATATCATTCAGATTGCATAAAGCATTCATTTCTGTCCTTTGAGCTTATCTGACCTTAAAACTGTGTCTGGTCTACACTGGTCCCTTCAGTCTATTGGGGCTTGCCATTCTTTGTTTGTTTATTTATTTATTTATTGCATTGGTCCAAGCCCAAAAATAGCAGTGTAACTTTCAATCCCCCAAACTACCTACAGGTTGCCTATTTGCCAGCTCAGTGGATTTAAGCAGCAAAAAATGTCTGAACTGCCATTTCTAAGGTTTTATCTAGGTTAATGGGTGTATTAGCAGATGTGGAACACAGCCAGACTGAATCCAATTAACACATCTTACAGGGTATAAATTTTCCTGCAAAGAAAAAAGTAATGCTTTCAATTTACTTTTTTCCTTAGTCCCAGCCATTGCAATGTAATTATGCAACATGCGCTAGATTCTCCCCAGTAGTGAGGCCACTTTGCTGGCACACTGCTGGTACAAAATGGCCCTAAAGCTGGCATAACAGGCTCCTAAAGGATCACCACAATGTAAAGGGATCCTCTAGCACTGTAGGGCAGCGATAGCAGCTTTTCTACAGCACTCCTTCCCTGTGGGTGGCATGGGGGTGCTCCATGAGCTGCTATGTTTGCTCTGTGCCACCAGAGGATTAGTATTAGGCATGGCTGGGGAAAAGAGATGTGGCCAGGCTTCCTTACACACTGACAATTCCCAACTGCCATATTGGTTCCTTGGGGCCACTAGCAGCCAGCATAATATACGACAGGCTTCAGGCTGCTGATAGTGACATCAAATGACCAGTTTGGTACACAGCTGGCCTAGAATTTGTGGAATGCAAAGGCTCCTTTGCCTCTGCTGAGCAGTGCATACCTAGGTCATAGCTGGGGATCCAAGTCTTAACGTTGTTAACTGACAGTACAATGTACACACAGTTCTTAAACTGAAGTGCATAGGGCTGCATCTTTAACCAGTAAAATAACATATACGTGTTTAAATGAAGGGCACAGTAGCTTAGCACTATTTACGGATCAGGAGTGTTTGAATATTTCAGATTCGTCAAGTGTCTTTATTTGCATTTCTCACCAATTTCCGTGTAAAACAAATTAGGAAGTGGGAGTGCTCAAAGGTGTTAATCTAATGTTCTGCAGAGTTTGCAGATTTCTGTTGGCTTTGGTTATATTTACAATTTTTACATACCATTCTGTAGAGTTTAAAGGGACAATAACAACTTACATTTGTCCAGAAAATTAAATTTTGTAGAAGCAAGGCTCTATAAAACTTAAAAAATGCTTTCACATTTAAAAAAAATTTAGTGAAAATATTTTTACATAAGTAAACAAAACCCAAACATTGCTGCATGAAGAACCTGAGCACCTTAAACTAAACACAACTATAAGTAAAGGGCATAAATAGTGACAATCAAATTGGAGATATAAAATTATTTCACATTTAGTAATCTAAGTCAATATTAGTAATGCAGGAAAAAATCTGCTTATTTAAAACATATTATTTCTTAGTTGAAAATATTAATTTTTTCTCCATATGTTTGCCAGTGATAGCTGGTATTAAAATTTAAGAATAGGGCCAACTAGAATAGAAAACAAACACAATTCTGCAGGAAATACATAGATTTTGTATAGACTCAATCTCTTGCATAGCTAGTAAACTCTTTGGAGTGTCAACTGTCTTTTTATTATGTGTGTATAGTACCTAGCACAGTAGGCCCCATATTTCTGATTCTCTAGGTACAATTGTTATTGTGCACCAAACACGGGAGAGAGGTGGAGGAATAATAGCAGCAGTGGCATTCTGGCTACACAAGCAAACCTGCAATGCTGTCTCAGGTTCTGCCGTACAGCTGCATGGCTTGAACTGGGTAGGTAAAGTAGTCACTTGGTTGCCACTACCATTACTTTCTCCTTGCCTTGGTGATACCCAGGGGCCTACAGGACAATGCCAGTGCATTTTACTGCAGTGCTAGTACTGTTGAGTGAGTGTACCAGCATCTCCTCAGGCTCACAGAAAACCTGAGCCTTACAGGCCCATTCATGTCCTAATTGTGAGAAGAGAGGGAGGCATTTAGAATATGGAGTCTCTTTTTTTTTTTTTTGCTATTCAGTCAACACTGAAATGCTGCTTTTCATGCTGGGATCTAAGAAAACATGTTGTTTGTTTATTTTGTGAGAATTGAACTGTTTTATTTGATATAATGGTTTAAGCTTCGGGGCCTTATGTGCACACCCTGCCACTGCTGAATAGTGTTAGGTTGTAAGAGCAGAAGAAGATGAAGCATACCACGAAATGGCGTATCTTTCTTCTGCTCCAACCTGTGCCCCAGTGCCATAAGGAGTTATTCTTTCTCTCTCCATGAGTACATAAAGCTGGGAGACATCTCCAGGAGGGAGGAAGAAAAAGAAAGAACAGGCACATTAAGCCAATGAGTAAAGACAGCAAGGAAGAGTGAAAAATGAAATGGAAGAAAAAGGGCTCTCTATAGTGGGGGAGGGGGGCAAAGCTGTGACCGCTATAGTCTAAGCAGAAAGCACCACAGCACTGTATTCAGGAGGTTTTAGAGGTGTTCTCTGCAAAATTGGACTTTTGCTTTATTGTACAACATACACTTGTGCACTATGCACATATTTTACTATCACTTCACATTTGTAGGATACTGTAGTGAACTGACTAGGGTGGACAGGTAAAATTTTGATTTACTGGATGGAATCAGAATGGCTCAACTGTGTGTCAGGCACGCACTACTACCAATTAACAGAGTCTCCATTAATGGTAGGTTCTTCGGATCAGGATAAATTAAGTTATATTTCTGCTGATGATTAAATTCTGAATTAACATTAGCACCGAAACAACTATTACATTCCTAGATAGGTACTCAGTAGTTATTTTACTTTTCTTCCAAGTATCTCAAAGCACTTTACAAACACGACTTAATTATCATAGCTTATGTGGCAGATGGGGAATTATTAATTATTATTATTATTATTTTGCACTAAGTTTCAAGCATCTTTAAAAATCTCCCCCCTTTAAAAAACAGAAGACTCCAATCTTATAATGAAAGTCTTAGAGACCTACCTGGGCGTGAAAAAATGAATGCGCACATATCATCCTTCCCATCACCTGCCACATTTATAAACACAATTAATATGAGCATACATGCAAATCGGTACATGCGAATGCAAATAACTAGTGGCGCTTCTTACAAGTAATTGAAGGCACATTTACTTGATTTGTGCACAATTCAGGCAAGCGTAGACTCAAATCTAGTTGCCTAATTGTTTATGGAGTTTTGGCACACATATTTTGAAACAAATCCGCCCCATAGTTGTAAATTTCCCCCATTCAATTGGCATTAGTCTGTAACGCAACTTGGGTTATTGTGGTGAGGGTTTTGGTGGGGAAGAGGTGGAAATTTGGTGTCAGGAGTTGCTGTTGATATGAGCGTGGCTAGCTGCCTATCTTACTCCTATCTCCATCTGCTGCTCCTGTGGATGAGAGGGGCTGGTGCATGCTTGTGCTGCGGATGAGAGAGGGGCCCGGTTGCATCATGGATGCATCTGCTGCTTCTGCTCTTGATGTGAAAGGAGCTGCATGCCTACCCCTGCCGCTGATGCAGGAGGGACTGCATGCGTGCATCTGCTGCTGACGGAGGAGTAGCCGCTTGCACCCCAGGCTAGCCCGCTTCCCTCCCGCTCCCTGTCTGGCTGGGCGAGCCAGAGCCTCCGTCTGTCCCCGGGGCAGTCATCACGCGGGGGGAGGCGGGGCAGGGGCGGAGCAGCAGCAGGAGGGGGCTGGCCCCGGCGCTGCGTGCCGGTGGCTGCGGAGCTGGAGGGAGCAGCGGCAGGAGGAGCGAGGAGGAGGAAGATGGTGGAGCTGGAGGTAGGAGCCGCTGAAGTGAAGGCTCTTTCCCCGGCTGGCTGCCCTGCTCCCCGGGCTCAGCTGCACCGCGCTGCCTGCTGAAGGGGCCTGCGCAGACTCCAGCCAAGGTAAAGAGGCTTCCCCCTGCCAGCTCCCCAGCCAGCTGTGGGAGGGAGATGCTGGGGCTGGGCTGGGCTGAAGTGAGGGGAAATAAAGGAAGGGGAAGAAATCCGGCTGGCCCCAAATGAATTTGCATTTGGTGCTGAGGGCAGGTGCTGAGCCCGCCTGCGGATGAGGGCTCGCTTAGAAGCCTGGCTGCAGGAGGGCCTGGCTGGCTGCACAGGGCTCAGTGTGTGTGTCTGTAGCAGGGGATGTGAGCTAACCTGGGTGAGATAGACAGGGGGATATGGCATGATTCTTCCCCTCCCCCCAGGATCTGCTGGCAGCTGAGGATGCTGCGACTGAAAAAATGAGGTGGTGGCAGCCGCCAGCCTCAGAAGTGCACAGTGTTGTGGCAGGCACTTGCTGTGTGGAGCATGCACCCGTGGGAGTGGGGCCGGGGGATGGGAGACAGCAGGTTTTAGGAGTGAGTGTGTGTGTGTGTGAGAGAGAGCGAGCACGAGATTTGCATGTCTCCCTAAGCTGCAGTGAAAGATACACAGATATATTAATGCCCCAGAGGCCAGGTATTGCTGCAAACAGTGTCAATAACAGTAGTAATTATGTGTGGGGTTTTTGTGTGTGAGGGGAATGTATTACTCTGTGAACCCTTTTATGTTGGTGTGTGTTGTTATTGGAGCTAATAGATTACTTTCCTTTGATTTGAGAGTGTGGGAAAAGATTAGGGGGGGGGGAGCAGAGGGAGGAGACTGTAGCAACTAAACGGGCAGCACATGGTCCTGGCAGAACAGGGGGTGAAGATGACATCTCCTGCAGAAGGTGCTGCTGGTCTCCTTCTGACAGCTTCTGCTTTGCAAGGAGGTTCCAGGAATAGGAGATTGAGCCCATCCCTGGTGCATTCCAGGGTCTGACACTTGCCTTTCTAGCTCTCTGTGTCTGAATTGGGATGGGGATGACAAACTGGTATTGCCAAATACCACTTTTAGGGAGCAGAACCCTCTTGATCTGTTCTTGTTCTAAGCAGCATCTTCATAGATCCTGGTGCAGTTGGGCTGTGGCTTGGTTAAATCACACTCTCAGTCATCGCAGATGTGTATCTTTCACCTTCTTTCTGGGAAGCTTGGTTTTGCCAGTAGCAATTCACTGAGGCTTGTTTTGCTGTCGTCATGTGGAAATCTGCGTTTAGGGAGGATACTGGGGCTTAGGCCTGAGCTTTCAGAAAAATGACCTGCCTTTCCACTTCTTCTGGTTTTATTAGAATGGGAGATTTCAGCTTACTATAATGTGCACTACAGATCTTTAACGTTGTCATAACAGCCCATGAACTAAAGCAATGGGACAGAAAATGGACTAGAAGGCATTGATGTTTGCCTGGCTCTGCATGTATTAAGGATGAGCTAACAAGGAGGTGTGGGACAAACGAGGCATGTGTCATTAAATTCTACCCTCATTGCACATTACTTTATGCCAGGTGATTAGAACACATACTACCATAAGTATTTTAATACCTCTTTGTTAACATGTTTCATAGGGTCTCAATTAACATGCTTTGGAAAATATTCCAGTCACAATGCTTTAAATTCCACTGCATTGCTGTCAAAATCTGAACTGTGTGCCCCTATCTTTGCAGCCTGTGGCTGTCA
This sequence comes from Emys orbicularis, assembly GCF_028017835.1. Taxonomy (NCBI): domain Eukaryota; kingdom Metazoa; phylum Chordata; order Testudines; family Emydidae; genus Emys; species Emys orbicularis. The sequence goes on along the minus strand of NC_088688.1, from coordinate 95,795,656 downwards.
TACCTCCTGAAACAAATACACAACATATTGTCATCATCAGTGTTTGAGAAATAAAGGGTAAATCTTTTTATAGATAACCAAAAGTGAGGGTCATTTGTACCTTTCACTTAAATCTGTGAGTCAGTTTAGAAACTCTGGGTGTCAGCAATCTGCTTATTATTGTTTCGTATTTCATTAATTTCCAGTGCTTCAGATGAGGCTTTCTCTGCCCAGTCAATCCATAGCACAGCTTTTATTTTTCCTCTTCTACTCTTCTTTCATTCTGATTTGGAATTTGTTTGAAATGTTAGTGTATGTAATTATCAAAGATTTAGGGATACATTTTATATAGATGCAATCTTTTAAATGTTGGGTCTATGTTCTTATGTTAGTTCTGTGGAACTATTGTCTAAAACTATAATCTAAAAAATAGTCATTATTTCCCCCCTTTCTGAAGCTTTTCTTTGCCACTTAAGAGCAAGCTGCTATTATTTTTTTAAAAAAGCATTGGTACCAACCAACTGGTGTGTGTGTATGTATATGTATGCTGAGAAGTTACATTTCTAGTAAACTGAAATGAAGGAATATGGGAAATTGTACAAATGCAATAAATAAAGCATTTTTCATCCATTTTGAGTTTTTAAAATTAATTTCTAATTAGCAAGTATAAAGTATATTGAGAGCTTGGTTGAAAGAAAGAAGAGCAGCATTGTGTTTACTGGAAAAAAGCATGAAGTAATGAAGCTGTGAGTCTGAATTGATTTGGTAAGTAATGGGTAGGCAAGGCTAGTGGTATGTTATGAATCCTGTAATTCACTGGACTGAGTTATTGTACCTTTTTTTATTGTAGCTTGCAGCAATACATTTGTTTTGCAATAATGTGCTGTCTTCACTTAAAATAGCAGTAATGTCTTTCTGACTATTATTCCATCTTCTAGCAGATGCAAAGGCCAGCCTTTTAGAAGGCTGTTAAAGAAAAAATATCCATGGATTGACCCTTTGGTTATACAGTGAAAGAATGCCAGGAGAAGTGGATTTTATTGCAAGGTGGTGGTTAGATAGGAAGGAGAACTGTTTTGAAAGGGGAGAAGAAGAGAAGCAGAAATCCTTTTGTAGGCTTCCTTCTTTCAGTTTCATAATTACTTAACTTAAAACCAATTCCACTGTATTCTGTACTTAGTGACTTCCCCCCCAAATATCTAGCTATAATGGGTTTTGTAATTCACATTTCAGGAGGATGTGGGGGAGATCTGTTTAATATATTTGTTTTTAAAATTGTCTCAGGATGTATTTTCACTATAGATTAATAGCTCTGAAGGAGCCATTATGTTCTATGACACTGGATGCAATGGTGTAATGAGGGCAGGTTTTGTTTGAAATCGCTAGAATCCCTGAAACCAAAGGTGAAAATCCTGGCATGTTCAGTTCAGTGCTTCGTTCTTCTGAGACACATAAATTGAATTACAGGTAGTTCACAGTGAATGGATCTTTAGGATGAAACCTTAAAAATGGTGGTCTTGTGTGCTCTATGTGGATATTAAAGATTCCATAACACACTCAGCAAGAGAATGTTTATTCCTTGGTCTCCATGGCTAAAATATGTGGGGACCCGATTGAAAACTATGAGAAACCCAGATTTTGATTTATCTCTATGTGGTGTTAGTTAATTCAGGGCTCTTTGACTTCAATGGGACAAGAAATAGGCTTTTGATTTCTCTGATGTCAGCTCTAATACACGTCTGTAGCATGAAATAATATTTACCATAAAACCCACAACAAACTTCAAAAAGTTTCTGATCAGCTTGAAAAATTACACTTCTGTTTGAAAATTTTTAACCTATTATTGTTAAAAGTAACACCTAATAGTACTAGATCTGAAATGAGAGGAGAAAACTATTTCTCATCTTATTTGTGTATTCAACAGTGTTTTGTGTATAGTCAGTTTCACTGTTTTAGTTTTCCCTTGTATCTGAGTGGGTCTTTAACACAGCAACAGGGCGGATATAATCAGGAAAATATGATTGTAAAACTACAAAAGTTAGCAGGAGGCAGTGCACCCTACTAAGTTCACTATGGTACTGTGTAAGTTTGAGGGCAGGTTTAGAACCTGAAACTAATTCTGAATTTTTAAAAATGATCATAGATTTCACAGTATCTCTTCAAAATGACAAAACCAAGGAAAATCAAAATGAAAGCTGAAGCTTTCAACTCATATCTTTACGCCTAGGTATCACAGGTCAGATTCTCCTTCTCTTATGCATATTTTATAGTGGACTAACTCCATTGATTTAATGGAGTTACTCTTGATTTACTCTGGGTTAAGTGAGATGGGAGCCCGGCCCTACTACGTGTATCCAAACAATGGATGATCATATATATCCTATGTTCTGAAATATGTAGGACCAATATTATGGTAGTTAGTTAAGAGAGATTTAACTCTGACTCCTAGCTATTTTGGATTTAAGTTAGACTCTTAATGTTACAGGAGCATGTTTTTGTGGTAGTGGTTTTATTATATAAAAGTTGCAAGTCTTTTAATTAATATGAGGTTTGTAGGCTACTGTCTGTTCATTCACTTCCAAAGTGGAATAAAATAGATTGTGTGTGATGCGGATGGTATTGGGGTTAGGAGTGTTTGAAAACAAAGGATTGATTAATCTTGCTTCATAGTATTGATTGATTTGATAAACCAGCTGCTAAGAGCAGTGTAATAGTATTTTCTGTTTTCACTGTGAGAACTTATGTCACACAAGGCTGCATGTTTGTTGTTTTTACTGGAAGGGCTTGGGGAAGTGTCCTTGTGTGCTACTTCTAAAATGGAAATTAAGGATTTTCCTTTTACATTTTCCATGAATAATGAATATGGAGACTTCCATGATTGTTTTAGAATTAGGAGAAATGCCATCACCATCTTCCTATGTTTTACTGAAGTTGAAACAAGGACAGATATCATTATAGAGTCATAGAAATGAGGGATGGAAAAAGACATTATAGGTCACCTAGTCTATCTTGCTGCCAATACAGGATTATTCCCTACAGTACATTTTCTAGTGCTTTGTCTAGTCTGGTTTTGAATGCCTTGAGTCAAAGGGCTTTCCCCACTTCTATTAAATTGTGGCAAACTCTTCCAAGAGATCTAACTGTAAGCAAGCTTTTCTTGGTAGTGTGTGGGATTGCTTAATTTAGAAAGGAGACTAATCAGAAAGGATAAGATAAAAATATATAAAATAATAAATGGTAGAATGTTCTCCCTGTCTCATAACAAAAGCACATGGAGACATTCAGTGAGATTAAAAAAGGTGGTAAATTTAAAACTGATAAAAAGAAATACTTTTACCCACAATGCATATTTGGACTGTGGCACTCCTTGTTGCAGGAAGTAATTGAGACGAAAAACTTAGAAAGATTTGAAAAGCGGATTGAACATCCATATGGATGGCAAGAGTATTCAGAGCTAGTGGTTACATACATTTTGGTAGAGATACTAAATCTCATGGTTCAGAGCTTAATTCTTAATAGTTAAAGACTGGTTTAGGAAGAGTTTTCAGGTGCGGAGCAGATTATTCCACATCTGCCTAATGTGGTTTCTTTCTCCTTCCTCTGAATCATTGGCTGCTAGGCACTGTCAGAGACAGGGTAGTGGAAAAGATGGACTGTAAATCAGATCCATTCACTTCCATTCTACCACTCTAACTTAACTTCTTTTATCACCAATAAAGATTCTGCTTCCTGCTTAAAGTTGACACTTTCCAGGGAAACTTACATTAAGACAATCCAAGGTCCGAGGTACACATCCCTTGCAAGGCCCATGTTGTCTTGTCCCCACTGTGGCCCTGTTCCCATTTGAAGTGGTGGGAGCAGGGCCCACCTACACAAGAACCACCTGCTGGGGGAAGACGCCTTGCCATTACTGCTCCTTGGATGGACTGGAACCTCCCTCATTCCCTGCCTATCACTCCCTGTCCCATTCCTGAGGACGGAGGACATGAGTCCCTCCGTCCCAAGTACAGGACTCTCCCTGTGTGTGGGAGAGCTCCCAACCTCTTGCCACCACAGCAGAAGGCCCTCTATGGGTGGGTCATCTGAATGCCCCAACAGAGGGCTCTGAGTAGGGGGTCACCCTGCTACTATCACATCATCAGAGTCCTCTAATGTGGTGACTGAGGTCCCCCTAACAGCCCTCTGCTCTGAGGTTATGGTAGACCCCCTTCCAATTCTGGCTTCCCTAGTGGTAGCTGGGGTCTCCCCTTCATTGCCACCCTACCAGCAGCAGTGGCAGTCAGGCCTGCTCTCCCCAGTGCCTGAAGAGGAGTGGGAGCAGCAGCAGCAGCTGAGGTTCCTTTTCCACTGCTGTCTAAATAGCAGTGGCTACCCAAAGGCTGAGCCACCGGAAGGTTAGTGATGCTGGTCAGCTCTGCACCCACTGCCATCTGAAGAGCCAGAGCCACCCCCACCTCTAAGGTAAGCAAGCAGAGCTGCTGTCGGAAGGCCTGCCCCATCTGGATATCTCCTGGTCCTGCAGTAGATAGATGTGTCATGCTTTAGGGCAGTCTGCTCTTCATGGGCTCCAGGCTGATGTGATGACATTACTAGGATATAATCACATTAGCTCCATAGCCAGGTACTCTAGACACCAACCCTGCATTCAAGTACTTGTAGGTGGCTATCACGTCCCTGACCCTCCCCATGTTGTCCTTGGTTCCTTGTTTACCTGTTAGGAATGTTTGCTCATAGGTACAGCTAGTCAAAAAAGAGAAAAAGAAGAAAAATATCACTGAAATTTTAGAATGAACAAACTTTTTTTCATGTATTTTTCAGTTTGTTTTGATGAAATATACTTTTTTTTTAAACAGGTCTGCTGTTTGAGTTGTAAGGTTGTTGGGGGCAGGTACTCTTTCATATTGTGTGTTTGTATAATGCCTGATGCAAAGTGGCCCTGATTTCAGATGGGACCTGAGGTGCAACAACTGTGTAAATAATAATCAGTCCTCCTTAGACCAACTAACTGGAATAACAGAAGGATTTTAAAATCAATTAACTGCAATATATAAAAGAGCTCAAACAACAATAGATGCCTGCCTACAATGCATGGAAAACCCAAACTCAACTACTTAGTTCTTGTGTAGATATGAATAAAAGGAGCATTTTACATTTTTAACACATTTTAAAACCCTAGGGTAGGAAAGCCAAGTTGTTTTTTAACATGCGTTATCTGGTCAAGGTGAGCCCTAGCAGGGGGAAACACAACTCGCATTGTCTACACTAGGTTGTTAACACTTTTTCGCTAATACATTTTTAAAATGCACCTTTTATCCTAGTCTAGATAAATCCTTTGAAGAGAAAGGTGAAGATAATGAAAATAGAAGACACACTCAATATACAGAACAGAACTTCTGAGCCTCATTGAAGGAATGGAAAACCCCAAACCAGTGATCTGCTTTTTCTGAATGGATTCCAAAACAACTGGATCAGCAAGTAAAAGCTTTAAAAATACAGCCCATGAAGTGCTAAATGTGGCTGTGAGAGGTGGCCCTCACCTCTGACCTATAATTATCAGCCTACAAAACTTTAAAGATAAGCCATCTATTTTACAGACTGCTGGGGAAAAGAAACAAAAAGCTTACTTACTCAAAAGGGAAAAACTGACATTTCCCCAGGATTTTTATCACATGAGAACAGCCATATTGGGTGAGACCAAAGGTCCATCTAGTCTAGTATCCTGTCTACCAGGTGCCCCGGAGGGAATGAACTGAACAGGTAATCATCAAGTGATCTGTCCCCTGTCGCCCATTCCCAGCTTCTGGCAAACCCCTTCTTACACTAATGGGGTGACTGCATTCAGAACACGGAAGAAGGTACTCAGAGTATTAGATGTATTACCTTAGTCTCAGTAACCCTCATGATGATTAAAAGAAACATCAACTTTCATGTTTAAAAACCCTGAAGAAGTTCTGAATTTTGCAAGAACTTAAGAGCAAAAAAACTCAGTTAAAAAAGTCTTTGGGCAACTTCTTGTGTTAAATTAATGCTGGTATGAAATTAAAATTACAATGCTATTTGTTAAATGAAGGATTTAAGCAGTTAATTTTTCTTATTAGTTATATGGTATATGCTTAGCTTCAGTGATTACATTTTAATTAATAGGGAACTTCTCTGGTAATATTTGTATGAGTACTTAATTTTATGGTCCTGACTGAGAGGAACGTACGCTATCCCTATGTACTGAATAAGGGAATCTATGCAAAATACCACTTATCTCCTTTTCATGTAGATAGAACTCAGTGAACATTTTCAATATCCTATACTTTCATTATGATCCTAATGTTCCCTACTATTGATCTTTCTACCTGACTAAAACTGCAAAGTAGGGCTAAACTCAGGTGTCTACTCTCACTCAAGGACATGGCTTGCCTTGCCTATAATGCCTAACATTTAAAAGGTTCCAATGACATAATTCAGATTTTTTTCCATGGTTAATTTTATTTAATTTTAAACAATGTGAGTACATTTCATAGGTCTTGAAAAACTTGATATCCTAGAAATATACTAAGACTATGGAAAAAGAAGAGAGAAAGAGAGATGTCTATTAGCTTGCTTCATTATTTTATTATCGACAATCAGCTGGGAACCACTAAGAGAGTATTACTGTATACTTAATAATATTGGTTCAATTATAGCTTTAATGCTTGGACTCCTGTCCTTAACCATGACCTTATAATAACCAATCTTCTCACTTTACCCTCAGCAAGGTACTGTATATAGTTTTAATGTGTGAAAAACATTAAATTTAGACTTTTCATTTAATCATTCAGATGGCAACATACTGATTACTAAGTAGTTTAACTGTGGGAGGGGAATCTAAGAATTTCTTGTCTTTACATTTCCTCCTAAAGACAGAGTGGGACTGGGACATGTATTTGCTGCACACTATGCTATTTGGTGAAGGGAAGTAGCCATATTAATGCATCAAGTCGTTCTCATTGGGGTGGTTTCTTCAGTTTATTGTAGGTGAGAAGGGACATTCTCTTGCATCCTGGCACATTGGATATATGTATGCCCCTTCTGCATATCTTGATTTTCTATCAGATTTATTCATTAATTACTCTTATCTAATACACTATACAATGAATTCTTTCTTAAAGGAGATTTTAGTGCTGTGTTAAAGCCCAAATTAGATAAAGTAGCCACACATTTTGGATAATATTAAGCAATATTGTGAACTAAGTGACAGTGGAGAAGTTGCCCCACAGTTGTTGTAGAAAGTGTACATTAGAGGAATAAATACTATCCAAAATAGCCCTTCTAATAGAGCAGGCATCTTTCAAAAGGAAATTGAAATCTCTACAGCAAAAAAATGATCAGTGGTACTTCCCAATAAAATAAAGCTCAAGCTGAAGAAATTCAGTTGCATGGTGACAACATTATTGCCTTTAGGGAATAATCCGCTGTCATACATCCCTTTTTTTTTTTTAATTTGGGGGAGGGGGGGGAGAAAGCTAATTGTGTGTTTTCAAAAATGTTCTTGCCATTGTATTTGTAGTAGTCCAAGGAATATAAGATAAGAACAACTGACTTTTAAAAAAAGCTACAATAGATGCTATCGCAACTCAGGACAACTGCATCTGTTTTCACCCTCTATAGTCCAGCAAGGGCACCCAGCCTAGGCTTCAGGCTCTTCAGCCGTCACCTCTTTTGGGTGGAGACACGCGTCTCTCTCCCTTCTGAGTGGGGTATTTCCAGACTGAACAATTCCCTGCTTTCTCTGTGTTATTCCCCAGCAAAAGACAGACTGTCCTACACTGGCCTTCTTTGCTTCTCCCCTCAAAAGACAGTGCCAGAGGTAAGTCACCACACAACCCTTTCTAAGCAAACACATTTATTCTTAAGGTGAAAGCATTACAGAGAAAACTTATTAAAACAATAAAAGAGCCTATGTCCATGCTAATAAGCTTACCAGAGATCACCCAAACCCCAGCAAGGGTTCTGGTTGGTGAGTAGTCCTTCAAACCCCATCCAGGGTTTTATCCTGTGATCACAAGTTCATCACAGCTTCAGCTCGGAACCAGCATGCAAGTCCTATGACGCCTCAATGGGCCAAAAACTTCCAACTCCTCCCTAAGGATTGGGGCCCTCCCTTTTTCCCCAAAGGTCCTGTCTGTTTGCTGGAGCAGAAAGAAGGCCCTGAGTCAGTTTTAACTCAGGCTGTTTAACCAAAAATCCATTCTTTGTCTGTTGTTCCTTAGAGAATCTGGTTTAAAACAGTATATGCAAGCCTGGCTGGAAGTAGCGGTAGCTCTCTGGAGGTGTTGCAACCTGAGTGAATGGGCCTAATCACTCCCCATTGTTCTTAGTTCCTGGAGGGCTGTGATCCCCCTCCCTCATGGAAATACACCGCTACCTCGATATAACGCCACCCGATATAACACGAATTTGGATATAACACGGTAAAGCAGTGCTCTGGGGGGGCGGGGCTGCGCACTCCGGTGGATCAAAGCAAGTTCAATATAACGCGGTTTCACCTATAACGCGGTAAGATTTTTTGGCTCCTGAGGACAGCGTTATATCGAGGTAGAGGTGTACATACAATCCCTCAAAAGTACATAACCATTGGCATTTTTGTACAATGAGCTCCTAAAATACTTCACGCAATAAGGTTTGTCCAGGATATTATGTGTGTCAAATGTATTTTTTAAAGTTGTATTAGGAAAACAACAAATGCAGATGAACTCCTACTGTAACACAAATATATAGTTTTTTGGATAACCTAAAAATCTTGCTGACTACAGAAGGACAAAAGTACAGTTTGAAGTAGAGATATCAACAGATGAAATTTAAAATGCTATAAGAAACCTTCCAGATGGCAAATCTCCAGGACTAAAATGGTTTTCTTGATGAGTTCTGTAAATCTTTACACTATAAACTAGTGTATTGAATACTTCACATGCTACATCATTCCTTTGAACAGAGAAAATTGTCCAGTTCCTGTTTGGAAGCCATTGGAAAAACATAAAAATCCAGAAGACTGTAGATACAACCCAGTCAGAAGAGGTGCCCCTAGGCACCCATCAGACAAGAGACTTTTTTAAAATTTTCCATGCTGGTGGTTCCCAGTAGCATTCAAATATCTGGGGTACAAATGTTGCCTAGTTTACCTAAAGTAGTAATGCTAAATTTGCATCCCCTTAGTACATCAGTACAAAAATTTTACAATTTAAGTGACGTGCTGTAAAATCATTTACCCTTAGTTTGAACAGTGTGAAAGAAACAAGTGAAATTTAATGAGTTTACAGAAAGAGGGAATATACTGCTTATGGAGAAAAGATGAACAATACAAAGAAGAGACTTCTCTAGACAATTGCATTAGCAACTTAAAGTTATGCTGGTTTCCCAGGGGCTTCCCATTAGTGTCACCAAGTGAAGAGAGGCAAAGCACCAATGTAGTTTGGTGGGAAGAAAATTAGGCTTGGGGGTTTCAGTCCAGCTACAGTATTTTGCAGATTCTGTGAAGGGGAACCCTATCGTAAAAGCATGTTTTGTGGAGGTGTCTCTTCATTAAGCAGGTAGAACCCTGTGAATTCGACTTTACTAATGGGTAAAACGTCAGTGACCTTTCAAGGCTGTGTATGTGTTTCTACAGTACTTAGCATTGTAACTAGAATGTTTACATTCAGATGGAATAAAACACTGACGTGGGTCCCTCACTTGCTGGTCAGTGCTATTGAAGATCATTTGTGTTCAGGGTATTTTTGAAGGAAAGAGAAGAGTGAGACTGAAAAAAGGAATAGGCTATTTAAAATTAAAACTTATTTTGTCTAAGTCCCATTATACAAAATTTCTGTGTTCATCATGGTAAAAAAAAAAAAAAAGACCAAGTGTTATGGCAATGCAGTAATTTTAAATATTAGGTCATAGGACATTAGCATCTTTCTGACACTGAAACCTTTCCCCCAATTTTTAGTACAAATAACCAGAAGAGTGTCTGTGCTCTGATAACCGTGATTAGTTTTGAGCATAGGTATTGCCACTCTGGGACCTGCCTCTATTAATCCAATCCTGCTCTCCAAGTTAAAATATAAAAATTACGTGGAATTGGGGCTGGGAGAAATGTCATGTCCCCTTGTGTAATCAAACCTCTCCATTTGTTCCTTTTGGTTGCCATAGTGTTGTTCTGGTAAACTACTGCCTCCCACACTTGCTGGTATTTATCATTAGGCTTGGAAGGATTCGTTGTTGTTGTTTTTTTATCAATGATTATAGAAATGTACCAGTAGGAAAAGTAAGAAAAATGCTGTCTGAGAACTCACGAGTTAGATTTAAGGTTATTTAAAAATTGTATATTTTGACATGATGTTGATAATTTGTTCCTTAATGGTTTTAAAGCTTTAACTTTTTTAATCTCAATATCTGCTGTCATTAAATAATTGTTTGACCCCCTGTAATTTCCTGCAATTATGAAAATTTAATTGATAACAGTTTATTCTTAAGCATTTTTATCTGTCAAATATAAAAAAAAAAATCAAATCTGCCAAGCCTATTTGTCATACAGCACCAGACACATTGCCAGTGCTGGAGCATACAGGAAGACACAGTCCGCCCCATGGAGCGTACAGCGTAGGCTTGAACTTTACAACTCTGAAGTTTGTTTAACTGTTTGCCATTGAATTCACCCACTGAATCTCCTGGGAAAATCCCAAACATCATGGCTACAATTTCTTAAAAATGAGATTAATGGAATCTGTGACCATCTTGAGCAGGTATAACATCGGGATGCACAAAGCTCTCCCACATCCAGACTTGCCAAGGAATAAGCCCCTAGCTAGAGTCAAAAAAAAGTGAATGGGCTATCCGTGAGATGCAGGGGCAACACACCAAGTTGAGACCCAGTCTCCATTGTAGGGTCCTGGATTGTTTTCTGATGAAGATCTCCACCTTTCATGATAACCCCTGGCTAGCAGGTGTCAGATAAATTTGAGCTCTTCCTATTTCCTCTGCCTGCTAAATAGGATCTGTTTCTTACCACAACACATTGACTGTTTTGCAAAAGGATAATGGGAGGAACGTGGTACTCTGACCCTTCTGAAGCCTCTTGGTTTTTGGATTCTCCTCCGGATTGATAGCTCGAGTGCTTGTTCTTGCTGATGCTCATATCTTTACCAAACAATAGGAAAGTGAATTCATGTGATTCTTAGCTGTTTCACTATTTTGTTTTGAATAGCTGGAGTGGAACTGACCAGAAACTTGCCAATTTCAAACTGCTGCTGCTGGAGAAAATAGAAGTGGCTGTAGAAGTAGTTTAGGGTTCTGTTTGCAAACTCAGGAAAACAGCACTGAATTGGTTCATGTTTGCAAGATTAAGATAATAATAATAATAATAATGTCTCCTCTTCTTCCCCCTTCTCCCACACTCAGATGCCTGGAAGGGAAAGTTCCTACTTGCCATTGATGAGCTGATTTTTTTTTCAGGTTCTGCCTGACCTAATTTATGTCTACTTGTAAGCCACAGCACTGTAATGTAATAAATAGATATTATATACCAGATATTTGTTAAGGCTATATCCTCATCTTGGTGCACAGCCTCAGTAAACTTGCCATGCACTAAAAAGGTCCACAAAGGAATCTTCCCTATTATGACACAGAGATGCCTCACAGCTGCTACTGTAGCCTTGGGGCAGCATTATCCTCAGCTTTTACTGACCTCCTTCCAGAAGGAGGACAAGTTGGTGGATTAAAATTTTCATGAATCCACCAGCACTGATTTCAAGCCTCCCTCTGAATTTCACTCTCCTCAGGGCCCTTTTAAAGGCTCGGTAAGGTCAGCAGTCTTGGTCCCTTAATTTTTAGCCTTTATTTAGAAAACAAAAGTAGAGCTACAAATTTGTTACTCATAGTTTCCATTTCTCTAGTTTTATTCCTCTTTACCCAGTGATATGGCATGAAAAATCTGACTTTTCATTCCTCACAGTATTCTCCTTTGGACTGGCTGCCAAGTTTGCTTCTCACAAATGGGTTAGAAATGTTTCAAATGGTACTTCTAGCCATTGCTGTACATGATCACAACATTTAAATGTGCAGAATGCCTCTGACCTACTAGGGCTTGAAAGGCAGTACAGATTCACATTTTATTCTACATCTCTTATATTTGGAACCGTAACATCATTGCAGGTACTCCAGAGATGTTAGGACAGCAGATATAAGAGGAGGTAGATAAATTAGAGAATTAAATGGAGCCAGAAAAGTTAGAAACAGTATTTAAAATTAATTTGTAGTGTATAGTGCTAGGTTAGAGTTTATATATGAATTAGAGCAGGAACAAAATAAATTGTGAAAAAGTGCGGTAGGGTAAGGATGGTGTAGTGACTCAATCACCAGACTGGTAGTTAGGACATCTGGGTTCTGTTCCTGGCTTTGTACAGATGTTCTTTTGGAACCTAAGCAAGTCAGCTAAGTTCTCTGTGCTTTATTTTCCTCATCTGTAAAATGGGGATACTGCTTACCCACTTTGCAGGGGTTCTGGGAGGCTTAAATGCTTGCATAACGTATTGAGAGCCTCAGAATTGGCGTTTAGGCCATTGACTTCAATGGGGCCAGAATTTTACCCCCAGATTGCAAAGTGTTATTGTTATTTTCACTTTTCCTTTTTTCCTCATGGGGAGGATGTTTCTTCCTCCTCATTTACCCTCATTCCAGCCTCTTGAACTTCTTCCTAGCTTGTCTATATGACCTGAAATGTCCACTTGTAAGTAGGAAACTTTCCCTGTGGAGCTTGTTTGTTATGAAGTGGGGATGTGAGAAACAGTTAGGCAAAGGAAGACGAGAGAAGCTGTAGAGATCTCGGAGAAATGTGTGGAGGTGGTTGGTTGTATTTGTTTTATTTTTTACATTGAATTGGTTTAAAACATTCCTGGAAATCCTGTAAGAGTCCTGGACTGGGTTACAAGTAAGAGAAGCACTAGTGCTTAAAGATTGGCAGACACTTCACCATTGTGACAAAAGCCCTGCTTCGTGGGCTACAATTTGGGAGCCACTGGCTTAATGTGTCTAAATGAATCTTTTTGTCCCTTTTCATGCTAAAGAGTTGGCAGTGTGCGGTTGCCACTCTGTAAAGCTTTGCTATCCAAAATAAAAGAGCGTCTGTTCCATACTCTGTAGCATTTGGGACGTGTCTGTTAAATAATTCAATTTTTCTGGATTAATATTTTTGATATAATGAGGAATATATCCAGCTGGACAGCACGTGTACATATTTGAGTGTTGGATGAATCAGATGGTAAGAACTTTTTCTGTGTTAGCTAGGAAGCTTTTTCAGTGACTTTGTAGAAATAGAGAATCCCATTGTGACAAACATAAACGTCATTTCTAATGTTAAGTATCAGGGGTAGCTGTGTTAGTCTGTATCTACAAAAACAACAAGGAGTCTGGTGGCACCTTATCTGTTAGTCTTTAAGGTGCCACCAGACTCCTTGTTGTATTTCTAATGTTGTCATCTAATCATGCTAACTGTGTGGCCTGTTGCACTATTAGGTAAATAAAGGAAGTTCCTGCATTGTTATTACTGTGGTTGTGTACGTTCTTGATGCTTCAGTGGGCAAGATTTTATTGATTGCTACCAGTGTTCTGGTAATGTATCAATGTCTACTAAACCTCCTTTTTCCTCTTGGACATTTTGTACTGTTTTAGAAGAGAATAATAGTGGTTATGAGCAGAATTTGGAATATTATTCCTACTTACGTAAGTGAAATTCACAAAAATAATGTCGCTAAATGATGTAGCTTAAAAAAAAAAAAAGTAAATTTTGGAAAGTCAGAACATTTGTAATTAAGATTCTAATATCAATCATCTCCTAGATCCTGGCAATACTCTGCCTGTAGGCATTTGATATGTTTCCACCTAATCTCTCTATCTACCTTTCCATTTCAGTCCAAAGACTCCAACTATCATGATTTAGACCATATATACTGGCAGATGAACTGCCATTCACTGATTGTTTACATCCCAGATGCCGGACCTTCCTCCAGTTCTGCTGAGAGACGATCATGCTGAGCCTCATCCTTTTGGACAGTGGTTTGGCCATAGAGAGTCTTGTCTTTGCATATTGTAAAACTTGCTGCTTAAGCTTAGTGCTCCCAAAATAATCAGTGAAAACAACTGGAAAGAAAGGTGGAAAAGAGAGGGTATGGAAGAGGGGGGAATAGCCCTCCAAGTGTCTCTGGGCAAAGAAGAAGCAAATCAGACCATGTGAAGGACTTTTACTTTGCTTATGTTAAATCTTTGTAAAGTGATACTTTGGCAGTAAGTGTTGCATAAATGTTTAGAAAAATAGAACACTGTACTCTGCATGCTCCCAGTATGGACTGGAAACCCCAACTCTGTCCTCTTGACCCTTCCAGTATGGGTCAGTTCCCATGTTTCCAGACAGGTTGAGCTCCACTTTCTCCCAAAACCTCTACATAAACAAGATACCCAGCTCATGAGGCCTCACCGCTTTCCCAATAATGCTGGAGTTCCTCCTGCCCCTGCAAAGGTGGTGGTAAGTTAGAACATCAACAAAGAAGCAATTTTGTTCAACTCTTTTAATTCATATATGCAATCGATCAGACTTATGGTAAGTCTCATATCATATCAACTGTTGGGCGTGTTTGGCTTGTAGATGAAAGGTGGCCAAGGGTAGAGGGGGCTGAGTTAAAATTGGTGTTGGAACCTTAACAGCAAATTTCCTAATTTTCTAGCATTAAACTTTAACATTCTATTAATACTTATTTTGTTAAAAGGGATGTATTCTTTTGTATCCATAACCTTTGGTTTGTATCTTTATAACATTTTTTTGTCTGGGAATATTCTTCTAAAGTCTGCTTAGGGGATAGGGTGGTTCTAAATCAAGTATGAGAAGACTGAATGTTTAGGCCAGTAGTTCTCAAACTTTTGTATTGGTGACCCCTTTCACAGAGCAAGCCTCTGAGTGCGATTTCTCCCCCCCCCCCCTTATAAATTAAAAACACTAAAAATATTTAACATTATTATAAATGCTGGAGGCAAAGTGGGGTTTGGGGTGGAGGCTGACAGTTCGCATCCCCCACGTAATAATCTCATGACCCCCAGTTTGAGAACCCTTGGGTTAGGCTGATTAGACACATCTCCTTTCCCCCTAAGCCCCAGTCTACTGCTAAAAGGAGTGGAAGATGTAACTGTGGACATGTGTAGGGGAGAAATAATTAGGAATGGTGGGATGAAATTCAGAAAGAAAACATATTGGAGTGGGGAAGAAGCATCCTGACTAAGATGTATTAGACTGTGAAATAGTCTCCCTAAGGAAGTGGTTGAAACAACATTGCTAGAGAATTTAATACTAGACTGTACAGACCACTGGAGAAAATAGTATAAAGAACAGTGTTCACCTGAATGACCTAATGGGTCTTTTCCATCTCTGCTGTCTGTAATCAGGGATGATTTTATTGTGTTTTATGAGACCTTTGTCACCAGATATCAATACAGAGTTGCAATCGTTGGGTTTTTCCATGAATTACGTGGCTTTTGTTATCTCGTAAATTATCTTCCATTTTAGTTTTGCTCTTGAAACAATGTTGGTTGCTTGCTTCTAGAATCCAAGTGCTGATGTGATTTGTTTTGTTTTTGTTGTTGTTGTCTTGATTTATGTATATATTTTTAAACTTTACTACATTTTATTTAAAATACTAGGACTTTCCATTCTGTCTAAGGGAGATTGCAATAGTACAGATAAGTTAGAAAGACATCTAATTGGGGATTTTGGATCTTGCAATGGAATGCTGATGTAAAAAAATCAGTGGCATTCTTGGCTGTGTGTATGTGTGTGTATCTCTAACATTTTTATAAACACCTGTTGGCATCCTATATGTAGTCCTGTGTGCACCTCTTGTCTCCTCCCCCTCCCAATTTTTTTTAAGTATGGAAAAATTAGAATATATAGAAAGGCAATTTAAATGATAAGGAAAGGACATACAATGAATAACTAAGGGAGCTTAATTTACATAGACTGGATGAAAGGAGATTAAAGGGAGACATAATACTGTACAAATGCCTTCAAGGAAATAATATCCAGGGTGGAAGGGGATTAGTCACATTTTCTGAATGTGGTAAGACAAGGAATGATGGCCTAAAGCTGAAAATGGGGAGAGTTTTTCATACTAGACACCTGGAGAAATTGTTATAATGAAGCTAAATTAGGTGAAACAGTACTAGGGGTTATGTTGGGAAATGATTTGTAGGACTCAAGGGGTCAGATTAGATGAGCTGAGAGCTTTGCTGGCCCTAGCCTCTCTGATCCTGTGGGCATTCTCCAGGTGGTGGGGAGGGTACATTTTACTAAATATGTAAAGTTTGTCACTGTCATCTTTGTGTGTTCATTATCTTCTCCGCTGAGTGACGTGGCAGTTTCCCACAGCCATCTGTCTATCTTGGTTCTTTTGCAGCTACCTATCACCATAGTATCTAAGCTCCTGGAGCAGAGTATGTTACCTTTGGAGTAATTTCAGCCCTATTAGTCCAGGTTTAAAAGACAGATACTAAGCATCAAGCTCAGATCTGTTGTGTGGTAAAGTAATGAACTACAACTAGGCTGCTGGCTTGGTACCAGCTCTAGTAAAAAATGAGGAAAAAGTTCTAGAGCATTTTACTACATTGGCTAAGTCCATAAACATTTTTTAAAAATGGAACAACTTGATTTTTCTTCCCTCTTCAAGCATGTAGTAATCTAACAAATTCTGATAAGGTTTTTGCTTTTTATGCACCAAAGAGAGTGCTGCATGTTCCAAGCCAACAGAGAGTGAAATGTTGTATACTTCAGAACAAAGCAGAATTAATCTGGAGTATGCAAATAACACAGGAATAGTTGTGTTTAAAACCTCCCCTTTGCCTTTTAAAACATTGTAGGAAATTATTTAGATTGCCAAACCAAATAATTGGAGACAGAAGCAGTAGGGTAATTTTTTCCCCATTATTGGTAGCGTTGGAGGGATCACGTCTAGGTTGGAGAGGATAGTTCAGTCTCCCTGCGCCATGCTGTCCTTGGCCCCTTGTAGCAGGTCACTGACTCACCGCTGCGGACCCTCCTGCTGGTCGTCCAGGAATTATCTCGATTCCAGTACTCGGAGCGCCCCCTGCTGGCCAGCGTGTCTCCTGCCTCAGGCCTCCGTGTCCCTCCCAGACCCTCTGCCCACCACAGTGCCCCCACACTCTGGATCTCCCCTCCCAGGGGAACCCCTAACCCTCTAAGCCCACCTTGCCTCAGTGGCTACTGCCAGTCATCATCTAGCCCCCTTTTTCTGGGGCAAACTGCAGTCCATAATGGCCACTCATCATTGGCAAGAGGGTTGGACCAGCTGCCGCTGCCTCTGCCTAACCCCGGGCTGCACCTCTGCAGCCCCAGTATCTTCTTGGGCCTTTAATAAGGCCTCAGCCTGGGGAGTTGCCAGGCTGGAGCTCCCCAGCTCCTCTTGCCTTTCCCCAGCACTGCTCTGCTTCTGGTACCCTGTGCTCCCAAGCAGCTAGGTCCTTCCCACTCCAAAGCTGGAGTGAGACCCCTTGTTTCCTGGCTCACAGCCCCTCTTATCAGGGCCAGCTGTGCCCTGATTGAGCTGACCACACCTGTGGCCTGCTACCTTGCCAGCCTCTCTGAGCTGCTCTTAATCCCTTTTCTAATTGGGTCCCAGCCACAGCTCTCTGGAAGGGCTGCTTTTAACCCCTGCTCTCCTGGAGTGGGGCAGCTGCCCCACTACACACCTCCACTGAGATTGCCAGCAAGTTTGCCACCTGTTGTGGTGGTGGTTTTTGTGACGTGGGAGTCTGCTCACTGAGAATGGGGTAACTTGTTTCATATAATTTTATTTATTGATAATACACCTCTACCCCGATATAACGCTGTCCTCGGGAGCCAAAAAATCGTACCACGTTATAGGTGAAACCGCGTTATATCGAACTTGCTTTGATCCACCGGAGTGCGCAGCCCCGCCCCCCCGGAGCACTGCTTTACTGTGTTATATACGAATTCGTGTTATATCGGGTTGCGTTATATCGGGGTAGGGGTGTATTAAGTCTTTCAATCATATTTCACACATGCCATATCTTCCTTAAATTGTGGTCCATAATTGAGGAAGTTAAGGTGGAAAATCAAGGTGTGGCCTACAGTTTTGTTCAGTATATAACTTCTGGAAATCTTAAAGGGGTTATGTGTATTAACCCTTCATGTATCATGCAGTGTAGGATTAGTCATTTTTTTCCTACTAGTATTCTGTGATTGAGAAACACCATTAGGTACATTATCAACTCCAAAACTCTGTCTGTCTGAAAATGCATGATCGATTTTTTTGGTTTGTTTGTTATGCATAACAACCAAGATTAATATGATTCAAAGATATGAGGGGGGTCTTTTTTCAGTATTATTTAGTGCATTTGACAGCACTTTGTATATAGTCAGTTTCACCTGTTTGGTTGGTCTTTCATACAGTAACAATGGAGAGAAAAACATATTTAAAAACAGGAAAATGATTGTAAAGCCACAAAAATTGGCAGGAGTACTCAGCCAGGTACTCACTTGTTAGTATTTGAAACTCACTTGTTAGAACTTATTAAATTTCAGATTCATGGTGTCTATTAGTCTAAAAATGAGGTTCAGTGTATTCAAAATTAGGGATGTAAAATGTTAACCGATAAGCATCAGTCTTACTGGTAATGTATTCAGTAAACAGTAAGGGAGCTGAGGCTGGGGCAGGCAGCGGAGCTCCAAGTAAAACGTGGGGGTGCTGCAGCATCCCCCGCACTCCTAGTTCATATGCCTATGTTGTGAACTCGTTAACAGTTAAATGTTTAACCGATACAATTTTAATAGTTTAAATGGTTACTTTTTTTAAACACTATTTACATCCCTATTCAAAATTACAAGCGTAAAGTCTGAGAAATATGTAGTATCACCTTGAGAACACTACGTAGCCCTTGGATTTAGGTAATGAAAATAATTTTCAAGGAATCTCTGGCTAATTTTTCTCTCTTTGTGCATCAAAGCCCGTAAGCAATGAGTTGAAGATGCATTGTGATTTAACATCTGGGGAAAACAGTTAGTTGATTCGCTTTAAAATAATTGAAATTAAAGGTAATGTCCCACATGTAAACATGTAGTTTTTTTGGATTGTAATTATTATGTATTTTCTGTTTACATTTTCACTAATTGCTTACTTTAGAAGCTTTGGTAGAAATGCCCCACAGAGTTCAGTGCATTAGTATTTTCAGAATAATGAATAGGCCAGCAGTGCACAACATCATGGAGGGTTCTGAATAGCAGCGGAGACTATGCTTTTAAGTAATGACATCCAGAAGCATTGAGGTGGAAATTAGTGAAAGTGAAGGGCATTATCTACGTTATTTGTTCTAAATTTAGCGAACTCTTCCCTAAGTAACATTTCTTTCCTGATGACCCCAAGTTTATAAACTTTGGCAACAATGCATTAGTGCTGGGGGGGGGGGGGGGAAACTATGGCCCTTGGGCCGCATCCGGCCTGCCAGCTGTTTTAAACCGGCCCTCAAGCTCCTGCTGGGGAGCGGGGTCTGGGGCTTGCCCTGCTCCGGCGCTCCAACCAGGGAGCAGGGTTGGGGGTCACTCCGCGCGGCTCCCAGAAGCAGCAACATGTCTCCCCTCCGGCTCCTACATGTGGGGCAGCCAGGGGGCTCCGCTCCACACGCTGCCCCAGCCCCAAGCGCCACTCCCGCAGCTCCAATTGACCGGGAACCGCGGCCAATGGGAGCTGCACGGGTGGCGCCTGAGGACAGGGCAGAGCGCAGCAGAGCCGCCTGGCCACGCCTCCACGTAGGAACCAGAGGGGGGGGACATGCTGCTGCTTCCGGGAGCCGCTTGAGGTAAGCGCAGCCCAGAGCCTGCACCCCTGAGCCACCACCACCCCCTGCCCCAACCCCCTGCCCCAGCCCTGATCCCCCTCCCGCCTTCCAAGCCTCTCGGTCCCAGCCCGGAGCATCCTCCTGCACCCCAAACCCCTCATCCCCAGCCCAACCCCAGAGCTTGCACCCCCAGCCAGAGCACTCCTCCCCCAACCCAACCCCTTTGCCCAAGCCCTGATCCTCCTCCCACCCTCCAAGCCCCTTGGTCCCAGCCCGGAGCATCCTCCTGCACCCCAAACCCCTCATCCCCAGCCCCACCCCAGAGCCTGCACCCCAGCCAGAGCTGTCACCCCACTGCACCCCATTTTCCCTGCCTCAGCCTGGAGCCCCCTCCCGCACCTTGAACTCCTCATTTCTGGCCCCACCCCAGAGCCTGCACCCCCAGCCAGAGCCCTCCCGCACTCCAACCCCAATTTCATGAGCATTCATGGCCCGCCATACAATTTCTATACCCAGATGTGGCCTTCGGGCCAAAAAGTTTGCATTAGTGGGTGATGGGAGGAATTGAGAAACTAAGAGATTGTTAAATGGCCTAGGAGTGCTTACATAGGACATCCACCTGTAATCAAAGTATTTCTCTGTTCCAACCAATTCCTAAACTTATCTTCTTATTTCCCCCTCTAGGAATATCAACTGAGTGGCAAAGAATGATTCAGTAACAATAAAACTGAATGCCAAGGCCTTTCCATAATTAATTATTTATATTTGTGAACAGAATGCTATGATACCCACATTGTTAGAGGAGCAGAGCAATTGCATTTTGATAAACTTTGCTTGTGGTCGTGGTGTGTTGTCCTGTACCCAGAACTTTATTTCCAGTTGGAATATTCCATTTGTATGTGAATATTTCACCTGCTGGTACCTAACATTTTTGAAGCAAAAACCTTATCTAAAAGTGTTAGAACAGCCTCATTCCGTGATTACAAACAAAACTATTTTTGTTTACTTATTGCCATAAAAATCCTAGAAAAATATCTAAAATATTTTAATTTTTAACACACACATCTTGGATGTCTAGGAGCAGAACTTCAGCTGGTGTGAATCTGTGGAGCGCCACTGAAATTATGTCAGTGATTGAAAGCTATGTTGAATTCATTGCAGCTATGTCAATTGAGAATCAAAGCCATTAGAATGATATATCCCATAGTATTTAATACATGTTCTTTGTTTTGTGCTTATCAAATACCTTATTTGTGTATTAAATTAAAATTTCACTGACGCGTTGTAGATATCTCTGAAAAATATTCTATTTAGAAACAATAGTCTACTTGGAAACAATTCTGTTATGTCACTTTCTAGGCTTCTCTTTTCCTGTAGTTCATTACTTAAGTACATTGGTTTTAAACAGAATCAGTTTCTTAGTTCATTTCTACTTGAAGCCATAGGACCATATTCTGCTCTCAGTGTAAATCCAAAATAACTCAATGGACCTGCACTGTGGATTTACAGTAATGTACCGGGGAACAGAATGTGACCCATACCTGTGGCATCACAATTTGTTGTGGATTTCAGGGTCAAAAATAGAGGATTCTGACTGCAGGCTCAGAGATATAAGCTGCAGGAAGAGTTGAACTAAGAAGCAAATATGCAATTTAGTACCAATGCCTTTAGTAATAAATAATGAGGGAAGAGAAATTTATACTGCGTGAGTAGAATTGTTTATAAACTATGTCTCTTTTCTTTTTCAAAGTCTATCTTCAGATGAGAAAATGATCCTATTACTGTTCTTTCTCTCTCATTTACTGTTATGTCTATAATTGTGCATGGTATAGTTAGGCTCTGATCCTGCTCTCATTGAAGTCAGTGGGAGTTTTGCCGTTGATTTTTGACAGGAGTGGGACTAGGTTATATATGAGAAAACAGAAAAAAGCAGTGGTTATCTTGGAAGATGGCCATAAATGTTAAAAACAATACATTGAAACATTTCCATTAGAAACAACTAAAAGTTGTTCTAGCCTAATATTACAGTCTGCAAAGGTCAAACCATCTTCTGGAGAATGTAGAAAATATGGCTCAGAGATGGATCATATTTATAAGGACTTAGGTGGGGAAAAGCATTATAATTTGGATTTAGCCATTCCTACTTAAGATAATTTCAGTTTTGCAGACAGTGGATCTAAATCTAACTTATCTAGATGTAAGCAGAGTCAGGATGAGCTCTACCCTGACATCTGGTGGTGAATTGTGGCGAGTGTGGAAAAGAACTTAAAGGGCTGATCTTGTTTCCATAGGCACACCCACCCCACCTAGCATGAGCCCAGGGCAGCCCAAAATGGTCACTTTGGCTGCTGTGTGATCCCCAGTTTCTCTGTTATTGGGGCAGGAGGAATAAAGTGTTGTTACCCTGATTATGTGAATCAAGGACAATGAAACTGTTTTATGACAGAGGGTCTCACCATCACCTAAGTAGCATTCGCTAGACAAGGGACATGGGTTCCAAAACCCAGTGAATTGAGAGAGGTTGGGGACAGGTATGTGTATCTGATGGTATGAGCCCCTTTTGAGGGCCTGGAACACCAACTGCACTACCTCCTCTCTCCACTGTTGAATAGCAGAGCTAATTTTGCTTCCATTAGGAGTCTAGCTAGAGATTGCTGAGCTGAATTCACTTTGGGCCAATGGTGCACCAGCACTGGGGCTCCCCTACTACAAGCTGAAATCACTAAAAGAGCTAAAATTGCTGAGCTGAGATCACTGAGTGTTGTGTTAACTAGTCGGGGAGCCTGAAGAGATATTGCTAAGCAGCCGGCAGAGTGGAGCAGTTTGCAGAACAGTGAGCTGAGCAGTTTGTGGGGGCAGCTGGAGCGGTTCATGGGACGGCTGGTGGAGTGGAGTGGCTGGCAGAGCCGAGCAGTTTGTGGGATGATTCGAGCGGCCCACGGAACAGTGAGCGAGCGGAGCAGAGCAGAGCAGTTTGCGGGGACGGCTGGTAGAGCGGAGCCATTCGTGGTGAAGGCTGCAGCAGAACTCCACGGAGAGGCGGTGCAGTCGGCCTCGGACCACGTAAGGTGCCCCTTAACACCCCGTGTGCCCCTCCCCCCCATTTCCACCCAGTCTGGGGGGGGGGGGTAAAACTCTGCAGATAAACTTTTGAACTCTGAGGCGGCACTGACCAGGGACAGAGACTTTTGGGTTGTTGGACTTTGGGGTGATTGGACTTAAGACCCTGAGGGGAAAAGGACACTGCCAAACTTACTTGGAGGTGGGTCTTTTGCTCACGGTTTGTGTTATGAATCCTGTTTGTGGTGTTTCCTCAACATAATGCCGCATTGTTTCCCTCCTTTATTAAAAGGCTTTTGCTACACTCAGACTCCGTGCTTGCGAGAGGGGAAGTATTGCCTCCTAGAGGCGCCCGGGGGGTGGTATGTAATTGTCCCAGGTCACTGGGTGGGGGCTTGAGCCGGTTTTGCATTGCGTTATTGAAACGGAACCCCTAGATACTGAACCCGGCCCTTGTTGCTGCCAACTCAGGGGCAGAAGGGTTACATACATTTTGTTTTTTTGGGTTTTTTTTATTTGCTTACCTTTTAACATCTTTATAAAGCCTCTGAGGTGCCTAAAATATATAGGGGTTTCCCCCTACCCCCTTCATTTATGTAATGTAGAGAACGTACCGTAGCCTGTTTAGATCTATAGCCATATATTGTGCCCAGCAGTACAGCAAGAAAACTGTTTTATGGTGACCCTATGCATCTTGAGAGAGAAGCTTTGTACATGGTGCCAGAAGTTGGAGATAAAAATACAACCTTATAATATTCTCAGTTTGGGTGTTCATTATACCGTTGTGCTAGCAACTTTATAGTTATATTTGAGAAGGTATATTCAAATACCTTTACATTTTAAAAAATCTCATATTTTTTTCTCCGTCCAATGGTGGGAGTTTGGGAGAGTCTGGCAGAATTCCATGACGCTATTTTTAATTATTAAAGATGGAAGGAACATGGGTTTTTCTTTTTCCTAGTAAAGGTTAACTACAAAGCTAACATGAAAATTGTGCTAAACCCAGATTTGTGTGCTGAATATTCTCACTCAACCAGCTCTTGTGTGTATAGGGTGGGAAAGCATTCAGCACAGAAATAAGCTTTTAATTGATCATTTAAAAAAAAAAATTCCTTTCCTGTGAAATTCATTGACACGTTCTCTTTGGCTGAAGAGATCCCAGAATGCATCCTTTTGTGACATTCTAGATACCAGGAGTTTTACAAGGAAATATCCTAAAAAGGCAGTTATCTGAGGGTGAAACTTTCAAGGGCAAGTGACAGCATTCTCAGCAGGGTGTATTTGGCTGTAGACCTTTCAGTGCCATGATATCAGGCTGAGCTTGAATGTTCAGTGCAAGATTTTCCTTGTTTGCACAGCTCTTCTCTCTGTGAAGATTGTTGCTAGAGAGCCTAGTGAACTAGTCCTCCTGTAACCCTGTTTAGAGTGGCTACATTTGTCCTCTGCAGAGGTGCCTAGGAGAAACTGGATGTAATTACGAAAGAGAAAATGTTGTCTGTTGGGCAGTGGTATTAGTGTGCAGTTCTTATAAGTGAGATCTGTTACACTGTGACATAGTGAAGTTCTGGAAGTACCTATTGTCACTTGGCACATTTAACTAGACAGAATGAAGTCCTATAAAACATATTGTAGGGGGATAATCCTACATTGGCAGAGGAATGGACTGGATAATTTTTTCATCTCTAACTTTTATGTACTGTGATATTTGCTCCCCATAATCTCATTGTGTGTGTGTGTGTGTGTGTGTGTGTGTGTGTGTGTGTATAACACTTCTCAAATGTGGAAATGGAACTGTGTATAATCGGAGTATATGTCTATACTACCCGCCGAATCGGCGGGCAGCGATTGATCCAGTGGGGGGGGGGGGAAAGAGTTGATTTAGCGCGTCTAGTCTAGATGTGATAAATCGACCCCCAAGTGCTCTCCCGTTGACTCCTGTATTCCACTGCCGCGAGAGGCACAGGCAGAGTCAATGGGGGAGTGACAGCAGTCGACTCACCGCAGTGAAGACAATGCGGTGAGTAGATCTAAGTACGTCGACTTCAGCTACGTTATTCATGTAGCTGAAGTTGCGTAACTTAAATCGATCCCGTTCCTTTCTCCCCCTCCCCCCAGTGTAGACCAGGCCTCATCAGATGCATCATGAGACTGTTTATCTGGGGACAAGAACTAAAGTAGAAGTGTAACTGTTACACTCACATTAAACTTATAATTTGAGCCCCTGTTAAAGTTTTATATTGGAAAAATATTGGGCTTCATTTTTTCTTTAAGTTCAGCATTTTCTTTGCATAGGTTCTAGTGAAGTTATGTAGCATCTCCTGAATATGAAAACAGAAATGCTGGATTGTTGGCCTTTCAGTGGCCTAAACTAACGCATTAGTCTCTAACTCTAGTAGTTGGTTACATTGGTTGCTAAAATCATGATAGAAGTGGGAGATAGAGACAAGATGTTAATCAAACTCAGGGTGGATAAAAATTGATGATTTAAAAAAAATTAAAAATACAGCGTTTTTGATTTTATTTAAATTATACATTTTAAAAAAATCAGTTTAAAATGAAATCTGAATTCAATACAAAATATGTTAAGGCCTAAACTTATAATTTAGTTGTAAATGTGGAACATGTTTTGATGAGAATAGTTTATGTATCCAAAACATTTAAGATTGTTTTGTTTAATAAAGATAAATTTTATATGCTGTTTTGTGTATTTAATTAAATACCAGTTACCACCCTAATGTAGCTTGAAACAGATCGTGAGCAAAAGTTAATTATCTAGTAAATTAGCAATATATAATTCACCATTTTCTAACATACTAAAATGTACAATTAATAAGAATCAGAAAATATTAAGCTATATAATTGCATAAATAAATGTATGTAGTTATAATGTACCCTCATATGTAGCAAAAAGATGTACCAAATCTAGTATAAAGGCTCTATTTAGTTGAAATCAACATGTTTTAATAGTTATATCAAATGAGAATGTACTTTTCTATAGAAAATAACTGAAGTACAAATGAAAAAATTGATTAAAATCAGTGATTTAAATGGCGGCTTTCCACTTGGTCATTTAAATCATGATTTAAATTGCCTTGATTTAAATCAATCTACCATGATCAAAATTATATTAATTAGCAGGTTGTAAGCTAAGACCTCCGTGGCTGGCAGCAAACGCTGTCTACAGTTCTAAAACTGGAAGACCCATCTTTTTACTCTTTTTTTCAGGATTTGTTTCTAGCCCTGCTGATGTACTGGACCTTTACAGTTGTTGCTGGTTGCTTGAACTAGCAGCACTTTTTTGGTATAGGTTTGGGATTTAATTTGGCAAGCCCTAAAACTTGGACTAGTGTAATTTCCATTTCCTGATACTTCAGGGTAAATTTTCAATCACCAGTCTCCCAAACTCTATGTTCAAATTTGAATGCATATGTGGAGGGCAAGTAGAGATGTCTCTGAAAATGTACCCTATATCTTTCCTGGACATGACATTATCCAGTAAAATCTAACACTGTAAAAACCCGCAATTGTATAAGGCTGTCAGATAGCCAAGTCCTGTATGTGTATTACAGGAAGTGCATCTTTAGCCCTGTTCCGTGGGCCACCTTGTACTCTGACTGATGGTCATGACAAGTCAATGGGGAAGGAACTGCTATCAAATAATTGTCCCTTTTTAAGTCTATCCATATTGCTTTTATTTGTTTAGAAACTTGCTCTCATGAAATTGTCCCTCATTTAGTCTACAGTTTTTAACACAGTTTGCCCTTGTTTGGTACCGTTGCCGTTTCCATATAAGCTTCAGCAGGGAAACAATTAAATGTAGAAGCCATCCTCAATTTAAAGCCAAACCGTGAAGTAGTTTATGGAAGAAATGGCTTCTAAAGTAAGATGTATGCTGCATTCTGCAAACAATGTGACATCTTAAACAGTGCAAGCTTGGCATTTTTACAAAATCTTTTAAATTAACCTTTAATCAGTAAGGTTAAGGTATGCAAATAACCTAACGTGCTGTATAGTTGACTGAGGTGCCTCTGCTCTCAGCACCCATATTGTTTATCCTCCGCTGTCCCAGAATCATCATAGCTGTGTCAAAGCAATGAGTGAAATTCTGATCTCGGTTACATTGGTTTAAAATTGGATGAGCTCCATTGGCTTCAAGTATCTTAAAAATATTCAAACCCTTTTTGTTTTTCTTGTATTTCTCTAATGAAACAGTCATGCAGAAAATGAGCATGCAGGAGTATAAAGCAGCAGATTTTTGATAACTCCCCTTTAATATTATACCAGGCCAGATTCAGAAATGATCAGAATCTTAAAAATGGGATTCAGAAGATCTGGTTCAGAGAGTGGTTAATTGCACCTTTACTCCAAGGATGTGAGCCATCACTGCCCTCTTCTCTGACTCCCACTGAGGGAGAGCACTTTATCTGCTCCCATCACTCACTGTGAACGACCCAGTGAAATTCCTAAGTTTGTACACTCTCTGACTATGCCCCTTTCGTGGCTTGTGCCACTGGCTTTCTGAGCTGCATCAGTCTCCAGCAATCATCTCAGCATAATGGAGATTGTGCTACTGTACCTTTCTGACTTGGACCACGGGATGTGCCTGCTTTACTGACTTTGGCACTTAGATTGTGCGCTTCTTTGGCATGACCATGTCTCCCTCAGGTTGTACCACACCGAGCACGCTGATGGAACTTGGTAAATAACTGGGCTATCTGCTGCTGGGTCAAATTGTTCTCACCTGATCCATGTGCAGAGGAGTTCTTCACAGGCAAATCTTGCCTCTTCTGTGTCTAATGGAGTTCTGCTACCTCCATGGCACTCTCCCTCCACAGAACCTAGCAGAGCCCTTTCTGCACATCTGGTGTTCATGTTGAGGGAGACTGGATGGAGTTGAAGGGAAATGCTGAGCTGGGCACAGTGCCAGATGGGATGCATGGTATCCAGCATCCAGCTCCATAAACCTTACCCTTATCTTCTGCATTGCCACCTGGGTACCACTCTGGGCAAGAGGGAAGTCTCTGCAAGTTTCATTCCAGAGCAGCTATGCTGCTTGAGTAAATCATTGGGAGCCAGAGCTTCCATATGTATGACAATGGTGTGAAGGTGGGGCTTCTTATTTCCAGAGGGGGCAAGCCTTGTGCCTCACAACCCTCCTGTAAGGACAATATGGAGTATCTCTCTGAGGTACGCCCCTTGAGGAATTTTCACCCCAAAGTCCCCTCCTGTGGGATTTGGGGGTTATACAGACCACTGTTATTATTTATATTATCCCTCTCTTTTCCCAATCTCTCTTGTGTTGATAGAATTTTGTGTGTAAGTATTATAGTTGAGGCTGGTCGTGCTGCTTGTTATTAAGGTTGCCCAACACTTCACATTATAAGACCCTGTTTTCAGTTGTGTTATAACTTTGCCAAACTGTAACTTGGTCAGAGGCTAAATTTTTCCAATACTGGGTGTTTGCCTCAAGCTGATTTTTTGGGGAGGGGGGATTTTCAGCCAAAATGATTCAACCATTTATTAGAATGAGGCTAGAGAAAATTATGGTGTTAAGCCTATATTAAATTTTTTTTGGCAATCTTTTCTTTTAAAGGCTCTCACGCCCACATTCTTTGAAGCAGAGCCTTGAAATTTGGCAGTGTGGCCAGCCTTTGTGTGAGGGATGTGCCTTTTGCCATCTTTATCACAATCTCCCTCAATTTGGCCAAATTACAAACAAGGGATTGGCAACCTTTGGCACGCAGCCCGTCATGGAAATCCGCTGATTGGCCAGGACAGTTTGTTTACCTGCAGCGTCCGCAGGTTTGGCCAATTGCAGCTCCCACTGGCTGCGGTTTGCCGTTCCAGGCCAATGGGGGCTGCGGGAAGCGGCGTGGGCTGAGGGATGTTGGCCAAAGGTTGCCAAAGGTTATAAACCTTTGAAAAGTGCAGTTTGCACATGCTCAGTAGTGACTTCTTATATTTTAACAGCTAAATTCTCCAAAGGTTTTGTCTGCATTGGGCATGCTCTAGCCCAGGGCTGAACAGCACTTTCCCTTGAAATAAATGTTAACTGGTTATGATAAACAATTTCTTCCACTTTGTGTTTAGCTGTGACGCTCTGAATACATTTCCCAGACCTGAAGAAGAGCTTTGTGGAAGCTTGAAAGGTTCTCTCTCTCACCTACAGAAGTTGGTCCAATAAAAGATATCACCTCACCCGTCTGGCCTCGGTTATCATCAGGACAGGCATTTGATTGGGCTTCTTCATGTTTCTTCATCTGTTCCGTCTTTGCTCTTCATGTGCCTTTCCCCGTTCCCCTCATAAGCTTACTACTGCATTTTATTTACTTTATGGGGTTGGCAGTCCAGAAAATACTGTACATCAGTCTATTCACAATGTTCATCTTATTGCCAACATTGTTTTCACCCTAGAATAACAGACTAGTGATTATTATTTCTGCATGATCGCCCCTTTCGTACAATACATGACAGCATTTCCTGCTCCCTGTGCCTGGCCTCTCTGTTTTGTTATATGTAAAGTCTCTAAAGTGAAATTTACAAGAATTCTGTCCTAAGTTTTTTCTCGGAGGAAGTAATTTAAACATAGAAATATATTTATACTGGAAACTTTGACCTTTTAGCTTTCCGTGCCATCTTTGACTTGCCCTGTTTTGCACAGGCAATGCAGAATTTTCAGTTCAGTGTCTGATCTATACCAAGTGCTGTGATATCTAGTTACAACAGGGCAGATTAAGGGCAGAGTTTAAGCCTTAATTTTTTTGTTTTTTCATGAGTTTGCATTACATCCTTAACGTTCTTTAAGAGGTGTGATTTTTTTTGTTTGTTTTTGCATTTATAGACTGTTGCGTATCCTTCTCAGGATAAAAAGGATAGGACAGTGTTACCACTGCAAGCAGTATTGCTATCTGCCAGCAGGCACACATTGGGCAAGATCCCCTGTTCCCAGTTAAGTCAATGGAAATTTCCCCCTTGACTTATATGTGAGCAGGGGCAGGCCCTTATTCCCATAAAAGTGGTTATTGAGCAATTGTGATTACAAATCCTTAGTTATTCAGTATTAATTCTATTGCAGCAGTCAAGGAAATGGGGCAGGAGTGCTGAAGTCTATGGTGAGCAGCTTGGTGAATCCGCACTATAACTTGCCAACTTTTGCAACATCATCATGAATCTTGTGATGTCAGCTTTGTTCTCAAAGCTGCTTGTGATCTCAGAAAGACTTGGGTTTACCTCTAGATTTCCGCCCTTCTTTACCACCCTCTTTATTCAAAATCCTGCTGTATCCCATTGTTCTTACCCAACTGGTGAATAGGTCATCTCAAGAAACCATCATTTGTTGTTAATGAGCTTGTCAGTTACGACTTGTCATTTGTCACGTACCATAGTACCCAAAGCTCCCTTCACAGTGATGGGACAATTCTTTTTCCAATTTCCTAGACCCCTATCAGTCTTGTTTGAGGCCTTAGTACGATATGAAGAATACATTAATATAATTGATCTTCTGGCAGCAGACAAAGGTTAGAGGTCTGTGCTGATTGCATTAGGCCTATCAGCATGATATGAGAAGCCTTTAATACCATTTACCAAGAGATCTTGCTGAATTGCCTGTTTGGCTTTGGAAAGGGTGGATTGATGTCGGGTACTGCTCATTCATCCTGAGGGTTACTCTTCATTAAGTTTTCAGTCCCACATGCCTCCTGTACAGTGAGGATTATGATGCATTTAGGGGCTACTTCACCATTAGCTTGCTGATATTGCTTAGCTTTGTCTCCTTTTTCAACCATCCAGGCAGCAAATGAACCGATAAGATGAAAATGATGTTGGCAGGGAGAAGAAAACATTGATAGTATTGATGTGCCACCACTTGTCAAATAAATTTGCATTCTCAGGTCGCTTTTGGACTTGCAGCTGTTATTGGAGTACTAGGCAGCAGCATTGGCTTGTACCTAGAGCTGGTCAAAAAATAAGAATTTTTCAAGAAAATTTTGTTTTAAAAAACGTCTTTCGTTAAATTTCAAAATCTGAAATGTTTTGATATGCTCTATTTATATGTTGTTTTCATCTGTAGTTAACAAAGAGGTTGAGGCTTTCCTTTGCTAAAGCATTCCTTACTGCAATCATCCACAACTTTATCACCTTCATGTTGGACTATGTTAATTCATTAATCTTGGGGATACCTTTAAACTGCTCAGAAGTTTCAGCTAGTACACAGGTTGCTACACAAGTAGCTCACAAGTAACATCTCACCGATTTGAGCAGGTTGGTATCAGCATGTTACATGTGTGTTCCATGCACTGCACTATCTTCCCATCTACTTCTAGGGGTAGTTCAGGTTGTTTTTTGTCAAATGTATAGACCTGTGTGGTCTGGGACCTGGTTACTGTAGAGACTCAACTCTCTGTAAACTGTGGTTAACAAATCTATATTTGGTGACCATTCCTAGGTGTCCACTCTTGTGTGGTGTGAATGCTCTGTAAAGGCTAGGTCTACACTACGGGGCGGGGGTCGACCTAAGATACGCAACTTCAGCTACATGAATAGTGTAGCTGAAGTTGCTTATTTTAGGTCGACTTACCTGGCTGTGAGGACGGCAGCGAGTCGACCGCGGCTGCGCCGCCGTCGACGCCGCTTCCGCCTCTTGCCGCGGTGGATTTCCGGAGTCGACGGCAGAGCGATCAGGGATCGATTTTATCGCGTCTTCACTAGACGCGATAAGTCGATCCCCAATAGATCGATTGCTATCCGCCGATCCGGCGGGTAGTGAAGACGTGCCCCAAGGTAAAAAGAGCAAAGGGTGCTAAATCTAGGACAGGCTGTGTTTTGAGAAATGCTGGTTGAGGGATGGGACAATTTAGGGCTAGTCTACACTAGAAGTGCTAGAGCGGCGTGGCTGCAGCATGTCCGGTGAAGATGCTCTATGCCAATGGGAGAGAGCTCTCCTGTCGGCCTACTAAAACCACCTATGCAAGAGGTGGTAGGTATGTTGGCAGGAGAAGCTCTCTCGCTGACATAGCGCTGTCCACACTGGTGCTTAGCGCGGTGTAACTTACGTCACTCGGGGGTGGCTTATTCACACTGCTGAGCGACATAAGCTTATGTACAAGCCCCCAGATACTATGTTAAGTGCCTTAGAGATACCCAAGATGCAAGTTAGGACACATGCATATATGTCAAAAGTACTTGAGGATCCTGGAAAAAAGCCTGTTACAATTAATAGTGGAAATGTTAAGCCCTATATAGGTAAATTTTAAACACTAATATACAAATAACTGCTATCTATAGCCTAATTCATGAATGCTAGGTATCTTTTATATTAGCTAGCAAACATAACACATACGAATATCCTCCTCATATTCCTAGGCTCTAGGGAGATGCGATTTTATACGTTTTTCATCTAAATATGAAATTCCAGGACATTATGTGAGCTTCCCTGCGGGAGCCTAAGTCAGTTTCACTTCTCCACATATGTAGTGTTTTCACCTGACACAGATACAATATGGATATTAAGTAAGTAGTCTGGTGTGTAGGTGTGAAACGTGGGGCATGATTGGGAGAGGACAGGCTTGCTCTAGTGGGTTGTGATTTTGGCTTGTTTCACATCTGTTTGTGAATCCTTCAGGTTGTGTGAGTTAGTTTAAGACTAGAGCATAGATTCCTATAAATTAAAATGTCAAGCCCCCAAAATGTAGTCTTAAAATAAAATACTTTGCAGGCTGTTTTCACTGTCACTCTCTGACTCAGGTGCCGTTGCTAAGCTCTGCTCTGCTCTCACCTTCTGCTCCCTGATGATTGTATTTTACAGAAAATGTCCAGGGTGATTCACAGAGGAAATGAAGAATTTTATAAAAGATTGGGTTCAGTGCAAAATACTGCCAGATCTCTGAGTAGTAAAGAATCACAATATATTTCAATTCAGGTCACAAATAGAAGTTAATTTTTTTTTTCATTTCATTTAGTTGTTTCATAATAGCTTCCCTGAGAGAACCCAAATGGAAATTGTGTGTGCAGAAAGTGAGAATGAATTGCGTTGTGTTGAGCACTGGTTTTCAAACACAAATTACATGCTCTATTCTACTCAGGTTCTTAAACCGAGCCCATCTCTGTAGTGTCGGACTGTCTTAGAGTTAATTCATAACCAATGTGCTTAGTATCTCTCAGCAATTCTAAATGCTGAACTTCAGTGTTTCCCAAGTTGGGTATTGGGACATCTTGCCTCCAACTGGATGTTAGGGTTGTTTTAACTTACAGGGGGATCATGGAGTTAAAATTATGGAAGTGTTTCAAATGAGATAGGTTTCTGTTCTTTGTGAGAATTGAAATTAACACATAGTTATGCAGGTAAAGTGAATGACCTTTGGAAATTCAACATCAATAGAATCATTGTAGGGCTGGAGAGGTCATCTAGTCCCGCCTCCTGCACTGAGGCAGAACCAAGTAAACCTAGACCCTCCCTGACAGATGTTTGTCCAGTCTGTTCTTAAAAACTTCCAATGACAGCAGTTCCACAACCTCCATTGGAAACTTTTTCCAATATTTAACTTTTTCCAATCCTTATAGTTAGTATAGGGCTTTTTCCGATCCTTATAGTTAGTATAGGGCTTTTTCCGATCCTTATAGTTAGAAAGTTTTTTCCTAATATCTAACCTAAATCTTCCTTGCTGCAGAGTAAGCTGATTACTTCTTGGCCTACCTCCAGCAGACATGGAGAACAATTGATCACTGTCCTCTTTGTAACAGCCCTTAAGATATTTGAAGACTTGTCAGGTCTCCCTCAGTCTTCTTTTCTCAAGACTACAGATGCCCAGTTTTTTTTAACCTTTCTTCATAGGTCAGATTGTCTAAACTTTTTATCACTTTTATTGCTCTCCTCTGGACTCTCTTCAATTTGTCCATATCTTTCTTAAAATGTGGCATCCAGAACTGGGTACAGTACTCCAGCTGAGGCCTTGTCCTGCTCTGCTTGGCATTGATAATTACCTTCGGTGTCTTATATAGGGCAGTCCTGTTAATACACCCCAGAATAATAATAGTCTTTTTTTGCAACTGCATCATGTTATTGATGTCAGGAATCAGGGTCTGCAGCAGAGCCTGTTTCTGGGCAACCTAAGAGCGCAGCTGGCCTAAAGTAGGCTGCCTCATGGGCTACACTACCTGATTGGTTGGAAGAGTCAGCAGATTGGCTCTTAAACCCAGCAGCAGTTCAGTGGCTGCCCAGAGCATTTGCCCTGGGCTACGATAGCTCCTGTGCCTACTTGTGCTCAGCCTTGCTCCTACATTGTTCTAGCCCTGCTCCTGCCTTGCCTTGCCTCACTCCAGGTAACCCGGTTATGACTCTGGGCTCTAATTCCTGACCTCTGACTTCAGCTCTGACCCTTGTCTTCGGCATCTGGGCTCTGACTCCGGTTCTGATCCTGGGCTGCAATTTCTGGCTATCAATTCCTGGTCTAACCACTAGGCCTGACTCTCGCTCTGACCATAGGGAGTGATTCCTGCTCCAACCACTAGGGCTGCCCATGTCCCAGTCACATGGCAGTTGACTCATACTCAATTTGTGATCCACTGTAAGCCCCAGATCCTTCTCAGTAATACTACTGCCCAGCCAGTTGCTTCCCATTGAGTAGTTGTGCATTTGATTTTTTTCTTGAAAGTGCAATACTTTTCACTTGTCTTTATTGAATTTCATCTTGTGGATTTCAAACCAATTCTCCAGTTTGTCGAGGTCGTTTTGAATTCTAATCCTGTCCTTCAAAGTGTCATAGAGTTTAAGGCCAGATCGGACCACCAGATCATCTATCTGACCTGTATATCACAGGCCCCCAACACCACACAGACTTCACACATTAAACCCAACAACTGAAATTAGATCAAAATATTACAGTCCCTAGGAGACTAGACTGTTAAATGCCACCGGGAAAGTCTAGGAGAGACCAAGGTGTGGCAATGCCTGCGGCCCCTGCAAAGGCAGGGAAATGATTCAGATCTACGCAGATATTCCTGGCAAGTGACCCACACCCACATGGTGCAGAGAATGGCAAAAAAACCCAAACAAACATGCTGACAGTTGAACCAAATGGGAAATATGGCCACGAGCTCTGAGCATGAGCACTTCAGTTTCTACCCATCATGCTTAACTAAGGGGTAACCCTTATTTGTAACCAGGAGCCCTGCTATTTCACTCTGCCTCATACCTTTGTTTTTCATTCTGCTTCATGTTTTTCCCAATTGATTTGATTTTCATTTCTTGTTTTACAAAGAAAATGGATACTTGTAATATTAGATATGCTCTGACACATCAAAAATAACATTATAAGATGACATTATAAGACAGACCTGCCAAATAGCCATGTACACAAAGAGAAATTATAAACTTCCATCCCCCCAAAATGTAGGCTTTCCTGCACAGGAGTGAGTCTCCACTCTAGTACACTAGGCTTAGCTGGGCTGAGACAGCTTTCCTGAATTTGGCCCAGTGTTTTTGATGGTCACTGCTCCAAATATAAGACTCCATAGGAGTCATGAGTATTTGGACAGTCCAAACGTGGGTGTTGGTAGTTACAAGTTTGAGAAGCCCTGCTGTACTTGATTGGTGGGTGTAGGAATGTTGATGTGTGTCTCAGTGAATTAAATAGCCTACCATTTGAAAAACACTGTATTTTCATTTGTGGCATACCTGATAAGTTGTGACATGTGACAGCTGAACAGCCAGCTTGAGATATGCCTTTTACTAGCAGAGGCATACTACGTGTTGGAAAATGTTGCAGTATGTTCTGTTTAACCTGTGTTATTAGCTATAAGCTGGTATATGTAGCTGTGCTAGATGGTGCTACAACAATGAAGAATGAGACAAGGTGTGAAAAATGAGGGAAATCATATGTAATTGTATCGCTTGCTGGATTTTTTGGCTCTGATCTTGGTTACTGTGAGAGGTTGACTGGGAAGCACATTCTGGTCTGGAGAAACAAAATGAGGTGCATGGTACCATAAAGTAAAGAAAGGAGTAAGCATGCCTGTATGTAGACATAGGTGTTGGTTATACACTGACCTCTTTTTGTAAGAATTAAAGATATGGAACCCTTCCCCACAGCCAGATACATGCACATGAAGCTGCCAAAACAAACTGAGGCGAGTAAGCTGTGCTGCCCTCTTAGCACACAAATATGCTTCTACAGTTCACAAGCTGCACACGCTTAAAAGTTTAGTAGAAGTATTTCTGAAATATATGCAAAAAGTAAACAGCATCAATGATGAAGAAAAATCAATCTTTTTTTAATTCTGTGTTTTTAATAATCTAATGAGGATTTTTATCTTAATAGTATCCCTTTTGCGTAGTTAGTGTAACTAATTTCCTTTCACATTCTTATCCTCTCCATCCTTACTACTCCTGTTATGCAGTCTGAGCTCTGGATCTTCAGTTATCTTCTGTTGCAGTGGCTATAATCCTCAGACCAGTGCCTAAAAAATAAAACAACCCAATGGAAAAACAGCATAATCAAAAATTATTTTAAGGAGAAAAAGAGTAAAACATGAAATAAACAAAACCTTACAATGACTATGATATCACCAATTCGGTATTTTTCAGTTACTTCATTTAAAAATGTATTTTATAATAAATATATATATTCCAGTCTGAAAAGTTGTATTCCTGAATCTTATCAGTCTTTGAAAGGTACATTGCTGAAACTGGTATGCCAAAAATTGGACCCACTAGTTTAGAACCTGATTCTACCACCCTCACTCATGTTGTTTAGTATCTTGCTCTGTGAGTAGGCTCAGTGATTCCAATGGGACTATTTGCAAAGCGAGGTATTACTTCACATAAAGCTGGCAGAATTGGGCTCTTAAAGATTTAGGCCCTGATGCTCAATCCACTTTATGTGGGTAGATCCTTATGCAGATACAGAGTCCCATTAAAATCCATAGGGCTCCAAGCTGGCACAGTGGTCCACCTGCAGGATAGTAGGATTACAGGCCTTACCTTGTCAGAATATGGGTCAAACTGTGACTTTGCTGTTTGTTTTGTTGTGAATGTAGTGTTTGTGAAAGATATGAGATGGACAGTCCTGGACTCTGAAGTCGGTTTAAAAAAAAAAAAGAGAATAGGTATAGCACGGACAGCCATGTTGTAAGCTTTCCTGTGGTATCCTGTTAGTAAGCCTCTAACTCATAATCACCTCTAGAGATGAAAGTGTAGTTCAGTCTCCTTATCCCCATATCCATTTCACTTTGGGCCCTTCTGCTGAGAATGGCAATAAGAATGCTAGTTGTCCTGGTTTCACTGAGGTGTGGTCATCTGTCTACTGGGAACTGGACTGAGAGATCACCACTTTATTTCATATAAGTCCCTGGAGACTATCAAATGCTCACAGTTTTGGGTCATGACTAGTGCTGGTCAAATTCTGGACATAACTTCCCCTAAAAACATTGTGAAATGTATGGAATAAATTATTCAATTTAATATATTTTAGAATTATTCAACTGGCTGTAAACTGGATGAATGAGGCAGGGAGCGAGAGGAATTCAAACATGGTATTCAGAAATATCACATAATTAGTTAAATAAGTTATTTGATTATTATTTGGTCAATTGTAATCACTACCTATTAGGATTGGATTTTAACTAGCAGCCTAGACGTGAAAGCTCTGAATCCTGTTGCCTTAAATTCCTAAACCATCTATCCTTGTGCTGTCCTGTATTTGAAATATAGAACTTCTGTGACAGGTTCCCTTCCCCCTGGGATTGCTACTTGGAACTGGGGTACCACTGAGCCCACCTGACCCACCAGCCTGGTCTCCCTTTCACCCTGTAATGCTGTGACAAGCTGCAGACACACTCCCGGTCTTTCACTTTCACCAGCACACATACAGGTAGGGACACACCCAGCTGTTGTAACATGCAAATAGGCTTTCTAACTAGCCTCTGCATTGGAAGGCTTCAGCTAAGGAACTGCCCAGATACTCAAATGCACACAGCCCTCTGGAGGGTAAACCCAAAATTAGACCATCTTGTGCTGCACAGAGAACTGTACAGCATAAACTCATGAAATTCACCCCCTCCCTCAATGTGAAGAGGAATATACACAGCTTTGTGCCGCAGTTATGACGTCCACACACACTGGTTTAAGACAAAACAAAACAAGTTTATTAACTACAGAAGGTAGATTTTAAGTGATTATAAGGGATAGCAAACAGATCAAAGCAGATTACCTAGCAAATAAAACAAACATGCAAGCTAAGCTTAATATACTAAAGAAACTGGTTATAAGTCGCATATTCTCACCCTAAATGTTGTTTTAGGCAGATTGCAGAGGTTCTTGAAGGCAAGCTGCACTTGCTTGCAGCTTAAAACTCCAGGTATTTCTTTCACAGGCCAGAAACCCTCTAGCCTGGGATCAGCCCTTCTTCCCCAGTTCAGGCTTTGTTTCTTAGGTGTTTACAGAGGTCATCTTGGGCGGGGAGTCAGTGGAGAAGAACGAACCCCAGTGATGTCACTCCTCTGCCTTAGTTTTTGCATATGGCGGAAACCCTTTGTTTCCAAACTTAGTTCCCATGCCAGTCAGTGGAAAAATACTAGTATTTTCATGGTTTACAGTACCAGGTGCCTTGGTCACATGTCCCTGCAGCCATAACTCAGAGGCTGTTTGCAGTGTCCCCAGGAAGACTTCCCAGGAAGGTGGGAAATTAGCATCTTCAAAGACCTATTGTTCTCTCTGATGGCTCTTCCTCACAGCAAGCCATCTAGACTGATTGCAATCTATCTGGTGGGCGTTCCCCAGGTGTAAACACACTTGTAATAGATACATAGTCAATATTCCTAACTTCAGATATAGATACGATACATGCATACAAATAGGATAATCATGTTCTGTAAATCATAACCTTTCCAATGATATCTCTCACCTGCCTTATCTTGCACAAAATACATCATAATTATGTCATTCTCATATCATAACAATATCTCTATGAAGAATATGGGGGCATAGAGTCACAACTTGATCCTTTTAACTTTTACTGCTTTGACTATTGGCTTGCTCATTTAGTTGTCACATTACCTTCAGCGGGTACCTACACATTGTATTAATCACTTTGCACAGTAGGAAATATAACCTCAGAGAGAGAAATTCATTACACGTTTATACTCTGCCTGTTGACAGAGAATTGGGGCAGACATATGCAGCTGTGCAGAAACCCAGTGTCCTGGGATTATGTCAAGTATCTGGGAAATAGATTTTTATCTGTAGACCTTATTTGGAAAGAGTGATCGATTTTTCAGGATCCAAAGAAAAGGATTAAAAAATTAGGTGACACTGGGACTGATGACCTTAAAATTGTAAAATGGGCCTCTGGTGCTTGGCAACTAAAATGTTAGTGAGATTTTGGGGGTTGAGAAGTCCCATGTCTTGAAAACGCTTCCTTTTTCCCCTATTCAAGATGTTTAAAGCAAATCCTGTGACTGGAATCTCAATCTCATCATCTTTTCTCTTCATTTGTCACCCTATTCAAATTAAATAGACTATTAGTCTTAATAGATCACCATTATTGACACCAATTTAATAAAAAGGAGTCTCATCTGGATTGTGTTAGCATTTTCCAAAGTAATTTTCTAAAGGAAAAAATGCATAGTGTGTGGCTTTTAAAACATCAAGTCACCTTGCATAGCATCACATTTGGGACCCAAACCTGTGGCTACTCCACATGCTGGGAGTTTTTCCATGCCTAGTAGCTGCAGGACAAAATTCAGAGCCTTAGTGGGTTTTGAGTCAGGCCCTATGTTGGCCTGTATGCCTTCAGAACAGAGCGGCCTTCTATTGCTATTTTTTTACGGCAATAGTCTCTTGTATTCACTGGAGCTTCAGAAGTAATAGCCACTAAAACAGTAGTCCCCAAACTTTTTATGTCATGCCCCCCCCTTACCCATAATGGAATTTGCCTACCCGCCCCAGGAGCCATGGTCGGGGGGGGGGCGGGGCGGGCAGAGCTGCAGCTGGGGGCAGAGCAGGGCTGGGTGGCGCTCCCTCCCCGCCCCCCGTGGGGGCTGCCCAGGTCCCACCACACCCGCCTGAACGTTCCTCCACACCCCTAGGGGGGTATGCCCCTTAGTTTGGGGACCACTGCACTAAAACTACACTGTTTTTTAAACTACACTGCACTAAAACTACACTAAAACTACACTTTTATTAAAAAGAAACCCTGATCTTTTACTGGAGATGTCAGCATAGGGAACATTGGTTCTGTGTAGTATATTTTTTTGAGAATGAGATCCATCTAAATTATTTTTAGTACAGTGAAATTGAATGCTGCTTTTTTTCCCTCCCAACTAAAAACACTGTTTAAATCTTTTAATCCAAGAATAAAAATATTTTCATATCAGTAACATTTCACATGCAAAATCTGTCTACTTATATAAAAGAAATGATCACTTCTCTTAGCTTCCAAAAATAGTACAGTTTATAGATAGATTAAAATGTAGGTGGGACTTTGCCAATAAACTAACAACTGATATTCTTAATGAAACTCAGATGTCCTGATCCTGCAATGAGTTCTGTACAAACAGGTTTCTCCACTCACACAGTGCTTGCATGGACTTTAGTAGGGTTTGAGTAAATCGTGGGGACTGCCAGTGAGGTTATCAGTGCGTTATTGGAGCCTAAGAGATGCCTGGGTCAGCCATTCTAAGAGGGCGTTGATAATGTCAATTGATATGGGTAGGGCACTTACCAAACCAAAAATTTGGACCTAATATGGGATAAATTTTCAAAGGCACAAATATGATTTAGCTGCCCAGTTGCCATTGACTTTCAGTGGGAATTAAATGCCTAATTGCCCTTTACACCTTTTGAAAATCTTTCCCAACTATACCAACTTGCGCATCCTGAGACTTGCTGTATTTTCCTTTCTGTGGAGTTACATCAGGGTTGCATTTGGTCCAGTGAAATAGCCAGGAGCCCTATGAACACAGAAACCTTGTTGTTTACTCAATGAATATGGTCACATAAATTCCAAAGAAGGAACAAGTTTCAGAGGGGTAGCCGTGTTCGTCTGTATCAGTAAAAACACCAATAAACACCACCCTATACTGGAAACCTACTGACCGCTATACTTACCTACATGCCTCCGGCTTTCATCCAGACCACATCATACGATCCATAGTCTACAGCCAGGCTCTAAGATACAACCGCATTTGCTCCAATCCCTCAGACAGAGACAAACACCTACAGGATCTCTATCAGGTGTTCTTAAAACTACAATACTCACCTGGGGAAGTGAGGAAACAGATTGACAGAGCCAGAAGGGCACCCAGAAGTCACCTACTACAGGATAGGCACAACAAAGAAAGTAATAGAATGCCACTAGTCATCACCTATAGCCCCCAACTAAAACCTCTCCAGCGCATCATCAAGGATATACAACCTATCCTGAAGGACGATCCCTCACTCTCACCGACTTTGGGAGACAGGCCAGTGCTCGCTTACAGACAGCCCCTCAACCTGAAGCCAATACTCACCAGTAACTACACACCACACAACAGAAACACTAAACCAGGAACCAACCCCGGCAACAAACCCCGTTGCCAACTCTGTCCGCATATCTATTCAAGGGACACCATCATAGGACCCAATCACATCAGCCACACCATCAAGGGCTTGTTCACCTGCACATCTACCAATGTGTTATATGCCATCGTGTACCAGCAATGTCCCTCTGCCATGTACATTGGCCAAACCACACAGTCTCTACGCAAACAAATAAATGGACACAAATCAGACATCAAGAATTGTAACATTCAAAAACCAGTAGGAGAGCACTTCAGTGGACACTCAATATCAGACTTAAAAGTTGCCATTCTCCAACAAAAAAAACTTCAAAAACAGACTTCAATGAGAAACTGCAGAACTGGAATTAATTTGCAAACTTGACACCATCAAATTAGGCCTGAATAAAGACTGGGAGTGGCTGGGTCACTACAAAAAATAATTTTCCCTCTGTTGATACTCACACCTTCTTGTCAACTGTTGGGAATGGGCCACATCCTCCCTGATTGAATTGGCCTCATTAGCACAGACCCTCCACTTGGAAAGGCAACGCCCATCTTTTCATGTGCTGTATATTTATACCTGCTTGTGTTATTTTCCACTCCATGCATCTGATGAAGTGGGTTATAGCCCACGAAAGCTTATGCTCAAATAAATGTGTTAGTCTCTAAGGTGCCACAAGAACTCCTCGTTGTTTTTAAAGAAGGAACAGTGATACCACTACAACTTGCTCCAAGGTCTCAAAAATAACAGCACTTAAGAGGTGTTCAGCTCTGCATCACAACATATAACTTTCTCCTGATTATTGTTTTCGTTTTGACCCCCTCAAGACTTTATAAACATACATGATTTCAATAGATGTCCAAGTTTTTTAAAACAAAAATAAAGAACCCCCCAAAAAACAACAAAAGACACACCAGAATTTGACAGAATGTTCTATAGTTAAATTCATGGTCTCTATATATAGACATCAAAGTCTCTCCATCAACTGTGATGTGTCTAACTAGCAATGAAAAAATTTACATCACACATAATTAAGGTGCTTGAATGGTGTTTAATTATTGCTGTTACTGTAGTCAAGCTTTTCTTATGTACCAAGAATAAATTTCCAACAAATTCCTGACTGCCTTCAGAAGAGGATTGGTGTCAGGGAGAAGGCATCTTGTTATTCCAAAATGGAAAATTCAAGCAGACTAGGTTCTTTTAAGTAATTTTGTCCCTGCCTCAAAAATGAAATCATCTTAGGAAATACGGTGTGACTTTTCCTTCTGTTTATATTGGTTTTATTTCAGATTAACTGCTTCCCTTCCTCTCCCCAATCATATTTCATGGGGTAAATACTATATCATTAAGAATACCTTATACACATTTTGTGTTTCGTCTTCAAAGTTGATTGCAAAATTCCTTAATTAATACTTGCAGCACGCCCGGTATCCAAGTAAATTCTATATCTGCTTATTGCCTTTGACAGTAGGGCTTAGGGCTTGTCCACACGGCCCCACAGTATGGAGTAAGGGAGTGTGAATTGAGTATCAAAGTGCTGCACTGTAACTCTTCTGTGTGGACATTGTTAATGTGAACTAAAAGGTGCCTAGTTGGATTAACCTAGTCCTATTTGAAGAGGACAAACATTAATACAAACTTAGGTACCTTGTAGTGCATGCCAGCCATGTACACATAGAACAGTTACAGTGCAGCACTTTGGTGCACCCTGCAATTCACACCTCCGAGTCCCCCTAGTGAAGTGTAGACCAGGGGTCGGCAACCTTTCAGAAGTGGTGTGCCGAGTCTTCATTTATTCACTCTGATTTAAGGTTTTGCGTGCCAGTAATACATTTTAATGTTTTTAGAAGGTCTCTTTCTATAAGTCTATAATATATAACTAAACTGTTGTTGTATGTAAAGTAAATAAGGTTTTTAAAATGTTTAAGAAGCCTCATTTAAAATTAAATTAAAATGCAGAGCCCCCCGAATGGGTGGCCAGGACCCGGGCAGTGTGAGTGCCACTGAAAATCAGCTCACGTGCCGTCTTTGGCACGCGTGCCATAGGTTGCCTACCCCTGGTGTAGACATAGCTTTAGGGTCCTAAATGACTTAGATGCTTTTGAAAATGTTACCCATCCCGTGTTGCGACTGAAATTAAATTGTCTTTGTGTTATCAATCAGTGCTCTTCAGATTAACTGGACACTGGCTTGAGTTTCTTCATTCCTCTGCAAACTTATGCTGTGGAGACCTGAGTCCTGGTCCTGCAATGAGCTCTGCCCAGACAGGCTGCTGTGCCTACATGGAACCTCACTGAAGTTAGTGGGGCTCTGCACTGGTGCAGGGATCCTCCATGCAGAGCTCATTGCAGGAATGGAACATGGGCCACAGCTATTGTAAGGGTATGATTCTGAATAAGGTGTCCCAGAACTTATGTTTTGGTAGCTGCACCTTACTGAAACAATAATTAGAGCCCTGCAAATCTGTGCATATCCACTTTATATCCGCGGACCACTTTTGTGGATCGCAGTTTTTTTTATCTGTGCAGGGCTCTAGCAATGATGTCACTGAAATATAAAATTGCCCCAGAATAATGGTCTCATTGTTAAATGAAGGCCAAGGTGTAAGCTGTTTGAAAATAGACATGCATGAGAAGCTGAGGTGTTAATTTGTGTGGGCATTGTCTATTTTTCAAGAATTTATTAGTGATTTTATTTCAGTGCATCAGATGGCTCCTGTTTATATGAAGCTTTAACATGGTTTTTAAAGCTGTAGCGTTAATGAAAAGTAGCTTTCTGACTGGCTTAGTGACTGATAATGTAACAACTAATTCACAAAAATATTGGTCTTATTACATATGCTGAACAGGATTCTGGTATATAAACTGCTTAGTGATTGACAGAAATTTTATTATTCTTATCAGGTTTTATCACTTAAATAAAAGGCAAGATTCATCTAGCAAAAGATTGGATGGATAAGTTTTATTAGAGACATTCTAAGGTAGCCTGGTCAAATTTGGGTCTAATAACACTTTTACATTCTAATCAGGTTGGATTTGATTTAAATCATGATTTAAATCACTAGTCAGGAAGACTCGATTTAATCATGGATTTCTACATGAAAGTGCATTCTTGTTG
Organism: Emys orbicularis; assembly: GCF_028017835.1. Taxonomy (NCBI): domain Eukaryota; kingdom Metazoa; phylum Chordata; order Testudines; family Emydidae; genus Emys; species Emys orbicularis. Next base: position 95,751,108 of record NC_088688.1, on the reverse strand, counting down.
GTTGTTATAACCTTAATACATATTCTTCACAACTCGGAGATAGATGTAGGTTTCATTTTTAGAAGGTACACACTATACATTTTTAAAGTGACTTATTTTGAAAACCTTTCAGATTGGTTTTACAGCTATATCAGAAACTGAATGATTGTTTGGTTATTTCATTTACCAAAGGTAATTGAAGCAGATATTTATGAAGTCATTGGGAGATGAACTATTTCCAATTCAACAGGTTAATCATTAATATTTGGAGGATTTTCTTGCCATGCTGTATTAAGAGGAGAACATCAGCAGACAGACATTTAAATTGTTTTATTTAACTAAAACAACAATATTATGTATTCTGGATTTTTTTCTTCAACAGCAAACATATAATATTTTAACAAAACAAGCATATGAATTTTTGAATTTAGTTAAATAGTCAAGTTTTTTAAAATCAGGTTTGTTTTTGTTAAAATTGTTTTTTTAATTCATTTATGTCAGCCAGGTGAACATGAGAAACTTAAAACATTAGCTTCTGCAGCGAACTCAGACGTCTTCACCTTCATTTCCTGTTTGTTCATAATCTGGAAAAGAAAAACAAGCTTTCCTACTTTTTCAGGTCCCAAACCATTTCTCAGTTTGGAATGAATTAGTCCAAAGGAAGAAAGTATTCTTTCTACACTGGCAGAAGAAGCTACTGCTCTTAAAAGTGAGATTATCACTTCAACAGTCTCGGAATCCAAGTGCTTTAAGTGACTTCCACCAGTTCACTGGTGTGACTTTCTTTAAAACATCATCAGCAAACATATATTATAGTTGGCATTATGTAGGGATGATTGCTGGATGTCCATGTCATAGCCAACTCCTCTTCTTCAGCAGTTAAGGTTTGACCCTGGTACCGAGTATTGAGAACATCTGCAAGAAAATGAGCTGGAGATAGTGCTTGTCCCATTCGTTTTTTTTAATACTTGTAATTTAACTCTGTCATTGCATATTTCTCTTTTTAAGATCTCACTCAGTTCCTTCCAAATTTCAACAGCGTCAGCAATAAAACAGCTATTTCCCTGCATTTTGTTCAAGGCTACAGAAAAAGGCTCCAGGGTACTCAGCATGTGTTCAACATTTCTCTTACGCCCAATGTTGAGAACTTTGGCTGTGACAGTGCCATCTATCTTTTCACAATTTTGTTTGCAAACTGTCATCAGATTAGGTCAGTTCTTGATATAGTGCTCAAAACAGTCTACTACTGAGTGCCATCGCTCGTCTTGTGGGAGAGTTAGCTTGGTTCCTCCCACTTTTTTCAGAGCAGCTGCTGCAAAGTGGTTGTTATGGAAGTATTTTGCAATTTCAACAATATTAGCCTTTATTTCTGAAACACTGAAGTCTTTGGCTACGAGGTGCATCTAATGAGCACTGCAACCGTATGTTATTAGCTTAGGACTCTCTTCACTCTCTTCTAAATTTCTTCTCATCTTGGATACATTTGCAGCACTGTCTGTGACCAAGCTGCGTATTAGACATTTGAAATTTTTTTCATAGTTTGTTATATCTTTTACTGCTACTTCTTGTAAGTATTCTGCTGTGTGTGCATTTCCTGATGTATCAATTGTTTCTGTAAGGAAGACATTCCCTTCTTCTGTTGTCACACAAGCACATACAACAGGATCATTGTGGACATTGCAACACCCATCAAGACTCAGGTTAACAATTTTACCCTCTAGACATTATGCACTCTACTTAATTTCTCTTTCATACACTTTATCCAGCAATTTGCCTGCGACATCTGCTGTGTTGGGTGGACTGTATCCTGGTCTTAATGACTGAACCATGTTAATGAAGTGTGGGTTCTCAATCATACGGAAAGGAAAGTTTGTTGCATAAACAAACCGGACAATTTTTTCATCAATTACCTCTTTTTCTATTCTGCTGGTTCTTATCACAAACTTATCTATGGTTGTTTCTGGATGATGGAGATTTTTTTTTTCTTTTTGCTCACATTGCAAGGTACACTATGGCTATGTGACATACATGATGTGACTGAAACACTATCATTGGCAGATAACTCTGAAACTATAGAAAATGATGGTGATCTTGAAGGTGGATAGTCTTCAGAATCCTGTATGTTGAGGATGGATTCTCCTAAACAAAATAAGTCAATGCAGTTATTTACATATTATTACCATATTGCTCATTTAGTATTACTCATTGCATTCATTGACGCTCAGTACTACTTTAAAGGTGAAATTGTAAAAGGACAATCTGCCTATTTCAGCTATTTATTTTTTATCACAACTACATCTAAAATGATAGTAACAACTATATTTTTTGCTCAAACATGAGAATTCAATAATAATCGGAAGACAGGCAGTCTTTAAGAAAGAAGTATGAAATAAAAAAGTTTACCAACCTGAAGATCCTGCATGTTCAGACATGTTCCTTTCATCATCTTCAACGCAGCTTCCTCCTGAGAAGGAACACTTCTCATGATGTTGTTTCATTCGGGCAACCAGGCCTTACATTTCTTTGTTGCACTGTTTGCATTTTGCATGCATGCCTGTTTTACCCACAGGTAGAGGCACTTCATTAAAATATTCCCAAACTGGGTCTCTTTTACGGCCTGCTGCCATTATAGGTTTTCCCGTCTAGTGAGAGAATGGTATGGTAGATCTCAAATCAATGAAGGATACGCTCAGAAAGACCTCAAGACTTCTGGAATATACTGCTCAAACAGTTTTCCTTTTGTTTCTACTGCCTGTCCCTCCCTTCTCACATTTATCTCCAGACTTCTTCTCCTTGTCCATATCTATTCCGCTCCCAACAATCTTCTATTTATTGAACTTTTTGAAACTTTGCATTTTTAGAGAGAGGTAAGGGATTGACTCTGTGTACAGTAATTTGCAGAGGGACCTCTCTATATTATTTATTTAAAACCATTTTTGCTGTTAACAAGCACATGTTATCTCTGGAGACACAAATTTACAGCTGAGAACTGCAAAACTAAGCATCTCTGATGGTATTTTCTAGACTGAGCACTGAGTCCTATTGGGTAGATAGAAAGATTAACCTAAATAATCTATACAGAAGCCCCTGGAACCCCATAAAATTGAGTCCCTAATCCATGAACTATTGGAATTCATTTACAAAGCTCTTCTTAAATATTACATGAATATATTGTCTCATACTATAGAATTAGAATTTATAATCCCTATTCCATGATGAGACATTATAGCTCAAAAATATATCTTAATTAAAACTATCTTTAGATAGGTTTTTTCCTCAAAAAGCATTTTTCTCCACCCTGGTCTGCAGAGATCAGGCTGCTCACAGGAGGTTGGCTGTCCCCAGTTGCTGTGTTGCATTAAAGACAACTAAAACTATATGAAAGACTTGCATCTTTTTCCATGTAAGCTGTTGCTGTAGCTGCTTCAGGAATGTTATGCAGATGGGTTATAGGTGGTCCCTGTGGTTGTGAATGGGAGTGGGGGAGGTGGGCCATGATTCAATCGCTCTATTAAGATATAGGCTGCACCCTGAAGCATCTGGGTTGGGGGCAATATAGAAAATGTGATTTATAAAAACACAAAAAATTGGCAGGGAGACTCCAGGGCAGATGTGTAGTACCTGTAAGTGTTTCTGATGAAATCTAATCAATCTAATGAAATTAAAGTTGCTGGTGTCTCTTTAAAACTGAACACAAACTTGTCATTTACTGCCCCTAAAATCTGACTCCCCAAAAAATCCTGCCCATTAAATACCACGCCAAAAGTCAGGATTATCACTGACTGGCAAGAAAAGGAAAATCAATGTTTTTAATTTTAAATGAGTATGGGTCTATCTCAGCAGAGGGTTTAATTGTATTTGGGACGGTAATATTAAGAAATTATAGGGTGGAAGCAAGGGAAGGGTTTTAAACCACCAGTCTTCCTTTGTTCAACCAAGCTACATCTGCATTTGCTAAAATTCAAGAACCAGCCTGAGATGTGAGAAAACTAGGATGTGATATTATAAAATGACATCTAGGAAATTTGCCTCTCTAGGACCTACAGTAGAACCTCAGAGTTACGAACATCAGAGTTACGAACTGGCCAGTCTACCACACACCTCATTTGGAATTGGAAATATGCAATCAGGGAGCAGCAGAGATTTAAAAAAAAAGAAAATAAATAAAAAACCAAATACAGTACAGTATTGTGTTAAATGTAAACTACTAAAAAAAAAAAAAAAGATTTGACTAGGGGTACGTCTATACTTACCTCCGGGTTCGGCGGTAAGCAATCGATCTTCTGGGATCGATTTATCGCGTCTTGTCTAGACGCGATAAATTGATCCCGGATCGATCCCGGAAGTGCTCGCCGTCGACGCCGGTACTCCTGCTCTGCGAGAGGAGTAGGCGGAGTCGACGGGGGAGCCTGCCTGCCGCGTGTGGACCTTTGGTAAGTACCTTTAAGTTCAAACTAAGATACTTCGACTTCAGCTGCGTTATTCACGTAGCTGAAGTTGCGTATCTTAGTTCGAACTGGGGGGTTAGTGTGGACCAGCCCAAGGTAAGGAAACTGTTTCTGTGCTTGTTTCATTTAAATTAAGATGGCTAAAAGCAGCATTTTTCTTCTGCATAGTAACATTTCAAAGTTGTATTAAGTCAATGTTCAGTTGTAAACTTTTGAAAGAACAACAATAACGTTTTGTTCAGAGTTACGAACAACCTGCATTCCCAAGGTGTTCGTAGCTCTGAGGTTCTGTTGTATATGGATTTTATGAAGTAGGGATTAAAGCATGCTGGTGATGGCTTAGAGCCAAAGACACCATCAAATCTTCAGTGCTCTGAGCCTTTTTGATGTTAGCTGTCTTTTGTGTTCATTTAAATGTTACAGTTTATTTTGGGAGCTGAACTAATTTTTTCTTTTTTCCACTTTCATATTTTCTTTGGTTTAAGCATTTGCAGTATATATGGATTATTGTTTTTGATTTTGATCTTGACAAGTGATTTTTGTCTGCATTGGTGCATCTTGAATAGAGATTATAGGTTGGCTGTTTTTGTTTACTGTGGACCATATCTTACTTTGCATAGCTTCCTGTATGAACCTCTCTTTACAAAATGTGTTTGTACACAATGCCAGACCCTCCTCCTTGCTTCTTCTATCCATCACTGTCAGTTTTACAAACTTCTTATTTATGAAATATTGTAAATAAGGCTTTTAGCTTCTCACCATATTCCATTACCTGCATTGTGGGCCTGATATTCCTCCTGCTATGTGCCAATAATTTTTCCCTGAAGTCTGTTTCCCAAGCAACAAAGAGTTAAATATTCTAGAACAAAGAAGCAGCTCTGTGTCCTGTAAGCCTGCCTCCTCATAGCTGTATATTCATGAAACAAAGGGATTTCTATAATAACTCATAAATCCATAGAAGCAACTTTTCATGCAATGCAGATGCCCTCTTTTGGTTTTTGCTCCTGAGTTTATCCTGTTTTATTTGCATTAAGTTGTCTTTAATTTGTTAACCCGGCTATTCACATAGTAAAATTCCTTCTTTCTGCAATGTTTCTTTTGCTTATTCTGCTGTGCCTCCCAAATACTTGATAAAAAGCTGTGATCCCTATACTAATCTGTGCAGATTCCTATATGTAACCTCTTTCAAGCCTGTAGTGTTTTCATTTATCATTGCACTCTTTCCCCTGGAGAGAATTCTCAGTCTAATGTGTGCTAATTTGCCTTCTCCTCTACGACTTTGCACCTCAGATGTTACCTCTGATGCAAAGTATTGCTGCATGCTTCCAGACAGTCTCGGTTTAACAATCACTGCATCTCCTTTGTCTACTCTGGCAGTATGCAAGAGAAACTGCAAAAACCTGGTGCCATAACCTCCGATCTGATGTGAGATGTACAGGGGAGCAAAGAAGACTGACACAAGATGGAAAAGCCCTGGAAGGAATAGCGGGGAAAGTGGTTGCAAACCTGCCACTTCTGCAATAACTTCACACAGTTGGGGCTGTGAACAGCATTAACTCTCGCTGGGAACTGTCTACTCCATGAAGGCATAAGTGTGGCAAGGCCTTTTCAGGAATAGCCAAGAGAGCAGAAGGGCAGGGCAATATATAGTTCCTTTCCCTGTGGATTCTAGGGATCTCTTGAGTTTGGCATCTCCAACCCCATGTTGCCTCTTCACCCTCCAAAATCCTTCCCCCATAATGAGAGCATTTACAGGAAAATCTTGGGATCTCCATCTCTCTCTAGATGGCTGGCCTGTGGGATGATAAGATCTAACCCTCAGGTTGGTCTGCACACTCTCTTTCTGATCTATAAAGTCTGCTGTCCTTCAGGTTGTGCTGTTGGGACTCTTCTCTCATTTCATTCCTTAAAATAGATTTCTAAGGTTATATGGATTGATTAGTGTCTTCCCAACATCTGCCAAGAGCAGATGATGTGTTTGTATTTTATTGTGGTATTACATTAACCACTTTATATCCAACAATGGATTTTTTGTGTGCCTCTAAATTAGCCTAGACTTGTTGCCCAGGTTCACACTGGGGCTTGGAACTGTGTTTGAAACCATTTTCAAATACGGTCCTCGTTGGAACATGGTTTTGTGTTCATAGTTACCAGGGATCCAGCCATCACGTTGACAGTCTGTGTTGAAACCTGGCATGAGGTAGCATGCAACATGGCTATAGAAATAAAAGTTCTCAACAAAGGAAAATAACAATTTAAAGATCAAATACATGGTTTTAGATTGACACGGAATATCTTCTCCTTTGATTACTGGAATTACTATTCAGGAAACACAGCTTCACCAGAAATAAATTGATTATCTAGAGATTTTCTTTCTTCACGTTGACTGTTATTCATCAGCCTGAGAACCACCAGTAGTTGCAGTAGTCTTCACTTCTGACTGTTTGGGAATAACCAAGATAGGGAACCATCTGCAGTTTCTACCAAGTTGAATTTAAAGCAGCACATCAGAGTTTTGCTGTCCTCTTCATGTTCCATCCTTGATTAAATGTTAAGGTCCTGTCTACATAGGGCTTTCAGGTATGTTTAGCTGTCATGCTTATCACATACATTGCCATACACTTTATCACACAATTTGAACAACTAGTGTGCATGGGGTCATACTATGTTATGAGAGCTTTTGAAAAATGCTTGATCCCAGATAGGGCCCAAATTCCAAGATCCTGCTCACTTTTTATTCAGTCTCTACTCAGGGTCAGAGGCTGAATAAAAAATAACTAAGAACTTCAGGATTTGGCCCTTAAGACAAGAACACTAGTCTTGTTCATCCTGGCTGGCGAAACAATATTATAACCTGGTTGGCAACAACTGAGTTTTTACTTTGCTTAAGAAAGATGTTTGCACTGGTTGGTAAATATGATTCAAAGTCCCACATAGAGTGCCCCCCTCCCCCAAAAAATCACACAGTGCTATAAAATAACTGGTTCTGTGTTTAAGCCCCTGCTGATGTATTCTAGCAAATTTTGCGCTTTACTGACCCATGAATTTGACCTATATGATTTAGAGACAATTCATTTCTGCCTACATTCTTTGATATTTTTGATACATTATGCACATTTTTTACAAAATTGCTTGAGACAAATATTGAGAGATTTTTGCTTTAAGCACTCATCTGCTCCTGTATGATGGTCTACATCTGAATATACTGCCTCTTTGTGACATCCGACTTAGATTATTGAGTTGTGAATTCTTATAACACACAGATTCTGTTTTCATGTAGCTGTTGCCTTAGTAACAAAGAGAAAAGAGAGAAAATATGACTGACAGAGATTTTTCTATATAGAATATTTTTCAAAGTCTTCCAGGTACTATCAGTGACTATTAACCCAAAACCCGATAGATGAATAAAAGGAAAAATACTTAAAGAAAGAGTTGAAGTTTCATGAGTGAAATAGTTTTGTCTGATGATGACTTAATGGAAATAATTTGATTTTGGCACATTGCTGCAGAAGTGACAAGAGCCTTTCTCCCCACCGAATGCTGTGTGGGGGTCTGAAGTGCTGGAAGAAGCTTATGCAGTTAGTTCAAAGGTAAGCGTGACTATGTTGGATATTGCTGCATTTCTTCAAATGACTGCCTTTCTCTTTCTATCCTCTGGCATTTTGTACCGTGAAAAGGAAAGAAAATGACATTGTTGGAGTGATGGGCATTTCTTCCTATTTTTTTCTTTCTGCCTCAGGATCCAAAAACTGTGGAGAAGTAGGAGGTTGAGTTTTCCTTAGCAGAAAATGAACATCCCCCCTCCACCCCCCTCCTCTGTGATTACGGAGGGAAGGCTTCTCAATTAATTTCTTTCACATCTTGGTTGTCTGGGATTTTATGAGACAAGAAGTAGGCTATTGTATATCTGTAAGGAAATTTCCCCTCCTTGTTTTCCCAAAACTACATCAGTAATCCTGACTAAGGATTTAAAGAATTAAAAACATAAGTCAAAGAAAAGATTCTGTATAGGATTTGGGTGAAAAATATAATGCCTTAATGCATGTAATATTGTTCTGATGGGATTGAAAGAGTTAAAGTTTGAAGGAAAAGAAGAGAACAGTATGATGTAGTGCACTGATGGCAGGACTGGGAGTCAGGAAGTTTGCAGCTCTATCACGTATGTGTGCAAATATTTGAGCTCAAAAATTGCACAAGTAACTCTTGTACGTGTACACATTGTGTCCTGGTTGCCCTTTGAAAATTTGGCTCATTGTCTAGTTCTAACAATTGCCCTTTTACCCTCATAAGCTTACAGAAAAGACTTGCAGAATTTAATAAGGAATGGTAACCTTTCTACAGAAATTTTAAACCAAACCATAGTATTCTCTAGTAGGGATATACTCTCTAGTCAATTCTCTAGCTTGGTTAAAGAGCCATAGAAAATACATAATTTCTCACTGCATTCACAGCTTTTTGGAGCAGCTTCTATAGTAACCTATTTAATTTATGTAGAAATCACTTAATGGAATCCCTGTATTTAAGAGCATTTTTCCGTAGGGCATACATCACATCCCCATTAATTTTGCCTTAAAATTAAAAAATAAAAGAGAAGGTGCTTTAATACGCTGGAAGAAGACTGAGAGGTGGAATCAGATGAAAGAATTTTTATAAAGTCACACTTGGACAAAGGTTAAATGTTTAAAAGAGAGGGTGAATGGTAGATTTGCATTCTATAATACAGAGAAGAGGCCTGGCATGGCTTTTCGTGTGACTTTAAATGCCACTAGAGAATAAAAATTTAAAGTTTCAACACTGTGTTTAAGCTTAGAGACAGAAAGAAAGGAGGCATGGTAGAAAGGATGATCCTTGGAAAAAGAACAAAAAGATAAGTGAAATGTCCTAAATTTACCATTCTCTAGTTCATAAAATCCATTTCATCCAGATTCAATGGAACCTTGTTAAGAGGCTTCTTATTTTTCTTTTTATGAAACATAATAAAGCAAAGTAATTAAGATTTTCAATTCCTGGAGAGGAAAAAAGGGTCATGGGTTTCTTTTAAAATATGTTTGCTTATTAATAGGGCCCTACCAAATTCACAGTCCATTTTGGTCAATTTCACGGTCGTAGGATTTTAAAAATAGCTATTTAAATCTGAAATTTCACGGTGTTGTAATTGTAGGAGTCGTGATCCAAAAAGGAGTTGTGGGAGGATCGAAAGGTTAGTGTAGGGGGGTATTGTTGCAGTACAGCTACCCTTACTTCTGTGCTGCTGCTGGAGACAGCTCTGCCTTCAGAGCTGGGCAGCTGGAGAGCGGCAGCTGCTGGCCCGGATCCCAGCTATGAAGGCAGAGCGGCCGCAAGCAGCTGCGCAGAAGTAAGTATGGCATGGTATGGTATTGCCACCTTTACTTCTGTGCTGCTGCTTGCAGAGCTGGGCCCTTGGCCAGCAGCCACCACTCTCCGGCCACCCAGCTCTGAAGGCAGCACAGAAGTAAGGGTGGCAATACTGCAACCCCCCCCCAATAACCTTTGAAACCCCCCCTTGCAACTGACCCCTCTGCAACTTCCTTTTGGGTCAGGATTCCCAATTTGAGAAATGCTGGTCTCCCCGTGAAATCCCTATAGTATAGAGTAAAAGCACAAAAAAGACCAGATTTAACTGGAGGAGATCAGATTTCACAGTCTGTGATGTGTTTTTCATAGCCGTGAATTTGGTAGGGCCCTACTCATTAATAATTGCAGAGTATCTGTGAAAGTAGCTATTGATTCTGAAACTTTCTGCAACCAAAAAATCAGGGAAAAAGTAAACAATTATCTTCTTTAAATTATTTAAATATGTAGGTATTAATGTTAAATAGTAAAGTATTTCAAGGTTATATTATTCAACATTTAAGTTCACACTTGAAATATATTTTGCCTTATAACTATCCACAATAGATGTTACATTTATAACTTAGCTATAACTGCACTCACTTCTCTGTTTTACTAACACCTCAAGGTCTAATAAAGATTAAAAATCGTTATAATGGTGTTTTTATAATGCACATTGTCCTGCTAACAAAAATTAAAGAGTGCGACAGAGAGAGAAGAGAAAATATTACTTCTGCAAATTAGTGTCTAATTTGCTGTCCACTGCCACGCCAATGTCTCTTTCAGAATTTCATAATTTGGAGCCGTAGCTCCTTCTGTGTGTACCTTGATCATATTTAGGCTTGGCAGAATGTTATTTTATAGGTTTTTTTAAAAATAATTTTGATGGATAATATTGTTTGTTCTTAAACTTTTTAAAAGTTTGTATCTATTTACATTTTCAGAGTTGTGCAAAATTATGGGGGGTCAGGCAATAATTATTTAATGACAATAGACACTGAGATTCAAAAAGTGAAAGCTTTATAAACATAAAACACAAATTGTCAGCATCATATGTCAAAATATACAAAGAAAATATCCTTAAATCAAAGTCTAATAAGCTCTGAAGCAGCATTTTTATTACTATGCCTATCTGTGAATTTCAGTTATCATCAATGGAAATATTTTTCATCAGTTTGTGTGTGCCCATTTATCAACATTGACCAACTAAAAATCTAATCCTTCCAAGCCTAATCATATTCAACAATCTCCTATTTGCTTAAGCTAAAATCTCGTGATACTTCTATGTATGTATGTGCACATCCATTGAAATCCTGACACACTGGACGAGCTCCTCAGATGATATGTGGGGGGTGGGAAATAGGGGGGGGTGGGAAATAGGTGAATTTCTGTCATTTGAGTCTGGGGTTGGGTTGGCTTCTCTAACATGCATTGCCTGGAGTAGGCCCTCAGGGCTATTCCACTGTCCCAGGATCTCTGCAATGCAGTGTGCTCCAGTCGCTCTTCCTCTCAGAGCCCAGGCACACTCTGAAGCACCCACTATGCGGGCTAGGAGTGGGTATTGTGCTGCCAGTTATGCTGACATCATACCACCCAAGGATTCCTTGATGTAAAGGGGAATCCCCAGTGGACTGTTTGGGCCAACTTTTGTTCCCCTTTATGCTGCCAGATCCGTTAAGAATAGAATTAGACAGACATCCTTAACAGTGCACATCACTCTGCTTATGAGCAGGAAAAAAAATCTGCTCAACTCTGTAATACTCTGTAAGGGTGAAATTCACCATGTGCAGGGTCTAGGCACCATGGAAATTCCACTTGCTTGTGCTGACTCTCTCCACAAGAGGTGAATTTCACAGTAAGGGATATGGTGGCAAACTCGAGCCAATTAAAACTAGACTGGACAAAACGTAGGGACATGTCTTGCAGGAAAGACTCCTGCATTTTCAGCGAGATGACCTAATACAGCTTTTTTGTCTCAGGATAAAAAAGCAACAAACCTGCAGCAACGAGTCTCAGAGCCTGGGTCAACTGACTCAGGCTCCCACTGTGAGGCGAAAAATAGCAGTGTAGACGTTCCTGCCTGGGATCTGAGACCCAAACCCCTCGCCCAGTTTCAGAGCCTGGGTTCCAGCCCGAGTGGGTACGTCTGCGCTGCTATTTTTAACACTGTAGCGTGAGCCCCACGAGCCCAAATCAGTTGACCCAGGCTCTGAGACTTACTGCCATGGGTTTTTTTTTTGAAGTGTAGACTTACCTTCTGATTTCTGTTAAATGTTCTTGTTTAACAGGACTTCTTGTATTTTGGAAGAAAGGAAGGGGGAAGGAAATGATTTCATCTGGCAGGTCATAAAACCTATTTATGTGTACTTAGCTCCTTGTCGTCTAATTCCGATATGACCACAGCTTTAATTTTATTATGCCGTTGTTCTGTGTTATAGTTCATTTTAAAGTAATGTCTGTGAAGTTCTGCTTTGTGTGCGAGTCTTGATCCTGATGCATTAAGGTTTTGGCTCTGTGTGATGGCTAAAGAGGTGAAGTATGTGTTTGAGAGAATCTCTTTCCCCTAACTTCTCTGCCCTGTGTAATTGTGTTCTTGTACATCCATTTTCTTAAGGGGGAAAGGATAACAAGAGTCTGAAATGCTTCATATTTTTGGCAGACTGCATCTGTTTTGAATGTTATTGGCCTGGCTGCTCTTGTAATAGTGTGTAATGTGATTAGCTTCAATGCAACTTCTTACATATAGTGACCCTAGTGGTTGCAACCTGTCAGCCCCTCCCTCTGATCTATCTGCTTTTGAAGAAACTGTGGTATCTATGCAATGAATCTCATGCCCTGACTGTGCTCAGCACGTTTAGTTATACCATTCGGTTTTGTTATAAGCTGCAAATGTGAAAAATGCCAGTCTTCATTAAGGTTTTAATTACAGTGAGAGAACAGATTTGGTGTTTAGCTGTCTCTGGGCAACCAATTCCACGAACAGAAAATCAACTGTTTTTTGTATTGAAAAAGAGGTCTGGATCAAGATCCTCCTTATTGCAAGAGAAAGATGATGTGCCCATCTATTGACTTGCTTCCTTGTTTAAAGAACTCTGTCTCCTCTCCTAATCAGTTCTGAAAATGAATCTGTTTATGTACCTTTCACCTGTGGAATTACACTCAGGATGCTGAAATTAATTGTTAGTAAACGAGCTGAGGAAAAATCCTACTGTTTGGTAGCCTGGGACAAGCAAAAATGTGGTACATGAAGGTGAAACACGATTGCAACTGCTGACCTGCAGTTGAAAATCCTACGTGCACTGTTGGCTGGTGCATTGCATCTGATGCTGCAAAGATAACTACCCTGCCAGATTGTGGCAGAAATGGATGAAGTGCGTATTCAGCTGCTAATTTCTTTCCTGGCCACTTCATATTGCATTTTGGAAAGATTGTACATGGCTTATAGTGGGTGTGTTCTCCCCAAAGCTGAGAATGGGGTGCAACTCTCGTTTAGTAGGGGAGATCAGGTCCATTTTAAGCATTTGGTTAGTCACATGAACCAGTCAGCACGTCTGGGGTTTCTAATGCAGACTGAGTCAGCAGCTTGTCCTTGAGATGGAAGAGGTTATAGAAGAAGATTGATCTGCAGATCCCCTTAGACCTGGATTGGTGTATCTGATATAAAGAAATAACAGCTAAAATTCTACTATAAAATACAGCAATAAGAGTAGCGGGGGAGACTATAAAGAGGAGCTAAATGTTTGTAACTTCCTTTTAGTCTGATCTTCTTCCTTCCCCCTTTTTTGCATATCGTGTTTTGTTCCCCATTCTTTGTTCCTTTGAGGGGGGGAGGGACGCTAAGAGTGAAAGTTTATGTAGGCAGAATCAGATCTTCCCAACAATGCTGAATTCTAGAAAACTTGGAGTTTGAAGCTACTGTAAAGTAGTTATTAAAACACAATTTTTATAAATCTAATTTTGTTGTTAGTTGTGGTTTTAATGGAGAGATTTTGTTCATGAACATATTGAGCTACATAAAGAGACTTTGGGGCTCCGGTTCAGAGTTTTCATCTTGTCTCTTCAAGGGTTAAAAATATCTAAACATAAATGCTGTCATTTGCCTATGTCGTTTCACTGGATGATGCACGCTTGGACCTTTGAGTCTTATTGGCACTGAAGTGAGAGAGAAGTCGTATAGTGTTCAAACCTGGGTCTCGGCAACATAATCCAAGCATATGTCAAGATCCTTGAAAAGGAGCTCTAGCTGTGACAACAAGGAAATGTTACTTTTGTTGTTTGAAGGGTGAGGGAGAAAGAGAAGGAACTGATGAGTTTGTCCCTAATCAGTTTCTTTCCCTTATAATTTTATTTTCCCCACTTCTATATACATAGATCCCTTTCAAGCCTTTCTGGAAAGAGTCATTAGCAAAAACAGTGTTTTTGAGTATGTGCTTAAGTGTAAACATAATTAAAATAATAGCGGCTGGCCTTTTCTTTTGAGGTGCTTGTTTTTCTGGGCTTTAAGCAAGTCCTTGAAATGGACTTTATTTTGTTTTATTAATATTCTTTATGTTGAGTGTCTTTAATAGTTTGGGCTTGTTTTATGGCTTGGATAAATGCAGTCACATACATATCAGTACATAGATGAAGGTTATATTTTGCTGTAAAGTCTTTTTCTGTATATCTGAGTGTTAGAATTTCCAGTCAATAGGACATTTTAACTATTTACTAAAACACAAAAGATAAAAAAGTTCTATATTTGTTTCTTCTTAATTGGCTTCATCAGAATAATTCAAGAATAACTTCACTCTAATTAATGGCATTAAATCAGTGTTAAACTGGTGTGAGAGGAGAATCAGATCTTACTTGCCTTTATATCATCTGAATCCTTGTGATATCCCCTTTTATTAAACTTAGTATGAAATCTGTATGCTCAGCCATTATCCGAAAAGGGGTGTTTTTTTACTAAACATCTGACCCAGAGTATATCAGGGAAATGTATTTGTGTTTCAATGTTCCTGTCTTCTAAGGCTTTCCTAACAGGGTCAGTTTCACTCCTTTTTGCCTGTGTTCCTGAATTTAAGTTTGGGGAAAGCTAAAACTCAGTAGCATTTTGTGCAGAAGGTATCACTTGCCTGACAACAGCTAAAATTCTTTCAGTGTCACAAACATCTGTGACAATAAAAATGAATTCCTGAACTCTCCTTAAGGTTCTTTTAACCCTGCATTGCATGTTTGCTCTCCCTCAGTCACATATAGGTATGTTTGATTGTCTACTCTGTACCCAACTGCAAAATGTAAGGTACTCAGCTTTCAAGGAATGGCATTGAGCCACTTATTCCATTTAACACAGGGAGCCTGATCAGTCTAATATTGTAATTCTCCACTCTACTACTCACCTGCTGAAGTTTTCTCTTATGTATTTTGGCAGAGCTTTCTTTGCTTATTGACTTGGTCTCAACAGTGTCCAAAAGGCTGTCTGTCTTTGTCACTTATGACACCAGATTATCACATTCTGTATCTAGTACAGATTGTGGTGTGGACACTGTCAAGGTTTGCATGTTTTTGAGAGAATGTCCTTAAAACTTATTGTGCTCTGGTGCCTCCTACACTTGGTTAGTCACCAGTGGAGGAAGGTGCTTTTAAAGAAACCCATTGACCTGTGTTTCTTTGTGTAGAAATTACTTTTTTATAGTGCTTTAGCCAAGTTATTTATTCAGATATGTTACTTTTCAGCTTGGAGGAGTGTTTTATTTCCATTGCTGAGAGAGTACTCCTGGGAGACCTGCTTTCCCTCTGGCTGTTGGCAAATAGAACTGGTCAAAAAATGGGGACAGTTTTTGTGGAAAGCGTGTGTGTGTGTATATATTTCCCCCCCTAACAGTATTTACTGATTTAGAGTTTCCCTTCTCCATGTAATTTGTTAAAGGTACAGAATTGGGAGGACTGAGTGGCTCAGGGGATTGATAATAGAACATAGAGTTTCTCATAGGTTGGTCACTGGATGAACTGTAGCCCAGTTCAGTTGTGACCAAAAGTCATTGCTGTATGATGGCTGTTCAATGGTAGACATGGATGCAGTTGGCAGAGTCTCTGTCCAAGTGGACAGATGACCAAATAAGTCTGCCTCCACTTTTGGTGCTAACTGAAGTCTTATTGGTAGATTTGGAAGAAAAATCAGAGACTGAATGGAGATAGGAGACAGTTCTTACTATCATTCCAGATCAGGGTTGATGTACTCGGTTGAGTCAGTATGAAGAAAACTACATAGCTGTGGCCTGCACTTTTCCTGTAGAAACAGGACTTCGCTGTCCAGGGCTTTCATTAAAACACCTTTCACCACCATTAATGTCACCTAAATGAAACTGGAAAGTTTCTTTTAGAATAGCTTAGAGCTCAGTGTTCTCCAGCATATTGTTTATGTGGAGAGGCATGGGGGTGAAGGAATTAGTTTTAACCAATATGAATGTATGTGGTGGTTGTATTTCATTATTATTATATGGAGACACTATCCTTTGCATACAGTGGTCACCATTAAAAAGTCTGCATTTTTCCAATGACAGGCTACTAGCAGATGAGAGATTAATTCTTCCTTTCCTGTAACCATTTCTACTAGGAAGCCCCAGGAGGATTACCAAAGAATCATTTGGTAATAAATATCCAACAGTTTGTGATATTTGGTTACGGAATGCATCTCAGTACTCTCTAATAACTGGACATGTCTGCCATGTAGGCATAAAATCTCCTCTTTCACCACAAATTCTCCAACATTTATCATTTAGCCTGACTGATGTGAGGTACTATTGAAACATTGTGTTAAAGAAATTTTCTTTTATTGTGAGGTTGTCTGGTCCTCTTTTTTTTCCAGATCAAACCCCATTCTTCTGGGGTAATTTGTTTATCCACATCTTTTTCCCGGCGTGTCATTTATGGACACTATTTTGTTAGGAAAGCTATCTGCAAAGATTAATTATAATTGTTTTGTTTTCTAATTGGCCAGACGCCACTGCTTCTGTTAAGGTTAGCTTTCTGTATAAAACAAGTTTGCTAGAAAGTTGAGAAACATAGTGTCTGACTTGAAAGTACTGGTACTAAGAGAGAGTGGGCCAGTTAAAGTTAGTTTTGATCTCCAGAAAAGCTTCTTTACTGAATTGCTGGCCAACCATGTGTATTCCATGGCTCTCCCAATCTTTGAAGCTCTCTGGTTTGTGATTTGGGTTAAGATCTGGATTGTTTGCAATGGGTGTTATTGGTGAGGGAAAAGAACTGACCTTATCTCTAGTTCTATCCCAGATGCATAAAGTAGTCTTTGCTAAAGGATGTGAGCCAAAGTCCATATGGGACAGGACTACAAACCGAAAGCTATGCTCTGTTCTATCAAAGGTTTTTTCTGCGTCTGTTGATAACAAGAAAAATTGATTTTTTTTATGTGAATGATTCCAATTACTCTCTGAATAGACAAATGTCAGACAATATCCTTAATGAATCCAGTTTGATCTGAATTTATATAAGCTGAGAGCGTAGACTGTAATCAGCTAGCTAGTATTTTTGCTAAAATCTTGTCAACAGAGATATGGGTCTATAGGAACTGCATAATGTAAGTTTTTTTTTCCATCTTTAGGGAGAACAATAATAGTAGTTTCTTTCATAGGTTATGGAAGTTCCTCCCCTACTAGATAGCGTTGAAGAAACCTCTCAAGGAACTCACTAATACCTCCTTAAATACCTTGTAAAATTCAGTTGAAAAGCCATTAGATGCTGGAGTTTTACCACTTTTATACCTCCTATTGCCTCTAGGATTTCTTCTTCTGTTATTTCTTTATCTAAAGTTTCTTTATCAGTTTTGCTTATCTTTGGCCAGTCTGCTCCTTCCAAATATTTTTGAATAATTTCAGAGCCTGCAGTATCTGAGGTAGAGATTAATTTTTGTAATAAGCAGCAAACGTAGTACATACTTCGTTAGGGCATGTATCTTTTGCTGATTGTTTTTAATTGGTGGAATAGTACATAGCTCTTGAATCTCTTTAAGCTTCCAAGCCGATAGCTTATCACTTTCAGTTCCTTTTTACTAAAACTTCTGCTTTGTTACACACAAGGGCTTTTTCGGTGGCACCTGTTATCAACATATTCAACTTCCTCTCTAATATTAGTTAATTGTCGATATTTTTTCTGAACCTGTATTGTTGTCTCCTGTTCTAGATCTATTTATTCTTGAGCTCTTTCTTTTTTCAATTGAGAGGCTCTGCTCATCAACTGACCCCCAAATACTGCTTTCCCTGCCTTCTAGAGAAGTTCTCTTTTTGTATTGTCTGTATCATTGAACTGTAAGTATTGAACAATGTCCTTCTTAATTGCTGCAACCCACTGGTCTTTGTCTTGGAGAAGCAAGCAGTTCTTCTGCGAGTGCTTATTCATGTCCATTTCATGTTAGTTGTGTGTGTTCACCACATGCACCGGTGCTGGAAGTTTTCCCCTCAGTAGTATCCGTAGAGGACCGGCTCTGGCGCCTCTGGAGTGGTGCGCATATGCGCCAGGAGAAGGGGCGCCCCCCTCAGTTCCTTCAAACTGCCAGTGACGGTGCTGGAACATCTCCTTGCTTCGGCAAGTGCTCTTACCCAGTGGTTCTTCCTATCGTTCATCAAAGCTGCTTGAAGGGTCTGGGGGAGACCCACATTAGCAATAAGTGTCACATCTGCAAGAGCTTGAAGCCAAGAACTAAAAAGGAGCTGGTTATAAGACTAAGCGTGCTCCTCATGGAGTTGGCCCTTGCACCAGTCTCCGAGCTGCCGAGATGGGACTCTGCTCTGAGCACAGTGGAATCGGTTTGAAATGCACTTCAGGCACCGGCCTCCCAAGGCTGTACCTGTACCTGCTAAAAAGCAAAGTCTGGAGAGCAGCATAGGCCTGTGCGAGACCGTACATCTCTGGAGCCCAGCCAGGCTTGTCTTCCGGGCTATCGACAGAGGCTCAGCAATTAATCCAGGACCTCCCTTTCCATGGCTTAGCCCAGTTTGCAGAACAAACAGACATGAGATTACATGGTCTTAAGGACGCTAGGGCTACTCTACGTTCCCTGGTCTCTATACACCAGCCCCCGCCAGAAAGAGGTTCAGACCGCAGCAACCTCAAAGACCAAGCGGTCAGGCCCGACCGGAGCCCTACCACAGGAAGGGCAAGGGCTATAAGCACAGTCAAGGCCAACAACCAGCCCCTTCTTCCCACTCGGGCTCCTCCTGCTATCCGCCTCATAACAAGTGGGTGTTCTGAGGGTGCGCCCAAGGGCGACCTCCCCGCCTGCAGCCAGGATCCTGCACTCCTCGTTTTCAAACTGCCTTTTTCCTTTCCTCCCCACTTGGGATGCTATAACATCGGACTGGTGGGTCCTCAGCACTGTGGCAGTGAGGTATACCCTACAGTTTATTTCTACCCGCCCCCCCTTCCCTGTAACTCTTCAGGGACCCTTCTCATGAGCAACTTCTTACCCAAGAGGTGCAAGCCCTCCTGTGAGTTGGAGCCATAGAGGAAGTCCGCTTACACCTAAGAGGAAAAGGGTTGTACTCTTAGTATTTTCTCATTCTGAAGGCCAAGGGGGGGTCTGAGACCCATATTGGACCTGTGAGGCCTCAACAAATATCTCAAGGAGTTGAAGTTCCGCATGGTCTCCCTGGCCTCTATTATCCCCTCCCTGGATCCTGGAGACTGGTATGCCGCCCTCAACTTGAAGGATGCATATTTCCATATTGCCATTTTCCAAGGGCACAGAAGGTTCCTGCGGTTTGTAGTGAGGCAAACCCACTCCGAGTTCACGGTGCTTCTATTCGGCCTGGCTACAGCACCAAGGGTATTCATGAAATGCATGGCAGTGGTCGCAGCCTACCTCAGGGCACTGGGGCGTTCAAATCTACGTGTACCTCGACGATTGGCTCATCAAGGTTCGTTCCCGGGTACAAGTCCATCGCAGCGTCCAGTTGGGGCAAGCCACATGGTGAGCACTGGGTCTCTTGATAAACAAACAGAAATCCACATTGGTCCAAGTGCAAAGAATAGAGTTAATCAGGGCAGTTCTGGAGTCTACCCGAGCCAGAGCCTTTCTCCCAGAACCCAGATTCAAGGCAATGTCTGGTCTCATCACCCAATTCACCACCCACCCTATCACCACGGTCAGTGTATGCCTCAGCCTGTTAGGGCACATGGCAGCATGCACTTATGTAGATCGACACACACAACTACGTCTCAGACCTCTCCAGATGTGGCTGGCATCAGTCTACACCCCAGCTGGACACCACCTGGACAAGTACTTCCTGCTCTGGAATGGTGGTCCAACCCAGTAAACACGTCCGAAGGAATAACCTTTGCAACCTCGAAACCCACGATGGTGCTAGTGTCAGACGCATCTGACCTGGGCCGGGGAGCCCACCTCGCAACACTAAATACCCAGGAGTTGTGGTCCCGGGAAGAGTTGGCACTGCACATCAGGGTGGATAAAAATCAGTGATTTAAAAAAAAAACCCCAAAAACCCTTTTTTTTTTTTTAATTTAAATCAGATTTTTTTGATAAAATGCTTTTAAAATTCTATCTAAAGATAGTTTTAATTAAGATACATTATAGCTCAAAGATATCTCATCATGGAATAGGGATTATAAATTCTAATTCGATAGTATGAGCCAATATATTCATGTAATGTTTAAGAAAAGTTTTGTGAATGAGTTCCAATAGTTCATGGATTAGGCACCAAATCTTATGGGGTTCCACAGGCTTCTGTATAGATTATTTAGGTTAATCTTTCTATCTACCCAATGGGACTCAGAACTCAGTCTAGAAGATACCATCAGAGATGCTTAGTTTTGCAGTACTCAAACTATAGATTTGTGTCTCCAGAGATAACATGCTTGTTAACAGCAAAATGTTTTTAAATAAATAAATAATATATATAGAGGTGAGAAATAACAGACCTCAACCCTATTGTCCCTCTGCAAATTTGTGTACATAGAGTCAATCCCTTACCTCTCTCTAAAAGTGCAAAGTTTCAAAAAGTTCAATGAATAGAAGATTGTTGGGGGTGGAATAGATCTGGACAAGGAGAAGAAGTCTGGAGATAAATGTGAGAAGGGAGGGACATGCAATAGAAACAAAAGTGAAACTGTTTGAACAGCATATTCCAGAAGTCTTGAGGTCTTTCTGAGTGTAGCCTTCATTGATTTGAGATCTACCATACCATTCTCTCACTAGAAGGGAAAACCTATAATGGCAGCAGGCCGTAAAAGAGACTCAAAATGCAAACAGTGCAACAAAGAAATGCAAGGCCTGGTCGCCCGAATGAAACATCATCATGAGAAGTGTTCCTTCTCAGGAGGAAGCAGTGTTGAAGATGATGAAAGGAACATGTCTGAAGATTGGTAAACTTTTTTATTACATATTTCTTTCTTAAGGACTGCCTGTCTTCCTTCTGGACTATTCTTGAATTCTCATGTTTGAGCAATAAAATATAGTTGTTACTCTATGGTACTATCATTTTAGATGCAGTTGTGATGATAAATAAATAGCTGAAATAGGCAGATCATCGTCCTTTTACAATTTCACCTTTAAAGTAGTACTGAGCGTCAGTGAATGCAATGAGTAATACTAAATGAGCAATATGGTAATAATATGTAAATAACTGCATTGACTTATGTTGTTTAGGAGAATCCATCCTCAACATACAGGATTCTGAAGACTATCCACCTCAAGATCACCATCATTTTCTATAGTTTCAGAGTTATCTGCCAATGACAGTGTTTCAGTCACATCATGTATGTCACATAGCCACAGTATATCACTGTAGCAAAAAGAAAAAAAAAAATCTCCATCATCCAGAAACAACCATAGATAAGTTTGTGATAAGAACCAGCAGAATAGAAAAAGAGGTAATTGATGAAAAAATTGTCCGGTTTGTTTATGCAACGAACTCTCCTTTCCGTATGATTGAGAACCCACACTTCATTAACATGGTTCAGTCATTAAGACCAGGATACAGTCCACCCAACACAGCAGATGTCGCAGGCAAATTGCTGGATAAAGTGTATGAAAGAGAAATTGAGCAGTGTGCAAAAGGTCTAGAGGGTAAAATTGTTAACCTGAGTCTTGATGGGTGTTGCAATGTCCACAATGATCCTGTTGTATGTGCTTGTGTGACAACAGAAGAAGGGAATGTCTTCCTTACAGAAACAATTGATACATCAGGAAATGCACACACAGCAGAATACTTACAAGAAGTAGCAGTAAAAGCTATAACAAACTATGAAAAAAATTTCAAATGTCTAATACGCAGCTTGGTCACAGACAGTGCTGCAAATGTATCCAAGATGAGAAGAAATTTAGAAGAGAGTGAAGAGAGTCCTAAGCTAATAACATACGGTTGCAGTGCTCATTTGATGCACCTCGTAGCCAAAGACTTCAGTGTTCCAGAAATAAAGGCTAATGTTGTTGAAATTGCAAAATACTTCCATAACAACCACTTTTCAGCAGCTGCTCTGAAAAAAGTGGGAGGAACCAAGCTAACTCTCCCACAAGACGTGCGATGGAACTCAGTAGTAGACTGTTTTGAGCACTATATCAAGAACTGACCTAATCTGATGACAGTTTGCAAACAAAATTGTGAAAAGATAGATGGCACTGTCACAGCCAAAGTTCTCAACATTGGGCGTAAGAGAAATGTTGAACACATGCTGAGTACCCTGGAGCCTTTTTCTGTAGCCTTGAACAAAATGCAGGGAAATAGCTGTTTTATTGCTGACACTGTTTAAATTTGGAAGGAACTGAGTGAGATCTTAAAAAGAGAAATATGTTAAATTACAAGTATTAAAAGTTACATTACAAGCATTAAAAAAATTAACAGGACAAGCACTATCTCTAGCTCATTTTCTTGCAAATATTCTCAATACTCGGTACCGGGGTCAAACCTTAACTGCTGAAGAAGAGGAGTTGGACATCCAGTAATCATCCCTCCATAATGTCAACTATAATAAACTTCAGAGCTAAGGGTGAACCATTCAAGAAATATATGTTTGCTGATGATATTTTAAAGTCACACCTGTGAACTGGTGGAAGTCACTTAAGCACTTGGATTCAGAGACTGTTGAAGTGATAATCTCACTTTTAAGAGCAGTAGCTTCTTCTGCCAGTGTAAAAGAATATTTTCTTCCTTTGGACTAATTCATTCATTTTTTGATATAGCTGTAAAACTAATCTGAAAAGTTTTCAAAATAAATCACTTTAAAAGTGTATAGTGTGTACCTTCTAAAAATGAAACCTACATCTATCTCTGAGTTGTGAAGAATATGTATTAAGGTTACAACAACCAACAAGAATGCACTTTTATGTAGAAATCCACGATTAAATTGAGTCTTCCTGACTAGTGATTTAAATCTATTTGATTTAAATCAAATCCACCCTGCTCCACATCAATGTCAGGGAGCTCGGGGCCATCCATTTGGCTTGCGAAGTGTTCCTCCTGCAACTATCCCATCAGGTGGGACAGATAATATGGCCTCTATATTCTATGTCAACAGGTAAGGAGGAGCACGATCCTCGGCCCTTTGTCGGGAAGCCATACACATTGAGGCTCTACATCTCCCTGGTGTCCGAAACACGCTGGCGGATCGCCTCAGCAGGTTCTCCCCGCAAGTGGTCCCTCCACTCAGAGGTCGCCAGAATGATCTTCCAGAGGTGGGGAACTCCCCAAGTGGACCTGTTTGCCACCAGACAGAACAAGAAGTGCCATTGGTTCTGCTCCCTCCAAGGGCTCGACAGCGGATCACTCTCCGATGCTTTTCTCCTGTCTTGGGCAGGCGACCTGATATACACCTTCCTGCCGACCCGCCTAAAAATCAAAAGGGACAAAGCCAATGTCATCATGATCGCCCCTGCATGGCCTTGCCAGGATTGGTTCGGCATGCTCATGGACTTGGCAGCAGCGCCCCCATGGATGCCTCCCAACGGCTCAGATTTACGCTCTCTCAGGATCACGGGAACCTCACCTCTCTCCATCTCATAGCGTGGATGCTGCGTGGCTGAACCCAAAGGAGGAGCAGGCCTGCTCTGGTCAAGTCAAGCGCGTTCTGTTGGAGAGTAGAAAACCTTCCACTAGAGTGACTTCCCTGGCAAAGTGGAAGCACTTCTCCTGCTGGGCATTGGAGTGGAGGATCTCCCCTACTCAGTCTTCTCTGCAGTCCATTCTGGACTACCTGCCTCACTTGAAACATCAGGGCCTACCCTTCTCCTTGATCTGGGTGCACTGGCGGCCGTCTCTGTCTTCCATCCCCGCATCCAGGGCAGATCGGTATTTGCGCATGAAATGATGATCAGGTTTCTTAAGAGCCTTGAAAGGCTTTCTCCACTGGTCTGACCTTAACCTAGTCCTCTCTAGGCTCACTTGCCCTCCCTTTGAACCTCTGGCCTCCTGTTCTCTTTCACATCTGTTGTGGAAGGTTGCTTTTCTTGTGGCTATCACTGCAGGAGGCGAGTCTCTAGTCCTCACGTCAGAGCCCCCGTACACGGTGTTCTACAAGGACAAGGTTCAGTTGTGTCTCCACCCTGTCTTTCTGCCAAAGGTGGTGTCGCCTTTCCATGTTAACCAGGACATTTTCTTCATGGTGTTCTGCCCAAAGCCTCACGTGTCCAACGAGGAGAGGCGTTTGCACACCTTGGATATCAGACGGGCTCTCAGAGGCTTTCATCTTGGATTACTACCAGCATCCGTACTTGCTACGAGTGGGCGCAGGTTGTAAATCCACCAATAGTGACGGCCCATTCAACTAGAGCTCAGGCGTTGTCAGCAGCCCTCCTGGCACGAGTCCCTATCCAGGATATCTGCAGGGCTGCAATGTGATCGTTGGTGCACACCTTCACGACCCACTACGCCATCACCGAGCAGGCCAGAGATGATGCTGGTTTTGGCAGAGCTATGTTGCAATCAACACATCCATGAAATCCTACCTGCCTCCGGAGATAGTGCTTGGGAGTCACCTAACATAGGATAGACATGAACAAGCACTCGAAGAAGAAAAGTGGTTACTTACCTTCCGTAACTGTTATTCAAGATTTTTGCTCAGGTCCATTTCATGACCAGCCCTCCTTTCTCTCTGTCGGAGTTCTGGCAAGAAGGAATGGGGGGAGGGGGGGAGGGTGACGCCCTGATACCGGCACATGTGCAGGCCACTCCAGAGGGTGCCAGAGCCAGTCTTCTACAGATACCACCGAGGGGAAAACTTCCGGCAAGCACACACAGCTAACATGGAATGGACATGAGCAACGCATCTTGAAGAACAACAGTTACGGGAGGTTAGTAACCATTTTTTCATTTTCCAGTAAAGAAATCTTTGGGACCCAACCCAGCTATTGAATATTACTTCAACTTGTGCGTGATCTGACATTGTAATAGCGCCAATTTCTGCAGATCCTGTCTGCTTCATTAAGGATTTAGAGATCAGCTTTAAATCTATTCTCGTATATAACTGATGAGGGTGTGACTACAATGTTTAATCTTTCCTCAGGGTGTAGTTCTCTCCAGCAATCTGAGAGGTTGAATTGTTGGCACAGAGAAGTCAATGCTGCACCTGCTTCCCTGTCCCCCAGGTCTTTTTTATCTGTCCCAGTAAGGAGTCGGTGTGCAACTGAAGTCTTCTCTAAGTATAATTTCCCCTTCCCCAAAGCGTTGCAGTGCTGTAAAGAAGTCGTTAAAGTGTTTTGTGTTTGGTTGGGAGCATGCACTGAGCCAACTGTTGTTAATAACCCAGCAATTGTGCCGTTCAGCAATATAAATCGTCTCTCCTTAGCCTTAAATTTATGTTTATTGTCAAAAGATACGTGTTCAGCAAATATTATGCCCACTCTTTTTTTTTCGTTTTAGCTGAAGCAAAATATGTCCGTTGAAACCCGTTACCTTTTGTGCCCCTAATTTGCCCCTCCTGAAAATGAGTTTCTTGAAGTAGAAATCATTTGAGAGTGGTTGTTTTTAAGGTCTACCAGGGCTTTTTTCCTTTTAATGTCATTTAGCCCGTTGACATTCAAAGATGTTACTTTAAAAGGAAGAGACGTTGAAAGTAACTATTTAGCTTATTGAAAAAAAAAATCTGAAATGATTGAGATTCTTTAGCTGTTTGATGGCATGAACCCTTGTGTTGCCAGTGGCTCTCTTGTTTCTAATTGTTTCATTTGCTATTGTGTGCCTGAATATGGCTTGGTTTCTGTTTGTAAACGTTTATATGTAATTCTTGTATTAATCTCCCCTTTTCTCCACATTTCCTTCCTCTCTTCTGCATTCCCCTTACTCTAAATCCACAAATGAACTACCAGCATAACATGTAAAACAATCCCCAAAGGACTGTGCTCTGCTGAACCCGAAACCTCTGTACTCTCCCCATAAGCACTTGGACTGCTTCTCTTGCAATCCAAACGAAGTACATTCTCCACCAATGGGACCTTGAGCCTCTCTGTTAGGGATGGATTGCCATCTGATCATTTGAGTTATGGGGAGGGGAGGGTTTACACAAAACTCTTAAAGGCTCTTCCCCTTCCCCTCCCTATTTTCTCCAGTCTCCTCCAACCTTGAAATCCCCTCACTCCCCTCTTATTGTCCTATATTTCCTCTGTTTTAAAGTACAGAACACAACTATTACTGATCACCCCAATTAAATTCAACTTCATACTATTTTCTTTATAACATTAACATAGTTATTGCTCAGATTAAGGCTTTCATTTTAACAACATCCCTTGTTCCCTTTCCATTTATCAGGAGAGAGGTTTTTAGAAGGAAGAAAATCCCTTCTTTGACAATGTCTTCAATGGCATTAAAGTTGGTAACTACTGTCGATTTGGGGGGGGGAGGGGGAGAAGAGGAGTTATTTGAGATGTTCTGGAGCTGTTGTTGTTGAAGTCCAGTCCCGTTTCCTAAAAAGACAAAACAAGACAGACTCGCACAAAAAGGGAGAAAAAAAGAACAGCAAAGATAGAAAATGTAGCTTCGGTCTCTGATGTTGACTCTCACTTGCAACCTTACTGCTGATAAAACACAGGCATGGCATATGGTTTAATCAGCTACTCAGACCTGGCAAACTTGTACCAGCATCAGCTGTTTTGGGCATTTTATTTAGCTGCCTCTTTTTGGGCACAGGCTTACAGCAGTTTTGCAAAATGATTAAATATCTAAAAGTTGATATACTGCCTTGTGGAGTTGGAGTTGCCAATCTGGTTCCTTTTACCTGCTCTAAATTCATATTAAAAGGAGCTAGGGTTGAACTGTATAGGCATTGAAGAGTCTATCTTTCTAATAAGCTGTTACATTTGAAAATGGCTGTGATTTTAATATATCTTCCCTTTCTACCTCATGGTGTTTTGCTTGCACTTTACAAAGGTACAGAGAAATTGCTCAAACAAACCAGTATTTTCTAAACTTTCTCTAAATAATTTCAGCAGATTATCAGCTGCAGTAGATGCATTTATGAGCATACTTTTGAACTGTAACAACAAGGGTGAGTCTGGATTGTCAAACAGATCAGCATGGAGGCTGAAGTACGAGCAAATGTGTAAAACTTAAAAAACCAATTGTGAAAAATGCCAGTTGGTACAAACATGATGAAACCCAGGAACTGCATTATCCACCGCAGATGTAATCCTGGCATTTCTGAACTACAGAGCAGGGAATGTGTGACTCATGCAGTTTTCATTTGAATGAGCATTATAACAAACAAAACAAGACTTTAGGAGTAGGTCTAAGCAGTCATTTTTAAATTTGAATCCTGGAATTCAATTTAAATTCCCTTTAATTAAGGGTTAGCGTGTGACACGTTCTCTAGGGACTCGGCTGCTAAATCTTATCCCTGGAAGTAACCTCTCCCACCATGGAATTTTATTTCCTGGTTACAGCCAAAATAGACTTATAATGAGTGGGAAAATGGAATTTTAAGTGCAGTTTGTGTCTGAAACATTTACATGTATGTTACAAATAGTTCAATTCACTCCCAATTCAATGCTGCCGGTACAATTCACTTTCTTGTCATTGCATATTGATCTCAGTAGCTATTAATACAGTGTGTACCATATTATCTATGTGGAAATTACCAGTCATTAACTAGGCCCAGATGCCATCTTACCTTCCTGTGGTAACTGCCAAATTTTGCTATGCTTTTCTGTCTTGCATGTACCAATTTAGGCCTGTATGGATTCATTCAAATGGCTTGCTATTTGAAGGATCATTCATCCATATATCTTTTGAATATTCCACTGCCAAATTTTGTCTGCTTTTTTGTGTATTCAGAGGTAGGTGTGTGTGTGTGTGTGTGTTACCTTTTTATGTATTCAGGAGTGTGTGTAGGGGTGTGTCCTCCCTGTGGAGTTAAGGCATGAAGTGAAAACCTGGTCCCATTGAAGTTAATGAGAGCTTTGCCATTAGTTTCAGCAGGGCCAAGATTTCACCTACAAAATGTTGATCATGTACTAGTCATCAAGTCCTATTTTCACAATAATGCTGTCACAAATATGGAACATTATACAGCTCTCAGTAGGTGACAGAACACCCATCGGTTTCAATGGAAAGTGTGCAATGATTGAGGCCAGTCAGGATTAACATTATGACTGCAGAGTCCAGTAGGAGGAGGGCAGAGCCATTTTTGAAACACACGTACCGTCTTATAATTGGTAAATGTGTCAGGAAAAGTAATGCATAGGTTTATGGATTTAAAAAAATTACAGGTGGTTTATTTATTTGTTTTAGGATTCATGAAGGAATAATAGTGATAGCAAGTACGTATTTTATACACACGCATGCATGCATGCATACCTAGATAATAGTGGGAATAACCTCTGTAGTTAAGGTTACGTAATTGGTTCCTGCCTATTTTCATTATAATTTAATGAAATTTTCACTGCTGAAACTGAAATTTTCAGTGCTTGGTCTTTGCCCAAAGATGACTTTTCTCAGAAAGTTTTGAGCAAAAATGGGTCATCTGTTTTTGAGTGGGCTGTATGTGTAAGAAAATGCACTTTCTCCATAATCTTATAAATAGCTTTGCAGCCCCAAATTACTGAGGATAAAAACTGAAATTTGGCAGGAAAACAGCATTCACTGAGAAGTACCACGTTTAAGTGCTCTGATGAAAACTGGTTTTGATTTCAGTTATGACTAGTGAAAATCACTCTCCATGTGTGCATAGTACATTTTGAGTGGGGTCTTCCTATGCTTGTAAAGTTCACAGCTAAGGAAGTCTGTGGTGCACATGGTCTGAGTCAAGGAGTCACTAAGCCCTGGTCTACACTGGGAGGGGGGATCGATCTAAGTTACGCAACTTCAGCTACGTGAATAACGTAGCTGAAGTCGACGTACTTAGATCGACTTACTGTGGTGTCTTCACCGTGGTGAGTTGACTGCTGCCGCTCCCCCGTCGACTCTGCTTGTTCATCTTGCGGCGCTGGAGTACAGGAGTCGACGGGAGAGGGCCTGGGGGTCGATTTATCGCGTCTAGATTAGACGCGATAAATCGATCCCCGCTGGATCGATCGCTGCCCGCTGATCCGGCGGGTAGTGTAGACATACCCTTAGCCTCTATGTGAAATCCTGACCCTATTGATGTCAGTGGCAAAACTTCAAAAGGGCCAGGATTTCACTGTCTCAGCCTTTGGAAAAGAGGGTTCCTGCACAGGACTTGAATAATTTACCTACTAGCCTATGGTCTAAACCTGATAGTCAGGGTTAAATGTACATGTGCTAGCAAGCCCTCTGCAATTTTTAAGGCATAAAACAGTTCTGTATTACTTTTGTGTTAATGCATTTAATTATAACAGTCAATTAACCTTCTATTTAATACATATTTAAAATCTAACTTATGACGTCTTTTGCTTTTTTTTCACCTTTTCTTCCCTTTCCTGGCTCCACTCCACTTTTTCTTCTTTTCTTCCCTATAACTGATCTTGGTACATCTCCACCTGCCTTGTTTTCAGTGCGAGTCCCTGCCCCTTTCTCCTTTTCCTGTTGTTCCCCATTTATTTTTCATTGTGCCAAAGTCTACAGAAACTCTTTTTTATTTTTCCAATTGAAACTTACATTCTACAGCAATTGATGACAGTGACCCAGTAAAGTTTTCCTACTCATCTGCGGGGAGGGAATGGTTTAATCTCTGCTTCTACTCAGGTCCAGAAGAGAAGCTGATGAAAAAACTAGAAGAGGAGATTGAGCCCCAGGAACTGAGGGAAGCTAGAGGATTTGGGGTGGGAGCCATTGAGGCAGAAGACTGGTTAGCACAGAAAACTTTGTGCCCTGCCTTAGGTTTTCCACAATGTAGAGAAATATGTATGTTCTGGATTTAACATTTTCCAGGCTCTCACCAGCTCTTGCGGAAAACTTTACATTGCACAGCAACTTTAATTTTGCATGTGCAACCTTTACTTTACTTTATCGTTTTCTGACCTTTAAGTGCATAACTGTGCAGCCTCAATATTCTCAAACTGAGTTTTTAAAATGGAATTATTATTATGGTGGTTGCATTTCTAGGTTGCTAGGTTTTTGACACTCGGTGAATGGGGTATTTCCATGGGCTTACTTGGATATCCTTGGGAAGTGATCCCTTTTATCGTCTGATTGACTTGTCACAGAGAAGGAGAAAGCAATCAGGTTTCCCAAATAGGTAGTCAGTTAAGAGAGAGAGATTGCCCAACAGTAGAGGAAAAACTCATTAGAATTCCATCAAAGGAGTCAATGCAGATACTATAAAATTCTCAGCCAGTGAATTACCTTAATTTTGGTGATAAATACAAGGGAACCCCCTTTTAAAAAAGGAAAGGAAAGAAGAAGAAAAAAGCCCATTGAAGGAATAGGCCTGGTAAAGAAATATTTTGTGTTCTCCAAAGGTGATAAAACACACTGACATACTTTTAAATAGTTACATTCCTGGTTAAAAAATAAACAGGTGGTGGTTTTTGTTTTGTTTTGTTTTGTTTTGTTTTAAAAGCAAATTATATAAGTAAAACGTCTATTGTGCTAAAAAGGCATAATAGAATGTAAAACTGTCTTGTTGAAGGAACTGATCCTTTTTTCAAAATATCTGTCTTTTGTGGAAGTTGATTAATTTTGTTGCTTATGAAAGTAAAGGACTGATAACACTGCTGGAGCCTAGCAGAAAGCAGGCAGCTGCTTTGCAAAATTCCCTGGGCATCTGTGCGAATTTACCTTGCTCTGAGTTGTAACATCCCTGCTCTTCCAGTCCTGGGTCCTTCCTGGGATAGTGTGATTTGTGGTTATGGATAAATATGCACTAAAAGGAGCTAATCTTAGAAATACCAAAGTCCTATCTACCTACAAACTCAGCCAGGCTAGTGCACTAAACCACTTCTCCTGTAAGACACATTGAGAAATAGGTCCATTGAGCGATTATGTTTTCTGTGCTATAAATGAAAACATTTAATAATACAAGCATGTGAATATCTGTGATGGAAACAAGCTTATTAATATGCAAAACCTCAATGCACTGAACCCAGGTAGTTTTTCATCATTCACAGTGGGGGGAGCACATGGGAGCGGGTGAATAAATTCTTGATTCCATTTAATCAGTAACTGTCCTCATGAGAGGGAGGATGTATGGGCAGATTCAGTATAGTGTCAAATGAGCGAAAAAGGGCTGTTTTAAATATGAAACTGAGAGCTCTCACAAAAGTAATGCTGAATTTAAGGAAAGCCATGTTTAGTATAGAGCAAAATGCTTCTGTGCCACTTGTTTGTGTGTGTGATGGAAGAAAGGATTAAAAATGCAGGCACTGAAAGATTATTTTTACCTGGACATTTGGAGTTCTCTTCTCTCCTCAGTGCATGTGTTGCTCTCATTAGCATGTTGACTGACATTATCTTGCATTGAGATGACAGCACACCCTTTAGTGTTAAGTGTATCAATGTTTAAAAAACAACAACAACAAAAAGTCTTTGATATAAAATAGTAGAGAGCTAAACTGGAGTTTTATCACAATTTCTCTATGAAACATTCAAATGCTTTAAAAATGTATAGAGATTTATTTGTTAATTTTTTCGTTTTACAGTTGAGAACATAGCTTAACCTTCAGTGAGAAACCAGTTGCACCAGCAATCAAACTCTGATTTCTCTGTTATGGAGACAAATCCATCCATCAGAGTTTGAGTGCAGAGCTAGGAGTGCTTAGAAAGCACTTTCCCATATGCGCCTGATTATTAGAGCACAGCTGCTCCTCTGGGTAATTAATGTGAGAGTGCTGCATTTTTCAGAAGTGTAGCATGTCTTTTTTTCCAGGGCCGTGGGACCTCTGTTGCTTCTCTTCTCTCCCGTCCTGAAACACTGTGGCATTTCACTTAAAGTGGGTGTTTGGAGATGAAGTTTTTTTCTTGTGGGAACCTGATGAGAACAATCAGAAAGGCTTGTATCAGCATGGGGAGAAACTTGTTGCTGGCACCAGACATCTGATTATTCACTGTGCCCTCTAGCCACCAAATGTGACTTTTCTGTGTTGGCTTGAATAAAGTGCTGAGCTAAGGACCCAGGGTAACATTTTCAAAAGGGCCTAAGTGTCTTAGAAGCCTAAGTCACATTGAAAGCCAGTGGGGCTTGAACTCCGAAGTAACTTACTTGCTTTTGAAAATGTTACTCCCAAGCTAGTGTTTTTGTCAATAAGACCCTGTGAAATAGTCACGATGAAATTTTAAAAAGCTTTACATTTGTGGTTTCCATATTTCTTTTTAATTGGGGAAAACAGAGATAATTTTGCAAAACAAACAAAACCAATACATACCACAGGAATTTTATGAGTTTTTCAGTGAAAATGGGACTGGTTTTGAGTGAAAATTCACTTTTAGTCAAAAACAATCATATGTTTGAGTGAAATGGAAAGCTTACAAAATGTCAACATATGAAATTTTATTTTGAAGATCCATTTTCATATCAAAACAGTTTCACAAGCTTCACTTCAGAAACCTCAATTTCACAAAAGCAAAATTTTGAGGCCTCAAAATGGCCTATAACATTTCAAGTGATATTTTGTATTTTTAAAATAATTGCTGTTTCTTACAGCTGCACCTGTCAGTGATTCTGACCGCTGTACTCCAGAATGTTGAAATTGTTTTGGACTGTGTGCATTTAAAATGGAAGTCCGTTATTAGATATTGTCTGAGGACCTGTGTAGACGAACAGTTAGCGTGCAGCAAACTGGGAGTAAGTCTACCTTGCGTTAGTCTGCCATGCACTAACTGTCCATCTAGATCCTTCTGCTGCACACTAAAAGTTTCCTAGTGAGCTTTGATCTACTCCACTTGAAACAGGAGTAGATGAAAAAGGGTCCTAATTCCACTAACTTTCTGTGTGACATTGAACAAGTCGCTTAACTTCTCTGCATCTCTGTTTCCCCATCTGTAAAATGGAGCCATTTGTGTTTACTCACATTTGTTAAAGCACTTTGAAATCTACAGATTCAGGGTGGTGCTTTCCAAAGCACTTAGTGTTGGCCTTACTCTGTTCCCCTTGAGAGCTAACTAAGCCAGCTTTGTGACTCGTTTATGCTGCCGGACTGGTCGCGGCAGGGGCCAGCATCTGGTGAAATATTGCCAGCTACAAAATGCTTAAAAATCATGAATCATATTGAAAAATGTTGCTTTGTCTTTTGGTCTGCCTTCTGAGTTTTAAGCCCCTTAACTCTCAACCAGAACGGAGACCCCACTTACCCCTTTCATAGTGTCATAGAGTTTAAGGCCAGAAGGGACCACCAGATCAGATATCCTGTATATCACAGGCCACCACCACCAAGCACCTGCACACTAAACCCAATAACCAAAATTAGACTGAACTATTACAGCCCACAGGAGACAAGACTGTTCTGTACTATAGGGAGAGAATAGGAGGGACTGAGGTGCACCAGTGCTCAAGACCCCTGCAATGAGAGGGAATTGATTAAGTGAGGTTAACATCGGCAAGTGACCCACATGCCAGGCACACACAAAAAACCAAACCCAAGGTCAGTGTCAATCTGACGTGGGGAAAATTGCTTTCCAACCTCACATATGATGATCGGTTAGACCATGAGCATGTGAGCAAGAACCAGCCAGCACCTGAGAGAGAAAATGCTCGGTGCCACCTCAAAGCAGTGGCCCACCCCATCCAATGTCCCATCTCCAGCTAAGGCCATCTCGGATGCTTCAGAGGAAGTAGACCAAAAAAAACCCAGAATACATTGGGGGTGGGGGAGGGCAGGAATCTATTCTTGACCCCTGAAGGCCATGGGCTGAAGCTCTGGAGCATGAGCTTTAGGAACATGACATGAACCGTAAGTGACCCTCAGGGCTACTGAGCCTTGGCTCACACCATCACAAGCAACTTTTCTAAACTCTGGGTTGGGGGAATGGTCATTCTTTTTCTTCTCATCCTCTTCCCCTATCATTCTCATGCCTCTCTCTCCCCGATGCTCTTTCTTACCCTCCTGCCCTCTTCCCCTGCACACATTCTACTTCAATCTCGTCTTTCATCCATCTGCCCCTTAGATTCAAAGGCCCTCACATTTTTCCTCCCTTTCTTTTCATTCTTCTGCCCCCTCATATTTTCCCTCTTTGCTCCCGATAATATTTTGTTTCTCCCTCTGTGCCTTCTCACTGTTCTCCACTGTCCTTCTCCTCCCCACATTTCCCTGTTCATCCTCTCTTTCTCTTCTGCCTTTCGCATTGCCATATCCCTCCTGCTATCCCGTCATTGTCCAGATCACCACATTCTACACACTTACAGTACTTCCCTGTCCCCTCGCTGTCACTCACATCATGTATTAAGAACAGGGGCCAGCAATCTTCACTGAAGACAGCCTTGTTTCTCTCCTGTTGGAAGCAGTGGGAGATGGCAGCCATTTGGAATATGGGCAAAAGTTGACAAGAAAGCTACAGGACAGCAGCAGACCATGAGCAGCCTTTTTTTTTTTTTTTTAATCTAAAAACCCACATAAAATTGAGACACAATATTGGGAGAGCTGGCAACCATGCTGACTGCCAGTGTGCTAAGCTGTGAGTGCACGCTTTCTCTCTTTGAACAATGATAGAATTTGTTTGTCTAACAGAACACAGAAGATAGATCTGTGCTTAGGTGCTACATGTAATACAAACAGAAAACTTTCCATTTTTGCATTTGAAGGATCAGATTTTGGTTTCAGCTACTGCAGACTTGCACCAATGTAACTCCATTGCAATAATTAGAATTAATAAAATGTTACAGTGGTGTATCTGAGATTAAATTCTTTCCCATAGAATATATCTGTAAAAATGTAAATTCTACAGTTTTCCTGGGGTCATGAACCACAGTTCAGGTGTATGATGCTGGTGTAGATCCTCTGCATGATTACCATCCACTCACTCTGGAGCCAAGAAGGCCGTGTATGTGTCTGCAGGGGAAGAAGAGATGCCTTTTGTTGCCACAACATTATTTATCAAATCACATGACTTTGAAATCACCATGGTACTTAATAATCAACTTTCTTTTCTTTTTTCTTTCCAGCCTCAGTAGACAAAATGTCAATAGAATAAGTGGCCTACATTCCAGACCTGGCCATGAACCATTTGGAGGGACCACCTGAGGGGAAGGTGAATGAGGAGCCAGCAAATGGAGAGGTGAACGAGTCAGTGGAGGCTGACTTGGAGCACTCTGAGGTGGAGGAGGAGCAGCAGCAGTATGCCGCTCATTACCCGAGACATGCCAATGGCAGCCAAGAAGGACAGTCTGGGCAGGAGGAGGAGGGGATGCTGGCCCGGTCAGCCAGTACAGAGAGTGGCTTCCACAATCACACTGATACTGCTGAAGGGGATGTCATAGCCACAGCAGAGGATGGCTATGACACAGACAGAGTTCAGGAAAATGAGGATGAGAGCGCCTACGCAGTGCAGTATAGACCTGAGTCTGAAGAGTACACAGAAAATGCCGAGGCAGAGCATGCTGAGGCCATTCAGACCCGAACTCTACCTAACCACTTACACTTTCACTCCATTGAACACGAGGAAGCCATGAATGCCGCCTACTCGGGGTATGTCTACACTCACGGGCTCTTCCACCGAGGGGAGGACGAACAGTATGCTGAGCCCTACGCTGACTATGGACTGCAGGAGCATGTGTACGAGGAGATAGGAGAGACACCTGACCTGGATGTCAGGGAGGGACTACGACTCTATGAGCAGGAGAGGGAGGAAGCTGACAACTATCGCAAGGAAGCTCTTGGTGCCCGCCTTCACCATTATGATGAACGGTCCGATGGAGAGTCTGACAGCCCTGAGAAGGAGGCAGAATTTGCTCCCTATCCAAGGATGGATAGTTATGAACAAGAGGAAGATATTGATCAAATTGTGGCTGAGGTCAAACAGAGCATGAGTTCTCAGAGCCTGGACAAGGCCGCTGAAGATATGCCAGAAGCAGAGCAGAACTTAGAATGTGACCATACTCCCGGTAGTGGGACTCTCGAGAGCAATGGTCAGCTCCCAGCTGGCTCCAGGCCCACAGTTAACTCAGGAGAGTCAGTGCAGAGATACAGCAAGGAAAAAAGGGATGCGATATCTCTGGCTATTAAAGATATTAAAGAGGCTATTGAGGAAGTGAAGACCAGGACCATTCGTTCTCCTTACACCCCAGATGAACCAAAAGAACCCATCTGGGTGATGAGACAGGACATCAGCCCAACCAGGGATTGTGATGATCAGAGGCCACTAGATGGAGATGTAAGTATATGAAGCTATTAGCTTACTTGTTACAAGTAACGGAATGAGGAATACATAACATACATATGTCTGTCTCTCTCTCGTGTACACGCACACACACATGCACTCTCTCACACTCATGGTAAGGTACACTATGCTTGTATGGCTTATTCTGGTCCTGTTAAATATTTAAAGCTTTACCTATTTTAATTCTGTGTTCTAAAGGATGCATGAGTAGTGGACCTATGTATTATCGATGGGCCATGTTAACCCTTCGTGAAATGCCACAGACGTCAGTAGAGTTACACCAGAGATGAATCTGCCACAAAAGGTTTGATTGCTCTCTTGCAGAAACAAGTGATATTACTCTTTTCCCACATTCGTTGACTAACTGGTTGGTTAGAATGGCTACCATTCAGTTTATCTTGGGCTATCAGGTTCTGCAGGCTCCCATCAGTTATGGGCTTGCCAGCTACAAGAAAGTGCAAATTTACAACACTATTAGTTTAATTGTAAAATTGAATCACCCTCATGTATGAACTAGATGTTAAAGGTTATTTCTTCAAGTGTACAGTCTATTACAGCAGTGCTTCTCAAAGTTGGGCGCCGAGCCCCTGGCAGCCCGGGCTGGTTTGTTTACCTGCCGCGTCTGCAGGTTCAGCCGATCGCAGCTCCCACTGGCCGCGGTTCACCTCTCCAGGCCAATGGGGGCTGCGGGAAGGGCGGCCAGCACATCCCTCGGCCCATGCCGCTTGTTCCCCTGAACAAGCAGCGGACCGGCTTTGAGAAGCACTGTATTACAGGGTTTGAACTACTTTATCTTTAGACAACATACCCAACTTGCATCAGAATCAGTCCAGAACTGCTCAGCCTATACTCATTGCCATGTACAGTTAAGTTGTCAATGTTAAATATATGGCTTTTCTGTATTTCTTCCTCTTATTTTAATAGTTTTGGAAGCAACTTTTAATCATATTAAAATGTATGCCTGAAATGGAGGGGGCCAGTAGATAAAATCAGTGGGCCAAAGTCATCCCTGAAGTAATTCAGTTAATGTCAGCTAAGTTTTATCCCAGGGATGAATGTGGCCTAAAACTGTGTGTGTGTGTGTGTGTGTGTGTGTGTGTGAATTCTCTTTAATTCCTATGGAATGCTTTCTTGATGTCTGCTTGGAAAAATTAGGGGCTTTTCAATATAACTGATGCATTTCAAAGATATAACTCAATTTCATCTGTAGCTGTGGTTTTCAGCTAAGAGGGGATTTGATTAATAGAGGTTTTATTTTACTTAGACTGATTTTCAGAAGTACTGAAAATCTCACAACTCTTACCAAGGTCAGCACTCCAGCAAATCAGGCCCTTATTATGTTCTATTCTTTTCAGGTGTGTCCCACAAATGATCTATTTTCCCTCGCAGCTCCTTGAGAAATCAGCTTTCATTTCCAAAATTACTCTTTCTTGGAAAATGTTTGCAATCATTTTGTGCTGTTAACCAAATAGTGACCAAACCTTAGGATTAGAATAATAGACTTGCGTCACTTAGCAAGCAGTTCTCTGAGAGGTGATAAAGCCACGGAGACAGCAGAATGATCTGCAGGTGACGGTATTAAATGTAGCAGATTTTGCTTTTGCCTTTTCTTTTCTTTTTTGGCAAGGGAAAGTAAATGCCACCCTGTAGTGTTGAGCATTTGGTTGATGGTGTTGAGATTGGATGCTTTGTAGAGGATAAAGTAGAAGGGTTCAGCAGTAGGGATAAGACGCTGGCTCACATTTGGGTGCTTAGTGTGGGGTTCAACTAGCCAGCAGTTGGGAAGAGGGATGGAAATTATCTGGGGTAATGGAAAGGATAAGCAGCTAGTAGGGGGATAGAGAAGACGCTTGAGGGAAGGACCACTTATGGATGTGTGTGCTTGTCCTCAGGATACTCAGGGTTAA
The DNA here is from genome assembly GCF_028017835.1 of Emys orbicularis. Classification (NCBI taxonomy): domain Eukaryota; kingdom Metazoa; phylum Chordata; order Testudines; family Emydidae; genus Emys; species Emys orbicularis. Next base: position 95,712,717 of record NC_088688.1, on the reverse strand, counting down.
ATCTGGTAGCAAATTCCATTCATTCATATGTATTTTTCCCAAAACAATGCTTAACATTATGTATGAAAAACAGAATAAAAATGCCAGCAGTCCAGCTCTTATGAGCCACTCTACAATAACTAGCTGTTATGATCATGTGATGTAGAGAGGAGGAAAAAGATTTTTTTGTTTGAAACTTAAAATGTATACTTATAAGCAGTGAATAAAAAAATGAATAAAATACCCAAATTTCCACTTAAAATGGAGTGAGCCAAACTGTATGCTGATATACACCCTGTGCAATCCCATTAACTTCAGTGTTCTTTCACAGCACGTGGGCCCAGAATTTGGCTCCATTAAATTTAAGTACAATGAGCTAAATTTTCACACACACACAAATCGATCTGCACTTCTGGATATCCAACTTCTAGTGCAGCCCCAGGCCTTGAATTTTCAGGTGCAAATCAGGTAGTTAGAACAGCACATCTTTTGGTTTCCACCCACCTTTGTTTTTGGACCTCAAAAGACATGCATTAGGATTTCCCTTGTGTCAATGCTTGTGTGTTTGGCAATTTCAGTATCTTTCTTGCTTCTATTAGCAGAAACCCTTACATTTTCTTCAGAATGTACAGCCATATCTGATTGCTAGACAGAGCTCTATAAATGCCTCCTGTTCTACTCTTTTTTCTTCTTCTTGAACCTGCACAGTCACTGCAGCTGTGACACCAAGTAACTGAGACACTTCAAAGAGAAAACTGTGGAGCAGCAGAGTTAGGTTTCTTGCTCAGAATGCCTCATCTCGTAGGAGCAGATCATGTCCCCTTCTGCAGTAAAACCCGTGGCAGGAGACTCTAAAGGAGGAAATCTCCACACGCATTCCCTCATGAAGACTCTCACATGTGTATATATCAGAGGGGTGAGGGTGAGCTGTGGGTACTGCCTCAGTCCTGGTAGATCCCCAGAGATGCATGTAGATTGGTGGGATGCCAGAGCCATCTGTGCAGAGGCCTATGTGCTGGCTGTGGACATCTACAGACCCATTCTATCCCAAAGTTCCCTGGCAGTGTCTCTCCAATGGAGCCAAGTTGTCAGGGACTCGCCTAGCTGGCTATGGTAAGGGAGGTGTCAGAGAGACAACTGACCCTGCTCCTCTGCACAATAACGGGGGACAACTGTGTCTCAAGGGTCCCCTCAGTGCATGGATCTCAGAGGGCAAATGTGGACCATTTGAAGAGTAGAAGGCTGTGATCTTGCATGTGAGAGAATTTAAAATTCAGCAAAACACTCCGGTGTGTAATTTGTGTGGAAGACCCCATAGCACATCTTAAAATCCAAAATAGTAACAAGGTCCTCAGTTGGGGGGGAGTGGGTTTACTGGATCCTGCTGCGGAAGGCCAGAGGATGCATCTGTCACTCTGACACATACAGGTTGGCAGGTTGTTTCCTTCCAGAAGAGCACCTCTGTCTCCTCTTGGCCAGAGAAAAGGAGCATGCTGCCCTCTCTGCCTCTTGTCTCTGCCTCTTGCTTCTTGGAGGTAAGAAACGATGATTAGTGTCTGACTGAGGCCCTCACGTTTAGAGGGGATTGCTCTCTTCCAACTGAGTCACACATCCACAGTGCATTGTAGATCAGTAATCCAAGTATTGTTGACACTGAAGCATTTTTGGCTGTGGTGATTCCATATCTTCAGTTTCTCAGACTTCTGAATCACTGGTGTCCAAAGTCTGCATTCATGAGACCTTTTCCTTTGCATGCCATGTTCAGACAGTGAGGACTACTCTGAAATGAATATTGGGTTTGGTATAATGATAAATTACACAGATGGATGGATTCTGCTTCACAAAACCAATCCAGCCTTTGAAGACAAACCTTTCAGGTACAAGGGAGCTGAGTTGCAGTGTTTCCTGTCTGTCTGCTTCTGGGTCATAGACATTTTGTTTAAAACTTAAATTTCTGTGTCGCTGGTTTTTGTTAGTTCTGGTAACGCTGACACTGGAGCAGTTTCACAGAAATGAAAATGTTTCAGTTTTTCCACAGCAGGAGTAATCTATTAATAATGAGGAAATAGAGAAGTCTGTTTTAAATAATTTAAGCATGTTTCAGGTACTGGCTGAACTTTAAAAGAAGGAAAAGTGACTACGGTATATTGATGTGATATTGTTAGTGCTTTCTTTTCTAAGCAAAGTCTTTAAAGCTGCTTTTTGGAACCGATTTGAGAAGTCAAGTCTTCAGTGGGCGGCCTCTAGATATTATGAAGTCTTAAAATTATACAGCAAGCCCAGTAATAATGAACATTTTAATTGCAAGGGCAGAAGACTTTATGCTGATTCATCAACCATGTAGGAGAAGGGAGATGTTTATCAATTATAGTGTTGGAAGACAAACACTCCCTAAAACAGCTCAGGATAGTTAAATTATGGTGAATATTTGATTCAGTTTTTAATGTGAATCATTTTTGTGTTTTTATTCAGGTTTTTAAATAATTTATGGAAAGATAAAGGCAACTGTGAGTGATTTTTCTACATTGTAAACTAGAGCACTGCCTGTGATGCTTACAGTTTTGAAGAAAGTCTTCTGAAGACATGGACAAGAACTGAAGTAATTGCTTTAGATTGACACATGATGTGCTGCAGTTGAAATTCAAATACAAGTTAAACTCAGGTTACAGACATTAAGAGTGGAGAAAATCTCACATAATGAGAGAGATAAATAGCCAGAATTGAGCCAGTTTCCAGCAATTCTGCAATGCCAGCCTTTGGTGTGAAGTACACAGTCCTCTGGCCAGATCTGACCCTCTAATTGTATTTATTGGTTTGCTGAACAGACACAGATTCTGTAGAATCTGAGATGTAATTTTTAAAGGGAAGTTTCTAGCCTTTGTGGTTGCAAAGAAAACCTTATAGATGTGAATGAGTGGAAGCTGTGCATACAGTATTGCCGTAGTACTCTGCACAAGAACTCCTTTTCAGAGGTGTATTAAGGTCTCCTGGAACAGAGCAAGTGGGGGGGGGGGGAACCCAGTGACAGAATTGTAGCCCTGCCCCACCCCCTCCACTTACTGTCCCACCCCATTCTGCCCCTTGCCCCGTGGCCTTGCCCCTGTTTATCCCATGGTCCTGCCCCATTCCATTCTCCCCTTCCCCCCCCCCCCCCCCGGCGATCTTGCCCTCCATTCGTTCCTTTCTACTCCCTCTTCCCCCACTGTGGCCCCAAGACTGGAGAAGTTCTATCCCCCTGCCATGGCCTTGGGGCCACAGCAGGGAGTGAGAGCTCCTCCAGCCCTGAGGCTGTGGCAGGGAGCGAGATCTCCTCCAGTCCCAGGGCTGCAGCGGGGGGGGAGGGTCCAGGCGCTGGGGCTTCTGCTGAGGACTGGGGTCAGGGCGCTGGGGCTTCCCCTGCCCACCCCGCAGCTTCTACCAGGACTCCAGCCTTCCGCCACCCCACAGTGGATTTCTGCTGCGGTGCCCATTTTTCTGGAGCCCCCCAATTGGCCAGGGCCCCTGGGCCCATTGGATAATCCACCCCTGTCCTTTTGAAGTCAGTGGAGGAAGTTCTGCCTAGGGAGCATCTGCAGCAACAGGTGCAGCTGCATTTATTTCATTGTGATTATTCCCACCAAACTTACTGGGGCAAATTCTCAAAATTCTGGTCAAAATTATACCTGCAAATGTGTTTGCACAACTAGTTTTTAGGAGTGTTCTGTGCAGGCAGTTGCACATATTTGGTAGGTTGTTATGGGCAGCTTTTAGCAAGGCCAGATTTTTGAAAAATTGGTTTGCCCTCTATCTTTATTTTAATGTCTAATCCTGTGTGCCTGCTCCTTAGCACCTGGGGGAGGAGCCATTGAGAGTGCATCAAGCAGTGCATATCTTTGAAAATGCAACCATTATCTGAACATTCAGCTAAAGGCACAGGCGCCTTTTTATCTTTCCTTTTCTATTATCGTTTTTAAAACAAGAAAGTTAAATGCAAAATACTCTTAATGCAAAAATATGAATAAAAATTCAAAAGGACGAAAGTCAGGAAACACAGAATGCTGATTCCTGTGCCTGCCATAACTTAGCCATATAGCACATACTGTACTATTTTATTATCGTTACTGATATTTAAAATGCAATACTATAAATGTACAGCGTACACACAGGTACACGTTGCCTGTCCCAAAGACAATATATATGTAGGTATAAAAATCTACAACATGCATTGTAATACAAGAGTACTTCTCCACAAGGGGCCAGAGCGACCATTGCTGACTAGGCCCAAACTTTGCATTTCCTGATGTAGAACTGTTTAAAATTCAGTAATAATGTATTAACATGGTTTGGGGATTTAATGAATGTAAACAGCCAATGTAATTATCTCTGAAGATTTCCGAAGAGATATGCACTTGGAGCTGGAGTCAAGGCACCTTTCTTGTAATATCCTGGGTCGGATTTATTGGAAGATAAATTATTTCCTGGAGAAACTTACAACATATATAAGTAAATTATACAGCTCAATACATATGTATATGTTTGTTAGTGTTGTTGTCTTAGCTGCCTTTTAACAATATCATTACCTTAACATAGTAAAACAAAACCATTTAAAATGCATACTGAGGATGAGTGATGGAATAAGGAACTTTTCACCTATAGGTTTCAATCTCCAATCCAGTCCCGATAGGAAGTTTTCACCATCTAACAGCTGTATCCTGGTCTGTGTGAAATTAATTAATGGTTTTAGTGTAGTTTTTAATGGGCAGGGTACAAATCACAGTGGAGATTAACTGACCCCTTGTTGGCAGTCTCAGCAAAGAGACTCACATTTGACCAGATCACAGTATTAGACTGAACTGTTCTGACTGTCTTGGGGGAAGAAGGGGAGCTGTTGTAGTGAGTGTCTGGTGTCTCTGAATACCAGTTTCCATACTTGTAACTTTCCAAAGTGTTCACATTTTGGGCTGAAATTTTCATGATTTATATGATTACTGTCCGCCCGAAAGGGATTCTTCTTGTTTTGGGAAAGTTCACGCAAAATCTCTTCAGCTGTTTTACGTTAGTGAAAAGAGAAGTGAAAAACTACACTTTTCTCACTGTAAAATCAACATTATTTTTATTTAAATTACGACAGCACCCAATGATTTGACATAAAATGTTACAGGATGCACAACAAAACTGAGTTAACATTGCTGTTGGTACCCTATTTATTTTTTGTATAGCATTCAACTGTACTAGGTGCTTTACAGAACAAATAAGAGCTCTTCCAGAGGTTGAGGAAGGACCAGGGTTACAATAATAAGATCATATGGTTACCCCTCTGATACATATATTCTGTTCAAGGTGTTGGGATGAGAGAGTAAAATTATTAATTTACTGCTCGTAGGCAATATGGCAGAAGTGAGTGCGTTTTTTAGAGATTCAAAGGCCCAATCCAAAAACCATAAGTGCGAAGAAAATGCAAGCTGAGACCTGGCAGATTTCATCTAACCCCCTTGAAGACTTTGACATAGAAAAGTTGACCCTTGATTCAAATGGCACTACTGAATTTTGCTTTGATCAAATATTTGTGGATTTCCCCCCCTCCACCTGTGTGTGACCGTGCTAATAAGCTGTTTATGCAATCTCTAGATATACTGCTGCTAAGAATGGGTATACAACACCACTTTTCTAAAACAAGAGCAGTTCGCTGTGACAAAAGAAGCTCCAGTGTTCCTGATGTATGTCTTTACAGGATATTCAGTTACATAGCAGGTTAAACTGGATAGGTGTGACACAATGCAGTGCTGTCACATCTCCTATTACCAGTTTCATTATTAAATCCAAGCACAAAATAACAGTGAAGCACTAGCTTATTCTCAGATTGTAAGTGGAGTATGCTTTAGTCACAACTGGACAACACCAAAAGCTTAAATGGAGAATTTCTGGATGTACCAGGCTGAATATCGTAAAAGACAGGTAGGTGGAAAAGGAAGGAAGAGAAGTGGGGATGCTGCTACTTTTTTTTCCCTATTACTCCCTTTTATACAGCCATTCACAATTGTAATGAACATTAACGTTGATACAGTAGATGAGTGTACATACATATAGTTTGTCTCACCAGAGTTTGGTTCAGGCTTCTTAACTAGTTTAAAGATTATAAGAGCAGTGCTAGCATACATTCTTTTTAAATGTTATGTTATAAACGATATCACTTGGAAGAAGCTGAGCAAACTGCCCTTCCTGCTATTTCTTATTGAATCTCTCTTTTTTGTCCTAGCATATGAGCTACCTATATATTGTAAGCTGCACTCCGTATTGTGCATTGTACCTTTTCCTTTGTGATGCTAAATAAGCCAAATATGTAAGAGTCCCTCCTAGACTAAACTTCCCTTTACCTCTCTATACAGGAGCTGCTTTGGGGTAGCTAACGTTGCATACGTTATAGCAAGCTGTATATTGCATGCAGTCTGTTCTATTAATAAATTGCTTTAGTGTTTTCTGTCAGACTGCAGTCATCATCATAGAAAAAAAATCTTACAGCAAGAATGCAAACATTCCAAATAGAAGGCATGTATATGGTCTTTAATAGATGAATAATTCCAATACTTTTTAGATGTGCGTAGTTTAATATGCGTTCACCCATACGGATTTGTATGCTGATAACTACTGGAGCAACAATGCAAAAAATTTTAAAATGTCTGAACTCCTAAATGTGGATGATACACTAACAACTAGGCTTATTTATTTATTTTTAATTGAGCATGCCTTGACAGCATTTTAAAGAACTATTTTGGGGACAACATTCAATGCTTAATATGCTCTAAGTGTCTTTGTTTTGTTTTGTTTGTTTGTTTTTTTGTTTTAAGACTCAATCCTACATTATTTGCTCACACAAAACTCCCACTAGCATCATTGTTAGCTTGACAGCATTGCACACCTGTTATGTTGTTTAACACATATAAAAACAGAAACAGTAATGTTTAATTAGAAAAACAGGAATGGAAAAACAACACAGCTGAGGTTAAGTTGCTAGTGGAACTGTAACTTTGGCATTTCCTGACTTAGTGTATGACTCTTAACTATATAACTCTCTCCCCGTGTCACTTGTCTGAACGTTGGGGAGCTTTCTTGGGCAGGGGAAGCTTTTCCCCCCTCAAACCATGGTAGCAGAGCTGCATAGCCGAGAGTACTTCAGCCTGAAGCTCAAGTATCTTCCACAGCTCTTGGTGTCCATTTTTACAAAGACTCTGCACCTGTTCTTAATCTCTGTCTCCCACTTCCTAGTCCACACTTTTACTCAAAAAACCAACAACAAAACCCCCCCAAAACAACAACAAAAACCCCCGAAAAATAAAATAAAAGTTTCTACTGTACAATCAACTTTCTGAAGCAAGATCTATTGGATGTGAAGCCAAGGACTTCTGGCTTACCTAGCCGCAGAGTTGGCAGTTTCCTGGGAGAAACTAATTTAAGACAGGGCGCTGGTAAATACTGTCTTAAACCCAGTTAAAACTGGGAAACTGGGGAAATTAATTGCATCCATGTCCAGCAAGTTAGCATAGAATGAATCTTTTCAAACTTTGGTTATATTCATTCAGAACTGAGGAATAGGCTTGGTCTATCCACTACATCAAAGTTGGTCTTCTGTTGTAGAATGCTGCATAGGCAAATGGACCTGGACTAACCGTCTGCAACTCTGCCTGCTTCTGATTGTTTAATGCTTCAAGTCTACAACAATGAATTATTGTCATTTTCATACAATCAGATGTTTGACTTTTGTTTACATAATATTAAAAACTGAAATTAATCATGATATGTATAACAACTTTGAGAAAATATCCAACCAAAATGTACACAAACATTCCAGTGTTCAGTATTATAATTTCATATAGAAGTATTACACCCACTGCAGTTTTACTTCAATTTAGGGTTCATATAAAATCTATGAATCTACTGCCTTATGTAACCACAATTTGAATATGTAACTAAAACTAAGTGTAATGTGGTGTGCATTAATTAAACATTTTTTAAAATAGAAAATGCCTTTAAACTGGGACTAGCTAGATTTTAATGGAATGGTGAAAACCATGATTTGACCTGGTAAATACTGCCTTTGGTAAATACCATCCCATCCCTACCTAATGAAGATCTTAATAAAGGGGTGTTTTTAGTTAGTGGTTCCTGGTGCTTTATTGCTCACCTGTGAGGGGAAAATAACAGAAGCTGATTTTTATACCACAATATTTGGTAGGACCTCTAATTCTGTCCTCTTATTGGGTGTGTGTATATGACTTGTACTAATGTTATTAGGAGAGTGTGTGTGTGTGTGTGTGTGTGTGTGTGTGTGTGTGATAAGAGGTTAGACCTTGTAGCCTAGGATCTGCATGGGTGCCCTGGAGTTGTCCTTAAGGCTAATTTGAAAAAAAAGAAATGTTGTAAGTACCTACTGCTTGTGTAAGAACTACCTTTTCAAAACATAGTTCTGGAAACCAAGTTTCATCTCATTTGGAGGCAGAGAGAATCAATTCAAGTTCCTCTGCAGAGTCCAACAGTATCTCTGAAATGAGGATTCCAGTGAAAAGAGACGTGTTGGTCAGAGATATGGCTGCCCCTAAGCAGACCATAGCCATGTCACAACGTAATGACATTGGTTGGCCCAAAGAAGAAGCAAGCAGAACGGGGGGTGGGGGTGGTGTTGTGTGTTGTTGTTTTTTTACGTTAGGAAACTAGTGATCAAATGTGTTAAATATCTGGTGTTGCCTGCTCAAGGTGGCAAACTTGAATGGGCTGATAAAGTTATGTAAGGTTCCAAACGTGTGTGTGTTAGAGGGGACTGTGTAAGATTCCAATGTTTGCTCAGAACCCGACTTGCATAACTGTGTGGGGAGAATCTTACCTATATAGCCACACTATTGTACCTGTGAAAACTTATTTTGTAAAAAGAACAGGAGTACGTGTGGCACCTTAGAGACTAACAAATTTATTAGAGATTTTGAAATTGGGGCTCTGTGGGTCACTTACAACTTATACAATTCCATTGTAATCAACCCCATTGATTCCACCCTTTGTATTTCTAGTATAGTAGTTCTCCTAAAATCCTTTCCAGTTTTGCCTTAGAGAACTAGATATGGCTTCCTCAGTATTAGCAGTGCTCCCTATTACTCCCTTTTAGGTAGGATAATGGTTTCCAAACCATGGTCCACAGAGAGCTGGTTGATCACATCATGTTGGTTCTCTTTGCTATTCTCTTCAGCTGCATCACATTGAAAAGAGTTAAAATACAACAACTGGTTACCTAATATTACTTTCCTATGTAAGCAGTTGCTGTTGGTGGTTGGCACATGCCGGTTACATGACCATAACTGAGAGCAAGAAGAAGGTGGTCCATGAGACAGTTTCTCCATTAAGGTCAGATCCACAATGTGAAAAAAAATTAGGAAACTTGTAGTCTAGAGAATACTACAAATATTGAGGTAACATTTTGGGGCAGGGACTCTTTCTTCCGATGTTTGTACAGTGCCTAGCACTATGGGCTCTTGGTCTGTGGCTGGGGCTCCTAGGTGCTGTCACAATACAAATAATAAATAGATATTATCATTGTTATTATGTATTTGTCAGCGCTGTCAAGCAATTAAAAAAATTAATCACGCGATTAATCGCATTGTTAAACGATAGAATACCATTTATTTAAATATTTTTGGATGTTTACTACACTTCCAAATATATTAATTTCAATTACAACACAGAATACAAAGTGTACAGTGCTCACTTTATATTTATTTTTATTACAAATATTTGCACTGTAAAAAAACAAAAGAAATAGTATTTTTCAATTCACCTCATACAAGTACTGTAGTGCAATTTCTATCATGAAAGTTGAAGTTACAAATGTAGAATTATGTACAAAAAATAACTGCATTAAAAATAAAACAATGTAAAACTTTCGGGGTGGATTTGATTTAAATCAAATTGATTTAAATCACTAGTCAGGAAGCCTCGATTTAATCATGGATTTCGTTTAGTTATTTCATTTACCAAAGGTAATTGAAGCAGATATTTTATGAAGTCATTGGGAGGTGAACTATCTCCAATTCAACAGGTTAATCATTAATATTTGGAGGATTTTCTTGCCATGCTGTATTAAGAGGAGAACATCAGCAGACAGACATTTAAATTGTTTTATTTAACTAAAACAACATTATGTAGTCTGGATTTTTTTCTTCAACAGCAAACGTAACAAAACAAAACATATGAATTTGAATTTAGTTAAACATTCAAGTTTTTTAAAATCAGGTTCGTTTTTGTTAAAATTGTTTTTAACTAAAACAGTTAAATGAAATTTAAAAAATAAATAAATAAATAAATCGACAATGTCAGCCAGGTCAACATAAGAAACTTAAAAGATTGGCTTCTGCAGCTAACTCGGTCGTCTTCACCTTCATTTTCCTGTTTGTTCATAATCTGGAGAAGAAAAACAAGCTTTCCTGCTTTTTTCAGGTCCCAAACGATTTCTCAATTTGGAATGAATTAGTCCAAAGGAAGAAAATATTCTTTCTACACTGGTAGAAGAAGCTACTGCGGTTAAAAGTGAGGTTATCACTTCAACAGTCTCTGAATCCAAGTGCTTAAGTGACTTCCACCAGTTCACTGGTGTGACTTTCTTTAAAACATCATCAGCAAACATATATTTCTTGAATGGTTCTTATTCCCAAACTGGGTCTCTTTTATGGCCTGCTGTCATTATAGGTTTTTCCTTCTAGTGAGAGAATAGTATGGTAGATCTCAAATCAATGAAGGCTACACTCAGAAAGACCTCAAGACTTCTGGAATATGCTGTTCAAACAGTTTCACTTTTGTTTCTACTGCCTGTTCCTCCCTTCTCACATTTATCTCCAGACTTCTTCTCCTTGTCCAGATCCATTCCACCCCCAACAATCTTCTATTCATTGAACTTTTTGACACTTTGCGCTTTTAGAGAGAGGTAAGGGATTGACTCTGTGTACACAAATTTGCAGAGGGGCGATAGGGTTGAGGTCTGTTATTTCTCATCTCTATATATTATTTATTTATTTATTTAAAAACATTTTTGCTGTTGACAAGCATGTTATCTCTGGAGAGACCATTCCAGTTTGAGAACTGCAAAACTAAGCATCTCTGATGGTATCTTCTAGACTGAGCACTGAGTCCAATTGGGTAGATAGAAAGATTAACCTAAATAACCTGTACATAAGATTGGGTCCCTAATCCATTTTATCAAAAAATCTGATTTAAATAAAAAAATACAATTGTTTTTATTTAAAAAAAAAAAATCATTGATTTTTATCCACCCTGAAAACTTTAGTGCCTACAAGTCCACTCAGTTCTACTTCTTGTTCAGCCAGTCACTCAGACAAACAAGTTTGTTTACATTTTCAGGAGATAATGCTTTTTAAAATCGTGATTAATTTTTTTTAGTTAATCGCGTGAGAACTGTGATTAATTGACAGCCCTATTATTTATTATTAATTATTTTATTTAGTTTCTTAAGGCAATTGAAAAATCGTTAGAAGCAACCATGGCAGGCTGCTTCTGTTCAGTTTAGGCCAACCCTTCTGGCAAATCGCTCCTGAGCAATTGTACGTACACCTGCTTCTTAAAGAGGCAGATTAGGACTCAGTATCTGACTCTCAGTTTGCCACTTGTCAGTTCAGGATGAATAATCTTACTAAAGTTGCATCCCCACTTTCTGATCATGCCCTCAGGGTTTCTTCACTCATCTCTCTCATAACAATTTCTATCTTGACTTCATGCATTTTGTCTTTTGTTTTTTTCCCCAAAATATTAGGCTGAATTGTTTGCAACCTTCAATATGCAAATAGGATAATTTGTTTGCATATACTACTTGTGTGGGGAGATGTGCTGTAATTGCAACTTAATTGAACGGCTGGCAAGAAAAATCAAATGAAAGTCACAAACGTTCATGCCAAACATCATAATTTCCCCTTCCCTTCAGCTTCCCAAATCATGTTTTCATGTCACGCTTTTTTGGTGAATGTTATTTACCCCGGATTTAATTTTAGTTAAATTTTCAACTTTTTTATTTTATGGACAAATAAAACATTTAGTTCTCCCCATAAACATATAACTGTTGAGATAAAAAAAAATGGAATATTCAGAGTTCTGCATGTTCATTACCATACGAAACATGGGCTGTAACAGTGTTTGGCTGCTCTGTTATGTTTTTCATCTTTAATCCCTTATTTCCACTTCCAAATAAAACAACAGTGAGATTTCTACAGTGGTCACTCAGTTTTTTATTTAATTTTCTTTTCTTACCATATCTAGTCTCCATCTCCTGATTCCTCTTCACCCCGTGGTGCTGAATCGTCAAGTAGGCCACATCACCAAGATGTCTGTGGTACAGCAGCAGAACCCTCCACTAATAAAGAGGTAGAGTGCAATCTTTTTAAAAGACACAGTCCTGTTCCACTTACTGCTCATGTCTTTATATCTTCTTCCCTCTCCTTGTATAGGAAAAAAATAAAACTGGCATAAGTTATTGTTATATTCTCCCTCGTGTTTTGTGTCTCTGATTGAAACCCTAATTTAACAACGCTGTTTCTGATGGCTTTTTTTTTTTTCTGCAGTGATATTTGTGTAACAGGCTTAGGAGAGTTGATTTATTTAAAAGCAGCCAATATCCCCTCTGTACTGGGGCAAGAGGAGGCAACATTTTCTTTTCCCTCTCTTTGCAGAATGTCTTGCTACAAAGGAGGTTACATTTCTTACACCATGTCAACACTAGCACTTATGTCAGCAAACTTTTGTCTCTCATGGGGTGTGAAAAAGACACACCCCATAGCGACATAAACTTTGCCGGCATAAGCACTCGTGTGCACAGGGCTATGTTGGCGGGAGCCGCTCTCCTGCCGACATAGCTACTGCTGCTCATTGAGCTGGTTTTATTATGTTGACAGGAGAGCTCTCCCGTCGGCATATTGCAGCTACACGAATGATCTTACAGCAGCTGTACCAATACAGCTGTGCCTCTATAAGCTTGTAAGTGTAGACATGGTCTTAGTCAGGATGATAGGCCTACCAAATTAAATAAATATTAATACAGCACTCTTCCTATTAGTGTTGTCCCCTGTTTTATCTGCAGGGAAGTAGAATCGCTGAAGTGTGAAGTGATTTGCCCAAGTCCAGGCAGTGATTCAGTGGCAGGACTGGGAATAGAATCCAGCAGTTCCTGACATTGGACCCTCAAAAGTGTCTCTAGCTTGCAAAGACTTATGTACATGGTTAACTTTACAAACTGTGAATAGTCACGTTTTTGTCAATGGGACAACTGAGAATGTGGAAAATTTATCATGTGCATTTAGTCTTTACATATTGTGCCTGGGGAACTATACGAACAGAAAAATTGCAGTTATCTTTGTTTTTATTTTCTAACTTTAATAAATACAGTGCAAAGAAAGGAAATCTTCAATTATAGAAAGCAGACACCATCTAACTATCAATTTGTATTGTGATATCTATGCACTAGTCAGTTTTCTACCGATATAGAAATTGGCTGAGTCTCACTAGAAATATTTGTTAGAATTGAAATTCCAAGTAATAAATAGTCATATCCATGTTTTCTTTGTTTCAGATTTGACAAAGAAAAAGTATAGGCCTATGATTTATGAATTATTTTTTTAAAATCTTAATTTACGTTTTGGGAGGTGATGGCTTTCAAAAGGTTTAAAGCTATACCAAAGTCTTTGAGAGTGAGAGTTTTGTGCTTTTATCTGTGATACTCTTTGCTCATTATAGCCTTTGGCTTTCATTAAAGTACAGATTTAGTAATTTCACATAATCCACTTTTGACTACTAACAGTTATTAGATATCGTTAGTCATAGTCCAGGTGTTAGTGAAATAAAATGCTACCCATTATAGTCTTGAGCATTGGGTTGCATACAGTATCGGGGGTAATAAACCAGATTTCCTAGTGGGATATGTTGCAGAACTCATTTCTCAGTTGTTTTTTAAATCAGCATTGCATTCTTCTGTACATCCCTTACAAATAACAATAGTAACAGTAAACCTCTTTGCTTTATGGAAATAGTTGTATGTCTGAACAAAACCTTAATTTTAAAGAAATCTAATGTTTTGTTGACCAGACAAAAAGATTAATCCAACAAACATTACCTAGTTCTTTTATGAAATTATATTTTATACACCAGGATTTAAAGATGCATATTTCTGTGTTTAAGTGACATCAGGTGATGCCTCCTGTTATTTCTAGTACCAAAAGATTCCCAAATAAAACTACTAGAATTAAATTATTATTTTTTTAGTTTAACATTGTTGCAGTTAATAAATGTGTTAATGACTTTTAATTTGATGTTGGTTTACTCAACTTTATCCCAAAAGGAAACTCTGCGGGGCAATCAGATCCCCGATGGCTGACCAACATGAATTGATTAAAGTTAAAACTAACTACATAAAACTTCAGACAGTCAGTCGAGTCCTTGAGTCTGTTAATTAGAAAAGTGTATACTTTAAAACTTCACTTGTATGGATAAGCTTGTTGTTTTCTAAAACACACAGTCTATCTGTTCTCTGCACCTGTCAGAATGCAACCAGTCAAACTGTTGTGTACTGCACTGATAGCAATCAGATAAAATGATCAAAATCAACATCTATAGTGGGTTTAATAAAAAATAGTCATTGTAATAGACAGGGTGGTCTCAGAGCAGCCTCTCCTGCTTGGACAATAAATGTTTCCCAACACTTAATTTTCCTTAAATGTGTTTAGCAGCAGGAAGCCATTATTCAGTGACAACTTTGTCCTCTGTTGGCTTTATCTCTCAGAAGAAGAAAGCAAGTATTTCAAGGTTGCCCTGATATCCTTATATCATGCCCCGATTAACCTTTTTTCTGCCACCAGCAGTTGTTTTTATAGCAAGCCCAGTATAAGTTGTAAAATACTACTACTCATAGAATCCATGTAGTAAGAAATGGAAAAGATTTACTGGGTCATTTAGTCCATCTTCTTGCCACTTAGGTGCAACTGCCTGACTCTGAGATTGGTTTACATTTTTACAAACATAATACCTGGTAAAATACTCAGCATAAAAAGGGGTAGATTTACTATGTACTGTAAGTGAACATTCAAAAGCACTTGCACTTCATATGAAATACTGGGCTTGATCCTGAGCTCTCACTGATTTTCCACTAGTATAATTATATTGAGAAATCAGTGGAGTGAATGCTCATGTACTTCATTGTGGAATTAGGGTTAGGCATACCAACATCTTGTAATCCTTGGCTTCTCCAGAATCCTTGTCACAAACATATGTAATAGTAGCACATATTGCAGTGCACCATATTACCCTACATACTTTGACATAGAAAGTGCCTTTAACAAATTTCCTCATACAGGCTTATTTCTAAATGTAACTAAATGATTAGTATTACTGCAGTTAGACCTGGTAGGTATATGAAGACTTGCATTAGGCTTTTTTCTAGAAGTTATAAATGGAAAGGTCCTGTTATTTCATCTAGTCAACCTCCCTGCAAATGCAGGATAGATGATTTTCCATTAGTCAGTCCCACCTTTTACATTTGTTTAAGCTGAGACCCATCAGTTTCCCTGCCAGATATCAACAATCAAAGGATAAATCCAGAGCTCACAATTTTCAGTCTAAATCACGTTTTTATTTGTGATTTGAGTGTTTAATATAGCATAACTGTAATAACCACCTTTTATTTTAACAGATTGAGTCTGTATATAATTTTTTGTTCTAGAGTTATGATAGTATTGCAAGTCCTTTTAAATATTCCCAGATTATTTTTTTTAATTTGGAATTCCAAGTACTTAGAAATATGATTTTTGGGCACTATTCCTGTTATTCCTATATAGATCAGAGCACCTCTTGGCACTCAAAAATGCGCTGTCTAGTACCAGACTCAGGGTAGAACTGCTTAATATATGAAAATGGTAATGATATAGACTACACTTCATGATAATAACTCCTTAATTGCTGATATTTTGAGAACATTTAAAAATTTTCCTAATAAACTGTCAGCTGACCTTCACTAATTAACTGTCACTATGTTTTGGGGTTTTGTTGTTTTTTGTTCTTTTTGCATGGAAGGCTTTTTAATGCATATTTGAGCTTTGTTCTCTTTGAAATCCTGTTTGTCTTAATTACAGTCCAGAAAAAGTTTGGCTTCATTCCCAACCTATGTTGAAGGTAAGCTGTGAAAAATATAACATTCAATGTATAACACTGTTCGTATTATAATAGAATTCTTTTGTACAAGTAAAAATGCAAGAAGTCTATGGACTGTGAAGGTAAATGTTAACTAGGGCTGGGTGAACTTGTTTACATCAAATATGAACCAATCCAGAATTTGAACCAACCCCCAGAACTATTTTTTTGAAGTTAGAAAAGCTTAATTATCTTCTATTTTGTAATGTTTCATTAGTGGTCTCAGCCCAGTTCCTAAGGGATGGGTGACAACATCGCATAAGGCACCACTGGAATTTTCAGTAATCCATAGCACCATTCTTGGAATTCACAGCACACTGGATGTGCATGGAGGCTGAACTACCCTCTGATGACGAAGGATGGAGGTCAGACTAGATGATCATAATGGTCCCTTTTGGCTTTAAAATAAAATAAAAACATCAATGGTCTCTTCAGGGTTGAGCTTTATTGACAGGGCTGTGGTGGTGGTGGGGAACGTCCATTGCCCATGCTGTACCTGTCCTGTGGATAAATAATGTTTTAAAATTTTTATATATATGAGGTTCACCCATCACTAGAATTAACATAAACACATGCATACTTGTATGTTCTGTGTGTACACATAAATATTCAGCTGCATGCCATAAAACATAAATAATATAAAGTAATGATAGCATGGAACAAGCAGGGAAATTCTGAGTTAATTTTCTTACTTTGTCCTTAAAACTCTTGCAGTTGGCTTTTTGATTTATATAAAGATGAGAGTTGAAGCCAACATCAGATTTCTGTCCTGGGATTCCTTGGATTGTTTTCCAATATGCTGCATTTGGAAGGCTGTACATTAGAAATACATTTTTACAGAATTTCAGAGAGCTGATTCAGTCTTTAAGGTAGATACTGTAAGTCCTGAGAGTGGTTTTTTCCATATTCGTAAGAAAAATAAAATGTCACCACTTTAAATTTTATGACAATAAAATGTTGATAACTTTACAAAAAGTGAATTCTCACAAAAGTAAATGCTATGTATATTTTAATTAAATTTGAACCCAGATTTTTCTTTCTTGCACACTGATAAGCAGTGTGTTATATTAAGCTGCCTTCGAGATCATCATGAGAGGTTAAACCTTTTAAAGAGAAAAATCCAGTTCTTTGCAGCTGAACGATCCAAGGGGAGAATATTGCTTCAGTATTAAAGTGATCAATCTGAAAAACCATAGATCATATAGATATTATAGGGACTTGTCCTGCAAGGGACTGAGTGCCTTCTGATCAGCATCATAAGCTTGCACTTGCCAATGGGAGTTGAGATTTCTCTGCAATTTGCAGGACCAAGTCAATGGTATATCTTAGCCCAAGTATAAATCCCTTACTTTGCACATCTAGCATCAGAGCCTATAGCAAGGAGAGTTTCTTAGTCTAAATCAAAATTATCCCTCCTAAAGAGATCAGTCCCTCCTGTATGACTTTTATGAGTAGGTCTGGCATAAAACTATATACTCTTCAATGTGATGTGACAGTTTTTAACTCCACTCTGGGGGGAAAAAATCATACCTGTAAAATACTTTGAGGAGATTCCACTGCTCATCATTCCAATTATGGTCAGTGCTTGAAAAAGAGAGGTGCTGGTGGTTAATATTGAGTTTATGTCCCTGTTCTTTTTATTTTAGACTCTAGCTAAATGATATGATTATCTTAGTCCAAGACATAAGGATATTGGAAGTGGAGAGAGAGAGAGAAATGAAAACACTTTGTATTTTTTGTAGGAATGAAAATACATTGTTCTGTTCTAGTTATCCTTGTCTCATGGAGCAAATTATTGTGGGAGGCAGGTTGGATTAGCAATTGCGATTTCTATTGTAGAGATGTTGAAAGCACTTTGCTCAGTGTTTTTGTTTGCCTTGATTGAAAATGTTGGTTGTCCTGCTATCATGCTAACTCTAAATAGCTTAGAGCAGCATTTTTAGCCATCAGATGCAGGCTAAGTAGTGCAAGTGCTGTTTCTCTCCATAATATAACATAATTTTGTTCAGCAATTTGTTTTCTGTGTTATAGTTCCTGGACCCTGTGATCCTGAAGACTTAATTGATGGAATTATTTTTGCTGCCAATTACCTTGGCTCCACTCAACTCCTTTCTGACAAAACTCCCTCCAAGAATGTGCGAATGATGCAGGCTCAGGAAGCTGTCAGCAGAATCAAGGTGAGGAATGTATCTTGCTGTTCATGTGATTGGTGTTTTCAAACTGCAGATATGGGTGTTGTGTGCTTACCCAGGTATTCCTCCCTTATTGTTATAGATTGTCTCAAAGGTTAGGTGCCAGTTTATCCTTTCTTCTGAAAGAGATTCATCTCATCTGTTTAGTCTGATTTTGGGACTTGAGCGGGAAGGAGGATGCACTGGATAATTTGGCTTAATGTGCCTTTCAGATTCTAGTCATCAAAGCTTATGGTGATCTAAATGGTGGTGTAAGTTATATCATAGATGTAAGATGATACTTCTTTTGCCCACACTTTAATTTGGCATTCAGTGAAAGTTATACTACTTTAACAGTCACACCCGTTTTCTGACCACTTCACAGGTAGGCAATCACAGCAGCCAGAATGCTGTAAGAAATAGTTCATGTAACGTCGGACATTAAACCTTGGACCTATGGTGAAAGAATAAATATTGGCCAGGTCACCAGGCTTATTCTCTAATTTTAAACTGAAGATGCTATAAATTCTTTAATTTCCACTTGGCCACCTGAGATGGACAGTTGACTGTCTCATTCTAAGGAAGGTAGTTCTGAAAGTGCAGGACTCTCCTAGTACTAGTCTACATTGTCAGCACTGGGTGTGTGTATGTGTATTGTGCTGTGCTTTGTTTCCGAAATACTTTTCTAAAAGGAAGCTGTAGTTTTGAGAGACACTTTTTCCCACTGCTGCATAATGGTATTTCCTATTGCTTACAATAATTCAGTTACCAAATATCTGATCAGAAAATATATTTTCATCAGTTCAATATCAAAATGTTCACAGGTCGCTGGTATCCAAAATGATGAGCACCCAATACAGGCTGTGTTTGATAACATTGTAAATGGGGCAAGTAGCGCCACCTCTTATTAAGGTTGCCCAACGCGTCCCATAATAAGACTCTGTTTTTAGTTGCTTCTAATTTTGCCAGGATTTACTCGAGCTGAAATTCTGCCTCAAGCTGAAATTTTTTCTGGAAAACTTCAGCCAAAACTGTTCAATCATTTCTGAGAATGAAGCTAGGGGAAAATATGTTGTTGTGGCCATGTTAAAAAATTCTGGTGACTTCAATTTGAGAAGCTCTAGCGTCCCTCGTCACGCTTTAAAGTAGGGACTTGAAAGTTGGCAGAACGGTGGCCTTTCTGTCAAGTAAGTGCCTTTTGCCATCTGTATGAAAGTCCTTCCAAATAGGACCAAGTTATAAGCCTTTGAAAAATCACAGTTCACACATGCTCAGTAGAGACTTTGATTTTAACTGCTACAATTTCAGAAGATTTTGTCCTAATTGAGCATGCTTCACCTTCTCACAGTTCCTATTGCTGACGAGCAATGGAGCATGCCCCAGCCTAGGGCTACATAGATTAACTGAGATTTTCCCTGTGATGGCTGCTCCAAGCCAGGATTGGGCTAAGAACTGGAACCAAGAGCAGCGTGCCTGTGTCTCTTGTGCTCTCAAAGATCCTCTGCTGGCAACCAGGCAGCATGGAGGAGAAATACCTCATTTAAATGCAGAGGGGACAAAAGCTGGACTGGCGGGAGAAACAGGAGTAGATTAGGAGTCTACTGAGACAGAGAGAAATGTGACTCAGAGTTGAGGGGGGAGACTGAGACTGGTTGGGCAAGGGGACTGGGGTTGGGGATTGAGTACGGGTGGGCAGGCTGCGGCTAGGGAGGGAAGCTGTGGGGGGAACACTGAGGTCAGACTAATTGCTGAGGGTTAAGAGGGAGACTGTGACTGGCTGGACAAGGAGACTGGAACAAAGAGCCAGGGAGGGTTGAATCTGGGAGAAGGAGCTGGAGCAGGTCGGGAGGAGACTGAGACTGGATGAGATGAGGGAGTTGATGGGGAGACAGTAGGGAGGGAAGAAGAGAGAGAGATCAGATGAAGAGCCGGGAACTGGGACTGGCTAGGCAATGGGATTGGGAACAAGGAGTTGGAGTGGGAGGCGGGAACCGGGATTGACTGGGCAAGTAGATTTGAAGGAGGTGGGGAGGGGGAGAGACTTGAGAGCAGGAGTGAGAATGGGTCTCGGACAATGAGCCCAGAGGGGAAGACTCGGACTGGCTGAACAGTGAGACTGGGATGGCAGGAGAAGCCTGAGGAGTGGAGACTGGGACTGGATAGACAAGGAGATTGGGAGTGGGAGAAAGAGCCAGGGAATGGGTTTGATACAGGACAAGTGCAGATTGAAGGGGATGGGACAGAAGGGATCAAGCTACAGGGAATGAGCTGAAGAGTGTCTGCCCTAGAGCGCATTTCCCTCTGGAACGGAACCCAAGATTCTTCTTCAAGTGCTTGCTCATGTCCATTCCATTCTAGGTGTGTGCGTAGTTGCTACATGCACCGGTGCCGGAAGTTTTCCCCTCAGTGGTATACGTAGGGGACCGGCTCTGGCGCCTCTGGAGTGGCGCGCACATGCCGTGGTATAAGGGGCGCCCCCCCTCAGTTCCTTCTTACCGCCAGTGACGGTGCTGGAACTGCTCCTTGCCTTAGCAAGCGTTGCATTACCCAGTGGTTTTCTTCTGCATAGTATGTAAATAGTTGCTATTTACTGTAATAAGTGGTTCTTTTGTGTTTTAGTGTTAGTAGTAGTTAACTTAGGCCTGGTCTACACTACCCGCCTGAATCGGCGGGTAGAAATCGATCTCTTGGGGATCGACTTATCGCGTCTCGTCAGGACGCGACAATCGATCCCTGAATCGACGCGCTTACTCCACCAGCGGAGGTGGGAGTAAGCGCCGTCGACTGGGAGCCGCGGCAGTCGATTTTGCCGCCGTCCTCACAACAGGGTAAGTCGGATCTGATACGTCGAATTCAGCTACGCTATTCGTGTAGCTGAATTTGCGTATCTTAAATCGACCCCCCCCCCCTGTAGTGTAGATGTAGCCTTAGATAGTCCCGTTGGGACTTTTGCCCAGGGCCGGGGCATGCCCGGTTCCCCGGGCTTTAAGCCGTGCGAGCGCTGTCGGAAGCCCATGCTGATTAGCGACCCGCATCAAAGCTGCTTGAAGTGTCTGGGTGACATCCGCCCACATCAGCAACAAGTGTCGAATCTGCAAGAGTTTCAAGCCAAGAACCAAAAAGGAGCGGGACACAAGGTTGAGAGTGCTCCTCTTGGAGTCGGCCCTTGCGCCGGTCTGCGAGTCGCCGAAGTCACAGAGTGTGTCGTCATCGGTGCAAAGTGCACCTTCAGCACCGACTTCCTGATAGCGGTCCCAGTCGTCAGTACCGGCGAAGGGGCTTAAGAAGTGCCAGGACAAAGGGCACTCCCTAGCTCCACGCAGGGCGGAGGAGCACAGACCCCTGAGGGACAGAGACTCTCCGGTGCCCAGACTAGCACGGACATCCCCAGCGAGACCCTCCAATCATAGATCCCGGCATAGCTTGCAGGATTCCCGGTACTGGTCCCCCATGGGATTGCATTGCCGGCATGGGACCAAGGCGCACCAGTCCCCGGAGCGGCGCCGGTCTCCGAACAGGAGACATCGCTCCCCAGGGCACAGGTCTCCAATGGAGCCATGATGCAGAAGATCCCCGGCATCGAGGGGGACATCGCGGGATCCACAGTACCAACCGTCTTCGTCTAGGTGTCGCTCGTCGCCATCACGTTCCCGATCGCTGGACTCTCGGTACTACTTGAGGAGCTCTAGACGTCAGTTGCTGGATACCTGTTGCCGATCCTCCGAGCTCCACCGCCGGCCTCCGAGCAGCCATCGGTAGGATTCGGAGATCCGGTACCGGTCCTCCTGCAATGAGCGGCATGGAAGCCAGCAGGAGGAGGACTCTGAAGCCTCATCAGCACTGCGGTGGTCTCCGAGGCATCACTCACCCTCTTCAGACGAAGAGGAAGAGGCACCGGGCCCTTCGAGCCAGTCGCTCTCAGTCAAGCACGGAGGAGCTCCTCCGGTATTGCCAGTCAGTGCTTGGCCCCAAGGTCAGTGGCTTCCCCCATGGCAGTTCTGGAACCCACAGGGGTTTCCGCAGGCACATAGGACCTCATCCAGCACTCGGTGTCAGGCGTGTCAGATAGGAGATCGGCAACCGTCTGCTCCCCTCCCCCTGCATCGGATGCGGGATCAGAGCACAGTGCCCAGGAGCTTACTACCGGGGTGGCGGCTAACCCAGAGGTGGAGGTTGCACCCACCCTTCCCACGACCCCTGCCTCATCGTCTTCGCCCGACTTCCCAGTCGATGTCTCAGGATGATGCTAAGGCACTCCAGGAGCTGCTTAAGAGGGTGGCAGCAAGCCTGGGCTTACAGGCAGAGGAGGTTAGCGGAACCCTCTGATGGCCTGTTCGACATTCTGGCTGCGGTAGCCCCATCCAGGGTGGTGCTTCCTGTACATGAGGGGGTGGCAAAGCTGGTGAAAGCCCTCTGGCAAACCCTTTCCTCCCTCCCGCCCATTTCCAAGTGGGCGGAGAGGAAGTACTATGTCCCTGCTACAGGATCTGAATATTTGTACACTCGCCCTGCCCCAAATTCCCTTGTGGTATCTGCGGCCAACGAGAGAGAGAGACAGGGTCAACCCAGCCCTACTCCCAAGAATAAGGATGGAAAGAGGCTTGACTGGTTTGGGAGGAAGGTTTATTCATCTGCCAGACTCCAGCTCAGAGTGGCTAATGACCAGGCCCTCCTTGGCAGATATGATTTTAATGTTTGGGAGTCTATCGCCAAGTTTGCGGGCGTGCTGCCCGAGGAGTCCAAGACGGAGTTCCTGGCTATCCTCGAGGAGGGGAAAACGTGGCGAGGGCCTCCCTCCCGGCCATTTCAGATGCAGCAGACTCGGCCACGAGGTCCATGGCCACCACGGTGGCGATGAAGTGGGCATCGTGGCTGATGTCTTCTGGGCTGGCCGCGGAAGCCCAGCTCTCACTACAGGACCTCCCCTTTGACAGCCTGGCCCTGTTTGCAGAGCAAACAGACACAAAATTACATGGGCTAAAGGACTCCAGGGCTACCCTTCAGTCCCTTGGCCTATACACGCCAGCACCTGCTAGAAAGAGGTTCAAGCTGTAGCAACCTCATAGACCTGCCAGTCAGGCGAGATCGGAGCTTTATCATAAGAAGGGCAAGGGCTACAAGCGCCGCAAGGCCTACAAGTGCCGACAGGGCCACCAGGTGGGCTCAGCCTGACAGTTGGGTTCATCCTGCTTCCCTCGAGGGAACAAGCGGGCATTTTGAGGGTGCGCCCCAGGGCGACATCCCAGTCTTCAGACTGGCTCCTCCCCCTCTTTGTTTTGCCAATTACCTTTCTTTTTTCCTTCCCGCTTGCGCTGCAATAACTATGGACCGATGGGCCCTCGGCATGATGGCAGTGGGGTACACCCTGCAGTTTATTTCTGCCCCTCCCTCCCACCCCCCTTCCCTGGCCCTCTTCAGGGATCCTGCTCACGAGCAGCTGCTCAGACAGGTGGTACAGGCCCTTCTACAAGTCGGGGCTGTGGAGAAAGTCCCTGCGCATCAAGGGGGAAAGGGGTTCTATTCCCAGTATTTTCTCATTCTGAAGGCCAAAGGCGGTCTCCGCTCCATTCTGGACCTGCAAGACCTCAACAGATATGTCAATAAGTTGAAGTTTCGCATGGTTTCCCTGGTCTCCATCATCCCTTCCCTGGATCTGGGAGACTGGTATGCCACCCGCGATTTGAAGGACACCTATCTTCATATATCAATATTCCAAGGGCACAGACGTTTTCTGCGTTTCATGGTGGGGACCACTCACTACCAGTTTACGGTGCTCTCTTTTGGCCTTGAAATGGCACCAAGGGTCTTCACCAAGTGCATGTCGGTTCTGGCCGCTTACCTCAGATGTCGGGGTATCCAGATCTACTCGTACGTCGACGACTGGCTCGTCAAGGGCTGCTCCAGATCCCAAGTCCAGCACAGCGTCTAAGTGCTGCAGGACTCATGCCGAGTTCTGGGCCTGTTGATAAATAAGCAAAAGTCAACGTTAGTCCCGGTACAGAGGATCGAGTTCATCGGCGCAGTGCTGGACTCTACTGACGCCAGGGCGTTTCTGCTGCAGGATAGGTTTGACTCCACGTCAAAGCTAATTGCCAACCTCTTTGTGCACCCGATCAGCACAGCCAGAGTCTGTCTCAGGTTTCTAGGCTACATGGCAGCATGCACCTACGTGGTCTGCCACACAAGGCTCAAAATGCGGCCCCTCTAGCTGTGGCTGTGTTGCAGTCTACATGTCCGTGAACTCCTACCCGCCTCTGGTGGTACTGCTTGGGAGTCACCTAGAATGGAATGGACATGAGCAAGCACTCGAAGAAGAAAAGACAGTTAGTTACCTTTTTCTCGTAACTGATGTTCTTCGAGATGTGTTGCTCATGTCCATTCCATAACCCATCCTCCTTCCCCACTGTCAGAGTTCCCGGCAAGAAGGAACTGAGGGTGGGGGAAACTGGCAGCGCCCTTTATAACGCGGCATACGCGCGCCACTCCAGAGGGCGCCAGAGCCAGCCCCCTACGGATACCACTGAGGGAAAAACTTCCGGCACCGGGTGCATGTGGCAAGCTTACACACCTAGAATGGAATGGATATGAGAGATACATCTCGAAGAACACCAGTTACGAGAGAAAGGTAACTGTCGTTTCCTGAGTCTTGCTGTTCCTCTGCTGTGAGCAAATCTCTGTGAAACCCGCTGAAAAAGTGTGTGTCTAATCCCCCTCTAGCGCTAGTCTACATAGAGGATGACAACTTGCTGCTATTATCTGTTACTCCATGAGCAAAAGTGGCAGAGGTCTGTGTGGATCAAATGGTTCAACCTTTCAGGTGACTCGGTAGAATTTCTGTTTTTCTTTTTTGTTTTCCCTTCAGTTTTGCTTTTTTATAAACCTGGGACATTACACACACACAAACTATGTTAAAAGAACATAATTAAGGTTGCAAAAGTAAGCACTCAAAAGTTAGGAATTGCCAGAAATAAGATTGTCTGTGCAACCTTTATTTGCCCCCCTTTTGTGTATGCATTATGATTCAGTCTTTATTTATATGATCACGTATTATTTTTTCCACAGGACCCCTGCCTCATTCAGTGTTCAGTTTGAATGGTACACACTAATGAGCAGCTATTCAATATTTTGTTTTTTCCTTGTTGTTCAGTATATGGCCCTAGGCCTTATTTACTGTACACTATACAAATCTTTCTCTGAAGACAGAATTAATTTCCTCATGGATTTTTCTATGGCATTTATCCATACAGTATTTTAGTGCTTCACAAACATTATTTAATCTGTCTTCAAAACAGCCCTGTGAGATGAAGGGGGAGGTATTATCGCCATTTTACAGATGGGGACGTGAAGCACAGAGTGATTAAGGTCATAAGTATTCGCTAATTGTGGGTGCCCAATTTGAGACGCCTTAGGGTCTGATTTTTCAGAATACTTTGTCATAGCAGAAACTCTCATTCAGAGCATCATTCTTATGCCTTCCTACCCTGGGAAACGTTATATTTTTACTGCAATTTACAAATGGATGTGTCATGACCTCCCCCTTTCTGGGCACACTCCTTGTTCAACCGTGATGTGTCTGGGTTGCTGGTACAGTCCTTTTTCTCCTCTAACCTTCCTCTCAGGACACTTGCCCACAAATACTGGACAATCTTGGCTGCTTTTCTTAACTGTATTTTGAGGACCTTGCAGATCTCTTCAAAACCCACAATCTAGCTCCCCAACCTCCTCTCTGATCCTGCTCCCCCTTTCCCAGGAGCCAGACGACCACCCTTCAAATTCAAAACCAGAGTTCCAAACAAGACGTCTGGATGGAGCTTCTGTTCAGGAGTCCAAACCTATGTGTCTCTGTTCAGCCAGTGGCATATCTTCTTTTTGGCCTTCGTCCCATAGCATATCCCATCATGCAATTATGCTTAACGATGCTTATTCTATAACAACATCTCATCGTATAATTTCAAAATTAACATAGTTCCTTCTCCGCAGGATGGTTTTTTATTCCCGAGTTCTTAAGTTCTGTATTATATCTAATTTATGAAATTTTAAAATATTACATTTATTAGTGGTTGTCATTTTTAAAGAACTAGTCCCGTAGATATAATATTTGTTTCCTAGTGTTCTTATTCATAATTAAAATACAGTATTAACTATGGCCAAATTCTGCCCAATACCCCATACAACCCACTTGGTACTGAGGTACCTATTTGGCTTACCCATGGTGAACACCAGGCCCGGTATTTGTATGCCCAGCAGGTAAATAGGCACACAGTTACTCACTTTGGTGACATTTACTCGAGTGTCGAGGCCCACATAAAGGCTCTCATTCCATTTAAGACTCACTTAAGAATTTAACATGGGACCATGGGAACTTTCACAAGCTATGAGGTGAATTTCAGAAACCACTGGCTACTTGTACAGAGGGCTGACCTGCAGGGAACATATTATACCAGTGCCTCTATGGCTACTCTGGCTCCCTTTTTATTTCTAGGTGAAATTTAAAGTGGTGTTATTAACTACATAAAGCCCTAAGTTGTTTGGGTCTGAGATTCCTTAGAAATATTTTATCTTCCCTGGCTCTTGCCATGAAATCCTGGCTCATTTGTAGCTTCTCTGTGATAGATGACCCACCTGAATCTCTGCTGCCCATTTCTTTTGTGGTCATGGAAGGATTTGGCCCAAAATTTTGAAGTGTCATTTAGAAACTATTGTTAGTGTGTGTCCTGCTCCTCATTCCTTTTATAGCACTGACTGGTTTAGGGCAGTAAAGTGTTATGTGCACACACCGATACCAGACAGACAAAACAGCTTTTTAAAGATTTGATTAAAGTAGAAAAGCAAATGCATTGTGAACATCCTGTAGTTAACCTACATCCAGAACCTCCTAATGTCTTTTCCTGTTAAAAAGTGTAACAAAAGTTGTGAATTGATAGGCTTTTTAAAAAAAACTCAAGTGCCTGAAGTTAGGAACATAAATAAACGACCTGATTTTTCGAAGAGCTGAGCGCATGGAGCTCCCATTGAAGTCAGTGCTTCGCTTCAGGATCCCAGGTCTGAAAATGTTCTTTTTTGTTTAATGATCCTTGATAAAGTTTTCCTGTAGTAGAGAGAGGTGGATTTTGACCACACATTTTCTCAACTTGTCCTTAGATAGATTTTGCAGATCTCAGACATGCTTTTGCTTTGCTCATGTATCTTTCTTGTTGTATATAGAAATAATTTCTTCCCAGGCTTTTTCCCTTCTAAATTCACCCGGGTTATACAATTGAATTGCTTTAAAGATATTCATCTTAACATTGGTGACCTAGTGAGGTTATTGCTATTTACATGTAAAGGCACTTTTCCATTTACTCTTGTCCATCAATAGTCCATCATCTTATGATTACACAGAATGAAATATGGATCCATATTTCACTTTAATAATCCAGAAAAGCTCTCTCTAGATATAAAGAAAAGGAATTACATTGAAATCATCCATTTAAACATCTGGTTGACTAGGGGAGATTTTTAAAACAAAAATTATTTTAAAAGTATATTTAGAATTAATGAAAGGTACTGGGGCGACAACTCTGGAGAACGAAGTCTATTTATTCATAGTACAAAGGCAACATGAGGGGCTCTGATACAAGTGGTGAGCACAGCATACATGCTTGAGTAGGTAGATGGAATGTGAGCTGGTACAGTGAAAGCCTCCCCTTCTTATCCTATCATCCCTGTCCTGGGAGGACCATTTCTAGTGATGATAGGTCAGTTCAGTCCCTGTGGGGAAAATTCATCTTCATGTACCAAGCCTACGCACAACGTAAGCCCTCAATATAGAGCCTGAATGGAACTTAAGTGATACCCAGACTTTATGTGGGCCCTCTGCACAAGTATGAATTTCACTATGTTCATTAGTTTTCACATCACTTTGAGCCTAAGATGCGTTATATAAACGCTAAGAATTATTATTAATTCTTTGCTGAAAGGTAGTGTCAGCAAGGTGGTGGTTTTTGTGATGCGGACAGCTGTCCACTGAACTAGGTGGGACCATCCAGTAATATTTTTGTTGACCTCTGAATCTAAAGGTCCAGTTATGCAAAAACTTACTAGTAGTCAATGAGAGCTAGTCACAGAACTAAAACTACGGCAGGTGGGGTTTTCAAGATTTGGCCTTTGTTAGCCAAGACTTTCATTCATTACCAGAATGAGATAGAATTGACTGAGTGACCTAAGAGTTGAAAGGCTCTGTTAGTCCCTTTACTAATCTCCAGAGCTAGCCATCCTCCCAACCTAAGCAGATTGTAATTGTTGTTAACATCTGGAATAAGAGGATGAATCTCACAGCCTGGAGAAAAAACAGTGATTAATTGTTAGATTTCACCAGCAGATTTGATCTGTGTAGGAGGCCTGCACTTTTTTGAATACCAGTTGACCCCATTACGGAAAGGAATTGACACAATCCATATCTGAGGATAGTTTAAAAGCCTACCCATTATTATTTAAGTGCCATCAGTGTGCTTATAAGACATAGGAAGATGCAGTCTCTGGCACAAAGAATTTACAATCTGATATAGATATAGTGTTTATTAAAATGTGTACAGATATTGTTAGTCAATATAGCTGCAAAATGTATCTTTCTCTTAAAAATAATTGTAATGAATTTTTTTAATTGTAAACAAATCATAGATAGACCAAATACATCTCAATCAAATGAAATACTTAGAACTTGTCTTTCTTCAGTGTATTTATTAAATAATATTAAGTTTAGACTAAGGTTGTCTTATATTTTTGTTGTACTCATAGTGGTGTGAAAAGAACAGCTTGACTAATGTAGCTAGAATTACTTGTATAGTATGACTGAACTTGTCTGATACTGTTTCTTGCATAAAAGGCATATTGGTGTTATGTTTTCATGGACTTTTTTCCTTTGTTTAACAGCTACAGATTCCAGCCCCTTTCATGTTCACCTTCTCTGGAGTGTTAATCATTTCTTAAACATGAATGTGTGTTCCAAGCCATTACATTAGGGTTTTGTTAAATGTTTGAAAATAGTATTCCAAGAAGGTAAAATAAGACAGCGATCCTGGTGCTGCTCCCATTAAGTCAAGCACAGAATCACAAAGTGCATAAGAGGTTGCTCTGGCTCACCTCTCATGTACCGTATCTGCATTACCTAGTTCTGACTCAAGCAGATTTTTTTTCATTTCCCTTTGTGACTGGCATACTCCTTCTTTTGTGAGACCTAGTACCCTGCAGTATTGAAAAATTTTGACTGCAGAGACGCTAACATCAGGCAAATTAGTTGAAACAATAGTAAAGAATAAAATTGTCAGACACATGGAAGAACATAAATTGTTGGGCAAAAGTCAACATGGTTTCTCTAAAGGGAAATCGTGTCTTACTAATCTATTAGAGTTCTTTGAAGGGGTCAACAAACATGTGGACAAGGGGGATCCAGTGGACATAGTGTACTTAGATTTCCAGAAAGCCTTTGACAAGGTCCCTCACCAAAGGCTCTTACGTAAATTAAGTTGTCATGGGATAAAAGGGAAGGTCCTTTCATGGATTGAGAACTGGTTAAAAGACAGGGAACAAAGGGTAGGAATTAATGGTAAATTCTCAGAATGGAGAGGGGTAACTAGTGGTGTTCCCCAAGGGTCAGTCCTAGGACCAATCCTATTCAACTTATTCATAAATGATCTGGAGAAAGGGGTAAAAAGTGAGGTGGCAAAGTTTGCAGATGATACTAAACTGCTCAAGATAGTTAAGACCAAAGCAGACTGTGAAGAACTTCAAAAAGATCTCACAAAACTAAGCGATTGGGCAACAAAATGGCAAATGAAATTTAATGTGGATAAATGTAAAGTAATGCACATTGGAAAAAATAACCCCAACTATACATACAATATGATGGGGGGCTAATTTAGCTACAACGAATCAGGAAAAAGATCTTGGAGTCATCGTAGATCGTTCTCTGAAGATGTCCACGCAGTGTGCAGAGGCAGTCAAAAAAGCAAACAGGATGTTAGGAATCATTAAAAAGGGGATAGAGAATAAGACTGAGAATATATTATTGCCCTTATATAAATCGATGGTACGCCCACATCTCGAATCCTGCGTACAGATGTGGTCTCCTCATCTCAAAAAAGATATACTGGCACTAGAAAAGGTTCAGAGAAGAGCAACTAAAATGATTAGGGGTTTGGAGAGGGTCCCATATGAGGAGAGATTAAAGAGGCTAGGACTTTTCAGCTTGGAAAAGAGGAGACTAATGGGGGATATGATAGAGGTATATAAAATTATGAGTGATGTGGAGAAAGTGGATAAGGAAAAGTTATTTACTTATTCCCATAATACAAGAACTAGGGGTCACCAAACAAAATTAATAGGTAGCAGGTTTAAAACAAATAAAAGGAAGTTGTTCTTCACACAGCGCACAGTCAACTTGTGGAACTCCTTACCTGAGGAGGTTGTGAAGGCTAGGACTATAACAGCATTTAAAAGAGAACTGGATAAATTCATGGAGGTTAAGTCCATTAATGGCTATTAGCCACGATGGGTAAGGAATGGTGTCCCTAGACTCTGTATGTCAGAGGGTAGAGATGGATGGCAGGAGAGAGATCACTTGATCATTACCTGTTAGGTCCACTCCCTCTGGAGCACCTGGCATTGGCCACTGTCGGTAGACAGGATACTGGGCTAGATGGACCTTTGGTCTGACCCAGTTCGGCCGTTCTTATGTTCTTATGAACACAGTTAAAAAAATATGCCAACTTGAGGCATTATTTTAAGTTTTTTTATTTATGCAGCCGTTACTATTTCAGAGTAGTTTTATTTTCTCTGAATGCCAGTGACAATACTTTAAAGTAAAGATTTTATCATGAGCCTGTTCACATTGCCAATACCAGTAGTTTTCATTTACCAGACTTGAATATGTGTTTTAATCTGTAAAGGGTTACTGCAGGTGATGCTAAGATGTTTGATTTTGTTTGTAAATAAAGAGCAACATTTCAGTATCAACTGCTACTTTCAGATTGGTTTAAAGCACAACCTGCAGAGTTAATTTGTGAGCACCAAAGACAAATGTTCAGTGCATCTGTGCTTCACGGTTCCTGTTCTGGGGTCCTAATAGTTATTAGTAATGTATTTATAGATAAAGCCTGGCATAATAGACCACACAGCAAACACATTAAGTTAATTACATGTTACTACTGGAACTAAAATGGAAGTCTGCCAGCAAGGTGAGCATCATACTTGTCCAATAAGCAAGTCCACAAGATAAGTCACCAGAGTCCGTGGATTTTTTTTTTTTTTTTTAGTACATCTGGAGTTATTTGCAGAAGATTTATAAATTCTCGATTAATGGAGTGACAAGAATTATGATTATCACTGTGTCTCATTAGTAGCCTATAGAATCTCTTTTGATATTGAATACTTACATGTTAATACAGTAAAAAGCTCCACAACAGCCCACCATTTTCAGGTAGATCTTCTGGAGAGTATGCACCCCTACCCAGGGAAGATGTTTGGGTATATGTGAGTGGCATGGAAAATGTTCTTGTGCAATTGGCATGGGGAATCGTGGTCCCCAGATGCCTGAGTCTAATGTTAGTAAGCACGTGGGTGTGTATGCATTGGGGCGGATGGGTTGTTCAATTTTTTAGGACCATTTAACATTTTTGACATTTTTTCCCTTTATAAGTCTGTACGTACATGGAAAATTAAGTAACCTGAATCTAAGACCTTAAGATCTGAGAGAGTTTGAATATTAAGGCTCTGATTCTTCTCTTACTTACACCAGTTCTGCACTTGTGTAACTCCAATGACTTAAAAAGAGCGACTAGTGATTTGTACAAATGTAAATGAGAGCAGAATCTGGCCCTATGTTTTTAGCTTAGCTGTCTTTTTAAAAATTAAATAAAACTAATCCTTATTCTTTCTCTCTCTCTTCTGGAGCAGGTTTACTTTTTTAAACCTATTGTGTTAAACATGAAACTTTTTTTAAACCAGAACGAAAGAGAGACATCCAAGCAGAGACTAACCTAGACCAGTTACTAGACAAATCCTGGACATTAGTGTGTAGATCCCTGCTTGACTTGAGTCTCTGCAAATTCTTCTCTAACCATTCTCCTATCTCTGTTTATTCCATGCTAAGCAGATGGCCCAGAAATTAGCCAAAAGCAGGAAGAAGGTGCAGTACAACCTCCATCAGCTTGATGTTATGCTTGTTTATTTTTATTTTTATTCTATTTTGCCTTTCTTACTTTTGATTTTGTGTTTTTATTTTCTGCATCCAGCAAGTTTTTGTTCAGGTTTATTTCAGAGTCACCACACAAGTTGACATTTCCCAAAAATCAGTTGCCTGGTTGGCCATTTTTTGTTGCTTATCATTAGCCATTTCATGTTAGAACTAGGGTAAATATTGGATTTATCAAATGGAAACAGACAGAACCCAGAAATACCTACCAAATAAACAGGAATGACATGGTAAAGGTTTTAATTCTGTAAAATGGCATATTAAAAAGAAATTACTCTTATCCCTTTCTAAAGACTATTATTGGTTAACTTATAGATGTGTCAAATTGCTGGATGCAAAAAAAAAGTTTCCATATGTACACTCACTTTATACACTGAGATTACTAAAATATGAGTCAATTTTGTTCATGGAGTTCTTAGGTGTCGTGGAACAAATCTGATGCATTTTAAAGTACAAGCATTTGCTCTATATGTTTACAAATGTACATCTTCTGGAGTGGGTTAGTGCTTTAATATTCTGTTGTCTGACCATAAAGACCCTCTTACCAGAACTGCATTATAATTGCTTAATCTGCACCTGTTGTATACATTTTTTCTCACTAGCCTGAGCAGTCACTGTAATAATTAGCATCATATAGAAATCCTGCAGGCAAGAACTGCCCTTAGTTCTGTACATTGCTCATTCGAAAAGCCTTTTTTAATGTGGTATTCATGTTAAAATGAAAATCATTTTGATTTCCATGGAATGATTATACAATTCATGCTGCAGTGGGTTATAACTTCATTTGATCAGAAAGAGGATAGGGAGTTTGTATGGAATTAACAGTTTTACAAATAATACTGAATCTAACACACTTTCATCCCTATATATAGTTTCCATATCTTTGTGTTTATCTTTAGCTTCTGCAATTTAATACTCCGTTTTGCATTGCTGTTCTGGTGACTGTGTCTTTGTGCACCCCTGTTTGTGATCTAACATCATTATTAAGGCTGTTCTCTGATGCATTTGTTGACTCTAAACCATTTTATTTGCAGGCCCCAGAAGGTGAATCTCAGCCCATGACTGAGGTGGACCTCTTTATCTCTACGCAGAGAATAAAAGTGTTGAATGCAGACACACAGGTATAGGCAAAGATGTGCCCTTGCCAGGGTTGGATCTTGTCAGTATTGTAGTAGTGGTTCACTCTCTATTGAACTGTTATTGAAAGGTATCACAGTACAGCATTGCCGACAGTCTAGTGCCATTAATATGTCTGTTATCAGTGTCTCATAGATATTTTTCACTCTAATACTTAGAGAGTTTGGCTGAGGTAGCTGATTCCAAATTCTTAATTCTCTGTGTAGTGCACGTTCAAACCCTCTGAACTGGGTCTTTGTATTTGGAGTTTTTACCCAGTAAAAATAACAGCCATTAATTTTTTTTTTAAATGGGAATTTCAGTTCATTTGGTGGAACTGACACTGCTGGTTCCCTTTTCTTTCACATCTTTTCATACAGAATGCATAAAGTTAGCCTGTGTTTGTATATTTACTGCCAGTTGTTCTTACATTGTTAGTATCTATTTACATGATGTCAAAACCATGCTAAGCATTTGCTCGAAGCGAGCACTGATCTCAGGATTTCTCTCCCTCAGGAAACTATGATGGATCATCCGCTGAGGACCATTTCCTACATTGCTGATATAGGGAATATCGTTGTGCTGATGGCTCGGCGGCGAATGCCTCGATCTAATTCCCAGGACAATGTGGAGGCATCTCACCCCTCTCAGGACGGAAAGAGGCAATACAAAATGATTTGCCATGTCTTCGAATCTGAGGATGTAAGGAGTTATTTACTTGGTTATGCTTGAGAATATGAGAACCATTTGTCAGGATAGGATTGAAGTCTGTGGTTGATGGTCCTGTTTCATTTTTAGTTACATAAAAATAATTTATCTAAAAAGAGGAACTCTTCTGCCTTTTGCATATTGGGTCCTTTTGGTTGGTTGTCATCATTAAATGAGAAACGGTAGTGGCAGGGTATACATTGTCCATACTTATTCAATTTATGAAAATCTCAGTTGAATTTGTAGATTCAGGACCAGAGTCACCATTGTGCTTTACGCTGCTTTGAAAGTTGCAAAGCAGCTGTAAACTCATTTTAAGCAGCCAGTTAAACTGGGTTCATGACAATGTGAGGACTGTAGAAGGCAGGTTCTGTGGTCCACCACTAGATGGCATACTAAGTTGTCTCTGTTATCTACCGTTGGGTTCTCGCAGTTCTAGGCTCTGACATCTGGGGAAGATACATCAGTCCACACAATTCTCCAGTTTTATGTAATTTTTTTAACTAAGCTAAATAACTATAAAGAAAAAATGTAAAATAAAATTAAGCACATGGGCAAATCAAATTTAAAATAAAATTTGTTAATATCAAATAATAAATTAATCTTATCACGTTAATTAATACTGAATAAGACAACAATTTTGTGAACTTTATCTAGTAATTTGGGAAGTCAACATATCATGTTTAGCTGTCAGCCTGCAGAATAATAGGGTATTTTCAATTTCAGTGGCAACTGATATACTTATTTCAGTCAGATGACTGCTACAGGGAGGGTCAGATCACTCCTATATTGAAATTAATGTTTAGACTACAGCTCTTCTGCCAGTTAATATAGCCTGCCCCAATTATGAGTGGTTAGGTGATAATCTATTTATTTTCCCTGCCCCTTGAACATAGTTTATAGGAGACTTTCCAAAACAATTCAGAATAACACATCTGGTTACATTTTAGGTGAAAATAACACACCTCCCAACCCATAACATATATGTGTGTGAGATCTTTTAGACAGCGAGGTTATTTAAACCAAGGTCTGCTTTTAGGTCTTTGAGAAACTATTCCATAGGCACCATTCTCAGATAAATTCTGTGGGTTCTATCCACATGCACAGAGTTGCTACCGGTCACCTGCTAGAGTTAAAAAGAAAGACAAGTGCAAGAATGCTGAGGTAGAGGCATTCCTCTACTAATGAAAATCGGAAAAAGAAAACAAACAAAGGTGATATTTATACAGGTTGGCTGTTGTGACTCTTGTGATTTCTTTCAACTCCAAGATACTGGTATATGGCTGAAAAAAGATCAGTCAGTGACTTTCTCGGCTCATCTGGTTAATGCCAATGGACTTGCTGGCTGGTTATAGACTGCTTGCTTATAGATGTCAAAAACAGATGTTGAGCATTTCCAGACTCCTAACCCAGATTGGCCAACTGAGGGCAGAGAAAGCATAGGTCTCTTTATTAGGCATGGTGGCATCACATGGCAAGAGGACAGAAGCAATTTTTCTTTTCCTTCAGCGTATGAAGGTGATGAACAGGCTGGTTTCTACCCCTTAGAACTACTTCTTAGGAATTTGTTGGCAAATCAGAATGGGGCACTCCCCTTCTGAAGTCACAAGTGTCACCTAATGAGGTTTGATTAGGTCACATTTATGCAGATCATGATAATCCCCCCATGAATAAATGTTGTCTTGGAAAGTCCTAAATGTCATGAGATCCAAAAACATATCAGCCATCAGTCAGGCGGTTTTATAGTATTTTGAGACATTTGAGGAGACATGATCAACGGTCTTGGGTTACATGACATTTTTTCAACCATTCTGCAAAAGTTCTGACTTAAGAATCCAAAATAAATTGGAAAAAATACAGAGCTAGCAAAAAATTGTAACTTTTATCTATTGGAAGTAAAGAGCCCTGACGCTCCACAGGGTATATTATCTTAATCTTGTGTCTGTTTGTGTGTATTATTATCTCATTTTCTCTTCTCCAGAAGGACAGCTAGGTAGCCCCAGAAGCGTTTAGTTTTAGAATGATCTTACTCTACCCAACAGCTAACTGGCAATCATTACATCATCAAACACTGGGATACTGGCCAAAACTTGTCCCTGCTTTAAATTGCCCTAATCTGTTGAGGAATATAATGTGCAAATCCTAGAAAGACTGACATGTTCGAGCAAGAATCACAAGAAACTATGTGACTCTTTCTGCTGCTTCTGCAGGAGCAATTAAATAACACAGAATTTCTTCCAAATTATAGTACTGTGATCTACGAACTCTGTGCCCAAACAATTAAAGTGGTGTTTTAGTTTCAGCTCCATTAAGCACAGGAAGGTGGGGAATTAAATACTTAAATGGAAAGGGACAATCAGTAGGGAAAGAGTTTATTTTTGAGTTTCTAATTAGATATTTTAAGCAATGGAGACTAAACTATTGATAATGGAACAAATTTTGAAAAGAGCTCAGTGCCAGATTCCCAACTACTCGGCATCCACAGTTGGGGCCAGATTTTCAAAAGAGCTCAGTGCCCAAAATCTAGCCATTTATTTTGGTGCTTAAATGAGAGTTGAACTCTTATGAAAATTTGGCCCAACATACGTGTGTGTGTGTGCGCGCGTGCAATTGTGACCGCATCCTCTTAAGTGCCAGTGGTCATCCGTTGTCATCAATGAGAGCTGCACCAGTTTGAGAGTAGTTTAAGATAGTCAGTCTTTATGAGATGGACAATAGGTAGCAGAGACAAATATAAGCAGGGTGACTTCAAAAGAAAAAAAGAGGAACAAATATTCTTTTAAGTGTCATCTTTTTCCTATAGGTATGTTCATGTAATGCTGGCTTGCAAGAGAATGGTACTGCTTGTGGCTAAAGGGCAGAGCAGCTCAGGCTATGGCTACGCCGGCGCTTTACAGCGCTGCAACTTTCTCGCTCAGGGGTGTGAAAAAACACCCCCCTGAGCACAGCAAGTTACAGCACTGTAAAGCGCCAGTGTAAACAGTGCCCCAGCGCTGTAAGCTAATCCCCTCGGGGAGGTGGAGTACCTGCAGCGCGGGAGCGCTCCCGCAGCAGCGCTTTGGAGTTTCGAGTGTAGCCACGGCCTCAGTTGTTGCCTGTGTTACCCAATAGGCATCCGAGAAGCTAATGTAATGTAGTGTTCTTGTTCTCCAGCCTAACTGTCAATCAATGAAGGAAGGATTTCTTTGTGTTTACTTCAGCAGTTCTCATCAGTGAAAGGAAGGCCCACTACTTTTGCTTTTCAGTTGTAACGGCTTGCCTTGCTGGGTTAAATAATTGTATGGGTTGAGGACAAGATTATGTTGGGGTTTTTGTTGTTGTTGGTGTGTTTAATTTTTGTCAAATGCCTAGAACTTGGGATAGAGGTTCTTTTTATCCATACAGAAATCAAAATAAACTAATACAGAACAAGTTGGAACCTGGTCTTTAGTGTTATAAATGATATTAAAAGAAAAAACTGGAATTGATTCAAGTGGCTTAATTAATATGGGGAAATATTTACAGCATGATCATAATTCCAAGTGTCAGCGAACAAGACCATCAGCAACGCTATATATTTGATATTTTCCTTTCCTTTTTGGGGGGGATTGCTGCAGGCACAGCTGATTGCACAGTCCATAGGTCAAGCATTTAGCGTGGCCTACCAGGAATTCCTGAGGGCAAATGGAATAAATCCAGAAGACCTGAGCCAGAAGGAGTACAGCGACCTGCTCAACACCCAAGACATGTACAATGATGACCTCATTCACTTTTCCAAGTCTGAAAACTGCAAAGACGTATGTCCCAGTCTTCTGATGATAGTAGCATTAGGCTGGTCTGTCCCAAATGCAAGCTAATACTGGGAGCAAATGACTTTCATCAGGTCAGGCTAGAGCACTCTCCTCCCCGGTAGGACACCCAGTGGCAATTCTGTTTGAAGAGTGAACAGGGAACAGTCAGTTCATCAGTGTTACAGTGATTTGCCATCTGTTCTGTGCTGTTTTACCAAACAATTTTCAAATACACGGGACACTGCACATCAGTTAAAGGAGTTTAAAACAAGCTGTTGATTTAACAAATAACATACATTTTATGGAGACATAAGGGTTGATGAAAGCATTTGTCTCCAGGTTTGTTTTAAAGGAGTATATTTTTTTGCTTGTTTTATTAATAAAGATGAACCAGTGTACCATTGCAGTGTACAGGGTATGTAATCCAGTCTGTAATCACCAGCGTATTCTCACTGTTGTTGTCCTGCCTGCACCACCCCATCACCACCACCTCCTGGGGTCTTGGTGGTCAGACCTGGTGGCTGGAGTGGTGGTCGAAGCTGGTCATAGGGTCGGGAAAGAGCCGAGGACAGCGCTGAAACTGGAGACAGTCCATGGGTCAGAGTCCATAGACAAGCCAAATCAGGATCGTAGTCAGAGTCAGGAAGCCAGCCAAAGATCGAAGCTGGGCTGGAGTCAGTCAAGGGGCCTGGGGGTCAGGAGTCAGAGGCAGGGCTAGAGCAGGGTGAGGAACAGAGCTGGAGCAGCCTCAGGACAGGGCACGGACAAAGCAGGGGGTAGGAACAGGCACAGGGATAGGATCAAGGGCAGGCTGGAATGCTAGGGAGTCCGTAACACTGTGAGGCATTAGGAGGGTTCCAAGCTGAGTAGTGCTGTTGCACAGACTAACTTGCTGTGAAGGTGAAATACCTGTGCCTTGGGGCTATCTGATCTGGGCCCTGCCAGGGAATAGGCTGCTGCAGCATGGCAGAGGGTTGAGTCACTGCAGGTTCTGCTGGAGGGGAGTGAGTCACTAGCTGAGTGAGCAGCCCTGGTCCAGCTGCAGGTTTGCCTTATTCTCCCCTGCCCCCTCCCCGCCACATTAATATGTTGATTTATTTCAAGCTAGAAATAAATTTGAAAATTGTTAACACATTTGTTTCATTGCTTTTGCTTGGAGTGAGAAAGAGACAGAGAGGTTGTGTGTGTCTGTGTTGGTGTCTATGTATATTGGGTGGGCAAACTTTTTGGCCCGAGGGCCACATCTGGGTATGGAAATTGTATGGCAGGCCATGAATGCTCACAAAATTGGGGGTTGGGGTACGGGAGGGGGTGAGGGCTCCGGCTGGGGAAGCGGGCTCTGGGGTGGGGCTGGGGATGAGGGGTTCGGAGGACAGGAGGGGGATCAGGGCTGGGGCAGGGGGTTGGAGCGTGGGAGGGGGTCGGGTGCAGGCTCTAGTCGGCGCTTATCTCAAGCAGCTCCCAGAAGCAGCAGCATGTCCCCAATCCGGCTCCTATGCGGAGGCGCGGCCAGGTGGTTCTGCACGCTGTCCTGTCCACAGGTGCCGCCCCTGGAGCTCCCATTGGCCGTGGTTCCTGGCCAATGGGAGCTGCGGGGGCAGCGCTTGGGGCAGAGACAGTGTGCAGAGCCCCCTGCCTGCCCCTACGCGTAGGAGTTGGAGGGGGGACATGCCACTGCTTCCGGGAGCTGCACGGGGCCATGGCACACGCA
The DNA here is from genome assembly GCF_028017835.1 of Emys orbicularis. Taxonomy (NCBI): domain Eukaryota; kingdom Metazoa; phylum Chordata; order Testudines; family Emydidae; genus Emys; species Emys orbicularis. The sequence goes on along the minus strand of NC_088688.1, from coordinate 95,672,835 downwards.
GAGTGGGGCACCCCCTGACCCCGCTCCCTGGCTGGAGCGGGACAAGCACCGAATCCCGCTCCCCAGCGGGAGCTTGAGGGCCATATTAAAACGTCTGAAGGGCCGGATGCAGCCCCTGGGCCGTAGTTTGCCCACACCTGATGTATATGTATGTGTGCACACAGGCTGTATTCCATAGCTGATGATAATATGTGTTTGAAACTGTATTTCTATCTCCTAATTCAGGTTTACATTGAAAAGCAAAAGGGAGAAATTCTCGGTGTCGTGATTGTGGAATCTGGCTGGGGATCCATCTTGCCCACAGTTATTATAGCCAACATGATGCATGGAGGACCAGCAGAGAAGTCGGGAAAGCTGAACATAGGGGATCAGATCATGTCAATTAATGGTACCAGCTTGGTCGGCTTACCACTCTCAACATGCCAGAGTATTATAAAGGTACAGGGAATGTTCTTAAATGTTATACATTTAAAAACTGTATGGGAATAGTGGAAGACAATAAAGATGTAAATTAAGGACATTCTCTAACAACACTCATAATTTGCATTTTTATAGCAGTTTCTCTCCAATGATCACAAAGCACTTTGCAAACTCTAATTAATTAAGCCTTGTAGGCCCCTGTGAGATGGGAAATATTAATATCATCCCCATTTTCAAGGGTGAAATGAAAATACAGAGCTTTGACTTGCTTAAGTTCACACAAGACGTCTATGGCAAGCTGAGAATAAAAGCTTGGCTCCCCCGCTAGTCCCGTGCCTTAACCGCAAGACCGGCTTTGCCACCCTGGCCTTACTTTGTGTTTCATCATTCACAGAGCTCAAAACTATTCAGAGAAAAAGGGCCAGCTCTTGAAGCCAGATCTTAGTCTTGACCAAAACTTCCATTGAAGTCAATTGGAGCCTTGCTTCAGTAAGGACTGAAGAAAAGGATCTTGGAATTTGACCCAGAGTGCTAAGACTGATAAAACAAATGTAGTAAATTGGACAATTTATATTTTTAAACTATAAAACATATTTGTCTTTTATATGATTATGGAGTTAACTTGTGAATATTTTGAAGTGTACGTTTTTATTTCAACCTAGTAACGCTATGGGACATTTAATTGGGACAACTTTCCTCTAATTTACATAAGTATGTGATTGCAAAAAGCAGGCATGTCAAGTGGAAAAGAAGAACCTCTGGGGTAGCTGCAATTTATAAGAGAACGGGTATTTAATCATTACTGTTTCATGGAAAGAAAATGCTGCATCCATTGAGAATGTCAGAGGCACAACTAAATTGAAACAAATAGCGACCCTACAACTTGCTGCACCACATGATTTGTAGGTCACATACTGAAACGGTACATCTGACATCTACAAATTCTTCTGTAGAACAACCCAGCAAAATGCCGAGTAAAGTTGGATTTTTATACTCCTTTTTGATGAGTTCTTGCCAGGTGATTTTCATTAAATTGTTTTGAAATAAAATTATTTTTGTCTAGTAGTTCACAAAATAAATGTCTATGTGCCCCTTCCAAATTGCGTGTAGGCTGTGGTTGGTTTCTTAGCACTTGAACTAAAAAATTGCTACAAAGATTTAAAATATGTGTATCTGAAAATGAAAACTCTGCACAGAGGTAGGTAACAGAAATACTTGAAATACTCAGCCTAGCACATAAACATTTAATGTGTTCTGACCATTACTCTGATTACTGGCCTTGTCTGAGTGCAATACAGTCAAACCTTGGTAAAAGCAGCCTAATTTCCTGAAAAAAACATCATTTGTCCAATAAATCAACTTTCTGCTGCTTTTTATCTTGGACACCTAGAAACTTGGTGTTGTAGCTAGTTTATTCCCTTTACCCAGACCCTCTTTAAATGAAATTACATATTCCAAGCTCAGAATGTTTCTTAATTATTAGGACAAATTCAGCCCAGGATTATGCTGGCATATTCATGACCCTTTCAGGCTGAAGGTGTACCCCACAGATGGAGGAAGGTTGGAGCAACAGAAACTGGCTTCATCCTTCCCCCTGGAAGCCCAAAATTGGGAGGATCTCACCAAGATGGAAGCCAGGGCTTGATTTAGCCTCTGCTGATGTTGAGGCTACTAAGGAGATCACAGCTGAAAACTAAGTCTCCTTCCACCTGAAATGAAAGGGGGTGACAGCAAAAATAGCCTTTTGTTTCCTGGGGCTAAATCCCTACCTTGAGGGCAAGGGTCTGTAGCTGGCATAGGGAGGTGCAATTGTTAAGGAATTCCAATTACACCTCCCTGAACCAGCTATTTTGTTACCAGACCTCTTACTGTTCTCACTTTTGTTCTGCTTGTTCCCCATCCCACATCAGTTATTTCCAAAAGTGTAATTATTTGCAGGCCTGGCATATAGAATGTCTGCTTCAGCACACTCCTCCTCCTCCAGAGTCCTTCCAAATGGACGCCTGCGATGGTGTCTTGAGAATCTCCTTGGTTGCTATGGAGATCTCATTCTGACACATGCTTCGATTCCTTTTTTGTTGCCACATTTGGCTGTTGTCATGGGGACTGCTGGCCATTAATCTTGTCCTTCCAATGAGACGATGACCCATAGATTGCTGAAAAGAACTGCAAACTTATCTGGAGCTGTTCATACATCAGTTCTGAATCACATGCAAAAAAAAGGAGATATATATTATATATATTGCATGTGATTCAGAACTGATGTATGAACAGCTCCAGCTAGATTGCTGTAAAGCATTGCAAATGTATGGGTCATCTTCTCCTTGGAAGGACAATTTTAATGGCCAGCAGTATGTATATTATCAGCCAAAATAGATATTCAGAGAATGCACAAGGATCTTACCATTGCAAAAATTCCTTAGCATTCAATGAACAGGGCTACCTTACAAACAATTGGACGTTTATGTGAATAATGAGAATACTCACAATTACATTAGAGAGGATTTTTTTTTTTAAATGAGGGATCCAAACCTTCATACTAATCAACCATAAACTAGGTGCTAACTGACGGGATTAGGAAGAAACTTCCTGTTTGGAATGGCTATTCCATATCTTACGTTGCTTTCATCTTTTTCTCAAGCATCTGGTGTGCATGGACCCCTGGACTAATCTAGTATAGCACTTTTTCTATTCCTATTGGCATGGATTCCCAACATATAAAATATTATGAACTGACTGTGTTTAAGGGATGCATTATTTCTGTAAAATTTAGAAATTGCTTACTAGGAGCCCGTGTTTCTTTTTTTTAAAAAGGAGCATGCAAAAATATATGTGCAATGCACACTTGGAGTTGCAAACACACATACTTGCCACAAATGAATGCAAACCAGATACTTACTATTTGCTTGTTTCTGGGTATGTAGTCCATAAAGGCCAATTGCCCTATGGTATGTAGATGATCACTGATTGTGATTAGTGTATGCATCACAGACAGTAAATAAAATACATGGAAGTAAATGGAATGAAGTAGAGCAAAAAATACAGTGGGCCTTGTGTTTTGCTGAGAGCCAGCTGGCTGTGGAACTGCCTCTTCTCACTTCATAATCTCATTTGCTTTGGTTCCCAAAGCAGCATGCCCACTTATAGCCAGCCTGTGTTGGCTTGATTAACAAGCCATGCTGAGTGCAGTGCTATGCAGAGACCAGAGAAATGAAATGCCTTGGCACTCTTTCCTCACGGTTTGTCCTCCCACCTCTGAGTGGGTGCATACAACTGCCATAAATATAAATAGGCAGTTAGACATAGTTGTCAGGAAAATAGACCCTCCTGGGGCGATGGGTGAGAGGATTGAATGGATCTGTACTTAACATAAGCTCCTAAGTAAGCACCCCTTTCCTCACTTAGAATGAAATTGAATATAGCCAGTTTCTTTCCTCCATTAAAGGAGAAAGAGAAGTCTAAGAGGCCGTTTTAAATTGCACTTGATTACATTTGCATATTAGTAGAAACAATAAGTATGAACTCCATTAGTCCAACGGGGATACTTTGGTTACTTCCTCTTAAAAAGAATAGTGGGTTACGTCTGTAGATCAATAAGGATCAATTAACAAAAACATCTTAGACTTAGCAGATTGACTTTGGGCATCTTCTCCATTAGTATTAGAACATAGGCACGGTCTGACTTCCAAACTAACCTGGTTGCTGAAGGGAAGCTGGTTGATTCAGTTCTACTGGAGATTTGTCCTCCCTCCCCTCCCACCTCACCCCACTTCAAGCTTTTTCCCCAACAGATAGGTGAATGAAGATTTCCTTCTCATTTCTGGCTTTTCTACTTGCTTGGTAATGGACTGCAATGCACACTGGGGTTGTTCCAAAAGCTATTTGCCCCCAGCAGAATGGCACAGACACTCAAGTACTGGGTCTTGTAGAGAGAGGCCCTACAAAATCAGCAAGAATAAACCATATGTGAAAGCTTGGGGACTGTAGTATAACTCCCTGTATAGATCAGGAAATATTTTCAGACCATGAGTAACATCCTAGTCCCATTGAATTCAATAGCAAGACTTCCATTGACTTCAGTGGAACCAGGATTTTACTCTTTGTGAGTAAATCGGACAGACACTGGAATGTTAAAAGTAGGGTATTTCTCTCAGGCATTAACATAGCCTTCCTTTTTTGTTAGGAATTGTGATTGTTGGCGGTTGTCTGTGTGTTGCCCGGATGTTTACACAGTATTCTAGTGTAGAGAAATGTATGTTCCGTTCTGGACACTTTACAGGGAAAAAAAGTTACTTTAACTCTGGGAGAAAGACAGAGAAGATTAGGTGGGTGGAATCTATAAGAAAGAGCGGTGAGAACTTCAAACTGTATGAGGGTCAGACATATGCAGTCATCTTCTATTTTGATAGTGCTTTGTTGTGGTTAACCAAGATTGCAGAGTGAATGTGATATTCTCAGTTTAGAATCGGGGAGTCTCTGAGCATTACTTATACAAGCATTCAGTGGGCAGGACTTAAGTAAGTTCTGCCTTTTGCATTACAGAATTGAATGCGCATATCCAGGAAAGCTACCTGTTTGCAGCCATCTTAAGTGCATATTTAAGACTTTATTTTTGCAACAAAATACATGACAGTTTTCAGCTTAATTGCACAGACCTACTTCACCACCACCACCCCACCCCCGCTTTCTGTAGAACAATGTTCTGTGTTCCAAAATAAAGAAATTGCCCACAGGAAGTCTAATTTCTTGGCAGTTTAAAATGACCATGTCAAAATGTTGACAGCTAGAGGTTGACATTGCATCATTCACTTAACAGGTTGTCATATTGCTTGTATCTGGTACTTATTAGGAATCCTACTTTGTAATGATGAATACACAGCAAACTGCTTGTTCAGTATTATTTCCATGTTAGCATTCAAACTATTGTTTTATTTCAGTGCCAGTTTTCAGCTGTCTCAGCTCACCTGCTCCCATACTTGTCATAGTGTGTATATATATATTTTTTAAAGGGTTTGAAAAACCAGGCCCGGATTAAACTGAATATAGTGAGATGTCCTCCAGTAACCACTGTCTTGATCAGAAGACCTGACCTCCGATATCAGCTGGGTTTCAGTGTACAGAATGGGATCGTAAGTCGCTTTCACAATCCTTAGGTTTCTACTGTGATGCTTTTTATAGCTGTGAAATTTTTTGGCAAACCTCTCAGCTCACCAAGGGCTATGCACACATTCTGATTGTAAGACATAAAAACTGACTTATCAGAAAATGTATTACCTCCCCTATGGCCGATCCTTCTTTCCAAGTCAAAAGCAGGAAAAGATACTTTGTCATATTAGAGTATAAAGTTAACCATAGGAATAGGAGAGATATTTTAAGCTAAAGAACCAAAAGGTGTATGGGGCAGGTTGTTCACAGGCTGCATTAGTCGTATATCTAACTGAGCCAGAAAGAGTCTTCTTTACAATCAGAGAAAGTCAAAGACATACAATTCTAAATCCTTTAGAGACCATGGACCTATGCAATCTCCTAAATTTTCAAAATGCCAGTGTCCAAAGGATTAATACTAGTAATTTTCAGTGGCCAACTTATTGTGTTTGTTCTTATGCACCTAGGGGAGGAGTTGTTCATTATGTTCTATAAGCCGAGAACTGACTTTGTAACAGTTATTCTAGTCCATTTTACCCTGATCTGTGTTTCACGGTATTTTAAAAAAGAACTCTTTTACACTTTGGAGACTTGTTTATTTAAATATTGAGTTTGCCATTTGTGAACAAACCTCTATTGTTTTCCAATTTAACATGCTTAGCGTTGATAACTTTGTCCTTTCCATTCAAGATCTGTAGCCTTATGAGAGGAGGTATAGCAGAGCGAGGAGGAGTACGAGTGGGCCATCGGATCATTGAAATCAACGGACAGAGCGTTGTAGCAACACCCCATGAAAAGATTGTTCACATTCTCTCAAATGCTGTTGGTGAGGTAGGAACTGGATAGATGATATTACACATTTCAGCACCGTTGCCTCTCGCTGCCTACCACCATCCAAATATAACTACTGGAAATGAGAATAGGATTAAACCAGGCTTATTGTTAACGTGTTTTCATAGTTTTTAATAGCCTGCGTGAGAGGTGCTGAGTGCCCACAGTTCCTGTTAACCTCAGCAAGGTTTGCAAGAACTCAACACCTCTCAGCATTGTGCTGCAATAAACCTTAGCATGGGCATGAAAACTCACTGGTTACATCTTTCCCCTGTACTATGTCACAGCAGCTACGTTCTTCTCCTCATCTCGGCCTGCTTTCTCCCTTACACATACATACCCTCTAAGCATGAAAGCACACAAACCCTTTTATTTCCAAAGCATTGCATCATGTGTATGAGGAGCATTGACTGACTTGTTTTGTGTCCACCCAGATTCATATGAAGACCATGCCAGCAGCCATGTACAGATTGTTGACTGCACAGGAGCAGCCAGTTTACATCTAAGGCCGATACCTCACCTTCACAACATGCATGGAGGATGTTTCTCCTCGTCAGTGGTTGTGTTTCTAGTACTGCATTTCTGTGTCTGCAGAGACCTCTCTCTCTCTCTCTCTCTCTCTCTCTCTCTCTCTCTCTCTCTCCCCAACATTTTGCTGTGTACAGGGAAAAAAATTTCCATGAGACTTTTTTTGTTGCATCTTTTTACAAGTTAAGCTTTATGTAATTCCTCACAGAATAGAAAAATTAGTTATTCACAGCTAGTTTAACAAAGGACTGATTGCACTTCTTCAAGCTCCGTCATCAGTCGTATTTCTATGGCCATAACTCGACAACACAAATACATTAAGTATTACTAAATTAGAAAGCTTGCTTTACAAACAGGTCAAACCACAGGGTAAAGTTCTCCTCTTGGACTCCACATAGAAGATTTTTGACTCCATTAATCTGTTCTCTCTGTGTGCACTGAGCGTAACATTACCAACAAAGAGTTCAACATACACACGGAGAGCAGAGAACCAAGGGGATAGTTTTGCCCTAAAGGAGGAGTTAAAAGTCTATGAAGAATGAGTTAATAAGTAAGTGATGTTGTGGTAAAACTCATAATTCAAATGCACACCTTTTAATTGTCTTTAAGGTTTATTCTTCAGGATCGTGTAACCTCAAAGGTGGTTTGTATGTTGCTGAAATGCGTAAGAGTGTCATTGTCCTCACTAGGGCATATTAGAGGAGGTACTTTCACCATTTGGTCTACCAGGTATGAGAGTCTTTCCCCCCCCCCCCCCCAAAAAAAATCTTTCTTCATTTTTAGATGCAGGATATCTTTTATATCCCCCTCCCTACTCGGTGATAGGAGAATGTTAAGTGGCCTATAAATATACAGCAAGAATTATATTTTGGGGGCTTCTGCTGAAAATCTAAATTTTTAAAGCTCTTAAATACACAATTTCTCATTGGTGTGTGGGTGAGTGTGTTTTGGGTGTGTGTGTGTATTTAAAACTATGTGCTTGATATTTATGAAATTTGAACAAAAATAGGTCTACATACAGTTGTAAGTAGTTTTGTTACTCTGAGCCAGTATTAACATATCTTTGGTCCAAAGACTGATTAATTTTAATTACTTTTTTTTCTTTAGCTCATGATCTGGATAACAGTGGGGGAGGTGGGATGGGAGTGAGGAGAAATTAATTTATTTGTAATATATATACATATAAATATATATATAAAGTTAATCCATGATTCTCCATTTGTAGAACATTAAAGGGTTTTTATGTACTTGTACAATGAAGAAGAGGGTTCAAAAATGTTGTGGTGGGGTGCATGATATCAAGGATTTGTGTGGTCTATAAATTTTGGAGAGTGGAGCGGGGGAGGGGGAGAGAAGATAGTAATAGTAGTAGTAGTGACTCTCCTCCCTCCAGAAGGAGAGACCTCTCTATTCCATGTACAGTAGTTATGTTCCATTAGTCGTATGTACTCACATTTAAGCTCATATATAACTGTGAATTTAGACCAGTCGGATGCCTTTAAATTTATCAAAAGTAGCAGCTTTTGCTGCATCTTATTACGACACAAAGATTTAATGTGATGAAAATACTGGAGCAGGACAAAACAAAAATCTCATCCCTCTTTTTTTTTGTGTGTGGGTGGGGGGGGGTGGGGGGGGCTGATGGCCATTAACGTCAGTTTCTCATTTAATGAGGGATGGACTGTGCAATATAAGCACTGTGGTTGCAGATTGGAGATGACATTTGGAATTGTCTCCAGAGATTTCATAGCTTAGATATACATGTGTGTACATTTCCATTAATAAGTGAGCTGTGAAAACTCTGCCTTTGTCTGATCACTTAGTTCCATCTGTGATCAGGGGCCCAATTTTACCTTCAAAAAACAATGGACTGAGTGGAGAGAGAGAAGATAATCTTTTTATTTCAACTGGCAGCAAATACTGGAAGTATTTGAGGGAGATAGTGGAATGGTGAGTAAGCTGTTGTAGTAAATGAATATGTTTTGGTGTAAGAGTACTGTACAATTACTTGATGTACAGCAGTTCTTGTTGGTAGGTAAACAAATCCCAATCTCTGGAATAACAAACTTTACAAGGGCATGGTGGTATTATTCCAGATTAGTATTTACTCTGCCGTCAGACAGATGCAAATAGATTGTGAATTACTTGTGAGTAGAGATTTTAATGTCAGGCATCTGGTTTATGAAGGTCATAGGAACAATTTTTTTTCATAACTTCCCATATGTATAGTAATATATGTAAATATGATATATACCATGTATAATTTAGAAGATTATATACAGTGCAGCCTTTCCATAAGTTGCCTGAGTGAAAAGCTACTCTTGAAGACATGGTTACCACACTGCTGGTTCCCAACTTTAACTCCCATATTAATTTCCTCTTTTGTGGCTCTAGCCAACTCCCATCGAGGAATCTTTCCATCGACTTCAGTGGAAGATGGATCAAGCCCTCAGTATGCAAATGAATATAGGGCTGTAACAGTGATTGATTCTTAGAAACGAAGGGTCCTATCCTGCAAACGCATGTGTGCTTAACTTTACGCACCTGAGTAACCCATTGACTTCATTGGGACTGCACATGTGAGTGAGTAAAAACTAAGCATGTGAGTGCAGGATTGGGGCCTCACTGAGAATGTGAATTGTTCTATTACAATAGACATATTATGATTTCTAAACAGGGACAGATAGAGTAAGCACTCCTAATGTAAACAGTCCCACAACTGTAGTCTGGGAAGGGAAAGCATGTTTCAGAAATACAATGAACTCAAAAGGGAGAGTTGACACCTCTGTAGTCTGTTGTTTTTTCCATTGATGTTTAAAAGATGTTAGAGCAGCTGTTTATGTTAGTATTTTAGATGAGTGAAATTCTCCATGGGTTGAAAGGAATAACCTACCATTTTACATTCCTTCTCTTCCGTGAAGGTCCTGCACAGCTGTCCCTTCACTGTTTAGTACGATATTACTAACTTTTCAGTGTTTACATTCAGGATGAAATGTCCTTTTATTTTTTTATTGGTAGGTTTCACACTTATTTGTTTGAATCTCTTTATAATTTAAGGCTTGGTTTGTATTTCTTGAGTGCAGATTTTTTTTAAAATTTTCTAAATGAAATCTGTTTATGAAGATGGCAGTGTGGGTGAGATTTCTTGTATATATTTAGCACAGTACTTAGAATATGAAGTTTTACTATTGTTCTGTAAAGAGGGTGAATAGAAATTATTGTAAAGCGTTGGGAAAAGTATAGTATTGTATTTGTAACAATATTGTTCTTTGTAAACACTAAACTCAATCTCTATATATAAATATAAATATATATATAAATATATGTGAGCCTGGAATGTTGATACTGCACATCTATTGAATGTAATTCCTCTGACGTTTTTTGTCACAGGTCTCTGACCCTCTGTCTGTAACGCAGCTCCAGTGGTTTGATTGATTTTTTTGCCAGCTGTTTTGTTGTGATGTATTTACTGTGCTACATTCCTTTATTTAATGGAGCGCTAATGTCGGTAAGATTTGCAACAATAAAAAACAAAAACAAATTGGGCATGGCTGAGAGTTTGCTGATGTGATCACCAATATTGAATGAATATTTCTGGGGGGAGTGCTTGATCCCCACCCCTGAGCAGTGTAGTTAAGATGACCTAAGTCCCTGTGCAGACAGCACTAGTTCGATGAAAAGGAGAATCCAGTCAGCACAGGTAGTGTCTACACTGAAGGGCTACAGCAGCACATCTGTGCCATTGTAGGGTTTTAAATGTAGACAAGCCCTAAGTCTTCATAGAACTTTTTATGTTCAACAAATTCTAATGAGAACTTGAATCTGCAAAAGTATTATACACCAGAGAGACTGTAGAAGAAAAATTGACTTTGCAACTTCAGACATTGATTCACTAATGTTGATGTGAAAGTCCAACCTTGCCTTTACCTGTATTGGATATAGGCCACAACATGTCATGTTTGGGTCACAGAAGATTTCTTCCCTCATCCACTACTCCATGGACTGGAGATCCCACTCTTTATCCTATTCACCCTCTCTGCCGTGGCCAGAGGCCTCACCCAAGCTAGCAGTCAGTTTTTACTATGTACATCCGACACAGGTGACAGACATTCCAATACCTTGCAACAATCTAGATGAGCCTGAGGTACCACTCTACCTGATCTAGGACGGAAGGGAGCCTGCTGGTTATATCCTATAGCAAAAACCTGTAGTATTATAATTCACATATGCAAAGAGGGGAACATTTACTTTTCTTTTGTGTGACAATTGGAGCAAGAGTAATCTCCCACCAGTAAAAGGAGGATGGGTGTGACAAAAGAGCAGAGCTAAGATTAAGCTTCATGGCATACTTCCAGGCTATATTTAGTCAAATTACAACTTTCTAATGAGATTCCCTTTTTTAAAAACGTTGATATTTACAACCTTAAATCCATCATAATAAAGTTTTTTTTTTGGTTTGTGATTATACATATTTTGTCACTGGAAACGAAGGAATATTTCCTTTAAATTGTAAAATTGAAAGCTCACAGTGTTCTTTAATCTTCCTAAACCTCACCAACTTGCTGCTATGATATCTCATGAGTTTTGCATATGAGTTGCAAAGGGTCAGTTTACACAGGTAGGAATACATTTAGCTTTTATACCTTACACAAGTAGGAGTGCAGGATGCTCGACTTGTTTGTGGATAGGCATCCTCTGCAGATAGTACTTGTTCCTTTTGAGATACTGCAAGGGCTGTAGAATACAGACTTCATCGATTTCAGGAGAGACCAGCGACTTTATTAGGTCATCCATTTATGTGCAGCTGAGAGCCATTCATGTGAGGGATCCAAGGAATTTTTGTTGTCTGCAGAGTGGGCTACTGATAAGATTGTTCTGCAGCAAATAGTATTATGTATAAAGAGATTATCCATGAAGCTGTCTGCTGACTCTCCTGGAGAAAGACAGTGCTTCCTAAGAAACCAAACAATCTGACAACCAACGTTCCCTGTAAGAGTATTTACATCTCATGGACTGAAGGACAGATTGAAATGATCTCATTTCACATAGTATCCTACTTCACTACGATTTTTGTTATTCTGAAGCCAAGAGCCATCTACTAGAGCCATTGCATTCAAGCCTCCTTACAATGTCCAGCATTTATAACCATCAGTGCTGCTCTGAAACTCATCAGGTGAGTTGTCGCCATGTTTGGAACTTCTGTAGCTTTCTCTAATCTTCTTTTCATTAATTTTCTGATGGAAAAACTTGGATCTTGCACCTTTTACATCCTTTGCAGGCACCTTTGTGTTGTTACTGTTATAGCTGCATGCCATCCAAATCCCATTTCCACTAGCAACAATCCCATATAAAAATATCTCTTTTATTCAAGGGCAAAAATTGTAAAACTGGATTGAGGTTGAGAGTATATATCAGTAATTTAGGGCAAAATACATTCCATACCTGCTGTCGTTATCCCAAACAGAAGCGTTCTAAACCCAGAAATTCAGAGCTAAAGTTAAACTTAACAGAAACCTAAACATGTAAGGTATAGAAATGCACAGTTAGGCACCCAAAGACCCTGGACTCCGTTGTAGTGACACAATTGCAATAACTGTATGAATAGTGTTCATATTCCCAGAGTATGTTATGTTGATTTTTATAGACACTTTAGAATTTTTCTTGTTCCACATAAAATCTCTTTGAGAGAAACTCAAAAAGAACTGCCCTCTTTCAAAATGGCCACAATTTCGTATTTGTTTTCGATTGAACTGAGGCCACGGACTGTCCTCAGGGAAGAGCTTCTCAAACTGTGGTCTGCGGACCACCAGTGGTCCACGAGCTCCATTCAGGTGGTCCGCGGATAGTTCCCTCTAAGGTGTGTCCCTGGGCGGCCACACAGAGTGAAGGGCCACCCACCTAATTAGTGGAGGTGTGGCTCCATTATTTAAGTGCCTGGACCCTGGAGAAGACGCACATGTAAGGTGAGGTGGTGGCCTTGGGGGGAAGAGGGGGTAGGTTGGAGGGGGCAATGGGGTGAGAGGAGGCGGTAGGGGGAATTTGGGACGTGCAGAGCTGTGGTGGCCAGAGAAAGAGGCGTCTTTCCCCAGCTCCAGGGCTGCAGCTGCCAGGGAGAGACAGCCCTCCTTCCCGGCCTCAACTCTGTGACTGCTGTGGCGGGAAAGAGACCCCCCTCCTTCCCAGCCCCAACTCGGGGACTGCCACAGCGGGGGAGAGAGGGAGAGACCCCCCTCTCCTTCCCAGCCCCAGCTCGGGGGCTGCCACAGCGGGGGAGAGAGGGAGAGACCCCCCCTCTCCTTCCCAGCCCCAGCTCGGGGGCTGCCACAGCGGGGGAGAGACCCACCCCCCCTCCTTCCCAGCCCCAGCTGGGAGTTGTGTGCTTTTATTTGTAGAACAAAAAAATGTTGTTTATTATTGGGGAGGGTTTATATAGTGCTTTTATCCAAAGCGCTTTAGAATAGTTAACTAACGGTACAAACATTTGGAAAGATCATTAAGTGGTCCGCTGAGATCCTCAGCAATTTTCAAGTGGTCCGCGGAAAAAAAAGTTTGAGAACCACTGCCCTAGGCTGATAGGAGATAAAAGGACCCATTTTAACTCATTAACAGCTATACTTGTAAATTCTTAGAAAATTCACTCAATGCACAGACCATAAGTGCTGTTCACTTGGGGGAAGATGTATTGTTATGTGTGAAAGATATAAAGAGTTTCAGTGGTGCTCTACGTGTAAAACTCAATTCAACCTTAACTCTTGTGCCTCCATAATATACTTTACTCTGCAAATGGAAAAAATCAGTTCCTCAGTCTTTTGTGGACACCCCGTCTCAATCAGCTTCGTTGATGACCTAATACAACTCCTTTTGTGGGAACCATCCATATCTCCTGAATTCCTCATTTGGAATAGTGAAACCTAATGTCTATAAAAATGCTGCTTCTTAGACTCTGCCAAACTATGCATGAATGATTTGTACTAATATTTCTGTAATGTCTCTGCAATAACCTTTATGCTGCATTCATATTTGAGCACCTTGTTGCAGATGGGGAAATTGCAGTAGAGAGAGGTGAAGCAATTTCCCCAAGGTCACACAGAGAGTTAGTATAGAACTGGGAACTCCCTGACACCCAGTCCTATGCACTACCTCCTGCAGCACACCGTCTCCCTTGCTGAGCTGCAACACAGATATGTGAAAGATCTTTTGTCAAAACAAGAATATTTTGGGTGGGTTTTTTCTATTTACCGTATATGCTCGTTCATAAGCCGAATATTTTTGGTAAAAAAGTGATGCATCAAAGAGCGAGGGTCGGCTTATAAATGGGTCTACACCAAAATTTGATTATTTTAAACTCTATGGAATCATTGAATTGAATATCTAATACATAGTCGTTTTGTTTACCTGGAGCGTCTGCAGGCATGGAGCCCCTCAGCTGCCTGTGGCCACGATTCCCATCCAATGGGAGCTGTGGGAAGCACCACTTCCCGCAGCTCCCATTGGCTGGGAACGGCAAACTGCGGCCACTGGGAGCTGAGGGGCTCCGTGCCTGTGAATGCTCCAGGTAAACAAAACATCCAGGCCCACTAGCAGCTTACCCAAACTTTGGCTCCTGGCCCGTTAGCCAACCACTGAAATATAGGGTCGGCTTATAAAAGGGTCCTACAGTTTTTGCTGTTTTTACCTATCCAGCTTGGGGGTCGGCTTATAAACGAACGGGCTAATAAACGAGTATATCTTCTTCAGCACAAAAACTCTCTTATGTTCTCCTCCTGTCTTACCCACACTGGGATGTTTTAAAGCTATTAAAAATGTTTTATTACCCTGGTCTCTCTGAATTTAACTTCAGTTCTCTCTCTCTTTCTAGTGCTAATCACATTAGTCATTACCACGTACAGCTGAATTGTGCTGGGATGCTGTTATGCACATAGGGAATGAGCCATATGTCATCTGGCTATTGTAGCACCAAGGACTCTCCAAAGTGCTGTGGCAAGGTTGGTCTTGTGTAGCAGAGGCTGTAATAGATGGCCTAGCTTGCAGTTTTCACCTTTTGGCCCCTAGCTGCTGCATTGCTGAACTGGCTGTTCAGGTAGCAGCAACCCAAGCTAGGGGGTGGCAGGGTGTAAAATATAAATGGAAGTTGTACTGACATTCTGTGTTATCCTCACAGGACAGGCGCTGTCTCTTTGTTTCTTGTACCGGGGCTGAGTAGATTGTCAGTGTTCACTCAGTAAAGTGAAGTAATCTGTTATGCTTGGTCAGAGGCAACCCTGAAGATGTAAGAGGGCCCCCCCACAGAACTCCTGGGGGGCATCTGGCATGGCGCGATAAGGGCCTGCTCTTACTGGACTCAATAGGACAAACTCTGACTTCTGTGGGGCAGGAGCAGACCCTAACTGAAGCCCAAATGGGGTCCATCAAAACAGCAGGATTACCCCAACATGCTGGTATAATTCCCATGGGTGATGCATCTTGCAGTCACGATGCTGCAGGAGTGTGTGGGCTAAAGAGAACAATTCTTTGTAGTCTGTTTTTCATATTTGTGTAGCTACAGTTAGCTCCTTAGTGGCCCTTCACTCCTTTAGCCCTTTTTTCCTTACTGCCTAGGGTAACTGGGGGAAACTTTCTCACTGTATTAAACACCCTTTGTTTCCCTTGGTTCCAATGCTTTTCTGTGGTGTACCGTTGCATTAGGCTACAGTTCTTTCTGACCATGTCATGCACGCCTGGTACACAGTAGGTTGCAGGGCTGCTACTAGCAGGTCAGAGTTCTGCACCAATTTGGCCTGACTACAGGGCCTCCGTCATACAAGAGCTGTGTTCTCTTTAAGATACCTTAACGCACAGCCAGGTACGGCTGTTACTACCTCGGGTGAGGTATGTTACACATGGCGCCGGCGAGTGGCTGAACGTTAAGGTGTGTGCGGTTTTTCCCCAGTTCCCATCTTCTTTCTCATCCCAATGCTCTCTGTTCCCTCCGAAGCTGTACCCTCCTTGGCCTTTCTCCACATTCCCTCTTTTTCCTTCTCTGCGCTTTTGCTCCCCATCCCTTTTATTGCTGCTCTTTTCCTTCTCTCTCCATGTTCCTTGTATTCCCTCCACTTCAGTCCTTGGGGGAAGGGCATTTTGTTACTCCCCCTTCACATCTAAGGAACTGAGGCAAATGCCTCTGCCTCCCCAGCTAAGGGGACAAGCCGAGGAGAAGATGGCCTCCATTGCATTTATTCTCACTTTGTGTGTGGAGTGCAGGGATGGGCCTGTGCTGACGGGGCTTTCTGCTCCTCCCTATGGGAGTGGGAAAATCTGGGCAGAAGGGGCAATCTAGATCTCTCCGCCCCCCTCAGGTGGAAGGAGGAGGAGGGGAGGCCATATTCACTTGAATAGCTGAAATGTTTCTCTGTGTAAATATAGCATCCAATTACACCCTCACCCAAACAAATGCCCATTGTTCCAACTGCAACTTTATTTTATTGGGAGGTAGGGAAGGGGGATTGCAGTTTTGTTTTGTTTTGTTTTGTTTTGCATTTTGATTTAGCAAAAATGTTGAGAACGGCTCCAGTTCTGAAAAGGGAATTGATTTGACCACTTTAATGAATGCCCCCTTGTGGTCACAGAGAGGCCCATTTGTAGCTTCAAACAGAGTGTAAGAAAAATGTGTGTATGAGGTTAGCTTTCTTAAACTCAAAAGAGCTATTAACTGTGATTACAGAGGCCTGGTCTGAGAGAGTTTAAAGCAGGGCGGCGTTGGCAGATTCAGATCAGACTAATAAAATGACGTTTAGCATGTGCAAGTATAACCCTCGTCTGGAAAAAAATTTAAAAAACAAAACAACTAATCTCTTCCTGAAGTTTTTCTCTATGCCAACAGCTGCACTGTCTGTTTCCTCTTCTAAGCCCATATGCAGTAGTAAAGTTAGCATACAAAAAATCTAAGATGATAAACATTGATCTTTTTTTACTTAGTATTTAGTCTGGCATCTAACAATGAGGTAGAATTGTATGATTGAAGTTAGCTGTTGGACAGTTTGGAGCTCTTGAAATCCATGAGTATTTTAGAATTTCTGCAGAGGTAGTTAAACGAATAACAGTCACATCCGAAACCTGAGAAAGAGAACCAAGCAGCTGATCCAGCCTTCTTATCTCAAGTCTCCCTTGACTCTTTATTCTCTCTAGCTGTAGCTCACCTCTTTTTCACCTTCTCTTAATATGCTATATCATCTGGCCGGTCCTCAATAAACCTATTCTTATAGTTTCATGACCTTCCATTTTAGGATTTATCTATAAATGTTGGACAGAACAATGTGCTAGAGAGAGTTCGGAAAAGTGAGTCTCTTCTCCCTGATAGTTCATAAATTGTGTACACTGTTTTAGTAGGATTTCTGCTATCTGGTGGCTTTACTATGTATTGATTGTTCTGGGGAAGCGCAGTCTTTAGTTTTTCCTTTTTAAAAAAAATCTGTCTTTTCCAACCAAAATGGAGAAAAAGGGGTCTAGTGGAGAATTAGGAATTAAAGCCTTATCAATTTGGCTCTTGATTAAAAGCAGGTAAGGAGGTGTCTGGCTAAACAGAATTAGGAAATGAACGTTAGTAAACTGCTGGCAACTATAGCTGAAAAATTATGGCGATTTGGGATGTAGTTAAAGGATTTGAGGAAAAGATATGGTACTGATTATTTAGGGGGAAAGTCCTGGCAATTCCTTATCATTAACTTCAGTGGACTTTGGCATAGCCTAGCTAAACTATTGTGATTGGCATCTTTCAGTGTTCTGCACATGGGATTGTGAAACAGGAACTTCTGGTATCCAATTCCAGCTCATATACTGACTCCCTCTCTAGGTTTGGGTAAGACACTTAACTTCTGTGCCTGTTTCCCCATTTGGAAAATGCGGATAATTCAGAATGCCCCTGGGACAAGGGTAGGTGAGTCACTTTTAGCTAATATTTGCAAAGGAAGTTGAAGGTAAATAGCATAGTATAAGTGCTAAGAATGTTCACGGTTGTGCAGATGGAATATCTGCTGGTTTAGGTCTGCGTGAGACTCCATGTAAACAAATCTAGGAAAAAGGAAAGGATTGCAGGCTCCAATTTCTGTATTAGTTCTAATGCCTTATGGGATGGAGGAGACACAGGATACCATAGATGCTGCTAGAAGGGAACATTCTAAACCAAAATCAACTTTGCGATGGAGTGTTGAGTCTCTTGTTTGAAGTCTATAACTGAGAGACGATGAATTACCTTTTTTATGTCTGTACAGCACCTAGTGCAAAGATGCCCCACCATTTAATGGGGTGCTACCATAATGGAAATAATAATAAAGTAGGTTACATATTACAGTATTGCCAACCCCAAATGTTTAAATATCATGAGATTGGCTTTAAAATCACGAGATTATGTAAAAATAATAGATTTGGTCTTTATTTGCTGTCTGCTTTTTGAGTCTTTAGGGTGCGTGGGGTTCACACTTTGAAGCTTTCTCTACAGCCACGAGGGCTAGAAACTTACTTTTTCTTTAAGAATGAAGGCTGAAATCAGCATGTCCACTTGACTCCAGGAGCTGGAGCTTTAAGGAAAATAATAATTATCATGAGACTCATGACAAAATCATGAGTTGGCAATTTGTTTGGTCCAGGCAGACATGATGATGTGCATAGAAACAGGGATATAGATCTACATACAAATGGTGAAGAATAACTCAGCTCAAGCCCTTTAATGGGTTTAGTTCTTAATTGTGTACATTATCGGGTTTTTTTGGAAAGAACATCATGGACAGACTCATTTACTGGGTGGATGAATGTCCTTTCCTGTGCAGCTTCTGCCATCTGGAGTGACCTGCCTGAAGACTTCCTTGTCAGCTCATCAGCTTGTTTCAGATCTTAACACAAGCCATTGTTTTAATTTGTCTCTCTTTCTTTTTTATTTTAGTTCTCTAGCCATACTATTTAACTCTGTAGAGCAATCAGGAGCTAGGACAGGGATGGGCAAACTACAGCCCGCGGGCCCGTCCTGCCCGGCCCCTGAGCTCCTGGCCCGGGAGGCTCGCCCTTGGCCGCAGCCTTAGCTCACTCGCTCCGCCGCCAGCGCAATGCTCTGGCGGCGGGGCTGTGAGCTCCTGGGGCAGCGCAGCTGCAGAGCCTGGCCTGACCCGGTGCTCTGTGGTGTGTGGTGGCGGCGGCAGCGTTGCACGGCTGTAACGCCGCCAGCCACTGGTAACGGGACAGGGAGCAGGGGGGGTTGGATAGAGGACAGGAGTTTGGGGTGGTGGTCAGGGGGCAGGGGTGTGGATTGTGGTCAGGGGGGAAATGGGGTTGAATGGGGGCAGGGATCCTGGGGGGCGTAATCAGGAAGGGGGGGGTTGGATGGGGTGGCAGGGTCAGTCAGGGGACAGGGAGAAGGGATGGTTGGATGGGGCAGGGATCCCGGGGGGGCTATCCGGAATGAGAGGAGGGGTTGGATGGGGTGGCAGGAGTCCGGGGGCAGTCAGGGAGCAGGGGTGTGTGGATGGGGCAGGGGTCCGGGGGGGGGGGCATCAGGGAACAGGGGCAGATAGGAGGTGGGGACCGGGCCACGACCTCCTTCCCTAACTGGCCCTCCATACAATTTCCGAAACCCGATGCAGCCCTCAGGCCAAAAAGTTTGCCCGCCCCTGCTCTATGTGTGCAAACTTATTCCCTGAGGTTTGACTTTACAGGTAACTTAAATAATATAGTATCTAAACATAAACTCAACTTCAATTTGGCTGTTAGAGTTTTCTCTGTGACACCTCCTCTGCCCCAGTCCCTTGTTTCCTGAGCCTCAAAGAAATATTGAATGGAGTGACAAACTCCACCTGTCAGCATCTTTATGTACAGTATTTCTGCTGGTAGGATATAACTGCCATCCCTAGCTGCTTCCATGCCCGAGGTTGGGAAGATACGGGATGGAGTGATGGAAGGAGAGTGCTAACCCTGACAAATTATGACCCTTTCCCTAACCCAGCAGAAGCCCCTCTTCAGGTATACCAGGAAATGGATTGGCAGAGGAGGACCAGAGCCCCAGCTCTGAGGGGACAGATCATTCTTCACCGTCAGCACCCTTCAAATTGCAATGTAGACATAGCCTAATGGACATCGACACTGCAATAAAAAGCCTGTAGCAGTGAGTCTCAGAGCCTGGGTCAGTTGTCTCAGGCTGTGGAGTTAAAAACAACAGTGTAGACATACAGGCTCAGGCTGGAGCCCAGGCTCCGAGACCCTCCCCCTTCACATGCCTGAGTCAATTGACTTGGGCCAGCTAAAGGCTGTGCTGCCATCTTTTATTAGCTTCAGGCTACATCTACATAGCAAACAGAACCCCCCAGTGGTGAGTCTGGGGCTACAGCCTGGCACTCAGACTACAGTGCAGAAAGAGCTGAGTTAATGTTAGGGCTCAGGGAGGGGCTTGTATGTGAAACCGCTTTGTATTGACTGCTGTAGAAGAGCCAGACCCTGCTCCCACCTGCACCAGTTTAACTCTGTGGTAACTGACTTTAGTTGTCTGAATCCAGAGACACTGCTCTACAGCCAAAATGCTTCTGAAATAAATGTAGTCAAACTTTACTAATTCTGGGTCACCGAGAACGAAAATGATGCTTAAAATTGTTGATTGGCTCTAGTTTTCAAGATATGCTATTGGGTCAGTATATACGACCCTTGACTTGGGAATGGCAGAGGATAAGTGAGTTATAAAGGGAAGGGATCTCAATTTAAACCAGAAATGACTAAAATACATCTTTGACTGGATCTATGAATAAATCTATGACTGGGTTTGGACAGTACTTGCTTTTTAGGCAAAACAATGAATGATGCAATCTGAAGCTGGTATTGTGTCATACATGATATGGATTGCATCATGTTATTCCTAGAAGTCATGGATGATGCAATCATAATGAAGCTTACATCACTCTGCTGAACAAATTGCTCTATATCAGCTCTAGAAATCATACAGTGTCGTGCTCTCTTATTTGTCAGTGTTTGATTTTGCAAAGGGACACATTTCTGTTTAGCCAAAGTGAGCAGAGATGCCTCGTACTTGTGTGAACAGTGCAGATAACTTCTGCTATGTTTGTGGTGAAGTGACTTTTGCATCACAAAAGCGCAGTATAACCACTATGGTTAAGAAAGCCTATCACCTTTATTTTGGCTGCAAAATTGGAGATCAGGACAAGAGGTGGGCCCCACACATATGCTGCAACACTTGTGCAACAAATCTTCGCCAGTGGTTGAACAGGAAAAGGAAATCTATGCCTTTTGCAGTGCCAATGATTTGGAGAGAGCCAACAGATCATACCAGCAATTGTTACTTCTGCATGGTGCCTCCAGTTGGGAAAGGTGTGTCAAAGAAGAAAAAGTGGACTGTGAATTATCCAAACATTCCATCAGCTATACGCCCAGTACCCCACAGAGAAGGACTGCCGGTTCCTGATGCACCAGAATCATTCTCACTTGAGTCAGACGAGGAAGAGGATGAAACTTCTGGTCCTGAACCATCAATGTCACAGGACCCACATTTTCTCTCATCCTCCTCCTCTGAACCACACCTCATAACACAAGGTGAACTGAATGACCTTGTCAGGGATTTGGAACTACCCAAGAGTAAGGCAGAGCTGTTGGGCTCCAGACTACAGCAGTGGAATCTCCTGGCAGGTGATGTTAGGGTTTCCATGTTCCGTGACCGTCAAAAGGATCTTGTCCCATTCTTCTTCATGGAAGGTGATCTTGTAGCCTGCAACAACATCGATAGTGTGATGGCAGCCCTCAACATCGTTCACGATCCAGATGAGTGGAGACTGTTCATTGATTCATCGAAGACGAGTCTTAAAGCTGTTTTACTGCATAATGGCAATGTTTTGCCATCAATTCCAGTTGGTCATGCAGTCCATATGAAGGAAACCTATGACAACATGAAACAACTTTTGAGGTGCATAAACTATGACCAACATCAGTGGCAGCTTTGTGGCGATTTGAAGGTTGTTGCTCTCTTGCTTGGTCTGCAGACTGGATACACAAAGTACTGCTGTTTTCTCTGCGAATGGGATAGTCGTGCAAGAGATTCCCACTACATCAAGAAAGATTGGCCACTCCGACAGTCATTGGAGCCTGGGAGGAAAAGTGTTCAGCATCCACCACTTGTTGAATCAAGGAAGATTTTGTTACCACCCTTACACATCAAGCTGGGTCTGATGAAGAACTTTGTCAAGGTCATTGACAAAACACAAGCAGCTTTCAAGTACCTCCGTGGAAAATTTCCGAGGTTAAGTGAAGCTAAGATAAAGGAAGGTGTCTTTGTTGGTCCTCATATTCGTGAACTTCTTCGAGATGATGCATTTGATCATGCACTGCGTGGCAAGGAAAAGACGGCATGGAAAGCCTTCCAGTTAGTGGCAATAAATTTTCTCGGAAACAACAAGGCAGACAACTACAGGTTGTTGGTGGAAAACCTCCTCAAGGCATACAAAAGCCTTGGTTGCAACATGTCACTAAAGATACATTTTTTTGCACTCTCATCTAGATTTTTTTCCACCGAACTGCAGAGCAGTGAGCGACGAGCACGGCGAGCGATTTCACCAGGACATTGCAACAATGGAGAAACGCTATCAGGGCAAATGGAGCCCATCAATGCTTGCAGACTATTGCTGGACAGTGACAAGAGATGCTCCATTTAATGAATACAAGAGACAAGCCAAGAAGCGCCGAGTAGACACTGACTAGGACTAAACTATGTAGAGAATAGTTTTTTGCCTTTTGTTTCATAATAAATTGTATTTCTATAACCCTTTTGCTGATTTTTAAAGTGTTACATAAACAGGACAGGTGAAATATTATCATGTAAAGCAACCATAAACACATGAAAAGACCTAGGTTTACAATTTATGATTAAAACTCTACTATCTACACAATATACATAGACATAAAATGTAAAAACTTAAATATCTTAGAAACAGTAACCAATCAGTTGTTTTAATTGTCATATTTGAATTCAGCACATTAAAATACATAATAAATAGCACATTTTATCTCTGAAGCAGACGACTTCTCAAAAATTGTAGACCAGTGAGATCAGGATTAGAATCTTACTTTCCAGAACAATGGCTGACACATTATGGTGTGGCATGTGATACTGTGTAAGGCTGACACTCCTGTTCAGGGAGACCCGCTTCCCAGCATTGGCAACGCTACCTTGCTATTAAAGATGACCAAATATGAACCAGCACACTGTAGCCAGGGACTGATCTGCAGGGAAGGGGTGTATCAGGACTGTAACCTGACAAGCTTTGTTTCAAGGCAAATTACTCCTGCCACACGGCCCAAAGGCTCCAATTCTGCCTTCAAGCTACATTTGCTGTAGAAATTATTGAGAATCATGGCTATTGCCAACTTCAATCCCACAGACAGGGAAGGATATCTGACTCCCAGCTGTCACTGGATGCCAACATGGATGACTGGAAAAGGAAGGTCACGTTGGTAAAGCTTGTGAGTTAGGTGCTTTTGATTCCCCCCCCCCCAACCTTCTCCCAAACTGACAAGAATATACTTCTCTAAGCAAGTTTCTGAAAAACACTTGAGTGGTCAGTCTGCTGCAGGCCTAGGGACGGTTTCGCAGGAAATGTGCATGCACTCTAGCTTGTGCACACACATTTTAACCTTCAGTCTGTGTGGAACATTAATGTGGGGAATCCTAGCATCTGCAGCTAGAGAACCAAATTCAGCCCCCAAGGACACCAGAGCAATGAGATTGATCTGGGCCCAAGTAAGCAAGTGCCATTAAATCTGAGACAAATCTCTCTCTCTAGTAGAGTGCTAGCCTAGTTCTTCTGAGCATGTGCAACATGATGAGATAATGAAAACTCAACTAGGGGCAGCGTTCTCAAAACTGACTGGAAGATATTTGACTTGCTTGTCATCAACCATTTATGCCCAGAACATCAGACTCTGGTTACATACAAAACTCCCCAGTTCAATGTCTTGTTCTCCTAAGAAGGCCCTTATTCCACTGCTATCATGCTATGAATTTCTCTTTGGCAGATGAGGTGAAAACCTTTGTTTATTCTCCATGACAAACATATTTTAGTTAGGGAAATGGGAGAGACATTGAATCATTCCCATATTTCCTTAAAGCTTTTGCTACAGCACATGTGCCCTACCACAGGTGGATTTGCTGTCACTGCATAGAACAGTTGGTCTTGTAAGTCATTACCCTCAGGAATTTACTGGTGGCCAAATTCTGCTCGCTGTGCAAAGTTTGGCGCAGTGAGGTTCTGCAGTATGCAGGGGGGACAGGTTCTTCCTCTCAGCTTGCAGTGCACGATGGTCAAAACCACCTTGGAGCTTCCATTCTGTTTCCTTCCATCACTCCTATGCAAAGGGGGTTGGGTGGTGGATTTGTAGATACTCTCTGGCGCCATTTCTGCTCTTCAGACAACTACTCCTATCCTCTCATTCAGCCAGCTCTGCAGTGTTAAGGACTTCCCAGTCTATTCCCCCTCTCCCTGAAGGGATAAGAGGGCAAAATTGACCCTGGGCTATATGACAAGGAAGTCACAAAAAAGAAGCTATAAACCATGAGAGGTGAAGTGCCACCACACCTACATTGTATTTTCTTTTGGCTGAATAAAGCAGGCCACACTTCTATCAAACTGCATTTTGTGGTGTTACCTCAATTCCTTTCTTGATACCAATCCTTATCACCCTGCAGTACTGAACCTAACAGAGCCTATTAAAAAAATACTCCATTCAAAATGGATCAAAGGTCTTACTCTTGGAAGGCACGCTTATGGTAATCAGAAATTGCCCTTGAAGCCCAGGTGCTCCAGTACATGCACATCTCTATGAAACACAGGCCTTGGCTACACTTGCGAGTTGCAGCGCTGTAAAGCCGCCCCCAGCGCTGTAACTCACTCCCCGTCCACACTGGCAAGGCATTTGCAGCGCTGTATCTCCGTGGTTGCAGCGCTGCATGTACTCCACATCCCCGAGAGGAATAGCGAGTATTGCGCTGCCGCTGCGGCGCCAGTGTGGCTGCACAATGCGCTGTGACTGGCCTCCAGAAGTATTCGGCAGTATCCCACAATGCCTGTTCTAGCCACTCTGGTCATCAGTTCAAACTCTACTGCCCTGGCCTCAGGTAACCAACCATGTGACCCACCCTTTACATTTCCCGGGAATTTTAAAAATCCCCTTCCTGTTTGCTCAGCCCGGCGTGGTGTGGAGTGTTATCAGCAAATCTTTCCAGGTGACCATGCCTCCACGTGCCAAGCGAGCCCCAGCATGGAGCAATGGTGAGTTGCTGGACCTCATCAGTGTTTGGGGGGAGGAAGCTGTCCAGTCCCAGCTGCGCTCCAGCCGTAGGAATTACGATACCTTCGGGAAGGTATCAAAGGACATGATGGAAAGGGGCCATGACCGGGACACCCTGCAGTGCAGGATTAAAGTGAAGGAGCTGCGGAGTGCCTACCGCAAAGCCCGCGACGCAAATGGACGCTCGGGTGCTTCCCCCGCGACCTGCTGATTCTACAAAGAGCTGGATGCGATACTTGGGGTTAACCCCACCTCCACTCCGAGCACCACCATGGACACTTCAGAGCCGGCGTGGGGGGGGGAGGAGGAGGAGGAAAACGGGAGTGAGGGTGGTGGGCTGGATGGAGATACCCCGGAATCCCTGGAGCCATGCAGCCAGGAGCTCTTCTCGAGCCAGGAGGAAGGCAGCCAGTCGCAGTGGTCGGTACTTGGTGGAGGACAAACAGAAGAGCAAGTTCCCGGTAAGCGGGTTTTTTTCGGGAAGGAATTTTTTCGGTGCAGGCTCTTTGGGAGAGGAGGGTTAGGCATGCATGCCTAGATGCGGAATAGTGCATTGATGTGGTTTATCACATCGCGGTAATCGGCCTCGGTAATCTCCTCGAATGTCTCATCCAGAACGTGTGCAATGCGCTTGCGCAGGTTTGTCGGGAGAGCCACCGTGGTCCTTGTCCCAGCCAGGCTAACGTGTCCACGCCACTGTGCCGCGAGGGGCGGGGGGACCATTGCTGCACACAGGCAAGCTGCATTATGGACCAGGGCGGAAGCCGCATTGCAATAGAAGACCCTCCCTTGCTTCCCAGGTCACCCTCAGCAGCGAGATATCGTCCAGGACGAACTCCTGTGGAAAATGTTGGGACAGTGTTCAGTGTAGGTGCCCCCTGAAGCTGTTGGCTCTCCCCAAGGCACAGAAACCCAGAGGACAGCGCAGCCCTGAAACAATCAGTCCCCCTTACTCACCATTTTGAGGCTCCCGTGGGATGTGTGTGCTCTGTTTCGGATGGGAAAATTATGCAATTGTGTAGACCCTGTGTGTTTTCTACTCCTTAAGTGTGGGGGGAATCATTACTCTGTCTTGTATAAACAATGCTGCCTCTGTTAAATGTTGCATTTTGCCTATACAGCAGCATCAACCTTGAGACCTCAGCCGTCCCTTTTATCGCCTGCTCAGAGACTGCAAAGACTCAGGAAGAGACCGCGAAAAAGCAAAGAAAACATGCTGCAAGAAGTGATGCGGCAATCTATTAAAGAGAATGAGAAAGCACAGAACTGGAGGGAGAGAGAAAGCGGGATCCGCCAGGAAAATGCAGCGCACCGGCGGCAAAGTACGGAGCACCGGCAGCAAAGCACGGATTGGCTCATAAGCATCCTGGAGCGCCAAGCAGACGCAATCCAGGAGCTCGTAGCCATGGAGAAAGAGGAGCAATACCGCAAACGCCAACCCCGCCCACAGCCCTTGTCCCAAAACTCTTTCCGTTGTGCCCCACTGTCACCTCCAACCCACTTTCCCCAACTTCCGTGTTCTTCACGCCACCTGCTGCCTCCAACACCAGTATCTTCACCACCCAGCTCTGAAAACTACAACCCTTACCATCTGCACTCAACCCCCATCACCATGCAGTATAGCTATCCTGAAGTGCAGCACTCACTGCACAGCACACCAGACAGGAGATACGCAAATCTGTGATTGCACTGTTCCCCACTCCACCCCCTTGTTTCTTTTCAATAAATAATTTTTTTTTCTTTTCAATAAATGGATTTTTTGGCTTTGAAAACATTCTTTATTACTGCATAAAGTAAAAGACTCCTTAGCCCAGGAAATAAACAGGCACTGCAAGTCTGCTTGTCTGCTTAGCAAACACTGATTCCTAAAGATTGGAACTACTGCACTTCACTCCCGTGCAGGGCACCAGATATCACTGCTGGTTTTCAGCCGCAAATTGCTCCCTCAAGGCAGCCCTAATCCTTGCAGCCCCGGGCTGGGCCCCTGTAATAGCCCTGCTCTCTGGCTGTGCAAATTCAGCCTCCAGGTGTTCAACCTCAGAGGTCCATGCCTGAGTGAAGCTTTCACCCTTCCCTTCACAAATATTATGGAGGGCACAGCACGCGGATATAACCGCGGGGATGCTGTTTTCGGCCAAGTCCAGTTTCCCATACAGAGATTGTCAGCGGCCCTTTAAACGGCCAAAGGCACACGCCACAGTCATTCGGCACCGGCTCAGCCTGTAGTTGAACCGTTCCTTGCTGCTGTCAAGGCTCCCTGTGTAGGGTTTCGTGAGCCACGGCATTAACGGGCAAGCGGGATCTCCAAAGATCACAATGGGCATTTCAACTTCCCCTACCGTGATCTTCCGCTCTGGGAAAAAAGTCCCGGCCTGCATCTTCCTGAACGGGCAAGTTCCGGGCCAGCCTGTGTTAATGTCAATGAAACGCCCACGGTGATCCACAAGTGCCTGAAGAACCACAGAGAAATACCCCTTCCGATTAACGTACTCGGATCCTAGGTGGGGTGGTGCCAGAATAGGCATGTGCGTCCCATCTATCGCCCCTCCACAGTTAGGGAACCCCATTTGTGCAAAGCCATCCACTATGTCCTGCACGTTACCCAGAGTCACGGTTCTTCTGAGTAGGATGCGATTAATGGCCCTGCAAGCTTGCATCAACACGATTCCAACAGTCGACTTTCCCACTCCAAACTGGTTTGCGATCGACCGGTAGTTGTCTGGAGTTGCCAGCTTCCAGATTGCAATAGCCACCCGCTTCTCCACTGGCAGGGCAGCTCTCAATCTCGTGTCCTTGCGCCGCAGGGTGGGGGCGAGCTCCTCACACAGTCCCATGGAAGTGGCTTTTCTCATCCGAAAGTTCTGCAGCCACTGCTCGTCATCCCAGACTTCCATGATGATGTGATCCCACCAGTCGGTGCTTGTTTCCCGAGCCCAAAAGCGGCGTTCCATAGTGCTGAGCATGTCCATGAATGCCACAAGCAATTTCGTGTTGTACGCGTTACGCGGCTCGATAGCATCGTCGGACTCCTCACCCTCACTCTCACTGTCACTTTGGATCTTAAGGAATAGTTCGACAGCCAAACGTGACGTGCTGGTGAGATAAGTCAGCATACGCCTCAGCAGTTCGGACTCCATTTCCCACAGACAGATCGCGCTGCACAGAAACCGTTGAAAGATGGTGCCAAAGGTGGACGGAAACAAAGGGATTTCTGGGATGCGAAGCGATGCATCACGGGGCGTTGGGACAGGACCCAGAATGCCCCGCACCCACACCCCCTTCCCACAACCCACGTGGCCAGAATGGGAAGAGGTGCTCTGTGGGACAGCTGCCCATAATGCACCGCTCCCAATAGCGCTGCAATTGCCGCAAATGTGGCCACGACTGTCCACACTGACAGCTGCCCAGTGCACTGACTGCAGCGCTTTCCCTACTTAGCTGCACAAGTCAGGTTTAACTCACAGCGCTGTACATCTGCAAGTGTAGCCGAGGCCACAGTGAGTGATGCTAATCATTTACAAGTGAACAGCTTGGGGCAAAGTTAAGTGATTAATGACCTAACAATTATGACTTTGACACTAGACAATTGCTTCCAAGGTGCTCATAATTGATTGGTGCTACAGCTGTTGGGGGTGTGGTGGGGATAATTTGTCCCATTGATGACTATATCTTCCCACAGCAAAATCGAGGGCACAGTTTTACTGCTTGATAATTATTATTAAAAAGGTAGGTGCTGATTCTGCTCTGAGCTGCAGATGGATGCAGGCACCTGCCTGAGTGCATTGGCTGCTTTCCCCAAGCAGAAGGTTCTAGCTAGAGATCAACATTACCATGAATAAGCTGTGTAAACAAAACAAAAAACACTGATTCCAGATATACAAATTAAACAGTTTATTAACTATTTCTCTTCCTTCAAGCAAGAATCAACTCTTTCTTCTTCTAATCAAGCTTAATTAGCACTTACAGTGTAAAGCGTTTAGTTTTTCCCAAGGAAAGTGATTTAATAGTTACCCTAAGTAAGGCTTTATCATTTCAATAACAGCAGGAATATTTAACCATCCGACTTAAAGGACAACGTGTATCTTGCTGCAATACAGGAAGCTGTAGGCTGCTATAAATAGCCTTGATGCTACAAACAATAAGCCTTATCCAAAGCCCATTAAAACCAATGGAAAGATTCCCAGTGGCTGTAGAGGGCTTTGGATCATGAGCTGTATCCTTCCAAAATAGAGAAATGGGGCTAAATTCTGTTCTTAGTTACCAACATAAATGCAATAGAATTTGCCAAACTATTAGCAGTCAGCAATTTTACAAATTTAGTGCCTTTTTCCACTCATGAATTATCTGCAAACAACAGACTGACTCATGAATTTGTACATTATTCAAAATGACAAATATTTGATGCCAGTGTATTTCAGCTCATGGATTGCTCACGAACTGTTCACTGTGCTTTGAGTATTTGCTGTTGCTAATTCACTATTTGTGCTCTGTGACTGAGGTCACCAAAAGCCCAGGATAGTGTTTCAGTTCCCTGACTAAATGACTGACACCCAAGCCCACATAGAGTTTTCAAGATGGCAGCACAAAACACTTTCACCAAGGCTACTTGTGAAAGTACATACTGTTCTGCAGTATTTGCACAGCTCTAATATGGAGTAAAGCCATAGGGCCGCTGCGGGTATAAATTTGCATCGCTCAGCTGAACTCAACTGAGGAGCTGTTCCATTGACTTCAGTGGTTTCATTTCAGATTTATACAGACATGAGAGAAGAATTTGGACCATACTCCCCAATAAGACAAAAATTAATGAATTTATGCATAACCATGCCTATCTCAAAAGTCAAGGTATAGTCATTCAACTTTAGCCACTGTACAACATGTGGTTTAGTAACAAGAATTAATAAATTCCAAGAACTGAAAAACTACAACAGTGCACCAAAACAATGATCCAGGAATATACTAATTGCACATGGATATCCTTGTTTTAAAGCCACCTGGGAACCAGAACAAAAAAGAGAAAAGTTTTCTAGAATTAACTTTCTCAAAGAGTCTCCAGTGGGGAGTTCCAAAAGCATGAAAAAATGTATTTGTGATATTCCCATCAACCTGCTTGTCAGAGATGATTTTCCAGCCCTGTTGGTTTGTCTCACCCAGGAACTCCTCAGATAAGCAACAAGACCAAGTCAGAGCACAGTTTCCCGTACAACTCCAATGAGACTATGGGGCCGTTCGTGCTCTAGTCTCTGGGTTTTCCTCTCTGCTACCTGGTTTTCTGATGTAGTGAAAGTACTCAGATCGCCACAGCTCTCCAGGTGCAGCAGCCCTGGGTGTCTTCTAAACGGGAGTGTATGTGTCCTTGATGTAGATGGCTGAGCTGGAGTCATAACCTTCAAAGAAATGGAAAAGAGTTAAACTTCATTTCTTTTGGCTTCTCAGTTATTGCTTTTAAAAATATATTCTACTGAAGTCACCCCTGGCCCAACTTCCTGGGGGTAGGAAGCTGCAAGCTGTAGCTTTCTCTAATATTTCTCGGATAACCACATGTACTTTTCAAGTACATAAAAGGTTGTTACAAGGAGGATGGAGAAAAATTGTTCTTCTTAATCTCTGAGGATAGGACAAGAAGCAATGGGGTTAAATTGAAGGAAGGGCGGTTTAGGTTGGACATTAGGAAAAATTTCCTAACTGTCAGGGTGTTAAGCACTTGCCTACGGAGGTTGTGGAATCTCTATCATTGAGGATATTTAAGAGCAGGTTGGACAAACACCTGTCAGGGATGGTCTAGATAACACTTGGTCCTGCCTTGACTGCAGGAGGCTGGACTAGATGACCTCTTGAGGTCCCTTCCAGTTCTGATTCTATGCCAGACTTGCTGACAGTTCATTAATGTATATCATGATGTGGCAGGGACTACATTGAAAAGCGTACATCGGCCCAATCACTGATGGGGCTTGGGCCATGGGGGGTGGGAACATCTTCTGCCCCACTTCCCATAGCATGTGTGCAGGATTAGTGCATTTTCACACCTGGTCTCCCCAAAACATTTTTTCAAAACATGGGTGTCCCGATATTAACTCACCCAAAGTGCAAAATAATGTTCAGTAATGGTCCAAGAGTGATTATTTCCCACTTTTCCTAATTTCTAGCCTTCCCTTCTTACAAAAGCTATCACTTCTACCACCAGCTATCTTTCAGACCAGCTCTGAGAAGGATGATCTGGTCTGAAAGACCCATTCTTATATAAAGACTAAAGCTGCACGAAACCTTTGTAAAGAAAACTGCCTAGTTTCACAATTTTGGCTACTTCTGCTGAGTTTCTCAAACCTTTCCTTGAACTTGGGCCAAGTTATGGCTCTGGATGAAACCATCAGCCATGTATCAGCTTCAACGTGAAGCTAGGGAAATTTCTAAAACAAAGCAAAATGCTTAGGGAAAGAACCCAGGCAAACCAAAGAGCTGTATAAACCCCATGTGAACTATAACCATTGACTTTCCCACCATTTTAATAAAGAATCACTTGTGCTGTAGATCCACCAACCTTAACATTCTGTGTCGCCAGGGTACCCAAAACATTTCATGAGAAAGTCTCTGGCCTATATGTGGATTGTATCAAATTATACAAAATTTTTCTGGGTGCTCATCCTGTTACTATAAAGTTGTGTTCCGCACTGTCTGCTTTTCCGCTAAGTTACTTTGTATTTAGTTCAAGATTCCCTGAATAAATAACAGAGAGAGGTCACTTCTGGTAGGGTTTTTAATATCATGTATTTCTTGACTAATTCTCTACCTGATTGCTAGAGTTACAACACACAGCTGCTCCCCTGAGAATAAAGGATAGAGGGAAAGAAAGATAGTCTTGAGGCAGAAGCCAGGGAGTCAGGAGATTGTTTTATGCCTTTCTTGGCCCTAGACATTTTGTTATGACTCCATGTGCCTTGTCAGCACGTCTTTTGAAACTAAAGTGTGCTGATTGTTGATATTGGACTAATACAGATTCATGTGCACAATTTCAGGGGTGGGGGGAGGAGGAGGAAGGTGATTTGATAGCTACCCCATTATGTTTCTCACAGGCTCTGTTTCACAGACCAGCAGCATCCCTCTTCTCTCACTGACTGGGGGGGAGTTAGCCTTCTATGCTGTGGATCAGTGAGGCTGAACTATACGCTCAGCAGCGGTCTTTGCTGTTTCTGACAGCCCTGGAACTCAGAAAGGAGTGCCACATATACCTGGCCTTGTAAGGGCTGTGACTGGTAGGGAGGAACCAGGCCAAACCACCTTGGGGTATTCACCAGAGGGGCAGACTACTACCCTATATTATCTAAAACTGGGACAGCAGGGCAATGACTGCTTTGGAAAGTAAGGGGGTTTGCTTACAAGTCTCCCGCTCTAGGAGTCTGTTTTGGTCCTGTGATAAAGGCTGAGTAGTAGAGTCCACACCCTCCTTAAAACTCTCCTTTTCTGTGATGCTTATAAAAAAAACTTGACAGTGGTAAAGTTGTTGTTCAGAAAGCACTGCTTACCATACTGCCCAATCCTGGCTCATTGTTCTTTGTACTCCCCACCTGTCGGTATCCACCTGTTGTCTCTTGCCTTACACTTAGATTGGAAGCTCTTTGGGGCAGGGACTGTCTTTGTGTTCTGCGTGTGTACGGCCCCTAGCACAGTGGGGTCCTGGGCCATGACTCGGACTCCTAGGGGCTATGGTAATACAGATAAATACAAATAATTTTGGAAAGCTGCTGACAGTTCCAGCCCTGGTTGAGGACTTGTGGAAATAAGGATGAGTCTGGGCCTCTTTTTATAATGCAGACGTATTTTTGCATAATGTGATTTGCAGCCGAGTTGTAAAATACAAATAAAGTCAGTGTGATCAAGACTGAATTAGCCCATTGGCTTTAAAAATGGCACTGGAGTTTTAGGAAGGTGTAGCAGAAAGCTCGCACTGGAAACAACTGATTATAGAGAATCCAAGAGGCGTAGCTATTTTACAGTAACTTGTAAAACGTGAAGGTAACAGATATTTTAGTTATGTTCTTAGATGGTGGCAGTAATTAACATTTTTATGCCTTCACTAAATTCAATTAGCTCTGGACACATACCACACTGGATTTTTTTATTTTTATTTTTTGCGATGGGGTAATAAATTATAATTTCAATTTACTCTGCTTTATAATCTTCTACAACCTTTTTTCTGTGTGAAGTATAATATTCTCATGTCTCTTTGTAGTCCGTGTTTCTGCCACAAGGGATTTTGCCCTGTTTTTGGGGGTGGGGAGGAGGTTAATATTCATCTGCCTCTTAATTTTATGTATGCATGGTGTTCACACTATTTTGAGAAATGTTTTCTTGTTCCACTTCCCCTCCCCTCAATCTTGGTTAGCTCTGTGTTTTGCAAATGTACTTTAGATACATCACTGCTTGGCTTCTCATTCTTTCCCAGAACCAACGTGACATACGAGCAAACCCTGCTAGAGGCCAAACTCTGACTCTTGCTGCTATCCGGAGAGTGCAGCTGTAAACTGTACCAGTGTTTTGTATGCTAGAGAAGCCAATTAACAAAGTGAGGAAATATTTAGGTCTCCGGTTCATCCCAACTACAATAATAAGCTACCTGCTCCAGGAAGCTGGCACTGGTGATGGCTTCCTCCATATGTTCTTCGTCCGACTTTAAAACAGATTTGATATTTTCCACCAGTTCATGTATGTCAGGGGTCATACTGCAGGAGGACTGCTCTAGGAACCTTGCCACAAGCAGCTTAGTGTCTATGTATGACTTGTAGTCTACCAAAGACCGGGGTCTTGCTCTCAAAGCTCTTGCTCTCAAACCTTTTCGCAAAATGACAGTGGCCAGTTTTGGTTTTAATTCAGTCTGAGTTGCAGCTTCACAGCTTAGTACCGGACCTGAAGGCAAAAACAAAATAATCAAAGCCCATTTACTTTATCTGGGCAGTTGAAAAAACAATGTCAAAATGAGATGTCAGCACTGACAGTAATTCAACACTGATACATTGCACAATGTGACATCATGGTAACCAGTGAAATTTAATTATTACCATGCTAGCACCAGTGGTAACATGCATCAATTCCCCCCTCCACCCCAGATAAATATTTGTGCTTTGTGTCAAATTTACTCCAGGTAGAGAATGCACATTAGAGAGAGAGAAAAAAAATTATACATGCATAGGGAAGAAAAAGAAATATCTCTGGGCCTGCAACCAGGTGACGGGGATCAGGGCTGCATTGTAGCTGCTCCAAGCCCGTACTCCAGCCTGTGGGTCATGTCCTTCTGTCATCTTCTTAGGGCTACAGACCCCTTTTTTCTCTCCTAGTTACCACTCTTTTGCATGTTACTCCTGGGGAAATTCTGTGCCACTGTGCAATGCAGAATTTTGCAGAAATTAATGGTGTGCACACAGAATTTCCTTTCCCTCACAGAAATGGGCTGCAGTGCTGCTGGCCGCCACTGGACTTGGCAGAGCCCAGCTTGCACAAAGAAGACTCTGTTGGGGGGAGCTAGACGGTTCCTGGCAGCTACAGTTCCCATGCCCTGAGAGGAGAAGGTGGCGTGCAGGAAACTCTATGCAACCTGGGACTGATCATCAGGCTGTTTCTCCCTCTGGATCCTTGGGCTCTGGAGAGTGGAGGGGGACAGGTGGCTGGGCAAGGGGGGGCTCTGCAGCTGAGCTCTGGGGGGGGAACGAGGTGTGGGTATCTGGGCTGGGGGGGGCCCTCATGGTTGGACTCTGGGAAGGAGGGGGGTTTGGGTGTATTAGCTGGGGG
The DNA here is from genome assembly GCF_028017835.1 of Emys orbicularis. Taxonomy (NCBI): domain Eukaryota; kingdom Metazoa; phylum Chordata; order Testudines; family Emydidae; genus Emys; species Emys orbicularis. Next base: position 95,637,828 of record NC_088688.1, on the reverse strand, counting down.
GGGGCCCTGCAGGTGGGCTCTGGGGGAGGAGGTGCGGGTGTCTAGCCCCACAGGTGGTCTCTGGGGGTGGAGGGGAAGGGAGCAGAGAAATAGGAACAGGGTTGTCACAGGGGTTTCCTTTAACTCTCTACTCCTGGGAGAAATTTTGTGTCTGTCTGTATTGTTACAGACATACTTCCTGACAGGTATTTTGAAATAAATTAATTGAAACTGGGTGATTATGTATTGTTATTTTGACAAATAAAATTTGCAGAATTTTTGAGAATTTTAAAATATTCTGAGCAGAATTTTTAATTTTGGGCGGCAGAATGCCCCCAAGAGTACCATGTTAATGGGCTGTGCCTGTCAACATGAAACAAGCTCTGACTGTTTTTAAAGAAAGAGGGTTTCTATAATCCTTATAACATTAATTCTACTCTGTACTACATAGGACTCATGGGACAAGGCTTGTCTGCACAGCGCGTAGATGCATGGCAAGCCAAGGTGTGAATCTTCAGTGCACCAGTTTGCCACGCAGTAACTCACCAGCATGGACCCTGCTACAGCAGTGTGAAAGTTGTAATATACTGAGCCACAGTCTGGCACTTTCACTGTGCTGTAGCAGGGTCCACATGGTGGGTTACTGCACAGCAAGCTGGTGCATTTGCCATGCAGTAATTTACCAGGTAGACAAATCCACAGATTAAACTAAGCTGTTGCATTCTCTACACCAAAGGTCCTTCATGGGGTCTAAGTACTGTTCAGGGCCTGTATGATCCCTTCTAAACTACAGTGATTTTCACAATTTGTGAATAGTAGTTCCCCTTAAGTACCACTGATTTTTCCCCCACTCACACTGTATTCTGTTAATTTTGACAAATGTATGGAAAAGAAAGCAACCTGAGGCCAGGCATAACCAGACAGACAACTAATGCCAATACATTCATAGCTCCTTTGTTTATTTTGCGTACTCCTGCAAGCTATATTGTACCTTTCATGTTCTAATGCATTCTTTGGTTTCTTCTGTGGGTAATAATAATCATTGATCAAGAAGATTGCTTATGAACTATCCAGATTTTTGGTCCAAAAACTAAAAATAACCATACATCCTGTTGTTGTTTTTTTAATTTACTGAAGATTCCATTCCCACTGATTTTGGGAGAACTTAACAGGAAAAACAAAATCTATTCCAAGGCATGTTGTGTAAATAAAAATTACTACTGTGTTTTGATTATGAGAAAAGCACCAACGGGTTAATAAAGCAGCTCTGTAATGCGAGCATTATGCCAGGGATAACAATAATTCCAGGAGGAACTCCGGTGCCTCTCATCAAGGGAGCTCAAACTAAATGGAAGTGACTTCCCTAGTTAGTGTGGCAGCTGACTTCTATCTCTGCAGCAGCTGAGTATTTCACTTTCAGGTGGTTCAAGGCCACACTGTATAGAAACAATTATAAACTGGGTTCCTGATGGCGTGGTTTTAAGTGCCTAAAAGCTGCTTTTATGTGCAGCACAGAGCATCCCCTGCTTCCACCATATCTAATCTGCTATTAATAGATGACTGTTTCATGCCATTTAACCATTGCTTCAGGAGCACTGTGAAAGAAGGGGAGGAGGAAAAAAGATGGAATGGAAAAAATGCATGCAGGAGAAAAACATGAACCTGGGGGGGAAGAAGTGGAAGAAGAAGAAGTGGGTTGTAGCCCACGAAAGCTTATGCTCTAATAAATTTGTTAGTCTCTAAGGTGCCACAAGTACTCCTGTTATTTTTTCTGGGGGGGAAAGATGATCAGATGAGAATATGCTGAATGCTATATAGACTGGTAAGTACAACACAGTGACAGGTTCCTTAAACGCTAGAGACAGACAGAAATTGCAGTTATTTTATTATCCTAACCAAGCATCAGTTATTAAAACCCACACCATTTATTTTGTGAGAATTTAATATGCATCAGCAGCTCCTGGTAGAATTCCAGCAACCCAGACTGAAAGGTGGGAGGCTGTAGTTAGTGGGGATTTTTAGAACTGCAAAGGGGAATGAGCTGTAGCCAGCACATCCCAGAGCACCCAATCCTGCATCAGATGTCCTTGGAAACAGTAGTGTCTCCTTAGGTTCGGGCAGGGCTGGATTTACACCTTACACGCCCCTAGGCACAGCATCATCAGCACGTGCCTACTGCGCCTAAGTGGAAATCCGGACTTGGGCTTGAGACCAGTGAGAATGTAGATGCTGTTAATGAAAGGGTACTGAGGTTACAAGGTGGGGAAGAGTGAGTGGGCAGGAGACGGTGGCTCAGAAATTGCTGACATCCCTGTGAAACAAAGTGCGCAAGATAGAACATGCTCATTAGATGCAAATATCACTTAAGTGAAAAATAAATACACTGAAAGGGGAAAAAACACCCAGTATTTTTCCCTTTTTTTTACTAGTAAATACAAATACCAAAAAAAAAAAAAAAAAAAAAAACCAGATGTAGAAGCTAAAAGTGCTAATACATGTCTTTGGAAGGGTGTGTACATCTTTGCTCTTAACTCATATACTTGTTTTCTTGTGGTCTCCCCAAAGCCTCTATATCAGGGGTAGGCAACCTATGGCACGCATGCCAAAGGCAGCACACGAGCTGATTTTCAGTGGCACTCACACTGCCTGGGTCCTGGCCACCGGTCCGGGGGACTCTGCATTTTAATTTAATTTTGAGTGAAGCTTCTTAAACATTTTAAAAACCTTATTTACTTTACATACAACAATAGTTTAGTTATATATTACAAACTTATAGAAAGAGACCTTCTAAAAACGTTAAAATGTATGACTGGCACACGAAACCTTAAATGAGAGTGAATAAATGAAGACTCGGCACACCACTTCTGAAAGGTTGCCGACCCCTGCTCTATATGATACATTCAACATCTGCCAGATTGCTATATCAAATTCAAGGCACTGGCATAGTCTGACAAATACAGCCTTAAGAAAATGAGTGCAATGCATGATAGTGTTGATATAGAAAATTAATCACCTCTAGGTGGCAAGCCGTGTAGCACAGGGTCGCTTTTTGATCTCTTCCTCAGAGGGCTGAAGGCTCTCTTGCATGCAGGCTTTTGTTCTGCAGGCACTGAGCTCGGATTTGAAGTTGAAAGGCTCTCTCTACTGGAAGAGTCAGGAATATCCCCACCTACTGCATAACAGGTAAAGATGAAGGAAAACAAACCAGAATAAACCAGTTATGAAATATCCTCCAGCAAATAACAGATTAAACTTGCACTTAAGGGACACATTAATGATTGCCATTGATCTCAATGGAAGTTGCAAGGCCTGAAGGAAAAAAAATCCAAAGCCTGTACAACTCTAAAAATCTTCCTCATAGGCCTTGTCAAAAAATGACCCACTTCTTACAACCAGTGTCAAACTCACCAGTGGGCACAGCTGAACTGCGGCCAAATCGTTTAACTGAAAGTTTAGACCAGAACAAACTGGTCAGCACCCCTGGAAGATACCAAGATTCAAACCTTCTTAGAGAAAGAAAAAAATACTTAGCTGAAGTCCTGCATTTCAGTGGCTATATCTGAGTATGATGGCATTTGATGTATTGTGGGAAACCAGAGAACCCAATACTTGTGTTTACAGATTTGTATTAACAAGCCAGCCATTTGCACACCAGTTTGCTATGTTTTAAAATCTAGTTTCATCTTCTCCTTAGTTAAGATACAGAGAGCCCAGGAACACAGTAACAAACTATAGCAGACAAGGAATCAGGAAATGGGTCGAATAGAATCAAAGAGCCAAGCCCCTCCCTGGTGTAACTGAACTGAAGCCAGTGGAGTTACACTAACCTTTGAGTATTACAGTACAGTAATGATCCTACAATTTGCAAGAGTGTTACTGCGGTGAAATGTGTTTTAAATAAAGGCAGGGATTAATTTGGTCTAGTGACTCTCTGATGTCTAGTTATCTGTAATCTTAATTTCAACCTTCTAAAGTCCCAAGGTAAAAAGATTACAGTAACTAGAAGCTGGGATGACAACAGAAGTATACTTGCTTCTAGGATTACATGGTGATGAAGGGTAACTGCCACATGTCATCAGCTGTCAATAAAGGGCTTGAGCCTGCTTGCGCAGCTATCAGTTGGAAAACTCCCATTTATATCAGAAGGAGAAATCTCAGGCCCTGTGGGCCAAATACACACTAGCTGGCCTATGGATCTCTGCTACACCATCTGGCGATGCTTCACTGCTGCCTCCCTCAGAGGATCTGCTGGGGGTGGGTAACTATTTCCAACAGGGACTCCATAGTTGAAAGGGGAAGGGAGAAATCAGTCTCGCTGGTGACTGCCGCCAAAGGAATGCACTGAATCAGCACATGCCCCAGCTGCCTTAACCATGCCCTCTTCCCTGCCAGTACCACCCACTTTTCTGACTGTGCTGAGTTTATACTGGAGGAAGCAGCTACAGTAAACCAGGCATAAATGCAGCATTATGTCTATTTGTTCTCCTCCGACAACTGAGAGATCACACGAAATCATTCCACTCAGATTCTTTCATGAAACTAGCAAACCTCCTCATTAGATTACATTTTCCTCTATCTGCACAACAATAAAGAGAAGAAACGTTACCCTAAAAGCACAGGCCCCCGCCCGTGGAATTGACCCCTTTCTTTATCAAGACAGGCAGGCACAGATCCTCAGTGGTATTTAGGCAGCGTTATGGGAGTTACGTGCCTAAATACCTTTGATCTGGGCCTCAGTTTCCTGTAGTATCAGAACTTACAGATATTCTGAGGTTTAAATGGCGAAGACACTTTAATAATCACGGAACCGTGCAGATTAGAACATGTGCATGTGACTACAGCTGTACTGGGTCTTACAAAGTGGATTTGAAATATTAGCAAGAAGTTGATTACAGCTTCTTTTCTGGAGACATTGCAGGCAACACACAGAATGTTCTTTCATGTAATGTATGCCAATTGCCTATATTTAAGGCTATGATTTTGTCATGAGTATTTTTAGTAAAAGTCATGGCTGGATCACGGGCAATAAACAAAAAACAAACAAACAAAAAATCACGGAAGCCGTGACCTGTCCCTGACTTTTACTAAAAACATCCCTGACAAAATGGGGAGGGAGGAGGGTCCAGCATCCTGTCCCCCCCCTGCAGCAGCTGGGAGTGGCAGGGACCCTATTGCCCAGTGGCTGGGAGGGGTCCCCCACTGCCTGCGATGGCAGTGGAGCTGCAGGGAGCCCCCTTCCCTGGCCACTGAGCAGTTCCAGGGTCCCTCTGCTGCAGCTGCTGGTAGCTGGGAACTGCGGGGGGTTGGGGGGGCAGCTGCTCGCAGCAGCTGAGCAGCTGCAGGGGGGGCACTGCCAGTGGCTGCTGGGGAGATGCGGGGGGCCCCCCACAGCCGCTGAAAAGCTCTGGGGTCCCCTCTGTTGCTGCCGCCGGCTGGGAGCCGTGGGGAGGGGCTGGCTGCTCGCGGCCGCTGAGCAGCTGCAGGGGGGCCCCCTGCCAGTGGCGGCGGCAGCTGGGGAGCTGGGGGGGGCACCGCGGCTACTGAGCAGTTCTGGGGTCCCTCTGCTGCCGCTGGCTGGGAGCTGCGGGGGGGTCCTGGCTGCCAGCGGCGGCTGAGCCACTGCAGGTGGGACCCCTGCCAGCAGTGGCGGCTAGGCAGCTCAGGGATCGACAGTGGAGACGGCAGTCAGTCAGTTGCGGGGGTCCTGCCATCTGCAGCTGGAGAGTCCCCCGCCACTCACGGATGCTGGGCTGCTGCAGGGTCCCCAGCTGCCAGCAGCAGCTGGTCAGCTGTGGGGCCCCCCAGTGTCACAAAGTCGCTGGAAGTCACGGATTCCGTGACGTCCATGACCTCCATGACATAATCTTGGCCTTACCTATACTATAGTCTTCTTGTGCTCTGTTCTCAGAGCTTGGTTGCTCATTATGCAATGAAGTTCCAAGGTCCTCACTCAGTTCTTACTCAGGCAACATGCCATTGGGAAGCAATAGGTGTTTGCCTATGTAAGTACCTCAGGATTTAGCCTCATGCATTCACTACCAGTCTTTTGTATTTCCCTCTGTTTGTCTCACTGCTACACGGCATGTCTTAGAAGAGCAGAAGTGCTTGTTTTCAGAGGTTCCAGACCGACTGGTACATTTATGTCTAGATAATACTTAGTCCTGCCTTGAGTGCAGGGGACTGGACTAGAAGACCTCTCGAGGTCCCTTCCAGTCCTCTAATTCCCACTGCTGAATGGATGTCAGCAAGGGGTGTAGATGAACTGGTACTGAATGTGGTTTAACTGCAAGTTAGACCAAGACAAACCACATCCAGAGTTGATTTAGTAAAACAAGGTTAAAACCTACTTAGAACAACTCTCAACCCTGGTTTTCTAAAACAATGTTAAATAGAGCTTGTCCTGGCCTATACTGGTGGTCCAGCCATGTTCAACTGCACCCCTTGCTCATGCTCATTGTCAGCAATGGGTAATTTTTTCAGTGCAGACCAAGCCAAAGAGGAAGTCCCAGTTTAGAGACACTGCACTGTAATGAGCCACAATGGGCTATACATACCACAGCAGTATCCGGACACCACCCATGCCATGGCACAGACGGGGGAACACCGAGGCTAGATATTTATAAAAAAGGAAAATGCTTTTCCACCACATTGCTCTCTAATTCAATTGCTAATCCTGGCTCACCCTCTAGTGTGTGGATAACAGCTAACTTGCCTGCATTTTAAAGAATATTAATTTTTTATGTGCCATTCTATATCTTTAGGCTTGTAAATCTGTGCCCATCCTCAAAGCAATAAGCACATAGCAAGATATTGCTGTGGCTGTGTTCAATTAGTTTTGATGTGAAACTCTGGGCTGGATAGTTTGGATTACTTAAAAAGGTTCTATCAGTCTAAGTTACCTTGAGAGACTTGTGTATCGTTTGGTTGTGGTGGCCCAACGACAGCTTCTGCCACATCTGGAATTTGGAATGCACCTCCCTGGCATACAAAATTAGCAATAGTAAAAATTATTAATCTCTTTCCTTTGAAAAGTTCCCTTTGCACTTTACAAACATTTACCATGTAGAGACAGCAGCATCTACCACAATGAAACCACAACAGCTTAACAGTGCACAGCAATGCTTTATAAAAATAATCACATACTGTATGTACGTATTCCTCTGCAACAACCAGACTGATACATTTCTACAAATGACATCCATTGTCCAGTTCAGACAATATTATTATTCAGCTGTTTTAGGACTAGATTATACCTTGCAGAGCTTCCTTGAAACATTTTCATGTGAGAAGAATTTAGGGCAGCAGTGAGTCATAGAACTATCAATCTGTCAATCCTTTCCGTGTCCGGGCCAGGTGAGGTTTCCCATGTTGGCTGTGGGGTGAGGACTCCCAGCCCCACAGATCTCCAGGGAAAAGACTACCCGTTCCCACTGAGGAGCTGTCCCACCATGCTGCCCTTTAGGCTCCTTTCCTCTGGGTATACTGCCATGCTTGTGCATACAATTCCTTAGAGAGAAGGTTGCTGGTATGGAACCTGAGTTACTACTGTTTCAAGCAGTGGCAACCATTAGTATCCCCTAATTAGTGAGAGGGAATGTTGTGGAGAGCAGCTCCTCCCCACTCCACCCGCCAGAAACCCCATGGTGCTACAACACTGCGGAAGGGCCTCCAAAGGCTCTGTTGGAAGTGGGATCACGCAGCAGAGCTTGAACTCCCACCTCCACTTCTGCCCCTCTCCAGCCATGACTTCACTGTTTCTGCTGTACTCTGCATGTACAAGCAGAGGACCAGTAGTTCTGTTTGCCAATCACTATTTACACAAGTAGTGGTACAAGTGTCAGGAACAATCACATTCAATTACTACTGCTCAACACTCCAAGATCAGTTTAATTCACTCCTCCACAAGGCAAATCCTTTCCTTAGCCTGGTGCTCACATTACAGAAGACCGCCACGAATGGCTGCAGAGTTATATTGACCTAAAAAGGAGCTACAAGAAGATGTGGACTTTGTTTCATTATAAGATGAGGAGGGCTGTGAGCAGCATACCCTGCTTTACATGAAAACAGCTGCTGTCGCTAGCAAATATGCTAACAGCAATGAGGAGAAATATGTGAAAGGCCAATGGGTTTATGTTTAGGAATGATCCATTTGAAAGTTGTATCCAGTTTTACTTGCTTTTAAAAAATGCCCCCCACAAATGCTTAAGAATCCAAATGAGGGAAATGTCTCTGCTGGATTTCCCACTATCTGCAAAAGTGAGTCTGGTAGACTTTACCTACTGATGTTTGCAGTGATACAAGATTATGTAACCCAAAGTTATTATCCTGCTGTTCTCAGATAGAGAACTACTAGATGTACAAATTCAGTTCGTCTAGCTCCCAGTTCAATCTTATCTCTGTAGTAAAGAAAGTTAGGTTGCTAGAATCCCATGGACTATACCTGCTCACGACTGATCTGGCTCACCACAGCTTCATATGGAGGAGGGGGATCCAAAGGACAGAACACTTCAACTCCTTTAATTCTCGCTCCATAAATATGTGGTAATGGAATAGCATCCGATCCAAGCATCCTAGGAAAAATAATTTTGTATTATTCTCCTCCTTCATGCAGCTTTATACCTGCAAAAAGATATGATTAGCTAGAGAATTTCATTGGTTCTGCTGTGCAGGCTCACAGTAAAAGTTAATGAACTCAGAGACCAGCAAGAGATTTTTCCAGAATGCCATGGGAAACTAATGTCTCAGAATCTTCACAAGGACTTTGAAACAGCCAAAGAAGAGACTGCCCCAAGAGAATCCCTCTCAGTTTAATACTGAATCCAGTTCATGCAGATATGAGAGTTTGGGGTCCAAACATTCAAAAATAATCCTCTCAGGTTGGACATCCAAAAATGGGGGCAGCCAAAATTAGATATCTGTGATCTGAATTTAATTCTAACTGAAGTCAATGGGAGTTCAGCAACTCTTAAGGTGCTCATGACCACATGCCTTAGATGTATAAATACAGGCACACAAAAACTGGCACCAAGCTTAGAGTCTACTTTTGAAAAGTTAGGCCCTGACACTTTAGTCAGTGAGTAGACACAGATATGATTGATGAATCCTATTAGTTCACTGTTGAGTCTTTGATGCAAGGAGATCCCAGTAACCCAAAAGTACAACAGAAATCTCGATCAGCCCTTCCCTCCTACATTTCCCTTAGAGATATCTAAGCCAGGATAAGGGAGTGGAGCTCTGTTTTCTATGTCTGCTGAGTCTGTTGTTGTAAATGTTACTTTTGATTGCATGTTATTATCCTGCCATATTTAACATCTGAATAAACAAAAACTAGTGATTGACATCTCAACGGCTCGTTTCTTCACAAGGACTGACTTTGAGAGTCACTGGGTTTTGAAATCTCCACTAAAACCCGCATTTTCACTGACCTCCAACTGCTGTTCACATTTTCTATTTCCAGATTGTGGGAACATAATTTTATATCGCATGCAATAGCTCACCAAAAAAAAAAAAAAAAAAAAAGAATTCAACAAGCATCCCCTATATGGTGTGTGGACAATAGAGTTTGTGCCTAAAACAAAACCAGAGCCCCCAAGTCCAGATCCAGTCCAAACTTTGTGGCTTGAGCTGTTTAGCTGTCCATGGCAGAGAAATATTCTGTATGTTTGACACATTTCGCCCTAAATTTTGGGAGCCTGTTGGGAGGGGGGCGGCAGTGGGTTGTGGAACAGGTGGGGGATGAGAAATGTCTGTGAAAGTGTTATTGAGGAAATCCAGACGAACTGGAGCAGGAATGGAAATGCTTAAAAAGAATTGCAGAGGGGAAAAGAGGAACATAGTCAGCTGCTTGCAACATGGGATGAGAAAGAAATTTAGGAATCAGTTGGTGAAGGTTCATGGTCAAGGAGATGGAGTGGGAAGCAGGGAAAGAAAAGCAAGGTGACTCCTTCACCAAACCTTTATAAAACTAAAAAAGTTTGGGATCAGTTCACTTTGGGGAAAAGCATGAAGTTCAAGCTGGTTCTCATTTTAACCAAACTACTGCAGCCATCCCTAAAAATAATGAGTTGTCATTAGGCTCATTTTACATGATCTCTGGGTAATTCTCAGGTATTCCATATGTACACTGAATCTGGGTACGTTTGTTTTAATATCACCCATGATAATGGAACATGTGTCCCCCCTGTACATTTACTTTGTGTAAAGAAAGGTCTTACTGAACCTTTCAGTTTTATTCTGAAACTAATCTAATCTTACCTAGCGAAGGTGCTCCTATTGTGTTTGTTAATATAGAGTCTTGGATTCAACATTATGTAAAATTTTACTTGGAGACATAGGATTAAAAAAGCATTTTAAAAAAGAGTTCCTCTGTTTAATACTAAGCAGTTCCCATGAATGCTGGGGGGGCAGGTTCTGTGTGTTTGTTTTTTAGTTTGTTCATGATTTTTTATTTCCATGCTCTATTTTTATGGTGGTGAGAGGAATTCAGGTAGTAGTGACTCATGGAATTTGTATCAGTTTAAGTGAGGAACTAGGATCACTATTCATCTAACCTTCTATTCTAGGCAATATTTCCCTGTCCATCAAGAGAGATTCCTTCTATTCTCCTTTACCAGCATCTGCATCACAGTACAAATGCCTATCGTCACAGGACTTGCCCCAAGATTTTAGTGAGGTGGAGAAGCCATCAGACTATCTCAGTGAGAGCATCAAAGGTGGAAGACATTTACAGATTAAGATGTTCATTTGCAGTAAAATCTTATGCTAAAAATCACAAGGCAGGGGTTGGGGTAACTTTCTGAGTAGGGACTACACGAGGGTAGAAAAATAATAGTGTACTGGCCCCAGCACTTTTTTAATATGGGAACCCCATGGTCATTAGGGCTGGTACACTGCTCCCAGACTATGACATAGTTCTCTATTGGTTGTGGCTTTAGAGCAAAAAGGTTTGGAACCTTTGTCATCTCCTTCCTCTAAAACAGTGGCTCTCAGCCAGGGGTACGTGTACCCCTGGGGGTATTCAGAGGTCTTCCAGGGGGTACTCAACTCATCTAGATCAGTGTTTCTCAACCTGGGGGTTGCAGTCTCCAGTGAGGAATCACGGGCTAGGTTTATGGGGGTTGCAAGTGCAGTGCTGGCAGTAGCACTGCAATTGCTCAGGGCCCCATGCCACAGGGGGCCATGCGAAGCTAAATTACATGTGGGCAAAGGCATTTCATTTGAACAGGAAGTGTCCTCAGTCTTTCCTGTTGGAGCTGTTCCACTTTATTTAACTATGATTTTGGGGCAGCACAAATGTCAGGATAACACCTAAGTCCCTTAGTGCTAAGACAGAGGGGAGTTGAGACCGAGTCAACTTGTTCCATATTACAGGCAAACAAGGGGGCTGAGAATGAGCATGACTCAGGCAAACAAGCCTGAGACCAAAGAGGGGCTGTTCGGTTCAGATACCACAGACACATTGGTAAGTCCCCGAGAACGGCCATGCTTTGTGAATGCCACAAGCATGGAGATCAGGGTGAGGAATGCAGAATAGACACCATCAGTGCATGCCAGAGCCTAACACCCAAAACCAGGGTGGGGAATTCAGAACAAGCAGTCTCAATTCATGCCCTAGACACAGAGCTCAGAGATTGAGGGTTGGGGTGTCCAAATAGGTGTGTGAGAGGCATTCTGGAGCTCCCCTTTTTCCTGTGCTCCTGCGGGGAGAGGAGCAGAGTGAGAAGAGCTCTAAACAAGCTCTAGCAAATAATGATGGAGTGACTGGGTGCTGCCAGACCATTCTGTGCTTCCATTCTCTTTTCTGTGTGCCTTCTCCACATCTTCAACTGCTTCACTGAATGTTTGAGCTTTCTCCAAGATGAGTCTCATCTCATTTTCTGGGAGAACATCATTGTTCATGCAGTGGCCAAGTGCCATCCATTTCAAGCAATTCTTTGCCTCATTTATAAGTTTGTGGATTCTACTGCCATGGTTATATGCTTTCCTCTTAGAGCATGGCTGTTGACTAAAGCACCATAGGTCAGAGGTTCTCAACCAGGGGTAATCAGAGGTCTTCCAGGGAGTACTCAACTTATCTAGATCAGTGTTGCTTAACCTGGGGATGCAGCTCTCAGGAGGGGTCATGGGATGGGTTTAGGGGGGGCATCACAAGTGCAGGGCTGTCATTAGGGAGTGGCAAACAGGGCAACTGCCTGGGCCCCCACACCACAGGAGGCCACGTGAAGCTAAGTGACATGCTTTAGCCCCAGGTAGCAGGGCTTGGGCTTCAGACAAGGCTCACAAGTGAAAAACAGGTTCAAGTATCACACTGAAATGTAAGTACAGTATTTATATTCCAATCAATGTATTTTATAATTATATAGTAAAAATGAGAAAGTAAGCAATTTTTCAGTCATAGTGTGCTGTGACACTTTTGTATTTTTATGTCTGATTTTGTAAGCAAGTAGTTTTTAAGTGAGGTAAAACTTGGGGTATGCAAGACAAATCAGACTCCTGAAAGGTATACAGTAATCTGGAAAGGTTGAGAACCACTGCTCTAAAAAGCCAGGGACTGTCATCTCTGTAGTGACCTTTAACTCATGCTGGCTGGAGGTTCAAGAGCTGCAAAACCAAACTTGAGGGTGGCGTTGTCATACTCTCAGTTCAACCATGTCACTGGGACATTGACTTCCCAGAATCTCTTTAGATTTGATGATGGTGGCAAGTCCAGTGACCATAAAAACATCAGACACCAGGACGTGGACTAAGGTTTGAAAATGCATGACGGGTTTTTAATATCATGAGGGTTGTTTTTTTGTTTTTTTTAATAACTTGATCTTCATTGTGGGGAATCCCTCCAACCCCCAAATAAAATTTAAAGCCAAACATCAATGGAGTTAATGGCCTCATGAGCAAGAACTCCCTCCAGCCCCTAAGTGCGCACCCAGAAAAATATCATCTGGGTGTTTCCTTTCTACCATATTCTTCCTGTGGAAGGTCCCATCTAATCTAGAACAGTTACTGCTATTATGCTAATCTTGAAAAATTACTTAATTACTATGTCTGCTTCCTTGTAAGACAACAAGATTACAGGTAGGAGTAAAACATACCGCATCTGTAATGCTAGTTTGTTGTCTGTGTCTGGCATTAAATAAGAAATTTAAAAGGTTTCAGGGAGAGCACATCGCATGGATGTACAAACAAACAAAAATCCACTGGCTTCGAAAACAATGGATTTGGCTCTGCAATTTGAAGGGTGGAGGAGGATGTGTGCTCATTCCAAATGTGTTCTTGGCATGCATTTTGGTCTCTGCAATGTTTCCTTTATACTAGAGGTATCTCTGTTTTGGAAGTTCCCCAAATGTGCTTCACTGATGGCATTTCCATCGCCTGGAGGTAGCTCCTGATCTATTCACTTCTGAACAATGCTGATCTGATTTTGGAAGCTGAACCCACTGTAGTTCCAGGATAGAAAAGCAGGTCACTGAGCCTGCTTGGCATTCAATACACAAGCAGGGGGAGGGACAGGGTAATGGAGGAGAAAAGGTCAGGTCAAATCTAAATCACACATTGCTGGACACTGTGGATCTGATCTAGGGTGAGTCATGTTTCCCAGTCTCCCAAGAGAGGAAATTAAATCTGTCTGTTGCTTTCTACTTCTGAGCTCACTACACCATCAAAAATGCACCATAACTGAACACAGCCCTCGTAACACCACAGAATCACCCTTTTCATCAGCAAGTCATGAAATTACATTTCCATTTTCTGCTAGACTGAAGCCCATCTCTAGAACAGATTAATAGCAATAAGAATATTTTATTTACCTAATGAAAGTCCTTACTGTAGAATTACAAACAATAAAACCTCACAATTCTGGGACTGAAGGATCTGAAGCTCTGCCTGGAAGTGTTCAACTGAATACAGGTGCCAGAAACTGCTATTTTAGGGCCTGCCCTAATTTCCTCTCAGAATGTAATTAACCTAGTTTGCTTTTGCCTAAGACACAAGAGTTAATATACACACACTTGTGAAAAGTACACGGGATCATCCCATAGGATCTTTAATAGCTACAAGGGTCACGGCCTTGGTTATATCTATCATCTCACAGACAACATCTCCAGCAGTTCTCTATCCTTTAGTGCCATACTGTGACCAAACTGATGTAATTTGGTGAGGAATTTCTTCCATATTCTAAATCTGTGACTATTACAAATATTCACGGGTGGGTTTTTTTGAAACATCTATGATATCTATTACAGTAACTTCTCACTTAAAGTCGTCCCGGTTAACGTTGTTTTGTTGTTACGTTGCTGATCAATTGGGGAACATGCTCGTTTAAAGTTGTGCAATGCTCCCTTCTAACGTCGTTTGGCAGCCGCCTGCTTTGTCCACTGCTCGCAGGAAGAGTAGCCCGGTGGAGCTAGCTGGTGGGGGCTTGAAACCAAGGTGGATCGGCAGCCCCCCTATCAGCTCCCCCTATCAGCTCCCTGCTCCCCTAAGTTCCCTGTGCTGCAGCCGCCCAGCAGGCTAGCAATTGCCAGGCAGTTCAGCTGTCCCTCCCCCCACTGCCATGTGCTGCGCCTGCCCTCTGCCTGGGAGCTGCTCCCAGAGACTCCTGCTTGCTGTGCAGGGGGGGAAAGGGGGGGGTAATGTCAGGGTGTCCCCCTCCCCCCTGCTCCTGCACCCCGCTTACCCCTTCTCCATATAGAGCAGGGAGGGGACACAGACGGAGAGAGACAGAGAGAGCCTGTGGCAGCAGCTGCTGTCTCAACTTCCTGATCCACTTAAAAAGACAATGCACTTCAGAGTGGGTCAGCCAGAGGTGAAAGTAAGCTGGTCTGATCTGGTACAGCGTACCGACAAGAGCCAGTATGCCGTGCCAGACTGGACCGGCTTCTGCGGCGGTGATTTAAAGGGCCCAGGGCTCCAGCCGCTGCGGGGAGCCCCGGGCCCTTTAAAGCGCCGCCGGAGCTCCGGCAGCCGGGTTCGGGCGGGGATTTAAAGGGCCCGGTTCTCCTGCCACTGTGGGGAGCCCTGGGCCCTTTAAATCCCCGCCAGAGCTCCGGCAGCCGGGCTCCCACGGTGATTTAAAGGGCCCGGAGCTCTGGGCCCTTTAATTCACCCCTCTCTGCAGCTGGTAGCTCTGGGGTGATTTAAAGGCCCTGGTGCTCCCGGCCACAGCTGGAGCCCCAGGGCCTTTAAATCTTGAAATGCCCCGCCTCTTCCGGTTGAGGCCACACACCCGCTCAGGACTCCAGCGTACTGGTAAGTCCTTTAAGTTACTTTCACCCCTGGGGTCAGCTTACTTAAAGGGGCAGTGTGCATCTCTCTCTCTCTCCCACACACAAGGTGTGTGTCTGTCTCTGTCTGCTATGCTGTCTCCCCTCCCTCGTGTTCGTGCTGCCTTGTGTGAGAGGCCACATTAACAACAATGTGTTAACCCTTGAGGGCTCAGCCGAGTGCTGGTTCATCATTTAGCAGCAAGACATTCCCTGGGAAATATCCCTCCCTCTTCCACCCTCTAACTTCACCACCTCAACCAAGCTTCACAATCATCATAGCTGTGAACAGTATTAAATTGTTTGTTTAAAACGTATACTGTGTGTATATCTATATAATATATAGTTTTTTGTCTGGTGAAAAAAATTTCCCTGGAACCAACCTCCCCCCCGCCCCCCCGCCCCCCATTTACATTAATTCTTATGGGGAAATTGGATTCGCTTAACATCGTTTCACTTAAAGTTGCATTTTTCAGGAACATAACTACAACCTTAAGTGAGGAGTTACTGTATTCGTATTACAGTAATGGCTACAGGCCTCAAATAACATTGTGCCCCATTGTAGTAGGTGCTGTATGTACAGAGAGACAGCTCTTGCCCTGAAGAGCTTACTATCTAAGACGACAAAGGGTGGGAGAATGGAAGTATTATTGTCCCCATTTTACAGAAAGGGAACTGAGGCACAGCGAGATTATGACCCCAATCCTACAACAAGAAGCATAAACTGGCCTCTAGGGTGGAAACCTACAAACAAAACTGAAACTTGCTGGATTTACTACATGATTTTTAACACACTTTTTTGAAAAAGACAACTTATATTGTTATGGGTCTGAAGCTAACATACTTCCTATTTTCTCTTTCCGACCTTTACCCATTGGAAAACTCCCTGGTAAAAGCCACACAGCTATTACTTTATCCTCCTTAAGACTCACTTCTGCTGTAATGCCTTCTATACCCTGCCTAATGAACATGGGTAGGCAGTGATGAGGTACGACTGTTCATCTCCCCCTTCCTTCCTTCTCCTACTCCCTGATACTAACTCCTCCATGTCTGCTATTTCCCCTCACCCTACCTCTACCCCCAATAAATAATTAAACCAACAAAAAAGTGCAACAACAATAAAATATGTATCTAACACAAGGTTGTGCCTGTTCCACATCATGTTCTTTTGACTGTATGTTAGATCTGTGTCCCCTTTGTCTGTTTGGGTCTTTTATATTATAAACCCTCCAGGGCAGAGATTGTCTCTTTATCTAAGTTTGGCAGCCCTGGAAACTGAAATCCTCTCTTCGTGCTTGGGAAAGGTGCTTTGCAGGCAATAAAATGCAAAGCCCTCCACTGAACTGAAATGACTAATCTCTATCTCTATGGCCTACAGTAGGCCTCAGGCCATGCTGTCCTCACAGATCCCCAGGATTGTCCATTTGGTGCCTGGCACATCTTGGGAAAGGGGCAACATTGGTACCTTTGCAACTCTCTGATCCTCACGCTGCCAGGCTCTGGTCCAGTCAATTTAGGGTAAGTCTTCATAGCAGAGTTAAGCTAGGCTTTTACGCAGGATTTGCCCCTAACCCCGTCCTATCCACACAAAAAACCCTTTCTCCCAAGTTTGGTGGTGCTTTTATTCTGGGCTAGCTGGCTCATCTGAAGCTATAGGCTAAAGCCCAAATGCTGCTTTCACTGGGGCTGGTAACCGCCCACTGTGCTGTGAGGATGCAGTCTAAACCACTCTTGTGCTGATAGCCCTCCTAAGCCTTCACACAATTCCATCCATGGGCCCAGAAGGACAGACACGTTCTCCCACAATTCATTAGCGAGAATGGAGTGATTCCTCTTACTGCAGCACTGAAAGCTATGAGCTATCACCCCAGAAGTCCTAGAGACAAACAAGTGAATGCAGAACCAGTGTGGGCCCAGTAACGTAGGTAGGGCTTTGCAGTGTAGCTCACACCCAGGCTAGGCTAACCCAGGTACTCAGGCCTGGGTGTCAATCATGCTAGTTAATTCTGCAGTGAAGCGGTCTTAGGGCTACTTTAGGATATACCAGCTGCAGTGACCCCCCAACGGGTACAGTTCTGGCAGCCAGAGATCTCCAGAACACAAGGGCACTTTTCCCTAGTCACATTCCCTGCACAAGATGAGGGTGGATATCAATGCTGACTAGCTGAGCTGTCTTTAAGGCTACTCTGTGCGTCAGGAGTGGTGCAAAGCAGTTGGATCTAGCCCTCAATCTGGCCTGGCTCAATTAAGAGTCCTTACATCATCACAGATGTTCTCAATAATGTCAAGTTACAGTATTTCTCTTACTTTGAGACAAGCTCCTGCAGGCGCTTAGGTGAAAACTGCAAATTTATACCCTCAGGCCAAGCTGGAATTACAATAGCTATATTGCCCTACATCATCCATCCTTTCAAAAGCATGGCAGTACTGTACAGTGAGTTACAGCAAGAAATGTCTTTGAGAAGATGAGGTTAAGCAGTGTTCCATAAGACAGTGTTTCTCAACCAAGGGTCTGCAGGCCCCCAGCCAGTTTGAGGGGACTGCAGGGCCCCATGGCTGAAGCCAGTGCCCCAGTGTCCCCGTGGGGCTGAAACCATGAGCGGAGCCGCGGGAAGCCCCGAGCCTCAGCGCTCCCCCTGGCGCTAGAGTCCCGAGCACGGCGCCCCGAATGGGGCTGAAGCCAGAGCCACGGGACTGAAGCCTCAAGCCCCAGCACTCCCCGTGGGGCTGAAGCTAGGAGAGGAGCCATAGGGTTGAAGTCCAGCACTCCAAGCCCCAGTGCGTCTAAAGCCCCGGTGCCCCCATGGGGCTGAAACTGGGAGCAGAGCCGTGGGAAGGCCCGAGCCTCAGCATTCCCCGCGGGGCTAAAACCCCGCACCCCCTGGTGCCCCAGCAAAACTGAAGCCAGGAGAGGAGGCATGGTGCTGAAGACCAGTGCCCCAAGCCCTGTTGCTCATGTGGGGCTGAAATAAGGAGTGGAGCTGTGGGGCTGAAGCCCAGAGCCCCCAACCCCAGTGCTCTCCATGGGACTGAAGCCAGAGCCATGGGGCTCCCTGCAGGGCTAAAGTTGGGAGTGGAGCCATGGGGCTGAAGCCCGGAGCCCAGAGATGCACCCTCCCCCATGGCCTGCAGTCTGGCACCCTGAGCCACCAACTCTGTGGCTGAAGCCAGGAGCCCTGAGCCCCCCTCGCCCTCCGTTGGGCCCTGGAGTTTTTATAGCATGTTTGGGCGGGGGGAGGGGGGGTGCGGCTCAGAAAGAAAAAGGTTGAGAACCCCTGCTGTAAGAGACACGTAGAAAAGACGATGGTTTCGTGCTTTTTACCTGCGATTCATTCTGGGTGTGCAAGAGTAGAATGTAGCAAAATATGATGGAGGTGGCACAGGTGGTACAAAGTCCTCAGGATCAGAAATGCGGCCTTGTTCTTCAATTTCCTCTACAGACACCTGAGATTCATCCTAATCAAACACAATCTCTGTTAACCAACAAACTTCTCTACGCTGGTATAATGTACAAATAAACATGACTAGATTATACAGAAGTTCTGGCTACTGGTTCTGCAGCTCTATGATCATTACTGCTGTATTTTATTAGATAGTGCCTTGCACTCACTTACTATGCAGGATCTTCTTGTTGCAAATATCTGCAAGTAACGCAGGGCAGCTGCTACCAAGCATACTGTGGTTGTCAGAGCGTTGAGGGCACACAGAGCAAAGAGAACTTTCTGAAGAGCAAAAAGATTATGAAAGTAATACATCAAACATCTGCGAAAGGCAAGGGAGAAGGAGGAGGATAACAGTAATAATCTTTACAATCTATATTTTGACTCAATCTTCCAGATGATCTGTGGGATCTGGCTAATTTCTAAGGGTTTATTTGAATCATAGAATCATAGAATATCAAGGTTGGAAGGGACCTAGTCCAACCCCTTGCTCAAAGCAGGACCAATCCCCAACTAAATCATCCCAGCCCGGGCTTTGTCAAGCCTGACCTTAAAAACCTCTAAGGAAGGAGATTCCACCACCTCCCTAGGCAACCCATTCCAGTGCTTCACCACCCTCCTAGTGAAAAAGTTTTTCCTAATATCCAACCTAAACCTCCCCCACTGCAACTTGAGACCATTACTCCTTGTTCTGTCATCTGCTACTACTGAGAACAGTCTAGATCCATCCTCTTTGGAACCCCCTTTCCGGTAGTTGAAAGCAGCCCTAGGATCCACTAGGGGGCCCAGAATGAAGGAGAGGAGGAAATCAGAGGAGTTTCAGGTTGCTGAAAAGAGGGTCAAATCTTCTCCAAGCAGGAGTTCTGACCCTCCTCACCAACTTGCTGTGGGAAACCTTCCCTCGTTCCTTGGGCCAGGAACTCACATGCTTTCCTAACTAGGCCAAGAACCAGGAAAGAGGAGGAGGTACTTGTCAGCAGCATAGTCTGCAGATCAAGAACAAACTACACTGGAGCCAGAAGCAGTTTCTGGGCATGGAAATGGGCTAGAAGTCAATGGGAATTGCTGCATGGCAAAGAGCAACACACTTTAATACTGTATTTTCTCCCTGTGATGTAAAGATTCTCAAAGCATTAGTTCTTTGGTGTTGCTTTCACAGTACCTTGAGTAGAAGGTGAACAGCGCTACATGACTGGACTGGGTACAGCTTCAATGCATTCTCTTTCTCTGTGCATTTGGCTGGGTGAAATTCTTCACAGCAGAAACAAATCTTGCTTTCACCTAGGTCCACCTTTAACAGGAAAAAAAATAATGTGAATTATGATTTAATTTACAGAGCAATTTCACACAACAGATCTTGATGTCTAATACACAGCTGGATATGCTCCACAATATATCTGACTGACCTAATCATATGTATACAAAATCAAATTTGCATAGTTCAGTATGCCAGTGATTTATCTGTTCCATTACCGTCACATTAGATATATTTGTTTCTCTCTTATCTAAACGAATCTTTGAATTTATCAATGAAGTCTTTTGAATTGACTTTATATTTAATCACAGTCTTATTCTTCACAATGACATCAATATCTGAATGATCTCCTTTGATTCTACACTAGCAGGTTTACTTTTGGAGCAGCTAGCCTTTTTTTTACCTAACATGTAACATGTACCATATTTTGTATCTGTAGTATATGCTCCCATTGGGCGGTCATTAGCACAATACTACACCAATAATAAATGTTTCTGCCACCCAGAACAATATTTCTTTCCTTGACAACCCGGTAAGACTATACCTATATAGGCTCCATAATTGTGTTTGGAACTTTCAGGTTCATGTTGTCACCTCAATTTCCAAGTAGAAGAGGCAGGTCTCTTCAATGCTTTTAATTAACTGATTAACTCTCCCCAGTCACAACTTTGGAGGTATTTCCCCATGTGTACCAGATCATATAGTTATCATATGTCCAGGACTTTTCTGAGCTGCAGCCTATGGTTTCTTGAAGAGATGAGCACTGAGATTCTCAATAAAGCATTTAAAATTTCTTGTCTGAATTATTATTCTCCTCTGCAATGTATCTCTCAATAGGTTGGGGCTTGTGCAGACTTTGACCGCCAAACTGCTTGTAAGCATCAGAATCTGATACCATTACTCCAACTGATATGTTCTGGAAGCTGCATTGGCTTCCTGTGAAGCAAAGGATTATATGTTAATAATAAAATCTAGGGGATGGGGAATCAAAGACTTTATAAGCCCCAACATATCAACACCTATCAAATCTGTGGGATCTCCACTATCCCATACACTTCAGTTTAGTTTAAATCATTTTGCTGTTTCTTTACATTACTGAGAGCTCTTTTGCCTTCTCCCCCTCTTTCTACAGAATGCTCCCCCCTTTTATAGTCATTGTTCTGAATATCTGGTAAAACAAGTCAATTATTAATATGTAGTTAATTTGGTCGCACCTTTTAATATTTTATTTTCATGAGTTCTACTAAGTGTAATGGACTGAAAAAAGAACGCTGTCTTGTACGTCATCTTAATTAAATAGGATTTTCCTAGTTTATAAGAATTAGGCCTGATTGCTCTTTCATGCTTCTCAGACTGCTTATCCTCTCCAGATAATAAAACAAACCCTTTATCACAATCATGCTGTTATCCACTATATGAAATCAGTATATCAGCCTGTCAGGATTCTGTTCACCAACATTTCGGAGGCAGAGGTATCTCTGGGATTCCGCCCCACATTCTCTTCTAAATGTGACTGACCAGCTCCATGTTGAATCAACTTGTACTTCAGGCTGTGAAAGGCAGGACATGGCTCCTACTGTGTCCAAGAAAGCCACTTCTGGGCCAGCCACAGAGGTTTGCTAAAGAGCAAGGGGCATCCTATTGCCTAAGGACTGAGCACAGTGCCTCCTCAGCACAACCAGCAGGGACCAACAGCCTGAACTTGGATCATATGCATACAGGGCCGGCTCTAACTTTTTTGCTGCCCCAAGCAAAAAAAAAAAAGCCCCGCCGTAAGACCCCCCCCCCCCCCAGCGCCGCCCCGCTGAACCAAAAACAACCCCCCCGAGCGCCACCCCACCGAAACAAAACAAAACAAAAACCAACCCCAGTGCCACCCCGCCGAACCAAAAACAAAACCCAGCGCCACCCCGCTGAACCAAAAACAAACAAAAAAGACCCCAGCGCCGCCCCACCAAACCAAAAACAAACAAAAAAGACCCCAGCGCTGCCCCGCCAAACCAAAAACAAACAAAAAAGACCCCCAGCGCCGCCCCGCCGAACCAAAAACAACCCCCCCAGCGCCACCCTGCTGAACCAAAAACAACAACAAAAAACCCCGAGTGCCGCGCCGCCGAAACAAAAAAAAACACCCCAAATACCCCAAGCGCCGCCCCACCGAAACAAAACAAACAAACAAACAAACAAAAAACCGCGAGCGCCACCCCGCCACCCCAAGATTGGCCATCCCTTACAAGGTGCCGCCCCAAGCATGTGCTTGGTCGGGTGGTGCCTGGAGCCAGCCCTGTATGCATGCATGGAAGCTCCTGATGTGGCCAATGCAATGACTGTTTCAATAACACACTTTAAAATAATATTTCCCCTAGTCCTATAGTTATTAAGATTTGTGTCCGACACTT
This sequence comes from Emys orbicularis, assembly GCF_028017835.1. NCBI lineage: Eukaryota > Metazoa > Chordata > Testudines > Emydidae > Emys > Emys orbicularis. The sequence goes on along the minus strand of NC_088688.1, from coordinate 95,615,498 downwards.
TTCAATAGCCAATTTTATTTATTTTAAACTAGTTTTAAAGAGCTCTACCCAGTGATATTGTGACACTGGTAAACCAAGTGCCAGCTCTGGCCGAGGCCATAGGTGCTGGCTAAGAACTGACAAACTCGCAGCTGGAAACCAAACCAGCTCACCTGTATGTTAGTTTTCATCAAAATAGGTATGTTTTATAAGAACGTATTTAGTGTTTAGACTCTGTGAAATGCTTGTAAGTTGCTGCATGCATTAATCTCACTTGTAATGGCTTTATTCCATGCTATAAGGAAATATGTCACATGCTTAAATTTAAGCACATGCTTAAGTGTTTTGCTGAATCAAAGCCTAAATCAATATGTATTATTTTTATTTTTGCTATTCTGTGGTTGCACTTCACAACATCTTGATTTGCTGCATAGATTAATCACACTTAGGAACCCAGCAATGCCAGTTGCAGTACTTGACATGTAGTCAAGAAGAACACGGAGTTACCAAGTCTGCTCACCAGGTCACATCTTGGTACACTGGACACAAACTGAGCACCTTGACATCCTAGGATAAATCCAGCCAGGTTCAAGAGAACACAGACGACAGACAGCAAAACAAACAGGTTAACCTGAAACAGAAAAACATAGTTAACAGCAATGGAAAAAAGATAATGAAGTGAACTATAGTGAACTAATAAGTGAACTAATTAAGTGAATTAATCCTGGCTATATTGAAGTCAAGGGCAAAACTCCCATTGACATCAATGGGGCTAGGATTTCATCCCTGGTATCTCATCAAAAAGGACTGACCTTGTCAATTATTTTGGACATGAACTTTGTGCAAAACTTGTTGTCTACCCCTTTTTCCTCAGAGTCTGTACAGCAGCAGACTATATGCCCTGCAGGTCAAGTACAGAGACCTATAGGTACAGTAATATTCTCTTATTAGCACTGCAAGAAATAGTTGGTTACTTTGGTGTTTAGTTAGGGTTACCATCCGTCCGTATTTCCCCGGACATGTCCGACTTTTGCGTCTCTAAATAGCCGTCCGGGAGGAATTGGTAACAAGGTTAAAATGTCCGGGGTTTTTTCTCCCTCGCCTCCCTCCCTCCCTTCCATGCAGAGTGCGGCTGCTGATTGGGCGGCTGGGCTGATTGAGTCGCTCCCATTGGCCTCCAGCAGCCAGAGCCCTCCCCTGCTCCCCCCTCCCTCTGTCTGCAGCCCTGTGTAACACACAAACCGACCCACCGGGCAGCGTGTTTTGCCTACGCGTGGAGCCAGAATGGTAAGAGGAGTCCGGGGGGGCAGTCAGGGAGTGGGGGAGGGTTGGATGGGTCCCCGGCCTCCACCTGCCACCCCCCCTCCGCTCGTGTCCCCCCCGTAGGCCCCCCCTCCCTGCCTGCCTCTCCCTTGCCTGCTTGTACTGCCAGAGCCAGCAGCAACTGCTGTCTGCTGCCCCCGGGTCCTAGCGTCCCCCATCCACTAATGGGAAGACAGGCTGCCCTTACCCTGCCCTTCCGACCTAGCCCCGAGCCTCTCCAATGCCCCAAACCCCTCATCCCCAGCCCTCATCCCCCGCACCCTAATCCTCTGCCCCAGCCCTGAGCCTCCTCCTGCATCATGAACCCCTCATCCCCAGCCCCAGCCAGAGCCCTCCACACCCTAATCCTCTGCTCCATTCCTGAGCCCCCTTCTGCATCATGAACCCCTCATCCTCAGACCCACAGCCCTCACCCCTGCATCCCCTCCTATCCCCAAACTCCCTCCCCCTTCCCACACACCCCCTCCTGCCCTCAAACTCCCTCCCAAAGCCTGCACCCCCTCCCTTTGCACCGCCTCCCATCCCCAAACTCCATCCCAGAGCCTGCACCCCTCACCCCTCCTGCACACCCACCCCCTGCCCCAGCCCGGAGCCTGCACCCAGCACCCAAACTCTATCCCAGAGCCTTCACCCTGCACCCCTTCTACTGGTGGGAGAGAGAGATTTTCAGTAGATTCCTGCAAATTGTCTAAAAGCCCTAGAAGGCCAGCATCCGGACTAGTTGAAAGATGATCCTGCAGGTGCAAAGAGTGATTTGTAGAGTTCCCGACTTCCATTTTAGATTAGCCTCTCAACACAACTGGCTCATTAGGAAATTTGAGGCGGAAACATCTTGCAGCACCATTTACTCAACACGGGCAATTTTCAAAACTGTTTTGCAGGGCAAATACTTCAAAGTATCTGACGTAATACAACTAGGAAACAGACATATTAAAAGAATTTCAATTCTAATATTTTATTTCCCTTCTACTACCAAAAATAGAATCCCTCCATTCACGTAACAGACAATGCTTCTGATCTGCAAAACCATCATAAGAACATAAGAAAAAATCATCTATTTGTTTTCCACCCCAATACTGAATTGATTTAAACATTTCTTGTAACTAATTCATGCTAACAGCTGCGTTGAATCAATGCCCACTTCCTATACATTCATCAAGGTTACCTGAATTACCTCAACTCAAAACTGAATCAGAGAACATAAAAGAACACATAGACATCTTATATAAAATATGCTTTTAAACTCCATTTGCTACAGGAACACTGGAAACCTAGCCAATTTAATAAATGAGTTAAAAGTAGTTCCATGTAATATACCTGCCCTTGAGACCTCCTGCCAATTTTTATAGTATTATATTTGAATTTTCCTATTTTCACTCCACTGTTGCCATGTGAAACACACACAGACACCAAGCAAAACTGACTCACTACACTGAGAAAACAAAGTGACTCTACAAAAAATGCCTTGTTCCAAAAAAGAATGTAGGTACCTAATGCCATTTTAGGTGCCTAAATCCAATATTTAGACCCTCAAAATCCCTGCTTTGCTGCCACCTAACCCTGTAAGCTCCTAAAGTCCCTAAGCTCTTAAGTTTATAGGAATAAAGTCCCTTAAGCACCTAAAAATTCGACCCTGGGACATAAGCACAGCCACTTCAGTCCAGGCACCTCGCTCCCACCTAAGCCCCTATGGGATCCTCAAACTAGGCATTGCCTCACCTACCTCACCTGCAAGGCCTGATACAGTAGACCTGCTCAGAAGCTGCCTAACAAATCAGGCCCCTAACAAAACAACCAGAGGAGGTGGTGGTGGTGCTGCTGCCACTCCACTTATAACCTTTAACCCAGTGGTTAGAGCATTTACCCAGGATGTGGGAGACACGTATTTGGTTTCCCCCTCTGCCTGATGTGGAATAGGGATTTAAACACAGGTCTCCCACTTCTCAGGTGAATGCCCTAACCACAGGGCTATAGGGTGTTCTGGGGCAGGTCTGTCTGGGTCTTGCACATCGTGGGTCAGTACCCTGACCATTGGGCTAAAAGTTACAAGGGGGAGGGCACCACCCCCCATTGTTTTTAGCAAGAAAGGGTTTAGGCACCTTACTCCAGGAGAGGCTTCATGGCTGTGAATCTCAAGCGGAGATAGGTGTCTCACTCCAGCCTGGATTTAGGTACCTCAGGCCCTTAGGGGCTTAGGGACACTCCTCTCTTCAGCTTTCAGAGTATCAGCCGTGTTAGTCTGTATCCGCAAAAAGAACAGGAGTACTTGTGGCACCTTAGAGACTAACAAATTTATTAGAGCATTTCCTATTGGCTACCTTAGGCGAACCCACGCCCAGCTCATCGGCTTCTTTGAATCCCATTCTTAGGCAGCTAACTCTCCCCATGCATTCTCTAGGCAGCCTGGGCACCTCACTCAGGACTGCAGATTCCACTAGGCAGCAGGGCACCTAAAAGTTAAGCATTACAACACTGAGTCTAAGTCCCCTTTGTGCATCTAACCCAGAGTGCTGCCAAATACACACACACACATACACACACACACAAAAAGGGGGGGGGAATGCCAAATAAAACTATCCCTTAAAATGGGGTTATCTATAGCAAGTTAAAAAAAGTGGAAGTCTTTTTTTTTTTAAGCTGTGTCACTTAAGACCCTTTTTGTGAAATGTGTCCATCTAAAGTGAGGTCATTCAGATTCTATTGCCTTTATTAAAATAAAAAGAAACAAATGGAAAAGTCTAAAAATAAATAAATCAAGAATTAAGGTTTCTTAAAGAAATAATAATAGTTAGCTCTTAAGTAGCACTTTTCAGTCATAAATCTCAAGACACTTTACAAAGGGAGGCAAGTATCATTATTCCCTTTTAATAGATGGGGAAACTGAGGCACTGAGGGGTGCCGTTACTTGTCCATGGTGACAAGCCATGAAAGACCTCAGAACGAGGTCAAAAGGAGAAAAGAGAAGGTGAAACAGTATTCCTCTCCCCCTTCAAGCTCAGACACAGAAGATATTCCACCCCACAAACAAAAACATTCCCAGTGATCTACAGCCCTCAGATGAAAACCATGCCAATTTCCTGGAGCAACTAATGGACCAACTGTTCAGCATGGTACTGGAATCCGCCAGGATTCATTGTCTTCAGTGACCTTAACTTCGACACAGACAATGCCAAGGATACATTAGTACTCAATTGCTTATTCTGCATGGAATCCAACTGAGCCATCATATCTTAGTCAGTAAAAGCTTAACCCTTTCCTCCTAGTTTCAAATGCAGGTTTCCAGTTTCAGAAGGAGTAATGAAATTCAGAAGTTAAAAACCAATAATTAAGGATCAGTCAAAGGGAGAAATCTTACTCTGTCACATGTACAAAAAAAGTATACCAGCAAGTACTTTGGAAAGTCTTCTCAATAAATCCTAGTTTACATGGAGACAGCTCTGGTCTGGGTTTTGTTACATGCATAGAATCTTCTTATGACTATAGAAATTAGCTACTATATCCAATCTGTGACAGTGAGGCGTTCTGTTTACAATGGCTGGAAGTTCAACTATGATGTTCACTAACAATCACCTGCATATAGAAATAAGCGTTTATCAAAGGTGGTCCAGAGAAGAAGCAAATCCATTCACTTCCTCCTGCTCCCTGCACAGCTTGGTGTATACTACCCACTGCAATCCTCCATCCATTTTGCAAGCATTAAAACACCACAACAAAAAGTGTGCACTCCAAAAACCAGTGTCCAAGATTTTTTTTTTGGAGATGAATGAGCATTTCTTGGTGAGAAGAAGCATCAGGAAGCAGTTTAATCTTGAAGATAGTGAAGTTTGATTGATAAGTTCCAGAAAGACATTTGAAATACCCTCACTTCTTAGTATTTCTTGGCTTAGTACATGACCATAACTTGACTTGGGTTAAAGGTGGGTTGGAGCAAATTTTTGAAAGTGCCAAGACACTTAGCTAATTGATTACAATTTTCAAGCAAATTATTCTATGACTGTTTACTGCTAAATTTAACTTGGACTATGCAGATACCCAAGTTAAAAAGAAGCCCTTTATATGGGCTAATTGGACCCTGGATCTCAGTACACAAGGATAAGTAGGGCTATCCATCAAACCCAGGTAGCACCACTTTCTCTGCAGTCAGATAAGGCAAATTTATTTGAATAAAGGAGAGTTAACATATGGAAGACACTAGTGAAGATAAACAAGCTATTTTAAAAGTCAAAATACATGGGACCAAGTTTGAACTGCAGTGATAAAAATAGAAGCAGGCCAAATTCTGGCATCAGCTGCATGCCCAGTTTGGCCTACTGCCCTTAATCCTTTTAGTACTAGATATGTATGGATTGTACAAAGCTGTGAAAAGTGTTGTGGTACTTTTGTATGAATTAGACTATATGAAAATAAAATGCATTATATTAAAGCCTTGGTTGAATGATTTTTCCAGCAAAAAAGAACTTATACACACAGGATGGATCTAAATGCGCTCAGTCAATGAGGCCGGTCCTGCTCTCACTGAAGTCAATGAGAGTTTGGCCACTGACTTCAACAAGAGCAGGAACAGGCCAAGTGACAGAAATAACTTACAAGATAAGGCCATAACCCGGCAATTCACCATGCACAGGTAGCCTGCTGTACCGGCATAGAGCTGCACTGACTTTCACACACACAACATATTGCTGGATCAGGGCCCAAACAAGCACTTTGATAGTAAATGAAATAAAAATGCTTCTTTCATAATCATTAAATATTATACCAGTGTAAACAATAAGTCAATGTATTCATTTTCTTTCAGATACACAGCTGCAACAGCAAACACTAATATTATAATCTTGCTAATTTTCCTATTAGCCATGGGAACTATGAGAGATTATATAGAGATTTGTGATAAAGCTCAAGACAAAAAATACTAATTTAGAAGTATCAAATAAATAATTTCTTTCAAAAGCAATATTATGCCATATTTTAGATGCAGTAGCCAGACTCCTAAAATCCATTGGTGAAGGGTATTTTTTTTTTAGTGTGGAATAATTTGAGTATATAAAAATGAGTTCAAACTACATGTAAAATACTTTAGTGTGTCATACATCTAAATTATATTTATTATTGCATATAGGAATCAGTCCTGCAGCTTTTATATGAACCCAACTCCCTTTGATATCAATAGGCATTCTGGATGGCAGAGGAGGAAGGAGTCAGATTTATACTTAACTAATTTAGTAATATTTTCAGTTATTTACTTCCTAAATCCAGATGAGCACAGAGCACAAAAACACTTCACCCTGTCCCGCAATACTACAAATATTTACACATATGCTTAAGTCTGAGCTCCTACTTATGTGCTTAAAAGTTAAGTGCTTGCACAGGCATTTGCAGGATTGGGGCCTATGTCCATAGCTTCCATTTTCACTGCTTCTCCCTCCAGTTAGCACAGCGCCTACATAGATAAGAGTAAGAAAGGTGGAGTCTATATCAAATAAACAGAATTGTTTATTTAATTCCACTCTGTTCCTCTGGTTCAAATCTCTTCAAGGCAATGAAGATACACAGATGTCACTAAGAACATTGTTTGCCCTGCAGAATCTTTATTATTAAAGCTAGTCAGGAAATAATGTTTGTTCCTGTGAAATATTTCAAACACATTTCATCAAAGCTTTTCTTCAAAAATTTTCAGGTTTTCATAAAAATACCCAAACCCCAAAGTGTTTCAGTTCTGTTTTTTTTCAAACACAAACTTGGAAAATGTAATCAAAAGCAAAAACTTCTTGCAGAGATTTCTATTTTGATGGGGAAAAAAAACATTTTTAACTGAAAATGTTTTGAACAAAAAATTTCAAACTGTTCCAAATTATTAGTTACACTGCAAAAGTTGGAAAGAACCCAGGTTGACTTTCAGAACCCAGACTGAGTTTGCAGGGTAAATAGTTAGAAAAATATCTTTTTTTACTTGTATGCTGACTAGAGTTGGCCAAAACTTGAGATTTCCAGTTCATAAGACGTTTTGATATTTTGAAATTTTGTTGCATTCCAAATTGGACTGAGACCAAATGTTTCTAAAACTGTAATTCCCTCCAAAAACACTGACATGCTGTTTCCAAAATGAAATATGTTAACTGGGACTGGCAGCTGTTGAGTGAAACTGACATTGACAAGAAGAATGTCAAATTCAGTCAGAAGCTGCCAAGGTCTGCAGCTCCAGGACAGCTCTGCCATATATACGATCTCAGGGCTTTCAGACTCCCAGCCAGCTGGCTCCCAAGGCTACCCAACTCCCAAGCTCACTGGAATCCAAGGTCCCCAGCCCCAGGACAGTCCACATGGCAGGGCTGTTCCAGAGTAGTGAACCAGAGCAGTCCCCAGGGAGGGGCTGTCCTACAGCCCCAGACCCTGGGAACCCTAGGTCTCCAGCAGCCCCTGCCCCAGCAGGTGAGCGAGTAGGGAATCAAGGACCTCTAAAGCTGAGCACATTTGAAATGGAAATCACTGACTGGCACTGCATACAGAAGCATGCAATGCCATTTTTACAGTCACTTTTTAGAAGAACCGTAATGTGTTTGGTGGAGTTGCCTGGAGCAGTTATAGCCACCCAGTTTGCATCTATAGTGTTAATTTCTTCTCCCGGGGCATAGGACTTTTTATTTATTTTTACTGAATCTCCCTCCATTGCCTTCAGCTTTAATCTTTCCAGGTCACATAGCAGTTTGTTTCTGTCCTCTCATGTGTCTGCAATTCCTCCAATTGCAGCGTCATCCATATATTTGAAGACAGGCTTGTTTTTTCCTTGAGAGAAAATTTAAACAATAAGAGTTACAAAGCAGCCACAGAGTATGCAGAGATGTGTGTGATTTTAGCCGTTTATTGTAGTTGCTCGACAAGCCAAGGAAAAGTCTTAGAAAGCATCCTGAACAGGACTGCAACTAACATTATGCATCACTGCTTGAAAATGGATAGATGCTTTCACCAATAGGACACAGACAGCTACAGGGATCATTTGAAAGTGCTGCATGAAGCCCCAGTGATGTATGGGCCATAGATGAAAAACCACTGGCTAAACACAAGCAGGAAAGAGAGAGCAAGAGAGAGCACACGTAAGGACTGAGGATCTTGTTGCTGCGACCAATGTGACGCGTTAGAGATGGGTGTTGACCACATTGCTTGTCTGTTACCCAACCAGTTGAGCCACTGATGTGATTTTAGAAAGGAACACTTCAGTTAAAGGTCAAATGTAAGAGCTCATGGCAGGAAGGAGCTCATGACAGGAAGGAATAGTTTCCATAAAAAGGTGAGCGATGCCTAACTCAGTACTGTGGAAGCCAACATCTCCAGCCAACTTTGGGGGAAATACCCCCCCCCCACACACACACACCCCAAAAAACAGGAAAACTACTCGTCAAATGCTAAAAACTGAATTGCAAAGATGTTTGGTGACTGAGCCTAAGAACTGAAAGACTCAAAGCTAAAATCACAGTATGTTTCAGACTGCCAAAGCATCCACACTGATACACCATGGAAGGCCTTGCCTACTCTACAAATAGGCCCATCTCCAGGAACGCAGTTACAACATAGGTGTAGTGTGTATAGGAGCTACCTTTTTATTTATTTTTTTACTATGTTCCCCATCTGTGCTAAAGCCTGGGTTGCATCACGATCTCCATGATTCAGGATCACAAGCAGCTCCCATCTAAACAGAGGAATGTGGGACGGGGACGGGACAACTGTGGTGCAAATTTGTAACTGAGTGTAAATCAGTTCACTCAGCACTAGGCATTCCCTCATGGCCAGGCATGGCATAGCATCTCTCTCCCTAGGTCAGCACCCCCTGCCAATGGTCACTCCAGCACAGTGGCAGTTTCTCTGTCAGTAACTCGGCCCTCCAGCCAGGTTACCATCTTAAGTCTACCCATTCTGGGGTCACCATTGTCCAAACTTAAAAGTCTAAAAATGTCTTTAACAGAAACAAAATCCTTCCACCCAATCTGAGCAATTCCTCAGCCTGTCTTTGGCTTAGCCTTTAGCTCCCTTGATGGGCTCCATATCCTTTGCAGGGGGCTTGTACACCTCCTTCCTTGGGGCTGGTAGGCAAACACAGTACCACCTTCTATGCTGGATTCTAGCCCAGGGCCCTGTACTGACCAGGTAGGTGTGCTCCTTTACCTGTGCTGCAGTTTTAACCTGGGCTACTTCCTACCCAGCCTCTTAAGATCTCTTCCAGGTCTCGCAGTCACTTCTCTGGTTAGTCAGGGTCTCTTCCCAGGCCTCCCTTCCTGGAAAGCTTTCCTTCCTGCTCCAAGTTTCCTACCTGGCTCTCACTCCAGCTCTTTATCATCATTTAAGCCAGGCTCTCCTTCCCATTACTGTATTCACCTTCTGCTCTTTGTGGCAAGTTGCCTGATTTCCCTCAGGTGGGACTCATTCTGTGATCAAGTTGGCTTAGCACCAGGCTTTCCAGCCCCTAGGACAAGCCACCCTGTCACACTGGGTCCCCCTCACAGTTCTGTTTATAGTATAGATGGGGCCTAAAAAACCTGTGTCAAATTTATCCTCATTTGGTCACATACAAATAAAACACTGAGGCAGTGACATTTACCTAAACATGTGAATAGAAAGGAGAGTTAAGAAAAATGTGTGCTCCTTTATAAGATTGCCTAAATATTGCTAGGTGATAACTAACTTCAGAAGCAGAATAATTCAAGCAGTCAGTAGGAAATAAAGATTTATTTTATTAATATGAAAAGAATAAGCCCAAATAGCTCTTTGGACAATTTTTAATTACTATATTTGAGAGCTTCTAATCTACATCAAATTAAACAATTTCATCACCTTTAACATTTGGTTTGGAAGCTTCAAGACAACTGCAGCACTTGTTTTTCAGGAACCAGAGAGAATTTTAAAAGCACTTAAAATAGTAGAGTATTATCTGAAGAAACAGCAGCTCAAAGCATAGTTATGCATAAAAAGAAAGATGATAATAAGTTTTTATCTTATGAGCATGAGAGAGGGTTTTCATGTTGTCACAACTATAGAAGAAAGAATAATGATCATCATTAACCCAACAACAACTAATGTTATAACTATTCCACACTGTCCCAAATCTCTTCACATAGATGGTGCAAATGCTAACATAAACTGTGATGCAATACAACCCCTGGCAATTCAAAGCATATACCTGATACCGTCCTGATTTCTCAGATTTCTGGAATGGCACTGGTATCCAATTAAAAAAATATCTAAATTCTACAGAAGTCTTGAAAACTGAAAATGTATGAAATCAATCCATCTGCACTAAAGAACCCATGTGGTATGAATGTTGATGCTTTTTGAACCATTAACTTTCTGTCCTGGATCTGGGTGGGGTGGGGGTGTTAATCACACTTCAATAAAACATACACACATACAAAAATGAAAAATACTGAAAAGCCATACTTGTTATTCCTTCATCAAGTAGTTGCTGAACCGACGAGGGGGGATGCCATTTTAGATTTGGTTTTGGTGAGAAGTGAGGACCTCGTTGAGGAAATGGTTGTAGGGGACAACCTTGGCTCGAGTGATCATGAGCTAATTCAGTTTAAACTAAATGGAAGGATTACCAAAATTAAATCGGAGACTAAGGTTTACGATTTCAAAAGGGCTAACTTTAATAAATTAAGGCGACTAGTTAGGGAAGTAGATTGGACTAACATATTTATGAATCTAAAGGCGGAAGGCGCCTGGGATTATTTCAAGTTGAAGTTGCAGGAGCTGTCGGAGGCCTGTATCCCGAGAAAGGGAAAACGGTTCGTAGGCAGGAGATTTAGACCGAGCTGGATGAGCGAGCGTCTCAGAAGGGTGATTAAGAAAAAACAGAAAGCATACAAGGGGTGGAAGTTGGGAGGGATCAGCAAAGAAAACTACCTTATTGAGGTCAGAGCATGTAGAGATGGAGTGAGAAAGGCCAAAAGCCGTGTAGAGTTGGACCTTGCGAGGGGAATTAAAACCAATAGTAAGAGGTTGTATAGCCATATAAATAGGAAGAAAACAAAGAAAGAAGAAGTGGGACCGCTTAAGACTGTAGATGGAGTGGAGATTAAGGATAATCTAGGCATGGCACAATATCTAAACGAATATTTTGCATCGGTCTTTAATGAGGCTAATGAAGGATTTAGGAATAGTGGCAGCGTGACGGATGGGAATAAAGAAGGGGGGGGTTGACATTACCATATCCGAGGTAGAAGCCAAACTCGAACAGCTTAACGGGACTAAATCGGGCGGACCGGATGATCTTCATCCGAGAATATTAAAGGAACTGGCGCGAGAAATTGCAAGCCCGTTAGCGATAATTTGTAATGAATCTGTAAACTCGGGGGTGGTACCGTTTGACTGGAGAATAGCTAATGTGGTTCCTATTTTCAAGAAGGGGAAAAAAAGTGACCCGGGTAACTACAGGCCTGTTAGTTTAACATCTGTAATATGCAAGGTCTTGGAAAAAATTTTGAAGGAGAAAGTAGTTAAGGACCTTGAGGTCAATGGCAATTGGGACAAATTACAACACGGTTTTACGAAAGGTAGATCGTGCCAAACCAACCTGATCTCCTTCTTTGAGAAAGTAACAGATTTTTTAGATAAAGGAAATGCGGTGGATCTAATATACCTCGATTTCAGTAAAGCGTTTGATACGGTACCGCATGAGGAATTATTGGTTAAATTGGAAAAGATGGGGATCAATATGAAAATCCAGAGGTGGATAAAGAACTGGTTAAAGGGGAGACTGCAGCGGGTTGTACTGAAAGGTGAACTGTCAGGTTGGAGGGAGGTTACCAGTGGAGTTCCTCAAGGTTCGGTTTTGGGTCCGATTTTATTTAATCTATTTATTACTGACCTCGGAACCGAATGTAGGAGTAGGCTGATAAAGTTTGCGGATGATACAAAATTGGGAGGTATTGCCAATTCGGAGAAGGATTGGGATATCCTGCAGGAGATTTGGATGACCTTGTAAACTGGAGTAATAGTAATAGGATGAAATTTAATAGTGAGAAGTGTGAGGTTATGCATTTAGGGATGACTAACAAGAATTTTAGTTATAAGCTGGGGACGCATCGGTTGGAAGTAACGGAAGAGGAGAAGGACCTCGGAGTCCTGGTTGATCGCAGGATGACTATGAGTCGGCAATGTGACGTGGCCATGAAAAAAGCTAATGCGGTCTTGGGATGCATTAGGCGAGGTATTTCTAGTAGGGATAAGGAGGTGCTGGTTCCGTTATACAAGGCACTGGTGAGACCTCATTTGGAGTACTGTGTGCAGTTCTGGTCTCCCATGTTTAAAAAGGATGAATACAAACTGGAACGGGTACAGAGAAGGGCCACTAGGATGATCCGAGGAATGGAAAACCTGTCGTATGAAAGGAGACTCGAGGAGCTCGGTTTGTTTACCTTAACCAAAAGAAGGCTGAGGGGGGATATGATTGCTCTCTTCAAATATATCAGAGGGATAAATACCAGGGAGGGAGAGGAATTATTTCAGCTCAGTACTAATGTGGACACGAGAACAAATGGATATAAACTGGCCGTCGGGAAGTTTAGGCTTGAAATTAGACGAAGGTTTCTAACCATCAGAGGGGTGAAGTTCTGGAACAGCCTTCCGAGGGAAACAGTGGGGGCGAAAGACCTCTCTGGCTTTAAGATTAAGCTTGATAAGTTTAGGGGATGGTTTGATGGGATAACGTGATTTTAGTCAATAGGTCAATAACGTGCCATCGCTGGTAATTAGTAACAATGGTCAATGATGGGATATTAAAAGTTACTACAGAGAACTTTTTTCCGGAGGGTCTGGCTGGAGAATCTTGCCCGCATGCTCGGGGTTCAGCTGATCGCCATATTTGGGGTCGGGAAGGAATTTTCCTCCAGGGTAGATTGGCAGAGGCCCTGGAGGTTTTTCGCCTTCCTCCGCAGCATGGGGCAGGGGTCGCTTGCTGGAGGATTCTCTGTGACTTGAAGTCTTTAAATCATGATTTGGGGACTTCAACAGCTGAGTCAAGGGAGAGAATTATTCCAGGAGTGGGTGGGTCAGCTTTTGTGGCCTGCATCATGCGGGAGGTCAGACTAGATGATCATAATGGTCCCTTCTGACCTTAAAGTCTATGAGTCTATGAGTTATGAATGTAAATAAAAGGGTAAATGTGCTGATTCAGTGCTCAGGTACAACAAGAAATGATCCATGTAAGCTATAGAAAGGAGGATATGAAAGAAGGATTAGACAGTAGAAGAGAAGGAGATAATAAGGAGCTGTAGTAGACAGCAATTGAGGTAATCATTTTTTTCAGATACAGAAAGACCAAGCTCCTTACAGGGTTGAAATTCTTAAAGACAGATGGCATTTATATTTATTTTTAAATAAATTTAGTGCTTGTGTAAACTGCCAGATTGAGAGCCCTGGATACTGAACTTCTCTATTTATTCACAGAACTGGAACGACATAGACAGCAGCAGAGCAAGTTACACACTGTCCCACCAATGTGAGAAAGTAACTCGCTCTACATACCTATTCAGTCCTTGGCCTGTCTTCCTAGACAACCAATGGAGCTGGATTGAGACCACCCCAGATTACACAGCCCGCCAAAAAAGTGTCATATGGCACTTTTGGTTACTCTTGTCCTGGAACAGAGCTGAAACAGCGATCTAGTGATGAAAGGCTTCATATCCTATTTCCAGTCCCCTGAGACGTCAAGACCCATAGACACAAAGAGCTCTTGAGTTAGTTTATATCTAGATACAGTTTACATACCCTGTACATTTATTTACTTCTGTCTAAGGAGTGTGATATCTTAATTTCTTAAATATCTGTGGCAGAACAAAGTCAAATTATATAAGACAGTCATATTTAGGGTGACCTCTCCGCTGTAGTAGTAGGCACCGGTATATTACAGCTGAGTGATCAGTCCTGAAACCACTCCCTTTATGGAAACTTCAATAGCATTATCCCCAAATGACAAATTATATACTCTGCTGGCGTACTGACAAAGCAGAATGGAAAAAATGTAGGGCCAGGAAACAACACAGGATACAAAGATTTGAATGGTTATTCTAAACCTATAATTTCTTATTAGGAAATACCTACATGAATGTGAAAAGCTCTGTGAAAATTACAATAGTATTGCTTCCTCTCAGTATAGTCCCGTAACTCCTATTACTGCTAACAAGAGCTGTGTGCACAGAGAGAAGAATATACCCCTTTGTGTGCATTGATAGAGCATTCAATAATTCCAGCATTTTTTAAAGGGGAAGGAAATTAACCTCTTTACCAGTATCTCTGTTATATCAAGAGCATCTTGGGACATTTCCCTTACAACACATTTTAGCAGATACATACCAAAAGTACCACTGGTCTCTTCCATGTAGTTAATCCTATGATTCCGGACAAGATCACCTGAAAGAGCAAAAAAACGATTATGCAGGACTGAAGCGCAGAGCCCCATTACAGTCCTCATCACCCAACACTAATACATTGAAAGAAGCTGTTAACTTTAGAGTTCTAGAAGGAACTCCTTGTTTAAGAGAGTGGGTTTGACTGTCCTCTCATATAGGAGTAACTCCACTGACTTCAGGAGAAATATACCAGTGTAACCCTGCCATAAATGGGTGGAGAATCAGAGCCAATGTTGATAAGACACTTCACTTATGATGTCTTACCTAATAACATAATCAGATTTTTTCTCATTGTCCTTCTTTTTACTTTTTAGTCCATATACACAACTTTCCAGAAATGTACACAAAATTTTTTCCTAATTTTTCAGTAAACTCAACCTCCTCAGCTGACTACAAAGCAACGTTTCTACTAACTTAGACCCCTGTCCAGCAAACCTCTTACACACATGTATAATTTTAAATATGTGGGTAATCCCATTAACTTCAAAGTTATGGTCATGTTCAATCGTTTTGCTGGAAGGAAGCCAAAAGACAAAGAAATGTTTGTATTATGTTGCCTTATTTTACCACTTAATTCAGTATTTCAATCAAGAGAACAACTCTGAAGGAACTATGGCTAAAATTTATAGACACATACGTACTTAACTTGTTCCATTCAGTCAGATCAGGAATAAATCCTGCTGTAGAATTGAAAGGACAACACATTTTAATGACATATTATTGGGGGCGTGGGTATATGTGTGTGGGGGGAAGCTAGGCAGGGCAGAACAGATTTTCGGCTGTGCCCTGTAAACAACAGAAACTCGCTGCAATTTACAGTTAATGGCCCATATCTTCAAAGTAATTTAGGCTCCTAACTCCTATTGAAATCAATGGAAGCTAGAAGCCTAAATTCCTTTGAGGATCTGGGCCAATGTGACTAGGTTAATGAACATAGAACTTCAAGATTATAGCCTGCACCAGAAAAGGGTAGGCTAGAGCAAATGGATCTGCACCCATTAGCATTTTTAAATAAGTAAATACCTTCTATAACTCCAATAACTTCTGGACTGGTGATGAATCTGGCCTAGCACATGTGCATACATGATTTGGCCAAAACATCCATTGACATTACCATTCCTCTTTCAAAACTACATACATAACTTTGCAGTTTCGTAACAAAATAGTTTGTGAATTATCTAAGTGCAAGATAATCATGTGATGTTATAATTAAAGCGCATCACTGATGTCTGTCACAGTTCAGGGCAACTGAACCCGTATTACCATCCGTAGTCCAGCCAGATTAAATTTAGATTTAGTTGGGAATTGGTCCTGCTTTGAGCAGGGGGTTGGACTAGATGACCTCCTGAGGTCCTTTCCAACCCTGATATTCTATGATTCTATAAGAGCATCTACTTTTAGGGTCCTGGTTCCCCGGCCATCATCTCTCTCAGGCGGAGACACACATCTCATTCCCTTCTGACTGGAGTATTTCGAGGCTGCACGGTTCCCTGCCTACACTGTGAATTTCCCAGCGAGTCAGACTGCCTAAGTATGCCTGCTTCGCTTTTCTCTTCAGATGCTATGAACAGCATAATTGCCCACAGTTATAAGGCATCACACAGCTTTTCCTAAGCAAGCACATTTATTCTCAAGGTGAAAGCATAGTAGAGAAAGTCCTTTCTCTAGAGAATCCAGTTTGAATCCCTTTATGCAAACCTTTCCAGGTGGTTGTACCTCTCGGGAGATGTTACAACCCGAGCGAATTTGCTGCCACTATTTTTAGTTTTAGTTTAGGGCTCTGGTCCATCTTCCCCATGTAAATACATACAATGATTTTGGTAAATTTCATAGTCGAATGTAATGTTATTTTGGAGCTGTAGGAACACGAGGGAAAAGGCATTTTTCCACTGAGCAACGGATCACATATTTATTCTGCACTCGAGTAATTTAAAAACTAATTTGTTGCATAAGTGCAAGCTTGGTTTGTATGCAGTCCTAAATGGGACACTGTTTTAGCCATATTTGAAGCAATCTGGTTTTGAACTATATTAATAAAGTTACAGGTGTTTAAAAGGAGGTATAGTGAGCATGGACAGTGCATTTGTTTCCTTACTTCAGGGTCTAAGGCTGTGAATACCTGCAGCGGTAAATATGTGAAAGACTACGCATACATGTATTTGGGAAGGTTAGAGTTGAAGGGATCTTCATCAGGTTTCCACAGTAAACTTGTCTCTGTTCCTTTACATGTAAGACTTATAATATGGGCTTTCATGCCCTAGTACAAATTTCTATGTAAAATCACTTGCACAGAAAAAGTGAAGTTTAAATAGAAATCAACAGCAGTAATAACTTGCCTTACTGTCCATAATAAAATCCTAATTCCCTCCCCCTTACAGTTTTTCTAGGAATATCACTATTTATTTATCCAGTCTTGTCAGAGTAGCAGTGTTAAAATGCAGGAAAATGCTGCATGCAATATGTGCATATACTATTACAGGTGGGAAGTGTTGTTTCTTATTGTATACAAGGTTTGATAGACTGATTAAGATTTTATAAGGAAAAACATTTAAAATAATCAGCTATAAAATGTCAATTTGGCCTCCTCTTTATATTTGTTTATTCTTCTGTAATAATCTATTTGTTAGGGTATGTGCTGCTACTGAAGTAAGACCTATAGACAAGTCTAAAATATTATTTATATTACTATTTATTTTTTCTGCAATACAAAATTGTGTTCTAGCTTCTTTACTGAACAAAGTTATATATAGCTTCTGACAACTGAATTGTAAATTGGCAATGAAGGGTGTAATTTGTTATACAAGTAATTTTATACTTAACATATATATAGCACCTTTTACCTGAAGATTTCAATGTGTTTTACAAACATTAATGAACACTCTTGATGACATAACTCTGAGGTAAGGAATTATTAATCTTCCTATTTTACAGACAGGGAAACTGACACACAGTGAGGTTAAGTGGCTTGCTGAATGTCACACTGCAAACCAGAAGCAGAACTAGAATAGAACCCAAGCATCCTGACTACCATTTCCCTTTCCCCTGCTCTAATCACCTAGGCCCCAATCTTTCAAGGAGCTCTGTGTTGGAAGATCCCTGCACCCATTTGGAACATCAATGGCATTGCAAGGGTCTGGCTGTGTAAAGCTCCTTGTAGGATTAGGGCCTGAGATCACACTTTGCAAGTCTTGTTAAATTCAGTAAATCTTCTACAATAAAAGAGAGGAGCTAATCCCTTAAATCCAAAATTTATGCTGAAAAGCCTAACACCCTGTGAATGTTAGCAGCAACAGACAATTTATTATTATTATGTATGCAGTGCCTAAAATGTCTGAGGCACTTTACAAACAACTAGAAGACACCGTCTCTGCCATAGAGAGCTACATAGATACATTACAGAGATATATAGATTCATAGATTCCAAGGCCGGAAGGGGCCATTGTGATCTAGTCTGACCTCCTGTATAACACAGGCCATAGAATTTCCCCAAAAATATATTAGCTAATAGATTAGCTAGCTAGAGAACAGATTGCTTAGATTGTTCTGACATGTAATAGCTAAGAGATTAGCTAGATTGATCAAATGTGGTAGCTAATAGATAGCTAGATGGATCTGATACATAACAGATTAGAGATGTGATGGCTAATAGATTGGCTAGATAGATCATAGATTAAAGCGATCAGATATGTGATAGCTGACAGAGTGACTAGATAGATAACAGATTAGACTGATCAGACATGTGATAGCTAATCGATTGGCTAGGTGGCATAGGTAGCTATAGACAGAGCAGGCAAGCGGGCATCAGACACTATATGAGATGACAGACTAGTCGGCCTAAGGACGATCCAGGCTTCTGTGTCCCGTCCCATGGCTGTGTCAGTAGCAGCTGTTGCTGCCCGGCCGCCCCCAGCTCCCCGGGCCACTTACCGAGGAGCCAGCCCAGAAGGGGCAGGAGTTCTTCACCTGCGGGGAGCCGCTGAGGGACAGCGCCCCGAAGCTCAGCGCCACCATGCAGCAGCCCAGGATGAGCTGCAGCAGCCCCAGGGACAGCAGCGGTCTGGCCGGCAGCAGCCCGTGGGCCCCGGCGGCGGCGGCCCGGCGGGCGGACAGAGGGGAGAGCGCCGCCGGGGGAGGCCGATAGTGCTGGAAGCGCCGGAGAGGCGGCAGCGGCGGGGCCGGAGAGGTGGCGGGGCCGGGAGCTGCTGCCTGAAGCGCAGCGGAGAGCCCGGCCATGGGGCAGCAGGAGCCCGGCAGCACCACAGGCAGCGACATGGGGGGCGGCGGCCGCGCTGCTCCGAGGGCAGGAGCGGAGTGTGGGCGCTCCGCCGGCAGCGGGCGGCGCGGGGCAGGCACCGCAGGCTGCCTCCCTGCTGCCGCTGCCAAGCCCTTCCCTACAGCGCGCTGTTGCTGCCGCCAGTGCCCAGGCTCCCCCGGGCCAATCCCTAACCGCCCCGGGCTGGCCCCCCCCCCCCATTAATACCCCCCCGTCCCCTCAACCGCCCCCAACCCCCCCCATTAATACCCCCCCGTCCCCTCAACCGCCCCGGGCCGGCCCCCTAATACCCCCGTCCCCTCAACCGCCCCTGGCTGGCCCCCAACCCCCCCCTTAATACCTCCCCCGTCCCCTCAACCGCCCCGGGCTGGCCCCCTAATACCCCTCGTCCCCTCAACCGCCCCGGGCTGGCCCCCAACCCCCCCCCCCTTAATACCCCCGTCAACTCAACCGCCCCGGGCTGGCCCCCAACCCCCCCTTAATAGCCCCCGCCCCCTTAACTGCACCGGGCTGGCCCCCAAGCCCCCCCTTAATACCCCGCCAGGTTGGACCCCACACTGCCCCTTTAACCACCCCGGGCTTGCCCCCAAACACCCTCTTAATACCCCCTGCCACCTTAACCAACACTGGCCACCCCCTTAACTGCCCCAAGCTGGCCCCCAAATGCCCACTTAATACCCCCCTTAACCGCCCTGGGCCACACCCTTAACCACCCAGGGCTAGGCCCCAAACGCCCCCTTAATACCCCTCCCGCCTGGCCCCCAAATGCCCCCTTAACCACCCTGGGCTAATGCCCACAGTGCCCCCTTAGCCCCCACACTGCCCCCTTTACCCTCCCGAGCTAGCCAAATGTCCCCCCAATACTCCCCACTCCCTTAACCGTCCTGGACTGGCCCCCAAACATCCCCTTAACTGCCCCAGGCTGGCCCCCAAATGCCCCTTTAATACCCCCACACTGCCCTTTTAGCCTGCACACTGTCCCCCTAGCCCTCCCGGGCTAGCCCCCAAATGCCCCCTTAATACCCGCTGCCCCCAAAATGCTCCCTTAATACCCCTTGCTACTCCTAGCCCCCACACTGCCCCCTTTGCCCCCACTGCCCCCTTAACTACCCTGGGCTGGTCCCCAAATATCCCCTGAATTGCCCTGGGCTGGACCCCAAAGCCCCCTTAATATCCCCACACTTCCCTCTTAACCACCCTGGACTAGCCCCCAAACACCCCCTTATCCCCTCTCCACCACCCCCTTAACCACCTTGGGCTAGCCCCCAAACATCCCCTTAACCCCGCTCCACCACTGCCTTATCTCCCCAGGCTAGCCCCCAAATGCCACTTTAACCCTCCTACCCGCCGCACCCTTAACCCTCCCGGGCTAGTCCCCAAATGCCCCCTTAACCCCCCTCTGCCATCCCCTTAACCACACTGAGCTAGCCCCCAAAAAACCCTTACCCCCCACACCGTCCCCTTATTTGCCCTGGACTAGCCTCCAACTGCTCCTTTAACCTCCCGCCGCTCCCTTAACCACCCAGGGCTAGCCCCCCATGCCACTCCCTGAGCCACCCTCAAACACCTCCTTAATCCCCATGCTAACCCCCCTTAATCCCTCTGTGGTACACATTCTGTGCAACACCCTTAAACTTTCCATGCTAGCCCCCCCAAAACCCCTCAAACCCCATAGGCTAGCCCCCTGTGCCATGCCACCCCCTTAATCTCTCTTAAATCCCTGTGCCAGCCCCTCCACCAAATGCCTATGCCAACCCACTCCTCAGGCTTAACCACTCTCCTGCTAGTGTCAAATCTCTCCCTAGCCCCCACCCCCAACCTATTCCCTGCTGCCAGCGCTTAACCTGTCCCTGTCCACTCTGCCATGCCAAACACACTCTACCAAAGAAAGCATTCCGCTGCCACTGCCAAACCCCACCTGACCACCAAACTCCTCTTTAATGGTGTACCAAACCACGTTCAGCTGCTGGTGCCAAGTCCTTCCTTACTCTCTTCTCCAATCACTCCGCTGCCACTTCAGCCATCCCCATCTCTAGCCTGCCCCTTACCTTCTACTACAGGTTGAACCTCTCTAGTCGACCCTCTGGACCTGACGGGTGCCAAACCATGGGAGGTCAAAGCAGAGTGCCAGTGGGTCTTCATAGGTGCGGGTCTCCATAGGTGCAGTACCCCCAGGCTTTGTGCCCAGCATGGTCCCTCGCCCAGGGCCCCCACTGCCACCCGGGGTCCTGGCCGCTGGCCCCCCACCTGGGGGCTCCAATGCTGGCCCCAGGTCCTAGCTGCTGGCCACTCGCCTGGGGTCTCAGTCGCCAGCCCCAGGTCCTCCCTTTCCCTTCCGGAGATTGAACACCACAAATCAGCTGTTCGCCGCACTCCGGAGGCACTGGGAGGGAGGAGGAGGAGTTGGTAAGTGCGGGGCTGCCGGCGTGCGAGTAGGGTGACCAGACAGCAAGTGTGAAAAATCAGGACAGTGGGTGGGGGGTAATAGGCTCCTATGTAAGAAAAAGACCCCAAAACCAGGACTGTCCCTATAAAATCGGGACATCTGGTCACCCTACATGCGAGAGGCATGGGGGGAGAGCTTGGCGCTGGTGGATGCTCTGCACCCACTAATTTTTCCCCATGGGTGCTTCAGCCCCAGAGCATCCATGGAGTCGGCACCTATTCCTGCCCACAGATGTTGCCGGACCAGGGAGTGCCGGATTAGAGAGGTTCAACCTGTACTGTCTGCTTCCTCTCAAACTAACCCATTTACTGCTACTGCTTGCAACCCTTTCCCTAACCAATCCTCCTCCCACTAAACCACTCTGCTTCTGTGCAGTGACACTGATCACTGGTTAGCATTAGCCTTTCCCTTTTATTGTCCACAATTATTTCTTCTCCTCTATTTTTTTCCTCCTTGTTTCTGTGTTGAACCCCCCCAGGCTCTTGCTCTTTTTTTCCTTTGGTCAGTGTTGTTACACAGTGAGCTTGAAGTTTTAAAATAACTCCCCTTGGGAGGAGGGATGGGGGAAGCAACTGGATTGCATTTCGCATTGTTGGCTTTCTTCCCAGGAGGAGAAGGTTTGGCAGAGTGTGTGCGCGCGTGCGTACACACACACAAAATGCAATTCTGCCTGAATAAGGATCAGGGCAGGGGAATTTATCTTTCAAGTGAAGTACCTTCAGTATCTCATTTGTGTGTCGGACCTTCAGTGTGCCATTGCTCAGGCTATGTTTGTTCTTCTGTTCAACTTGTTGAAATGTTGGATGACAGTAGGCTTAGGCCTGTGTCCTGCTGTTCCAGTTCAGTCACTACAGTTTGAACACGTTGGGCATGTCTGAACATGACTTGGAAAAATAGATAATCTCAGTCATGAAAAATATAGCTGTTAGCTAGCTAGGAAAACATACCACTATAAAGGTGTCATTGGTTCTTTTGGCAGCACTTACCCCTTTGTAGAAGAAGATTGTAGGTTCAACACTCAACTAGGACTTTGGTGCAGACCTGATGCTGACACTGCAATGTAGTAGCAAAGAGGGGAGGAGCTGCAGCATTAGAGGCGGTGCCCTTTGGATGAGAGCCTTTTCTGCTTCTTTCTGTGGGTTGTCCAGCTGGAAATTAAAGATCTCCTAGCACTTCTTGAAAAGAGTACATTATAACCTTACTGCAGTGGGGCCTAGATAGGTTAATCTTAGTGCCCACATAATCCATGGCATAATCACACACAAAACCATACCAAAGATAACAGGATCATAGTGGCATAATTACAACAGTCTATATAATCAAAATATAGGTTAAAACAGAAAATTACTTTTTGGTCTAACCCAAAGTTTACTTTTCCATACACACAGAAAACTTCAACCACTGCAGCTCAACCAAACCCAAACACACCAATTCTGCCTCAGTTTCTAGGCCCAAAGTTATTACACACCCATCTCTCTGAGAATCCTCTGAGCAGCCTTTCTTTCTGTCTCACCACCAACTTTGGGAGGGGAAGCTAGCTGCCTAAGTTTATCTTTACAGCTACATTCTCCATTTTAGTTCAACAATATGGCACATCATGGAAGAGCAGATGAACGGATAACTAACACAATCAAGGTGATTTTGGTTGGGGTTACATTTGCAATCCAAACTTCAGAATTATGCTGTCTAATCTCTCTAGATATACCACAAAAACAAAGGAGTCCGGTGGCACCTTAAAGACAAGCAGATGTATTTGGGCATAAGCTTTCGTGGGTAAAAAACCCACTTCTTCTTCAGGTGCATCTGAAGAAGTTGTTTTTTTACCCATGAAAGTTTATGCCCAAAT
The DNA here is from genome assembly GCF_028017835.1 of Emys orbicularis. Classification (NCBI taxonomy): domain Eukaryota; kingdom Metazoa; phylum Chordata; order Testudines; family Emydidae; genus Emys; species Emys orbicularis. The sequence goes on along the minus strand of NC_088688.1, from coordinate 95,592,234 downwards.
AAATCTGTTAGTTTTTAAGGTGCCACCGGACTCCTTGTTGTTTCTGTGGATACAGACTAACACGGCTACCCCCCGATACTAGATATACCACAGTCATCCCTGTGACATCTAAGTGCCTTTACAAATATACAAAAAGTAAACAAGACCTTTGATTCATCATTTTCTTGACTTGGGTAAGTTTTTTTTTTTTTTTTAAATGGGTGCCTAATATTACTCTCCTTAGTCCATATTTACACACCTAAATAAGTGGCCTAGTTTTCAAAAATGTTGAGCAAAATTAACAATTGGAAACCACTGGGTATTCAGCACCTTTGAAAGTCAAGCAGCTTATTTAGATTCCTAAATACAGAATTAAGAGACTACATTTAGGCGCCCATTTTTAAAATCCTGGCCCTTAAATCAGGCAGTTCAACCCTACCGCTGTCGCTTCTGTTACATCCTAGTGCTTGAATTGTCTTGTCTGTCGAAGAGACAGACCTTGTCTGCAAGCTTCAGGGTTTAAGCCAAACTCTAACTAGTAGAGCAGATTATCCCACATCTACCTATTGTGAGGTTTCTTGCACCTTCCTCTGAAGCCTCTAGTGCAGGCCACTTGAAGACATGTTACTGGACTAGATGGACCATGAGTCTGAGCTAGCACAGCAGTTTCTTTGTTCCTGTTATCAGTGATAGATGTCAAATTCTGGTAACACTTTCTAATGACTAGCAGCAGGCACTAGAAGAGCTAACGTTAGAAGTGCCATGCTTGTTGCTTTTATTTCTAATGGGACAGCCTGTCATGCTGTTCTGTGGTTATTTTTCAGGATACTTAAGAGATTTAAAATTACTGCCTACCCGTCTAGGTTTTTTTGGTACATTAAATATTTCATATTTTACTGCTGTAATGCAGTGACTAAGATTCAGGTTATTTTACTGTTGAGGCAGTGTGGTGATGAGGTACAAGCAGAGGAGTGGGAATCAGCAGATTCAAAGTTCTAATTCCAGCTCTGCTACTGACTTATTGTATGAACAGCTTCACCTTTCTTTTTTCCCCTATCTGTAGAATGATAACAATCACTTACTGCTCTTACAGGATGTCAGGTGGATTGATTAGTTAAGAAGCTAGATCCTCAGTAGAACCTCATGGAGCTGTGCTGATTCACACCCATTGGGGATCTAGCCCAGTGTTTGTACAATACTTTGAAAGTGTTTTCTTCTGTATAAGTGCTAATGTACAATAAAAATTCATCTAATAACAAATCCTTAATTACCAAGTAGATCTGAGCAACAATTTAAAAACCAAGTGCAGAATGTATGTGTGTGAGAGTACTTATAGGTGTGGAGGGGAAAAGGAGGGGGGAATGCTAAGGGGGGGAAATTTACATTGGTAGACAATCTAAAGAAAATGGCAAGTAAAATAACGAAAAGATTGTACCCAGGGTGAAAAATACATTGTTGCCCATTAAAGAATTGCTGCTAGTGAACAGATGAAATTTTTTAAGTTTGCAAAAGCAGCACCATTTCTTTCATCTCTGTTTTTATTCCACGTCGCTTAGGTTCACACTGAACTTTTCTGCTGTAACATTCATTGATCAACTGCTGCATTGTTGAAGGCTCTCTCACAATAGACTTCTGCTGACTCATCACAGAAGTGTGTTTATTTAATATCTTATTCTTCTGCTTCTTTCCTCCTCTTCAGGTGTCAATTTTGGAAGGACTGAATACTGACTAATGAAAGGAGCTAGAGAAACTCATTGCTACTAATTCACTGCAATCATAATTATCACCCTAACAGATGCTGGAAGCTGCACCAGCCCTCCCATGCAGTAGAACTCTGGATTAGCTTCTCTGCTGTCAGTGGTGAGTCAGTGGCAGAATCACTGGTTGATTTCCCCCCCCCCCAATCTTTACTGATGTATTGAAATTTTGAGTCAAAAATATTCAGTATTCTCCACAACTTATGAATAAAATTAAACACAAAAGCAATGGAGGAGAAAACCTTAAGAATTGTGGAAGACCCTGAAAGTTTCCTTTCAGGATGGAGTCACCTATTTCTTCCCCACATCACCTTTGGTAGGAATTGCTTCCCCATCCTCACAAAGTTATGTAACATGTTTGTGGTAAAACAATTTGATAAAATTGTTTTTCTGTATACACGGGTTATAACACCCCCCCCCCCCAACAGTTTATAACCATGTTTAAACCCTGGTGTCAATGAGTAAGCCATGCTAGAACACACTTCGCCATAACTGTTATTTTGTAGGCTAGGCAGGGTCTTAAAATCAACACCCTTCTAAATAGCTCTTTAAAAATAGTTTATGAGGAAGTCACATTCCCTGCTGCTGCCCCATCCATGCCCTCCACATACAGTTGTAGGCCTCTGTGCTGCCCAAGTCGTTATGGTATGACATTACAGACCCAGCCACCAGTCTTTTTTCCTCTCTTGAAATGTTGTTGCCATCATCAACTATCAGCTCTTGCTTTTGACCCACAAGCCTGGGCCAAATTCTGTTCTCTGATCAGTGTAAATCTGGAGACACTCCCATGACGTCAGTTGAGTTACTCCAGATTTTCATCAGTGCAAGAGAGGAGAAAATGTCTCAAGGACTCTCACTAAAGTTTGAATAGCTTAATCTCTTTCCCTTCCTCACTCCTGTGGTTGTGTGTTTTTGTTTGTTTGTTTTTGTTTTTTTTAGGAGAGACTGAATGGTTGCACAGGAATAGAGCAGGGACCAGAAGTTGTTGGCAGCATTGCAAAAATATTTTGTTTCTACTTGGCATTTTATCAAGGGACAGAGCAGGAAAACCAGGTATAGAGCAAAGAGTAACAAAGGAAAAACCAGCAATTATAAACTGATGCAAACCTTGTAAGTGATATGGACTCTGTTCCCAAAGTCGAAAGAGTGGTTCTGCTTGGCCGTTTTGGTTTTATCTCCATTTCTAAATGTATCCAGCACCTAGGAGCCCTGGAGAGGTCAGGTGACTATTTAACTGGGATTCATTTAAAGAGGTAGAGTAACTGCAGTTGAAACTGGGTTCATCTGAAAGTAGGTAGGCAAAATAAACTTGTAAATGTTGCAACAAAGCCAGTTAACAGCAGCATGTAAAGATCATAAGGTACTGATTTAAAATGGCTTTACCTGCCCACTCTGTGACCAGTGTTTGATACCACGGTGATGAAAACTGGATGGATGGCAGTAGTTTAATATGCAACTAAAATCTTGCCTCTGTTAGACATATCTAAAGTTTTTAAACTAGGAATTCAAAGTGCCTATGTTGTGAGGTGGGATAGGGAAGAAATAACAGAAATAACACAGAGCTACTGTCCTCCTGGCCTAACTGGGCTGGATGCTACTCCAGACAGAGTAAATGGAGGGCAGAGGACCAGTAATTCTGGGTAAAGGAGCCCTGATTTCTGAAACACGCCAACACTAGATTTTGCAACAAAAACAGAAAATTTGGTGACAATAGAAAATGCCAAAAGGGCAGTGGGGAGGTTAATAATTAAACTACTGATACAATCAAAACCTCTGCTTTTAAATGTTTTAACATTTATTTTATGTGGCCACAACTATTTGGTGGGGATAAGAGAGAGTTGCAATTTAGGTGGTCAGGTGGGGTTTGGCAGGTAGGAGAGGGAGTCAGTCCATTGGCTGAGTTTTCGAGGCCTTACACTCAACTTGATGATGTTTCTCTGTTTGGATGTAATGTAATAATGTTTTTACATCACAGCAAATCAATTCAAAAATTTAAGGGAATATTTTAGGCATCAGTGGCCAGAACACTACTGATTTGGGGAGAAATTGGGGGAAAATGAAAGGTGGCAATAGAGGACACACAGAACCCATGGCATCTACTTAGCAGAGCTACCGGTTTCAATGACATTTGTAACTGTTAGTTGGTCGCAGTTGTTAACACCTTTCAGCATAATATCCTTCATCTTAGAAGGGAACAGGGCGGGTAGCACACAAGGAGCTTGGAGTATGTGAAAGAATGCAAGGAGCCCTTGGTGTGTGCAATGAGCTTGGCCTACAGAAGGTACAAAGTTTATGATTCTTCCCCCTCTCCTCCCGGCAGTTTTGGGGTAATGGCAACTCGGTATCTTTGGTCCCATGAGAGAGTTAGACAGGAGCTTTAGTCAACTTGGAATGAGGATCTTTCTGTCTTATTCCCCCTTTATGGCTTTTGAAGTCTTCTCTATCCCTGCCTTCTGTTACTCAGGATAGTGGTAGAGATGTGCTAACATGCTGGTTTGTATTTTTGGGGAGAGGTTGCAGGGTGATCATACTCCCAGCACTACCTGCGTCTTGGGGGAATGAATAGAATAGCAGGATGCCAGCCACCACACCACCTCTAGTCCCATCACCCCCGTGGGGCTTTCAACGCCTAGGAGAGCAGTATTCTGCAGGGTCCCCAACTAGCAAATTCCAGTCCAAACCCCCTCTAAACACCCCCACTCTTTTCAGTCTCTTTATGGTATGAAAGTCATTCTATCCCTTTAATCATTTTTGTCACCCATTTCTAGTTCAGTTTTATTTCTGCTACAGAAATGGGACCAGAACTGAAGACAATATTCTAGATACAGCCAGACATATAATGGCATAATATTTTTAGGATTACTTTGTCTCCTTTTTATACATCATAATAGTGGGTGGTGGGGGGAGTTTGTGCAAAGCTTTGATCGGGCTGCACTAAATTGTGCATCATTAGTACTTTACATTTTAAAAACTCCTACACTAAATGAGGAAATGATTGCTACAGTTTCTTATCATGGAAGCAAATTATCTATTACCCCAAACACTAAACCCTAGAAATGTCAGTGTGTTGTCTCCCTACTTGGAAGATAACCAAGAGATTCAGTTGCAGGTGGGATAGGTATTGCACTGTTTAATCTCTGCTCTAACATTTATCAAGTAATTACCTCCAGAGAACAAGCATTATACCGCTGTGTTCTTCAGATGACCACAGTATATTATTACCAAAAGAGAAATGACTTTGTTTATGATGGAGGCTATAGCTAGACAATGATGAATATGACTATGCATTTTTTGCAGTGGAAAATAGAAGAGATGGTAGTGGTTTCTTTACAGTGGAAACCTCACTATGCCCATATTCCAGTGTAATGGGTTGATGGGTAATGAAGGAAGACATTTATATGCTGCTTTGCTTTGTTGTGAGACTATTGCGGAAGTGTTAACTAAGCAAAAAATGTGTACAATTGGAATGACTATATGAGTCAGGAGGTTAAATTGCCTTGCTGACACAGAGTTGATTATCAAACTTTCTGGTGTCATTAGCTATTTATCTATACAGCATTACAAGTGAGTTTGTCATATTAAAGAACAATAAAGATAGGTCCCTAGCTTGACATACTTGTGTAATTTAGAAAACACCCCCACCAACCACTACCACACTTGATTTATTATCAGATGATGGGGCAGTTGCATTATTTACAGCTGCCATAATCAGCAAGGTATGTATATTCCAAATGAGCTTCAGCACATCTGGTAGGCTAAATTCACACAAGTCTGCACCAGTTTCTGCTTGGGAGAAGTGCCCTGATGAGCAGAAGGTCTTTCTGAGAAAGGAGTTATAGGGGTAGGGGTATAAGTATCTATAACTTCCTCCTTTATTACACAGGCCACATTAGCATTGCTTCCAAAATAAACAGTACTGGTGGGGAGGCAAGAGTGGCTAGGATGTGCTGATTTAGCACACCCCTCAGCAGCCTCTACTAACAGGACTTAGAGGAAGGGCCCATGCAAACTTACACTTTCTCATTGGCAAGTCTTATGGTCTGGTTTCAATAATTTCTTCAGTTAGTGAAGATAGCCCTAGCAAAGCACCTGCTTAAATGTTTTGCTGAATTGGAACAATAATGTGTATGCAAAAGGATTAATACATTTATTGGCAAAGAAAATGTACGACCTTCTGTCCTGGCCTGAGATGGCTCTTGCAACCTCTAAGGTTTTACCTTTAAAACTCTTATTTAGTCCGTTTTTTGAAATATAATTTCAATTCTACACTCATTTGAGCAAGCAATGAGCAATTTTGAATAAATATAAAAAGAAAATAAGGATGTCCCAATGGTTAGAGTTCTAGCCTGGATTAAATTTCCAGCTCCACCAGACTTCCTGTAACCTTGGGCAGGTTCCTTAGCGTATGTCTGCACGACAAAGAAAAACCCACGGTACCGAGTCTCGGAGCCCAGGTGAATTGACTGGGGCTTGCAGGGCTTGGGCTGCAGGGCTAAAAATAGTAATGCAGACATTCCCACCCATGCTCCAAGACCCTCCTCCTTTACCAGTTTTCAGAGGTTGGGTTCCAAACCAAGCAGGAATGTCTACATTGCTTTTTTTATCCCCACAGCCTGAGTCCAAGCCAATTGACCTGGGATCTGAGACTTGGTGCCATGGATTTTTCTTTGCAGTGTACACATACTCTGAGTCTTTCAGTGCATTAGTTCCCCATCTGTAAAATGGGAATAACAGTATTTCCCTACCACAGAGAATGTTGAGAGGATAAGTATATTAAAGATTGGGAGGTACTCAGATACTACAGTAATGGGGCTATGCAAGTGCCCTAGATAGATAGATGGTATAAGCATACTATCCTTTGGATCTTTAGATACAGTATAGTATCAGAGGGGTAGCCGTGTTAGTCTGAATCTGTAAAAAGCAACAGAGGGTCCTGTGGCACCTTTAAGACTAACAGAAGTATTGGGAGCATAAGCTTTTGTGGGTAAGAACCTCACTTCTTCAGATGCAAGTAATGGAAATTTCCATTACTTGCATCTGAAGAAGTGAGGTTCTTACCCACGAAAGCTTATGCTCCCAATACTTCTGTTAGTCTTAATGGTGCCACAGGACCCTCTGTTGCTTTTTATAGATACAGTATAGTACTTTAGAAGCTTATTTTACTGATGTAGTCTCTCAAAAAGGGTAGGCTTTTCTTTTAAACTATTCTACAGGATACATCTTGCATCTTTCTAAGTCTTGTGGAGTAAGATGTATAAGTATGCCCCCTCCCCCCAATTCCTTACTTAAAGGTGTATATACAAACAGTTTCTCAAGTATCAAATGAAGAAAGTATTAATAGTTATAACATCTTTGGTTCTAGGTTTCTAGCCAGTGTAGTTGTTGAAATAACACCAACTAATTGAAGAATGTTTACAGTGAGAAGTGAAATATTTGCAGTTAAGAAAATAAGCAATTTAGAAAGCATAAAGAAAAAAATACACAAGTTTGTGCTAATTATTAAGGATAAGAACAAGAAGTTTTCACCTCTAAATAAAGGCATTAGTTGACAGTAAACACTAATACATTTTACAAATATTTCCTCATTTTTAATACTCTGCTTAAAAATATTTAACTCTTAGAGTTTTTATAGAAGTAATCATTGTTTAATCTCAACTTTTTCCTAGACTTTTAAACTCACATTGAAGTTGGGGAAAACATCTTTTCCAGAGAAACTGGGGGAGGATTTGTTGAGAAGACCTAATATTATGGCCAAATGTAAGTCCTAGAACAAACAGAGAGTTTGTTCAACTTAAACCAATATATCTTCTTCCTTTAAAAAGAACTGAGTTAGGTCAATCTGCCATGATACTTTTTCTTGAGACAAAAGGTACACCTACATTAAGAGTTGCATGCTGATATAATCTCTCTCTCGAGCAGATTTATTTCACCATGACCAGATTCTGGCACCCTTACTATGCAATTAAAGAAAGCATAACATTTTACATAAAGCATCATGCTCATAATAAGTAAACCATTAAATATATCCCTTCATAATACCACATTAGAACATACACATTAAACATTTCTAAAACAAGAACAACTTTGGGTCTGTATAAAAAAATTAAGATATAAAACTTCATTAACAGGATCTAACATTACTTCGTTACTATTCCTGACGTAAATCAAATATAAGCATGGAACAGTTTCAGAGAGACCCTGCCCGGATTTGAGGCTTTTCTAAAAGCAGATTACTTTTTCCCCCTTTTTTTTAAAAATTGAAAACAAAATGACAACTGACATAATATATAGGAAATAAGCAGCGTCTAGGGACTTGTAAAAAAGGATTTGAAAATCAAGACATCTGCTGTGTGAGTTTGGACAAATCATCTGACTTTTGTGCCACAGTTTCTCTAGCTAAAAAGTGGGATAATAGTTCACTGGAGTATTGTCTTAGACCCCAGTCTTGCAAGTTTTTCTGGATGGGCAAAACCTTGTGCCTACATGTACCTTTGGAGCATCTCTGTTCTCTTTTAGTCCAGAAATTGAGTCCACAAAGGAAACTTAGGTCAGATACCATAGTAGTGACGACTGATCTCAGGAGGCCCTGGGGATAGCATATCTCAAATGTTGCATCTCAAAACTAAATAAGATACAACATATGTGAGTGCCTTCATTTTTGGGTGCCCAATGTGAGACACCTTAAAGGGGTCTAATTTTCAGAGGGTGGATGCTCAGCACTTACTGAAATTCAGGGCTCTTTAAGGTGTCAAGTGGGGAACCGCAAAAGCGAGGTACCCAAAATACAATTTCACTTTTAAAAATCTTAGATTGTACGTAGATTTTCAGAAAGCCTTTGACAAGATCCCTCACAAAAGGCTCTGAAGCAAAGTAAGCAGTCATGGAATAAGAGGGAAGGTCCTCTCAGGAAACAAAGGATAGGAATAAATGGTCCGTTTTCAGAATGGAAAGAGGTAAATAGTGGTGTCCCCCCAGGAGTCTGTACTGGGACCAGTCCTATTCAACATATTTATAAATGATCTGCAAAAAGGGGTAAACAGTGAGGTGGCAAAATTTGCAGCCTATACAAAACTACTCAAGATAGTGAAGCCCCAGGCAGACTGCGAAGAGCTACAAAAGGATCTCACAAAACTGGATGATTGGGCAACAAAATGGCAGATGAAATTCAATTTTGATAAATGCAAAGTAACACACATTGGAAAACATAATCCCAACTATACATATAAAAGGATGGGGTCTAAATTAGCTGTTACCACTCAAGAAAGAGATCTTGAAGTCATTGTGAATAGTTCTCTTGAAACATCCACTCACTGTGCAGTGGCAGTCAAAAAAGCAAACAGAAGGTTGGGATTTATTAAGATAGATAATAAGATAGAAAATATCATATTGCCTCTATATAAATCCATGGTATGCCCACATCTTGAATACTCTGTGCAGATGTGACCCAGGATGGCTGTTCTTATGTTCTTAATCTTGGCCTTCATTCTTAGAATCAGAACTTTGGTTTAATGAGTGTTTGCGTCTGTAGATCGGTCATGACTCCGCACGGGCACAGAAGTCTACTTGCATGATTGGGGCATAAGACTGAAACAGATAGTTCTACTACACTGAATTCAACTTTACCTTCAAGAACTTTTATAAGCATCCACAGTGATTCCCTGGGCAATTTGTAGAGCACCATGTATAGGCTCTAGAGCAGTACTTTCAACCCATGGGCCACTTGTGGTCCAATCAGCACACAGCTGTGGCCCATGTGACATCCTAAGGACCATACAGGTAGAATTATAGAATATCAGGGTTGGAAGGGACCTCAGGAGGTCTTCTAGTCCAACCCTCTGCTCAAAGCAGGATCAATCCCCAACTAAATCATCCCAGCCAGGGCTTTGTCAAGCCTGACCTTAAAAACCTTTAAGAAAGGAGATTCCACCGCTTTACCACCCTCCCAGTGAAAAAGTTTTTCCTAATATCCAACTTAAACCTCCCCCACTGCAACTTGAGACCATTACTCCTTGTTTTGTCATCTGGTACCGCTGAGTATATATATTGTGTGGATGTGGCCCACATAACCCAGAGAGAGCTGCATACGCGGCCCATAATGGTAAATAGATTGAGAACCACTGCTCTAGAGGGAGTGACAGCCAGACTTCCATAATTATTGCAATGCAATAGCTTTAAAGGGGAGTAAAAGAAAAAAAGCAGGGAGATCTTGTGAGCTCAGGGGCATGCCCTGGAGAGAAAAGAATTAATTTTCATACTAGGTATGATTCTTAAGGATGATCATTTTAAGTGATTGTAAAGTCCTTTGAAGATGAAAAATGCTGCATCACTGCTGTGACAGTGTTGGATGCAATCCAGACCAGTGAGGCATTGTGTTACCACTTGCCCTGCAAGCCTGGGTGCTTAGCAATGCTTTGCTGCTGTAGCTCACAGCCAGTCAACAAGCATACAAGTCACACAGTATCGGTGTGCTAGACAGCCCTGGTTCAGCAGTTCTGACCCCAGCTGCCTGTTTACACCCCGACTGTGGCTTCTACTAGCCTTGGTTATAAACAGCAAGGTGACCCCCAACATACTCCCAGTCTTGAATTTCCCCAAAACTGTGTGCTCTGTAATGTCCTGCCCCGTCCTGGGCAGTTCGGAGAAGTGATACGGTCTGTTTGTTCCTCTAAAGACACAAAAGCACATCACAGCTTATTGACTTAACTGGGGTAAATACACCCTTTCATTTAAGTACAGCACTGAGTTGGCTTATAGTAAAAATAAAACACATTTATTACCAATAGGACATAGGTTAAGTGATCTCAAGAAGGGGAATAAAGTTAGAAATGGTTACAAGCAAATAAAAGTGAAAACATGCATATAAAACTTAATTTAGCAAGGTACAGGCATTGTTTAAAATTGTTTCTCACTTACCTTCAGTTTTCAGAGACTTTGACCTGTCCTTTGTTGAAGGACCCATCTTTCTCAGCTTACAAGAGCTGTTCCCTTGTGTTTGTCTAGTGATGGGTGCCAAAGATGGCTTCTGTCTTTGCTTGTATTTTGCAAAGTTCATTGACTTTGTTTCAAGAGGCAGGATGACCTCATGCTGGTCTTCCCATCCCCTTGTATTTAAATAGGGCTTCCATTGTTTTGATTGCACCATGCTTAATTTCCACAGCAGACCTATCAATAGCTAGCTTCCCTCCTCTCCTGTTTATTGCTAATTTGTAAATTGAGGTAAACACACATTCCTTTGTGTAGGACAGACCTGTTGAACAATTACCTAGACATACCCGCTTTACACACACTTTAATCATAATTCCAGCATATATTCATAACTCTTAATACCTACCACATACATACATCATGAAAGAAAATTATTAGTGAGTTATTAGTTTTCCAATGATACCTAACAAGGCATATTTTGCACAAAGAGTATTACAACAGTGTGCAGGGTGTGAATACAGGATTGCCTAGTGTCACAACTGTCTAGTATAGCTAGGAGAAAAACAGGCTCTTATCGAGGGTAACCCTTCAAGGCCACACAACTCCCATTGATTTCAAAATCCTATAAACAGTTATTTTTGAGTAGTGCTTGACTTCAGTGAGATTTGGGAATGCTCTGGATCAGATCCTTGATATTTATTATAAATGTATCAAGATTTATCTATACCATTTATCATCTTAGTATCTGACACTACAAAGACAACCAGGCACAGTGCTTACTAAAGTGGATCATCCCACTAATTTCAATAGGTTACTCACAGCAGTAAGTGCTAGGCCCAGTAGTAAGGGTTTGCAGATTGGGCCTTGAATATCATATCCAGTCTGATTATTACAGAATAGCACTTCCAGTCAGTGTGTCTGTGACAGAGTTTTATTTATTTATTTAATAATTATGTGATTCCATTCTGCCAAACAAATAAATATAATTAAATAAGGCTCACTAGTATTATGCAGCTGTTCTGATGCATCTAGTTTTAGTTTTTCCACTATTAATCTGATAAACCATTTCACTCAGTCTCAGATGCTTACTTTTATCTTCATTGGCACAACTAATGTTTTTCAGGCTAATTAATTCACTTTCCATACTTGGATTTATATATGCCGTCCAAAAAAAAAGGGGGGCGGGGGGGAAAGAAGGGAGAAGTGGGACACCTTTGTTCTGTCTGCAGAAAGTGTGGTTAATTATTAAAACAAAACCCAACTTTTTAAATTTACTTTCTACTATTCTGAAAAGCAGAGGTGTCTATTTTTTCAAGATGTTTTAATACTTTTGAGACAGCAGAGGCCTCAAAGTCCATTTGTTATATTGAGCAAAATATACAGTAATCCAAATGGTCTCAGAGACAATCCTCTCCCTAGTGAATTAGCAGATTTTGAATACATTCTTCCCACCCCTTCCCAAAAGACCCTTGCTGTGCAAGGCCCTGCATCTAGTAATAGACTGCACCACTTCTGTTACATTCAGGGCCTTCTTCAGCCTGTAGTTGGTCTGCAGGATTCAACTTTATGATTACAGCCCTATTCAGTTCATAAGACTCGTAATTGACTACAATGGGAATTTCACCTGAGAAAGGAGTGCTTAACTTGTCCCTTAACCCTGCTGTTTTTAGCAAATGGAGCAAACAACATCCAATTATATCTGTAATATGTGGGCTAAATTTGGAACACTGGTGTCCAAGTTTGACTTGCAAAATATTTATGTGCAAACAGGTAATCTTGTGCACAAAACATACAAGTGTATTATCTGTCACAACATGCAGTGGTGTCGTAGGTCCATATGTAAGACCTGGTGAGGAAGTCGGAAGGCTCCAGTTTCCAGCCATTTTATACTCTTCTTTAATTCTTTCTGCTACCACTGCTCCTGAACGAAGCCCTGAGCCAAGTGTGCTTCTCTACCCAAACAGGATAATATTGATTATCTCTTGGAGGAAATGATCAGCAAGGACATCCCTTGAAATGGCTTAGCCTTAAACCCTGAGCCATTAATCATTTTATGGAAGTCTGCGAAGCCACTAGATCTGCCTACAATGGTGCAACTAAAAGCCTGGAAAAATGCATACATTTATGTATGATTTTAATGCAAAATTTAAAGGGCCAAACTGGGCATCCCATTAACCAAATCCATCAATTACCCCCAGATAAATTTATAACTCTTCCTGCCATTCTGTCATTTCTCCCCTTTCCCCTCCCTCCTCTCCGAGTCAGTGTTTCCTTTCTCATCAATTCTTTCCTTCCCCGGTGTGTTAGGGCTTCTGTACGCTACCGGCCAGATTGACGGGCAGCGATCAATCCAGCAGGGGTTGATCAATCGACCGCAGATCGCTCTAGCGTCGACTCTGGTACTCCACCTCAATGAGAAGCGCAAGGGGAATCGACGGGAGAGCGTCTCCTGTTGACACACCGCGGTAAGTAGATCTAAGTACGTCGACTTCAGCTACGTTATTCACGTAGTTGAAGTTGCGTAACTTAGATCGATTCCCCCCCCCCCCCCGTAATGTAGACTAGCCCTTAGTTTCCCAAATTCCCCCTAAGTCTCTCTTTCCTCTCCCTCAGCCCTTCATTTCTCCCTCTATCCCCTCCCCCATCCATCCATGCTTCCAGTTCTCCTCCTGCCTTCCCAATAACCTCTCACACAGACTGGGCTGTGCTCCCTGCTCAGAAGTTGTGGTATAAGTGATAAAGTGACTCTCTCACCCTACTGCCCTCTCTCCTTCCCCTCCTGGCTTAGTTATCAGTGTTCCCTGCCCTGGACTCCTCCCTGATCCCCTCTGTGAGAGATCTCATGGTGGGGGGTGCAAGCTGAGTACAAGGATTAGCTGCCTGTTGGCCAAACATAGCAGCTGGCCAAAAAATGTGGATGCAGCAGAGACAACCAGGGAATCAAAAGGACGATTGCAAAGTTTGAGCGCCTAGCTAAAAATTGGCAGTTGAACCAGTCTGTGTTTCACCTAGGTAGGTTTTACAAGGAAACCTGGGACATCCTTGCTTAAGGGGACCCCATGGCTTCTGCTCATGAAGCTGGGGGCTGAGGCAGAATGCAGACTTGGTTGGCTGCCTATTCGAAGCAGCCATAATCCGATGGAGTGCTCTCTGAGCACAGTTGCCTCCTTATAAAAACTGTGTTAAATTGTTAAATGTTCCCCTCCTCCCCTTTTTAAATAATGGATGTTTATCAGGCATGTGAAACTACCTCTAAAGGGTAATTTCTGAGTAACTCAGAAATAAATTAAAATTTGCGGTTTAGAATTAAAGCACCATCTTCAAACTGAACTATAGTGCAATTATACATTCCATGTTAATAGTAAGAGAATTTTTTCACTTCAAGGTCCCAGAAACAAAGACAAAGACAAGGTTTTCATCTCGAGGCCAAAAGACCAAAAACATCAAGACACTTGATCACGGCCTTGGATAGACCAAGAGACTACCTACTACTACTTAACCTACCTGCATACTGCCAAGGATATTTCAGTTTGTGGTAAGGATCATCTGGCTGGAGTAGTGTCCTGCAGACAATATGAGAACTCTCTTCTTGATTATGCTAAAGGAAAATTGACACTTTTTCCCCCCCACCTCACAAAAATATGAAGGCATAGTTAAGATGATGCCCTCAATCATTCTATTGTTGCAGGACGTACAAAAAAGTCTAGTTATACATTCAGGGCAACTATCTGAGCCATAACAATAGCAATTCTTATCTGAAGAAAGGAATACCTGTTTCCATGTATTCTTCCTATTTCTGCTTCAGACTCCTCTTAATGCATTCTCTTAATTATTCCCACAAAGTTAGCACATAGTCTTCACCTATTCAGGCCAAAATGTGTTGATTATTAGAAGTTTCAGGTAAACAATTTAAAAAATAAATGAAAATCCGTTACAAGCCTTTGTACAGATCAGGTGGAATCAGTAAATATTTAATAATTTTTACTAATCTAGCAATCCAATAGCCTAACTGGAGAGGGAGGTGGAAAAAAAGTGTCAAATGGAATGTGGGTTAGAAAAAATTTCTAACCCTTTTTTTGAAGGCATTGCAGGATTTTTCAAGGTCATCATTTGACACTTCTCTCCCCCTTAATTTCGCTAACCTTCTTAGAGTCTAAAGCAGCTGCTGAGATAAGCAGGACCCTGAAAACAATAATAGAGATAAGTGGTGCATAGTTTGCAACAGCTAGGATTTTCCAGTTTAAATGTTGGCTAGAGTAAAAGAAAAGCAAATTAAATAGCAATTATGTATTTAACAAGAGATAATCCAATATACTGAGGCTCACAATATCTATCATAATTCTTACAAAAGCTCTCCATCTATACAGTAGTTGAGCCCCATTGTGCCAACAAACAGTTGAGCTCTTACATTAATATTCTCTCATTGAACCCTACACCTGGAACTAAATAGCTTTTAACTGAAAAGAGAGTCAAATTCTGACCTCAGTTACACCCACTCCACCTCCGTTGAAACTAGTGGACCAAATTCAATGCTGCTTAACCTGCTGAATAACTCTGCTCCTGAACTGAAACTGTTATTAAAAAAATTAAGTCTCTATCCCTCATTGTTACAGAAAAAAAATGTTCAGAACATGAACCAAGCAGAAACTGATAGATCAAAGTAGAAACTGAATCTGCAGAGTATCTGAAACAATGCTCCGAGAGGTCTGAACTGCTCTATTTGTCTCAATGGATTGTTAATACTAAAGTCTGACGACGATTTAAAGGCAATAGTAAATGTTTTACTGCTGATCATTTTAGCCAAAACATTAAGCTCATCTGATTACCCACTGTTTCTGGATGTAATGGCAGATCTTGAGGTGGGGTGTGCAGTGGGGCAACCAATTGCTGGGGTGGAGAATAACTAATTCAAATCCCATTATCATCCATACCTCAAGTTTTCTGCCATCTCTGTCCCTTCCATAAGAACAGCCACATTGAGTCAGACCCATGGTGCATCTAGCCCAGTATCCTGTCTTCTGACAGTGGCCAATGCCAGGTGCTTCAGAGGAAATCAACAGAACAGGCAACTGAGTGATCCATCCCTGTCATCTACTCCCAGTTTCTGGCAAACAGAGGCTAGGGACAACATCCCTGGCCATCCTGGCTAATAGCCACTGATGAACCCATCCTCCATGAACTTATCTAGTTCTTTTTTGAATTCTGTTATAGTTTTGGCCTTTGCAACATTCCCTGGCAAATAGTTCCACAGGTTGACTGCGCATTGTGTGAAGTAGTACTTCCTTTTGTTTGTTTTAAATCTGCTGCCTATTAATTTCATTGGGTGACCCCTAATTCTCGTGTTATGAGGAGTAAATAACACTTCCTTATTTACTTTTTCCATACCAGTCATGAATGTATAGACCTCTATCAATTCCCCCCCACCCCCAGTCATCTCTTTTCCAAGCTGAAAAGAAAGGAGGGAGGGAAAGCGGAAATGTATTTCCTGCTTGGTACCTAACCCTCAAATGTCTCCTGGGTACCAAAACACCAAATTACCTCATCTTTCTGGGCACCAAAAGACTTAATGGACCCTTCCTCAGCTATGAAGGCCTTCTGTGCTCCTCAGTCAACTTCTACAACTCAGTTACTGGTCATCCATACAAGATTCACAGCACATTGAATCTGAGGCAATCAAAACTAAATTGAATCCAATATTAAAGTAAATAAATGGTAGGGTCATACAAGGCCTGGAGCTACACACTGAATGATTAGGATAAAAATAAATATTGAATGACTACTCATTCAGTGAGCACTATACACCATGTGCACTGACTAAGGCAGGAGTCCTGTGGAAAAAATAGTATGTAATCATGTAATTAAAGATGGTCTCATAATGCATACATACAAGGGGAAGGTGAATTAAGGTTGCACAGGCAACCACAAATGACACATCCTAACTTGTGAGTGCTTGACTTTGCAGCCTTAACATTCTTTAAATTTTTTTTTTTTTTTTGGTAAATTATATATAAATAATACAAAGAATACTGTACTAACTGGGCTGGACTGGTAATGTGTGGGGAGGCACTTGGTGCCACATATTTTTGGGGTCTCCCAGACTGTATAAAACAAAGGGCCAAGACCTTTTGACTTCAGACTCAGAATGACTACACTAATATTTATGGGATTCCTCTGCCTATAAAAAGAGGACTAAACTACATTAGAACACATAAGAGACTATAACAAATGAACGGATAGTTATGCAAGGTGCTCAGATACAATGAATGTTATAAAAGCCTAGACCAGTTCAAATCTTTAAATGGAAGAATTAATTATGCAGAAGAGTTTACTAACTCACCCTTGGCGATTTTTTTTTTCCTTCAAGTTTTGAGCTACACAGTAAACCCTCCCTCCCCGATCCCACCTAAGATTGTTTTGATCTATTCCCTTAGTAAAGCAGTGAAATTCTACTGTGTGAAATGTCATGCCTAACAAAACACTATGGAACTTATATTTTGGTGTGTTTTAAATTAGACCATTTTCTATGGGTAAGTGAAAATTTTATAAAACAAGAAACTTCTCTATTATCCCTCTAAGCATTTTTTTTCTCAGTGGAGCGGAGAGAGAAATAAAATGCCCTAAGGTTCAAGTGCTACATGTTTAAAGTCTCACTGTAGCACTATCTTTTTTCCAGATTCAGCATGTTGAAGATTAGGAGCTTCAGAACACTAAGCAAAACCAATAGGGGCTAAATCTGCTTCCGATGACATCAACAGCAAACCTTCCCTGATTTCAATAGTGCAAGACTAGGGCCAAAACAAACAAGCACCTTAAATGCAATAGTTAATAAAAATGTACAAGGCGTTACCAAAATATTTACTTCTTGAAATAAAAAAGATAGGTGTGAGATGTCTGTCTAGAATATATCCATTTATTATTTTGTGGTCCATATCAATTTAAAGACATAATTAATTGAATTTCTACATCATTTTCTCAATTTCAACCCTTCCTGGCCTCATACCAGCTAGTCTGGTACACACCTTTCCCCTATACAGTCAATATTTATGAAAAGCAGTATACCGATCTATTAGCTTAGAAAAATAAGATGTCGGGGAAATTATAGCCATGAAACGGATACAAAAGTTAGGCAACAAAGTAAAACACCCTTTAGTAAATTATGGCTTTGCACAAGTATCAGATATCAATATGAACAATTTAAGACACTTCTTGTTAAAGGCACTTATAGTTCTTTTTTGAATTTAGTTCTCTTGCATTAAAAAGCGTTATGTCTTTGATCACATTTTCATAACAGCGGAACAGTCTAAAAAAGCAGTTTTAAGTAAGAGAAAAAAGTTTAAAGTTTTTTAACAAACGTTAAACTATGAAAATACCAAGAATTAATACAAGCTTTCAAATGGGTACTGGTCCTTATAAAACAGGCAACAACATTCAGGCAAAAGTGATTTCTTTTCTTAGATACTCAAAACAAATAGTCTCAAAAAGTAAGTCCTCCAGTTCCAGTGTGTGGATATGTCCAAGTTCCGTAGACCACCCTATGACCTCCAACAAAAATATAACTTTATAACTAACCAGAACTCCATTTTGGCTGTTGAAGGAAAAGAGTCTCAAAAGAGCATTACAGATGCATATGCTAGTGAGTCTATAATTCTGTGTCCCTATATCTGGATGGCTGTCCGTAATATCCGCGCTTGGAGTTGTCTGATAGCTGCCGACGGTAGTCTTCCTCTTCTGCGTCACTGCCATAACTTCCTCGATTTTCTAGGTAAGGCCTGGCAGGGGGTTTCTGAGGCTCTGGAGGTCTGGAACTAGCACAGCAAAAAACAAGAGTAAAGATGTCAGCAATTTCTGGTCTGAAAAGTGGAAGAACACAAACCTGTAAACAACTGCAAACTGTTCACTAAGATATGAGGACATGCCAATTATATGCTAGCAAGGCTAACCATGACCCTGTCCTTCAGCACTCTGCACACCACTACTCCCTTCTCCCCTCCGCCACCGCTCTCTCTGTTACTCCACTCCGTTACTTTCCATACTGACTACTTGGTGTCCTTCCTCTCTTGCCTTCATGCTGGTTCATATCTTCGAACAGCCTTCTACTCCTTGCCTGAAGGCTTCCTATATTGATCTCCCCACCGAAGAGGTATCTACTCCTCCACAGACCTCATGAACATTTCTAAGAGTTAGATGGTAAGCCCTTTTATACAGGGAACTAGTGTTAAGTGGTTTGAAAAAAGTTGTATAGGTTATAAAGCTAATTATTTATGTAGAATATAAACAGCGCTGCACAGCACATGTAATAATTCTCTACATAGGAAAGGAGGGGGATTTCACTGATTTTCAGCAGCTATCATTCTAGACTCCATACTGAGCACTGGCAAGAGGAAGCATTTTCCCCCCCACATTCTTTTAAGATCCTGAATGACTTAGAATAAAGCAACGATGCTGTTTAATAGTGTTGATTTAGCCAATTTAATTACACTTCCTACGAACACTCATTCTAAATTGTCAGTTGCTTGTTTCTTTTATCTTCATATTTGGTTAAACTAAATATTTTACTCCTCCCTACAGATGCCATAAGCTTACAATTCCTATAGCTTTGCAATAATAAATTCATCAGGGAAATGCTGCAGTGACTGTTTTGGGGCCTTCCCAATTTGATTATACTTTAATCCACCAAAGGAGCGGACTGTAAAAAAAAAGAAAAAAAGAAAAGAAAAACCTCACAACTTATTAGGCCTTCCCTGTCCCCAAAAGAGTTACAAATGAGAAGGGTGAGAGAACTAGAACATTTCCAAATGAAAATCAAAACAGATCCTTCAAATTGTTTGTTGCAAGGTTTTGCTTAGGCCACTGTCCAAGTCATACTAGTGAATAAGCATAGTAGAGTGGGTAAGGCACCAAGACTGGATATCTGGGAACTAATCCATAACTCACCAGACTCAATGGAAACACTCTCATTAACATCAGTGAACTTTGGATCAGGCCCATGGTTCTTCTCCTGACTCTGTAGTGACTCACTGTCTCCCGTTGGGCAAGTAACTTAACACCATTTTCCTCACCCATAAAATGCATATAATAATGGACTGTGTAAAATCAGACTTTACCACCCTTACTGATGTTGAGCACTACCTTATACCCCAAGTAGTCCCACTGTAAGCTGTGAAACTTGTCAAATCACTTTCAAATATTGATTAGTATTAGGGTTACCATATGTCCGGGTTTCCCCGGACATGTCCGGCTTTTGGGTCTTTAAATAGCCGTCCGGGGGGAATTTGTAAAAAGCTAAAAATGTCCGGGATTTCCCCCCGGACGGCTATTTAAAGACCCAAAAGCGAGGACAGGGCAGCCGCGCTGGGGGAACCGCGGCAAGCCGGTGCCGCCGGCGCCACTCACCTTTCCTCCCTGGGCCCTGGGGCAGCGCGCAGCTGAGAGCTCCTGGCACGGCGGTGCCAGCCCACGGGGCCCCCCGCCTGGCCGGCAGGAGCCTGCAGAGCGCAGCCCTCCCCCTGCCCCGGCACACAGAGAGGCAGGGAGGTCTCACTCCCCTGCGTGCTGCAGCGGGGCGGGGCTTGTAGACTCGGGCAGAGAGACCCCCCCCCGCCCCTGCCCCCCTCCCCTCGACCCGACCCAACCGTAGGAAGGAGCCAGAAGGACTGGGCAGGGACCTGCCTGCTGGATGCTTCCTGGGAGCCGCTCCAGGTAAGCACTGCTGGGCTCACCTGGCCCCCTGGGGGGGCTCCCCCAGCCCCACTGCCCTCAGCCCCCACCCTGACCCTGTTCCCTCAGCCTCCCCCGCAGGCCCCCTTGTGCCCCCCACCCTCAATCCACTGCCCTCAGCCCCCCTGACCCTGTTCCCTCTGCCTCCCCCACAGTCCCTCCCCTCCCCCCCATCATCTCACCCGACCCACTGCCCCCAGCCCCCACCCTGACCCTGTTCCCCTGTACCTCCCACCCCGAACCCACTGCCCTCAGTCCCTGCCCCCGTTCCAACAGCCTCCCCCACAGTCCCCCTGCTCCCTCCAACCCACTGCCCTCAGCCTTGCCCTACCCCAAATCTCTTCTTCAGCCTCCCCCGTCATCCCACCCCCATCGCTCCCCCTGCTGTCCCACCCCCTCAACTTCCCACCATTCCAGTACTGCTCCCCTCTGTCTCATCCCCTCCAGACCCTGTCCCTCTCCCCAACCCTCCCCAGCCCAGCCCCATTGTCTCCCCCGCCCCACCCCACTCTACACAGCTCTCTCTACCCTGTCCCATTCATGCTCCCCTCAGCCCCTACCCTACTCCCCCCCATCCCAGTCCTGTCCCATCCCCCTCAGCCCCCCCCAGTCCCAGTCGTGTCCCCCTCAGTTCCTCCACCCTGCTTCCCCCGGTCCATCCCCACACACCCACCGACTCCCTCGACCTCCCTCCCCCCAATCCCACTGCCTGGACCCACCCCCGTCCCACTCAGGACATGCATGAAAAAGAAGCAATGGGCTTAAATTGTAGCAAGGGAGAGTTAGGTTAGACATTAGGAAAAACTTCCTAACTGTAAAGGTAGTTAAGCACTGGACAAATTACCTAGAGAGGTTATGGAATAGCAGTCATTGGAGTTTTTTAAGAGGTTAGACAAACACCTGTCAAGGATGGTCTAGTTGTTATTACTCAGTCCTGCCTCAGTGCAGGGGTTTGACTAGATGACCTGTTGATGTCCCTTCCAGTCCTACATTTCTGTGATTCACACTGAATTGCCTTGTGCCACTGTCTAGTAGTAGTGGCACACAGTTCTCTGACATGCAGGTTTATAAAATTGTAGTTAATATACAGTTTAGAGTATAGCAATTTTAAAGCTCTGCATGTTCAGACCAACTGAGCTGAAAATTGTGATCTTGTATTCAAAACTATTAAGATGTGGGCTGAAATAAAATCAGCATGAATTGCTCAACAATATCAATGGAATCAGCATTGCGCTGCTATATATTTAAAACATTACAGTGAAAGCTTGCAAGTATTACATAGCACGCCGCCTTGCCCAAGTGGTAACTAAGCATAACATCTTCCTGTTTCAACATTCTTAACTTGTATCCCTCCTAGAAGTTGTTCTTTTTCAAACACTGAATGCTGCTAAGTTATGAGTTTTAACAGGTTTTTTTTCTTTTAAACCACAGCACTGAATGTTATTCTAAAATTGTTTTCCAAATATTCTTAAACTCCCAGTTTATCCCCCGCTGATGTTCATTGTGAAAAGTATTGCAGGTCTAATAATAATATTTGGCACTTTTGTAATTCACTGTCCAACATGTGTTTTGTGCCCTCCTGTGGTGGATTTTTAGAGGATAACTGTATAGCTACCAGCTAAGGGAGTTATAGCTTGAACTCAAGTAGTAGAAGCTCATGCTTTTAAGTCTGGATGGCTCGGGTTCAATCTTTGGTGACTCGTTATGATGGAGGTTGCTACACTTATAATCCCTTTAATCAGAGGTTCTGAATATGCTTTGTTGTAGGCAGAACTAGCCTATAGTTAAGCAACCGAAAATTTAGAATGGGAAGTGTTGAAATGTTGGGAAGCCTTATAATTTTGCCAATCTGGAACGAACATCCCATCTGAGGGATGGGGGCGGGGAGAGAGGAGAGTGAGACAGGACCAGGAAACTGGGACAAGGAATCCAGAGCGGTAGTGGGGGGCAGTTGAAATCAGATGAGGAGCTGGGGCGGGTTAGACAGCAATAGGATAGACATAGACTGGAGGGGACGGGGAAGAAGGGTCTTTGACTACTAGAGACCACTCCGTTCTCTGAACATTTGATTCGTGGGAAGCAGGGGAGGGGGAAGAGTAGGGGGCGGAGCGTTCAGGGGAGGGGGCGGAGTCGGGGCAGGGACTTTGGGGAAGGGGCGGAGTTGGGGCGGGGAAGGGGCGGAGTTGGGACAGGGCCGGGGGCGGAGTTGGGGCGGAGCCGGGGCCCCTTGGAGTGTCCTCTTTTTCCAGGACTGCAATATGGTAACCCTATTAGTATAACACAACAACAATCCAATCTCGGACACATAAGGGAAAGCCTTGAAGGGTTGAAGTACAAGTGATCTTGTGTGTACATCTAATTATGAGACACAAAATGAACTGGCACCACGAATCTCTTAGTAATATACAATATCTGTGAAATTCTCTCTGAGTAATTCAAGTGCAGTAGTATGGACCAGTCTGAAAAAGAGAGATAAAGGAAAGATTCTGAAAGGAAGGCCTTGCAGAAGCGACTACTGTCAAGGCAGGTCAGCCCTACAGCTTCTCATCTTTGACACCGTGTAAATTTCAGGAATCATTGGTAGTGTCAGGGCACTACTTGCATGAGTAAGAGCTGCATAATTAAATTGCTCTTGCTGGTGTAGTAAATATAAACCAGAGGAGTATTTTCAAGTGGATCTGTCTTACCTCATGGGTTGGGGCCAGTTCTGGTCTGGCTTCTGTGTTTTGATTGGGACAGCATAGATATCTGGGTGTTTCTGGGCTATTTCCAGCTTTAAAAAGAGCAGAAGAAAAAAAAATATGCCTTTCAGTTTATACAGTCAGGAGATCTGAGACTGAGCAATGTAGCTCAGTTTCTCTGTAAAGGAATTAAAATACAAATGGATGATTGGTCTTATTTCCTGCTCCCACATTGAGATAGTTTTTAATTTAAAGTAAAACACTGTACTGCCAAAATAACAGAAATAAAAAAAGAACAAAGCCATTAACCTACAGTAGCTACTATAGGAAACCTCTTCATAGAACATATTTTATATCCCTTATCCTCCCTACCTACTCCTCCCCAAAATCTCTCTCTCTCTCTCTGTCACACACACATACACACACACACACCTCTCTCTCTCTCTCATATATTATATATATATATATTTTTTTTAAATATAGGAATAATGTGATGTCGAGGGCAATTTTGATTCCTAATGTGTATGCTCACTGCTGGTTGGTATAATGGTAGGTTGGAAGGAGAGGGAGAAATGTGCTACTGTTTTTGTTTTTAATGATATTTTAAATTCAATATTGAGGGTGCTTATAGCACAGAATGTGTGTTTGTATATTATATATACAGGACAGACTGAAAAAGTAGGTTACTACCTACCCTGGCATTCTGTGCCTCTTGTAGCTCCTGTATTCTTTGCAACCTTGCCTTGTGATCCATCTTCTCAAATATTTTAACTTTCCCCAGTACAGATTTTGGAGCACTCTCTCGTCCATCTACATCTTCCTCTGCCTTTTCCTCCTCCTCTGCGGCTGAAACTGCTGGCTGAGATGTCTTCAGTATAGGACGCCCAAAGGCAGGTTTCACAGAAACAGGAGGTGCTGCTGCCTTGGATAATACAGCTGAAGTCTCATTGCTGACAGTGCTAGAGCTATTTGGTTTGGAGTCATAGTTCTTGGGAAAGTCATATACATCCTCTTTGTTTTGTAGTTTACCCTATAGGTATTAAGAACACACTGAAGTTTACACATAGCAGCAACTTCAGCATCTTTAGATAAATATTTTCATTTGAAATTGGTTATATTGCTTGTGCATTTTTGTATTGCCCATCTTTGTTCATAAGGGATCAGAGCACTGAGTATTTAAGTATATAGGAGCTTGGTCACTGACTTGAATAGGGACAAAGTCTTACATTGTATGCAGTGTTATAATGAGCAGTAAAATCTGACCAGTCTATTTAATTCTTAAAAGATTTCTGGAAGGAAAAGAGAAAGAACAGGAAGAACCAGAGCAAGAGGTTTTTCTGGATTATATGGAGAATATTCTTCCGAGCTGAAACTATTACACAGGACACACGCCTATTCTCCCTGCAATCATCATTTCACTTACATGTACTGCTACCCAGCCCAAATTCTATTGCCAAGGCATATTTGAAAGGATGGTTGTTTAACTGTCTAGTAAGTGTATTTTGCGCAACGCAGACCAATGTTGGTGTCCACCTCCATGAAGAAAGTCAGAGGGTTGAACAAAGGATTTCATTAATAGCTGCAACACCTTTCTTGAAGTGACCCTGGAGCACAGTTCGGCACTACTACTTAAAAGGTAAAAATAAAAAAGCCAAGAGGATTTCCTGCCATTCCACTGCCATTCTGAACCAGCTCCCAGCAGAGAGCTTATTAAAATCAAGAAGGAGTGTGTCTGAACTTCTCCTCAGCTGAGACATTCAGGAAGATCTTTGTTTTGGGCTTGGTAAGGGAGCAAGAGTGCTGGAATTCCCCTGGGGAAGAGATCAGGAGAGAAATGGGTAGTTTTCCAGCTAGTCACCAAACCCTCTAATGAAACACCTGGTACCACTTCTAAATCTCAAGAATTCCCTTCCCAACCAGCTGCCAAGCTCTTTCGACAGCTCACAATCCTCTTCTTTGTCAATTCCCCTTCCTTCCTCTTCCCAAATTGCATTTTAGCTTCCAACAGCAGGTTACCCTAATAGAAGAAGCATAGCCCACGATGTACAGCACCAGGTGGGTTCTTTAGAAAGATGAACTCTATCTTCAAATTGATTTCCACAAATTACCTTAGGTGGCTCGGGCTTGAATGCTGGAGGTGGGCTGGGATCTCTAAGTATCTCTCTGCTACCAGCCCTTCTCATTTGAACTTTTGGTTCTGGGCTGGGTTTTCTTATACTCTACAAAAATATAAGAAGTTAATCACAAGAATATTCAAGTAATTCTTGACTTGTTTTAATCCTAGCCTTGTGGGCCAATTACCAGTAGTCACATGACTGGCAATGACATGACTACTATCACTGTAAAAGTGAACATCTGCACTCCAGGTGACACTATCAATGAAACTAGAGAGTTAGGGAAGCAGCTTAACTTTTATGCTAGAATTAATATGTCTTTATAATTTTGTACCGGAGCTAGCATAATGCTGCAGCTGTAATCATATACTTTTCTCAGGCACCAATTACAAGGGACATTTTCTATTACCATTTTACGACACACATGACTTTCAGGAAGTCACTGTCTTGCCAACAGTCCCAATATCTTACCTCCTCATGCTGCACAGGCTCAGAAGATCGGCTAATAGAGGAAATACTTGGTTCATCTGATGGCTCATCAAGCTCATTGTCCGTGTATGCACCTCCTTCTCCATCTGTGTCTTCCAAGTCACTGATCAAGCGGCTGTCACAGCTCAGGTAGTCAGCACCCATAGCTGTTAGGTATGACATGCGATCTTCCATGTCGTCATCCATTCCTTCCATCTATAAAAGTGGAAGGATTAGATTTGACTTCATCCCCCATTTTAGTTTGCAGTAACATTTATGGTACACAACACCTAAGAAACAGAAGCACATGAAACTGCAAGAATTCTGGGTCTCCCAGGAACATGAAAATAGCTCCAATAAAAAATTAATATGTATGCCCTAGCAACAGCTATACGCCTTGGTTTTAATAACAGGAGCAACATGATAAAGGTATAAAAAAAAAAAGAAACTTTTATCCTGTACTATTTTTTCTCTCTTAGTTACCCACTGCAAAGATTTCAGATTAGTATAACTTTTCAATATATACATGTGTTCAGTATTTAGGGTGATGAGTTTGCCATCTGACCACTTTGAAGGGGAATTATTCCCAGAACAGAAAAACAATTTAGCATGTACAGTATGAGCTGTTTGACCACATACCTTTCCTTCCGATACCCATACTGCTTCAACTTGCTGTTGCTGAATTATATCTTTGAGGCTGCCGTACCAGCTATCATTGGCTGAATTCAAATTGATGGTAGCTGTAGACATTTAAAAAAATATATGCATTAGTGTTTTCATATATTTTTTCTATTCATTCTAAAATCTCAGTGCACCTACTTTATCCAATCTTTTCCATGTGACAAGGTTTTGGATAATGCAAGAAAATCATATGGTCATTTTTACTAGACCACTTTCTAAAGGACAATGTTTGCACTTTTGTTGGCTTGGGGGGGGCGGGGGGGGCTGAATAAATGCCAGCCCTTTCATTATTCACTTTTTTTCAGAAATAGTTTTATTACAGTAGTAAAGTTCAATATGAACATTTCTTTATAATGAAATACATCAAGATAGTGAACTCCTAATTGCCTAGGAAGGGTTTTCACATGACCACAGGTTACTGTACAAGATGATCTCTTACTCTGAACAGTATTAATTTAGTTTCTCAAACACACACATTCTTTCTCCTACATCCACCACTCTTTTGGAAGAGGAATTAGAGACAGATTCTTGCTTACCTGTAAAAAGATAGGAGCAAGTCTTCTTCAGCTTATTTGCTTGATCGTAAAGCTTCCGGGAACTCTTGTTAGATGTGGGACTTAGCCTTTGTCTCATAGTTTTCACACCCTGTTTACTGTCTGGGTTGAAGAAGACTACAATTGGGAACCACTGGGTATAGTTCAACAGATCCACCGCTTTAGGAGTCACATCCAACAAAGCATGTTTATTCTGTTAACAAGAAGAGGATATGAAGATAATGGAAAACCTCCTGCTGGGGAGATGGTGCAGATGGTCTGACATTATTAGAATTACTAAAGCTGTAGAGCACAACCGGAATGTTGTCTGGTTGTTATTTGAATGCACAACCGGAATGTTGTCTGGTAAAAAGCCTTTATTAGCAGCAAGGCCCAAGTCAGTGCTGTAGTTGGAAAACAAAAGAGCTGAGAAAACAAAAAGGCCAGTTATGGCCCTCCCAACCAGGGCCATACCTGGCCCAAATCTCCCCAAAATCCCACCACATGCTGGGACTACAACGGGCACCTTCCCCTCTCCTTTCACCTACATTTTTTGGACATTCAAATAAAACAGTATATGAACATGGTATTTAATATTGGGCAATTAAATGTAGCAGAGAAAGGTATAACACGATCCAATGGCTGAAAGTTAAAGCTAAATACATTCAGACTGGATATAAGATATACCTTTTTAACAATGAGAGTAATTAACCACTGGAACAATTTACCAAGGGTCATGGTGGATTCTCCATCACTGACCATTTTTAAATCAAGATTAGAAACATCCAAAAGATCTGATATTTTGTGGAAGTTCTATGGCCTGCATAAGACAGGAAGTCAGTCTAGATAATCACAGTGGTCCCTTCAGTCCTTGGAATCTATGACTCAGATACAAATATACTAACTCTGACATTGTGTGCACCTTTCGTACTCGGTTTCCCATTTCTTTATTCCCTTCACACTTGTTTTCATTATCTTCCTTTTATTTGCATAGAGATTGTGACGTTGTGCAGTCTACATGGTTTTATAAAAATATAATGTAACTGGAATATGCTTCATGCAAAAGGTCTCTTGTAAGGTATCCTTACAAAGCTTATAATCTACTGAGTGTGATCATCCTATTTGTATAAATGTACCACTCTTGTACCTAAAACTAGAAATATGAAATATAACTCTGAGGGCCTATTGTAATTATGCAACGTGTGGGCCATTAATGGTGGTTTGGAATCTTAATGGTTCCCATCAACCAGGACAATTGACTGGGGCTCTGTTTGTAAGCAAGCCTTCCTGTGAGTCAGGCTGGGAGGAATGAAGGCTTGGGGTCTTACAGTGACATGTGATCATGTCACATGAACTGGAATCCATCTTTAACCTGGTGCTTTTCTAGTGGGGGGGGGGGGGGGGGAGGAGGGTGGAAACCCAGAGAGAGACAAAGGATTCCCGCCTTATGCAAAAGATATATAAAGGGGTGGAACAGAACAAAGAGGGAGAGGAGCCATCATGAAGAATCCCCTAGCTACCACCTGAGCTAGAACAAGAGCTGCACCAGGGAAAGAATTGTGCCCAGGCCTGGAAGGTGTCCAGTCTGAGGAAAAAACTTACTGAAGCATCTCTGAGGGTGAGATTATCTGTATTCAGTTTGATTAGACATAGATTTGCGCATTTTATTTTATTTTGCTCGGTGACTTACTCTGTTCTGTCTGTTACTACTTGGAACCACTTAAATCCTATTTTCTGTATTTAATAAAATCACTTTTTACTTATTAATTAACTCAGAGTACGTATTAATACCTGGGGGAGCAAACAACTGTGCATATCTATCAGTGTTATAGCGGGCAAACAATTTATGAGTTTACCCTGTATAAGCTTTATACAGGGTAAAACTGATTGATTTGGGTTTAGACCCCATTGGGAGTTGGGCATCGGAGTGAACACTTCTGTTAACTGCTTTCAGGCAAACCTGCAGCTTTGGGGCAAGTAATTCAGACCCTGGGTCTGTGTTGGAGCAGATGGGAGTGTCTGGCTCAACAAGACAGGGTGCTGGAGTCCTGAGCTGGCAGGGAAAGCAGGGATAGAAGTAGTCTTGGCACATCGGGTGGCCGCTCCCAAGGGGGTTTCTGTGATCCAACCTGTCACAAAGATTTTCTTTTCTTTCCCCACCCTCCCCATCTCTTTAGTGTGCCCCTGCCCACTCATCATCTTCCCTCACCAGAATTATTTTCCCAGTCTTTGGGCTGCTATTCATGTTGAGTGAGTAGCCAGGACACAGCTCACATTTTCTGCTGATTAGAGCCTCATACCTATACTGCCAAAACTTAAAGCAAATATCCTCCGTAGACCACATCCCATGGAAACTACACTCTGGGAAAGGCTTCTGGGGTGAAATCCTGGCCCCACTTAAGTCAATGGGAGTTTTGCCATAGACTTCAATGGGGTCACGTTTTCACCTCAGCACATATTTCTTTTGCCTACAGGGGTTCTCTCTCCCTCAGGCATCCTGGTTGCCATCCCTGGACTCTTGAGCTCCAGTGGTAATCTTTAAAAAGTCAGCATTTGCTGACATTTCACACAGTTACCATAGCTATTTCCTATTTCAAATACATAGGTAGTAACTGTTGTCAAATATTGACCTTGTAATGGCCATGACTGCAGTTGGAGCTTAGGATGAAGGTAAAGGTGGCCCTGGCAGTTATAGGGTATGTCTCCACCACAAACCAAGATATAAGTGTATTGCATACCCACCTTTAGCTTTAATCCACTTGGCATGGCTAACAACACATGGCAGTACTGACTTTGCGACACATTGCGAACAACACATTGCGAACACATGGCAGTACTGACTTTATCCGGGACTATCAACTCATGTACATAACCAGAGTCCTCAGCAGGTTTGTACTGGGGCCGTCACATCTTCACTACTCTTGTTACCCATTCTAGCTAGGTTAAAGCTAGCGTGAAAATGCCTACCTGTTCTACAATTACACTTCACTTGCAGTGTAGATGTACCTATAGATACAGTAGAGCCAGGAGGACATTCTGGAACATTCCAGCTCTGTTCAAGCACTGGATCCTGGTGTGGTTTAAACTTAGGCAAGTCCACAAATAGCTTTTTTAAAAATCTGAATATTTTAATTGGATTAATATGGGGCCAAATTCATGGCTAACATAAGTGGGCTCATTTCTAATGTTGTCTCTGAAGTACACATTCACAGGAAATTAATGAAATGAGAAAAAACAAAAATCAAGTAAGACTGGTGATCCAGTTTCCCCACAGTTCCAGCTTAATTTCAAATGCACATTAACACATTTATTTTCTTGCATATTAATATGTTAGAATTCTTTCTCCAAGTTTTTAGGAACAAAATAAACAAACAAACAATCTGCTTTTGATAGCAAACGTTTTTCAAACAGAAATACTTTACCTGCTCAATAATTTGCCTCACAGTGTTCAAACGCACCACACCAGTTGATTTCTCTGAACCTGCATCTTTGGGTTCTGTCTCTGCAATGATAACAGATTTTTTTTTTTCAGTTGTGAAATGAGTGTTCAAATTACCCTTCCCCCAAAATTCAATGCTGAAGAGCCAAACTGCTGAAGAAAAAGTAATGAATGACTTACTGGCAGTTTGATACAGATCAGGGAAGTCATTTGACAGCTTTTCCATCGCTAGATCTGCAATGGGGCCAAATATCACCACAGGTCTCTTAAAACCAGCTGAAGAAAAAAATATTTAGACAGAAGGTCTTTACATATAAAATCACCATGGCAATACGTATTGAAACAAACATGCAGAAAAGGCTCAATTTAATCTTTAAGACTAATATCTTGGAAGTATCTAAGCTCCATATTATATATTACACACACACACACACCCTTACCTTTTGGTTCCCAGTGATTCATGCAGGACCCTTCCTAATGCGAAGGGACTTCATGTATGACTTACCAATGGGGAAAAGTGAGTCATTCACCCCCCCCCCACACACACACACAATTATAAAAAGTTAGAAGGGAGAAGAATGAAAAAAAGAAAAGCGTAGATAGTCCTTCACATTATTCAGAATCAAGAACAGCTGAGATGATTCTGCCATTTGAGCACGTATAGTACAATTTCACTAGTCTGCCCTGCAGACTGCCCTCGAAGCCACACTAAATGCCGTGAGACTACTCTTATGATTAAAGTTACAAACATGCTTAAGCATTTGCAGGATCAGAGCACTTTACAGTGGCAAAGAGATGAGAGAGTGTTATTATTCTGAGGCCAACGCAAGTAACATAATGGTCCTTGTAAGCCAGTGGGAGAAGGCCATATTGT
This sequence comes from Emys orbicularis, assembly GCF_028017835.1. NCBI lineage: Eukaryota > Metazoa > Chordata > Testudines > Emydidae > Emys > Emys orbicularis. The sequence goes on along the minus strand of NC_088688.1, from coordinate 95,561,066 downwards.
GCTCGGTGACCCCTGAAAGTGTTTTTACTACTTTTTGTTCCTGTTAGCACAGTAGAACCAACACAGCACAGGAGAATGGAAACTATCCTGACTCATGCAACATCAGGGGAATTATTACGGGGACAAAAATTCTTCCCTCTGTTACATCTAGGCAACTCTATTAATAAAGGCAATGGGATTACACCAGTGTAACTGAGGGTTGGATTTGCCCTAAAGAATCATTATTACAGGTGTCTATGAATAAGCCAGAAAGAACACAGCTAAACTTTCATATCCCAGGTTATGTTTGCAAAGCTGGCCAAAACATACCAAAACCAGAACACATCTGTTTACTTGTGAAGTGAGCAAATTTGATGTAGAAGTAAAGAAGAGACAAACATGGACTTCCAAGAAGCAGTGTTTGCAGTGACACTTTTTAGAGCAGAGAACAGCTGCACTCAGAAGTTAGAATCTTGACCAGGAGAATAGCATGTTACCACTTTCTGTTATACTTTACATTTAGCCTACAGCCCAAGATGGGTGGTGACACTTATTAAGTTGCCACATAAATGACAGTAAAACTTGGGCAATAACAGCAAGCTGTGAATAGGTGCTCAGTTCTGTAAAGTTTCACTCACCCTCTCGCAGCAGAACTCGCTCGTAGGCTGGGAACTTTGTGCTAACAGATGCAATCGCTGTCAGATCTTCACGACTCTTTCTCAGATTCTTTTTCATTCCAGATCGTTGGCCACGCGTTCTCCAGAAATCTGCCCTGTCACTCGAGCCATCTCTTTGGGCATTCTGAACACTGGCCATCTGGTCAGCTCTGAAAGGAACAGCATGGAATCCATTTGAAAAATGCAATCAAAGGGAAAACATGCCACACTAAAGGAAGAAGCTCAGCAGAATCCAGGATATGAATTTGTAAATACAGTGGACAACTCGGCAGGTAGGCAATCTGCGGAGGGGCATCCAGGGACTCTTGCCATGAAGCAGGCAAAATTAATATCAGAGAGATGCTCTGACTTGCCTCAGCAGCAAGGTTTATTGTGCATGAATCAATCCTCTAGCTGCTAAGGCAAATGACAAACGTAATGTATGCCAAGTAGCTGCTCAAGGAAAAGGTGGTGTATGTGGAGATGGAAAGAGAGGAAGCAACCCATCATGAAATGATGGGCAAATTGCCTAACGACCACCTCCTGTTCTCCATCATCTCTTCCTCAGATATCTTAAATTGAATCCAAAAGGTAAAGCCCCCTTGGTCAGATCAGTATAACAAGGAATAGACTAAGGTGCACCACATAGGAAAGGAAAACCAAGCAGGATAGCATGGAAGTACACTGTAAAGTCACTTTAAAAGTAACTTTAGGAACTTTTGCATAGGAGAATTGAAGATTTTTTCTTAAAATAAAACTGCGACTATATTGAAAGTTATATCACTTAGATACGACTTTGCTGCACTCTGAAATTCTTCATTAAAAGCACATCAGATAACCAATCACTTTTTAAAATATGTCTGAATTAACTGGGTTTGTAAAAGCAAATTTAGCAAAAAAATTCCCACAACAGTACAGTCACCCTTAGTACTTCAAAGAATACAATTAAAATTGTCAAGTCACGAAAACACACTTTCCCTAAGAACATGCAGCATACAGAAAAGTATTAGAGGCTTTTTCCACAACACTTATCGCTGTAATACCGGAGTGCCTCACATATGCTATTTAATTTATCTTACCCTCTCCTCTCTCATTTGAGGTAGGAAAGTATTATTCCCATTTTTCAGATGGAGAACTAAGGCATGGAAAAAGTACACACCTAGTGCAAGATCTCATAGGAAGTCTACAGCAGAGCTGGGATTAGAACCCAGATCTCACAAGTCTGAGTGCAGTATCTTCGCTACAAGGCCATCTTTGCTCAGCTGTTACCGACTAATTCCATAGTTTTAAAAGTTGATTTTACACACACTATTGTTATGAATGTGATCGCTTGAACAGGGACACCATCCATCCCTCTTTTCCCCTCCTTCCTCTCCCAAATGGGTTATACAAATGGTGAATAGGGTGAGAATAAAAAGTAGGTGTGTATGTGGGGGGGAAATCTCTTATTTTAAACATTGGGTGGGCAGGTGGGAAATCAATGTACCTGCTTTTATTTGGAATGATGCCCTTTTCCAGTTCATTTCCAATTCTCACAGCCAGCCAGTTACCCAGTTTGCCATCGTACAGTGTATCAACTACTCGGAAGATCTCCCCTCTGGTGAATGCTAAACTCTGTGGAGATTCCTTCTCGCATTCAAAGTGACTCCTTATGAAAAATGAATCCCCTCTGCCACAGGCCATTATGTCTCTATACACTGAAAGACAAGACATGACATCATTTAGTTTAACTTTGCTAAATAGATGTCCTATACCTTGCTGTGACAGTCTTCTATGGGTGGTGTTTTACTCACCTGCACTTCAAGCCTACAACCTTAAATACTGTAAGTTAGTGAAGGAGAGATTAAGCTGTTATTCTAGTCTAAAAACTTTGAAATTTCTCCTCTTCATCCCCAGGGTGGGAAAGAAAAGGTGAACTGGCATGTTCCCTATGCCTGCCCACCCTTTTATTCCCTAAAATCTCCCCCACCTCCCGCCCTTCATTCCATCTGATTCGTTCTGGAAGTTGTCAACATCATTGCTTTAGTCAGCCAATGGAAGTAGGGTGACCAGATGAGGGGAAGAAAATATTGGGACACATGGGGGGGGAGGGGGGGGAGGCAAGTCCTGCCGGCTAGCAAAAAAAAAAAAAAAAAACCAGTGCTGCCGGCTGATATTGGGACAAATTGCATCCCGACCGATCTTTGGGACAGACACTGAAATATCGGGACGGTCCTGATTTTATCGGGATGTCTGGTCACCCTAAATGGAAGTGAGAGGTGCGTTGTACTGCAGAGCAACACAAAACTGTTTTCCCTGCCTCAGGGTTTGCATCCATAGCATTCCCAGCCACTGCCAGCACAGGGAACTGGATATTTGAACTGATTCTTCATGCAGTCCTGTCAGCTTTCCCAGCTCTCTCCCTATATTTCCAATTTTAAAATAATTTGTATATTACTAAGTGTTCTAGCACATACACATACACGCGCGCGCGCGCACACACACATAGTAATATCTAAAACCAAGCAAACATTTGTATTTGCTTATTGCCTCATGGATAAAAGCCCTGCATTGCTGACATCTGACAACAATCCCCCTACAGATCCCATGGCTGAAGGGGAAGGCAGCAAGGAGCAGCATCTTGGCCGCCCAAGCTACTGGGCATGGGGGACAAGAACTAAATGGTGGAGGTTCAGAGCTAGCAAGAGGTGCGTATTACAGGCTGGGTGGATGAGTAGAGCAGGGCTCTTCTTTGATCAGCTGAACGGTGAAGCGGCCAGCCCACCTCTCCCCCTCCACATGTCCAGGATGGGAGTCAGCTGGACACAAAAGCAATAATTTTCTACAATACTTAAAATGAGGGCAATTAAAAAGTGTTTTGAAAAGTGAGAAATGAGAAAGAGCATCTGTGATGTCCCCAGCAAAACACAGCTGAGTTGAAAGGCCTACTGTTCTTTTCAATGCCTGTCATACTGAATCATAACAAACATTGTCACACCTTTGGTGCCAGGTGCCTACCTTCATATTTGCTCTGAGCCAAAATGGTCACAGTTTCACCTTTGGGAATTTCTAACAGGTAGAGAACAGCATCCTCCCGCACAATGCCTCTAAAATCCTGCGTGTTTACCTGATGCAAAAGAAATGTTTTAGGAAAAAGTTAGTCTAATAAAGCCCTAAAAGAGGAAAGGAAAAGGCTGTTTTATTATGGTTTAAAAAAAAAAAAAAAAAAAGTATCATCAATACAGAGGTTCATTGGCTTATGCCAATGGACATTATAGGTATGCAGAAGATGGATTACCTGTAACTACGAGTGACGTCCTGAAAGTGCCCTGCTGTTAAGGGAACTCTGTGAAGGGCTACAAAATGCCTGAACATGGGCACAGATGGCCAGGGTACATAAGAAAAGGTCCATTTCCAGGTAAGGATATATCTGTTTCCACATATTATGCTGTTCTGTAGTTAAAACCCCACGTATTCCAAGTATACTGTTGTGCTAAGTAATCAAGGAACTTCAAGTAATCTGATGCACTGGTGTGCTCCAGATGGTTATAATTCATCACAGGATTGTACCCTAGTTTCAATATCATCCAGATGCATTCTGGTCACCTAGAGTTGTGAGCACATCCCTGTGGTTGCCTCTCAATTGGACTCACCCTACCCCCTTTTCCATGTGTGTCTCGGCTGTTTATTTGGACATAGAAGTGATGTCCACTGCCTTGGACAAACTATGAGGCGCTAGGGGAAGAGCTGTACTGGAGTGCAGTGATTCCCAGTGCAAGGTCTTTGGGCCAGTCAGGGTCTATTTGCAGGAGGAAAGTTGAGAGAGAAAAATGAGACAGTGAAGGAGAATCAACACTTCAGAAAAGGAGTTACTATTTCAAAACCTGTTCAGGCCAGCGACCAATTAGAGAAATGAAAACATGAGAAGCAGGGGACTATGGGACTGAGACAGACCCCATTGAAATCAACTTAGAATCTTTATTGACTTCAGAGTGCTTTCGGATCAGGCCCAATTGATTTAGACAGGAGAGAAAACTCAGGAGGAGGACATGATAGACAGAAAAAGGAGAGCCACAGTCTCAGAAGAGATTTTTGGGGTAGAAAAACAACGAGGAGGGAAACCTAAGGAGTTTTGATAAAATAACATCTATCATCTTTTATTCACTAAAATGTGAGCAAAGGGAAGGAGAAAATAATCAGGTCATAGAGGAACAACAGCTAAACGATGCGTGGGAGAGAGGGGAAGATACTCTGGTCTCATGCTCTGTTGTCTGTTTTCTCAGCTGGAGACTGGAAGAGTCACTAGTGAGTGTATCCACTTCCATCTTTGGGCATTTGTGTTGTGTAACATTTCTACCAACTGCTTCTCCTATTGAATCTTAATAAATTTCAACAGCAGAAGTCAAAATTTAAGAATTCAGATTAAAAAAAAAAATCATGCTCTAGGAACAGTGACCTTGTCCCTAGGAATAAAGTAATATGGAATTATGTTTTTTTTCATATTGATAAAAGTAAAAAAAGCAAATCCTTTCACATGGTATCAAGGAACAAGCAGTTTTAGTTGCAGGGCTGAACATTTACACTGGTACCTTAAGAATCTGATCTCCTTCCTGTAGCCCCTCCTGGTCAGCTGAGGTGCCTTCTTGAATTCCAGCGACAAATATCCCTACATCATTCCCACCTGCCAGCCGCAGACCCACACTGTCTCCTTTCTTGAATTTTACCATCTTTGTATTAGGACTAGAGTATTCAAATGCAGAAAGAAAAAGCCAGGCCAAATATTATACATATGACACCCATCATTTGTAGGAAGTAAACTTAAGCATGCTTGCTGTCAATCCCCCTATAGTATTTATATGGCCCCATCACTGTACTATGTGAGCATCTATCAGTCTTTCATGTATGTCTCCTCACAATACCCCTGTGAGGTAGGGTAATGCTATTATCCCTGTTGCACAGATGGGGAACTGAGGTACAGAGAGGCTAAGCGATTTGCCCAAGGCCACAGAGAAAGTCTATGACATAACTGGGAATTGAACCCAGGTCTCCCCAGTCCTTAGCTAGGAGCCTAACCACTGGGCCATCTGCCTCACATAGAGAGCTGTTTTTAAAATATACCAGTTTAAATGAATTATGAGCAATCACACTCAGATTTTTTTCTCCTCTCTACATTATGCAGAATGCAGTGTAATACTCCACCAGGTCATTAATAGGAGAGTCAGATAACATGGAAGTCTTCAGACTCTCTTTTGTTGGCAGAGTGTCAAGAATGCCCAATTGGTAAGTTGAATCAATCCTCTCTTGTTCCAAGGAGACAGCAAGTACTGGAGTAAGTTCAGCTTTTTCTCTGCCAGAAATGCTGTATGCCTGGATGACCTTCACATACTTAGAGGACACTGCCTTTCTGTTATCATTCACTCAACATACCAGTTAGAGCCTGTACCATAAATTCTCTTCAACTGAACCATAACTAAACACTGATATATCAATTTGTACCCATTATCCATATCTGCAATACACAGGACTTGACCCTGAGACAACCTTTCAGAAGTTTATCAGGTCTCAGATCTTTAAACCCAACTCTCTACTGGAACTATGGAATAAACAGATCTTCAATTCCCCTTCTTTAGGGATCACCCCTTCAATCCAAATCTCCAACTGATTTATTACTCTCTCCCCAACACCAGCCCATTTCCCCATTTAATAATTTATGTTAAAAAAGTATCCAGGTTGTATTCCTATAAAGCACCTTAGTGATTTCAAATATTAGACTCTAGACAGTCAAAGTTCTAGAGGTCAACATTATCACATTTAACTTGAGGGTAGATTTAAAAAAATTAGGTCCTAGGTCCACAGACATTTTGTTACTGCTTTTCAGTGTGCAGATTCCACAGCTGCATACAATACACAAACTAGGGATTGAGAAGATACACATTTAGCTGCAAAAATCTCCAGCTTGTATATACACAACTGTGGAATGGGTGTATACAAAAGCAGGCACACACACAAAACCCCCACACCCAGACCTTAGGCCTTACTTTATGATAATCCAGCCTCTAAAGTTTTATCCTTTTCAAAGTTATCAATGCCCTTTTTATAGATTACATTTTTCTCTGCATATTAGATTTTTGGATATTAGAGACCATAGATTAAAATAGAGGAGGAGGTCCAAGGACCATGCATAAAGATACATACCTACATTTGCAAGTGCAATTGTGTTTCTGTGTGCAAATTGCAAAGGTAGGTATTTAACTAGCAATCTGCATTTACAATCAGTCTATGAAATCGGGGACTGAATATACAAATATAGGGGCATGCATTCTTGTGCATATACATTAGGCCTCCTTTTTTAAAAACTAAGTTCATCCTAAATGTTGTCAGTCAGCTATTTAATACAGAACCCAAGTTATCTTTTCTTGACATAGGACTGTTTAGGGGAAAACCACTACGAATGCATGAAGAAAGCAGCCAAAGAAAACAAAAAAAGCAATATGGATAGATGGTGAGAAAAACCAGGTGTTGAAAGAAGCATACCCGTATATTGCTTCATCTTCAGGGCTAGGCCGAAGAAAGGTTCTTGGGGCTACTTTTGGTTGAGATACTGTGTGTAAAAACCATAAAGTTATCTAACTGGACAAACAAGACATAAAAGAATGAAAGGTTTTTAGTTACAGGCAGCAGTTACAACAATATCATGTATGCCAGCAAAGAGTGCAGATCTGCAGCCTAAAGCACAGGGCACTCTGACTGCAGTAAAAGTAAAAAGTAACTAAAGAACAAATGTCAAGGCAGTAAATTAACTTATGATTTCAGGCTCATCTCCCAATCATGTAATCCTTGTCAAATGGTTTTTTCCCCCCTACAATTTTCTTTTTGTCAGGAATCTGTTATTCAATCTCTTGCTCCAATTGTCCTCTTTTAAGGTCTCCCCAAAGGCCAGTCAGCCTATGCCAGCCAAGAAGGCTGGATGTGAATTCCCTCTGAGCCAATTTATGCCAACTGTCAATCAGCTGGGGAAGATGTGGATAAGAGATGCCTTCAGACCCTACCTTCCTGGGAGATAACAGAGCCAGGATTTTGTAGATTCACTTATACAATTGTATAGATTCACTTCTGAGGATAAGAGCACTCAACCTACATTTAACCTTTGTGCTTTATCTTTAAGCTCTCTCCTGTCCTCTCTTTTCAATGGAATAAAGACTTGGTTATTTAGTTCTTTATTATAGATAAGAAGAATTGCAGGCTGTTCTGCACAGGAACTGCCATACCAGATCAGACCTGTGGTCCATCTAGTCTAGCATCCCATCTCTGACAGTGGCTAGTACCAGGTGAGGAAGGTGCAAGAAACCCTGTAGTAAACAATTATGGAATAATCTGGGGAGCCACAGGAAAAGTTTCTTCCTAACTCCCTCCAATTCACGTTTGGCTTAATTCCTGAAGCATGAGGGTTTATACCCCTTGGAATTCCCCCCCCCCCCCCCGCCTCTCCTCCCGCCAGCGAATGGGTTGGAGGAAAAAAAACATCTCAAATGGGACATTTGTAGCTCTGACCTGGCGGGTCAGCTTTGTACTTTGGTTCTTTGTTTGTCTCGGTGACGATGACAGCAGCAGCTATATCACTGGTTGATTTAAAAGGCGTGGGCATTGCTCCCATCCTGGACAACCTGTTGGGTGGATCCTCTTTTGTACTTAACAAAAAGAACAACAAATTGAGAACATTAAAACAAAATTTGGTACACATTAAAAATTTCTTCTTTAGTAAGAAAAAGAAGAGTAACACTTCCTACTTTGGCTTTTCCTTTAGTTTTTCATTGGAGGAATGAGAGTCGAAATCAGAGTGATGTAATTTTTGGTCATCTTGAGGGGAGCTTGATCGGTTTGACTCAATTTCAGAAATATCTATTGAGAGAACAGTACAGTAAGTCTGTTTAAGATATTGGTCTTCAATTTCATTGCACATTTATCCACATCTACTTACTTGCAATAATCTAGATACAAAATATGAAGTATTTATAAACTATCCCCGCTCTGGAAAAAAGATTTAAGTGTGGCTGGGGCTAGAAAGAGAAGTAACCTGCACCTCTCAGAGCTTCTGTCTCCCACAAAATATTTCAGAAAGGTTTTGTAACATCCAAAAAGAAATTCCAAGGAGCATCAAAAGCAAGTGTAAACTTTTCCCAACTATTATTAACATCCTACTGGTTTGAGCTCTCGCTAGAAAAACACACCACACAGAGGCCTATCTTTATTATTATAGAAATAAGAGAACTATAAAATGAAGAAGAGATAGTGGTTGCGAAGAACTGAAACCGAATCTTGCATAGTAAAAGATTAAATAAAAGAAAATGGCTTGTCTGTCATAGCCCTCCCCAATTTCTTCTTTGGAAGTCCAGAGGATTCACTGTTAAACAACATGAAGCTGAGCTGTTAAGTGTCCTTCAGAGAGAAAAACAATTTTCCCTGTACCTCACAAATTCAAGCCACGACCCATTCTCAGCAGGAAAAGCTCCAAGAAGCTGCACTGAATATTCTCACACCAGAAACACACTTCCTGAATCAATTAACAGCATGTTTCCAGTGAAGCACCAGCACCCTTCCCAATGCAGGTTATGCTTAGAGGGACTATTCATATGAAAAAGATCCAGGAAGTTGCTTGGAGGAGGCTAAACTAAGCCCCCAGGACTGTTGATTCCATAATTCTGTCTCCTTCCCTGGAATGTTGGAAGGAGTGGAAGTGTCCTTAGAGTGAAATAAAACTGAGCTCATCCCACCATTGTCATGAATCGGGCCTTGCACTAAAATGACTTTCCTTCTAGCCATGGTGAGTTGGGCTTTGCTTTGTTTAGTCAACATTACTCATGAATCAGCTAGAAAGGTCACTGAAAGACACAAGGCCTGCTGAGTGACTGAAGGTTCTTCCTACACCAAAGGAAAAGGGTTTGCTGCTTCTTTGTCTTTCTACAGAATAGCTGCAATATAGGTACCAATCAAATATGGTACTTGCATTACCACTATCCTATGAGAAACACTTTATATAAACAGCTTCACTTTCTGTTTATACAGGGAGTAGAACTGACATTACCTTTTGACCCTAAGACACCTCACCTTCTATTTCTGAGTCACTGTCATGCAATGAAGGGATGTTGAGCAGTGTCTGTTTTCTGTCCCTGAGGACTACCAACTGGAGTTTTCCTCGTGATTTCTCAATCAATTTTCGGGCATCAGCTAGCGACATATTCTCTGTCACTGTACCATTAATCTGTACATATAAGGCAGAAGTACTATTATAAGCAAACAATTAAGAACACAAATGGCAATAAGAAGTCATATCAAAGATCAAATCCGCTCATCCCCTTTCCAGTGAGCAGATGTTCTAATTAGATTTTCAAATAAAACAAAAAAACCACCTCAGCACAGAAAGAAGCATTGTAATAAATATATGCTGCTTCAGCATGCCTTTGTCCACAACATACCTTGAGTATTATGTCTCCTTCATACAGATTACCATCTTTAGTTGCCAGGCCAGTACTGGTCATTTCTTTTATGAAAATCTGACTTCCAAGTCGGAGACCATACTCTGGAAAAGGAAGAAAAAAAATCCACAGCCTGTAGTTTGGCAGAATGAGTAAGTGTTTACATCTAATAACTAGGCTGTGTACACATCAACCACAATCACATGCAACACAGCACATTATAGTAAAAGGGAATCAGGCCCCTTAAGAAGCAGAGGTAACATGGTGAGACTCAAGGACGGGACATCAGTCCTACACTGCCAACAGTCTCACATTTCACTTTTTTAATGACAGGTTTTTGTACCTAATGGGTCAGATTCTCTCCTGTGCCATATTCTGCTAGTGCAGGAGGCTGGGGAGGGCAGTGGGGGCATCTAGGGTGGCATTTATGGTTCCCCCACTCTCAAATGGTAGTGGCTCGTCATGGCACCAACTTAGGATAACTTAGCATAGCCCCTAAGAGACTTCAGTATTTGAGAAGTGGAGCCATGGTCCCTCCCCTCCCCAGATACACCCCCTACATTGGGGGATAGGAAGGGAGTTGGCTCTCTGGCTTTATGCCAGTACAGTCCCATCGCCAGTGGAGTTGTCAGCAGGACAGCTGTGGCTAGATTCCAGCACAGCTCCAGCAGCATAGAGGGGCCAAAACCACTGTATTCTATTTTAAAAAGTAAAATATCTGTTTTGAAAGCAGCCTGTTCTAGAATTGTCAAATTAAGCTATTTTCCCATTTTCAACACCATCACATACAAAACAGGCTACTACAGCTCTGAATGGTCATGGTGTTTTTGTACCACCTGTTAGCTACGTACAAACTTCTTAAGCAAAGTTGTTAAACAGATTTTCTCTACATGCACAGTACGTATCTCTGTGTGCATTATCTTTCATTATGAGTTTACAAAAAAAAATTATGCTCCAATATGTAAAGTGATCCTGTCATGTGCAAAATTAATTTTTATTTAAAAAAACAAAACATAAGCCTCCCCCTTCCACCAATGCTATTAAGATAGATGCAGTGGTGTGTTCCAGATTTAGAAGAACAGATTTGCTCCTATGGAGAGATGATTTACAATATGCCAAGTGCCCCCACGCAGTGGATTTCTATAAATCCCAGGAAAACAGGATTTATAAAGTGAAATGCTGACACAACCCAATCTAAAGTGTAGTTTTGTTGCATGACATATGTATTTTTGTGACACTATTAAAATCATCACACACACACACCCAGGCACCCTCCAATGTTTTGTTAAAAGTTTACTTTTTAATTACTCTAATGATGCATGAACTAGTTCTAGTTTGAACCAAACCCTGAGCTATTAGAGGTGCATGTATCAACCCATTTCACCCAAACTATACTTTTGGAAACCTCGTCTGCCTTCCACTAAAGCAAATAACCTAAGCCAAACCAAACACTAAAAGACAGGATGCAGCAGGTTCTCTTTAATCTATAAGTGCCAGGTATAAATTTAACTTTGGTGTAAAGTTAACCATGATCAAGTCGTGGATTCCATCAGAACTGGAAGGGTAGTGAGCTCATAGGAGGAAAGAACGAGAGTGCACAGTGACCCGGAGAGACTAGAGCAGTGGATGGTACAGGCAAGGAGGAAGTCCCATGTCCAAGGACAAAGAGTAGACGGCACCCACACACAACGGTAAGGGAGTGGAGGAGGAATGTAGGTAAGCAGTTGTACGTAGAGTATTAAAGCCACCCACCCAATAGCCAATGGAGAGAACAGCATTTTCCCCTTAAATCTATCCCTTCACCAGAAGCGTTTCCTGCCTCCCCCCCACAGCTACCTTCATTCGGTTTGCTTTTTGTTAGGAGAACACTGATAGGTCTATCCTGTTGTCCTGGGTACTCATGCTGGCGTCGTGGTTCAAGCAAGGGGCTGTGGGAATTCAGTCTGTCTCGACTATGACTCCTTGCTTCCTTGTCGTATCTAGGGTCAGGCTGATGTCTGTGACTGTAATCCCTGGGTGGGCTGTAGTCACCAGCGGCACGTTCATAGCCATCATCCCTGTCGATGCTCCTGCCCCTGCTCCGGTCTCTTCTGCGTTCTCGGTCCAAGCTTCTCTCCCTGTCGATGCTCCTGCCCCTGCTCCGGTCTCTTCTGCGTTCTCGGTCCAAGCTTCTCTCCCTGTCGATGCTCCTGCCACGACTTCCATCCCGGCTGTAGCTGCGTTCCCTGCTGTGGTCTCTGCTGTAGTTACGCCCTCTATCTTGATCTCTTCGGTAGCTCCTATCAGGGCTGTTTCCCCAGCTTTGACTGCGACCTCCATGGCCACTATGCCAGCTCCGATCACTATAGCCACTTCGAGCACTCCTGCCATCAAACTCTGCTGGGTCATCCAGTACATCGAAAGCTCTATCATCATGGTCAAGAGAGGGGCTTCTCCTTAGAGCGGTGAGCTGCACTTTCCGTGGTCTTTTCACTACCTGTTTGTATTAAACACAAAACAAAAACAAAGAAGAGCACCTCTCTCAACATCCATTTTAAATCTTATTCCAAATGCTGAAAATCTCAAATGCTAGGTCATAAAAGCAAGAGCCTCTAAGCAACTTATTGTTCAAGAAGCTTTGTTTTCAAAACACTGTGAAGTGATATGGTTAAAATTCTATGTCGGTTGTTAGAAACATCCCCTTAGTTTCATCCATCTAAACAGAGCAAGAGTGGTTTGTTTTTTTTAAATTGCTTTAACGGCATAAGTTGATAAAGTAATTTTTTTTAAAAGCTTCTAAAAACTGTGCTGTGCCCAAGCAAACAATACTCTCTACTTAAGGGAGGTAAGAAACATGTGCTAAGCCTGTTTAGATGTAAACTCTTTGGAAAGGGACTGTACATTGTGTGTCTTGTACAGGGCACAGCATGTTGTCTCCATCTTAATAAATAAATAAATAGGCAACAACAGAGACATTAACTGTGGTTGGTCATATGGTTAAGACACTGCACTAAGATTCAGGAGATCTGAGCTCATTTTCCTGCTTTGCCACAGACAGGCTCCTTGTGTTACACTGGACACGTCACCTAATCCTTCCCCACTTGCTTCAGTTCTCCATCTATAAAACGGGAATAATATTCTCCTCTCCCCACATACAGTTTGGCTTTTTTATTTAAATTGCAAGCTCTAAGGCACGTGTGTATGAACTAGTGTATACACCTAGCTCAGCGGGTACTGATCTTGGTTGGGGTTATAGGTACAACTATAATGCAAAGAATTAGTAATTGTTAACTTACAATGGCAGCCACTTTCCCACTTTTTCTTAACTGCTGCACTGCAAAAGAATGGGGAACATTTTCCATTGGGGTCCCATTAACCATGACCACCCGGTCATTTTCTCTACAAAAGAAGTACATGATGGGTTAGAAGGGACATCCTTTAATTTTCAAATTGAATTCCACTTTTGTTCTGAATGTCCTGTGCATTCACTAACAAAAAACAGAACACAAGCTATTCTTAAACATCCATATTAGTTTATATAAACTGGGAGAGCTTAAATAAGGCACATGCTGAAGGCTTCTTCCAGTTTTAACAATTCATTGATTGTTGGTGGTTTTTGGTTTAAATGCCTCTATGTGTGATTGATTGATGTGCTGATTCCAGGATCGACAATAACTTACAAGACAAGGTGGGTGAGGTAATATCTTTTATTGGACCAACTTCTGTTGGTGAGAGAGACAAGTTTTTGAGCTACACAGAGCTCTTTTTGAGGTCTGGGATGGGTACTCAGGCTGTCACAGCTAAATATAAGGTGGAACAGATTGGTTAGCATAAGCATATACAGGTGAGTCTCATCTTACGCGGGGGTTCCATTCCGCGGTTAGCGCGTAAAGCGAAAACCGTGTATAGTCAAAATTACAATGAGTTGAATGGCGGGCGAAATCGCCCGCACTACAGGTACAGTATTAAAATTGTTATTTTTCTCTCTTTTTTTGGTTTTGCCGACGGCGTAAAGCTGAAATCACGCATGTTAAATGCGAGTAAGATGCGACAGAGCTGTATTCCAAGGGACCATTCAAGGTCAAATGGCCCTTAACACCCCTCCAGTTATAGGGGGGAAAGACAGTGTGTGTGTGTGTGTGTGTGTGTGTGTGTGTGTGTGTGTGTGTGTGTGTGTGTGTGTGTGTGTGATAGATTGTTGTAATAAGCCATAAATCCAGTGTGTCTATTCAGTCCATGAATACATGGCTACAACACTGTAAACAATAACTTACAAAATCTGTTAAGGATCAATGGGTGCATTCTTTTAAACCTTGACACACATTTTAAGAATTTTACCTCCAGCAGAGGTTTCCACAGCCACATTAGAACTACAGCCTTTATTCCACCTGATGCTATAGCTTGAACTGTTATAGCCACAACATTCCACAAATGTTGTCAAGAACTGTTTGGCAAGGTAATCGTACAGTTCTCCTGCCCACTCTGGAAGAAGATTTTTCTGTTGTAAACCAACCGTGCTAGCCAAAAATCACACTCTGGACATTAACCCCTAGCTAATCTAGGTGAATATGAGCAACTAGCTACATTTTACAGGGAAAAAAGTTTAATCTCTAGGGGGATGTGAACAACCTTTTTTCTGTAAAATTTCTCACCACTACAACTCCACAAGTAGGTCGCCCTAGCATAGATAATGCCATTGGCATTTTAACTTCTGTGTTGTCTGACCCTGGTCACAGCAGTTCTAGATGATACTGTTGCTAAAATAGAGGCAGTCACCGTTGGCTGGTCTACATTAGCACCCCCACATTCCTACGGCTGGTGGAGCTACACAAGCAGCATAAATAATGGAAAGTTTCAGGAAAACAGATCTAGTGCAGACAATGCCTAAATGAAGACATCATGCAAACATATTAAATGTGGAGGGAAATTGCTTCAGATATTGTTGTGTTAAGGGCCAGCATTTGAAAGCTGTCAACAAGGACACTATGTATGTGAAGAAGGCTGCCATGAGAAGTAATGTCCTGCTAAAGTTTTTTTTTCTTAAAAACACACAAAGAAGACATGCTTATGTATAGAACAATACAATATACCACCATTAAAGTAGATTAACTTGTTTATGAGATACAAAAAAAAGGTATGATTTCATTTAAAATATGGACAGTTGACACACAAGTCTACAGAAAGAAACACCCTGGATCAAGTTGCTGGGGCAGGCTCTCAAATCAAACCTGCACCTTTATCTGCAAAACATTCCAGACATGGGGGATATAAGGAAGCACACTTACTGAAGTAATCCATCTGCTGGGCCACCTGGGAGGACATCTGAGATAACTATGGACGTTTCGCCATTTTCAAAATGAGGGTTGTCTCTGCCACCGGAAACTGCAATCCCAAACCCTCTTTTTGAATCCTAAAAAAAAAGCCACACACACATACATAAAACAGAACTGAACACTATTACATTTCAACATGGAGACAGAGATTATGATTAAGCCAACAGACTGTCATCACAGCAACACTCACTTTAGATAGAAAAATGCAGTTCCGATGAAGTGTTGCACAAACTAGAATGAAAAAACAATCCGCAAAGTAACCAATTTGAGGTTTCCATCGTGAAAGTCAAAAACCAAGCAGGCATGTCATCCTGTGACCAATAAAAATGATGAGAGGACTCGCTGTTTCCTGTGTGATCTCTTGTTTTTTCCCCACTAATGCTAACAATTCACACTGAATTAACTGCCGAGTAGAAAGCTGCAGTTGATTAGAATGCTCGAGACCCTGGAGCAGTTTTTCTAGCAATTAACAACTGAACATGCAACGCTATCTAAATTCTAATTACTATTCATGAAAGGGACTATGCAAAATTGTTGCTGATAAAAAAAAGAAGAAGCTACAAATGTGTACTCAGCGTCTGGTGTCACCATCCACCACCCCCAAGCAGTGCATTAATAGATCATGAGGTACCTATGCCAAACCTGCCTCTGAAGAAAGGGTAGGCTGTCATAACATGGGGCTTTTGGAATGCTTGAATGTGAACCAGAAAAGCATATACTGGGGCAATGAAAAAGGAAGCAAGACTTGTATCTAAACCAGAACACCAGTAAATCCTGAATGCAGAAAAGTACAACAGAGTGTGCAATATATATATGGACACACACATAGAGTGTGTGTGTGTACACATTCTGACTGATCATTTAGTACAGCTGGAGAGCCAGTAGCATCTGCTATACTTAAAGGAACAATTTAAGTCACATTTCTGTCTGGTTTGTTTAAAAAAATACCTAGAGTTACTTGTTACATCAAAGTTCACTATAACTGAAACAGAGAAGAAAACAATTTTTTCTCTCTCCATTTTTTCAGTTTAATTTATGTATTTCACAGCCCTTCCTGTGCTAGTCATACTCCCACTGACGGCAGTGGCAAAACTCAGTTCTCTCAGTAGGAGCAGGGGAAGGCCAATAAATAGTTTTATGAAGTTGATTGGAGTCACTGAGCCTTGGTTGACACTGGCCAGGTTCAGGAGGCCTCAAGCTAAAAACAGCACAGAATTAAGACTTGATCCACTGACAGAGCTAATGGAGCTTGTTATCTCAACAAGCTCTAGACCATTTGGGCAGCAGCCTTAGATGGTATAAACTGACAACTTGGCCCAATGGAGCTGAGTTGATTTACACAAGCTGAGAATCAGGCCCTTTGCATTTAATTTTTTTTTTTTTTTTTTTTTTTGCTAAATGCAAATTTAAGATTGCATAGTAACAATCAGCAAATCAGGGAATGCAAGGGAACAATGTTCACTAAACCATGTTGCGTGTTACAGTATTTTCTAGTCTTGTTTTTCCAGTTAAATGTGTACTTTAGTGTGGATATAACAAAGTGTAAATGTACTGTGTACCATCAAAGGCACATAGGATGTGAAGTGCAGCCAAGTAAACATTTCTGTCCAATCCCCAACTTTTGCATTTCTTGACTGAATTTAACTATTATATTTAAGAGTGGGTTTCTGAAGTGGTTTTGCATTTGTAATAATTAGCACAAAATTATTACATTTACATTCATGGAAAAGAATAATTTAGATGAGTAATTTATTCTGCCTCTTCATGAATGAGGCTAAAGTCATTGCCAATCTGTCTATGTGCATTACCCACCCACCCTTCAGAACTGAAACCACCGGTGATCTGGTTGGGAATGTCCTCTGGATTTTAAATCTGCCTTTACAACTCCAAGAAATGAAAAGTTACACGCACTCCCTTTGTGGGGCCATACAGATGTGTGCTCCGTCTTCTGTAGCAGATAATGAACACTAGCAGGTCACTGCATGTAAGATACATTATTTCCCCCAAAAATTACATTAAAAGAACATTAAGGTTGCAAAGCCAACCACTCAAAATTTAGGAAACCAGAATTAAGGCTGCCTGTGCAACCTTATTTTTGCCCCCCTTATGTGTATGTATTATGATACAATCTTTAATTACAAGATAACATGCTATTTTTGTAGACTCTTGCCTTATTCAGGGCACAGGAGGGATGATGCTCTGTGAATGAATTAGGAGTTGTGTTGTGAAGGAGGCTGTTGTCTGTAGGACCTCTGCCTCATTTGAGCAGAGCAGGCAATAAATTGTAGGATAAGTAAGCTGCAACCTTTAGCTGATCCCTGGCCATCCAAATGGCCTATGGGGGCCAGAGTCAGGCAGGACAGAGAGAGAACATCATCGAAACCGCTCTATTTTGCTCGGGGGCCTGGAATGTCCAGGCAATGCAAAAGTTTGTAGAACCATCCTTGTAATCCCCAAAATGTACAGAAATAAAATTTGTTTTCAAAAGACAGAAATATCTGACATTGCCTTTAATAGAGGAAAAATGAGAGTTGTACATGTTGTACTATTCTCTCATGTAATAGCAGCACATGCATTTGATAATTATGATTAAGACTAAGATTTAGTCATGGGTATTTTTAGTAAAGGTCATGGACAGGTCACAGGCAATAAACAAAAATTCACAGTCATGCCCTGTCCAGGACTTTTACTATAAATACCCATGACTAAATCTCTGCTCCTGGGCCCCACTGCTCCAGTGGTAGGGGCTGACTGCCTCTGGTGGCCCGCTGCTCTGAGGCCCCTGGGGACTGCTCTCCTGGCGGCCTCTGGGGCCACAGCCCCAGCCACTCCTAGGGCCACTGCTGCTTGGGCGATCGCCAGGGCCGCCCCGGGACTGATGCTCGGGCGATCCCCGGGGCTGCTGCTCTGGCTGCCCCCAGGACTGCTGGTGCTTGAGCGCTTCCCAGGGTCAGCCGCATCGGCCACTGCAGCTGCAGAAGTCATGGAGGTCACGGAAAGTCATGGAATCCGTGACTTCCATGACCTCTGTGACAGAATTGCAGCCTTAATCATGATTACAATAATTTTTACATCGGATTCTACTCTTCAGTATAATGGTATACATTTTCCATTGATTTCTCAATGTATTTGCAATGCAGCTCCACATCTGAGATTATGAAGTACTCCTGGTAACTGTATCTGCTAACAGAGTTATCCTGTTTTTGTATTATGTTAGTCAATTACATATTTATCTATTTGGCTGGTACATATTGCATTTAGACCATCACTGCTCAAAACTGAACAGTAATAAAGATGGAATTTAAATGGAGTCTTTTCAAAATAGATTTTAAAAAGTCATGAGAATTTTGTGATTACCCAGCACTGAAAAAACCTCAAGATGAGCAATATCCATTTTGGACAGCAAAAATAACCAAGTTTCAGCTCCAAATAGGTTAATAAAAATTGTAGTAGCACATGTTTAAAATAAAAGCAGCAATAGAGCATTTGAAAACTAAAAATATAAACACAAGCTCTCACCTTTTGTAAGGTCACAGTGTACTGTTCCCATATCAGCTCTTCCATGCCTGGGGCCTGTTACACAAAAACCAAAAAGCAATTAACCAACAAGCAACATAAACAAATAACTACCCCAAAATAAAATCTGGAAGATCCCATTTCAGAAACTGTTGAAACAACTATTTAAAGTATTCGATGGAGTCGGCTACAGAACACATTTGTTTTTATGTCAAATGACAATGAGACTAACCGAAAAAAATTGGAGAGGGAATATATATTAGAATTTAGCAGGTTATATGTATACACACACCTTTGTGTGTGCACCCACATATGTACGTAGATACACTCTGGTAACCCCCTGTGCAGTGAACATTCCCTGGGCCAATACAAAATAAATCATAACATATTACCATTGACTGTCTGGATTCTGAAAATGGACAAAATATTGCAAATTCAAGACCAAGGGCAATTTAGAATACATTTCTAATCAATGACTGGAAATCTGACTTTTGAATTCTACATCATAGTTAATAAGATTCCAGTGCTAAAAAGAGTATTTACAAGTGGAAACCCCCTCCCCGAGATGCTAATTTAGCAGCAATAAGTTTTAGGAAGGAAAAAAAAGCATCCAAACCTAAGAAAATAAGAAAAACTCAGCACTGATGTTAGAGAGCCAGGGTAACAGACTTGGCTGGATTACATCTCCCAAGATGCACCACGGTTTCTCTTCTTGCTGAGACACTGTGGTGCATCACAGGAATCACATGGCTGCTGCGCACAGAGGAGATGTAATCTCTGGCCCACAGAGAAAAATGGGAGCATGAGGTACCCGAACTACCAATCCCATGGGGCACCAAAGTAGCATTTCTGAATGGAAATTTTCTGTTTATGAACAAAAAAGATGTTCACTTCAGTTTTTCGACTGAAAGTAAACATGTTTCATGGAAAGCAAAAATTGCCAAAAATTCCGTTACACAAAAACCCAGTTTCCATAGAAAAGTAATTTAAATAGAACTTTGACCAGCTTTGACAACTAATCAAGAAAGGGGTAGAAGTGAAGGAAGGAAGTATGTAAGTGTAGTGTTTTTAGAAGTACAGTTAACTACAATAAGTCCACCTCTATTAGACTATCCCCATCTTAATTAACTATTATGAAGTGTACCCAATGTTTCCAGTACAGTTGTTTTATTGCAGAAGCAGACCATTAAGCACACAGTTGTTTCTGTTCTCTTGGATGGTCAAAGACCCCATGAAGTGTCACAGGAAAAGAATCCACACAGCCGATTCTGGGTACACCTGAAGGGGACTAGGTGGTCATGTTTTGCTATGGGGTCACTGGATGAAAAAAAGCTTATAGTTCCTGCTCCAAACATTATTTAAGGAACACCCAAACCGTTTATAATACAGAAATACGTCTTAGCATACACCAATACAAGCATATTTATATTAATAATGCACACATACTGTCTTTCTAAAAATGGATAGATAATCTAAGTTTTCTAATTCAGAAGTTAGCAGATCCTACAAATCAAGATCTAGAACTACAGCTAGCAAAAATACACTATAAAAGTCAAAGCAGAGGTTTTATGGAGGAGAGGAGCTAGTGTTAAAACCTATAGAAATAAATATTTTTAAATATCTGTCTTCTCATCTAGCCTAGTGACAGAGAGACAATGACAGAGACAGACAGAGAAAGAGTTACGGAGTTAAAATCATTACTATTAAAGCATTCTTGCCCTGGGTTGAGTAGATTAACCTACTTGCTGAAACACATGGTCAGTGAAATCATCATCTGTCAAATAATGGTGCTTCCAGCTATTCCCATGTCACCAGCTGGCCAGTATAACTAGACAGTTAAATTGCTGCTGCTAGTTGCTACTTTGTTGTCTCTCTCTACCTTATTCCAACATGTGGGAGAATCCTGCACAGAAAAAAATCCTTGGGAACTGATGTGTCTTCTGTTCTGCTTTTCTAGTTTGTTTGTTTTTTAAACTATATGCAGTACTGGCTTGGGGGCAGGGGATCTCAGCTGTCATTTCCATCTAGCAGTTTCCCTTTAAGAGAGCCTTAAAAATGTGAGCAGATATCAAGTGATCTCTAAAATTGGAAGGACAAGCAGCTGGGCTCAATTACTGCAGCAACAGGCTGTGGGCTAGTAGTGGTAAAATTTGAAAGGACTCCTCCCACCAAACAGCCAAAACATTTTTAGTGTAAAATGAGTCAGTCAGTTAAAGTTGGTGTATATTTCAAATAGTCTTACTGTCCCTCCCCTTAAGATTCTGAGGCCGGCCCTGGGCATATTAAGGTGTCCAGTGATGGAGAGGAAAGGAATAGACTGGCCAAGGTCAGAGGAAGCAAGCTGACCTAGGGAGAAGGCTCCATGTTTCAGAACACAAGCCATGCATGACAACACAAGGACTCTGAACGAACCCTGAGCCGAGCCCAAAGAATGCTCTAGAGTGATGAGGAAACAGAGGCAGGGAAATGCATGTAGGGTTTATTAATTATTATTATTATTATTTTTTACAGATCTGTACATGTCTCGTGATTTAATAAAGAGCAATTCTGTGTTAGATTTCTGGGCAAAGTATCTGTGTTATATGCTATACCCACCATGTGGCCCCTTGAAGATGTAAACTTTGGGAAGAGTTCTGGGAGAAGGTGTGTAAAGATACAGCAGTATTCGGAGGGGCTAGCACTGGTTCTGGGGTCTGGGCTGGGGACCACATGGTCACAGCTGTCAGGACAGGGTGCTAGACAGGATCTGCACCTTGAGACTGTGGCTGGACTTTGTTCAGACTCTGGAGGCTGAACACCCAGCAGCGAGGTCTCTTCACAGCTATCTGGTAGACTGCCAGCAGTGGAGCCTGAGCAGATCAGTGTCAGTGGAAAAGGACAGTCATGCTTAGAAATATGTTAGTTGGTCATGAAAAGAAATTAAGGGGAAAAAAATCTATTACCAAGATAGGAGAACTAGTTCTTGACATACTGATAAAATTACACAAGCTATATAATGCACAGTATTGAATGGTCATCCTTGGTAGTCTATCAGGCCCTGAAAACATCTGCACTGCCCTAAATCTCCAACTAATAATCTCTTGAACATTATAAAATGTACTGCTGCTTGCCAGTGCTGAGATGCTAACCAATACTGACAGATTAATGGAAAGAAGGAGAATGAGAGGGAGGGAAAGACTACGAATGTTATAAATCACCAGCTGAGGAGCTCTGACTGTATCAGAACTAGGATTTAACCCTCTATCACAGGGGTCGGCAACCTTTCAGAAGTGGTGTGCCGAGTCTTCCTTTATTCACTCTAATTTAAGGTTTCGCGTGCCAGTCATACATTTTAACGTTTTAAGAAGGTCTCTTTCTAGAAGTCTATAATATATATAACTAAACTATTGTTATATGTAAAGTAAATAAGGTTTTTAAAATGTTTAAGAAGCTTCATTTAAAATTAAATAAAATGCAGAGCCCCTGGACCGGTGGCCAGGATCTGGGCAGTGTGAGTGCCACTGAAAATCTGCTCGCGTGCCGCCTTTGGCACCCGTGCCATAGGTTGCCTACCCCTGCTCTATCACAAGAACAAAATTCCTGCTTTGTTAGAAATCATTATCCTAAGGCAGAAGATGGGTCTCTACTCTAAATGCACCAAGAGAAAAGCACCTTTTATCCTTGAGACTTTTTCATGTCATTGGCTAGCTGTAAAGAAATGCAAAGGGAGACTATGTTTTTTGTATCTTTTAAAAAGTCTCACAGGAACACAATGGTTACTGCATTACCTACACACAGAGAAAGAACTGCTGACAAGAGGCACAAGCAAAAGAAATGAATCCTATTTATTTATCAAATTACTAAAAGTAACTATTTGGCGAGTTTACTCAGGTTTTCCTTCAACTAGAACTGTTGGGGGTTTTTTGTATATAAATGAAACTTGCTGTAATTAGCCAATATGAGTTCAGTAGTAACTTCAGCCAGTACAATACTTCTAATTAAAATATCACTATCAGGATTTGTTTAAATATTCATGGTGCTCAGGTACCAAGGTGACAGATGCCTTATTAATAGCTAGAATAGATGGATCAGTAGCCCCTTGATTACAAAACTATTCAGCGGTGGACATTTTGAATGACAGTTTGCTAGAATAAAAATTACACTGTGTACAGAACACACAACCCTTGCAGATAATTATCACATATTTATACAATTTCTTATTACTGAGTTACCAAACACACACTTTAAAAAATAAAAAATAAATACCTGGGTGTGAAAGTGTAGGGAGGGCTTATAACAAGATATAATGTAAAAACAACTCACGTGCCCTTTTAAAATCCTCAACTTTTTCACTGCATATGCCCACATTCTCTGTAGAGCTTGAGCTGTCTTCATTGTTGCAGGGTATATAATCTGTTAGGGGACTCTGTGCATCCCAGTCTTTTCATCAGTTTCCACCACTCAACAATGTTATGTAATTCTAATACAATAGTGGCCTACATACTCAACAAATCCTGCTGTCATTTCACACAGTAACACATCAAAACACAAAGAAGAAAAATCTAATACCTAAACAAACTCCACTTATGAGACAAAAACCAATCTTAATTAAAGACAATTTTAAATGTCTCAACACAGATTAATATGCAGGAGGTTTTTTAAATTCTAAATAGTTAATACTTATGATATTTTTTCCTATAAGTATACCTGAAACTTTAAGACAAGGTGTGCATTTGTGGTTATTTAAAAAGTCAGACTATGCTAGTAGTATTTTATATTAATAACCTGTGACTAGAATAAATCTTAAAGCTGAACTCTAGGCCCCAATCCTTCAAATTCTTATGGACCTGACTAACTTTATAAAAGTGAGTAATTCCACTGAACTCAAGTGATTGCTCATGTATGTAAAATTATTCATATGTATAAATACTTGCAGGATTAGGGCCTTATTTAGCTCCAGCAAACAAAAAGTGAGCAAAATATTGAAAAGGAACATCATGCCAATCTCTCAGTGACTGCCAATACTGTTTAGTTTTTTTCCTGAATACTAAATCAATAAAAACAGGACAAAAAGTTAGCAATACACCCTAAAGAGATCACTTTACTGTAAAATAAACTATCGGTCCATTATCAGTGAATGCTGTAAACTTTTGCAGATTTATACCTACAATCTTTCCTCCTAGGCTTTATATAAGAAAGTTTCACAAAGAGTTAACTTAAACGTCAAACACAGAGAAACAGGCATTTGTGGCAAGTTTAGCACGTTCACACACACAAAAAATAGCTTGTAGATTTCATCTTTCAGTGTTGGAACACATTTGTAAACTGTTGAAGACTCATGCAACATTGGAAAACATCAGGCCGTTTTTCCACAGGACAGGTTTAATGCAGAGCCTTGCTTTGCAAGCTTGCACATGTAATCTCCTATATTTCTCTGCACTCACCAGGAGGTCTAGAATGGAAACAACACTGAGCTTCCAAGACACAACTGCCAACAACGTGTTCTACTACATCAAGGACCGTTCCTTCAGCACCAACAAGGAGAAAGTTGTTTTGTAGGAACCTGGGACTAACAAGCTGGGCTTTGCATCCCAAAGGAATGTGGGGTTACTCAAAAATAACTTCATACTTTAAACAAAAGTTAGTTCACAAAGAAGTTTTCAAATTTCATAGTTTTTCCTCCACCAAAACAACTAGTGACATAGCAAATATAAAGCTGGCCTGCTTTTAAGAAATGCTGTTCACCCATAATGTGCAGCAAAATGGGGGCTCCACCCTGCAGGTGCTGGGCTCTCTGGCCTGACTTGGCAAACCTCTTAACATTAAGCATGCAAGGAGTCCCACTGCAGCCATGTGCTTTGCTAGATCAGGGACAGAGTGCTCAGTAGCTGGTAGGTTTGAGACCTAAGAGTTGTACATGCTCAGCAAGTCTGAAAAAAACAAAAGAAAAAAAAAACAGGCCAAAAGCAAGTAAAATACACACATTCCGCTGCACCCCCAGACATTACATTAAAAAAAACCCACCAACAAAAAATGGTCAGTTGCAAGAAATCCAAAGAGAGGGCACAGGTCAGTCTTTTTACCCATCCCAGACGTCACTAATACAGAATGATCAGAGACCCAAATTCAGAGCATGGATAGACCCATTGAAGTAGAAGAATGAGTTAAATAAAAGTAAAATGGGCAAGTACAAATGATCTGGCAGGGCTTGTGGGAACAGAATTTAAAACAAAAGTAAAAAACCATTCAGAAGAACATTTTTTACCTGTAAATATTGTTTCTGTATCTTTGATGTCTTCTTGTTGCTTATTTTATTTAAACAGGCAGCAGGAACAATTACACAGAAGCACAGATTTTGGCACTCACTGGTAGCCCTGTCTTGGCTCTCCTGTTTTTCCCAGATTGAGTGTCCACAGTGTTCCAAACACAAAGTAAATACTAAATAGGAAAAATGTAACAAAAAATGAAATACGTTGACAGTGCCTAGCCGTGAGAAGTTAAAAACTTGCAGGAGGAACCAGGATCTATCCAACAATAGTAGAACCAGACCTACAAGCCACACCTGCTTGGACCAGGGGGAGCAATTACAGTACAGGGGGCCTTGTTTGCTTGGGTCTTGCCAAACCTTTTGTACAGCAGAGTAACTGAGGGAAAGAGAGATGAAAGATTGCTTTTTTGCTCTGGCGGAATCATCGCTACAAAATGCCCAACTTTTCATGCTTCTGCTGCAAAACAGAGGGATGCTCTTCCCACATATATCAGGAAATAGGCACCCAAAGTCATATGTTGAGTAGGAGACAGCAGACTTTTGGACTTCTTCACCTCCAGAATGAGATATTTTAATATCTTCACAATTGGAACTCCCCAAGCCACTGGTAAGAAGGCGCCCTGAAGCAAACAACTTTCCAAGTGATGTATCAACAGCTCCCCACCACCTGTTCTCAGGTGGGCTGTGAAGACAGTCTTCATCTTGCCAGAGAGACCTGGGACCAAGGCAAAGGTGAAAGGAGTCCATTACTGCAGGCGATAATTCCCCAGGCAAAATTGCCACAGTTAGGAAGTGGATGGCATGTGGAGATAAGAATCTTGGTGAGTTCATGTGGATTCTAGTTTGGAGCTCTTTTTGGAGACAAACTGATTTACCCATTTCAGGATGTGAAGGTTGCTCCCTGATTCCTTGCGGACTTCTAAATAAACAAATTAGATGCTTGTGAATCTCTTCTCTGAGTGGAATGGAATGAGGATGTGAATGTT
Source organism: Emys orbicularis (assembly GCF_028017835.1). Taxonomy (NCBI): domain Eukaryota; kingdom Metazoa; phylum Chordata; order Testudines; family Emydidae; genus Emys; species Emys orbicularis. The sequence goes on along the minus strand of NC_088688.1, from coordinate 95,534,918 downwards.
TTGCAGGTGATGCACAGTGAGCAGGAGTATGTCTCTTTTCCCCAGGACTTGGGGCAGCGAGGAGAGGAAAATATAAGGGAGAGGTGGAAGTTCTTGTCCTAGAGGGTCTCAGAAAATAAAGGAGAGAAGCCTGCTGTTGGAGACCGCTTCTTTCCATTGATTGAGACAAACCAAAAGCTTCCTCCTTGTTGCCACCCTCTGTTGAGGGGAAAGAGAGTCAGAATTCTTGGTGAGGCTGGTATTCGTTGGTCCGACCTCTTCCCCTGTAGCCAGAGAAGTGAACGGTCTGGTTTACCGGATACCTGTATCTATACCTGCCAGGTCTATATGAGGAGGGAGGATACCTGACACCCTTGTTAGGCCTGTTGGAGGCACGGGAGGAGTTAGAGGCCTGAGGTTTTTCTTGATCTCCTGGCATAACTGTACTCTTTGAAAGATCCTTTAAGGCCTGGTCTAAGGTTTCCCCGAAGAGGTGACCCCCATCATAAGGAAGGCCAACAAGTTTGAGTTTGGCTGAAAGTTCCCCACCTGTTAAGGGACGGAGCCAAAGGGCTCTCCTAGCCACTGTGAGAGTTGCTATGTTATGGGCAGCCAGGTGGAGGGAATCCTGGGCTGCATCATGAAGATAGCGGGATGCCAGATCACAAAGGGTGCACACCTTGCGAGATGACTTAGAAACAGGCCTCTTAGAGTGGGGCAATAATTTCCTTAGCCATTCCACCAGTGACCTAGCTGCATACAGGGAATAAATGGAAACTGAAAGCTGGATGGTAGCAAATTCATAGGCACTCTTAAGAGCCTCATCTACCTTACGTTCTAAAGGGTTCATGAGAACAGTTTCTCCCTCAACAGGACATGAAGATTTGGTGAAGAGAGATGCTATTGCAGAATCAACTCTTGGTGCAGAGGCCCACAGGTTATCTTTCCCAGCTGGAAGTTTGTAAAGCTTAGCCAGATGAGTAGGCAATATAAACTGAGCATCTGGAGCCTGCCAGATGTTTTTAATTAAGGCACTGATGGATGGGTGAAGGGGAATGGTATCATCTGGCTTCTCCTCCACAAGATGGGGCAATTTCCTTGAGCCACTTCGTGAGGTATAACGTTTTAGCCTGAGTTGCTTCATAAAATATTTGCACAGATAGGGTAGATCCTCAATCAGGAATCTTCGAGATGAGTCTGTTTCACCAGGTGTTTCCTCAGGCTCGGAGGACACCACTTCCCCTTCCTCAATGAAGTCAGAGGAGACTTGGGGAGCCTTGGTAGAGGATCTCCCCTTTACGTCTATCAGGGATTTGCTGGATGAATGTGGTTCATATGGCCCTTCCTCAGGCTCAGAGAACATCACTTCCCCTTCCTCAAAGGAGTCACTTATGAAAGGAATCAGGGACATTGCTTGCACTGAATTCCCTTTGGCCGATAATCTTCTATACTCTCTGAAATCCATCTTCGCTTCCTTTGGAGCTCTAGGAGCTGAAGTAAAAGGAACTGCTTTTGTGCAGGGTGGAGCTGTGAAAGCTCTAAGTAAAGTCACTGGTCTGCTAATCTTGACAGGGAGTGCTTGGGAAGCAGAAGGAGCCCTTGCCTTCACAAATGCCTTAGTGATAAGAGAGGCACGGTCTGGCAAAAAAGTGGGAGGCAAGGTCACATCTTCCACAGATAATCTTGGAGCAGAGGGAGGAATAAGAGCAGAATTTCCTACCTCCCATGCAGACTTCTGTGCTGCTGAAATAACTCCTTCAAAAGAGCAGCTGACCAGCATTGAGAAGCAGAGTCCCGGATTGCTGAATGGCTGAGGTTCCTGGACAACAGAGACAAACTGGACCCATAAAAGTAGCTTGCGAAGGATGATCACAATGGGAACACTTCTTGCCTTTCTTCTCTTGCTGGTCCATTCTGGTTAACATCACAGACATTGAGAAGAAGCAGCACGAGGAGTAGCGTGCAACTGCTTCCCAGTGAAGCAGAGAAAACTGGGAAGACGACAAGGCAGGACTGCAAGTAATGACGGCACAGTGCTATATGCAACATGATTGGTGCTGCTTCCTGCCACTCAAGCAAAGCAAGGAACTACCTCTTTCTCCAGATGGATGCATTACAAGGGTACACAAACTTGCAGTGTAAAGTCAATGTCATATCACCCCAAATCAAATAATAAATATTAGTTATTATACAAGTATTAATAGACACCGACTATATGGCACTCGTTTAGCAACTGAATACCAGTCCTTGAGAAACAAGACATGCTTTTCACATGGAAAGTAATTTGGTGCACAGAGTTTTGTTCAAGTGCACAATCTTTCTAAAGACTTGGCTCATATAGCACCATGGAAAAGCACTTTATAAAGAAAAGTTTTATAAATCCCATTTTACCAATGGAGACACTGAGGCATAGGGAGGTAGAGTGATTTAGCCATGATGGACTTGTCTTCACAGGGAGACAAAAAACAAGGTGTGTCCTTAACTCTTTGAATTCGCTTGCTCAAGTTAACTAACACAAGGTTAAAACCTTAGTGTCTCCAAGGTAATCTATAGTTTTAACACAAGTTAGCAGGTCAAGGTAAATCCTAGGCTCCCCCATAGTCTAACTCAACTTGCTAACATGGGTGAAGACTAAAAACTGCATTGGCTTCACTAGGAGTTTACCTTGTGTTAGTTAACTCGACATAAAGAACTAAGGACATACATTTTTGCTTAGTGAAGAGACACCCGATTTCATTGGCAGAACCAGGAACAGAACACAGGCCTACCCCCCCTACACCTGGACCCCTCTGACAAGCCCCCAACACCCTGACCCCCACCCCACTGATCCCCAACCAGCTGCACCTGGACCCATACCGAATCAAGCCCCACTCTCCCAGCACCTGGACCCCCCACACAGTACACCCCCCCCACCCAGACTCCCCCACTGAGCCCCAACCACCTTCACCTGGATCCCCTGGAGAGTCCCATTGACCCTGCACCCAGACCCCTGGAATGAGACCCTGTACATCCAGATTTCCCACCGAGCCACCTGCACCCAGATTGCCCCCCACAGAAACCTTTCACCCCACACCTGGATCCCTCCACACTGAGCCCCTCCACACTTGGATCCTGCTGGGCTGAGCCTGCCCACCCACACCTGGTGCAGAGGGGCAGGGTCCCGGGGTGTTTCTGGGGCAGACCCAGCCCTTGCACTGTGTCGGGGTCAGGTGCAGCCTCACTGCGAAGTCCCTGTACCTGGGGAGGTGGGGGCTTCAGGGTGATCTCCCACCTCAATGCAGCCAGTGGCCTGTGCTCCCACTGCCATGCTGGAGCCACATTTCTTTATTGACAAATAAAATTTGCAGAATTTTCAAATAATGTGCGCATAATTTTTTGGTGCGGAATTCCGTCAGGAATATCCCTGGCATAGTTTTACCTATTTTTTTACTGCCACTCAAGACACCTTAAATAAAACACATTAGTGACCAGGCATATAATTATCTGGGAAGTGATAAAATTAGGGCAATTTGGAAAAATATAAGTAAATAAAAGATATTATGGAAATGTTGCCGATCTCGGCTTAACTTGTAAAAAAAAAAATGTATTCCAGTAAGACACTCCCATTCAAAACATTTCAGTCTTACCCACTTTCATCTAAAAATGTGAAGGCCGAGATACTCTACAAGAGTGATATGGAGCAATCAGCTTGAGACATCAAAAGAGTTCTCATTTTCAAAACCTGGGGGCTGAAAAGCAGATCCATGTAAAAATGTCTCAAGTTTGGTACCCAAAAATCACTAAGAGACATTGAAAAACTCAGAAAAAATTCTTTGCAGAGTTCTTGTTCCATCGTTTCTTATATTACTTAATTACCCTCTCTACCCATCCCCTTTTAGCTTTCCATTCTCCACCCACCCACCCCACCTGGATTAACCTTCCAAAGGTGTTTACTTAAAATTTTCCATCTCTGGGGATGTGTATTACTGAAGGGAAAAATAAAATTACGTCTATAATATTAGATGGAAGAGACAACTCATTTCCTTCCCTCGTTCCTCACACTATATGTTAAAATTAAGTGAAAAATTTAACAGGAGTTGAAATTCTCTCTCACATGGAAACCTAAATGCATTGACAGAAGTGTACTCAGAGACCAAGGGAACTATAGAGTTAAATGCTAAAACCCAAAAATAGAATAAAAACCCCCAAATCCCTCCAACAGTTCACTAGCTATCTAAACATCACTTCTGTATACTGTGGGCCTGATCCTCAGCAGGTATAAATCAGCACAGTTTCGTGTCCCGATCCAAGGCATGTACATTATACACTCCATATTCCACTAGATGGTGCAATGATACAACTACACAAGTCAGGACACCGACTCTCTCATATGCAGAGTTATGTTGGAAACTAGAAGTGTGTGTATGCGTGTGTGTGTGTGTGTGTGGGTAATACGTTGAAGATAACGACAAAGCAGATTTGGCGCAGAATAACGCACACTTTGGTTGGATTTTTCTGCATATTATTTTTGGCCAGAATACCTCAATATGGTGCTAGTGCAATGATAACTTTCCTTAATTATCTCTGCAACAGAGTGGACTCGAAATATAGCTGAGTGAATAGCGTATTATAAAATTATTCAAGCTATATTCCAGAAAAAGAGGCCAATCTATGAACTTTTCTTCTTATTTCTCTACCTAATATTCCTCCAGATTGATAAAAGAGCACTTAGAATGGATAGTAAAATACTAGAGCGTGACTACATTTAATCTGAATAGATAAAATAAATAGAAAGTCATCTTTTTTGGACTAATCTGCAGATTTTGCTACATATTTTTGGGCCAAAAATACAGTGGCTATAATTTAATGGTGAGGTTTTCACAAGCTTCTAAGGATTTAGGAGCACTAGTTCCACTGGTAGACAAATGGGACTTGTGCTTCTAAATCGCTCTGGTAATTTTGAAAATCCCACTCTATATTTTTGAAGTGGCTTTCATCCAGCAAGCTCTCAAGTCCCATATTTATCTCTCCTTTGTCATACTATGTATGGCTGGAGCCCAGGCTCTAAGCCATGCATATGGAAGTCGTGCCAGGGCTGCCCAAAGGATTCAGCTGGCCTGGGGCAAAGCAATTTCAGGGGCCCCTTCCATAAAAAAAAGTTGCAATACCATAGGATACTATATTCTCGTGGGGGCCCCTGTGGGGCCCGGGGCAAATTGCCCCACTTGCCTCCCCCCCTTGGGCGGCCCTGAGTCGTACAGGGTACATCTACACTGCAAAAAAGACCCATGGCAGGGAGTCTCAGATCCCGGGTCAACTGACTCGGCCTTGCGCTATGGGGCTAAAAATAGCAGCGTAGATGTTCGGGCTTGGGCTGGAGCACAGGCTCCAAGATAGGGATGCCAACTTTCTAATCACACAAAACCAAACAACCTTGCCCCGCCCAGTCTCCAAGGCCCTGCCCCCATTCACTCCATCCCCCCTCCCTCCATCGCTCGCTCTCCCCAACCCTTACTCACTTTCACCGGGCTGGAACTGGGGTGGGGGTGGGGGTTGAGGACTCCGGCTGAGATGAGGGCTCCAGGGTGGGGCGAGACATGAGGGGTTCAGGGTACGGGACGGGGCTCCAGGCTGGGGCAAGGGTGCGGGAAGGGGTGAGGGCTCTGGGATGGGGCCAGGGATGAGTGGTTTGAAGTGTACGAGGGGGCTCCCGTCTGAGGGGTTTGGAGTGCGGGAGGGGGCTCAGGGCAGGGGCAGGGGGTTCGGGCTCTGGGGCTTACCTCAGGTCCCAGTTGGTGGCGCAGTGGGGCTAAGGCAGCCGCCCCCGCAGCTCCCATTGGCTGCAGTTCCCGGCCAATGGGAGCTGCAGAGCTGGCACATGGAGTGAGGCAGCGTGCAGAGCCCCTGTGGCCAACCCTGTGCCTAGGAGCCGGACATGCCTGCTGCTTCCGGGAGCCGTGCAGAGCCAGGGCAGGCAGGGAGCCTGCCTTAGCCCCACTGCACTGCCAACCAGACTTTTAATGGCCCAGTCAGCTGTGTTGACCAGATCCACCAGGGTCCCTTTTTGACCGGGCATTCTGGTTGAAAACTGGATGCCTGGCAACCCTACTCCAAGACCCAACCTCCCCTTACTGGGTTCAGAGCCCAGGCTCTAGCACAAGCCCGAATATCTACACTGTTATTTTTAGCCCCATAGCATGAGGCTGAGTCAGTTGACCCAGGCTCTGAGGGGAAGTCTGCACAGGGATAAAAAAACCTGCGGCTGGCCTGGGTCAGCTGACTCAGGGAGTGGGGCCTCAGGCTGCAGCCTGAGCTCTGGGATACTGGATTACATTTAAACTAAATACTCAAACTCAATACTTTAAACAAATTAAAAAAAAAACCTCACCCCACCACAAAACCATGACCTGAAAGGGTTCCTATTTCTAACTGTAAGCTTGTAAAGCAACTTTTACCTTTTGAAAGAGACCCTGTTCCTACCAACACTTACACACAGGGAATAACTTTACCTCTGGGAGTAGTCCCATTGAATTCAAGTGCTTACAGGGTTTGGGCCTTGGTCTTCATTCTTACCATGAAAATGTGAGTTTGTACCTGGGGGTGCAGGCAGAAAAAAGTAGCAATGAAAACAGAACTCTGGGCATTTAAAATCTGAGCCAATACCTGGGCAGTAGTTCTTCAAGTTAAGAAATTCACATACAATCTTGCACCCAATTTGGAGAAGAAAGGGGAAAAAAGACTGAGTCAGATTTTTATTTCAAAAAGAATTGGAAAATGGACATTACTTCCAAAACAGCGGAATTCTACTGTGTGTATTTGTGCATCACATACCAGCACAACAAATACCCCATGCCCACGTCAATATAAATAAACTATTTTACACTGGAAAAATGGAGCAGGTTGTATCCAAATATAGCTGTGGTGGACACAGATCACACCTACCAGAAACTTTAAAAAGCCATGACAAAAATGTGGCTTAGTTTGTTGCAGTGGCAGGTCAACCCTCAATATCTCATACATTGTATTTCTTCAAGACTCTAACCAAGAACCATTACAGAATCATGCTGTAATTGTTCCTCTATTTCCCCCAACAGGAAATAACAAATTGTTCAAAATCTAGACGTGGAACAACTTCAACTAAAAAAAAGCAGCAGAGTTTCAGCCAATAAAAATTATATCCTGTTTTAAAAAATAGAGCCAAAATATTTTACATTCGTTATCTTTTATAGAGGCTCATTTCTTCCTCTTGAGAAATAAGCCCCTGGGAACTAAAACATTCCCTTTTCAAAATTTTGTTCCTTTGTGTATGGGTGGCTTATCATCAGAGAGAAAGGGAGGAACTGATTGCCATAAGTATCCTGAGAGGTACAGGATCACTCCTGTGAAGGAAGTAGTAATTTTACAATCTTGGGCATGTTTATTTATGTCCCCATCATGCTGTTGCAGTTGTACAGAAAATGAAGAGGCTGCTTCTTGAGATTTGGGCATGCCAGGTAATACAATATTCAAATGGCTAAAGATCTGACAAAATTAATAGCTTGGCTTCCTCTTTTTTCCTTCTGAATATAGTGATGAGTTGGCAAAGCTTCAAGATATCTGGAAAGATTTCCTGGAAATTGAATACACTCTAATGTGTGTTGGAAAATAAATTAAGCCCCTTAAGTAAAAAAGGGGAAGAGCTAAGATTTTTTTTCTTTATTTCTGTTTCCTCTTTCTTGATATTCATCCTTACCTATATCTCATCTTGCACCACTTATACAGAATAGTATAGTATAAATCTCATTTTAAATGTACTGCAACAAGGTTGCATGATTGAAAGGACACCATAAAATTGAAGTCTAGTTAAATTAAAACAAATGTTAAAAGCAGTTTCAGTTACTGCCTGTGTCTCCCTGTCAATTCTTGTGGTTTCACAAGTATATTTTCTAATTTTTAACATTGTTTTACTCTCCCTGTTGCTGCATAAGAGACCCACACACAAAAAATGTGAAGATAATTTAAGGCCCCCGTCCTGCAAACACTTTCACACAAGCTTAACTTCAAGCAGGAATGTAGTCCCATTTAAGTCAGGATGGGAAGTTAAGTACCCGGCATGTGTTTGCAGGACCAGGGCCTAACTGATCAGGGAAAACAGCAAAACGGATTGCACAGAGTACTGACAAGTGCACAAAAGTAAACAAGCTAAGACAGAAATAAGGACTTTTCCACCTCTCAACTATTTTATTCATCGACATCGTATATGTTACTTGTTACAAGGGCAGGTAAACATGTTCAAACAGGAGCATGGTTTTTTAAACAGATGTTATCCTTGCATATAAATAAAAACAAACATGCCTCAGTTAATATAATTGCTCATGGGTGTCCATGACCCACAACAGTAGTTTAGATTCTTCTTGCTCAATTGGAATGATATCGACTCCAGAACTAGATTTTCTTGCACAATGAGAGTACCATTATATTATGCCTTAAATAATAAACAAAATAATCAATGTTCCCTCTCCCCAATCCAATACTTTAAGCACTAAAACTATAGCCAGCACTAGCACATTCATTGCTAGGATAAAAAACCAGGCAGGTCAGCATTTATACCTAATCATCCAGTCATAACATAAGACAATTCAAAACAATTGTCAGTTTTTCAGTTTGGTCTCAGCCAAATTAGATTTTCTTTTCCCATTAACATTTATCTTATCCTTTGTTCTAGCTTTATTAACAGAAGAATGATAGGCCATACCCTTCCAGGCATTACTTTTGTTATAAAAGTGTTCCCCTGTAGCAATAAGAAACAGATTATAAGCAGTCAGTTTAGCTCTCTTTTCTTGGAGGATAAAAGCGCACAGAACAATCTCAAATTCTATATGGTTTGGACAGTCTTTAAAGTGTTCAAAGACCAACGTCCACCACGCCCCCCCACCCCCCAATACTACATACTTACCCCAGAACTTAGGGTCACAACACAGTTCTCTCCAAAATATACATACCACATGCGAGGCAGTACCCCAATCGCATAGCATAGGTAAAGACAAAATTTTAGTCTCAACTTTGTCAAACTTGAAGGTTCTCTCTTTTGCTCAAATAATTCATACCTTTGGAAGAAAATAATTCTGGCATTTTGACTGACACTATTAAATTAATTTGTTAATGTCTTTATACGTACTTCAACATGGCCAATTAAAATAATTATGAACCATGGAAGTACACTAAGTCACCTCGCAGAGAGGTGAATTAGAGCAATAGCCACAAAAAACTTCTGCTATTTTTGAGAATTCAGACACTGACCTCTTTGTCTATTGTATCAACCACTGTAAACTGTTTGCGCTGCAATTGTTAGATCTTGGCAACAGCAGGCGAGGTCTAGGCAAAGGAAGAAGATAAAATTGTGAATGTGTCAGTGTGTGAGTTTGATACATTAGCAAACTCTTCACCAAACTGCTAGTTTCCATTGGTCAGCACATTCTGCAACTATCTGCTCTGCTGCTCTTTAACTGCTTCCTGAATTTTCATCTCTTCCTTGGCCTCATCTCACATGGATTATGTGATCTGTGGCCCATCAAATCAGTAGTTCAGACCCCCCCTCACCTCACCCCCCCCAAAAAAATCTCTCAGTTAGCTCTACTTTTCCTCCAAAGGTGTCTCAGGGGCTTGTTCTACACATGCTTCACTGGGATTGCATATGGGGAGTCAGCAATGAACCTGACTCAGTCATTCATCAATTTAAACATCCAGCTGGCTTCTGATGAACCGGTCCATGTTTACAAATTGAGAATTCCCAAAGTGGTGAAAGTTGAGCCTGGTTTTACACACACACACACACACACACACACACACACACACCCCAACTAACCAGGTTTAGATTACACTGACTAAAAGCTAGATTGGGACCAAGCCCACCCCATACTTGATCACGTTACCCCTCATCAAAGCTATAGGTGCGGGGGCTTGGGAAAACAGGGTCTGCATGCCAGGTACTTGCACTCCTCCCAAGCAGGTGGGCAGAGAAAGGATGAAGGGCGTGAAGCTTTGATTTTGCCCAACCTCCTATTCAACATGCCAGCTACCATGAAGCAGGGGGATTAAGTGAACCACACCCTATAAAGAGCTGTAGTAAGTTAACTTTCTCCCCCACGAGCAAAGGGGAGCAGAAAAGGAACCATAACTAAATTTCCTCCTCAGGGTCCCTCCTGGAGCAGTGAACCTGCATTTCTATCCTACATTGAGCCTTTAGGGTAGGTAAGAACTAAATCTTCTGAGACAGCATCATAGGAGCAGCCGGTTTACCAATTTAAAATTATGTTGATCCTTAAACTTACACACATTTAATGTTAGGACTCTAAAAAAATAAATTACTTCAAGGGTTGCCTCCATTTGAGTGAGCTTACCCAATATTCCGTGAGAGGCTGTGAGGGCAACTCACCTACATGCTCACTCTGCCAACAGCCTCCTTAGAGCTTTTGGATCAGACAGAGGTAAGAGTAACATAACAAAATGGAAAATTCTTGGATTTTCCACTCCCTTCTCAAGGGATTGGAGAGAAGGGCAAGAGAGGGTAAAGTTCCCTACCAATGGCAAGAATTTTATCCTGCCCATCTCTGGACTGGAATGTTACATTATTTTCTGTTTGATCATCTTCTCTGGGCTGTCTTTTCAATCAATGTTAGCTAAGCCTTACTTACACTGGGTAGAACCTATTCACATCAGTAGTATGGGACTACTGGCATGAATAACTACTTCTCCCCAGGAGTTAGGGTTCCAAAATCAGGCCCTGAGAATATTAAAATGACCTGACTAGGGGAAAAGTGGAAATCACAGTGCCTTTCATTTGACAAACCAAAAAAGTACAGCATTTATACACAATTTTGAAGAATGTAATCCTCTGGCCTCAACCCCACCCCTGGAACTATGAAGCAGAATATTATCAGTGAGGAGTATCTCTGATGCAACAGTCCTTGATAAGAAAGGCTGATTATAAAAATAAAAATATATCCTGTTTGAGCTAATGCACACACAAAAATCTGATAACTCAGTAAGTGGCCCAACAGAAGTGCAGCCAAACAAATTAAACATTGGGCCAAGAACATACATAATTCCATGCTAAGTAATATTTTTGGAAAGTTAGAAGTGTTTGAAAACAGAAGTTTAGAATGAAAATGTCTTCTCAACTATGACTGTAGCCAGGGCCGGTGCAACCACTAGGTGGCCGCCTAGGGCGCTTAGTGGTTGAGGGTGCCTAAAAGCCCGCTCAGGTGAGGAGGTGGAGTGGAGGTGAGCTGCGGCGGGGCGGGGGGCACAGGGAGGGCCACTGAGCACACAGGCCCCACTCTAATTCTCCTCCAATCGGCGCCGCAAGCCTGGGAGGGGAGGAAAATTAGAGCGGCACCGGCGTGCTCAGTGGAGGAGGCGGAGCCGAGGTGACCTAGGGCGGGCTCCCCGGGCGGGGTTAGCTTCCGCGGGGGTGGGGGGTGGGGGGGGGGTGTTTCCCCTGGGGGGAGGGCTCCCTGGGCAGGGGGGGTGGCTGGCTCCCCGGGTGGGAGGGGTGGCGGGCTAGGTTAGCTGCCGCGGCGGGCGGGGTTAGCTGGGTGGGGGGGTGGCGCAAGGTGGAAGTTTCGCCTAGGGCGTGAAACTTCCTTGCACCGGCCCGGACTGTAGCATCACTATAACAACATTATGATAAACTGAACAATAAACATAGTTCACATGCTTGTGTTAAGCTAGTTATAGAAATGTAAGGTTTCAGTGGCATCTGAATGCAAGACTGTACTTGTTACATACCCTATTGATTTGCTGAGCTATCGTCATGGTAATAATATAAATAATTGTTTAAAAATAAATTGATATTGCAGAACATCTAAAAGCGTCCCTATTTTTACCTCTAGAATAACTCAACTAGATTATTGCATGTGAAACTGAGGGTTATCCATAAAACCATTTAATGGTGGAACCAAGATATTTCACGTCTCCTGAGATAGGTCCATCTCAAATAAATATTCTGAATTACGCAGAAGAACCCTGGCCATTAGACGACAACAAATAATTTCACAATAGCAGACAGATTTTGCAGTGTCAGCTTTGGAACAGAGAACAAGGTGTAATTTGAGCCAACTGCTGAGCCTGGAAGCAAGCAGCACAGCTTTAAAAAAAAAGCCAACAATTTACTTCTCACAGATCTCTTTGTGAAGCCTGGTATGACAGCATAACTGGATGACCCAAGTACCCCCTGACAAGCACATGAGACACTCAAAATTTCTCAAGCTTCATAAGTGACATTTTACCAGATAAGAGCCTTTGAAATGCCTTGTCAACACAGACTGAAGAAGAGAGTAAAGGGAAGACTAACATCATATACTGCATATGTACATTATTTAAACTATAACTGAATAATATATATATGCATCTCACTTCTCGCAGCTATATCAAGAAACCATTAGGTCAAGACTATCTTGCCATTAATCTCTTTTGTTGCTGTTGACTGTATATCAACAGGACATCTTGCAAGGCACACATATTGTGGAGGGCTGCTGATGAAGCAAATATTGATAGTGGTATGTTTTTGGAAGATGAAGAAATTGGCTCATTTTTGTGCTGCCTGGTTATTTTGTATTACCTCTCTATTTATTTTATTTTTAATGTCTTTGACAGAGGATCTGGAGAATTCAGAAAGGCACTTCTTGCTATTTTATAAATCTAAATAAATATATATCATTCATACATACCAAATCATACAGTGGAAGCTACAGACATGAATTCATGAGCAGAATTTTCCTCTATGATAGGTATTTACAGAAAGATGTAATCAATGCTGGTAGGAAAAACACAGAACTCTGAGATTATGTCTGGCGGGTGAAAGTATTTTCAAAATACTGTTTTAAAATGAATGTATTTGTATTGTAAGTCCACCTATTAATTCTGTCAGTGATTTAGGATTTTGAACAACTTTTTCAAAGAGATAGTTCAGTTAATCTGAAAGGAAATTTTAAAAAATTCTACAATATCATTTACATAAAATCCCAATGAAGTTGCCTTACCACTGATGTACAAAGACCTTAATATGTTTGAAAAGCGCTCTGGTGTCTCCGTTGTTTTCTCTTTTCTCATGACTCATTGTTAGAAATACCTGGGAACTGTGGCCACCTTTTCTCTTTTTTAAATAAAGATCTTCAAAGGACAAGATATATGCATGAAGCTACAAAAAGAAAATTTCAGATACATTCTTTTTAGATTATTTTAAAGAACACAAAATGGAAAGATGATGCCTAAGATGCCTTTTTTTCTAAGAGAAAAGTTATTCTGTCCATTAATAACCAGCATATGAGGAACATAATTAACAATGAGTTTTTAAAATATCATAAGTTAATATGCTCATGAAAGGTGTCAGATTGATTGCACTGGAGACTTAAGTTTTATTCTCTGTCCACAGAATGGGACAACAGAAACACAAGCCTCCGAACATATTTTAAAAGCATCACCTTAATGGGCAAGAGGGTAGCTCAATCCTTCCATTCTTTCTGCCGGTTATAACGATAGTTTGGTGACATGGGAACCTGCGGTTGGACTGAGACCAACCACCATTACTTAGTGTCTGCCATAAGTCATTATGGTGCTGTGCTAGATTGGAACTATGAGAAACTTTGTATCCCTGAGCCATCTAGTCCCTTCCTGCTATATATAAAACAAAGAGAGAGTGCAGTGTATTCAAAGAGTGACTGGCTTTCTAATCATAACTATTTCAAAACAGCCTCTTCATTCAATGGATACCTGACAGTATCAAATTTTCCTCTGATGTTGACTCCACATCAGATACTGAAGGCAAAGAAAGTTTGTGGCACAGTGCAAATAAAGACAAAGGGTGAAATCCTGGTGCCACTGAAGTCAATGGAAGTTTTGCCACAGAATTCAACAGCTCCAGAATTCTACTCACACCAATGAAAGCAGTACTAAAATTTGTATCCATTTTATTAAACTCTTAATCTTTCTCTCCCATCAAACCCTAATTTGACAGTAAATCTCACAATTACACTTAAAATCACTAGTCTAGCTTCGTACATGCTGAGCTCTGAAAATATGAGGACAACGGAAGTGGATTTGGTCCTCCCTGAACTCTGGTCAGTTACAGCTAATCAGTGTTGAAGAATTTCACCAGAAGTTAAATAAGCGTCAGCAATATACATGTAGTCTTTCTACAAATATAGGCACAGTTTCCTCCTTGTGCGGACATCCTCTCTTGTGTTGAGTGTGGGATAGGCATAAGGGAGCAAGTTTCACATCCTTGATTCTCGTGATGCATTTGCTCCAGCCACAGCCCATCCATGTAAATTAGAACAGTTTTGGGGCTGCTCTAACTTACCCCAGTTGGTGATGATCTCTAAGGGACCATGCCAGTTATGAAATGGTGTAGCACAGATGCGGTCTGCCCCTCCCCTAACTTGTGTCCTACACCACAGCTTGGGGGAAGTTGGTGTGGTAGTTGGGTATGTGGGGTTTATGCCAGCTGAGAACTCTTCTGCAATCTGCTCTACAGAAATTCTCGGTTGGCCAGTTAGGGCCACATTCTGCCATCTAAATAGTTTGAAGTGGCTGGAAAAGAGAGAAACTGTTCCATGATTCCCTAAATTAATGCAGAACTCCACAGGCCCCCTTAACACCTTGAACATGTGGTATTATTAGGTAAAATAATTCATGTAGCAAAATGGTTTCCTTACATGAAAAAAAAAATCAAATCTGAATTCTCACAGGCTGAATCATAGCTGTGCTTTCAGAACTGCTCTACAGCAGTTAATCAAAGTTTTCCAACACAGAACTTTTTTCTGAGATTTAAGGGTGGGCTATTGAGCTGAATCTCATCATAGAATGTCTTATTCCAGGAATAACTTCATTTTTGACACTGAAAATATGCACAATTGTTTTATTTATTTTAAGTGAGAAAGCAATTGTTGTGCACAGTGCCAATCTCTAGATTTCAGATCCCAGGGCTACCAGAACAGACACTGTGGCTGTGCAAGGTCAAGCTTCAACACTCACCTTGATCTGTGTAGCTCAAATCGAGCCTAGAGGGACACAATCGAGCCTAGAGGGACCACTCCTAGGGATAAGATAATCAGTCGGTTTTCACAAGGGCTTATATGTCTATATTCAGTCTAGCAGCACAGGTAACTCTAGTTATTTCTGTTACAGTGGCCCCCAGAGACTCCACATCAAGATGGTGCTAGGTGCTGTACAGACATATTGTGAAACATCATCTCTTCTCCCAAAACTACAAACTTGATTTTGAAAGTTGAAACAGGTGGGTGCAGCAGACGACAAAGAGAGTAGGATGGGGAGAATAGGGTAACAGTAATGGGAGCACAGCATTACACAGATTACTGATGTATATAATTTGAATGTTTCAAGGGTGGTTTTTATTTTATTTTTTTAAAACAGGAAAGAAAACTGAATTATAGTTTATGTGACAGCTGATGTGTGTCCACATTACTATACTGACATATTATATACTTATTAAAAACAAAATACAAAAATCCTACCACAAAACATACAGGAAATGGTCTGAGACTACCAACTGATTCCACAAATCACTAAACAAGTTACTTTTTATTTACTGTGGCCGTTGGTCATATTTTAACTGGAGAACTAGAGATAAGAACTGTATTTCACACTAATAATCACCTGAGCCCCCCAAGTCCCACAATCCATGTATACTAAAAACAAAAAAGAAATTTAATTGTACAACACTTAAGTCAGTTATTTTAGTTCGGGAGAGTGCAAAAAAAGCAAATACTTTTGCATGAAATGTGCAAATTATTTTCTTTAAAAAAAATATAAAGTTAATGGCTTACATGTACAGTAGTTCTCTACTCCCAGTAAGAACTATTTTTGTCCAGAGCACAAATAATATGTTTAAAAATATAGAATGCATGAAGTCAAGCAATTGAAGTTGAATCTCAGACCAAAAAACAAACAAACCATAACATATTTTAGAGCATTCCAGGAAGGATGTTAATTACAACAAAGCTCATTAGGGTTTGATTTAACTGAAAATCCAGGAGTTTCATAATCCTTCAACATTAACCCATGCTGCTGCTAAAGAGTTAGAAAACAGATCTACGATTGCTGGAGCAGAACAAATCAGCCTAACTCAGGCCCATAATAACTGGAAACTTTTTTTTCTCATATCCACAATTCCTCTGTTTGTATTGTTTAAAGCACCATGCAAACCTATAGTGCTATGAAATTAACAAAGCAAATGCATCCAGAAGAGAGTTTCACCACCAATGGGGGAGGAAAACAGGACCAGGGCAGCATTTATGTCAACAAAGGCAGGATATTGTTGTTACAAAAATTACCATTGTCAACAGTCAAGTAACTTTATAGTCAGCTTTTTATTCATTGAAAGACTTATTGCTATAGATGTAACTGTGCCTGCCAACTGAGAAAGTTCCAGCTACAGCAGGGCTGAGCAGATCAGCATCTCTGCTGTAGTCCCCTGAACTTCTTCCAGCTTCACAGAACCCCCTTAAAAGAGAGGGGGAGGGAGAGAGAAATTATGCCAAAACAGAGCACACTTACCCCGAGCCATGCTGAGAGCTCCCGCCCAGGGTACAGCAAGTGATCTCCTCCTCTGGCCAGCATCTCTGGGGTATCGCACTTGGGAGGGGAGATGCAGACACACCCCACCCCCACCTCCCTTTTGGAGTGGCTTGTCTCTTAGCTGCACTTTGCTACTCTAAACAAACTCAGGCTCTTTGGGCCATAATTTCCCCGAGATCCCACCCCCAGAACCCCCCCGCACCCCCACCTTCCCCTGGGACTGTTAATCCCAGAGCCACGATGCAACTGTAACTAACCCTTCCATCGCCAAGTGCGACCACCCTGGGGCAACACACTGTACTGTACGTCACTACCATTTTCTGTGCAGGGGTGTCGCTTAACCACATACATCTCCCTGTTTCACAGCAGCTTTACCCTACGGGGAAGTGGACAAAAGAAGCCTCCCTGAGCTGAATGGAAATCAGGCAGGAAGGGAAGTAGGGATGGGTTGAGGATATTTGTTACAGACCTGTTCCCTCCCCCCTGGAGGTCCAATTGGTTTGCTCCTGGTGGAACCCTGTGCAGCTCCCATTGTAACATTTCTTCTTCCCCCTTGGAAGTTCAGAGAGAGCCGCCTGCGGGGAATTAATTGTTCGCTTTACGCCTCACACGATGGGAGGGGGGAATCGAATTACCCATTCAATGCACCAGCTCCAGAAATGCTGCCCGCTTTCAGATCAGGTGACCCCATTTCTAAGGAAGTTTGCAAAGTAATTAGACTGCTGCGCACAGAGACATACTGTCCATCAAGCCCTGGCCCCTGTCACACACTGAAGCAAGAAGAATAGCTGAGTCAGAGACAGAGAAGCTACTCATGAAATCCCATGCCAATAATAGGACTTTGTACTATTAGAGCCACCCCAAAAGAGGACCTGAGAGCATTTCACAAACATTAACCAATTAAGCCTTACAACGACGCTGGGAAGTAAGGAAGTATTTTCATTCCCACTGGGTAGGGAAGTATTGTCATGCCTACTTCACAGATGTGGAAACAGGTACAGAGATGTAAAAGGACTTGCCAAAGATCAAAAGGTAAGTTTGTGGCCCTATTTTTAGCAGAATATTTACACTCACCATATGAAAAGCCTAATCTAAATTTGATTGGTTATTTATAGCTTATGGGTGTTGTTTTTTTAAATGACTAAGTCACTCAAAAGTTTTGGCACATCTCTAGTCTATAAAAACATTTCCCCATCTCTGCCTCCCTGAAAAACTCATTGTTTCCAGGACTTCCTTCCCATTGCCCAAAGCTCACTTTGAGTAGTCATAAATAGCATCCACTGACTGTAATTAAATTTATTCCTCTCCCCTTCCACATCAGGGTATTCCTGGTCTGGGGATTTCTGTTTTCCTGATTTGGATCATTATACCTCCCTATCTGGTAAAACTTCATTTTTGAGCAACCCATTCATATTCCCAGTGGCTAGCATCTGTGATATCCTTTTCTAGTAAAAGATTAATTTTTTTATTAAGAGGGAAAAAAGCTATTATGTATTCAAGATCTAAATGGGAAGACAGTGACTTTTAGATGGGTAATAGCATTCCTGCAATAGTGTCTAATCTTTTATTATATATGTTTTAGACAATTTCTGAATAATTCACTGTTACCCTACTTTCCACAAAGTAATATCTTGCAACAGCAGAGATCTCAACATTATAGTTTTCGTGCCAAACACAGATATGTTATGCCTGCTTAAGTGTAGAAAGTTTGATATTTCTTCCTAATAAAGTTTGTCATCTAAAAATGTTACTTTTCTCCCCATCCAGAACAAACACAAATAAAACAAAACAAAATGCTTTGCTCATGGGCAGCTGTTTTATATGTAAACTTTTACATTAATTCAGAAATTGAATGGACTAGTACAAGGATAAGAAAAGCAAGCAAGGAGAAATCTATGGCCAGCAGAGTTCAGAACTGTCACAGGGCATGGCTCCACTCCTGCCTTCTTCCCTGCAGAAACTGTATGGACTCCAGTTGTTGTGCATTCACCATACCCTTTTATTTTATTTATTTCCCTCCACCATTTCTACAACAGCCCCTGTGAACAATCTATTTATAGCACCAACTGTGCTTTTTGGCCCTCTCCCCAGGACCTGAGGGGAACAGAGGTCTCCCACTCTTGAGGCCTCCGAGTTGCTGAGCTCAACTAGCCCTGATCCCCTCTCTCCTCTTTGGCATGTCCTTCCTGTCTCTTTATCAGCCTTGGTCTGATGGGGTAATTGGCTCCTTCGCCCATTTAGCTGGCCAGCCCGATTGTCTGATTACCCCCATCAGCTTTCTCAAGGGGAACTAATTAACATCTGAATGATTAGAGTGCAGGCTCACCATTTCACCCCCTGCACTATGTCACAGGAAAAATAAGGAGTTTTAAGAATCCCAAGGATAGTATTGGTCCATTAGTAGATGGGAATGATAGAATTCCCAATAATAATGCAGAAAAAAACCCCAAATATTTATTTAACACTTCTCTGTTCTGCATTGGGTGGGGGAACAGATAATATAGTCTCATCACATGCTGATGATAACACTCCGTTTATTCCACTAGTATCTCAATAGGATGTTAAACAGAAGCTACTAAAGTTAGACATTTTAAAATCAGCAGGTCCAGATAACTTGCATCCAAGATTTTAAAAGAGCTGCCTGAGGATCTCACTGAACCATTAATGTGGATTTTCAATAAGTCTTGAAGTACCTTTTTTTTTTTTTTTTTTTTTTAAGGGCAAAAGGGATGACCTGGGTAATGATAGGCCTGTCAGCCTGACATTGATCCTGGACAAGATAATGGAGCGGCTGATACAGGACTCAATTAATGAAGAATTAAAAGAGGGTAATGTAATTAATGCAAATCAACCTGGGTTTATGGAAAATAAATACTGTCAAACTAACTTGGTATTTTTTTAATGAGATTACAATTTTGGTCGATAAAGGTAATAGTGTTGACATAATATATTTAGAAGTCTTTAAACCATTTGACTTGGTATCACACGATATTGTGACTAAAAAACTCAGACAACATAAAATTAACATGGCACACATGAAATGGATTAAAAACTAGCTAGCTGATAGGTTTCAAATTGTAATGGTAAATGGGGAATCATTATTGAGCAGGTGTATTTCCTGTGTGGTCCCACAAGGATCTGTTCTTGGCCCCTTATACTATTTAACATTATTAATCAATGACCTGAAAGGGAACATAAAATTGTCACTGATAAAGTTTGCAGATGACAAAAAATTGGGAGAGTGGTAAATAATGAATAGGACAAGTCACAGATACAGAGCAATCTAGATCACTTGGTAAACTGGGCACGAGCAAACATGGGTTTTAATACAGCTAACTGTAAATGTATACATCTAGGAACAAAGAATGTAGGCCATACTTCCAAGATAGAGTCCCCCCCATCCTGTAATGCAGTGACTCTGAAAAAGACTTTGGGGTTGTGATGGATAATCATCTGAATACAAGCTCTTAGTGTGATGATGTGGCCAAAAGAGCTAATGCAATCCTTAGATGCACAAACAAGGGAATCTAGAGTAGGAGTAGAAAGATTATTTTACCTCTATTATAGAACCGGTGCTAGGCATAAGCAGACTAAACAACTGAGCAATTCAAAGGGGCCACCTATTAATTATTAGTATGTGGGGTGGGGGCAAAATATTCCTGCTTCGGGTCCCCAGTTGGCTAGCACCGGCATTGCCTCTATATTTGCCGCTGGTGCAACCATTGCTGGAATAATGTGTCCAGTTCTGGTGCCCACAATTCCAGAAGGATGTTGATAAATTGGAGAGGGTTCAGAGAAGAGCCAGAAGAATGATTAAAAGGATTAGAAAACATGCCTTACAGTGATAAGCTAAATAGAGGGAACTCCTTGAGTCTAACAAAAAGGTGGTTAAGGGGTGACTTGATTACAGTTTATAAATATCTACATGGGGAACAAATATTTAATAATGGGCTCTTCAATGGAGCAGATAAAGATATAACATGATCCAATGGCTGGAAGCTGAAGCTAGACAAATTTAGACTGGAAATAAGGCAAACTTTTAACAGTGAAGGTAAATTAGCCATTGGAACTATTTACCAAGGATTGTGGTGGATTCTCCATCACCAACAATTTTTAAATCAAGATTGTATTTTTTCTAAAAGGTTAGCGTTAGAAATAATTATGGGGAAGTTCTATGGCCTATGTTACACAGGAAGTCACAGGTTTCTCAACCCATGTGTTGGGACCCAAAATTGGGTTGCCAGAATATTTCAAAGGGTCATGTGGCAGCAGGGCTGTAACCAGGGCAGGGTGAGCTGGCCAGCCACCCAGGGCGCAAGGCTGGGGGGGGGGGAGGGGGGGGGGCGGGCGGGAAGAGACAGACAGACAGACAAAAACATGAAAAAAATTGTAGGGGATAAAAGCCCTGCAGCAAGCATAGTATTGCCACCCTTACTTCTGCCCTGCTGCTGCTCTCTCTGGCCACCCAGCTCTGAAGGCAGTGCTGCCACCACCAGCAGCGCAGAAGTAAGGTGGCAGTACCATACCATGCCTAGTTATAGCACTGCGTGGCAGCTCCTGTCCCATGTGGCTGTCTGGGCTTGCCTCCCTGCTCCAGGGACTGCAACTTCTGGGGTCCCAGCACCACTCAGGTTTGGCCCAGCCGTCATGACAAAAGCAGTCTGAGTAGGGTCCTGAGCCCAAAAAGATTGAGAACCATTGGACTAGATGATCACAATGGTCCCTTCTGGCCTTCGAATCTATGAGAAGGATGTAGATCAGCAGTGTTTATAGAACACAAAGCTAAAGCTGGTATGGTCTGCAGTGAAAGAGCATATTTTCTCGACAGTATATTCAGAAACTTGCTGAAACTAGAAAGGAATGTACAGAAGCTTTGAAAAGAGGGAGTCTGATAGAAATCACACTGCTTGAATCAGAAAAAGGGACTGTAATTTTCTCTCTCCAGCTCTATCATTCAACCACCAGAGCAACGCAACTCCAGGAGGATGGGGCAAGAGTTGGTTGCAAAGAACTAAAGCTTCAAAAAAATTGCTTCCCCCCCATGCCTACCCCAGACAGAGAGGCCTGCCTGTGCATATAAGATGCACAGATAAGGGAAGAGAAGACAACAGCTGAGTAATACAGGGAGCGTACAGATGTAATAACACTTTAGAAAAGTGCAAACAGCATATTACTTTGTTTGATGTATGCACATGCTTACAGAGAAAACAATGGAGGATTTCCTGTACACCAGGGGTTCTCAACCTTTTTCTTTCCGAATCCCTCCCAACAACATACTGTAAAAACGCCACCGCCCTGCAAGGGGCAGGGGCGGCTCCAGGCTTCAGCTGCGGGTGGTGGTGGTGGAAGGGCTCTGGGTTTCAGCTACAGGTGGGAGCTTCTGCCCCACAGGGCTGAGGGGGGTCTCGAGGACTTCGGGCTTCTGCCCCATGGGGCGGGGGGTGGCGTGGGGCTTTAGCCCCAGGGGGCAGCTTCTGCTGGAGCTCTGGGGTTCTGCCCCACAGGCAGGGCCGTAGCAACAAAGAGCGTGGCCCCCTCCGAACGTGGCCCCCTCCGAACATATGTCCGGGCGGGGCCCCTTACAATGCAGAAACTGGAATGCGGTATTTATTTTGCCACTTTTAGGGGCCCCCTTCCTTGTGGGGCCCCCTCCGGTCAGAGGGTATGGAGGGCGTGCGCTACGCCTCTGCCCACAGGTAGCCGGGACTCAGGCCTTCTGTCCGGGGGAGCAGGGGGTGCTGAGGGTCAGGGCTTTAGCCCCACAGGGTGGGGCTCAGGACTCCAAGCTTCAGCCGCCGGGTACTGGGGCTCAGGGTGGCCCTGCTTGGCAGACCCCCTGAAAAGGCTCACAGATCCCCCAATAAGCCGTGGACCCCGGCTGAGAACTGCTGCTGTACACCAAGCCTTGTAACCCAATTCTTCTCTAGTTCAGTCTCCAGACCCTTCTTTCTAAACTACCCTTCACAGAGAGCACTGCTATGCAGCAGCACCCTGAAAAGGCAAGATTTGTAATGAGGACTTAAATTCAGAACACACACTTGTCTTCAGCTCGTTCCATTGCAGAACAACAAAGCAGAATTGCAGCCAAATGTTTTATAGAAGCAATGTCCAATCTTTTCATCC
The DNA here is from genome assembly GCF_028017835.1 of Emys orbicularis. Classification (NCBI taxonomy): domain Eukaryota; kingdom Metazoa; phylum Chordata; order Testudines; family Emydidae; genus Emys; species Emys orbicularis. The sequence goes on along the minus strand of NC_088688.1, from coordinate 95,512,259 downwards.
TGAGGGCCAGACTTATTTCAGGAGGCCCATCGTCCCCATCTCTCATTTTCTTAGGGTTACCATACGTCCGGCTTTTCCCAGACATGTCCGGCTTTTTGGTAATCAAACCCCCGTCCAGGGGGAATTTCCAAAAAGCCGAACATGTCCAGGAAAAATACTCCCTGGCTTACCTTAGAGCGGGTGCCGGGAGCTGCTGTGCTCCCTGACTCCTGGGCTCTGTAAGAGCCGAGCTGCCCGAGCGCTACTGGCTTCGGGCAGCCCCCATGCCTCTGAACTCTGCGCCCCTGGCCAGACACTTCCCCTCCCGGGCTCCGGGGGCGCAGGGTCCAGAGGCAGGGAGCTGCCGGAAGCCGGTAGCGCTTGGGCAGCTCGGCGCTTACAGAGCCCAGGAGTTCAGGGAGCACAGCAGCCGCCGGAGCCCGGGAGGGGAAGTGCCCGGCTGGGGGCGCAGGGTCCGGAGGCATGGGGGCTGCCCGAAGCCCGAGCGCTACCGGCTTCACGGTTTGCCGGGCAGCCTCCAGACCCTGCGCCCCCGGCTGGGTGCTTCCCCTCCCGGGCTCCAGCCAGTAGCGCTCGGGCAGCCCTTTTCGTGTGGCTGGGAGGGAGGAGGGGGAATGCGGGGCGCTCAAGGGAGGGGGCGGAGTTAGGGCGGGGACTTTGGGGAAGGGGCGGAGTTGGGGCAGGGCCAGGGGTGGGAAAGGGGCGGGGCCAGGGCCCCCGTGGAGTGTCCTCTTTTTTTATTTTTTAAATGTGGTAACCCTAATTTTCTGTACTGTAAAAAGAAGATAAATCATCTGCAAGTTCCCTGCCAGGAATTTATGTGATGGGGGTGGGGGTGCTAAGGGGAGGGTAAAGAATCCCCAACAGGCATAGAGCATGGGGCTTGTTAAGGGCAGGAATGCAGCATGCTCCAGCTATCCCTAGCCAGCAGGTGGTCCCTTGGGGACCATAGCAGCTGGCACAAGTTAGAGAAGACCCCATGCTGCTCTCAGCTTCTCTTCTTTTCCCTCTCTTGGACTACCCTGGGTGGAGGAGGGTAGCAGATGGGAGGGGAGCCATCCCTTGTTAGGCCCTCTCCTAAGCTCAGGCACAGCTAGTCAAGCTCCTACCTTGCTCTCCCTAGCTCCCTTAGCCTGGCTGGTAAGCAGACAATGGAGTAGCCACAGCTACCATTCTCTTCCCTCTTCTGCAGTGCCAGGGATGTGCTGACCTGGAATGGCAGGGAAGGGACAGCAACCACTCAGATCACTCCTGGCTCACAACAAAGCTACTATGGAGGCAGCAGGGAAAGCAGTGGAGCAAGCAGTGCTCCCAATCTTCTCCCTATAGTGATAAATCAAAGTTGAAGCAAAGCCACAAGGTCTGAGGGCATGTCTCAGGGAGCATATTTTAAACATATAGGAAGAAAATGTGTATATCCCTCACAGTTGCCCTTGAAGGCCCCAATTTGGTGCCTGAAGGACCATAAGTGACTCTCTGGCCACAATAGGATCCATTCTGCATCATAACTAACACACCCACCCAGCCCTAAGCCAAAACATAAGCCACCGTCAGCTGCACAAGTAGGGCTTCTCCTGCTCACTTCCTAACACCACAGTTAATTCTCCCTCTCACAGGTCTCAGTGCCCTGGGGACCTGCGAGAGAAAATATTCTGAGGCAGAGCAGCATGCCCTGCTGGAATGTTACCTAACTCTCTGAAAATCATTAAGTGGGAACACTTGCCTGTCCCACAGAATACTGCAGTGGATAGCGTTATGCAAGAGCAGAACTACCATTTCAAAATAATAGTAAAGCATTCTCGTTGTCTGTTCTAGAGGGGACAGAAGTGATATCTGTGAACCACAGCTTACACAATCCAGTCATTATTTTACAGGCCAAACAAGACGAAGCGGCCACCGCTGCAACTCCATGTGCACAGGGGCATTGCAAGGAGTGATATTTTAAAATCAATCCCATTCCTGGGAGAATTAAACATCACTGAACTATATGACAAATGTGCAAACAACTCTCTCCATAACCACATCTCCCATTGTGCTCTCTAGTTTAAATACACAAAGCAGACATTGAATTTGACCACGGGCAAACAATCTACATTCTATGCAGCAACAATTTAGAGAGATGACTTGCTAGAGCATATGATCATGAGAAACCCATTATTACTTCTGCAAATTATCAAATATTACTGTGAATGAAGGAATTGTGCAGCCATCAGCTTCAGCAAGAACACTCCAGACTGTAATATTTTAACGTTAGTTTTAATTTGTATCTTGCAGTAATCAGCGCACACACACACAAATATCCCCCATTGACCGGCGACTGGTTATACCAGGGGTAGGCAATCTATGGCACGTGTGCCGAAGGCGGCACGCGAGCTGATTTTCAGTGGCACTCACACTGCCCGGGTCCTGGCGGCTCTGCATTTTAATTTAATTTTAAATGAAGTTTCTTAAACATTTTAAAAACCTTATTTACTTTACATACCACAATAGTTTAGTTATATATTATAGACTTATAGAAAGAGACCTTCTAAAAACGTTCAAATGTATGACTGGCACGCGAAACCTTAAATTAGAGTGAATAAATGAAGACTCGGCACACCACTTCTGAAAGGTTGCCGACCCCCGGGTTATACTAATCAAAACCAAGTGGTTATTTGTTGTGTTATGAATTATGCTGTATTTTATTATTTCTGAACTGTGCTTTTTTCCTGCATTTTCTGACAAACATATTTATGTATTTTTACATGTAATATTTATGTCAATGTCATGACTACTAGGCAGTGATATATAATGGTAAAATCAGGGGACTAGGAACACACTTCAGTGAGAGATGCCAGTGTGACATACCAGGGTACAATCTAGACCAGTGGTTCCCAAACTGGGGTTCACGAACCCCTGGGGGTTCGCAGAACGTTACAGGGGGTTCGCCAGAAAAAAAAAACACTAATGGCGGACAGAGGACCCCGGATATTGGAGACAGCAGGGCAGACACCCCGAGCCCCAGGGAGAGCGGGGCCGTGTAGTTTGGGCTGGCAGCCCAAGTCCCGGTGGTCAGCAGGGGAGCCAGCAGCCCGAACCCCAGCGCTCCGCGGGGGGCTGGCAGCCTGAGCCCCAGGGAGAGCGGGGCCGGGCAGTTGGGGCTGGCAGCCCGGAGTCCCAGCGGTCAGCGGGGGAGCCGGCAGCCCGAACCCAAGTGCTCCCCATGCAGGGCTGGCAGCCCGAGCCCCAGGAAGAGCGGGGCTGGGCAGTTGGGGCTGGCAGCCTGAGCCCTGCCCCCGTCAGCGGGGGAGCCGGCAGCCCGAACCCCAGCGCTCCACGGGGGGCTGGCAGCCCGAGCCCCAGGGAGAGCGGGGCTGGGCAGTTGGGGCTGGCAGCCTGAGCCCTGCCCCCGTCAGCGGGGGAGCCGGCAGCCCGAACCCCAGCGCTCCACACGGGGCTGGCAGCCCGAGCCCCAGGAAGAGCGGGGCTGGGCAGTTGGGGCTGGCAGCCCGAGCCCTGCCCCCGTCAGCGGGGGAGTCGGCAGCCCGAACCCCAGCCCGAGCCCCAGGAAGAGCGGGGCCGGCAGTTGGGGCATCCATGACACTGAGGAAATTTAAACTTAAATCCCTGAAAATATTCATTTTTAGGAGGGGGTTCACGAGATTTCACAATTTAGTGACAGCGGTTCGCGGGCTGTTAACGTTTGGGAACCACTGATCTAGACTAATGAGTAGCTGTGTGACCCCTACTCTCTAACCTGAGGTGCCCTTTACAATGCCTTGCTGCTCACAAACAGCCTTCAGCATGTAAGTCGCTCCCAGCTATGTTTCTGTGTGTGCTGCACCCGGTCAGCTACACTTTAGCTCTTACCAGCCTTAAAAAAAAAAAAATCAAATCACCACAGGGTGACCCCAAAACACTCCCAGTCTCAGATTTTCCCCAGAAACATACATGTCCTATACTGCCCAACCCTCTCCTGGACAGTACAACTACATTCCCTTTAAGGGAATAATATGCACACAACTTGTTACCCCAAATGAGGTTACCCAGACACTTCAATTTGAACACACTGGATTAGATAAAACAACAAAACAAGTTTATTAATTACAAAGAGAGATTTTAAGTAATGATGCATAAAAGTCAGAAATGGTTACAAGAAAAAGATAAAACTCTTACTAGTATCTACTTAAGAAACTCTCTTAGTTGCAGTACAAACTCTCTCATCATATGCTCCAGCAGATTACTGACCAAACTCTCTAGGTCAGGATTCCTCCACCAGAGTCCAATTACTTCTCCCCATTTGTCTCTTTAGGTGCAGTGAATGCGAAGGGCAGAGAGCGAGAAGGATGTTTAGGGGGTGTTTGTCCCTCCTCTTTATAGTTTCAGTCCCTCTCCTGAAAAACGTTTCCAGCTGAGAACCAGGAGCCAAAGAGTCTATGTGGAAGGATATTCCCTGCTTGTTTTTTCACCTGCTTCAACTTCCTTTGTATTCCCTTCCTGCTTGATGACTCTGTTTACTGCTTAAATGCAAATTAACCAGAGCACACATTCCTTTGTTTAGGACAAACCTGTTTGCCAACTTCTGCTTGGGTAGGGCTGTGGGGTTTGGAACGTGTGTTAATAACACCATGCAGGGGGATCTTATAACTTCATATACTATGTTGACACACACATTTTACCAGGACAATATTGACCAGCAATTAATGAGTTTTCAAATCATACCTTACAAGGCATACTTTGTACAAAGATTATTACAATAGTGCGTAGGGTGTGACTACAGGGGTGTATTCTGTCACAGCTGGACATTCAGCACTTGTGAGAATTAGACCACTTATTCGGGCACCTAAATAAGGATTTAGAAGCTTAATTTTAGGCATCTAGTGTTAAAAAGCTTAGCCCAGAAGATCTGGGTTCTATTCCCAGCTCTTCCACAGATTCCTATACAATCTTGGGCACATCAATTGTGTCTCTCAGTTTCCCCATCCATAAAATGGGGCTAACACATACCACAGTAATATTATTTAAGATCCTCTGATGAAAGGTGCTATCAATTATTTTTTAATACCACCATGCTATTAAGCTCCCCTTCCCCACATCATAGCTTTTTCAAGGTGATGGCAAACAGCATTCCAAGTTACACATAAAACAGTTTGTCTAGCCTTAATGATTGAAAGTGATGGATTTATTAATATCTTTTATAGCGATTTGAGGGGTGGAGGACATACAGTAGAATGAGCCTTCAGCACTGCTTAGAGGATTAGCTAGTGCAGGAATGCCCAAACAGGTGCAACATACAAGCTACAAGACATAGCATACTGAAGCTGTACTCAGCTTTAATGCAGAGATTACAGGTCCCAGCATACAATGTTTGATATTGTTCATCACACATCATAATCGGTTGTCTCAATGGGATAACAGCCACTGTAGAACTACATAGGGCACTTGTGGCTACCCCTAGTCTGGCTTCTATGACTACAAAAGTCTGGCTTCTATGACTACACCAAATATCTACACATTTTCAACTCTGCTGGGAAAAGCAGATTATTCTCTTTCAGTGTAGAGATGCAACACAAACGGAACTGAAAATTTTGAAGTAGTTTAGATTAATGTAAACTTAGAGTGAGAAAGTGTGCTAAACTTTAAGATGAATTGTTATGATTGGCACTTGATTACAGTTCACAAAGTGAAAAATTATTTCAGCCACTGTGACAGACTAAATTAAAAACTCACTGCAGAGAGATCACTACATTAAGAACAACATTATACTTTAAAGAGCAAGATACCAAACCTATCAATTTATTTATAGTGCTAGTTTAGAAATCTTTGGCTACTTTGTTTGCATAAGATTTTTAGCAGTGGGCCCAGAATTTTCTTATGCTAAAATACAATGCAAAACATCATGAGCACACAAAGCAAGAAGAACTGTATCTCTGCAAAAATAGAGATGAAATGCACAGAGAAGTACAGTGCCAAGCAACTGTTTACTCTGAATAGATTTTTCACCTATTGTATAATGTTGAAATACATGCAACAGCATCCTGAACCCTAGCAAATGGGAGAGGCAGTACAGTCTACTGTACAATGGGCAGACCGCGGGCCAAATCCTGACTGCCAGATGCTTTTGAACAGACCCCAAAATCTTTTTATTTACTTATCATCATCATCATCATCGTTATTTTTTAAATTATTTTCTCTGGAGTCTGGACCTTGACAAAAAATAATTGACTACCCCGGTCTACTGGATAGAGCACTGAACTGGTACTGAGACTTGGGATCTATTCCTGACTCTGCCACTGGCCTTTTAGATGACCATTATGTGCCTCAGTTTCCCCACCTTAAAATGGGGTTAATGATACTGACCTCTTTTGTAGAATGCTTTGATATCTAGTGATTAAGCTAAGAGACCAGTATTATTATTATTAATCAATATTAAATGCACTGTACTACTAAAAATTCTGAACAAAAAGAGGAGAAATTTTAAAGTCACAATTAATATATGCTCTTCTCTCTGCAGAACCTCATTAAAAAGAGGACCTATTCAGCACTCATTTCACAGGCAAAACTCCCCTGGACTATTTTAGAATAGATGACATGAAAACATTCTGTTTAAAAATGATTTGGTTTCCATTGTGCATCTCCTGTATTCTTCATTTCTCTTCCACAGTTCTTGATTATTAATCACATCTGTTTGATATTAGGATCTTTGTCTCTTAATAGTTTGAGAGAAATGGCAATGGGAGTTGATGAAGTCAAGTTCCACTAATATTAAAAATCTTTTCCACAATCATCAATATTTAAGTCACAAACAGAACAAGCAGACACCAGGTGGAAAGAAAGATCCTGTTTTCATGGAGACTACCATATTTATCAAGGGCAAGTGGAGAGAAATACAGAAAGTATATGACATACAATAAAAAAAAAAAAAGCTTTGCTTGTAAAAAACATCAGTTAAGGAAAAAAATAAGTTCCAACAGGCTTTAGCAGCTCTTTAACCAAGTCCTTCCTTGACAGCATAAATCATAATACTCAAAAACCAGTGGGAGAACACACACTTTAACCTGTTTGGCCATTCAATGACAGACCTGCGGGTGGCTATCTTACAACAGAAAAACTTCAAAAACAGACTCCAATGAGAGACTGCTGAGCTGGAATTGATATGCAAACTAGATACAATCAACTCAGGATTGAATAACGACTGGGAATGGCTGAGCCATTACAAACATTGAATCTCTCCCCCCTTGTAAGTATTCTCACACTTCTTATCAAACTGTCTGTACTGAGCTATCTTGATTATCACTTCAAAAGTTTTTTTCTCTTACTTAATTGGCCTCTCAGAGTTGGTAAGACAACTCCCACCTGTTCATGCTCTCTGTATGTGTGTATATATATCTCCTCAATATATGTTCCACTCTATATGCATCCGAAGAAGTGGGCTGTAGCCCACGAAAGCTTATGCTCTAATAAATTTGTTAATCTCTAAGGTGCCACAAGTACTCCTGTTCTTTTCACATCCTTGTTGCTATCCTCTCCAAAGCACAGTGTGAAAATTATAGTTGCACCTAACCCTGCAGAACCCCCAAAACGGGGGTGAGGAAATATTACCTGCCCTCCTCTTGGAGTGAATACCCCCCCCCCAGCATAAAACTGTCTTCTCTGCAGCAGCAGGGGTGTTGTTTCAGCCTTTTTATCCCCAGACCGCTGACTTCGTCTACATCCTCACTAGGGAATTAAACATAAACCACCCTTCGCTTACGATCACCAGTTCATCTGAACTGCTGGGAGCCCAAACGTACATCAGGCTTTGGTAGCTGGATGCATTTTCACGAGTGTGCCAGCAGAAAAAATGGGTCTGGTCACTGGAGCCTTTTCTACAATGGACTCCCACCAGTTCAGCTGAACTGATGGCAGCAGTAGGGGATTTTCAATAGGCTAAACTCCATAATGTAGACAGAACTTTACAGCGGAAAGCAGAATCTGCTTTTTTGCCTGCCCGGGTGGGTGCAGGTTAAAACAGAACAGGATCTTGTTCCTGATGTGCAGTGCACAATGCCTTTCCTTCCCACGGGTGTTTTCAGGATTATGTTCTCAACACATCTGTTGGAAAGTGCAAGGAGGGCATTCCTGCCCATTACCTCTCCACTGTCAGCAGGGCCGGTGCAAGGAAGTTTCACGCCCTAAGCGAAACTTCCACTTTGCGCCCCCCCCCAGCCCTGCGGCAGCTCCCCACCCCCCACCCCACCCTGAGGCGCCCCCCCCCGCAGTAGCTCCCCCCCGCGTGGCGCCGTGCGGCAGCTCCCCACCCCAGCTCACCTCCACTCCGCCTCCTCCCCGAGCACGCTGCCCCCGCTCTAATTCTCCTCCCCTCCCAGGCTTGCGGCGCCAAACAGCTGATTGGCGCCGCAAGCCTGGGAGGCGGGAGAAGTGAAGCAGCGACGGCATGCTCGGGGAGGGGGTGTAGCAGAGGTGAGCTGGGGTGGGGAGCCCTGCGGCAGCTCCCACCCCCACCCTGAGGCACCCCCGCGGTAGCTCCCCACCCCCCCCGGCCCGGGGAGCCGTGCGGCAGCTCCCCACCCCAGCTCACCTCTGCTCCGCCTCCTCCCCAAGCACGCCGCCCCTGCTCTAATTCTCCTCCCCTCCCAGGCTTGCGGTGCCAAACAGCTGATTGGCGCTACAAGCCTGGGAGGCGGGAGAAGTGGAGCGGCGACCGCTCGGGGAGGGGGCATAGGAACGCTGTAAAAAAAAATTTGGGGGCACCGCTTTTTGGCGCCCCCAAATCTTGGCGCCCTAGGCAACCGCCTAGTTTGCCTAAATGGTAGCACCGGCCCTGACTGTCAGTGTGCTTCTTCCTTTGACGCCATAAGCCATCTTAACAAAACTTAGGTTCTAAATTCATATGGCTAATTGCCCAAGAGATCAGAGGTTTTTGTTCCTAACTTCACCCTCTTTGGCAAACAGAGAGCAGGAGGCAGAGATAGCTCAACACAACTGGATCAAAGTCCTTTACTTGTTCAGGTAAAACTCAAGATTTGAAGGCAGCACAAGTTTCCAGGTTCTCAATAGCCATGTCCATACTGGGCACACTGACAAAACAAAAGTCCCACCAGTTCTAATAGCAGTTCAGCTGAACTATTCTTAGAACTGGTGGTAATCCTCATGTCAGTTTCCCCAATGTAGGCAAAGCAAATATATTTTTTGTCAGAAAATTCCTGCTAGAAAGGGATCTCAAACCCCATTTTCCTATTTGTAGTGTTCAGATAGAGACTTTCACTTAGCACCATCTATTCTTGCTTCTAGATTATTAAACTAGATTAATCAAAGCTGCTAGTGTGTCAGATACACTATCCAACAAGTTCTTGCAGCCTGTCTATCACAAGTAACAGACACCTGTCACCACAGAACCTGAGCAACATCTTAGGAGTCTCAAGACCAAAATTAATTTGTATCATGCTCATGTAGTAGGATATGATGACCCCCTATGCTCCTTTAAAGTTACCTTCTGTTTATTCCACATGAAACCAAGCTGAGCATATATTTGATGTTCTCATCAAAAGCACCTGAGACAGGGTTTCAAATGCAATATTTTCTAAGATGCCTAAAAGATACATTTACCTTAATGATGTACTCTGAGAAAATATATGTGGCACAACACTGCTCTCTCTGGGTATTCTATGCTATCCAAGACTCAGTAACTGAGTAATTCACAATCATTTTGCCCTGTGTGCTTTAAAGTAATTGATTTTCTACACACACACACACACACACACACACACACACACACACACACACCAAATATTTATGTTGGTTGAAGACATTAACACAAATGAAACTAAACAAGTACTTTGGTGGAATCTCTCAGGCAGGAGGTGGGAGAGCTACAGGAGGAGGTGGCTAGGTTGAGAAGCATCCGAATCCACGAGCAATTCCTGGACAGTGTCCACGTGGAGACAGCTGAGGTAGCTGTCCCAGTACACAGGACTGCTGATACACCACTGGTGGAGGAGGAGATGGCTCAGGGTGGACACTGGCAGCTGGTTACTTCTCGCAGCAGGCAGTGCTCCACCCCTGCTCCGAACCCTCCCGCTGTGGTAATAGGTAACCATTATGCTCTTCTTGATACAGGAAAGAAGGCATCACCCCCTACAGTAAAGGAGGAGAAGCCTCGTACCCCTAAGGCTGGGAGGTCTGCTGCCACCACTGCGAATAGGAAACGTAGGGTAGTGGTGGTCGGAGACACTCTGCTGAGGGGGACGGAGGCGCCCATCTGTCGCCCTGACATTTCATCTCGGGAGGTATGCTGCCTGCCGGGAGCCCGTATCCGAGACGTTACGGAGGCATTGTCGAGGATTATCCAGCCCTCTGACTACTACCCCATGCTACTCATCCATGTGGGCACAAATGATACTGCGCGGTGTGACACTGAGCGGATCAAGAGTGACTACAGGGCTCTGGGAGTACGGGTGAAGGAGTTTGGAGCGCAGGTGGTATTCTCTTCGATTCTTCCTGTCAAAGGTAGGAGCCCGGGCAGAGACAGATGCATCATGGAGGTGAATGCCTGGCTGCGAAGATGGTGTCGCCAGGAGGGCTTTGGCTTCCTAGACCACGGGATGCTATTGGAGGAAGGACTGCTAGGCAGAGATGGCGTTCACCTTTCGAGGAGGGGAAAGACCCTATTTGGACACAGACTGGCTAACCTAGTGAGGAGGGCTTTAAACTAGGTTCGACAGGGACAGGTGAGCAAAGCCCGCAGGTAAGTGGGGAACATGGAGACCTGGGAGATGGGTCGGAAACGAGAGGGAGTGTGGGCTATATTGGCAGAGAGAAAGGAGGGTCAGGACAAAACTGGGAGGAAAGATCAAACCAGTATCTTAGATGCCTGTATACAAATGCGAGAAGTATGGGTAATAAGCAGGAAGAACTGGAAGTGCTAATAAATAAATACAACTATGACATTATTGGCATCACTGAAACTTGGTGGGATAATACACATGATTGGAATGTTGGTGTGGATGGATACAGCTTGCTCAGGAAGGATAGACAGGGGAAAAAGGGAGGAGGTGTTGCCTTATATATTAAAAATGTACACACTTGGACTGAGGTAGAGATGGACATAGGAGATGGAAGTGTTGAGAGTCTCTGGGATAGGCTAAAAGGGGTAAAAAACAAGGGTGATGTCATGCTAGGAGTCTACTACAGGCCACCTAACCAGGTGGAAGAGGTGGATGAGACTTTTTTTAAACAACTAACAAAATCATCCAAAGCCCAAGATTTGGTGGTGATGGGGGACTTCCCAACGGATATATGTTGGGAAAATAACACAGCGGGGCACAGACTATCCAACAAATTCTTGGACTGCATTGCAGACAACTTTTTATTTCAGAAGGTTGAAAAAGCTACTAGGGGGGGAAGCTGTTCTAGACTTGATTTTAACAAATAGGGAGGAACTCGTTGAGAATTTGAAAGTAGAAGGCAGCTTGGGTGAAAGTGATCATGAAATCATAGAGTTTGCAATTCTAAGGAAGGGTAGAAGGGAGAACAGCAAAATAGAGACAATGGATTTCAGGAAGGCGGATTTTGTTAAGCTCAGAGAGCTGATAGGTAAGGTCCCATGGGAATCAAGACTGAGGGGAAAAACAACTGAGGAGAGTTGGCAGTTTTTCAAAGGGACACTATTAAGGGCCCAAAAGCAAGCTATTCCGCTGGTTAGGAAAGATAGAAAATGTGGCAAAAGACCACCTTGGCTTAACCACGAGATCTTGCATGATCTAAAAAATAAAAAGGAGTCATATAAAAAATGGAAACTAGGACAGATTACAAAGGATGAATATAGGCAAACAACACAGGAATGCAGGGGCAAGATTAGAAAGGCAAAGGCACAAAATGAGCTCAAACTAGCTACGGGAATAAAGGGGAACAAGAAGACTTTTTATCAATACATTAGAAGCAAGAGGAAGACCAAAGACAGGGTAGGCCCACTGCTTAGTGAAGAGGGAGAAACAGTAACAGGAAACTTGGAAATGGCAGAGATGCTTAATGACTTCTTTGTTTCGGTCTTCACCGAGAAGTCTGAAGGAATGCCTAACATAGTGAATGCTAATGGGAAGGGGGTAGGTTTAGCAGATAAAATAAAAAAAGAACAAGTTAAAAATCACTTAGAAAAGTTAGATGCCTGCAAGTCACCAGGGCCTGATGAAATGCATCCTAGAATACTCAAGGAGCTAATAGAGGAGGTATCTGAGCCTCTAGCTATTATCTTTGGAAAATCATGGGAGACGGGAGAGATTCCAGAAGACTGGAAAAGGGCAAATATAGTGCCCATCTATAAAAAGGGAAATAAAAACAACCCAGGAAACTACAGACCAGTTAGTTTAACTTCTGTGCCAGGGAAGATAATGGAGCAAGTAATTAAGGAAATCATCTGCAAACACTTGGAAGGTGGTAAGGTGATAGGGAACAGCCAGCATGGATTTGTAAAGAACAAATCATGTCAAACCAATCTGATAGCTTTCTTCGATAGGATAACGAGTCTTGTGGATAAGGGAGAAGCTGTGGATGTGGTATACCTAGACTTTAGTAAGGCATTTGATACGGTCTCGCATGATATTCTTATCGACAAACTAGGCAAATACAATTTAGATGGGGCTACTATAAGGTGGGTGCATAACTGGCTGGATAACCGTACTCAGAGTGTTGTTATTAATGGTTCCCAATCCTGCTGGAAAGGCATAACGAGTGGGGTTCCGCAGGGGTCTGTTTTGGGACTGGCTCTGTTCAATATCTTCATTAACGACTTAGATATTGGCATAGAAAGTACGCTTATTAAGTTTGCGGATGATACCAAACTGGGAGGGATTGCAACTGCTTTGGAGGACAGGGTCATAATTCAAAATGATCTGGACAAATTGGAGAAATGGTCTGAGTTAAACAGGATGAAGTTTAACAAAGACAAATGCAAAGTGCTCCACTTAGGAAGAAAAAATCAGTTTCACACATACAGAATGGGAAGAGACTGTCTAGGAAGGAGTACGGCAGAAAGGGATCTAGGGGTTATAGTGGACCACAAGCTAAATATGAGTCAACAGTGTGATGCTGTTGCAAAAAAAGCAAACATGATTCTGGGATGTATTAACAGGTGTGTTGTGAGCAAGACACGAGAAGTCATTCTTCCGCTCTACTCTGCTCTGGTTAGGCCTCAGCTGGAGTATTGTGTCCAGTTCTGGGCACCGCATTTCAAGAAAGATGTGGAGAAATTGGAAAGGGTCCAGAGAAGAGCAACAAGAATGATTAAAGGTCTTGAGAACATGACCTATGAAGGAAGGCTGAAAGAATTGGGTTTGTTTAGTTTGGAAAAGAGAAGACTGAGAGGGGACATGATAGCAGTTTTCAGGTATCTAAAAGGGTGTCATAAGGAGGAGGGAGAAAACTTGTTCACCTTAGCCTCTGAGGATAGAACAAGAAGCAATGGGCTTAAACTGCAGCAAGGGAGGTCTAGGTTGGACATTAGGAAAAAGTTCCTAACTGTCAGGGTGGTTAAACACTGGAATAAATTGCCTAGGGAGGTTGTGGAATCTCCATCTTGGAGATATTTAAGAGTAGGTTAGATAAATGTCTATCAGGGATGGTCTAGACAGTATTTGGTCCTGCCATGCGGGCAGGGGACTGGACTCGATGACCTCTCGAGGTCCCTTCCAGTCCTAGAATCTATGAATCTGCTAATGTTTTGCTCCTAAAATATCATCTAACAGATGAACTAATCCAACTCAGTGTATCATTATTTACTTGTCACCAACATACTTGATGTTTTGCAGACAAGGTCTCTACTTCAAAGAGCCTATGTTATGCACTACCAAACTTTAGAGTATGCATGTATATATTGCTCCTAAGTTATAAGGGAATTCCAATAGAATTACATCGGATCACTGCCTGACCACCTGAAGAGTACAGCCTGATAAATCCATTTAAAACCACAGCTGAAGGAAATAATGATAATTTGTCACGTATCATAAAGCATTAGCTATAACATTTTACAGATTTCAGGCTGATGACTTTTTCCTAACTGACCTTATGGATCTGTTAACTAGTACCTGGTGAGGAATGCTGTTTTTCGACACACTCTGTCTATTTCCGGTCAAGTGTTTCGGGCTTGAGGTATAGCTGTGCACCCAGTCCCACTCGCAAGGGGATGGCAGGGTAGTATTCTGTTTCCTGAAAAATAAAATTGCATTTAAGTCAAGCATAATCACAATGAATGTGTCAAGCTGTCCTGCACTGGCTCAAGGCATGAGCACCAACAGCAGGGCAGACTGTTAAGAATCCCAAATGGTTGTGAGCTCTATACTTAGATTTCACTAACCAATTATCAAGTATAAACTCCTCAGGCACTATAACAGCCTTAACATGGAGTCACAGACAGTCCCCTTGGGTACACCAACCCGTCTTGCCACCCAGGTGAGCCTACCTTTGTGATAGATGGTCCCTTACACCAAGTATCACAGCAATATTCTGGTTACTTCAGTCCCAAAGAACCAGTAATTTACCCCATGCCAACTGCACTTTAGATCTCACACCAAAAGATAACACTTGTAGCCAATCCTATAATAAACTATCTAAAGATTTATTATATATGAAAAGGAAATGACAGTTATTTACAAGGTTAAAGCAGGTAAACATAGATAACTACAAGTTAGCTCCAATCTTAAAATTGAAAAAGTAATAGAAACTTCAATAATAAGCAAGCTCTATAAGTCCTTTAGGGCTAACCCTGTCTAAGCACTGGAGATCTTTTGCTTACGCCCTCCAGGGTCCAAGCCACATAAAGATATGGTTCCTTATTAGGAGTTTTTATTCCCTTTCCCCCTTCTGCTTTGAGCTGCAGACTCAGCTGACGGGAGGAAATCTCTTACATCACTCATCTTAATGGAGGTGTTTGGGGGGAAAAGAGTAAACAACAAAGTCTTTAGTCCTCGAACATTCCACACTAGTCCATCTAGTATCAGGGAGCCTTCCTTGATGGGCAGGACATAAAACCTTCTGTTGGAGACCAGCGTTTCACACTGGTCTGGTGATTTACACAATTACAGAGGCTTACAATAGAAATGCTCAAATGTTACCTTACAATATGGATACCGATATTATAAGTGAGATTAATGCAGGCAGCAACTCACAAGCATTCCATAACGTCTAAACACTAAGCACACCCTTATAATTCTAATGCCTATTTTAACAATATTAACACACAGGTGAGCCAGACTGGTTCCAGCTATGTATTTGTCAGTGTTCAGTGGAGACAAAGGGACCTTGGAATGAGCTGGCACCTAGCCTGTCAGCATCACAGAAGGGTGATCATGAAGCCTGGAATAGTGACGTTCATAAGAAAAGGGAATTAAAGCAATTTCTTCTAAGTTAGCTTGGCTGCTTGAACTGTCCCTGGCAGTAAAGCGGAAATGTTGCCTGCCAAAGGGGATCTTCAGCATTACTATTATTTGCTATGGTAGTGTCTAATTAAGTTCGCAGCCCCATTGTGCTAAGTGCTGTACGAACACGAGAGACCGTCTCTGGCCTAAACAGTTTACAATCTAAGCAAGCAAGATAGACAGATTGGTAA
The DNA here is from genome assembly GCF_028017835.1 of Emys orbicularis. Taxonomy (NCBI): domain Eukaryota; kingdom Metazoa; phylum Chordata; order Testudines; family Emydidae; genus Emys; species Emys orbicularis. The sequence continues at coordinate 95,496,679 of NC_088688.1, read as the reverse complement.
AAAGGAAGCATTATCATCCCCATCCTGAAGCAGTATGTACGGATGATGTGACTTGCCACGGTCACATAGGAAGCCTGTAGCAGAACTGAAAATGCAACCCAGGTTCTCTAAGACCTGTCCTATGCCTTGACAATAAGGCCAGCCTTCCTTTCCAAAACATCTTATGCAAGCGATATGCTCAATCTCAGCCGAAAGATATGGTCCTACAGTCATTTGGCGGAGGTGGACCCACCTGTACATGGACTCATCCTTTATACATCCTTTTGCTTAATAATCCACAGCCACCTCTGGTTAATAAGATAGCAGCAAGAAACAGATTGTGAAATAATCAACAGAAGAAATTCTTCAATTATTTATTACCTAAAGAATTTCTAAACCATATTTTATTTATCATTTTAGTTTTTCACCCCACTCTGTTTGAGCAAAGCTATGACTACGACAACAATCTATTTAGACTTGTTTCTACTTCTTAAAACAAGCACTTTCCAAACCCAAATTCAAGATGTGAAAACTGATTGATGGTGTGTGGTTTTTCCCCTGCTGTCTCTTTCAGTTCAAGAACATTCCCAGGGCGTGGGATAGGATTGTTTTAGTCATGGCACGATTTTGCAGCTGCAGGACAAAAGGACACTGCGGCATGTCTTTTGAGCAGTGAAAGATACATTATGAACATTAGTGTCAATTTTATTGTTACAGGCTGCACACACAATATTGATTTTCCAGGAAGCCGCAGGAAAGTTATACATTGGGCTAAAAATTAAAACACTATCACGGCCATAATTTTGGCTCCTTATAGAGAGGTCAACAGTTATAAATACTCAACTGCCACCTAAATCTCATCATTGTTCTACAATGACAAACATAAATGGTAAAGAAAATAAATCCGATGGTGCCTTTGATCTTTAAATAAAAATAATTGCATGATCAAAATAGCATGGGTTATTCTTTCAAATTAAGCTTTATTCTTCCATTTTGTTTATTCTCAGTAACTCTCCATCTACCATGTGGTAGTGCTGCAATTGAGAGTACATCCCAATGTTGATTTTTACTATAGAAGTTATTAAGAGTTGGGAAAAATTAGAAATCCCAACTAGATAAATGTTCATTAGAGCTGGTGCATGGAGAGATAACCTTCCACTGAACCTTAGCCCCTGGAAAATGATGTACAGGAGAGGAATCGAAAACAATTTGTTTGATTTTAAATTGTGGTTTGATTTAGTTACCTATGTACCTCGGTCATATCATTAGAAGTTTACTGATCAACCAGTTAATATTTCAAGAGTTTATACCCAGATATTAACCTGTAACTGGAGCAAACATTTATCAATGTTGATAAATACAAAGTAATGCACAATGGAAAACATAATCCCAACTATACATATAAAATGATGGGGTCTAAATTAGCTGTTACCACTCAAGAAAGATCTTGGAATCATTGTGGATAGTTCTCCTAAAACATCCACTCAATGTGCAGTGGCAGTCAAAAAAGCGAACAGAACGTTGGGAATCATTAAGAAAGGCATAGATAAGACGATAGAAAATATCATACTGGCTCTATATAAATCCATGGTACGCCCACATCTTGAATACTGCGTGCAGATGTGGTTGCCCCATCTCAAAAAAGATATATTGGAATTGGGAAAGGTTCAGAAAAAGGCAACAGAAATGATTAGGCGTATGGAATGGCTTCCATATGAGGAGAGATTAATAAGACTGGGACTTTTCAGCTTGGAAAAGCGACGACTAAGGGGGGATAAATCATGACTGGTGTGGAGAAAGTAAATAAGGAAGTGTTATTTACTCCTTCTCATAACACAAGAACTAGGGGGTCACCAAATTAATAGGCAGCAGGTTTAAAACAAACAAAAGGAAATATTTTTTCACACAACGCACAGTCAACCTGTGGAACTCCTTGCCCAGAGGATGTTGTGAAGGCCAAGACTATAACAGGGATCAAAAAAAGAACTAGATAAATTCGTGGAGGATAGGTCCATCAATGGCTATTAGCCAGGATGGGCAGGGATGGTGTCCCTAGACTCTGTTTGCCAGAAGCTGGGAATGGGCGACAGGGGATGGATCACTTGATGGTTACTTGTTCTGTTCATTCCCTCTCGGGCACCTGGCATTGGCCACTGTTGGAAGACAGGATACTGGGCTATATGGACCTTTGGTTTGTCCCAGTACGGCCATTCAGATGTTCTTAAGCACCTGAAGACTTATGCCACTGGAAACAGAACAACCCTCCTGCCTCTTAATCATACCCGACTGTAGCACAAGTTATTTTTGACCTTTTACTCTAAGGTACATTATAACCTCATTAAGATCTTCTTTGCTTTTTATTAAAAAGACCAATGACAGTGTTGTAAACTCACTTCTGTTATCTGAACATGCACTTTAAATTCTAAACCCCTTAAAATATAATACATGTATCATCCTCAATATCTCAGCAGAAGAGCCAAGATGTATGATCAATGCTGCTGGAAAGAAAAGCAAATAAGTGGATTGATGGGATATTGTCATCTGTAGTTTGATACTAGCTGAAGTTTGATAATAGAGACAAATTTTCAAAGATGCAAAAACTATCAGTTGTACAAGTGTTTTTTTTTTAAATTAGCCTAATTTTCTATCAACCAACGTTTGTGTAAAACCAAGTTTGTTCCACTGGGCAACACACACATTCAGAGGACAGAGAAATGCAGAAAGAATGTGCCATTGCTTTCCAACACAGCTCCACAAGGTATTCAGAGAAACCACACAATCTGTTTATCAGCAAGTAAGGAGTGGCTGCAAAACTCAAACAGATTAGCATGTAGGTGCAGCCATGAAACAGAGGAAAAGTTATAGTTTGTGCAATGCTAATAATGGGGTGGAACTGTTCCTAAATAGAGTGAAATTTGCATTTGGGAACTCTTCCAGTAGCTAACTTGTATCTAAGTATTCATTTTAAGGCCTTGTCCACAGTTAACTGTTTCATAAGAATTTCCCATTGTTGCAATACCACCACTGCAGCTCCAACGTGGGGACCTCTAGTATAGATGAGGTGCTGAAATCTGCTAGCATTACTGTGTTGCCTAAACGTGCTCTGAGTAGGATTAGACGACATGATGGAAAGTGCACAGGATGCCTTGTCTACTCTAATGCTCCCACCACTGGTACTATAAGTAGAGTGGCAATTGTAGGAAATTAAAAAAAAAAAAAAGGCTCAGTGTAGACACAGCCAAAAGAGACTGTCTTGTCAATTCTGGTTTCAGGTTTAGGTTTTGTATCAGCAAACTTTAAAAATATCTAAGACCCACAGGAATGTTTCCATAAGTTGGTCTTTAACAGAAGCTTTTTCTTTTTCTTTTTTTTTTAAATGTATAAAGCAAGTTAACATTCCCCTACAGTGTTTCCAACAAAAACATTGCAGCATCCTGGTGTAGGAGAACATGAAAATAATTGACTAGAAACATACTACAAAACTAAACTGAAACTATCTGGTCTATTTACATCCTTGAAATGGAGTAAAATGCAAAAAGCAAACAAATACCAAGAACAGGGAGACCTTAGATTTTTAAAAGCTTTCAGCTTTAGCCCTCTAACAAGTGTTATTTGTAATACACATCTTTTTTAAAATGTAGTATTTAATCGGTCAGTGCCAAATCGACGTATCCAGGGTTTTCACTACCTTGATGTCCAAAGATCTCAAGACTTTACATAGGCAACCATTTTTAATCATATTTTTTCATTGCAACTTAAAGGATTTTACTTTACTGTTTATTTAACAAAAATAAATTCAATCCTGGAAATTGATTTACCTTAAACGTAAGAGACCTTTAATATTCAGTAGACAAAGCAATACTGAATGAAGTTCCCTAAAGAAATTAATGCTTTTCTTTTCCATCTTCAGGAGCTGTGAGATTTCCAACACAGATCTTAAGAAATGTGTTTTAAATATTTAAGGAGAAAAGTAATCAAGGAATAATCAGGCTGCAAAATATCCATTTAATTTGCTATTGTAGAGAGTATGCTCCAGCTTATCTATTCAGTTCTTAAATCAGAAGTTTGCACAGAGTATTAAGTGTTACTACTGAGGATACTTCCAAATTACCTGAAAATGGCCATGCCATTCAAGGACAGCATACACATTTGCCTAGGGAAACAACATTCTGCATCTTTTACTTCATAACACTATGTATTTTTAAAAGAAAATTATTTTTGTATGGATGATTCCTCCTCACTGCAGAGAACACAACTTTCTAGGTCAGTGTACAGCTTTAAGGTAAATGTTAGTCTTTCGCAATTCCTCATTGACCAACTATTCAACACTTACCCTGGATGTTGCCAAAGGTTTGCATGTCTGCCCTCAGGAAGCAGTTCTCTCTTATTAAGGGGGGTAATGCCAATTGCAGCTTCTAGAATTGTTATATATTTCTTGTACCTCATTCTGCCACCAAGCTAAGTTACAATCAATCGGTGTTCGGATGCAACATCTGAAGTCATCTCTTCTCAGAGATCCAAGCTTCTGCCTTTCTAAACGTGCTGCACATTATAAGCTGTAGTAATAAAAATAACTTTTTTTGGGGGGGGGGAGGGAAGAGACTAAAATAAACTCCTGCCAGATTCCCCTGAAACGTCATTGTTACATAATTCAAACGATCTTTGAATAAAGCACTAATGAAAACGATTCAGAGACAATCATGGTTCTAAGCCTCGCCTGATAACGTACACTCTCCAATTTACTAATCCTGAGCTAAATCTCTGAGGTTTATAATCTTCCAAGTACTAATAGAGTATTGGTGATTTCTCTCTCAGATCAACTCAAGGGCTAGTAAAGATGTATTCACAAAAGTTGATATTGTTTCAGATACTTCAGAATAGAAGCACCTACCCTGTCTCTCTCTCTCTCTCACACACACACACACACACCCCACAATACATGAGGGCTCTATTAGGCTTATGTATGGTCTATTCACCACAAAGTTGGTAGGCAAGGGAGAAATGTTCACTTAAGTGGTGGTTACTTGTGTACAGAATTAAGCAAGCTAGAGACTCCATTATAATGCCACCTTTTATACCCTACACAGTACAAATGCCACCTCACACAACTATGGAAACCATTTTCCATCTGTTGAAATTATTCCAACCGAGGCAAATTACTGCAGATACCAATACCTTCAGGTATGTTATAAGGGTGGAGAGAGCGGAGTGGGCATGACGGCACTGTTTCATGTTACATCAGGGGTAGTGCCAAAGCCTAGAGGTAAAATTATCCAGGGGAAATCAAAGAATCACGTTTGATTCCAAAAAGACTTAAGGCTCTAACATTCAGTCTAATCGGTGTGTAGACACACACACACACACACACACAGCGTTTGAGTGTGAGTGTATGCATGAGAGTGATTAGATCTTTATTTTAAAAAGGGGATAGGAGGATGGGAAGTGTTTGCCCTGAAGTCCTGGGCCAAAATCTTCCTTCCTCTCACTGTTATGCAGTGTGCCGTGTCTAATAGTACCCTCGGTCCTTAAGATGCTTCCATTTCAATGGTGTTGGATTTATATGGTCTGCAAGGCACTTTGGGATATTTCAGGACGGAGAGCATTCTCTTACATTTATACATCATATTATTTATTGTATGGCCACTCCTACCTTCAATCTTAAATAATAAATCCTTGAATAGTCACTGCAAGGTCTTTACTACTTATTGTAGTAATTTCCAGCATTATTGGCATGACTACAGAGCAGGGTTATGTGCACTACAAGAGTGTGCTTTAGAAATCACACCAACTGGTCCATGAAGACCCTGCGGGTGTGTATTAGAAGTTCCTTAGCGTGCATTTATGTAGTGCACTGTGTTAACACGCACTAGGGATCTTCTAGTGCAGTGCTTCTCAAAACCGGTCCGCCGCTTGTTCAGGGAAAGCCCCTGGCGGTCCAGGCCGGTTTGTTTACCTGCCGCATCCGCAGGTTCGGCTGATCGTGGCTCGCACTGGCCGCGGTTCGCCATCCCAGGCCAATGGGGGCTGCAGGAAGTGGCATGGGCCGAGGGATGTGCTGGCCGCCCTTTCCGCAGCCCCCATTGGCCTGGAGCGGCAAACCGCGGCCAGTGGGAGCCGCGATCGGCCAAACCTGCAGATGCAGCAGGTAAACAAACTGGGCTGGACTGCCAGGGGCTTTCCCTGAACAAGTGGCGGCCCGACTTTGAGAAGCACTGTTCTAGTGCACACTAGCAGCAACTACATGGATCCATTAGTGTGCTTAGAAATCACACCTCCATAATGTGCATTACACCTCCATGTAGACTAGTAATGCTATGTTGACTTTATCAGATAGCCTTATTCGTAGCACCACAAGATACACAAAGAAACTGAATACTGAAGACAAGTTTTAAGGTAGCACACAGTCTCAGGTGCATTATTAGATAGCAATTATTGGATCAGTCTCACACAAACAAGACAAAATTCAACATCCACGGGTTCAGTAAGAGGCTACTAAAGATAATGGGCAGGTGGAAGCAATATTTTTTTTCTTAACTAGCTATATAAATGCATAACCACACTATAATTGTATCTGAATACATTCACATGTGGAGAATATGAAGTGTGAAAATGTGTAATATTTTAGTCAAGTTTCTTGTAACATTAAAATAGCAACATGGAAATGAAATTGACATTGCAACAATGTTTTTTCTATATAAAGACCCTTCGCTGCTATGTTTGGTTTTAAAAATCAAAATCTTCAAAAAAATTTAAGGCTCTAGGTGGGTATATTTGTCTAGAATCAAACAGATTCTGTGGCAATTGAATTACATGCCCAATAGCCAAAAAAGCACTTAACTACAACTTTAAACATCTGTATACAAAATATTAATAAGATCAGGAAAGTGAACTATTCCTAGCGTCTGTGAGAACAGCTAATGCCATGCTGTTTGCATGCATCCTGCACTTCTAGTAGCTTTGGCAGCTCTAGTGCCTTTGGCAGGATTGAGCTAAGACAGAACCAGAAAGCGAAGTTGACTAGAAACTGACTAGTCTATTTTCACTGCCCCACCTAATGACTGAAATACAAGTAGTAAAACAGCATAAATGGTGAAAAGTAAACAAAACTGTAGAACTCCTCTCTGTTTGTATAGTCTACAGTAATATTAAAATGTACTCATTTGTCCTTGTTTAGGTGGGAAATTGTTGCCCTGAGTCATTTCCCAAAACATGGCTGCCCCTGGAGTGGGGATGGGATAGCTCAGTGGTTTGAGCATTGGCCTGCTAAACCCAGGATTGTGAGTTCAATCCTTGAGCGGGCTACCTAGGGATCTGGGGATTTAGCTGGGGATTGCTCCTGCTTTGAGCAGGGGGTTGGACTAGATGACCTCCTGAGGTCCCTTCCAACCATGATATTCTATGATTCTATGAAATCCTAGCCTCATTTGAAGTCCATGGGAGTTTTGACATTGGGACTTGGACTTCGTTCATGGAGTTTTAATTGGAAAGTGTCCTTTTACTTAAGGAATGCTCTGGATAACAAGTTTCATTACAAACAGTTCCCAAGAAGCAATCTTCAAAAACCAAAGTCCTAAGCAAAATGTAAAAAAAATTTGAAGTCTAAACTCCATCTCAGTCCAGAAGAGTTAGCCTTCAGCCTCCTGGTTTACTACTGGCTCATCTTAGTCTGTATTGTGGTTATTTTATGCTATTCCACTGGCACAAAATGGCCCTACGCTGGATATATTTGGCCATCACATTTTTTTTCCCACCTACAAAGGGAAATTCTGGTGGTAAAGAAGTGTTATGGAGATTTGGTCCCATCCCTTCTAGCCAAGATAGGCATATGGCCAGGAGCACCACTTCTAAGGGGCTGTGATCCAGCCAGGGTGGAGACATTTGCAGCTGGCACAAGTTAGAATGAAAGCTGAAGGACAGGCCTGGTGTACAGCCAGGATCAAGGCAGTATGGTCACAAGCTACTCCAACTGCTTCTTACTCATAGTTAAGTATCTGGTCCTATGAGTAAGCAACACTCATTTCAAATAAAGAAGACAGACTCAGATGTTACTAAATATTCTTCAGCTATAGGCAAAAATGGCAAAGGACATAGGCATCTAAAACAATTATTACATTCCTTATTTGCTCTGCAGAAAAAATCCCTTCTGTAACATAGTTTGAGATACAGCGACATTCAGCGTTTCCTGATTAAAAGTACTATGTCCTCCCCTCTCGGGAGTTGCTTTTTTTTTTAGGATAAAAATGTTGGAGGTATAATGGAAAGAACAAGGGATTAGTTTTACTAACTGGAAAAGTATTCTGTAGTCCCTTTGGAAAAAAACAAGCACAGTCTAAGCATTAAATGGTTATGATACAAGCTCTGTGGCAGTTTAACACATGATTATGGCCTGCACTGTATCATCTAAAACAATGAGAAAAAAAAAAAAAACAGGCTTCAAATGTAGCTAAAGAAAAATCCTTACTGATTTATCCACATATTTATACTCCCGTAGAAAACTTCAGCAGAGACGCCCAAAATTAATCACGTTGATTTACAAAAAAATCCACTCTGTACATTTCCACCAAACTGACACTGCTATAGGTTAATTTCACTTCTGTCTGTCTGTGGAGCATATGCATAGTTCATAATTTTCTCAAATATATTTGCTATTTTAAATTATTTGATGACATTTCCCCACCCCACCCCTTATTTGCTTTATTCTGTGACTTGCCTGAGCTGTGCTGCTTAGTTGGGCTTGGTCAAGTAAGTCACACAGTAGCATTTCTGTTCCCTAAGAGAGCTCGTAATCAGGAAGATGTTTAATTTGTTTTCCTGTGAGTATCTGATGGTGTAATCTTAAAAATCTACCTTCCAGGATTATTCACATTTGTGAAACTTGATTGCATAAATGGTTGCAAGCAGCAAACATGAGACAGGTGAGAATATGACTTAAGCAAATTCATTTAAAAATTCAAACATACCTGCATAGAAATTTCATCCAGTATTTGTCCACCTCTGTTTAACACATACAAGGTAGAAAATGAATGGATTTTCCAGTCTTTCACCTGGGCGCATCTAATAAACCCTTCCCAGTGAGTACCCAAAGGATTTGCTCAACCCCAGAACACTACAGATTTAGCACTCTCGTGGCTAGTGAATTTTATGCCTCAGAATAAAAGTTGATTCCCAGTTTCAGTACCTATTTACAGGTGCCTGCAAACAATTCAACGTATAATTTCTATGAAAGAGGAAACTCCAAAACCTTGACTATGCTAGAAATGTTATTCTCATTTGTCAGCAATAGTGGTGCTGCCCTGGTACAGCCAATCATGTAAGTTCTAATGAAGGCTATGCACTACTGTTGGGGCTACCATGTCATCTGACCCTGCTCCAGGAAAGATCTCCTAGTGTAGATGCACTCCAACTTTGGGTTGAGGAACAGAGAGAGAAACTAGAACAAGGCAGGAAGAAATGCAACATGGAAGGAAAGGAGAAGGCCAAAGAAGATTGTCTGAGCAATGTCTACATTAGGACAACTATCTGTGGTTCAACCCGGATTGAAAATAGTTTGACAAACAGAGAGCTCTCATGTATCAGAGGGGTAGCCGTGTTAGTCTGGATCTGTAAAAAGCAACAGAGAGTCCTGTGGCACCTTTAAGACTAGCAGATGTATTGGAGCATAAGCTTTCGTGGGTGAATACCCACTTCGTCAGACGCATGCTCTCAGAGAGCTCTAATGTGACTTTCAGCTATAGCCCAGATTAGAGAAACTGCAAAGAGGTATCAACCCCAGCAGGAGCCCAGGGAGGCATTGTGCTTCCCAGAGCTCCTGGCACATAAGAGGAGCATGACCAAGGTTACACCCTTCAAAAGTGCTGTAGAGCAGAGGTTCTCAACCTTTTTCTTTCCACGCCCCTCCACCCCCAATATGCTATAAAAACTCCACAGCCTGCCTGTGCCACAACTGTCTTTTTGCATATAAATGCCAGAGCTGGTGTTAGGAGGTAGCAAGCAAGGTAATTGCCAAGGGTCCCATGAAGCTCAGTTGCTTGGGCTTCAACTCAAATAGCAGGGCAGTGGGGCTCCAGTCGCCGTGAGGTTCCAGTCGCTGTGAGGCTCCAGAGCTTCAGCCCTGGGCCCCAGTAAGTCTAACGCTAGCCCTGCTTGGTGGACCCCGGGTAAGAACGCTGCTGTAGAGGCCATGGCCTTTTCTTCTCCCCATCTCCTTTGGATCACCTTGTACATACAGCATTATGGCAAGGAACGACTCATGTGCAGAGGCTAGGCATGATCTAGTCCACAGATAGGGATAAACCATATTCAACACCTGTTATAGAAAATGTGCTAGATCTCTCACACTACTATGAGTCAAACACACTTAATATAAAGGGTGACGAGCAATTTGACCCTGGCTTCACTAACCATAGTCACAGCTTAACCATTTTAGTACCAGTTGAACTAGATGGCAGGGAGATAACTTGGGGCTGGTCTACACTGGGGGGGGGGGGGGGGGGGAGGGAAATCGATCTAAGATACGCAACTTCAACTATGAGAATAGCGTAGCTGAAGTCGATGTATTTTAGATCAACTTACCTCCCGTCCTCACGGCACGGGATTGATGGCCGCGGCTCCCCCGTCAACTCTGCTTCCGCCTCTCGCCCTGGTGGAGTTCTGGAGTCGATGTGGAGCGCATTCGGGGATCGATTTATCGTGTCTAGACGAGACGCGATAAATCGATCCCCGGTAGATCGATTGCTACCCGCCGATCCGGCGGGTAGTGAAGACGTACCCTAACTGATAATATTAGCCACAGGTTATTTTCCCCAGTGCAGAAAGTGTCTTGGATACAAGACAAAATTCACTTCCTCACATGCCCAAAATTAACAGCTTTTACTTTGAGCATGTACGGATTATAGAAACTAATCATGGAAGTGACAAAGAAACAAGACATCTGGCCCACCTGCACACTTGTTTCAGTATTAGACAAATAACGATTAAAAAGAATGTTAAGGAATCTTTTTAACTCTGTTTTTTTTTTTATAGTTACAAATCAACATGGGTGCTCTCCCGTAAAGATATGCCCAGTGCTGATCATATTTAGCTAGACCTGTTGAAATAATGTGGGGAAAAGAGGGCATATCAAAAATCAGGGAAGGCACTGAAACAGAAGATGAGGGCCAGAAAACTTCTTTAAATTATTTCATTTATTGGAAATGCTTTTGACCTCTTCTTAGAGAATGTCCCTAGCCTGAACAGCCCATATGGTCCCAGAGATTCTCAGAATCAGCTTATATAAAGTTGCACTAAAGAGGCTAGACACACCATGGCACAGCAAGTCAAATCTGCTGGCTATTAAGCAGAGATAGCTGATGAAGCAGATGCTAGAAGGAAGAGAGAGAAATCAGCCACTGTTTGTGCACAGCATCACTGCTAATGGCTACATGGAAGGGAGATTTCTTGGCTGGTTTCTCCAGTCAGACCTCAAGGAGTAGCAAGTACCTTTCTTTTCAACATGACTACAGGAAACAGGCAGAGCAAATGTAGGCTGTGTAGCATAAGCATGTGGAACCTTTGTTAGAGGAATGCACACCTTACTGGAGTTCAGACTTAGTTTTTAAGACAACGTGGTCTAAATACTTTTTGGAATTAGTTTGTTTAGTGTGGTGGGTGAAGAATATAGATGAGTAACTCATATTAAGAGAAGTATGAGTAGGAATGTGTGAATTAATATGGGGGAAAATCCAAACCAGCGCTGACAAGTCTGCACTCCTCTGTAGCTGAATGAAAACTATACTGTGTTAAAAATCTGGTTAAAAAAATACTGATTTGTTCATTTTTCTGCATAGCTCCAATTAAGAAGTATGAGGACATATGACTCACAAGACCAAGCTGCACCTTCTTGCCACAGTTAACCTAAATCTAAGCATCTTACGATTTCTCATGCTTCCTAAAAGCAAAACATGCAGCTATAATGTGCACAGTCGTGAAGGAACCCTACAAAATCTCAGCTCACACTAAGGGTGCTCATCAACATGACAGCCAGAATTGTGTCAGGAGCTCCCCAGACCTCCTGCCCCATTATAATACAGTTCTATTTTAGAATGTTTTCAGAACAAGCCATGTTCAGATTTGAACAGAACCCTCCAAAGCTATCTGGAAAGGTTTGGAGTAACCACAAGATTTGGATTTTTAGACAAAATTTATCTGAACCACCCACTCTGATGCCTTTCCAAAAACAAGTGTCAAATACATTTATTTTAAGTAAATAGGGAAAGATGTGTGGAATAGCTGTCACTATGTGTAAAGATGTTGGGTGAGGACTGCAGAGGCCAAAGGTCAAGACTCATCCTCCGTTTTGGTAGGCCAGTTCCTGGGCTGTAGTCAACACTAAGCTCTGGTTGCTGTTGTGTTAGCTATGTACAGTTTAAATAAAAATAATGTAAGTGTAAGATACAAGCTCTCCAGGCCTTAATAAGAAGATAGCACACAATCCAAGGCCCCAGCATATCGATACTGTTATGGACTTATCTACATTCCAAAGCAGAACACCATTATAATCGGTAGTGCCCTGAGTGGAAACAAAATTTGTATCCACATCCGATCCGCAAACATGGTCTGCAGATATAAAGAGGATAACCACAGATTTGCAGGGCTCTACATAGAAAATTTGGATTCACATACATCCACGATCCACAAACACGACCTGGAGATGCAGATATCTGCAGATATAAAGTAGATATCTGCAGATTTGCATGGCTCTAATAATCAGGTCTTCTGACATGAAGGAAGTTGTAAGGTAGATTTGATCTTAAAAGGGTAGTAACAAGCTCTAAAGACATCAGGGTTAACAAGTAAGGATATTGTAGAGTTGGCTGGACTCAAGGGATCTGTCCTGGAGCTGTTCTTTTTGAGGAAGAGGCTAGGTTAGTTGAGGGAGAGGGAGTGGCCTGGGGCTGGACAGTTCTGTTTTGGGAAGGGCAGGTCAGATATTTTTTGGATAAAACTCTGAACCGATGGATTCTCAAACATTTTTAAATATTTGTCCATCACTAGTTGTGAGTCTAAGGACTTGTCAACATTAAGAAAACATACACAGATGTCCCTATATTGATGTAGTTACACCAATGCAAACCTAATGTAGCTGTGGTGCTGCCATGTGAGGCAGCGGTTATACTGGAGTAGATTAATTTAGTAGTTACATGGATGCTAGTTCTGTTAATATAGACGAGGCCTAATTCACCACACATCATGTTAAAACATGCCCTTGTATGCCTGTTGTTGTGTGCATTTGTTTTACTGGTGGCTTGGTTGGACTGTCTTGGAAAAGCCATCAAAGGCTCACTGAAGTCTAGTGCATGTTGGGATTAAAACTCACAGACTTTACGCAATTATCTGATATGAAAGATAACCATGTCAGAATGACTAAATTTACTCTGTCTCAACTAAACTTGATACTTTCATGTCTGTTTAAAACAACATGAATGTGTCAGGAAAAAATATATATTCCAAGCCCAATACACTGTAGCTGTTTCTCCATAATTGTGCACCTTTTATTTTTATTTTTTTTAAATTGGAATGACTGATAATACTCACAGATGGTTAAAAAGGGATTAATTGGATGTAGATAGAGGCTACTAAAAATTGAATTGGTTATGGTGCTTAGAATGGAAATGCTGAGTTCTGCTGCTTAAATGATCAAAAAAGACTTAAAAATACTGTATTAGAGATCTCTCTTCTATTCACTCCAGAACAAAACACAAGACAACTCCACACAAATGGGAAAATTTCACATTTGTAACAGAATATTCTGTTTTGAACCATTCATATAAAAGTGACTCCCCCACCCCCAAAGAATAATCTCTTTCTATATTTTGGATCGAAATATTTCTGTCATGCGCTTTTAGAGCTGTCTGGCTCTTAATGAAAGCTACTGGTGCCAAACATTTTGCCAATTTTGTATTTAAAATAGAACTAAATGAAGATTTGGATATTATTCAATTTCTCATCATTCAGGATGGCTATTGTCCAATTCTTTTTTCTGATGCTGTTGACACATACTCTTTAAAAACAAACAAACAAACCAAAACCCAGTTCAACTCTGTGAACAGTGTCAGCAGCTACATGCTATTTTAAAATCAAAGAAATCTCTCCTGCTTCTCCTTATGAGACACTGAACTAGGGAAGGGTGAGATTAAGCAAAGCTATGGGAGACAATTACTGTGATGGCTTATTTTAAACTTAAAAGGCTATGTGAAGGAGCTCTGTAGAGATTGCATTTTGTGCACAATATTATGGTCAGTTTTCACCCATGCTAGGCTCTCAAGATATATTACACACACAGCCCTCTAATTTCACACCTGTACTAAGCACAAATTCTAGATTTAACAGTTCTTGGATTAGCAGGGCTATCCGGGGTGTCAAACAGACAGAATATGGCCCACTGTGTTGAATATACTATACAGTGACATGTTATAACAGGCAGTTTGGCAACCCCCACTTAGATGATTATATCCAAATCACTCAGGCAGTGAGCTTACTAAAATCAGATACATTCACAGAAGAAAAACCTCCTTACAAGGATGTGACCAATTTTAGCAAGCATTGTGAGGTAGAGACAGGTGGGTCAGGTTTATAAGTAGCTCTGACCAGCAACCAGGCTGTAGCATTCTTTATCTGCAATCACATAATTACCAAAAAGTATGAAATTCTTTCCCATTTTTGAAAATAATTACTTCCCTTCTCATCCTTACAACTGCAGGCCCCATTAGAACAAATTTGTTAAAGTTAAACAAAACAGAAAAGGCTATTAAATCATCCCCACCTCTGCAACAGTGCATTTTGTCTTTGTCTCTTGTCACCCCAATATTGCAAGCTGTTGCAGATTGGGGCTTTGGAGTGTAAACTCTTCAGAAAAGGAACTAAAGTGTATTAATGAAAAGCACTAAATAAGAGCTAGGCATGGTTATTATTTTTGTGTCATGCCCAACACTAAATAACCATAAGCACCAATTAGCAACACATCAACACCAATTAGAAATGGCTTTTGAATAGTTATTTTTGATCCATAGCCAAATGACAACATAAGTGACCTGAAGAAGAGCTCTGTGTAACCTGGTCTACACTATAGAGTTAGGGCACCATAAGGCAGCTTACGTCAACCTATCCCTGTAAGAGTCTACACTCAAATGTAGCTCCCACCAACATAACTCGCCCACTACACCGAGTAAGGCTTGATCTGTACTGCAGAGCCCGCCTGCAGCTTGGGCTAGAGCTCTACTCCCCCCCCTCCAATCCCTCACCAGCAGGCACCGGTGGAGCTCCTAGCTCCACCGGGTCCTGGCAGCAGGGCTAACAGCAGGAGCCACCACTACCACCACTTTGGGGCTGATAGCAGGGTTCAATTTCACAGCAGGTACCCTACCAGCAGTGAAATTGATATTCTTGTCATTTTCAGGGCTATTATTTCACATTTTGTCTCCGGCTCTTGGCCGTCAGCCCCAAAGCTAGGAGGCTCCATCTGTGAGCTCCACACTGGGCTGACAGCTTGTGCTGTCTGGGCCCCTAGCTGTGAGCCAGCACCCACCTGATAGCTGGGGGGGCAGGTGTGAGCCCCCTGCCTACAGCTGACTTAATTTTGTAGTGTAGACAAGCCCTTAAATACTCCACCTCCATGAGAGGCATAACGCTTAAGTCGACGCAGTGTCAGTGTAGACACTGGGTTGCTTACATCGACTTGCTGCCTTTCAGAAACCGTCCCACAATTTCTCACACTGGCAATTAAATTGGTGCAAGGACTCCTGGTGAAGATGCACACCGCCAATGCAAGGAGCATAGTGTGGATGTGTAAAAAACTATTCAATTACTACCATGGCATAGTCGACATAATTTAGGTTGACTTAATTTTGTAGTGTAGACTTGCCCTGAGCTCAAGAGCTTGTCTCTCTCACCGACAGAAGTTGGTTCAATATAAGATATTACCTCACCCACCTTGTCTCTCGAACCATAAGTGATGCTCATTAAAATGAAAGTCCACTGTACAAGGCACTGCACCAATACATTCTAGTTAATCTCAATGGGCTCCTTGTACCCATGCTCAGTCACATCCAGAGTTTAATCAAAGTAGATGTGCGGTGGCTTCTATGGGGGCCCAACCTTGGGGTTTAGAGGTTTCAAATACTACCTTAGCCCTTGTCACAATCTCTGTTTTTAAATCTTGTCTGAAACTTCATCTAATACTATTATTAGCAATATTGGTACTGTGTAATATTATGCTTGTGTTTAAGATTAGCAAATATTTTAAACCTAGTAAGAAATATAAAGGGGAAATGAGGACTTAATAGGTCTGACTGAAGAAACAGAAAAGTTGTAAAAGTATTTCTGAACTCCTGAATTGCCACACCTTGTTTTAAGATACTTTGACACCCGGAAATGTCCCCGATCCAGAAGTTTGAAGCATAGCTGGAATTCAGTGAGGATGTGCCAACATAAAGATCTTGGGAATTCTTTGTATTGCAAAGACATTCTAAATCCCTATTATTTTGGTGTGTGCTTCTCTCCCACCCTCCAAGAAAGAAAACTAATAAAGCCTATCCGAGTCCTCAGTGACAGCTCTTCCCACCTACTATCATAGTCTCCCTGAAAGTACTTAATGTGGGAACAGAAACATATAGGCCCATAATCCTGTTAAAGAAAAGATCATCTGTAAATCAGATTCTCGCTATTCACACTCCCTAGAGGAGAGGTTGGTAGTATGAGCCAGGAAGAAGAGCCCCTCCCTCCTGACGCCAGGGGCAGGCAGCCTGCCGAGGCTTGCCTCCAATTTAACATGAGGCTAAACAAAGTACAATGTGCAGCCAGCCACACACACCCAATCCAGGCTTCTCTCAACCAAGGCTCACGCACGTACACAAAAGGGCAGGAAAGCAGAGATGAGGGTGAGCTACAACTTCCCGATCCAGATCAGAGATATGCCCAAAGTTTAGGGAAGCCGGGCTCCGGAGCAGAACTTCCTCACTGGCTGGGGAACAGAAGTTTTGTTCAGCCCCATTCAGCGCCAGGAGCCGGATGTTCAGTTCCAAGCCTCCCCAAAAGTCAGGAGGTTGCTTTGCGCACCTCTGCTTAAGGAACTAATTCAAAACAGGGGTTTTGACAGAACAAAACAGAAACAAACAAACGGGAACAATTCCTTCCCCACTCCTGCTCCCAGCGTCATCTACGCTGGAAGAGTCCCAGCTAAAAAACAGGCGAAGTGCCTAGCGTACACGTGGGTAAGTGGGAATTACATCCTTCGGTCCCATGTCCCGCAATACCCCCCGTTGTTTCTCCTAAGGACTAGGCTCAGGGGGGTGGGTTGGAACCAGAAGTTTAGCGGAGAAGCCGCTTCAAACGGGAGTCCAAGGCTCAGCCCCGCTCCCGCTCCCACTCCCCAAGTAAGTGACATACCTGGCGCTGAGCCGGGGGAAATGTGTCCGGAGCAGACGGACCCTGTAGCAGCCCGCGCACCTTATGGAGCTGGGCGCTCGCCGGCCCCCTGCCCGCGCTCACGTCTGGGGAAGGGGGTGCGGCTGCGGTGTGTTTCTGAGTCAGGCTATTTCCTGTTGGAGGCAGAGGGAAAAGGAGCGGGGGGGAGGTGTTTAATCCGGGGCCGCGGCGCTAGCAGGCTCCCGCAGGGCAGGTGAGCGCGCCGCTCGGGGGCCCGGGATGGGAACGGGCCCAGCCCCTTAGAGCGATTCCCGGAAAGCCCAGCAGGCACCTGCGGCTCGAGTCTCACCTCCCCCGCCCAATACCCAGGCGGCGACACGCGCGCCCGGCCCTGCCCTCGCTGGTTGCCCAGCAAGCGGGAAGGAAGGTGGAGCCGGGAGCTCCAGTGCACGGAAGCGCTGCCTGCCCGAGGTTTGTGCCCGAGTCCTGCGCACTGGGCGTTAACGCTCCGCCTGCGTTTGATTAGCCCAGCTCCTGGCCTTCCCCTGGCTGGGCAACTCGCCCCCGAAGTGCAGGGATCCTGCCTGAAAACTCTCACAAACTTTCCAGCACGAGCTCGGCTTCCAGCTGATCTTACCCCAAAACACGGAGCCGCAGCCGGAGCTGATCTGCTAACTTACCCCAGACTCGGTGCCTTCTCTTCCAGACATTTACTGGCAGCTTCGCCCTCTGGCCACCCCCGCGACTGGCTCTGGCTGGAGAGAGTGGAACAGGAAATACCGGTTCAAAGCCCTGGTACAATAGGTGCGATGAGGAAAGCAACTCCACTCGGAGCTTAGTCACTGTATGGTATCTAATGAGCCACTAAACCAGTCATTGTTTTGACCTGAAACTCACCCTCTTGCAGACAGTTTTGCCTCATAAGTGAGCAGAAAAGTTTGTGAGGCGTCCCCCCGCCCCTAAAATCTACGTTAAATTCCAAATCACAAATATATTAATTTCAAAAGAAAATATAAGAAAAACAGCCCTGTCTTCCCTGATCTTTGACTACTTGGCTTTACAGCGTAAAAGTTTGATAACTTTTTCCTTCGGAAATGTTTGAGATGCAGTGTGATCCATAGGATGGGGAGAAGAGCCTGGGATTCAGGAGAGATGAATTCTAATCCAGTCTCTGCTACTGTCCTACTGTGTGACCTTTGGCAAGTCACATCACCTCTATGTGCCTGTTTCCCCTCCCACTGTCTATGTAGATTGCAGTCTCCTTGGGATCTCAATTGCAGCCTCTACAAATCATACTACTACTCTTAAAAAGCACTGCTGATTTGACAGCTGTTGGCTCTGTTTAGTCACAGAAAAAGTACAAGAACATAAGAACGGCCATACTGGGTCAGACCAATTGTCCATCTAGCCCAGTATCCTTTCTTCCAACAGTGGCCAATGCCAGGTGCTTCAGAAGGAATTAACAGATCACGCACTCATGGAGTGATCCATCCTGTCATCCACTCCTAGCTTCTGGCAAACAGAGGCTAGGGACACTCAGCGTACGGGGTCGCCATTGATGGACCTATCCTCCAGGAATTTATCTAGTTCTTTTTTGATCCCTATTATAGTTTTGGCCTTCACAACATCCTCTGGCAAAGAATTTCACAGATTGACTGCGTGTTGTGTGAAGAAGTACTTTCTTTTGTTTGTCTTAAACCTGCTGTCTATTAATTTCATTGAGTGACCCTGGTCCTTGTTATGTGAAGGAGTAAATAGCACTTCCTTATTCACTTTCTCCATGCCATTCATGATTTCATAGATATCTATCATATTTCCTCTTAGTCAACTATTTTCCATGCTGAAAAGTCCCCATCTTTTTAATCTCTCCTCATATGGAAGCCGTACCATACCCCTAATCGTTTTTGTTGCCCTTCTCTGTACCTTTTCCAATTCTAATGTATCTTTTTGAGATGGGGTGACCAGAACTGCACACAATATTCAAGGTGTGAGCATACCATGGATTATATATGGATTTATATCTTTTTCCTAATGGTTCCTAACATTTTGTTAGCTTTTTTGGCTGCTGCTGCATATTGAGCAATGACTCCAAGATCTCTTTCTTGAGTGGTAACAGCTAATTTAGACCCCATCATTTTGTATTTATAGTTGGGATTGTGTTTTCCAATGCACTACTTTGCATTTATCAACATTGAATTTCATCTGCCATTTTATTGCCCAGTCACCCAGTTTTGTGAGATCACTTTGAAACTCTTTGCAGAGCAGAATGTGGGCTAATTTTACCTGATCTGCCCTGCAATTGTCTTTCCTCACCCCTTTGAGGGTAGTTCATGCTCAATGCATAACGCACACTGATCTCTGTTTAGTCTGCTAATGGTACCAGTTAAGACCACTCTGTGAGCAAATGATCTCTAGGAATTGGACTGAGAGCATCAGCTCATAGCATGTCACTGAGCAGCCATTAAATGGCATTAAATTTTCATTTATTTCAGGTCTAGGACAGATTAAAACTGATGGAGTGTCTCTAGCCCACATCCCAGTACCAATACCGGATGCCATTCTATCCCTTGTATTTGCATATTTTTAAAGCTCTAGCTATGTGCTGTTATGAATCACAAGTTATTAAAAACCTCTTAATTTAGGACAGTTTTACTGTTGTGTTTTTAAAAAGGGCTTGGTTCCTTTGCTCTTCTTTCAGGGTATATAATATTGGCCTCAGATGTTTGTATTTTAATCCCTGCCTTTATTACAGAAGAATTATGAATGACTTTACTCTGTTTTGCTGGGGGACATGAGCAATCTTTGGGTGTTGACATCATAGCTCTAGGCTGAAACTTCTGATATCAGTCTTAGGCGAAGCAGCTCAAGTTGCAAGCTAAAAAGTGTAATTGAACCCTCCACCTCTTCCAGACATGATCCTGAAATCTAAACTTCCCAAATAAGCCTGTGCTGCAAGCTGTAATTCCAGATATTTCAGCTTTCCAGGTCTTTGCTAAAGTTCTCCAGCTGAAAAGGGAGAGTCAAGACGTGATGGTCCTAATGTGAAAAATGAGTTTTTTTAAAAAGTAGTAATATTTACACATCATAAAGGACCAATAAAATCACCAATTGTTGGCTAGTTTGCTTCACCGTTCCCATCTAAGCAAACTTCTCCCAAATCAAATAGTTTAATCCCCAACAACAGTTTTATAAGACAATGTATTGTAGCCGTTGGACTTTACCCTGTACAGGGCTTAATGAACACTTTTAATAATTTGCAGTGCAGTTGCTAGTCAGGTCACTTTGCAGCAGTTGCCAAAGGTTAGAAATTCTCAGAATTCCCAAAAGCATGGGTTCACAGAACTGCTTTTTGATTAAATGTGGTGTAATATGCCATGCAGTGAACAGAAAGAGTAAGAAACAGTTTTTAATGAAACCACTTGACTTGGAAACTAAGCACAGCAGACAGAAGGATCCTGCTTCTATTAAGACAACATATCACTGCATTAAAATTTTTGTAAAGGTCTTGCTTCTAAGTATAATCAATCATTAACCCAAATTTAAGTGACATTAATGGACTAACATCCCCCCTCCAAACAAACAAGAGTTAATATAGGTGTTGACACTCAGGCTTCAACGCTGAGATCGATCCACCAGCGGTCGATTTAGTGGGTCTAGTGAAGACCTGCCAAATTGACAGCAGATCACTCTTCAGTTGACCCCTGTACTCTACCCCTGACGAGAAGAGTAATGTAAGTCAACGGGAGAGTTTCTCTCGTCAACCCCCCACGGTGTAGACCCCGTGGTAACTCCACCTCAGGTACATCGATTCCAGCTATGTTATTCATGTAGCTGGAGTTGCATAGCGTAGGTTGATTTACCGCAGTAGCGTAGACATAGCCTCAGGGTTAATTAACTCATTGTTTTCCTTCAGCTACTTTAGGGCTCTAAGATGAGGTTGGATAACTGACTGCAATGCTCAGGCAAAATGGGACCAGATAGGGAGAGTGGAATCTCTGACTGTCCTTGCTTTCCTGAGTTTGTCTGACCCTTCGCATTACTTGCTTCACATGGTTTTTGGTATCTGATTCTTTTTTCCTTAATAAAAGTTAACTCCATATATAATTTTCTGTCTGCAAAATGGGGACAATATTTCTCTCTCATGGGAATGTCATTAGGATTAGTTAATGGTTTTTAAGTGCTTTGAAGATGAAGAATGCTACAAAGTGTTTTATATAGAATAAGACAAACGGAACAGAAAATATTAATTAGTAACGGGAGCAGAGTCAAGATCAGTGAATTAACATCTACAAAATCATTAATTGTACCATTTTGATTTCTTAGTGTTACACAATTACCCAAACACAAACTGATAAAATAATTCAGCAACTTGGAGAGGTTAGCTACCTTGCTGAGGAGCTTGTTTTAAACATTTTCTTTCTCTAGATATGATGCCTGTCAATCTTCCAGAAAAAGCCCAGGAAAGGGGTGCAAATAACATCTTTCTTTTTTGTGCCCAGCTCAATGTATATTATTTTTCCATCGTCTCTGGTATCTGCTATCATCCTCTGTAGGGGATGGGGAACCTTCCAATTTCTGCTTGTGAGGACTTTATCTTGTAACTGCCAGTAATTCTACATTTTGTAACATATGCATAGTCTGGGACATGAGAACATAGATATGAACAATTTTTCTTTGTCTTACTAGTTTTAAAAAAAATCTCAATAGCAGTGTGCAAATCATTTCTATTCTTTATGGAACATCCACATGATAGATCACAACAGCTCCATTTGTGTGCAGCAAATTTAAAACTTCTTGTCCTCACATCATGCAACTCGCACCTATGTCACCGACCTATTCTTTCATGTCCCCTTTTGTCTTGCCCACCTCCAACTGCCTTTGACTTCTCTGTTCTTCCTATGCTGACCCTTATACTTTGAATAGTTAAACATCTACATCATTCCCAAGAACTCACTTCTGCAACACCCTACAAACTTGAGTGGTTTATGCTCAAACACTCAAAACTGAGCCATTAACCCAAACAGATGCCTAAACTGAACTAACAATCCAATTTTTTCTCTCTATCCCATTTCATTACTCTCCCTGCCCTATTTCTGCTTATAAGAGTCAGGCCAAATTTTTCAGCTGACATTTTTTTTAAACATATTCAGGTTGACCAAAACAATTTGTGAATTCATGTCAAATGTGCTGTATGGTTTTGGAAAAAAACAAACCCACAAACACAGAAACACACACACAGGAAAAAAATTCTAAAGTAAAGCTGTTTAATTTCACCACTTTCTGAATGAAATGTTCAGATTTAAAACTTTTCATTTTGATTTTTACTTCAATATTTTTTTAAAAGGTTAAAAAAAACCTTTGAAACTAAATGTTTTGTTCAACCAAAAAATCCAAAACACCTCCATAATCCCCCCTCCCAACTTTTTTGTTTAACCAAAACCTTGAAATTTTTGTTGTGGGTCAACCTAAACTGGTCTTTATAAATTTTTTGGTTCAGCCAGAAAATGAAAAAAAAACAGTTATTCACATAGCTTTACTGTGTATATCCTCACTTGTCAGTCTTATCCATTATTTAGACTATAAACCCCTCCGGGGTGGGATTTTTCATTCTGTGAAACTAGTGGACCTAAAGAAATGATGAACTAATAAATTGGGGCTTTTCTTAACCTTCTATTTTCAACCTTTTTGAATTCAGCACATTTGTCTGAGAGCATGATGCCACAACTGAAGCAAAGTGAGCAAGAGACAAGAGGAGCTTTAGCACCTATCCTCATGGTAATGGTACCCATCAACTGTGTAAACATATTGCGGCCTTAGTGCAGAGGGACAGATCAGAGGGTGCAGCAATCTTCTACTTCTTCTCCGG
The DNA here is from genome assembly GCF_028017835.1 of Emys orbicularis. Taxonomy (NCBI): domain Eukaryota; kingdom Metazoa; phylum Chordata; order Testudines; family Emydidae; genus Emys; species Emys orbicularis. Next base: position 95,473,434 of record NC_088688.1, on the reverse strand, counting down.
TCTTTCCCAATTATTAGTTGGGCCTGGGAAGTGGCTATTAGTGGAGCCAGCTCTTAGATTAGCACTTGCACAGTTGGTCATACTCTAACATCCATTAGTAAGATTTTCTACAACTGTAGTTCTGCACTGGAAATGCTCTTCACCCAAGAGTCTTGTGCTGGACCACGTAAAGTGTAGCTGTATTCCCAACCTGCCCCTCCCTAAGCTTCAGAGCCTGAGCTGCAACTTCAAAACACTGTCTATACAGCTATTGTTACAGTGCCAGCATGGATCCAACTAGCTCAAGTCTGTCACCCAGCTTGGAAGACTTGCTCCTGTGGCTGCCAAAATGCTGTGTGAATATACCACTAATGTCTATACATGTCTGACTAAATCTAGCTTTGTGAGTTGTCGAGGGGTGAAATTTAAACAGCTACATCTCAAATTTCCATTTGCTGTAAATGAGGTATTTCTCTCCTCACCCCCATCCATTTTAACTGTTCTAGTTTTATCTCTGCTTTGCGTAGTGGTGTGTTTTGGTCTCACCAACTCATACTGGTAGCCCTCACTGTATTTCCTTGATTTCAGAAGTAATTTAGCAGAGAAGGTTTCAGGTGACTGACTCCCTTTTTCCTTTGGCTGAAACATACACATACACAGCACAGAATCTAATCCAGAACTGGCTCCAATGAGATATTTCGTATTTTAATTAATAGTGGCCAAGAGCTGGTATCAAGAATTCCATTTTAATCCTAAATAATGGACAATACCATCTAAGAATACTGTATATTTATTAGATATCTTTCAATGACACATCACATCAGTAACAGTATTAGCCAACCAGGCAGCCATGTCATTCTAAACACAAGGAAGTTGTCTGGGGAACTCAGAACCCAAGAAAATGTTGCATTTCAAAATCGGTACCAGGCCTCTTTTAATGTAATGCTAAAAGCTTACATAAATGTGGCTCAGTCTTTCAAATGTGACAGCAAATTTGGGCTCCCTTTTTATATACAATTTTTGAAAAGAAATAATGGTAATGCTACAGTAAGGCAAATTTTATAGCGTCACACGTTTGCATGTCACTTATTAAATTATTTTTTACAAGTTATTTGGTGTAATACGTAGAGTGAATCACCTATTTTTGTCCTCATTTCTTTTTATTTCTCAGCTAGGCCGAAGACTCCAGCTTCTCAGTCCTAAGAATGTAGCAATAACACAACAAGGTTTGCATCAGTGTGAGCCTTGCATTGTCACTTTGCCTTTGGCCTTGTGCCTCACTTCAACTACATGAGAAGTGCAGCATGAGCTATGCCAGTGCAAAAATTGGCATGGCTTATTGCTGTTGGAACAGAACATCCTCACTTTGCTTAATAATAATAATAATAATAATATTAAAGAGTTATATATTTATGCAATGTATGCTTACGCTATGAAGACACTCATAGCACAAGGAAATAGAGAAAAGGTTCTAAATCCCTTTCTCTACAACTATGAATGTATCATTAGACATTTAAACTAAATCAAACACTCTTTTCAGCTCCATGTACCATTTGGACCCCTGCTGATAGCAGAACTGGTAGCTGGAAGCTTAGCTTAAAAGGATAAGTCTGAAGGGGCAAAGGCAGAAATGTGAATTTCAGATTAAATCCTGTGGTATTTTAAGAAGAAAATCCCTATTACACCTGTTATAGAAAAGAAAAAACATTTTCCCTTTCCTTATTTTCTTTTAAGCACAATAGGCTCTTACATAGAATATTACCTTACTCCCCCCAGTTCATCTAATTGATTTCAATGGAACCTGGGTAAGGGTTCCACAATATGGCCTAAGGTAAGTAGCAGAGTTTTCTTTGGTCATGAGATCCCATCTGTGCACTACTGATGAATCACCAACCAACCAGTCAGAATGTAGTTGGGGCAACCAGTGTCCAATACCATACTCTTAGCTATGAATTTTGGAGGCAGTGACACAAAAAAAAATCCATATAACAAACACAAATCCACACACTAACACATAAACCCAAACATGTAGAGCTAAGAAAAATATTATGTTCACATTATTGTTACACAACATAGTGAAGTTGAAACAAAAATATGAAGACAAACGTAGAACAAGGTGTGAACCTTAGGAACTATATACCAAAGAGGGGCAACAGGACGAAGTCTTTTGATTTCTTTGAGGTAGACAATGATCAAGTATCACCTTTTCCAGAGTATACTAAGGGAGATAAGTCTATTTTAGTTTTCAATGCCGCTGAGAGTTCCACTGCTAGTAGTTCATGAAGGGATACTCCATCATGAGAATACACCCAGTTTCTTCCAGTCCAGTTGTAACGTTTGGGCCCACTAGAAAACAGAACATGTATACTGTGTGAGCATAGGTCAAACATTTCTGAAATTTCAGCCATCTCCAAACAAACACCAGGAGGATTTGAATTACTAAGTTAAAGAAAGCAGCAGAAGTAAAACAATATTCACCAAGAAAGAGGTGTGTGGCTCATGGTCTCAGCATGGACTAGAAGCCAATCATCACCAAATTCTAATTCCAGCTCTCACACTGGTTCCAACACGTGGCCTTGAAGAAATCATTAAGGCCTAAATCCAGCAAAGCACTTAAGCATGCATGTAAATTAAAACATGTGAGTAGTCCTATGGACTTCAATGGGAGTACTTTTGCTTATACACTTCACTGGATCAAGGCCATTAAGGTCCTTCTCTCCTTCACTTGATTTACCTTCTCCACAATCTGTAACTGTGGTAATAATACCTAGCTCCTAAGAGTGTTATAAGAGTTGTTTGTAAAGCGCTGTATTAATATAAAGTATTCATTCTAACACAATGCTATAATGTGCAAATGTCCAAAATGCTTCACTGCACAGAGCAAAGAATATTTTCTCTCTCAAGTTAAACACAATAGGATTAAATTACTAAATAAAAAATAATCTGCCATGTGGGAGATCTATATCGGAGAGCAATTTGGAGCTCCTGGTGTCATGAGATGCTTCACTCCCACAACAAACACAGTAAGGAGACCTGGATTCTATCTTCCAGACTCAGCCACCAAGCTTAGGCAGGCTCATCTACCTTTGCCTCAGTTATGCACCTGGAAAATGGGAAGAATAATTGCAAGGATCTTTAATAAGTATTTATTATTAATGAAGGCAGTTTTGACTTGTCAACACAGAAATCTATGTCTGCCATGGAGGGCATTTGGTGAAGTAGTAAGAAGGGAAGGAGACAAAAGAATAAAAATGTCTGCAGAGAATGAAATACAAGGATGTCTTGAAACCTCTTATCTCTGAAATCATATTTCTAGGTCAAATTGCCTTGGGATTAGAGGTGATTCCAGTACAAACTCTGCTTGAAGACAGGCTGTCCTGTACACGCATGCCAGGCTGCAGTGTCTAAAAACTAACAGAAAAAATTTGACACCTCAATATTTAAATTATTCACAGTATCGCAATGAATAACCTTCAGGGCATGAACTAAAAATATTAAGAACACACAAAGGTAAGTCAAAATGACTGGGATCCTATAGGGACATCTCTTCTGCTGCATTCGAGCTGATGGCTGTTTTGAGTCAGGATTATGTGCTCCAATTATTTTATTATGTGTTTCTCACTGGTGTGGCCTTTGCAAAAAGAAGTAACTTTTTACTGTTACACTGTAACATGTGCAATTCTAGATGTGGAGACAGCCTATAAAAAGTTAGAATGGGATATGGTTTAGGGCAACTGGACTAAAACAAAATATTTTGATGAATGATGGGAACTGTTTTGAAATGTTACCTAGTAAATATCAAATCACTGTGCTTTATTTAACAAATATAAAATAATAAACATGTATAGTGCTTTACACCTTCAAAATGCTGTACATTTACTACCTTTTAATAAGGATCTTTTGAATTCTAACAAAATGCCAAGTGTCTATACAGTAAGTGTATTTCTCACACGAGAATATGAATACATTTTATAAAGCATTAAAAGATCACGAAACCAAAATAATTAGGCCTTGTTTGCTAAAGACATTTTGCAATGTTTAAAAGCTTTAATTAATGGAGCTGCACAAAAGAGAAACTTTGTGCAGGTGGCACACCTTCTTTTGAATGTGCCAATTGTATATTGCCATATAAATGCAGGCTTAGTTCACCTGCATGTGTGTAACAAAGCACAGCAGCCTGGAGCTAGAGAAATTCAATAGTAGTTTCCTTTTCTTGCCTCGTAATCTCTGCCTCTCAGTGTTGTTGCCAAAGTGGTCATTAACACTCAACAATTTTACATTTATTGTGTTGAGGTAGCAAACACCACAATATTCAAATACTGTTTATCATTAGCAGCATTGCTTGCTTCTCCCACTCCATAGCGCATCACATCCAGGACACAGATGTTATGAGCGTTAGTTACAGTACATGCAGTACATGTTTGCATATAAAAGTTACAAGATCTCTTAGCAGGAGTTGGAAAACTAAGTAAACACGTAGTGTTTTCTTGCAGGAAATACACAAATGTTTGCCATACACAGATGAACATAAAGCCAAATCTTTACAAGGGAAAGAGATTTCTTAGACAAATAAACGTATGAAAAATTCTCTCAGGGTCAGGAGCTTTTAGCAGAGCCTATTTTTATTTATTTATTTTTTTGGTGTTCCTTTCTTTATCCCTTGAACATACTGAAGATGAAAACTACTATTTATATTTTCCACAAATCTGTTATTCAGGAACATGTATTTCTTCATTCAGCTAGCACTGGCGCATAAAAGTTAAATAGATCCAAATACAATATAAACTCTCTGACTTCTTAATCTCCAGATACGGATGTAATAGAACCTGAACTTGTGTTTTATGCTTGAGGTTAAAAAAAAAAATCTTATGCATAACTTGGATTCTGAGGCACTGTCTGCAAGTGTCTAGACATAAATAAAAAGGATTGTTTGATTTCTTGCGTATTGCCTATCCAAGATAAAAACCCTTTGAAATGCAATATCTTGTTTATTTAAACAAACAAGATTCTGGGAGGAGAGAGGGGTTAACAATAGGCTACAATGGCTTATCTAATATAATGTACACCAGTGGTTCTCAACCAGGGGTACTCGTACCCCTGGGGGGTACTCAGAAGTCTTCCAGGGGGTACATCAACTCATCTAGATATTTGCCTAATTTTATAATAGGCTACATAAAAATAACTAGCGAAGTCAGTACAAACTAAAATTTCATACAGACAATTACTTGTTTATACTGCTCTATATACTATACACTGAAATGTAAGTATAATATTTGTTTCAATTGATGTATTTTATAACGTATGTGGAAAAAATAAGAAAGTGAGCAATTTTTCAGTAATAGTGTGCGGTGACACCTTTGTATTTTTAGGTCCGATTTTGTAAGCAAGTAGTTTTTACGTGAGGTGAACCTTGGGGGGTACGCAAGGCAAATCAGACTCCCCAAAGGGGCACAATAAGTCTGGAAAGGTTGAGAGTCACTGCTGTACACCAACTAAGTGTACACCAAAAACAGTTACAGCAGGCTAGAAGGCAAATCACTAAGGAGTATTTTAATTACTTAGGTGGACTATTTAAAATAAGATGATTCTCTAAAATTTCACGTTCAAAAATGTTAATCCTACTGCACAATAGCTTGATCCATTCCTGATTTTATAGTTAGTATGTTCTATTTGAATGACCTCTAAGAAATCTACCTGCATATGTACAGTGAATCTTTATGCTTTGTCTTTCCTTTTTAGCTAAACCATTCATCAACAATGCCAGAGAGATGAAAGACTCCCTCAGTCTGCTGCTGGGAGAGTGGCAGATTTCATTGTAAACTTTTGGTGAGGCCACTCATGACATTCTTTCAACACATTCTGTACATCTCACTCCCAGTCAGAACCAACTGCAAAACCTGGAATGGATCAAACTTCTGTAGAAGACAAGGCAGAGGACACAGCAATAAAGACCTCCACATTAAGAACTGCCCAAGATCGATAAAAACATCTCTCAGTTAAACTGTAGAAAATATGCACACGAACAAAACAAGGAACTCGTACACAGGCTTACAGGGTCAATCCATAAAGAACAGTGTTAGACCATAACACAATCTCATTTCTCTTCCAGACAGTTCTTTTGTCACAGCTGTTTAGTCTTCTATGAATAGGCTACAGTCCCGTTCATAGTGCTTGTGAAATTTGACATTTAAAAAATGGAACACATTTTATTACATTATACATTTTACTGCACTAGTTTGTGGGTCAGCCTGTCCATTTCTGTCGGTCACCACCTGAAGTATAAACAGCAACTAGTTGTTATACCTCTAGGGAAAATCCTATTGGGTATATGTGTTGAGAAAATGCATAAAATATGTGATCAGGGCATTAAATAGTCTCCACGGGGCTAGCAGGCAGGCTTTTAATTCATCTCTGAATTTTCAGGCATTTCCTAGCATACAGATAATTACTTACCTAGTAGGAGAGGACAGCCAAATCTGCTTGTTCGGTGTCTGCCTGTTGATTACATAGGTTCCCATGTCTCCACCTAGTTTAGCTGTTAAAACTCCATTCTAAAGCATAAAAGGGGGAGGAGGGAAGAGGGAGGAGTATCGATGTACCATTACTTAATAAGAATTATGATTTTTCTTCTATAAAAAGATATAAAGATCAAAACAGCAACTTGTGAGATATCTGAATAAGCATCATCAGTGGAAATTCAAATCCTCCACAATCTGCTATGCCATTCTGCCTCACTGATGACCAGTGGGACCACCGTTAGATATGAAAACTTGTCAGTCTCCATGGTGACACATATATCATTTGTGTCTGAGCTAGACTCCAAGCTCTCCTGATCTGGACTTGTGTGTTGGTACAGTACCATCCACATTGTTAGGACTCAAATAAATAATACTCCTGTGAGCTTTGACTTCTCTTCTGAGACTGCCAGCATGTGCACTAATTAGTGCTCAATTGTGAAGTGGGCATTCAGTCCACTAGAAACTGGATTGAGACCATCAATTAATTTCAGAGAACATTCAACAGCTAGCAGAAAGCAACTATTTTTGTTCACTAACAACCTGAAACCAATTAAAACAGGTGGCCAGAGGCAAGAGGCTCCATGTCCCATTACTGAATCTCCGAGCTATCCAGGTTTACTGTACTTTTCTGTAACTGTATATGGTCTCCAAAGGAGTGGGACAAGTACATTCCCACATAACTTGTGATGAAGTGCCCAGATCCTGGATTATACCTCAGGAATGTTCCACTTCTAACTATCTGAGGTTTGTTTTGATTCACTTATAGAACATTTTCCAAGAAAGTGTTTCTTTCCTTTGTACTTCCTTCCTTCCTTCCATCTCTGAATTACAGATTTACATTGGCCTGACATTTTCAGAAGGTAATTTTGGAGGGGAACTATAACTCTTTTGGAGAGTCCTAACTTTAAGGGCATAAGACAGATTCCACTTGGACTGAGTAAACCTGAGAGTGACCTCAATTACACTTTAAAAAAATAGCAGTATTGTAGATTATGTACTGTGGGGCTACTTCAGGCATTAGGATAGCTGCATATTTCTTTTTCCCGACAGCCTCCCCAAATGCACTGCAGCCCACACTGTCTCACAGCACCTTTCGCGATCCCGCATTACCTTTTTCTGATCCAGAAGACAATTGGTAGATCAGTTTTAATTTTCTGTAGGTAACAATTTGTTTTGAAATTTCAACAGCATTTTACCTTTTGACCGAGTAGCTATTGAAAGTTCAACATAATTTCATAGCAAAAGCAGCAGTTTAGAGCCCACTTCCTCTGCAACATCAGCCAACCCTTTTGATTACTGTACTGATATCTCACAAGTGATGTGTTAATCTAAAGCCCAGCCCTGCTACTGTCCGAGTTCAGTAAAGAAACAAAGGTTGATTGATTATTCTATGGTATAGGGGAAAAGAAGTGCAAATGAATAAAACACACCTCTGATGGTGCTAATTAATACCGAGTCATTCGATTTCCCTGCCAGTTATTTTATTTTAACTGGGTACTGCTTTAGCCTAATGTGTCATGAGGATTAAAACTAACCTCTTCCCAGTCTCATTGTGAGCTCACTCCTTACTATTTCCCAGTGTTCTAAGAACAGAATGAAATGAAACAGGTAAAACAAGAATACCTTGGAGAGCTTTGAATGCTACAAATTATTCCAATTAAATCATTTGCACAAATGTTAGTATATTCTATTAGCTAATGTTCAGAGCTAAACACAAGTGTTCAGCATTATCCCATAATGCATGCTGTATGTTAAAGTATACTAGTACCAAATAGGGTTCAACTGATCTAATAAGAACACTACATCAACACTTACATTATTATGGGGCTTCTGTTTTTTCGGTTTTATTTTTTTAGCATTTTTTGAATTTTATGTAGATGTCCAAAAATTGGGGGCTTTGAGGGCTCTCTTTCTATATACTGTAAATTAATAACATATATGACGACGTTACGCATTACAGTAGTATATATGGTAATCAGTAATCTCTATGTAATGGTCCCTAGTGCACTTTAACGTAGTACTATTGCAAACAGCACTATGTTATAATGCAGTAGGAAGCCTTCAGTGCGTGCCAGCAGGGTCTACATGGACCAATTAATGCACAACACATTAGTGTGCCTTAGAAAGCACACTCCTGCAGTCTGCATTACTGCTTCCTGTAGACAAGCTCTTAGATACAAGTAATCATTTCTGGTGTTTTTCCAGTGTTTAATGGACAAACACCTTTTTTTTTTTTGTATCGGGGTGCTTTAATAGGGTAAAAGCTAAAATCAGAAGCCCTAATGATGTGTCAGACATAAGAGAGATGATCTTTGCTTTCACATTGTAAATTAAGGAAAGATTATCTTCAAACCCTGGTATCAAAACATTCACACATTCATTCTGTACTATTCATGAAACTTTGGAAAATACATTTTAAAACCTTTTTAAAGGTTAATTTAATATAAAACAACACTTGAAAACTAATTTTTCATTTTTGTGGCATAGCTAGTATGAAACTATTGCATGCTGTTATGGACATTAATAATTTCTGCTAACAGGATTACTCTCCAGGGAGACTTTTTCCAGCACACCACATATTAACTGAATGGAGAAATTTAAAAGGTCAACAGATATTACAACTCTGCCAGTTCTTTTCCAAGTGTGCCACCCTGTGGCTTGTCATGTTACTAGTATTTTCATAATTTGAATCCAAACAGTCAGAATGTACATATTAAGATTGATGTAAATAAAAATCCTCCAAACCTTTCAGTAAGTACATGCCAAAAACACTACATTGAAAAGTTACTGGAGAGAAAGGCAATTGAAGTGAGGAAGCATATCAAAAATATTTAATCTAAAGAAAAAACACAAAACCAAACTTTTTGGTGTTATTTTTTCTATTTAGTTTTCAAAATATTCTTTATATTGAATAGATATTGAAAGGCTAATAATCACAGCTTTTCAATATCTATTCAAAACACTAGGAGCTGAATAATACATTGCTATTATTTACTGGATAAGTTACAGGTAAAATATTAACTGAATATTTGACCAGATCAATTACTTATCAGTTTTGCCAATACAAAAAGAGGCTAAGGTGTTATTTTCCCATTGTGTATGTACTTCTGTGATATAAAGAGTGAATGTAGTGCTCAGAAAAGCTGACATATGGACAGATCTGAAGACTAAAGGCCTCTATACACAGAACACAAGCTCCAGCTGCCCGTTTATATGCACCTAAATCCTAATCTGGTGGAGCCAGTAGTTGAGAACCTCCACATGGGGATATAAACAGGAAGCAGCTATTATTTCAGTCCAAAGACCGGAATAGTGCAGAAGCTATGTTGCAGCCAGTGGCCTGGGTTAGATTTTACTCTCCTCAACTCAAGCAGAGCACAACAGCATACAATTTGATTGATTCCACCAACTGTAAATAAACTGATAGGTATTTGAAAATAATTTTTAGCTACAGCTGTCACTTTCACCAAGATAATTCAAACATGACATGTGTAACACCAGTATCAGAGACCAGTATAAAAGATACCGGAAACCAATTTTCAGCCTCATGTAATAATGGTTTAATTCTCATAAAAAGAACTTCATCATTTAAATACTAAATACTACAATTCTTTAAATCTTAAAACAGTGTACTATATATTTTTTCATCAAAAATGCTGCCACTCCCTCAATGAGTAAAATCAAATTTAAAAACCTGATTTTCAGATATATTTCACTTATTTATTCAGTGTGAACTGTTTCTTAAATCTTAAACTTTTGCACTAAAGATTAGTTGAATGAAGATATTTCCCCTAAGGAAAAACCCTAGAATAATTACAGCAAGAACAGAAACTGTAAAATATACCCCAAAGGAGACATCATAATCTTCAGGTGTAAAAGGCTTGTCTGCTAGATCCTCGAAGAAGTCTGCTAATGAGTCCAGTGTTTCTTCAGCAAGTTTTTCGTAAGTAATCTCATCTAAAGAACTGCAGTGGCACGTAAACAAATCTGAGATTACTAGGAGAAAATATGTATTACTTTAGCATGAAACTCTTTCCTACAACAAATACAAAACGAGAACATTATCATTTTGGGAACATGTTAACCATGAGATAATCACATGCGATTGGAGGAGGTGATTTGTCACAAATTGCCGTATGCCACAAAGCACCTTATAAATTGAGGTAGAATTTTAAAACCTGAGATTATAGATAGCTAATTGGACTAAGTATGGTTCTTTCCCCAGTTACTTCTGTGCCCAGAATGTTACTGAAGGTAGATCTCTAGATTTTAAAATACAACATTGTTGCAGAAGTACTCTGTCCATGCAAGTACTGCTTAATCTTTAAGGTAAATCTAAATAATTTATATTTATAAACATACAGTATGTTGTTTATAGACACATATTATACAGGAAATAGCAACTGTGTGTATAAACAAAGTTGTAAAGATGTCAACATTCAGACACATCCTGTCTACATACCATAAGTGACTTCCTCTTTTGGAAGTCCCCATTCATTCCAATAAAATAATAATTGTGCACTTCTACAGTAGTTTTCTTCCAAGAATCTCAAAGCATGTTACAAATATTAGGTAAACCACTCAACACCTCCATTTTACCAACAGAGAAATGGAGGCAGCTGCAGACCTGGAAACCTGGGTCTCTTCACAGAAAAAAGATTAATTTTGAATCCATCTCAGTGGTGCGCTTTAACCTAGTTTGCGCATCTGGGTATTGTGTATGTATATTTATAACAATATGCAATTCAGTGAAATGTTTTCAGTATCAAACAAATGTGACAACACAAAGTAACTAGTTACCATAAAATACTGCAAAGTTACTTAATACTTTGAATTTCTATAGCATCTTTCATTCAAGAGTGCCTCATGCCACTTATCTGAGGTACAGTGGGGAATCATTTATTCTACCTTACAGATGGGAAAACTATGGCATGAGAGGTTAAGTGATTTCCCAAGTTCACACAGGAAATCTGTGGCAAACCTAGAAATAGAATTCAGAAGTGATCATTCCAAGTCCTTTCCTTACCCACAAGACTAGCCTTTTCCCTTAGCTCATATCAACAATCACACTATATTAATTTTCATGGCTGCCACATCTACAGATGGTTTCTCTGGAATCTGTATGCACTGTCAGAATTCTCATATAAATAATTCAGAATAAAACTTACCTTTTGTCATTCAAAGTTCCTGCATTTCTTAAATTAATAAACTGAACACTTCTGTTTTTAACCTTTAGAACATGGTCTAATTGTTGCAGATGAAAATCCTAAAAATAAGTAAAATTAAATGTTAACAAAAGTAATGGTACAAAATGTCAATTTCTGTCATATTTAAGAAACAGAATCCCAAAGCCACTTTTTTTTTTCCTAGTTAAAGGTTCATTTGTTATCTTACAGGACCAACAAAGAAGCAAAAACTATCACAGAAATCCCAGTCCATACATCTATCAGTATTCTTGAGGCAGAAATGCATGTTTAGAACACACTTGCCTTTTACTATGATTTAGTAAGAGGAAAAATGATGTTGTGTTTAAGGCACTAGACTAGAAAACAGGAGATCTGAGTTCTATTCCTTTGTTTGTCACAGACTTCCTAAGCAACCTTGGACAAGTCACTTAGGCCAACACTTTCAAAAGTGTCCACTAATTTGGTGCGCCTGAGTTCATGCACCTGGAGTCAGATTACGGCCAGTGCTGAGCACCCACAACCCTAGCTGAAATCAATGAGAACCGTGGGTGTTCATCACTCTTGAAAATTAAGTCCTAAACGTCTCAAGGTGAGTACCCCGAATTAACTGTCACTTTTGAAAATGTTGGTCTTAATCACGGTTTCCATACCTGTAAAATGGGGTGTTGCAGCTATATATTAATTGTTTCTAAAGTACTCAGATAATACAATAGAAAGCCTATAAATAAGCTATGTAAAAGAAAGCTAGAAACTTGCCTAAAGTGGCAGCACACTAACAGAAATATTCTAATTCCCCAAACTAATCTTCACAATTTCACATGTTGGGGTTACAGTCACCATGCTGCTTGTCTTCAGACAAGCTGAGACCACCACCAAGTATGCTGAATACTGAGCATCCACTCCCTGTTGTCTCTACTGAAGATGGGCTTATCAGGCCTTGTCTACACTGGGGAAATTTAGCAAAAAATTCAAACCAGTTAAAACCTTTTGGACCCACAGCACAGACAAGGTTCTAGGGGCTAGAATAGTTCTGTTAACTGGAGCTCTCTGAAAGCTGTTAATTAGTTTGAAAATTGGTTTGAATTGTTGGGGAAATGTCCTCCCTATAGACAAAGTATTCAGTTTTGGAGGTGATGTCTGTGGACTTCACTCCACTAGAAAATGGACTGAACATTAAATTCATCTCACATCGAACACTATAATGACTCTGTTTTCGGAGTGTCACTGAAGGAGTAATTTGTGTACAGAGGACTGCTGGGTGCTGCTGATCGTTTCTTGTCTCACACCAACACAAGGACATGACAACACTGGAATGTTTTTCATAAAGCTCCTCAACTATAGTAGATCATGGAATAAGACACAGATAAAGAGTTTAAAAGCCTCCCTCCCAACGATGCAATGGGCGGGGGGGGGGACCCTCAGCAGCATCTCCTCAACCTCCTACTAACACTTTTTTCTGCTGCTGTGTCTGCATGCTGTTACCTCCGGCCCTGACTCCCGATCACTCATGCAGCAGGCAGAGATCCAGTTTCAAGACAATGACAAAGCATTTAAAGCCATAGTCTGACACTCCCCACCTCTCAACTACTAAAAAAGTGCAACAATCCCCTATGCAGCGCTTTGCATTCACGTGGGCTAGGAGCGCCACAGCTCCGTCCTGCGTTGCTACATGAACGCAACCCTGCTGGGAGGAGGGGGACGGGGGCTTGGCCGTCTCGGGCTCGGCGACAATGGGAACGAGAGAATTTGAAACAGCTCATGGAGACTCGCCCGGCAAATCCTTCAGCGGCGCCAGAGGCGAGTCTCCGGGGGCGGGGGGGAAGCGGCTCCCTGCCCCCAACACGCGGGCCGGGCAGGGCTCTGCCTGCCCCAGCCGCGTCACGCGGGCGCCGCGCGGCTCGCTACTCACGGGCTGGCGGCAGGAGGCGGCGGGTCCCCCGAGCGCCCCCCGGAGCCCCGCGGCCTCGCGCAGGCCCCGGACCGCAGCGCGCGCCGGCCCCGGCCTCCACATGCCGCCGCCGGAGGAGGAGTCGGCCCAGCCCGCCCGCAGCGGCCGCTTCTGCGCGCGTCAGCCCAACTCCCCGGGACTGGCCCGGCGTCGCAGCTACCGCCCTCCAGCGGCGCGGGGGGCTGTCCGCTTAGGGCCGCCGGCCAGAGCCACTGGGGGCTATTCCGAGAGCCCCACCCACTCAATGCCATGGGCCAGCAGGGGCTGCACCGCGGCTAGGGCTGCTTGTGTCCCCTCAGCCCTTCTCCTGCCCGTCATCGCTTCCCCCCCAGCCGGGCAGCTCTCCGCCTCTCAGTGCTTTGGGGGCCGGCGGAGCTCAGCGCTCCGGCCGTTGCCGGTCCAAGCCCCTGGCTTTACTAGTTCTGGCTCTGACTAGTCAGTGCTAGCGGCAGCCTCACCTCCGCCAGCTCTGGAAGCAGGTAGGTCTCCCCGAATTAGAAAAGTCTGTTTATGGGGACAGAGGGCAGCATGTGACTCAAGGCTGGTTGTACCGCCCAGTGCACACTCACTACAAGAGAGCAAAACCTGGGATAACTGCTTAGACATGCTAAATTTCCATCTAAACCCAGAAGAGTGTAGGTTGAATTGAATATACTCAATTTCATTCCTTTCTGAAATAAAGTATATACATATTTTAGAAGTATGAAATAATGAGAGAGACAGTCCAGAAAAGCTTTAACGCTACAGAAAATAAGTATGATTACAATAAGTAGAACTTAAAACAAAAGAATTAGCAACTGCTGGACCACCTGTCTGTATTCTCAGGGCTGATCCTGCAGCTCCTGGTTTTTCCCTTGCCCTGCTTCCAGCGCTCATCAAACTACTGGGTACCTCACATTACAAGGACCAAAAGTCTCCAAAGGTTTCCATCACTTCTGTCCCCTTCCAACAGCCATAACCACACTCAACCACACTTCCAGCTTTCATGGACATGGCAAAGTGAGCACCTCAACCTGGACCATACGATTTTCCTGAAGGACACCAGAATCTGGTAGATTGTGTTTGGGATTTTCAAAAGTACCAAGTGACTTAGGAGCACAACTCCCATTGACTTTCAAAAACCTTGCCCTATGTAAACATTTCTGGTGAAATGTTCTTAAGAACAAATGCTTCCATCCAGTTGAAGACAAACTGTGGTTGACCCAACTGTGTAAATGAGAAGAACTTTCACAAATGTTATCACACAACAAGACCATACACACTCCTGAAGGGAAAAAAATCTGAATGTCATTTTTTCCAGATCCTACTGAGTTCAGTCACAATATCAGAACACAGCAAGTAAGATTAAAACAAATGAAGTTCCTCTGTGGAGCAAAAAACCAAGATCTATTGCTGTTGCATCAGACTTCAGCATGAACACTGCTGCTCACCAGAAATCTATTTTACCATCCCCAGAGCAGCTTTTTCACTAATGGTCCAGTAGATGGAGAGCTTGCACTTCCCCCTACTGGACGCAGCAGGGTGTGTATACTAGAATACATATCCTGTTACAGGATTTTAATTGGGTAGGTAGGGGGGGGAAGTGTGCAGTTCGTAACATACTATTTAAATCTTAGGGCTCATCTTCACAGGAAAATGAACTGGTATAGCTACTGAGGCTCCCCATGTGGACACTATTCCAAAATAAAAGTGACTTTATTCCAGCATAATTACTGCTCTCACAAAATGGAATAATTATTCCAGGGAAAAAATGACTCATTCTGGAATAATATCCATGAAAGGAGTTATTCTGCAATAGATATTCTGGGCAATTTCCCTGTATAGAAAAGCCCTTACACTGATCCAGTAAAGGGAAGACAAGATGTCCCATCTACTAAAATAGAAATCTGTTTGATAGGATTTCTGGAGAGGGCTGAGGTTATGCTTCCCAGAACAATGAGGGAGTAATAAAGGAGTTTTTATAGGTGGCCGGCTGAGTTCCTGCTGAATTGATGATTGAAATAGTGCTAGGATTTTATTCTGTTGTTAATGATGTGTGACAGTGCCTGAAGTTTTATACAGGCAATGGATTTCCCTCCATCCCCCTGAACTCCCACATTGCCCCCCAGTGGTCAAATAGTTGCCAATTTAGTCATTTTCCAACACCTCCTTTTCCCCCCGTCGATTTGAACACCCCATCTAATTTCAATTCCTGGTGAAGACTCTGGCATCTTTTATTATTTGAATCTAAATAAATAAAATAGACTAGGCTCACTGGGGACAGTGAGGAGGGTTTCCGTTGGAAAAGTGTAATGGAAATAAGTATCCCCTCTACAAAAAGAGCTTCCCTGTTAAAACAGAGAAATGTGTAATTTCCATTTCTTCCAAAGAGTGACATTTTAAAATGTAATACAGTCCCAGCTAAAATCTGAATTCTGTGAGGTTGCAGCAGTAAATTATTATTTTGATTTCTGTGTACTGCATCTTTAGATTTCTAGGAGTCTGCTGTCTAGAGACGGCAGCTGCAATTTTATGAAGCAGAAAAATTTTGCATGTTACAGAGAAGACACACACAGTGCTCTTTCATAGAGACTTTACTTTTGTTCTTTTGTTGTTTTCCTTAACCTGATATAACAGTTTTCTCAGAAAAATACATTTTACTCATTAGATTGAGAGAAACATAAGCTCCATCTAGATATACAAACACACAGTAAACTTTCAAATGAGACCATAAAAAGCAATGTTTGCTGGAGCCATCAAAGATCTCATCATACTTTTCATAACCATAGCAAATCACCTCACCCTATTAGCAGCCAGAGTTCCCTGCACTGACTGATTACCAACCTCTCATCCTAGAGGTGCTTGCATTTCTGTGCTATTGTGTGTCTGTTACCTTTTGATTCCAAAGTGTAAATATGCCACACTCATTTTGGTTCAAGATGGCCCAAGCCTCCTTTTTTATATTCTTGTCACGCCTCTCTTTGCTAAAGGTAATGAGGGACACAGTATAAAGGATTTGCGACATTTAGATGTAGTTTTCATTCTCTGTTTCATCCTCTAACACTGTTTTTTTGTGGTCATTTCTTTCTGTCCACCCAGGGGCAGA
This sequence comes from Emys orbicularis, assembly GCF_028017835.1. Taxonomy (NCBI): domain Eukaryota; kingdom Metazoa; phylum Chordata; order Testudines; family Emydidae; genus Emys; species Emys orbicularis. The sequence continues at coordinate 95,456,718 of NC_088688.1, read as the reverse complement.
TTAGGGTTTTGTGGGGCCTCTGGGCTAGAGCAAGTGGGGGCCTCTCCCCACCTCTTCTGCCTGCAGTTCGCCCTCTGCCCCATTCCTGCTGTGGAAATGGGGTCGGGATGCGGGGGCTTGCCCTGCTCCACCCGCCCATTGGTCACTGTGCCCACCTTAGGCTTGGTCTACACGATTTATTTCAGTATAATTATTTTACTCAAGGTTTGAAAAATCCACTGCCTTCAGCGACGTAGTTATATTGACCTTAATCCCTCTTGTAGACAGTGCTATGTCGGCGGGAGAGTGTCTCCTGCTGAGATAGCTACCGCCTCTCGGGAAGGTGGATTTATGAAGCCGACGGGAGAGCTGCACCGATGTACATTGGTAGTGTAGCGCTTCCCTGAGATCTTCAGTAAATTCCAATCCGTGACTGAGAAATGTTGGTTTCTCTCTGCTTGAGATGGATCAATGAATTCCTGTAGATGAAGTGTCCTCTCGTCATTGTTAGCACTTGCACTAGTCAAGCAGAATGTGTAAATAATGAGCTTGTCAACAATGTTCAAGTTAATGAACCGGCACTTTACAAGACACAGCTGAAGTTAAATGCATCAGATTAGTAGTAATGGAGAATGATTTCAGCAGTTCTGAATTGATGGTTTCTGCAGCTGCTGGAGGGGTGGTTTTCCTACTCCGTAGTGCTAGACAGACCTCACAATGGCTTAAGTAGTTAGAAGTTTCTAAGCATTTTCAAATTGCTTTCATGTTACCCTTGAATGTAAATTGAACAGTGACTGTACTACAGCAGTTAGTATTAACACCTCTTTGGTTTTGCCTTTAATAAACAAATCCAGTAATAACCCCTACAAAATGGGTGTGTTTCATAAAAGTAAGGCCCAGATTTGTAAAGGTATGTAGGCCTTTCTGTATGCAGTGTTGCACTGCTTTAGTGATTTTGGAACCTACATATTTTCAAAAGGGATCTAGGCACTTAGGAGTCTAAATCACTTCAGATTTAGACTCCTTAGTGCCTAGATCCCTTTTGAAAATATTTAGGTTTCTAAATCAGTTATGTGTTATTATACCGAGTGCAATTCCTAAATACCTTTAAAAATCTGTGCTTAAATATGATTTTAAAAAATAGCAATTAAGATAATTTTCTTTTTAAACTATTTTTCAGGAGATTAAACCTGAGTTTTATTCGTCAGTGGACTTACATGCTACAAGTTGCCGAAGTTTTGACATTTCACTAGTAGAGTCATAGAAAGATCTATATTAAGGTTTGTTTGTTTGTTTGTTTGTACTAACCAGGTTAAAAGTTGGCCTATCTACATAATGTAACACGGTTTTCTTCATTTGGATTAACTCCCATACCATACATATAGCACATCAGGCACAATATGTTTCTTTTAAATTGTATGGACCAAAGCATTGTGATATATTTGTACCTGTTTGAACTGCTGTCAAATACTTTCAAGTCTGCTTATATGGCTTTTTCCTGCTGGTACTCAGCTGAATAGAGATGGTTTGGATAAAACACTAATATATGCATGCCTTCACCCAAAATTTGAAAGGAATTTTTTGTAAGGTTTAAACAAGTTTTAAAATGAGAAGGGAGGGGAGGGGAGGAGAATGGTTTCAGTTGTTCCCTTCCTCTGCATTTTCTGGTTCTAACTCGCTGTGAAAGTATCTATATGCTGAAAGGTTTCAGAGGGATAGCCGTGTTAGTCTGTATCAGCAAAAACAACAAGTAGTACTTGTGGCACCTTAGAGACTAACAAATTTATTTGGGCATAAGCTTTTGTGGGCTAAAACCCACTTCATCAGATGCATGGAGTGGAAAATACAGTAGGAAGATATATATATATACACACAGTACATGAAAAGATGGGAGTTGCCTTACCAAAGGGGAGTCAGTTCTAACGAGACAATTCAATTAAAGTGGGCATCATAGGACCTAACCACATCAGCCACACCATCAGGGGCTTGTTTACCTGCACATCTACCAATGTGATATATGCCATCATGTGCCAGCATGCCCCTCTGCCATGTACATTGGCCAAACTGGACAGTCTCTACAGAAAAGAATAAATGGACACAAATCAGACGTCAAGAATTGTAACATTCAAAAACCAGTTGGAAAACACTTCAACCTCCCTGGTCACTCAATAACAGACTTAAAAGTGGCAATTCTTCCACAAAAAAACTTCAAAAACAGACTCCAACAAGGAACTGCAGAACTGGAATTAATTTGCAAACTGGACACCATCAAATTAGGCCTGAATAAAGACTGGGCGTGGATGGGTCACTAAAAAACTAAAAACTAATTTCCCTATGCTAATTTCCCCCTAGTGCAGGGGTAGGCAACCTATGGCACGCGAGCTGATTTTCAGTGGCACTCACACTGCCCGGGTCCTGGCCACTGGTCCGGGGGGCTCTGCATTTTAATTTAATTTTAAATGAAGCTTCTTAAACATTTTTAAAACCTTATTTACTTTACATACAACAATAGTTTAGTTATATATTATAGACTTATAGAAAGACCTTCTAAAAACGTTAAAATGTATTACTGGCACGCGAAACCCTAAATTAGAGTGAATAAATGAAGACTCGGCACACCACTTCTGAAAGGTTGCTGACCCCTGCACTAGTGTTACTCACACTTTCTTGTCAACTGTTTGAAATGGGCCATCCTGATTACCACTATAAAAGTGATTTTTCCTTCTGTTGATAATAGCCCACTTTAATTGAATTGTCTCATTAGAACTGACCCTCCACTTGGTAAGGCAACTCCCATCTTTTCATGTTCTGTGTATATATATATATCTTCCTACTATATTTTCCACTCCATGCATCTGATGAAGTGGGTTTTAGCCCACAAAAGCTTATGCCCAAATAAATTTGTTAGTCTCTAAGGTGCCACAAGTACTCCTCGTTGTAAATGTTGAAAGGCTGTTATTGAATTCCCAGACCAATCTTGCTAGAAAGCTTAATCTCATGAGATCTGACCATAAAGTAGAGCAGAGGCAATTAGAGGTGAGGATTTTCAAATTAAGAAACCTAAGAATTGCCAGGCTGGATCAGGCCTGTGGTCTGATTAGTGCAGTATTCTGTCTCTGACAGTGCCCAGTATCAGAGGATTCAGAGAAAGGTACAAGAAATCTCATATTAGGCAGATGTGGGATAATCCACTCTCCCATTAAAAGTTTGTCTATGCAGGGAAATTACTGGAATAGATATTCTGGAACAGCAATAGCAGAATAGTTTATTAATTCCCCCATGTACACTAGCCCTACTCTCCTTTTATTCCCTGATAGTTAGAAATTAAACTCTGAAACATGAGGTTTAACCTCTCTTCCAAAAATTGGTTAGTGTTTATAACAACTCTGGATATTCATAGATTATAAAACTACGGGATCATATAAACCATTTGATCATCTAGTTTGACCTCCTGTGTAACACAGCCTGAATTAAATCCTGTTTGAACTGCAGCATCTCTTTTAGAGAAACCATCCAATTTTTATTTTAAAATTCCCAGTGATGGAGAATCCACCACAAGCCTTGGTAAATTGTTCCAACAGTTAATTACCCTCACTGTTAATAATTTGCACATTAGTTCCACTCTGAATTTGTCTAGCTTCAACTTCTAGCTATTGGATCCTGTTATACTTTTGCCTAGGGTTACCATATTTCCACAAGCAAAAAAGAGGACACTGGGGGGGGGGGGGAGGAGCCCCGCTCTAGCCCCGCCCCTGCCCCGCCCCCATCCACTCCCTCCCACTTCCCACCCCCTGATTGCCCCCCTCAGAACCCCCAACCCCCCCCTCCTGGGACCCCTGCCACTAACTGCCCCCTAGGACCCCACCCCCTATCTAAGCCGCCCTGCTTCTTGTCCCCTGACTGCCCCCTCCTGAGAACCCCCTACGACCCTACCTGTCCCCTGACTGCCCCGACCCTTATCCATACTCCCACCCCATATTCACACCCCCACCCCCAGACAGACCCCCGGGGACTCCCATGCCCTATCCAACTGCTCCCCGCCCCCTGACAGGACCCCCAGAACTCCTGACCCATCCAACCCCCTCTGCTACCTGCCTGCCTCGACCCCTCTCCACACCCCTGCCCCCCTGACAGCCCCCCCAGAACCCCAGACCCATCTAACCCCCCCTGCTCCCTGTCCCTGACTGTCCCAACCCCTCTCCACACCCCTGCCCCCCTGACAGCCCCCCCCAGAACCCCCGACCTATGTAACCCCCCCGCTCCCTGTCCCTGACTGTCCCAACCCCTCTCCACACCCCTGCCCCCCTGACAGCCCCCCCAAACTCCTGACTCATCCAACCCCCCCTGCTCCCTGTCCCTACCCCTCTCCACACCCCTGCCCCCCTGACAGCCCCCCCAGAACCCCAGACCCATCTAACCCCCCCTGCTCCCTGTCCCTGACTGTCCCAACCCCTCTCCACACCCCTGCCCCCCTGACAGCCCCCCCCCCAAACTCCCAACCCATCCAACCCCCCCTCCCTGTCCCCTGACCAGGGCCGGCTTTAAAGAGCCCAGGAATTGGGCTGCACTCCGGCCGGGGTTGCGGGGCTTGGGGCCGGGCCGGAGGTGCTGGGCCGGCGCGCTCGGCCGGAACCAGGGCCGGTGCTGCTGGGGCCCGAGCCGGGCCCGGGCCGGCGCTGCTGGGGCCCGGGCCGGGCCGGGGGTGCTCGGCCGGCGCGCTCGGCTGGAACCAGGGCTGGCGCTGCTGGGGCCCGAGCCGGGCCGGCGCTGCTGGGGCCCGGGCCGTGCCGCGGGTGCTCGGCCGGCGCGCTCGGCTGGAACCAGGGCTGGCGCTGCTGGGGCCAGAGCCGGGCCGGCGCCGCTGGGGCCCGAGCCGGCGCCGCTGGGGCCCGAGCCGGGCCGGGCCGGGGGTGCTCGGCCGGAACTGGAATCGCCGCCCTGGGGCCGGAACCGGGGCCGGAGCTGCTGGGGCCCGAGCTGGGCTGGAGCCGCTGGGGCCGCCGCTCGGGCCGGAGGGAGCCGCTTGGCCAGGGCCGCGCCTCCCCGGAGCTCTCCTCCTCGCGCCCCCACCGCCCCAGCTTACCTGCTGCTGCCTCCCGCTTGCCCCTGCTTCTTTTCAGACTTCCCGCGAAGATCTGATTCGCAGGAAGCAGGGGAGGGGGAGGAGCAGGTGGGCGGAGCGTTCAGGGGAGCGGAGGAGGGGGAAGACAGCTGCGGGGCCGGACAGCGTGGTAAGGCTGCAGGGGATGGGGGGAGCCGGGAAGGGGCTTTGGGTGCCCAGCGGTGCTTGGCCGCCGCTTTTCTGTCTATAAATAGCCGACCGGGGGAAATCCCGGACATTTTTAGATTTTTAAAAATCCCCCCCGGACGGCTATTTATAGACCGAAAAGCCGGTCATGTCCGGGGAAATCCGGACATATGGTAGCCCTACTTTTGCCTGCTAGATTGATAGCAGAGGACTGTTCAAATTTTGTTTCTGTAACAGGGTTCACACTGTGCCCCTGAGTATTCAGCCCCTGGGCCTCCCTCTTCAATGAATCAGGGACACTTCAGTCTAATGCAACACCCATGCTCTTTATTCTCAAAAGGTTTCCCACCACCAGTTCCCAACTATATACAGGCTTCACAGCTACTTTGCCTACAACAGGGCTGGCCAGCACCAGACTACAAGGAGCCCACTATTCACAGCCAGGCTATTCACTCAGCCTCAATCCATTCCCCTTGATTTGGGCTGGAGTGGCAGGAGATGATTAAGGGCTTCTCAACCAGCACCCTGCCACAGTTTCTCATGTAGGTACTTAAAGACCAATCAAGTTATTCTTGTTATCCTTATGTGTCTTGTTCCTTTGTAAATCTTGTGAAGCTTTTGGCCTCAGTAACATCCCACAATAATGAATTCCACATTAACACTTGAGAAGCTTCTTACAGTCCTGGGTGAATCTTTGTGCCCCCTTCCCCCCCCCCGATGGACAGTTACCAATCTGCTCTATTGGACCCCACCTTTGGATACTTCTAAGTGAGGCTACGTTTTAGTCACCGGTATTTTTAGTAAAAGTCATGCACAGGGCACAGGCAGTAAACAAAAATTCACGGCGCATGATCTGTCCATGACTTGTACTATATACCCCTAACTAAAACTTGGGCAGGGGGCTGCGGATGCTCTGGGGGGCGGTGGCCCAGGACCCCCACTGGTGCTCGGGGGGGGGAGGATCTAGCGGTGGTGTTTGGCCCAGGACCCGTTCTGGTGCTGGGGAAGGGGGCTAGCGCGGGCTGCAACCGCAGGGGCTCAGGGGAGGCAGGCAGTGGTGTGCGGCCCAGGCCTCCTGCTGGCACTAGGGGGAGCTAGGCAGCAGCGCACAGCCTGGGCCTCCTGCTGGTGCTTGGGGGGGAGAAGGGTTGGCGGGGCTGGCAGGCTCCCTACTCAGCTACATGGGTCGCTGAAGCTCCTAGGGGGAGGGAAGGCCACGGGGGGTCTGCCTGCTGCCCCCGCCACTAGCTCCAGCTCCGCAACTCCCATTGGCTGGGAACCGCAGCCAGTGGGAGCTGTGGGGGTGGTGCCTGCAAGCAGGGACAGTGTGCAGAGCTCCCTGGCTCCTCCGCTTCGGTCAGGAGCTGCAGGGACATGCCAGCTGCTTCAGAGTCCCCCTCCTCCAGCTAAGCGCCACCCCGCACCCCAACCCAGTCCTGAGTCCCCTCCCATACTCAAACTGTTGCTGCTGCTGGCCTAGGGGCTGCCCTAGTGTTTGGGCAGCCCCTGAGCCAACCGCATCGGCCACTGCAAAATTCACGGAGATCATGTAAAGTCACGGAATCCGTGACCAACATGCAGCCTTACTTCTAAGTTCTCTGACTTTGTGTAGTGACTGATTGCTGCTTCTAACTCTGGCTCACTCAGGGTACGTCGACACTACAAAATTATGTAGACCTAAGTTACATCGACGTACAGCCATCACAATGATTAAATCGCTTTTGCATGTCCACACTTCGCTCCTTGTGTTGGTGGTGCGCATCCTCACACCCAGCACTTGCATGAATGCAGAGAGCTGTGCACTGTGGGTGGCAACTTGCACAGTGGGATAGGAGGGTGTTTTGGGGATGGTTTGCAATACCACGTTGGGCAAACGCACACAGGGGTGACTGCAAATATGATTTCAATGTCCCATAATGCAGTTTTCTCCATCCCATAATTTTATCTGCATCCCATAATGTTTCATGCCTCTTTTCAAAAAGCCCTGCGCTCCCGCCATCTCTGAGAAGCATGGATCCTGCACAGCTCTGTGCTATTGTGATGAGCATTGCGAGCACAGGGCAATATTTGCGGAGCTGCCAGAGGAGCCACAGGGAACATGATTCTTTGGAGGCTAGATTGCTGTGGGACAGATCAAAACAATTCAAGGTCGTTGTTGGCATTTACGGAGCAGCTGCAGACAGTGGAGTGCCAGTTCTGGCTGTGAGAAACAAGCACTGACTGGTGAGATTGCATTGTTATGCAGGTTTGCAATGATGAGCAGTGGCTGCAGAACTTTCGAATGCGCAAGGCCACATTCCTGGATCTGTGTGCAGAGCTCACTGCAGCCCTCCAGTGCAACGACACCAGAATGAGATCTGCACTGACAGTGGAGAAGTAAGCGGTGAACGCTGTGTGGATGCTTGCAACAGCAGATTGCTGCCAATCAGTCGGGAATCAATGTGGAATTGGGAAACCTACAGTGGGGGTTGCTGTGATGCAAATGTGCAGGGCCATTAATTATATTCTGCTATGAAGGACTGTGACTCGGCAACGTGCAGGACATAGTGCATGGTTTTGCAGCAATGGGGCACCTGAATTGCAGTGGGGCGATAGATGGCACGCACGCATCTCCCTATTTTGACACCAGACCATCTTGCCTCAGAATACATCACCAGAAAGGGCTACTTTTCTATGATATTGCAAGCACTAGTGGATCACTGGAGACATTTTACCGACATCAATGTTGGCTGGTCAAGGAAGGTGCATGATGTTCGCATCTTTAAGAACACAGGCCTGTTCAGAAAGCTGCAATCGGGGAGTTTTTTCCAGACCAGAGGATTACTATTGGGGATGTTGAAATGCCAATAGTGATCCTAGGAGACCCAGCCTACCCTTTACTCCCATGGCTCATGAAGCCGTACACAGGCCACCTCGATAGCAGCAAGGAGCACTTCAACTAGAGGCTCAGTAGGTGCAGAATACAGTTACCCCCTTGGAGCTCTGGTCCACCCCAACCAATGTCCCATTTCCAGTCATGGCCATTCCTGATGCTTCAGAGGAAGGAAATTAAAAAACCTCCCAAAACATATTGAGGGGACCAGGAGGGAAGGGAATCTCTTCCTGACCCTGGCTGGCTAAAACCCTGAAGTATGAACTTTAGAAACATAAGAAACTCATGGGCGGCGGGTATCAAAGGCAGGGGAAGGCTCAGCCTACCCAAACTGCAGGTGTGGCCCCACCTATACTTCACCCCCAGACCCCCTCCTGCTTCCTGCCGGGGGCCTGCATCTCTTTTTTCCCCATGTGGCCGAGCCCTGGGCCAGTGGCACCTGAACCGTGGGGGAAGGGGGGCCATAGCCCTCCCACTTTTTGAAAGTGGACTGGCCTGACCCATCCAGTTTTCACCAGGACAGACCCCACCCCCTACCAGGCCAGAGTGGAGCCCGGGCAGCTGTGGGGAACCGCAGTGGACCCTCCATGTGCCTGGGGTGCAGGGGGCTAAGAGCAGCCCCCAGCCCAGTCCCTGCTCCCAAAGCTCCCCGCCCACCCAGGGCAGGTGGGGGTTCCGCAACTTCATACCGGCTCCCCACAGCTGCCCGCGCAGCTCTTCCCGAGCCGATTCTGGCTGGGGTGGGGCCTCGGAGTCGCAGCTTGGCCATGTTAAGAGCTGCACAGGCAGTTGTGAGGCGCCACGGAGTTGCGGACCCTGCATCTGCCCCGGGTGGAGGAAGGGAGGGGCAGGACCCCAGGCAGAATGGGTGAGCTAGCCAGGGGCTAGCCTACGTAAGCCTGCCGGTCACCCACCGCCCATGGACAAACTGGAGAAGAGACCAGGGGCTGTTGGGCCCTGCCCCCTACCATCACAAGTAATCCCATTATACAGTGCACTCAAATTCATCCAGCTCTCTTTTGCAACTAATTAAAGTTGTTTGACCCCACAGGTGCTGTTCCAGAACCTCACCCCCATGATGGTTAGAAACCGTCTTCTAATTTCCAACCTGAATTTGTTCATGGCCAGTTTATATCCATATGTTCTTATACCAATATTGTTGTTTAGCTTAAGTAGCTCTTCATCCTCCCTGGTATTTTCTTCCTTCCCCCCCCACTATCTAGAGAGAGCAATCATAACTCCTCTCAGCCTTCTTTTTGCTAGACTAAACAAGCCAAGCTCCTCCTGTCATTTCTCATCAAATAGGCCCTCTAGTCTCCTGATTATCCTAGTAGCTCTTCTCCGCACCCGTTCCAGTTTAAATTAATTTTTCTTAAATACCCTTAGATCTTTGTCCAGCCCATGCTTTGCTGCACATTGAGCTACCCACATTTGCCATCCTTGCTAGTCAACTACACTTCTCTCCAAATCTTCCCATTTCAAGTTGAGGTGCTTGATGTCATTCAGAACTGTTCGTTTCCATGTTAATTGCAGTCTTCCTCTCTTTCTTCTTGTGTTTTCTGGCTTCCATTCAAGGGCGGTATTTGGTAAGCATTCTTTTTCCATTCTCAGCACATATCCCAGCCACTGATGTCTTCTTTTCTAGATTATTTGTGAGAGGGTGCCTTGTCCAGACATTTTTCTGACTTCATTTGTCTTCCTGTCTATATATTATTCCCAATATTCTTCTCAGACATTTGTGATGAAATGCATCCAGCTTTTGCATCTCTTTCTTGGTAAGTTGCCATGTCTCACTGCTATATGTTGTGATGGCGATAACAATTGCTTTGTACACATTCAGTTTTGTCTTGAGGGAGATGTTTTTGAGTCTTCCAAATTCAGCCTTTGCCTTCCCGATTCTTTTTATTTCCTCGGAACTAGTGCCATCTTGGCTCATGGTACTTCCAAGATATGTAAAATTGTCCACCTTCTCGAGTTTCTCTTCTTCAATTTTGATTTCTGTCCCTATAATCCCCATTAACATAACTTTACATTGTATCTCAAACCTATCTTCTCCATTACTTCTTTTAGTTGGTTTGTGCATTTTTGTAGTCCGTTGGCATCTTCACTGATAAGAGCGATGTTGTCAGCAAAGTCTAGATCAAATAGCCTTGAATTGTTCCATTTTAGGCCATTTGTATCTCTGTTGCATTGTTTTAATCCATAGTCGATGACTAGCATAAACAAAAAGGGAGACAGGACACACCCTTGCCTTACACCTGTCTTGATGCTGAATGGCTTACTCAATCCATTTTCCATTTTAATGCAGCATTTTGAGTTGGTGTAGAATGTTTCTTAAACATAGGTGACTGGAATTGTACACAGTGTTCCAAATGAGGTCTTATCAGTGCTTTGTACAACAGCATTTATACTTCTCTATCTCTATTGGAAATGCCTCACCTAATATATCCTAGGATCGCATATGTCTTTTTCACAGGTGGCTCAGTCATCCTGTGATCAGCTCACATGCCCAGTATCTCTCTCCTTCTCTGTCATTTCCAACTGATGAGCCCCCAGTTTGCAGTAGAAATTTTTACTATTAGACCCTAAGTTCATGGCCTTGTACTTTGTACTATTGAATTTCATCCCATTTCTGTCACTCATTTTCAGGGTCATCCAGATCTTCCTGTGTAATACTCCAATCTTCCTCTGTATTGACAATTTCTCCCAACTTTGTATCAGCAGCAGATTTCATTAGTACACTCCTACTTTTTGTGCCAAGGTCACTAAAAAAATATTAAACAAGCTTTTTTCCCCAAGATTGATCCTTGAAGAACTCCACTAGTAACCTCCTTCCAGTCCGATAATTCACCTTTCAGCATAACTGAGTGCCTTCTCCCCTTTAGCCTGTTCCTTATCCATCTTACAATGCTTGTACTGATCTGCCTCTTCCCTAATTTCACTAAATAATTTCCTCTGTGGTACTGTGACAAATGCTTTGCTGAAGTCCAAGAATATTAGATCTACTGCACTTCCCTTACCTGAAAAAAATCAGTTATTTTCTCAAAGAAAGAAATCATGTTAGTCTGGTGTGATCAACCTACCTTTTTTAAACGTGTGTTGCATTACATTCCCTTTACCATTTATGTCTGTGAATTATTCTTTCCTTCACAATTTGTTCTAAAGGAGAAGATTATTCACCTTGTGCAGTAACTGAGGTTCTTCACTTATCTTTGTCCACACTAAGGGCAAAATCATTAACTAACAAAGTTAAACAAAATTGTTTTTTCCCTAGTATAGAAAGCAAATTTCATCGGTGAAATTGTCTAAATTTATCACAAGAAAGGGAGAAGAGGAGTCTTATTTAGCTACCCTCTCTGCAATTCTTTGAAATTATACTGTGGTGAGTGTGTTTGGGAATGAAATTGATGTTCTATACTTCAGACCAGATTTTCAGAAGTATCCACCTGCAGTGTTACAAACTACAGCTGCTTTGTGCATGCAAATATAATAGTTACATTCTATCAATTTGTGTATGCAAGTATAGTTCATATGCACAAAACTGAGTTCTGAATGTGCAAAGTCACTCACTAAAGGTTGAGTGCACAAAATTCCAAAGTAATTGCAGAGACTGGGTTGTGTTCTAATGAAGGATAAACTAATTTATTGAGTGGATAAGTGACTAAAAGCAGGAATGAATGAATGAAGAGGCAACCAATTGTATATGCCAGTTGTCTGTATTGAGACAGTCTTGTTTAGCTAATATCTGAAAGCTAAAATAATGTTTTGAAGGTTCGTTCTCTCTCTCTCTCTCTCTCTCTCTGTGAGAGTGAATTTATAATTCAAGATTTTTGGAATGAGTTTCCTTCATTAAACATTGCAATTATTGTTACTTGGATTTCTCATCATTTCTTTTACCCCCTTCAGAACAAAGAACCAAAGTCAGTCTTTTCATTTATAATTTATAATACCATTTGCCTTTTATATGCTGAACACAAAGTGTTCACAAAAATAGCTTCAGATCAGCAAAGTAAGTATGAAATTAAAAGACTACTTACCAAAAGCCAGCCAATAATGTCTGGCTCTAATATCACACGCATCTTTAGGTAATTAATTCCAAATAGAAGGGGCTTAGTACAGCTAAAAAGGCATAATCCTGTGTCTACACAGTTCAGGAATATTTAGCCAGTCATTATCACCCATGCTTATTAATTCTTAAGCAGAGTGAGTTTTTTTTTTTTTTTCTCTTGAGGTTGTGCACAGTATCTTTGAATTTGTCCTGATTCAGCTAAGGGTAAAATTCAGCACCCCAACACAGTGGCATTAAATTCTTAGGGTGATATTTGCTTTAGCACAGAGAGTAGCACAAGGCCTATTCACTACTTAAGTCTTCAAAATAGAGCTTAAGTGATGCACAGGTTGCATGTTGGCTCTCTGCATAGGGATGAATTTTACCCTCCATGTCTAATGCTCTTTACCACTGAACCCTTCTGTGTCTTAAATCTCCCCACCTGAAAAATGAGAGCAACAATACCCATCTCTTAAAAGCATGTTGAGCCCATGGGGGATGTTCCTATATAGAGTTCAAAGCTTTAATTTTTGTTTTAATCATGCAAGTCCCACAAGGGACTTAAATCATGTAAGGTAATTATAGAAAGTTGAAAAAAATTCTGTAAAAACCATACCACACTTCAGTTCTGTAAGCCCTCTGCATGCAGATTCCCATGGTCTTCTACAAGAGTTTCACATGAAAAGGAGTTGTGTGCAGGGTCAGGCCTTTTATTTATAGTCTGGAAAAAGCTGATAGAATATTGAAAGCAAATGTGCACATCATCGTGAAATGACTCAACAAATGGCTTATGTGCTAATAGACAGAGCGCTGCTGATTTGCTCTTTATCACTGTCTGCTGTTCACTGGGTTGAGGCACGTAATGGTGAAAGATATCCTGTGGTATAGTAAAGCCAACACTACCTAAATAATATATCAAAGTAGGAGTTTGGTGGTTTTCTCAGTACTGAAATTTTAAAAGCCGTGCAGAAGTATCCAGTTTTTCAGTCAAGGGAGTATGCCACAATATCTTGTTAAATGCAAATGACACCTTGATTTACTTTTCTCCCCCAGAATTCCACAGGATTACAGAACAGCATCAGTTACAAAGTCACGTATAACAAGCCTAAATTATTCCCTGTACATTCCCCTAGTAGACATAAACTTTCTGCCTTTTCTTCTGGGAGGTTCATATTTAAATTAAAGAATTTAAATACCTGTGTATACAGATAGTGCCACATTTCTGGGTCCTACTTCTTCACATTTTGTTCCCTATGGGGTGTTCTATCTGCCCAGACCTGAAGAAATAAGCTAAGATGAACCTCTTCTAGACCAGAAAACCTAATATTTGGTGACCAGGCCTTCTTGCACATATTTTAATTTTTTCTGGCAGGTATCCCCTTTTCAACTCTTATTGATGTGCATAAAATGATCCTTCAAGCTTACTTAAAAGCCATCCGTGCAAACTAAATAACATCCAGTTACTTAAGGGTAAGACATGCAGAGTCCTTCCAAACCTATTTTGTAGTAAGATTTTCTCATATGGTTTCAGGCATTAGAGCGCATTAGACCTTCTCTGGGTCAGGCTTGAACCATTGGCAATCAGGAGTGCTCCACTGGACTTCCTTTCACAAAGTCCATTGGCTGCACTGATTGGAAAATCATATCAACAGGAACACAATAATGCACACTTCAGAATGCGAGCCTTAGAAAGAAAAGAATCTTTCCACTAATACTTGTAATCTAACCTGGATTTCCTTTTGTCCGCATTGGATGGCTGTTTCTATTCAAGGGGGAAAGCAGGCATGCTGGGGTGACAGTATATAAAACACATTGAACATGCTATGTAATCTTTTTATGTGGAGCAAATTCCCACTGAAGATTACAGCATTTTCATTTATAAAGCCTTTTAAGCAGCTACACAGAAGAAAGCATGTTATTTGAGAATTATACAATATAAAAATGCATCCTTGCATAGACAGGTCACTTTTCAATACATTTCTTTTTTCTGGGGTCTTGCTAAGGATAAGTGATTTGGGCATTCTGTAGTCCTAGAGATAACTGGAAAACTGACATGAATCTACCAAGAAAAATTAAGCATCTATCTGTTTTGAAAACAGTCTCTCTGATGCCAAAAACTAGGAATTTTGTTTTTTTATGAAACAAAACATTTCAGTGAAATTTATTTTGTACATAGACATATTCTATATTTGTTATAGATTATGCAGTAAGCAGGAGGCAATTATCCCACATATACACATTATATGCAGCAGTTTTGGTCACAGGGCATAGATCTCTCTGTTGCTTAAGATCCAGGGTGCCACTGGGAACTATCGTCTTCCTGAGAGTGGATAAAGCACAGAGCTAGGAATTAGGAGATGAGGTTCTAGTCCTGCCACTGATTTTCTATGTACTTGAACAAACTGTATGACCTCGGTTTGTCCATCCCATCTGTAAAATGGGGATAATGCTCACCTACTTCACAAAGGTACAGAGGTTTAATTTGTTAATCTTGGGGAAAATCCTCACATGGCAGGTTCTACAGAAGTGCAGCTCCAGTATCCTACACTTTATCCACTCTGCAAGGAATGTTATTTTTGGGAGAGATATAATCATCCCCAATAGTTTCCATACACCTCAAAGAGGCATTTATGAAGTTCCTAAATATGCTCCCACATCAAGGTCTGTATTCTTAGAATGATGCTTAGCAGTCCTTACCTTGCTATGACTAATCTCTGCTCCCATGTGGAAACAGATTGCTTCTACCTTTTTTGGCCTGGCAAGTGTTGCACATGGTGAGAGATCTGCAACATTTATCAAACCATACATGTTGCATCTGTTCCTTTGCCTGTCTCCTTCTAGTAAAATGTTTTTTCCACCCTCTTTTCTATGTGAGGCGATACGGGACAGATTACCTGTTATATACTGTTTGGCACAGTGCATAAATAATGATACTCTTAGAAAGGGTCAGAAGGACAAGAACAGGAAGCGTATAGACCAGAAACAGCTTGCAATGATGCACCATATGTTTTGAGAACAAAATATTTTATTTCTGTCAATAAAACTATAGTTTACAGTAGTATTTACTAAATAAATTATATAATTTCTCTTTTACAAGCAATAAACTAAATCACACATTTCAAAGACAATGTATGTACACAACATAAGGCCTTGTTATAAATAGCTTTTTTTTCTCATTTCACTATCAAACAGTGAAAATATCTTTAGAGGCTATTGTCCATAAAGCAAGTGCAGACATTTACATTAATCCTTGTTTGAAATCAATTTGGACTTCCAACAATATGGACCTAAGTAATTACGATTCTGGGGGAGAAAAAAGTGGAATTAGTTTTATTTACCACTATGTTGATGATGGATCTTTAAATAGGTAAAGCAGATTACATATTTTGCTTGTACACAATCACTGAATACATGCAAATGAAATCATGAGAGTCAATAGGAAAATATCACTTTCAAGTCCAAAAAAGGTGATTGGCACTAGTATAGAAAGCATCTTAAATACAGTTTATGCAGTTCTTCACAGTTTAGCAAGCAACAGCACATGATAGCAAAGTGTGGAATGTTTCATGTCACATCTGTTGAGTCTAGCTATCATTTCCACGGTTCAAGGTTCCCATGACATTTCTCAGAGATAAGCTCCACTGATTATTACTCTTTGTCAATTAGGCTCAGCAAATTCTTCCCTTTAAATCAGGAGTGCAGAAAGTGCTCTTCATCAACCATGGTCACTTCTTATCCACTTTTACTTTGATTTTCTTTTATTCTCTATTACTGGAAATAGAAAATAATTTAAGAGGTCAGGAGATTTTGTTTCTTTATTCTGCACTTTATAAAATAGTAATTGGATAAAATCTTTCTCTGTGACCAAAAGCACTCCTGTAGTCACACCCTACACAATATTGTAATAATCTTTGTGCAAAATATGCCTTGCAAGGTATCATTTATAAACTAGTAACACACTGATCATGAATATTCTTGTGTAATGTATATACAAAATGTATATGAAGAATTATGAACATTAAATGAAATTATAACAACCGTGTTTACCAGTCTACCTGGGGAGGGAGTAAACTTGTTTCTCAAAGACAAAGGACAAGCTGACACCTCTAGCCAGGTGTCAAAGTTGGTTGGTAATCACCTGTCAAGAGGGCATTCTCTGGCAACAAAGGGGGACAGGAACAGATCTATATGCATTTTAGCAAATGACATTGAACCTCTTTAACCACAAGTTTCTATGTATTCTTCCTCACATCTGGAATGAATGTTATCCGTGGATAACACATTTCAAGGGTGCAAACACGCCCCAGGTCTTTTTCACTTAAGATGGCAAAGGAACAAGCCCTTTGACTTTGTGGGGAGATTCTGACCCCTTAGCAGGGGTGAAAGTAACTTAAAAGTCTTACCAGTAGGGGGGCCTGGCTCCGGGCCCCCAGAAGGGGCGGGGCCTCAGACAGAAGGGGCAGGGCTGGGGGGGGGGGTGTCAGCCTCTCCCAGCCAGCCCTTCAGCGCTGCCCGGCCTGCACCGCCCAGACTCCAACAGCGATTTAAAGGGCCTGGGGCTCTGGCCAGGAGCCCTGGGCCCTTTTAAACTGCCAGGCCCTGGGGCACCTGCCCCTTTTGCCCCCCCCCCCTCAGCGGCCCTGGGGGAGGCAAAAGGGCAGTGACATTAAAGCACTGCCGTGGCAACATTTTACAGGCCCGTACACAGCTAACGTTAACGGCAGCCACTTCTTACCTGTATGCCGTACTGGCCTGTACCAGCCCACTTTCATCTCTGCCCCCGAGACTCTGGTCAGCACAGTTGCTGGGAACATGTGGTAAGGATTTACCTTGAGCCAAGTCTAGCTTGTTAAATTTTAGCTACTAGGAAGCATTTTATCTTGATTTTTCCTGTAACCATTTCTGACTTTGATACCTTTATATTTGTAAAAAGCAACAAGAGAGTCCTGTGGCACTTTTAAGACTAACAGATGTATTGGAGCATAAGCTTTCGTGGGTGAATACCCACTTCGTCAGACACATGTGGGTATTCACCCACGAAAGCTTATGCTCCAATACATCTGTTAGTCTTAAAGGTGCCACAGGACTCTGTTACTTTTTACAGATCCAGACTAACACGGCTACCCCTCTGATACTTTATATTTGTACTCACTTAAAACAACCTATTTCTGTAATTAAATAAACTTGTTTTAATTTTAATCTAAACTAATCTGGTGTTGTGTTTAAACTGAACTGTTTGGTAACACCAATTAAAGTAGCAAACTGTTGAAAATTGACCCTTTACAAGACAACAGACCTTTAATATCCAGACTGTCCAGGAGAGGGGCTGGAAAGTGCAACACACATTTTTTGGGAAAATTTGGGACTGGGAGTGTGTCGGCCCTGCAAGTAGTAACCAAGTCTGCTGGAAGCCAGAGTGTGACTGGAGTGTTGCTGATAGGCTGCTGGGATCAGAGTGGCTGGATCAGGGCTGCAGCTATACACAGACACTCAGTGTGTGACCTACACAATGTTAGGCTGTTTGTGAGTGGCCCTGGTTGGGAGCTACAACAACAAAGCATTGTGAAGCACTCAAGGTTGCAGGGCAGGTGGTGAGACAACCTCTCACTGGTCTGGATTGCAGCCTGGAATGAGAGAGACACCCTCCATCTCCACGCTTCAGTAACTTGCAGTATAGTTCTGCAGTGATCCTCTTTTTTTTTTTTTTTTTTTTAATTCACATGTATAGTATTATCTTCTCCCCTGTAAAATAGTATCCCTCTTACATTTATGTCTGTGAATATTGATATACTTAATACATAAAACCAATATTTGATCTTGCGAGATGCTGGGCAACCTGGATATCACTGAAGTCAGTGAAAGTGAAGGGCATCAGCCAATCACATGAGGCATTTATAACCTTGTAGGATTGATCAGGCCTTAGAATGCACATGGGGCAAAATCCTGGTCTCATTGAAGTCAACTACAAAACTTCCATTAGCTTCAAAAGGACCAAGATTTGGCCCTTAGAAAATAAATTGAATATACATTCCTCCAGGTGTAGGTTTTCTTATGGAGCTGTAAAGCCTCATGAATAATTAATGCATATGTAAATAATAAAGCTACAAAAGTCACTCATAATATGACTAATGAACATGACAGATTTAAAATTAGATAACAAATTACTATATTCTATAATATTACTGGAGAAACTCATTTCTATAGCACAAATTTTATTTTTAATATTTCTGTAGGATCAGGTGTGTCTATATTGGGCACTTAAATCAAGGTCAAATGGATCCCCAACAAACTTCTAGAAAAACCAGGGAAGACCATAACTGACATCACTAGAATTTCTAAAGTGAAAAAACCCCAAACCAAACCAGACTCCACTTTAAGAATTTCTTTGTACATCCAAATAAAGCACAAAAGGCACAAAAGCCCCATTTTTATTAAACTCTTTTGTAGGTCACTGTTAACTTTAGTTCCAGATAAAGGTATTTAATTAACCTTCAAACAATTCAAGAAAAGAATCTAACCTTGGCAGTGGAGGAAAATGAAAGCTCCTCAGGCATTTTGAATAGCTTATCTTATTTAGGAAAAGGCAACCAACAGATAGAAATCATACCCAAAATGCTAATTAAAATAAATGTATCTGGCACCAGGCATATGCTCCACATAATGTAACACTGCTGCAAACTTTCAGAAATGTGATTCAGTTGTACACTGGAAAATGGTGCAAGCAGAATTTTGTAATCAGTTGCTTACTGAATAAACTGAAGCATATATGTCCTCATCCTCAGTGTTCGGACATGACGTCCTGGCCATGGCAGGTTATGCTGCTATATGTGGGACGTGGGTTCAGTATGCAAAGTAATTTACTATGTCAAGTGAAACTGCTGAATAGGTGAATAGAATGAATTTGGGTGGATGGATGAAGTGGAACTGATGACTGAATAGAAGGAATGTATTTTGATGACTGAGTGAAGTGAACCTGACAAATGGACTTTTTTTTTTTAAATCATCAATTTTGCAAGAAGACCGAGCTAAATAAATCACTTTGCTAGCACGTTTTCATGAGACCAGGATAAATGAAGCACAGTTTTCCCATTGATAACTGAGCTAGTGTGTGTGGCTGAGGGGCAGGGTTGAGTGGCCATTGTTACATCTTTGGAAAGGGTACAGTATGCATTCCCTCACCACACCAGTCGAACTCAGGCCCCACCCTCACTTCTCCTAGCCCCCAGAGACCAATAGCGCTGCTGGCGCTTGCTTTAAGCGGTTCCTGTACTGTGTACTCTGCCATTGTGACTAGCTTCTCCTTGCTCCTTCTCACATCCCTGACCTGAACAGGCTAGTCACAATTGAGCCCTAAACATTTAGGAAAAAAGCTGCACACAGTTTACAATGTGGAAGGAGAAGGATTGACAGGACTGAAGTTGGACACGACTACAGACTGACAGAATTAGTGCTGTGTCACAAAAATGATGCTCTTGGTAGTGAGAAGAAAGGCAATTGGGCTGTAGGGAGTTGGTGTCTGGAATGCCCCACTCTGGGTCCAACCCTGTGCACCTTATTTCAGGCAAAACTCCCATCTTCAATGTTCAGGAACTGTTTCTCTTTGAGCAATACCTATGGCGCAGTTGTTGGAGAGATACTGAGGGCAACCAGAGAAGCAGCGTTTCCTGCCCATATTGATGAATGAATGAATATGGTCATGGCGATCAGAGCTGAGATCTTTGATGGGAAACGCATAACAAGACAAAAGTGACCGACAGCTACAATGGGCGAAACACTGAATCAAATAATGAGTTTGTACTAGCCAGGGTTTATGATGTAATGGATTTAGAACGTGCTCCATCATTGGAGCATATTTTTGTGCTCTATTAATTTTTTGCATGCATTCATTCCTCAGTAAATTGATTTCCTCATGCAGCACATTAAAAAGCCTCAGGGCGCCAATAATTTATGGTTTATTGAAATTTACACAGGCTTTCTAGCACTCGACTCACTTCGCTAATGTGTTAATTGTAACCTGAAATACATTCACATTTAGTAAAGCACATTTTTCTTGTATCTGACTTTGATACAAAGAGAGATGGATGCCTTGCTGTGGTTATATTCTTTCTTAAAAACTTAAAATATGTCCCGTGGTCCAAACTCTGCTCTCAGATGCCCGGGTATAACTTCAGTTAAAGTCAATGGCAGCCATGCACTTCTATTCAAAGGACAAAATTAGGACCTGTGTATTTCAAAGTGAACATTTTCCTTTTTAAAAAGAGGCAGTAATAAATGGATAAAAAAATACTTTCAACCATATTAGACTACAAACGTGTACTCCATTTTAGATGCCATTGCAACAACAGATGGCAGCATTGTGGGGTTTTTGGTTTTGTTTTTTTCCCCCTCAAAAAGATAATTTTGAAGGCCTCCATTTTTGGGTTCAGAGCCTTGGACATCTTGGGCCTGATCTTCAGAGGTACTAAGCATCCACAGCACCAATTGATTTGTCAGGATTGGATCCACTCCATACTACCCAACCTCCCCAATACATACCTTAGGATTCAAAGACATTTGTTGAGATTTAAAGGAGGGCTCCAGATGCTTTTGTGTTCAGTTCAAAAAAGCTTCTGCTTGTGCACAACACTGACAATGTCACTTAATAAACAGGGGAGCTTTGGACAATATTGTCCATAGACATATACACTATCCCTGCAACGACTGGATGTGGAGAAAGCTACTAGAGGGGAGGCTGTTCTAGATTTGATTTTGACAAATAGGGAAGAACTGGTTGACAATTTGAAAGTGGAAGGCAACTTGGGTGAGAGTGATCATGAAACGGTAGAGTTCACTATTCTAAGGAACGGTAGAAGGGAGAACAGCACAATAGAGACAACGGATTTCAAGGAGGCAGACTTTAGCAAACTCAGGGAGTTGGTAGGTAAAATCCCATGGGAAGCAAGTCTAAGGGGAAAAACAATTGAAGACAGTTGGCAGTTTTTCAAAGAGACATTATTAAGGGCACAAGAGCAAACTATCCCACTGCATAGGAAAGATAGGAAGTATGGCAAGAGCCCACCCTGGCTAATCCAGGAGATCTTCAATGATCTAAAATTCAAAAAAAAGAGTCCTATAAAAAGTGGAAACTTGGTCAAACTACAAAGGATGAATATAAACAAATATCACAAGTATGTAGGGACAAAATTAGAAAAGCCAAGGCACAAAACAAGATCACACTAGCTAGGGACATAAAAGGAAACAAGGAAACATTCTACAAATACATTGGAAACAAGAGGAAGACCAAGGACAGAGTAGGCCTTGGTTACTCAATGAGGGGGGAAAAGACAATAACAGAAAATGTGGAAATGGCAGAGGTGCTTAATGACTTCTTTGTTTCGGCTTTCATGTCAATCGGACGTCTAAAATAGTGAATGCCAGTGAAAATGAGGTAGGATCAGAGTCTAAAATAGGGAAAAAAACAAGTCAAAAATTACTTAGACAAGTTAGATGTCTTCAAATCACCAGGGCCTGATGAAATGCATCCTAGAATACTCAAGGAGCTGACTGAGGAGATATCTGAGCCATTAGCAATCATCTTTGAAAAGTCATGGAAGATGGGAGACATTCCAGAAGACTGGAAAAGGGAAAATATAGTGCCCATCTATAAAATAAGGACAACCTGGGGAATTACAGACCAGTCAGCTTAACTTCTGTACCCGGAAAGATAATGGAGCAAATAATTAAGCAATCAATTTGCAAACACCTAGAAGATAATAACGTGATAAATAACAGTAAGCATGGATTTGTCAAGAACAAATTGTGTCAAACCAGCCCGATAGCTTTCTTTGACAGGGTAACAAGCTTTGTGGATAGAGGGGAAGTGGTAGATGTGGTATATCTTGACTTTAGTAAGGCTTTTGATACTGTCTCGCATGACCTTCTCATAAACAAACTAGGGAAATACAACCTAGATGGACTACTATAAGGTGGGTGCATAACTGGTTGGAAAATCATTCCCAGAGAGTAGTTATCAGTGGTTCACAGTCATGCTGGAAGGACATCATGAATGGGGTCCCGCAGGGATCAGTTCTGGGTCTGGTTCTGTTCAATATCTTCATCAGTGATTTAGATAACGGCATAGAGAGTACACTTATAAAGTTTGCAGACAATACCAAGCTGGGAGGGGTTGCAAGTGCTTTGGAAGATCGGATTAAAATTCAAAATGATCTGGACAAACTGGAGAAATGATCTGAAGTAAATAGGATGAAATTCAATAAGGACAAATGCAAAATACTCCACTTAGGAAGGAACAATCAGTTGTACACATACAAAATGGGAAATGATTGCCTAGGAAGGAGTACTGCGGAAAGGGATCTGGGGGTCATAGTGGACCACAAGCTAAATATGAGTCAACAGTGTAACGCTGTTGCAAAAAAAAGCAAACATCATTCTGGGATGTATTAGCAGGAATACCGTAAGCAAGACACGAGAAGTAATTCTTCCGCTCTACTCCGTGCTGATTAGTCTCAACTGGACTATTGTGTTCAGTTCTGGGTGCCGCATTTCAGGAAGGATGTGGACAAATTGGAGAAAGTCCAGAGAAGAGAAACAAAAATGATTAAAGGTCTAGAAAACATCACCTATGAGGGAAGATTGAAAAAATTGGGTTTGTTTAGTCTGGAGAAGAGAAAACTGAGAGGGGACATGATAAGAGTTTTCAAGTACATAAAAGGTTACAAGAAGGAGGGAGAAAAATTGTTCTTAACCTCTGAGGATAGGACAAGAAGCAATGGGCTTAAATTGCAGCAAGGGTGGTTTAGGTTGGACATTAGGAAAAACTTCCCGTCAGGGTGGTTTAACACTGGAATAAATTGCCTAGGGATATGGTGGAATCTCCATCATTGGAGATTTTTAAGAGCAGGTTGGACAAACACTTGTCAGGAATGGTCTAGATAATACTTAGTCCTGCCTTGAGTGCAGGGGACTGGACTAGATGACCTCTCAAGGTCTGTTCCAGTTCTATGATTCTATGTGCACATAGTATCTGACTCCATACATCATTTAAGGCATAATGCTACACAGTGTATATTCAAATTTTAATCAAGTTTTGAGTATGCAATACAAGCGTTAAAAAAAAAATGATTAGTTAGAAAAACAAACAAGCCAGGGGTTTTATTACAAAGCTCATGTGCTAAAGGATTTACCCTTATTTTCAAAATATACAGTAAAGCACAGTATTTATAAAATCAAGTAAATTCCATATTTATATGACACTGTTGTATTGCTGGAAGAAATTATTATACTACTCAGAATGGGTTCTGTGCGAAGATAAAGATAATGGAGACTGTTACTTGGACTATGCAGAGTGTTTGGCAAATAGAAACTCTCAGCATCACTGGCCCTATCAGATGAGGAAAGAAGAAACAAGGATATTTTAAGGAGGGATTAAACTATTTTGTTGCGCTCGTTCTCTATATTTTTAGATATATAAGAATGTTTTGATTATCTCTTATTTTGTTGCTTTGTTTATGGTTAATCATAAATATATGTTTATACTTAACATTTAGCACAAGAAATTTACCTTCATTCTATTATTTGCTTTACTAATTAACTGCATCTTCCATAAGAAAAAAGCACACTGATATTTTAAATATGTATAAATTAGCTATTAAAAATTCATGGATTTCATACAAATGCCTCTTTTTCTGGAGTCTTTAATTTAAAAAAGTCTTTATGATTTATAAGTTCAAAAATTAATTAATTGAAAACATTCTTTAGCCATCTGACACCAACCCACCATTCTTACACTACTTGAATATTTGGAAACCACTGAGATTGCCTTCAACTTATTCTGCATGAAGCACGCTTAGTCATGCATTATTAATAAATTCTAAGTTTGATTAATTTAGTATCTGGACTAAAAAGGTTTAACAGGAAAATAAAATAACCAGCAGTGTTTTACAGTAAAGTCTGACAAAAGTATTTTAATGTGAACACCAATTAAAGTGATCATATGTCCCAATTTTTCATTTAATGTCCTAGAGTCTCAGGATCTTCTTTTATGACACCTGAAATGTCTTGTTTTTTCCCCATTACAATCATCAAAATATTTGGCTTTTTTATAGTCACAACGTATTTGTTCATAAAATATTGTTATACAATGTGGAATTTGTTCTATTTACCAGGAACAATTCAGTGGAACGAGGGTTCAGAGTAATGACTAGTGTTTGGAGTGAAAAGAAAAATTGAATGATGTAGACACTGTCAAAGTTGTTCTTTTGCTCAGAGAGAATGTTAAATGACACTTGTTCAATGTTTCATGATAATTAATTCATAATGATAAGCTAGTGGAAAAAATTATCCACTCCGAGTCAGAAGCTGGCAGTAACAACATCAACTCTTTTTTTTAAGTGTCCTTTTCTGTGTCTCTTTCACAACCTGAAAAAATGTCATCACAATTTTCCTGGTTTTCAGTTTTGAAAATATGGTCACCTTAACATTATTTGTCGTTAGCGTGCTTTCAAGGTTGTCTTCCCCCCATCCTGCCCCCCATATGTTCAGAACAGCAGCTGCAAGAGAGCATTGTTGCATTTCTACCCGGATTTAAGAGTTTAAGAAGCAACAGCCTCTAATGCCGAGTGAAACTAACCAGGACTGTGGTCGGCAATGGACTTCCTAGAAAAGTGACTGCAAGAGTATGGCACTACACTTCCTTAGCAATCCCCAATATTGGTAGTTTGTCACAGGCATTCACAGTGCAACATGTAATATATATTAGACATAACAGACCCAATTCTGATCTCACACTAGCATGGACACGAACCGAGTAACTCCACACCAGTTTAAAATTAGATGAGAATCAGGTCCAGTAGCTATGAATACATTTCTGCTGGCTGATGCCCATATACAAAGGCCAGAAAACAAATGGCCTAAAGAAAATGTAAAATGAAAGTTCTCTGTCCTGATTTTGGCTTCCCCACAAAACTCATGAAATACTCTGGAGGCTTTTCACAACAGAAGCCTTGTAGGGGGTTTCCAGGTGGGTGTGGTCTATACATTTGTCTGTGTAAACCCCTTTACCTTTCTATGGCATGTAAGCAGCACCACAAACCTCAGATTGGATTACTCCTGTTCTGGACTGAAATCTCCTTTGCAGGGCTTGGCAATTGTGCTTGGAGATACAGATGGCAAAAACAGCCAAGACGACATTTGCAGGATTATGTGCACCTGTTTCTATGATGAAATAGTGCAGTTCCAGAATTTGTCCATTAATACAACACCCAATAAACAAGAGCTCTTATCTACAACAAACTCTAATTTCTACCAAAAACCCCCAAGTTTACCCAACCATCTAAATTATTTGTTATACACAATATTGTTCAGAGCTAGATACTCTGCCCTTCCTGTAGGTGGTAAGTCCATTTTATTTTACTATTTTCCTCATTTATAGGATAAAGACATGACTGATCTTATTTTATTGAAGTCCTTAATATTCCTTAAGAAGCTTAGCACTTCAAAGCAAGAAGAGTAAGGCAATGGAGTTATTGAAATGAAGCAAGTTAAAGTATTACACATTATAATATCTAACAGATAAGGTTTTAGAAGCTTGCCTTGCAACAAAACCATTGATAAGGATTATTAACCAGCCTGCTAACAAGATAACCTTCAAATGACATTTAAACAGGTTTTCCATTAATGATTGACTCATGTCAATTTCTTTTATGATGATGTTCAACAGATGCTTAAATCCATCTGAAAGTAGTCATCTTTGATTTGTCTAGTTTTCCTAGGAAATGCATGATTAGAATGACCAACTTTGCTGCTTTGTTCATGAAAACCATTTAATCATGATCCTAAACACAGAAAATGGAAGTGCACTCCGATCTACCAGCTGTGAATTAAGCTGAAAACATATCACTGCTACTTCAGTCCTGAGCCTTATTTTAATCACAGCTTTACCATTGTTTCAAACTATATATGATGATCTAATGAGGTCTTCAGAAGTAAAAGGCTTGTGCACACAGACTGCGTCACTGACCCTTCCTTCCTCCAGCATACAAAGTCACAAGACACCTGCTGGTCTGGGACATCCATTTGATTCTTTTGAAGTAGTTAGCAGATGCAGAATAAGGCTATCTACACTATAGCCTATGTCAGCATAACTTATGTCGCTCCGGGGGTGTGTGAATAAACCACCCCCCTGAGCGACATAAGTACACCAACTTGTGTGCCCAGCGCTGTCGGTGGGAGAGAAACTTCTGCCGTTTGCGGAGGTGGTTATTTTATGCTGGCATAGAGTGTCTTCACCATAGACATGGCCTCAGACCCTTATCAGTTGGGTGACATAACCTTGTCTCCATAACTCTTTTATAGTTGAAGAAAAGCTTGACGACCTTCAGGGCACAGTTTCTTCCTATTTGTCCAGGCTTTTGCTTGAGGGGCAGAGTGCTGTGTACACAGTCTTCTCTAAGGGGTAGGATTTTATTTACATTGCTAGTCACACTGATCAATACATTTAGTGTTTTAATCAGTTTTGTATATTCACCCAGAGACAAAGTGATGAAATGTGTTACCTTCACTTTGAATGGTCACTTACAACATGTTAACTCTTTATGCTAAACAATCTATTCCACCTTGTATTTAGCTGTGACACTGAGTACCTTTCGCAGACCTAAAGAAGAGCTCTGTGTAAGCTCGAAAGCTTGTCTTTCGCCAACTGAAGTTGGTCCAATAAAATATATTACCTCACCCACTCTGTCTCTCAATAAATCTAAAAATACATACCTCTGTGAGAGTCATAATGAGGAAGTTTATCACTTTAATTAAATCCAAACTAAGTTATTCCCACCACTGGATTTCCCAGCACATTCTGTCTTTTGTGCATCTTTCTTTTAGACTGTAATCTTTATTTTGGGGTTTACTTTATTTAAGTGTCCACTAGCATTTGTGCTAAGTAAATAATTAAAAATAAGCATATTATAGTTTTCTAAGCAAAATAAAATGTTTCATCTAGGCTGGATTTTTTGGGAGGGAATGAAGGGAAGAGGAGATCCATGTAACTGCTCTTTATATCTCCATTTCCCCTGATTTCCAACCTTAGCAAGTGCTCCATTGGTGGTGAATATTAATGTCAACAACAAACCAGCAACAAGGCTGATTTATACAAATAGTAGAGTAGAGTAGAGTAGAGTGTAATGGATTGCTTGATGGACACAAAATTGTCAGTTAAACCAGTTCTATATATAAGTGAGCACTGGCTGCTTGCAACTGGTACTGAAGTGGGGAGCAATGACTGTTACATGGGTTGGATTATTAAAGGTGTTTGACACATTCAGTTTTGCATGGCTTGAAAACTACTCAGGAGATAGAACATGTTGTGCGATAGCGCATGTAAAGTGCAAAGACAGCATGGGGATCTGAAACACAAACCACTGTAACAGGCCTACTGGATCCCGTGGGACAAGAAAGCCAGGAACCATAAGACATCAGGTAAAACAGAATCCTAGGATAATCCTTTTCTAAGTGATAAATGATTGTCACCTTTTGGGATTTTTCATTCTAATCAGACATTTTCCTTTTTTCTCCACTGTAATTCATGCCAAAGTTTCACACAAAAACCTCTTGCCTTCATCCTATTAATCTTTTGCCTGCTCCATTTTTGAGGAAATTTCTATTTTCCATTTTAAAAACACAAAACCCCTAGAAAAATAGACCCAACACAATATCGTCACATGAAATTGAATGTATTTGGGTGGCAGGGGGAGAGACAGCAAGTATTGATTTTATTACAAAATGCTGTCTTCATGCTGGGATTTCCAAATGGACCTGAAAGAGATCTCTGTCCAAATCCCCATTACAATCCAATTGGATTTGGGTGCCTTTGGGCCTTGAAAATCCTAAACATAGTGATCAGAGTTATTTAAAAGCAGAACTGCACAGACACACATGTAGATAATCCAAACTGTGGCCTTATAAAGGAGTTTCTCACTTCAGATAATGAAATTTGCTATACAGCAAAACACAGACTACTCACTGGGAACCACAGCAAAAGAGGAAAGCTGTAACTTCAACATACTTCTGCAGCCACAGCTGCGTTATTAAGAGTGAAAAAGGAACCACTGTTTATTTTAAGTCCAGCTGTGCAAAACCAGTTGTTTTCGTCTTCACAAGTATTTGTATGCAGAAATGATAGTTTTCAAGTCTCGGAAAATTAAGCTGCAACACTATGAAAA
This sequence comes from Emys orbicularis, assembly GCF_028017835.1. Classification (NCBI taxonomy): domain Eukaryota; kingdom Metazoa; phylum Chordata; order Testudines; family Emydidae; genus Emys; species Emys orbicularis. Next base: position 95,428,360 of record NC_088688.1, on the reverse strand, counting down.
GTTCAAGGTGAGAAGTAAAAAAAAGTCTGCTTTTCCACAAGATTGTAAAAAAATTATTATTGCTAGGGTATGTTGAGAAATGTTTTGGCATACTTCTTGAATAATACAACAATGAATAATCACTTAGTGAACATTTGAATTCTTTAAGATCCTGATTCAGCAGGGTACTTAAGTGTGTGCTTAAGTTTAAATACTTGGAATATTTCAGTGGGACTATTGTGATCTTAAATAAATAAAACTAGAAGAAATCATAAATTAAGAAATGAAAGCAACACAGTCTGACAACTTACTAAATAGACATCCAAAACTGAAGCATTATCATTTTCCATTTCCAGTGTGCTCTGTTCTGAAGTCAAGTAGATGGCACTGTCTTCTAGGGTGAACGTTGAACTCGAAGGTAACCCTTTACTGGAAATACAGGGGGGGGGGGGGATATAATGAATACAAAAGCAAATTACATAGGGGGGGGGAAAAAGCCCTACAAACTTCAGCTCTTACGTTTTTGTACTATTTTACAACTTGTTCCCCCCCTCCCCACTTCTTCAGAGCTATACTTTTTAAGCCGACAAGTGCAAATATGGCCGATTCCTCGTTAGCGAAAAGTGCTCACGTACGACTAAGGTGCCTTATCTACACATTTCTATTGCTTGGGTTGCATTAAATAAAATGCTATCAGGAAGAAATGATGCTCTTTCTGAACGCTGTAGGCCAAATCCTGCTCAAAGTTACATCAGGATAAATCTGGAGTAACTTCACTGTCGTCAGAAGAGGTATTCCAGTTTTCACCGGATATAACTGGGAGAAGAATTTCCTGCTGTGCCCTTAATTTTTAAATTAAACCCAATGGCGAGCGTGATAGCACCCCCACATAACACAAAAGGCTAAACCATCCAAATAATACTCATTATATCCCCTACTTCAATTTAGTACCAAAAAAAAAAAAGGGAAAAATTGACATTTTATCCTCCCACCAATGTGATCAGGTTATACTGTGATCAATATATTGTCATGTTTTTCCTGTTTCACTCATCCTGAATTACAAACACAGAGTCATTACTTTGACAATGTAGCCTATTATTTATTATGCTGAAGTACCATTGTTTTCTTCATTTGGCCTAAGTTAACTTATGTGTGAGGGAACACCCACAACAAGATTGTACCCGCACACAATTCAGAGTAACTGAAGTTCAGTAATCGAGGACTGACCATATTGTATTCTGATGTGCAAATATGGGATTAATTTTCAAAAGCATGTCCCCATGCAAAACAAAAAAAACAACAAAAAAGACACATGAAAATGTGCTAGCGTGTGCAATGAATGCAGTTGTGCATACGTAAGGCTAATTCTTTATCCACTGGGTGTAATTAGCTGATTTTAATGAATAATCGTAGGGAGGAAGTGTGAAACTGCAGGTGGATTTTTGCACTTTTTTGCAGGAAGAGCTTGGGCCTTCATTTTTAAAAATTGTCCCTTAAGGCTAGGATTTTCAAAAGGAATCTAAGAGAGTGACATGCCCACCCCTCGCTGAAAGTCAATGGCACTGTGGTGCCAAAATCCCAGCCTAGATTTTTAGTCCCAGATTTTCAAAGATGGTCATCCTTGCTTCATCCACAAGCATCCCAGGCAACCAGCTACAGTGCTGCCACTCCAGGACCTAGGAAAGAAGGATTCATTTATTCCTCCCCTGAAGAACTTCCCAGGTTACAATTTGACTACTTGGGTTGTGTGCTGGGGACAGGTTTTGCTCCTATGTGTATGCCTAAGAAAATGCACATCACATACTACAAGAGTATTAGTCATTGCACTAGTCAGTATTATTAAGTCTCCTTTTCAGAATCAGTAAAATTAACACTCAAAATATAAAACAAAATACAAACAGAATATAAAACAGAACGGATAAAAATGCTCAATACACCTGATGCCATACTAGTATTAGATGCATACTATTACATTAAGATAGTATTGTTACTTTTGTTATCTAGTGTATTGGGTGTCTTTTCAATAATAAGGCCTTATTTCCTTTCCTTCTGGGCTTATCCAATTCCCACTAACTTCACAGGAAGTTGGATAAGACCCTCTATTTATATGCCATCTAGTAACATTTCAGTCATACTACTTTCATTTAACTAAAGACAACAAACAATAAATGAAGCCAGTCTGCCAGGGTAGCACTGGGAGTGCTTCTTGAATGTTGACTATGTTTTATCATCTCACACAAATAAAGCACTGGATTGAAAGATGTTGTCCCTGGCAAAAAAGAAAAGAATTAAAACAGAAACAAGAGTTGCTTTAGCTTTCAAAATTCAATAAACTCATGGGGCCTAATTCAAACCTCAGAATGTACAAAGGCGCACACACACATGGCCATGAAAGGAGGGGAATCACACAGAGGGTGTGGGGTAGCTGTTATATATGTAAGGATGGGGGCAGGTGTGACTGCAGAGACCAAAGGTCACCCTCCACTTTGGAAGATAGTGCTCCAGGCAGCTGGGTGTAGAGCAGACTGGCAGGCTGCAGTTTACAGCAGGTTCTCAGTGCTGTTTTGTAATGTTTAAATAGAAATAATTTAAATGATTAAACACAAGCTCTTCATGCCCTAATAAGACTGCTGCCACTACACACAGTGGCTTTTCTATCCTGCCCCGAAAAGCTGCAGAGCTCAAATTCTGCAAGTCCTCTATGTCGGGAGCTGGAGAGACAGGGTGTGAGAGTTGGGTCGGGACATTTTAGCTGTTTTCCCCGATAAATCAGCCAAAGATGGTTCTGTGACTACTTGGAACAAAATCTACTTCTTCTACTCCAGTTAGTTTATTGTTTCATTCAAAGCTCCAGAAAGAACCTGGTACTATACTTTCTTTTCTAGAACACACTGCTCTCCTTTCCTTACCAATACATTATTTTCTGCTACAGCCGATGTTGCTATAGCCTCCTGTGGCTAGAGAGAGTTAACACCAGTGACATGATGCTAAGTGCTGTGATTTTCATTCTGGCACTTAGGGAAATTTAACCAGTCATTTTAGTTACTGTACAGATAGAATCCATTTTAGTAGTTAGCAGCAGTAATGGTTTCATCTTTTAAAAAATGCAGATGTGCTGTCTTCACCTTATAAGGTGCCCATCACTTACACATAGCAAGGACGGACAATGGTTTCCATGTTATAGTCCCACCATGCAACAGGAGGTGGGTATAAGGCAGCAGTTGAGGGAAAAAGAAAAACAGAAGGTGGAAGAAGAAGACAAAGAGAAGCTACTCTTAATGGTCACAATCCAGTCACCCAGCCATGAACTTTCTATGAGTAGGGCCCTACCAAATTCACAGCCATGAAAAACACATCACAGACCATGACATTTGCTCTTTTGTGTGCTTTTACCCTATACTATACAGATTTCATGGGGGAGACCAGCATTTCTCAAACTGGGGGTCCTGACCCAAAAGGGATTTGCAGGGGGTTCCAAGGTTATTTTAGGGGGTTGCGCTATTGCCACCCTTACTTCTGCACTGCCTTCAGAGCTGGGCGGACGGAGAGCGGCAGCTGTTGGCTGGGCGCCCAGCTCTGAAGGAGGTGCCCTACCAGCAGCAGCACAGAAGTAAGGGTGGCAACAGCATACTATTCCACCCTTACTTCTGTGCTGCTGCTGGTGGCAGCTCTGCCTTCAGAGCTGGGCAGCCGGCCTGCAGCCACCGCTCTTCAGCTGCCCAGCACCATTGCCATCAGCAGCAGCGCAGAAATAAGGGTAGCAGTACCGCAACCTCCTCCCCCTTCAATAACCTTGCAACCCCCCTGCAACTCCTTTTGGGGTCAGGACCCCTACAGTTACACCATGAAATTCCAGATTTAAATAGACTGAAATCATGAAATTTACGATTTTAAAAATCCAATGACCGTGAAATTGATCAAAGTGGACCGTGAATTTGGTAGGGCCCTAACTATGAGGCAACAGTAGAGAGAGTAGGGGAGAGAAAGAAAGACATGGGAAAAGATATATGCAAGAGGGCAGAGTAAAGAGCCCAATGATAAGATAAATCATTGGTTTGGGAGTTAAGACCCCAAGGCAGTGGTCCCCAACCTTTTTTGTCTGACGGGCGCCAGACGACGAGCCACGGAGGACCATGGCGGCAGACAAGCATCCGCCAAAATGCTGCTGACAAGCGGCAACGTCAATATGTGTCGCTGACTAAATGCCGCCGACAAGCAGCGTCATCCAGAGGTGTTGTTGGCGGCGGCGCCTCTGGATGACGCTGCTTGTCGGCGGATGCTTGTCCGCCGGCCAGTATGCGGGCGCACTTCGACGCCCCTGCGGGCGCCATGACACCCATGGGCACCACGTTGGGGACCCCTGCCCCAAGGGAAAGAAGGCATCACAGGAGAAAAAGGAAGAGGAATGAGACAATAGGAATTGCATGAGACAGCACATTTCTTCCTGTAATTGAACTCCCTAAATGTATCTATGTGGACAGCAAGCTGCCTCTTGCTTCTGTGACTATCATTTCAAATGGTCAGAGGCCATCCCTTTAGCAGCCATTCATAAAAAGGTGACAGTCTCCAGCACAGAGCTGTTTATTAGATGGGGCCTTCCTCCGGTGGTCATAAGATTTCAGTTGATCAGGTCCCATGCTGCAGGGGAAGCTCACTGTTGTGTGGAGGGATAGCAACAAGGAAATCACCACCCTTTCTTTCTTTCTATAGAAGATGGGGTAGAAAGTAAAAGCTCAACTACAAATCCTTGAAAAAGGCATGCTCAGAGCTACCTGGTGAACCAGACAATGCAAAACCCAAGATAAAGGCGGTCTCAAATACTGTGAAAAAGCTGCAGTGTGTCAATGGGCTGGCCATGTTACAAGAACTAGAGAAACTGGATTATGTGTGTGATAAAATGGAGTGCAATGGACTTCAATGGTAGGGACAATAGTAACCAACACCAGAAAAGTTGTGGTCAGAAGTCTTTGCAGCACTGATAAAATGTCACCTTTGTCCCTGGACAGGGATGGTCAGGTGCACTCACATTTCATAGGCAGCTCTTCATTTTGCAGTAAACAGAAAAAGGTTATGATGATGCCAAAAAGAGTAACACAGGAACCTGTAGTATCCTCGTGGCAGAACAGAACTTCTTTTTAATCTACCTTGAAGTTCAGTAACTGGAAAATTACAGAAAATGTAACTGATACTATAAGAAAATTTTAGCTTTTACAGATTGAAAAAAATCAGTACTTTGCAAACTTGGAACAGCAGGTAGAAGCTCCCCTTTATTTATATACCTGAGATGTTTGGGTCTTATTTTTAGGTGAAGCATCTGGTTTGGAATCATTGCTGGAAAGGGCATGTGAACAAGGACTGTCAGTACTGGGAAGCTAATCTGTAAAGTGAGTAAAGGAGAAAGTGGAAATTCTGAGTCACCGGCACATTAGTTTGCATTTGGAACCCATGCTGGTGCCAGAATGCAGGCTATAGCCTTTGCCAAGAGCCAAGTTCTGCCACACATTAAGCTGCAGTTTAATGTTTATTGATAATACTGTAATGTCACTTCAGTAATACACTGTCTGCAGCAAACGAACACAGAACCTCCAAACAGAAATACAAAAGAACATACTGCCTGCGCCAATAAGGCTCCTCAGTTGGAAATCAGTCTGATGGCAGAAACCAGTCATTTAGGTTTATTAAAATTGTTTTCTTGTGTTATGACAATTTCTAGAACAGTAGGAGAGACCATGCAATAGGCTGAAGCTATGTTTAAAGCTAGGCCTACTCAGGTTGTCTTTTCCTTTTAGAGGTATATGATGAGAATCAAACAGGCCTTCCCTTATTGTTTGCTGAGCAACTGGATCCAACTTTGAGAGGTACTGTAATCTGCCATTGTGTTATAGCATGGAGAACAACTAAACGCCCTCTCTCCACCTCAGCACAATCTGGTAAGTTCACTCAAGTGAACAGACTCCATTTTTATCTGCTCCTCAGCTAGAACAGATGTTGCTTGAGAAAGTAAAACCTTTACCTACTTAGATGAATTGTAGAAACCCTGCCACGGACATGAGATGCAACAAGCATGTTGATTTTGTCCTGGTTAAGGATTACTCACATAAATCAGGGGTGCGGGATTGGGCACAAAGTTACTGATAGAATAATCAAAACTAAGCTAAACCTATGGTAAATATGTAACAGCACAACTCTTACATGCTTACATACTGCTCCTAGCTTTCTAACAAATGAGGGTAACAATGTCAGACTAGGTCAAAAAACTGATTGCACAAAAATCTGGCAAACCTATTTGAGAGGGAGGGTGGAAATCAACAGACTGAAAATCTGGTAGGAAACCCTCAAACCTTCCTAAATTTGAACACAGACATTTTTACTCTTCAACAAAATCTCCTGTCTTTATTTACTTATTTTTATTGAATTGTACTGGTCATTTAAAAGGTCCCAAAATTGAAAATTCTGGAAAACGCTAGTCATAGAAAAGATATGCATTGAAAATGCAAGCTTCCCTACGCTGCTCTGTCAATAAGCTTTGACTCTGGTCTACCTGTAGGAGTAATGGGATCATTTAGTCTCCACACCAATTCGATATATGCCTCCGCAGAACTCCAGCAAGTGTGCCAATTAGCAGGATGGGCATAAATAGTTTTTTTGGGGGGTGATATGGACATATCTTGTAGGAACTGAATTGAAACTATCAACTGCTTTCATATAGGCCAAATTAATGTCACAGTTTCTTCAGTACAAGGTGTGGCTCTGGTGTATTGTAGTGTTATTATCATCTAATATAGATGAACATTATACTCATTACTCGAGTATCTCACAATATTTACCCCTATGCATCAGCACCTAGAATAGCTGCACACTGACAACTTTCCCATAAACATGAGGATTCTCATGATAGAATATTAAGCTTCTCTGAGGCAGCCTACAGCACATCAACCCTGGATCTAAAGTTTTCAAATGCAGTGCTTAAAGAAGGAGGGCAGAAAACAGCCTTGTTTCACAATGGCTAAGTAAAGTAGCAGCTACATGGGCAGTAAAACAGATGTCCTATCAAGTGGAAAATGCATCCAAATACCTGTACATATTTGCACAGAGACAACTCACTCTTTACGGACCTATTTGGTATGACTGAATAATTAGTCTAATACAGGGGTGGACAACCTGAGCTTGAGAAGGAGCCAGAATTTACCAATGTACAATGCCAAAGAGCTACAGTAATACGTCAACAGCCCCCGCCCCCCCATCAGCTCCGCCCCGGCTCCCAGCACCTCCCGCCCACCGGCAGCCCCGCCGATCAGTGCCTCCCCCTCCCTCCCCACACCTCCCGATCAGCTGTTTTGTGGCATGCAGGAGGCTCGGAGGGGGAGGAGTGAGGGCATGGCAGGCTCGGGGGAGGGGGTGGGAAGGGGTGGAGTGGGGACAGGGCTGTGACAGAGCCAGGGGTTGAGCAGTGAGCACCCTCCGGCACATTGGAAAGTTGGCGCCTGTAGCTCCAGCCCCAGAGTTGGTGCCTATACAAGGAGCCGCATATTAACTTCTGAAGAGCCGCATGTGGCTCCGGAGCCATAGGTTGGCCACCCCTGGTCTAATATATGTCAGCAGTGGCATCATTGCTGAAGCCCAACACTGCTTTTCGGTCTATAAAAAAGGAACAAATTGTATTATAAGGAAACTATCAATGATATTTTATTTGCACTGCACTCACTATTAAGTACCAAAGATACAGCTACAGAAAAACAATAAACAGGACTAACTTTTTTAATGCTGGCTTTGCAGTGAAGTAGATTGACAGGAAAGTTCTTTTGTGCTCCCAGATCTAAGCTAATTGCAAACCATAACTTATGAATCGGTAAACATCATGGAAGCAGGAGATCTAATCCATGAAGATGACCGAGTCAATACTTTTATGCAGCTTCCATTGTAAATCATAACAGCAGTTGGCATACATTTTCAGCACAACAGGGCTGAAAACAAGAGACCCAGCATTTAAAAGCCCACTCAGTGTTTTATTCCCAGCTACAGAAGGTGTTGCAAGTGGGCAGCATGTATAGCCTCTGGGAGGCTGGATCTTGATTCAGTTACGCATCTGACCAAAAAAACCTCCAGCTCGGTGGTAATGACTGGGTCCAGCTGGGGAGAATGTAATCCTTTCTACGGACGCCAATCAGAGTGAGTTCTTAAGTCACTCGCTCATTGAGTTTAGATGGAGGAACCAGTCTATCACATGATAGAAGCCCTCTTCTCCTTCGCTAGTTTATACTCAAGAAGCCCTCTCCTCCTTCGCTAGTTCATACTCTGGCTGTAAGAGGCCATTAGATATGGATCAGCCTTTTAAACCTCAAAATTATTGTCTGTCTCTTGCACCTGGCTTTGTCTTACCCACTGGTCACATCTTTCATTACGTTAAAAGACCTTCCAAAGCTACTGAACTATAATTTTTACGTAAAAACTTTTGTTGGTAGTTTTTGCAGCCTTGGTGGTTTATTACTTGTTACTGAGGATCTCTAGTTAGAATAGATGACTTATGACAAAACAAACTGTCAGTTTTTGCCACAGATGTTGGATCCTTATTTGATATCTTTAGCTGTTGTTGATTCATCTATTTGCCTCCTTGGGACTATGGGCAGATAGTCTACCAAATATTTCTTTTGGGAACCAGAAAATTCTTCTTACTCAATTAGGGACAGGGCTGGCGTTTCCACTAGGCGACCCTAGGTGGTTGACTAGGGCGGCAGGATTTGGGGTGCAGCATTTTGCCGCCCTCGGCAGAAATTGGGTCGGTGGGGGGGGTCCTTCCGCTCTGGGTCTTCGGCAGAAATTTGGCAGCGGGTCCTTCACTCGCTCCAGGACCCGCTGCCAAACTGCCCCGAAGACGCGGAGCGGAGGGACCCCCACCGCCGAATGCTCAGAGGAGGAGCGCTGCCGCCAGGGTGGCAAAAACCCTGGCGCCGCTCCTGATTAGGGATTTTTTATTTTTTTATTTTTGCTGTTCATTCATTGAGAGATTTAACAGTACAAAGTATGCAGAAGTTATAACAAAACCTAAATATTTGCCTCTAGTTTCTAACATCACTAAAGATAATATTTTAATTTGTCAACACAAGGAATAGTTTCATAAGAATCATAGAAATGTAGGACTGGAATGGACTACAAGAGGTCATCTAGTCCACATCCCACCTACCCAAGGCAGGATCAAGTATACCTAGACTATTCCTGACAGGTGTTTGTATAACCTGTTCTTAAAAACCTCCAGTGACAGGGATTCCACAACCTCCCTTGGTAACCTAGTCCAGCACTTAACTATCCTTATAGTTAGAAAGTTTTTCCTGATTTCTAACTTAACTCTCTTTTGATGCAGATTAAGCTGGTTACTTCTTGTCCTACTTTCTGTGGACATGGAGAACAATTGATCACCATCCTTTTCGTAACAGCCCTTCATGTATTTGAAGACTTGTCAGGTTCAACCTCAATCTTCTTTTCTCAAGAATAAACATGACCTCATAGGCCAGGTTTTCAAAACTTATCATTTTTGTTGCTCTCCTCTGGGCTTTCTCCAATTTGTCCACATCCTTTTAAAAGTGTGGTGCCCAAATCAGCACACAATACTCCAAAGGAGGCCTCACCAGTGCCAAGTAAAGTGGAACAATTACCTCCCATGTTTTACATATGATACTCCTGTTAATACACCCCACAATGATATTAGCCTTCTTTGCAACTGCATTGCATTGTTAATTCAAATTCAATTTGTGATCCACTATAACCCCCAGATATTTTCTGCAGTACTACTGCATGGCCAGTTATTCTCCATTTTGTATGTGTGCATTTGATTTTTCCTCCTTAAGTGTAGTACTTTGCTGCAATATCATAATATCAATTTCTGGCGCCACAACGCCTGCCCAGGCTATGCTTAGAGGAGCAGCTCAGACTGGCTTTGTCATGTAAATTTCCTTGGTTAGAGTACATTCAGAATTCTTTACATTCTCTAGGCCTCTCAAAATTGAAAATGATTAGACTTATTTTAAAAACATGAAATCCCTAATCAAGTTGAGATTAGAGGATATTAATAAACAATTAGACATGGCAGTTATTTCCATTACAAATGTGTCTCCTTGGTTCCCCCTTGTTAGAAAGAGCCCGGGGTGTGCAAGTTATTTAGACAGTTTGTCCAATAACAAGTTAAGGAGCTCTCAGTTTTCAATTTATGCAGTCAGATTACTTAGGGTATGTCTACACTTAAAAAAAACACACACAAAAAACCCTGTAGCAGCAAATTTCAGAGCCCAGAGCCACTGATTTGGGTTCATGGGGCTTATGTTCTGAGGCATAAAATAGGAGGGTAGACTTTCCCACTTGAGGTGGAGCCCAGGCTCTGAAAACTGGCGAGGGGGGTGAGTCTCAGAGCCTGGGCTTCAGCCTGAGTGGCAACACCTACACTGCTATTTTTAGCCCCATAGCCCAAACCCTGCTAAAGCCCTGAGTCAGTTCACCGGGGCTCTGAGACTTGCCAACCGTGGTTCCATCTCCCCTTCCCCCAGTAGAGACATACCCTTAGAAGGCTGATGTACTGACATCAAGAAACATAACCACCTCTGTCCATGCGGCTCTGAGTAGGTAGAAGACCTACCCAATTATTTATTTTGTTGTAATCTGTACTGCCACTTGAGGTCAAAATGGCTTTCCATGTTTTTGTCCTTTTTCTATGACCTCTCAGAAAACAGAGTATTTATTAGGAAATGACATATCTGATCAAAGCGATTGTCCTACTGCCCTATTTGCATGGTCAGCCAATAAAATAAGGAAAAGGCAAGTGGCATGGTGCATATATATATGGCTTAATGACTTTATGGTCTTTCGACATTTGTGTTTATATTATTTTAATATTCTAAAATTTTGGATTTAGTTTTAAGTTTTACAGGAATATATTTTGTTTTTGGTGCATTGGTCTCCGGCTAAGTCACTAATAATAAACTTGACCTGCTTGTAGTACTTTGCACTTGCCTATATTGAGTTTCATCTGGTTGATTTCAAACCAATTTTCCAATTTGTCAAGGTTGTGTTGAATTCTAATTCAATTCCAATTAAGTTTAGCAGGTCACACAGAAGTGAACAGGATTAAAGTGGAATGAGGTCCCATCTCTGCTGTTGGTCTCATTTTGCTGAATACAAGTCAATGTTACAGTGTCCCCCCCCCCCCCCCCCCCATTTTTTTTTTTTTTTTTTTTTTTTTTAAGTGTAGTTAGAAATTTCTTACAATGGAAAGCTATTTTAACTCCCTCCCAGCTCGGAGGAGGGAAGAGGGAGGGAACAAAACAGTTGAGTAGATTTTGCAAACTCTCCCATCTGCTCTCAAACATATTCATTTTCACAAGAAGTCCAGGCATAAGATGTTTCAGACCAAAACGTGAATGTTTCAGCAAGTTTTAACAGTATAAAAACAAGGAAGAGGATACAATATAAAGTGTTTTGCAACCTGAATTATAATAATCATCATCAGTGATGTCTATGTTCTATAGAAACACAATATTAGTGTTTCTCTCTGGTTACCTTACTTTCTTCAAGCTATGGTATAAAAACTATAGAGAACAGAACAGTCAAAGAAACCATATATAGTTGAAATCTTATCTGATAGGTTAAACAGTAAAACTTACTCCACTTCTAACACCCATACAGAACTCCCAAGGACAGATTATGCAATTGAATGAATTCATTACATGTGGCACAAGTCACAGAAGGAGATGTTGCTTTTTATTTAGAAAGTGGCTTTTTGACAAAAGATATGTGTTTCATTATAAAGTTATTATGAGATGTATTGATTAGTTACTTTTAAATTAAACCTCACAAACAAGTCCTGAAGATATTTCCTTTGTGTTCTCATTGTTTTAAAAGAGAATGTCACAGCCTTTGCCTATGGATCTTGCAATTTTTGTGTAATTTTAGGAACTGGTTAGTACACAGGCATGACAGAGGGACAGACTGAAAGCAAAAACAGTAGGCAGAAGGTAGAAGGGGAAGAGAACCACAGGGAAACAGCGGAAAAGAGCAATAGAGAAAGGTAGGACAGAACAGAAGAGAGTTGGAACAAAGGAGCAGACAGGAACAATAGGGAGAAGAAAAGAAGCAATTGAAAAAACACAGCTAAGAGGCAGCACACAGGAGAGAAATGAAGAAAAATGGAGAAAACCCATCCTACAGACACACCAGCTTGCATCCTTCAGAAAGAAGGGCTAGCCTAGGAAAGTACAGCAAGAAGTAGGAATTTTCTATGGACAGAAAAACTAAAGAGGAGACAGAACATGCAACATTTCTTCCAGGATTAATATACTTCCAGGAGCGGTGCCAGGGTTTTTGGTGCCCTAGGCGGGGGTCCTTCCGCGCTCCTGGTTGTCGTCGGCAATTCTGCGGCGGGGGGGGGGCCTTCCACGCTCCCGGTCTTCGGGGCACTTCGGCGGCGGATCCCAGAGCGAGTGAAGGACCCACCGCCGAATTGCCGCCCCCCCAAATCCTGGTGCCTTAGGCGACCACCTAGGTCGCCTAAATGGAAGCGCCGGCCCTGCATACTTCATATTACATGAAGTTCTCAGCACATTCTGTTTACAGAAATCTAGTCCTTTACCCCTTTACAATCATAAAATATCCTGCTATATTTTATTGCTGTGCCCCCAAGCTACCATTTAAAATATTTCAGTAGGTGGCACTGGACTTCCATAAAGACCATGACCTGACTGAGCTCTTTGCAGGTTTAAAAACAGAAAACGAGTTCAGGTCCTTTTACACAATCATGGCAACTGATACTGCACTTGACCATTTTGGATATAATTATTATGTGTTTTTAAATTTTTGCTGTGTGAAGAAGTTTTAGCACTCTGCTTTAGCAAATAGACAAACAAATATTGCAGTCACTTCTGTTACATAAACAATGCATAGGATTACATACAAGCATATACATTTTCTAAGGTAAGGTTGAATCCTTTCAAATAACGGGACTTAAACTGAGCACACATGTATGTTATTGACTGTAGTCATAAGAACGGCCATACTGGGTCAGACCAAAGGTCCATCAAGCCCAGTATCCTGTCCTCTGACAGTGGCCAATGGCAGGTGCCCCAAAGGGAATGAACAGACAGGTTATCAAGTTATCCATGCCCTGTCACCCAATCCCAGCTTCTGGTAAACAGAGGCTAGGGACACCATTTCTGCCCGTCCTGGCTAATATCTTCCACGAATCTATCTAGCTCCCTTTTGAACCCTGTTATAGTATTGGCCTTCACAACACCCTCTGGCAAGGAGTTCCAGAGGTTGACAGTGCGTTGCGTGAAAAAATACTTCCTTGTGTTTGTTTTAAACTTGCTACCTATTAATTTCATTTGGTGGCCCCTTGTTCTTGTATTATGAGAAGAAGTAAATAACACTTCCTTATTTACTTTCTCTATACCACTCATGATTTTATAGACCTCCATCATATCCCCCCTTAGTAGCCTCTTTTCCAAGCTGAAAAGTCCCAGTCTTATTCATTTCTCCTCATACAGAAGCCGTTCTATACCCCTAATCATTTTTGTTGCCCTTTTCTGAACTTTTTCCAATCCCAATATATATTTTTTTTGAGATGGGGCGACCACATCTGCACGCAGTATTCAAGGTTTGGGCGTACCATGGATTTATATAGAGGCAATATGATATTTTCTGTCTTATTATCTATCTCTTTCTTGATGATTCCCAACATTCTGTTTGCTTTTTTGACTGCCACTCCACATTGAGTGGATGTTTTCAGAGAACTATCCACAATGACTCCAAGATCTCTTTCTTGAGTGGTAACAGCTAATTTAGACCCCATCCTTTTATATGTATAGTTAGGATTATGTTTTCCAATGTGCATTACTTCGCATTTATCAACATTAAATTTCATCTGCCATTTTGTTGCCCAGTCAAGCATTAAAACAACCACAGCATCAAAAGACGACCTACTTGAGAAGGAGAAGAAAGTCTTTGAAGACTTCATAATGGGAGAAATTTTATTTCCTTATGAAATTAATATTTGGCACTGCTTATCTGGCAAAACCACTTAACTGAGACCCCCTCTTTTGCCCCTACCCTTACCCCAAAACCATGACAACTGTCAATTTACAAATAGAAGAAAGCCAAAGGTCATTGACTAAAGTATTTATTACACATTATTTGCCCTGCATTAGTCATCATTTCCCCCCCTCTTGTTTCTGTTTTGTTGGTGAGGCCCTGCTACCCTGGAAATCCCAATTTGGCCATTCCCACCTGCTTCCTGCTGCAGTTATGGCTTCTCTAATTCTCCTCCAGCTATTCAAAGTTTGAAGAATGGCATGCTGAAAGGGGGCAACCCAGTAGTGCTCAGATACAGGTATGCATAACGCTACCGATGTCAGGATTCTATGACTGTTTATAGGTCCCTGCTTCACCTCAATAACAAGCCTCTTTGCTGGGCCCTAGTGCATCGACTACCATTCAGTTGTGTGTGTTCTAATCTACAACAGAGCCCAGGATTCTCAAAACCCCATACTTGCACAGTACAGCCACAGCCTTCAGCTTCAGCAAAGCACTTCTGCATATGCTTAACTTTAAACACACAAGTAATCCCACTGAACCCAGCGGAATCACTGAGGTAGCGGATACCCTCCTTAACACAGACTAAGTTCCTCATTGCCATAGCACATCCGGGTGGTTTGCACTCTCTCTCTCTCTCTCTCGGGAATGCAGAGTTTCTTTCCTCTAAGAAACTTTTCCCTCCCACTGAAAAATAGTTAAATGCATAGTTGATAAAAACCATTTATGTTTCAATAAATTAAAGCTAATCCTCCAAATGAAAATCTTTGTCAAGCAACACCATACTATTCAAAATTAATGATTTGTTTTTCAACAGGCAATTAATGGATTCCATTTTCCCCACTGATCCATGAGTATATTCCCCGAACATTAATGGAAGTCATGGACACACAGATAGATATAGAACTACTAAGCATACATGCAGTCTACATTTTCTTTAGTAAATATAATACAGGGATTCCTGTCTACATACAAGCAGTTTCCTCATTCTGTACTTTATGCCAAGAGGCTTCCTAAAATACAGATACAGAACATGACAGATTGGAATGATATTAAATAATTTAGCAAAGTAATAGTCTGTTAAATATTTAAGGGCTGAAAATGGGTCATATTTGTAAACAAATCTTTCAGTTTTAATGTCAAAGCCTGCTTTGGGCTTCCTTTTTATCAAAGAAAGCTCATGGAGTAATGGCTTTGCAGTCAAAGTTCCTCATAAATTTAACACACAAAAATCTAATCTCCTAAAATATCAAAGTACACCTAAAGTATCAATTTCATTTAATCTTTTTCCCCACAAGGATTGAGGATTTCCCAATGTACCATAAAATGTAGGCAAAATGTAAAAGTGCTGCAGCATAAAGCATGTGTTTATGTCCAAAGAAAAGGAGAGCAGCTATGGCGAGGAGGGATTGGTATATTTGCATCACCTGTCAGCAGGAAGTGCCCCGAATCATCCAAAAGGGCATAGTATAGAGTTGCCACCTTTGAGGTGCAAAAAACCAGGACATCCAGGGTGATCCTGAGCCCATAAATCTAGACAGCTGTCAGTGTGTTCCAAGCATCCTTACAGATCTCCTGGGGCAGCTACCTCAAGAAATGGATGATCCTGGGAAAACCTGGACACGTAGCAACCCTCGTGCATTAGCCGTTATTGAGCATGATCATTAGGTTTCTTTAAACCAAACAGAAACCATCATGGGCAAGAGGTTGTCTGTCTGTCCTACATACTCTGCCTGAGGGCTGAGCCAGAGCTTAGGGGGGAAATATAATAGTAATTAAAAGCCTTAGGGGACTTTGGCTGAAGAAAATCATGTAAGGCTGGGAGGTATGCTGGGTATTAGGCCTGGGTCATCAGCACCTGTGGCATTGTGGCTACGGAGCAAGATCTTCCATTCTGAAACACAAGCTGAGGAGAGGCAGTCATCTAGTAACAGCGGAGGAAGAACTGCTAGCTAGAAGGAAAACACCATCCTGGCCACTATGGACGTAGAAGCCCTCTACACCAATATTCCACACAAAGATGGACTACAAGCTATCAGGAACAGTATCCCCGATAATGTCACAGCTAACCTGGTGGCTGAACTCTGTGACTTTGTCCTCACCCACAACTATTTCACATTTGGGGACAACATATACCTTCAAGTCAGCGGCACTGCTATGGGTACCCGCATGGCCCCACAGTATGCCAACATTTTTATGGCTGACTTAGAACAACGCTTCCTTAGCTCTCGTCCCCTAACACCCCTACTCTACTTGCGCTACATTGATGACATCTTCATCATCTGGACCCATGGAAAAGAAGCCCTTGAGGAATTCCACCATGATTTCAATAATCAGCCTAGATCAATCCACACAAGCGGTCCATTTCCTGGACACTACTGTGCTAATAAGCGATGGTCACATAAATACCACCCTATACCGGAAACCTACTGACCGCTACACTTACCTACATGCCTCCAGCTTCCATCCAGGACACACCACACGATCCATTGTCTACAGCCAAGCTCTAAGATATAACCGCATTTGCTCCAATCCCTCAGATAGAGACAAGCACCTACAAGATCTCTATGAAGCATTCTTAAAACTACAATACCCACCTGCTGAAGTGAAAAAACAGACTGACAGAGCCAGACGAGTACCCAGAAGTCACCTCCTACAAGACAGGGCCAACAAAGAAAATAACAGAACACCACTAGCTGTCACCTTCAGCCCCCAACTAAAACCTCTCCAGCGCATCATCAGAGATCTACAACCTATCCTGAAAGATGATCCTTTACTCTCACAGATCTTGGGAGACAGACCTGTCCTCGCTTACAGACAACCCCCCAACCTAAAGCAAATACTCACCAGCAACCACACATCACTGAACAAAAACACTGACCCAGGAACCTATCCTTGTAACAAAGCCCGATGCCAACTCTGTCCACATATCTATTCAAGTGACATCATCATAGGGCCTAATCACATCAGCCATACCATCAGGGGCTCGTTCACCTGCACATCTACCAATGTGATATATGCCATCATGTGCCAGCAATGCCCCTCTGCCATGTACATTGGCCAAACCGGACAGTCTACGCAAAAGAATTAATGGACACAAATCTGACATCAGGAATCATAATACTCAAAAACCAGTGGGAGAACACTTTAACCTGTCTGGCCATTCTATGACAGACCTGCGGGTGGCTATCTTAAAACAGAAAAACTTCAAAAACAGACTCCAACGAGAGACTGCTGAGCTGGAATTGATATGCAAACTAGACACAATCAACTCAGGATTGAATAAAGATTGGGAATGGCTGAGCCATTACAAACATTGAATCTATCTCCCCTTGTAAGTATTTTCACACTTGCTTCTTATCAAACTGTCTGTACTGAGCTAGCTTGATTATCACTTCAAAAGTTTTTTTCTCTTACTTAATTGGCCTCTCAGAGTTGGTAAGACAACTCCCACCTGTTCATGCTCTCTGTATGTGTGTAAATATATCTCCTCAATATATGTTTCACTCTATATGCATCCGAAGAAGTGGGTTGTAGCCCACAAAAGCTTATGCTCTAATAAATTTGTTAGTCTCTAAGGTGCCACAAGTACTCCTGTTCTTTTTGCGGATACAGACTAACACGGCTGCTACTCTGAAACCTAGCTAGAAGGATCCACTGACTAGACTTCTGTTTTGCTGACAAGCCAGAAGTATTTGATTCTGGAGAGACTCTTGCAGTCCTATTCCAATTCTATAGGATCCTGGTGGTATGCACTACATTACAGGCCACACTAAAGACTGAGACAATAATTGCTGAAGATGAACCAGGGGGAAAAAAAGAACAAGTTTATAGGAGAGCACTAAAGTACAGCATAGGAGTTATTAAAAATGTAGGATTTTAGCATAGCAGCAAAAAGTTTGTGAATGTCTGTATAGGAAGAACATGATGATAGATTTATTATCTAATAGCCTTTATTTAAAAATTATTTCAGAGTATTTAGAGTATTTTCTTTGTTTTCATTAAATATAAATGGTTGTTTACTAAGCAAATTGTGTGGTACCACTGGATTGAAAACAAAGGCACTATCTGCTTCCATAAGAGAAGAAGGTTGATCTTGTTAGGGTGCTAAAGTAGCACTCAGGGAATCCTCAGCTATGCCGCAGACTTCCTGGGCAAACCAGTAGGGCTGAAGTTTCTAAACCCAACTAGACATTGATTTCATTGCATGGTTGAATCCCCATAATACGTACGCAAAAGGAGAATGAATTAAAGAAGCCTGTGCCCAAAGTCACAAGGAGGAAAGGAGCTGAAGGCCTCCAGGCCTCTCTCAAGTCAAAAGACACTGAAACGTGGAGTAGTATATATGGTTGGGATCCTGGGACCAGCACATGGCTGGTATTTCTTACACAACCATGCGAGCCTCAGTGCTTTTGCTTTCATAACAAACTTCCAAAACTATGCATTTCATTGCAAAAGGTTTGGACAAGCATAGTCCAGAAATGACTCAGTCCTACCAGTCTCCACATACATGCAGAAGCGGGCAGACAAGTATACTTCTAGAAATGAAAGATGTTACCTTGGCCAGAAAAAGATACACACTTGATAATGTATTTTACATCATGTGCAAAGATAATACCAAGGCAAACATAAGCACATAATTACAATGCTTAGTTGTTCATTTCTGCACAATCTGTAGCTGTGTGCATGTACTCAAATTAGGGCTGTCAAGCGATTAAAAAAATTAATCGCGAATAATCGCACGGTTAATAAAATACAATTTATTTAAATAGTTTTAGATGTTTTCTACATTTTCAAATATATTGATTTCAATTACAACACAGAATACAAAGTGCACAGTGCTCACTATTTTTTTTATTACAAATATTTGCACTGTAAAAAACAAAAGAAACAGTATTTTTCAATTCACCTAAGACAAGTACAGTAGTGCAATCTTTATCATAAAAGTTGAACTTACAAATGTAGGCTCTAAAGTTTTACATTGTTTTATTTTTGAATGCAGTTATTTTTTGTACATAATTCTACAAGTTCACTCAGTCCTGCTTGTTCAGCCAATCACTCAGACAAACAAGTTTGTTTGGGGGAGGGATAGCTCAGTGGTTTGACATTGGCCTGCTAAACCCAGGGTTGTGAGTTCAATCCTTGAGGGGGCCACCTAGGGATCTGGATCAAAAATCAGTACTTGGTCCTTCTAGTGAAAGCAGGGAGCTGGACTCGATGACCTTTCGAGGTCCCTTCCAGTTCTATGAGATAGATACATCTCCAAATTTGCAGGAGATAATGCTTCCCGCTTCTTGTTTACAATGTCACCTGAAAGTGAAAACAGGCATTCGCATGGCACTGGCGTTGCAAGATATTTACATGGCACATGTACTAAAGATTCATATGTCCCTTCATGCTTCAACCACTGTTCCAGAAGACATGCGTCCATGCTGATGACGGGTGCTGATCGATAACAATCCAAAGCAGTGTGGACTGATGCGTGTTCATTTTCATCATCTGAGTCAGATGCTACCAGCAGAAGGTTGATTTCCTTTTTTGGTGGTTCGGGTTCTGTAGTTTCCACATCCAAGTGTTGCCCTTTTAAGACTTCTGAAAGCATGCTCCGTACCTCGTCCCTCTCAAATTTTGGAAGGAACGTCAGATTCTAAAACTTTGGGTCGAGTGCTGTAGCTACCTTTACAAATCTCACATTGGTACCTTCTTTGTGTTTTGTCAAATCTGCAGTGAAAGTGTTCTTAAAATGAGCAAAATGTGCTGGGTCATCATCAGAGACTGCTATAACATGAAACATATGGCAGAATGTGGGTAAAACAGAACAGGAGACATACAATCCTCCCCCAAGGAGTTCAGTTCAGTCACAAATTTAATTAATGCATTTTTTTTTTAAATGAGCATCATCAGCATGGAAGCATGTCCTCTGGAATGGTGGTTGAAGCATAAAGGGACATACGAATGTTTAGCATATCTGGCACGTAAATATCTTGCAATGCCGGCTACAAAAGTGCCTTGCGAACGCCTGTTCTCACTTTCAGGTGACATTGTAAAAAAGAAGCGGGCACAATATCGCCTGCAAATTTAAACAAACTTGTTTGTCTGAGCGATGGGCTGAACAAGAAGTAGGACTGAGTGGACTTGTAGACTCTAAAGTTTCACATTGTTTTGTTTTTTGAGTGCAGTTATGTAAAAAAAAAAATCTACATTTGTAAGTTGCACTTTCACAATAAAGAGATTGCACTACAGTACTTAGTATTTTTCAATTCACCTCATACATCTCTTTTGTTTGCCATTTTTACAGTGCAAATATTTGTAATAAAAAGATATAAAGTGAGCACTGTCAACTTTTTCTATATTTTAAAATATATTGATTTCAATTACAACACAGAATACAAACATCAAAAATATTTAATACATTTAAATTGGTATTCTATTGTTTAATAGTGTGAGTAAAACTGCGATTAATCACGACTAATTTTTTTGAGTTAATCGCATGAGTTAACTGCGATTAATTGACAGCCTTAACTCAAATCCTTTAATTATTCATTACTGTATTTAACACATCCCCAACCTTATTGCAGGCTGTTCCAAGTTGTGGGGAGGGCAGAGTAATGAAGTCTGCACTTTTATGGGGAATTTTTAGCTGCAGGAGATATTAAAAGTGCAGGTAGTGGCTTTGGCTGTTAAAGATAAACACAGAACACAAGCAAGCTCCCATATGGCCTTTTGAGCATTTACAAAATACATTGTATGGAAATTACTTAAGTGTTGTGTCCAAAAATGGTCTTGGAATGAAAACATTTAAGTCTCATTCTGTTTGTAAGTTTTAGCAACGTTTTGAAACAACAAACAAATCCAATTGGTTCTCTGAGTAGGTGAGCATGGTAATGTTTTGTCTGCACACATCAACCTAAAGCTAACTGCTAGTGAATGTGTCCTAGATGCAGGTTCTAAACATATATCCAGCAGGCAAAAAACCTATTCATTCTTTATTCATGTTCAAGAAAAAGCTAGCAACTGAAAATTCCAAAATATTTCAACCAAAATAGTTCAACAAAAATTTTGCTTTGGTCAAATGAAATGTTTTGTTTAACCTGGGCTAGATTCACAAAACAGCCAACGGAAGAGGAGGAGGCAGCTCCCTTTTAGCATTCAGCCCAGCGGTTATGGTGCTCACCTGGAATGTGACGCACCCCAGTTCTATTTCCCCCTCTGCCCGATGTGTAGGAGGAATTTGAACAGGGTCCCCCACCTCTCAGGGGAATGCTGTAACTACTGGCCATTGCGGTAGTCGGGGATGGGTGTCTCATTCTCTCCTGTTGAAGCTTTTAAAATCCGTATAAATAATTAGTCACTGGGGCAGGAGGGCTGGAACCTGGGTCTGCCACCTCCCATGTGACCAAAAGCACCCCTGTATTCACACCCTACATATTATTGTAATGGTCTTTGTGCAAAATATGAGGTATCATTTAAAGACTAACACCACAATGGTCATCAATACCCTTCTGTCATCAATATCCTTCTGTAACATATGAACAAAATGCAAATTAAGAGTTATGGATAAAGTGAAATTATGACTACACTGTGTTTACCAGACAAATCTGGGGGTGGGAGTAAACCCATTTCTCAAAGACAAATAACAGGCTGACATCTCTAGCCAGTTGTTATCAAAGTTGATTGGCAATCACTGGTCAAGTAGCCATTCTTTGGCAGCAAAGGGGAGCAGGAACCAAACAATCTGCATTTTAGCAAACAACAATGTGGAACCTCTTTCACCATGAGTCTCCAGGTCTCCTTCCTCACAGCTGGAATGAACTTTATCTAGGGATAACCCCCAGGAAAATGCATTTCAAAGGGTGACTGGACTATAAAAGTGAGGGGCAAACACACCCCAGATTCTCTCTCTATTACACAAGACAAAGGAACCAGCCCTTTGACTTTGAGGGAAGATTCTGACCTGAGAATTTGGTCAGTCCTGTTGCTGGGACCATGTGTTAAGGATTTTACCTTTAATCAAATATAGCTTGTGAAGTTTTTGCTACTGGGAAGCATTTCATCTTTGTTATTCTGATTACAAGTATAAGATATTAAAATCAGAAATAGTTCTCATTTAAAACCTCCCTCTTTGTACTTAAATAAACTTGTTCTATTTTTAATCTAAACTAATCCGCTGTTGTGTTTAAACTGAACTGCTTGGGACCTCCAGTTAAAATAGCCAACTGTTGACTATTGACCCATTACAGGAGTAATGGACCGTTAATATCCAGACTGTCCAGGAAATGGCTGGACAGCGCAGAAGACACGTTTTTGGGGAAATTTGGGTCTGTGAGTTTGTTGGGGTCACCCTGCAGGTAGTAACCAAAGCTGCTGGAAGCCAGCGTGTGACTGGTGTGTTGCTGACAGGTTGCTGGAGTCAGAGTTGGTGGACCAGGGCTGCAGCTATACACACAGACACTCAGGGTGTGACCTGCATACTGTTAGGGTGTTTGGCTCTTTGTGAGTGGTCCTGGTTGGGAGCTACAACACCAAAGCATTGTGAGGCACCCAAGGTTGCAGGGCAGGCACAACCTCTCACTGGTCTGGATTGCCTGGGTCTTCCACCTCCCATGTCAATGGCCTGACCACTAGTCGACAGAGCCATTCTAATTCTCTTACTGGCCCAATGAATAATTAATTATTTTTATACAAGTGGAACAAGAGATTGAGAGAGGCCTGCCCAGGATATCCCATAGCCCAGTGGCTAGGGCACTCTCCTGACAGTGGGCGACCCAAGTTCAAGTCCCTCCTCCACATCAGGCAGAGGGGAGAACTGAATGAGGGTCCTCCCACATCCTTATGAGTGCCCTAACCGCTGGGCTAAAGATTGAAGGGGAGATGGAGGCAGCACATGCTCCCCACCCCATTTTGTGAAAGGTGCTGAAGTCGTCTCTCTCCCCCCCCCCCCAAATATTGTTCAAAACCATGTGGCAAATTCACATCTAATTCACTAATAGTTTTGGGTCAACCAAAACTGCATTTTTTGGGCAAATAAACTATTTGCCTGACAATTTCCCCCCTCCTCTACATAGGACTATGCAAAGTAGTATATGGTTATAAGACTGCACAAAAAACCTTGTACAAATGTACATATGGACAATTGATGCACTAAATTCTGAATGCCTTATGCAATTTTTACTCCTGCAGAGCATTTATTTATGGTAGTAAATATGATTTATGTGGTAAGTTAAATTTATGGGATTGATGAAGCAAAAATGTGGTAAAAAGTGATTAAAATGCTTCCCTCCCCCCTTGCAGATTTACAAAAGAAACTTGCAAACATTTCATACATTTGAGGAAGAAAAATGACATAAGAAAGGAAAGAAAGCAGAGCACCAAATACTAGCAAAATGAAGAGCTAATTCCTTTTCATTCTATGTAAGCATGTATGACATTCAGAGAATCACAAACAAGCCTATGCTGACCACAGTAATGTAAGAAGGAAATCATATGGAAAACAGATATTACTTTTAAAACTTATTTGTAAAGAATCATATATTATAAGAAATATTCATAAAAAGGTGCTTTAATTCTCTTCCTGTAACGTTTAAATAAGGAATACAACATCCCATGAATAAAGGTCTTAAAATAATGATTACATGCGACATAGCAAATGTGTCCTCAGCTGAAAACTGGAATTGCTCTCCCACTAGTTTTCTACACCCTTTCTACCTATTTTTAGGCACAAGCACTTTCTGAGCATGCAAATAATTTATGCACACAAATTTGTGTTTCCTGAGAATGTACTGCAAATGCAAATTGTTTGCTTAACTTTACATACTAAATTAGGTCTGCAAGACAAGTCTGTGTTGATACGACTCTCATTGAAAAAAAAAATTATTATATATATATATATATATATATATAAAAATGCAACCTCCATGCAAATTAGTAGACACAAATCTGACCAAACAGCCTATAACAGTTGAACTACCAAAGAATGTATGAGCTTCTTAATTTCCTACAGCAACCATTTCTACTAAACACAATAAAAACTTAAAAACCTAAAATGAAATAGTTTTAAATTAAAAAATATTTTTTTTCTGCTCTCAGCCACATAAAATATCAATATGTGGAATGTTAATTGAAAACACTTTCACTATTAACCTTGAAAATGTTCTCAACATTTTTGTTTATATCATCTTACTATTAAGTTTGTGAATATGTTCATTTGGCATATGTGGACAAAAGCTTAAAGAGACTGTTGGGTTTGTTTAGGATTTAATATTAAAATAATCATTACAAAATCCAAGAATAGATATGTTTACAGTGAATATTTAGATAGAAATAGAAATAAAAATAGTTTTTAGTTTGGAATGTTACATTCACTTGTAATATCACAACCCTAACATTGTAATAGTTGTGCTAGTGCACTGGACCCAGAAAATGAAATAGATTAGCAACTCACTGTAGTAACAAACGTGAAGCTATTTATTTTCACTGCCAAGCTGAGTGAAATACAAGTAGTCAGGAAAGAGCATGAATGGGTAAATATGTATTCAATCTGAAAGAATTTTTAAAATCTAGCAACCTAAAAGGTGGTATTAGTAGAAAAAGGCAGGCACTCTTAAAATATATATTTTAACCTAATAAAACATCATACTGTTATAAACACTAACCTCTTTATATGCAGAGCATAGATATATAATGTTTACATTTGATAAGATTTATTATGGTCGTTTGTCATATACCAATGGGAATCTTTTCATGATGAAGAGGACTTCAAATCTTCATCATGAAAAATTTCATGATGGTACACCGCTACCTCGATATAACGTGACCCGATATAACACAAATTCGGATACAACGCGGTAAAGCAGTGCTCCGGGGGGGCGGGGCTGTGCACTCCGATGGATCAAAGCAAGTTCAATATAATGCGGTTTCACCTATAACGCGGTAAGATATTTTGGCTCCCGAGGACAGCGTTATATCGAGGTAGAGGTGTATATGGCAAAGATGAATTAAAAACAAAACAAAAAACCCCCCAAAATCTCCACCATAGCTAGTTCGAAGCCCAGTTGAAACAGGAAGAGGGTTGGTGTCAAATTGGTGGCTGACCATGAAAACTCACCAAAAACTGACAGTACGAGTCCTCAGAAGAATCAAGAAAATGAGGGGGTATTCTAGAAACGACGCACAGTGCCCCAAGTGCTGAGGATAGAGAAGCCAATGCAAGGAGAAGTGGTGGGATGTCATAGGAAGACACGTTAGCATGTGATGTGATAGAGACTGTGGCACTGAACAGAGCACCTTTTAGGGAGAGGACTCAGAGCAACTCCCCTTTTGATGGGGTTAACACAAGGAAGAAGATGGCAACTTCAAATGAAAGGCCAAATTCTCTCCACTATATCATGAAAACACAAAGGCTGAAAACAGAAGTTTTCTGCTCCAATTCTCACCCCTGTACAAACTCCCCCAGAGGTGCTGCTCCATGTGTTTTCTACAAGCAGGGGAACTGGCATTTTCCAGCTCAGGTCTTTGGGTCTATGTGTCTGTGTGCACAAACCCAGTAATCCAGCAAAACACAGATATGCTATTCCAAAATGCAGATACCTGCAGGTATCACAGTAATGAAATCAGCAGAGGACCACTGCAGTTAAAATATGGGCACGCATTAATACTGCTTTGTAGCACATATGCCTGTTTGGAGGGCATTTTTACAAGGAGGCAGAATTTGGCCCAAACTGGTCCCATCAAAAAATAGACTAATGATCCTAGTATGTTTCCATTATAAATCATGCAAATAGATTATTTTCCAAGCAAGAACGTGTAAAATAGCTCCCAGGGTTAAGATATTTTCCTACATGATATGATATCTGACACATTTTCTGTAACTTAAATTAAACAAATCATTAGGGGGAGGGATAGCTCAGTGGTTTGAGGATTGGCCTGCTAAACCCAGGGTTGAGAGTTCAATCCTTGAGGGGGGCCGCTTAGGGATCTGGGGCAAAATCAGTACTTGGTCCTGCTAGTGAAGGCAGGGGGCTGGACTTGATGACCTTTCAAGGTCCCTTCCAGTTCTAGGAGATAGGATATCTCCATTAATTAATTAATTAATTACCTGCTGGAATAAAGCAGAGTTCCATCACGTTGATATTGTTCATCTACATACAAAGAAGAAGAAGAAATAGTGGTTGCTAAGGAAGCTGCTTCAAATAGAGATGGAGTGCTTGGCACTAAATCCGGACGGTGCCGTGAGCTTAATACTGCATAGGAGAAAATACATATGTTTTACTGTATATTCATTTTTAAAACTCATTTCTAATACAACTACCAGGGAAGTTATTGTTACTCCTGGGGAAATTCTGCACCCAAATAATTTAAAATCATGTGCATGATATTTTAAAATTCTGCATATTTTATTTGTCAAAATAACAATCACAACAGTTTCAATTATTTTGGTAATTTATTTCAAAATACCTGTCAGCAAGTATGTCTAACAGTACAGACAACAAAAAAGATTCAGGAAATGTTTTTTGGTAAATAGTTTCCTTACTAGGCATATTAATACAGAACTTTAAGTAATAATTCATTTAAACGTCAATACAGAAATATATTTCCTGCACCCCTCAGAAACAGTGCAAAGGCTTGGGGGAGTCAGGGGTAATGGAGGAGCTGAGGGAGAGCGAAGTAATTGCTGGGAAGAAGCCTGGGAGTGAACTTGGAAGGTTGTTGGGTGTGGGAAGTATGGAACAGTTTTTTTTTGGTGGGGTGCGGGGGGGAGGGATTGTTAGCGAGTTGGGGAGCCTCCCCCATGCAGATCCTGGCTGACCCCCAGCCTCTCCCATTCAGACACATTTGCCCCTGCCCCCATGTGTCCCTGCACCCCCACTCCCATTCAGTCCTGGCTCAGTGCTGTCCCTCCACTAGCTCCTGTGCCCACACCCCAGTCTGTCCCCCCACTAGCCCTTCTGAACCCCAGTCTACGTGCCCCTCTCTGTCCATCCCCCCCCCCCAAATATCCCGTGCCTCCTCAACTGGCCCTGCAGGCAAGGCACTATGAAGAAGGCAGCCACTGCCCCTCCTTCGCCCCCTCCCCAGCTGGCTGCCCTCTCTTCTGGTGCCACAACAGCCCCTGGTGGGCAAAAGGTGTAATTGCAGCATCTCCCCAGCAGAATCTATTTTCTGCAAGGTGGCATGGGGGTCTGCAGGGGACATGAATTCTGCATGTGCACAGCAGCGTAGAATTTCCCCAGGCTTATTATATTATATTCTATCAGTAGCTAATCAACACACATGCATACGGTATAACAATACTAATTTTCCAGAAGCAATCTAACACATTTAACTGATGACATTAATAGTTAATGGGGTCTAGTCAGTGATGCAGGCACACTTCCACACCCCTGTAAGCCTCTTTAAAGCCAAAGAACATGCTTATGCAGCTAGCCAAGAAATTTATCATAATCTAGGTTCTCTATTTTGAACAACTGTGGCACTGATACCCAGGTTAGCCATTCCCAAATATTACCTTCTTCATCAAGGCTGGAAAAGCTTTGTCCTTCAGTAAGCATGTCATGCTTTTCATCCTTCCAATCTTGGCTAACAGCAGACACAATTTCTTGTGATGTTGCCTTTAGGGCTACAATGGAACTGCATCGTCTCTTGGAAGGAGAGGACTTTAGAGCTGCATTAAGAAAAGAGTGCAATGAACAAAGCTGGTGAATTATAATGTTTTACTCATTTTTCACAGAGTGCATATAGTTTTACTATCTACAAACCCCTTTCTAATGCAGATCAAGAATAAATCTAGATAAGAACATTTTAATATATACCAGTTTTATTCTACAGAGTCCTTATTAGACATTGTCTCTCAAAGTCTCAATTGAGTTTTTATGGTCTTTGGGCAAAAAAGGCTACAAATGGGATCTGCCTGTTAACTGTTTTGACATTTCCTACACTGCAAGTCATAACCTGAGTATCTGCCTGTAAAAGTCAGAGAAAAAGAACAGAATGCAGGATAATGAAAGGAAGGAAGAAGAGAAACAGTGATTGAGTAAGCAAAAAATAATCAAGGCTTTGGGCATTATCTGAGGATTAGGGACAACCTAAGATTGTTTATAGCCTGAGAACATAACTGCTATACTGTGAAAATATTTATCCTGCCTTATGATTTCCACTGTAGTTATGTACATCAATATATGTTTTGGATAAAACAAACATTTCCAAAATATTACTGACTGACATATTCACTAATGATGTTATGCAGCTGATTCATGAACATTCCTGATGGTTTATAATGCTGAGCCGGACTTGCCTTGAATACACTGGCATACTAGACAAACACAGGATCAGATCCTCTCCACTATTACTCCCCAAAATTTGGTCCTTTGTCAATGCAATTTCCTCTCCTAAAAGGAGGTCAACCATTTCTGTTTGTGTGTTTAGCTCCCAAATGCATTAGAGCTCCTAGACACTGCCTGCAGCAACTCTCACAGAAAAAGAGTTCTGGAACAAGATAGATACCAGAAGAACCAACTGCATACAGCTAAAAAGCTGTGACACTCTTGGAATGCGGAATCAGATGCACAGAAACTCAGCACCAAAGACCCAGAGCTACTCCAGAACCCCTAGAGAGGATGCCATAGGCAATGGCTATGCTAACGCTGAACTGGCTCATCCCTAACACGGTCCCTGATGATCACTATTTTTTGTCTGTTTAAAAGGCCAGGTAAACTCTTGTTCTGTGCATTGAACACTGGGGTGTGACATTGTAAACCACAGATTTGTGGTTAAGGCGCTGGAGTAAAACTGCTTTCCTACTATGTAAATAAGTTTTTCTTCCTACTGTGATCTCCCTGCATTGCAAAATGAACTATGGGACTCAAACCTCCATGGACCCACAATGGTGAGCAACAGAATTCAGTCCATCCCATCTCATGATGGCTAACACATTTCCTTCCAAGGACCTTGACTGAAAAGGCCCCCTAATCTCCCATCCATTTCCCAAGCCATCCTCCCAAAATGAGCTACTGACATTGCTAGAGCTCCAAAGCACTATGTTCATACAAATAAACAATAATAATCACTGAAGTCTTCTAGGAGTTCTACAAGCCTTACTTCTTCACACAGGATGCCACAAGACCAAGTGCCAGAAAGAAGCTTCCTATAGATGGTGAGGTTGCTGCCTTTACAGTGCTTACAGCCTCTGCTACCCTGAAAAGCTCGGGGTTGAAACTGATCCTCATCCATAGGGAACTTTGCACTGCCATTAGGATTGCTGGGATGGCCAATGCACAATTATTTTAGAAAAGCTACCTGTCCTAATGGAAGCATATTAAATAGCTTCTCAGGATTAGCTGGAAGCGAGAGGATAGCAGGGTAAGATCAGAGACCCTTACCATAGAGGACAGCAGAACCTCTGATCAACTAGGGATCCAGCAGAGGGACCAGAGGATTGAAAGTTTTTAGAGACATTCTCAGAGGAAGCTAGCAGACTTACAAAATTTGGCTAAATAGGACATTCTGAATTATTTATTTTGCACAAAAATGAAAGTGTCCTTAAAACCTTTAATCCATATACAAGTAGATACACAGTCTTGTGTCAAGAATAAACCATGAAAAGAACCATCAGATACATCCATTAGAACTTTAGATATGATTAGTTTTGAAAAGAAAGAAGATGGAAAATTATGATAACTAAGAAGAGCGAGCCCAAAAAGGGATAGAAGGCAAATACTCAGAGTCTTTCAACCTAGTCACCAACAATATATGGTCTTCCTGGGAATAAGACAGGAGCAGACTGAGAACAGACCGAAGTCTGAGAGTAGCCCAACTAGTAACCAATAAAAATGAATATTCCAAGCATAGTCACACTGTAGCCATAGGGAAAGGAAACAATACTGTTCCATGACAATGCCTTATCAGAACGGGCTCAAAGATTTACCATTAATTTGATCACTGTCACCCTTAACCATTACTACTCAAAGATTCTCTTTCCTATTATCTCTCTGAACTTCAGGTTACACTACCTCAGATATATTAGCTTACATTTCCCCCATGCTGAATCACATTTTATTATTCTCATTGTCTCGATCCCTTTGTCAGGAGAAGGTAGGGTTACCATATTTAAAAAATAAAAAAAGAGGACACTCCACGGGGGCCCTGGCCCCGCCCCCTTTCCACCCCTGGCCCCGCCCCAACTCCGCCCCTTCCCCAAAGTCTCCGCCCTAACTCCGCCCCCTCCCTTGAGCGCCCCGCATTCCCCCTCCTCCCTCCCAGCCACACGAAAAGGGCTGCCCGAGCGCTACCGGCTTCACGGTTTGCTGGGCAGCCCACAGACCCTGCGCCCCCGGCCGGCGCTTCCCCAGCGCAGCTGGAGCCCGGGAGGGGAAGTGCCCAGCTGGGGGCGCAGGGTCTGGAGGCTGCCCGGCAAACCATGAAGCCGGTAGCGCTCGGGCTTCCGGCAGCCCCTGCCTCCGGACCCTGCGCCCCCGGAGCCCGGGAGGGGAAGTGCCTGGCCGGGGGCGCAGGGTCCAGAGGCATGGGGGCTGCTCGAAGCCGGTAGTGCTCGGGCAGCTCGGCTCTTACAGAGCCCAGGAGTCAGGGAGCACAGCAGCCCCCGGTGCCCGCTCTAAGGTAAGCCAGGGAGTATTTTTCCCGGACATGTTCGGCTTTTTGGAAATTCCCCCTGGACGGGGGTTTGATTACCAAAAAGCCGGACATGTCCGGGAAAAACCGGACGTATGGTAACCCTAGGAGAAGGGCTTTTAATTGGGCATTTTCCCAGCACCTCGCAAAACAGAGCCCTGATCTGGGCTGTTAGGTACTCCCATTAATGTATGATAAAGGTCACAGAATTTCATGAGTTCAATCAGATCATCATCATCCACATTGGATCTTTCCAAGCATAATTTTTGAATTCTGGTCTGCTGGAGAGTAATACTATTGTCTTTAGATCAAATGTAGATGAATAAAGGCCAGTACAATGTCAAAAATATTGACTTCCAGTGCTGGAATTTTTAATAAAAATAAAACCTGAATTGAACTTTTGATGGAAAGAGCCAGTAAGAACATGGCTTGCTAGAATCAGATTTTACCAGATAATCTCTTTATCTTATAATGAGCTAGTGACGGACCAATTTTCATCTGTAATTATATACAACCAAAATGGCTTTAATATTATGTAAGCCTAAATCTTCCCGAGGAGACAATTACAAGTGAAAAGCTTATTTAACTCAAAGAATTTAAAAAGGTATCTGACATTTTCAGCTCTACCATACCTAAGGTTAATGTGAAAAACTTCGAGGGCCAAATCTTCAAAAGTGACCTTTAATTTTGCTCCTTTTTTTCAATATTCAAAAGATAATGAATTAAAACTGCATTCAAAAGAAGAGGCACGGTGTGACCCCTTTGAAAACATGGCCCATGTTGGCTCCTTATACCTCTCAGACCACACTATGAGTAAAGATTTAGACAAGAATACTGCTAGAAGAAAGGAAGACTGATGCTAATCGCATTTGCTAGACACTGTCCAACCTGCCCACTTATGAAGCATAGCCCCCAGGTAAATAATAGTATATGATCATGTAATTAAAGATTATAATATAAATGTACATGCACAAGAATGCAGAGTTAAGACTGCACCCACAACCTTAACTTAAGCATTTCCTGACTTTTGAGTGCTTCAATTTGCTGCCTTAGCATTTTTTTATGGCATAATATGTTTAAAAGAAACTACTACTCTGCATTTCTGCAGCTCATTCTAAGGATTACAAAGAACTTTATAAACAAGAATAAACTAAACAGCCCAAGACCCCTGTGTGCTGAGGAAGTACTTTCCCCCCCACTGTAATGAGGTGTTAAAAGGCTAAGTGACTTGCTTGTGGTCATACAGTAAGTCTATGACTGAGTAAAGTGTAGAACTTTGATTCCTATTTCTATGCTTCAACCATATAACTACTACATCCCTTTTATGTATTACTAATGGTTACTTATGTTATAGTAGCAACTGCCCTGATCAAAATTGGGCCCTATTGTGCTAGGCATTGTGTAAGCAGAAGGTAGACATGATCCCAGCCCCAACCAGCAAGACCAGTCTTCTTCATGTATACCCTGTCACACTTCTATAAAGATGCTTTTCAACTTTCTTATTAGCATGGGTTAGACTTGGACATTAGTAAATATCATTAGATTTGCAAGACAGCAAAGAGAAAAATCATCTATTTATTTATAAAATCAAACTGAGGGGCCTGGTTGCTTTCTTTTGCATATAGCACATTCTTGAAGTGAATAATTTTAAAGAAAAATTCAAGTACTATATTGTAGCTCTGGTCCAAAATTTAGATTTTGATCACATGTACACACACACGAGTATTTAAAAACCTAACAAGAGAAATGTTTTCATGAAATTACATTTTGAAAATATTTCAAGGGCCAGACTGTCCCTCCCAAGCAGTGCTTAATTTGTAATGAAAGAGGCGAGGGGACTCAAGCAATTTTTTTACTTTCATAAGTGACATAGCAAGCCTAGCGGTGCTTGGATTATGAATGGCTAAGCCCAGAGGTGCCAGGTCTCAGCCCTAGTACAAATTAACCACTGCCTCCAGGGTTAAAAGCTGTGAGAGGGCACTTTTTGCTTGTAAATCTCCATAAGAAATTCCTCCAAGATTTTCCCTCATCATCATGTTCACTCAACCCTTTCCCCCTACGTGGAAAGCCCTCTGTAGGGCCCAAGGGGGTGGTGTCCGAGAGGCGTCCTCCATGTGGGGATCTAATTAGGGAGAATCTAGGTCTAAGATCTTAGTAGCAACTTTGGAACAACATATGCCTTAGGAACTTAATTATAACATATGCCTTTTTAGCTTGTGTAACAGGGAGATCTGTCCCCTTTAAGGAGTAGTGGGGATTGGAGCCATCCAACCCGTTTCATGACATTGCCTCTTTAAGGAATAGGTGTTTAAGGGAGCAGCAGACAAGCTTGGAGAATCAGAGCCAGATGGTAATCAGGGAGCTACCTCCTGAACAGGATAAAAACCCAGCCAGTAGCGGACTACAGAAGATAGAAGAGGTTCTGTGTAGCGGGGTTGGAACCCAAACACCAGTAGGCCCGGGAAGTCTGCTTGAGTCAGTACCCAGCCCCATGCAGGAGGGCTGAGGAATCCCTTAACCAGGGGTTCAGATTTAAGACTCCAGGGACCAGGGTTGGATGAGGCCTGTGGAAAAGACTGTCCAGAGAAGCCATGGTTTGCAGTGTGACTGACTGAGCTCCCTGCCTCAGGTAACTGGAGGAGAAAACTGTGAACCTGAAGCCCTGGAAGGAGGATGAAATTGGAAACCTCAAGAGGGAAGGGTTTGGGCCTGATGGGCCAACGGAGATTGCGCTTCATAAAGACTCAGTAAATTGAACCCCAGGAAGGAGAATGTTACACTGAATACTCTGGGCAGTGAACAATTACTGGGAGAACTAGGAGGGAACTGAGGGTGAGGTGCCTACAGGGCCAGGCAGTGCCACAAGGGGGCATGCTCTGGGATTGGACCCTGTCACAGCTTGACAGTTTCATTTTGAGCAATGGTAGGGAAGAAATTGAGTACAGCAGACTTGGAAACAAATCACTTTCTTCCTCTGGGACATTTGCAAATTCTTTTGTTTCTCTTGATAAGTGTGCCCAGACTAGGATAAAAGACCTGCTGTACTCTGTTTGGCAGGGCTGTGGGACTATGGCAATATTAATTTGTTCTTCTCTTTATGCAGCACAATTTGGAATCAAGAAACAAAATATCTGATAGTTATTTCTCAAACTTTTACTGAAATCCAGGTTCCCACACCCAAATGGAAGGTAATTACTGGAATGTTATTTGTTCTACTCTAACTTTCTAGGTCTTCCTAGTTTCACTTCTTGTCTGGTTAGAGAGAAATGGGCTCTCACATCTTGTACTTTTGAATGTTATAGATACTCCTGCTCTTTTAAGTCAGAGAATCCAGTGCCATTTCAGTGGGTAGGGATGAGGGTGATAAATGTGGTTAATAAACCTTCCAGCAACATTTTAAATTTAATTCAGCAGAGTTTCATTGCTGCCTGCAGTACTGGTGGCGCTCTCTGGTTACACACATCTTTGTATCCTTAGTGAAGTATTTTTGTAATCTTTTTGGTGCTGCTTTCTCATTTCTGCCCAACTAACTTCTAGTGACATGCCCATTAATCTTGAAATGAGTTAGATGATTAAAGAAAGGCAAAATGAAGAAAAAAAAGTTGAAATGGGATTTTAATCACAAAGAGGAGAGAATTTAATAATTTAGACACCTCCATCTTTCCAGGTTCTCAAAACCCATTTTTGTTCTGCTAAAGCACAACAGAAAAGGAATTGGAGAAGGTCCATCCTTACCAAACTTGTCAGATTTAGGGCCCAATCTTTCAATCTTCATTTATGTGACCTAGACACATTCAAGTCAATGGGACTACTCATGTGAACAAGGGTTGCAGGATAGGGTGTTACCTATTAGATCTAAATACCCTTGACATCATTTAAAAATAAATCACATTTCCCCAAAGATATGGGGAAAGCTCCTATTGGCTTCAGTGATCGGAAGATTTGGGCTCTTAGTGTTTGTAAAGTGCTGTGAGATCCCTAAATAAAATATGCTATTCTACAGGAGTGTAAAACACTATAAAAAAACAGAGTATGAAGTTATCCAGAGGGCTTACAATGACAAACCCTTACCTTGAACTTTTTTGAAAACCCTCGAACTCATGAACTTTAAAAACCTGTCTGCATAAAAACTTGGTCTGTGGACTGAAACAGTGTCCTAAAAAGACAGAAAAGGCCTTAAAGTTACACTCTTCATATACAATTTAAAATGAAATGCGCAAGAGAAAAACCTGACATATTTTGGGTAAGTTATATCATGCCCTGTTTGGGAATTCATGCAAGGAGTTCTAGGATTTTGCCTTCTCAGAGGTTACTGTATAATTACTACTCTCCTCTGCCACCCATTTTATTTCACTGTAATATTGATAAAACACCGGTCTAATTATTTTAAGCATTCAAGATAATTTAGAAATACCCCTTTATAATTTATTCTATTCATATTTTACAAAGTCTTGCTCATATTTAAAAATGTGTCATTTCCCTTTTTGGGTAAAAATCTCAACAACTGAAGGCTCAATATTCAAACATGGGTGCCCTAAAATGACCAAATTCCTTATCTGAATGCTTTAATCAAGCACTGATGGGCACTTAAAATGGCAATATGTCTAAGCGCCCATTTAAGCACTAAATACCGTGGGGTCAAATTCTGCCCTGCATTACATCCTTTGCAACTGGACTGATGTTGATTCAGGGCACAATTTGAATAGTTAATTAACTTTGAATTAGCGTTTCGAATGGATTACTCCATCCCCGTTTTAGTTGTATTGTGAGGATAGTTTTGTGTAACCTGGTACAGTGTAGTTATAAGGATGATCTGGTCACCTTTGCACGTGTGTCTGTTTTTCTTTTTATCTTTTATTTTAAAAAGTTAAACAATCAGCAAAATAAGATGGACATATAGGTCAGAAATCACATAACTAAAATCACTAAGGAAAACGTACAGAAAAAAAAAATCACATCTAATTGCCTAGATACCACAGTGATGGGTGGATTATAAACGTAGTATCTCACTGTCTTAAACAAGAATCAGAACTCTTATGAAAAATGCTGATCATTTAAAAAGCAACTTACCCCATCATAAACAAGTGCTTTCCAGGAATGTTCTAGCTTCTTCATTAACCTAAGCAATTAAATCAAAAAAACTTTGTGGAATTCCCTCATCTTGCAATCTCAGAATACTTTATTAAGATAATGGCTTTAAATATAGCAAAATGTTTTCATTCTAAACTGCCACTTACCTGTAAGACTGTAGGATATCAATAATACCCATAAATAGAAGCAGCTTCTCTCCTTTATGGCTTTTAGCTGGAATGCCTCCCATTCTAATGGCAACAAAATAATTTTATTAGATATTGTATTTTACAGACTTTTTAATATCACTATTTAGAAGGTGAACTGCATTTACTAAAAACAAAAAACAACAAAAACCCAGCAACATTAAGGCTAGTTGTCAAATGCAAGCTGCCCAGGGCTTCTTGCCTCCTCACCGGGAGCCGGGGGGCGGGGTGAAGCGGAGGGGGGAAGCCACCGGGGGCCTCTTGCCCCGGGGAGCGGGGTCCAGGTGCCCTTGCGTCTCACCTCCGCTCCCGAGCTATGAAAATCACAAGACAGCCAACATTCCCAACCGGGAGTGGGGTACAGCTGCCCCAGCTCTGGGGGCAACTGGGCTCTAGGTGCCTGGCTTTCTTGTCAATTTTATGGTGGACAACAGCCAACAGCCAGTGTAAGGAATTCAGTGTCTACACAAACACTGCATTGTCCTAACCATGGGTGCCAACTCCCTGGGTGCTCCAGGGCTGGAGCACCCACGGAAAAAAATTAGTGTGCTTAGCACCCACCAGCAGCCAGCTCACACCTGCAGTGCCTGCCTCCCAACTGCCAACAGCTCTGCTGATCAACTCCTCCCACTCCCTCCCACCCGCTGCGATCAGGTGTTCTGCGGCATGCAGGAGGCGCTGGGGGTGGGGGTGGAGGAGCAAGAATGGGGCGCGCTCGGGGGAGTGGGAGGAACTGGGCAGGAAGAGGCAGAGTGGGGTCTGGGGCAGAGTGGGGGTGAGAAGAGGCGGGGCGGGGTGGAGTGGAGATTTGGGGGAAGAGGAGGAGTGGGGGCTGGCCTGGGACTGAGCAGGGGTTGAGCACCCCCATGGAAAGGAAGAAGCCAGCGCCTATAGCCCTAACTACACAGACATAAGCCCTACGCCTCTCATTGAGGTGATTTTATTATATCAGCATAGCAGACAAGTTACATGAATGGATTGAGCATTTCAGTGTGTACACCACTGTTTTGTGGACAAAACTGTGTAGAGTAGACAAGGCCTTAGAAGCCTACATTCTATTGACTTTCAATGGGGCTTAGGTTTCTAAGTCTCCTGGGCACTTCTTAACATTTTACCCAACATCCCTACTCGTGTAAATAATGCCACAGGATTTTTGATGATCAAAAGTGGTCAGAACCTTAGCTTTAAGACTCATTGAAAGCAGAACACTTCCAATAACAAAGTCCCCACCACCATGCTGGAGCATTGGTTCAGTATAACTCAGGACATCTTGTATGCAAATGAGTGTAATATTGTACACACTGGGCACAATTCAGCTCTGTCTCAACTTATATTCTAGTACTTCAAACATTTAAAGCTGTATATAAATAATAATAATGCCCAGCTCTTATATAGCACTTTTTGTCAGCAGATCTCAATGTGCTTTACAAAGGAGGTCAGTATTATTATCCCCACTTTCATATGGGGAAATTGAGGCACTGGAAGGTAAAGTGACTTCTCCAAGGTCACCCAGCAGCCCAGTGGCAAAGCTGGGAACAGAACAGCATTATCCTCCCATTAATTCGTTGTAAGTTTAAACCCAGACTTCATTAGCTTTAATGGTATTTACCTGCATAACTCCCTGGTTAACCGACAGTAAACCCTTTTCAATGTGAAATTAAGTCTCTATTAATATCAAGGATTGATTACACAGAATAAGAATGCTGACTAACTCTCTTATTAGCACTCAACATGCATCAAGGATAGAATAATTTGAGGAGCCCTTGATTCTTGGAATAACAATAGTTGAAATGTTTCATCCCTTTCTGTAAATGTATCTGTCACAACCTTAAAATTCTCTGTATGTCACAGCCTGTTGTCAGACATTAAAGGGATAGAAGTATTGTCTTTTGGATGTGATATAACCATGGTGATCAGCACCTCTGCTTTATTAAAAATTCCATGGCACTATTTGTAAGTGTAGGAGTCTTAACATCAGTGTCCTGGCTGAATTCCAGCCTGGATAATTACAATCTGCCTATCTAAAATTCCTCTGCAATTTCAGTTAGATAGGAAGAGGAGAGTAGTATGTTCTAAACTGTAGTGTAGTGTTTCTGTAAGCTGTTAAAATATCCGTCTTGTTCCACCTCAGCGGTGGCTGCATTTCAACAGTTGGTGAAGCAATTCCTGTGTATGTAGTGAGTGCATTTCTTTGGGATGACAGGCACTACAGAAATATCAATATAATCAATATCAATAATAGCTTTTGCTCACAGCGCATGACACTGTTTACAGTTAAACAGAGATTATGTGTGGAGATCTTATAATGACTTTCATTATATATAAGTGAGTTACTACGTGCCGATAAATTGTTCTGAATTATAACTGCAATTGCCATCATGTATTTAGAGATGACGAATAAACTAATCAAAGTTTTAATTTTCTGGTCTCCAGTGAACCTTGGTATGTAAGTTTTGAACGCTTTTTAGAAAGTATTTAGCTTAATCCTTCAATCACTCCTATGTAGTGCCTTCCAGGATGGGAAGCTAGCCAGAGTTAGATTTAATACAATGTAGAACAGTTTGCAGAAATAAAATTTTAGAAATTCCCAGTCAATTTTTAACAACAGATTTTGGGGACTTACGTATTTGTAGCTTCTGTGATGACAGATTCCCCAGACTTTCCAGGACCCTGTATGGATTCCATAGCTGTAGAATAGAGAACTTTCTGTCCCCCATGACGTTTGGCATCAGATGCATTCTGGGAACTCTCCCCATCCTTCTCTTTTGTGATACTGTCCAATACATGGATCCCCAGCAGCAGACTATAATCCATGATTTTAAAGCTTTCCAGCACCTATGAATGAAGGAGGACTGCATGTACTGTAACACACACAAATGACTACACAATTTAATTTCTGCTGTGTAATTCAACCACTTGAGAAAATCCAAATAAAAGGAAAAAACCCATACAGGTATGTCAATATAATGGGTTTGACTAGGACAGTTTGCAAAAAGTTTAACAAAAGTAATATTTTTGTACTAGCCTCCCACCTTCTGTCTGAGATTCCCAAATCAACTTACAAATAAATGTTAATAAGCTAACCATCACAGCACCCTCATTAAAAGTGGGAAACCTAAAGTACATAGAAATGTAAGGCCTAATGTAAGACCATTTTCAGTTGGAGAGTTTGGCTCACCAGCAACTCCATTTCATTTATAGTGAGAAAGCAGTTAATTAGTTGTCTTCTACTCTGAAGCACTATATACATTATTTTTATCCTATGTGATGTACTTATGGATAATCTGCTATACATATACAAACCCAATGTTGAAAAAAATCCTTGAAGGGCAGACTTTCAAAAAGGAAAAGGGGCAGTCAAGTTGCCCCACTACCATGAAAAGTCAATCGGATTTGGCACCTAACTCCCATTTGTGCCTTTGACAATCTCTCCGTAACAGGCCAAACCTGGCCAATATAAACTTTATACTTGAACTATGACTTGATTTTTAACCAGTCTCCTCCCCTGGTCCTACCAATCACTTTGACAGGTTCCACTTCCCCATTCTTGCAAGTACGTATAAGATTCTAATCTCAGTTGCACCAGTATGAATCCAGAGGAACTCCATTAAAAGGAAAAACCTCTCTCTGAGTCAATTAACTGTGCATAGGATCGCCTTCAGTCCCCCTTTTTGCATTTTAATACTATATCAGAATCACCAGTAGACCGGTATGAAAGCCCTGTTTGGCACAGGGATAGCAACCTATTTAACTTCCTGTAATCTCAAAGAGAAATATGGAGCAACATGTGTCCTTTTCTTCATGCAGCTCAAGAATGATTTAACACAGATTTTAATACAAGATGCCTTACTGTTAATGTTGTAATTTTTGGCACTGAACTGCAAAATTTTATGTCATTTTACCAGGAACAAGAACAATTTGATTTTACAGAGACAACAAATGAAGCACAGTAACTCCAGGTGTGCCAATTCAGTCAGGCTTATCAGAGCCTGACTGAATTGGTGTTTTACACAAAACACTGACTTACACAAAACACTGAAACCCAGTGCAAATATTTGCATTTTTAAAATGAGATCTGAAAAGATTTCAACATAGCTGGGAGTTATGTAACAGGGAAGGGGAGATCCACCGCCTATGAATACATTTTATCTTACCAACCATTGACTGTAGACATGGATGTGGGGAGGCTGTTTTATTCAATATGCACATTTCATGCAAAAAGCACTCAACACTGTAATAACTAGAAGGCAGATATATACACACACACACACTTGATATTAGCATCCGTTCTATCCCCATTTTGCAACTCTCTTGCATCTCATGTTACTTTATTGAATTAAATCACTTTGTGGCGGTCTTCCATGAGAAACATCAAGGTCTCCTTCTACCACTATTGTTAATGTGGGAAGGCTTGCACAAAAAGTCTTACATTGTACCCTAACTTCAGAAAGGTCAGGTCTCACTCTGATCGCTGGGGTAACTCATGTAAAATGACTGAGCAAGTGGTGTGAATATAAAAAGTAACTGAGCAAAGTCGAACACACACATCTTGCAGAATTCTTCTATAAAAAAGAGGAACAGGTTGGCTTCAAACAAAGTGGAAGAAAAGTGCCTCCACACACTCAAATGCACGAGATGAAGCTATCAGCACCCCAGCACATCCTCTGATCCTGCCAATATAGGCTTTTGGGCAGCAATAAAATAAAAGAATCTAGAATATCACATGACAAGATCTGGAAAATATTTCATTACAACAGAATGTGGGACTGATGGGTCACTAAACACTTCCTGTTTTATGGCATTGGGAATCTTGAACTGCAAAAACAGCATAGTTAAGGAATACAAGATCCTGTATTATATGAATACATTAGAATACTAGAGTCAGAGGAACTCACACAAGTACAGTTTTCTTTGCCCCTGCCATAGTAAAAAAGTTTATTTTAAAAACATTTATTGAAGATTTATTTTCATAGGTTGCCTATTTTTATAAAAATAGATGGTACAAGACAACCTGTATGTGTTCCACTTAAAATGGAGAGAAAGCTGATGCCTAGCATATTGCAGCAAAATAAAAAATAA
Organism: Emys orbicularis; assembly: GCF_028017835.1. Lineage (NCBI taxonomy): Eukaryota > Metazoa > Chordata > Testudines > Emydidae > Emys > Emys orbicularis. The sequence continues at coordinate 95,387,333 of NC_088688.1, read as the reverse complement.
AAGGTAAATTAACATTTGCCCTTCTGAAAATACTACTCTGGTATTACAGCCAGTATGAGTGTCTATGTAAATCCTGATTTCATCAGCTAAATATGCTTGGAAAGATGGTGCCATTTTCACTTGTGCACTTCACTTAAAAAAAAAAAAATCAGCTCACATTCTTTGCTTTACTGAAATCTGTTCTTGCCCCATTCTCTAACCCCTTGGGATTAGATACTTCATGGTTCCGCTGAATTAAAATCAAGGGTAACGTCAAGTTAATATCTGATACAGTCTCTTGAAAGACTATGGTGTATATCCAGCTTGCCAGTGCAGAGGGATATATTGTTCAATAAAGAAGAACTTTTCTAACTCTGACTGAAGTGATCAACCCCCATCTCCTTTTGCCCCTGCTCCTTGTGCTAAGCATTGACCAAGGTTTCATTGCTGTCTGCGTTTTTGTTCCTGGATCACTAAAACTAACCATGTACTACTTCTTAGCTGCTCTAAATCTCTTGGAAACTGAAGTGAGCAAAGTGACATTTTTTCCTAGGCAGACCCTCAGCACATATTTCATTTTTACATGCAGCAACCTATGTGAACCCTACTGTAGCCGTTTGAATCCTATTCTTGCTCTCTGGACATTTAACTGCATAAACCAGCTGAACAGATCCTGAATAAACAGAAATAATACTCAAATATTTTCACGGTACATTAAAATAGAGACTGCCATATAAATTATCTAGGCTCCAACATATCTGTATGCCTGTTGGTATATGAAACGTGTACATTCTGATGACCTCTGTACCTATATATTTGCTAATCAAAGCAGGTAGCTAAGCCCTGATGCAAACTGATCTTAACCATGGTTCCATTTCCTTGTCGAAAGAAAAATGTTAATATGAAAAGACCATTAAACTAACCAGAATGGGCAGGAAATTAAAAACTTCAGGGCCAATAAGTCATTGTCACCAAATCCTGCAGTCCTTACCTCAAGCAGAACTCCCATTAACCTCACTGTGATTTTTGCCTGAATATGAATTGAGTAAGGACTCCTAGATTTGGCGCACTGTTAAGACTTGAAGGGGAGGGGAAAAAAACCAATAAACTAAACTCTGCTTCATTTAGAAAACATTTTTCATGCATTAATGTTAATGCAAATTAATAACTTTGGTTACACTCATAAAACTTACATGATCCAGTAAATCCTGGTATTTTTATACCTCTAATATCCCAAGAAGTGACAAAGGGCCCACTTCTACAACCTTTACTCATGTTGAATGAGGTCCTAATGTAAGGAGAGAGAAACCTCTCAAAGCAGAGATCATGATACTACCTCTACAAAAACAGTAAAGCATTGACAAAAGCCTCATGCTTGGTCACGAGGGATCTAGAGATGCAAATGATGTCCCCACTTCCCTAAGAGCACGTTCCCTCTAGGGTTATAAATGGAGAGAGAAATTCTGTCATTTTCAGTTTCAGTCTTTCTGGATTTAAGGGCTCAAATGTATAGCACCAACATAACAAAGCTTGCATTTTGCAAGAACTTCTGGATTTACTGACATTTAGACAAACAAGATTTGCCGAAGTGCTATATTATATTGTAGCAAATTAGTACGAGTTTCAGTGAACAGAAATTACAACATTCATCTAGTCTGCTCATTAGTAAACTGTGACATTCTCAGGGCACAATCCCAACTAATGAGTAGGTATGTCATCCCCTTCCCTCTAACCTGGGATGCCCTTTACAAGGCTTTGCTGCTGTAGCCTCCAGTCTGGAGTGCTCGCAAACAGCCTCCAACATGCGTGCGTGCATGTGTGTGCGTGTGTTGCAGCCAGCCACACCTGGGCCCTTACCAACCTTGGTTATATTGCAGGTGTCCCCAACACATCCCCAGTCCTAGATTTCCCTCAGAAATGCATGTCCTGTATTGCTCAGCCCTCTCCTGGACAATTACAAGCCTATATAAAAAGTCTGTCATTTCATTAATAAAAATGACATCCACACATCTTGTTACCCCAAATGGTGTTTCCCAGACATTATGATTTAAACACATTGGATCAGATAAGACAATAAAACAAGTTTATTTACTATATAGAGATAGATTTGAAGTGAGTACAAATAATGAGGCATAAAAGTCAGAAACAGGTACAAAAAAAGTTAATACACTACAGGTGCCTAACAAACTATATCAGATCCAAGCAAAGTTTTTCTCACCACATGCTCTCAGCAGTCTTACTGACCAAACTTCGTAGGCCAGGACTTCTACCCCAATTCAATGGCTGCTTCCTTTGTTCCTTCTGGTGCAGTAAATTGATGGAGAGAGGGAGGGTGTCTGATACTTTTTATAGCCCTGTCCCTCCTTTGGGGAGCATTTCTAGCTGGGAGCAAGGCAACAGGCAGTCTGTATGGAAGGGAACTCCATGCTATTTCTTTGCCAAGATGCAGATATTTTTGCCCTGTCCCTTTTCCCGTCAAAAATGGCCATTGAGAAGATAATGGCCCATCAGCCTCCTTTACACCTGGCTGAGGCGTCAGCTTGCCCTTGTCTCTGAAGAACTGGTTTGGCATGCTTTTAGTCATGAGTTCAGCGTGTGTTTATAACTTCACATAGAACACTGCTACGTGCATTTTGCCATAATACCTCACAAGGCATATTTTGTACAAAGATGATTACAATAGTGCGTAGGGTGTGGACATAGGGTGCACAGGCCTCTGTCACATAAACTTCCCCCGCTGGGGTTAATACATAAAGGGCTGGCTTCCATCATAATAGTATCATCTGGTAATGATGCTAATGGTTATGGGTCTGGCTAGAGATGTTGTGAGAACTTCTAGGTCATGGGCCCCAATTGCCCCTTCTATTCTTAACTTGTACTGTACAAAGATTTAACAGGACTGTCAAAAATAGCGTCCAAGCTGAATTTATTATGTGCTAAGAGGCAATACACTGTCAAAAAGAGTATGCCATAAGGAAATTATGAAAAATTCTTCTCCCCCCTCCCACACACATTGCCATTTGAACGATTAGGTTCTCCCTCTGCTGAGTCTTTGAGTTAGTCAGGGGCCCTGGGAATAACCCTAGCGAGAGCCAACCACTTAAGCTACCACCGTTGCACTAAGCCCATGATAAACCAGCTAGCTCTGCCTCTGAACATCATTGTGTTCCTGATGCAGCATGTGCTGTACAGAGACTAATGATGGGTCTGCAAGTATAATATGTGGTCACGGGCTATCACAGCACATACAAAACGATTACAGTGTAGTAAGACATACTCCTAATAGAGCTGCTAAACAAGTTGTTCACAAGAACTAATACCATGAGCACATGGAATACACAATCAGCCTTTTCAGATTTTGCTAATAGATCTTTTCTAGATGTATTTTCTTGACCCTGAATTTAGCAATACCACTAAAGACCATCTGAAATCCAAAAATGTACATCTAGAGACTTGAACGCTGATTTCAATAGACTTTGGATAGTGACAGTAATATAATTGCTAATACTACTGATAAAAAAAAATACTTGACCAGATTTATCATCTCTGAATACATTACACTAGGCGAAATGGAGGGTTATTTTGGATTTCAGCTGATGTGAATGAAATCAGAATCTGGCCCACAAACAATAGCTGACTGCCATGGAAACATCCCACATGTGCTACAATACATGTTAGGCAAAGAAGAATGAGATACAAAAAACTATGGGCTTTACATAAGCCCACAAAATAAAGCAAAATTTGGCCATACAGACATCTATCCCTGGTACTCCATAAGACCGCAATGGGTACTCAGATGCCGTATGAGCTGTAGCATTTGGGCACAACAGATTGAATTAAGGCTGGAAGAAAATAATGCCTAGATCTGAAGTTCTTCTGAGAAAGGAGCTTTTTGTCCTTAACTCTGAATTTCCTTAATTTAGTAGGTTTAAGTCAGGCCATTAACGTAGCTCTTTTAAAATTTAATTTCCTCAGTCAAGTTCACAATGTTCTTTGCTAATGCAATAAAAGAAAAATACAGACTGTGACAAGCAATACAACTCTTACTGGTAAAAAAAAAACAGTATGAAATATCTGCCCTGTTCTTGAAAATTCATGATCACAACTAGATTAACTATTGTTGCTTCTGTAATAGCTATTTTGAATTTCTAGTATCAGTGAGTTAACTACTCTAATACTATGAATTATGAAATTTATGAACAGAGACTACACAACTGTTTGAAGTGTTTAAAGACTGCACTTTATTTATATATAATTTTGTAAGTATAGAGAATGTTTCCTAACAAACAAACTTGTCTCTTCTTTGTTTTGTCTTCCTGATTCACTGGCTCCAGAGACCGAATGATTTCTTTATACTAAATGTTGCAAGTGTATTCAGAAAAGGAAGAAAAATGAAGTCAATTATATGTTAAAAATTCTTTGGGACAAATTTAGCCTTGGAATACGTGGGCCCAACTTCCATTGAGTTGGACAGCACAGATACCTAGTTACTCAAAATCTAAATTTGGCTCTAATTTTGTTTGCATTCCAATTAAAAATAGCAGACAGACACTTAGGCTGGTCAGATAGCATATATCAAGATGAATTTCCAACTAGAAAAACAGGAAAATGACACAAATTTCCCACTCCCTCCCACTATTTTCTGTCCAGCTCTATTTAGCATTGAAATATTGATTTTCCTTCTTCAGGATACTTTAAAACCAGTAACTCAATCCTCATAACACTCCTGTGAGGCATCTAAGTATTATCCTAATTTTAAATTGGGAAAACTGAGGCAGAAAGGTTAAATAACTTGCCATAATATAAGAGTAAGAGCAGTCTTTAGAACTCAGAAATTTTTAGCTCCCTCACTTGTAGTCACATCATCTCTCTTACTCAGCAAATTGGGGGTTGAGGCTATTTGACTCAGAATTTTCCCAAGAACGCTACATAAAATGTCCCCCTTTTCTCTTTTTTCTGGAAAAGCTAGCACTTGTGAGAAAATAATTTAAAAAACTGTAATGCATCTTCTAGTATATTTATCCCTTTCTAGGTCATTAGCATTTTGATTGACAACTTTTCCTCATTTGTAAAACTGCTCCTGTTGAAACAGTACATCTAATTGCTTAGCATTAGATAATGGATGTCTTGTTTCAACACTGCCCAACAGACTATTCATGCATAATGACATAATTCTCCCAAATGTGTAAAGATACATGCCATGGCTAAAACTAAGCTACTGCATACCCAACAGATACACCACATCAGGGTAAACACCTGGAAATACAAGCCATCTAAAACTTTGATTTCAGCACTGCAGGTAAGTGTGCTTGCCTTGTTTTTCCTTGAGGCAAAAATTTCATCAGAAAGTTCCACAATAAGACCTTTTTGTCCAAACCAAAAGTCACCAGATGGTTATCCTCAAAAACTCCTTCACATGTCCCTTTTCTACAATGCATGTAAACCTGATTATCAGAATTTTTCAGGCGATATTTAAAATGCTTAGTAGAAACAAATTTTGTTTGTATACAAGGTGGGGTACACACAAATTCTGGATAAACTTGGTTCAGACAACAAGGTTTTTTGTAATCCCACAACAATTTAGTAAATCTTTCAGTTACATGATTACAAGTTTTTATACAGAAGCACATTGACAATTACTGGAATCTTTAGCTCACTTTCGACCCAAGTAGGATGGGGAAAAAAACCCAAAACATAAAATTAGGACATTGTGTGGTTTTACAATCCCCTGTGGGGAATTTTGGTCTATAAACTGACACACTAAATAGATGCTGCTCATCTGGATAAGTTTTGCCCTCTGTGAGGGTACATCTATACTTACCTCCGGGTTCGGCGGTAAGCAATCGATCTTCTGGGATCGATTTATCGCGTCTTGTCTAGACACGATAAATCGATCCCGGAAGTGCTCGCCGTCGACACTGGTACTCCTGCTCCGCGAGAGGAGTACGTGGAGTAGACGGGGGAGCCTGCCTGCCGCGTGTGGACCCGCGGTAAGTACCTTGTAGTTCGAACTAAGATACTTCGACTTCAGCTACGTTATTCACGTAGCTGAAGTTGCGTATCTTAGTTCGAACTGGGGGGTTACTGTGGACCAGCCCTGAGAGAGTTATAAACTGAACAGTCAGAGATACAAGGAGACAGCTTAGAGGTCTAAAGCAGCGGTTCTCAAACTGTGGGTCGCGACCCCGTTTTAATGGGGTCGCCAGGGCTGGCATTAAACTTGCTGCGGCACGGGGCCGAAGCCAGAGCCCCACTGCCTGGGGCCAAAGCCCTGAGTGGCAGGGCTCACGTTACGAGCCCCCCCACCTGGGACTGAAGCCCTGGGGCTTTGGCTCCCCTGTCCGGGATGGTGGGGCTCAGGCAGGGCTCGGGCTTTAGCATTGGCTTTGGTCCCCTCTTGTGGGGTCGTGTAGTAATTTTTGTCGTCTGGGGGGGGGGGGGGGGGGAGGGTCGCTGTGCAATGAAGTTTGAGAACCCCGGTTTAGAGCATGGTGGATGGAAGGGGGCTGGCTGGGGAACAAGACTATGGCTGTGGTGGGTGTCGGAAGTGAGGATGGTTAAGGAATATTGTGGTCAGGTAAAAACTAGTCAGCGGAGGTTTAGGTGGGTGGCAAGTGGATGTCAGGTGTCAAGGAAAGGGCAATAGGAAAGATGGCTGGAAGGGGTGCAGGTCCCATCCTCTCAACAGACTACCAAAACCCATTGTCCATTTCCTGCCAGCCTTCTTCCACCGGACAGGTGCTCTGTTTTTCTGATCTGGTCTTGCTTGATTCAGCAGTGAGTGGAAAAAGTGACCAGGTTTACTGTTTTACTCATCTTCAATCAGAAATTTCCAAAGCTGCTTACAGATGACTCTGACATACAAGAGCATGCTTTGTGCGCATGACACAGGATGTAAAAATTTCCAGGAAAATCAAGGTCTTGTCATTGACTCTATTCCCTTAGAATACAAGTTTCTCTGTTACCCACCAAAGCATGTTAGTTTAACTGGATTAGAAACAACAATTTGGAAAGGCCAAAGGGTCTGCACTACTTCGTAATAAACATTTATATCACCAAGATATTATTAGATTACATATCAGCTTTCTTTGATGAATTGCTTCACCTGCCTTGTACTCTGTGGGACTGAAAGGAGACAGAAAGGATGGTGTTGTAGTTAAGACACTGAACTGGGACTCCCAAGATAGGATTTAATTCCCAGCTCTACCATATTCTTCCCATGTGACCTTCAGCAAGTCATCTACTCTATCTGTGCCACAGACATCCACTGTAAAACGGAGATGATAATCCTTCCTTTCTCCCATCCTTTATCTGTGTTGTGTATTGGGATTGTAAACTCTTTGGGGCAGGGAGTATTCCAGGTGTACATCTTTTACAGTGTATCAGTATAGTGCCTAGCACAATGATATTCTGATCTCAGTTGGAGCATCTTGGCACTACTAACAATGAAATGTTGCCTAACTTTACTTGGCTTCTGTGCCATCTGAGAACTAGTTCAGGGGGAAAAAAACCACTACCATACCTCTACCGATTTCCCAAAGGAATCTGACTGCTTTAAATTGAATTATTGCTAATATACATACAGGGCCAGAATCATTCCTCAGATATGCACCTACACTCCCCCGACCCACCCAATTTCATCAATCGTTTAAATATTTGTCATTTCATTAAAAATAATCTGATTTTTAGTTCAATCTTCTCCATCTTTAGCACAAAATTCTCTAAAGACTGCACAATTCAACTCTCTCCAATGTCTTTGTTATATCATTGCAATGTCTTTCATATCTTAGTGTGTAACATACACGACAAAGCTTCCATATTTTTGGACAGTTCACATTTAAAACAGTTTCTATTAATATTTATGAAAATGTAATTATGTCTATTGGAAATTGAGAATCTGCACTATGCTTTAATAATTTATTACTTGAAGCAAAGAACAACAGTGTAATGAATAGCATGATGATTAAGAATAAAACCAAGAAATTTAGGTCACACAGTTATTAAACTGACTCTGATCCATTTTCTATTTAACAATAAGAAATAAAGCAATGTTGATTTACTGACCATCATGAAGTAAAGCAGGTCTCAAAGGAAAACTACAGGAGAATACTAAAGTATAGGAAAATACTAATGGCCCAATAAGAACAAATTGATTCAGTCTGGTAGAATGCTTTATATTGGTACTGTATACTTGACAGTAAGCTTGAAAATACGCATTTCCAATGTGTAATATTCATTATATTCTTTATCTATATAATTAACACTGACATTTAAAAAACAAGTTTAGCTTTCAATTGTGGACTGTTGTATAATCTGAAGAAAACAGTATTTTACACTGAACCAGTATCTATTATTCTCCTTCTCAGAGTCCAGCATGGTTTGTATAATATATTAAATGGCAAAAAGCTATGTTAAAGGAATACTGAGACTGTAATTTTAAACAAGATCATACAAAGGCAAGAAACACAAAAGTTAAAGATATTTGTCAACTTGAAATCTAGTCATTGAAATAAAAAATTGTTAAAAGCAGTTTGTTAATAAACTTGCCCCCAAATCCTCCTTACTAGTTTTTGTGACTTTACAATCACATTTTCCCCCCGCTTTCTAAGAAAATGTTCTTCTCTCCCGCTGTTGCTGTATAAAACACCCACACAAACCAACAAGAGAAAAACAGAGTATGGATCTATTCCTGAAACCTGATCTGTGTTGGTGGCCCCCTTGGGATCAGGGTCTAACAGACTGCACAGAAGTCCTGTGAAACACACAAATAAAATTAACTGAAAATAAGATGGAGATATTTCCCCCCCCCCCAAACACACACACTTAATTTCTTTCAGTTACAGTAAAATTAGCGTATTACTTGTTAAAATTGTAGGTAAAAAAATTATCAGGACAAATGTTCTATTTTTAAGTTCATGATATCTCTAGAGTACCAATAACAATTTGTCCACTGGGTATTTTATGGTTTATCTGGTCACAAATTTTCATTTGATTTTTTTTTTAAAGTGAAAAATGGCCTTTTAATAAAAATTCTTCGTTTCCCCAAAACGCAATTCCCCTTCCCCCCCAAAACTGGGGGGGGGGGAGAGAATCACTCCCCTCCTCCCGGTTTTCCCTCCTTTCTTTCCTATCCTCTCTCCCTTTTTCAGTGGCAAAGTGGGAAAAGGGGGAAAAAAGGGGGAAGGAAGAGGGGAAAAAAACTTTAGGATTTTGATGAAAAATGGACAGATGAGAAAACTTTTCAAAATTTGTGAGAAACATATTTATGGTTTTTCTACTAGCCATACTAAAAATATAAATATGTTTAACTAGAAAAACAGCAACAGGAAATGCTACATATACACAATGCAGCCAAGTTAACATAGCCATTGAAACAATAATGGGATGTCTAGTTTAACATTACACTTCTACCTGAAATTTGTTTATCTACTGTTCCAGACGACAGCTAAGACTAAAAGAGCTGAAAGAGGATAATAAAAACCATAGGCGTAGATCTTGAAATTTTTTTTTTTTAACTTATTTTTTAAAATTATATAGATTTCAAGTGGGTGTTTAACTTCTGTATTTCCTAATTTGTTGTTGAGCCTTAAATGTGCATTAAAGTTGATGGAATAGTGTTTGCCATAATTTAAGGGAAAGATACATAGACTGTACATTAGGATACCACAAAGGAAGCACATTAGTCTCTGCTAAAATTCCTAGCAGATGCCTAAGGCACATGCTTCAGAGTTCTTAACTATTATATATTTTTTAAATGAACCTTTTCCCCAAACTACATAAGGGAGAATATCCTCCTTGTGGGTGGGCCCATGAGGCCACGTAGAGCCCCATTACAGTCAAATGGACTCCATATGGGCAGAAGGGTCCATCCACACACAGATAGTTGCAGGATTTGGGCCTTAATCTTTAAAGTCTTGGCCCTGCTGCTAAATAGACCAGACAGAGAATAACATCTGAAATCTGGCATACCTCGTTAGCTTTTACTTGCCAAAGTTTTAACTCTGGGGTTTCTGTGAGGTTTCAGAATTTCTGTCAAGTATAATATTTGTTTTAGGGCACTGGCTGATCTCTCCTGAAACACAACTTTCAACATTCCCCCCCACGCCCTTTTTAAAAAAAATAACTCTTTGTTTGGGAATAAGCTCGTGAATTGTGCCTGGAATGGAATCAGTGTCTACCCAATTTGAGAGCGCGCCCTGCTGGGTACGTACATTGCTTCAGGGTTTACACTGCTGAGGACTCTCAGCACTCCTTTTTCCTCCTGAATGTTTACACTCGAATGAAAAAGTGGCGGCTCAGGAACCATTTATAAATGTGGGCAATTGACATTAGTTTAGTAATGACTTGAAAAAAAAACCCATTACCCAGTACAATAATTGGCAGAAGGACAAAAGAAAATGCCGGCATACATCCATGTTCTTGTGGGGAGCTGTTTCAGTATTGCCAACTCTTGCAATTTTATTGGGAATCATGAGAATCTCAGCTTTCATTTAAAAATAAAATCAAAAGTTTCTAGACTTCGTGACTGCAAAGAAAGTTTGAAAATGTGAGCCGCCTCCCACACCTCTGCCTACGAGCAGCTGGGACAGGTGGCCGCTTGTGGAGAGCAGCCCAAGGTGAGCAGCCCGTGGATCTGGCACCCCCCCGCGCCCCAACCCGCTGCCCCGAGCCTCTTCCCGCACCCAAACTCCCTCCCAGAACCCGTGCTCCACACCTCAACCCCCTCCCTCTTAGTTAACTGGCATTTTTCCACTTACCGGCACCCCCTATTCCCCCCACATGCCAGATAAAACAGCTTTTACTATAAAAAGAATATAGAAATTATTATTTTGTAAAACCCTCATTGTTATTAAACTAATCTCATGATTTTTGAACACTTGTGGTTGGCAATACTATTATTTCCTAAAAATCACTGCTATAAAGTGCAGAGTTTTTCCTTTCTCAAAATAAAACTGTCTCAGTTCCCATTCAAGAACAAACATATAAGTAGTTGAGTAAATGGTTACTAGACAGCAGTATGCATCCTATCAGGTAACAACAGGGTACTTCAGGGTCTTGTGATTAGTATTCTAGTCCCCCTCACCAACCTATTTAGGTCCTTCATCAGGATCCCATTTGAATCATAGACTATCAGGGTTGGAAGGGACCTCAGGAGGTCATCTAGTCCAACCCCCTGCTCAAAGCAGGACCAATCCCCAGACAGATTTTTGCCCCAGATCCCTAAATGGCCCCCTTAAGGATTGAACTCTCAACCCTTGGCTTAGCAGGCCAATCCTCAAACCACTGAGCTATCCCTCCTCCCCCGCATTGAAGTTAATGGGAATTTTGATGAAATCCTGGTTTCACCTGCAAATTTCAGATTCAAATTTAAAGTACCGATCGCCTGAAATAGCTGAGTTTCACTTCATTCCATGCAAACACAAAGTGATCCATTAATTGTAGAAAATAAACTGATGCAGATAGCTGCTCTTCCTCTCCCTTTTCCCCCACCCCTCTCCCAGTGACATACATCAGGCAAGAATTTGGATCTAGATACAACTTAATTTTAATACACCTTGACAAAGCTTAAAGTCTGATGTTCCATCATTTGCTACTGTAAATCTTGCATTGTATATTCCCTCACCTTTGTATATAATATGCTGTACACATTATTTAATGGAAAACAGGTATTGTAATAAGCAATCGCAATAAACGAGCGCAGTGTTTTCTGAAGCAAGGGGTGTGTCTACCTGAGGGGGAGCATCACAAAACAAACAAATAGAAAATCCTAGCTGGGGTGAGATGGTGAAAGTGGGAGCACACATACCTCTCAGTAGTTTTCTAGAGTCTCTCATTTGGTTTTTAAAAATGTAACTCCCTACCTCCTATGACTGCAAAAGTAAACCTTGAAAATGTGAGTCACGTGCAACTGACACATGAATGTCTGCCTGAGTTTGCAGAGAGCCTGAAACAATCATTCTGAAGTGTGAGTAGCCCCAACTCCTCAATGAGTTCTAACCCAGATGTCAATGATAATACAATGCAAACGATGTTAACTATTTCACTGTTAATCAAACCATGCAGAAAGGGAGATGAAGTATCGTTCTGAAAGTTTATGTAATCTATTCTAAGTGATTGTTCATACTGGGTAGGCCTCTAACACCACATGGGCAGGACTGAAGTTGTAGCAGTTGGTTTTAGGGTGACCAGATGTCCCAATTTTATAGGGACAGTCCCAATATTGGGGCTTTTTTTTTTTTTTTTTTAATATGGGCTCCTATTACCCCCCACCCCGGTCCCGATTTTTCACACTTGCTATCTGGTCACCCTAGCTGGTTTCATTTTTCTGAAGGGCAGGTTCATCTTTCAAAAGTTTGAGAACCACTGAACTAGTGTAAGACAGCATCACAATCTGCATTTTGGTCCTCATTTTTGTCAACCTTCATATGTATGAATAAATGTTATTTTTGGTTTGGGGTAGAGGGGTAAAAATCAACAGACATTGTGGACTCATAAGAAGATGTACATACAAAATATAAAATCTATAATCTTAGGGCTTATCTTCACTACTGTGCTAAATCAGTGCCACTCTATTGATGTAGTGGCCTCAATGTAGCGCGTCTGGTGAAGGCGCATTATGTCGATGGGAGAGTGCTCTCCTGCCGACAAAGCGGTGTCTACACTGCGCTAAGTTGATGCAAGTTACGTCGCTCAGGGCCAGTGTTCCCTCTAATTTTTCCCATCCATGTGTGGAATGAATTTTGTTATGTGCACCAACATGTAGGTGATGTGTGACACATCATCTCCATAATGGTGCACATAAAATTTATGTGGCGGGGGTGGGGCCGAGAGATTCGGAGTATGGGAGGGGGCTCAGGGCTGGGGCAGAGCGTTAGGGTACGGGGAGGTGAGGGCTCCAGCTGGGGGTGTGGGCTCTGGGGTGGGGCTAGGGATGAGGGGCTCAGGGCTGGGGCAAAGGGTTGGGGTGTGCAGGCTCTGGGGTGGGGCTGAGGGGTTTGGGGTACAGGCTGCCCTGCGGGGGGTGGGGAGAGAGAGAGAGAGAAAGAGAGAGAACACGAACAAACTCCACCCAGCTCTCTCCCCCCCTCCCCCCCGCAGCAGCACCTGGGCTGGGGTGGAAGGTTCCTCTCCTCGCCATGGCAGCTCCGGGGCTGGGTTAGGGCTGTGGGAGGGGCATCTCCCCCTGCCACGGCAGGTCTGTGCCGGGGCTGGATTGGGGCTAGGGAGGGGGCGAGGGGCGCATCTCCCCCGGCCGCGGCAGGTCCGTCCATGCCGGGGCCGGATTGGGGCCGGGAAGGGGCGCGTCTTCCCCGGCCGCAGCAGGTCCGTCCATGCCGGGGCTGGATTGGGGCTGGGGAGGGGCATCTCCCCCGGCCGCGGCAGGTCCATGGCTGGGCTAGGTCGGGGCTTGGGGAGAGGAATCTCCCCCGCCGCAGCCAGAGTGCCTGCGCGGCGCTTGATAGGCTGCTGTGCGGCTGCGCAGCTTAAAGGGAACTTAGCTCAGGGCATGGTTTTTTCACACCCCTGAGCAACGTAACTTACGTTGACTTAAGTGGTGGTGTAGACAAGCCCTTAGTATTCAAAGACCTGCTTCTCTGCCCTTTGTGACAACAATAAATCCTAACTCTGCCTTTGAAAACCTCAGGCTATTTTTTTTTTTTTTTTTAACAGTTAAATTAAGGTGACACTGTGAAAACTGATGTTTAGCCCTTACCTCAACATAGACTACATGCGGAGAATACATCATGATTTGAAATACAGTTCCAATAAGAAACCCCTTCACATATTATAATCAAATTACTGATTCTTGTTTTTAATCTAATTTTCAGTCTACTTCTGTCTCTTTTAAACAACCTGTTTACCATTTTCTGTACACCAGATTTTTCTTCTCAAAGCTTTGATTGTGTAATTAACCTTTCTGACAATTGGGGGCAGAAAAGAGCATCTGGATTTCCAGATGTGACACGCTGGTGCACTCTGCATTATCGCTAATGGCAGAAACTCAGGACATGCTCACTGCAGAACACTAAAGGAACAGTGCCCTTTGTTAGAAAAGTGTCTGACAGTGAGCATTCAGCTGACTGTTAGATCACCCTGTTTTACTTACAAAGCACAAGCCATTTCAGACACTCATTTATTAAACAAAAGGTAACATTCATGTTCAACAACAAGACTTGACGTACAGCAGCACAGGTGGCAGCAAACAACTAAGTGCTGTGAGGGATGCCCTTTCTAGGCTATGAGCTCATCCCATCCATGCTGCTGTTTTCTCATCGAACTGTTAGGACTCCTACAGAATCCAGTTTTCTTCTTCAGTGGACCTCTCAGAGCCCTGGGAATCTCCCCCATTTCCTCCTTTGTGCTCGCTCTCCCTTTCACAGCAAGGCCAGAGATCTCTCCACTGTCACCAATGCCATCCTCCCAGTTGGATAGAGGGGCTTCCTAAGAGCAAGGGCAGACATTCTCACCCTCCCCTTGAAAAGACTTGCAATATGTTCTACTCCCTACCCTTCCAGCCTTGGACCAGAAGAGACCTCCTGGCTCATCAAGTCCAGTCCTGCTCAAACAGGCACTCTGTCATATAATCCTTACGGGATTATGCTCTAGAACAGGGGTCGGCAACCTTTGAGAAGTGGCGTGCCAAGTCTTCAGTAATTTAAGGTTTTGCGTGCCAGTAATAAATTTTACAGAACCCCAGACTGGCAGCGGGCTGAGCGGGGCCAGCAGCAGGGACCCCGGCTGGCAGGGGCCGGCGGACGGAACCCCAGACACGCAGCGGGCTGAGCGGCTCATCCCGCTGCCGGTCTGGGGTTCCGTCTGCCACCCGCGCTGCCGGCCTGGGGTTCTGTCCGCCGGCCCGGGGTTCCGTCTATCCAGGCTGGCAGCGGGATGAGCGGGGCTGGCGGCTGGGACCCCGGACCGTCAGCGCAGGCGGCAGACAGAATCCCAGACTTGCAGCGGGCTGAACGGGGCCAAGACCCCGGCTGGCAAGGGGCCGGCAGCCGGAACCCCAGACTGTCTGGCCCCACTCAGCCCGCTGCCGGCCTAGGATTCTGTTCACCCAGGCAGGCAGCGGGCTGCGCGGGGCCGGTGGCCGGGACCCCGGCTGGCAGAAGCGTGCCAGTAAAAATCGGCTCGCATGCCGCAGGTTGCCGACCCCTGCTCTAGAACTAAATCAGAATCTGCTGCAACTGGGGTTTCATTCACTTTGTCAACTTTTGTTTGCTAATGCACAGATTCATTTAACAAAGCAACGTACAGCACGGACAAGCCTGCAGATACTTTTGCACATTTGAGAACAGTACAACAATTATACTTGCTATACCTCAGAGAACAATTTAAAAAAATCCCAAAGTACAAAACCTCTGAGTTCTAATCCTTTTTTATTATGGTCTTCTAATCGGTATTCACCACAGAAAGCAGTTTACTGTTACATAGCACCCATGTCAAATCTCAGCAGCTGGAGATAGAACACTTATGCCATTTTAAAAAAATAACTGCAGTTGGAATCTGTTTATAATTAAATTGCATCAGAAAGCTTCACTAGTTTGAATGATTTACAGAGCCAGATTCTGTTCTCAGTGTTCTCTGGTATATATCTGGATTAAACAAATCTGAATGTCACTTTAAATATGAACAATTTTTACTTACTCGGCAATCCCTCTGTAGTGTTTTCATCAGTGCGCTGTACGTTTCTGAGTCAAAATACAGTCCTTCATGCATCTCTTGCAAAAAATCCAAGTCTTTAAATGTGGGGTTGGACTTCTCCCTTTCTTTTCTTGATGCTCTCCGTTTATAAGTAGAGCCTTTCAAGTCATATGTGAAATGCATTTTCATTGCCCGAGGCAAAACATTGTTCATCACAACGATTCTGATGTTAATGCCCCCCGACTGAACACAGTATAGTCCATAAAATTTTGGTAAGAGTGTCCTTGGATTCTGGTTCAAATTCTAAAAAAAAACCAAAAAGGTAGAATAGATTTTTTATAAACATTCACATTTTAGAGGGGTTTTCACATTTAAGCATATTAACATTGAAAAAGGGGTGTGTGTTATTTTATATTCTAAACAATTTCTTCGACCAGTCACTCATTCTCTCCATCCCACTGGGCCCAAACTTGACAAAGCTAGCACAACCCAGGAGATAAGAGACTTTTTAAATGAAACTGAGGGATCTGCGTGACAGAAGTGTCAGGGCCAAAATCAAAGAAAGGCCCAGGACATCCCAAAAGCCAGGCCATGTTTCCCTACACCTGTGCACTGAGGAGGCAAGAGCAGTGATGTAGAGGGAAGAGACTTGGCCTGCTGATTCCATTTTATGTCACTTTTGGCCACGTAGTTCACTCTGTACATTTTAAGCTTCTGACATGACCACATTTCCTCTTCTGTACTGCCTTGAAGAGAAACACGGAGTCTTTCATCACTGCACACCATAGGGTTTCTTTGTCCTCTTGCACGGGATCTATTTAAATTAGGTCAATAGCATAGCAGAAACTCAGCATTTTTGCTGTATTTGGCCTTAATGTGCCCTCATGAGAAGGCTCTTGATTAAGTCTAGAGATGTACTGAAGACTTTTAACAGAACGACCCTCTCACCCAAAGATTTTTTTAAGGAGTTTGGATCCCATTTTATTCAAGTCACCTCTGGTTTAGGTTTGTGAAACAAAAGCCCGACTCAGTGAGGTTTTGCAAAACCGGAGTTACTGCCAATTTTGGTCATGTTTATTATAGCCCAGATTATTGTCTACTTCAGAATGCAAAAAAGTAATGATCCTTTTATGACATCACAGTCTGCCAAAATGGAAACTGTATCGTATCCCAAATTCAACAGCAGGCCAAGTATCTAGCAGGAGAGGATAAGAGATGGGAAGGCAAGAACTGCATTTTAGATACTCACATCTTCAATCACTATCAACATGAAAAACAGGTGAAGAAGAAATTATTTCTATTTAAAGTCTGTTATGGTTAAAAGTCCCCCTTTACAACTAAAGTAAGAAAGTTCCTCCTCAAGGAGCCTCGATACAGGAATTGCATGAATTAAACCTTTTTATTTTGGTAAATGCTTGTGTGTATAATGTTAACTTTGTGATTGGTTAGTTCACAAAAACAAAGCAGAAAAGCCTCTATAATGTGTACTTGTATGATGGCCAACTCAGACATAAATCAAACAGATTATAATGATTAACAATGAAGACTACCAGTTATGATATATTTTCTGAATCTTTGAATGAGTGAAGTCTCTTTACACAAACATTCAAACTCACAGTTACTTTATATTAGCTTAATACCACCACCATCAGATAATTACTGTAAATTTCAAAGAAATGGGGTGGAAAGTGTCCAAGAGTGATTTTTTTTTTTTGAAAGGGGATTGGGAAGATGGGGACACATCTGTTCACTACAGGCCCAATTCTGCAAGGTGTTGACCATCACCTGAGAGGTGCTGAGGGGCTTGCCTCTTCATGAGAGCTCAGTAGCTATCAGGAAAAATGTAGCCTCTTGCAGGATTTAGTCCTATTTGTTTCTGACGGTCAGTTTATTCACTTTGCTAACAATTGGCCAATATTAAAAGAGACAGTCAACTTAGTTGAAGCCCCAAAATATATCTGGTTAAAATAAATATTTTTAAAGAAGTTATATGAATAGAAATTTTTTTCAACAAAATGTTGTTGTGCTAATTATAGGAAAACCCAAAATTAAAGCAGTTTAGAAGGGAAATTGACCAGTCTGGTTTCTTTGGCCCCCTTGAATGAAATGCAAAGGGCAACCAAACATAAATGGAGAAAAATAAATTAGAATTTTAAAAATTCTTTCCATTTTAATACTAAATTATTAGGAACAACGATAAGGATTATATTAAAATGTAAACATCTTGATATTGTCCCTTTAGCATTTAGGATAGCAGTGACCTCGACTTTTAGGTTAAATTACTTTTTGCTGGTGAGTGTATGCCCACAATGAAGTTGTTTTGAAAGTGTAAGATCTATAAAAATATTAAGATAAACATTAAATAAAAATCAACAAAAATACTGGAAGACAATCAATGAAATTATTCATAAATAAAAGGAGACATGAAACATGAAGGATATGGGAAATGTATGGAAGTAGAAAAATTAATGATCTGCAGTTACTCACCATGTAGTAACCTGGTAACAGCTTCTGAAGAAACTCAGCCTCTTTGTGTTGAACTGTTTTGATGATGAACTCATCATCACTAGTTACAAAAAATAAAGACCCACTGGCACCCGGGTTGGATAATTCTATTAAAGGCTCACTGCAGATTGAATACTGAAACAAAGACAAAATGGAGTTTGCAGCCAATACAGGTGGTTTTCAATATAAAAATCTTTAAAAAGAATAGCTGGTACAAAGGGGGGGGGGGGGAGGGGACAGACGGCAGTAAGGAAGATGGTTAAAGTTCCTCGATTCTCAAGCTGCCACAGCCCCTGCATAAGTTAGAACAGATAGGTGATCATACAACAGTTGAGAACTGGAAGAGCATGGATATGTTCCATGACCCCCAAATTATGGTGAGGAGATAGCCCTCTGACTCAAGAATACATACTGCAATTTGCCTTTACATTAGATAAAATGTAGAAGATAGAATACTTTTAGCTGATGGGAATCAGATGTCCTATAGGGGAAAAATAGAAAATCTCTATATTTATAAATGTTTTACTGCATCAATGTTAATTCACATTTCATGCCCCCACTCAACCCTCTTAGTATCCGTCTCCTCTCCAAACCCAGTAATCGAGGGATTTTCATTTGTAATAAACTGAAGAGTGGGATTAATATGCTAATAAAAATATCTTGGTTAAGAATCTCTTTTCCTCTATTTAAAAAAGCAGACATAGTTAAGATCAATAACTTCATTAGGGTGACCAGATGTCCCGATTTTATAGGGACAGTCCTGATTTTTGGGTCTTTTTCTTATATAGGCTCCTATTACCCCCCACCCCCTGTCCTGATTTTTCACATTTGCTGTCTGGTCACTCTAAACTTCATACACATTGAAATTGTAGCACAGTAACATTAATAAGGGACTGTCCCTCAAACAAATAAACTATACTTAAAACAAGATGTGCTTTAAACTATTTACGTACCAGGGGAATCATTCTTAAAATAGCAGCAAGTTTACTGGTCTTTTTACAACTGCAAGAGTGGCTGTTCCTTAACTAGTTGCCCTTTCCACCAGGACTATCAAGAAAAGTGCCTGATAAGGGCTGAGCTTCATTATAAGAAATCATTTTTTATAAACTAAATCCGGGTATTATTGAATTCAAAAGGAGTTCTGCCACTGATTTCAGTGGGACGAGGATTTGGTCCTATAGACATCGGTAGATGATGCTGTGAACCAGAGATGTGCAAGAACAAGGGGGTTGAGGTAGGGAGAGGAATGGAACAACAACAAGTATGCTTAGGGGAAAATATAGTTTAAAAAATAAATGCTTGCTTGGAGTTCAAATGTTTCACCATGTAGTACATATTTTTAAAAAGGCAACGCATCAAATTTTCACTTTCATTTTAGTAAATGTTACACTATACACCTTTGAATCAAGAGGGTCTTTACATTGTGTTACTATCCACGTTTCTAGCCCATCCTGCCAACATATGCAGCCTCAATAGTGAAAAGTATTATTGCTATGAGGTTTTGAAGCCAATTATTTGGAAAATTAAAATATAATAAATTACATTATTACAATAATATAGGGATGGCCTATAAGGAAAATCACAAATCCAGGATTACATGTTATGAGACAAGGATCTGATTTTATCCTTGGATTTGTTTTTTGCAAAATAAAAGCCTAACTCACACACTTTTGCTCAACCAAACCTTGAGCCTTTTGCTCAAGACAGAGAAGAGAAAGATAGTTTGCGATCAACACACTGACATGCTGAATACCCGCGTTTTGTATACTTTCCAGTCACCATTTATTTGTACAAGCTGTTCAAATTTATTTTTTCCCTTCATCCTGCTTCCTGCAGCGCTTCCATACTGTACCATTTGGAAGAAGGCAAAGCTACAACAGCTGTGCCCCGCCAATGCAAATTAACAGTGTAAACCTACTTAGTGTTGCTGAGATACTTTTCCTTCCATTTCTCTCCTCCCCCTCTCTCTAACAGGAACCAGTATAAAAGAGCAATCCCACTATTTTCAGTTGCTGTATTGCAGCCTGAAAAGAAACTGATTAAGACAACAGAATTTTGAATCACATCTTGTATAGTGGACTGGGGTTGAGGTAAGAGGTTGTGAATGGGGAGACTGATTTTATTGTCAACTGATTTTAATTAAAAAAATCCAACTCCTTCAGAAGCAAATAAAGTAGTAGCAGGGCTAAAACCACTGTAGCCCTTTCTAGAAATACAGAAAATGGTTCAGGTACTTCTTCTGGCCTAACACTGTGCATATTATAACTAGAGAGAAGATGGTCAAATCTGGATTGGTTTTAAACAAATTCAGGGCTGAGTATATAACAGCAGCAAAATCTCAAGAAATATTCTCATGAGATTTCTGCCATTTTTTGTTAAGGATTTCAGTCATATCCAAACTGGAAAAACTGGTTCCAGCCAGTGGTTTCTGATCTCATTATTATAATCCAATCTCCCCTGGAATTCAGGGCTCCACTTGTGATCTCTCTCATTATAATATGTGGCCCAAGAGACTCTTATTCATCTCTCTGTGGATTCGATTAAAATCATTTGCATAGCCTTTTGAAGTACTGCCTACAGTGGTGATTTGCCCCAGTTATAAGTATCAGTGGCTAGCCAGAGGGGAAGCTGAACCAGTGCAAACCTATAAACCACAAATTCCACCGGTGTAGTTTACTTGTACTTCAAACTGGGTTCAATTGCACTGGTACAAATTGGTTGTGACAGCTTTCCCATCTGCACTGGGGTAGCATCTCTGGTGGCCAGCCACTAATGGCTGAAATCCACAGTGTAGACAAGGCCTAAGACTATAGTGTCTCCAGATCCATCTTTTAAAAAGGATAGGGCAAGACAGATTTGCCCTTAGACTTTAAGGTCAGAAGGGACAATCATGATCATCGAATCTGACCTCCTACACATTGCAGGTCACAGAACCTCACCCACCCACTCCTGTAATAGACCCTTAATCTCTGGCTGAGTTACTGAAGTCCTCAAATCATGGTTTAAAGAATGAAAGTTAGAGAATTCGCCATTCACAGTAGTTTAAACCTGCAAGTGACCCATGCTGCAGGGGAAGGCAAAAACACCGTCAAGGTTTCTGCCAATCTGACCCATTGGAAAATTCCTTCTCAATCCCAAATATGGCAATCAGTTTAAGTATTGTATAAACAAGCCTTTGTGAAACCTAAAGCCCAACAAATATTTCCATGTAACTAATACAAATATCCCAATGGAAAGTTTTACTTTAATTTGAAGTTGGGATCAGTATAAGGCACCCAAGCACTAGCATAATGTTCCTGTGTTTGGGCTGCCAACACTGCAGGACAATATTTTTATTTTAAAAACTAACTAGGCTAGTTTCACAGTCCAAGATGAGAGAAATATTAAACTGGATAGAGATGGTCTAGAAATATTTTGATTCTTTTATTAAACCAATTTTGGTGTGTGTTTCACTTAAAATAATTGACAAATAGCTTATTAAAATTCTTTCAACTGTAAAGAATCTCACTTGTTAACACAAGTAAATATATTTGTAAAAAATGCAGGTTTTTTTAAACCCTACATTAGACCTTTAAGCACAAGGAATGCAAAAAGCTGCTGGGCCTCCATATTGGGGGATACATAGCTCTGAAGTGAAGTGGCAACTTGCAAAATGATCTGATCTTGCCCTTTTAACAAATGGGGAAGACACCCTACACAGACCCCTCACAAACCTTGCCAGCAGCAGATCTGTAGGGGGAGGAAGATCTTGGACCATCCTCTTTTTGATAGTGTTGGTCCCCAGAAGGTGGAAGGTCAGACCTGTCTACCTAACAACAAGGTTGTTATATTTTCACATTCGAGCACGTGCATGAGACACACAGTATGAGTAGGGCCCTACCAAATTCCCAGCCATGAAAAACATGTCACGGACCGAGAAATCTATTCTCCTCCTGTGAAATCTGGTCTTGTGTGCTTTTACCTTAGACTATACAGATTTCACACAGGGAAACCAGCGTTTCTCAAACTGGGGGTCCTGACCCAAAAGGGAGTTTCAAGGGGGGTTTGCAAGGTTATTTTAGGGGAGGGTTGTGGTATTGCCACCCTTAGTTCTGCGCTGCCTTCAGAGTTGGGCGGCTGGAGAGCAGCGGCTGTTGGCTGGGTGCCCAGCTCTGAAGGTAACACCCCACCACAGCAACGCAGAAGTAAAAGGTGGCAACAGCATACCATGCCACCCTTACTTCTGCGCTGCAGCCTTCACAGCTAGGCAGCCAGAGAATGTCAGCTGCTGACTGAGGGCCCAGCTCTGCAGGCAGCAAATGCAGAAGTAAGGGTGGCAATACCATACCATGCCATCCTTACTTCTGCAGCGGCTCTGCCTTCAGAGCTGGGCTCCCAGCCAGCAGCCACTGCTCTCCAGCTCTGAAGGCAGCGCCGCCGCCAGCAGCAGTGCAGAAGTAAGGGTTGCCGTACCACAATCCCCCATAAGATAACCTTGCGACCACCCCACAACTCCTTTTTGGGTCAGGATCCCTACAATTACAACACCGTGAAATTTCAGATTTAAATAGCTGAAATCATGAAATTTACTATTTTAAAAATCCTATGACCGTGAAATTGACCAAAATGGACCGTGAATTTGGTAGGGCCCTAAGTATGATTATTAAGGGCTTCTCTACACTAGAAATGATACAGTGGCACAGTTCCAGCTGTGTCGCTGTAGCATTTCAAAGTAGATCCTACCTATGCTGAAGGGAGTGGTGGTTCCGTCACTACAGGTATCCTCCTCCCTGAGAGGCAGTAACTAGGTCAATGGAAGAATACTGAGTTACTCAGCTGGGCTGACAACTTTTTAGTGTAGACCAGGCCTAAGACTGCAAATCAAAAGGAACAGAACAGAAAGTAGCCTTTACAAGGGTATCAATGTCTTTCTCAGGTCATCTCTTTTTCCATGTCAAGGTTAGAACATATGTACGTAAACACTGTTTTCTTGTAAAGTACATAAATAAGGCAGTTAGCATATGAGAGCACTCAATTAGAATTCAATTAGCAAAATTCACATGAGTTTTTAAATCTAATTATAATATTTGTGTAGAGATAATTACCTGAACTAGCAGCAATACTCTAGGTATTAAACTATCAATTAACATGGCAGGTTTTATAGCAATCACTTAAAAGCTGGAGAATTAAAAAAAAGTTTTGTCAAAAGCTAAATTTATACACCAGTTACAAAATCTAAAAACTTCTACTCCTGTTTAGAGCATTGTTAGCCATCCCCCTCTGCTATAGAACTAGAATAGTGTTCACATCACAACATTTTTTTTTTGGTAGTTCAGGGGAAAATTATAAAATTCTTACCAAGTAATCATCAGGTTTGATACCAAAAAGTTCTCTGAAGTAACGGAAAGCTAGAGGAGCATATGTCTTAAATCTGAAGTCGGGGTAATGATGAGCAGGGGTCAAATTGCTTCCTTCACTGCATTGAAAAGACAAATAAAGAAAACAGCAAATATTACAATACATTTTTATAAAAGCCTTCTTTTTGCAGCTAGTTTTCCTTTAATACTTCCCACCATGATCACAGGCATCCTGAAACAAAAGTCACTCGAAGGAGTTTGAAATAATGTAGAATCAAATGTTAATATAAAAGTGATGCCAGGAAAACAGCAGTCTTGTGTCCTCTCCTCACCCTGAGGGAAGTAACCATTATCATCATCAGTCACACCATCAGTGGGTTAAGGTACTATTTATACCAGCATCTCAGCCTTCATATGTCCCCTCAGTGTTACTCTCTCTTGCAAACTAGGTCATGGGACTACCGTAGGCTCCCTCAACCCTATAACTTTTTAGTCTGCAACCAGTTACTTGCATGGCTGGCTCTACACCTGGTGTTGGGTCTGCAGGACACATGGTAAAAAAACCTCCAATAACACTGGTCTACAATTTTTGAGAAGTCGTCTGCTTCAGAGATAAAATGTGCTATTTATTATGTATTTTGATGTGCTGAAATCAAATATGACAATTAAAACAACTGATTGGCTACTGTTTCTAAGATATTTAAGTTTTTACATTTTATGTCTATGTATATTGTGTAGATAGTAGAGTTTTAATCATAAATTGTAAACCTAGGTCTTTTCATGTGTTTATGGTTGCTTTACATGATAATATTTCACCTGTCCTGTTTATGTAACACTTTAAAAATCAGGAAAAGGGTTACAGAAATAAAATTTATTATGAAACAAAAGGCAAAAAACTATTCTGTACATAGTTTAGTCCTATTCAGTGTCTACTCGGCGCTTCTTGGCTTGTCTCTTGTATTCATTAAATGGAGCATCTCTTGTCACTGTCCAGCAATAGTCTGCAAACATTGATGGGCTCCATTTGCCCTGATAGCGTTTCTCCATTGTTGCAATGTCCTGGTGAAATCGCTCGCTGCTCACTGCTCCGCAGTTCGGTGGGAAAAAAATCTAGATGAGAGTGCAAAAAATGTATCTTTAGTGACATGTTGCAACCAAGGCTTTTGTATGCCTTGAGGAGGTTTTCCACCAACAACCTGTAGTTGTCTGTCTTGTTGTTTCCGAGAAAATTTATTGCCACTAACGGGAAGGCTTTCCATGCCGTCTTTTCCTTGCCGCGCAGTGCATGGTCAAATGCATGATCTCGAAGAAGTTCACGAATCTGAGGACCAACAAAGACACCTTCCTTTATCTTAGGGTATGTCTACACCCAGCCGCTAGTTCGGCGGCTGGGAATCGAAGTTCTGGGTTCGACTTATTGCGTCTTGTCTGGACGCGATAAGTCGAACCAGGAAGTGATCGCCGTCGACTGCGGTACTCCAGCTAGACGAGAGGAGTACCGCGGCGTCGACGGGGGAACCGCGGCGTCGACGGGGGAGCCTGCCTGCCGCGTGTGGACCGAGGTAAGTTCGAACTAAGGTACTTCGAACTTCAGCTACGTTATTCACGTAGCTGAAGTTGCGTACCTTAGTTCGAATTGGGGGGTAAGTGTAGACCAAGCCTTAGCTTCACTTAACCTTGGAAATTTTCCATGGAGGTACTTGAAAGCTGCTTGTGTTTTGTCAATGGCCTTGACAAAGTTCTTCATCAGACCCAGCTTGATGTGTAAGGGTGGTAACAAAATCTTCCTTGATTCAACAAGTGGTGGATGCTTAACACTTTTCCTCCCAGGCTCCAATGACTGTCGGAGTGGCCAATCTTTCTTGATGTAGTGGGAATCTCTTGCACGACTATCCCATTCGCAGAGAAAACAGCAGTACTTTGTGTATCCACTCTGCAGACCAAGCAAGAGAGCAACAACCTTCAAATCGCCACAAAGCTGCCACTGATGTTGGTCATAGTTTATGCACCTCAAAAGTTGTTTCATGTTGTCATAGGTTTCCTTCATATGGACTGCATGACCAACTGGAATTGATGGCAAAACATTGCCATTATGCAGTAAAACAGCTTTAAAACTCGTCTTCGATGAATCAATGAACAGTCTCCACTCATCTGGATTGTAAATGATGTTGAGGGCTGCCATCACACCATCGATGATGTTGCAGGCTACAAGATCACCTTCCATGAAGAAGAATGGGACAAGATCCTTTTGACGGTCACGGAACATGGAAACCCTAACATCACCTGCCAGGAGATTCCACTGCTGTAGTCTGGAGCCCAACAGCTCTGCCTTACTCTTGGGAAGTTCAAAATTCCTGACAAGGTCATTCAGTTCACCTTGTGTTATGAGGTGTGGTTCAGAGGAGGAGGATGAGAGAAAATGTGGGTCCTGTGACATTGATGGTTCAGGACCAGAAGTTTCATCCTCTTCCTCGTCTGACTCAAGAGAAAATGATTCTGGTGCATCAGGAACCGGCAGTCCTTCTCCGTGGGGTACTGGGCGTATAGCTGATGGAATGTTTGGATAATGCACAGTCCACTTTTTCTTCTTTGACACACCTTTCCCAACTGGAGGCACCATGCAGAAGTAACAATTGCTGGTATGATCTGTTGGCTCTCTCCAAATCATTGGTACTGCAAAAGGCATAGATTTCCTTTTCCTGTTCAACCACTGGCGAAGATTTGTTGCACAAGTGTTGCAGCATATGTGTGGGGCCCACCTCTTGTCCTGATCTCCAATTTTGCAGCCAAAATAAAGGTGATAGGCTTTCTTAACCATAGTGATTATATTGCGCTTTTGTGATGCAAAGTCACTTCACCACAAACATAGCAGAAGTTATCTGCACTGTTCACACAAGTACTAGGCATCTCTGCTCACTTTGGCTAAACAGAAATGTGTCCCTTTGCAAAATCAAACACTGACAAATAAGAGAGCACGACACTGATTTCTAGAGCTGATATAGGGCAATTTGTTCAGCAGAGTGATGTAAGCTTCGTTATGATTGCATCATCCATGACTTCTAGGAATAACATGATGCAATTCATATCATGTATGACGCAATACCAGCTTCAGATTGCATCATTCATTGTTTTGCCTAAAAAGCAAGTACTGTCCAAACCCAGTCATAGATTTATTCATAGATCCAGTCAAAGATGTATTTTAGTCATTTCTGGTTTAAATTGAGATCCCTTCCCTTTATAACTCACTTATCCTCCGCCATTCCCAAGTCAAGGGTCGTATATACTGACCCAATAGCATATCTTGAAAACTAGAGCCAATCAACAATTTTAAGCATCATTTTCGTTCTCAGTGACCCAGAATTAGTAAAGTTTGACTACATTTATTTCAGAAGCATTTTGGCTGTAGAGCAGTGTAATTACTGTGCTCAGCTAAAAGCGTTTTTCCCCTACCACAGGAGCAGGCTGCCGCATGACTGTGGGCTGAACTGGTTAAAGGAAAACACTTTTTTTCCAGTGTGAACAGAGTACCCTAATCATGACCATGTTACTGGATTGGCTATTCCACAACCCCCACCTTGCCCCCCAGCCACAAAAAACAAAGAAAACCCCACCTTTCTTGGGCAGGACATCCCAGAGTGCATTGCCTCATGTACTATGATTCAACTCTAGATGCATGTCCTGTGGGAATTCTATCCCATGCTAAGTGACTATGGAATAACTGCCCAGATACATTGATACAAGACGTGTTTCAGCAGCATAGTAGGATGTGTACCCAGACAGTTATGGCGGATAGCTGCTGTGTTAACACAACTGAACTGTGTAACTTGTAACCAGATACAAAATAGCAGATAAAAGTTGTAATGCAGACAGGGTCTAGGACATAATGCCCTAATTTGATCATTTCAGCCATACATCGTGTATCCAAAGTTCATTTACCTCTGCATAAATTTGTTTACAGTAGAAATATCTGACATAAAAAAAGTATAAATAGCTAGTAATAAATGTAAATATTTGAACATCCTGTTTTTTTATACTCCAAATTGTTTTACTACCAGAATTGAAACAGATGACCTGAAATATATTCTGAACATATGCACTGAAATTATATTATAATAGTAACATTGTGATGGAAGAAGTTCATTCAGCTCATCTACATCTATCTTTTATTATCAGGCAACAATAGAAAACTGACGTTAACTCAATTGTGCGAGCTGGAAAAAAAGTTCTCTGAGCCTCCACAAAACTGACCCCCAAAACTCTCCAGCAGGAGATCAAGGGATAAAAGAACCGATGAAACTACAGGCTAAAAGTATTGTATCAAAGAAAACTGACTGGCTAGCTATTCTCTACCCTGGTTGCTAGCTGCTAATAAAAGCTGCTTTTTCAAAATGAACTATTTTGCAGATTTTATAGGATGTGCAGCACAAACTGTCTTAGATACAAAATCAATTCCATTCATCTGTTTATTGCTCCTAAAATGGCATGGCAAAGGGAGAATCAAGAGATTAAGGTGAACTGGTAGCACTGCCTATAGTTATGATTGCCTGACAACACCAATTATATGGCCTTATTTTCCATTGGTTTTAACTTGGCCAAACTTTAACTGTTCGGGCTGAAACTGTTCAAGCTCGGTGTATGCCTCAGCCTAATCTTTTGGGGGAAATGTTTAATCAAAAATGGTTCCCAATTATAAGATTAGGGAAAAACTAAACTGTTTTGCCCATGTTAAACTCTTACCACAATTTCATAAGGAAGCTCCAGTGCCTCCATGCTTTGATTTGAAATATGGCAGGGGCATTGTCCTGATATCGGGGATGTGCCTTTTGCTGTTCTTATGTAAGAACTCCCAAATTTGGCCAAGTATAAGCCTCTGAAAAAGTCACACATGGTCAGCAAAGACAAATCAGAGTCTAACAGCTACATTTTCCAAAGATTCCATCTGCACTGAGCCCAGTCCAGCCCAGGGCTAGCGGGGCTGAGCAGGACATCTCAGGTACTTGAACGGAGAGTTGTGAGACTGTCTAATGCAGACACAAAAAGGGGCAAGAGCTGGGGGTGGGGGTGGTGAGTGGCAGCAGAAGAGGAAGTTGATTGGAACAAGACCAGGTCAGTGAGGGGATTCTAGGCGTAGGGGTCTGCATGGAAGAAAGCACACAGATGAGAGAGCTTTCCAATATCCAGTGTTTTCTATATGCCAACGGAGAGGTTAGTCATGCAGCACTGGCAAGTGAAAAGTGATTAACTGAGTCTCAGTAGTGGCCACAGTTTTTATTTCACTTCCTCAAATGAAATTTTACAACCTTAGAGTTTTCCTACTGGTCCATTTTCCTCTTCACAGAGCTGTGTTATGGGATTCTGTTTGTGACATGTGTCTTCACTCTCAAACCGAGAGGCTTCTTTTTAGGTCAGTGACCATGTAATCCATGTGCCTAATAGGGAGATATCTCTTTCAGAGCTCTATTGGTGGTGGGGGGGGGTAGGAATGAGTAGGGTCTTGATCACTGTGCATCTGCCTAGCAACATTATGTAGGCTGCGGAGTGGTCGGCTGTTTTGCGAAGCTTCTGCGGCTGTAAGGCTCTGCCGCTGCCGCCATGTTCAGCTGTTTGGTGGCGGGTAGGCTGGTGCAATCAGTGGCACAACAGGTGGCCCAGGATAAGTTTGTATTTGACTTGCCTGACTATGAACACATCAACCATTTCCAGAGGGCATGGGAGGATCTGTCTAATTCTGTTTTCCTGACCAGAGTGGGATGGCAGTGTGGCAACTCTTGGGGTTTGTCACCAATGAGAAGCCAAGTGCCACCTTCAAAATTTCTGGTTTAAAATCTGATAAGAGCAGTGAAATATAGCAGTTAAACAACAACGCAGTTATACAATGAAGTGGATGTTTAGTCTCTAATGAATAAATGTAATAAGATATTGGAAAAACAAAAAAACAAACAAACAAAAAACCAATTAGCTCTCCACACTCGGAAGTTTCTGGAATTGGTCTAGTAGTTTTGGGTATGGTTACTGGACTCAAAATATCTGAAGGCAAGTTGCTTTGGAAAAGGCCATGTGCACCGTATGGGCTGAGAGAAGCTGAGCCTCAGGAGCAGAAAGCAGGCTGTTTTTCCTAACTCAAACATTTTGCAGCAGGGTTTAAAAAAAAAAAAAAAAAAAAAAAAAAAAAAATCTATATACTTAACTGAGTGGTTGGTTAATTGGTTCACTGACTAGCTAATGAGAGATTTCAGCAGGAGGAGGAGGAGGAGGAAGAATCTGTATGGATTCCAGCTGAAAATGGAGGGAAGATGTTGCTTTTGACTCACCTGACTGCATAGATTTGGTGATCAAAGACTAAGACTCAGGTGAACTCAACCAAAGCCTTTGGGAACTCCGAGTTTCTTCTCACTGTATTTCTGTGGGGACTGATCTAAATCTAAAATTAGATTTAATTTTGGGTTTTTTTTATGTTTATGTATAACTGTGAAGATACTGTATGTGGCTGACAAAGTAACCATGTTATGCTGTAGACGTTAAATTGCTATTATTGTTTCTTTATCATAAGGTTTTATAAACTTCAGAATTAAGTTCATTCCTTTTGTTCTTTTGGACTTGAATGTGGGGAGGTTGACCCTGTGCAATCTTTGCTGAAAACCCTCAATGACTGAATTCTGGGTCTCAAGGTGCTTTTCTATGGGAGTTGCGGGTTTTTAGCTACTGGAGAAGGGCAATGAAGTAAACTCTAGCCCACTCAAAGGTTCCAACAATGCAACTTTATGAAGTAGCCAATAAGTTAAAAATACAACACATACCCCTCTCCAAGAGAGCATCTACACCAGAAAATTTGGGCCAGATTTGTAAAGGTATTTACGCAATGGGAGTTAGATGATTAGGTGCTTTTGAAAACCTCACTAGGCACCTGTCTGCATCTTTAAATACCTTTGAAAAATCTGGCTTTGTGGCCATTTTTCAGCATCTGCAGGGTCTGATGGCATGGTGGTAAATAAAGTTTATGCCCTCTCTATACCAGAGCTCACACCAGCATGGATACAACTTTATCCATGCTGGAAAATTCCTACTCCTTTTTCTAGGATAGATGAAACCCAAGAGCATGAGCTACTTCAGGCACACATGAAAGGCTTGTCTGCACAGGTAAATTGACCAGCACAGATATTCTAGAATAACGCTCTCTCTCTGAACCTCTATTCTTGACTAAGAGTAACTTTTATTTCAGAATATTACAAAGTGGAGTAATTATTCCATAATTAAATCAGTTTTAATCCAGAATAGAGTCCACATAGAGACCCTATTCTGAAGGAAAAAAAAAAAACCCATGGTGGAACAGCTTACTCTGCTATAGTTCTGCTGGTCAATTTCCCTGTAGACAAGCCCTAGCACTCCGCAAGAGATTACACTGTTTTAAAAAATTCTCCCTGGTTACTGTGGCAATCCACAGCTGCTCACCATTTCCCGCTGTTTTCATTCATTACACTGATTTTTTCAGCTTCACTGCCTCATTGGACTGCTCAAAGGACAGGGGTGGCAAGTTCAACTGCATTGCAGTTGAACAAAATTTGACAAGAGTTTGAGATTTTCTTGCCATGGCATACAAAGCATCTATGGACGACAAGGGACTGCATTTCTTCAGAAACACATCCTGCTAGCTGGCTTAAAAGCAGTAGTATGGTGCAGTAGTACTCTTGCAGCTAGAGATAAGATGCTGAAAAAAACTGCATGATGGGAGGAAAAGTAGTAAGAGGGAAAATATGATTTAGAGGAACATTAACACTAGTGGGCTAGGAAAGATGTTTTCAAACTCTAAACCCACAGGCTTTTTATTCCCCTCCCCACCAACCTAGAAATTTGAGGTTCTCAGCCCCAAACCTATTAGTTTTGATCAACATGGATTTTTGCCCCATCCCCACTGTTTGCTGGTGACATTTTAGGAGTTCAGGCTCTGGCTGGGCTATTTTCAGAGCTGAAGTAACACATGCAAAGTGGACTGGACAATATGCTTTAACCAGCCTACAAAAATATTAAGGAATTTGTATGGGGAGGATTAAGTGTTTG
The DNA here is from genome assembly GCF_028017835.1 of Emys orbicularis. NCBI lineage: Eukaryota > Metazoa > Chordata > Testudines > Emydidae > Emys > Emys orbicularis. Next base: position 95,355,810 of record NC_088688.1, on the reverse strand, counting down.
TAGCTGGCTAAGGCATATTTTGCTCTGTTAACTATAACGTCTTAACTGACCACTTGATGCAATCTGGTGCATTCCAAAGGGAAAATAAACAAACTGTTCTTGAGAAATCTCTTGAAAATACAAACATAAGCGTCACTCCTGGTAGGAATGGCTTAGCAGCACCCAGAGGAAGCCTGCTCTTTACATCAATGCAAACACTGTGTGCTAGTTAAATTACAAAGCAGCTACATTACTGTATTCAACACTTCATTTCTACTGAAGAAAAACCTAAAACTGCAAAATTATAACTTTGGGCACATATGGGAGAATGTGCACTATAAAGAAAGGAGACAACCTCAATAACTTTCCATCTTAAGACAGGGAACGTATCCAGTGATTAGAGCACAGGACTAGGTTCTGTTACCAGTTTGACTTTCCGTGACCTTGGACAGCTCAAATTTCTGTACCTGAGCAATGACATTTAATTCGGGTCTTGGAAGGATTGTGAGGCTTAATCATACTGTTTGGATAGTGCTTTAAAAAGCTTAGATGAAAGACCCTATACAAGTGCAAAGTATTATTTTTATTCAATATACCCCGATATAACGCGGTCGTGGGGAGCCAAAAATCCCTACCGCGTTATAGCTGAAACCCCGTTATATTGGGGTAGGGGCGGCCGGGGTCCGGCGGTGATTTAAAGAGCTCCGGGCTATGGCCGCTGCGGGGAGCCCAGGCCCTTTAAATCGCCAGCGAGCCCCTCTGCTGCAGCCCCGGGGTAGCGGCAGCAGGGCTCCAGCGGTGATTTAAAGGGCCCGGGGCTCCCCGCAGCAGCCGGAGCCCCGGACCCTTTAAAGCACCGCTAGAGCCCCGCTGCTACCACACTATACATGAACCTGTGTTATATCGGGTCACGTTATGGTGGGGTAGAGGTGTATTAAAAAGACTAAATTTACCATGAAAGCTCGGTTCTCTAGTAGCTATGCAGGTAACTACACATTCTGGGCGAAGACCTGTCTGCCTATAAATCCAGGGGAATGAGTTACAGTATAAATGATGCATATCAATCTAAAATTAATCACAAAGAATTATATTTTGAGGTCCAGCCCTGTATTGCTTTGTGGGAGACTCAGATGTGTTTGTTGGCAGTCTCTCACTCGTTGGCTTAGCATTGACTGGAAATATAAAGGAGGCAACACACTTAGCCCCCATGGTCAGAAGGAGTGTTACTACTTTCAACAGTACATCCTCTGACCAGTTACAGTGGTGTTAAGGGGTTCTGAAGGAAACATCATTTTCTCTCTCTCTTTTAACGCAAGAAAGCAGCTGCAATGTGGAGCCTTGGTTTTGTGTATGTGCAAAGTGAGGGAAACAACAATGAAAAAGGGAAACTTCAGTGCCCCAATATGGAATGGACTCCTTACCCCATTTACCCCAAAAAAATCAAACAAAATATTCAATGTGTTAAAAAAAATCAGGTCTTACTAGTCTTGGAAAAAGTTGCTCTTTTACGTCTCACTGAAGGGCATTCACTATCCTTTTCCTGTATGCAATAGATAAATGCACAAGTATGCACAACTAATCCAGGCCTCGCTTTCCAATGCTCCCATTTCCTCCCTAAAGAGCAAAGATAAATGACTGCATCATTTCTGCCTATAGGAACTAGTCACTATTTCTATACTCACATAGCTATCGGCTTTTGGTTGATCTAGGATAGAGACTGATAGTGATATCCTTATTTCTAGATATATCTTCCTTTGTATTACTTTCAGCTACAGTAAGATGTGCTAATAAGTCTCTTAATATAAGACATCTTTAAAAGGCAATGCATGTGAACATTAAAGAATCTCAAAATAAATCAAGACAATTATATTTGGGTCCATAAGATTTATGTGGCAATAACCACTGAATGGGCATTCTTAATTATTTTCTAATGATAACAATACTACTACTAATTTTGCACTGGTGATAGTCCCTTTTCTGGAGGCATCTTAAAGCACCTAAGAGACAGGTGGCTAAGTTTAAAAATAAAATCAATTAATTTACCTTATCTACATTAGGAATTGGTTTTTACAAGTCAAATTGGCTGATAGTTCATAATAGGCTTGATTTTGTACTTGGAGTCACAGTGTCTCCATTTTGAACAACATTTACACATACTGGAAGAAATGGCAGAAACTTCCCTACCAAGTTGCTGTCTGCCCAGATTCTTTCATCCCCTAAAAAGTACTCCTCAGCAGATCTGCATGTCCGTGCTGGAGGAGCACGAAAATGGAAGAGAGAATTTTACCTAAGACTGGATTTAAGAAACTTCGGCAAGTTACATACATTCCTGTGTGTGAAACAGGTCAACATGGAGCCAATACAGTGGGCATGAATTACAGCATAAATAGTTATGCGTGTGAATCTGAATACTGTTGATGTGTATCAACAGTGGTGTACATATAATTATTTGGGAAACACTTGGCCCTTCAACTCTCCTAGGTGTTTGTATGGAAAGTGCCTCAAATTCACAGAGCTTTTCTGATCTTTCCATAACATTTCTGGAAAATACATCAGCTAATGGTTCATTTATTTTGTATAGTGGAAGCTCAGAGACAAGGCACCCTACCCTGATATTATCAGATACAATATGATCATTGCCCACTACTGTTAGTTAGCTGTAATCATACTTTTATGCATTAATTTTGCCTACCCACTTTTTGATACCACCAGACTCCACAGCTGTTATAAAACCCTGACAATATCTTACATGCCATCACATGTTGTGAACTACTGACTAATGTTTCAGTAACAAGACAGCAAGAGAAAATGTCCCATACCTTAACTAAATCATTGTAGAAACAGCCTTGCCTGCAATACATGTATAGATGAAAACCAAATAATGGAAGCCTCCCAGTTGGAATGCTGAGGAACATGACTGGGGATGCTGGTCAATGTCTAGAAGCTGAAATAAGGCCTATGACCGGGGGGGGGGGGGGGGAGTGAGAGACCCATAATGGACTTGTGAAGATTGAACACTTGACAATATTTGGCAAAAGCCTGGATCTTAGAAGTCCTTCTACTGAAAGGTCTGAGAAAACAAAAAGGCAGAGTTTGGCATACGTTTCCTAGTGCCCAATGCCGGCAATGCAGTTTGACAAATTTTTAAAGCTAGATACATGGATCTTCTACAAGTGGGCAGAAATGAGCCCTGGTGCTGTCAAAAAAAGCTCGGGATAACTTGCATTTAACTGGTAAAATATCTTAACTATATATATCTATCTCATGACAAAGTGTCATATCGTAATAAGGTTGTGTGAACTAGAGTTACTCTGTGACATGTCTTTAACACCAAGACACCTGCAAGTCATAACATCACACTGGATCTAAGAGGACCAGTGGCACGGAGCATGCAGCATTTCCCCAAGATTCCAAGGTAGAGTGGAGAATCCTTTAAAGTTGGGTGACAGAAGGGAAGAGAATGATTAGGCTGCATAAAATATCTCTGACAGCTTGGCTGTTGCTGCCAGTATTGCTACAGTAACTGCATTGGCCCTAGTAGTGGGAAGAGAGGCTATGGATTTGCATAGGGGTGTTTATGAGGGACAGGAGAGACTATTTGCATGAGTTCCCAGAGTAGCTTCACACTACCCAAATGTAGAGCAGCCATAGGTTCCCTCGTCATATGCCAGGCAGGCCAATTGCCCTCAGGATCAACTGGCTCAGCCAATTTGTGTTCTGTAAAATGAGCACTCATGCTCACTGCCATTTAAACTGCATCCAGAATCTGGTCCTAAAAATGAATTACTGTACTGTAACCCTCTGTGACACATCACAGTTGGCTCCTAAAAGCTACATGCTGTAAACTTCCTTCTGGATAGCCCAATATGAATAATAAGAGCTTTGCCGGTCACATCCCGTCCCAAAGATCAGTGTGGAGAGGAATGGAAGCTGGGAAGGTATCTTCTCATCCCCGCACATGTGCTATAATAGCCAGTGAAAGAAAACATTTTAAGCGGTTTAAAGGCACAGTGCAAAGACACGGTAACTTAGTGAAACTGACTGAGTCAAACATGCAATACACCCAAGCATTGGGCCAAATTCTGCTCTTAGATACACCGATGTAAATATTAAGTAACTGCACTGAAATCAGTGGAGTTATTCCTGCTTTACAGCAGTATAACCCAGCAGAATTTGGTCCATTATGTGGAATTCTAAACTAACCAACCATTTTCCTCCTTTTCTCTTGGTGTTTTTACCACATGAATCTCTTATTGTTAGTATCCTGAAATAATACTATGTTTTGCTATGGTTACTAAACTATCATACAGATGGTGCAGTTTACTTGAGAGGTGGAGAACTACACAGAGGTTATTTCTTTTCTGTTATTGATTAATCATAAAACAATTGTTGGCTATCTTTCCACGTTTTTCTTTTATACAGCACTGTAACTGTCATATGATTTTGCTTGCTGGAATGCAAGAAGTGTTGTTTCATTGCACTTCAAGTAGTCTGGATCTACAGCGTCACACTCCCCATCAGTACCCGGCCCGGGCCAGGGAAACTAATGATCCAACCAACAGACCAAATTTGGTGATGAATCCTGGTCACGTGCTGCCTCAGGCACATTGCGCATATGCTAAAAACACCACCACTGCAACAATGCTCCCACTACTATGACAGGAGTGCACGGAACTCTATGAAATAAGTCACTTCATTGCCTGTATCACTCATCAGGACTGGGTGCAGACAAGGGACTAATCAAAGGGGAGATGAAATGATCAGAACAGCCCGTAAAAACAAAGTGTTGCTGTAAGTGGACATGTACATTATATAGCAACATGGGAATTAAATCAATATTCTGGATGGGGCTACAGCTAAATCACATTGGAAACTTGAAGCTAGTGCAAAATGTGGCTGCTTGCTTGTTAAGCCTATTTTCTCCTCATGATCACATACACCTCTTACATAGCTCAAATTTGCCAATGATGCCCTAATCACAGAGAGGGAATAATTCAAATTATCATCAAACTCACCTTTGCCTAAGCTTTCTCCCTAGATTAGCTGTTCCTAGGGTTTTGCCTCCTTTGTCTCAGTCACTACTCCCTATTACTTTTATATCCTAGTTGACTAAATCTGCTGGTGACACTCAGGAATAATCTGCATTGTACTTTCAAATGGGACTCAACAGTGGAGCTCCCTATGTTACTATGAAGGGTCCTGCTCTTGCAATTCATACTAAGTTGCAGGAGCGTCACCAGGGTTTTTGCCGCCCTAGGCGGCAGCGCTTCTCCTCTGAGCATTCAGGGGGCCTGGGGTCTTCGGCGGCGGGGGTCCTTCCGCTCCGTGTCTTCGGGGCACTTCGGCGGTGGGTCCCGGAGCGAGTGAAGGACCCGCCGCCGAATTTCTGCCGAAGATCCAGAGCAGAAGGACCCCCCGCTGCCGAATTTCCGCCGAGGGTGGCAAAATGCCGCCCCTCAAATCCTGCCGCCCTAGGGTTGCCTAGTGGAAGTGCCAGCCCTTCTAACTAGTACCTTATTATTCCTACTCAATATCATTTTAGACAGGCAAATAAATATGCAATTTACAAAGAGACAAGACTCAGACTTTCCATCTCCTTATACACCCTAGTGCACAGAAATTGTAGATTCAACAGTTGGTCTTAAAAGACAAATGGATTGCTACTCCTGAATCTAATGGAGGAACATTATCATCAATAAATACCCTTTATAGAAAGATCCTTTGTTTCAGTCAAGGAGCCTGACTATATACAACCCTCTCTTGCTTACTGACTAGTAAAACCAGACAGCAAGTCAAATTACTTGCTGCATCTGGCTATACCTTTAATTGATATCTTTCTGAGTGTTATCTTTGGATGACTGGACGAGAAGATGCTACTAAATTTTTTTTTTTTTTTTTTTAAACACAATAAGCTCTGTCAATACAAGCAAGTCAATTTGCTCCTCATAGCCCCATTCCATTTTTAAAACAGAAGAAATCGGTCTTATCTCTACCATTAACACAAGAACCACATAGGCATTTGGAAATTGCATTTGTAAGTGTGTATGCAGGAGTGTTTTCATATCAGGTAACTAACCTGTTATGGCTTTCACAACATTTTTTTTTTTAAATAAATGTTAAACAAATCAAACTGGAAAAAAAAGGAAATGGAATGGATTCTTCCACTTCTGTGCTATTAATTCAAAAACAAGTGCTTATAGTAGTTTTTGTGAAGGCAAGTTTCACTTGATATTTAAAAGAATAACTTGGGCTCTGAAGTCTTTACAGATAGCCATGCAGACTCCTATTGGGTACATGCACCGTCTTTGTAATGGCAACATCCTCATCCAAATAGGGCTGCTATTTTGGTTTTTGAAACAGTGAAGAGTTTGGTTACATGACAATATAGAAGTGGTAATTTACTTCTTGTAATCTGAAAAATTCTTGGTGAAGTACTAAACGTATTTATTTGGTTAGCATCTACATATTTTCCCCAGAATATATCACACAGAAAAAGCATATACAAAACTCATCAATTATAGACACTCACAAACCACGAGCATGGAACATGAATAATTCCCACTGGCACAACTACAGCATGTGGGGTAAAGACTGGATATTATCCAGGCAATATGTTCCGAAGTTTGAGATTTTCTTTAAGAAAATGCTTTAGATTAACTTAGCCCCGCGTCGTCTTCCACATAAACAATGGCTTTACATTATCAGACCAGATCAATTTTTTAAAAAATATGGCTGTCATAGAACCATAGAAATGTAGGGTTGGAAAGGACCTCAAGTAGTTATCAAGTCTGGCCCCCCTGTGATGAGATAGGACCAAGTCAACCTAGACCAGTGTTTCCCAAACTGGGGTTCGTGAACCCCTGGGGGTTCACGAAATGTTACAGGGGGTTCTTGGGGAAAAATTCCCTAATGGTGGATAGAGCTGTCCCTAGGGACCCAGGGCAGCATGGGACACTGAGGAGACTTAACCTTCAAGACTCCTTATAAGAAATGGAAAGGGAGGTGGATATTTTTTGCTGTTTTTAAAATTAAATAGGCAGCTATTATTGTTTTTAAAATTATTATGAAGAACAAGTTTAAGCTTTGTTGTAACGTGCGTTGTTTGCCTGGACTGCTCAAGACATGAATGCTTGTGTAGGAGGAACTCTGAGTTGGCTTCTTAAATACCTTCATGCTGTTTCACATCTGATACTCCTTGATGGAACATAGGAGCCTTGTCTTATAACAGCCTTATTCAAAGTGATACAAGCTACAAAAGTGAGATCTTGGAAGAGTGTTGCCATTTTCATAATGCAATAAAAATACTGTAATGATAAATAATAATTAATACATAGTGTGTAATAAACATGTCACAAAAACAAATTTTATATTTCCAAGATCACTGCTTTTATAATTTATACTCGGGTAAAGGAGAAAATCCCAGGAAATATTCATTTTTAAGAGGGAGTTCACGAGACTTGACATTTTAGTGAAAGGGGTTCACAGGTTGTTAAAGTTTGGGAACCACTGATCTAGACTATCCTTGACAGGTGTTTGTCTAACCTGTTCTTAAAAAATCTCCAATGATAAGGATTCCACAACCTCCCTTGGAAAATTATTCCAAAGCTTAATTATCCTTTAGGTTAGATTTTAGAAAAAACTTCCTAATTATAATCTCCCTTGCTGCAGATTAAGCCCATTACTCCTTGTCCTACTCTCATCTGACATGGAAAACAATTGATCACCATCTTCTTTATAACAGCTTTTAACATATTTGAAGACTTATCAGGTCCCCTCTCAGTCATCTTTTCTCAAGATTAAACACTGCCTATTAACAAATACATACATTGTTTTAGTGATGTCATTTCTAATGTTTCTGAGGACTATATTTTATGTTAGAGATGATTTGTGGGTTTATGTTCAGATTAAATCTTAGCCCACATGCAAACTGCAACACATACTCAACTAGGGGCTTGTCTACATGAACACTTAGTTTGCAGCAAGCTGGGGTGTAAATCTACCCCACACTAGCCTGCTGCACATTAAGTGTCCATGTGGACCCTGCTACCACGCACTAGAAGCTCCCTAATGCACTTGAATCTACCCTGCTTTGAAACAGGAGATCAAAATGCACTAGGGTAGTGCTTCTCAAAGTCAGGCCGCCACTTGTTCAGGGAAAGCTCCTGGTGGTCCGGGCCGGTTTGTTTACCTGCCGCGTCCGCAGGTTCGGCCGATCGCGGCTCCCACTGGCTGCGGTTTGCCATCCCAGGCCAGTGGGGGCTGCGGGAAAGGCGGCCAGCACATCCCTCAGCCCATGCCGCTTCCTGCAGCCCTCATTGGCCTGGAGCGGCGAATCGCAGCCAGTGGGAGCCGCGATCGGCCGAACCTGCGGACGCGGCAGGTAAACAAACCAGCCCGGACCGCCAAGGGCTTTCCCTGAACAAGCGGCGGCCCGACTTTGAGAAGCACTGCACTAGGGAACTTTTAGTGTATGGTAGCAGGGTTCACATGGACACTTAATGTGCAGCAGGCTAGTGTGGGGTAGATTTACACCCCAGCTTGCTGCGAGCGAAGGGTTCATGTAGACAAGCTTTAAGTAGGTGGCTTGAAATGCCTGGCACCCGCAGCTCCCAGTGACTACAGTGGGATCTATTGGGGACTCAGTATTTCTGAGAATCAGGCAGGTACCTAAACGTGGATTTAGGAACTCTTATTTTTGAAAATCTTGGTCTATATGTTCTTTATACTTTCTGTCACATGTGACAGTTTGGAAAAATATATAAGCCATTATGTAACAAGTTTTTTTTTATTGTTGATATCAGCTGTGATCTGTATTTCCCACATAAACAGGAGTATGTTATTTCAAATATTATCCCTTAAATAGGGCTATAGCAATATCTGAAACTGCTATCTGCACAATAACTATGGTGTCCAGTCTGTGTACAAATGCGTAACGTTGGCACCAGTTATGGAGTTAGATGTTGGTTGAAAGTTTCTACCTATGTTGCCCCCATCACCATAGGACCCGACTGCCTCACATATTAGTCCTCACAACACCTTGACAAGGTAGAGAAGCATTATTAGGCTCATTTTATACATGTTGAGTTGAGGCACAAAGATATTAAGTGACTTGCCCAAGGTCACACAGGCAGTCTGTGGCAGTCTCAGAAATTTAATCCAGATCCTGAATTTCAGTCTAATATCTGAAACACAGGACCATCTGTTCTCACTAATCAGTGTGCACATGGTAATCCCTCCCACCATCCTTACACCACCATATTTGGAATTATAGATCTGGAAATATGGATGCTTCTGAATGAACTGAATGTTGGAGACAGTTGGCAGACCTAACTGTGTGCAAGGATTTGCTTCAGTTGTGGCTATGGCACAGGAAAAAGGTAGAGTCTAGTCTACTACATTAATTTTCAAAGCATTTTGAAAGCCAAACTTCCAGTTGAAATAGTTCATATTCATTTCTTTTTTATTATTAAAATATCTTCTCATAAAACCACTGAACTTCTCTTACATTAATAACTTACTATGATCCCATTTGTTTCAGGATAATTCTCTTTTCAAAAATAATCCTTATAGTTAGCACATCTAGTAAACGAAGGCATGCTGTTAATTTTTGGTTTGAAAAGTCTTACATTAGATAGGATTGTCCTTACCTGGGTAGAAATACACTTTCCACTACATAGAAGTCTTGCATAAGTACATCTCTGTCTGGCTTAGAGGTGAGGTTACCTACTGTGTATCCTATTCCCAGCTGAATAGTTCCTTTAATAGCAGATGATGCGGTCTGCAAAAGAAAAGAAGCATTAGAATGTCAGTTTACTATATCTGGATTCCTGCTCTTTATCATGAGCACTCTTTGAACAAAGCATTTTATTTTAATTAAATCTTTCTTTGGGGTTGGTACCAGGTCAGCTTTACTTTTTCGGGTTGGAAAGCAGACGAGATTCACCTCTAACTGGAGTTAACTGCTACTCAGAAAAAAAAAAAAAAGATTTAAAAAGAGAGACTGATGTAGCTGAGGCCTCAAATCTAAAACACATCTTATAAAATTTGCATAAGCTGCAATTTTCAAAAATGTTTAAGGGATTTGGACATGGGAACTGTCCTAATTCCTATGGGAACTGGGCATCCAAATCCCTTCAAGAATTTTGAAATACCACCTATAATCTTACAGGGAATACCCTCCCAAATTCTAAGGGAGAAACTCTGTATGCAGAGCTACTACAGACTCTGATATTTGAGCTTCAAAATATAGATTCTAGCTTAACTATAATTATTATTTTATTATATATTGGTGAGATTAACAGCAGCAGCAAAAGTGTCAACAGTTTAACACTGGTGATCAAGAGCGGTATTCAGTTCCAATTCTGTAGTACAGACTATCATAACTGCTAGCAAAAGAATATCAGAATCAACACCATTTTGATAGTTTTAACTACCAAGGTAAGAAAGCCTTGCACTTAACACTTCATAAGCTGCTTAGCCTTTCTATTATGGTAATCACCACCAGAGGCCCCAATTAGGACTGGGCCCTCTGGTGCTAGGTACAGTACATACACACAACATACAGGGCCCAACTTTGCCATCCTTACATTGAATAACCTGCAAGTTTTGCCATTTACTTACATGGGAGCAGGTAATGGCCTTCACACAATAGTGGGCAGTCCTGATTGTGGAATAAGGGTAGCAGAATTGGGGTCAGAGTGAGAGTCCCTGCCCTGCATAGATTCTCAATAAAAATGGGACAGGTGAGTATAACAAGACAAAAGATGGGGACAGGAACACAAGGTTACATAGACCCCAGCTACGTGCATAACGTTCAGGTTTCAATTTTTTTTTTTTTTTTTTTAAAAACAAGAAGATACAGTGAAAGACAGCTGACTAAAATGTCAAATTCTCACTGCAAATGAAAGCATCTGAACCAGCACAATTTAATTCAACTAAGTGGGAATTACAATAGGAATGGCTCCAGCATCAGATACTATATCAGTGTTTCTCAAACTGGGGCCGCCGCTTGTGTAGGGAAAGCCCCTGGCGGGCCGGGCCGGTTTGTTTACCTGCCGTCTGCAGGTCCGGCCGATCGCCGCTCCCACTGGCCGCGGTTCGCCGCTCCCACTGGCCAATGGGGGCTGCTGGAAACGGCACGGGCCGAGGGACATACTGGCCGCCGCTTCCAGCAGCTCCCATTGGCCTGGAGCAGCGAACTGTGGGCCAGTGGGAGCCGCGATCGGCTGGACCTGCGGACGGGGCAGGTAAACAAACTGGCCCGGCCTGCAGGGTCTTTCCCTACACAAGTGGCAGCCCCAGTTTGAGAAACACTGTACTAGATCTTACTTTAGTTCTCAGAAGTGCATGTGCTATGGTGAATGTTTATTTTTAAATGTGAAATGATGTAGCGATGTGTACTTATTTTAAATAATTAACACTACACACCAGGCAGACCTTGCACTTGCATAACAATTCATAACAGGTCATTTGGTGGAACAAAACAACAGATTCCTTCTTAAAGTGCTACTTCTACTATAAAAGTTTTGGCTTGTGTGTGGTTAAGAAGATTCCCATTTCTCTTTCCCTGAAAAACCTTGATTCATGAATGATTAATGCCCTGCATAAGCACTAATTATGTCACTTCGTTTAAGATGGTATTCATGCAGACAGATTCTTGGTACACAACTGGACATCCATCTAGTACACGGCTGGAAAGAGGGATGGAGACTGAAAATATGGCAGATAATGAGGAACTGCAACTTATTATTGACAGGATTACAGACAAGTCAGGTGGAAAAGCAACAGGGAACCTAAGAGGACATTAACCTTGCCATCACAGTTGGGCAGGAACATGAGCTGTTCCTGAAGGTTTCTCCAAGTGGGCACAAGTTACCACGTATAGCCTTGTAGTGCAGAAGTTCTTACGCTTTTTTCATACCGTGGACCACATCTTAACAGAAAGATTGTTTTCTAGATCACCTCCACTTCCATTCATGATTGCCGTCAGGAGCAGAGTTGGTCAGTACAATCAATCTCCATCCAGATAGCAATCACAGCAATTGTTTACATGGAGAAGTAATACTGGGAAAGTATTTATTGGGTTTTTGGTTTATTTTAATACAATTTATAGCAGCTGGAAGCAAAGAGGAGAGCCAGCACCACGTTCCCAGCCAGCACTCCCTGGACCACAGACCATAGAGCCACTGGTATACTCTTTACTCCAAATTCCTAAAGCATGGTGGCCCAAGCATGCCCTTAACTGAGAGTCAATCCAGTATTTACAGTTGCATCAGATGACAAGATAAATACACGTTACCAAAAAAAAATGTTGGAGTCTTTCACTACAGGAAAACATTTGTTCCAGTTTAAAATATTTTATTTTGTTCCAGGGTGGATAAAAATCAACTATTTAAAAAAAATGTAATTTAAATTGGATTTTTTTGATTAGGTTTTTTTCCTCAAAAATCATTTATCTAAAGATAGTTTTAATTAAGATCCACTATAGCGCAAAGATATTTCATCATGGAATAGGGATTATAAATTCTAATTCTATAGTATGAGACAATATATTCATGTAAAGTATAAGAAAAGTTTTGTAAATGAGTTCCAATAGTTCATGGATTAGGGACGCAATCTTATGGGGTTCCAGGGGCTTCTGTATAGATTATTTAGGTTAAATCTTTCTATCTACCCAATGGGACTCAGTGCTCAGTCCAGAAGATACCATCAGAGATGCTTAGTTTTGCAGTTCTCAAACTGTGGATTTGTGTCTTCAGAGATACCATGCTTGTCAACAGCAAAAGTGGTTTTAAATAAATAAATAAATAAATAAATAAATAAATAGAGGTGAGAAATAACAGACCTCAAACCTATTGTACCCTCTGCAAGTTTGAGTACACAGAGTCAATCCCTTACCTCTCTAAAAGTGAAAAGTTTCAAAAAGTTCAATGAATAGAAGATTGTTGGGGAGCGGATTAGAGCTGGACAAGGAGAAGAAGTCTGGAGATAAATGTGAGAAGGGAGGGACAGGCAGTAGAAACAAAAGTGAAACTGTTTGAGCAGCATATTCCAGAAGTCTTGAGGTCTTTCTGAGTGTAGCCGTCATTGATTTGAGATCTACTATACCATTCTCTCACTAGAAGGAAAAACCTATAATGGCAGCAGGCCGTAAAAGAGACCCAGTTTGGGAATAAGAACCATTCAAGAAATATATGTTTGCTGATGATGTTTTAAAGAAAGTCACACCAGTGAACTGGTGGAAGTCACTTAAGCACTTGGATTCAGAGACTGTTGAAGTGATAATCTCACTTTTAACAGCAGTAGCTTCTTCTGCCAGTGTAGAAAGAATATTTTCTTCCTTTGGACTAATTCATTCCAAAATGAGAAATCGTTTGGGACCTGAAAAAACAGGAAAGCTTGTTTTTCTTTTCCAGATTATGAACAAACAGGAAAATGAAGGTGAAGACGACTGAGTTAGCTGCAGAAGCCAATATTTTAAGTTTCTCATGTTGACCTGGCTGACATAGTCGATTTAATTTTTGGGTTTTTTAAAAAAATATTTCATTTAACTATTTTAGTTAAAACAATTTTAACAAAAACAAACCTGATTTTAAAAAACCTGAATGTTTAATTAAATTCAAAAATTCATATGCTTGTTTTGTTAAAATATTATAAGTTTGCTGTTGAAGAAAAAAATCCAGAATACATAACGTTCTTTTAGTTAAATTAAACAATTTAAATGTCTGTCTGGTGATGTTCTCCTCCTAATACAGCATGGCAAGAAAATCCTCCAAATATTAATGATTAACCTGTTGAATTGGAGATATTTATGAAGTCATTGGGAGGTGAACTATCTGCTTCAATTACCTTTGGTAAATGAAATAACCAAACAATTATTCATTTTCTGATACAGCTGCAAAACTAATCTGAAAAGTTTTCAAAATAAATCACTTTAAAAATGTATAGTGTGTACCTTCTAAACATGAAACCTACATCTATCTGAGTTGTGACGAATATGCATTAAGGTTATAACAACCAACAAGAATGCACTTTTATGTTGAAATCCATGATTAAATCGAGTCTTCCTGACTAGTGATTTAAATCAAATCCACCCTGTTTTGTTCTTAAGAGTGCAATCCGGGGCAGGGGAAGCACAAGGGAAGATGACAAACTTAGGCCATTTTACAGCTGGTCCCTGAGCCTTAAGGGAAGTATTTCTCTTAGGCTATGCCTACACTACGGGCCTTACAGCAGCAGCGGTCGACAAGGTCTCCTGTGTAGCTGGTCTATGCCAGTGGAAGAATTCTCTCCGGCCAGCATAATTAAGACACCACCAATGAGCGGCAGTAGCTGTGTGGGTTTTTTTCCACACCCCTGACCGACAAAAGTTTTGCAACAAAAGTGCTAGTGTAGACAAAGCCTTAGTTCCCCTATCTTACTACTGCAACAATATATTTATTGGACATTAAAATCCCTTACAGTCTGTGGGAAAATTCCACTCCTCACTTGCATTTTCTCTATACTCATGGTTCCCTTTTATAGTATTCCAGGGCAGCAATACAGTACAAGATCAAGTTTCAAACCATGTCTGGTATATTTTTAAATTCCCTTTCAAGACTCCAGTGCAGTAGAGTTGGCAATAAAGTTCAGGGGCTTTCAGTATGAAGAGTTCTCTCCTTTTAGAGACTGAAATTGATTTTTCTTCATTTTAGCCTCATGTGAAGGTTCATAAGATATCCCTTAGCCCCTCCATCATCAAGCATAACAGCACAATGATTCCAAGATCACATAACTGGGAATCAGCATATTTTAGAGTACTAGTAAAAAGGGCCGGCTCTAGGTTTTTTGCCGCCCCCAGCAAAAAAAAATTTTGGCTGCACCCCGTCCCAGCCCTGGGCTCCTCGCCCCACGCCCCTGCCACCCCAACCCTGGGCTCTCCCCCACCACCACCCACACCCCCCCGCCGCCCCAGCCCTGGGCTCTCCCCCCCCCCACACCCTGCCACCCCAGCTCTGGGCTCCCCCCTACCCCCCCCCACCATTGCCCCTCCCCACACCTCCTGCCACCCCAGCCCTGGGCTCTTCCCTCCCCTCCCCCACCTGCACCCTCCTTCCGCCACAGCCCTGGGTCACTGGTAACTCGCTCCCAGGGCAGGTCATTCAGCAGGAATTTAAATGTGCACAGAACACAGACAGGACTGGTTCCCGCATGGTTACAGAACTGCAGTAAAGTGGAACAATTTTCAGTTTGTGTGATTGGAGAATATCTGGATGCATATTATACGACTGTCCTACATAAATGAGGAAAAGTTGAGGTGCCTTTATTATTCTTTTGTTCCACTCTTTCTTTCTATGGGGAATTTGCCAATGCAATATCACTGTCTTCCTTTTAAACAAACAAACAAAAAAAAGGCAATGGCTGTTGAAAATAGCAATTCCAGTCCTAATAACCACTGGGAAGCATTTCTTGCTCAATTTTATCCTACTTTTTCTACAGCAAGTTACAGTGGATCAGTATATTTGATTTGGGAGAAATGAAGTAACAGCTGCCCAAACTGAGCTTGAGCACTCCTGAATTTTGAGGTGTTCAAATCTGGAAGGCAGGTGCTGGGGGGAGGGGGCTGTGGCTCCGCAGGGGAGCACGGCAGCATGTATGCAGCAGCGTGTCTGGCGCTGCGCAAAGCCAGACACGCTGGTTTGAGTGGCATGGTAAGGGGGCTGGGGGGTTGGAGAAGTGGTAGGGGGTTCTGGGGGGGCAGTCAAGGGACAGGGAGCAGGGGGGTTTGGATGGGGTGGAGGTTCAGGGGGGCAGTCAGGGGCAGGGAGAAGGGGGGTTAGATGGGTCAGGGGTTCGGGGGGGGCAGTCAGGGGACAGGCAGCAGTTGGATAGGCATGGGAGTCCCAGGGGTTTGTCAGGGGACAGGTAGAGGGTGGGGTCTTAGGGGGGAAGTTGGGGGGCATCTCAGGAGGGGGCAGTTGGGGACAAGGACCAGTGGGACTTAGATAGGGGGTGGGGTCCTGGGGAGCAGTTGGGGCAGGGGTCCCAGGAGGGGGTGATCAGGGAAAGGGAGCAGGGGGGTTGGAGTTTCTGTGGGGGGCAGTCGGAGGGAGTGGATGGTGGCAGGGTGGGGCTACCCTCCCTCCCCATGGAGTGTCCTATTTTTTGAATGTTAAAATATGGTATCCCTACCCGTCCCAGTGCAGCTCTCCATTCACAGCAGGCTGCAGCATGAGGTCTCAGCTTCCTCACTCCCTCCCCCTCTTTCCTGTTGGTCGTGGCCAAGGGAATGCTGGGAAATGTAGTTCTTTCCCTGCTCCAGGGCTGGCTCTATAGGCAGGGAGCTAACCAAGAAACTACAGCTCCCAGGGCCCCCTGTTGGTCCTCAGCTCCCATGCTGGATCCCTGCCGCCCCTGCAAATGGGCTGCCCCAAGCACGTGCTTGCTTTGCTAGTGCCTAGAGTCGCCCCTGCTAGTAACAGCGGCATGAGAACAATCAGCATGATCAACACCGATATGCATGTTTCATTAACCTTATGCTATGAAACCAATTGGCTTCTTGTCTCATGTTCTACACTATCACATACGTTGTGTGTCTGTTATTGAAAATGGTTGTAGAGCCCACCATATTACTCAACTCATTTTCCTTCTGTTTCCTCTGCACATATCTGAATCACATTTACATGAACGGTTGGCCACTCCCACTGAGACTCATGCATGCTAATATGTCTGAACATTGTGTTGCTACATACTGTCCAACCCATACTTCTGCCTAGTTGCATAACTAAAATGTTAAATAGCACCATCTGGGCCAAAATCTGCTCTCAGCTATGCATACACAACTCCTGTGACTTCAGTTGGATTGCATATCATGCCACTGCACAGAAAGCAGATTTTTGGCCCCCAATGTTTAATGTTTGATCAACCACTCATCTGCCCTTTTAGAAACAAAGTGATCTGATCAACAGAAATTAAAAAAAAAAAATTGCAATAAAAAGGAAAAAAGATTGCTCCGAACCTCAAGGAAGGCAATGTACTTTAGAAAAAAAAAAAATATATATATATATATATATATATATATGAGAGAGAGAGAGATCTATTATATTTTTTGGTGTCTCCATGTTTACAAGTAAAAATATATTACAGATAAAACTTCGAAGGAGTTTTGTAGCTTTTCTAGATGAAATATAAAATGTACAAATGTACTTAAAATTCAGGTGCTTTTTCTACATTAAATTGAAGATAGTTACCACGTACAAGGCCTTACTATACTTATATAGAGTGGCACAGTTAAAAGGGTTCTCTTATCTTTTTCACTGGTAGTTAAGATATTACTAGCTTGAGGTATATACTAGACTTACAATAGGAAATAGTAATAGATCTGGTAGTATTGTACTGGTAAAAAGGTGAGAATCTTTTTTTTAAAAATGGCACCTACTGTATTGTACAGGAGGAAAACCACAATGCCAAGAGCCCCTCCTCTTTCAAACTATGGTACAGTCACTGCAAATGAGAAGACCAACTCTGGAATTTTTGAAGTTGTTTCAGTTTGAGACTTTTGCAAAGAAAATAAAGTAAATAAATGGGACAGATGTTCCCCTTCCCTGCTGCAGTACGAAGAGGAGAAAGGGGCCAGAAAAAAGCCTAGAAGCCAGCAGAAGGAGCAGAACAGAACTGAAGTGGCATGCCTCTTTCCCCAGTATTCAGAGGCAGAGCAGGTGTTGGTGTAAAGCCAGGAAACACATTCTCACAGCATGCTTTAAAAAAAAACTGGGGGAAGGGGAAGATAGCATCCAACTATTCAGGAAACTGACTCCCTCACTACGGCCCTGAGTAAACACTCAGTTAAGTGTTTGCTGAAAGTTAAGCACATGCATAATTCCCAATGACTTCAATGGGACTTAGAACACATACTCAGGGTATGTCTACACTACGAAATTAGGTCGAATTAATAGAAGCCGGTTTTATAGAAATCGGTTGTATACAGCCGATTGTGTGTGTCCCCACATAAAATGCTCTAAGTGCTCTAGTCGGCGGACCACGTCCACAGTACCGAGGCTAGCGTCGACTTCCGGAGCATTGCACTATGGGTAGCTATCCCACAGTTCCCGCAGTCTCCGCCGCCCATTGGAATTCTGGGTTGCGATCCCAATGCCCAAATGATGCAAAACAGTGTCGCGGGGGGTTCTGGGTACATGTCGTCAGGCCCCCCCCCCTCCGTCACAGCAATGGCAGACAATAGATTCGCGCCTTTTTACCTGGGTTACCTGTGCTGACAACATACCACGGCAAGCATGGAGCCCGCTCAGCTCAGCTCACCGTCACCATATGTCATCTGGGTGCTGGCAGACGTGGGACTGCATTGCTACACAGCAGCAGCAGCTAACTGCCTTTTGGCGGTAGACGGTGCAGCATGACTGGTAGCCTTCATCGGCGATCTGGGTGCTGGCAGCCGTGGGGCTGGCAGCCGTAGGGCTGCATTGCACCAGCCCTTGCCTTTTGCCTTTTGGCAGTAGATGGTTTATTACGACTGGTAACCGTCCTCGTCGTACAGCAGTGACTGTCAATCATGGGCACCTGGGCAGACATGGTCAGCCCAGCAGTGGCTGGAACTCCGTATGTCCCCCAGTCCCCCATCCTGCTGCCTTCACAATGACGATGATGGCTATCAGTCGTAGTATGCCATTTTCTGCCAAGCGCCCTGTTGGCTCATCGCACATTAGCAGAGTCTTCCCTGAGCAGCAGATCGTGCAATAGGCCTGAAGGCTACTGCCAAGCACCCAGTATTTGCTGCCAAGCACCCAGAAGATGCCGAGGGCTATCAGTCATGCTGCACCGTCGTCTTAAGATGTAAAAAATAGATTTGTTCTGCATTCATTTGCTTCCCCCCTCCCTCCGTCAAATCAACGTCCTGCTAAACCCAGGCTTTTGAGTTCAATCTTTGGGGGGGCCATTCTGTGTGACAGTTGTTGGTGTTTCTCCCTGATGCACAGCCACCTTCCTTGATTTTAATTCCCTGTACCTGTACGCCATGTCGTCACTCGCCCCTCCCTCCCTCCCTCCTTCCCCTGGTCCGTCAGATACTAGTTTCGCGCCTTTTTTCAGACCAGACGCCATAGCTAGCACTGGGATCATGGAGCCCGCTCAGATCACCGCGGCAATTATGAGCACTATGAACACCACACGCATTGTCCTGGAGTATATGCGGAGCCAGGACATGCCAAAGCAAAACCAGGACCAGCCGAGGAGGCGATTGCAGCGCGGCCACGAGAGTGATGAGGAAATTGACATGGACATAGACCTCTCACAAGGCACAGGCCCCAGCAATGTGGAAATCATGGTGTTCCTGGGGCAGGTTGATGCCGTGGAATGCCGATTCTGGGCCTGGGAAACAAGCACAGACTGGTGGGACCGCATCGTGCTGCAGGTGTGGGACGATTCCCAGTGGCTGCGAAACTTTCGCATGCGTAAGGGCACTTTCATGGAACTTTGTGACTTGCTGTCCCCTGCCCTGAAGCGCCAGAATACCAAGATGAGAGCAGCCCTCACAGTTGAGAAGTGAGTGGCGATAGCCCTGTGGAAGCTTGCAACGCCAGACAGCTACCGGTCAGTCGGGAATCAATTTGGAGTGGGCAAATCTACTGTGGGGGCTGCTGTGATCCAAGTTGCCAGGGCAATGAGAGACCTGGTGATATCAAGGGTAGTGACTCTGGGAAACGTGCAGACCATAGTGGATGGCTTTGCTGCAATGGGATTCCCAAACTGTGGTGGGGCCATAGACGGAACCCATATCCCTATCTTGGCACCGGAGCACCAAGCCACCGAGTACATAAACCGCAAGGGGTACTTTTCAATGCTGCTGCAAGCCCTGGTGGATCACAAGGGACGTTTCACCAATATCAACGTGGGCTGGCCGGGAAGGGTACATGATGCTCGCGTCTTCAGGCAGTCTGCTCTGTTTCGAAAGCTGGAGGAAGGGACTTTCTTCCCTGACCAGAAAATAACCGTTGGGGATGTTGAAATGCCTATTGTGATCCTTGGGGACCCAGCCTACCCCTTAATGCCATGGCTCATGAAGCCCTACACAGGCAGCCTGGACAGGAGTCAGGACCTGTTCAACTACAGGCTGAGCAAGTGCCGAATGGTGGTGGAATGTGCATTTGGGCGTTTAAAAGCATGCTGGCGCAGCTTACTGACTCGCTCAGACCTTAGCGAAAAGAATATCCCCATTGTTATTGCTGCTTGCTGTGCGCTCCACAATATCTGTGAGAGTAAGGGGGAGACATTTATGGCGGGGTGGGAGGTTGAGGCAAATCGCCTGGCCGCTGATTACGCGCAGCCAGACACCAGGGCGGTTAGAGGAGCACAGCATGGCGCGGTGCGCATCAGAGAAGCTTTGAAAACGAGTTTTGTGACTGCCCAGGCTACGGTGTGAAACTTCTGTTTGTTTCTCCTTGATGAACCCTCCGCCCCTTCCCCCCCCCCACCGGTTAACTCTACTTCCCTGTAAACCAACCACCCCACCCTCCCCTACCCTCCCCCCTGCGAGCACCACTTGCAGAGGCAATAAAGTCATTGTTACTTCACGTTCATGCATTCTTTATTAATTCAGCACACAACTAGGGGGATAATTGCAAAGGTAGCCCGGGATGGGTGGGGGAGGAGGGAAGGAAAAGGACACACTGCAGTTTAAAACTTTAACTCTTATTGAAGGCCAGCCTTCTGCTGCTAGGGCAATCATCTGGGGTGGAGTGACTGGGTGGCCGGAGGCCCCCTCACCGTGTTCTTGGGCGTCTGGGTGAGGAGGCTATGGAACTTGGGGAGGAGGGCTGTTGGTTACACAGGGGCTGTAGCGGCGGTCTCTGCTCCTGCTGCCTTTCCTGCAGCTCAACCATACGCTGGAGCATATCAGTTTGATGCTCCAGCAGCCGGAGCATCGACTCTTGCCTTCTGTCTGCAAGCTGACGCCACCTATTATCTTCAGCCCGCAACTTGCTCTGTTCATCCCGCGATTCAGCACGCCACCTCTCCTCTCGTTCATATTGGGCTTTTCTATAATCAGTCATTGACTGCCTCCACGCATTCTGCTGTGCTCTGTCAGCGTGGGAGGCAGTCTGTAGTTCTGTAAACATTTCATCACGCGTCCTTCGCTTCCGCTTTCGAATATTCACTAGCCTCTGTGAAGGAGAAAGATTTGCAGCTGGTGGAGGAGAAGGGAGAGGTGGTTTAAAAAAGATACATTTTAGAGAACAATGGGTACACTCTTTCACGTTAAATTTTGCTGTTCACATTACACAGCACATGTGCTTTCGTTACAAGGTCGCATTTTTCCTCTTATATTGAGGGCCTGCCGGTTTGGTGTGAGAGATCACTCACGCAGTGCCAGGCCACAGATTTCAGCTTGCAGGCAGCCATGGTAAGACACAGTCTTTTGGCTTTTTTAACCTTCTTAACATGTGGGAATGGTTTCAAACAGTAGTGCTCTCATTTTCCATACCAAGCACCCGTTGGGTTGGCCATTTAAAATGGGTTTGCAATGTAAAAGGAGGGGCTGCGGTTTCAGGGTTAACATGCAGCACAAACCCAACTAATTCCCCTCCCCCACACCCAATTCTCTGGGATGATCACTTCACCCCTCCCCTCACCGCGTGGCTAACAGCGGGGAATATTTCTGTTCAGCAGAGCAGGAACGGGCACCTCTGAATGTCCCCTTAATAAAATCACCCCATTTCAACCAGGTGACCGTGAATGATATCACTCTCCTGAGGATAACAAAGAGAGATAAGGAATGGATGTTGTCTGCATGCCAGCAAACACCGGGACCATACGCTGCCATGCTTTGTTATGCAATGATTCCAGACTACGTGCTACTGGCCTGGCGTGGTAAAGTGTCCTACCATGGCGGACGGGATAAGGCAGCCCTCCCCAGAAACCTTTTGCAAAGGCTTTGGGAGTACATGAAGGAGAGCTTTCTGGAGATGTCCCTGGAGGATTTCCGCTCCATCCCCATACACGTTAACAGACTTTTCCAGTAGCTGTACTGGCCGCGATTGCCAGGGCAAATTAATCATTAAACACGCTTGCTTTTAAACCATGTGTAATATTTACAAAGGTACACTCACCAGAGGTCCCCTGTGTGCCCTCAGGGTCTTCGTTGAGTTCGGGGGTTACTGGTTCCAGGTCCAGGGTGACAAACATATCCTGGCTGTTGGGGAAGCCGGTTTCTCCGCTTCCTTGCGGCTGTGAGCTATCTACATTTCCTCCATCCTCCTCTTCCGAACCCTCTTCCCTGTGTGTTTCTCCAGTGAGGGAGTCATAGCACACGGTTGGGGTAGTGGTGGCTGCACCCCCTAGAATGGCATGCAGCTCCGCGTAGAAGCGGCAAGTTTGCGGCTCTGCCCCGGACCTTCCGTTTGCTTCTCTGGCTTTGTGGTAGGCTTGCCTTAGCTCCTTAATTTTCACGCGGCACTGCTGTGCGTCCCTGTTATGGCCTCTTTCCTTCATGGCCTTGGAGACCTTTTCTAATATTTTGCCATTTCGTTTACTGCTTCGGAGTTCGGCCAGCACTGATTCATCTCCCCATATGGCGAGCAGATCTCGTACCTCCCGTTCTGTCCATGCTGGAGCTCTTTTGCCATCCTGGGATTCCATCACGGTTACCTGTGCTGATGAGCTCTGTGTGGTCACCTGTGCTCTCCACGCTGAGCAAACAGGAAATGAAATTCAAACGTTCGCGGGGCTTTTCCTGTCTACCTGGCCAGTGCATCCGAGTTGAGAGTGCTGTCCAGAGCGGTCACAATGAAGCACTGTGGGATAGCTCCCGGAGGCCAATAACGTCGAATTCCGTCCACACTACCCCAATTCCGACCCCCTAAGGCCGATTTTATCGCTAATCCCCTCGTCGGAGGTGGAGTAAAGAAACCGGTTTAAAGGGCCCTTTAAGTCGAAAGAAAGGGCTTCGTCGTGTGAACGTGTCCAGGCTTAATTCGATTTAACGCGGCTAAAGTCGACCTAAACTCGTAGTGTAGACCAGGCCTCAGCTTCACACACATGCTTAAATGCTTTGTTGATCAGGGCCTACGATTTTAACTGTGTGAAGGAGGTATAAACATGCAGCAGTAGTGAGGATGCAAATGCCAGCAGAGATCAGGAGCCAGCATGCTGTCAGGATAAAAGGGAGACCTTTAGCCCAGCTGAAGGGAGTTCTGCTTCACTGTTTGGAGATTTATGTGGTTGGATCCCCATTCTACATTGGCACTGGAGATCCTGACAACTTTATCTATGAAACCTCCATCCTCACGCAGTTTTAATATTAGAGGATCCTACTGTGAAGTCATTTTTCTCAAGTTTTAAGTTTTATCATTGCAAACTGTGATCCACCCAGATATCTTTGACTGGAATCAACAAGTTATGAAGTTTAAGGTCACCCCCTCCCTGGCGTCCCCACACACAAATTTTAAATGGAACTCCCCTTCCTTTACCTCCCCCCACTAGCACCCTCCTGTAAATAACCAGGGCTTCCATTTTTCAGGGTTTACTAGAATTTCATTTTGGAGGCGTTCTTTTTAGCAATATGAGTTTTATGTAGATGTCCAAAAAAATCAAGGTTTTTCCTCTTTGTATATAATGTATATTATAATCTCTTTCTAAAGTCCTCTACTGTACTTGAACATAATACTGTTTCACTATGTTAAAGCGCTCTAGGGAACCTTTGCGCACACCAAAAGGACCAATTCATGTGCAACACATTAGTATACTTTAGAAATCACACCCCTATAATCCTCATAATTGCTCCATGTAGACAAGCCTTTTATACACGTATCCATTACGCTTGTTTTTCCAGTGTTTTGTGGATAAATACCTATTTGATTTTTTTTTTTTGTATCAGGGTTGGTTGGTTTGTTTATTGGCTAACATTTGAAATCAGAAGCCCTAAAATAACTTGGCTTTCATCCTGGGATGTACTTGTATCCCTGTTGTTTTTTTGATACATATATTGATTTTAAATTTTTAAAAAGTATGGAGTCTTCTTTATAAATGCTTACATTGAAAGGTTTGTGTAGGAGAAACCTGTTACTTGGATACTAAAAAAAAGCAGCAGGCCCTGACAAAAGGCTATAGAATAAAGCCACAATATCATACAGGTACTCGGTCAGCTTTGTACCTATAGTTACTTTCTCCCTAGTGAAAATATTCTCAGACTGGATATATTGCTAGGTGTATTACTACCTCAACACATAGTAAATAGACTTCTGTCTATTTAGACTACCTCACCATGAGCTGAAATCCTGTAACTAGCTGACATGCAAGCAGTTTCTGAATAATACAATAAACAAGACCTTAAATCCTTTCAAATGGGGTATTAAGTCACCACATGATCCTGTGAATGTAATAACTAAGATTTTAATGATATTATGCTGGCTACAGACACAGAGTTTTCTATTTTAAGCTGGATCTGTGGAACTCATCACTATATATTTATGCTACCTAACATTTTATATAGAGGAAATTATTAAATGGTTTCATTTCAACAAGTTTTGTTAGTGACCTTGTGAGCTGGCTACAAGGTTACAGAAAAGACGGCCTTCATAAAAAAAGAAAAAAATATATAGTTGACATAAATTTAGATTCTATAGTTATCGGAGAAGGCATTGCTTGTTGCTAAATTATTTCCATGAGAATTTGAAGGCTGTTACCTGCTGCCATGTAAGTTAATGGAAAAAACTCCCATTTATATAATGGTGAAAGATTGGCCCTGAGCACAAGACACTACAGAATAAAGTATTTCAGGTAACTATGAAGATAAATCATTTAAAATAGTAAAAGACCCAGATCTGGGCTGAAGGCACATCAAAAGGCCACATGCTCCCCTTACTATGTGAAGGGAACATTGACATAGCAGAAGTTTTGCACGAAGACTGAAGGGAGAACTGAAGGAGAAGAGACGAGTAGGGCATTGGGAATAGACTCAATTTCATTTTATTTAGATTGCCTATACTCAATCTGTTTTATTCAACAGAGTTATACATGTTAATAGGATATCACCATAAGCAAATAAGTGAGATATAGGATAGAAGCATCAGAGAAGATGCTGAATTCAATCTTTTTCAATAGCTTAAATAAGCCCCAAGATCCGACCTAATCTCTTAGTGGGTTGCTCCCCTCCTTCTACATTCTGCCAGAGGCAACAGCTTTTCTAATCCACTCAGCCATTTCTCCCACAAACATCTCTTCCCTCACCACCACCAACACCCCCCGCCGTGCTGTAAATGATCACAAATGAATGAAATTCCCTCCCTACTCTGGTCCACTATGGGTAGTCTACCCTGCAAAGAAAAACCCGCAGCACCAAGCTTCAGAGCCCAGGTCAACTGACTGGAAATCTTCTATCTTGGGCTGCAGGGATAAAAATAGCAGTGTAGACATTCAGGCTCAGGCTGTAGTCCAGGCACTGAGACCCTCCCCGCCCCTCGCTGGGTTTCAAAGGCCAGCTCCAGCCCAAGCCAGAACATCTACACTGTTATTTTTAAGCCTCGCAGCCCGAGTTCTGCAAGCCTGAATCAATTGATCCGGGCTCTGTGACTGTGCCACAGGATTTTCTTTGCAGTGTAGACACTATTCTTTCTTCATTTAATTTGTATCCACAGGCTCAGATTTTCTGCAATGCCCCAAATAAGCAAGTCATGGTACCAATTAAATAAAGATTGGGGACCTTAATTGAACCACCAAAAGGAGCACATGCCTGAACAGAGTAACTGCACAACCATATTGATATAATTATCACCCTTATTTGCCCAATCCCCTTCCTTTTGTGTCGCTCAGTTTTAGATATGACAAAATGAGTGAGATTATAAACTCTGGGGAAAGGACGCGTCTTCCTGTTCACCTGTGTAGCATCTAGCATGCTAGTGTGTGATACAAAATAACTACTCTCTCTGTGCCTCTATTTCTCATATATACAAGAGAATACTTGCTTTTTTCCAACCCTTGTCCACTTTGTCTATTTAGACTGAACTCTTCAGGACAGGGACTTACTATGACGATACACAGCACCTAACATAGTGGGGCCAAGATCTTGGTTAGGACCTTTAAGTGCTGTAATACTATTATTATTATTAAATACTAATAACCACCTTGCTCTTTATTATTGCAGTAAGGAATGGTAGGGATAGTTAAGTGCCCAAAGTTGGGCCTTTTCACCATTCACTGTTTCTTGCCCAAGGGCAAGAATATTTACAGGGAAATTTTCAGTGACTTGTTCTGTCCTGCAGCCATGACTCCTGTAAAAAGACTTCCAGTGGCCCACTCCCTTCTACCACTGCTGTTGCCCCACTCCCCTATCTTGCTGCTTGTGGGGATTTAGCCAAATGGGCCGATTCTGTATCCCATAGCACCCCTGTCCTCTATGCCACAAGCAACACATCCTTCTCTCCTGCACCCTGCCTGCTTGGTGCTAGTAGTCTGCTTCCCTTGGCTGTTGTATTGCTGTTTTGTTTACATTTGCTACTCTTATCTCCACAATTCAAGTCCCAGAGTTCCAACAGGTTTATAATAATTCTTAACACTATTCAACTATATTCAGTACATCTTCCTTTAGAAACCCTGGTGTCTATTAAATTACTCTCCCCACTGCAGTTTCACATTGGAGGACAGTTTCTGTTAAATTACTTCCCTCTCTGGGGCTCGCATGACATAGGTACAACTCCTAAATGAGAGAAGTCCCTAATTGAAGGTTGATTTACATGAAAGTACACAGTATATAATTTTTAATTGTCAGTGTAATTAATTTAAATTATATCACCACTGCACAATGATAAATCTGAAAAAGGGACTAAAGGTAAAAGGCAGTCGTTTTGCAGGCAGGACTCCCACTAATTTTAATGAAATACTAGAAATTTCCTTATTTTAAAAAAACTCAAAATAATTCGAGTCAGCTTTGAGTCACGTTCATGCTCTAGGAATTTTTGACTACAAGAAAGCATTTGTTCTTCAGTCATACTTACTTATCATAAGTAACAACAATCTACACACAGGACCTTTTCCAATCCCATGCAAACACCTTTCCCATTCTCATGAAATAAAAAACAGCCTTGATAGATTTCTATGAATCTTAAGCCAAACCACCTAAGGTTAGAGCATGTCGCATAGTGATATTTCCTCTCCTCGTCACATTTTAAAAAAAGATGTTAGAGCAGTGATAATTTTATTTTTATTATTTTGTTAGGTACTTGCTGTGTCCAGTTAACTTTACAGTGGTTGCTGCTAAGAGAACATCCAGCTCTGGGTGGGTGCTGTGCCACTGATACAGCACCCACTTTAATTGTACTTTGCTGGGGGGGAGGGGAGAAGGAGAATAAATTCCCTGACTTTGCTGGTCATTTTTGAGGCAGTCACACTTTTGACATTTTTTCGTCTCATCTCACTGTTGTAACATAACTACTCAAAAATAAAGGTCTCTCCTTCATTATTTTTAAAAGGCCCGAGCTGCATAATCCTACTGTTTCACCACCATTTGTAACTATGAGTCGCTGCATTCTAATATCCCCGATTTCAGACTGCACTCTGACTACCAGCAAGGACACCCACCTATTTGTGGTACTCTTAGATCTTGGACTGCAGTCCCTCATAAACCCCTTTCCCTTGGTACTGCTGGGTAGGTGGACCCTAGTACTTGGCTTTTCCTCTCCGGAGAACAAGATCACCTTTATTGTTATTGCTGCACATCTGCTGTGTTGGCAGCAAATGTGACTTCCAGACCTACAGGCCAAACCTAATTCTAATTGCAATAAAACAATCTATCGCTTAAGAGCGGGAAGGAAGAAAACATTTACTCTTATCTTATAGATGCAGTTATGGGAAGCTGCAGGGAGTGGTGGGTCAGGAAAGGTACAAGAGTTTAGTGGCAAAGATATAGGGGCAGCTACAAAGGTTAAAGGTCAGCAGTAGCAAGAGGCTATGTCTGCCCTCTCATCTCAGAAAGCCACGTGTTACACAGTTCTATTCCCGGTCCTTGATCCATCCCTCTTCCCTGCCCCTTAGAATCACATCTCAACAGAACTCAATGAAACGATGGTGGTTACTCTTTACAATGACTAATATTTTTATATTGAACATGTAATTGCACTGCAACTTTCTTGTGACGTAGGAATTACAACGAAACAATTGCAACATTGTTCTCCTTTTCATATCAAGTATCAGGGGGGTAGCCGTGTTAGTCTGTATCTACAAAAACAACAAGGAGTCTGGTGGCACCTTAAAGACTAACAGATTTATTTGGGCATAAGCTTTCGTGGGTAAAAACCTCACTTCTTCATCTATGCATCTGAAGAAGTGAGGTTTTTACCCACGAAAGCTTATGCCCAAATAAATCTGTTAGTCTTTAAGGTGCCACCAGACTCCCTGTTGTTCTTTTCATATCAATTTCACTTTCCGATATGCTGCGCTGTTCAAAAGGGGGTTGGGAAATAGATTTCTTGTAACTGTTTTATGAATGGTGGTGATCACTGCTGGGCAGCTCGGCAGGAAATTCAATTAAAATCACTGTTTTTCTAGCTTGAAAGTTACTAAAATTATTTTCTTGCCCAGTTTTAATCCGAGCATCCTGTACACTGCTAAGCTGGGTAAGAGCATCTGAGATATTTGTTCATTTTCACCACTCTTTGAAAATGTCTCTGCTTACATTGTTAAGAGTGTTTGTTGATTCTGGGTGCCCAATTTGAGAAAACGTGGGCCTCACTTTCGGAAGTGCTGAGCATCCATAACTCCAAGTGATGTCCTTGGGAGCTGAGGGTGGTCAGCACCCTTAAAGAAAACAAGCACTCGAAGTCAGAGGTCACTTGTGAAAATGTTGACCTTAATTTTAATATTCTGGGCTAGATTTATTTACATAACCCATTCAGTGTTGCACATAAACAGAGAGGACCAGGTTCACTTTGGCTTCTATACCAGCTTCCACCGGTGTATCCCCTCTCTGCCCTGCTAGGGGCCTGCAGATGACTAGCACAGCCCAAGAAGTGGTGGGTGATAGCAAGGGATAGGGGACATAGCTATGGCAACTAAAGGAAGTGGTAATTTAGTGCACTCCCTCAGCAGGGTTTGTATAGTATCCATGGTGGAAGTTAAAGCCCTCACTCATCACCTTCCTTCACTTGAGTGCTTCCCCCCAGGGGTGCCGTGACCCAGGCTGGCAAAGGGAGACAAATTACAGCCACTATAAACCCGACCCATTCTGTTTTAAGTGCAACATTGAATCGGTTATGTAAAGCATTTGTTATAAAATGCAAAGCAGAAGGAACTGAAGATAAAGCTGAGGTGCAAAGTCTGATTTTAGTGTAAAGGTTGTCAGTAAATACATAATCTAGGTATTAGTAAACTCACTGCAACTGCCACAACACAGGCAATAAATGCTTTCCACATTTGCTTTGACTTCAGCCTTGCCTTTATTATTATACATACCCCACCATGGGCCAGTGGATTCCCCATCAGAGTGGCAAGTGACAGGAGACTCCTGAAATCCGGTTTACCCTTCACTGGGGAGCAGATCTGGGAGCTGCTCTGTGGCTGGGAACATGCAGAAGCTCAGGGCCTGAGGCCTCCTCTATTGCCTGTTGTAACTAGCACAAGAACCACAGCAGAGGCCACAGAATCCTTGGAGCCGATCAGCAGAGATTGTAAACCCCAATGGATATTTCATGCAAGTGACGACCTCCTCAGGCACCCAGAAGATTGTGTGAGGTACCCAGCAGAAGTTCTAATCTAAGGCACTCTGCTATGGAGGGGTATGTCTACACTGCCGCTAGGATCATGCATCCCAACCTGGGCAGACAGACATACGCTAGTTCTGCTCAAGCCAGTGAACAAAAAACAGCACTGTGGATGTTGTGTCATGGACAGCAGCACGGGTTAGCTGCCCGAGTAGAAGCCCACCAGACTCACCAGGTCAGTACTTGGATGGCTAGCCTGTGCCACTGCCCATTCTGCAACATCGACACTGCGATATTTGGCACACTAGCTTGAGAAGAGCTTGCGTGTGTCTATCTACCCGGGCTGGGAGGCATCTTCCTACCTACAGAGTAGACATATCCTAAGCTCTTTTGATAAAGATTTCATAGCTATTTGACTCACAGAGCTTTCAGGCCCCAAATGGTGTGTCTGAAGCTTTTACTTTCCTTAAAAATCATACCATCTGGTTTACAGAGCGTACAGAATCCATTAGCCATCTCTGCATAGTTTGGGATCTTGAACTGAAGTTATTCAATTTCTTCAGTTTAAAAACTTTGTATTTCTGAAGTTTCTGTATTTCTTTAGCCAAATTATTTGATTAGAGAGATTGCAAATCCCTCAGGTTATATCTAGAATATTTATAAACCCAGCAAAACCAATCAAGAAGTTTATAAATTCAGCCAAAACGTAAAATAGGTCCCAGAGATTCCAATGTGTGTGGTGAATAACTCCAAAATGAACAAGCGGTCTAAAAACTAGGGCCGTCAAACAAACAAAAATATTGTGATTAATCAGGAGAGTAAAAAATAGTCACGATTAATCACACTGTTAAACAGAACACCAATTTAAATTTATTATAAATATTTTTGAATGTTCTTCTACATTTTCAAATATATTGATTTCAATTACAACACAGAACACAAAGTGTACAGTGCTGACTATTATTTATTATAAATATTTTCACTAGCTGTGGGAAAGAATCACAAAATAAACATAGAAACTAAAGTACATAGTAACTAATCACAAAACACTAATTTTATTTTAAGAAGTGGGCAGCATTATCTCCTGTAAATGTAAACAAACTTGTTTGTCTTAGCGATTGGCTGAACAAGAAGTAAGACTGAGTGCAGTTATGTAAAAAAAAAAAAAAAAAAAAAAAAAATCTACATTTGCAAGCTGCACTTTCCCGATGGAGACTGCACTACAGAACTTGTATGAGGTGAACTGAAAAATACTATTTCTTTTTACAGTGAAAATATTTGTAATAAATAATAAAGGGAGCACTGTACACTTATGGGTCACTGGATTTTACATCACAAGTAGAAATTTTCCATGCATCATATTCCTTTTTTGTATGTATTTTATAAATATGACTAAACCTCACTGAGAGATGAATAAACACAGGAAAAACTGTTAAGAAGCAAAATACAATATCTAAGGGACAAGCTTCATTTGTGTGTCTTATAAATAACTTTGCTTTTTAAATATTAGGTGCCAAATTCAGCCCTTGTGTAAAGCAGGTGCAACTCCATTGACTTCAGTAGAGTTGCACCAGAACTGAATGTGGCCGTAATGATTTGGTTTTATTTTTGTCATCTGAACATTACTAAATCTTCAAATGTTATGGTATGTATCTGCAAGGAGTCTGTCTCCTGGGTTAGACTCCTACAAAGCCATTTCAGGTCCAGATTCAGCAAAGCATTTAAGCACATGCTTATGTACTTTACTTAATCAGCACTTTAGTAAAGTACTATAAATTGTTAGTACTGGGGCAGAGGCACCCCAGTTAGAGAGAGAGTTGTGTTGTGGGGGGTAGGGGTGTCACTTTGGGAGAGAACAGCTTTAAAATCCTGCTGAGGCTCTACAGGAGCCCAGCCAAACATGGCTGGCCGGGAGAGTTTAACTAGCACATCTCTGGGCCAGGACTGCCCACTTTTGAAGTTGTGCCACCAGTTCCAGGCCTGCGATGGAACAGGGGTTGCAAGTAGCTTGCACTGCTGCACTCTAGCTCTAGGCAGATTTACTCCTGTGAACTGTCATCACCCTGGAGCAAATCTGGCCTGTTGACAATATTAAGGGAAAAAAGCATGAAATCTTACCAGTCCAAAAACAGAAGATTCTGACCTCCAAATCCCAGGAACTTATGCAACTACAACCTCAAGCACCCTTTGAAAATGCATTCCTTAAATTAATATGAAGAATTCCCTGCAGAATAACTAGTGTGTTAGGTAGTGCGTGTTAAGATTCTAAATCACAAAAATACTTGGTCATCTCTGTACTTTTCCTAGCTAAGAACATATTGACAGCAACAATTTAAAAGTCAGCTCTCAGTTCTTCCATAAACAAACAAACAAATAAAATCTGCAGATGTTCCAATGCCTCCTTTTATCTCTACTGCTCCACTAGAGATTTTCCAGTCATGACTGGTGTCATTTTGCACTAGGACAACATATGTGAGTTGCTAACAAAACTGGATCAATCTGATATTGTACGTATACTTCTTTCAAAAAATTAGTTCTAGAATATACACCTGTCAATCTCTGGGCACATTTTCTATCATTAAAAATTAGCTGCAAAGAACTGCAAGAGGCAGCCACAAAGCATTGTGGGACTGGGGTCGTGGCAAGAAACTGGCTAGTTTTGGGATTGGGGACCTCTGAGGTAAGGGCATGAGTCCAGTCAGAATAGGTACAGCAAAAGAAACACAGGTGAGTTGTGGCCACTAGAGGTTACACTCCTCATGGAAGAAGTGACTAAGTACTAATTTCATAAACTAAAGTATTCTCTCTCTACCTATAGTACCTCTCTATTGGAAGTACTATATTCTCTTCGTTTACCGGAGCCGAGAACCCAGCCTTTTTCTGTACCCCTGCCTCAAACACCCATCAGTATTCAATCCTTGAGGGACGCTAATACAAACAACAAAAAAGTCACATCTATAAACCCAGCTCAAAAACATAACTGCCTGTTGCTTCTAAGGAAAGAAAAGGGTCTGGAATTTTAAAGCCACCCACATACTGCGAGTGTGGCTGCCAAGGAAAGGAAGAATTAAAATGGAATGTTTAAAAATCCTCCTGGACTTTACCAGTATTACAGCAAAACTGCAAACATGGAAGAATTATCGTTTATTATTGGTATTGCAGGAACTCTTATAGGCCAGAGCTCAGCTGTACTATGCGCTGTACAAACACATAAAGGGAGGGACCGTCCCTGCTGTATAGAACAGTGTTAGCAACCAAAAGGAGAGAACTGAATCCAGTAGCCAAGAATTTGTTCATTTTAAAGAAATTGATTTTTTCTACACTAAATTTATATTTTAGTTTTAATTTTAAAAAGCTTATTGTGGGTACCATCATTGCTAATAAGACTCTCGCTTAATGTCACCCACACAGAAAATCAAGGAGAGGAAGCAGCAGTAAGGAAGGTACCATATGTTGATGTAGCACCTAAACAACAGTCTCTGTTGCACTGTGCTACAAATACTGTGTTAATCTCTATAGTGGTTATTGTAAGAAAGAATTAAAGGCATTAAGTTATCTATTAAACAAAATTACCTAAAAAATCCATACAAAACAAAACCCACACCTTTGGCAAAATATTAAGGAGGGTTAATTTGTAGTCAAGAGACACAGTACAAACATTTGAAGCATTTGAGAACTTACTGTACTAGATTCTTGGACAATAGTGTTTTTAGCAACAAGATATCTCTGTTGCTAGGAGCCAAGAATTTCCCATGCTATAGCAAGGTGTGTATTTAAGAAGAGATGTTAATACTGAGTAGTCACACTTACTGGGTATAGGAACTTGGTATACTTTTACAAAAGAGAAAGGACTCAGAAGTGAACAATGGCATTTATTTTGTTTGTTTTGCTTCTTTGGCCTATTTGGATGAATGTTTGACTTACAGCAAGTACAAAGTTGAGGGAGAGGGAGATTTGTTTTCTTCTACTTTCAAGGCTCCACATTAGGAATGCTCAAGTATTAAACTTTCATGCACTAGAGACTAAAAAAGACAAAGCTGTAGAATCGATATACTGTACTAAACAATCTTACAAAAGGAAGGTTACTGGTCACATTTACCTTTTTATATGTTTTCTCCTCATTTTGTTTTCCAGCAGGGGCATCTCCATTTTCAGAAACAGATGACATCTAAGACATAGAAAACAAGTATTTTTTTAAACCATAAATATTAATTTGTTATCCCCTACTTGCTAAATTCTGATTTTTAGAGAGGACAGTAATAAGTTGTTAAATTGTGTAAAGACTCTCAAAAAATTGTTAGTTTAGGGTTTCTTTGAACACTGATTTAAGTGAGAGGCTAAAAGAAGCTCAAGATTGCACTGACCTTTCCTGCTGACATCCCGCACTACTAACTCATGCCTAATTTGCCATCCACTCTCACCCATATATGTTATGTTTTTTGTAAAACTTTCAACCATGTTTCTAATCTCTCTAGGTCCTTCTGTATTATTTCTTTCCTTACTAATATCTGTAACTCTTTCCTAGTTAGTATCCTCAGTGGATATTCAGTAACATTCTTTTTACCCCCTCTTCCAGATTATTAAAGAAATGTTAAATGAACCCAGACCTAGCAGCATGACCAACTGTAGTATTGCACTAGATATTTGATAAGCGATCACTTGTCACCACCCTTTGGTTATGGACCTTCAGCAACTTTCAAACCCACCTGTCAGTTTTTATATTCAAGCCAACTTGAACACATTTTTCTTAGTGTTGAAGTTTAGTTAGATTGTAAGCTCTTTGGGGCAGGGACTGTCTTTTTGTTCTGGTTTTGTACAGCACCTAACAGAACAGGGGCTCCCAGGCAGGACCATAATACAGATAATAAATAGTAAATAAGATTTGGGGAACAAGACTGCCCGGACATACTATCAGACTTTTTTTTTTTTACTGGAATCCAATTAAATGACATCTTCTGCATACCCCTTTTCCCCTCCTTTAGTCCCTCAACGCAATCATCTGAAAGATGGATTCTTTTTCCCCCTCCAACACAAAAACATGCAGTTCCCTTTGTTTCTTATATTTGGATCATTTTATAAATTCAATGGGGTGGCTAAGTTAATGTCACCATTTGAGACAAGCACATTCTCAGACCTAGCAGTGTTTAAGAGCTAGACTCTCCATCATTCTCCAAGTTTATACTTCAAACATGTTTGTACAAGACTACAGATGTAGAAGTCAAAGTTTGACTTCACAACAGATTCTGTACGACAAGCCTGATATATCCAATAACAGGTGTAAACCATGAGGATTGTGCTTGGGATCTAGATTTGTGATGGCACATCCTGCATGCCCAAGAGACCCAAGACCTGTGGCTAAGTTGACACACTGTCCCCAAAGTTGCAAGGTGATGTTTGACATTGTACCTGCTAATTGCAGTAAAGCAACACCAGTTCAAGAATAAATCACATTCCCCCACCTAGATCACCTGCAAGTATAGATGCCAAGGAAAGGAAGAATTAAAATGGCAAGTTTTAAATCCTGCTACATTTACATATTAGTGTTATAATGAAGATATACATACCTTTCTGAACTAAATTGCAAGTCATCTGGAGCCGAGAGTGACCGTCAACCCATTCATTGATGCTGTCAATTTTTCCAGGTCCCTGTTAACACAAAAATCATTCAGCATTATGTAATCTGAGTTTAACGTCTGTTAGATATTGTTTAATGTTTCATGTAGAAAGGAATTTTTACTTTCTGAGTAGGTTAGAGCTTTGAAAGAAGCAGGGCAATACAAGATCTTTCTCAAATGGTTTGATTATTAATGTATATTTAATAGAACTAGCTTTTGCTACACTGAATAAAATCAATATGGTCATCCTTTCTGAGTTCTAACTTGCCTTTGCCCTAGATACAATGCTACTGTGTCATGGTCGTCCTTATTGTAAAACATTTATGTAGGGCCATAAATTTTCATGGCATTGTACAGAACATAATTAAGACACGTTCTGTGCCCTGAAGAGTTTGTAAAGTGAACACCCAACCCTACAACCTTTACTCACTTGAGTAATCCATACTGAAGTCAGCAGGACTACTTGCATGAGTGAGGGTTTGCAGGACAGGGCAATGAATAGTAAATAAATTGAGTTCCTTCTGAAGTAAAGTTAATCAGCACTTACTATACAAAGCATTCTAACCGGTATATAATTAAGCTATCGTAATTATGTAATTAATATTATTGGTAGTCTTGGAAAGACTAGCTTTTTATTGGTAAATGTCAATTTCACCCTACACACGGAAACCCATGAAAATATTTCCACTGATAATTACTGAAATTTACAGATAGGCAAAGACAGACAAATGCTTCCTGAAAACTGAGTTTGATTTAAGGTTATTTACTTTTTATATTTGGACATGTGATGTTGACAATTTGTGTTCTAATAATTTTAAAGCTTTAACTTTTTAAATCTCAGTGTCTACAGTCATTAAATAATTGTCCGACCTCATCCATAATTTCCCACAACTGTGAAAATTTAAATAGAAATTTTTTTTTAAAAAAAGCTTAAAATAAAAACCATTATCTATCAAAATTATATAAAAAAAAAAGGATAAAAATTGAGGTCTGCCAAGCTTAATTATAGAATAAATTCTGCTTGCTTTCCCCTCACATGAGTAGTCCCATTGACTTCAAGCAGAATTACTTTCTTGAATAAATAAGGTACATGGGTGCCATTTGGTACCTCTTTGGAAAAGAGAGAGAGAGACCCTCTCCCTCTCTCCGCTAGTAAAATTATACCCATAAGATGATAGTTCAATTTTGGTTTTCCCCTTCCTCCCCACCATGAACACATTTGACTTTTCTCTTGCAATCAGTGTAAACATCTCCTTATACACAGCTACACACTTAGAAGTTCATCTTTTAATTTATCTAAGTAATTTTTCCTGGAAGGAAAGCCTATCCTTAACTTTTTAAGACGTTTTCATAAAGCAGCAAACTTTTCCTCTTGGAATGGCTAAAGAATTGTAGCACCCACAGATCAAATATGGCTTGTGTCAAATCTACATCTTTGGAAAACTAGTTTCTCCATTAAGAGCTAAAAAAAATTGTTAGTCAAATCCTCTGAGAAGGATAAACCTTCCTAATATCACCCACCAGCATTTTATCATGCATCACAAGATTCATTTTGCCCTTTAAGTCTTCACAAGCAACTAAATATCTTCATTATTTATGTTATTACTTGGCCATATCCTCCCACCATCCTACATGCAGAACTCCCACTGAAGTCAGACAGAGCCATTTAAAGTAGGTTTCATTTATTCAGAAATGTACATACATATGTCAGCTATTTTATAACAATATTAGGCGGCTTCATCTACACTTACATTTCTACCCACAGTGGTACTAGAACCTAGACACGTTTCTCTAGAAAAATGCTACCATGGTTTCAAATTCCACCAGAAAGACAGCCTAACTGCTACTGGTTACTTTAAGATTAAAGCTCCTCAGAACACAAACAAACAAGAGCAAGATCCTATTCCTCCCAGCATTAACCTGAGATAGGATCAGACCAACTCAAAGAAAGTCAAACATCAATACAGCATAGGAATTTCCTCCCAATAAATGTTAGCTGAAGAAAACATTCATGCCGGATGTGGAAGAAAAGCCTGTTTGTGCCCAGTATAGCCAGATAAATTATTCAAGAACATTTAATCCATGTGAAAAATATGCCCCTGTAATGTTGCCAAGGTTAGGGAGACAGATGGTGATCTCCTGACTATAGTAACAATTGAACATGCAACTTAAATTTCTATGAAGAAAGTAGAACTTGGTTATTTGTGCTAGTTTCTTCCATTTTCTAAAGCTGGTTGGCCCAGATAGAACGATTACTATTCTTGGTCCCAGGCTTGTGGGGAGCCAAGCACCCTTAACTCCTTTGAATTTAATGGGAATTTATAGTGCTCAGCATCTTGAAGAATCAGGCCTCTATTAGCTGTAAAGAATATGATTAGGTTAATTCACTGAACTAATTTGTTATGCAAAACATCCTTATCTCTTTATTCTTTAGAGACCTGTGGTGCCATTTTGGTACTGAGGTGCTTTGCATAATATGTATTTTGCTGTAATTGTTTCATTTCTACAAAAATACATAGTGCATTTATAGTGCAGGGACATTATATCCCCAAAGTGTTTGGAATGTATTCACAGGCTACACTACACCTCTGATTCTTAAAATCCTCTACTACTCTCCCATTTGAAACAGAAGGAAGTTCATGGAGAACTACAGTATTTGATCTTAGCATGGGCTAGGCAGTTCTAGGTACATACAGCACACTGAGATTAAAGGAGTTTAGGAAGCTTTTAAGACCCAGAATTACTTCATGACTCAGTATTAGACCAGGCTATTTATAAAGGTCTTCATTGTGGCTCCTCAGGCACAGTCCCACTTGAGGGCATGGGGGAGGCACGCTATTCCCCAACAGTAATTTTAGGAAGCATTTTTCCAGACCTCTGCAGAGTACTGTCCCTGGCTTTGGGGTCCCCCACCCACGAATCCAAAATTGAAGGAAGAGGTTCCGCTCCCAGAATTTAAATCCTTCACTACTGAAGGCCCTTGGGTTCAAAGTTTCAGTTTGGGCACATCAAATTTTAAACAAATAATAATAGGTTTAAAAAAAAAATCTCAGAATTTTTTAAAAACAGAAGTTATTCTTTTAAATTAAAATAAATCATTTTTATTGCACCCATTTGTGTTTTAGGATTTACTTCACATCACTGGAAAACTTAGACTCCTACACCTTCTAATGTTACAAAACTCTAGTTGCAATTCCAGTGACCTCAGAGAGAATAGCACTCTGCACTTTCCCCTTGAAAATACACTGGATGATTTCTGTCAGACTCCTCCACTGAGTCAAAGAAAAAAAAAAATCCAGTCATGTTGTAACCGTCCCTTTTAAGGGTACGTCTGCACACAAACAGCCGCCCAAGGCAGTGAGTCTCAGAGACAGGGTCTACAGACTCAGGTTTGTGCTAGGGCACTAAAAATAACTGTGTTGACATTTGGGCTTTGGCTGGAGCACAGGCTCTGAAGTCCAGGGTCCAAGATCCCAAGCTCAAATGTCTACACAGCTACTTTTAGCACCGCAGTGCAAGCTTGGGTCCGTACCCCCGAGTTCTGCTGTGTAGATGTTCCCTAGGCAGCTGGAGGGTTGAGGACAACACTGATACAATAATCACCACGGGTATATTAGAAATAGGAGTTGAATAGTAAGGGGATAGAGGGAATGTGGGCTTCCCAGAGTTTACGAGCAATGGGTATGCAAGTATGTGTTCAGGAAGAGCTCCAGTGCTGTTAATTTTAATCTACCATAAAGTTGAAGCAGAAATTTGTATTTTTATTGAGTGAACAGGATGAATGGGGAGAAAGTCACACATAATATTAATAAAGAATAGACAGTTTCCCTGTTCAGTTTTGTACTACTGCCTGCCTGAATGCATAGAGTATAAAAGTTGTTAAAGAACCAAAACAGGAAAGGTAAGAGCCTCTCAGGTACACAGCTTCACAGGAGTTAACACAACAAAGGCTTGGCAATCAGTTGGGTAGAGAACTTGCTTAGCTGACTCCAGCCAGGCTACGAGGTTTTACTTTTCTCAAGGCTAAGGCCTTGTGTACACAACAAAACTATATGGGCAGAGCATCCAGCATAGACACAGCTTATGACGACTGAAGGAGCTTCTCTGCCAGCAGAGTAATACCACATCCCTGAAAGACATTAGCTCAACCAACTTTTGTCAGCATAGCTGTGTCTACACTGGGGGTTTTGTCAGCATAGCTGTGCTGGCTAGCCTAGGGGGTTTCTTCCGCACGCCTGACTGACATAGCTATGCTGCCAAAACTTTGTAGTGTAGACTTGGCCTAAGCCTGGGATCAAAAGGAGATCTAAAACCTCAAAAGAGGATAGAAAAGCGAGTGTTGGGGGGTGTCAGATGAGCTGAAAGAGGCTGGCCAGAATGTGTCAGTGAAACGGCTGACAGTCTGAGACAGACCGGGAGCATGCTGCTGCATTATACACTGTTTCTTCCTGCCAGGTATGGAGTTAGCTGGGCTGAGGGGAGTTATGTGAAAGACAGACCCACATGACTATGTCTTTTGTTTTACCCTGTGTTCTACCTGTTTTATACCTTTGAGTAATGAATAAGTTATACTTGGTTTTGAAGAAGCTGTTTCTGTATCACTGCAAATGTGTGCTGTCACAGGCCTTTAGAGCAGTGGTGGCCAACCTGTGGCTCCGGAGCCACACACAGCTCTTCAGAAGTTAATATGTGGCTCTTTGTATAGGCACCGACTCCGGGGCTGGAGCTGCAGGCGCCAACTTTCCCATGTGCCGGGGGGTGCTCACTGCTCAACCCTTGGCTCTGCCACAGGCCCTGCCCCCACTCCACCCCTTCCCACACCCTTCCCTGAGCCTGCTGTGCCCTCGCTCCTCCCCCCTCGCCCCCAGAGCCTCCTGCACGCCATGAAATAACTGATCGGGAGGTGCGGGGAGGGAGGGGAAGGTGCTGATCGGCAAGGCTGCCAGTGGGTGGGAGGCACTGGGAGCGGGGGAAGCTGATGGGGGGGCTGCTGAGGTATAACTGTGGCTCTTTGGCAATGTACATTGGTAAATTCTGGCTCCTTCTAAGGCTCAGGTTGGCCACCCCTGCCCTAGAGCAGTGGTCTCCAAAGTGGGGTGCGCGCACCCCAGGGGGTGCACAAGAGGATCCTTGGGGGTGCGCAGTAGAAGGAACTTTTTTTGTTGTTGTTTCGGCAGTTCGGGCGGGAGTCGGAGCGGCTTTTTTTTTTTTTCCCTTTTCTTTCTTTTTTGGTTCGGCAAAAATGGTAGAGCCGGCGTGGCAGGGGGTGCGTGCTCAAAATTTTTTAACTGATAGGGGTGCGCGATCAAAAAAGTTCGGAGACCACTGCCCTCGAGTATAAAGCTTGCAGTTGCCAAACACCATTGGACATGCTAAAGTAGTCATGGTTGATAGACCAAGACCTAGGCTACAGCCTGTTGGGTAAGAGTGGGCAAATTGCAGAACTCCACCCCAGAAGAGGTGGACTTGAGGTCTGACACTGGGGGGGGGGGGGGGGGCAGTGCACTAGGTAAGACTCAAGAAGGGACAGCAGTTCAGCTAGCCTAGTAACTGTGAGAGTACATACACCCGAATACATACAGCCAAAGCTTAGAGCTAAAAAAGATTGTTTATATACGTACTTAAGTTTCTTGGTCTGGCTAATGAAAACAAGCACTATTACTTTAGTCCATTTCAGCTCAGATTTAAGTCAACAGCAAAACTCCCACTAACTTCAATTACCCCCCCCCCCCCCAAAAAAAATATCTCTATCTCTATCTATAAATTATTTGGTTCTTGCTGGTTGCCTCTGTTAGTACACTCAGCTAATACTTAGTTTTGTTTTCTTACCATTGCCGAATGTGAAAAAAAAAAAAAAATTCTCAGAATCTTCAGTTCACTACCTTTCTATGAGAAAAGAGAGAAGAACCTGGTTTCTATTTAATTTATAAACAAAAAGCATGCTATTTAATTGGCATATTCCACATATAAGCAATGTTGCCTTTCACAGCTATTGCTAGCATGGGTTGGTACTAACCAACTTTTGTGGGGGGTTTTGTCAGCTGTTTGCACATGTACACCACCTGACTTGCACTTTTCCCCTGATGA
The DNA here is from genome assembly GCF_028017835.1 of Emys orbicularis. Lineage (NCBI taxonomy): Eukaryota > Metazoa > Chordata > Testudines > Emydidae > Emys > Emys orbicularis. The sequence goes on along the minus strand of NC_088688.1, from coordinate 95,314,448 downwards.
GTACCAAATCTAGGAAGAACACATTAAAATGAAAGAGTACCACTATTTTTCATCTCTTATAATAATTGTAGGTAAGTGAAGTGAGAGCAGTATCCACTTTAAAAAAAAAAATCTAACTGAAAATAAAAAGATACAAACAGATATCTTTTTTGTTTTTAACACTAGATGTCAATGTCCATATAGTATGGTCATTGGTTTCATATAAATGCCATAGACAACTACATACATACAGAAGTATCATCTCTGAGACAGAATTTGGAACAGATAACTTTGAAATCTCATGAAACACTGGAGGGGACTGTTTTTGAACAATTTGACCATCATCATACAATACATCAGAATTAATCCAGAAATCCTGTTCATACTTTTGTGCATTTCAGGTAAACTTATTTACTAGCAGTAGCTACTTTCTAATCACTTCTAATCCTTTCATAAATACTTTCCCCCAGGGGCATTCAGGATCCTGAAACTGGCCTGTTGCCTGTCTGGAATAAAACACAAGAATTCACACTAAAAGAATTCAATACTAGTCACAAGACAAACTTATATTATCATTTTAATCAGCTAGCACTAACAACAAAAGGGTTTCAACATGCAAGATTTGTGCTTCTCATTTCTTAAGTGTGGCCATTTGCCAAACCAGCCTGCAAAGATTCTACAGGCAACATTTCAAAGTGAACACTTCAGCCTGCTTACTGTTATATACTGTATTTATTGGCTCTATTAGAAGGAATTATTGTCATGGTAAGACCGCATGTTAAGTGCTTTTAGGTCAGTCACAGTAATTTAAAAGTCACAAAAATGTCGGCTTTATAACTCTATGAAACTTCACTTATTGAACTTTGGCAAGAAACATTTTCAACTGTAATATTTTCAGCTCAGTCCTACTTTTAGATATGCTGCCAGTCATCGTGTAGCTTTGTCAAGTCAGTTACTGGATTGTCCAGATGATTTTTCAGATCTACAATACACATCCATTGATTTGACAGCAAGATGCAGCCCTAGACTTCCAGGTTTCATGTCCAAGTGTCACTATCTCAAATCAGAATTCTTTGTGCGTGGGTGTATAGGGTAACCAAAAAAAATGGTTTATGAATAAATGGAAAGTATCTATATTCATCCATTCATTAGCCAAAAGGACATCTATGTACCCCTTTGCAAACACTTCAGCTCAGTGGAATTCTGCTTCCTTACCTGATAACATTGATGGGATTAAAAATATATATCACAGCTTTGAGTTAAGAACAGCTATCACTTTGGGCTACTATTCTCTTATGACACGTTTTTCCTTCAAATCTGCATACCCTCACTTTTACTTTTGAATACAGAATCCTTCTGACTCATGTTAATTGTATATTCGCAGAATTTTGGCATGGGTAACTGTACATGACTACCCACAGATTTTTCGTTTCTTTGCATCTCTATTCATTGGTTCAAAGGCTGCCGATTAGAAATGTTGTCAAAACTTGGGAGGACTAAAATGTAACTAATTCTTGAACGATAAAGGTTATGCTTTTCTCAAAAATAAGTAACTATATCTCCACACTATAAGCCATCACACAGTAGAAAACAAATCAGTGTACTTCTAAATGTCCCTGGGAATGGGAACAGGAACTGAAAGACCTTTGTGTTTTTTTCTTTACAGTCTACACATTACACTAATTTCTGAACTTCCCAAAAGTAGCTCAATTTCTAATATTAAATGGGGCACCTGCCCTAAATTTTCAGTGCTTTTTAAAATTAACAGTATTCCCAGAGAGAAATGAAATGTTAACTGCCTTGTATAGTTCTTTTCTCTCTCTCTTTTTTATGCTTACTATACTATGTAAAGCTTAACTGTCCATGTTCTGATTTAGTGGGCCAAACTCACTAGTGATGTGTAAGCAGGTAGAAGTTATATGTCAGTCAGCAGATGTAAGTGGATGAAAGGGAATTTAAATTTGTTTAACTCACACACCTGGGGCCCAAAGAGGGTGGAAGGGGTAGCAAGAAAACCAACTAACAGAAGGAGGTAAGACGATTTATGTTAGAGTAGACCACAAACACCATCTTCTAGCACCTCAGCATATAACTCCTTTAGGCCCTGATCCTGCAGTGAGTTCTGCACAAGTGAACCCCTGTGCAGGGGCCCAATAGGGTCAATGGGGCTGTACCTGGACCCAATGGTGTATCCACACAGAGCTCACTGTAGGATGAGAGCCCTAGAGTCCCTCAGACCTACATACAATCCCTTACCAGAACATAACACACCACTTCAGGACTTGGCCCTGTGTATAATGTATTTATAAGTCTTCAATTTCAGTATCTATCTTTCACTAAAACTAACATCAATAAACAGGGATATGCTCACAGAAGCCCCTTGTTCAAGTTCTGCCACAAAACTGAAGAGGTTCACAGTAACTTCTCTGCCTCTGAAGGAACTGCCCCAACCTTTGGACACTGCTGAATCCTCTCTGCCAGGAATACCTTATCCTTTGGGTGCATAAATGGAAGTCTGAAGAGCCAATTATTTGTCTTTGGAATGCACCAGCTTCAGGACAAAGCATAAATAAATAGTTCCAGCGAGTGCAATCAATACAGTATCATTGGCTGGTATGTGGTATTGCTACCCTCCTGGGGAGTGGTTATTAGAAACAGATTTGTTTTAATGCAAAAACAATAGGCTTCCCCCAACCCCTCTCTCCTCCTCTTTGCATCACCTCTGCTCCCTCAAGTGCTTGGGGTCTAACACAAGTTAAGTGGGGATATTTGTGGGGGATCTCTTGTTGAAATATTGGCAGCACATCACTTGGGTATGGAAGGCAAAGTGTAGCGGGACCACACGGGGGGAAAAGAGCTGTACAAAGCACTTGAGCTCTTTACACAACATTGCCCAATGGAACCTGCTTTCACCCTGGTATACAGCAGGCAGTCTGGGTCTCTGTGTTCAGCAGCATGCAGGGGGCAGTGACACTGCACCCCACATTCTTCAGTGATATTAGTATGATATAATTATACCATAATTATGATGTATTTTATGCAAGATAAGGCATGCAAGGGGTCATTGGAAAGGTTATGGTTTGCTGAATATGATTCTCCTATTTCTATGCATCTATCATTTTAGTATCTGAAGTTATGAATATTGACTATGTATCTATTTCACATGTAGCTATTCCTGGGCACTGCCCACTGGGCAAAATGCTCTCAGTGTAGATTGCTGGCTGGGAAGTGTCCATTGAGGTTAATGAGCCATTAGGAAAAAACAATAGGCCTTTGGAGAAGCTTATCTCCCACCTGGTGAGCCTTCCTGTGAATGCTCCAAACAGCCAGTGGGGGATGGCTGCTGAGACTCTACAGGGACATGTGACCAGGTCACCTGGTGCTGAACTCCATCTTGGGATGTCAGTGTTTTTCCACTGACTGGCATGGGAAACCAGCTTTGAAACAAAGGGTTCCCGAAATATGCAAAAGCTAACTTCAAATCTTTTGTAGTTAATACATTTGTTTTTGCTCTATCTAAACCAGTGTGGGGGAATCATAACTCAGGGGCAGAAAGCTGTTGCATATTCTTCTCCACATTCAGGGAGGGGGCACATTTTATGAGCGTACTCTGTACAGTACCCTGTGCAGCGCAAGATGGTGTAATTTTGAGTTTACACTCCAGAGGGGGTGCATGCCTAAGGAACTGGAAGGTGCCATAGCTCAGAAGTTCTCACAAGCCCTTTCAGGGGGGTCGCGGACCCCCACAGCTAAAATCAGAGCCTGAGATCCAGCACCTCCCGCAGGGCTGAAGCAAGGAGCCGTGGGGCTGAAGCCCTGATCCCCGGTACTCCCCGTGGGACAGAAGCCCTGAGCCCATGGACAGAGTTGGGGGGGGGGCACGAGGGGTGTTGCCCTGCCCCAAACTGCAGTGCAAGAGCAGGGCAGTCCCACACCCCCTTCTCTCCCTGCATAGACAGGCAGGTAGCTAGCTACATGTTGGCAAAGGATTCAAAACCTACAAGCCCATTTGGCAAAATCCATTTAGACCTGAGAGATCAGATCTTATGAGACTACGTGGTCTTTGAAGTCTCTCCCACATTAGGAAGTAGTTACACAAATTAAGACAGGAATGGGCATTGTTTAAAAGGAAGCAGGGAACAGCAGGAAGATTTTAATCCTTGTATCTGGGAGTGGGCCATTAGTTGTCATGCCTCCTGAATTCCATTTTGAATGTCTTGAGTTCAAGAATGCATGCTGTTACACTTGAAAACCAGCACTAAAAGTCCTGTAACCCAAATCATTTCTAGGGAACAAAGTTACAGCAGATGGGAAAGGAAAGTTATGGAAACATTTCTATACCCAGGACCCAGAGGAGACAATGGAGTAAAAGGAGAGGTTTAGTGTAATCCTTACTGCATTTAATCTATGCAGTTATTAAACTTTTTTTTTTATTAATTTTTCCATTCATCTGAATTTTCTCACCTATAATAGACACGGGCCATTTAATTTTCCTTACACATATTTACGGCAAGCTTCCCCTTTCTAGGACACCTATGAAAGTGTTATGTTTGCCTACTCATGTGCACAGAAAATTGTGCAATGCCCAGCTTCCCCAAACCAACAATATTCTGAGAAATCCAGCCCCCAGAGTTCTGTTAATGGTCTTCAAAGGGTCATGATGGATAGAGAATAGGGAATCTCTCTTATTCATAACGTTAACAAAGGCTAGATGTTTATGTTTGATAGGGCTGCATTTCTAACTTCAAGAAGCATCCACCACACCATCGGTTCCTTCAGAAATTATGATTTCACAGAAAGCAGAACAGGAAGGGACTCTAGAACTAAGAACTAAAGTAAAGCTAAAACCACACCCAAAACAAGGTGCTAGTATCAACTAAAACAAGATGCAGAGTACATTGCAATTTTATGATTTGGGGGCTTAACAGTTTTTCCAGTGGTTTGCCTCTTGCCTAAACACCATGGTATCACTAACAATACCAGTTCTTTATACACAAGAGAGTGAGTTTTAGAATTGGCTGGCAGTCTTTCAGCGGAGATTTCAGCTGACTCAGCACTAATACACAAGCGAGGGTGTGTCTGTGCATGGGTCAGCTACAATGTGGCTGTAGAGCACGGGCATTGCACAGCTCACACCATCAAGCCTCACCAAAGGGGATGAGATGTGTGTGGGGCCCTGGCCTTCTCCTCCCCTCCCTCCCCACCCCCCCACCGGCCTGTGGAAAGGGTCTGGAATGGGAGGAATACGTACTGAAACAGTGGTTGTCGTCTCAGTTTGGTGCGCGCACACACACACACACACACACACACACACACACACACACACACAATCCCAGTAGAAATTCTGGCTGAGTCAATAAGAAATCTTTCTGCAGCTCCTGCTGCAAAGCAAACCCCTTCACATTCTTTCTCCCAAAGCCACACAGGTCTATACCTTGATAACCCAGCCGAGACTTGATGTAATATTTATATATTTGACATGAAAGTATAGTTCACTTATCGCAAGGTTTGCAGTAGTGGTAATAGAGCTGACAACACGCTGGGCTGTTTCCCTTGAAGATGCTTGCACCAATAATGAAACTGGGAAATTTCACACCCTTTCAAATTAATTTCCCCTCAAATCAGTCTTTTTTCCCCCCTTAAACCACATGCTCATTTCTGGGGCAGTCCCAACCCAAAGGAAGGAGGTTGTAGTTTAATCTCAACAAGCCATAAAGTCAGTCCCCCCAGAGTTATAATATTTAACCTACAGACTGACTGTAGGTGGAAGAGAATTATGTTTTGAGTTTCCCTGGCTGTTTTTTGTCTTTGTTTTTAAAAGGACATGATAATGTAAAAAGCTTGCCTTTCAAGCAAGGGAAATAAAGATGGGGAAATAAAGATTTTAGATCTATCCAGGAAGCCATTTTAAACTTTAAACCATTTGTATTAAAACAAAGATTCCAGGAAAATAGACAACAATTGACTTTGTTTACAGACTTTGCATGCCACAAACTCAAAGAAGGGCACACCTGACATAAGCCAGGGATTCTTGGTAAACTAAGTCTCTACCAAAAAGTTGTCCTCATTAAGCACTTCACGTGTATTTCAGAAACATGCTGTACTGGCTAGTTCTCAAATAACTGCTTAATTGGGCCCGTTGACCCTGGCCCTACTGCTACAATGTAAAGACTCCAGTTTTTTGCTTCACTTTACATTGGTGTTATTATACTATTATACTACGCAGGGTAAGACCGGGGGAGAGGGGAGAGGGAGGGGAAGGCATGAATACTGGTAATTGCCAAGGTCAAAAAAACTGAAATACTATATATAGTATACTAAATATTGCTGTTAAAGAAAGGCGATAAAACTTTAAATACAAAAACTGTAACGAAACTTTCACCCAGCACCCAAACCTTCCCTCAGTCTGCACAATAATCCCACCCCCTTTTAACTTCAATGAATATTCCACATGCAGAAGAGTGGCAGGATGCACCCCCTCATAGTTAAGAGTTGGAATCTTACATCCCCAGACTAGAAGTCATTCTTTTGGTGACCGACGTTTTACTGATCAGATAGTTTAACTGTTTATATGTCTTCTTTGATCCTAACATTTACTCTCGATTCTCCCCAAAATAGTGTATAGAATGGACTCATCTCTTGACAACAGAGGCCATCTAAGCTCCAATAAAACTATCTGTCCACACACCTGAACTATTCAAAGGGGTGAAAATATTTATATTTTTCTACTGATAGATCTCAAGGATAAAATCCTCTCATGACCTTATTCTATCCCAAAGCATAAAATGGGAAAAAAATCATGATTTTTTCTTTAGCACCAGGACTTTAAAATCTTCAGACAAGTATTTATAGCTTATCTATACACCTCTGTTAGTGTCTCTTGTTAAATCTGGTTTAAAAGAGGTGGCAGACTTTTGACTGCAAATTCAGATCCCAATGTTTTTTCTTGTTAAAAATAGTGTAAAAAGAGAAGGGAACAGCAACAGGTGACAAGAATTCTTTGGTGAATTGCCAAAACAAAGAAATACATGTCTACTTTTGTTAAATTAGCAAGCTGACTTCCATTTCTAAAAAAGGTTGGTTGTAACAGTTGAAAAACTTGTTGAAAGGCAAATTTTCAAGTCAGTTCTGAAAATGCCAGAAAATATTTGAACTCTCTCAGCTGTTCTCTTATCAAGTCCAACTCTTCTCATTTTTCATCAATGAATGTTAGGATAATAATTTTTCAGAGTTAGCAGCCACTCTGGGTAAAAAGAGTGGAAAAGTAACTTTAGACTGCTGGGTCATGCAGGAAGTTAACCATTCTTAAGACAACCAGCCCAATTCACCAGTTTAAAGCGCTGCTTATCCTATAGATATTTCTTACTTGTGGCATACATAACTCTCTATTGCTCTTGAGGAACAAGGGAGACATGTATACCACAATTAGTATGTCTACGTTGATGGAATTCATGTTCTGAGGAAACTTAGAGAGAATTTACGTTACCTCTTAAAAGTCTTTTCTTGGTCATATTAATAAGAAGGTATTAAGACTGAGAAGTTTTGAACCACACAGCTGCAAAGCAACTCCAAGCTGCCATTCAAATTGTTCACTCAGTCTTGCCCAAATATAACAGATAATATCACTTTCACTTGTTCAGTTTCAATAACTTCCATTAATTTTTATGCCTTGTCAGATCTTTCAGACCCTAAAATAAGTTATACAAAAACAATCTGAAGATTCCTATTCTGTTTGATGTTTTCTGCCATGTTATTCTAGTCTCAGGAATACAGCACGGCATTTTAATGGCAATAAAATGGCAACCCTGGGAACCAGAGTTTCTCCCATCAATTCCAAGATTCTTCTTAACAACACTGAACTTCAGCCTGCAAAATACACTTTTGAATATCAGATAAGTCAGTCTGTTCTTTGCAAGTGTGTTCAAGCCTATGTTTCTATGCTTTAATTTTAAAAACTGCCAAATCTGTCATCCTTTTTCTCAATGTAGGGTCAAGTCACAAGGAAGTGATGAGCACCCGAAAATACCCACCCACCTCACTGAGAGCTACAGATGCTCTACACTTCTCAGGAATGGGCCAAATATTAATTAGCAACTGCACTGCAAATAGTGGTGACCTACTATTGTATCTGTGACTCAGATCCTGGCATTTTGTCAATTGTGAACATCCCAGTCTATTCAGCTATACCATACACCATTACTGTAGTTGTATTATTCTACAAATCATGTACTGTACTTTATTTTAGAATAATCTGCCATATTTTTTTTAAATGGAGATATACCCAGTATAGTAGGAATAAAACTTCCTTTAGTGTTTGGTTTTTTAAAATACTAAATAGTATAAGAGGTACAGAAGTGCTGCATTGTATACACACTCACATATACATTATATGCACATACCTGAAATCATAGTGTAGAGTGCATTACCAAACACAAGACAAACTCTTCTTCTTTGTTTAAAATGTAGAAAATGTCAAGATTAGAGGAAATTACAAATATGTACAGTACAAATGCTTTCAGGACCAGAAAAACTTCTCCCAGCAATAGTCCTGGAGCAGTGATCAAAAAGAAAAAAGAAAAAAGTGATCCCTCAGAAGATTTATATCATTAGGAAACGTATGTATTAACACTATATGAAGAATTATAGATCCTGAATGATATGCTTCCAATCAGTGATCAAACAAAAGGGAGAAACAGGTTCCCCCCATCCACCCAACCGGACAGGAGGGAAGACAGCTACCTACCTGTCTCCAGTTAAATTAAAGTGTAATCAGAAAGAATGGAAGCTCCATTTACATAGGAATCAGCAGGGGGATGGGAAGACCACAGGAAGGGGGGAAAAAGGCCATTGAACTTTGGAAGACATAGGTTTAAGTGATACCAAGTATGAGGAATAAAAACAGAAAGGGTTACAAACAAAAATAAAACTACACTTCTAAGGGTACGTCTATACTTACTTCCTGGTCCAGATGTAAGCGATCGATCTTCTGGGATCGATTTATCGCGTCTTGTCTAGACGCGATAAATCGATCCCGGATCGATCCCGGAAGTGCTTGCCGTCGACGCCGGTACTCCAGCTCAGCGAGAGGAGTACGCGGCATCGACGGGGGAGCCTGCCTGCCGCATCTGGACCTGCGGTAAGTTCGGACTAAGGTACTTCGAATTCAGCTACGTTATTAACGTAGCTGAATTTGCGTACCTTAGTCCGAAGTGGGGGATTAGTGTGGACCAGGCCTAAGACTAAAACTTACATTCAGTAAATTACAATCTTTGACTAAGCAGGTTTCTAACCTATATTCAGTTCCCAGAGACTTCAGCCCCTGGCCTGAAGGGCCCAACATTCTGTGATTTCAAGAGCTCTGGCCTCTTGAATCCCCCAAGTGATGGATAACTCAAACGTCTTTTTGCCCCATCATATCACCACAAAGTTCATTGTTTCTGTTATAAAAACGAGGAGTCCGGTGGCACCTTAAAGACTAACCTATTTGGGCATAAGCTTTTGTGGATAAAAAACCCACTTCTTTAGATGCTTCCTGTTGACTTCCCATCCCCATGCTGATTTGTATGAAAATGGGGTGTCCATTGTTCTGATTTCATAATGCTTAATTTAGGTTGGAGACAAGTAGACAGGTACATCCCCTCCTGTCTGAGGGCAAACCTGTTTCTCCCTGGTTTTGGTCTCAGACTTTGAGGCATATTATCAATAATTCCTCATGTAGTGTTAATGCATACATTTCAAAATGCTATTAATCACCAATGTGTTACAGGCTTTAATAAAAGATCTTACTCTACTATAAAAGTATATTGTACACAATCAGTTGATTCAATTGTTTATCATTTGACGTTCAGAGTCCCTGTCTACCAGTCAAACTTTGAAATGTATCTAGATAAAATTTCTCTCTCCTGCTTGGGCGTAAACACCATGCTATCTTCTCCTGCTTGTTAGATCAATGGCTTTGTTTACCTAATATGTAAATGTACCTTCATCTTCTCTGCTTGATGACCAGGCTGGTCAGACACGCAAATACACATTCCTTTGTCTAAGGACATCTTCACTTATGCCTTGGTTGCAAAACAAATTTTAAGACCATAATTTTAGCACACATTTATAAAACTTACATACACCATACATATATCATGCAAGATTGTTAATGCTCAGTTAGTTACTACTTTTCACTGACAAACGGTAGCATGCAATATATCATGACAACAGTGTATTAAACACGGTTAGTATGTCAGACCTGACAAGTGTTGCTGACAGAGTGTTGAACCACCACTGGGCCTCTGTCACAGTAGGACAGGAGTAATTTGCTTTTGGGGTAAATGCCTCCTCTTTTCCTCCTTAGTCTCGATCTCTTTTCTGGAGATATGCATATACTCACTTTACATTGCTTCCACGGCCATATGCTTGCTCAGACTTGGCACAGAACTCCCATGATATTAAAGTGGAGACAAGGAATGAAGGAGAATATGAGAGCTGTCAAATGGACCTATTGTTCTAATGGCCAAATTTGTCATGGTAATTTATAGGATATCAAGGGTGGACCTGAGAAGCTCATTTGTATACATTCCTCACACACAAAAACCTAAACACACATCCTGCGGCAAAAGCGGACCCAAATTATGTAAACCCTAAAAGACTGGTGTGACCAGGGTCCTAAGGGGACACACTGAGGTTACCCAATTAGGGCAAACTGCAAAGAATGGGGCAGACAATCCCCAAAGCAGATGGATATTCCAATATTTAAGATTTACCAAGACAGCATAAAACAGCTTCTACAATACCTTCCTGGTTGCACAGAAGCGAACACACAATTCCCTTATAGCAACCCAGACTTGGGCTTCCACCCAGACACCCAAGTCAGATATGATGAGGATTACTGAAAATCTTATTCATTATATAAGAAAGTTCTACCAATTCCAAAGGATCGGACACATTACCTCCCAGGTTAATGAATGTTTCAGATCTTACCCAAATACATGCTTACAGCCAATTCTTATTAACTAAACTAAAATTTATTCAAAAAGAAAAGAAAAGAAAAGAGGGAGTATTGGTTAAAAGATCAGTATACATACAGACATGAGTACAGTTCTGAGGTCAGATCCATGGTAGAGATGGTGAGCTTTGGAGTTACAAAGAGTATTTAGAATTAGTCAATAGATTCAGTTCAATGTTCATATTCAGGGTGATCCAGATGGGACTGGAGATCTCAGTCTTACAACTTAAACTTCCCCTGTATAAAGCATATCAGATAAAAAGGATCAGATCCAAGAGACCTTTATACAGTTCCAGGCCTTCTCTTGAAAGCACAGAGTCCTTAGGTGAACAATAGGCAATCATGGAGACTTCAAAGTAGACCTATTTCCTAAGCATCACCGGTAATTAGCTACACGGATTAACATAAGGCAATTGCCTGTTTTCCACGATTTGCAAGTGACTTGCTATATACTTTAAAGAGAAATCAATAGTGATATCACTATATTTACAGTTAACATTTAAATGTTAAAATCTCCTTTTGATCTCTGAATGAGCAGAATACAGCATAGACAAGAACTATTTGATTATACTGTTAACCTCTAACAATACATATATAAACACACACAAATTATAATAGATAATTATCTACCGATATGTCCATAAAGGTTGAATTGGGGTCATTTATCCTGCAGGATGCTTAACCCTTTCTGGCCATGTGTCACAACTGGGCAAGAACACTGAAAGGAAAATAAAAATTAGGCTACGATATTAAAAAATGAGTGCCTAAGGTTAGGCTCCTAAATTCATATTTAGGCACCTACGACTGTAACCTGTTTTTCAGATGTGCCAAACACCCAGAATCTACCATTGATTTTAATGGGTGCTCAGCACATCAGGTCACTTACTCGGGCACCTAAACATGGATTAAGAAGTCTGACTTTAGGCACCCAAGTTTAAAAATTATGGTCTTAGTGTCTAATTTCAGGTGAGAGAACAGATTTTATTGTCCAATACACTAATTACAAAAGCTCCCTTTCCTGAAGGAAAATAAGACAGCAGTTAGCAGAAGTTCTCCAAGAATCCCATCAGTCTATTTTTAACAGTCTTGACAAACTTGTTTTAGGAAAATGGTAACAAGCTCTTCCGCCCCTATCAGAGTGGAACGGTGCACGGTAAGACTCATTTCACTGCTAAAATGCCTTACCTCAGGTCAGTGGTTTTCAGATTCTCTGGTCTGTGGAACAAAGAAGGGTTCACAGCCCTTTCTGGTACATGAACAAGTCAATGGGAGGGGAAGAAGAGTGCCCTTTATCAAGTGGCCTACAAATTAATGAAGTTGGAGAACCATTATTTTAGATCTCTCTACATTTCTCTCTCTCTTTATTTAAAAAAAAAAAAAGAGAGAAAAAGTCCAAGGTGAATAAAATCTCACAAGTTTAAGAAAATTAAATTTTAAACAATTTTAATTGTCTAAAACAAAAAGTCTACAAAATAAATGGTTAAATTAAATCAGTTAAGGAAAGATATACACACACATTTTCAACAAATAGAGAAAAGGCCTCTGCACTTAGGAAGTTTTTTGTGACTGCTTTCTCTAGTCACTATCAAACTGACATCAGTTTTTCCAACAACCGAGGTAAGCCTGCTTCAGTAACCAATAATCTTTAAATGTAAATAGGATTCTCTCCAAGGGCAGTCACTTGAATCATTAAGGCTATGATCCTCTCTCACGGAACCACCTTGAGCGTTCTGGTAGATCAGACTACAGGATTGAGGCCTAGCTCCATCACTATCTTTTTCTTGAGGTGAAACAATAGGTTGATATGTGAGCCAAATTCAGTGTACAACTTACAGAAGAACACACTGCTAAACAACCCCCCGCCTCTCCCACAAAAAACAAACAAATCTATAAACCAAACCAAACGCTCTTTCAAATTCACATGTAATTCTCATGGACTTTTATGGAAGTGAGGTATATACAGAAAGAGGAAAACATACTCCACCTGCTTTTTTAAAATATAGAACTCGTCACAGATTTTACCATGTTTTTTTCCCCCATGGTGATAAAAATGTTTAAAATTATTTTAAACAAAATTTAGATAATGGGTGGTTTTCTATAAGCACTCAAAGACATTGCTTGCAGAGTCCCACTGACTAGCAAGAAACTGTCCCTGAACATTTTTGGCAGCAAGCATGGTAAAATGAGGTCACTGCTACTTATTTTTGCCAGTGCCTGATCAGTCCATTAATTTCTAAATGGCAGTTCATGGATTACACAATGCACCAATTTTCAAAATAAAAAAGTCCTTTGAGTCAGTAAATGATTTGCATTCACAAATACACCCTATGCTTGATCTCCCATCTATTCCCCTAACATTCAGTATTGGCAAAACTTCAGCAAGTGGTAGTAACCATTAGACAAGAACATCTCACCTTGCCAGCTTGTGCCATTGTACCAATGGCCAGCAATAGTTACAGGAAATTCTGCAAAAACCCTATATTGTCACTGTTACCAGGCAGTACTTCTATCAACTGGTCTACAAGTGAGTACATTTTTAAAAAAGTGGCTTAAAATAAAAGAAGGCAGCTCTCTAACAGCTCCAAGTACAAGAGGTGAGTGAAGATTTTCTAGTAGAACTGTATGCAGCCTGACACTTTCAGATTTTGAAAAGAACAGATCAGTTATCCAAAGGAAACAGCCTGAGTTTTCCCCCAAATGAAAGCAGCTTCTAATTAGCTTCAGAGCGAGGTCTGAATAAGAATCTGTCTAATCTACATAGAAGCCCTCAGAGATTGGTTGCATCTCTTGCTCTTTATCTTTATGAAAGGAGTACAAAACACACACTGAATTATCTATATAAATACTGTCAGTTAATGCATCCTATTACACTTTTAAAAGTTAAAAATTCAGCTTTCAGCATCTGATGGATTTTTTCCTCCTAATCACGCTGTAAGAATAGTTAAATCCTTTTTTGCTCCATGTGTATACTTGTGAATCATTAGCTTAAAAAAAAAAAAAACAGGCAAAGTATCATCTTAGTCATTGCCTATGAATTTACTCATTTATATTTTCCATAAACCTAACTAAAGAAAAAAGATTAACTGAATAGGACCTTCTCCTTTAATAAGACCAGGATATTCTGACTATTTAAGGCACATCATGTGAAACTGTTGTTTCTGATAGGCTTCACCACACAATGATCAGCATCAGGAATGTCAAAGACTTAAGAGTTGTTATAACTTTTTCAGCCTTGATTTTGCAGGTAATTTGATTTTTATTAAATTCACGTGGATGCAGTGAATACTATGAAAAGCATGTGTGTGTGCGCGTGTTGTGGGACAAATTTAATACAAATAAATAAAACTGATTAGCTCTGTTGTACACTGAAAAAGAGCATATTTACAAAATAGGAAGGGAATCTTTGGAAAGCTACTGAGGGCTAAACAAAAAACTGAAAAGGATATTTGTTATTGTCTGGGAGGGAAGTTAACTAGACAGGGCCTCTCTGCTGAAGAATGAAATAATGATTTTGTTAATTAGTACTAGTATTATAGCCATAGGTATCAGAGCTGTAGCATCAGCCTCTAGCAAATAAATAGAAAACACAACAGGAAGAAAAACAGCACACAATGCTCCAGATTCTGCCCCATGTTGCGTGCCTCTTTCCGCCCCGCTGGCAGGGGCTACAAAGGAGGCAAAAACAGCCCTGGCAGACTCCCCCATGAGAGGGGGGAGAAGAAGGTTTTCCTGAATGGGTCTATACTGTACCCCTCCCCCAAACACACACCTTTACAACCCCTGCCATGTGGGGGAAGCTGATATCTCAGAATGGGCCAGGAGCATAGCTGCAGCACATTGCACTCTGGCTATTTGGTGATAGCGTAAAGGCCTGTAGAGGGGTGTCACAAATTCAGAGAAGCTCAGGGATACTTTAAGTTGCTCCAAGAGCAAGTACCAGAACTAGGGAGATTCAAATGTGCCATAAAGCCACCTTCCACTAGCTATAGCCAACCTGGTCCTACACTCAGCACAGAACTGGAAAAAACAGAAAATCTGGCACAGTCTCTTCAATGCATGCGACTTTCAGCACAAAGCACTTCTGCTCTGGCCAGCTTACAGAAAGGTGGTTCCAAAAGAAAAGGCTCACATCAGCCATGGGGTATTACAATAAAGGGGAAAGATACAGTCTTAACTTAGGAGTGGCTAAAGCAGTCAATTCCCCAAGTTCTTCATGTGTTTTTGTTTGGGATTTGGTCTGGGAGTCTTACAGTGCTGCCAACTCTCCTGTTTTTTGTTTTGTTTTGTTTTGACTTCCAGCCCCCTTTGAGACTTTCAAGCCAGGTGGATAACAGCCCCAACTGGCTGCCTTCCCCATTGCCCACCTCCTGGAAAAGAGCCGCTAATGAGCCTGCTGGAGGAAGCAGGCAAAGCTCTCTCTCAACAGCTGACACCATTCTTACAGGAGAGGAAGCGGGACCAGAAAGAGCCCAGCAGCTCAGGGTTGCCTTGCTCCCTCCTCCCCTCCTGTGAGCAATGTGTCCACTACTCTCTGCTTCTTCCTCTTCCTCCCTGCAATAGCTGGCCTGGGAATGGGGAAAGGAAGGTGAAGGACCCCTGGAACTACAGGAGAAGCAGGGGGCAAGACTGGGAAGGGTCAGAAATGATGGGAGGAGACAGAATTGATAAAGGGGGGGGAGGCAGATGTGGGGGCAAGAATTCCTGTAGTGGGGGCCAAAATAAAGTTATTCTGTTCATTGGGGAGAGTTGGCAACACATTGTCTCACACACTGTGGGGTGTGCTGTGCCAGGAGGAGCTCAAAAATTAAGTCAGACCAATATAGCCTTGTTAAAATATACATAATTTATTTTCAAGAGCTATTTTATGATTTTTGAACCTCTGGGGTTGGAAATACTGCTTCTAGGATTAGGAGAAGAGGGGAATACCTGCTTCCTCAAGAGCCCTTGAGTTACTTGCCTTCCCTGCTAATATATCTGCCTCAATAAGCACACATGAGAACCTGCCTTTTTCAGCCAGCAGAGTGAGCAGCTTCTCTGGGTGGGGCAGGCCATTTAGCTAGTACCCTTTCGAAGGAAGCCAACTCTTTACTGCCTGACTGAGCATTGGGTATACATATCCCCATTGGCAATACACTTACGGCTCTTGCAGCTTCCATCATGTATCAGGAGTGTACTATGGGAAAAATCTGCTAGTCACTAGGGTTAGCAAACTTATGGTCCATGGGCAAAAGGTGGCCCTATTCTCAGCACTCTTCTGTGCTCACTGAGCAATGGAAGTGAAAATCTATCATCATCTCTGGTAACTTTCACTTTAATCTACTCTGCTCATTTCCTTTGTTGTGTGAGTATGTGTACACACATGCACAGCAGGATACAAAGTAAAACTAGCTAAAAAAATCTGAGTTTCACTTTGAAGTCCTCCCAGCTGTATACCAGACAGGAAAGGTGTCAGAGAACAGACAGTACAACATGGGGTGGGAACAAAAAGGAAAAGTGGAAACAGGAATCAGGGTAGGAAGAGGGGGGTGGACAAGACGGGCTGAGAGACCCTGGAGTGTGGAATCAAAGGGGAGGAAGAAAAATTAGACCCAGAGAGTAAATGAATGTGGAAAGGAGAAGAAACAGGTCAGGAAGAGGATTCTGCTCTCACCTGATAAAAACAAAGACTATTAATTTTGAACATACATGAAGGACATGACAAATCAGTAAATGTTTGTGAGGAAAATAATGTTTTGTTGTGGTGAAGAAGGCAGTGGAACCTATTGAAAATGTAATTTGATCCTTATCCCAAAATGATTTAGATACTCCTGCACTAGCAGAACTGATTCCTGTAAGCTATAGTGAATTAGCTGAAAGAAAGAGCCTGGCATGTACCATGAATCTTGCCTACTCCTCTGTAATCAGGAGGACCCTGCCTCCAGAACTGGTGCAGCTCTGCTGTATGGAAACAGGAGGCAGGATACCAGCACAGGAATACATATCCCTGTGACGATGTGCCATAGAGCTGAGTTCAGGGGGAATGGAGTTCATGTGTGAGCATGTTATACAGTTTGCTGCTCGCAAGCTGCAACTACTAGGTGGACCAGGGATAAAATGAAAATAAATTTCTCTCTGTGTAAGTGAACAATGATCAGATTCTTCTATATCAGGGGTAGGCAACCTATGGCACATGTGCCGAAGGCGGCACACGAGCTGATTTTCAGTGGTATTCACATTGCCCAGGTTCTGGCCACCAGTACGGGGGGCTCTGCATTTTAATTTAATTGTAAATGAAGCTTCTTAAACATTTTAAAACCCTTATTTACTTTACATACAACAATAGTTTAGTTATATATTATAGACTTATAGAAAGACCTTCTAAAAACGTTAAAATGTATTACTGGCACGCAAAACCTTAAATTAGAGTGAATAAATGAAAACTCGGCACCCCACTTCTGAAAGGTTGCCGACCCCTGTTCTATATACTACTCTTTCAGCCTGCAGTCAAGGGTGAAAGTAACTTAAAGGACTTATTGGTACGCAGGGCGGCTGGGGTCCTGGGCAAGGTGGCGGGGGGCAGCTCTGGGCCCCCGGAAGGGGCGGGGTCTCAGGCAAAAGGGGCGGGGCCCCACAGACTCCCCCAGCCAGCCCTTCAGCACTGCCTGGCCTGGGCCCCCTGCAGCTCCACAGCGATTTAAAGGGCCCGGAGCTCTGGTTGCTACCACAGTAGCGGCGGTAGCCGGGAGACCCGGCGGCAATTTAAAGGACCCGGGGTTCCGGCCGCTGCTGGGAACCACAGGCCCTTTTAAAATCGCCAGGGCAGCTGCCCCCCTCCCGTCAGCGTCCCTGCTGGTACGGTGCTTAAAGCGCTGCTGCGGCAGCACTTTAATGTCGGCTGTGTACTGGCCTGCACCAGTGGCCACTTTCTTACCAGTACACCGTACCGGCCCATACTGGCTTACTGTCACCTGTGCCTGAAGTTGATGCACTCTGCCCCTCAACTGAGCCACTGGATACATGGCACTACCTTCCTAAATTGTAATTTTCTGTCTGTAATTGTCAAGTACCACTGGCCTAAAGTCAACCACTAATTTTTTGTTTGTTTGTTTTGTTTTGCTATCGCATTTCTAAAGAAGTTTCAATACGAGCACCAAAGGAGATCAGTGGAGTTCTTCCTAATTATTTGTGCTCTGCAAATGCACTCTGTATAAGATCAATATGAGCCGTCTCCCAAAAATGGAGTTTTGGGTAAGGGCAGGTCTACACCACAATCGCTAGAGTGGCACAGTTGTACTGATGTAGCTGTGCCACTGTAGCACTGCTAGTGCCGACACTCTGTGTCGATAGGAGAAAGTTCTCCCATTAGCATTAATTACTCCAGCTCTCTGAGCAGTAACTATGTCAGCGGGAGAGCATCTCCTGACAACAAAGCTCTGTCCACACTGGCGCTTAGATTGATGTAATTTAAGTTGCTCAGGGGTGTGAGCCATTCCCCTGAGCGATGTAAATTATATCAAAGTAAACACTAGTGTAGACCTGCCCTCAGACATAAAAATATATTTAAAAAAAAAAAAAAAATCTATGACACCAAGAAATCAGGAAATCAGACCCAATAAAGGTCTACAGACAAAAACCTATAGCCTATACAGGAGTAAACAAATGTAATGAAGAACTCAATAAAATGTTTAGCACTTATTTTAAAACTGCTTTCGCATGGCACTATAAAAATAATGCTAAGTGTGCATTTTTAGACCACCACATTTCAGTCACACTGTGAAAGTACGTTGTGATAAAAAAAATTCCATCCTCTTACAGTGTTGCAAGGTAGACTGTCAATTTCTATAAAATGTTAAAATTTGATCATCTAAATGCATGGCAATGATATTAAGAGAGGTCACCTTAGAACAGCACAAGCTGAAAATGGTATATTAAAAACTACCAATGAACACAAGAGATCCATGGTTGTTCAAACTTTCAGTAAGCCTGCAACAGAGCATTCACCACTTCAAATGAGCACATTCAAATTGGTACTTAGGTGGCCCTGTGATGCTGTATGAAAAGGAAGAGGACCACTTATATCATTGTTGCTACCACGCTTAAACAATTGCAACAAATCCTGTACAAAGTATATCATGTAAGGTATCATTTGAAAAGTTATAGTCTGCTAAATAGGATTATGTTTATATGGATGTACCCTCTCTGTATATGAAGTGTCTGTCTCAAACATGTTCTGTTCCTTGGTAAATCCCACCAGACAAATTTACATTCAGACTAGCCATCACTGGTTGATGGGCCATCCATGTGGTGATGGGCCATTGAGGGCAATCAGCTCTTCAGTGAGCCCTCCCTCAGCCAGCCTGGAGCCAATGGCTACCCCCAATGATTCAGCAAAACAGGTAAGGACATAAAAACAAACAGGAGTACTTGTGGCACCTTAGAGACTAACAAATTTATTAGAGCATAAGCTTTCGTGGGCTACAACCCACTTCTTCGGATTCGTATATGCATCCGAAGAAGTGGGTTGTAGCCCACGAAAGCTTATGCTCGAATAAATTTGTTAGTCTCTAAGGTGCCACAAGTACTCCTGTTCGTTTTTACAGACACAGACTAACACGGCTGCTACTCTGAAAGGTAAGGACATGTGATCTAAGACTCCATCTTTTGCTAATAAATTTCCATGCACCTGAATTGTGGTATAAAAGTGGAAGTTGTGTCATCACTTGCCTGCTTCTCATTTCTGGACTGTGATTTTCTAAGGAAGCTGGGGGGGTGGGAGGGGGGAGGTGTCATTCGGTCCTTTGTTCAATCTGCTTGGGTGAACCAGAGAGACTTATTACAAGCTAGCAGATTTAACATCTCTGCTATTATCCTGACCTGCAAACTCTGAAATCAATTGTAATGTATAAGATTATTCTTTTTTATTATTAAACCTTTAGTTTAATTCTACTAAAGGAATTGGCTAGTGTGCTATTTGGTAAGATCAAAGTATACATACTGACCTGGGATCCTTTGGGATCAGAAGAACCTTATATATGAAGAATCTGGTTTTCAGTAACCTCTCATCATTAAGACCAAATGTCTGGGTGGTGATAGGGGCTGGATTGCATAAGGAGGAAACTGTTTTTGGCTTTTTGTTAACCAGTGGGGGGGAAAACAGGCGCTCACTTTTATTACTGGCTTGATGAACTCTAATGTTAGAATAACCACCAGTTTGGGGATGCAACTGCCCTGTTTGTCAGTCTGTCCTGAGTCTGGCATTCTCAGCTGTGACCCACGCCAGATATGGTCCACAGGCCCAACTATCTGATCTGTGCAAAAACTCTCTATTTGCATACACAAGATGTTGTGTTTATACTTGCAGGTTTATATGTGCACTAATTGAAGGCATGCTGAAAACTCAGGCTCAGAGCTCACCATCAAAGTTGGGAAACCCAAACTTGCCCTGCCCACTCTCCTCTATATTTGTTTTGCAAAGTCCTTATGTGTTATTCTGTGTGCTTTTCAAAACAAAAGCCAGCTTTTCGTACTTCCCTCACCTCTACCACCATAAACCCCAAACCTCTCTGCAACCAGTCCCCTATGGATGAGCAACCCTACCACAACAAAACCCATAGGTGCCAACTCCGTGGGTACACCCATGGAAAAAAATTAGTGGTTGCTTAGCACTTACCGGCAGCCAAGCTTCCCCTCCCCCCCCCCCCCGCACCAGTGCCTCCTGCCCATCAGCGTCTCCACTGATCAACTCCTCCCCGTCCCTCCCAGCGCCTCCCACCTGCCATGATCAGCTGTTCCGCGGTGTGCAGGAGGTGCTCGGATGGGACACGTGGAGGAGGGGGGCAGAAAAAGGTGGGGCGGGGATGAGGGCTGAGCACCGCCTGGGTCAATTGGAAGCCAAAACCAATGTGTGCACAAGATAAAGGAAGAGACAGAAGCCACTTCTGTAACAGGTTTTGATAACAAAGCCTTTATCATGAACATCTTAATGTTTAACACCCTTTCCTTCCCCCCACCTGTGATCATACACAAAATACAGTTAAAAAGAAAGAAGAGACGAAAGTTTGTCTACATTCTTCTTCTCTCTCTTAGCACTTGTGCAAATTTAGCCTTCCACTTTAATAATGGAATTATGCCTTACTTTGCAGAGTTAACTTCTCACTCACCAGGCCATCAGCACTTGCAACTACAGATAAGGATACAGACCTATTACTTGTGGGAGAAGATTGGCTGCCTTGGGTAGGATAGCCATGAATAAGGCCTATGTGAGCCAAGCAGACAAGTCTAAATATCTGAGCACAGACCAGGAGTCTGGAATGTTTTATGATCAGCACTGACACTTACTTCCTTTGCAACCTTAAGCAAGTTGCAACTTTTCTGCCTGAATTTCCTCATCTATAAAACAGAAATTATTCCAACAGAGATGCTGCAAGGAACAGCTAGTTAATGTTTGGAAAATGTTTCAAAAGTTATAGAAGTGCAATAAGCCATTATCATCACTGTCTGTTTTAACTTTGCTTTTAGAGAAGCTAAAGGTCTCGTCAAAAATATAATTTACATATTCCAAACAATTTGAAAACATTAAATTCACTGACGGCGATTCTGGACTGAAACTTAGAACCTTAGAATTATGATTACATTTGCTGAATACTCTTGAAAATGTTCATGTATAATGAGCAAGGCTCAGAAGGAATCAGTCAAGTGACTTGAGTGAGTGAGAGTGAGTGTGTGTGTAAAATAAATGGAAACGTGTTTTAACCTGCCAGTTTTCCCCTTTGTAGATTTGCAAACATTTCTGCTCCCTACCCCTTGTATTTCTTATAATGCTTTAGCCAACTGGTCTACTTTTATTTGCTTCTTGTGTGGTGCACAAACATCAATGAAGAGAGCAATACTCAAGTAATGGAATGTATCCGTTAAGCACCTCAAAGGAGCAGAAGAGTTTTTAATTGTTGTTCATCCAAGAAAAACTTGTGGCTATTATTTTATTACTTATTTTCTTAAAATATTATCGGTATTTATCATATACAGAACATTTTGTATCCAATTGTTATAATTTAAAGGAATGTCGTTTTGGGGTCCAAATTTATTTTACAGTATCCCGGGGACGGGAGGCAGGCTTGTAGGGGGAAGTAACCTACATTGTTTATAAGTAATTGCATTGTTTCTAGAGTCTACTTTATTTGACACAAATATCACTGGCAAAGATTTTAGGAGATAAAACGGTTTCCTCCATCCTCCAAAGAGAGACCCACTTAAGTTTCAAAATATATTTTGCTAAAAACTAAGGACAAACTCTGACCTTATTTGAGACTACCGATATCATTGAAACAACAAAGGTTTGAATCAGGACAGTATTTAGCCTTTAATTAAAACCATATTTTAAAATATTTATGCACTATATTCTAAGCATTCAGATGAATAAATCCATCCTGTTTAAAATCACTTCCTCCCGTGCAGAAGAGGATAGCTAGCTATAATTTATAACATTAAAAGCTTATGTTTACAAAAAGATCAGTTTACTAAATAGTTTGGTAATTAGCAGCCTTCTCTGAGAATCAGGCCCTAAGTTCTAAACATACAGAAAATAATGATCAGTTAACTGTTGTTGCTGAATTCATGTTGGTAGCAAAAGTTCTGTAATGATGACTCTTTCAGCAGCTAATTACAGGCAGCCTGCAAAGGCAACACGAGTTTGAGCATTTCGTCAAAAGGCTCATTTAAAAAAAGATAGTTAGTGCAGATTTAAAGGTGGTGAACTTTCCACATGCTTCTATTCATTTCCCTGTACACCAACTTTGCTGATGTATGCACATCTCCAGCTTTAGTGTGCTTATTTATAATGAATGTGATTAAATCAGATCAGAGTATTTTCAGTTTCACCAACAAAAATATTCTTTAGAAAAGAAAATCACTAATTTTTACCCTTATCTAAAAGGTATTAGCATATCGAGTAACCTGGTTGAGAGAAATACATAAGCTATAATGCGCGCACACACATATATAAACCACTTTCTTCCTGCTAATATATTTTGCCTTTTCTTCTGAATTTAGGGTGAAATCCTGCAAACCCACACAGCACTCCAGACAGGCTCATAAATCCCAAAATGCAAGAGAAATATTGAATTTTCTGCACAGGAGCCAGATTACAGAGAGCCTATGGAAATGGCAACAACAATCCCCGCATACTGTGAAAGCATTTTTAGTGGTGGTTCTCTGGACTGAACTACGGGAAAGAGGCTGTGGGGGACAACTGTGTGAATCCACCATTCCAGAAGGCCACTTGGGAGGCAGGATGGAGAGAGAAGTGAAAATGCCTGTACTGATACTCCAGCCAAGATATAGGAATGGTGGTCATGGAATACTGCACACAACCTGATATATTATCTCTGGTTTGGACTAAGATGAGGGAGAACATTTTCCCATCCCTGCTAGAGGTCCCCTTGCAAATATCATTTACTAGGATTTCTATGAAGGACCAAAATATCGTCCTTAGTTACAATACGTACTTGATCATGTACAAATTACCAAGTACTGCTATAAAGTAGAACTGGCAGGGACGAAATATTTTGGAATTTGTTTTAAAAGGTTCCTCATGTTTAACTATGAGCCACAGAAGTGTGTTGTACATATTTCATTGTTATTATTTGATAGTAAAGTGATTAATCTTCAGATGAACATCCAGTTTCAAAAACTGTTCACAATGTCTTCCCACAACACCCAATAATCTACTAATTATAAAGAGGAAAATATATACATGTTCTAATAATGTTGTCTTATGGTGAAGTAACAATCCATTGTTACTTTCGTTTGGTGAAAGATTCAGCACTTCATGGTAACTCATATAGTATATTGTAGGTCCAGACAAATTCAAAGAACTATAGTAGTAAATCTACAATAGGGAACCATCCCACACTGGCAGGAAAATGGACTAAAGAAATTAGGGATGGAATATGCCTGTGATTCTATAAAAAAAGTAATTTATTTGGACAGCTTTAATGTTTATTCTAATGGTTCCTGAGGTTAAGTACCCATGCTGTAGCCCTTAGCACTACAAAAGCTAATTTTCTTTTACCTTTCATTTTTCAGTGCACAGTGGCACACCCACAAAGTACTAGACAAATAGTTTGGTTTGGCGCTTCCACTAGGGCTTGGAGAGGGAAAAAGCAGAAGACTGATATGAAGACTGGCTTCACTGAAAACAAACCGTCTTATCATTCTAGGTCACTGCTTTACTCCTTCTGTTTCAATTTGCTCCTGCAGGTTTCCATTAAACTGGTATATTACCTAACTTCAGCAGGGAGATGGGGCAAGGAGAAACTGACAGCTTTCTCCAACAGGGCTGTCAACAATACTGTTCTGCAGATCAGCCAGCAGAGGACACTTTGGCGTACTGTAACAAGTGTGACTCAGAGAACAAGCACACCCTATCTCTGATTCCAGTGACCCATGCAGGGGAGCAGTGCCCATGTTTTACTTCAGGAATTGAGTATACCACTTCAGGAAAGCTATAACTGCTGAGGGGAAAATGTGTTTTAATGCAGAGCTTGTAAAGTTTACCAGACACTTACTAGTCAAGGCTGAGACCAAAGAGGGGACCTCCCCACAAATTGCAGGACAACGCCAGAACGCCAGGACAACGCCAGAATTGCAGGACAACGCCAAGGTGGGAAGCCCACCTTCCCCCTCTCCTGACTGCCAGGAGAAAGGGGAATTGCAGAGTTCCCATCAGGCTTCATTGAAAGACCTCTTTGGTACTGACCTTCACTAGTAGGTGTCTGGAGGATAGCAGTCCCCTTCCTGGCTGCTGGGTGCGGTGGAGGGAAGCTTTATTCTCCCCATTTTTGGGTGCTGGGATAGAGTGTGCTACTTTTTCTCCACACTTCACTTCTGGTTACTGGGAAGAGAAGGCACCCCTTTCAACACCACGCCTTTGCCGGGCTTGAGTCCTGGTACCCCCTTCTCTACCCCCACAATAAGGAGAATTATTCAGAGTTGAGTGCTCCATTTTCTTCATTCTGGGTGAGCAGAGAGCGTAGTGCAGTGCCTATCACAGGAGCACTACCAGTTGTCTCCTGCAATTTATTCTCTGTCCCAGCCTACGTGCTTCTGGCAGAGCGATGGGAGGGAAGTGCCTATTAATGAACCCTAGCAGCACGAGAGCAGAGCAGCTCCGCGCTACAGTCAATAGTTCACTATCTGGATTTCACTTTCGCAAGAAAACAAGTATATTTTTCAAGACTGGCTCAGATATTGGATTTCATCATCTCAGTTATCAGATCCACAGACAGCACATAAAAGAGTAGCACAGAGTGCTCCTCAGAAAATGAATTCTAGTTCTTCTTGGGTTGTGGCTCCATTAAGATCCCACATACCATACAAAACATCTAAAAGTGCCACTGGACCCAACTGACAGAAGTCTTGGAGTAGCTCTCAGATCAACTAGACATCTAGTTGTCTCTGTCTGTGCTACCAAATGAGCTGCTTGTTTATTTTCATCTTTAAAACAACTCAACCAGGAAAGTAGTATCCAAATTCTCAGAGAGTCAAAATAAGGTTGAACAAAAAGCCTGATCATCCTTACATTTCAGAAGAGGAGTGGTTCTGAGTGACTCATTTCATTTTCTAATGACCCCACTTGTCCTTCACAAGTATAAAATACAGCAAGATTTAACAGGCTGCATAATAAACATCTGTATACTTATTTTTGTCACCTCAGCATCATAAGGAGCACTCGACTGTCAATCCTTTCTGAATGTGACACTGCGTACAAAATGGACACTTTCCTCATACATTTTCAGAGTCAGACTTATTACTTAGCAAAAATCCTGCGCAGGAGAGGAAAATGAATATTTAAGCTGAAAAAAAATCGAGGCACATTAATTAAAGAGGAAATACGCAACACAACTTAGTTTGCTCAAAGAAGGTACTTCATAGGGAAGGTGGAAATTGTGATCTATGCAAGTCAAAGAACAAATGCTAATATGCAGATTTCAAAACATGATGAAAATGGGGAAATGGAAAAAATAATTTCTTCCCACATCCACTGCTTTTTTTATTTTTATACATATACACATACATATATATATATATATATATATATATATATATATATATACACACACACACCTCTACCCCTATATAACGCGACCCGATATAACATGAATTTGGATATAACACGGTAAAGCAGTGCTTGGGGGGGGGGGGGGGAAGGGGGCTGCGCACTCCGGCGGATCAAAGCAAGTTCAATATAACGCGGTTTCACCTATAACGCGGTAAGATTTTTTGGCTCCCGAGGACAGCGTTATATCAAGGTAGAGGTGTATATATAGATATATAAAGAAAAGAAAAATAGACATTTACTGACAAAGAGAGTTTTCTAAATCTTCGCATTTGGTGTTCTTTGCATATCAGGTAACTAGTATTGCTTTGTTGTACAAGAAAATAAACATATTCCCTCAATAACTGATGAATAAATGGTTTTGTTCAAAGAAAATCTGGTTGACCATATTAAAAATAAACATTACAGGCAACCACCATTGCATAATATGACTATGCTCTAGGAAACTAACCAGGTCATCTCGAATAACCTAACTTTGATACCCAATTCTGTAGCCTCTGCTCATGCCAGCATGAATAAGGGTTGAGATATTAACTCAACCTTATAGCATACGCCTAGACTCTACTGTAATTCAGTGTGGGAGCTAGCTGAAACCTGGCTATTCAAGGCTCTGATTTAGAGATAAAATTATTAATACTACACATTTTTGTCATGACACAATGCAACACGAAAAATAAATTTGTTCTGTATTTGTAGCACTTAGCACAACAGGCGTCAAGGTGCTACCTCTGCCTTTCTTTACCTGGGTGCGGAGGGTCCTATCTGCAAGGGAACCTGCATGGTTCTTTTTGCAGGGAGAAAATGATCTACAAAGCTTGAATATTAGGAGATGCATGCTCAGCTGCACAAGCTTTTAGGTGGGGATTGTTTAGTGGCATTAGCTCCAACAGCCATTCCCCTGAACAGAGAGGGGACTTAGGAACCGCAGTGGCTACTGAAACTGTGCAGTGGTATTGGGCTGATCAGAAAGGCGGGAGCACATTTCCCTGTGGCACCCCATAGTGAACAGCCAGCTTAGTTGGGCAATGCTTTAGAGATGCAATTTCTAGAGCATCAGTATATTTATCACCATTCAAGCAAACTGTGTAAACAGAAAATGAGGGCTTCTTTAATCTAACACACGAAAAGAAATCTAAGCTAAACTTCAGAGTCTTATGGTTTTAAGTGCAAGTTTAACTTGCATAAATTCTTATAAAAGAGTCAAAGGCTCAGACTTGTGTGAATTCCTGTGGGCAAAAACCAATGAGTTACAAAACACTAGATATTAGCAGCACACACAATCTTTTTATGAAACTTAAGACCTTGTGAACTTAGTGTCCTCTGGCAATTCAAAACTCAGGACTGGATTTCAGCCTCCTGCCCACAGCCCCCGTCCCTCAAAAAGCCCCCAAATCACTCCACACACTACGTCTGTCTCATGTGTAGACGTACCCACAGTGCTAAGGCATTGCAGCCAAGTGAACACGTACCAGTCCCTCCAAGAAAATGGCTTATGGGAAGCAGGCACTTATCCCCTAAAAAGACACAATCTAGATGTTGGAGGAGAAATAGTACAATTGAGCTAACCTGGTCAGCCTCCCAAAGGAGCAGAAAGGGGAAGGGGCTGGTTAGTTACCCCTAAAAATCCAAAACAGGGGAAAATGCTGGTAAGACATCTCCTAAAGACATAAGGAAAGCGGGTAAAAGGCTACTATATTTACAAACAAATCACGGTAAGAGGACAGTAGTACAAGTCACACAGCGAGGTGGTGGGACATGTCCAAGGTCACACAGGAATGGTCTGATCTTGCATCCTTTTAAGTCAGGGACAACACTGCAGCCTTAATTAATGCAGGATCAAGTTGCCAAATACAGGTCTAGAACCACAGTCTCCTGATCCCCAGTACTCCAGGCTTTGCTGCCTCCCACTGTAATAGTCCATTATCTCCAATGTACTATTCACACAAATGTGAGGATTTGCAGATTAGCACCCCTGAAGAGCACAGCACTTGCCTGCAGATCTTAAAGACAGGGATTGTTGTTGCATCACAGGTTTCATCCTGCCAGTTACTAAACTGCCCTTGTAGATGTTTCCCTAACCATGTTACTAATACCACTTACGTTTTTAATAAACTGAAGAAATCTAGCTTATTTTGCTTCATTTGTGCTGTTTACTTTTGCCATTTCATTCAGTGAAAAGATCAACAGTTTCACTTTTGTTTACAGTTTCTACTAAGTTTCAACTTTCTAGTTCTGATTCATTAGCACAATGCTACTATGTTTGAGTTGCAAACACTGGATGTAAATATTTCCCCTGCAAACAAGACACTGCTCACAGATTTTTTTATTTTAAGTATTAAAAACAAGGTTGATCTAAAATTCAGTTTAGCTTCTGTTTTCACTTTAAAAATTAGCACTGTGTGAAAGCCAATAAAGAACTCAATAGGAAAAAAACACATTTACCTTAAACATCCTATTAACAAAACAATTAATATTTCTCTTTTATTTTATCTGAAATAGTGACATAAGTTCAACTCTGCTACTAGAGGAACTTTATTTGATGTTCCTGTCATTAACCAAGAGACCTAGGTTACATTCCTTTTGTTATGATGTTTTATATGAGCAATCTTCTGATTCTCAGTCAGAATCCAACAAAAAATATCCAAAGGCATCTTTGGTTTGTGACTCAGTCTTTATGAGCTGCAATCCCTTGAGGCCTTGGAAAGTAGTAAATATATCTGTCTTATCATACCAGTATCTGGAAATATAATAAAAACAAAGCTAATCCTGTTCTGCAAAAGTCACCGTGTAATAAAAGTGCAGTTTACATTATAAAGGCCTTCATGCTACAGTCCTTAACTTCCAGAGAAGTCAACCGAACCTTTGTGTTCATGAGGATTGCAGGATCAGGTAGTTAAAATGCCAGAGGCCAATCTACACCAGTGTTCCAACAATTGCGAACACCAGTAGCTCTGCACTAGTGGTAGCAATAATGGCACATTTAGGGAAACAGGCAAGAGCACAAACGTCAGATTTGGGAGACAAGTTCAGATGGTATGTAGCAACTACTGCATAAGAGTTTAAGTTATTCATATATAACACACAACTGGTAAAAGCAAAGTGGGCTCACAACAAACCTAGGTCTGAAAACTCAGAGCTTCTCTTAATTTAAGATCTGTACTGTGTCTCGGGTCCACCTCCAGTAAAAATAAATAAATAAATAAAAATAAAAAACAAAAAACCAGGGCCCTAATCCTTCAAAGTCTTATGCATGTGTGCAACTTTACCTAGCTGAAGTAGTTCTGTTGATTTCAAGGGAGCTACTTAAAGAGCCAGATTCCCTGTTGGCACAACTCCATTAGTGTTAGGTGAGCAGAGAATCGGACCCAGAGTGCATACAGATACACATATGCTTAAGATGGGTGCCCCAACTGTTACTTACCCAGTTGAGCCTGTGTAATGGTTGCAGAATTTGGCCCCAAGTGACATAATCAAAAGTTTTAGAGTTGTTTCATTGTAATTATTACTGTATATCAGAGGAATAAACTACATGAGTTTTCCAGTAATTAGTCTTGAAAACACTTGCTATAATGCATTTCTCTTTCAAAGACAAAAAAATAAGTACAATGCAAGAATATGATACTGGAAATCTATTTTATTCACTAAAATAATGAAAATAAGCAATCACCAACTTAGATTTATGTACACAATAACACCAAGGCTTGGCTTTAATTACAGTTTCCTCTAAATACCTTAAAAGAAAACACTATGTCAATGTTCTTTAATCGCCGTTGCTTCAGACAGAATATAATTCACACTATTAAACACAGTAGACAAACACACATAAAGGATGAAATCTGCAAGGCTGTGTGCGTACTGCGAGGCTTACTACACCAAACTAAGTAAGGGTATGTCTACACTACCCGCCGGGCAGCAATCGATCCAGCAGGGATCGATTTATCGTGTCTAATCTAGACACGATAAATCGACCCCCGAGCCCTCTCCCGTCGACTCCTGTACTCCAGCGCCACGAGAGGCGCAGGCAGAGTCGACGGAGGAGCAGCAGCAGTCGACTCACCGCAATGAAGACACCACGGTAAGTCAATCGAAGTACGTCGACTTCAGCTACGTTATTCACGTAGCTGAAGTTGCGTAACTTAGATCGATAACCTCCCCCCAGTGTAGACCAGGGCTAAATCGTCCTCTGACAGTAGAAAATTATATTTGAACAACAGCAATGACTGTAAAACATACATATGTATTCACTAGGTATATCAGGCTTCTCTTGTTAAGATCTTAAATTTTACAAAAGTGGGCTAGCATTATTATCCTCATTTAACACAGAAGCAACCAGTTCCGAAGCTAGGGCTCTGATCTCATGCCCATTGATTTCAGTGCAGGAAGATCAGGGCCTAAACAACTTGCCTAAACTCATAAAAAAGATAGGAATGGTTAAAAAAAATCCAAAACTTCTGCATCCCCAGCCTTTTTCCATTAGCATTTTTCTTCCTATTTTCCACCACAGCATTATCACTGGTGCAGCTCCACTAGTGGTAGCTACAATAGAAGAAGTGCTGTAGACAGGCTGCTAGCAGCCACCAGCATTTTAACTACTTGACAGTGTAGTTGCAGAGCAGGGCTAGATAACATGCTGGTTAAAACACCAGCAGTAGGTCTCGGGTTTCCACCATCATCAGTAGTGGCCACACTGACAAAAGGCTCCCTAAGCCAGCCTTAGGTTCAGTGCAGGCCAAAGCAGTTTCACCTTCAGAGAGAATCCGGGCTTGAGTATATAGATAAAATAATCACAAAGCGTGAAAGTTAAGGCGGTATTAATGTAAATCAATCTCTGGCTGTAATATATCTTCCTTTATTCTTAGAGATAAAAATCAATCCCCTCATTCCCCCAAATACAGCCCACTACCTGCTCACCTAAGTAACTGAAGTGCTCCCTTCTCCCCTACCCCCCGACTCAGGGAGTTTGACACACTGGATCGATGTAAGCATGGATCCAGAGTCAGCTCCTTCAGCTGGCCATTTTGGGACTGACCCCACCTGCAATACACAGGGATGAACACTCTCTTTTGCCCTCCTGCCAAGTTCCCTCAAGTAGGGAGAGTATGGGGCTTAAATTGTGTGAAGCCTGCATGGGCCCTCCATGCTTAGATTAATTTTATACATTAGAGACATGCACTTAAGAAAATTATAGGTTTTGTGCTGTCATTTTCCCTTTGGTGAAACATCACATACAGATTACTCCTGGGGGAATTCTGT
The DNA here is from genome assembly GCF_028017835.1 of Emys orbicularis. NCBI lineage: Eukaryota > Metazoa > Chordata > Testudines > Emydidae > Emys > Emys orbicularis. The sequence goes on along the minus strand of NC_088688.1, from coordinate 95,283,126 downwards.
GCCATTGCGGAATACAGAATTTTGCAGAACTCCCTGTTTCCCCCACATAATTTCTGGCTGCCACGAGGGGCCACTGGACTCTGCAAAGCCCAGATCGCAGTGAGCAGAGCGCCCAGCCTGGTGGGGCTGGTGGCTCCATGCTCTTTGATCCTCAATCTCCCAGGGAAGGGAGAGGGCCTGGGAGACCCAGCCAGCTCTGGCAAAGAGTGAGGAAGGGCTAGGCCACACCAGACCATGTCCCCCAGTGAGACAGTAAAAACGTGGGGGGTAGTAAAGGCTCTGGGACTGCTGGTGTCTGGGCTGGGCTGCTCCATGGCTGGGCTCTGTGGGGAGGGGGGTGCTGGTGTCTGGGAGGTGCCCCTTGGCTGGGCTCTATGGAGAGGGGGAATGCTGGTGTCTGTGCTCTGGGGGCCCCCACACAGCCCCCTCCAACACCCCCCAATTGGAACTGGGTTGTTGTAGGGGTTTCTTTAACTCTCTAGTTGTGAAGGAATCTTTTTTGTTGTCTGTATTGATGACATACTTGTTGACAGGTATTTTGAAATAAAATTACCAAAATAATCGAAACTGGACTGATTACATTGTGTTATTCTGACAAATAAAATATGCAGAATTTTGCAGAATTTTTAATTTTTTGGCACAGAATTCCCCCAGGAGTAACAGATGTATATAAACCTGTTTTATCACTTACCTGGTGGGATGCTGGTACAGTATACAACCACCTCCCTTCTCCATTAGCTCTTCCATGCAGTACATTTTCCCTGAGCACTACAGAGAATAACTGATGTTTACTTGAAGAGTGATGCCCATCTTATTGCTACTGTTGACAAGACTGACCTCCTCTTCCCCTCACAATTTGTATATGTAACAGAGGGGGGGATGACTAGAAGAACTGAAAAGCAAGCAAAGGAAACCGCCCCACTGATTGATGTGGCCACACCAAAAGAAACAAAACAAAACAAAAAAACTGTTTTAGGTTTCTGCAATCTTTTATTATGGGTTACCATGTGCTTTGTAACTGGTTTTTTTTTTTTTTTTTTTTTTTTTTTTTTTTTTTTTTTAAAGACCATGATTGAAGTGATACAGGACGTAAAAAGCAATGCTGAATTACATGAACTCTTTGGAACTAACTCGTAAGTTGGGAGGAGCTGGGAAGGATTCCACAGACTTGTGCTAAAGGTGACTACAGTTAACGATAATTATGCAGATGCTCATGTCTGTTTACTAGTAAACGAGTGAGCGCTCAGAAAGGTGAGGCAGCTGTTAAAAAAAAAAAATCTCAGTTCACAAATGTTAGCAACAAAAGATAAGGGGTCAGATTCTCTGGCAAAGCATGGCTGCTTTGTTTCATTACAGCTACACTTTGGCCCTAAACCCATCTTAACAAGTCCATGGAATATTACCATGCAGTCAGTATCACTCCTGTGATATAGAACTGATGTAGGGGCTCTTACACCACTCCTCTACTCACCGCTGGGGAAGCAGGGGTATATAGCAGAAGTGGGCAAACTACGGCCCGCGGGCCACATCCGGCCCGCGGGACCGTCCTGCCCAGCCCCCGAGCTCCTGGCCTGGGAGGCTAGCCCCTGGCCCTTCCCCTGCTGTTCCCCCTCCCCCACAGCCTCAGCTCGCTCGGCCATCAGCGCAATGCTCTGGGCGGCAGGGCTGTGAGCTCCTGGGGCAGCGCAGCTGCAGAGCCGGGCCTGACCCGGTCTCTGTGCTGCGTGGTGGCGGCAGCGGCGTGACCCGGCTCCGGCCAGGCAGCGCGGCTGGAGTGCCACCAGCCACCTGTGCTCCAGGCAGTGTGGTAAGGAGGCAGGGAGTGGGGGGGTTGGATAGAGGGCAGGGGAGTTCGGGGTGGTGGTCAGGGGGCGGGAGTGTGGATAGGGGTCAAGGCGGTCTCGGGGGAACAGGGGGTTGAATGGGGGCAAGGGTTCCAGGGGGGCAATCAGGAAGGGGGGGGTTGGATGGGGCGGCAGGGAGAAGGGGGTTGGCTGGGGCAGGGGTCCCGGGGGGGGCCCCCGTCAGGAATGAGAGGACGGGTTGGATGGGGCAGCGAGGGTCCAGGGGCAGTCAGGGGACAGGGAGTGTGTGGATGGGGCAGGGGTCGCGGGGGGGCCATCAGGGAACAGGGGGGTTGGATGGGGCAGGAGTCCCAGGGGGGCAGATAGGAGATGGGGGCCGGGCCACGGCCCCCTCCCCTAACCTGCCCTCCATACAATTTACGAAACCCAATGCGGCCCTCAGGCCAAAAAGTTTGCCCACCCCTGGTATATAGGGGCTTGGTAGTGGACAGGAGCATGATTGGGACACCCATCCAAAGATCTACATGGTGCATATGTTTTCAGCCCTGTGGAGCAGTTATAGCCTGATGTCAGTTAAAGCATATGGAGCAGAAGAAAGCTTGGTACATTGAAATGTTACACAGGCTTTTCTAAGTCAACTGAAAGCCTCAGGGAACATGTAAGATGTGCTCAGTTGCAACCTTACTGTGGCCTGGTCTACACTACACCTTTAATTCGGATTTAGTGGCTTTAATTCGAATTAACTCTGGAACCGTCCACACAACGAAGCCATTTAATTCGAATTAAAGGGCCCTTTAATTCGATTTCTGTACTCCACCCCGACGAGCGGAGTAGCGCCAAAATCGAATTTGTCAATTCGAATTAGCGTTAGTGTGGCCGCAATTCGATGTTATTGGCCTCCAGGAGCTATCCCACAGTGCACCATTGTGACCGCTCTGGCCAGCAATCTGAACTCGCATGCACTGGCCAGGTGGACAGGAAAAGCCCCGGGAACATTTGAATTTCATTTCCTGTTTGCACAGCGTGGAGAGCACAGGTGACCACAGAGAGCTCATCAGCACAGGTAACCATGCAGGCTGATAATCGAAAAAGAGCACCAGCATGGACCGTACAGGAGGTACTGGATTTGATCTCTATATGGGGAGAGGATTCAGTGCTAGCTGAACTGCGTTCGAAAAGACGAAATGCCAAAACTTATGAAAAAATTTCCAAGGGCATGATGGAGAGAGGCCACAATAGGGACACAGATCAGTGCCGCGTGAAAGTCAAGGAGCTCAGACAAGCCTATCAAAAAGCAAAGGAGGCAAACGGTCGCTCCGGGTCAGAGCCGCGGACATGCCGCTTCTACGCTGAGCTAAATGCATTTCTAGGGGGGGCCGCCACCACTACCCCACCTCTGACTGTGGATTCCGAGCTGGGGATAATCTCATCAGGGACACCTGATGATTCCGCGGAAGGGGAAGAGGAGGAGGAGGAGGACGAGCTGGCAGAGAGCACCCAGCTCTCCGTTCTCCCCAACAGCCAGGAACTGTTTCTCACCCTGACTGAAGTACCCTCCCAAGCCTCCCAAGCCAGCACCCAAGACCATGACCCCATGGAAGGGACCTCAGGTGAGTTTACCTTTTAAAATATAAAACATGGTTTAAAAGCAAGCATTTTTAATGATTAATTTGCCCTGAGCACTTGGGATGCATTCGCAGCCAGTACAGCTACTGGAAAAGTCTGTTAACATGTCTGGGGATGGAGCGGAAATCCTCCAGGGACATCTCCATGAAGCTCTCCTGGAGGTACTCCAAAAGCCTTGCCACAAGGTTTCTGGGCAGTGCAGCCTTATTCCGTCCTCCATGGTAGGACACTTGACCACGCCATGCTAGTAGCAAGTAATCTGGTATCATTGCCTGACAGAGCCTGGCAGCGTATGGTCCCGGTGTTTGCTGGCATTCAAGCAACATCCGTTCTTTATCTTGCTGTGTAATCCTCAGGAGAGTGATATCGCTTAGGGTAACCTGGTTGAAATAAGGGAATTTAATTAAGGGGACTGAGGTGGCCGTTCCTACTGGGCTGTTTGCCTGTGGCTGAAAAGAAATCCTTCCCTGCATTTAGCCAAGTGCAAGGGGGGGGGGGAGGATTGGCCCAGAGCTTTTCGCGTTTTGCTAGCAGGGATCTTCCCTGATACCAGCCAGGCGGTGGGGGGAGGGATAAAGCACTCATCCCAGAGAATTCATGGCGGGTGGGGGGGGGGTGTTAGTTTGGTTCCTGCAGGGATCTTCCCTGATACCAGCCACGCGGTGGGGGGAGGGAGAAAGCACTCATCCCAGAGAATTCATGGCGGGTGGGGGGGGGGTGTTAGTTTGGTTCCTGCAGGGATGTTCCCTGATACCAGCCACGCGGTGGGGGGAGGGATAAAGCACTCATCCCAGAGAATTCATGGCGGGTGGGGGGGGGGTGTTAGTTTGGTTCCTGCAGGGATCTTCCCTGATACCAGCCACGCGGTGGGGGGAGGGATAAAGCACTCATCCCAGAGAATTCATGGCGGGTGGGGGGGGGGGTGTTAGTTTGGTTCCTGCTGGGATCTTCCCTGATACCAGCCAGGCGGTGGGGGGAGGGATAAAGCACTCATCCCAGAGAATTGGATGGGGGGGGGGTGTTAGTTTGGTTCCTGCTGGGATCTTCCCTGATACCAGCCAGGCGGTGGGGGGAGGGATAAAGCACTCATCCCAGAGAATTGGATGGGGGGGGGGGGGGTGTTAACCTTCAGCAGCAGAAAACAAGCTAACAGGAAAACTGCAGCACAACGGGCTTTGCTTGGTATGTGGGAAAGCAGGGCGCAGAAGCCTAAAGACAGTGGCTTACCATGGCAGCATGCAAGGTGAATTCTGTTGCCCCGACCTGCGTCTGTGATCTCTAGCAGCAAAGCCACAGGCACTCAATATTAAGAGGCAAAATGCGACCTTGCACAGAAATCACATGTGCTATGTAATGTGAATAGTATACACCGTGAAAGAGTATAAGCATTGTTCTGAAAAATGTATCTTTTAAAAAAATTCTCTCCTTTTTTCACTCCCTCCAGCAGGTGCAAATGTTTCAAGCCTCCCTCCTCCTTCCCGAAGGCTATCCCAGATAAGGCGTCGTAAAAAAAAAACGAGAGAAGAGATGTTTTCCGAAATCATGCAATCCACCAGGAATGAAAGAGCTCATCTGAATGAGTGGAAGGAGACGGTTTGCAAGTATAGGAAAGAAGCCAGTGACCGTGAGGACAGGAGGGACCAACGTGAGGACATGAGGGACCAACGTGAGGACATGAGGGACCAACGTGAGGAGAGGAGAGACGCTCGAGATGAGAGATGGCGGCAGGAAGATCAGAGGAGTCGGGAAGCAACGCTGGGGCTGCTGCGTGAGCAAACAGACATGCTCCGGCGTCTGGTGGAGCTTCAGGAACGGCTGCTGGAGAACCGAGTGCCGCTACAGCCCCTGTATAACCCCCCTACCTCCTCACCATGTTCCATAGCCTCCACACCCAGACGTGTAAGAACACGGGGGGGGAGGCTCCATACACCCTCCCATTCCACCCCAGTGGACAGCCCAAGCAAAAGGCTGCCATTTTTTTAACCTTTTTTTACTGGGCTTTTCCTTCCCGCTGATCCTCCTCCCAAACCCCACTCAGGTTCTGTGCCGCTACAGCCCCTGTATAACCCCCCTACCTCCTCACCATGTTCCATAGCCTCCACACCCAGACGTGTAAGAACACGGGGGGGGAGGCTCCATACACCCTCCCATTCCACCCCAGTGGACAGCCCAAGCAAAAGGCTGCCATTTTTTTAACCTTTTTTTACTGGGCTTTTCCTTCCCGCTGATCCTCCTCCCAAACCCCACTCAGGTTCTGTGCCGCTACAGCCCCTGTATAACCCCCCTACCTCCTCACCATTTTCCATAGCCTCCCCACCCAGATGTGTAAGAACACGGGGGGGGGAGGCTCCGTACACCCTCCCATTCCACCCCAGTGGACAGCCCAAGCAAAAGGCTGCCATTTTCTTAACCTTTTTTTACTGGGCTTTTCCTTCCCGCTGATCCTCCTCCCAAACCCCACTCAGGTTCTCTCCCTCTTTTTATAATCAATTCATAAAGAATAAATGATTTTTAAACAATGGTGACTTTATTTCCTTTGAAAGCAAGCTGGGGGAAGGGGGAGGGTGGGTTCCTTACAGAGAATGAGTCAATAAAGGGGGCGGGTTTTCAGGAAGGATAAACAAACATAAATTTCACACTGTAGCCTGGCCAGTCATGAAACTGGTTTTCAAAGCTTCCCTAATGCGCAGCGCTTCATCGTGTGCTCTTCTAATCGCCCTGGTGTCTGGCTGCGAGTAATCAGCAGCCAGGCGATTTGCCTCAGCCTCCCACCCTGCCATAAAGGTCTCCCCCTTGCTCTCACAGAGATTGTGAAGCACACAGCAAGCAGTAATAACAATGGGGATATTGGTTTGGCTGAGGTCTGAGCGAGTCAATAAGGATCGCCAGCGACCTTTTAAACGGCCAAATGCACATTCTACCACCATTCTGCACTTGCTCAGCCTGTAGTTGAACAACTCCTGACTCCTGTCCAGGCTGCCTGTGTATGGCTTCATGAGCCATGGCATTAAGGGGTAGGCTGGGTCCCCAAGAATAACAATTGGCATTTCAACATCCCCCACGGTTATTTTCTGGTCCGGAAAGTAAGTCCCTTGCTGCAGCCGTTTAAACAGATTGGTGTTCCTGAAGACGCGAGCGTCATGAACCCTTCCCGGCCAGCCCACATGGATGTTGGTGAAACGTCCCTTGTGATCCACAAGTGCTTGCAGCACCATTGAGAAGTACCCCTTGCGGTTTATGTACTGGGTACCCTGGTGCTCCGGTGCCAAGATAGGAATATGGGTTCCATCTATTGCCCCACCACAGTTAGGGAATCCCATTGCAGCAAAGCCATCCACTATGACCTGCACATTTCCCAGAGTCACTACCTTTCGTAGCAGCACCTCCGTGATTGCTTTGGCTACTTGCATCACAGCAGCCCCCACAGTAGATTTGCCCACTCCAAATTGATTCCCGACTGACCGGTAGCTGTCTGGCGTTGCAAGCTTCCACAGGGCTATCGCCACTCGCTTCTCAACTGTGAGGGCTGCTCTCATCTTGGTATTCTGGCGCTTCAGGGCAGGGGAAAGCAAGTCACAAAGTTCCATGAAAGTGCCCTTACGCATGCGAAAGTTTCTCAGCCACTGGGAATCGTCCCACACCTGCAACACTATGCGGTCCCACCAGTCTGTGCTTGTTTCCCGGGCCCAGAATCGGCGTTCAAAGCCTATAACCTGGCCCATTAACATCATAATCTCCAAAGCACCGGGGCCCGCGGTCTCAGAGAATTCTGTGTCCGTGTCCATGTCCTCATCACGCTGGTCGCTGCGCTGCAATCGCCGCCTCCTCCTCCTCCTCGCCTCTTTTTTCTGGTCCTGTGTAAGCATAAACTCCACGAGAAAGCGCGAGGTGTTTATAATGTTCAAGACTGCGTTCTGGAGCACAACGGGATCCATGCTTGATGCAGAATGGAGTCTGCAGAGTTCACTCAGGAAAAAAGGCGCGAAATGGTTGTCTGCCGTTGCTTTCAGGGAGGGAGGGGGAGGCTGTACCCAGAACTACCTGCGACAATGTTTTTTGCCCCATCATGCACTGGGGTCTCAACCCAGAATTCCAAGGGGGGTGGAGACTGCGGGAACTATGGGATAGCTATGTAAAAGCTACCCACAATGCAACGCTCTGGAAATCGATGCTACTATGGTAGCTTGGACGCACACCACCGAATTAATGGTGCCTAGTGTGGCCGAATACATTCGAATTTATAAAATCGGTTTCCTAAATTCGAATTATATAAATTCGAATTAATCCTGTAGTGTAGACATACCCTGTGACAGAAGTCAGATTTCAAAGATATCCAACATAATCTAGTACCCACGGATCTTTGTCAGGAGAAGCTAGGAATCATCTCTCTTTCTAAAGAAGATGTCATTCCCCAATCACATCTCAGATCATTGGTGTGGTTAAGAATGTCCCATTAATGTACATTACCAAACCTGTAGCTAAGATAAGGACTTCCCTTCTCAGAGCTACAAGCTTAATTATTATCCACCATACATAAAGGAAACGTACCAGTCTTCCCAGTGCGCATATATAAAATGCACTCTATAATCAGAACTGTTAAACTGGGTGTCAGACTGTCTACTACAAGCTAGAGCTGCAAAAGCAATGGAAAAAATATGAATGTACTTTATTTGAAAAATACAAAGTTAGTCAAATTGATTATTCTATAAGTAGTTTGGATTGTTTTTGTAAATTGATTATTCTATAAATAGCAGCTGAACTTGTCAAATACTAACAGCTAATGAAGCTACTTGAATTCAAGTGGTAGTGACCTGTGTTTCTGCAGTACAAGAGTCGGAGCTTTACCCTTACTTTCACCATGAAAGTAACTCATGGTGGGCAAAATGATAACCATGAAACCAACCCTCTGTGAACATGGATTTGTACAGTTTGTTTGATTAAAGAGACTGTAATCCCAGGTGTTTCACTGACCAAAAGAAGAGGAGGCCTTATAAACACTGAACACATGCACATCATCACAAAATCTTACCAAATATTAATCTATCTAGGCACTTGTAGGATTCCCTTCATTGCAGCATGTGAGCACCTTAAAAGTACATCAGACACTAAATAGATTGGACAGTATTTCTCCATGGACAGGTCAAAACAATTACTATTTGTCTGTCCTTGTTTCCAAAACCCTATGAATTAACTACAGTGCACAACCAAAGACAACATACCAAAAGAATATCCAGTACTTCATTAAATCCTTTTTGGCTAACAATAGAAGAGCTCCTCACATTGCTCTGTTTAAGTAGAAAACTAAAGAATGTGAGTTCTGAATGCAAATACAACCTTCACAAGGCATTTCGATTATGTAAAAGTTACAAAGAGCTATCTCAACCTAAATTATTTATAGCTCTGAGCTATTGGTCTTTTGATTTCCAGCTTGGGAAAGCCAAATCTTAAGCAAAAAGAAAATGAAGGGAAATGTAATTTTTTTTTTTTTTTTTTTTTTTTTTTTTTTTTATCTACACCTACATGAACAGCATGAATAAAAATTCAACACTTGGATTCTGTTAAAAATATCCCTCCGAGTTATGTGGAACTATAATTGCTTTATTATATAGCCCTAAAAGCACTAAAATAATGTTGCCTTGTCTCTGAATATGTAATATAGATGACGTTTCTGCTAAATGTATGGCATCATCTAAAACTAATTATATTCAAGTCCAAAATCTACATTTTCTTTAAAACTATACAAAACTTCAGTCTTTTAAAGAAACCTTGTATTTTTTCCTCTGTTTTTTATTCTGCTATTTGCACTAAAATCCCGAAAGAGAAATGAAAGAGCATATTTCAAGGCACCTGTTCAACACGGTGATCTCCCTCTAGTTTTCTACTGTAGGTTTAGAAATTTATAAGCTATCATAAGAATTGTCAAACTGGATCAGACCCACCATGGTTCATCTAGTACAGTATCCCATCTCTGACAGTGGCCAGCACCAGATGCTTCAGTGAAAGCTGTAAGAACCTTGTAGTAAGCAGATGTGGGATAATCTGCCCCCCTCATTAGGTCCCATCCTGGTCTCCAATAGTCAAACTAGCTTGAGCCCTGAAGCATGAAACAAAAATCCAAGTCTGGTTTTCCACGGGTCCTGAGAAATACCCACTAATCTTTGTTATTTTCTTTTTCACCATTAAAGGGATTGTTAGATTCAGTTTCCCAGCGCAATAAAACTAAAAATAGTCAATAAAATCTGGCAACAGATAAAACACACATAAATTATTTTATTGAAGGGTATTTGTTGCATTATCATGCTTCTATTAAAAACAAAACAAAATCAGAAACTGAGGTCTTCCATGAAAAGGTTTCCTGTTTCATAGCCAAAACATCTTCTGGAATAGTTCTTTTCTTTCTGTTTTGAATAGACTGATCTCTCCTCCTCCTCCTCCCCCCCCCCCCCAGTTCTTTTGTCGGGGGGAAAACAAAAAACAAAATTTCTGGGGATTTCTTTTTGTAAAATAGCATGTGTGTATGTCAGAAAAAAATCTGGATTAGTATGCACTTAATAAGCAATAAACTCATAAAACTCCAGTCCTGCAAAGAGATACATACTTATCTTTGTGGACTGAGTAGCTGCGTTGACTTCTGTGGGACCATTCACAGTGCATAAAGTTAAGCACATGCATGAGTTTTTCCAGAATTGGGGAATGAGGTCCAGATCCTGCAAAGATTTACATATAAGAGTTTGACTGCAATGGGATTGCTTACATATGTAAAGCTAACCACATGCGTAAGTCTTTGCAGGATCAGAGCCTAAGTAACTTTCAACTACTTGAAAGCCAGTTTACCACAGGTGAGTGTGAGAAAGACTCTTGGAAGCACAGAAATGCTGCTTTATTCTTACATAGCGCGTGGGGGGGGAGTTAACAGGCTGAGTGGCTGCATAAGAGAGAACCTTCACTCCTGCCTGCAAATCACAGAGCAGACCCCATCCCACCCCTGAATAGGCTGGCTTAGAAGGGGCCATAGGCTGGCTTAGAAGGGGCCATAGGCAGAAGAAGCAGAGATTCTAATCAGCATACACCAAGGTGGATCCACTGACTATGAACTACCATATGGTGGGTGTAGAAGGGCAGCCATCTTTATTCTAACCCAGAGGCTGAGATCAGCTACAGAAGGACTGCATTGCAGCCTGTCCCTGGGGTGAGAAGTTGAATTCCTTCCTTCCATCCATCCACCCGCGGTTAGTCATCTGGAAAAAGCCAAAGCAATCAGCTACACAGCCCATTTTCAAAACTCTATGTAACAGGTGAACTATGCAAAATTCCTATATTTACACAAATGAAACTGCATTTGTGCACACATACCAAATAACTGCTTATGCAAACACGCTTGTGCACACAAATACAAGAATTTGCACATGCAGGTAATGAACATTACATGCAAATGAAGAATTTAAACTTACAAAATGAGTGCACCCACCTTTTGCACAATTCCTGTGTTCTGTCTCTTTTTGAAAGTATGACCTATGATGTGTACTTGCTGACAAAAAAAAGTTGCTTTACAGAAATGGAGATTTGTTTGTTCAGATTAATCCTTATCTTGGAGTTAGGGAATAAAATATTAAGATAGATGCTTTCAAAAAAAGTACCCTGTAAGTCACATGGGACTTTGGAGCTTTTTGAAAATTTTACCCATGCCTTTGATTTTTATAGATTTGTTTGTCAATATGGATTATTATTAAGACCTATACTGAACTGTTACTCCTGAAATGGGCTTTTTAAAAATTTTAAAACCTAACTAGGCAACTATAAAAAATAAAGCTCATTATTATTGGCTTATGTCCACTTAGGATGGTTTTGATGTTCTTTCAGGAGCTCTAATGCTATTAAACCATTTGTTTATATGGCTACTGTACTACTACATTGTTTTTATGCCAAATCTTTGACAGCTCTTACACCAAAGGATATGCATATCACCATATCTGAGAGGAAACATCAACAAGCCTTACTTTAAGTGCTAACAAATTTTATTCCACACTGACATTGGATAAACTTTCTTTTTATTCACTCTTGGACATGGAAAATCTTGACAAGAGACAAAAAACTTTGGCTGGTTATACAAATTAAAAACAGAAGGTTTGACTATGCATGAATAAATTAATAGCTATAGCCCCTTTCACAGCTAGAAAGTTATTACCTTAACAGCCTGATCCAAAGCACATTGATTTCAATGGAAAGACTCTCATTGGCTTCAACGGGGTTTGGCTCAGACCCTAAAAAAAGCAACAAACAGAATTTTGAGACAAATTTTTAGCCTCCTTGCAACTTTGGCTAGGAAAACTGGTCTGGCATAAAAATGGCCAGATTTACTCTGAAGGAAAATTATTTTTTTCCTGTTCTCTCTAACATTACTTTTAAAAGTTACCCCAATTAAAACTGATGACTGTCCACATTTTCTTTGGGTCCCTGATAAGTTATTACTGCCCCTTCAAACTTTCTAAAAAGAAACCTCTCTTTTTGAAAACTAATGTGTTAGCTACATTTGGGGGGGAAAGCGTGTAGTTAAGCAAAGTTACTAACAACTCTTGTATCTAATTATAATGGGAGGGTGTACACAAGTATAACAAAATGTCAAATGTTAGGAGAGTGGGGCATTTTGTGGACTCATTCCAGTAGTCAGAGATTTCTCATTAAACCCAACTCAGCAAGAGAAAAAACGGAATGTCACTCCCTATACCTCTCATACCAGAGAGCCAAAGTACTGGGGTTAAACCAGCTTGAAGGGAAACTGGCATGAGGTTCACAGTAGAATTGTGAATACAATCCTGCCTCAAAGATTTGTTACAAAATAAAAAGAAAGCTGTGACATTCATTAAGAACCATCCATCTCATACAATGAGTAAGGCAGGTGTCCTGTAGAAAATATGGTCTATGATTCTGTAATACAAGATATAGCAAACTGTATATACACAATATGACAGAGTTAAGGGTGTGCTGATAAATGTCAGAGTAGGAGTTGAGTACTTAACTTTGCAGATTTAATGTTCTTGTGTTGCAGGTTTTGGGGGGGAGGGAGGGACTTGTATGGAAAAATCTCACACTGCACATTTAAAAAAAATATATATATACACATCCCTGATGTTGGTGGGTAAGTAATGGGGGATAAAGAGGAATACTTACAATAACTCCAACTGTGCCATTTTTCCACACCATTTACCGCAAATTAAAACAATACTCTCAGCACATATGTTGGCTGCTCTCTCCCCTCCTTAGTATAAAATTAACAACACTAGCCTGATTTGATGAATAAATTACATTGCGGTCTGACCGTCTGTGGCATACATGTAAAGCGGATTGGAATTGGGAAATGTGCGGCCTGCAGGAGGATGGTATGGTTCTTTGACTCACATTGGAAGGATGAATAGGGAAGGTCGAATGGAATTTCCAGTTCATATAAGGAGGGCAGATGGGGTAGTTCAAGCTTTCTGCCTCAGAGGGAATGGGGGAAGACTTCTGTTTCTGGATTGTAAAGTATGTGATGAAGAAGATGAGATGTGTAGTCTCTTGACCATAAACAGAAGCTGGAATGGGGGGAAAGGGCCAAGTCTGTATAGGGAGGGTAAGAATTGAAGTGTTAGTACCCCAGCCCAAAATGAGCAGATATAACAGAAGACAGCCTGTGAGTGAGTCTATGGGCTATACAGTGGTGATTTGAGAAGCTATGCAGCTCATGTTCAAAATGTATATAACCCGGTGTGAGTAGGTATAAAAGACTTTCTTTGTTTCATAGGTTCATGCTGGGCAAGGATTGAAGGACAGATTTAAAGTTGGTTTTGGAACATACAATACATAAATCTGCACTTATGAAATATTGTAAGTGATTGTTGGAACTGTGGTTGTATTTGAATATACATCTACCTTCCCTTAACTACTTATTTCTATACTTCTAAATGCCGTTACTGAATATTTTTTAGTTAAACTTTAGCTTCTTTGGCCTACCTATGTTTAAACTTTGGTGCGAACTAGCCACTAAGGGTAACAAAGGTTTACACAGCTCCTTCTGTACTCAAAATATCTTAAAGCACTTTACAAAGTCATAAGTTAAAACACTAGTAGTACAGTGACTGCAGTAGGCAAATAAAACAGCTATTATGCACTCAGTAGCAGCTCCCAATCCTGCAACATGCTCAGCACTTTGTGGGAGCTGTGCAGCACTCCTATCTCCCACTGAAACAAAAAAGTTGAAGGACTCAGTGCCTTGAAGGAGCTGATCAAGCACTAAAAGAGGGAATGTTGCCGAACACACCAGGTTCTTCCCTGAATTGTTTGAGCAGTGCCAAGAGACTTAACATCCATTGCTTTTTGTATGATGCATAACCAGAGAGTGGATATTAGTGTAATGGAGCTGCATGAGATAATGAGCTATTAGTGCTATATAAACAAACTCTAAACAAACCACCAAAAAGGTACTTTTAAAACTTCTGGTCAATTCTGCTGCTGTCAAAAAAATCAGATGCGTTGGTTAATTTATTTGGGTATTAGATACGAGAAAAATATAATTCATACATTTCACACAATTTTAAGCACATGCTTAAGTCCCATTTACTTCAATGAGACTTAAGTACAGGCTTAAATGCTTTGCTATAACAGTCACAGACATAATCCTGCATCAACAAGAAACCAATGGCAAAAATCCCATTGGCTTCAACAGATGAAGGATCATTTCCCAAACTTGTTGATTCTCCACTTATGTAATGAGGGGGCATGGGAATCAAAATTAGAGTAAAGAAAAATGTTTCTAAATGCTTTATGCTTAGTAACTACTTGCCATGTATGAGCTTTTTCTGGGGGTTTTAATTATAAAAGCAGATTTGGAAAACAATGTTTCTCTATTCAGACTTTTTTCATTAGCTGTAGACAGTTCTTCCTGAATTATATTTTTCAGGTGCCTATGACACAAAGATATATGGACCAAAAACCCCATGAAAGTTGAACGTATTGAGGAAGAATATGTTTGAAAAGTGCTGAAAATGCCAAAGCAGACACTATGGCTACCAAGTCAGCAGTACATGTATTTTGTGCTCTGAAAATTTCTGTCTAGGTCACAAACTAAAGTTCTTAAAGAAGTATATTTATTCAGAATTCTTTTACCATTATGTTAAACTCAAATTCTCTCAACAGCCAATATTCTTTAAATTAAGTTTAAGAGAAAAAACCCTCAAATTCTGCTTTGAATTGAGTCCTTCCTGCATTATTGAAGATCAGCATAAAACATTTACAGAAACATGTAGTTTGTTTTGTCTCTGAAAAGGAGAACTCTGTTTCTTCACCTCCAGCAACATCCTTTTAAAAGTGACATGAGCCAACTGCTACTGACATTTTCTTTAGGAGACCTAATGCGACATATTTATAGATTTTTGAAGCAGTAATAAGCAGAGCAAATACACGTAGGTTTGTTTTTCATATGGTGAAGAGGAAAAAACTCTCTAAGTACACTCCAGATTGATATTGACTACCTAAACAGTGCATCAGCTGGTTCCAGGAAGCACTGCTGTTTAGGTAAACCACCCTGTGATACTCCTGCTATATTTATGAGACTGTTTCCTGTTTCAGGACGTTATTCAGCAAATTTAAAGTCTTAAATCCATCTATCACAATTGCCTTAGTCCTTCTCAACTCTTCCAAACATTGAACTAACTAATCAACACAGATTCACACCATAACCCCTATCCTATGAAGACTTATGTATATGCTTAATTTTAAGCATGTGAGTAGTCTCACTGAGTTTCAGTTTAAGTTAAGTCTGCAGGATCAGGACCTAATTCATGTAAAAGCCTTGACTTCTCCAACCCCTGAAATTTAACAAAAATTGTTATAGACTTATAGGAAGTTTGTAAAGTTTGGAGATATATGTAGATTAGACTGTATGTTGTGGCATTCTTTTCAAAGAGGACATAATATTTTAGGACCAGACCTCCATGCATATATCAAATCTTACTGCAATTATCATCAGGCTACCAGCCCTATAATCTATGCATGGATTCGTTAAGGTGTGGGTATATAATTAGTATACATTCTCTTGTTCACTAGAGTATTTTCTCCGCACACATTGAAATTATTTCAGATTTATATTAAGCCAAATAAATCATTATTACCTCACTTGTGATTCCCCTACTTAGAAAATCTCTATTAATCAATCTATGTAAACCAATCTTCTATATAGTGTTACATTTTAATGAAGATGTCTGTCCTTTTACCAGACTGCTACAGCAAAGGTTGAGATTAGGGAAGACAATTTTCTGCTGTGATTACAAAACTGTGAAGTAAAGAGCTAATTGTTGCTCTCTCCATGTTAGTATGTCTCAATTACCAGAAGGCAAAATTCTGGAAAACACAAATCCTTAAATACCTTGAGGTTTACAATGACCTAGCAGCACTATAGTGTTTGAGGCACTTAGGGCCTCAATATGAAGGGGTTTGTGCTTGTTTTGTTGGAAGTAGCAGTACAAATTGTAACTTGTGTAAGAGTGTTAATGGAGTATTATTCTTGTTCCAGAGCATTGATTTTACTGTCTGACAGGAACAAGGTAGCTAACCATCTAAATAACTTCCTAGAACCAGGTTACAATCCACCCTGTCAACCACAAGGCAACAGCAGAGACGGATTAGCACCTGCAAGGATAGCAAATAAACAAACCTGCCTTTGTAACTGAAACAGCGGAACAATGTGTACATTTTCCATCTCCCTTCCCCCGGTTAACCAGCGCAGGGTTCAGTATCAGTCTGAAAGGCGTGGGGTGGAGAAAAGCTTTGCAGCATTTGATGTCGTTACACCACCACCCCACTTGTTCAATCCGGATCCACAGCTAGCAGTGAAAAAAAGGAGTTGGACGGAGCCTCCCCGGCGACATGCAGGGGCCCATGCAACCCCGCTGTTGCACGCCACCACCCTCTTCCCCACCAGCAGCCACCCCAGCCCCCTCCCACTGACACCAGCCCTCTTCTCCACCCCGGGTGCCAGCCCCGTTCGGTGCCCGGACAGCCCCTTACTGCCCAACCCTCGGGAGCGGCGGTGCCCGCACAGCTCTCCCGCTGCCACCCGCCCCTAGCCAGGCTACTGCCTACGAGTCCCTCCCGGCTGGCAGCCGGCAGGACCCGGCCTGGGAGGGGGCGGAGGAGCCCGGGTCCCTGAAGGAGCAGCTGTCACAGCCCCGCACCGCACCACCCCCGGAGGGAGCAGCCAGGCCGGTCCGCAGGGGGCGAGCCGCGCGCACTTGCCTCTGGCCCGGGGGCTCCGCGCTCCAGCCCAGTTGCACCCCCGCGGTGAGTTCCGGGGCTGCCGGAGCGCCCAGCGCGCCCAGCCAGGGCAGGCTGCAGCCTCCGGCTCGGCTCTGCCGCCTTCTCTCTCCGGGCTGGGCTTCCTCCACCGGCCCGGCGTGGAGAGGTCGGTCCCGTCCCTGGGCAGCGGTAAGACCCCGCCGTCCTCCTGCTCCTGGCAGGCTGGGTGAAGTTACGCACCGCACCGAGCCGGCCCGGCCTCCCTCCCCTCCAGCCCTGGTGCTCTGCGCGCCTCCCAGACACAGGGCTGCGCCGCCGGCTGAGGCCCCGCCCGGCAGCAGCCCAGGCTCTTCCCCTTCCTCCTCCCCCGCCCGGCTCGCACTGAGCGCCGGGCTTCATCTCCTCCCCACTTACCCTTCGCCAGCCCTCAGGGGGAGCGGGGCTGCTTGGCGGCTGCCGGGCTGCGCGAGGAGGGGCAGGGTGTCCCTGCCCAGGCCACAGCTGCACGCCTGCACCCAGAGGGGGGGAAGGTTCCGCGAGGTTCCCGCACCTGTGGCCTTGAAGGAAGGAATGTTTGGGGGAGAGGGGGGCACGTTGATACACGCAGCAGGTGCGTAACTTCACAGCGCCAGGATGGCAGGTGTTTAACACAAAACTCTCCTCCCTGCATCACGCAGCTGATGTAGAATATGGCACCCCCTCCAGGTGCTTTGTTGTCTCCACCTCCTCTCTTGCCTTATGCTTAGATTGTAAGCTCTTTGGGGGCAGGGAATTGTCTTTTCCTTCTGTGTTTGTACAGCTGCTAGCACAAATACAGGACTCTAGGTGTTCCTGTTGTACAAATATTAATAATAAATATAATTTTAAATGCAATAGGATATTTCATGTACTATATGTTAGGCCTTTGTGGTCTGTTCATATTACAGTAAGATCTAGTGTAGTGGTACGGAAACTCTTCTAGTCACACCCCCACCCTCATTGTGCCCCATTGCTACCCTCGCAGCTGTGCTGCTGCCGGTGATGGTGCTACCTTCAGAACTGGGTGGCCAGAGAGCGGAGGCAGCTGGGTGGGCCGTTCACGTTGCTTGTGGCATGGCAGGACTATTTTTTTTAATCCTGCTCTCCTCCTGCCCTACAATACTCACTCTATTTTTATTCCACTCCTGCTATTATGGCAGGGGGTCATGTGGGACCTGCAGGATCCCAGTTTCTTTATGCCCCCATGAGAGAAGCTCTTATGTCCCCCCCAGGGGGTACACCTCCCCCCAGTTTGCGCACTACTGATTTAGTGGATTGACCATGGGACTGGAATCCAGGAACTCCCTGAGACAATGACTCATATTAATGGCTTTGGGGAAGCCATTTAAACTCTCTGTTCACCCATTAGAGCTAGTAATGCAAAGAATTGAGGTTTAATTAATGTTTGTGCTGTGCTTTGGTGTGCAAACCATTATAGAAGTGCAACATTATAAAAATGCTCACATACAGTAATACAAATAGTAAATAATTATTAGTTTATTTTCAGAAGGAAGAACTATACTTCTTTCCATGATTTCATGACCTGTCTGTAAAACCAGATTAAAACTCTATACTTGTGTGAATGTTTGTTGTATGGGTATGTTCCCAAACTCAGAGAAGTTCAGGAGCCATTTTAGATTTCTGTCATTCCCAAAGCAAGGGAATGTCCCTCAAAACTAAAAGCATATGTATATTCTGAGGTGATACCTTCAAAGAAAGCTACTTTTTGTGGAGAAGGGTATTCAGCAAAGAGGTACACCCTGAAGCATAACTAGCTCAAGCAAAGCTGGGGCTCACAGCAAAGTCATTCAGGTAAGCCCTATCCACTCTTACAAGACCCAAATTCCATCCATGAACTTCTCCACCACATCCTTCACTTATCTCAAATGATTCTGCCATACCACATAGGGGTATCCATTTGGGGGACAGAGGAGGCAAAAAGGCAATGCCCAGAATGATGCATGTATGAAGGAAGTTAAAGAAACCAGGTATGAAGATTTCCTGTTAAATAGGATGGGTGGGGTGGGGTGGGAGGAGCTTGCACCAACCAGTGTTGTGATCAAGAAAACATCTGGATTCCTTAGGGGGCTCAGCTTATCACCACAAAATGAGCTATTATGTCATGTCACTGGAGCATGAACAATGAATGCTACACTACCCTTTGAGTGTAAGCAGTCATAATTCAAGAAGCTCTAGATGGAAGATCCCTCTCGGGAGGTTTGGGCCCATTTTTATTCCTTGTTGAATGGACCCATACTCAGACCGCACAAACTAGATAATGTTATCTCAGTATTTACTACTGTAAATTAGTGACATCAGATATGCTGACTCATGCATGAGGAATTACAGAAAGTGCAAAGGGAACTATACAAAGTATGTTTGTGTGGAAGACCTTGTATCATTTCAAAGTCCTGCTTTCATTTCTGATTGTTCCTTTCATTGGGGTCTTTATCTTCAGTAATGCTCACAGTGACAGGCAAGAGAGAGAAGTTGCAGCCTAGGTTTATCCAGTGGACTAGTTATCCAGTTCAAAGCCTCCTTAGGTCAGTCTAGGGAGATAGACAGCTATTGGCAGTAGCTTCTGGGCCTCTCATCTCCCCTTGTTTCCTGTAGAGGCAGGGAGGCCTACCCTGCTTCTCCTGTTAGTAGTACCACTGTCCTCAAAACACCATGGACAGGAAGAAGAGCTGCCAGCTGCTTGCCCTGCACCCCTCCTTTTGCAGTCCCCTCAGAGTGGCAAATTTGTTTCATATTCCACCAAAAGTCTGCAGTATTGCCAACACCAAGCATTCAAAAATCAGGAGTCAAATCACCAAAACATCATCATGTGACTAGGTTAAAAAAATCATTTTACATAAGTTATTTTCTTTGTGAGCCACTAGGATGCACTCACTCCACATTTACAAGCTTTACTCCCCAACAGAAAGCTAGGAAGTTACTTTGTTTAAATAAAGCTGAGATGAATGCAATCTTTTTATTCCAATAACTGGTGCTGTAAAAAAACAAAACCACTCATGATCAAAAGAACTCTTGATAACATTGTAGGAGACTGGGACGGGGGAAGCAGGGCAGACAACTCTTCCTGCTTGTGGCGCTCCAGAAAATCATCCTGTAGTAGGAGGAAGAAGCTGATGTGATACTGTCTGCCTCAGCAGGAGTGAGGGGGAGCTCAGGCATCTGGAGGATGCCGTTCACCCCTACATGGTTGCATTGTTTGCAGGGATTAATAGTGCTTTCAGGGGAAAGTAGAGGTGAAGCCCCTTTCTTTCCACCCCATTAATGCAGCATTTGGGTTGGTGTCCTCCATTCAGGGAGCCCTGGAGTGACATCCCCTTCCCCACAGGAACAGCCATGATGTTGCTTTCTGCTGATACCAGTGAAAATCCAAGGGCACTCTGTTTCAGGCGGCGGGGGTGCTATTCCTAGTTTGGCACAAGAGGCTCTAAACCCCTGAAATAATCTTAATTTTTAGAAAGTTATTCTATAGTGCATTTCCATGCCAGATTTCACCCTTCAACACAGCTGTATGGCTCTTCCCAAAGCCTTTTTATTTTTAAATAATGGAAAAGTATTTTACCTCACTCTCCTCATACTAAAAAATATCTCAACCATTTCCCCTCAAACTTTCAAAAATATTAACCTGTATGTGTGCTATGTTAATTTTATGTCATTCTATTTTTTAATCAAAGTGTCATGAGGTACTAAGTCAAATGCCTTACAGAAATCTAAGTATATTACATCAATACAATTACCTTTATCAACCAAATTTGTAATCTCATCAAAAACAGATATCTAGTTTGATACAATCTATTTTCCATTAATTCATGTTGATTTACATTAATTACATTACCCTGTGTGGTGGGGTGAACCAGGCCACCAGGCTCCCTGCTGGAGGCCTTGCAGCCCTGCCACCCCCAGTCCTAGAAAAGGGCAGTGGAGAGGTTTCTCCAACCTGCCTACAGTGGCTGTATGGGACACAGCAAATTGGAAAGGGGCTGCAGGGAGCAGCCAATCAGGGCCCAGCAGACTAGTATAAGAAGAGCTGCGGGGCCAGCATAAGATCAGTTGCTGCTGGGAGCTGGAGGAGAGAGAATTGTATTCCTGGCTGGCTGAAAGAGCAGTAGGACCATGGATAGCTCAGTACTGGCAGGGACTGGGGGAGCGAGAAGGAGCTCTTTTCTTACTGCTGGTCCTGAGTAAAGACTGAGCCCTGGGAGGGCTTCAGGAAGATAGCATCTCCAGGAAGGAAGCCCTGGGGATATGACCCCATATCAGGGCCAGAACTAGTTAAAGGGCCTGAGCCTAGGGGGGGCTACAGGGAAAGAAAGGCAAACGAAGGGGTACTGAGATAGGGCCCCTCCTGTCAGACTGTTTCCCTGGAAGGGGGTTTTATTTCACATACAGCAGTAGTTCTCAAACTTTTGTACTGGTGACTCCTTTCACATAGCAAGCCTCTGAGTGCAACCCCCCTTATAAATTAAAAACACTTTTTTATATATTTAACACCATTATAAATGCTGGATGTAAAGCGGGGTTTGGGATGGAGGCTAAGAGCTTGCAACCCCCCATGTAATAACCTTGCAACCCCCTGAGGGGTTCTGACCCCCAGTTTGAGAACCCCTGACATACAGACTGTATGTGACTAAGTTGGAGGACTGAGTCAGTTGAGGACCCTCCACAAACTGAGAGAGTGTGCAGGCACATGCCCTTTGAAAGTCTGAGGTGCGTGTGACCCCATTACACCCTCCTTTATGCAATTTGAGTTACATGAATAGCGTAACTCAAATCAATGTAGCTTAGATCTACTTACCACAGGGTCTGCATTTCGCAACCCGTCGACTCCCCTTACTCTTCTTGATCTGGTGGAGTACAGAAGTCGACGGGAGAACGCTTGGCAGTCGATTTAGTAGATCTTCACTAGACCCGCTAAATCGACCGCCGATGCATCGATCGCTGCAGCATCAATCCTCCAGTAAGTGTAGACAAGCCCTCGAAGTTATTTCTCATCAGAGGAAACGTACACTTGGTGGAATGGACTAAATTTGTTTCATTGGAGCCAATGGGGCCATGGTTTGTTGAGCCTAGACTCTCCCTTGGCCCCACTGGCTGCTTTTATAAAACTAGACACTGTTCTTAAGGAATTTCCTTGCTTTATGCTGACTAGTTGCAGGCTTAGTTTTTCTCAACTAAGATGATGATACCTTGTTGAACATTTTCCACTGCTCTTCAAGCACAACTCAGATCAATGTGAGCTCAGCCAAGAGAATCAGTTCTTGACCCCCTTCTGAAGAAAGGAACATACATGTTTAAGCTGCTGATGTGATGCTTCCCAGGGGTACCCAGAGTTGTATGGCACCTCACTACCAGCTGCCTTTAGCACTGTGCCAGCTGTGGATCAGCTCCCTGACTCCAGGGCCAGCTCCAGGCACCAGCCCAGCAAGCAGGTGCTTGGGGCGGCCAAGGGGAAGGGGCGGCACGTTGGGCTGTTCGGCGGCAATTCGGCGGCGGGTCCCTCTTGGAGGGAAGCACCTGCCGCCGAATTCCCACCGAAGAAGAAAGCGGCACGGTGGAGCTGCCGCCGGAGTGCTGCCGATCGCAATTGCGATTGCAGCTTTTTTTTTTTTTTTTTTTTCACATCGCTTGGGGCTGCAAAAACCCTGGAGCCGGTCCTGCCTGACTCTACCAGCATCTGTCAACACAAGCCCTCCCATTTGTGCCTCTGCAGGCCTCGCTCTCCCTGTATGGGTTAGTGACAGGCACATGCCAATTCCTGAACATCCCTCTGGAGTGCTCAGCCCCCATTCCACTGATCACTCACAGAACGTTCAGATTCGCTACTCCCAAAGGAATAGTGTACAGCAGCTTGCAAGATTCAACGCAGGATCATCACTCTACTTAACACACTGCACATACACCGCTACCTCGATATAACGCGACCCGATATAACATGAATTCGGATATAATGCAGTAAAGCAGCGCTCCGGGGGGCGGGGCTGCGCACTCTGGTGGATCAAAGCAAGTTCAATATAACGCGGTTTCACCTATAACACGGTAAGATTTTTTGGCTCCCAAGGACAGCGTTATATCGAGATAGAGGTGTATAATGAAAACTAGTATAAATTTATTATCAAAGAACAGAGATTCAAGAGATAGAAAGTAAGACTATTGGAAACAAATGGTTACATATAAAACAAGATCATAACGTGCTTTCTAGAGCCTTAACTTAACAAACAAGATAGGTTACCGCAAGTCCTTTTCACAGCATTTGACTGAGATCCCTTCCCATAAAATCAAGCTGTCTGTCTGCTTGTCCTTACAGATTGACAGAATATCTGGGGAATCATCAGCACTCCAGATATAGTTTCAAAAGTTAATTGTCTCACTCCCAAACAGGATAATCCCGACCCTGCTGGTTTTGTTTTTTCCTCCAGCCCTGGCAATTTGTTGATTAGCATTTGCTCAAACTGTAAATGGACATCCATTGTGAAACATACAATATTTAATTTCCACATGACCAGCCAGAGTGAGACAAGCATCTCTTCCCCCCGCCTGTCAAGGTGGATTGCCTTTTGGTGACCTGTCTTCACTCACAAACCCAGAGAACAAATTTTTAGTATATATACACATAACTCTTCACATATTTGCTGTATAAACATTTCACAATAATTATGATAACCCATGTGACACAGGCTTTTATTAGAGACTTTAATGACATTCTCTGATGGACTAGTATGCAGATATCAGACCCTGGGATCTCATATGCACCCCTTTCCCCTCTGTCTTTTTGCATCAAGAGGACCTTGCGTCAGCAATTCCAGTATAAGCTTTCTTTTTGGCTTAACTGTAGAGTAAGAGTATACATATATTTGATGGTGCTGATGTCAGCCCTGGGACAGGAAGTTCTCAATATATAACTAGGTCACTATTTCCTATATTTTGAAGACAATTGGCTAATCTAGGCCATGTCCGTAGGGCTGGCTTGGATATGCACATAACCAAAGTAACTATTTTTCAAGGCCTGTCAGTCCAGCACTTTGCAATTCTGGATGGCCTGTTTGAGCACCTGAATGGAAAATATGCTTATAACAGTGGACAATATTATCAAGGTGCAGATGCCAGTCTCTTCATGGCTGAGAACAATGACACTGTATCCAGCAGGGTCTTCAGGTTCTGCAGAACATTGAATTCTGTTTGCAACCAATCCTGCTTCAATTGAATTCAATTTTGAAATTCTCACTGACTCCAGTGGGAGCAATTTCAGGCTCTTTGTGCTGTACAGAAGACATATTCAAGGTAATAGAGTATCAAGAGCTACTATATCAAGGTGAACTATGGAAAGTCAGAATAATCTATGTTTAAAGCAAGGAAACCTAAGTCCTTCAGGATCCATTCCACTAGTACAGTAACAGTTTCCTAAGGGAAAGGAACAGAATCTTCTGTAACTGTATAGAGGGGAGATATTAAACAGCACTTCTCACCTTTGCCAAATATTATGCCGTGTAACTACTGTATAAGTAATGGAAACTTTTTTGTCCATTATCTTGTAGTGAAGTGGTTGTCAGATAGCTAGCGGCCATTAATTCCTTGCTAGCTTTTGTGCTATTGCTTTGGAAAGGTTCCAAACACCAGTAAGGGATAATACCAAGAGAAGAATATTTTCCTTTTTATTTCTCCGAGTTCTCACGTACTAGACAGGGATACCCTACTTGACTTATTTTACTGGTTGCTAATACTTAATTTTGATTCTGTTATGATTAGTTTATTATGTTTATGGAGTTACTCTTTCTAGACGTGATCAAATAATTCATAAAGAATAATTTAATCAATTAATTTCATCTCATAGGTGTACTGCAGGAAAAAAGCACAGAGTGTAATTCTCAAATATATCAACACTTTTTCATGTGTATAGCTAGCTATGTGAAATCTGAGCTATGTTGCTTACTCATGATCGGCCATATAAGTTAGATGGTATCGATTCTGTGCCTTAATTATATGAGTGTATATCCCATAACCACTTTCTGGGGATGATGTTCAAAGAAAGCAAGTTCAAAATATGCTTTCCATGAGCATTCCTGTTCAAAGAACTCAGGTGAAACTTGGTAAAAAATTAACACAAAACTTGGCTGAAGTAAATGTGTTTAAAGACTTGAACAAATATTCATAGCACAGCTTTATACAGCATTTTCCTAGTTCTACTTTTTTTAGAAGTAATGTAACTGAACTCCTTGAACCAATTAACTCATTATATAATAATAATGCCTTTTGCGTATATCCTTAAGCTAGATTGTGGAATTTACACTGAAGCTTGGCTTTATAAGAGTGTTACTTATTTACTAATAATGCCCATACACTAGCATGCATAATAAACTATATTAATCTATCACAAGTGGACTTTAATATTATTGTTTGCAGTGTTGTTGTCCCAGGATGTTAGAAAGACAAGGTGGGTGGAAGTAGTATCTTTTACTGGACCAACTTTTGTCCTTAATTACACTTCTTCTATATAGTTTGAAATACAAAATTATACAAACAAAAAGTGCAATGTGACAGGATAGCACCTATATTTTCCCATAATTCTCAGTATTGGCTTTCAGCCATACAACACAATCTTTGTTCTTCTTCCCTCTGAAAGCCACGCCTTCTTTTCAAGGGGCAGAATCTAAACAATCTCAGCTGCAACCAACTAGCTCCATTATGATAGCATCTCTCTGAGTTGTCTGTGAATCCTGGCTTGGAATTAGCCCCTGTGAAACCCCCACACTATTGTCTGGCTCCTCTTAGAGGCACCACTGGGGCAGAGGGCATCCCCTCCATTGGCACGTGAGGACCTTGTAAACCCTTTCACAGGATAAGACATTTTATCCAGTGAGAAAAGAACCAATTTTGTTTTTAAACCCTTCTGTCTAGATATTTGTTCTCTCCCTCTTAAAAAAATCATCTAAACTTACCTGAGTCAAGGATGTTTTACTCAGTGACAGAGGTCAGGAAATCTAACCATAGAAGCAGTGAGCGTTCAGTGATTTCCTGCATTCTGGTTTACAAAGTAAATCCCTGATCTTACAATGTGATATATAGGGGTGTGGACCAGGGCCGGCTCCAGGCACTAGCCTGGCAAGCAGGTGCTTGGGGCGGCCACTCCGGAGAGGGGCGGCACATCCAGCTATTCGGCGGCAATTCAGCGGACGGTCCCTCACTCCCGCTCGGAGCGAAGGACCTCCCGCTGAATTGCCGCCGCAGATTGCGATTGTGGCTTTTTTTTTTTTTTTTTGGCTGCTTGGGGCGGCCAAAACCCTGGAGCCGGCCCTGGTGTGGACCTTTGCCCATGTGCATCACAATGCAGGCTAAGGGCCTCTCCTTTCCACAACCTTGATTTTGTGAGTTTCTAATGGTACTTCAAGTCACACTGCTATTGTAATTGTGTGATATCTTCCTGTATTATGGAAATATTTTAGCTGGCTTTTACATGTACAAACATTTATATGTAAGTTTTATATGCACAAATTTCAGAGGCCCTTGGAAAAAGTGGTGTGACAGATATGACAATTTCCTGCAATAGCCTTGAAAAACATTATTGAATTAAGTTTAAGTGTCTTTGGGGGTCTATTGTACTAAATATAAAGTTTATGTATTACTGTGGGCTGGGATTGTATGTAACCTCTCTTGGGGGGAGATGTGATATAAGGCCTAGATGATCAAAAGACTATATTGAACAATGTGCCAGACAAGAATGAACTTTTGGGATAATACGTGTGCATTGAATTTTCTGCGAAATATTCAGGTGGTGGTGAATGCAAATTCCACATCTCCATTTAGGCAAAAACTCAGCCTTTTGAAGCTACACCCTGAGGAGTGGCCCTTTGTCTGCTGATCACCTGTTACATAAGGCCAAGATCAAAGGCCCAAGCTGTATAAAGGAGAGACTGAACTATTCATGGTTGTTCTGGTTCTGAATCTGAGACCGTTATGAACTTGTATCACAGGGAAAACTCAGTTGTGGGTTTTGAAGGACTGACTCCTACCAGAGCCCGAGGCTGAAGTTGGGGGTGATCTCTGGTAAGCTTTTTAGCTTTCATATAGGTTCTTTAATTGTTTTTAATGTTTTCTCTGTAATGCTTTCACCTTAAGCATAAATGTGCTTGCTTAAAAAGAGCTCTGTTGTAACTTACAACTGAGGGCAATTTCAGCTGTTCATAGCCTTCTGAGAGAAAGCAAAGTGCAGACACTGGTCTGTTTAGGCAGACTGGCTTGATGGGGATATCACAGTGTAGGCCGGGAACTATGAAGTCTGGAAAAATCCTGGTCATGAGGGAGAGAGACCTGGGTCTCCCCAAGAGAGGTGAGCCAGGAGCCTTGAGTGGGTGCCCTGGGTCGACCAAGGAAGGGGAATACAGGCACAGTTGTCCTGAACTGTGACATGTGGGACATATGGTGTAGTGGTGATTTTAAAAATGCTTTTTTAATCCACAGGAGGATATGAGCACTGAGAGGGTTGCTATAAGCCATGGGGCTCATGAACAGGCCCAAGGATGTTATATCAGTAAATGGGAGCTAATTTTGAGTCTTTCCTGGTTGGAAAATTTAGAAGAGATCAAAATATTGATGTAAAATGTCCAAAAAAACTTGCAAAAATTTCAAAAGATTTTCCTCCCTTCCATTTTCAATAGCTATAATAATACTCTGGAGAATTTTTGGAGAATCTGGCTCTATCAGTCTTCCTTAGGACATATCCAATAATAAACATACATCTGAAAAGCCTTTCATTGACCTGGACAAAGACAAATGATTGATGGACTCATGGAATGGGTTTAAACAGCAGACTGCAACTTCATTAATTATAACTTGGGAGGAGCACTACATTGCCTGCCCCAGCTCTCACATACTAGGCATTTAATTGGTTCAAGTGCAGGTAACAAGGTTTTGACCATGAACCGAACAACAACTCGGGGTAGACCCTTCCTGTCTATCCCATGGACTCAGTTCAGTTATGAAACCTCTACCCACCCCACCCCACATATGTGAGCGGGGTGTGACAGAGGGCACAAGGCTAGGTGAGGTGAACCATAGTCTGCAAAGACCTGAAGCTTCTCTACCTCATAAGTGCAAAATTCAACTGCACGATCCTCGGTCTCACTTACTGCTGGGAGTTGGGCCTTTTAGCCTTTACTTAGACTAGACAACGGCTGTAAGTTTCAGTGAGTCAGCAATCATAACAGCATTATATGAATCTCAAATCCTCTTGCTTCTAACCCAAGTGTGCTACTGGGAGGCTGTGAGGAAGGCCAAAAAACCTAACCAGGCTACATGCCAATTTAGTCCAATGGGAAAATTCCTTCCTGACCCCCTAAAAACAGGTGATTGGTCAGATCTGCAGCATCATAAGCAGCACAGTTCCTAATCTACAGCCACAGGGAGTGAGGGCAGAGCAGTTTACTGGAGAGAAGCCTGGGATTAGTTCAAATTGACTGCTGCTTGTGCCCCATCTTCTTCTTGCCTATCAGCTGTCCCCATCTCCTTTACCCAGGCACTGCTAAGCAGGGAATGAATGGAGTGAGGCTCCCCTCCTGCCAAGCATGTGTCTGAACCACTCTCATCCCCTGCCGTCCAGTCAACATTCCTCTCCCCACTAATGGTGGTAAGAAGGTATTGTTAAGGAATTACACGTCCATCTCATGCCCCCCCAAAGCCCTTTCTTAGGCCCCAGTCCTGCAGCGAGCGCTACATAGTCAGACCTTTGTGTTGAAGCAGAGCCCGCAGTGAAGTTAATGGGAATCCGTGCTGCACTATGACCAACTGCATGGAAGTCATGGCAGGATCAAGGCCTAAATCAGGTAGAAAGAGTTGTTGTTAACCTGTATGTTTTGGCTACAGGCTCCCGAGTTTCAAAGTTTAATAGCTTCAAGAGGGGATAGCAACACTTCTGTTTTCTTCAATCATTATATAACCAATTGCATTTGTAATGGGAATAGCTCCTGAAAACACCTCTTTAGGTAGGATTATTGTTTTAAGAATACAATTTTCTCAGTATGTGGTATTGATATAAAATAGCACACCTATGAAAGTGCTATCATTCAAACCACATTTTGGGTCCAGCTTAAATGTATGAAATCAGTGAAGTTATCTGGAGCGAAGGATCAAATTTTCTTCATCACCCTTCACTTCATACCCTCCCCGGCTGTATATAGCTAAGAAAAAACATTAGCCTTAACTAAGTTTACCTGCTTTGATGTTTTTATATTCTGAATATTGATTGAACCTAATTTGCTTGTGGCTTAAAATCGAAGATATTTATTTATGTTTATATAGGCTGGGATTTTAAAAAGGGGTTAAGGAAGTTAGGCACCCAACTCCCATTGGATTTCAGTGGGATTTGGGCACTTATGCCTTTTAGGTGCCTTTGGAAAAAGTATGGTAGAGATTTCAAATACGCTCCTTGTCATTTCCTTTGGAGGTGTGAGTGAGAGGGAAAAGGCAGCATGGTCAATGAATAATCAAAATCACTGATTATTCTTGCTTGTCCTCATGCTTTCGACTATGTCTGGGAAAATAAGAAGTCATGCTGTACAATTAACCTTCCTTCACGCTGAGCATGCTGCACCACCAAGAGGAAAGAACATGGAATAATGTCTGCAGTCAAAACTGTATAAAAAGGAGCACACTTCAAAACACAGGGTGACTAGTGAGAAAATACCTTCTCATATCCCCTCCTCTCCCTTTCTTATATGTGTGCATTTTTTCTCCTCCTCCTCCTCTTGGTGAGGAAACTATGAGGCTTTGATCCTGCCATTGACTCTGCCTGTGCCCACATGGAGCCCTATAGACTTCAATAGGGTGGGGTAAGAGGAGTCTTCTTGCAACTGATGTTTGCTGGATCAGGGCTGTTGGCTTCAGAAACAGTGTGTAGTGGATGTTATAGATGAGAAGAGTATTCTGTTATAAATATCTTCTTTTGGTTACTCTTAAATAGCTCACAAATGCCCTTTTGGAGTTGAAGCTTCACATGCCCAGTCTAAGAATATTCTTTTTTCCCCCGCTGTAAAATCTGAGCAAAATTCACAGTAAGTGCAGAGTTTTGTGAGCATGGGGGAAAACACACAGTTTTTCTGCTTTAATAATTTATTGCAGTCAGTTTAAAAGCAGCTGAACCTTAAATGTAGGCTCTAATCTTCTAACTGGATCTATGTGGGTGGATCCTTGAAACTTTGTAGAGCCCCATTGACTTCCGGGGGTATGTCTGCACAGTAAATTAAAACCTGTGGCTGGCCTGTGCCTGCCAACTTGGGCTCATCACAGGGCTCGGGCTGCATGGCTGTTTCATTGCAGTGTGACCTCCAGGCTCAGGCTGGAGCCCAAGCTCTGGGACCCTCCCACCCCACAGGGTCCTAGCACCCAGGCTGCAGCCCAAGCCCAGAAGTCTACACAGCAATGAAATACAGCGCAGCACTGTTCCCTCTAATTTTCCCCACCCATGTGCGGAATTAATTTTGTTATGTACACCAATATGGAGGTGATGTGTGACATATCACCTCCATATTGGTGCACATAAAATTCATGTGGCGGGGGTGGGGCCGAGGGGTTCGGAGTGTGGGACGGGGCTTAGGGCTGGGACAGAGGGTTGGGGGTGCAGGGGAGTGAGGGCTCTGGCTTGGGGCATGGGCTCTGGGTGTGAGGGGTGCTACGGCAGGTGCGGGGCTTCGGGAGAGGCATCTCTCCCTGCCACAGCCCTGAGCGCCTGCACAGGCCTTAATCAGCAGCTGCGTGGCCATACAGCTTAGAGGGAACTTAGCCCCGCAGCCCAAGCATCGTGAGCCTGAGTTGGCTAGCATGGGGAAGCCGCGGGTAACTAGTTTCCGTGTAGAGATATCCTAAGGAACTCCTCAAGGTGATAAGCCCCACCCATGTGCATCACTTTTCATGAATAGAGCCTGAGCATATACATGGTCCTCAATAAGGCATGTGACCCTTCTTCATTTTAATTAAAACAAATTGATTAAATAATTATGGGCTTGATCCTGCACTAGTGAAGTCAAAGTGTGTTTTGCCATTGAATTGAATGAGAGCAAGATCAGACTAAGGTCCCAATCTTGCAAAGACTTAGGGCTTGTCTACAAGGTGTGTTAGTGCACACCAGCTGGGATGTAAATTCCAGTATGTGCCAGCATGTCACACACTAACTGTCCATGTGGGCCCTGCTGGCATGCACTAAAATTTTCATAGTGCGCCATGCTATAGTGCTATTTGAACAGGACTACGTCAACACTCACTAAAGAATTTTTAGTGCATGTCAGCAGGGTCCATGTGGACAGTTAGCACCTAACACACTGTCCTGCACTATAATTTACACCCAGCTGGTGCACACTAGTGCACTGTGGAGACAAGCCTGTATATACACACATTTAACTTAACACAGGTGAATAGTTCCATTGATGTCAAGCTCACTAGGGAGTGGTTCAACAAGCCTCAGAACATGAACCACTGATTTATCTGCATAAACAGTAATGAAAATACTGCATATGTGCAAAGGGGCTAAACTAATGTTGTTGAAATATTAAACTTTGAACTTCCTGTCTCCCAGCCCTATAAATTCTTCACCTTTCACTTGTAAAATTTAACCATGATTTGCATGAAACATAAAATAATGAGATGAATCCATCTTTGTCGTTACTGCAAGTGGAAGACAAAACTGTGCAACAAAATCATACACACACCCATCCACACAAAAACTTTCACAGCAAGGGCTATTTAATTCACAGTAGGTATAAATCTAAAGACACACTACAAACCCTTGAAAGTTCAGATGGGTTTTATTGTTGTTTCCTCTGTGCGTCACTAATGTTTTACATGTTTTAGATCACTTCCATGTCTCACTCATTTTTCTATTCTTTGCTTTCCTTGCCTTTTAGTTGACATTTATATTCTTATCAATTTTAGTTTTGTTTCCATTTTTATCTCCAAATATTTACCTGGCTTTCTATGACTTATTTTGATTTGATTTGTACCAATAAAATCTCACAAAAGTTGGGGATTTTTTTTGTATGTTTCCATTAATCTGTTGCTGAATCTTCTGACATCACATACACGCACAGTCTTCTTTGTTTAACGTGTGTCAGAGTATTTGTTTGCCTTAGAACCTCAATAATCAAATATGCTTTATGTGTGGAGCCATATTCAACAGCAAAAATAAACAATGACTAGGAGTTCTCTAATGCTAGCTCCCTTGTTTGAACATCTTTGTCCTCAGCAGCATTTCCTCCTAATATTTTAATCTATCCTCTTAAAGGGACATTGTCAACCATAAGCCACATTAGTATTATTTCCTACTTTTACTAGAAACAGTATTGCCAACTCTTACAACATTTGATATTTTACTTAAAATCCCCAGCTCCTAGACACAAATGATTACATGAGAAGCTGAGTTTTCATTAAAAACAACAAACAAACAAAAAACCACAATGTTTCTAGCCCTTATGGCTGACAAAGTGATCCAAGTGCATCCTGAAGGTTCAAAAGCCAGAAGGCAAATAAAAGAACCCAAAGTGTATTTTTGAAAAATCCCATGATTTTTAAGCCTTCCATCAAGTATGATTTCATAATAATCCTTTGGCACAGGAAGTTAATAAAAACTCCTACCAATAATTGAGCTAAGGGAAAACCCATTTTCCAGAGATAAGGGATTATCATGGGAGTACTATAATTTTATTATGAATATTCTTTGTTTAAACAAGTGTTGCTTTTAAATAAGCCTGCATTTGAGATTGTTGTTGTGTCTTTGTCAAAAACTTCTCAGTTTCACAATCATAGCCAAAATATTATGTCCTTATCTGTGTCCTTA
Organism: Emys orbicularis; assembly: GCF_028017835.1. NCBI lineage: Eukaryota > Metazoa > Chordata > Testudines > Emydidae > Emys > Emys orbicularis. Next base: position 95,250,582 of record NC_088688.1, on the reverse strand, counting down.
TCTGTGGTGTATTTTATGCACAGTTATTAAATATAACTGGGTTCAAAAAAGAATTAGATGAGTTCCTGGAGGAAACTTTGTTAGCAAAGATGGTCAGAGATGCAAACCCATGCTCCAGGTGTCCCTAAACCTCCAACGGCCAGAAACTGGGACTGGATGGATCACTCAAAATAGTCTTGTTTTGTTAATTCCCTCTGAAGCACCTGGCATGGGCCACTGTCAGAAGACAGTATACTAGGCTAGATGGACCATTGGTCTGACCTAGTATAGACATTCTTATGTTTTTATGTTAATTATAAAGGACAAATTCTCTTCTCATATACACATTGAAGTTCTGTGATATTTGGGGGACATTATTCATTAAAGAGATAGAAGTAAGACTCTGCACCAAACCTGTGTATTGCTGGCATCCTGCTTTCTCCTTGAAAGTGTGGATTTTCAGATCCATGTGTCTTCTGTGTTTCTGATGGCAAATCTGTAAAGGGAGGTGTGGTCTGAGTAATAAAACAGGCATTTGTTGGAAAACAGGTAAGTTATTTCCATGCTACCAGCTAAGAAAGTAATATCTGGAAATGACAAAAGAGTTCTTCTCTTGATGTACAATGTGTAACTCATATTAAGGGGCTAGATCTTGCTCCCATTAAAGTCAGTGGCAGAACTGTCACTGATTTGAGTGGAAGTAGAATCAAGCCCAAAGTTAGTGGAGGTTCTTTGCATATACCTAGAGGAAAATATAGGCTTTAGTGAGTATGAATTACAATTGAGTTTCCTGGAACAACTTGTACTCGTGAGCCTCATCTGCTGTATAGTCAGCCAATAACCTGTCTGGGTACCTGAGATTGTACACATTTTTTCAGCTAAATCAGAGATCCAAATGCAAGATCCAGCAACAGATTTATGACACTGCTGGAAAGTCTTGGATCCAAAAATAAATGAGTTGATTACATTTATAGATTTGAATACTTCCCCTCCCCACCCCCATCTGTGACGGACATATTATTTAGTCAGCAGTTAAATCTTTGCAGGCTTTGTAAACTCAGCTTTCATTTTAAGTGCTCAGGAAGTTTCAATTTCATTCATAAATAAATGGAAACCGCTTCACAGGAGCAATAGACCAAAGTTGTTACCATGTGATGGTTGTTTGGTCACCTCACCAGCATAAAATGAGCTGGTGTCCTCGGTCCTGGAGGCTGAAGTCTTCTATTTATCCACAGAAAAGTTAAAGCACAGGCATCATAAAATGCTTAAATGCCACATTCTGCACCAGTGTGCCTCAAACCTAGAGGGAATTTGTGGTAGTTCAACCTCCATGCCCCTTAATCCTTGGCCTCTCTGCTATGATTAACAGCCAGCACCAGCTGTGGTGATGGTTTTTATTATATGAACATTTCAGTTCCAATCTGGATTTAAGATTACCAGCATCCTTTTACATAGGTCCCAAATAGCCCTCAGATGATAACAGTTTGAACTGGTGACCTAAAGCAAAAAGACTATATCCTACTACTAAGCCCATGATCTATTTCGTTCCTATACATTTCTAGTCAACAGAATTAAAAGGGAGGAAGTCTAAGGAGAGAGAGAGAACATCAGGGGTAAACACAAGGATTTATGCTGGGAAAGCTGTGAGGAAGAAGCCCGGTTTTGGGGGGGAAAGTAATTTAAAGGAATGCTGAGAAAACCTGCTCCCAATCCTATTTTTTAATTAAGTGATACATATTGAAGTTAGTCTACAGAGCTACCAGAGAGAAAATAATAGTGACACCACTTGCCAAACAAATTGACAACAAAGGCCAAAATTTCAAAATGTAGCTTTCCTTTGTGCTCCCAGATAACAGTGTATATACACAAAACCACATTAACAATTTCAGACAGAACACAAATGAGTGTTGCTCATGTATATTCTAGCAGCTGGATGCAGAAGTGACAGTGCTCAGATATCATACATGTGCAGAGGACAGGTCAAGGCCTCTGTAGCAGGAGCTACCTAAAGTGGCTTGGGGTGCCTCCAGTGCCTCAGTCAGTTTCCTTTTTATCAAGTTAATCAAGCTTCACACGACAGGTGTTTTCACAATAACTCAACCCTTCTGGGAGTTTGATTTATTAACAAAGTTCAAAACAACACAGCTCCCATCCAGCTTCCGCTGGGTCAGAACCCTTGGTGCAGGGTCCTTAGACTTGTCCTTTCTGAGGCCTTCCTCACAGCAGACGTGTTCCCCTGCAGCCTTCCTAATCAGTTCCTGCTTCCCACAGACATGCCCTTCCCAGGTCCTGTGCTGGGAACTAAGGAGAACCTCCAGCCCACTTTCTCTCTGTGTGGAGCAGCTCACTCCGGTCTCCTAATAATCTGAGTCTCTCCCTTGACTGACCTCAGGTTATCCTTATATCCCCCAACCAGGCCCTGTTCCTAGTCCCATGCTTCTCCCCCTCCCCGCCCCCTGCACTGAGAGGTAAACTAGTCTCAGGGGAGGCTGAACCCTGGACTCCCTTAAAGAGGCAGCTCACTGTGTGACATGCCTTTTGAAAATTTGTGCTTGTGTGCGTTTGCTGAAATTCTTCATACAACACCTTGTTTCTGAAACAATAAGAGTCTTCTTCATCTTTCCTCTTCCTCTCTCTCATTTATTTCTTCAGGGAGAAAAAAAGTTAAAGTAGAAATGTTTTGCATGAAATTTTATTTAAATATAGAATTAAAACTATCTTCCCCTGCGGTGTTTGCAGCCAAAATGTTGCAGCACTGGACTAGTGCATGAGACCATGACATAAACAAAACTGAGACTGACAGGGGAAGATGAGAGAATAAATAAGAAAACAAACAGCAGTTGCTAGAGTAAAAATGGGAGTAGAAGTAGAGCAAGAGAAGGAGAGAAATGTGATTAGGAGAAAAATAACTATAGAAGAGCAAAGCATCCTGGTTAATGAATTGTTCTTTAGTCCTGCTTCTAGTTTTATTGCATTGGTCCCGTAGCTCTGTTGGTAGAGAGGAACTGCGATAGCTATAGGGATTGGAGTCTATGGTTTTGTATAGCTGGTGTTGTTCAGATGCTAAACAGGCACAAAACTTACTTTCTTAACGTCAGCCCTTCTCTGAGGACAGATAAAGCAGTTTCACATTAATGTAAATAATTCATAAAGAATTAAAAGGCTGGAGTGACTGCTGGCACCAATCTGATTAAGGGCTTGATCCCTCAGTGCTTGTACATGCAACACTCCCATTGACTTCAATGGGATTTCCCTGCACTTGTGGGCTATAGGACCAGGTAGTTAGCCGAGGCATTAAGGGATATATAAGACTTGTGCTGGCCTTCTGCACAAGGTGAATTTCATCCTGTGGGTGCATTTTTTGGCAGTATGACCTAGAATCCTGAACTCACGTCTTGACAGGTAAAAAGCCTTTCATTCACTTTAACTTTGTCCAAATGTGAAAAGAAAATACAAACGATAAAAATGATTTAAAAAAATAAAAACTAGTCCTCAGATGAACAATCTGAACATTAGAGAGCATATTGCAAACAATCCTCATAAATTATACATTATTATTACTGACACCCGCAAGTACATTAAGTAAGGTTAGACAGATTACTAAAATCCTGTTTTGAATGCACATACACAGGGGCCAACCGAAAGCATGAATTACAGGGACACAGCACCAAGACCACAGGCACAGCTTTTCTTCGGTGCAATCCTTTACACCTGTACAAAGTGGATATGAAATGCAACCATGCTGATGAGTAGTGACATACAGCTACTTTGCACAGGTTTTTAAGAACAAGTTCGACAAACACTAGTCAGCGATGGTGTAGGTATACTTAATTCTGTTTTAGCACAGAGGGCTGGACTAGATCTACTAGAAATAACTAGATGACCTCTTGAGGTCTCTTCCAGCCCTACATTTCTAGTATTCTATAAGTGCAACTGACTAAACAAGCGGCATGGTGGTGGAGAATCAGGACCAATAAGAATTATAGACTTAGCTGCCAAGGAGGAGCAGTAATTAATTATGAAAATAGGTCCAGATCTAGAGAGGTTCGCCAATTTGTAATCTAGGGTAAAATTTTCCAAAGCTGTTAGCAGTTGTCCTCCAGTAAATTTACCACTTGATGAAGTGAACAATGCACATGATGATTTTCCAGTGAGCCTCACTATTAAGAAGCAGGATGCTGAAAGTGCACAAATTACAGTAGTGGCATCCCTGCTGGGACACCAGTTTTGTGGGAAAGAAAAGGAATGTTTTCCCAAAGCAAATTTTTTTTTGGGGGGTGGAGGAGCGGGGGGGACACAAACTAGATGGAAAAGTATCATTCTCTTGAACTCTTTCCTCAGTTCTACCAAATAAGCACACTGAGCATAAAATGAACACAGCTATAAAATGAGTGGGGAAAAACCTGATTCACCCCTTGCTGTAGTAATGTTATTGCCTTTCTAGACATCAGTAAAAGTAAATAATGGAATAATGTTAAGGCACTGGAAATCTGAGACTGTAAATTAGACATTGTTTCCTGGTAATCTGAACATTAAGGAAAACATACTGACAGAGTTGATGTCACTAGTGATGTTAGCATCGTGTCGTAACTTTAAGGAAGTTTTGAAATTTTTCATTTATCTGGAAGTGAACTTTTAAGATTATTACATACCAGTCTGGTTACTTCAAAGGAAGAGATATTGGATGAGGGCAGTATGTTGAAAGGGATGATTTTTTTAAACTGGACAAAAAAAAATCTAATTTATGGGTAGTTACTTTAAAAGGTTCCAAAGAGCTGTGACATGCCCCTCTCTGTTAACAAAAATGTGATTTGGTTATCATAGATATGACCATATGTAACTTACTAGTTTCTCTCAATATCTTTATTGTTATTGCTTTACTGAGTTGAAAGGGGCACACACAGGCCCTCTGCAATAGGGTTGGGAATCAGAACTTAAGAGTCCCAAACACAGAAGGCAGAAGTGCTGGTGCTGCTACATATGCCAATAGTTGGGAACTACTGATGAAGTGCATTTCATCCTACTTACTAGATGATGGGGGGTACACAATAATTCATCCTTAAAGTATGTATTACTTGTGGTAATCATATTTACTGTACATATACCAAAACACAGATTTTATGGAGAGCTTTTCACCTGTAGATCTCAAAGCATTTTACAGGGGTGGGTAAGCATCATTATTTACAGGGAAAGAAATGATGGCCCAGAGAGTCTAAGTGAAATTACTTAGGTCATACCTGAGGTCACACAGCAAGTCAGTTGGAGAGCCAGGAATCTTTGGCCTGGTCCACACTAACCCCCCACTTTGAACTAAGATACGCAACTTCAGCTACGTTAATAACGTAGCTGAAGTCGAAGTACCTTAGTTCGAACTTACTGCGGGTCCAGACGCGGCAGGCAGGCTCCCCCATCGACTCCGCGTACTCCTCTCGCAGAGCAGGAGTACCGGCGTCGACGGCGAGCACTTCCGGGATCGATCTGGGATCGATTTATCGCGTCTAGACAAGACGTGATAAATCGATCCCAGAAGATCGATTGCTTACCGCCGGACCCAGAGGTAAGTATAGACGTACCCAAAGTCTGGTGCCCCATCCACTGGGCCATGCTGCCTACAAAACAGGCAACTGAACTACAAAGTGACAACTGTGTTGAGTGATTCTGGTGACAGAGTGATCCTCCCAAGAGCAAAACCCAAGTCACCAGAAGCATGAAATAAAGTAAGCACCATGGAATGAAGATTAGATTTTTAAAAAGATGTTACATAATATATGGATGCAAGTCTCTGAGCTGTGCTCTGCAGAGACTCCAGTGGCTCTGTCCCTTTGCTATACCTATTGTTGTGTCTCCAACACAGGCATTGTTGCTTCTCCTCTGCAGGGTCCTGTTGCTGCCTGACTTTTGTTCTCAACTCCTTCGTGGCTGCATACTCCTGATTACTGCTCTGGGGGGCAGCTCTTCTTCCAGTTTCCCTGGAGCAGTTCTCCCTGTGAAATGAGTGGATCTCCTATCAAAGGCTACGTCTTCACTACAGGGGGGGGTCGATTTAAGATACGCAAATTCAGCTACGCGAATAGCGTAGCTGAATTCGACGTATCGCTGCCGACTTACCCCGCTGTAGGGACGGTGGCAAAATCGACCTCTGCGGCTTCCCGTCGACGGTGCTTACTCCCACCTTCGCTGGTGGAGTAAGAGCGTCGATTCGGGGATCGATTGTCGCGTCCCGACGGGACGTGATAAATCGATCCCCGAGAGGTCGATTTCTACCCGCCGATTCAGGCGGGTAGTGTAGACCTAGCCAAAGCTGCAGGAGCCTCAGTTTAAAGATAGAAAGAGCAAGTGAACTTTTAGCTTTGATTTGTTTTGCCTTATAATTCATGGGTGTGCTGTGTGATTAATTTTCCAGGAATTATTGCAATGTGTTTAACAATGAGTCATGAAGTAAATTACAGAAGTTACAAAGGGGACTATATGCTAGAGGAGAATTACATTGATATACACATTCATTCTGGGGAAGTTCTCTCACAGTGCACATAACCTGTGCAAGCTCTCCATTCCACTTACGTCTCACATGGGGCCATGCAAAAAGGCTGTGCTGGGAGGCCTTCATAGCCCTTCTAAAAAGAACATAGTGCTGTGGCAAGCTCAAACAGGTTGGATGTAGGAGAGATTAAGGAAATGGACCTTGCTTATACAGATCCAGTGTTCCTAGCACACCACATAGGGGGATGTGAAGTGCAGACAACGGGCGGGAACAGAAGCTGCAAATGGACTGCACAGCCCCTTTCGCACCTGACACAAAGGCAGATTACTTGGGGTGCATGTGGTAGAGATGAATGTCACACCAGACATTGCATTGTTTATTGAAAGTGAACTTAATGGATCAAGTTCTGACCTTGTTTATACCTGTGCACACCCCAATGGCTAATTACATGTGGCAGTTAGAAAAGCGTGGGCACGAGATATGGCAAGGAAGATAAGACACACCAGCATGATATCCACTGTCTGAATCACATACTTCACATTCCAAAGGGTAAATAACTCAATTTGGGCCTTATACTGCCCTCAGCAGGTGCACAGAGTAAGCAGTCCTGACTATTTCTGTAGTGTGTCAGTAGTATGGTATATTTCGCAGTACATTTAATTACCAGTAACATCACTCTAATCTATAGTTTACCATAGAGATTACTGGGAGAGATTCTTTGGCCTGTGTTATGAAGAAAATCAGACTAGATGATCATAATAGTCCCTTCTGGCTTTAAAATCTATGAATTTTACTGGATTTCAAGTCACTCAAAACATGAAAAAATAAGGGTTCATGTCAAACAGTTGTGTTAAAGCTACAGTCATCAGAGTAGCTACTGTGCAAGTGAACGCTTCTGTCTTAGAACAAATTGTGTTTATTATATAGACTAAGATTTTACAGTTTGGCTGCTTAAAATTAGGCTTCTAAATCCTTGTTTAGGTACCTCTGTGAGTAGCTTGATTTTCAAAATGACTCTAATCTTAACTGGAGTAACAATGGTGATTCAGGCCTGTGGAACTCACTCTTCACAGGTCTTCCACAATCAGAGCTATGGAGGTGGCATTCCAGGGAGGGGAAAGGGCTTATGGGCAGCAAATTTTAGTGCATACTCTACTCACTGCCCCTATATCTTACTCTTGCCTTTGGAAATAATTATCTGAGTGAAGGCACTGCACCACAGCTAGATTAGAATCTGAGCCTACACTAATGATGCTTATGCAGTGTTGGTGTATCTCCATGTCTGTCACAAAAATAAGTATGCCATGGCTGTGTCTCTGAATAGTCTTTTCACATAAGAGGCTGCATCTCGTATGGAAATTGTCCATTTTGGAAAGTCTCAGATTTCCAGTGCCTTAACATTATTCCATAGCTATCATTAAACCTGTAATCCTTGAGATTCTTTTACTATGAAGTTTTTCCTAGCTCAATAATGTCATTTAGGACAACTTCCATTGATATAGAAATAGGATGGGCTGGAGTTTAAATTTTGTTATGTCACTGCTGACATTTCTTAGTCTATTTAATGTACACAGTGTGAATTTTCACCTTAGAATATGCTGTCTCTTTCAGTTGACTATACCTGTGTTTAATTACATAGTATATATTTAAATACAGTATGTGCCTTATGCACTTCAGTATATAATATGTATTTCTTTCAGTATGACATATAGCAGACTGTTGCGCACTCACATGAAATGTTTCTTTAAGTAGTTTAATTTAAATATGACTTTTGCCCTTAAAGATTACTAGTACCCTATATGCCTTTTGACACCTCTAGCTGGTTATTCCTTTCCTCTGTTTATTATAAGCAATGCAATTAAATGAGACAAAGTATCACTAAATAATAGACCATCTAAAACAAAGCAATTGAAAAATGTATCCAGATTATAAAACTAAAGCAAGCAATCTTTTTCATAATTGCTACAGTTCTGATAACTGATTTAAAGTCTTGATAGTTCCTCCTCTCTTTTACTACTGCATGATTACTGAAAATGGTTCTCTGGTGCAACAAAAGCATAAGGTATAAATGAAAAGCATATTGTGTCACACACTGTTAACTAATTCAGTTCAAAGCACTAAATGACGCACTGTGGGCTTAATCCTGCTCCATTAAAGTCACTAGGTTTTTCCCATTGAGTTGAGCAGGGGCAGGATCAAGCCTTGTGTGAGGAATTGATTTTTGCGATTTAAGACTATTTCCTCCTGTGTTGAGAAAACAAAATACAGGCACCCTGCCGCAGTGAGTTGTGGGGACACCTTGCAGAACTTGCTGCACTTGAAAGACTGCCAGTTAACTGGCAGTGCTTACTGCTACAAAGGGAAATGTTGGATACTGTAATAATTAGCATCACCTCGCCAGCCTTGAGTAAAATTTACCAACAGATTCAGCCTCATGATGACCCCCGTCTTGACTGGAGAAAAACTGAAAGAGATAGGAGTGGAGAAAGACATGATTGCTGGGAAATAAATAGAGCAGCTCAAGAGGATATTTGCCAACTTTGGGCATTTTACTGTCTTCAGTGTGAGAAAGAACAAGATGTTATTACTAGCACCATAAGTGTGTACACAGCACTTTCCAATAAAGAAAGTATGCCAAGCAGTTAACAAAACCCCTGCTCCAAAGAGCTTTCACTGTACAGATGAACAATTAAGTAGATCACAAACCAAAATGCAGCAAGGCATCTGATCACAAGTGGAAGGGTTCCCAGAGCAGATGGGGGTTCAGAAAGAAAGAAAGAAATTGACATAAGTTTTACTCATAGGTAAAGTGCAGTTTTTTGTTGGCACTGCAGTGTTATCATGAAAGAGGGGGATACTACAAGTGCGAATTTACCAACTGTCACAAAGCTCCAAGGGAAAAGCTTTGATTGATGTATTGATATAGAAGAGATTATTAACGCAAACAAACCAAGGCCTGTAAGCAAGTTGCCAGGGCCCTGACAGATTCTCAGGTGAATATTATTAAATTTTAGCAGAGGATCTGGCTCCCACACTTGCAAATTTGTTTAACGGTTTCCTAGAATCCTCTCAAATTCCAAAACTGATGGTAGAAGCCACTAGTTCACCGACTTTGAAACCCAACAAAGACAAAATCATTTGTGCCTCTTCTAGGCATGTTACCTTAATAACATTGATGCAAAGATATTGATCAAGATTAATAGGCAAATATCTCTATTGCCACTATTTATTGAGAGACCAGAGACGGTTTTTTCAAGTTTGACAATGAATGAAAAATTCACAGAGTTGTGGGAATGATCCATGTGGCCCAGGCAAAAGATACACCTGTTATGTGACTGTGACCTGAAGGAGAGAATGCCTAGGATCAGGTGGAACGGATCTGCTTAAGAAGAGTGCTGGATAATGTGGGGGCAGGGTATTATTGTATAAGATGGATGGAATTTCTTTTTAAAACCCACAAGGGTCAAAGTTTTGAACAGCTACTTGGAACTTATTAGCTGTCAGATAAGCACCCAGCAGAGATGCCGTCATCACCCTTTTTATTTGTAATGGCCCTAGAGATGTTTGTACACACACTCAAAAATAAATCCAGTAGAAATACAAGAGGCTTAGAGAACAACAGTGCCCTTTATGTGGAGCATGTTTTAACAACTACTGCTGATCGCCTTACTTCAATGCTTCATGGTATTAAAATAGTTACCGGCATTCTGAGAACTCCCAGACTGGGGTCAATTAAACCAAATCCCAGTTATTAGCATTTAGAAACACCACAAAATATCCACAGATCAATAAAGGAAAATCAATTTGACTCCATTAGTCAAAAAACTTGATAAACACTTAGGGGGTGTTTATTACCTGGCATCCAGAAAAAAGTCATGCAGTGCAAATTATGTATCTCTGTTGCATGAATTTAAGCTAATAATATCATGGCTTGATAGAATCACAGTGGTAAACATGACCCTTTTCCTGAAGATTAAGTTATTTTAAACACTATATGACCAGGTGTGTCTGGAGTAGCCCTCAGTGGAAATGCCAAGGTCAGGGCAGGCTGCAAAGGGAGAGCAGATACCCACCAGTCTTGGGAGTAACATTGAAGTTAAACTCCCCACGCAGTCACAAACTGTGCTTCTGATCCCCCACACTGGTTATCAAGAAACAAAAGAAAGAAATCACACAGCCCCCTTTATTGCATTCCAGTCTCTGGCTCCCAATCAGCACCTAGGTCCAGTACAGCAAGAAGTTATTTAAAAAACTCTGCTCACATATACAAAATGTTCTTCTGACACCAAAGGGCCAGCCACATTACCAGGTCAGTATAGGTTTGAATCTTACCCAAAATACCACGCTGCCAGCCAATCCTTTAGTTAGGGTTACCATATCTAACAAATAAAAAAAGAGGACCCTCCACGGGGCCCTGGCCCCGCCCATTTCCCACCCCCATCCCCGCCCCAACTCCGCCCCTTCCCCGCCCCCTCCTCCCTCCCACTCCCAGCCACGCGAAAAGGGCTGCCCGAGCACTACCGGCTTCACGGTTTGCCGGGCAGCCCCCAGACCCTGCGCCCCCGGCCGGCGCTTCCCCAGCGCAGCAGAGCCCGGGAGGGGAAGCGCCCAGCCGGGGGCGCAGGGTCTGGAGGCTGCCCGGCAAACCGTGAAGCCGGTAGCGCTCGGGCTTCGGGCAGCCCCCATGCCTCCGGACCCTGCGCCCCCGGCCGGGCACTTCCCCTCCCGGGCTCCGGCGGCGCAGGGTCCGGAGGCATGGGGGCTGCCCGAAGCCCATAGCGCTTGGCTCTTAAACAGAGCCGAAGAGTCAGGGGAGGAGCAGAGCCACCGCGGCCGGAGGCGCTGCTCCTCCCGACTCTTCGGCTCTGTTTAAGAGCCGAGCTGCCCGAGCGCTACCGGCTTCGGGCAGCCCCCATGCCTCCGGACCCTGCGCCGCCGGAGCCCGGGAGGGGAAGTGCCCGGCCGGGGGCGCAGGGTCCGGAGGCATGGGGGCTGCCCGAAGCCCGTAGCGCTCGGGCGGCTCAGCTCTTAAACAGAGCCGAAGAGTCAGGGGAGGAACAGAGCAGCCAGGGGAGGGGAAGTGCCCGGCCGGCATTTTTCCCGGACATGTGCGGCTTTTTGGCAATTCCCCCCGGACGGGGGTTTGATTGCCGAAAAGCCGGACATGTCCGGGAAAAAACGGACGTATGGTAACCCTACTTTAGTGTCTAAAACTAAAGGTTTATTATAAAGAAAAAAAGAAAGAAGAAGAAGAGAGTTGTTAAATGGTAAAACAGTCACATACATACAAAGACTTCAAAGTCCATATATCAGGTTCCTAGCAGTATTGGTGAGTTTGCTGCTTGAAAGTCCCTCTGGAACACATCCACAGCTTGGATGGGTCATTCAGTCCTTTGTTCAGAGCTTAATTTGTAGAAAAGTTACTCCAGAGGTAAAAAGCAGGAATGAAGACAAGAAGCAAGCAGGACTGAAGACCAAAATGGAGAAGATGCAGCTGCCTTTTATAGTCTTTTGCCATGTGGCTTTTACTTCTTGTGTCCCAAACAGAAGCTGCCCAGAGCTCACTCCATGCCTTGCTGAGTAATAAGGTGTATCCTTGGATTCTCTCAATGGGTCAATTGTATAGCAGATGGTCCTTAATGGGCCATCAAAAAGGCTAGGCAGTGCTAATGCCAATCTGTCTGGGGGTGTCACCCAGAAGCATAGCACAAGTTTTGAATTACAGATGTGTAGGGTATATCTGTAACTCATAATACAAAGGTGATACTATCATACTTGGCAAATCATAACATTTCCACAGATATCTTACATGGCATATCTGGCACAACTCTTTGCAATTTTACAATATTGGTGTTCATAATATTCTGAAGTGTCCCCCAGATTCCATACAGTGTCACACACTTCCAATAGAAATGCCTACTAAGGTGTTAGAATTGCAATCCTTTAACATTTTATTTGGAGCAGCAAGATAGCCAGGGTTAATACATTTATATATATCTAGACAAGTACTGGAGGGAGGGCTTAGCACTACTTGAACCTTAGGGAATATTATTCAAGCAGCAGAACTATGGGCTTGGATAACATGATTGTTAAAGGGGCACTCAGTGCTAGAGCACCTCCTTGTGGTTGGGCATGGCAGTTCTCCCTCCATCTGAAGGCCACTGCTGATGGTTGCTTGGGCACTGCAGTGGCCCGGTCTCTTGGCATAACTCGGTCCTTCAGCCAGGTCACAATGTAGTCCACTCCTTCTGGTGTAACAAGTCTAACAAATCAGCATCCAAGATCTTGTCTCAGGTCTTCAGTCCCAACTCTGGGTCCCTTGGTCCTTACTCCTGGTCCTCAAGGCTCTCCAATGGCTTTGTGACCTTCTCTGGCCTCATGCCACCATATTAGTGGATGGGAGGGGAACCCAGGCCCTCCCATTACACTGGGTTCCAGCCCAAGAACCCCATAAAGAGCAGCCAAGGACTGATTCATTCAACTTTTTGCTACTGCTTCCCAGAGCTTCTTCCTGCTCAGCCTCTCTCAGGCCTTTTCCCCACAGACTCTAAGTTCCCCCTTGTCTCAGGGCCCTTCCCTGGAATCCTCTTAACAAGCCCAAATCAAATGTATAAACTCAAACCAATTCTCACCCTCCTCAGGCTTTGCCTTTCATACCTTTCAGCTACTCTGTTTGCCCTGCTTTGTTCCTTAACTGAACATCTCCCAGGTCTCTCTCTCCCTGGAAGTCTAGATCCTGCTCTTTTTATCAGGTCTTGCCTCTGGAGTCTGTTTTGTCTCTTCCTTAGCCTCTTTTCAGACTGTCTGCTTAGGAGAAGATCCTGCTCCCAACTCCCTGTCAGCCTGCTGGTCTCTCCACTCTCTAATTGCTCCCTCTCCCAACAGCCCCCTTCTTTGTCTTGGTTTGTTTTTTGGCACAGCAGGCTCATCATGCGAAGCTACGGCCACCACTTCCTTCATTCATTTTTAGGCAAGATTTTATTTTTTGTATATTTATTCTTTCATTCAGTCTAGTATCCTGACAGAAACTAAACAAGGCTTTTTCTATTCAATTCTCATTAGTTCCTTTAAGGAAAAATCTTTTCTTCCAAGCTCACAATTTTTCATAAAGAAACTTACCTTCCATAGAATATTACCCTAGAACAGGGGTCGGCAACCTTTCAGAAGTGGTGTGCCGAGTCTTCATTTATTCACTCTAATTTAAGGTTTCACGTGCCAGTAATACATTTTAATGTTTTTTGAAGGTCTCTTTCTATAAGTCTATAATATATAACTAAACTATTGTTGCATGTAAAGTAAATAAGGTTTTTAAAATGTTTAAGAAGTTTAATTTAATTTTAAATGAAGATGTAGAGCCCCACGGACTGGTGGCCAGGACCCAGGCAGTCTGAGTGCCACTGAAAATCAGCTCGCGTGCCGCCTTTGGCACACGTGCCATAGGTTGCCTACCCCTGCCCTAGAATGCCATAGAACATGATCAACAGTTTCTTTAGTTTTGCACACATTACACAGCCCGTCTTTATGTCTTTTTAATAAGTTTAACTTATCATTTAAGGCGCAATGTTAACACTCTAAAAATGTCTACTTCACTTTTCTGTCATGACGAGGAAGTACAGTATTATCTTTGGTTTTTGAGCATACATCCTAGAATCTTCGCTCTTTTGTTTCTTTAGTCCATAGCTCTTGCTATTCCCTTGCAAGCTCCTTCATGACCTCACTTTTAAATTCTTGTCTGCTTACAGGTATCTTAATGTCCACCTCCCCATTTTTAGAGCATGTTTTGCTGCTCTGTCAGCCATCTCATTTCCAGGTATTCTGATATGTGCCAAAATCCATGCTATTGTTATACAGATACCTGCTTGCATTATTTCCGTAGTTAGGAACATTATTTCAATTATGTCATTTCTGCTTTTCAGAGTCCCTGTTCTGATTGTCATAATGCTTGACAAGGAATCAGATAAAATTACAGCTGCAGCCAGTCACACATCTCTTATCCAGGTTAGTGCCAACATTATCCCATTAGTTCAGCTGTCAGAATGGTCATATAATTTGATAGTATTTTTAATTTCTGGATTCTAAGATTAGGAACACACAAAGCTGCACCTGTGCTGTCATATTTTGATCCCTCTGTATAGACTTGACAAAGGTGGCTCAATTTTGCATAAATAAATTCAGAAATGTCATAATGTGTTTTTCCTTCCCTCATTTTTTTCATACAATCCCAAATACACAAAATGGGGAATAACTGTCAAGCTGTAATTTGATTTCCCATGACTACAAATTTTTAGTTCTCAATTTTTCTTTTTTTACGTACCTTCTTTACCCATTTTTGGAGGAAATCTATGGCAATCCATAACATTTTGTTTCTAACCTCCCAGTAGTCCTCATAAATCTGTGGTGTATTTCTATTTTCGTGATTCCCTTTTTTACTTTTGCCCAAAAGATTAGATCTAACAGTTTCATCCTTAGTTTTATAGGTGCTTCTCTGCTGGCTATTTGCAGCACGCACACTGGTGTTCTCATTGTGCCACATGCCAATTGCAGAGCTTGGACCTGGAGCAGGTCCAAGTTTCTAAGAGTTGTTTTTGAGGCTGAACCAAAAGCTTGGCAACCATAGTCTAAAATTGGGTTTAATCACTGCTGTATACATCATCATCATCATTCATACCTGCACCCTATTTGTTTCCAGCTACACTTTTAAGTAAGTTCATCCTACTTTTACACTTTCGTATGATATTATCTGTGACCTTTCTACATTAGTTTATCATCAAGGAACATCAACTTTTGAACTAGCTGAATTTTTTCACCATAAAGAAATAAGTCCCATTCTTCCCTAATTTTCTTCCTGGTTAAAAGCATTCCTTTTGTTTTTGCAAGTGAGAATTTAAATCCTCAATCATTCCCCCCACTTGGAAATTCTCTGGAGTGCCTCCTTTGTCTTTTCCACAGCTACTCTTTAAGTCTTTTATGCTTAGTCCATAAAGCACAGTCATCTGCAAAAAAGGGAAATACCTATTCCTGTCAGCACACTTTCTGGGAGGTCATTGATCATAATGGAAAACGAAATAGGGCAGATAATACCCCCTTGTGGAGTTCCATTTGTAA
Source organism: Emys orbicularis (assembly GCF_028017835.1). Lineage (NCBI taxonomy): Eukaryota > Metazoa > Chordata > Testudines > Emydidae > Emys > Emys orbicularis. Next base: position 95,235,017 of record NC_088688.1, on the reverse strand, counting down.
GCTTGTAGGTTTTTGATAAAGCTGTTCTCACTTTGATTTGTATTATTCTGTCACTTAAAAAGTCCCTTATCCACCAAAACATTCTCCCTTTTATTCCAATATTGGCTAGTTTACATGGGAGGCCTTCCCTATATAGCATGTCATATGCTTTTTCAATGTCCAGGAAGATGATCATAAAGTTCTTAGATCTTATGCTTTTTTGGATCTCAGTTTCTAATCTCACTATATGGTCAACTGTGCATCTTCCTTTTCTGAAACCACTTTGTACCTCAGTTATAAAATCATTATTCTTCAAGTATTCCACTAGTCTTTTTTTTTTTCCACACTTGATATAAGGACAATAGGCCTATAAGCATTAAGTCTTCTATGTACCTTGTCTGATCTCCTAATTGGTATCACCAATGCATATTTCCATTCTATTGGCAGCAGTCCTTTCCCCCCATATAACCATAATAGATTCTTTAGACTCTCTTCTGACAAGTGTTGAAGCATTTTATTACTTATACTATCTTTACCTGGAGCTGTATTTTTCCTTTTTCTAATGGCTGCAATAAACTCCTCCATAACAACATTTTTGTTTAACACATCATCAGTATATGTTCTCCAGCCATTTAATAGTTCACAGTTATCCTCCATAAGCCTCCATTTCCCCCCTCCCACAAAGCTCATTGTTTTTGAGTCGTATCACTACTGTCCTTTTGGAATTTTTTTTGCTAAAATGTCTGCCTTTCCTAAGTTGAAGACTTATCTCAATTTCATTGTTGACAATAAGACGAGGCATACATGTACTTGTATTTCAGATTCCATTCATTCTGTGAATTTACTTGCATGTTTCTGAATGCTTTGAATCTTTGTTCAATTTCCCACAGAAATTTCTCCAACTTTCTTTTTTTGGTCTTTTTGATAATTGTTTGTGCCACTACCTTACATCTTTTATAATTCATTAAGTCTTAACTATTCATTGTGTGTTTTGCTTTCTTGTATGCCTTATTTCTTTCCTTGACTGCTAATTTCCAATCCTCGGGCCACCAGAGAACTGGATTTCTAAGCCGGGGGCAATGTGATGTTTTGTAGATGGCCAGATCATCTGCTTCTATAGTTCCTTTTATTACATTGTTAGAGAATTCTCCTAGGCTGTCACTTGTACAGTTACTACATAAATATTTATCAGTTTTAACCTTGAAAATGCCCCAAATCAGCTTTTTGAAAATCCCAGTTAGGAACACTTTTTTGTGTTTTTGACATTATCTTGGTCTTAGTACTCAATAAGCATAGGGCAATGATTACATCCCTTTCCATCTTCTTTATGACTTCCCCAGCTGCATTTACTAGCTATATTAGTTGCAATCCCCAGATCCAAAACAGAAAAGGATCCATCCACTGAATTAAATCTAGTAAGTGCTCCTGTATTCAATATTACCAGGTTATGCATATCAATAAATTGTTCTAAGCATTTATCATTTAGGTCAGTTTTCTTACTTCCCCATAGCTCATTATGGCTATTCAAGTCTCCCCAAATTATGACTGGCTTTTTGACATTAACAACTATTTTTCTATTTCTAAAATAACTATTTGACATGGATTATAAACATTATAAATCCATATATGAATTTTTTTCTGCATGAGAATCTCAGTAACAGTATATTCAAAACTTAGTTTTTGCACATCCATTTTGAGTCCCTGTTTTATAAATATACAAATGCCCCTTGTTTACCAGATCCATCTGGAATATATCATATCCAGACTTGTTAGACATGTTTCTTGGAGACACATTACATCAGGCTATTTTTCCATTTCAAAGGTGGCTTTCTTAAATTCCTGTACATGCATTGTTAAACATTATTATGCACATTCTAGCTAATGATCATTAAGACCATGTTATTTAAGCTGTATTATTGCCTTCATTTAAAATCATGTGAATGCAGTCTGTCGAGAGTTTGTCTATCTTTAGTTATTTTTCTGCTGTTTTTGCTATGATTTTAATCCTTTCAGATTTTTTCCCTGAGCTGCAAGGTGCAGTTAATTACTTCTATAATGAACTCTATAAATTTCTCTTTACCTACAAGCAATATACCATCTCCCATTCCTCTGATATTCTCCTCCCTGACCAGAGATGTGTTATGCTGCCCTGTACATCTGCTCTCTTACTTGTGTTTTTCTTTTTCTATTTTGTGCACTGAGTAGCCTCTGCATATGACTCTTTTGGAATAATTTTAATATTTGTATTTCTGTAGCCTGTTCCACTACTGCAAATCCTTTATACGCTGTACTGTGCTTTCCTATTGCTGCATTTAGGCTCTGTTCCTGCTATATGTTTACTGCACCTCATTGTTCCCTTACAAATGGCTACCACATGTCCAAATCTTTGACAACTATAGCATCTTGTGCGGTGCAGATAGGGAGGGGAAAATATGGTTTAACCCAGAAAGATTGATACCACATTTGGATCCTATCTGGAAGTGTCCCACCTTTAAGTGTTATGCGTCCAGCTGTAGACGGCCAGTTTTTTCCTCTCTCTTCTACTAAGTAGCCATTTAACAAACATTACTTCACCTATACTCTTTTTGATATCATCCTCAGACAACCCTAGCAACATTCCATATATAACCCCCCCTTGCCTTCATCAGGAATTTAGGCAGTTGACAAGCCACTTTCATTTTCTCTAAGGTTACAGTTTAAAGAAGTTTTTCAGCTTGCTCCTTATGTGTATGTTCTATCAATAGATCTCCACCCCACATTCTTATATCTCTTTGTATGTCACCAACACTGCTTTATCCATTGCACCATTTTCAGGGAGTTAATGACATCTCTTATTTTCACATCTACTGTCACTGATTTGACAATTGTAAAATGTTGACTTTTATCTTGTTTTTGTTTTTCCATTTCTATGCATTCCTTCTTCAAATCCTGATATATCACCCCCCCCCTTTTCCTGATCAGAGACCAATCCTCATCCCCTGCTTCTTCTCCTTCATAGTCCAAGGCAACTTTCTCTCCCCCCCGCCTCTCCTCTTTGTCAGTTTCAATGTTCATCTTCCTTTCAACTGGCAGCCAGCTGCAGCCCTGGACCCAGCCGACTCCTACAGCCCAGTCTCACCCTCTTCAACACCAGCTCCAGCCTGCCAGCTCACTCACTTCTCCAGCCCCATCACAGCACCCTTCTGCTACCAGCTTCCTCTTTCTATACAGTCTGCTCCTGCCCAGCTGGACTCCATGATCAGTTAAGCCTCACTCTCCAGGGGCAGCCTGGTGCATTTATCGGCTTCCTGAGCCCACAGTAACCCATTCAGGTACACCCATCACACTGATATAAAATGGGACTCATAATAAACATTAGCAGGAAGATTTCTTACTAAATCATCTAAAGCCAACTTAAAAAGATTCTATGCCAGCAGTTTTCCTTATCTTAAAAATCTAGAACAAGACAGAGCTATCTCTGCTCCTTATAACAATTAGATACAATCCAGGCTTCCCTCCAGGAGACACTGAGCCCATTATATAAAAGTGGGCCTGCAAAGTATAGGGCAGTTAATTAAAGGGGAAGAACTGATGCATGCTGATATATTATAAAAAACTTTGTGTATAGATAAGGTACCAAAAAAGTCTAAGAACAGCTGGTGGGGAGGGGGAGAGAGAATTTTTATGCCTGTAATAATTGAAATAAACACAGCTCCTCACATATGGACACACATGGAGCTTCATAAATTTGAATATTGGAATGTATTTAGATTTATACACGTTAAAAAGGGTGCATATTTATATACTTTATGCACCCTTGACACAATTTAAAAATACATGTTACAGAACTCCAACACTTAGCAGAATGTACATTTAGTAGAAAATGGTGTACAGGATCACTCTTGTACTCAAATTTTTTAAAGGTATAAGTGCCTGAAAATAGGAACTTAAAATAAGTTCCTTCATGTCCTACCTATGTTTCTAGCATGATGCAATTTATAATTAGATAATTTTTGGTTTGAGCTTTATGTGAAAGTACACAAGTGACTGTTGCCAGATATGAGTGATGTTTGCAGGCATAAAGAAAACACACTCCTTTTCAGTCTCCCTATTTTTTTGATGCATGCATGGCATAGAAATAAATCAGTTTTGGGAATATGATTGTGCTATAGGATTTTATTCCATTCAATTACCATTTTAAATATGAAGCAAAAGTCTCAATTCTAATGGAGTGTCTGCTCTGCCTTGGTACTACCAGTCCCCCATTTCAGGGTGTAATGTTATTATAGTGGAATGTTATCAGGAAATAGGAATATTGCAGGAAAGTATCAAGCTGGGTATTCAAGGGAATAGTGAGAGAATCCCAGATAGAACCTACCTATGATCATCACACAGGGGCAGTGCTTACTAATATTGGCCCTGATTCTGCAAACATAGGCTTGTGTTTAACATTTTGTGTGTGAGTAGTTCAATAGGTGTTTTAGAGTTAAGCAAGTGTGTGTGTTTGCAGGACCCGGGACTAAAGCTGAGCTGCTGTGAAAGTTCAGGGCTCCTTTACTCTGCTCTTACCCTGGAAATAATTCATTAGCATTAGAGCACTTTTTTACCTGTGCTGAAACTCACAGGTGAATTCTAGACTGAAATATCTTACCCGAGTTAAATGGTTTCTAGTTATTCCATCCCTACGGATTAATCAACATGCCTGCTGTTTATTTTTCTATATTACGAAAGTGTTTTATTGTGGCCACTATATACATGTAGAAATGATTTAACCTCATCAACCTACACATATATAGTCATTAATGGTAAATAAGAGAAACCCTGAAGGGAAGAGGAAAGAAAAAATAAATAGAATGGGTTTCAAAAGAGAAGGAAGAGAGGGGGCACAAAATGGCAGGGAAGGGAGCAGCAGGAGGGGGAGGAATAAGACTGCTGCTGCTAGGTTTTGGAGAAAGTTAATGAGAAATTAGGAGCTTGTGGACCACATTAAGTTTGCTGGCAGAGAGCACAAGCATTCCAAAGGGACCAGAATGGGGTTGGTGGGATTAGAGGTGGAGAGTAAGGAATATAAAAGAGGGAAGGAAGAGTAGGGCTTGTTTAGGAGAGGTGTCACCAGCAGCAAGGGGGAGGAAGAAAATTACATGCTTTGGAAGCCTTGTAGTGGGGCATGAAGCACAGTGGGAGAGAGGAAGTAAGTGCCTAGCAGTAATCTCTAAAGAAAAGTGCCCAAGCTCCATGCTTGGCAGGGAAACGAGGGAGGATAGAGACTCCCTACGGCCTATTAGTATGAGGGGGCCATATCCACATGCATTCCATCTGGTTGAGTGACTCTAGAGACAGAGAAAGGTTATAGGTATATGGGTGGCTGCCTGACATATGGGTTGCTGCAATAAGAGGAGAGGCTGTATTACAGACTTAGCAAGGATGATCTAAAAGGAGTCACCCTGGCCCTCCCCCATTTTTGGGCAACAGCCTGGCCAGCAGCCCCCAAAAGAGGCAGGTTATCAGTGGCAGAACCTGGAGGATCACATCTCATTCTCCCCCTGCTTCCCCAGCATTGTCCCACTCCAGCATCCTCAGTCTTTTTTATTGGGGAAGAAGCAAGAGGGGCAGAGAAAAAGTGGGTGCCTTAAACTGGGTGCTCCAAATTAGTGGAGACTTTAAAAATGTGGGCTTATGTGACTTGTGGGAGGAGAGAACAGTTATTGTGGAGAAAGGCTGCATTGTTGCAGGACTTGCTCCAGAAACAGCAGAACAGATGCAAGAGCAGAAGTAGAAGAGAGCCAGGGTTGGGTTTAGGGTGGTAGATGGGGCATCTTAATGATCTCAGCATCTTCCTTGCCTGTAAGATGCGTGCAATGACACCCATCCATGTTCAGAAAGCACATTGAGATCTCTGGATGAAAAGAGCCATGCAGGAGCTGGATGGTAGGATGATTATTAGGTGTTATTAACCTCAGGAGAAAAATGTTATATTGTGTAAGTGCAATGTGTCATTTATAAAATGCCACCCAGGAATAACCAGTACTTGCTTATTTCAAACCTAGCATTTTCCTACTGCATGACTCTTGTAGCTATACTCCCTACCTTATGAGCAGGAAAGGTCCCAATGGAAGTTTATAATTACTTGCTTAACATGATGTTGTTTCAACATTTAACTTGTAGCCTGAAGGCTCCCAGCTAGACATGCATCACTGCATGCTGAATGAGATTTTTTCACTGCCAAAAAGATGTCTGATTCAATTTATGGAATCAAAGCAGGTTTTGTTAAGTGTATTACCTTCAGATCCAGCATGACTCAGGTAGAAACAGGAAGGTAAATTGAATTGCTTCCCACTGGGTAGGCTGGAGGGTTTCTTTGGGGAGGGTGTGGAGGGAAATAAGAGAAGGGGGAAATGCTAGGTACTTGGCTAAAAAATTGGGCTTGGCTATCAATTAGCATGCATCAGGAACACATTTTAGTTTTAGACCAAATAATCGTGAATCTGTCACTGCATGTAAATATATACATATATGCTCAAAGGAATGTGAAGAACAGTGTTGGACTATGTTAGTAGAAATATTTCTGTGCATGAGTGTTGTGTTAAAGTAAAATGGCCTTTAGATGGTGCTATTGCTATACTTTTATTTATCATTGTATAAGTTACCCATTCAAGGTATGCACGGCTCTTACTGCTCCAAACTGTGGTATCCCAAGAGGAAAAGAGTCACTCTAGCTATGTTCACATCCTTGTGACTCCCCATCATTTTCAACTTGCTTCTTAGAGAAGTGCCATGACTCCTGTGAATGCAGCTGCTCATATTTTAATGCACATGCCTCAGCAGTTGCCAAGTTTTTCCAGAGACCCACTTGATATTTCTTGTGTTTTGTTCTTATTGTAATGGGTTTCCCCTCTCCAACTAGCTGGATTGCAGGTGGGTGTGGACTGAGAGAGGCAGTAAATGCTTCAGTCCACACTCACCTGCAATCCAGCTATTGGGAGAGCGGGACAGGAAGAAACCTGCCTCTTTCTGTTTCAGAATGTGGCACTGCCTGTGGCCTCTCTAGGAGAAGCTGGTAGTGCTGCTTGATGGTGGGGTTTTTTGGGCAACGGGATCACACCTCATTCATTGCAATACCCTTGATGTTACATTGTATATCAATAGTATTTCCCAGGAAAAAAATTCTGACATTCAAGAATACAAATTTCCAAGAGTATCTAGTAAGACTCTTTCGATTATAATGTGTATATATTTAGGCAATATTAAAAGGCTTAGACATCCTGGCCAGGTAAATATCAGAAACACAACCACAATAATTACAGCAATCAGCTTTTGTTGACAGAGACCTGATACAGGAATATACTCATCAGTTCTCTCTATTTCATTGTGTGAGACCATATTACAGAGTGAGCATCATTACAATACCTCTGACACAATAAGACTCTCATTTTTGTCCTTTTTTTTTAGTATGGAAAATCATAGGAAATTTAAGGGAAAATATAAAGGAAATAGCTCAAGAATAATGGTTTCTTGTGTTGTTTCCCGTGCTTCCTTATACTGCTATCCCACTGTAAAACCAGGAAGTGTTGTCAGATGTGTACAACAGGTGTAATCATATAAACAGACTTCTCTGAATCTTCCAAGGGCTTTGGGTTCAGTGCAGGGTGAGGGCACAAATGCATTCCTCATGAATACTCAGGCAAATATTGAGTGCACACAACACTTTCTTTCACTTTCTATTAAACACTCATCAAAAAATCCCTAAACGGAACTGTTCTCTAGCCAGCTGGGTAAGTATCCTCTCACTCTGGATACTGGCTGTCTATGGTCTGCAAAGGTATTAGCTTGACTGGTTTTTCTCTTGCTAACTCAAAGTAGGACCCTAGCCTAAAGCAAAACAAAACAAAACAAAAACAAAAAACAAACAAACAAAAACCCATCCCCATGTTCACACTTGTCAGGGAAGCCAGATAGGACTGGGCCCAAACGGAAACCCTGGATTTAAATTGTATACCTTGGTCTCACCTTTACAACCGAGCTGCTAACAGCTGTAGTTAAACCCAGCTGTAGCTAGAATGGTTCTAATCCCAGTGTGGGCAGGGCCTTACATGTCACTCTGTGCAAACAAATATTAGGCTAATGAAACTTTGGGTAGAAAGGCAAACATTAGGTGACTTGTGATGGCTCACTTTTTGAGACACCTTACTTGAGACACCTTAAAGGGGCCTGATTTTAGAAAGTGCCTAGCATCCACCCTTTGAAAACCAGGCTTCTTTAAAGTGTCCCTGTCACCGTTATATAGTGATGCCATAGCAGTGCTTGCTGTATTGTGGGCCTGCCCGGAATCCTGGGGAATGACTTGGGTAGCTAGCCTGCACTGAAGCCCATGCTGCCACGGTTTCACTGCTATCAGTACCTGAGCTAGCTAGGTTAAAGCTAAATTGGGAATGAGCTGCAATCACTCCCACCCCTGTTGTAAATAGACCCTAAGAGTGGATCTCTGTACGGCAGCCCTTTGATTCACAACTATGATAATTCAACAGGCCCAACTCTGGTCTGGCCCCTGTATGCCGTCTCGCTCCAGGGACCTGTGACCAGCACTGGTTAAAGCAACTCAAAAACAAGGTCTTCACAATAAAGCATTATTTATTCATTCATCCAAATGTATGTAGCATGCATAGCAAAGGGTAGAAACAATAAAGGTCTACATGCATCTTTCCCTTTACCTAGTCCATAATCTTTATTTGCAAGCTTTTGTAGTTTCAGCTATCTCTGGCTTGCGAGAAGCTGACTGCCCCAGCTGCAATTTCTGCCTCTCTTCCTCTGTGTCTCCTTGTCAGCCTGTCAGCTTTCGCTGACACTCTGGGCAGCTTCTCTTAGCTCACCTAAATCTAACTTTCCTTTTCTTGGCCTGGGCTCCTGTAACGATTTACTGATCTGTCTCTTGGCAAAACAGCTGTGTCATTAGCATTGGCGTTGAGGTGTCACCTCTTTGTACCTATAAACCTGTCTATTGTTGGGACATCCCTTATCTAGCCCATAGTTTTACCTTTCCTGCTTGGTTCCTCTAACAAACTCTCTTGATCGTACCCCATAGCAAGTAACTCAACATAAACACACACGGGGGCATGCCTGTATTCATAAAAAATAATGCAGATATTTCCCAGTTTGCCATAGTCTCACGTTGGGTACCCAAATCCAATTACTTTTGCAAATTTAGGCCAACAAGTGTGGCTATAATTAGGAACTGTTATTCTTATCTGTGTAATGGCTTTGTGACAGAATAATCATTGACACAAAGGTAGGCTCGCTGCATTTTTTCCAGGACAATGGACAATAATATTTAGCACCAAGAGCAATCTCTGTGTAAACTGAAATCTAAGGTAATTAAACTCTGACAACCTTTTTTGGGTGTCCCACCTTTGCTTCACCGGAGTGACATCAAACCAGAAACATATCAGGAGGTCCAAGTTAACCAAGCTATAATATTTAACTTTATTATTTCAAATCTAATGAGAAACAGTGTTTTAATATTAAACCTTCTCGTGTAGCCAGACAATTAGTTGAGAACCTTTTAGGTTATGTCAGGATAAGATCTTCCAGCAGTTCTCAAAGGACACACTTCAGACAGCATGGGCCAAATCCTAGGGCCTGACCCTGCTGCCATTGAGGTCAATAGCAAAATTCTCACAGTGGAAACAGGATCGGGCACTTTGTGTTCTGACTCAGCAAAAAAAATCTCATTAAAGGCAGTGGGAGTTTTGCCACAGTGAAAACTGGATAAGAACATAGAGTGCATGTCACCCACCCTAAGAACAGCAGCATGAAGCTTACACATCACTTAAGTCCCATTTAAGCCCTATTTTGGAGGACTTAAGAAATACCTTGTGCTGACCCCCTGCACAGGGACAAATTTCACTCTAAAATCTTAGTTTAAAAGGAAAAGAAGCCTAATGTGTGAGGACAAAGATTTTCAATGGAAACTAAGTGCTGGGATTTTGAAAAGACAGATTTTTTTTTAAAGTTGACATACGAACTTCAAAACAAAAAACGCTATTGTTTATACACAGCTGTTTCCCCCCCAAGGTTTTTTATAATGTCGTTAGATAATGTAATCACCTAATTGTACATGATAACACATTCTAACAGTTACGTGATTACATATCATTACATGATTAGATGGAATTGCACAAAATGCTCTAGGTGCAGAATGATGGGCTACAAAGATATTTTTAGGATGAACATTTACAAGTTAGCAGACTATATATTTGAAAATCAGACTCGGAGAAAGTTTACTGATACCTCTCACACAGTGGATGTCATAAAAGTATTTACATATGCCAAACAATAGCACACAGTTGTTTCTTATTCAGAGTACAGGGGAAACAATTGTGTTCTTGACACCATTGTGTGGCAACTATTGGCAAAGGGACTTTTTAAAATGGTGGTGACCCCTGTACCCCAGTAGCCATTCACACTTAACTATCTCTTATCAACACTATTTTATCCATTATTAAAACCCTTATGCCTTGGCAAAACAGGACAATGCTTCTGCCACTACCCTTTTATGTCCTACTGTCTGTACGTAATGCAGATTTCCTTTCTTTCTGGGCAAGCCTGAACTGGGTGGGGTCTGGGGTACTAATGATTTTGGCTCTCATTAAACAAACATTTTTTACTTTTTGTTCAGTGTTTTTCACCTTAATTCAAACCAGTGACTTTCAAGAGAAATGTAGTTGGTGTATTTTTATAAGACACTTCCCCCCAATGTACTGGAAGCATGTGCAATACAAACCATCAAGATTCTTAGATTCTTGTTTGAAAGTAGTTCTTGCCCTGTTTCTAAGAATCCCCAGGATTTAAATATCATAATCATAGGTGTGATATTAAGAAACAAGCAAACAGAGAAAGAACTATAGGGTCATAAACTATAGGGTCAGATTCCCCACCTTTACTCACATTGAGTAGTACCTTATTCTGCAACTAGTTCCACTGAGATCAATTGAACTACTCAGTGTAAGGCACTACTTGATCAGTGTAGATGGCAAAAATATGGCTTTATATTTTTATTTTTAATGTGGCAACCTAGAACTTGTGTTTTGACAGAGAGAAATGGAAATCGGACCTCCCTATTGTGCCCGGAACTCCCTCATTTTCTTTCAAATTCTTCTTTAATAACCTATTCTGCAAAGTGCACTAACAGCCTGCCAAAGAAAGAATGGTGCTACCTACATTATTTAAAAAACTGCATTGTTTTGTGATAAAGCCACTTTCTGGAGCCCTACCACACAATATATGAACCATATTGCTTGTCCTGTGTTGCCAATTCTTGTGATTTAATCACAAGTCTTGTGATATTTGGTGTTTTTAAAGCCTCAGCTCCTGGAGACATGTAATAATGTAAGAATCACAGCTTTCATGTTTTTTAAAAAAAGGAAGTTTCTGGCCTTCATGTTTGTGGAGTAAAGCTAGAAAACATGAACTGAAAGGCATAAAAATAAGAAGGCAAATAAAAAAGATCCAGAATGTATTATCTTTTAAAGTCTCGTGAGGTTTGGAACCTGACTCCTGTTTTTTTTAATTTTCAGGTTGACAATTCTCCTTGTCTGTTTACACCATAAACGTGGAGGGACAGGGACAAAATCTTTTTCACCTGTCTATTTTGTAAATTTCTCAATAAGTAACAAAATCAGTAAGGCATTATTTTCAAGTGAGTTCTTCCACCCCGTACTCCTTTCACCTACTGGCAGCACAACCTTAATACAGTTTGCTTTGTACAGTCCAGTCATATGTTCCAGAACATCAGCTAGGCCTTGTAATGTCATCATATCTTAATGGATGTGAAATAGTCCACTTTCAGTTTACAGCACTTAGTTTACTGAACACCACAAATTAAGTAGGTATCACTAAATTTGTTGAGTGGGACCCAACTTACTTGTGAAATATGTACCTGGCCTTAATATTGTTTGCATATACAAGAACCTAAATCCACTACAGCTGTGTACAAAAGGACCAGGCATTGATTGCTTCATGCTCTTACTTTGTTACTACTAAACTAAATCCATAGAGGAGGAGGAAGCAATACACACAATGAACTTTTAAATAAGCCACAAATTCCGCAATAATTGCAACTGTCAAATTATCCAGTAGAACATCCTGTTAAACGCTCGACTGCCAACTTCCTAAAGAGAAGTGCTTTTTGAGCTTTTGTCAGGTTGCCATTTGACCTTGGCCCTGGGCCAGTGCCACTCTGCAACACAGTATTAGCTTTTCTATTTCCCAACTGAACCTCATTAGGACTAACTTTTTTCCTGTTTTGTAGCACAGAAAAGTAGCCTCACCATCCAGCATGTAAAGTCAAGCTTCACTGTACAGCTTGAGGCTTTGCCAGTGAGATGGTTAACTGAAAAAAGGAGAGGGAGGGAGAGAAAGTGGAGGTTAGCATTAAAAAACAACAACAACCTCCCCCCAAACATCTGAAAGCAAGAAAAATCAGACCCTAATGGAAACAACTTTAAATCCCATGCCAGTCTCCCATCTTTTCTTCTTTGTTCTCTTCAGACCTATTTTGTAAGATGCACTACTTTTGAACCAAGGACTTTTCCCCAAGACCTCAAGTAAGTCTCTGTCCATAGGTTGTGGCGACCTTAACCTGGGAGGAGACACAGAACTTCCATGGTTTACAGGAATATGAAGGTCTGCAAATCTGAACCAGTGGAAAAGGAAGTTCACAGGAGCAATGTGCCCTTCCTAAGGCCCTTAGGAGATTCCCAGGAATGGGGCTCCCAGCCTATTGGCTTCCTGCTGCACCACCATGTAATTTGCTAGTCACAGCCGCACTCCTGAGAGGCCATCTACTATTCTGCAGGAGGGGACCCCTGGCACTGTGCATCTCCTAAGGTGAACAGGAAGGGAAACCTGCTCAATTTCACAGGTGTGGGCTCTCCTCCTTAGGACAACAGGAGAAACTGAGGGTGCCTTCTGCTCTTCCTTGTTTTGCAGAGGAGACCAGGGAGCAGGTGAGGGTAGAAAGCAGGTGTAACATGCCTGGAATAGCTCACAACCATGAGTGCCTACTTCAGGGAAGGCTGTCAAAAGCAGGGCAGATACCCCAAACTGGTGGTATGTTCTAGAATTAGATTTCACCAACCCAGTTCCAAATGTGAACTCCCAAAGTACTATGATAGTCTTATGGAGTCACAGACAGTCCCCTTAGACACTCCAGTCTATCTTGCCACTCAGGCAAGCTGGACTGCGTGATAAATGGTCACTTATACCAAAAATCACAAAATATTTAGTCCCAAGTCCCAAGAGACCAGTCACTCACGCAGGTTGATTTGCATCCTAGATCTCACACCAAAGACAACACTGATAGCCAATTCTATAATAAATTAACTAAAGGTTTGTAGCTAAGAAAAAGGAATAAGAGTTATTGAGATGTTCAAGCAGATAAAAATATATGCACAGGTGAGTCCCAGTCTATAATTTCAAAGGGTAGCAGAGATGTAGTTATCTGCCAGTTTCCCCAAAAGCCTTCTAGGGCTACCCAGAGTAACTCTGGAGAGTTCTGTCTTCTTGTTTGGTTATTCTGCCCTATTAGAATCCAAAGAGTCTAGAGATAAGATTTTTTCCCCCTTGTGACCATACTTATGGCTTCATCTCCCAGAAAAACAAGTTGACAGTTTGGCTACCCACCTGGGCTCTTACTTTGATGAGAGAGGGGAATGCTTTTAGAGTCTTTTGATCTATGATCATCACACACAATGTCCACTTGCTTTGAAATGCGCAGGAATTAGCACCTTCCTGTTACAGTCCTTCATTTGCATTACACGAGGCTTCTTTCTGTTTGGTGCATCACTTAGATACAGGGTATATACAATGTAGATGTTTGCTACTACATTCTAACAGGATACAGGTATATAAAAACAATGCATGCAACCTCCCATTAGTTTTCATGAGGTTTAAACACCAAACACATTCTAAAACATTTAACAGCCACTTTGATCTATACTAATACACAAATGAATTGACCTGACTTCCAGCTGTGAATTTGTCAGTTTTTAGCTGATGCTTATGGCCTTGGCCAGAGCTGGCACCAGTGTTACAGATGGCTCCTGCTTTGCATTGCACGAAGGAGTCCTAGGAGTGGTGCCTCATCTCGCCACTGTTGATACTCCCCTGTTACAAACCCATGTATGCTCCACCTTTCTGATGAGCTTTTCAAAGCTCAGGAGCATCCCAGTATGTTCTGCATGGTGGATGGGAACTTTCCAGTGTCTCCCTAACCATGCTGACTGACATTCCAATTGCAGCATCTAATAATTTTCTAAACCGGATTGTGAGTGTTCCAGATTTGGGTTTGTGCACTACTGCTCAACTAGATGGATCTAATCTGCCTCATTTTAGTTCTCTTAGTCAGCCCCTAGGATGTTATAAACAAATAAATACAAATTAGAAGAATTCTCTTACCTTGATGGCTTACTTTTCAGAGGGGCTGAGCATTCAACCCTACCTCCCCCTCCTGCTTTTGGACTTCAGAGAGAGCTGTAAGTGATCAGCAATTCTGAAAAATAAGAAATCAGGCCATTATTTTAAATTTCATTTTTAAATGGCTGATGCAATTCACTGCCATTCTGGTGAAGCAATTCTCTTCTGGCCTGAGACCCCTTACTGAAAGCTGAAGTGGAAAGGACGCTTTTACAGGATTTGGGGAGGATAAGGGGCAGGGTAAAATCATTAAGATGGAAAGTGAGAGTCCATTCACTGTATAGCATCAGTCTTCTTAAGCAACACTGGTTGCTTTCAACAAACAAAATATGACCAACCATTTTTACTGGTAGCATCAAAGAAACAACGCCATAGCAATTTTGTAATAATTAACTTATGATATATCCACAGAGGTATAATTTCTGTTTAATTTTATCACCTGCACATAAAGCAAACAGGTCAATAAGTGCAAGGTGGTGTCACCATCAAAATTATTGCTGCAAATATTGTATGTGATCGGAAGGACACCCAGTTCTGTAGATGATCTGAATTACAGTCATTATCTTAGCGATAGATAGAGGTCATAAACTATTCAATAGGTGTATTTACCTCCATGCGTTATCTGAAAGATCTGCACACTGTAAACAGCCAGGAGAAGGAGGAATTATTCAGCAATTTAGCAAAAAGGACATATAATAAAAGGAATAGGATGCAAATTAGAAAAGGAAAGTTTGGGCTGAATATCAGGAAAAACTTCATATTAGTATCTATTAAATCCATTAGCTTGTGGGGGGAAAAGCGTCCCATGGGACGTGGGGGAAGCACCAATACTGGAATATTTTAAACTGGACAAAACATTAGGTAAATTTACAATAAAGAACAATCCTGCACTAGCAGGGAACTGAACAAGTTGATTGAATAGATTATTAGATTGCATGTAACAATGTAGGTTAATAGGACAATAATAGCATTTTCCAGTCCTGAATGTCATATGGTTACTGTGCCAGGTACACCTACAGTTACACAGTTTAGGACAGCCCCATTATGGTTTTTTGAAGCTCCTGATTGTCTCACTGATCTCCACTCTCATCCTCAGGGTGTCAGCTAGTCAGTCTGCTGACTGTATCTGCAGCCATAATACAGGGTGACATACCCCTTTGATGCACAGATCACCACTTGTGCTGTGTCAGAGCTGGTCTAACTAGCCTAGGCATGCTCAACTTTGCTATACCAAAGGCCAAGTTAGCAACCTTCCAGGATCCCAGAAGCCACAACAAATATACATTTACATACAGCTTAAAATACAAAATAGATGTGTGCAAACCTCACCTTTGCTCTTCCTTGATGGAGCAATGGCTCCCTGGTGAGGAAATTCTTGTTGCTTGTGTTTGTCACCAATAAAACGGTGGAGATTTTTCAACATGAGCCTGATCAAGCAGTTACAGAGAGAGGGAAGGAGACACATTTTATGGTGCCATTTGGCTCTCAAGACACCTCATTGTGCCTCCCAGTGCAGCCAGGAAACCTTTTATGGGGCCCAAGAGATGCCCAATACAGCTATGGGGGCTAGATTCAAAGGGGGAATCAGACACCTGTAGACACCTACATTTCCACAGGTAAAGTTTCTGTTTGTGGGCATGCACAAAAACCTCTAAGCCCTGACACTGCAGAGCTGTTCCATGCACTGGTACACACCTACGCCCCAGTGGGATTAATAAATTAGGCATTCCTCCCCATCTTGTCCAATCTAGTAGGTATGCTCTGAAAATACCCCCCTACCCCCATACCAACAGCCTATTGGTTAGAGCACTCACCTGGCAGGTAGAGACCCAGGTTCAAATCCCTGCTCTGCAGTAGGGATATAAATGCAGGCTGTAGGGTCATGCTTGCTTTTCCTCTCTGGCTTAATGAAAATTTAATTATTTGGGCAAAGTGGAACATATTCAAGAGTAGAGATCGAGACACACACGCTGCAATACCCAATGCTCCAGAAGTTAAGGCACTCACCTAGGTGCTGGTAGACCTGGAGTCACATCTCTCCTTTTAAACAGGCAGAGTGGGGATTTGAACATGGGCCTCCCACAGGAATACCCCAACTCCTAAGCTATTAGGGAAGCATCACCACTGCCTCCTCCACCTTGGTTTTTCACAAGAAAGGAGTGACCTGCATTAGGCACCTAGCTCCAAGAGAGGCTTCCTGGCTATGAATCCTGAATGGAGAGTGGTGTCTCCCTCCAGCCCAGAATTAGGTATGTAGCTACCGGAGAAGGGTGGAGTTTATGCCTCATCCCTCTTCTGGGCGGAGTTTATGCCTCATCCCCATTTCCTACTGGCCAGTTAAGATGGCTCCCAGCTCATTTTGCTGACTTCTTGGGATCCCATTTTCAGGCGCCTAGCTCTCCCTGTGCATTGTATAAAGAGCCTCGTCACCTAACTCGGGGCTGCAAATTGCACTAAGCAGTAGCACACCCAAAAGTTAGGTGTTGCAATGCAGAACAATGCAACATCTATGTTCCCCTTGTGATCTAGCCCTCTATGTAGACATGTTCCTAGAACTATATTTGCCATGAACTAGCTTCTAGTTTGGGGCAGTGCTGTGTTTGGAGTCTTGTATAGCTATTGGTCTAGACACAAATGAGACAAATGGTGGTTTCTAAGCCTTTGAGGCCCTTCACAATTTAGCTCTGTCCTACTTAGCTGATCTACTATTTTACTGCAACACTAATCCCCACTTTCACTCTTCTGCTGTCGGCACCATTCACCAACCACCAGTCCTCAGCTCCCTGAAATGCCTCTGCAATGTTTCCAAACATCCCCTTATTGGTCTGGGAAAACTCCCTGGAAAATTCCGGCAAAGCCACTACCTTATCCACCTTAAGACTCACCTCTGCCATGATGCCAATGAAGCACTGCCAGATGAAAATGATGAGGTAGTAAATGAGCCGAGACTGCCTGCTTATTGTTTGAGAACTCGCTTGCTTTAACATTTCCTCATCTTCAACTCTCTGTCTCTTCCACCTGCTGTGTCTTGTGATAACCTAGACTGTTACTTGGGGGGGTGGGGGGGGAAGGACACGAAGGCCCAGATTTTGCAAGGTATTTAGGTGTTGCACTGCTCAGCCTTGCAAGGCCAAAGTGACGTAGACGGCGAAGGCCCATTTTCGAAAGTGGCTTAGGCACGTAGGAGCCAAAGTCCCATTGAAAATTTAAAAATATGGGCCATAATACCGGGACACTACCCAAAGCTGATTGAAATCTGATGCCAGGACACTTAGTACCTAGAACTGATTAACACCACACCTAATCAGAGCAATGAATTCAATTTTACTGCATACGATAAGGGATGCAGGAGATGACATGTTATTTTTGTGATATTATTTATATTACCCCTTATATACAGTGAAAACCTCTATTAGTGAGGTTGGCTTTGCCCCACCTGTTATAAACAGACTTTCACTAGGGCAGGAGAGAGCCCACCTAATGAGAGACCACCCATCCCCCTTCACCTATTAAGTGCAGTTGCAGGGGACACTGGCAACTCTCTGTGGGAGGCTAGGTGGCCACAACTTCACTCCACTGGAAAGTAGCAGTAGCAAGACTGTCTCCTTTTCACACTCGGCTGGGTGCAATTGCAGGGAGACCAGGATTCCGGGTTTCTTCTGCCATGGTATACTGGCAACTTCTCTTAATCTCTTCCTTTGCTCCGCTGAAGAAGGGGAGGTGATAGTCTCTTTGGAAGAATCATTTAGCACCTTTCTGGTAGGCGATAATTGCTGCAATCCAAGGATATTAACTGGAGTTGATTGGAACTAGCAAATGAATTTTCAAGCAGACTGAACTGTCACTATAAGCCAATGTAAGGATATTGAAATACACATTCAGGAAAAAGCAACAGAGGGTCCTGTGGCACCTTTAAGACTAACAGAAGTATTGGGAGCATAAGCTTTCGTGGGTGAATGCCCACTTCATCAGACGCAAGTAATGGAAATTTCCAGAGGCAGGTATAAATCAGTATGGAGATAACGAGGTTAGTTCAATCAGGGAGGGTGAGGTGCTCTGCTAGCAGTTAAGGTGTGAACACCAAGGGAGGAGAAACTGCTTTCTGTAGTTGGATAGCCATTCACAGTCTTTGCTTAATCCTGATCTGATGGTGTCAAATTTGCAAATGAACTGGAGCTCAGCAGTTTCTCTTTGGAGTCTGGTCCTGAAGTTTTTTTGCTGTAAGATGGCTACCTTTACATCTGCTATTGTTTGGCCAGGGAGGTTGAAGTGTTCTCCTACAGGTTTTTGTATATTGCCATTCCTGATGTCTGACTTGTGTCCATTTATCCTCTTGCGTAGTGACTGTCCAGTTTGGCCAATGTACATAGCAGAGGGGCATTGCTGGCACATGATGGCATATATAACATTGGTGGACGTGCAGGTGAATGAGCCAGTGATGTTGTAGCTGATCTGGTTAGGTCCTGTGATGGTGTTGCTGGTGTAGATATGTGGGCAGAGTTGGCATCGAGGTTTGTTGCATGGGTTGGTTCCTGAGTTAGAGTTGTTATGGTGTGGTGCGTGGTTGCTGGTGAGAATATGCTTAAGGTTGGCGGGTTGTCTGTGGGCGAGGACTGGCCTGCCTCCCAAGGTCTGTGAAAGAAAGGTTTCCTCAGATCCCACTGAGGAATACACTAAGAAACTGCACCGTCTACTCAGGACACTCCCTACACTAACACAGGAACAAATGAACATACCCTTAGAGCCCCGACCGGGGTTATTCTATCTACTACCCAAGATCCACAAACCTGGAAATCCTGGACGCCCCATCATCTCGGGCATTGGCACTCTCACTGAAGGACTGTCTGGATATGTGGACTCCCTACTCAGACCCTACGCCAACAGCACTCCCAGCTATCTCCGTGACACCACTGATTTCCTGAGAAAACTACAATGCATTGGTGACCTCCCAGAAAACACCATCCTAGCCACCATGGATGTAGAGGCTCTCTACACAAACATCCCACACACAGATGGAATACAAGCTGTCAGGAACAGTATCCCTGATGATGACACAGCACAACTTGTTGCTGAGCTCTGTGACTTTATCCTCACGCACAATTATTTCAAATTTGGTGACAATATATACCTCCAGACCAGTAGCACCACCATGGGCACCCGCATGGCCCCACAATATGCCAACATTTTTATGGCTGACCTGGAACAACGCTTCCTCAGCTCTCGTCCACTCACGCCCCTTCTCTACCTACGCTACATTGATGACATCTTCATCATCTGGACCCATGGGAAGGAGACCCTGGAAGAATTCCACCATGATTTCAACAGCTTCCACCCCACCATCAACCTCAGCCTGGACCAATCTACACGGGAGGTCCACTTCCTAGACACCACAGTACAAATAAGCGATGGCCACGTTAACACCACCCTATACCGAAAACCCACCGACTGCTACGCCTACCTTCATGCCTCCAGCTTCCACCCCGGACACACCACACGATCCATCGTCTACAGCCAAGCGCTGAGGTACAACCGCATCTGCTCCAACCCCTCAGACAGAGACCAACACCTACAAGATCTTCACCAAGCATTCTCAAAACTACGATACGCACACAAGGAAATAAAGAAACAAATCAACAGAGCCCGACGTGTACCCAGAAGCCTCCTGCTACAAGACAGGCCCAAAAAAGAAACCAACAGAACTCCACTGGCCATCACCTACAGTCCTCAGCGTAAACCTCTCCAATGCATCATCAGTGATCTACAACCCATCCTGGACAATGATCCCTCACTTTCACAGACCTTGGGAGGCAGGCCAGTCCTCGCCCACAGACAACCCGCCAACCTTAAGCATATTCTCACCAGCAACCACGCACCGCACCATAACAACTCTAACTCAGGAACCAACCCATGCAACAAACCTCGATGCCAACTCTGCCCACATATCTACACCAGCAACACCATCACAGGACCTAACCAGATCAGCTACAACATCACTGGCTCATTCACCTGCACGTCCACCAATGTTATATATGCCATCATGTGCCAGCAATGCCCCTCTACTATGTACATTGGCCAAACTGGACAGTCACTACGCAAGAGGATAAATGGACACAAGTCAGACATCAGGAATGGCAATATACAAAAACCTGTAGGAGAACACTTCAACCTCCCTGGCCACACAATAGCAGATGTAAAGGTAGCCATCTTACAGCAAAAAAAACTTCAGGACCAGACTCCAAAGAGAAACTGCTGAGCTCCAGTTCATTTGCAAATTTGACACCATCAGATCAGGATTAAACATAGACTGTGAATGGCTATCCAACTACAGAAGCAGTTTTTCCTCCCTTGGTGTTTACACCTCAACTGCTAGCAGAGCACCTCACCCTCCCTGATTGAACTAACCTTGTTATCTCCATACTGATTTATACCTGCCTCTGGAAATTTCCATTACTTGCGTCTGATGAAGTGGGCATTCACCCACGAAAGCTTATGCTCCAATACTTCTGTTAGTCTTAAAGGTGCCTCAGGACCCTCTGTTGCTTTTTACAGATTCAGACTAACACGGCTACCCCTCTGATACTTGACATTCAGGAAATTCACTCCACTTCCTTATAGGCAGAATTTCACTGCAACTGAGTTCATTATGAGCAAGTTCCACTATAAACCTTTCAACTACACTAAGGCAAATACCTAGCTGAACACTACAAGAAACATGTAAGCAACATTCAGAAGAACAATGTATAGTAGTTCGCTCTGATCAAAAAGGTGGGAAAAATAACATGTCATTCCCTTCAGATAAGCAGAATTCTGAGTTCAAATTTCAAGGTAATTTATTTTTATTTCACAGGAAATAACTCAGATTCCTGTGCTAAGATCCTTATATCAACAATTAACAAGCAAGAACACTGCTTATGTATTTGTTTTATTCTATGTTGTAAGTTTTGCTAAAATATTTATTAAAATGTGTGAAAAACACAGTGTATCTTTACTGGAAAGTTAGCTTGAGTGATCTACACTTGAATTATTTCTCTGTTTGCCTAGCTTGAGTGAGAGCAGTCACATGGCAGAATAATACTTGAGTTGCTTTAATGCCCTGTATCCGCACTGCCACTCTACTCACTTGTGCTGTCTGCTGTGGGCGCATCCCATCGTTCTTAGCATTGCAGTAAACTGAGCCATGCTAGGAATTTTTTGCAGTGTAACGTGGGAGCACTTGTCTGTCCTGTCTGTGCACATGGGCGAAACTGGTGTTAGCCTGACACCGCAACTGAATCAGTTCTAGTTTGACATCAGTTCCACAAGTTTTTCCCAACTGGTAGCAGCGTGAGGATCTAACTTGGAGGAACCTATACCAAATGCGGGCTCCACTGCAACTCTCATTCTGGCAACAGGAGGAAGATACAGGGTGTGAGATGCAGTGGCAGGCATTTCAGCAATGGCTTGACATCGTGGGAAAGAGGTGGTATGCTTTGTTAAGAAGAGCACATAAGCTGCATGCAGAACTGGAGGAGTTTTTATTGGGTGAAGTTTTTAGTGGGTGATGAAGCCCCCCTTATAATGACTGGCAGTTCTGGAGTAGGACCACAAGCTCAGAATAGTGGAACTGCATTGTCATGCAGACCTGGGATGATTAGCAGTGGACGCAGAACTTCTGTACAAGCAAGACCACATTCCTGGAGAAGTGTCAGGCTCTTCAGCACCAGGACACACAGGTGAGAGGGTGCCATAACAGTTCCAAAACAGGTGGCTATTGCTATCTGGAATCTGGCCACCCCAGATTGTTACAGATCAGTTTGGTTTTGGCGAGTTAATTGTTGGTTCTGACGGAGGAGGTTTGCTGTACAATTATTACTTTGTTTCTTCTATGGGGAGTGAAGGTGATGTCCAGGCTAGATGAATAGGAAGAGAGCAAGAAAATATGACTATGGGGAATTGTGGGAAGGCATTGGAAGACTGGCAGCACTCCAGTGACACTAGCCTGCATTCACGTTACTGAGTGGTCATGTTAGCAGGCCAATTGTGCCAACCAACTTGAGTTAATAGCGCCACCGCACTTGAGTGTGGGGTTTTTGTGTGTGGATGGGGGTTGAGTTAACAGGAAGATTCGCGTTATAACATGAGTTAACTTTGCAGTAAAAACTGGCCCCAACAGCTCTTTATGTGAATGCTTTGCTCTGTTAAGACAGGCTTTTGCCAACTTTTGCTGTATGGTCCCTTTGGTATCACAGAAAATGAAAAGGTGACCAACCTCAAAACACCTTCTCACAGTTGGTAGAAAAATCTGCTGCACTCACTTGTTTGGGGGCTGGTTCCATTGAGTAGATGCACTGATACAGCGGAAGAGGGCTAAAAAGTACATTTTTCACCAGAATGTAATGCAACTTTGTGACAAAATAAACAAATAAGCATATTATTTATCAAGAGTCCCTAGCAAAATGTTTGAGGTGGTGCCCACACAGGTAAAATACAATGCTAATAAATAATCATAATTAAACCACTAAACAATACTTGAATAGAGTCACAGGGTGAGATTGTGTGCTGTGCCTCCAGGAAGGGGTGAGGCAAAGGTGACCTTTGTGCCTTTGGGGTCCTGGGCTGGTCAGACGGCAAAACAACCCAGAGTAATTTAGGAAGCCACAAGAGCTACTGTAATTTGTCACCTACTTGGGCAGCCCATGGAGGTGTGCAGAATGGTCACAGTGGCATGTGCTATGGCCCCTCCTCTATCCAATATGCCCCTTTCTCCCCACTGGCATGGCCCCTGTGCCAGGACTTGTGAGGCTTTTATGACCCCTATATACCATGGCAGTGGCGTACAGGGGCTTTAGTGGAAGAAAGAATCACTCTCATAGACTTAAGGCCAGAAGGGATCCATATGATCATCTAGTGTGACAGGCCATAGAATTACACCCACTAATTCCTGCATTGAACCCAGCGGTGGCTGAACTAAAGCCTATCTTTTAGAATGACATTGTTTTGACACTAAGTGGGAAAGAGTTGACTACATTTCTTGGTACGGTATGGTTAATTCTCCTCCCCACTGAAAGACAAAGTGGCATTATTAAACAAATGGAGTTCTGATTATGGAGTTTGTTTTGCCATGTTAAATATTAGCCGGTATGCTTGTAGGGACAGGGACAATGAGCGACATTTTCAACAGTTTTGGGGGCTTAAATATGCAGATAGGTGCCCACTGGCATTTTCTAAAGCACCTGGATGATTTCAGTGGGTGTTAGGGGCCTAGGAGCTTTTGAAAATCCCACTAGGTGCCTATCTGCATCTTGACGCACCTAAATACCTTTAAAAATAGGCTCCTAAGTCAATAGCTGGTGCTGGGAGAAAGAAGACAGAGTAAAGAAAAAATAATCAACATGGAGCTGAATTTGGGGAAGAGGAGAAGAACCAAACTTAGAACCACCCTTAGACTGTTTTGTTGAATTTGTGTAATTTTTATTGATCATTGATGTTCCTGGTGTGGAAACTAGAAAGTGAGCTATAAGAAATGCCACAGTTATTTAACATTCAGTTGGAAAGAGTGAAAGAAAGAATTCATAATCAGTAGACACACATTTTTTCTTCAAGCTTTTAACAGAGAATTAGGAACAATGAAGGTTTTTTGTTTTTTTTAAAGAAACCTTCAGTGCTAGAAAGCATTGCCCCAAAGCTGGCAAGGTTGGTGGTTTCTATTCAAACCCAAACCCTAATGTTTAACTCATTGAGAAGCATAGTATGCAACAATGGTTTTCAAAGCTTACACTGGCAAAGAAATGACACAGGAAGAATTTTTCCCTCCTCTTAAAGCAGCCTTATAATTATAAATTAATCCCTAAAGATATTATGGTGACTTCGATGAGTTAATGAGTATCGTATAACTGCCTGCTTCTCTTAATTGTCCAAAGGCCAGTTTATCCTGGAGTGCATAAAACCTTGACGAATGCAGATACGAAGCATAGCGGAGAGAGGAAGTGTGAGCGTGAGAGAGAAAGAACTAGATGCTGTGTTTAACCATGAAGATGCCAAAAACGTTTTTCTCTCTCTTTCGTATCTTTGTGCTCTTAACTGGCTTCTCAATTATTTGCATGGGAGCCTTTTGCATTTCCACAGGTTCCTCTTTGTGCAGATGTGGGAATAATCTGCCCATTGCTTATTCTCTGTTACCTTTGGGGTTCTTACTCCTTGTGACTGGGATTTTCTGGAGCACGTACCATGAAGTCAGAAAAAACAAAAACCTGTTCTATATTTTCCAGAGAAATCCCAGCCATAGAGAAATGCACATCAACACCATAGACAGGTATGTACTGCAATGTATGTGGGGGCAAACTGGGTGTTGCATTTTGTAAATGTATCCTCAAGGGAAATAAATGACATAGCATTATATCAAAGAAAAGTAACCTGCAGCTAGTAGAAGACTTTTTATTCTATTTGTATGGGCACAGAACAGGAGCCTGAACGTTTCATATGCAGTGGATTGCAGTTAGGACAGTAACAGCAGCAGTTTAGGTGATACAATCAATGTACAGGATATATTCCCGAAAAACTATTCTTAGTGATTACACATACTGGGAAAACTTCCTGGGGAAAACAGGCACAACTCCATTGGCTGCAGTGGAATTACTCCAGGAGCACAGCTGGCCCAGTTGTATCACCGTAATCGACAACAATGGCTGTGCCAGCGTTTTGGTATTGCTCCTCAGCACAGTCTTTCCAGGGAGGCCAAAACACTGGAATGATTCACAATTCCCTATATGGTCTATGCTTGAGGTTTCTGTGTAAATATCTCTGCTATTTCTGAGTGAAGTCTGATGCTTTCCAATAGACAATTTCTTAAACTGGTTGGCCCTAGGCCTGGCAAAATTTGTAACAGGGTCTTTGGATACAAATGACTCTTGCTGTCTGTTGTGGTAACACCACCATAAACACTGACAATAGGTGCTGTAACAGCTCTATAAATACATCGCATCACAAACCCTGGTTAGATAACCAGGACAATACGGATAGCACTTAAAAATTTGTGGAGAGCGGAAAATAATCACCATGCAATCAACTTTGGCAGGAAATATACTCCCTTTTCAAATCCGAGTGCCCTTTAGGGCAGCTGCTGTACTATAGACAATCGGTGGGTGATATTTGCATGACAGTCAGGAAACCTTGTCAATTAAATTCACTTTTGAGGCTGATATTGAAAATTATTTTAATGGCACACTTTAGAGAAAGTCACAGGATGCTAGATCAGCAGATCTGTTTCATATGTTTCCAGCTGATCTATTCCTTCTTAGCCAGATTTCATGATTTCAGTTTATATTTTAAACCTCAGATAAACTGTGACAAGGTGACAAAAGCAAACATATCTAACCAGGCCCAGCTCATATAAATCTCTTCTAACTAGTGAATCTTTTTGGTGTGATTATTTTTCAGGCCTGATTTCTACCCTCCGTGCTATGAAGATAGCACTGATCCGGGAAAACAGACTTTCCCAATACCACTCTCCATTTCAGCAAGAGAGGAAGAGATCTACAACATCCCTCCGCCACTGTATACTGAAAGCAGCATGGAATTCATAGATGAAACCAGCCTTCAGGAGGAACAACCACCATCATACGAAATGTCTGTGCAGCAGCAGCAGCCAACAGCCGAGCATGACTCAAATACAGAAGGAGTTTCAGGCACTTGTCATGCACCCATGCCAGGAGTCAGTTGCTAATAATACAAACTGTGAAGGGACTTTAGAGGGACCAAAGCACGTCAGTTATTCCGAGACAAAGTCAATGATTAAGACTCTGAATGTGCAAAGTGGTGTTGGAAAAGACATGGGACAGTGCTATATAATACTACTGTATTATACTAACGGGAGCAACAGTTGCCTGGGGACAGCATTGACCACAATCCATTCATGTGGCATTAGAGAGGTTGTTTGAGGAGGTTCCCAGTATTTTAAAACAAGAACAGCATTCTCTGGCCTTTAAAGAGTTTGCTAATGATATTAAGTATAACTCATAATTGTTGGCTCAAGCCAACATCAGAGCAGCTTGTTTTCACGTTTCAATATTTCACTATGCCCACTCAAAAAAGTCAGTACCAAATACATTCATTGTACTCTGTTCAGTATCTCTAGATGATCTGTTTATGAAAGATTTTTTCATACCAAATATCCAACTGGCTAATTTCCTTTTCATAGCCAGTATTTCATTTTCTGCTCACGTCAGCGCATTAAGATCTTGAGCGAAAACGCCCTTAAGCTACAAATGACTGTACTGTACCTTGATACACTGGCTACCAATGTACAGAAGCCATTATTTTTTACACTGGAAGGAAAATGTTAGTGTTGCTGCTTAATGCTCCTCTATTTATTAATTTCAATCTCTTTCTCGCATCTCATCTTTTGGGGCAAGTCCCCATCTGTTTTTCCATTAATATTTCCTGATCTGGAAGACCTATTAATTCATTAGCTAATAGTTGGGGTTTTGTGTTCTGTTGTTTGTAACAGTTGAGTATTTTTCTACCATGAGTGTTTGGAGATAACTGCTTTACTTTGTGTTAATAGCTGATACTTTAATATTGCATTGAATTCATCTGTTTATTTCAATAAATTTTTTCAAACCACATCTGAATTAGAAATGAGGTTTCTGTACTTCCAGATGGATGTACAACACCCAATCTGAGCTCAGTCATTGCTGCACACTAATGAGGCGACCCCAGTTTCATAGCACAGCTCCTGAAAGAATAACACAGATTGTTTGCAGAAAAAAGCCTCCTGCGAGCCATTTCTTTAGGCATTGTCTTCATAGCTATAAGGTTAGCTGCTTCCATTGCACTGTTCACAAACTCAGTGCCAAAGAAGCAAGGCTCTATTTGGCCCTGATCCTGCACCACTGAGTTCAACTGGAGTTTTGCCCTTTATGACGACAACATGACCAGGATGAGATGCTTTATCAATCTTTCTTTATGCTCACATATCAGAAGAGGCAAGAGTAGCCTGGATACAAATCATTGTAGAAACTTAAAACATGGGGGAAATCAACTGCAAAATAAATCAGTTCTTCCTCAAGGATTATATTCTGATTTGAAATATACCTTTCCCTTGGTGGGAGAAGAAGGAAAATAGAGGATGCAACTGAGGGGAATGACAAAGAAATGGGAGGTGAGACATGTTTTCCTTCATGGGTAGAGGTAGTAGGGAGGGGTAGACAGTGTGCCCAGAAAAAGGGGAGAGGGAAGAGGAGAACGTAAGGTTAAAAATGGAAATAATTATACAGGAAATGACACATTAAAAGAGGTAGAGTTAAAGGACAGAAAAAAAGGAAAAACAATGGAGAGAAAAAATAAACACATTCAAAAGAAAACAATGACAGGATAAAAACTCTATAATTGGAGAGATGGAGATAGACAAACTGGATCCATGTAAAAAGATTTTTTAAATGATTAAAAAGCTGCACATTCTAAAGGGGGGGAGAATAAAAAACAGGAGAAATGGGAACCTTTACATGTTATTTCAAAAGCAGTTAAAGGGAGGGTTTCCTCTGAGAAGTGACCATGGTAAAGGATACCTTTTTACTCAAGAGACCTGCTTCCTGAATGTATTCAGAATCAGAACAGCTGGCTTTAGTAACAAAGATATGTTTTTACTTCTTTTTAGTCATGTTCATGCTGCAGGACGCTGACAACAATGGGGTTGTACATGTGTTGCTGAGGGAAGACATTCATTAAATGTGAGGCAAGATTCAAGCTTGATTCTCAGCCCGAGGTTGAGCATGCAGGGCATGCAGGGCTGGCAGTTAGAAAAACTGCTGGAGTAAAATCCTGGTTCCATTGAAGTCAACAGGAGTATTGTTACTGACTTCGATGGGTCAGGATTTGACCTCCCCCCCCCTTTTTTTTTTAACTTTTGAATTGAGCACATTTGATCTGGAAATCAGTGAAAAACAAACATGGAAGCCCAAAATGCCATTTTCAGTGTCACTTTTCAGAATGGCACACTGAAATTCAATTATTGACTCACTTCTGCTGTAGCTCCTGAAGAATTGCACCATTGTTATGTACAGAACCCCCCTGCCCCCTGCACCCCATGGGATCATAAAGTGGCTGGTTAGAATGCTGGAAGGTACATATTTATGAATATGTTCCTGGTTCAAAGTGCCCAGCTAACACAGGCCTGACTTCTAAGTTCTCTTTTATCTGAATACAGCAATAACCCCTTTATCTAGGACAGTGGTTTTCAACCTTTTTTTTTTCATTTGGAAACCCATAAAAAATGTCAAATGGAGGTGCGGACCCCTTTGGAAATCTTAGACATAGTCTGTAGACCCCCAGGAGTCCACGGACTACAGGTTGAAAACCACTGATCTAGGGTTTGATAGGCAGATGAAACTCCATGTGAACAAGGCTTTAGATAAACGGTGGCTTCTTTGAGAGAGCCAAACTTGGAGTCCACAGCCCCACAGGGTGGGGAGGACATGCCAGTTGGCCACCAGTTCTGACTGACCCACAGAGCAGACTGGTAATGAGGCAGAGGACATTTTCCTTGCATCTGCTTTATGGCCCTGTTTCTTGGACAGTTTGGGGGCAAGAACTAAGATTCTGAATTCTTCCCTAACATTTCAGGGCAAATCCAAAAAGGGCTTAAGAATCTTGGCAGCCTTTCCGTGGCCCCACCAACCTCAGTCCATTGCAAGTATTGTGTGCAGGGGACTGGACTAGAGAAGAGCAACAAAAATGATTAAAGGTCTAGAAAACATGACCTATGAGAGAAGATTGAAAACATTGGGTTTGTTTAGTCTGCAGAAGAAAAGACTGAGAGGGGACATGATAATTTTCAAGTACATAAAAGGTTGTTACAAGGAGGAGGGAGAAAAATTGTTCTTCTTAACCTCTGAGAATAGGACAAGAAGAAATGGGCTTAAAGTGCAGTAAGGGAGGTTTAGGTTGGACATTAGGAAAAACTTCCTAACTGTCAGGGTAGTTAAGCACTGGAATAAATTGCCTAGGGAGGTTGTGGAATCTCCATCATTGGGGATTTTTAAGAGCAAGTTAGACAGACACCTGTCAGGGATGGTCTAGATAATACTTAGTCCTGCCATGAGTGCAGGGGACTGCACTAGATGACCTCTCGAGGTCCCTTCCAGACCTGTGATTCTATTGTAGGCTCTTAATGGCTCCAGAGCTTTTCAAGGACAAATGGACTGCTAACTGCGTTTTCAGACAGCAACAGGGGTTAAGGTGTGGAGGGAAGGAGGGCTCACCGGGATGTAAGACAAGTTCAGGTTAAGAGGGACTATTTTGCTTGACTCAATCTGTTTTTCATGTATATAATTTCACTGCTTAGTTAGGAGCTGAATGGAAATGATGTGGGTGACTGCATGAGTGAATAAATGTCAACAATCCTTTTAAAAGCAGAAAGGTGTTAAATGGCTGAATTAATTTTGCTCAAACTTTCCAAAACAAATTCACCTTTGGCATGACCAGCCATAAGAAGTTTTGGATTAAAAGGGATTTTCTTTATTCATAAAGATATGAACAATTCAAAACAAGGGTTCAGAATGGAATAGGCCTTTTCTGCCCATGCCTCTTGAACAATAATGCTATAACTATTCCCGTCCTATCGCTATCCTCAGTGGTGAGATGCGTAGTTCCTAGGCGTGAGGCCAAGCATTTTTCTGAAAGGGAAATCTTTTGACATTTCAGTGCAGTGATGTGCAATGCATGGGACATATGGGGCCAGCTCCTCAGCTATGGCTGAAGAATAAAAGTTGGGGGAATGGGTGGAGTATTCCTCACCTCTGCACTCTCAAGCCTAGGACTGCTCCATACAGGGCTGGTCTGCCACCACCATGTTAGCACTGAGTATTCTTTAAAATGAAACATCTTTGCCAGCTTTTGTGCCTTATGTACATTGTTAAATATTTTATACCATAAGCCACTAGTTCACGATTTAAAAAAAAAAAGGTTTAAGCCTGTTATTTATCTTCAATAAGTGAAGGGAGGTTACTAATGTGTGATGTCAACAAATAGATGGCACTTAAATAATATAATTATACACAGTTTGATATAATTGAACATAATGACAAGTTTTTACTAGTTGGCCTTTTCCCTGCTATTGCACACAAGTTAATAGTTCTTGTTCTCTCTACCCTTCCATGTTTTTACTCCTTTCTGTCTTTCTTCTTCCATCTCCCACACTATTTTTGCATGGTCTACTTGCTAGCTGTTTTAGTTTCCATTTCTTTTTGTCTCTTCCCCATCTATCCTCCTTTCCTTGAACCTTTCCCTCTCTCTTTCCAGCTGGGTCCACAAACTCATTTCTTCCCCAAGTCTCCCCCATTCTTTTTCCTCTGGCCTCCATCTCTTTGTTCCTGGGACCCCATCCCTCTGTCCTGGTCACCCCTCCGCAAAGACCCCTTGGTACCTTGCTGCCCACTCCCCCTTATTCTTTCGGAGTTTCTCCTCCACAATAGCTCTCCCTCCCCCTCACCTTTTCACCCTTGCAGGCTGGGAGTGTGCTTTTAAACTACATGCTGTTTGCATGACAAACCCAACTGTTCGGGAAACTGAAAGACTGTCCAAATAAATACTAGTACAATTATTTCCAAACTGCCATTACAGTGTAGAGGCTGCAACCCATGGACCAGCCTAACCGCTTAACCCAGCAGCGGGAGTAGAGGAGGGGACAGGCCTTTTTTTAGTCAAGCCACTCACTTTAGCAGCCCTACCAAGAGTAACACCATCCTCGTTAGGGGTGATGGACATTTCCCCTGACATTAGCTTCTAATCATTTACCTCTCAACTATTTGCAAGTAAAACATCTCTATACATTAAGTGCATGATTAATGAGACTGTGGTCACAGTCCTTCCCTGAACAAATCAGATACAGAGATATACACATCGTGAGTCAGCCTTACAAAGTTTTACTCGTCGTCTTGCAGATGACAATTTTTTGGGTGGACAATATCAATCGTATTAATAATCAGTTTTATCATTCTCATCAATCAGTATTACAAAGGATGAGGGAGTAGGTTTTGTGTTGAGGATGGTAACAGTTTTACAAGATAACTATTCAAAATTACACACAGAGATCATCCTATTCTCAAGTGCATTACCCCAGTTTTACATCAGTGCAACTCAATTACTAGTACAACACAATGCAAAATGAGACCCAGTATTTACCCTTTGAGAACTTTCCAATTCTGCTTCATTTTTTCCTAAATCCTGACTGCCACCTACTGCAGCTAATGCTGTCACGCCTTTCCTAGAACGGAGAAGTCTGGCTGGAGTATTTTCTGGATATGGTCAGTGGCAGTTTAGCATGAGGCTTTCCCCTGTCTCTTTCATAGCGGGTGGGTACAGTACATCATGTTTTCAGCAATCCCAATCTCCAGAGGCTAAAACAATGGGAAACCTAAATCAGTATTCAAACTCACCTCTGCCAGGTGATCAGGTCAAAGATTATTTAATCATCTGAGATCTTATAACAATAAAAACTTTTCAAATTCTTGGTTGGCCCATTTTCAGTAGGATTTGTCCAAATATGACGAGCTGAGTGGTTCAGCATTTTGAAGGGAAATTTCTCTCACAGTTTAGGCCAAATCTGCACAGGTGCACAAGTCTGAATGATCTAAAACAACAGTGAACAAGTTTGCCCTATATGAAGCACTGTAGGTTACGTCTAGATGAACATGCCCTCTTTAAAGAAGAGTACATTTAAATTTGGACAACCAAATTGTGGTGAAGATGCAGGGACCTTCTGATGCCTTCCACAATCCTTTATAAAATGAATTCAATCATGGAATCTCTTTTGACTTATACAAATATTAAATAATACTGTACTAAGATATTGTGTGGAAACATCAGTCTTATTTATTTAGAATCAATTAAGTCGATATGTAATTCTATTAAAGGCAGTTTTATTAGAATAGATGAAAGCGCAGTGTGTTTTGTCAACAATTAGGTATTAAGACAGAAATATAGCAATCCACTTTATTAGATACTAAATGTCATAGCAATTTGTGACAGAAGTGTCAAAAGAAACCAAAGCAATTTCCTTCACTGCAATATTATCTAAATTGCACCGAAATCTTGATGGGTTGCAATATGAATAGTACATGCTGCAAAGTGTCAAATTGCACAAAGCCAACTCGACAAATGATATGACAAGTGACCACACGCTGTTCCCAAGGAAGCAAAACATTCAAACAAGTCATATGCACAAAGTGTTTGTGTTCTTGTTCAGTACAAAGCAATGAACCATAGCGAGAGCTGCAGCAGCATTTCACAAACAAAAAAACCCACAAGTGTACATATGCTTCTCTGATTCATGTCAAGTCCTTTCTACTCCCCGGCTCTTTATCCTATGGTCTCTACTTTAAAGAATCTAATAGACTCTGAGCCCAACTAGTGAATCAGTCAAGTATTTCATTTCATTCATTCCCTCTTCTGTATTACATCCATTCCTGACAAGTGGAACATAGACATGTATCTGAAGAGATAGGTTTTAAAATCTTTTTATGATAATGCATTTATGGAAAATATGCTGAACTTGCAACAGTTACCCTCCAAGCCCAGTAAGCACCAGCAGGACATGCTTATGAACATCAGGGATATTGCAAAAGGTAACTGATGCCCCCGTGACTAAAACATTAATCATATTTTGGCTTCAATAAAAATAATTACCCTCCTTTAAAAAAAAGGAAGAGTCAAGTTCAGAAACCTAGAGAGAGACATGAGTCACACTGATACACTTCTAAACCGGAAAAAAGGAAGCACTGGCATCTTTCAATGGGAGTGTGTGCACAGTTCTACTGCTGCTGTGGCTCTGCGAGCTGGCGAAGGGTGTAGATGGGAAAGGAACGAATGGAGTATGCAAATGCACCCTTTGCAAAAACGAATATACTGCCCCTGTACCTCAGACATGCTGATGATTTCTTTCTAAACCAACAAGAAGCTGACAAGAACCACAAACTGTATTCACCAAATCACATGGTTGCAATTTAGTCCATTTCCCCCTTCTTCCCAAGTCCAAAATTCTTCTTACTTTATCATAACACTCAATGGGTAAAGAAAATACAAAGGTCAGCCCTTTCTGTCACACTGGCATTTTGCAACGTTCAAGGGTTGAGGGCTTTTTCTTTGGTGGGTTCTTTGTTTGTTTTTTGGACAAAAAGATATTGTCACTATAACATAGAAGTCAGTACACTATTGTCTTTGGCGATTAATGCAACTGAATATGATCAACATTATACTGAATTTTTCTTCCCACCCCCACCCCCAAAAAACTTTTAAAGCCTTACAAGGCACAGACACCTAACATGTTTTAGCCAGGTCATCTCTCTTCCTTGCCCTCTCTCTTTTGGCCCTGGGTTAATGATCCTTTGTAGATTCAGGTGATGACAGTGGGTCCCTTCCGCCCTGTCCTCTCATGGATCTGAGATATTTTCAATGCAATGGCTATGAGAGGACTCAGCACAGCCTAGAAGAAAAGGAATACAGTGAGCTATGTTAAGAAGAAAAGTCAATGAACACATTTTTAAAATCTGTTATTTATTTTTCCCTTTTTGAACATAGTATTAACTAATAATATGAAACATTATACTGGGTCTAAAGTAGCTAAGCTATGCAGAAAGAGCAAACCCCAGTTGTTGTAATGATAAACTCACCACACACCAAGAGTAATGTAGAGCTCTGTGTGAAATATGCAATATAAAACCATATGGAAGTCTCAAACCTGGAATTATTTATGGAGCTGAGTTGAAACTATAAACAAATGGTATTTTCATACACACTGCATTGTTAATCTGAAGAACTCCACGATTCAGATACTGAGGCAGGTATCTTAGTAGGAGTCATAAAAATATGTATATGATTAAAACAGTATCACCTGCAGTTGTACTACATAGGTTAAAAAGGTATTCCCCATGCAGTTTCAGTTTATAGATATCTATTTATAACTTTAACAAGCTTACAGTTTGTGGCTAAGTGGGGGTGTTTTTTTGTCCAGATGCCTAAACAAAACGAATAAAATGAAAATCTTATCAGGTAAGAGTGATGAAATAACAACATCTCTGTTTATGCTGCCACTGATTTCAACAGAGTTTATGGCCATGGTCATTTATTCAGAAACTTGGCCAGTGATCAGTGGGATATTACTATTCTTTTCCTATCTGTGGATCCCCTTCTAATTGCACAATGATTAGACAACAACAGACAGGGAAAGAGTTCAGACATTTTATACAATACATTAATATGAAGAGCATGAACCTTAACATTTGTTGGAAAATGCTGCAAAATGAAAAAACAAAACAAGCCAGCTCCTAAGCTCAGTAACTAGGGACAGCTCATTCCTCTAAACAGCTATACCTGCATTGGAGAAGAATCACCACAAATGTACTTGGGCAGAGGGGCATTGTCCCATCATGGAAGAAATAGAGATGCCCACAGACCCCCTGGCTCTTGGAGACCTACAGGGGGCACAGAAGCATCGATCCCCTCTTATTGGCTCCGAGCTCCCTCTGACTGTGCCCAGTCCCTGGAAGTGGCTTTCTTAGGGCCTCCCTCTCCCAGATAAAAAGGGAGAATTTTTCAATCGGGAGAGGACTGGAAGATAAAAACAGATCATCCGAACCTACTCAGTTTTACCAGCCCATCACCTTCATGAGCAATAAAATGACAAACTTAAACAAGAAAGCAAACAAACAAAACAACCCACTCACTGCTTTGGCTGAAAGCCTTATGTTAGACAGGATTACCACATTTAAAATGGTTTTCAAAATTTATTTCTACTTTTTAAAAGTGTAAAGCTTTATTAGTAAAAGTTGAACTCAAAATGACATTAAAAGTGTGCCTGGATACACCACAAACACAAACTACTTAATAAAAACTATTTGAAATGCATTAACCATAAAACAGTATGCAACAGCAAAGTTGTACAGTCTATAAATCAAGCAACCCTTCTATTAACTTCAGTGAGAGTTTGGCTCAGTTAAGAACCACTGGAGAATATATCCCTAAATCCATGATTGCCAGGGGGAAAAAAATGACACCTCTCACAAACTAGACATACCAATAGATATCTCAAGCATGCACATATCTGATAAGTGACAATGCCTGGTGCCCTTTGCTTGTGGGTGATTTGTACTGGAGCCTTGAGAGATGTGTCATCCATTGCAGAGGCTGCCTGGCTCACTGCATTTTTATTCTGCCCTGTCTTGCAGAACTCCCTTCCAACTGCCTTTCTCCATCTCCATGTTCCCAGTTATGTTTTCCCCGAAAACTGCAATCCATTTGCAAAGAATCAGGGCTTCACAGGATTCTAAACTGCACCTGAGGGCTCGTTAAAAGCTCAGCAGATTCAGAGGTTTGGCTTTATGCAAATATTTTCTTTGAACTCAGTCCAGATGGGTTGATACCATTTTAACTTTGGGGGAAATCTCATCCTTGCGGCAAAATTTCACTTGGTTTGTCAAATGCTGGCAACGTCCGTCCCCTTCAAAAACAAATTGTGTGCTATTCTAATGAAAAATCATAATTACCCCAGATTAGTTTGAAAAGCGCATGAATCTTACTAAACCTTTTGACCAATCGGGTCTGAGTGTCGTTTGTAAGGCAATCCAAACCTACATGAGTTTTGCCTGGGTTAGGAATGAACATTTTGCACAGTTCTAAAATTCCCTCTCTAATCTAATGTAAACCTCAGGAGACCATGCTGGCAAAGTAGTTTCATCAAAACACATACTTTGATTTATGTCTCCAGAAAAGTTCTGGAAAAGTTGAAGCCATGAAAGCCCAAAGGGATCTCACAACACTGGATGGCAGATGGAATTCAATGTTAATAAGTGCAAAGTAATGCACATTAAAAAACATAATCCCAATCATACATGCAAAATTATGGGGGTCTAAATTAGCTGTTAAAACTCAAGAAAGATCTTGGAGTCATTGTGGCTAATTCTCTGAAAATATATGCTCAATGTTCAGCAACAGTCTAAAAAGCTAACAGAATGTTAGGAACCACTAGGAAAGTGATTGATAACAACACAGTAAATATCATAATGCCATTATATAAATACATGGCACACCCACACTTTGACAACTGCATGCAGTTCTGGTCGCCCCGTCTCAAAAAAAGATATATTAGAATTGCAAGAGGTAGCAAGAAGGCCAACAAAAATGTTTAGGGGTATTGAATTGCTTCCATATGAGGTGAGATTAAAAAGACTGGGACTGTTCAGCCTGGACAAGAGACAACTAAGGGGGGATATGATAGAGGTCTATAAAATCATGACTGGTGCGGAGAAAGCGAATAAGGAAAAGTTATTTACTCCTTCTCATAACACAAAAACCAGAGGTCACCAAATGAAATTAATAGGCAGCAGGTTTAAAACAAGCAAAATGAAGTACTTCTTCACATAACGCACACCAGTGGAATTCGTTGATGGGATATTGTGAAGGCTAATACTATAACTGGATTCAAAAAAGAATTAGACAAGTTCATGGAGAATAGGTCCATCAATGGCCATTAGCCAAGATAATCAGGGACACAATCCCATGCTCTAGATCAGGGGTTCTCACACTTCGCTGCACCGCGACCCCCTTCTGACAACAAAAATTACTACTTGACTCAGGAAGGAGGACTGAAGCCTGAGCCCCACCACCAACGGATTCAGCCCCAGCCAGGGGGCCTGTAACCTGAGCCCCACCGCCCAGGGCTGAAGCCCTCGGGCTTTGGCCCCGGGCAGTGGGGCTCGGGCTTCAGCCCTGGGTCCCAGCAAGTTTAAGCCAACCCTGGCGACCCCATTAAAATGGAGTTGTGACCCACTTTGGGTCCTGATCCACAGTTTGAGAATCGCTGCGCTAGATGTCCCTAAGCCTCTGACTGACAGATGCTGGGACTGGATAATAGGGGATGGATCACTCAGTAATTTCCCTGTTCTGTTCATTCCCTATGACATTGGCAGGGCCGGCTCTGGCTTTTTTGCCGCCCCAGGCAAAAAAGCCTCCGGCCGCCCCCCTTCCCCCCCAGCGGGGGGGCGGGGGAGGGCGGCCGGAGCCCCGGGGGGAGGGCGGCGAGCCCCGGCCGGGGCTCCGCTCTCCGCCCGGCGGGTGGGGGGAGGGCGCCGGGGGGGAGGGCGGCCGGAGCCCTGGGAGGAGGGCGGCGAGCCCCGGCGGGGGCTCCGCTCTCCCCCCAGCGGCCGGAGCCGCTGGATCACTCAGTAATTGCCCTGTTCTGTTCATTCCCTATGACATTGGCAGGGCTGGCTCTGGCTTTTTTGCCGCCCCAGGCAAAAAAGCTTCCGGCCGCCCCCCCTCCCCCCCAGCGGGGGGGCGGGGGAGGGTGGCCGGAGCCCCGGGAGGAGGGCGGCGAGCCTCGGCCGCCGCTCCGCTCTCCGCCCGGCGGGCGGGGGGAGGGCGCCGGGGGGGGAGGGCGGCCGGAGTCCTGGGAGGAGGGCGGCGAGCCCCGGCGGGGGCTCCACTCTCCCCCCGGCGGCCAGAGCGCAGGGGGCAGGGCGGCGAGAGGGCGGCGAGCCCCGGCCGGGGGGAGGGCGGTGAGCCCGGCCGTGGCCCCGCTCTCCCCGGCGGCGGGAGCGCCGCGCCGCCCCCCTCCAGGTGCCGCCCCAAGCACAAGCTTGGTGGGCTGGTGCCTGGAGCCGGCCCTGGACATTGGGCATATTAGGAAGACAGGATAGATGGATCACTGGTCTGACCCAGTGTGGCCATTCTTATATTCTTATGAGAGAATGCTCCCCCTTGGGATTCAAAGCATTTTTAAGAACACCAGATAATACAACTTCTTTTACATAAGTTCAAACATCTGCTTTTGTGTTTGTTAGGGTTTTTTTCTTGTGATGTTAGGAAACATTTAGCAGGAAGAAAAAAAAAACCCATAAGACATTGTGCCAGGCTTTGTATTTATAGGGTCTTCTCATCTTAAAATGTACCCAAGTGAACATGGTAGAACAACTTTATGACATAGGACCAGTTGTGTTTACTCGCACTGCCATCTGCACCAGCCTTTTTATTTCATCTCCTATCAGCCCACAGAAAAACAACAAAAACCCATCCAAACTAGCCAGTTATTAAAAGAATGTTACAGTGGGGCAGAGATCCATTGCCAATCAGCTATTCTTCATGTGGCTGTTGTAAAGGGTTTAGGGTACTTGACTTACTATGAGACAAAATGACCCTTTAGAGTTTTCCATAATGTTAAGACAGTTATACAAACCCAGCTGCCAACTTCTAACCAGAGCTACAGCAGCAAGAACCAGCAGAACTCACTTTTCTGGAACAACTACTGATTTTTCTAAGGAGAGATAGGCAAGTGGTTCAAATACAGAAAGACTAGCCAGCATAAGATGATTGAGGTTTGATATATGGAGCTACATGGAGATGGTCAATCTACCAGGTGCTTTTTCCCATCCCTAGTTCTGGAACTCCTCCAGAACTCTCTCCCCACTCTGAACTCTCTATCTCCTCAGCTGCCCCCTCCCCAGATTTCCCATCTTTATAGATGGGGTATAGTACTTCCCTATTGTGAGGATTAATTATTGTTTGAATAGTGCTTTGAAGGTGTAAAGAACTGCAAGAACTACGTATTATTTTTTATACTAGTCGGCCTAGAAGCCCCAGCCACAGAGCAGCACCCCATTCTTCTTCTTGTATTTTAAAACTATTCCCAGTCAAGCTCTTCTCTATCTGTTAGATATGCTCCTAACATGACTTTAGTGCAGGAGCAAGTTCCCCTTGTGACGCACAGTACGCTAGAAGCCAGATCAACACACAAATGATGTATTACTCAAATGACAGAAGAATTAAGGAATGGACTAAATAAACAATTACAAAATAAATGTAATACTAACATTACACTGTAATACGAACATTAGACTATAATTCAATACACTGTAATGCTAACATTACACTTATACAGCCTGCCTGGTGCTGTGTCTCTTGCAGTGTTTATCTCATGATGCTAAATATGCATGAGCATGCATCTACAAGCAGATTCTGACTTGATCTTGCAGATCAAGTGCCAAAAAAGCAGAAGTTGTTTGGTAGTTTAATTCACAGTGCACTAGAAGCTCTAAGCAACCTGGCTGACCTTGGTTACTCCGCAGCACTAAGCTGTCTTAACCCACAAGAGTTCAGGCTCCTCAGGGCTGGTGAAGGCATTGAGTTGACTTCAATGAGTTGATGCACTCAGTGACTGAGCAGAGGGAGTTGACATCACTGCTGTCTGCACGTACTGTTTGCTGACGCAAGGACAGTGTTAATAATGGTGATCTCAAAGGTCAGAAGACTAACTGTTCTTCCCTTAGCTGGAAGTAAGAGGATGTGTATGTGGGGTGGGAAGGGCAGTGCTAGAATGCAAACTGAGTTCTACTTGGAACCATTTGACTTCATAACAAATGATTCCTCTTTCGTACTTCCAAAGAAGTCTAGGTCTAGGATTAACGAGTTCATATCCATGATTCATGAGCTCTTCTATAATCATTGTCACCAGATGTATTTTTAAAATGTGTCTGGAAAAGAAGGTAATCTGGAAATGCTTTTTTTTGTTTGTTTCAAACTATCCTCAATGTGGCATACTGTAAGGTGACCTAGTGCGGCATCAGAAGCTAAATTATTTGAATGACATGGAAAATGCTGAGTTATATAAGAGCATGAGCAAACAACTGAAAATGCCCTACCTCTCACTAATCCTTTTGAAAAGTCCCATATTATTTAATAGTAAGTGAAAAACTTTGTATAGATTTTTTCAACCATCCTATATATTTCAATATTAAACTGTATACCTAATATACGATTTTATAGATTACTTCAAAACACCAATAGAAAGGATATAATTCTCTGTTAAATTCTACTATTTCTTACAATTATTGCTATATCTTATTAAATATATAGAAACCC
The DNA here is from genome assembly GCF_028017835.1 of Emys orbicularis. Lineage (NCBI taxonomy): Eukaryota > Metazoa > Chordata > Testudines > Emydidae > Emys > Emys orbicularis. Next base: position 95,194,706 of record NC_088688.1, on the reverse strand, counting down.
GTTGTTTCACCCCTATTAAATTCTATGGAACTTTTCCCAGTAGGGTTCTTATTTGAAAGAATTCTCTTTCACAAGAAAAACACATGCAAATTCTGTGGTTGCATGCTGCTACCAGATTCTTCTGTAGCTAGTTAGTGTAGCAAAGCATTTAATTCAAGTATGTCCCTGGAAAATCCATTTATATTTGTGATCCATGTTGTTCTATATTTGTACAGCACCTGTCACAATGTGCTCCAGGTCCACAACTGTGGCTCCTAGGTACAACTTCAATACACATAATAAATAACAATGTACTGTGAATAAAAATTGGCAGATATTTGAAGCAATCCAACCTTTCTGCTGCACTGTTTCCTGTACATGCTCTGTACACTACCAGCATGACACTGGTGTTTGAAATAACATTTTCTTAACCGTGACAACAAATCAAAGAGATTCTGCAGATGGACTGTAATTTTTTCCCTTTTAGATTAAAAAACCGTATCCAACTTCCATGATTGTACCCAGGTAGCTAGGTAAAGGATAGGTAAATATTAGCCTTCTGTCATGATTTATTAATAGGCAATAAATATGAGGTGAGTCAGAAACTGAAGCTACTTGTGAATATACGGGTCACCAAACCTTATTTTGAGTACGTTACACCCACTCAAATTGATCTGTTATCCTTTTCACCTCTGTTAAATTTAGCATAACCAATTGCTTGGTAAACATAAGAAAAAGAATGTGTCAATACATAAAAGTCCAAGGTTCCAGATAAAAGCAAGCATGCACTGCTTATGGCTATTGAATGATAAGGAATAATTTGGCAGAGGCTGCTTCTTGGCTGGCTAATAAGAACCAAAGTATTGGTCTCCAGGGCCCAGATCCTCAAAGGTATTTAGGCACCTAACTCCCATTCGACAGAAGTTAGGAACCTAAATACCTTTGAGAGTCTGGGCCTTTGCCTTTAACATCTTCTTCCTAGTTAGCCAGAAAGCAGGCTTAGAGAGATAAAGATAATATCTTTTACTGGATAACTTCTGTTGGAGAGAGAAAGAGACAAGCTTTAGATCTCTTCTTCAGGTCTTCTTTAGTGCTCTGAATTAAAAATGCTTAAACAGCAAGTAAATTTTCTCTAATTTATTTTGGTCACTCACTGAGGATTGGTTTTTTTAATTAGTGCCTCTGATTCTAAATCTTATGCACCGTTGCAAAGGTTACCTTCTGGTTAGCTAGTAGGAGAGAGTGAATGGTCATGGAAGATGGGGTCCCCTCCTTAGCTCCTGCTAGTAAGCCAAGAAGCAATCTTGGCCAATTTATTTCACAGGGACTGCATGCTCACTTTTATCTTGAACCTTGGACTTTTAGGTATCAGCACGTTTCATTATTCTTGTTTTATCCCTTGCACTTTTATGTGTATTGGCATGTTTCATTTTTCCTGTTTATCAAACATTTGGTTATGACAAATTTAACCTTGGTGAAAAGTATAACCGATTAATTGAGTGGGCACACTGTACTAAAAATAAGATTTTAATGACCCTTAAGTTCATTGATAGCTCTGCTTATCAATCGCACAATTTTTATGGCCTATTTATTAACTGGAGCAAAACAGACTTTTATTAACCGTTCTTTTGCCTAGCTACAAGGGTACAATCATTGAAGCTGTAACCTTTGAAAAGGAAGCTATAAATATAAAAGGCTGGAAAGGCAACAGATCTTCCTGATGGCAAACAGCTGGCATGTTAGGGGCATAGCCAGAGCCCTCTTGTTCTCTAGCTAGTCCAAGCTGAAGAAATGGCTCCTTGGGGACCATAGCCAGATTGGATAATTTAGAGCAGCCCCAAGACTGGTTTAAACAATGCCAGGGCTTGTGTAGAACAAGACGCCAAAGCAGTGAGCCATCAGGTCCATCACAGTTCCCTCCTGCTAGCTGCACCTAGATAAGCATTCTGAGCACAGCTAAGAATTTTCTTCCAAATGTACCATTGCCAAAGTTTCATGCTATTGAAGTGGAAGAGCAGAACTCTGATGACTTCTGATGATCTTGCAAGTGAAAGACTGCAGGTGTCATTGTCATAGTCAAACATAGCTATGCTGATATTATAAGTCCAAACTTTCGGGGAGCTCTTCAACATCAGCTTAATTCAGGAGCAGTATCTGTTTGTCTTCAACACTCCAAAGAGTGGCAAAGATCAATTGATAATTATGTCACAAAAACATCTGAAAGGCAAAGACTGGAACCTGATATGAAAGTTGCAATCTTCTTTATGCTGACATCATCATCTTCAGTGTAGCACAAAATCAGAAATGTAAAGAAATGATTGAAGCACTTCACCATGGATATATTAATCCAGACAGATTTAAACTCACAGCTCTTCTACTAGATGCTATAAATACAGAATCAGAAGAAACACTAGGGAAAAAAACTAAAGAATCAAAAGACCACAAATTTGTTGTTCAGACATCAGAAATGACAACTAAATAATAGTTAACAATAACAGCTAAAAGCATTTCTACGTATTGCTACTGATTCTACATCTGGAAAGAAAATTGCAGAATACCATATTGTGTCCAAGTTGCTGAAATGCTATCTGAGAATCCAGAGAAATGTAGGACAGTTAGATATGGTCCTTTGTCATCTGCTCTGAAGACAAAAATGAAATGGAAAGTCTGAGAGCTTGCTAGGTGCAGTCAAACTACATTTCTGACATAGAGTTGCTCTGTTCCTTGTTGAGGCAATAACACCACCTAATGGTACTAAAGCACACTGTAGAAGTTAAAAACTCCTTCTGCAAATATCAGCCTTCTGGTTGTTGTATTTTAAAAGGATCCCAACTAGTGCTTGGAGGGGTGTGGGGGGGAGAGAGGGAAGGTAAAGTGTAAAAGTTCAAAAAAATTCTTCCAGCTCAATTCTCAATAACATGGTGCAACTCTCCAGATGATTGTCTCTCTGTAAGGATGCTGAAGTTTGCACTGAACACCGGGAGGTCTTTGATCAAATCATAATACCCATTATACATAACAAGGGTGCCTACAAAGAGGCACTCAATTTAAAAAAGCCGTTGAAAAGATTTCAGAAGAACTGACAGATTATTGACTGAGGACAATATTACCCATGGTTCAGGGAAAATCAGGATTGATCTATTACCAAAGAATTAGAACCAAACAAGGACAAAAACTAACAGATTATAATTGACAATTCAGGGAGGCTATGGAACCATCCCATTACTTAGCCAACATGACTGGTCCCAAATACAAAGGTCATAGGTAGAGCCCAGAATGGGGAGAAGAGGCTGAAATATGACCGAAGGAACATAATCTTAAATCCTTTACACAGCCAGATTTCTATCTGAAATTGTGTCACAGTTCCTTGAATCAAAATAGTGAAAAACTGTGGAAGCAAAAATCATAGAAAAGAGAACAGTTGAATTAAGAATGTTGTCAATTTTTAAATGAATTTTACTCATCCCCTGCATCAATCAAGTGCATGACTATGCATTTAGCATGTTTAGTATGATCTGTTTGAAGCTTTGTAACATGCCAAGCAAATAAGTTGGCAAAAGTATATCTGTATTGAGGTTTACACTTGTTAATAGAATGTAGACTCAGTTATTGTGTTCTTGTCTTACTTGAAAGCTTGCAATTCTGTGCACCTGCTTTTCTGTGTTTGAAGGATAAGCATGCTTGCAGAGTGAATCACATAGCTTGTTTTGTGTTTCATTTTAACAAACCTTCTGGGGCTTTTTAGTGAGTCCCCACTTCCCCTGAAAATACCAATTGATTTTTGTGGTCTATGGGGCTAATCGCAACCACTCTAACCGTAGGTGTACAATTTTTCAGAAGTCTGGGTATAAAACTGTTAATTTTCCTAGATGATATGTTTTACTTCTGGAAAGAAACACTTGGTATTTGTAGCTGCCATATTAAGCTGGTCTATGTCAGATGTTTGCTAATAACAGTGGCCAAGATTTTCAAAAACAGGAGCCTAAAGTTACGCTTCTATTTTTGAAAATCTTGACTATCATGTATAAGTTCTGATCTAACGGGATGATTACGTGGTGCAGAGGGTTTTCTGCAGGCCACCTGCACTGGGGTGGATTTCATCCTGAGTGAGATTCAGGAATTATTGTTTCCTGTAGAAATATAACAGATTACATTGAATTCTGAACAAGTAATTTTGTTTAAGGGAATCATTATTCCACATCTTTTTGATAGAAATGAAACCCTTCACACTGTCTTGGTGAATCTTGGTAATATGTATCTAGCAATGTGCTATAAAGAATTAATGTGGCTTCTGGAATTGATAATAAGCATATTTTATCTTGGTTTGTATGCTGCTTATCAAAAGAAAAGTGCACTGTCTGGGATGAGAATGTAAAAGGAGAAGAGAAGCAAAACAGTGAAATTTCAGAAGATTTAGAAGATTAGCTTGGTTTGAATGGGAACATAAAAGTTTGGATGCTTATATGAATCTTATTCAAACTAGCTGAACATCATGGATCTGTAAAACTTAGCTGAAAAAAACCCCTTGAATATAGTCCTCTCACAAGATTGCAATACTTCTTGCTCATAGTTAAGGCATGCAAATCATCTCATGGTGTTTTGGATCTTCTGTTTCTGAAATCAGCTGGAATCTGTATGTGCAGGAGCATGTGGCAATGAAAAACTTACTTGAAAAAAGTTGAGCATTTTCAAATGTCAAAATAAATAAAAGGCTTGATTAGGGGATATTGGAGGAATGTGGCCCTTTTGTCTGAAGTAGTTCAACCATCTCTTACACGTAGGCAGCCAAGCAGCAGAAAGTCAATAAATAATACTGTGATTTGGTTTGCAATGCACAAAAGTATGGCACAAACAACAGGGTGAATTCTGATTGGCTGCCTCAGCTAGAGTGCATTGACACAAAAGATAAATATGAAAATCAGGCTAAGTAAGAAAGGAAATTAAACTAAAACAAAAATGAACATTCTCCAAAGTCTTGTTTGCCCTTTGAATTCCTGCTGATCCCTCCACTGTAACTGGAAATAGATAGGGAATATTGGTTAAACAAAAAGAAGCTGCAGAACCATCTCTTCTTGATGCATGCATATAATTCCTATTCCCCTTAGTGGGAGCAAAGTACACCAGTAACAAAAGATTCTCCCCATGGCTGCACAACAATATTGTCTCTCCGAGAAAGGGATTTCCTTATTTATTAACTACTTATTATGGTGTGAATGTTTCCACCTATGGTCACTGATGTTCTGCTGTACAATTATTAAGCATTCATTTGCTAAGATGGGTATTACTTGAAAGTAGAATGATTTACTCCCTTTAAATGGAGTTCATTGACCAGTTGAAGGTAAGGATCAGTGACCCTCCGAGTCCATACTGTCTTACTGTAGTTGGTGAAGCATCTGGCTTTGGGAAAGCTCAGCACTGGAAAGTGTGCTCCATCATGGGATTAGGAGAAAGAGGGAGTATTTATCCATAGCATTGAGGTGGAAATTCTATTTGCTCCTGCATATGTGTGCCAGGGGAGAGGAGGTGACACAGTGATTCTCTTTCTACTATCCTTCATGAATCTGCACAGAAGCTAGCACAATAATGCTCCTTTGAGTGCTGGGCTTCAGACAGGCTAGCCCAACTGGTGGTGCTCCATGACCCAAGGAGACATGTCAGGTTGGTGGGGGTTGAAAACATTCTATTTGCATTCACTCTGCACATGCAAAACGCTTCAGAGCACCTCTAATTCAATAACTCCAGAGTCCTCAGTACGCCAGAGAGGAGTGAGGACACTTTTTGGCCCTAAATTTACAAAGGTAAAACACCTGTTCTTTTGTTTTGTTATTTTACTGGATATTCACATATACTGCAAATGCATTACCTAGTCACCAAAAAGGAGCTCTAGGTTAAATGCCTCCTTCTACCATTAGACAGCATTCTAACCTACCTATGGTAACCCATATTGACATGAACTAGCTCTGTGAAGACAAGACTAAAGTACTCTGTACACAACAGTTCATTCTACTGCAGCTGTTGCAAAATGAGATGAAACTCCTTTAAAAGCAGAAGGCTTTTCTTTTTCTGCCCAGCACCAAACAGCATACATTACAACTATCAATGAGTACTGAGGGGACTGGATGACCAGAGAGATGACTACTTCTTCTTTCACCTCTAGGGTTGCCTTTCAAATTCAACCTGGATCAATAGTGGGGGGGGAAAAATGCTATAATCTGACAAGTTCAGTGGTCTGTATAAAATCAGATGGTAGTCCCAGTTCAGGTTTTAGTGGAGAGGTGTCAATGTCACCATAACTGGCACCATTACTTGCAGTCTCTGGATTGGATTGAATATGCATGGAAAAGGACCTACTCCCACCTCCAGAGTCAACTTCTAGAACAGAGATAATATACATTGGCAGGGTAGTCCAGGGATGCCTGCACTGCTGTTCCCCATGCTGGCACACGTCCAGTGAATTGTCAGGATGACGTTCATCTCCAGTTCTCTCAATCCGGTATTTTCACAAACACTAACTTCACTTAGAACATTTGTGACTTTCCATTCATGTAAAAACATTGTTAAACATTAAACATTCACTTTAGAATATTTTTTTTTAAAAGGACACAAACTTAAATCCAGCTCAGTGTCTCTCTCCCTTCTCCTCTTACTTGCCTTAAAACAGTTAATATTGAACAATTCATTGTTACAGAAGCTATTCCATTATAAGAAGCACTTTCTCCTTTTGTAATTAAGAGGATCAGAAAGTTTAATTCAGCACTGAAGACTGGCAGAACATTCCTTATTGTTTTCTAGTGTACTTTATAAAGCATTAGAGAATAAATCATTTTGGGGGGGAGGGTGGAATCATTCTTTTTGACAGGATGTGTTAGACAGGAAATATGGTCAGGCACTTGTGCTTGTTTCATAGACTGCAAAGTTGCTAAATGTACACTGCAGACCTCTCAGATGTGTCCGGAGTGGAAATCAACACTTAGCTCTGTCCCCTCCACTGACATATTTTCACTTGATTTAGGCTCTGCCTACACAGGGCAACCAACATTGTTTAATACCTGTGCATAAACACAGTTTAATTACAACTGTTACCAATCTGTGCTATAACCAAGTTTGGCTGGGCAGTGTGGAAGGGGTCAAAATGGTGTTTTACCCTAGGTCTCTCCCCCAGTTAAAACACATTTATTAACCCATATACACTGGCTGGATAAATCATGTCATAACCTGAGATGGCCACAAGCATATAGTGATGTATTTTCAGAAATAAAATTTGCAAAAAACTCTGTGGAGAGAGAAAACTGTTTATTCATTATTTTAAAACAAATGTTTTGCAGAAATAAAATGGCATTAAAAGAAGCTTTCATTTTATTGTTTAAACTGAAAACTTTTATATATTAAAAGCATGATGCACTTGTGGTTTTTTTCTTGGGACTTTTGATAATGTGCATTCCCTGTAATGATTATGGAGGCATAGCAGCCATACTATAGTTAAGACTAAAGCTACTCCCTCATTATAAATCCAGTTTTCAACCCCTTTTCATTTAACAAAATGAAAGATCTTCCGACAAATTCACATGCTGCACCTCATCCTACGGTAGAGTTTTCTTGGAAAGTTTGGTAAAAAATCAGAGAACTGTAAACAAAGTATAATAATGAGATTTTTTTGGTATCAGCTGGACTCCAATGAAACACTCTCAACCTTAATTCTTCTTTAGAAAACCTTTTTGATTATGATTAAGAGATGACTCTCAGACCACTACAAATTTCTCCCTTATAAGGAATCCAGAAGTTGCTTGGACTCTGTACTTTTCACAACTGTACTTTTATTGTGAGGAATCACTGTGAAGCATTGGCTAAGTGATCCCCAGACAATCTGCTTGACAAGGAATTATTTTTTTAAAAATGTTCACTTATAACTCAGATTAGAGTGCTAGCAAAAATTCAGCAGAAGCTCAAAGATACCTGGAGTTCCCTTTAAAGACTAAAGTTCATTCCCGCCTCTCTTGCCTTTCCCTGCAGTGTAATAAATAATAATACTAACAATAATAAAACATGCGTCTGACGAAGTGGGTATTCAACCATGAAAGCTTATGCTCCAATATGTCTGTTAGTCTATAAGGTGCCACAGGACTCTTTGTTGCTCTTGATAAATAATAAAAATTATTATTATTATTATTAAATACTGTATTTATATTGCATTAGCACTTAGAGGCCTCAGCCAGTTTGGTGCCTCATTGTGTTAGACACTGCACAAACATATAGTAAGTGACAGTCCCTACCACGAAGAGCTTATTATCATGTAAATTTAAGTTTCAAATGATTTATAAATAGGGCTCTGTGTCTGTCACGGAGGTCGCGGAAGTCACAGATTCTGTGACTTTCCGCGATCTCCGTGACTTCTGCAGCGGCCAGTGTGGCTGACCCCAGGGCCACCCGAGCAGATGACCCTGGGGTCAGCTGCTCAGGTGGCCCCAGAGACAGCCACACTGGCCACTGCTGGAGTGGCTCAGGTGGCCCCGCAGCCAGCCGCACCAGTGCTGTTGGAGCAGCCCTGGGGCCAGCAGCACAGGCCTCTGCTTGGGCAGCCCCGGGGAGCTGGCCCCACGGACCGCCCGAGCAGCCAACTGTGCGGCTGGCCCCAGGGACTGCCTGAGCAGTGGTCCCAGGGGCGGCCGGAGCAGCGGCAGGTGGGCGGCCCCGGGGGCGGCTGGAGCAGTTGCTGCTTGGTGGCCCCCAGCAGCTGGTGCCGCTGGCCCCTACCCCACTGCAGCAGCGGTCTCCTGCCCCCATTTACCCCCCCCCCAAGCTGCAGTCACCCAACCCCCAGAGCAGCACTTCCACCTCCCGATCCCCAGCTAAGATTTCGTCAGGGGTATATGGACAAGTCATGGACAGTACAAGTCAGGGACAGGTCATGGGCCATGAATTTTTGTTTATTGCCAGTGACCTGTCCATGACTTTTACTAAAAATACCCATGACTAAACTGTAGCCTTATTTATAAACAGAGCAAAAGGAGCGTCACTAGTGTCCAATTTTGGGGAGGAGGGGGAAACAGGCAGAAGACCCCCGCAGTCTGAAATGTATCTGCTGCTGTCACAGGGGAAGTATGCTATCTAATGAGTTACTTTAAGTTTATTAAATAGAGGGAACCTTCCGCTGGTCTGCTATAAGTGAGTTTTAAGCCAGTACTTTCTTCCCCACCCCATGAGTAACAGGCAGTGTGAATTCCAGACTAGCTTTTTGATCACCCCTGGAATAAGCCACAGTAATGCTCCTGTTCAACAACTTGATTTATAGCACGACAGCCAGTCTCCTTTATAACCGAATTCACTCAGCAATGCAACTGGTAGTAAAGTGCCACCTTCCTTACACCTCTCAGCAGAGAGGTCAAGGATTCAGTTTGCATGGAGACTGAACAGGGATGGTCTCTCCAGACCAAAACTGAAGCACATTGGGGAGTAATGGGTATAGGGGAGCCCTCTCTATTGCCGCCCAGGCCTCTGTTCTGTGGATAAACAGGACTTCAACCTCCAGTACTGCCAGTCCCTGTTTTCATATGCTTTACATTCATTTAAAAAAAAGAGAGGTCAAGGGGTCAGATACATTGAAGAAGAACAGAAGCTGCTCTCTCTCTCCCTGAGAACAGATATGGCTTGGACAAAGTCAATCTAATCCCACTCAACCCTACATAAGATTGCAAGGAGGCCTGCAGGGACAAGTAAGGACAAAATATTTCTTAGAAATTTTAGATAAAACCTCAACAGTAGCTTCTGGATATTATAGGTGGAGCTGGTAGCACAATCTCTAGTTAAGGGTGCCTGATGCTTTCCAGTATAAGACCCTGTTTTCAGTTGCTTATAATTTTGCCAAACTGACATTTTCTATGCAAGGTGTCTGTCTCAGGCTGATTTATTTTATTTTATTTTTGTTGGCAAGTTTCAGCTAAAACAGCTGTTTCTGAAAATAAGATTAGGGAACAATACATTGTTTGGTCATGTTAAAAAAAAACACAGCTGCTTTGTTGAGAAGCTCTAGAGCCTTTGAAAAATATCAGTAGAGACTTGTTAGAGTTCGGCAGCTAAATTCTTTGTCATGCTAGGCATGCTCCGGCCCATGGCTGCAGGGACTGAGAGGACTTTCTCTGGAACTGCTGCTCCTTGCAGCCAGGGGCTTCTGTAGTGCCAGGGAACGGAACTGAGAGTAGGGAAATGGTCTCTCCTGTGCTCTGCATGCCCCTAGTGCCCAGGCAGCATGGAGGAGGAGGAAGCAGCCAGACACAAATGCAGAGGGGAAAGAGGAAGAACAGAGGCAATAGACTGGGTCAAGGGTCCTGGGATAAGAAGACTGGGAATGGCAGCTGGGAACGGAGAGCACAGAGTCAGAGAAGGCACAAGAAGCCAGGAATGGGTGGAGGAGCTTGGGACTGGCTGGGCAAGGAGACTGGGATGAGAAGCTTACAGAGGAAGAGTGGGATGGTAACTCAGGGGGCAGGGCAGAGGAGGCCTAAAGGAGAGACTGGGACTGGCTGGAAAAGGAGATTGGAACTGACACGAGTGGCCTGGGGGGATGAAGCCTAGGACTGGGGAAGAGGAGCCAGGGGCAGGGGCGAGGGAGAGAGGCTCTGGGATGAGGAGTTGTTGAGGGAGAGACAGCACTGGCACAGGGTAATTAAAGACAGTATCATAATGCATATGCACAAGGTGCCAAATGAAGGTTGCAAAGGCAGCCCTTAATTCTGGGATTTCCTAACTTGTGAGTGCTTGGACTCTGGAACCGTAATGTTCTTTTAATGTAGATTTTGGTGTGTAATTTTCAATAGGTTGCCTAATTTAAAAGATTAATAATTCACAGAAGTATCATATTACCCTCTCCACTTGGTTGGCCTGCACTGATCTAGGGGCATCCACCTGCCTTCTGCAGGTTGCAGAACGTTCTTCTTAGCTTACATAATCAATCTGAACCACTGTCACTCTACTACTCCTATTGTCACCTCTGGAGCTGTTCGCTTAAAAGTTTAAGAACAAGCTTTCCAAATCAAAACCCAACCTCCTTGACACTTCCTGGAACAGCACCAAGGTTATGTATCTGCTTGGACACAACATTCAGTATGCTTTGCTTTTAATTGGGAAAACCCCTAACATTTTATTCAACACCTTTGAGAGCATCTGCCATTGGCCTATACAGGGGCCTTACCACAGCGAGAAATGACACTTGGTTGTTTTTCCAAAGCTTAAAGTGGTGCTCATTGATTTACCTGTGACTCCTTGTCATGTTTGCTGGGATCCTTTTCATAGCTTTCTGCATAGATCCTGAGGGTAGCTCGCACGCTGCTAGAAGCACTAAGTCTGAAGATGAGCCTTGAAGCATCTGAGAAAATAATTCGCAATCCCTGCAAAAAGAAAGAGGAATATATGGGTGGCAGCAATGACTTTGCAAAATTATAATCCAAAATCGAGAGCGAGAGAGGAAGGATTATCTCGGTTCAGATCTTGGCTCCTCCTGTGTTACTTCAGGCAATTCACTTAATCACTATGAGCCTCAGTGCCCCATCTGTAAAATGTGGATAATAATACTTCCTTTCTCCCACCCTTCATACTGTCTGTTTAGACTGTAAGCTCTACAGGGCAAGGGTTTTCTCACTAACAAATGTACTGTGCTGAGCACAATGGAAGCCCGATGTCTAGGGAAGCGTCCAGTTGCTACAGTAAGAACAGCAGCAGCAGTTGTAATAATAAAATGATACAGTTTAACTGCTGGTTTTCTGCTGCTGCTGCTTTGTTGAAGCTGTGTTTCTCTTATGTGCCATCATTACATGGATATCCCAATGGAACATCATGTAGCAACACTACAGGTGACTTGTCAGGCAGAAGCAAAGTGCATATGCGAAAGCTAGGGGACCATGGAACCAAAGGAGTCAGCAGAGTACACAACCGATAACATATTTTCATATCCCTCAGGGAATGTGCATGAAGATGTGGTTATGAGTGTCTCAGGGCATGTCTACAAGGGGACACTTGGGACACTTAAGCCTCTTTAACTAAAGGTGTGAATGTAAAGTGCATTAGTTAAAGCTCATCAAACCTCTGTGTGGATGCTCACATTCTGATTCACATGCATCCGACGAAGTGGGTATTCACCCACGAAAGCTTATGCTCCAATACGTCTGTTAGTCTATAAGGTGCCACAGGACTCTTTGTCGCTTTTTACAGATCCAGACTAACATGGCTACCCCTCTGATACTTGACACATTCTGATTAGTTCGCTTTAGCTGCAAATGTTATCCCTCTCTGCTTTCTCCGTACTGTCGCTTATTTGAACAACACGGATCTCATTCTGATTCAACAGGAATCTCAAATTCAAGGACAAGGGTGTGATATACACTAAAAATGGCAACATATCCCTCAATTTCATCCTGATAGTTGGGTTTGGTGTGAAAAATGGAAAAGATTGGGATTGCCTCATTCCATTAGTTCTCATGGAGATTTAAGTGACTCCCTTGTGCAACAAATCACTCTCGCTTTGAAGTAAAGACAGGAAGGGAATGCGGATGCCAGAGCTCTTACTGTGGAAAACTGTCAGAACACACATTGAAGGAGTAAAAATTGATGCCGTTATGCAAAAATTACATGAGTGTAACAGAGTGTGCTGAGTCAGTCAGGAGCGAACTCAGCACCCTGTCACTCAAAGCCCCACTAATATAGGTTAATTGGGACCTAACTGGAAGATCAATTAACTAGGTAGAGCTACAGCCAAGGGGCTAATTTGAGGGGGAGGCAACCCCAGCAGCTGGGAGCATTCAAATTGAGCGGAAGGAAGCGCTGAACAGAGAGCCTGAAGGAAGGCAGAGGTAGGCAGGCCTGGGTGCTGCTACTTCTGTTCTCTTCCCCAGAAGCAAGTGGGGGAACTACCTGGGGGACTGTAAATACATGTAAATAGCCCTACAGGCGGTATCCGGTTGGAACAACACAATAAAACACGGTGGTGGTGAAGGAGACCTGAAGCGGTGTAGTCTGTGATTAAGGCCTGAAAGGACTCACCGGGGAGAGCATTTGAAACAGGTACATCTGTATGGTGGAAAAAGAATTGGGAAAAACAAAGCACAAGGCAAATGTGGCATTTTGACAAAGATATTAGAGACAATGATTGGCAAATAGGAGATCAAGTCATGCCTTTGTCATCTGCTGTTCGAGTCCAGAACTTATGTCACAAGTGGCTAACCTGGCAAAATGCTGTAAATAGTAAAATGTCGGCCAATAATGATAAAGGAGCTCTTGCGTCATTTATAAGAAAATATGCTATTGATCATGGTGCATCAATTGCGCAGGACATAATCCTCAAACCCAATCCAATGTGTGTTCATTGTTTGTATAAGGGTTGAAAAGAAAATTGAGGATAAAAAGTCAAAAGAGCAAGGCCAGCAAACCACACTATAACACACTATCTAAAATACCACCTGACCACTCAGAAGACGTTGTGATACGGATGGAATTAGTGTCTGAGAGTTTGTCTACACTTACAGCACTGTAGCTACACCGCTGTAGTGCTTAGCGAACACACTACCTACGCTGACAGGAGCACTTCTCCTGTCGGCATAATTACTCCACCTCCCCAAGAGGTGGTAGCTATGTCAACAGGAGAAGCCCTTCTGTTGGTATAGCGCTGTGTACACCAGGAATTAGGTCGGTGTAACTGCGTCGCTCAGGCGATTTTCCACACCCCTGAGCAATGCAGTTATACCAACATAAGTGGTGGTGTGGACCAAGCCAGAGCCAATTACTATTTTCACATCAAATGGAAATACAGGAAGTGTGCAAGTCCTCCTTCGCAAGCACTCTTCCCTCCAAAAGAAAATGCCTGTCACAGCTCTCAATTCTGTGGCAGCCTGTTTTTAAACTATTTCCAGCTACTGCACCTCCATGTGTTAAGCAATGACCCCTTCTCTCAGTCATACCTGCCAAGACTTTGAGAAGTTAAACATTAAAGTGGCTGTATTTAAAAGCAAATCTTTAATTTAACTACTTGTGGCATTCAGTTCAGGGTACTGTATTCTAGTAAATAAACCCCTGAGGGTTTAATCACACATCATACACATGATACTGAATGTTGTATCATTAGATTGCAAGCTCTTGGGGCAGGGACTGTCTTTTTGTTCTGTTCTTGTACAGCACTGAGCACAATGAGGTCTTGGCCCGTGACTATGGTAATACAAATAAAATGATGACGACGAGGACAATGACAAAAATTTGACCAATCTACAGTGATTGCAAAGTTGCTGTCTTTGTCATGTAGCTAACTCGATTTTTCATCAGCCCTCTGGGTCCATCACCAGACTGTTTAACCTCTCCGTTAGTGGGAGTGATTGTTCAGATTAACCTGAGGAAAGGCAAGACCAGGATGTGGATATGAACGAGGCAAATTTTTTTCCTCTCTGGAATAAACCTTGCCCATTTCAGACTCCAGGTAAGAATAGTTTCAGATGGTTCTGATTTTTATTTTTGAGTCAGGATGGTTTTCTTTTCCTATACTCACCCAGAAGTGTTTTTATTATTATTATTCCTGTTGTGCACTATCGTGCTCTTTGCGTGCGGTACTCACACAAACTCCCTCCCTTCTCACGGCCATTTTAACTGGTGTAATTCCATTGAAGTATTCCAGATTTACAGCAGCATGAGGAGACTCAGGCTGAAAATCTGGTTGGGGAAAATAAACAAACAAACAAACAAACCAGATTCCCCCCCCCCCCCATTTTCTTCTGCTTATTGTGCTGGCTCAAAGAAAGGGCAGATGTGGCCCCAAAAGATAACCTTGCAGAGGTAGGAATAAGAGTGCAGGAGACAGTGGTGTGCTCCAGCCATAGTGGAAGCTGTCTGGCCAGCATGGGCTCTCTTAGGCCATGTCTACACTCAGGGCCGGCTCCAGGCACCAGCCGACCAAGCACGTGCTTGGGGCGGCACCTTGGGGCAGGGCGGCGCTCGATTTTTTATTATTTTTTTTTTGATTCGGCGCGGCGCTCGGAAGGGGGGCGGGGCTTCGGGCAGCGTGGTGCTCCGAGGGGGGCGGGGCTTCGGGTGGTGCTTGGAGGGAGGGCGGGGGCTTCGGGTGGCGCTCGGAAGGGGGGCAGGGCTTCGGGCGACGTGGTGCTCGGAGGGGGGCGGGGCTTCGGGCGGCGTGGTGCTTGGGGGCGGGGTCTTGGGGGGGCGGGGTCTGGCGCGGTGCAGCGCTCGGAGGGGGGCGGGGGCTTCGGGTGGCGTGGTGCTGGGGGGGCGGGGATTTCGGCGGCGCTCGCGGGGGGGGCGCTACGGCGGGGCGGCGCTCTTCTTTTCTGCCTGGGGCGGCAAAAAAGTTAGAGCCGGCCCTGTCTACACTACAAAGTTAAGTCGACTGTATGTAAGTCAACATCGAGCCTCCGATTTAAGCAAGTCGATCTCGCGTGTCCACACTACGCTCATTGTGTCAGCGGAGCGCATCCTCACCAGCAGGGCTTGCATCGACGCATGGAGCACTGCACTGTGGGTAGCTATCCCACAGTGCACAGAGCTGAGTGGAATTTTGGGTTGGGCTTGCAATGCCTTATGGAACCAAAACATTGGTGCGGGTGATTATGGGAACATGGCATTAGCCTCCCATGATGCACTTATCTCCCTCCTTCCCTCCCTGAAATCAACAGCAAACAAACTAAGCCTTTTTCACACCTTTTTTTGTAAGCCTGGGTTACCTGCGCAGACACTATAGCACAATAAGCTGTAACCCATTCAGCTGTACACTGTTGTTATGAGCATTAAACCTCACGCCATATCCTGCAGTATTTACACAGCCAATTCAGGACCCACCACGCGGAACAATGTGATGCCATGCAAGCAGCCCTGCTGGAAGACATACAGCGGAGCAATTCACAGTTGCTGACAACAGTCACGCATGAGCTTGACATGGTTGAGTGCCATTTCTGGGCCCAGGAAACAAGCACTGACTGGTGGGACCGCATCGTTATGCAGCTATGGGATGACGAGCAGTGGCTGCAGAACTTTCGAATACATAAGGCCACTTTCCAGGAACTGTGTGAAGAGCTTTCCCCAGACCTGAAGTGTAGCAATACTAAAATGAGAGCTGCTCTGACAGTGGAGAAGTGAGTGGCGATAGCTCTGCAGAAGCTTGCAATGCTAGACTGCTACTGGTCAGTGGGGCATCAATTTGGAGTGGATAAATCTACTGTGGGATCTGTTGTGATCCAAGTTTGCAGGGCCATTAACAGACTTCTGCTAAGAAGGGTAGTGACTCTGGGAAACATGCAGGACATAGTGGATGATTTTGCTGCGATGGGGTTCCCTAACAGCAGTGGGGTGATAGATGGCACACATATCCCTATCTTGGCACCACAGCACCTTGCCAAAGAGTACATAAACCGAAAGGGGTACTTCTCAATAGTGTTGCAAGCGCGGGTGGATCACAGGGGCTGTTTCACCGACATCAACATGGGATGGTTGGGAAAGATGCATGACGTGCGCATCTTTAGGAACACAGGTCTGTTCAGAAAGCTGCAAGCAGGGACTTTCTTTCCAGACTGCAAAATAACCGTTGGTGATGCTGAAATGCCAATCATGATCCTGGGAGACCCAGACTACCCCTTGCTCCCATGGCTCATGAAGCCATACACCGGCAGCCTGGACAGCAGTAAGGACCGGTTGAACCATAGGCTGAGCAAGTGCAGAATGGTGGTGGATTGTGCCTTTGAATGTTTAAAAGGTCACTGACATTTGCATACTAGGTTAGACCTCAGTCAAAGCAGTATCCCCATTGTTATTGCTGCCTGCTGTGTGCTCCATAATATCTATGAAACAAAGGGAGAAAAGTTTTCGCCAGGTGGGGGGTTGAGGCAGATTGCCTGGCAGCCAATTTTGAGCAGCCAGACACCGGGGCAATAAGAAGTGCACATCGAGGGGCTCTTTGTCTCCATGAGGCTTTGAAAACCAGTTTCAGCAATGAGCCAGAGTAATGTGATGCTTATCTGTGTTGTTCCTTACCAAACTGTCCCCTCCATTGCATTTTCTCCCCTGTAAACTCCACCCCACTGACCACTGTGTGTTGAATGAATAAAGAGCCTTTTTTCCTCAATCCGTTAAGTCTTATTATGCACTCAAGCACAGAGAGACAGCAAAGAAAAGTAAGATAACCTAGGGCAAAAGGGCTGATAACACTGCATGGGGGGGGGGGAGAGGAGGAGGAACAAGGAAAGCTTGCATACAGATGCACTGCAATAACAATCAAAGATGTGGGAATGGGTGCCTTCTGGTCCTTGTACCCTCCCCAGTATTGAGTGCAAGAGATACCGAACTCCCCCTCCCCCGCCTCTTAGGACATTTGGGGGACGAGGATGTGGAAATTGGCGAGGATGGCAGCAGGTTCAGCATAGGCTGCAGAGGGCTCTAGCATCCAGCTGCCTTTCTTAAACCTCAGCCAGATGCCTCAACCTGTCTGATTGCTCCCTCATAATCCGCAGCATCTCTTCCTGTGTGGCACGATCTCGTTCCCTGCATGCTCTCCTGTCCTCCCTGTCCATGTCCTCTGACAGTGCAATCCTCCATGCTCTGAGCTCCGTCTTGTCACTCTCGGAGGTGCGCATTAACTCATTGAGCATGTCTGCCCGAGTCTTCTTTTTCCACCTTCTAATCTGGGAAAGTCTCTGTCCCGGTGTGGAGGATGCACCGACGGACAAGATTTCAGCTGCAAAGAATGTAAAGCACAAGGGTAGCATTGACAGTGCATATATTGTTTCTGGTGCCAGGTTAATTTTTTTTTTTTTTTTTTAAACACCCCTCAATACACTTCACTGCAAGCCACAATGTAATCACAACTGCTGGCTATTTCAAGAGTTGGTTTGCTGCTCCAGCCATGGTGGGTAAGGCCACGAGGCACGGGCGAGAGATCTTGTGCTGCTGCTTTTCTGAAGACATCCTTGGGATCACAGGTTGGAACTTGAGAAAAGCCCCCTTTCTCCTAGCAACCTGGATGGTGCTTGAGGACAGGCACCAGTGTAAAGCCCCCCAAATAGTTTGTTTTTTTACAAAAGCAACACTGGGTTGTGGGGGAAAGGAGACAAAAGGAAGCCGCCACCCCACCCCCTTTTTTTCCAATGCTGCTTGCAATACACAGTGATCCCTTCCAACCACAACACGTCTGGAAAAGCGTGGTTGTGTGACCCAGATTTCACCAAACGGGGGAGGATTACTTGTTGAATTGTTTGCAGCTTAAGGGCTAGCACTGAAAATTTCCCCACTTTCCCTAGAAAAAAGAACAGGAGTACTTGTGGCACCTTAGAGACTAACAAATTTATTTGAGCATAAGCTTTCGTGGGCTACAGCCCACTTCATCAGATGCATAGAATGGAACATATAGTAAGAAGATATATATATATATATATATATATATATATATATACAGAGAACATGAAAAGGTGGAAGTTGCCATACCAACTCTAAGAGGCTAGTTAATTAAGATGAGCTATTATCGGCAGGAGAAAAAAAAACTTTTGTAATGATAATCAAGATGGCCCATTCCAGACAGTTAACAAGAAGGTGTGAGGATACTTAACATGGGGAAATAGATTCAATTTGTGCAATGACCGAGCCACTCCCAATCTCTATTCAAGACCAAGTTAATGGTATCTAGTTTGAAAATTAATTCTAATTCAGCAGTTTCTCATTGGAGTCTGTTTTTGAAGCTTTTCTGTTGCAAAATTGCCACCTTTAAGTCTGTTACTGAGTGGCCAGAGAGGTTGAAGTGTTCTCCTACTGGTTTTTGAATGTTATGATTCCTGATGTCAGATTTGTGTCCATTTATTCTTTTGCGTAGAGACTGTCCAGTTTGGCCAATGTACATGGCAGAGGGGCATTGCTGGCACATGATGGCATAGATCACATTGGTAGATGTGCAGGTGAATGAGCCCTTGATGGCGTGGCTGATGTGGTTAGGTCCTATGATGGTGTCACTTGAATAGATATATGGACAGAGCTGGCATCGGGCTTTGTTACAAGGATAGGTTCCTGGGTTAGTGTTTTTGTTGTGTGGTGTGTGGTTGCTGGTGAGTATTTGCTTCAGGTTGGGGGGCTGTCTGTAAGCAAGGACTGGTCTGTTTCCCAAGATCTGTGAGAGTGAGGGATCGTCTTTCAGGATAGGTTGTAGATCTTTGATGATGCACTGGAGAGGTTTTAGTTGAGAGCTGAAGGTGATGGCTAGTGGCGTTCTGTTATTTTCTTTGTTGGGCCTGTCCTGTAGTAGATGACTTCTGGGTACTTTTCTGGCTTTGTCAATCTGTTTTTTCACTTCAGCAAGTGGGTATTGTAGTTTTAAGAATGCTTGATAGAGATCTTGTAGGTTTTTGTCTCTGTCTGAGGGATTGGAGCAAATCTACCTACATGCCTCCAGCTTCCATCCAGGACACACCACACGATCCATTGTCTACAGCCAAGCTCTAAGATACAACCGCATTTGCTCTAATCCCTCAGACAGAGACAAACACCAGCTCACCAAAGGTGCCTTCCCCAGCATCACGCTCTGCCGCCAACTGATCCTGTGAAGGGATGGGCTCCAGGGTTAAAAACAGTTCTTGGCTGTCGGGGAGAATGGATCCTCCACTTGCCTGCCTCACATTCTCCTCCTCCTCTTCCTCGTCAACAATGTCCTCCTTGTTGCTCAGGGTCACCTGGGGCTCCTGGGAGGTATTCACGGAACATTTTGGGGTAGTGGTGGAGTCGCCGCCTAGAATCGTATGCTGCTCCTCATAAAAGCAGCATGTCTGTGGGGCAGAACCAGAGTGACTGTTTGCTTCCCTTGTCTTCTGGTATGCTTGCCAAAGCTTCTTTATTTTCATATGGCACTGCTGTGTGTCCCTGGTGTAGCCCTTCTCCCCCATGCCCTGCGCAATCTTGGCATAGATGGAGCTCTGCCTGCACAGACTCTTCTCTCCAGACAGCAATAAGATCCACCACCTCCTGTGTACTCCATGCTGGAGTGCGTTTGCGGCCTTGAGTCTCCATGATCAGCTGTGCTGGCGAGCTCTCCATGCTGATCAAACAGGAAATTAAAATTCAAAAGTTCCCGGGGCTTTAACAGGGGAGCGGCTGTTTCCTGTGTACCTGGCTGACATGTAGTGGAGTTGAAAGTGCTCTCCAGAGCGGTCATAGCTGAGCACTGTGGGACACCTCCTGGAGCGAATTCATTCAAATTGTACAACGCAATGTCTACACTATCCCCATGTCGACCTGTGGATGTCGACTCAAGTGCTACACCTCTCGCGGAGGTGGAGTACAGAAGTTGACTTTACAGGCCACCTAGGTCAGCGGAAGGGACTCGGTAGTTTAGACACATACATTATTGGATCGACTTAATGCAGCTTATGTCGACCTAAGTCTGGAGTGTAGACCAGGCCTTAGTCAGAACTTGCAGACCAGACCATTCAGAGGAGGCGGAGGAAAGAGAAAATACAGGAATAAAAGGCCCTGAAAACAATACTGTTTACTCAGGGGAAAGGGATGGTTAGGTCCCCTCTCTGCCAAGTCACTGTGTTTTTTCCCCCTCCCCTAATCCTGCTGCTCTCCATGGCATCGTGTGGAGGGCAAGCTCCTTTTTTCATCTGCCCAAGGGGGAGTAGTCATTCAGAATTCAGAGAAGAGAAATGGTATTTGACTCTTCCTCTTCCACCAAGACTTGCTTGAGAAGTCAGTGATGTTAACAAAGCAGAGCTCCAACAAGCTAAAATATTAATGGAACTTTTTTGTTTGTTCAGGTATGTGCTGAAGCATTTCTAGCACCATATAAAGAATTGTTTGGTTGATACTAGTCATTAACTCTCGAAAATATGTAATAGGAATAAATCTCACATCAGTAAAGGGTTGGATTAGATGACCTAATAGGTATTTTCCATCTCTAACTTCTGTGATTCTATTAATAATCCTTTTAGTTACTAGTACAAACATTGATGTCCAGTTTTTCAAATTTCTGGGCAACGTTTATTCACCTAGTATTTTCAGTATGCATAACCTATGTCACAGAACACCACAAATAGATAATGTTAAGAAAAAAGGTTTAAAATGGGCTTTTCCAATAGCATGGGAACTTCAGGCAAACGGAGGAGCGAGTAGCACATTAGCCATTTGGTTTCTCTTTCCAGAATTTGCTTAGTTAAGACAATTGTAGAGTTCTGGTGTGAAACCCTGGCCCCAGTAAAGTCAATGGGAGTTTTGACCAGGATTTCACCCCAGGTGTCCACAAAAATTATTTATGTCCCATTTGTGTGAGCTGCTGAATGCTTCTTGATGGGTGCTGATTGCCTTCAATTCTATTACCATGAGGAGGAGGAAGATAGATTAAAGGGATCCTTGCACAACTGGACCTGTGTTTTGGAAGAATGTCAGATACAGAACAGGGGTAGCTCAAGGTGTGTAACATTATTGTCATTTAAACTTTCCAGGTTCCAAAAAACCCAAAAGTATTGTCACATAAATTTGCAGAAAGTGAATAAACCGGGCCATGAGCAGCATCCAAGGTAACGTATAGGTTTAATTCCAAGGAATGTTTGCAAGTTCCATTTTGCAGTATTCAACAACTCTACTGACCGCCAGCACGACAAGGCTAGTACGACTGCTTAAATACTCTCCCCGCACCCTGTATCTTGTGTAGCAGCAACAGCACTGAGGAATGACTTTCATTTGACACAGGAGGTTCTGAAAACTCATTTACTCATTAAATCATGGTCTTTGGAAGAAACGGTACTTATGCTTTCCATAACTCTCTCTTAGAATCTGATACAAACTGCTCCCCCAACTACAGAGCCTCCTGGTAATGTAATACTACCAGCATTTCTGGTACTTGGAATTCTCTCTCTCACTTACAGACACACATCTCCCTGTATTTACTTCCTATGCTATTTTCCAGCTATTTTCTTCCTCATTTTGTATTTCCTGGTGACAGCTGCCTGACCACACAGGCTCTCACAAATGGGGGAATAACAGCTGATCCATCTCTAGAAGGCTAGAATTCCTGCAGCACAGCTGAGAATACTCTAAACAGGGGCACTATAAAGACACACCAGGGTCTACTCCTTAAAACAACAGGGTTACATGCCAAGGAGAAATCATTTAATAAGGTAACAACAGCCTTTAGATACTGACTTTCAACATCAAACTAGAGATGACCCCCCAAACTGTACAATTACCATACAATATCTAAACACTTCAGAGTTTATGTGGTTTGCATCTAGGCTTTGGGCTCATTATTTATAGAGTGTCCAATTGTGAAATGTTGATCCCAATCCTGTCCCTGAAAAGTTCCGGGTGGTTCTAGAACCAACAAGGCTTTCACTCAGCAAGCTCACAGAAAATAATAAAAGAGCCATTCAGTTTTGATAGATCTCTTTATTTTCTAGAACCTCGCCCCTTTTGCATATTTTCATGCCATAAATGAAAATATTTAATAACAAATAATTGTTACTAAGTGAAACGTGAACAAGCATGAATTTGAAAATGTTGAAGACTGCAGTGCCTCTCAAATTCTAAAGGAGACTGGACTTTTGTTTTTTGATGGATCTGAACTTTAATTAGGAGAAATATTAGTGGGGAAGGGAGCAAACTGATGAAATAACATACAATATAAGTACAGTGTGGCATGATGTTATTCTCCTACCTTACATGAGTGCACTGGCAGATATGTTGTTGTAAATCCAATTGTCTATTATTATTATTGATTATATATTATTTCCCTGATCCTGTACAAGACAAAATGAAAACATTCCCATAGAATGTAGAATTTATAGTCTAAAAGAAGAAAAGGACAAAAAGGATAAACTGGGAGACCCATAAGATGAAATAACTTTCAGTTATAATAAGAAAGGATTTATTATTGTCATGGCCGGCTCCAGCATTTCTGCTGCCCCAAGCCAAAAAAAAAAAAAAAAAAAAGCCGCGATCGGCGGCGGCAGTTCAGCGGCAGGTCCTTCGCTCCTAGAGAGAGTGAGGGACCTGCCGCCCCCGAATTGCCACAGGTGCCGCCCCTCTCCCTTGGCCGCCCCAAGCACCTGCTTGTTAAGCTGGTGCCTGGAGCCGGCCCTGTATTGTCATCAATGAGAACAGTATCATCTTGTGAGAAATCAGATGGGTTGATAACTTCCCGGAGGAAGACTGGATGTAGTTTTCACACTGAACGTCTGTGGACATTTATTTTAGGCATCCTAAATATGCTAGTGGATGTATATGAGCTGCATGGAAACTCTTCCACAAGAACAAGTTTCATGGCTAAAAAGCTAATAAAATATGAATAAAAATCAACTTTGTAGACAGTATAACATAGAATCATAGAATATCAGGGTTGGAAGGGACCTCAGGAGGTCATCTAGTCCAACCCCCTGCTCAAAGCAGGACCAATCCCCAACTAAATCATCCCAGCCAGGGCTTTGTCAAGCCTGACCTTAAAAACCTCTAAGGAAGGAGATTCCACCACCTCCCTAGGTAACCCATTCCAGTGCTTCACTAACCTCCTAGTGAAAAAGTTTTTCCTAATATCCAACCTAACCCCCCACCCCCCACTGCAACTTGAGACCATTACTCCTTGTTCTGTCATCTGCTATCACTGAGAACAGTCTAGACCCATCTTCGTTGGAACCCCCTTTCAGGTAATTGAAAGCAGCTATCAAAGCTATCAAATTTATCTATGATGATTAGCAGATGGGAATCCTTCCTAATGAAAAGCAACAGAGGGTCCTGTGGCACCTTTAAGACTAACAGAAGTATTGGGAGCATAAGCTTTCGTGGGTAAGAACCTCACTTCTTCAGATACAAGAAGTGAGGTTCTTACCCACGAAAGCTTATGCTCCCAATACTTCTGTTAGTCTATAAGGTGCCACAGGACCCTCTGTTGCTTTTTACAGATTCAGACTAACACGGCTACCCCTCTGATACTTGACACCTTCCTAATGAAAGAGATATTTAAAAGCACTGGGATTGACTTTCTAGCAGTATAAGGATAAGGACCAGTCAGCCTGTAATGCTCACAGAAGTAATGAAGGTGCAAGGGCAGCTTTGTGCTACACTGTGCTACAAGAGCTGGTTTAAAAAAATAATAATCAGAAAACAATCCTGCATCTGTCACATCAGCTCCAAAAGCCAGTGGGGCCAACTGTTTGCTGGCATACAGTGTAACCAACTGAATCGTCAACGTGACTTCCTGCAGTGCCTCTGAGTTCCTTGAAGGTATCCCATCCAATGCAATGCATACACCAGCAGAGAATTTGATCCACTGGTTTTGGAGCTGATGTGACAGAGGTAGGCCTTGCTGTGTAAATGGAATTACAACTGACTTCACAGAAATGGTCGCTCTTGTATTACATTCCAGTCAAATTAACCATTAATTTGTTAGTGTTTGTAAAGCACTCTGAAGGTTAAAACTGCTACGTATGTGCTATTATTTGCTGTATTTCTTGTAATTCTTACAATTAAAGGATAACACAAGCAAGATTCAGGCATGCAAACCTATGGGTATGTTTCAGTTTAACATTTTGAAGCACTATTTACAGGTACAATACGTATGGAGGTACACTAGCAAAGCAGGTGGCCCAGTAACAATAAAGTACATATATAGCCACATACACACGTCAGACCCATATAAAATGGCTGTGGTTTTACTTCCAAGTATTATACACTAATGTGGTTTTATTTGCTCCTCAACTGACACTTAAATGTCCCAAATGCACAGCAGACTTCACTGAATATTTTGACAGGAAAAGTCTTATCTCAGAGGCAGCATTGAAATCTCATTCTGAGCAAAGAAGAATTTTGGCCTTATCTGTGGGCATGTGAATGAAAGAACTTTTTCCAACCTTCCAATGTCTGCTTCCTGACTACACACTCAAAAACAAAAAACTCGAACTACATGAATAACCTTTTCCATTCTGAAACAAAGACAAGGGTAGGAAAACATCCAGAGTCGGTTCACAGATCTCTAATTAAAAGGATGAGGAGTTTTCATCGACAGGTTACGGTACATTGGACCCTCTCATCAACGTGGATAATTTGGATTTTGTCAAATGGTGCCTCTGTATTTCTCAGCAACGATTTAATACCAGAGCACAACTGGTAATGAGGTCTTATTCCAAGACTTCATTATCTGGGCCAGGTTGTGCAGCACACAGCACAATGGGGCCCCAGTCAGGATGGGGCCTTTAATCACTACCAGAATAGAAATGTTTACTGCTACCAATTATTTCTACAAAACATACTACAGTTAATTTACCAGTACATTATAGTGAATTATTATAAGATACAATTCTCAAAATAAGAAATTAATTTTTGTGATGCATTTTCAAAGTCCGACCTGTAATGTTTCTTTTCTTGTTTTACAGCAGGCCCTTTTTAAAAAGAAATTGATTAGCAATTTTATTCTTATTTCAACGGTAGGACAGAGCTTTTTGACAAAAAATAAGGGAGGAAAAAGGACTCTGAAAATTGCAAGTCAGTTTTTCAAATGGCAAAGTTGACCAGTTATCATTCCTGTGATTTTCCAATGGGCTTGGATATGACAACAACAGGCATGTGTCCTGTTTCACCAGCAATACACAAAAAGAGAGTGGTTCAATGGCAGGTGGATTACTTGTATCATCTGGATTCAGTAATGAATGGAAACTATAAAGAATCTGAGCAGAATGTCACAACAATGGTTTCAACAGACTGTAGAGTAGGATTTGCAAGGGCCTGGTCAGGTCAAGATGATTCACAAACCACAATAATTAGGACAATCTGGACTTTGGTTTAGCATGTACCTGACTATATTTGCAATACCCCCTTGAGGACATTTTCTGTAAGATTCTATGCAAAATCCTTGGAAGTTGATTATCTTCCACAGAAGGGTTGTGGGGTCTGACTACACCCTATTAAAAAAACCCTAACATGCTGTATCTGGAGATTGAAAGCACAAGGCTGGCACAAGTTGCAAAAGTTAATGTATTTTTTAAAAGATCTGATGAAAATGTTCCTTCATTTTAGTTTGTCAATAGCCATGAAACCAATGCTGAACACTTTGGGAAAAAAAATCCCCTGAAAGATCTAGCAGTAAATGAAGAGTTTAGCGCCAATCACATGTGACTGTGAGAAAGGTCCAGAACCGAGAAACCAATCAGCAGAGAAGAACATTGGTTATAGGGTCAGTACCAGTGGCTAGATTGTTTCACAAACTAGTCAAGTCAAGAAGAGTTGCTGAAGAGGATACATGCAGTAGAAGATTATCAGCATTTTGTATGACACATTATATGCTATGGTGTGGGATGATCTGATTATATATATTAAGAGACAGTATATTTTTAGGCATAAAAAATGGTTAACATTTGAAGAAAAAAAGGGAAAATGACAAGGAAGAGGAAAACCCAGAATAAGAGCTCTTGCTAAAAATTAATCTCAACGTGGATTTATTTTAATCTAGGAAAGAGAAAATCATGAAAAAAAGAATATATTTAAATATGAGTCACACTTTATATTCACAGTGTCTCTATATACACATTTCC
The DNA here is from genome assembly GCF_028017835.1 of Emys orbicularis. NCBI lineage: Eukaryota > Metazoa > Chordata > Testudines > Emydidae > Emys > Emys orbicularis. The sequence goes on along the minus strand of NC_088688.1, from coordinate 95,168,196 downwards.
ACCAGGAAAAAAATATATTACTAGTATTGACCATGTCATGAATTTTGTAGAGCAAAAGATTTAGTTTGGACTGTAGTTTAAGGCAGCAGATGTTTTCAGTTTGAATTGGAATGAGTGAAAACAGCAAAAGGAAGGATTTTCATTTCTTCTTGATATCATGCTTTGTTCTTAGGCAACTTGCTATTACCTGAGCTCTACTGTGTTGGTAAAATTCTCCCCTGCTTACATCCTACGCGACCTCACTGATTTCAGTGGTGTGCACTGAGAGTAAGCTAACTGTTTTCTCCACTTTCAGGTATTCTTAAATGGGGAAAAGTACTGCTATGTACCAACAAATATGTTACATTAACCACAGAAAATCATGACTCTACAAATAAAAGGTGTTTTTTTCTGTCCTTGAGTTAATAACTATAAAAGTAGTGTGTATCGTTGTAAAACATTATGGTTCCCCTCTCCCCCATACACACCTCCCCATTATCTTGGAAAAGATTATTTTTGTTGCTTTCATACCTGTCTTTTGGTCACAGTGCCATCTACAGGATCTACATATTCAAAGCTGTCTGTTTTTTCCACACGGTAGACATTGTTCCCAACAGCAAACTGCTGATTACTGAATGATTTGCCAATGATCAAAGCCTCCAGGTCTCTCATTATGAAATACGCTGTTCTGGGTTCCAATGCTTCATAATCAAATCTTGCATGTAGGAATAAAAAGAAAAGTAGTATGAAGAAATATGTAAGCTCCACCCAGCAGAAAGATTCTGTTTTCACAGAGCATGAGATGCTCACAATTAGTAATTTACTGCAGACATGGAAAACCAGGCATGCAACTGAAGGGCCTAGTGCAAATGAAAACAGCTCTTCCATTTACTTACACACTTCTGTGCTCCTAAGTCCTCCATTCCATGAAATGTGCAAATCTGTCAATTAAGTTTAAGAGAAAACTGTGTGCCCTACGTGGTTAATGCATTTACATGCTTAAAAGACAGGTCCACCCTCAACCCCTCTCCCCCTTGACACATCTATGCTCTCTTGTTGGGCCACTAACACAAAGTCTGCAGACAGTGTAGAGTCAAAAAGTCATCTCCTGCTGGGAGTCTGGCATTAGCAGCAAAGGAATTAACAATAAGAGAACAAGGTTATCAGCTCTGGCCTTCTCCCCAGTCTTGGCTGCCCTTAGAGTTTCTATCTCAGGGCTGTTCAGACCACACACTGAATATTTTCCCTTCAGAAAGCCACTCCCGCCTCTTTTATTTTCAGCTGGAATAACCAACCACCTGCCTCAGTGCATTAGCAGAACCCACTTAGAAAATACATGATATACTTTTACATTTTGAGATATTATTAGCAACAACAACAACTTGCTTTCAAACAACACCGTTTACACAGAGAGATCCGTTACATGCCATATAAATACCGCACCATTGATACGTAGCCAACTCTGGGCTGCAGGGCAGCAACCAATAGGCACACTGCATGGTCAATAGTCGAGGGGTAGAGAAAGAACTTTGCTAAGGAACAAAACGTTTTATGGATTCCTTAATCTCCGTAGGGTAAAAATTCACCCTGGACAGAGGGCCAGCACAAGGTCTACGCACCACGAGTCCAACTAAAGCCTTATTTTGAGATCTTATGTAGGAGTTTAAAAGTGCATAGACCTTAGGAAGGACCATGAATTCCACCCCTTATAGAGAGCGGGCAGGAGGTTGGTCCTGTCAAAAAGGCCCACATACAATAGAGTGCCTGGCACTCAATTTATCTATCTTTGAAAGATGAAGAGCTGAGTAAACCTCGCTGGTTTTTTAACTTATGCTTCAAGCCAGTCTGGTTCAAGTTAAAGCTGAGACTTAGACCACTAACATCCCTAGGAACGCTGTTCAATCTATGGCAGATTTTCATTCTGTGCACACACCTGAAGTGCTGCTAAACGCATGTCACTATTAATAGCAACAAAGCTAATCAAGCCAAACTTGCCCCAGAATTGTCCTAGGAACATGCTAACCTACTGTGGTTTGTAATAATTATCTGCACCTGCAATAGTAGTGGCGGCCAAATTTCGTCCAGTGATCTCTGACAATCTCTTCCACACTCTGCTTTCGAGCTGCTATGATTGAAAGCCAGACTAGCACAGCCCAGAGCCCATCCTTCTCTCGGATGTGGTCAGACCCTAAAAAGAAATAAGTAATGCACATTTATTAGCAGATACACCAATGAAAATGCCAACAATAGTTCCAGATGAGAAGCATAGAGCAGTTCATGTCAGTTTGTTTTTTTAGATACAGTAAAACAATAACACAGACATTTTTTCCAGACTGACAGCCAAAATAATTGTTTAAAAGACAGAGAGACAGGTCAAAATCCACATTACTAAAATTCAACAAAAGATGGGAAATTACTTGGCTCCCAAGAGTGTAAATGCTATTACATTCTTAACCATTGTGATTCCTGCTCATCATTGTCCAGGATGATATACATCAGGGGTCGGCAACCTTTCAGAAGCGTTGTGCAGAGTCTTCATTTATTCACTCTAATTTAAGGTTTCGTGTGCCAGTAATACATTTTAACGTTTTTAGAAGGTCTCTTTCTGTAAGTCTATATTATATAACTGAACTATTGTTGTATGTAAAGTAAACAAGGTTTTTAAAATGTTTAAGAAGCTTCATTTAAAATTAAATTAAAATGCAGATCTTATCAGTTTAGTGCACTGGTTCTTAACCTAGGGTGCACACACCCCCTGGGGGTGCAAGATGCCCTTTCTGGGGGTGCAAGACATGCAAGATTTTTTTAGAAGATAAATCATCGAAAATACAAATTAAGCACAGGCACATAAGTACAACTACTTTGTTTCATCAAAACTATGTATTAACATTATACATGTTTTAACGATTACTGTAATATACAAACAAAGTTTTTAAGTTTTCAAGTTTTTAAGCTAATTGTAGTGTAATTTTTTATAAGGGCTGCAGAGTGCTGGGACCAAGCCCCGGGCTGACTGCCGGTACCCCAGGCCGGCAGAAGGGCTGAGCAGGGCTGGAGGCCCAGACCCCACCCGGCAGGGGGCTGAGCAGCTGGAACCCCAGACCAGCAGCGAGGTGAGCGGGGCCAGTGGCTGGTATCCCAGGCCGGCAGCAGGCTGAGCAGGGCCGATGGCTGGGATCCCGGCTGGAACTCCAGACCAGCAGCGGGCTGAATGGCTCAGGCTGGCAGCAGGCTGAGCAGGGCCGATGGCCAGAATCCCGGCTGGAACTCCAGACCAGCAGCGGGCTGAGCGGCTCAGCCCGCTGCCGGTCTGGGGTTCCGTCTGCCGGCTCCTGCCAGCTGGGGTCCCGGCTGCCAGCCCCGCTCAGCTGCTGCCAGCCGGGGGTTCTGTACACTCAGGCCGGCAGCGGGCTGAGCGGGGCCGGCAGCCGAGATCTCGGCTGGCAAGGGGCTGGCGGCCAGAACTCCAGACCGGCGGTGGGCTGAGCGGCTCAGCTGCTCAGCCTGCTGCCGGTGTGGGGTTCCATCTGCCGGCTCCTGACAGCCAGAGTCCTGGCTGCCGGCCCTGCTCAGCCTGCTGCTGGCCGGGGGTTCCGTTCACGCAGGCCGGCAGTGGGCTGAGCAAGGCCGGTGGCCGGGACCCCGGCTGGCAGCAGCGTGCCAGTAAAAATCGGCACACGTGACGCAGGTTGCCAACCCCTGATATACATAATCGGGACTGTTTCCCAGAACTGGGCCAGATCAGATGAGCCAACTCCTAGTAATTAAGCAGAATACTCCAAATTACAGAGTTCAGCTGCAACTTCATCTCCTTGTCTGCCCAGATGTTCATAATTGCCCTAATATCTGCCTTGGGCCAACCTGCAACATGCTTCTTCTGAGATACATACCCAAAGCAGATAGGTTATGCAGAAATTGCGAGAGTAGATACTGGTGAGAATGAGAATGCAATGAGGTCTAAGAGGCATGCTGCTCAGTTTATACAGATGAGGGCTTCCAGAAAACTTGACTTTATGTTAATAGACTATAGAGACTTGAACAGAATGACAAAGCCAAGCAGTGCCCGGGGAAGGTGGTGCTAGGACTAACTGCAGCATAGCAACTGTTATGTCATCACTTGCTGTCTACACTGGCACTGCACCAACTGAGACGTTTAATGGCACAGTGGCTAGGCTTGCTCAGAGCAGGCACCGTCCACATGAAGCTCTGCCTCCTTTATGAAATCACTGCGTAGTCTATCTGCCTACCCTGATTAGACGGCTATAAGGGCAGCTGATTGGACAATCTGCCTGAGGGACATTCCTTGTCACTGAAAAATATTCAGCAAAAGCCTCTAGCCCAAAAGTCAAACAGAGAGGATAAAATTCTCTGCGTGAAAAAAAACAAACAGAACATAAATCCTGCAATATCAAGATCAGTTTGCAATTTCGTTGCTTTCTGCAATATCCCGTAAAATCCTGTCCTTCCATTTAATAAGATTTCTGTCTTTTTTCTACATTATGAAGGTATATAGTTGTCACAATATAAATGGATGCACTACTGCTAAGGCCATGTCTATACATACAGTGCTGCAGAGGGGCAGCTGTACCGATACAGCTGTGCTGCAGGAGCGTGTCTGGTGAAGATGCTCTCCCATCGGAATAATAAAAGCCCCTCTCTGAGCGGCAGAAGCTATGCTGGTGGGAGAAGTTCTCCCGGCAACATAGCACTGTACACATGAAAACAATTACAAGAGGTGGCCACTCACACCTCTCCTGTCCCATTCAACTCAGTGAGGTGTGAATTTCAGATTCTAACTGCAGCCACTTAAATGCTAACATAGTTAAACAGAAACATGGAAATTAAATACAGATGACTACATTCATGTAATGTCTATGTTGCATAAATGAAATCATGAAAAAAGCCAATAAAAGCAAAAGTTAATGTTTCTAGAAGATACAAAAAAAATCGGTCTCTTACAGATTATGGTCAAGTATGTGAAGCTCACTGACATAGGAGGCCAGAGAGTCAGATAATGGAACTGAGTTTAAAAGCTCTTTCAGGCAGGGAATGTGGGCACCTTTGTGTTTGCACCATGTCCAGCACAATGGTAATAATACTTCCTTTCTCCTCCCCCTTGACTGTGTTCTCTATGTAGTACGTGAACTTTTGGGGCTGGGAGTATCTTTTACTAGTGCACTCCGCACAATGGGGGTCCAGTCTTGGTTGGGGCCTCGAGGTGCTGCTACTACAACACAATTGTGTCTCTTGGTTAGAGTCCCTCGGTGCTCCCATAATATTGTGTAGGTGTATGCGGTCCTGCCTCAGCGCAGGAGGGCTGGATTTGATGACTTCTCAAAGTCCCTTGCAGCCTTATCTTTCTATGATTGTATAATATAAATATTGAATAAGAAGAATAAATAGGGCAGGATAATTTTATGAGCACTTGTAGTCCTGTAATTTCACATAATAAAGTAAAGCAAATCTAATTTCTTAGGAAATAAGTAGGGCCCTACCAAATTCACGGTCCATTTTGTTCAATTTCACGGCCATAGGATCTTAAAAATCGTAAATTTCATGATTTCAGCTCTTTAAATCTGAAATTTCACAGTGTTGTAATTGTAGGGGTCCTGAGAAAAAAGGAATTGTGTGTGTGGGGGAGGAGGGTTGTAGAGTGGTAGCTGCAGGCCGGGAGCCCAGCTCTGAAGGCAGAGCTGCCGCCAGCAGCAGCGCAGAAGTAAGTATGGCATGGTATGGTATTGCCACCCTTACTTCTGTGCTGCTGCCTTCAGAGCTGGTCCCGCATTCAGCATCCACCACGCTCTGGCTGCCCAGCTCTGAAGGAAGCAACACATAAGTAAGGGTGGCCTGTAGGGTGGCCAACTTTCTAATAGCATAAAACTGAACTCTCCTGCCCCGCCCCTACCCCGCCCCTTCTCCAAGGCCCTTCCCCTGCTCGTTCCATCCCTGCTCCCTCTGTCGCTTGCTCTCCCCCACCTTCACTGGGCTGGGGCAGGGGGTTGGGGATGCGGGCTCTGGGGTGGAGCCGGGGATGAGGGGTTTGGGGTGTGGGAAAGGGCTCCGGGCTGGGCAGGGGGTTAGGGTGTGCGGGAGTATAGGCTTTGGGCTGGGGGTACAGGCTCCAGGTGGGGCCAAAAATGAGCAGCTCAGGGTGTGGGAAAGGGCTCTGGGCTGGAGCAGGGGGTTGGGGTGTGGGAGGAGTGAGGACTCCGGCTGGGGGTGCAGGCTTGGGGGTAGGGCCGGGGATGAAGGGTTTGGGGTGCAGGAGGGGGCTCCAGGCTTGGGCCAAGGGGTTCAGAGTGCAGGAAGGGGGTGCAGGCTCCAGCTAGGGGTGTGGGCTCTGGGGTGGGGCCGGGACAAGGGGTTTGAGGTGCAGGAGTGGGCTCAGGGCTGGGGCGGGGGGGTGTGTGGGCTCTGGGAGGGAGCTTGGTGCAGGAGGGGACTCCAGGCTGGGGCAGGGGTGCAGGAGGAGGCTCAGGACCGGGTGAGGGGGTTGGGGTGTGTGGGAGGATGTGGGGTCCCGACGGCGCTTACCACGGCTCCCAGGAAGCAGCCGCCAGGTCCCTGCAGCCCCTAGGCACCTGGGCAGCCAGGGAGGCTCCACGCACTGCCCTCATGCCCACAGGCTCTGCCCCTGCAGCTCCCATTGGTCGCGGTTCCTGGCCAATGGGAGCTGCGGAGCCGGCACTCGGGGCAGGGACAGTGCTCAGAGCCTCCTTGGCCGCCCATGTGCCTAGGGGCCGCAAGGATCTGGTGGCTGCTTCCGGGAGCCGTGCGGAGCTAGACAGTCGGCAGGGAGCCTGCCTTAGCCCCGAGACCCCACAGCTCCTCCAACCAGACTTTTAATGGCCCGGTCGGCAGTGCCGACCAGAGCCACCAGGGTCCCTTTTCGACCAGGCAGCTGACAGCTACCGCTCTCCGGCTGCCCAGCTCTGAAGGCAGCGCAGAAGTAAGGGTGGCAATACCACGATCCCCCTAAAATAACCTTGTGACCATCCCGAAACTCCTCTTTGGGTCAGGACCATAGGCACCGACTGCGTGAGTGCTCTGGCGCTGGAGCACCCAGGGGGAAAATATGATGGGTGCTGAGCACCCACTGGCAGCCCCGCCATCAGCTCGCCCCTGCCCCTCAGTGTTTGACACCTGCCAGCGGCCCCGCTGATCAGCACCTACCCCTCCCTCCCTGTGCCTCCCGCCCACCGCGATCACCTGTTTCACAGCATGCAGGAGGCTTTTGGGAAAGAGAGGGACGAGCGATGGCGCAGCGTGCTGGGGGTAGGGGGCGGAATGGGGCAGGAAGAGGTGGGGGCGGAGCAGGGGTGGGAAGAGGCAGGGCGGGGGCAGGACCTTGGAGGAAGGGGGGGGTTTGGGGGCGGGGTCTGAGGCAGAGCCAAGGGTCAGCACTCCCTGGCACATTGGAAAGTCGGCACCTGTGGTCATGACCCCCAATCTGAGAAATGCTGGTCTCCCCCATGAGATCAGATTTCACTGCGGGAGACCAGATTTCACAGTCCATGACGCATTTTTCATGGCCATGAATTTGGTAGGGCCTAGGAACAAGCTATTCACCAGAAGATCAGAAAGGAGCCTCACCTTCCACTCCATGTATGTTATTATGGGCTAGACAGGACTGCTGGGCCCTGGTACTGAAACATCAAGTATTAGGCTTTCAGATATTACAATTATGGGGGAGCTGTACAAATACTTATACGATATTAGCAACAAACAGAGGCAGGGTATACAACTAAATGCACCAATGATCTGATCTGATGTGACAAATCATACATTCCTTTGTTACATAACCTTCTACACAGCATGATTTGTTAGACATATATCGTAAAATCATTCAGCAAAATGCCCTGTACATCATCCTATCTGTATGAAAACTGAACTAGATACCAAAGATGAGTTGCATTTTGATTTACCAAATACTTCATGTGCATTTTATTGAACCAAAATGGTCCAGTGAAACATGGGCAGAGGAATTTTTGGAATGGCCTCTGTATGTTCCAAGCCTTATGTTGGCATGGCCTGAGCTCATAAATTTCCATGAAGAGGGGTGTGCGTATACATGTATCATTCTTCTGATCCACGTAGCAGCTTTGGCATGTTCTGTGACCTTTGCATGTCCTTCAGGAGGACAAACAGCATGGTGCCACTGCAGAAAAAGGGAATGGAGGAAAGAAAAGTGGTGGCAAAAGCATGGACGGAAAAACTGAAAGCAATGCAGATTCTCCAGAATCCAGAGTTACCAGTAAAAATGCCAGCCTGTTCAGAGTACAACAATAATTCTGTGTGTACAGCGGGAGTCATTTTCTTTTACAATAAAAACAAACCCTACTAGACCGTTGGCATCTCGCAAAGCCTGGTGGTCATTCTCTCTCATCTTTTAACACTGCTTTCCCTTCCTCAGCATTTCTGTCAGCCACAGGTTGGCTTATTATTTCCATGCATGTTTGTTTTATTCATTGCCCTTATTTCTTTTAGCAGCTTTAAAACCATTACTTCTGCTAGTTGAATGTGTACTTAACTTACTATACCCTCTGGTTTTCTTGGCCTTCTACCTCTTAATTATTCCTATTGATCTAGTTGAAAAACGTGCAGTGTTTTGCATGAAGCCGGTTGCCATTTCCCACCTCAGTTCGACTAATGGTATCTTTACTTTTGTAACACCAATGTCCCTGGGTGGATTGTTGGCACCGATCAAAGCTGGGACCTCTAGATCTTAATACATGAGCCCCTACTGCCTGAGCGAATAGACCAACCCCTCTTATCCAGGGTTGTAGCACAGTCCCCATCGCTAGGTGCCCCACCCACCACTGAGGGGACAGAGCGCCATACTGAGCGCACATGGCTACACTTCGGTTCACACATTCTACATCATGCTAATCGGTTGTCCAGTAGCCATGGATCAGTGTATGGGTAAGGAGGAATATGAGATCTGCACTACTTTTATAACCTAATCAAATTAAAGATGCACAACAACAGCGTATACGCTCTATTTCAAGGGTTGTAACACCAGTACTGCTGCTTCCATCTTGTTAAGTTCAACGTACTATGCCTCTAGGTTTAATTCTGTATAATTCTTTCCTTGAAAAACCCTGAAACACTAGTGAAGTCTGGCCTGTGCTTCAATGAAGAGATTGGCTGAAAGGCAGGAAGGGCAGCTTAATAGCAGAGATAACACATTTGTGTCTGTCTATTCTCTTATACTTACCTAACCTTTGACATGCTTAATTAAAGCAATAATAACTACTCAATTTAAATAGTACAAATACCATGCAGTTTTACACTGAAGTGTAATCCCACATACAGAATAAGCTTGCAAAGAGTGTCAATGGGTGCAAAAATTGTCCTGTTTTAATAGACCCAGTATTGTAAGCTGTCTGGGGCAGAGACTGTCTCTCTTACTATGCATTTGTACCTGCCTACCACAATAGGGCCTCAACACTGAGTAAGAGCTTGAAGCACTATTTTAATAAATAATAATAATATGCATGAAAATAAATATCTTCTTGTTTTGTCCCAAATTATGCTAGTCAATGCTATCAGGGACATTATTTCTCCAAATGCAATTTTTAAAAACAAAATCAAACTGAAAAAAATGTTTAGCCTTAATGGGAAATTATTTTGTTTGCACTTCCCTTGTATCTTACAAACTCTTCCTCTTCCAGTGGTCCACAGCGTGCTGATATTTTAAGGAAACTAAGATTTTTGGGGCCACATTCTTATCTCTGTTACACCATTTAAGCTAATGAAATTACTCTGGTTTTACACTAATGTAATTGAGATCTGCATACAGCTCTTTAGGTCTTTTTTATAGCAATAGAACATCTACTCCACCTCTCTTAGCTTTTCTTTCTATTAAGCTTGTGGCAGAAAGCCTCTGGTTGCTGACATATGGAAGTTTAGAGCTGAAGTATGAAAATGTGTGAAAATGAGACGCAGCATTTGCCAAGGTGGATATAAGCAAGATAAATCAAGTACATAGATTTCCTAATTCTGATTAATAGTTTGCTGATGAAATTTAGATAAGAATTGCTGCTGCTGCCGCCTTTCTCTGAACTGTGTCTTGGGTATTACTCATAATACCAACAAATTACTAACCTCATCTGACAAACTCCCCACACCACTACAAAAATGGAAGAAGTTTTTAATGCATTGGTTCAACTCCAAGATTAGCTGCCAGAAAACAAGTCTGGGAAACACAGCTCTATGGGATGTTTTCAAAATCTTTTGTCCTTTTATAGCAGAAAATTTGCTTTTATTTACTGGCCACTGCGAAATCTCTTTTTGTTATAACACCAGGGGATTGCATTATTTGGGAACTACAGCTGGGTTGTATTACCTGAAAAATAGAATCATTCACTTTTAAGTGCTGTCAGGCTAGTATGACAATAAATGTGATAATTTAGATGCAGGCCTGTAAAACCCCTTTTGCTTTTACAGAGTAGCAAGGTCATTGTGTTGGCCAACTGGATGGTAAATTCCTTTAAATATGAAATTCTGAAACCTAAAGAACTGCCAAGTTTCCTATCTCTACAGTGAGATCATTAAGGAGAAAGTCTTAACACGAACTCAAATTCCCAGTGCAAGCAGAAATTGGTGAAGGGCAATGTAGTCTAGGACACTACATAAAAGAGAAAAGGCTCACAGTATAATAATACACATACTTATTAATAAAACACTTCGCATTTATAAAGCACTGTTCATCTGAAGATTTCAAAGTGTTTTACAAACAAGTTTCATGTCAGTTCAGATAGGAAAGACTTATTAAAATCAATTGGCAGATGGAGAAACTGAGGCAGAAAGATGCGGACATAACATTTCATAACTTGGTTGATGCAAAGAGCCATTTGGGTGCAATCTAGCAGTTCAAGTGGAAACTGGGCACCCTGGGGCCTTTCAAAGCTAGTATTTGACTGCACCCAAGTTGCCTGAGCACCCAATGGCTTGAGCACCATGAGGTGGTGGCTCAGGACTGGAGTACATTTTTGGCAGTGCTCAGGACTGCTGCAGGTGCTCCACAGTTAGTAGGCCAGGATGCACAGGTTATGGAACTCAAGCAGCAGCCATCCCACAGGCTGCTCGAGGCAGTTTGTGCACTCTTAACACAGATGGCACCCCCAACTACACATGAGAAACAGAGAGGATTTATCAAGAGTTTACGGGATTAGTACCGGGAAGAGGGAGAGTCGGGATTAGGGAAGGATATGGAAAGAGCTGGGGGCACACATACTGGTGTGAGGTAAAGGGGAGTCAGTAGTGGTTTGAGAAATCAGGGACAGACCTGAGGAAAGGCTGCACTACAACATCTGACCACACTGAGGCTCTACATCAGAGGTGGGCAAACTATGGCCCGCAGGACCCTCCTGCCCGGCTCCTGAGCTCCTGGCCCGGAAGGCTAGCCCCCGGCACCTCAACTGCTATCCCCCTTCCCCCCGCAGCCTCAGCTTGCCCCGCCCCCAGAGCAATGCTCTGGGTGGCGGGGCTGCGAGCTCTTGCTGGGCAGTGCAGTTGCAGAGCCTGGCCTGACCCGGTGCTCTGTGCTGCGCGGTGGCATGGCTGTCTCCAGCCGGGCGGCACGGCTGCCTGACCTGCTGCTCTGGGCGGCACGGCTGTAGCGCCGCCAGCCACCGGTGCTCCAGGCAGCGCGGTAAGGGGGCAGGGAGCGGGGGGGGGGGGGGTTGGATAGAGGGCAGGGGAGTTCGGGGTGGTGGTCAGGGGGTGGGGATGTGGATAGGGGTCAGGGCGGTCAGAGGGCGGGGAACAGGGGGTTGAATGCGGCGGCAGGGGGCAGTCAGGGGCAGGGGTTCCGGGGGCGGTCAGGGAGAAGGGGTGGTTGGATGGGGCAGGGGTCCTGGGGGGCAGTCAGGAATCAGAGGAGGGGTTGGATGGGGCGGCGGGGGGCAATCAGGGGTGGGGGTTCTGGGGGCAGTCAGGGGACAGGGAGGAGTGGATGGGGCAGGGATTGGGGCAGTCAGGGAACAGGGGGGGTTGGATGGGGCAGGAGTCCCAGCCGGGGGCCGTCAGGGGGCGAGAAGCAGGGGGGGGGGTCGGATAGGGAGCTGGGGCCGGGCAACGCCTGGCTGTTTGGGGAGGCACAGCCTCCCCAACCGGTCCGCCATACAATTTCGGAAACCCGATGTGGCACTCAGGCCAAAAAGTTTGCCCGCCCCTGCTCTACATAATGAAGCAAGTCCAGGGAAGGAGGCCAAAGACAAGGAAGGAAGACAGAGGTTCAGAGGAGAAGACAAGCTTTGTGTCTTTGATGGTGTGTGACCATCAAACGAGCTTCCTTTCCCTCAGTGAGACACAGTCACACAGTGGGGCAGGATCATCCCTAGCACCCATGAGACTGGGTAAAAGGGAACTTAGAGGGCCCAATCCAGAGACATGATGCCCTCTATATTCCAATCAGAGTCAGCATAGCCCAGGGGTGGGCAAACTTTTTGGCCCGAGGGCCACATCTGGGAATAAAAATTGTAAGGCGGGCCATGAATGCTCACAAAATTGGGATTGGGGTGCGGGAGGGGGTGAGGGCTCTGGTTGGGGATAAGGCCTCTGAGGTGGGGCCAGAAATGAGGAGTTCAGGGTGTGAGAGGGGGCTTTGGGCTGGGGCAGGCGGGTGGGGTGTGGGCTCTGGCTGGGGATGCAGGCTCTAGGGTGGGGCTGGGGATGAGGGGTTTGGGGTGTAGGAGGCTGCTTTGGGCAGGGACCGAGGGGTTCGGAGGGTGGGAGGGGGATCAGGGCTGGGGCAAGGGGTTGAGGTGTGGGAAGGGGTGCAGCTCCGGCTGGGGGTGCGGGCTCTAGGCTGAAGCTGGGGATGAGGGGTTTGGGGTGTAGGAGGGTGCTCCGGGCTGGGATTGAGAGGTTTGGAGGGCAGGAGGGGGATCGGGTCTGGAGCAGGGGGTTAGGAGCGCAGGGGAAGGCTCAGAGATTCAGGCTCTGGGCGGCGCTTACCTCAAGCGGCTCCCAGAAGCAATGGCATGTCCTTTCTCTGGCTCCTATGTGGAGGTGCGGCCAGGCGGCTCTGCACGCTGCCCCGGCCACAGGCACTGCCCCTGCAGCTCCCATTGGAGCACCAAAAGGGGCCATTGGAGTGCATAGGAGCCGGAGGAGGGCCACGCCGCGGCTTCTGGGAGCCACGTGGAGCGGCCCCTGACCCTGCTCCCAAGCTGGAGCACTGGAGGGGGGCAAGCCCCAGACCCCACTCTCCAGCGGGACTTCAAGGGCCAGATTAAAATGGCCAGCGGGCCGAATCCGGCCCGCAGGACATAGTTTGCCCACCCCTGGCATAGCCCTTGGAATACATGCACTTGGGTCCTTTGAAAGGGCTGACATTCCACACTCTGCTGCTTCTGTGTCCCTCAGAACTTCCTAATGACCTGCAGGGTTACAGACCATCTGTGCTCAGGACACTCATTGGCCAGCACTGTCCTTAGCAAAACCCAGTCTCCAAGGGTAAGTCATGCATATGTACATGCTATGTAGTATGGAAATACTGTTGGTTTTTATTTTTTTACAGCATAATCATGTATTTTTCCTGGCGCTGTTCCTTTAAATTGGCAAGTGACCACAATCCTTCCCCTTTCAGTGTGCAATAAAAAGTAACAGTTTCTGCTGCCTGCAGTCCTTACCACCAGGGCCGGCTCCAGGGTTTTTGCCGCCCCAAGCGGCGCAAAAAAAAAAAAAAAAAAAAGCCGCGATCGTGATCTGCGGCGGCAATTCGGCGGGAGGTCCTTCGCTCTGAGCGGGAGTGAGGGACCGTCCGCCGAATTGCCGTGGAATAGGTGGACATGCCGCCCCTCTCCGAAGTGGCCGCCCCAAGCACCTGCTTGGCAAGCTGGTGCCTGGAGCCGGCACTGCTTACCACTCGTGAATGAGTCAGGAACCACACTGGCATGGTTCATTGCCATGTGAGAGGGAGGCTGAACATAAGAACAGCCATACTGGGTCAGACCAAAAGTCCATCTAGCCCAGTAGCCTGTCTTCCGACAGTGGCCAATGTCAGGTGCGCCAGAGGGAACAGAACAGGTAATCATCAAGTGATCCATCCCCTGTCGCCCATTCCCAGCTTCTGGCAAACAGAGGCTATGGACACCATCCCTGTCCATCCTGACTAATAGCCTATGGTGTCAAGTATCAGGAGGCAGCCATGTTAGTCTGTATCCACAAAAGCAACAAGGAGTCCGGTGGCACCTTAAAGACTAACAGATTTATTTGGGCATAAGATGCATCTGAAGAAGTGAGGTTTTTTACCCATGAAAGCTTATGCCCAAATAGCCTATGGATGGACCTATCCTCCATGAACTTACCTAGTTCTTTTTTGCTATACTCTTGGCCTTCACACCATCCTCTGGCAAGGAGTTCCACAGGTTGACTGTGTGTAATAATACTTCCGTTTGTTTGTTTGTTTGTTTGAAACCTGCTGCCTACTAATTTCACTTGGTGACCCCCTAGTTCTTGTGCTATGAGAAGGAATAAATAATACTTCCTTACTTACTTTCTCTACACCAGTCACGATTTTATAGATCTCTATCATTTCCCTTATTAGTCTCTTTTCCAAGCTGAAAAGTCCCAGTCATATTAATCTCTCCTCATACGGAAGCTGTTCCATATCCCTAATCATTTTTGTTGCCCTCTTCTCAACCTTTTCCAATTCCAATATATCTTTTTTGAGATGGGGCAACCATTCTGCATGCAGTATTCAAGACATGGGTGTACCATGGATTTATATAGAAGCAATATGATATTTTCTGTCTTATTATCTATCGCTTTCTTAATTATTCCCAACATTCAGTTCACCTTTTTGACTGCCGCTGCACATTGAGTGGATGTTTTCAGAGAACTATCTACAATGACTCCAAGATCTCTTTCTTGAGTGGTAACAGCCATAGGCACTGACTTCCCCGCTGCCCGGTGGGTGCTCGACCCCTCCCCACCCTTGGCCCCGCCCCTGCCCTGCCTCTTCCCGCCCCGGCACTGCCCTCGCCCTGCCCCCATTCCACCCCTTCCCCAAAGTTCCCGCCCCCATTCCACCCCCTTCCCACAAGTCGCCACCCCTGCCCCACCTCCTTCTCCACCTCCTCCCCTGACCGCGCAGCATCCCCGCTCCTCCTCCTCCCTCCCGGAAAGACCTAAGCACCGCCAAACAGCTGTTAGGCAGGGAGAAGGGGGAGGGGGAGGAGTGGGGACGCGGCATGCTCGGGAGGGGGGGAGGAGGCAGGGGCTGTGGGGAGCTTGGCTGCTGGTGGGTGAGGAGCACCCGCTAATTTTTCCCGGAGCACCCACGGAGTTGGCACCTATGGTAACAGCTGATTCTTCCCCAACAAAATTATGTTAACCTATGTGTCTGACAATTTTGTTCTTTACTATAGTTTCAACCAGTTTGCCCAGTACTGATGTCAGGCTTACCGGCCTATAATTGCCAGGATCACCTATGGAGCCTTTTTAAAAAATTGGTGTCACAGTAGCTATCCTCCAGTCATTTGGTACAGAAGCTGATTTAAATGATGGTTAAAAACTAGTTAGTTGTTCTGCAATTTCACATTTGAGTTCCTTCCTCCCATCTGGTTTTGGTGACTTATTACTGTTTAGTTTATCAGTTTGTTCCAAAACCTCCTCTAAAGGCTGAATGGGGGGGGGGGGGTTGTCACTATAATTTGTTCAAATATCTTTCAACTTAAGTAAGGGTATAAGATACTGGAAGTCAGTAAGGGCTCAGACTTGTGTGGAACCACCACTATACTAACTCCACAGATCGACTTGTATGTGGTAGGGAAAACTCTACACCTGTTGGTCACATAGGCTAGTATTTTCAAAGAGGTCTAACGCAGTTGGGTGCCCAGATCCATTGAAAGTCAATGGCAGTTGGGTGCCTGACTCTCTTAGGCTCCTTTGAAAATTCCAGTCACAAGCAAGTCAACCCTCCACCACCTATGCATGGGGCTTTCCTATCAATTCAGGCACTGGTTATTTTGCTGGATCAGTGGCCAGAGGAGCACAAGAGTCCCATGGGAAGGCTGCAGAAGTGTGACTGACCTTGGATGGAAGAGGGAACCTATGACATTTAGAAACAGGGAGAGGAGCACTAGATTAATGGTATAACATTAGATAGCCATCTGGTTTAAAAATCTCAGAGTCTGGCCACCCAGCTGAAGCCTCAGCATCCAGAGAATTTGGGCAGAGACAAATGAGAGCATATTCTGAAAGGAAATAAACTTCTCAGTCTCCTTTAAAATGCCCCCTCTTTTCCGAGTCCTCTAAGGTCCAAGGACTGTGTAGACTGCCCTTTGAAAAATAGCCACATGAATGCCTGGTGTTTGCTTTTCTATGAAAATCTATAACAGAAAATAATTCCAAGCATCAAAGAACTTCCTAGAATTCTTACCAAAATACAAAATAATTAAACTTACAGACTAACAGTCTAGCTATTCAGATGTACTTCTATGCTAAAACCGTTATCCAGAGTCAAGATTTTTTTATTTATTTATTATTATTATTTTTTTTTAAGAACTGCAGTGAGATGCACTCCTCAACACATTTAGGAATAAGAAGGAGACAAACACACAGTGGAGTTTATTCAGTTATTTCCATATCCCCACAAATACCTTTAAATACAAAACTTACAGATTGCATAGACAGATGTTTCACATGTTTGCAGAATGTGCTGGAGCTAGCAATCCTATGTTTCTGATGGGCTATTCATATTTGCTTTGCATTTTGTATGCCACTCACTGGCTTCATTAACTAATGAGGCAGAGGAGGGACAATTTCTTTGGGAAAATGTGGCTACTGACTGGATGACATTAAAGTGCTTTTATTACAGAGTTCTTTCTGTCACTAGAACTATTGGAAAACCAGACAATGTCCTAAACAGAGACACCTGCAACAGCTTCAGTTTAATGCACAGATACTCATAATTAATACACATAATGACCATATACACATGCACAAAATCCATCAAATTGCTGGCACAGCCAGTAAGGAAAAAATTGTTTTTGCAGTAGGACCAAGAGAAATTTTTCTGGGTTCTGTGCCGTTCTAGAATGGAATGGCAGGCAGCTTACCCATCCCCTCAGAAGAAGTTTGGCCTACTGTTTTTGATACTGAAACTCTGATATTTCATACACAGGTTATGTGGCACCCAGATCTTAAAAGTCACCTATCCAAATTTGAACTTTTGAGAGTCCACTGGTCAATCATGCCAGGGAATTAATTTGCTGAGTCTTCCTATCACTGAATGAAAAGGTTTGTGCCAATATCCCACAAGAGAATAAGCAGAGTAAAGGCTCTATGTTGTTGCTGGATTTCTTACCGGTGCCAAAGCTTTCTTCTCCACAAAGTGAGCATCGTCCAGAATCCATCAGATTTGAGAAAAACCTCCAGCCTGTTGGTGTTTCATACACAGGGACTTTCAGTGACTTTGCCACCCTAAAAAAAAAAAAAAAAAAAAAAAAAAAAAAAGACACAATAAACCACCATGATTAAGACTGTGCATTCATTTAGAGGTGGATGTAAGATTTCACATCAATTGCTACATGGGAGTGATGTTCTGGGTCTTACCATACCTCAAACACATTTAGAAATGGACTTTGATGTAAACAAAAGGGAATGGCTGCAAGAGCATCATGCACAAAGGACCTTTGAGTGGAATTTATTTCACCCAGGGTTTGGTTGTGTTAACCCTCTGGACACAATGTAAAGCTTGTCTTTATTTGTGTATTTGTGGGAAACTCAGTCTGAGGAGTTTTATTAGTGCCCTGATTTTTTGCCAGTGAGCAATGGTTAGTCACAACAATAGGAATGGGCAGAGCAGTTTATTGTATGATCTTATGTGAACATTTTGTAGAGATGCCTGGAGCATGGGATGGGCACTTGTTATTTTATAAGTCGCATCGAATAAATAAATGCTCAAGCTGCCAGAAATTTTAAAAAAATAAAACGATTCCTTTATTAGCTTTCTCAAATAAAATACAATATACATTCCCCTCCTGGGACCCAACTGAGGACTTATGAGAATTTAATGTTGCTTCTCTCTTTATTGCTATGTCTGCATGTTTTCATTTTGGGTCTAGGATTTTCTATGTCTACTATTTTTTAAAGAAGAAGAATGGGCTTTGAGAGAGAGTCAAGCAATGTGATTTGCTCAAATACATGGCATTATCTCTGTAGAAAAACCCTCAACATACAAAGTTAGGTGCCAGTCTTTGAGACACTTAATCCTAGCCATACCTACTCATGTCAGTAAAGTTATGTGCATGTTGAGTGTTTGTAGGACTGGTGTCTTAAACTGTATATCCCATTTTTTAAAAAACCTACATCTTTTTATTGCTCATTTTATTAAAATAATAAACACAGTTACACTGTTTATCTTGTGCATTATCATCTGCTTTCAGGTCCCAATCCCACAGAAGCAATGTCCAAGATGAGACAATTCATCTTTTTTCAAATGTAGCCATATCTAGGTGAAGATCATTAAGGACCTGAACTTGCAAATACCAACATGAGTGCTTAGCTTGTAATCAGGAGTGGTGAAATCAATGGGATTGCTCATGATAGTCAAGTTAAGCATGTGAGTAAAGGCCTTGATGATCAGCTTCACCTAGGTTTAGCTGCATATACAAAAAGATGAGTCTCTTGTCTAGAACAATTCTTTTTTCATAAAAAAGTTAGACATAAAATCCCTTTATCGGGCTAATACCAAAGAAGTAATCAACAAGGCATCTCTCTCTGATCAAAGTCCAATTATGTGCTATCGAATAAATACCCTCCAATTCCTGTCACAGAGTCAGCTTCTTGCAGTTCCTCGATGACAGGGAAAGAAAAGAACTCCAGCCATTTCCAGTGCTTTGGAGTTCCAATCTTGAGCCCCAAACTAAGGCAATAGTCTGGCAGGTCTACCCCTGAGCTCTCTTCAGTCCTCCAGACCACAGGCTTCATTATTAAATATTTATATTAGAGTAGCACTCAAAGATACCCATTGGGATGGGGACTCCATTGTGGCGGGTGCAGTACAAACACAGAAAGAGACAGTCCCTGTTCCCGAGGAAGGACCCTGGAGTTCAGCTAGTTTTCCACTGGCACAGTTCCTGGATCATCTCCAGGAAGCAGAGACAAAGATCCCTTAGACAGGCTGAACAAAAAAAAAAAAAAAAAAAAAAAAAGGAAATATAGTCTTTAAATCCCTTCTTGCTCCAAAGGAAGAGCTAGCCGAATCTGTGGATCTCTCTTACTCCAAGAGAAGGGCAAAGCACAGACTTAAAATCAGTTTTCAACTCCCATCTTGTAGCACAAAGAGCAGTCTTTAAATTCCTTCGTTCCAAAAGGTGAATACTAGAATACAGTTCAGTCAGACAGTCCCTGCCCTCTGGCCAGCAGCCTGTCTATTGAGCCATCCCTAGCAGCTGTCTTCTCTCCCTTTATAACTGCTCCAGGTGCCTTTCTAGGAGGCTAAGAAGGCCCAGCTGATTCAGAGTTCTGTCCATTAACACTTGCCTCTCCACCTAGAACCCTATGGCTTTTTACCTCTGACACAGCTCTGTTCCCTTGAAGGGCAGTAGATCCAACAGCAGCCAGTGCTCCAATTGGAAATACAGGTCGCTATATCATACCCCAACTCTTACAACTCACATGTAAATTAAAGTGATGCATTATTTGTTAAACAACACCAATCAAATTTTAAGGAGTGGATATTTTTTTCAGCAGGAGATAAAAATAGATTCTTCACATCTGTAAATCGAGTATCAAAAGGTAGAACTTTCAAAAAGTGCCTAAAAGTGCTATTGAAAGCAATTAGGACTGATATCCCTAAGGGCAGGTGTAGATGCACCGGTGCAGCTATGCTGCTGTAGCACTTCAATGAAGACGCTACTATACTCAGGGCCGGCTCCAGGCACCAGCGAAGGAAGCGGGTGCTTGGGGCGGCCAATGGAAAGGGGCGGCACGTCCAGGTCTTCGGCGGCAATTCAGCGGTAGGTCCCTCAGTCCCTCTCTTCCTCTGAGCTGCCGCCGAACAGGAAGAGAGGGAGCGAAAGACTCGCCACCGAATTGCTGCCGAAGAATGGAGCGGCGCGACTGAGCTGCCGCCGAAGTGCCGCCGACTGGCTTTATCTTTTTTTTCCCCCCCCGCTTGGGGCAGCAAAAAAGCTGGAGCCGGCCCTGACTATACTGACGGGAGAGCTTCTCCCGTTGGCATAGTTAATCCACCTCCGCGAGAGGCAGTAGCTCTCTCAGCAGGAGTAGCCCATCTGTCGACACCAGGGGTTAGGTTGGTATAAATGTGTCACTGAGGGGTGTTGATTTTTCACACCCCCGAGCAACGTAGTTATACTGACATAAGTTTATAGTGTAGACCTGACCTGAGTCAAACCCACCCAAAATTTCCAACCTGTTAATTGTCACCAGTTTGCTAGCAAAGAGATCCATTTACTTTTCCAAATTTCCAATTCAAAACTCATTTTTGTATTTATGAATTAAATCTCAAATAAGTGTTTTTCTCAGAAGATTCTTTGATCTGGCAATGCTTTAAAAAACTGTACATTAAAATTAAAAGGACACTTCTAATTTGAGATCTAGCCAAATTAAATACAGTTTAAAGCGTTTCTGTTATACATATGACCCATAACCCCCTTGCCAGATTTTATGCTTAAATAATATTTCCTATTTTTAAAAAAATATTCTCCTCTGTTGTTTTGTGGAAGAGTCAGGAAACTGACTGACTATACAGAAGGAAATGGCAAAACTTGATATACACAGAGTACTGCCAAACACACACAGTAAACAAACTAAAGAGAAGTAGTTTGCTTCTCTCTCATCTAATTTAGTTATAGACATTTTTGCATGTTACTTGCCACAACAGGGCTAACAAATTTCCCTTTAAATTCAATATAAACATTAAAAAAAGATTCCAATCTGCATTTCTCTTCTCGATCAGATAAACACATCAGACCTCTTCCTTCTCTTCTTCCTTCCTTCAAGAGTCAAGCAAACTAAAGATAATGAACAAGAAAAGAGAATAGAAGGGCAAACTCTTGGAGGTCCTGAATTACAGCAGGTTGATATATGGGGGGGAAATAGTGAAAAATATAAAAACGTCTAAGTCATTTTCTGTTTCAGAATGAAATTGATTTACTTTATTTGATATTTTCACAAAAGGTTTAATCAAATTTGTGCTTAAATCGTTAAATCTAACCCTTTTTCATTTTTTCCCACCTCCCTTTTCTACTTGCCACTGAAAAAGGCAGTGAGGGAGGGAGGAAGGAAGCAGAAAACCAAAAAGACAAAAACTGAAAGCATGGCTCCATTTTTCATTTTACAATTTTGTCAGAAAAAAAAAGAAAAGTTTGAAAAATATTTTTTCATGAAAATTTTTGACTTTTAAAAAGGGCCTTTTTTATTAAATATTTTTCATCTGAAAAACTGCAAGCAGCTTTAGCTCTGATCTTGTAAGTGACTCCATATGGACACCTACACAGAGACCCGCAGATATCAATGGGGCTCCATGCAGGCACAGGGGTCTGTCCACATTGAGTCACTTGCAGAATCAGGGCCTAAGCTGCGCCGGCATCCTAGCCCATGGCTCCTCCAAACAGGAAACAAGACAAGACAGCAAAAATGCACCAAGAAAGCCATTTCCCCTGAAAAAGCTCGGCCCTTCTTTCTAGAAGATAGGAACCATGCAGAGTACAGCATTCTAATCAACAAGTCTTCTCTTGACATGCTTTACATTGTGATGATCACCCCAATCCTAAACTGTAATGGTGAATTGATTAGTGTAGGTGATTAAATAGGACATATTTCTTCCAGCAGTCACAACCAGATGTCTAGGGTGCCACTAGGAGATAAAAAGGTATAAATAAAAATCTACATCAGGTTTTGTTTTTTCTGTTCCACTGTACTAAAGAATAGAGAGAGTTAGACAATGTTAGGTTAAGGAGGCAACTAGGGTGACCAGATGTCCCGATTTTATAGGGACAGTCCCGATTTTTGGAGCTTTTTCTTACATAGGCACCTA
This sequence comes from Emys orbicularis, assembly GCF_028017835.1. Lineage (NCBI taxonomy): Eukaryota > Metazoa > Chordata > Testudines > Emydidae > Emys > Emys orbicularis. Next base: position 95,146,199 of record NC_088688.1, on the reverse strand, counting down.
TTACCCTCCACCCCCTGTCCTGATTTTTCACACTTGCTGTCTGGTCACCCCAGAGGCAATATGGGCTAGTGGATAAGGAAGTAGCCTGGGAGCCAGCAGCCCTGAGTCCTAATCCTAGCCATTCTGCGTGACCTGGGGCAAGTCACTCCACCTTCCTGTCTCTCTTTTTTTCCTCCCACCTGTTATCCATCTAATCTATGTAGACTGTAAACTCTTCAGAACAGAGACTGTCTCACTATGTTACTTAGCACAATAGGGCTTCAGTTCCAAATGGGCATTTAGGGGCTACTGTAATACAAATAATAATAATGTTCAAAATAAATCTCCCCTACTCTTAGGCCTGGTCTACACTATGAGTTTAATTAGAATTTAGCAGCGTTAAATCGAATTAACCCTGCACCAGTCCACACAACGAACCCATTTCTTTCGAAATAAAGGGCTCTTAAAATCGATTTCTGTACTCCTCCCCAACGAGCGGAGTAGCGCCAAAATTGATATTGTCATTTCGAATTAGGGTTAGTGTGGCCGCAATTCGATGGTATTGGCCTCCGGGAGCTATCCCACAGTGCACCATTGTGACCGCTCTGGACAGCAATCTGAACTCGGATGCACTGGCCAGGTAGACAGGAAAAGCCCTGTGAACATTTGAATTTCATTTCCTGTTTGCCCAGCACAGGAGAGCACAGGTGACCACAGAGAGCTCAACAGCACAGGTAACCATGCAGGCCAATAATTGAAAAAGAGCACCAGCATGGACCGTACGGGAGGTACTGGATCTGATCGCTATATGGGGAGAGGATTCAGTGCTAGCAGAACTTCGTTCGAAAAGACGAAATGCCAAAACTTTTGAAAAAATCTCCAAGGGCATGATGGAGAAAGGCCACAATAGGGACTCAGAGCAGTGCCGCGTGAAAGTCAAGGAGCTCAGACAAGCCTATCAGAAAACAAAGGAGGCAAACGGTCGCTCCGGGTCAGAGCCGCAGACATGCCGCTTCTACGCTGAGCTGCATGCAGTTCTAGGGGGGGCTGCCACCACTACCCCACCTCTGACCGTGGATTCCGAGGCGGGGGTAATCTCATCAGCCACACCCGAGGATTCTGCGGACGGGGAAGAGGAGGAGGATGAGCTTGCGGACAGCACACAGCACTCCGTTCTCCCCAACAGCCAGGATCTTTTTCTCAGCCTGAAGTACCCTCCCAAGCCAGTACCCAAGACCATGACCCCATGGAAGGGACCTCAGGTGAGTTTACCTTTTACAATATAAAACATGGTTTAAAAGCAAGCGTTTTTTAATGATTAATTTGCCCTGAGGACTTGGGATGCATTCGCGGCCAGTACAGCTACTGGAAAAGTCTGTTAACGTGTCTGGGGATGGAGCGGAAATCCTCCAGGGAGATCTCCATGAAGCTCTCCTGGAGGTACTCCAAAAGCCTTTGCAGAAGGTTTCTGGGCAATGCAGCCTTATTCCGTCCTCCATGGTAGGACACTTGACCACACCATGCTAGTAGCAAGTAATCTGGTATCATTGCATGACAAAGCCTGGCAGCGTATGGTCCCGGTGTTTGCTGGCATTCAAGCAACATCCGTTCTTTATCTCACTGTGTTATCCTCAGGAGAGTGATATTGTTCATGGTAACCTGGTTGAAATACGGGAATTTAATTAAGTGGCCGTTCCTACTGGGCTGTTTGCCTGTGGCTGAAAAGAAATCCTTCCCTGTAGTTAGCCAAGCGCGGAGGGGGGGCGGAATAGGTGCTGAGCTTTTCGCCTTTGGCTAGCAGGGATCTTCCCTGATACCAGCCACGTGGTGGGAGGAGGGGTACAGCGATCATCCCAGAGAATTCATGGCGGGGGGGGCGGGGGGTTAGTTTGGTTTCTGCAGGGATCTTCCCTGATACCAGCCACGCGGTGGGGGGAGGGATAAAGCGATCATCCCAGAGAATTGGATTGGGGGGGGGGTTAGTTTGTTTTCTGCTGCTGAAGGTTAACAGGAAAACCGCAGCAGTCAACGGGCTTTGCTTGGTATGTGGGAAAGGAGGGCGCAGAAGCCGAAAGACAATGGCTTACCATGGCCGCATGCAAGCCGAATTCTGTTGCCCGGACCTGCGTCTGTGATCTCTAACACCAAAGCCACAGGCACTCAATATTAAGATGGAAAATGCGACCTTGTACTGAAATCACATGTGCTATGTAATGTGAATAGTGTTGTTTACCGTGAAAGAGTATAAGCATTGTTCTGTAAAATGTATCTTTTTTAAAACTTCTCTCCTTTTTTCCATCCCTCCAGCAGCTGCAAATTTTTCAAGCCTCCCTCCTCCGTCCCGAAGGCTATCTCAGATAAGGTGGCGGAGGAAGAGGACGCGAGACGAGATGTTCTCGGAAATAATGGAATGCACCCGCAATGAAAGAGCTCATTTGAATGAGTGGAAGGACACAGTATCTAAGTACAGGAAAGATGCCAGTGAACATGAGGGAATGAGGGACGCTCGAGATGAGAGGTGGCAGGCTGCAACGCTGGGGCTGCTGCGTGATCAAACGGACATGCTCCGGTGTCTGGTGGAGCTTCAGGAATGGCAGCAGGATGACAGAGTGCCGCTGCAGCCACTGTATAACCTCCCTCCCCCCTCACCATGTTCCATAGCCTCCTCACCCAGACGTGTAAGAACGCGGGGGAGGGAGGCTCCGTGCACCCTCCCACTCCACCCCAGTGGACAGCCCAACCAAAAGGCTGTCATTATATTGAATTTTTTCAGTGGCCTTTTACTTCCCTCCTATCCTCCTCCCAAACCTCACCTGGGTTACCTTGTCGGTTCTCTCCCTATGTTTATAATCAATTAATAAAGAATACATGATTTTTAAACAATAGTGACTTTATTTCCTTTAAAAGCAAGCTGTGATTTAAGGGGGGAGGGTGGTTTGCTTACAGGGAATGAGTCAATCAAGGGGGCGGGTTTTCAACAAACAGAACTTTCACACCGTAACCTGGCCAGTCATGAAACTGGTTTTCAAAGCTTCTCTGATGCGCAGCGCTTCCTGGTGTGATCTGCTTATCGCCGTGGTGTCTGGCTGCACATAATCAGCAGCCAGGCGATTTGCCTCAGCCTCCCACCCCGCCATAAAGGTCTCCCCCTTACTCTCACAGAGATTGTGGAGCACACAGCAAGCAGCAATAACAATGGGGATATTGGTTTGGCTGAGGTCTGACCGAGTCAGTAACGAGCGCCAGCGACCTTTTAAACGGCCAAATGCACATTCTACCACCATTCTGCACTTGCTCAGCCTGTAGTTGAACAGCTCCTGACTCCTGTCCAGGCTGCCTGTGTATGGCTTCATGAGCCATGGCATTAAGGGGTAGGCTGGGTCCCCAAGGATAACTATAGGCATTTCAACATCCCCAGTGGTTATTTTCTGGTCCGGGAAGTAAGTCCCTTGCTGCAGCCGTTTAAACAGAGTAGTATTCCTGAAGACGCGAGCGTCATGAACCCTTCCCGGCCAGCCCACGTTGATGTTGGTGAAACGTCCCTTGTGATCCACCAGTTCTTGCAGCACCATTGAAAAGTACCCCTTGCGGTTTATGTACTGGGTACCCTGGTGCTCCGGTGCCAAGATAGGGATATGGGTTCCATCTATCGCCCCACCACAGTTAGGGAACCCCATTGCAGCAAAGCCATCCACTATGACCTGCACATTTCCCAGAGTCACTACCTTTCGTAGCAGCAGCTCAGTGATTGCTTTGGCTACTTGCATCACAGCAGCCCCCACAGTAGATTTGCCCACTCCAAATTGATTCCCGACTGACCAGTAGCTGTCTGGCGTTGCAAGCTTCCACGGGGCTATCACCACTCGCTTCTCAACTGTGAGGGCTGCTCTCATTTTGGTATTCTGGCACTTCAGGGCAGGGGAAAGCAAGTCACAAAGTTCCATGAAAGTGCCCTTACGCATGCGAAAGTTTCGCAGCCACTGGGAATCGTCCCACACCTGCAACACTATGCGGTCCCACCAGTCTGTGCTTGTTTCCCGGGCCCAGAATCGGTGTTCCATGGCTATAACCTGCCCCATTAACAGCATGATCTCCAAAGCACCGGGTCCCGCGGTTTGATAGAATTCCATGTCCATGTCCATGTCCTCATCACTCTCGCCGCCGCACTGCCGTAGCCTACTCCTCGCCGCCTGGTTTTGCAGGTTCTGGTTCAGCATAAACTGCACGATAACGCGCGAGGTGTTTACAATGTTCATGACTGCTGTCTTGAGCTGAGCGGGCTCCATGCTTGCAATGGTATGGCGTCTGCACTGTTCACCCAGGAAAAAGGCGCGAAACGGTTGTCTGCCGTTGCTTCCCTGGAGAGGGGGGAGGATGTACCCAGAACCACCCGCAACAATGTTTTTGGCCCCATCAGGCATTGGGAATTCCAATGGGCGGTGGAGACTGCGGGAACTATGGGATAGCTATGGGATAGCTACCCACAGTGCAATGCTCCGGAAATCGACGCTAGCCCCAGTACATGGACGCACACCGCCGAATTAATGTGCTTAGTGTGGCCGCATACATTCGACTTTATACAATCTGTTTCCAAAATTCGAATTATATAAATTTGGATTAATCCCGTACTGTAGACATACCCTTAGAGCTACAAAAGGAGAATAAAAGCATTGAGCTTCAATGTTAAGAATGGCTGCATTAGCTTTGGAAGACCATGACACACTGCTAATAATGCATGGCTATAGCTTCATCAAAGGTTTGGGAATTTACACGGGTAGCTCTCAGCATCCGTGGGAGTTAGATCCCTGTGCATTGCGATGAGAATATGCCTTTTAGACAGCACAGGTTTGAGGAAATGTGGAACTCGTGAGTGTAATTTATTTCCATTGGTGGACCTCAATTTATTTTAAAAAATTAAAGTTCTGATAATTCTGGAGATCTTTCAAAAACATTTTTGAATACCACTTTTGCAGTGACCACAGATTTCTCCAGAAAAGTACCAAGCTCTTCAATGTAGTCTTTTATCTTTTGCCGTTCACCTCAGAAACAAAAACACGTCTTTGGCATCCAATATCTATTTTCAGAGTTGCTGTGTAGCTTCAAATCTGCTGTAAAATGGTCCCATTTTCTACATCCTTGTGTGCTGTCCCCTAAGGGCTGAAGTTCAGAATTATGAAAGGCATAGTGAAACCTGAGCAGCCTCTCCTTTTTCCACTGTCACTTCATGGAGTTAAAGGGCAGTGAAGTGAGAGCCCATAAAATAAGAAATGTCTCTCTATGCAACATATAGCCAGCTGACGGAAATGACTGCTCCAAAAGCCATATATTAAATTCCTAGAAGAAGCCAAACAAAAGTTTCTTAACTGCAGTAAAGAGAGCATCAAAATCCCCATCAAAAGGGGAATAACGTGTTCAACAGAGTTAGCAAACAAGAATGCAAAACAGGAAAATATTTAGAGAAGAAGGAAACAAATATTTTCTATCCAGGAAGTTATTCAACATTCAGAGCCAGAGAACACAATGATTAGAGGAGAAATTTTCCATTGCTTCCACCACTGCAAATGAATCACTATGAGGAGGTGATCAAGACAAAAACTGTGGCTGGTTTATTTCGACATACCAAAAATGTTTTTTTCCCAGAGTTACAAGGTATACACATCTGCTAACCAATCAATCTGCATGCAACTACACAGGCAGAACTACATCCATCAGTCACTAACGGGGGCGAGCATGGCCAGCTGTACTGAAAAGCCTGCCAGTTGAGACAGCTTCCATAGCAAAGGATACTATCCCCTGTGGACCGAAACTTGCTAATAAGCTTAGAAGCACTATAGCAATAAACTGAATTCCTACAGCAGAGCATAACTTCATGAATCATAAGAACATAAGAATGGCCATACTGGGTCAGACCAAAGGTTCATCCAGCCCAGTATCCTGTCTGCCGACAGTGGCCAATGCCAGGTGCCCCAGAGGGAGTGAACCTAACAGGTAATGAGGAAGTGATCTCTCTCCTGCCATTCATCTCCACCCTCTGACAAACAGAGGCTAGGGACACCATTGCTTACCGATCCTGGCTAATAGTCATTAATGGACTTAACCTCCATGAATTTATCTAGTTCTCTTTTAAACCCTATTATAGTCCTAGCCTTCCAATCAATTTGAAAGAACCAAACAGGACTTTTTATCTTACGGGCCAAAGAAATACTCCAAACAAGGGAGGTTCAGACCCCTAGACCTTTCAACTTAAGAGAACGGAAACTGTCACTAACTCAATGTAAGTGTTCCTGTTCTCTTCCATCTACAAAGTCCACAGATCTGTTAACCAATGGGAATTATATAGCACTGTGCTTTCAAGAAGTCAAACAGAACTATAGAGAGAGTTTTAAAATTCCTTTAGTACTGATGAGTCACCACACTATGATGCATCCTCCTACCGAAGGCAGCATTCATTGATGCTTGAATGTGCAGCTTGCAAAATTTTGAGATTGTGTGAATGGATGACCAGGTGGCTGTCCTACAGATATTATGCTATGGAGCACAAGAACTCTTTGCCCAGGAGGGTGTGACCACTCTCAATGAGGCGGCGTTGATGCTGGTTGCTAGAGAGACTCTCTGGCTTGTAGGCTTCATGCCGGGATGCACCGTTTCATCCATCTTGAAGCTCTTTTCTTAAGATACTGGATGGTTGAAAATGAATAGAGTGTTGGACTTACAAAAAACCTGTATGTGGCAGATGCTATGAACCATCCAATGTACACACGAGTTTCTCTCTTGGGTGTGATGGCTCTGGACAAAAAGAGGGGAGCATGATTTGTCTGTGCGAAAAACTGAGTTAATTTTTGGGATAAAGGCTGGACCTGTTCAAAGAACCACTATATCACTGTGGAATGTGCAGTACTGTTCCTCAAAAGAGAGGACCCCAAGCTCTGACACATTCTGGAGGGTGGCAATGGCTATCAGGAGGGACACCTTGATGGAGAGGAAATTCATAGACACCTTCCTGATGGGCTCAAAGGCATTAAGAGTCAGGGCATTAAGAATCAAATTGAGGTCCCATGGCTGCACTTGATTAATCTTAGGAGGATGAAGTAAAGATGCAGCTCTGAGGGAACCCTTGATATTCTTGTAGAACACTTGTAAAGAGACCCTCTCTCCCTGTCTGCGGAGGAAAGTATGCTATTTAGTGCAGCCACTAAATTTTAACAGTGAAACTATGTCACCCTTGATCTGGCCCTCCTGCAAGAGTGCCATGATCTGCAATACAAATGGCGGAGGAGGAGAGAAACTATATTTCTCGTTCCATGGCTTGAACTTCCACCAAGTGCCAGAGTAAGAAGGAATTGTGGAAGCTTTTCTAGATGCCAGAAGAGTGACTATTATGCCTTCCAAGTATCCCCTCTCATGCAAGACTACTCAAAAGCCAGGTAGGTAGCCTCAGGTACTGTGGCTCTGGATGACAAACTGGTCCCTGGGAGAGCAGATACTGTCTTAAAGGGAGGACAGTGGGGTCAGAGTGACCCACGTTGAGGGGACTAAAAAACCAGAGCCTCCTTGGCCAGTACAGAGCCACTAATACTACTAGCACCCTGTCCCTCCTGATCTTCTGGATAGTTCTGGGTAGCAGGGGGAGATGCGGAAAGGTGTAGGAGGCTTACTGGCCACCTCTGGGAGACAGCATCTGTGCCTATTACCCTTGGGTCCTTCTATAGGGAGAAAAGGGAGGGGACCTTGCAGTCATGTGTGATACAAATAGGTCAATCAGTGGGTCCCTGAATTTCCTCACTAGGAACTGAAACAGAGAAGGGAAATTCATGGCCAAAATCTTTCTTTTTTGAAAATATTTTTGCTGTGCAGCAGGAGCTCTACTAAACCTTCCTGCAGCTAGGGAGGCAGAACAAAAAACTGTCAGGCCCTTCGGTTCAGTTGGCCACTCCCTCTCTTATCAATCACTGAAAGGAAGGATGGCCCAGTCATTAGAACACCACCTTAGAAGACTCTGTTACAATTGCCTTCTCCAGCACAGACTTCCTGTGGGACCATGGGCAAATCATTTAGTTTCTGTGTGCCTCAGTTCCCCAGCTGTATAATGGGGATAATAGCACTGCTCTATCTAACAGGGATGTTGTGAGGAGAAATACATTAAGGACTGTGAAGCCTCAGATACTACAGTGATTGGGGGAGGAGGGCTAGATAAGTCCCTTAGATAGGTAGGTAGGCAGGTCTGGTTTTGCCTCTACAGCTGCATGCGGACTGAGAGCCCATTGGTTAATGGATCTGTGGACCTTGTCGATGAAAGAAAATGTTATGACCATTAATAACATGTGTAGCCATGCAATCTAATGACACTGGTGGTAAAAGCATGGACTAGTTCAGACAAGCTGTCAAACATGCAGACCCAGCAGACCCACATCAGGAGGGGTCTGCCCCATCCTAGGGAGGCTGCCTTGCTAGTGCAGTGTTTACTTCTATATGCTACAATGCTGGGTTTCATTCTGAGAGCTCTTCAGAGATAACAAGTTGAGTATCCTGGAGAATCAGGCTGTCTCCCCCTTTACCACAGCCCCCTTGATCATAGGGCATATATGGCAAACTTTGTTTATTGGAAACCTTCATCCACTGCTTCCCCAGCATCCTGCCCAAAACACAGACCAACACACCAATTCTAGACACATTTTCTGTCACTCTTCCCAACTGTGGAAGACCAATCTCCCACAATCCCCTCTCAAGCTAGCTGAGCACAGCAGTTTAAGGCAGAGGAGTGTGGGGATAAATTTGCAAGCTGAATCTCAGGGCCTGCCTTTGGATGGATTCAGTTGAATGGTTTCACAGGGGGCCCAAATTTGATTGAAATGGCCGTAAAGCTGATGTTTCTGGCCATAAAATGACCACCTACCAGAGAGTCAGGAAGAAATTCCCCACATTTATACCCCCGTCCTTAAGTAGGGTGTATTGGAGACACTTTTCTGGATATGTTTAGTTGTTGGGTGTTGCTGCCTTCATGTCCCAAATGTTGTCCATTGTGTTATCCACACCACAGGTCTTGTTCTTTGCTCTACTCTAGTTCCTATCTGCTCATGTGCTACAAGTAGAGAGCTGATGGGAATGAAGTAAGCTGGTGGCAATGCAGACCAGGGAAGAAATATGAATACAGAGATATAAGAGGGGAAGGGGGCAAGAAAGTAAGGGAAACAGGCAGCAAAAGAGGGAAGTTGAAAGGTATAGAACAAAGAGTGGAAGAAGAGGAGAGAAAGTTCAGACCAAAAAGTGGGAGAGGTAAAAGGGACACACAGAAGAAAGAAGATAGAAACAGGAGGGGGGAAATATCTTGCATCACATTCATAACTCGAGGTGTCTGTGTGCCATACAGCAGCACTAGGAGCTTGAGAGATATGCCCTGAATCATAGTTTTGATCCTACTGGAGATGATTTTCACAAATGCAGACGGAGAGCCAAAGTGAAAGACAATGTAAGTTACACATCAGCATCTGTAACTTACATACCGAGTGGGTAGAAGGGTGGGGCATTACATCAGGAAAAGCAACTGATAAGACAGCATAAGAAGGTTACTTTCCTTGTTCCAACTTTACCCTATCCCTGGGGTGTGTAAATTGCACCAACTTACTGATGTGTAACACACACCATCATTTATGCCACACGCTGCATATGACCCTAAAAGCCTGAACTGTGGCAAAATGCTACAAACCAGCCCCTCTTCTGTCAGTCAAAGCAGAGATCATAAAGATAATCCATTTTGTTTTTCTGGTGAAACTGCTCTCGTGCTGTGAGTATCTAGAGTGGCTTGAGTCCAAATATCCCATTTTAAACCTAAAGTATCAAATAATGACACATTACTCTGTAAAATAATCAGAAATAACATTCTGATAGGTCCCAATTCAGCACAGTTCTTTAGCATGAGATTAGCCCCACTGAAGTCAATGGGACTACTCACATGCTTAAAGTTAGGCATGCATTTCATTACTTTGCTGAAGTGGGGCCATAACTGGGCCATTCCAATCCCCTGTGTCCAAAAGTTAGCTCTGAATTTGGAGGTTCAAGCACATTTGCATTTAGATTTTTTTTTATACCCAAGGTTAATTTTCCTTGTCAGCTTGAGCTGAAGCCACTCTATTCATGACTAGCAGAACCCTTGATTTACCTTGTGTATATGCTCTGTGGGTATGAACTGTTTAAAAGGAATACAACAATCTTGGGAGTATTCTGGTTAATGTCTTCTCAGACACTTAATGGGATAGACTTCAAACGAGCACTCTCCCTTGTCTTGTTTCTACCTAAATGTTCACTACATCAGTAAGACTCCGCTATAAAGCTTTCCTTCGACATCTGCATGAAGTATTTGTTAGCTCTTGCTGAACTGAGGGAGAGGGCCTTTACATGCTGGATCTAAATTGTATGAAGACTATCACCCTAATTATAGTGTGCATTTAAGAATCAAGGCTATTTTACATTAACCTAAATCTTCACCCAATATGCTGCAATAATAATCACAGAAGAAAAATATTCTGAAACAAAAGTGACATTTACATTTGACAGTTACATATATTCTTTACAGCTCCATTTTTGCAACAAATGAAATCTAAACAAGCTGCTTTTTCATGGGGAAGATAATAAAAGCGGGTTAAAATATGAATAAAACCTATTGTAAAGTTGTACAGTAGAAGGGCTAGTATTGTCTCAGCCTAGCTTGATAAGTCTCCAAATGTTTTATTAAATTAAATACAAACAGAACCATATCAGGCAGATGGAGAAAGGGGCTCAAGATATTTATTCATTAGAAGAAGGCATCCCTGGAGATTTGAATGCCTACACAGAGCTGAAAGCCCGGACTCTGATTTCTGTTACACTGGGGTAACGCCACTGAAGTTACCCGGGTATAATGTAGTTCAGAATCTAGTCTGGAAAATTTGATACTGGAGGATGATTTTTAATGGCAAATTCTGATTGCTACCAAAAAGGGAACAGGCTGATGTGGAAACATTGCTTGTCCTCCTTCATCAGCAATTAGCTGGACCCTTTATTTTACAACCACCCATCTACTTATGCCAAAAATTCTTCTTCTTTGGGTTTCATGGTCAGACACAGGGCATGCAACTGGCATAATGCAGGGGGGATGGAAGTGTGGAGGTGGGAAATACATATTCAACATTATTTTGTTCTGGTGTAAGAAATACAAATACAGTCCTACTTAAACTGAGAAACCAGATCAACTTCCATTGAACGTATTTCTCATTTTATTTACAAGGGCTAATGAAAACCGACCTCTTTCTCTCACACTTTGCTGCCCATTGGAGACAACAGATCATATTTCATGGAAAGAACTACAAAAGGCTTATGCACAGACTGGGTCTGAGCAGGCTCTCATTTATATTGGGTTTGCACTGACATCATTTTGCAAACTTCAGACTCCCGATTTTTATGAGTGAACATGTGAGGAGAATCTGGTCCAATGTATTCTTTATGCAGCCATAAAAAAAGTGTAGAGAACACACATAACTCACACATCACAAATGACAGGCACTAAACTAACATTCTTGGAGCCCCATTAAAATTTGACGACTTCTCAAAATAAACCACTGTCAATTCTTATCAGTCAGCTGGGATCCCTGACAAAGTCTCTGTATCAGTTTACTCTAAAGATAAGAGTCAAAGCCTGGGGAGGACCTTACCTTGATAAAATTCTCTAAATCTGTAAATCAGAAGATTGATTTTTTCACTGTAGGTGAAGTACTGAATGGAGTCAAACAAACAATTTTGATCCCATTCAGAAATGATTACTTAACTTGGGGAAAGAAAGAAGGATTAATAAAAGAATTATTTTAAAAGTATTTACTGCATGTTTCTATCTCTCTTGACTTTTTCAACCTGCAGGTGTCAGCTGCACATTAAAAATATCCTGACAGGCACATGGGAGAGAAGGCCTGAAAATGCTCCTGGCAAATGTACACACGCACCTCATCAACACATTTTTCGGTGCTGTTCAACTCCCGGGAGCCATGGGGTCGAGTGTACAATATGACTGGTTTCATGGTCTGGGTACAGCTTCGGGCCTGATGTTGTTGTACGCCCTCAGCTCCCAGCGAAGTCAACAGTAGTTGAAGGTACTTAGCATTTTAGAGGGCAGCCTCTGTGTTAAATTTAATCTAATCTCCAGTTAATAAAACCCTCATTTAGTCAAAAAGGTTTATGAGGACAAATGCCTTCTCTACTATAAATTAAAGATTGATACAAATGCATTAGTTTTTCTTTTAACTTCTTCAGTCTTTCTCCTAACTAAAGATGCTCAGAACACACTTTTAGATTAGGAAAATGACTTCATTAGGAAAAAGGGTCTATATTATACATGTATTGGCAAACCCCTACCTCTTTTCCTCCTCTAGACAAATCCTAAAAGTTTGTAGGCTTCAAGGTAAAGTAAAGCATGTCCAAAAATATTCCCAAAGCCAAACATTGTCATTTGCTTCACAAAGAGTAATTAGCTTTTGGGTGGAATTCCAAAATAGGAATAACGTGTGGTGTGAAGTTAGACTTCTTAGTTGTCTATCCTCCTCAATTTGCCCCCAATGTTAAAATCTATGCTCCAGTCAGACAGCAGTCAAGAGTTAATATATCGCCTCACATGAGGATGGCAGTTTCTAGGACCCTGCATGGGATTCCAGGGCTCTTTTATTGAGTCAGCCTGCTGTGCTGTCAAGATCTTAAACGCAGCATAGAGATGAAGGGTTATTTTTGCTGACTCACTTTGAGGTCAGATCAGGCAGGTCCTTCCCGAGGTTTAAGGTTTAGAGGGTTTGTCTACATGGGGAAACAAAAAAATTAATCCAAATTAACTAAAAGTGGGAATTTAAAGTGGATTAGTTAAATTGCATTAAACTCGTATGTGGACACCTTCATTCAGAATTAAAGTGGGCTTAACTAAGTTTATCTTAATTCACTTCCGAAGTGAATTAAACTAAACCAAATTAAGAATACTTTAATTCTGAATGAGTGTCCACACAGAGGTTTAATGTGGTTTAACTAATCTGACTAACTCACACTTTTAGTTAATTTGGATTAATTTTTCTGAGTATCCCCCTGTAGACAAGCTTTTAGTCTCTCTTTAACATGGAGGGAATGCAGGACACGGACAGAAGATCCCGGCAGAATAATGCCCAAGGAACAACTAAGCTCAGGACAAAGATGTGGCTGAGGGATATATTTAGTTTTTACTTAAATTAACAATAAAAGCAACATTGCAGGAAAGACGTAAATTTGGAACATATCCAGTGTGTGCGTGCATGTGCACATGCACAAACTGTTCAAAGTAGGGTGGGAATTTATGAGTGCTTAATGGTGTACAAGGAAAAGATTGGTTTCAGCTCAGAGAATTCCCTGAGTCTATTGAGTTAAATGTATTTCTATTCAATCCCAACAGCAAATAAAATTACATCTATTTCAAGTATTCACTAATTTCCAATGAGAAGAAAAAATGGAAAGATTCAGTAACACCCTGGCTATGTTTTCAGTGTAATTACAGAATCACAGAAATGTAGGGCTGGACAGAACCTCAAGAGGCCATCTACTCCATCCCCCCGCACTGAGGCAGGATGAAGTATACCTGGCGCCCAAGCTATAGAAGCCTACACAATACTTTTTAAGAGTAAAACCTCTTGGGCTCAGAATTCTGACACAGTTTTAGTTTCTGGCCACTCCACAACAAAAAACATGAAAAACATTAGCACTAATACTTAAAATATAGATACAAACACTAGACTCCACACACACACACTCACCCCTGGACAGCAAAACAGCTGCAATTCACCCCCTTCTGAGCATCTGAGGAAGCTAACAGCTGTGGCTAGATTCAAACTCAGATACCCCGCATGGCAATGCAATCCACTACTGCTAGTCACAACCAGGCTAGCCCTTCCTGACATGTTTGCTGAGCCTATGTGCAATATGATCACTTCAAATCCTCTCCCACTCTTTCATGAGTGCTTTACAGTCCTTAGAATCCCTTGGACCATGGGACGAGGATTGCAAAATTGAGCCCCATGATGAAGGGTACAGTACTAAGCATAAAAATGCAGACAGTAGATCCTTTGAAAATTCTGGGAAGTATGTTCTCTGAACTATGCAGCTAACTTCTTTCTTTTCTTTTGGTCTCATTTCAGAGTCTTTCCCTCTGACTCTCGTCTTTATTTTTATTTAACTATTAGGGTGACCAGATGTCCCGATTTTATAGGGACAATCCCGATTTTGGGGTATTTTTCTTATATAGGCTCCTATTACCTCCTCCACCCCTGTCCTGATTTTTCACATTTGCAGTCTGGTCACCCTATTAACTATGTAACACTAATGGTTTGTAAGAAATTCACAGCAGTAGCAACACAGCAGCAGCAGAAGCAATCATGTGAAATGGATGTTCTACTTCTGGATATTCTCACTCCGCATGCAGCATGTTCCCTTAAAAGGCCGCAAGCGTATATACTGAAAGTAGTAGAACTAAACAAAGTCTGCCCTCCCATATATGGTCAAGTTTTACAGTTATACTCCCCCTTGCCTTTAATTTATTAAGCAAAAAGTGATGGAATGCTGAGTCCTAACACAGAGAACAGATAACCAGGACATTTCACTGAGAAAAGATGCAAACTGCTATCACTGGCAGGACTTCCAGGAGCACTGGACAGAATGAAATATTTGGTAGACAGCAAGTTCTCTTTCATCTTGTTTTCTGCCATGTTATATTTCATACAAAAATATCATAACAGTTGCATACAAGATAGAAACCTATACTTTAAATAAAAAACAAATGGTAGCAGACACTTTGTTCAGTTACAAAGAGTTTAGAAACATTTTGTCACACCTTGTCTGCACTTTTTTCTTCAAAGTTTCAATTCTAAAACAATTTCTTCAAGCAGCACAAATCTACAGAAACAAGTTATGAGGCTAGGATTTGTTACTGACTTGAGAATTAGTAGCTTTGTGGTGGTTTTTTTTTTTTTTTAAGGTTTCTAGGATTTTCTTTAATAGCTATTAACAAAGCTTAAATCATGTCACTTTGTTAAATTATTTAATGGACCATTTTAATTCATTTTCCTTCAGTGGGGGTCCCTGAAGTCATGGGAAAATGAGTGCTGTGCCAAATTATCATTTGAACATTTTCTCCTGCCTATCACTTACAAGTTGGGCTTTTCCTGTGTGTAAAAGCTTTCAATAGCATAAACCAAAAATGAGTCCCAGGAGAAAAGCAAAGCCATATAAGCATTACCCATCTGTCTCATAAACAATGCATGCCCTTTTAATGCACAGAAACAACATACACAACATACTTATTAGAGCTACAAGGAGCATATTCATTCCAAATGCAACCAGCACTAAGCAACATTTGTTTGTTTACACTTCAAGGATATGAGCTTTTGTATGAAAGTTTGGCCCTTGGCTTTAAATTTCTAAAACAAAACAAAAAAAAATAAAAATCTCCCCCTTTGGGCCTTTCGAGTTTATTAAATTTATCTTGTGTTCTGTAATGGCAGATTTGAAAAACTTCTTGCCAGCATAACGATCATTTAAAAACTTTGGTGAATGCACTCTCAGTAATCTATACAGGCGTGGCTCTGGGAGTTACTTATATTCATTGCTGCTGTCTACAGCTTATTTTGTGAATATATAGTTCTATATCCAGCACTGGCCGCCTCCAAATTTTCTTACATACAAATACTGTACACCCATATTCAGTCATACGTTACAAACATATCCCAGTACAACACATGTAAAACTGATCCAAGTCCTGTACCTAGGCTTTACTGTACCATACACACTTTGTAAAGGGATGGAAAACTAGTTTCTATCCTGATCCCCAGGACCTGGCACCTCTCCATCTCAGTCCTTTAGGGTGGAAATCAATTCACCTGCATAAAGCCTAAGTAAATTCAGCTCTACAGTCACGTAGTGCTGTCAGAGTGCTAGGGATTTGATTCCACCCAACCCAGGGCCAGCGCTACAGACACACAAAGGCATTCCTCTAGCCTACATGTATGCCTACACCTCGAGCTGGGGCATAATTCCCAGCTTGAGGAGGCATACTTACGTTAGCACTGATCGAGCTAGTCCACTAAAAACAGAGCGTAGCAACCACGGCGCAAGTGTGGGAGGGGCCAGCCACCCTGCATACGATCCCATCCAAGATGAAAGGCATGTACTTGGGGCAGCTAGCCCCTCTCATGCGACTAACTGCCTCAAGGAGTTAGCATGGACATTTCCCCTCAAGCTGGAATTTACACCTTTGGCTCAAAGTGTAAAACATACCTTGTGAGGCTGGAGCCACGGGTGCAACCTCTTTGCGCCATTTTCCTCGTATCCCTGGAACAACAGATTCACGTAAAAGTGGACCCCCCAGCTCCTCCCTTAGCCTGCCACTACTGCCACCCTCAATGCAGGGCTGGTATGAAGGTCCTTTCCACAGTGAGCAGGAGGCACAGAGGTATCTTGTGTGGGCACTGAACCCCAGTACAATTCCCATGAGTAGTTCCAAAATAGGACCTAAGGGTATGTCTACATTACCAGCACTACAACGGCATAGGTGTAGTGTAGACACTTGCTCCAGTGCTGAAGATTTTTCCATCGCTGTAGTAAAAAATCTGCCCATTTGGGAGGTGATAGCTAGGTGGATGGTAGAATTCTTCCATTGATCTAGCTGCATCTACAGTGGGGTTAGGTCGACCTACCTATTTCACACAGGGAATGAAAGTTTTCACAGCCCTGAGTGATGTAGCTAGGTCAACCTAGTTTTAGGTGTCAACCAGGCCTAGAGTGATGCAGAGGCCCTAAATGCATAGGGGCAGTAAATGTATTTTCACTAAGAACATTAACTAAGCAGATCAGTGCAAGGAGCTGACATCCTTGGATTCACATTCACAGACACTGCAGGTTTGGTTGCCACAGTACACGACACAGATAAGGACATGAACTTACTGTTATGGTGAAAGGTGATAATGTCCTGCATGTTATGAGTCACTCATGTATAAACACTCAAGAAGAAACTCTAACCATATCTAGGCTGTCGTTAAGAGGATTGTGTGGAGTCAAACACTCTTTGTCTGAGAAGTCAAACCTCTTCCAAGGTTCTTTTCTATTGCAAAGCAGCTGCATAAAAAGAGGCTTGATGCCCAGGCTCACCTTCAAAGTGTAGTCCTAGGTGAGCAGCTCTGGGCTACTGTTTCCCTAGGTAAAGCCCAGGGGCTGAGGCAAGAAAAGGGAATAGTGTGAATAAGGGAATAAGATTCCAGGAAAGACAGAGGCCTAAGACCTCAAAAGCCTAAGCACCTAAGGGTATGTCTACATTGCAATTGGATACCCACGGCTGGCTCATGCCAGTTGACATGAGCTCATACTAAAGGGATGTTTAATTGCAGTGTAAACGTTCAGGCTTGGCTGGAGCCTGGGCTCTAGGATTCTCTTGTCTACATTACCCGCTGGATCGACGGGCAGCGATTGATCCAGCGGGGGTCAATTTATCTAGTCTAGACGCAATAAATTGACCGCCGAGTGCTCTCCCGTCGACTCCGGTATTCCACCAGGGCGAGAAGCGCAGGCTGAGTCGATGGGAGACCGTCAGCTGTCCACTTACCACAGTGAAGACACCATGGTAAGTATCGATTCCCCCTCCCCCCCAGTGTAGACCAGGCCTCAGAGATGGGAGGGTCCCTAAGCTCAGGCTGCAGTCCAAGTCCGAATGTCTACACCACAATTAAACAGCCCCTTAGCCTGAGCCTGAGACAGCTGGCACGGGCCAGCCGCAGGTTTTTAATTGAAGTGTAGACATATCCTCAGTGGCCTCTTGGTACTTTAGTTTAGTTTTTGGGAAGAGGGAGTTGTCTGCATGCAGTTTGTGACCACCTCTGTTCAAGGAAATAGGACTGTGTACACTTTGTAAATTAACACATCACACTAAGAAAACATGTGACTCTGTACCCTTAAACTTTGCTCTAAACAGGAAACTGACCTACCAGGCTATAATGTCTGGCACTGACAAAGGGCAAACAGCATGGATAAAGCTATCCGCTTGAAAGCGTTGTGGCCCATAGTACAAATTGAAGGATTCTGGCAAAGGAAACACAAAATCTCAGCTGTGGTCTTAAAAAAAAAAAAATCTCTGAGCCTGAAACCTTTTGATGGGTTTTATCCTGGAGCAAATGCTCATAACTGAGTTGGGAATGGGCATAACTAACAGAGTTTAGGGGGTTTACGACCACAATTGAAATATAATTTTTAAAATGCTGACTTACTTCTGTTTAAGAATTAAAAAAAAAAAACAAAACCACACACAATTTTTGGAAATTACTTCTAGCATTTGAATGACCTCCGCATAGTAATAAATATATTTGTCATTCAACCAAAATGAATTAGTTCATTTTAACTTACAGTATTCCTTTAATGATAAATTCTTTTAAATTACAGACAAATTCCTTTACACTAATATTACACATTGATCAGGAAGGGTCAGATTCTGCCACCCTTAGTCACACTGAGCAACCTTTGACACCCTGGGTACCCTCATCCATTTCAATGGAATTATTTGCTATGTATGCACTATTCAATATGAGCACAGGTGGGAGAATCAGACATGATAGAACAAGGAATAAGAAAAGAGACCAGGGATGAGATTCAATGATATGTCTAGGAGGCACAGCACAGAACTCTCAGTCCAGACTAGGTATGTATGGTCAGGCGGGGCTAAGGTGCCCCCAGCATAACTTAGACATCCCTGGGGGGCTCTCTAAATTATGGCAGCCTTCCTGGGTTGCGCTACGGGCTGCATCACTGTCCAGTATACCCACAGGTGCTGCACAGTGCATTCCTTCCTCTATGACTATCCCACCCTATCCCATCCCAGCTAATTCCCTGTGCTGGGGTTTATGAACAGATTCTCCTGTGGTAGCCTTACAGCTGGTTTCTGTAGTGCCTGTACCAGGGGAATCCTCCCCTGGCTCCACCTGAAATTTTTAGGACTTCTTTTCAGCACTAGAGATCTTTTATGTAGGGCATAGGGGCTGGAGTGTATGTGAGGATGCCACCTAATAAAACGGGAGAAGAGAGAAGAAGAAAAGAAGGGGTGGAAGAGCTATTGCAATGCACCCACAACTTGTGTAAAATTTAATTTCTTCCTACGCCTTACAATTTTCTAACTGAAAATAGGGCCAATGGTAAAAGAAGCAGACAGGGCCCAATTCAGCAAAGTATGTAAGCACGTTCAAATCAATGGGTCCTCTCATATGCCTAAAGTTAGACATACACTTTAGTACCTTGCTGAAATCGAGGCCACAATGAATAAAAGTCAGCTATTTGATTAAACACACAAAACAAATACATGTTTAAAAAAAATTAAGAAAAAATATTATGTTGTGCTAAAGACATACTTCCAAGGAATTCATCACCTAATCTGGCATCTCATAGACAAACAATATTGCTTATTGAGAGAGAGAAAAAAAATCTGATGCCAAGTCAGACAGATCTGTGTAAATAATGATAAGCTGAAAAGCTTTGCTTTTTTTAGGGGAGGGAAAACATTTTTGATGTGTAGAAATGGATTTGAGGGAAACCTGAACAATGTGCAAGTTTATATAGAAAAACAGGATGCTGTGAACACACCCAGAAAAGAACAGTTATTTACCTTATAAAAACTGTGGTTCCTCAAGATGTTTGTCCATGTGGATTCCACTCTAGGTGCGCATGCACCTCATGAACATGAGATCAGAATATTTTGACCAATAGTGTCCATGCCCTAAACATCCCTGTTCCTCCCTCCCAGCTGAGGGCATATAGGGAAGAGTGACCCAACTGCTTTTCAGTTCCTTCACTAACTCAGGATCTGAGCAGATATGGACTCTGAAGGAGCAGGGATGGAGGGCAGGTGGGGGATCCACATAGACAAAGCATCTTGGAGAACCAGTTACTGTAAGGTAACTAGCTGTTCTCTCCTTCAAGTCTTTGTCCCGTCTAAATAATAAAGTAAGGGGGTTGTTTTTTTCCACATTTGAGTGTAGTTTGGGGAAGAAAACGGGGAGGTTGATTGTTTGGTTTAAACAAAGGTCGGATACTATTTGGTGATGAACTTAGGGTGGTGTCTCAGCACAACTTTATTCCTATGGAAAAGAGTATAACAGGGTCTGCCATTAGTGCTTGAATCTTGTTAACTCTCCTGGCTGAAGTGATAGCTACTAGGAAGCCAGTTTTGAGAGTGTGATGGTAGAAAGAACACTAAGGGATGGAGATCAATGGGGTTCCACAAGGCCCATAAGAACTACATTAAAATCCCAGGACAATGAGACTCCCAAATGGGGGAGAGGAGGAAATAGGCCTGAACCAGACCTTTTAGAGAGATTTGGAAATAGGGGGATGAGAGAAAACCATGTAAGTTTGGATGCAAGGGTGACATGCTGAAATGGTAGCTAAAAGGACCCTGGTAGAGCTGAGGTTGAGGCCTGAGAGCTTGACCTGGAAGATGTAGTCCAGAATCTTGGTCACAGAAAAATTTCCCAAAAAGTCTTTGTTGTGAAGCCCAGATGGAAACTCTCTTCCACTTTGATCTGTAGACTGATCTTGTAGACGGTTTCCCGCTTTGTCTCCGGTTTTCTTGGACTTTTATGAAACAATTCCTGTTTGTTGTGCTCAATCAGCCAACTTCCAAACAGTCAGATGTAGAGACATGAGGTCTGGGTGGAGAATTTGTCCCTGATTTTGGGAGAGTAAGTCTGACAGATTGAAGAGAGAGACTGACAACTGTGTGGATAGGTGCAGTGACCTGTGAGCCAATAAAGGGCTATAGGTATTGCTGTGGCTGAATCCTGCCTGATCTTCCTTACGATCTTGGCCATCACGGGGAGAGGAGGAAAGAAAACCTTGTATGAGGAAAGCATGTTGGTACCCTGGGCTGGTACCTGGCCTGGAGCAGAAGAGACAGCATTTTTTGTTCTTGTTGGCAAACAGGTCTATCACAGGGAAGCCCCATCTGTGGAATACAAGCTTGACAACGGAGTCCTTCAGCAACTACTCCTGACTTGCTGAGTACCATCTGCTGAGGTGATCTGCCAGCTCATTGTTTCCTATCTCATTGCCAATTTGAAATCTAGATAAGCCCCTACAGTTTCTAGAGCTGGGTAGGAGAGAGGGGGATCAGTTCCTGTAATTCACTCTCAGTTCTAGAGAGTGAACCAGTTTGAGGACTGTGCACGGGGTGCAAGACACTTTCTGTGAGGATTTCCCTCTGGAAAAACAATCATCCAGATATTGGTAGATGTATATGTTTTGCCATCTCAGATGGTCCGTCACTATTGCTGGAGCTGTAAGTAGGCCCAAAGTAGTAGTACCCTATACTGATAGCTTTCATATCTCTGGAGTGGTGAGTTCTGTGAGAAGAATCAGCATATGGAGTTATGGTCCAGAACATGGTTCTCACACAAACAGAAAAGATACTGCCTGGGTCTATCAACTAAGGAATAAATCTGTCACGCAACAGGCATGGGTTGAAGCTGGAGGATTTAGGCTCAGCTATTAGGTAGGAAGGTGCCTCAGCACAGAGTAGTAGTCAGAAGAAGGGGAAAAAAAATTGAAGAAAAGAAAAATAAGGAAGAGGCTGCCAACAGGGCAGAAAAAGTTCCTAAACTAAACTAAATATGGTAATGAGTGATATTTACAAACTGATTTGATAAAAGGGCATGATGGAGTAGCAGGTGGGCACTGCTCAGTTCTGTCTCGCTGCCACAGGAGGTGAGAGGGCACTGAAAGGTGGTTGGGCCACTCTGCCCTATAAAAACAACAAGGAGTCTGGTGGCACCTTAAAGACTAACAGATTTATTTGGGCATAAGCTTTTGTGGATAAAAACCTCACTTCTTCAGATGCATAGAGTGAAAGTTACAGATGCAAGCATTATATACTGACACATGGAGAGAAGGGAGTTACTTCGCAAGTGGAGAACCAGTGTTGACAGGGCCAATTCAATCAGGGTGGATGTAGTCCACTCCCAATAATAGATGAGGAGGTGTCAATTTCAGGAGAGGAAAAGCTGCTTCTGTAATGAGCCAGCCACTCCTAGTCCCTATTCAAGCCCAGATTAATGGTGTTAAATTTGCAAATGAATTTTAGTTCTGCTGTTTCTCTTTTAAGTCTGTTTCTGAAGTTTTTTTGTTCAATGATAGTGACTTTTAAATCTGTAATAGAATGACCAGGGAGATTGAAGTGTTCACTTACTGGCTTTTGTATGTTACCATTCCTGATGTCCGATTTGTGTCCATTTAGTCTTTTGCGGAGGGACTGTCCGGTTTGGCCAATGTACATGGCAGAGGGGCATTGCTGGCACATGATGGCATATATAACATTAGTAGATGTGCAGGTGAATGAGCCCTTGATGGTGTGGCTGATGTGGTTGGGTCCTCTGATGGTGTCGCCAGAGTAGATATGGGGACAGAGTAGGCAACGAGGTTTGCTACAGGGATTGGTTCCTGGGTTGGTGTTTCTGTGGTGTGGTGTGTAGTTGCTGGTGAGTATTTGCTTCAGGTTGGGGGGTTGTCTGTAAGCGAGGGCTGGCCTGCCTCCCAAGGTCTGTGAGAGTGAGGGATCATTTTCCAGGATAGGTTGTAGATCGTGGGTAATGCGCTGGAGAGGTTTTAGCTGGGGGCTGTATGTGATGGCCAGTGGCGTTCTGTTATTGTCCTTGTTGGGCCTGTCCTGTAGTAGGTGATTTCTGGGTACCCGTCTTGCTCTGTCAATCTGTTTCCTCACTTCCCCAGGTGGGTACTGTAGTTTTAAGAATGCTTGATAAAGACCTTGTAGGTGTTTGTCTCTGTCTGAGGGGTTGGAGCAAATTCGGTTGTATCTTAGGGCTTGGCTGTAGACAATGGATCGTGTGATGTGTCCTGGATGGAAGCTGGAGGCATGTAGGTACGTATAGCAGTCAGTAGGTTTCCAGTATAGTGGTGTTTATGTGACCATCACTTATTTGCACTGTAGTGTCCAGGAAGTGGATCTCTTGTGTGGACTGGTCCAGGCTGAGGTTGATGGTGGGGTGGCAATTGTTGAAGTCCAGGTGGAATTCTTCAAGGGCCTCCTTTCCGTGGGTCCATATGATGAAGATGTCATCAATGTAGCGCAAGTAGAGGAGGGACACTAGGGGACGAGAGCTGAGGAAGCGTTGTTCTAAGTCAGCCATAAAAATGTTGGCATACTGTGGGGCCATGCGGGTACCCATAGCAGTGCCACTGACTTGAAGGTATAAGTTGTCCCCAAATCTGAAGTGGTTGTGGGTGAGGACAAAGTCACAAAGCTCAGCCACCAGGCGTGCTGTGGCCTCATCAGGGATACTGTTCCTGACAGCTTGTAATCCATCCTCATGTGTAGAGAGGCACAAGCACACGCAGGGAACAGGCAACAGTCCCAGCGGATGCTGCAGGTCAAAAGATTCCAACCCCAACCACAAAAGGCACATGCGCACCATTAGTAGGACCCTCCTGGACAAGGATTCAAAGAAGAACGAATAATCCCTAAGGGAAATGCAAAGTCTAACTCCAAAGAACACTGCTTTTTCCTGCTATTCCAAGAACCTGGGAAATGAACCACCACTACTTGGCTTCTCATGAAAATAAGATAACTGGTTCCTTTCCCATTCCCACCTTTGTGCTTCTGAAAAGTGCCTTCCCGGGCAAACATTTGGTGAACCTCCAGTTTTGAATACGGTCACTTGTTATGCCTGTGTGTACTGTAGTCATATTAAGAGGGCTGGGCATAATGTGTCTTATTTTCTCCAGGAGGGACATGCATAGATCCCTAAAGCATTAATGGGAATCTTGCAGAGACATCAAGAGGTTAGAGCATAAAGACCAATTCCACAAACACCACCATGCATAATTTTTGCTGGCTAGACTGTGACTAGTCTTTATGCAGTTGTGCAGGGGAGTAAGAAGGGGCAAGGCTCCCCTGTGTGGTAATGCAGCCTTGTCACTATTGCAGCCCCCAGCATTCAAGGGAGCACAGGGGCTGCAGGCCAGATGCTGCCTTCCGAGGAGCAATTGGATGGGGAGTAGGTAGAGCCAGAGAGAGAGTTGGCTGTCCTGGCCAGGAGGGTGAGTGTGTATGCTAAATCCCTAAATGGGTGTAGTAAATTACTCCCCATCCCTCCAATGCAATTAAGCCTCCCTGGCACAATGTGCAAATAAATGAAAATACCAAAGAGAGGTCCTCTCTATAATACTATATTTCCAGGGTTGCCATTTATCAGTTGGAAAACCCAGAACAAAAACTATTTTGTTAGCTAATAGCATTTTAATCTGTTTCTCTCAGTTATGAACGTATTGGAAAGTTTTGCACAAGGTGCAGCTTGTGCAGGATTTAGCTTTTTCTCCTTGGAGGTTTGTTTTGTTAAGTGTGTGGGATCCCAAAAGGTGGAGTCATTGGGATGTGCCACACCAAGCACTATTCTCACGTTGCCTTAGCCACTGGTTCAGGATTCAATCCCATAATGCATGACTTTGTCCCTTCTTTCATAAATGTTGCTAGAAGCGACTCCCCAAGGGAGTATTTCCTTCAGGACAGACCTGTGCCCCTCTGCCTTATGAAATCCTAATCATTCCCTACACAAATGTTCTTACAGAAGCACTATACGCAGCTGTTGACATATACAGTAACAGGCACATGGCGGTTTCAAAAGCAAGGACACAGATGGAGACAAGGTACAGTATATGTTAATTTGGTAAAAACAAATAGAAAATGAAAACATTGATAGGAATACACAAGACAGAGAGAGGTTTTTTGGCAGAAATATCCTCTAATAGCATTTGTGGCTTTCAGACAATAAAACCACTTGGCTCAGAGCTCACAGTTCCTATTATGCAAAATTGCACAAACATGTACCGTAGAGCAACAATGGCTCTGATGTCTGAGTGCACAGAGTTCATAGCACAAGTGAAGCAAAATCTGACCGTTTGGCAGGGATGCAACTGGGTACAATAGCTGTTCAGCAGTAATTCTTAAGGCTATTTTATACCATTCATGGACCATTCATTTGAATCACTTTTCAACAGCATTCACTTCTATTTCTGCCCTTAGTTGTGGTCTTTTAACCCCTTACTGGCAGGAAGGGAAAGGATTACGAGAAGAGGTGATGGCTGTGATTTATAAATTCCATCATTTCCAATGCATTTCACATTATCACAGGATAACGTAAGTCCTTCAAGAGCTCTGGGCCCATTCCAACCTCTGCAGACCACCTAGGTTGCGCAGCATTTCTCTAAGAGAGAAGTGGACCCCCCTTTTAGCAGCTGTGACCAGCTAGTTTAGGTATTCCGTAACTGCCCCATTTCCAAGAGCACAGTCTGTGACTCTGCCTCAGCTCTATGGCCAAAGACAGGCTCCTTCCCATACATCTAGAAAATGGCTGTCTTTGCTAATCTACAGCACACCGCTGGACTACCTTCCTGCAACCTTATCAGACTCCTTTCTCCTATGGCGGACTCCTGTGTAGGAGTCGATCCAGTGCACGTAAGCAGAGAACAGCAAAGAAGAATGTTTTTGTTAAAGGCAAGTTGGCAGGTGTCTTTAATTTCTATTTCAAGGCTTCTTTGAAAGCACACAAGAGCCATCCATGCATAGAAGAAACTAAAGAACAACAATACATTAACTCAAGTGAAGGGGTTCGTCCTGCTGAGAACTTGGCAAATATTTGTTATTGTCTCCACTGGGCTTTCCTGAAAGGTCACAAAGGCCACCTGGGCATCTGTACTGTAAGAAAACAAAACATTAGCTAAGAACAGTATGTGCATGAAGATTCCACCCACCTCTCGTAAAGTCAGACCGACAAATCATTTTATATTCTATGCCAGAGTCACTCACTGTAAACCCCTCAGATCCTCAGCAGCTAGGTGCACTATAAATACAAAGTGTTTTATTACTATATTGACAGCACTTTACTCTTCTACCTAATTGGCTAAAGTAGATTGAAAACAGGAGGGGAGCTCTCATTGTGCTGGCAAAGGAAAACAGGGAGTTATGAGGTTATCCAAACCATGGAGAAGAGGGAGCGCTCCCCCTTCCTTTTATCAGAGGAGGGAGAGTTGTGTTCCCTCCTTTCCATCCCTCCCCCTCTTTACTTTAACCTCTGCTTTTAACTCCAGGAGATCAGTTTTTCAGATAAGGCCATTGGTGCTTTATTTGTAATTCTTAGGCTTGGTCTACACTTACCCCCCAATTCGAACTAAGGTACGCAACTTCAGCTACGTGAATAACGTAGCTGAAGTTCGAAGTACCTTAGTTCGAACTTACCTCGGTCCACACGCGGCAGGCAGGCTCCTCCGTCGACGCCGCGGTACTCCTCTCGTCTAGCTGGAGTACCGCAGTCGACGGCGATCACTTCCTGGTTTGACTTATCGCGTCCAGACAAGACGCGATAAGTCGAACCCAGAACTTCGATTCCCAGCCGCCGAACTAGCGGCTGGGTGTAGACATACCCTTAGCCAGAGGAAGCGATCAGAGGAAAAAGACCCCACATTGGGAATGGATGTATGACCAACAATTATTAGCTTGTATAGACATACCATGATGATGCCAGCTGATTCCAAAAGGAACACGGCCAGGTGTATCCTGACAAAGATGCAGAATAAATCTGCACAGATCCCACCAAATCCACAATATGTGGCCCAAAACACTGTAGGAAGAGTGCTCTAAGCTGAAGTATATTTTAGGGTAGAATACTTTACCCCCCTCCCCCAAAAAATCTATAGATTTAGATATACACTTAAAGGTTGGTTCCATAGTATCTCTGCCCCACTACCTCTCAAATTATATGGAATCTTTGTTTGTCCAATCTCTCTGTGATTCAGAGAGAATAAGGGCTGCCCAGATAAAGAACAGGAGAACACACTGCAGCTTCTCAAACCTGGGAGGTCTGTCAGACTTGGAAGCAAACACATGAGGAGGAGGAGAAGGTAGAAAAACGTGGACACCATTTGAACAAACAGCTTCATGCTTTTGTATAAATTAGCCTGTCATAAATCACAGTAACGACATGAGCACTGGCAGGATCATCAGTGTCAGCAAGACCGTACTGTACTACTTCATGTTCCACTTGGACTATCTGCCTTTAAATCAAACTAGCCTGTTTATTCCTTTACGAAAACGTCCTGAGGATTTTAGAGAGATGAAACAGACAGGTTTCTGTGGGAATTAAACAGAATCCTCGTGGTGGTTCTCAGTTTGGAAAGGAAAGGAGGAAAATGATTCATAGTTTGTTTAATAAAGTTTGAGGTGATTTTAATTGTAACTTGTTACAAATGAAGAAGTCAAAACTATAGAATGAATCAGCTTTTTTTCAGGCTAGCATAAAAACAGTGTAATGGGTAGTTCATACCACAAATAAAAAAGGAGATACCCATTCTCCATTATAAGTGGCCTCTCACCAGCAACTTGTCAGTACAGAGCTTCTGCTAGAACTCCCTTGACTCCTTTCATAGCCCCAGCCCAACCAGGGTGGCTGTTGGGCCTTCTCAGATTTAGCCTATAGGAGAGGCAGCAGACAACTTCTTGCTCCTAATGAGCCTCAAATGTGCACGGACAGAGCCTTCCTTCAGGGTAAACTGGCCATAAAACAAAATTTGGCCTAGGGACAATTCTCAAAACCTCTTCAAATATTATTGTTTATCAGCAGTGGGAGACTCTCTAGGCTGCCATCTGTTCTGTTCATTGGAGAAAACCCTAGTGCTTGTGACAGCAAGCTGTCCGTAGTAAGAGTGAATAAGCCTTTGAAGGAGAAGGGCCCTTTGTTTTAACCCCTGTTTTATTCGCAAACACAGGGTGGGCTGGCATATCAATTTGCTTTTCTGCTACATTCCTTAATTTGTGTCTTTTTTTATTAAACCACTATTGGCCTTTTTGGCAGTAGATCCATAGGAACACCTGCAGTACATTCATGGTAGCACAAATCTATTGAGAGGTAATAAGACAGGTACAGCATTAGGAAGATTATAGATTAACTACCTATCTGTCCACTGCCATATGCAGTCTCATCAGAATACACAGTGAAATGCTGGTTTTCCCAGTTAATAGATACAAGGTTCAGCCAATTACAGCCAATGAAAAATGTATGTGGGAAGGTCAAAGGGGAGTGTTTCTTAATACAGGCACATTTAATAGTGCAACATTCTAAAGGCTGAGAAAATGCATTTAGAGAAAAACCACGCTGCTTACACAGTTAGTTTTAAAAGCAGCTTTTTTGTATTTCCTGTCCCAGTGAGGGCCCTGTCTTGCTCCCATGGAAATTTAACGTGTACAAGCAGACCCTATCCAAATCTAAAACCTAACCTTGAGGCAGATCAAGTCCATGTTTTCTCGTACATTTACTCTGTCTCAACCCTTTCCTTGCCTCTTAACTCAGGAGATTTTTGAGCACACGCCATGATCTAATGTCCTGAAAGCTGGGAGTGCACACCCATAGTACAGCATCATTCTGGGCTGGACTGAGCTTTCAGGCTCAGCTCTGAGTAAGGGACAGATGGCTGCACCACACTGGTCGCAGCCCAGGAAGGAACTGTGCGCACACTCAGAGTAGCAGTTCCTCCTCTGCTCCCCTATTGGTTTGTAGCGTGGTAGAGACAGAGTAATTTACTGAAGTCCCTGGAAAGGCCCAGCTTACTTCCCCCTCACGCCCAGCCAGCTATTCTGGCCAGCAAGTAGGGAGCAGAGCTAAGTCTCTGCTATCTCCTCCCCTCTTGCTTATAACGGAGTCTGTGTGTTTCACCAAACTCAGACCCAAGTAGGGAGGTTGGTGGGAGGGGAGGGACTTACTCTTCCTTATTCTGCTGCACAGCAATAAAATGAAAACTTAGCCCTAGTAACACACACAATCCAAAATTATACAATCCTGCTGTATGCTCTCTTTGATTCAGCCCCTTTCTTCCTAGGAGCTGCATCTGCGTAGTGCAGCCATTGCAGAACCCAAGATGCACAGTTGATCACAATCCACTCCTTGTGGAAATTTCCAAGATGTTCAAAGACTCTCATTCTCACCTCTGACTAAGAATACATTTGGTGGCATTCCTACAGCTGTCCCGGAACAAGTTATGAATAAACCCTCATCCTCGGCACAGCTTAAATTGCACAAGCATAATGACAGATCCTCCTCGCTCCATTGTGATGTTGGGGATAGCAGTGCTAGGAGGATTATTCTGAATGGTTAGGTGGTAACAACTAATATAAAGGGGGAAACTAACCCTATTTTTTCATACCATTCACTTCTGTGGAGTTGGCTCTCAAATTATTTTTTTCTTCATTTATCAGAAAATAATTAAACCCAAAGCTCACCCTAAAACAGACTAATTGTGACTTCAAGCTGTTCCACTCTCTTTTAATGTGTGATAGGTGACTACAGATTTAGAAAAAAATATGATGAAATGCAAAAGAACTCGAACAAATTCTGCCTGCTCTGAGTTTTATAAGGCTTGGGTGAGTGTACAAGGGAATTGTCAATTGTTGCCCAGGGAATTCTCGGCCTATCACAGCTGCTTTGAATTAACATTCAAACCAACATTACAAAGAAATCAAAACACCTCTCTCTGAAGCAAGGCGGGAAGTCCTGTTTCCATGTGGAATCTCACACTGCAGATATGTTTCTTCAGTTCTGACAGGCTATTAGTTTGCAGCTGAAACCTAAGGAGTGTTCTTGACTGAAAGGGCATGGTCATTAATATACAGGAACTCCTCACTTAACCTTGTAGTTATGTTTCTGAAAAATGCGACTTTAAGCGAAACAATGTTAAGCAAATCCAATTTCCCCATAAGAATTAATGTAAATAAGGGGGCTAGGTTCCAGGGAAATTTTTTTCACCAGACAAAAGACTATTAATATATACACACATACACACACATGCAGTATAAGTTTTAAACAAACAATTTAATACTGGTACACAGTGATGATGATTGTGAAGCTTGGTTGAGGTGGAGGAGTCAGAGGGTGGGATATTTCCCAGGGAATGCCTTACTGCTAAATGAACTAGCAATTGACTGAGCCCTCTCTCACAACTCTCCACAAGGCAGCAGGAAAGGAGGGAGGGCAGACAGAGACACACACCCTGTGTGTGAGAGAAAAAATGCACATTTCCCCTTTAAGTAGCTGACCCCAGGCTTAAGTACACTGCCCTGTTAATTAAATCAGCTTGCGGAGACCTGAGACCTGCAGCTACTACCTAGAAGCTCCCTTCCCATCGTGTGTCCCCCCTGCTCTATGGAAGACGGGGTAAGCGGGGTGCAGGAGCAGGGGGGAGGGGGAGACACCCTGACATTAGCCCTCCTCTTCCCCCTTCCCCCCGTTCAGCAAGCAGGAGTCTCTGGGAGCAGCTCCAAGGCAGAGGGCAGGAGCAGCACATGGCAGTGGGGGGAGGGACAGCTGCTGCACAGGGAACTTAGGGGAACGGGGAGCTGATAGGGGGGCTGCTGGTCCACCCTGGTTCCAACCACCCACCAGCTAGCTGCAACGGGCTGCTCTTCCTGCAAGTAGTGGACAAAACAGGTGGCTGCCAAACGACGTTAGAAGGGAGCATTTCACAACTTTAAACGAGCATGTTCCCTAATTGATTAACAACTTAACATCGAAACAACGTTAACCGGGACAACTTTAAGTGAGGAGTTCCTGTATTTGCCTGAAAACTAATCTCTTAAGGAAGGAGAAAAAACTCACATACCTCCAAAATGTGCACTGCCATGACCATGGCATGAAGGAATGTGTTCATCAGTACAAGTTAGGATAATGAGACTGTGGACAGACAGCCAAAAACACGGCAGGCCTATCCAGGCAAACATCTAACTAGATGTAGCACACTGCACCAAGTCATATCACATCCTGCATCAAAGGCAACAAAGAGGAGTTGGATTTGCTCCCTTAGAGACATTTAGAATTTATAGATCATTACCACTTTATCTGCATATTTAAGAAACATCCACTGATGAAACAATAATTGGATCTGTTGCCAGCATGTTATACAACATCCAATGGCAGATAGATACCACCAAGCAAAACCAACATGCGCTGCAAGAGAAGAAATTAGTTGAAATGAAATTCTCTCTCTCTTTAAATCCTCTTTGACAGGTTATTTTTGTGTAACCAAAACAATTAGCTCCTTAATGTGAATGACAGCTGGTACAATGAAATTTTACATTTGTTTATAAGGTATATAGATGTATATAGGACCCACACTATGCAGATATTTTTAATTCAATGCTCTAGTGCGCTTTAAAAAAATAATAGCAGCACCTAGTTTGCATCAGTAGTACATTTGCTAACATAAAAGTTTGTGATATCAAGTTTTACAGGCCCCAGTTTTTATACATTATTCCTTGGATGTGCTAAACTGTGTTTTTGAAGGCTTGGTGCAGTTGTCCTTCTGATTAACCAACTTTCTTACAGTAATATTTCCATTAGTGCTTCTGCTCAGTCTAATTTAAAACCTGTATACAACTGACTTAGTTGGAGACAGACATCTTAAAAAATGTACAGCAAGTCTACTGCAGATAAGAGACAGTGTGAGACTGACTTATCTTTCTTTGGTAGTGTGTGCAGGAACAAGGTCCCGACTTGCATATATACTCAAATCACACTCACTTCTCTACTGAGATGTCATGCACATGGAAAGTGGGATTTTAACCTACTTGCAGTCTTAATTTGAGAAGGGCCCACTCATTATTCAACATAAAGGACATTTTAAAATCAAATGCCATTGAGGGAAGGGTGCTAGAGTTTAGGATTGTCAGTCTCAACAGTGTCCTTTATGCTGGGTAGCTTTTCACTTTAATTAAAGCTAGATAATACTTAAAATATACAGGAAATAATACAGAAAAAAAGGAATCATAAAGACACTATGCATTGTAGACAGCAAAAATCCATATGGTAGGTGTAATTAAGAACTCCTGGATGGATTTTTGCCCAAGCTATTATATAGGAACATTGTGGGATTGTACTAGGAGGCTTAGCTGCACCATTGCAATGGCACATTGGCTCTTGCTGTCTACAGTGGCACTACAACAGCTGCAGAGGCACGCAGTGCTTAGCTTTGCTCAGAGCAAATGCAATCATAGTGGTAGTGTGAACCTCTGTGCATCATTGCAGACACTTGTGTGCAGACATATGACATTTTACAAATGTGCTAGAGGGTTGCAATGGTGCTTTTAACACCATAATTCCCTGACCCTTGTTCTTCTGCCATAACTACTAGACTATTCTGCCTTTTAAATCTACCCAACTTTCTCTTTAATATAGAAACCACTTTCACTTATCCGGAGGTACTCATTTCAGAGAGCATTAGCTAAATGTCAGTGCTCTATTTGCTTTGGATTTGCCAGTTGTGCAAAAATTAGACACTAAAATACACTTTGTTATGATAAAGGTTTGGTAAACAGGGTGTACCTTCATTTTATACACAACACACACCAAACTCATGGCAAGTGTTGCCACAGAAATGAAGTCCGATGTATGGAGTCTCAGGAGGTAGACACTGCCACAATCCTGTTGATGTTGGATCACATTAAAGCAGATGTTTCCTGTCAACTGCTACACTTTCCCCAAAGTACATATTAGTATATTCAAACAATCACTTCAACCAAACATATGTCAAGGACCTCTATTTAAACATCTTAACTGAATTCTCTTGTAATCCAGTGTTCCATTTGTTAGTACCGTATTCCTAAGCAACATTAAATCCTCTGGATTACCGCTTCCTTCTGTTTAAGTTTAATAATGCACAGTGAAAAACTATTAAACAACCCAGCCCCGCACACAGAAGAGAACACATTGACATGGCTGCATCTAACTTTCTAAATCCTTTGGAATGTTTCACATACCATACGGTGCCTTTATAAAATGAAAGGAATGGTTCAAGGGTAATTATTTTCGCTAAATTGTGGCTGGTCTTCATGTGGCTGCACCATAAGAACAGCCGTGATTACAGAGAGGAACTATGGACTCCCCACCACCACCCGTTAGCACTGCCTCCATAAGAGCTGTCAAGAATCACAGTCCCCATGTTCTAGATGTGCAGGAATACTACTGAGTTGATCCTCTCCCTGTCTGAGGAGACAGCGCCATGGCTCCACCCCTCCCATAAACTGGACAGTAGAGATGGTTAGTCTATTGAAGGAATACACACACACACACACACACCCCTACACCTCCTCAGTGCAACTGGGTAGCTCTGCAAGGCCTCCTGGTGCTTTTCCTTGGCCAATGTAACAAGCATTTTGTTACTTCATTATTCAGCTGCATTTTATACCTAATCATTCTAGTTGATACCAGGAAGAGGAGATACTACTTATTACTATAGATAGGCAAACCATTTATGATGAAAAAAGAATTAGCCCCAATTGTCTTTCATCCCCTCAACAAAATCCACACTTTTTTTGTAGTATGGATCAGTTTAGAAAGTCCCTTTCTTAGGATCTGATTCCACTGAAGTCACCGGGAGCTTTGCCACAAACTTCAGTGGATGTAGAATCAGGCCCTTATTCCTCACTTCTCTTTCTTACCTTGACACTCTCCCCTCTGCTGCTTTTGCTGCTCCCACCAGACCCAGCTACAAACTCTGGCTATCATCTTTTTGACTCCACATTCTTTCTTGACATGTTAGGAAAGACCATGATCAAACCTTGCAACTTCTTCCTGCATAACATTTCCAAGAACTAGACCTTTCTCTCTTCCCATCCTGTAAAAACTGGTGGAGAGACACTGTATCATTTTAAGAGGTGCTGCAGTTCTGTCTTTTGTTTATGACGGTAGGATAATGAATATGTAATTACAGTCACAGTGCAGAACATAAGGGAATACATTTGTTATTCTCTGGTTTTATTCATTGTTTTGATTATAGGGATAAGAGATGGCAATGTTGGGTTATCAATCTAATAACATTTTCATATAATAGAATATTTTAAAAATATTAAAAAGTGTGCTCAAAAATATTAAAAAGTGTCTCTCTAGTCCATCAAGTTTCAACCCAGAGAAATTCTTCTCAGAACATTTCTAAATGCCTGAGTAAAGGAAACACTGAGGAAACCTTAACTACAGTGGTCCTTTCAGGCACTGCTGTAATGAAATAATGAAATATAGCACTAATAACCTGGCAAGCCAATTTAAATATGAAATGGCTAGTAGTATGGCTAGCATCCCTTTGCCAAACCTCAACCATCTTCTCCCAATGCAAGATGATGCTTCCAACTGAAGAGTGAATTGAGGGAGAAAAAACAATAAAAACCCCCAGAGTATTCTGATTATAAGTGGTAAGCATTTCATAAACAAGCTTTCCAAAGCCAAAATCTGATTTGGACTTCCAGGCTGGACTCTTGCTCTTCGTTGCTATGCAGCCATATGTTTAACGTGACTGGAAGCTTGAGTTTACTGCAGAATCACCAGTTAAAAGAAAGTTATCCAGAAGTATATGCTTTTTGTTGACTGAGTTACAGGTTAAGATTTTTTTCAATTTCCCCTTGGAATTAGCTGAGTGAAATGTCAGGTGCAGTGCCAAATAAGGTTGCAAAGAGATTTATTCCAGCCTAAATCCAAAAGATTTAGACCACAATATTCTACAAAGGTTTAAGTCAGAAGGTTTTACACTTATTAGGGCCTTCCTGAAGAAAGGCAAAACCCTTTTTTAAATGCTAATGTTTTCCAACCAGTGTAACTATAGTGTGAAAATATTTTTGTCACATAATTTCATTTATCATGGAATCATGAATCTCTATTATTATTAAATCCCAGCTGCATATGTCTGAACTTAATGTTACTAACTTGTTCAAGAACAGGTAGATCTGTTTGTTAGCCTATAACGTTCCTTCTCCTCTCCAAAGTGCTGTTTCTGCTCTTTTAATGGATGCAACAGATGCATTCAAGAAAGATTAGCAACCACTGTTAGTGTGTTACAGATGTGTCCATTTTTCTACCCATTTCTAAGAATGCTTTATTTCAAAATTATTTCTGAGCTTCCAATGCTAAAGCTTTGAAGTACATAACACACACAAAAATAAAGACTATTGATTGACATAAGAGATTAGAAATTCTTCGATTTCTTGTTTTTTAAAGTGTTCTTCCCTGTTGCTAACAATGGTTGTAATTCTCCCTCTGACAACAAACTTGTTAACCTCAGGACATTTTCAGGCACTGGCAGTTGTCCATACTCAGAAAGCATATAGTTCTGAGTTAGCCTTGAGCATCCTTTTCTCTCAGTTATGTCTTTTATATCCCCAATCAATCATACTGAAACTGCAAAACCAGGAGATATTACACACATATTAAAGGATCAGATTCAAAACTCATTTATACCAAATTAAATCGGGAATAAATCCACTGATGTTAATGGAGTCACATGAATTTACAATGGCTTACCACTTAGTGGCCATGAGAATGAATGTTCTCATGTTGTAAACAAGAAGCAGGCAACATTATCTCCTGCAAATGTAAACAAACTTGTTTGTCTGAGCAATTGGCTGAACAAGAAGTAGAACTGAGTGGACTTGCAGGCTCTAAAATTTTACATTGTTTTATTTCTGACTGCAGGGTTTTTTTTTACATAATTCTACATTTGTAAATTCAACTTTCATGATAAAGAGATTGCACTACAGTACTTGTAGGTTAATTGAAACATGATACTTCTGATATTTTTACAGTGCAAATACTTGTAATCAAAACAAAATATAAAGTGAGCACTGTGCACTTTGTATTCTGTGTTGTAATTGAAATCAATATATTTGAAAATGTAGAAAACATCCAAAAATATTTAAATAAATGGTATTCTATTATTGTTTAATTGCGCGATTCATTTTTTTAGTCGCTTGACAGCCCTAATTACAGTTAGTGCAGGGTGAAGAATTTATAACAATTTCTTCAACAGAGTTTGCTATTTCTTCTGTTAAAAATCACTATCCAAAAATTATTCATGATTTATTTCAGCAAATAATATTAGTTTCCAGATGGTTCCAGTTTAAAATTTGCTTTCCATGAGTATTCACACTAAGTTTGTTTTCTACATTACGTAAAAGTGAACATAAGAGGGGCACAGACAAAGATTACTTTAAAAAAACTGAATGAATATTCACAGAAAATGTATTATGCTCAGAGGTGAAAGTAAGCCGGTACAGTCCTTTAAGGACCGGCTTCCCCAGTGGTGATTTAAAGGGCCCAGGGCTCCAGCCGCCGCGGGGAGTCCCGGGCCCTTTAAATCACCGCCGGGGCTCCGGCAGCTGGGCTCAGGCGGGGATTTAAAGGGCCCGGGGTTCCCCGCAGCGGCTGGAGCCCTGGGCCCTTTAAATCACCGCCGGAGCCCTGCTGCTGCTACCCTGGGGCAGCGGCGGCAGAGCTCCGGTGGTGATTTAAAGGGTATGGGGCTCCGGCCACTGTGGGGAGCCCCGGGCCCTTTAAAGCACCGCCAGAGACCCAAGCTCCGACAGTGCTTTAAAGGGCCCAGGGCTCCCTGCAGCAGCCAGAGCTCCGGGCCCTTTAAATGCCTGCCCGAGCCCTACCACCGCTACCCCGGCAGCGGCAGGGCTCCAGCAGCACTTTAAAGGGCCCAGGGCTCCCCGCAGTGGCAGGAGCACCAGGCCCTTTAAACCCCCGCCCGAGCCCGGCTGCCAGATCCCCAGCAGCGGCAGGGCTCCAGTGGTGCTTTAAAGGGCCCGGGGCTCCTGGCAGTGGCAGAAGCACCAGGCCCATTAAATCCCCGCCCGAGCCCGGCTGCTGGAGCCCCAGCGACGGCAGGGCTCCAGCGGCGCTTTAAAGGGCCCGGGGCTCCCCTCAGCGGCGGAGCCCCGGGCCCTTTAAATCACCACCAGAGCCCTGCCACCCTGGGGTTGTGGCTGCAGGGCTCCTGCGGTGATTTAAAGGGCCCAGAGCTCTGCAGTGGCCGGAGCCCCGGGCCCTTTAATTCGCCCCTGAGCCCTGGGGCTCCCAGCCACAGCCGGAGCCCCAGGGCCTTTAAATATTGAAAGGCCCCGCTTCTTCTGGTTGAGGCCACGCCTCTTCCAGTTGAGGCCACGGCCCCGCTCAGGACTCCGGCATACTGGTAAATCCTTTAAGTTACTTTCACCCGTGATTATGCTATCACATTTTTAGCACAGAGGATTCTCTGTGGTGGACCTCTGATCTCAAACAATATAGATGAAAAATGTATGTTAATTACAAACGCAAGATTCGCTTTGTGGACACTGAATTCTGATCTTGCTGGATCAAGGAGGTTTCAGGAGAGATGTGGAAACCTATTTTAACCAAGACCTACGAGGCCATCTTGTAGCTTTTACTCTTAAGCCTTAACAATTCATATTTCTTATAGTAACTAACAGCATATGACACAGGAGTTGTCTTCTAAGGACAGGCATGAGATCATTTCCTCGTCTTCTGCCAGCACTAATGTTCATGGTATACACTTTAATTACCCCAGGTTTCCTTTCCAGTGCATGAGCTCACAAACAGTTTTATAAGTGAATACGCAACGTGGTTCCATCAGAGCTGTCCCCCGAGTATGGCAGGCCAGCTCACCAGAAAGGCATAAAAAGGACCAACAAAAGATAGACTGTGCAGAATGAACAAATATATCTCCCACAATAGACAAAAAGTTTCGTCTTTTAAAATATTAATTTCTTAAGAATGTCAATTTCTTCTCTATTTACATAAATATACACTGAGATAATAAAGATTAATATTAAACACCATATTTTTTTGCTATTCCCATGTAGAACTGCACAACTTTGATTTTTAGGTTCTCTCTTGTGACTGTACAGGGAATGCACTTTGCCTTCAAAAAGGCAACAGCTTTCCCAGTTCTATGATCATTCATAGGCTACACAATAGGTGAGTTTCTATAATTTTTCTTTCAAGTTAGCCATTTAACCCACAACAATGGAAGTACAGATGCTGTAAACATATACAGCTTGATTCTCTACTTTCTTCCACCCATTTTATATTGGTATAATTCCATTGACTTCCACAGAATTGTTCCTAACTTACACGGTTGTAAATGAAATCAGAATCTGGCACACAGTGAAATCTACATAAAAAAAACACTTCCTTAAGCAACCCCACTCTTAAAAACCACTTCAGACTATGCACAAAGATTTCAGATACAAGTTTACTAAAACGTTGTAAAGATTGCCTGTTCTATACAACCAATTTTTTGCTGTAACGTGGGTGGTCATTTAAGGCAAGTTTCACTGTAAAACTTGGAATCAGTGATGGCTTGGCCATCCATTCAGGGAACTCTTCTTTGGAAAAGGCATTTGTGATACTGCTTGCAGTGTTCCAATGCACATACTTAACACACACACGGAAAAAGTGATTTGCAGTAGATAAAGTACTAACCATTTATTATTAAACCTCAGTTCAACTTTAAAGTCTAGCTTGGAGTCCTAAAGAAAAGGGTTTAAACATGTGCACTCACTAAAGTAGCCCTTTAAAAAAAAAATCACACATATTAGTCAGGACTTGGGTATCAAGGCAATTGAACCACTGGATCTCAGAGCTCTAGCAAGTCAGTAAGAAAATCAAGCAATTCAGGCTGTCTTAAGCCACAATGGAAAGTGGCAAACTAGAGGACTCCAGCTTCTAGCACTTGTAGTCTTTCAATCTTCAAGGAAAAACAAAAACAACCCTAAAGCAAAAGCAAACAAACAATAAAGAAACAAAAACAAAAATCACATGCACCATGTATGCAGTAACTAGACCTAATGTTAATAAACATTTGTAGGAATGGCTGGGAAAATATGTATATCCTTAACTAACTTCCATCATTATCAACCACTCTGTTTTATTTTATAAATAAGCCTTAGCCCCATAAAAATAACACTGGTAATGTTGAAACAAATTAAGCAGTAACTCACTTGAGACCATCTGGAAACCAATAGATCAAGTAAACATGGTCAAGAATCTATGTCAACTGTTGAGAGTGTTGCTGAGGTGGACTTCAGTACATGCATAGCCTCTAATATATTTAGCTACAACTGGGGGGGGGGGGGGGGGAGGAAAAGGGGCAGAAGGCAAATGTGTTTAAAATGTCCTAGATATCCTGAACTGTAGGTCCAACATAATTCTTCTCTGTTTCCTTTACTGAAACCATAGTATCTCATGATAAAGATAGATTCCATTTTCAGAGACCTACATGAAGTGTGTGTTTGAGGCGGGAGAGGGGGAAACCTGAATATACTGCATAATTTCCTTAAAGCCTCAACATTTACGTACAGTAGGGAAAACTTCTCTGAAAAATCCATCAACCACCAAGGGCATGTGAATTGTCAACTTTAAAAGCCGTTGTCAGTTTCAGAAGTCCCATGAGTAGGGACCACACTGTATTACTATCCTTGGTTTTTGGATAGGCATTAATCTTTTCATGCTATTAATATTTCATTTTTAAAACAACTGTTTCCTGACTAGACACCATTTGGTATAGACAACCGCTTATTTGTTTATCAGTCCTAGGATAATATATGTTTGGACACCACCTGTTCAGATTTCAGCTGGTCGGAATAATAAATTCTATATCTCAACTGATTATATATATCTTTTTAAATGTTCACTTAGTGCTGCATTAGGCCTTCATCTTTCTCTCTCTCTAACCGTTATAAATATTATAAGCAGGGCTGTCAGGTTTAGTCTTAAACCAATATTTATTAGGAAATGGACTAAAGTAATTATGGTCAGGAATTACTGGTAAATGCTTGTTGATCCAGAAAGAGGTCAAATGGTTATTTCCTGTTTCCTGCCAGTCTGCTTTGCCTCAGGTTTTGTGCTGTTTCCATCCTAATGAAGGACAGGCAAATTAGACTATTATTTTATCCAAACTACTTGAAAGTTGAAGCAAAATTTTGAGATATGTGAAGGTTTTATAACTTTTAAAATAAGTATTCATTTTTGCATACTTTTGATTTTCTTACGTTTTTTGGAAATGGAACCACCAAAATACCACATAAAGTTGCTGGGAATCACTGTATTTCCAGTCCAACCAGAAGCAGGAGGAATCAGGAATATCCGGAGATAATCTGTTCTTGGATAATTCCCAATCCAGTTTTGCAGAGGCAAGAGATTGTGTAATGCAGTTATGATTGGGATACAAATCTGAATTTTTAGTTGTTTATTCAAACTGAGACTTTTAAAGATCCTCAGTTCACTGATACTGACCAAAAGCAGGGATGACTGGCCACAGGGAAAACACATAATGCAAAATAAAGGTGCCATAAAATTGGTTTCTCCAGTTAAGCAATTATTTACCAATAAGTTCACCCTAAAAACTTCAATCAAAAGTTGTCAAAAATTTTAGAAGCCTGATCACAAGATTTCACAGTTTTGTAGGCTGCCATATGAGCTTGGTGAAATTTGTTATGGGTTGCGTTAAATCCTCATTCAAAGATGCTCTTAATTTAAGATAGTTATAAGAGACAGTTAAGGGGCCACTCCTAAAACAAGGTCTAATAGAGTTTGCCCAGAAAGTAGCACCTTGTGGGCATCGGGTTCCACTTGGTATTGTGAGCAGGTGTGTGGGTAGGTCGGGGAGAGAACACACAAAAACTGAGAGCAGGCAAGAACAGATAGAGAGGCAGAGGCTAAAAAGCACAAAAGACAAGCAGTAACCTATGAGCACAGCTTTTCCCAGGGTCACTCTAAAGAGAGAGTTTTTGGCCAAGGTGTGTTGGCTAAAGAGACTTGGGACTATACACTAAAATACTTTGGTATTAGTTCCTCCCATGTTCAGAAAAGCAGAATTTTGTACATTCCTTGTAAATAAACAAGATGGCACCAGAGAGAATACCACACACTCCATCAATTTCTACTTCTAACTGGAAAATCCCCAGGGCTCCAAAATTTGACTAGCTGCTTGCCTTGAAAAGGGGCAACAATATCAAAGATGGAAGAAGTCACAACTAATGTCAAGACCATGATGATAAAAAGAAAACTTGCTCCCTTACCTGTCCAGTGCGGTGCTGGTAGGCATGCTTCTACCGAACCCTCGAACACCCATCTGACGGAAATATGGAATGCAAGAAAGATTGGCAGCAATAATTGCCAGTGAATCAGAAGGGTTCACAAAGAAACCATTTTGACCTAGGATCATATAGCGGTCCTGAGGAGACAAGAAAGACGAAAAGTGTCAGAGAGAAATCAAGGTTGAGTAGCTCATCCCCATGATCACTGCAAGCTTATCATCTCCCTATCAAACCACATCTCCTTCTAGCCCAATGAATCAAAATTCCAAGATGCTCCCTGGTTCCAGTCTCCTACATGGCATTTTGATGGGCTTGTGGCTACCCTAGTGTAAGATAATCTTTTTGCTGATGATATGTACTAGCCAGAGACAGGTAGTTAATTTGTAGCAACTGAATACTGACAACAGTAAATGGCTTTTGTACCTCAATAGCCTCTTTGTCCTTTTCTTCCCCCCACTCTCTCACCACACATACACCATCTTAAGAGGATACCAAGTTATTGCTGTAATACTTTGCTGTTTATATTGCTGGTAGCAAGAATGCAAGATTTAAAAAACACACAGAGCTTGTGATTCAGTGCCTGTCTTACGTGCAGAAAATTCACTTAGCTGAAGCACAAAAGGAATTTTAGAATCTCAGCCAAAATTAACTTCATTTAGTTGCCGGTTACTAAGACAGTCTCCCTCATTTACATATGCTGCATTTTTTCCATCTGAGAAGTTATGCAAACACCCAAGACAAATTGGGCCAAATATTTAGAGAGTCCTCAGCCTGCCCTACAAATCTGCAGGTGCAATCAACAGAGCACAAATGATATCATTTGGGCTTGATTTGTGGGTACAACTGCTATCATCTGTGCATGCAAATAACTGTATCCTCAAAATTAGGGATGTTAAAAATTGGGCCTATTATGCTTCAATGTCTAATAGATGCACTAGCAAAGATGACATCCTTGACCCAAAACCCAGAATGGCTGAAATACTTACTCCATCAGCATCAAAAGCAGCTCCAAATCCGTATTCTCCTCCTTTCATAGCCTCCAGCAGGGTAGTTGCGTATGTTAAGTTTGGGTCGGGAAGTTGCCCACCAAAATCCTCCAGAGGAATACAGTTTATTGCAGAATTTGCAGGAGCTCCTAATTCATCACACAGGACTCTCCTTACATAGGGTCCCATAACTGCAAAAGGAATTTGCCATCCATTTTCAAGAGCATACACACTTCAAATTCCAATATTCACAACAGCATGGAAACTTAATAGAAGACTTAACTAGTGCATTCGTATTGCACTCACATCTCTGTCATACCAACTGAAAGAAAAACAAATATTTCACTGAACACTGTGTAATTCCCCCTCCTGCCCCCAGGGTTATCAGTGGGAACTCTGTTAGCTCAGATGGTAGACATCCATGCTTTTGCTACTGAGTAACTCTGTTAGCTGGTAACAGTAGTAGGCTCTTATCCCCTATGTGGGCGACCACACACAGTTATCATACATACTTAGGCCTTGTCTTCACTAGGAAAAAATAGTGTTAGCTAATACATAGTAACCAACTCATGGTAAAATCCTGGACAAAGCAGTTGTAGTTTTAACATGTGTTATCAGGTCAGGGTAAATATTAAGGGAATAAACACATTGGGAGCATTTACATTGACCTGATAAAACATTAAAATTGCAATTGCCTTGTCCACACTATTTTACCATGTTAGTTACCACAGGCTAGCTAATGTGATAAAAAGCCACTTTTTCC
Organism: Emys orbicularis; assembly: GCF_028017835.1. Classification (NCBI taxonomy): domain Eukaryota; kingdom Metazoa; phylum Chordata; order Testudines; family Emydidae; genus Emys; species Emys orbicularis. Next base: position 95,103,496 of record NC_088688.1, on the reverse strand, counting down.
TAGTGTGAATGCACTTTTATTATGCACAGTTTGACCATCTATATCAGTAACTAAAATTTTGTGTGTGTCATAAGTGACAGTCATATAATCCTCCATTCCTCAGCCACGGAATTTGTATTAAAAAAATCTCGTGAGTATTACTAATGCCAAATCCCCTACCATTAAACCCTAGAAAAAATCTTAAATTAAAATGGAGCTGTTAAAAATACAAACTGCATTTATTAGCTAGTGATGATGATGCACAGCCACTTCTGAAACTGTTCCTCTCCACCATTCTCTTCTAAATAAAAACAAAATCTTTTAAGCTTAATGCTCATTAAAGGAGTCATATTGAAAATCTTGGGATTTATTTATCCACTGAACAACATCAGTGCAAACTTTCCTGCACCTTGACCTGAAGAAGGTCGTTCAGTCGCCATATCCAGCCTTCTGCCTCTGTTGAGACGATCAAGGAGTACAAATTAGTGTAAATTGTAATGGTATGTTCATAATGTTTATTACACCTGTGTATAAAAAACCCTGAGACCAGTAACTTGTTTTACATAAATCACCTATTATCAGATGGCGATGAATTCACTAAAATCCTGCAACAGAATTGAGTTATAGTCACCTGAAGATGAAAAAGTCATTCTCTCTCTCTCACACACACACACACACACACACACACATACACACACACACACACAACTATATCTTCCTTATTCATAGCCTTCAATTACATAAAAGGTCTGTATCTTGTAATTTTAAACACAATATGCAATGATTTATAAACCACATTACAGTTTAGATGTAGCATATTTGTTCAGAAAATATAATGAACAATTACTATCAAGAGAGCACATTCCTTTAATAAGTTCTCTCTTTTTAAACGTGCACTATGATAATTTATTCCACAAGCTGTTTTTGCTACAATGATCAACCAAATCCTGCACTCCTTACTCAGGGAAAACCCCCATCAAAACCAACAAAGCAAATTCCGAACAGGAATATACACTGTCAGTGAATACTAGCACTATATCATAATAAAATACCCTGAAATAGTTTACAGTATTGGGTATATTTTAACTTTTATTGCCAACAACAGAAACTCAGAATCCTACCTCCATTCATGGCATCAATTCTTATCTTAAGCTGATTGGGTCCAGTCAGCAAGCTTCTGATCATGTTAAAGTCAAAGATAGTTCGAAGCAGATTGAGGTAGATATCCACTGAATCCACTATTTCAACTGGGGAAATAAAGCGAAAGAAATTACTAGAGTTGACCACATAGACAGATGGATAAACTGATCACTACCCTCTCTCCAAAGACACCTAAACAATCCATTACACACTAAACAAGACCAGATCATGCAACACTTAGGAATCAAAAGCTTGATCCAAAGTCCACTTAAGTCAACTGAAAGACTCCCACTGATTTCACTGGGGTTTGGATCAGGCCTCAAGTCCCGTGTAAATCAATGGAGCTTTGCCTGCTTAAGAACTGCAGGACCAGAATGTATTAAGGGTCTGTATTACTGTGAATGTATTTCAATAAAGTACAATACATAGAAATAAAAACTTCGTTTTACATTCAAAATATCTTTTGACAACTTTTTCAGTTGGCATCAATATATAAAAATGGATCAAACTAAACAGGACTGGTCTTAAGGCTGTGAAGGTATTGATTCCTAGAGAAGAACTACACCAAGAAAAAGGCAACCCACCAACTGCAATTTGTCTTTTCATGTGACTTCCCAAGGTCCAACAGACTAAGGATAGCTCAGTGGTTTAAGCATTGGCCTGCTAAACCCAGGGTGGTGAGTTCAATCCTTGAGGGGGCCACTTAGAGATCTGGGGCAAAATCAGTACTTGGTCCTGCTAGTGAAGGCAGGGGGCTGGACTCTATGACCTTTCAGGGTCCCTTCCAGTTCTATGAGATAGGTATATCTCCATATATTAAATTCGGAGGGGTGGGAGGAATTATAGGCCAGCATCCTGCTCTTTCTCCTCTGCTGCCGCCTCCTCCTCACAAACCTAATCCCAGCCCAATGCAGAGGAGGGGCACATTTGAAATCAAGCCTACTCTGCAGTGGCAAGTGATGGAGGGGGGGGGAAGGTAGGAAGCTGCAGCACAGGGCAGGGCAGGGCAGGGCAGGGCAGGGCGGGGCGGGGGGGGGGAGGGACAGAGCCTGTGCTGCCACCACTGGGACAAAGATGCCCTGTCCATACACTCCAATAGCAACTCCCTCCCGGAGATGAGGAGGAAGGGGTGGGGGAGCCAGGGCTGGCTGTGTGGCAGAAGGGGGGGGTTGTCCTTCTTTTATGCTGTTTCCTTTGCTCAAAATAAACAAGTTGAAAATAAGAAACCATAACCTTTTTCTTTATTTGTTTGCAATCTTTGCATGAGTCAATCTCTCAGTATCTGTATTATCTGGTATATAAAGTGCCTGGAGCATGATCCTTAGCTAACCAGCAAACAGGGTGTAGATCCTGTCAACTATGCCACTATGATGCTTCCTTGGGGGTACCCAGGGTTGTGAGGCACCTCCCTAACACCTCCCCTCCCTAACACCTCCCCTTAGGGTGAGGAAGCCTTGTCTGTGCCTGTTGTGGGACTATTCCCAACAGCACTAGCCTCTGGTAACACAAGCACTGCCTTCCAGGCCTGTGCAGGCCTTGGCCTCTGTACAGGTTAGCAATAGGCACACACCAATCCCCAAGTCCACCGAGCATCCCCCTGGAGTGCCCACCCCTGAGCCACTGGACCACTCATAGCATTCCCAGATCAGCTCCCAAGGGAACAATACACCCCAGCTTACCAGTCACCTTAGATTATGCCTCCACTTATCACACAGCACTCAGATATTTTATAGTAAAAACAAGAAGTTTATTTAACAAAGAACAGAGATTTAAGACAAAGCAAGTAGAATTAACGGAAACAAATGGTTACATATAAAATAAAATCATACACGCTTTTGAGAGCTAAACTTAACTAGTAAGACATTCCCCTATCTCATAAAGGGTAGCTCACTCAAAATCTCTCTCCCAGCATCAAACAGCCAGACCAGCTGTGATTCTCCATTCATAAGACAAGCCCTGCCTATCCCCTCAGTGAAGGATGTAGAGTGAGTTATGGTACCTACAGTTATAGTCCAAAAATCCATAGTTTTCACTATGACTCTCTCCTGCTGGTTTATTTCTTTCTGTAAACTCCCTCTCTGGAAGATTTCACAATCCCCTCATTAGCATTTAGCTCAGACTGCATATGGGCATCCATTGTGAACCATACAATACGCAGTTTACATATAGACAGACAGACAGACAGACATCTCTTTCCTGAAAGAAAACTTGCCTAATCACCTTTTGATGACCAGCCCCTGTAAAATAGATATAAGATTTACTTACCTATTCTGCAGGATGTTGTGAGGATTAATGTTTTAAGGCATTGTGAAGAATAATCTAAGCACTGTTTAAATACTTACATTATTGTCATTCTGTGGCAACTCTTTTTATAAACAAAATCTATGGATTTAGCATACAGCTTGGATAAAAACACAGATTGGTACCTCGGAAAGGTTTGAATTTGTTCTCCAGATCAAATTCTTGTCTTCCCAGCCGAGATAAGTCAACTCTGAGATCGGGACAAATGGCATATTCCTCAAGGGTTTTGCTGATCTGATAGATTTTGTCTGAAACGGCATCTGGGGCAGGTCCTAGAAGACAAACATTAAGAAGCTTTTTTCTGACAATGGCTGACTTTCCAAATACAGAAAGAATCTGTTCTCTATTGTAATCAACTGCAAACAGCTCTGATGTGCTCAAAATAAATAAGCCCAGAAAAAACAGCTGGAGTAAAATACAGATTTTTTTCCACTTAAAGCAAAACACAGAGTTACTACGTTTCTGTAAAAAATATAACACTGAAACCAGAATATATTTTTCTGATTTTTTTTTTTTTACTAATAAAAAACAGCATACAAATAAATCATTTTGGGGGGGGGGGAAAGAACCACAATCATTTGGATGTACTGCTAAAGAAATCTGCCATTCATTGACACTCTTCAGTAAATCTCAATGTGCGTGTTAAAATAAAACTGGTATTTCCTGAGTTGATTATCCATTTTTACAAATGCTGCAAAGATGTGTTTAAAAAGTCAAAAGTACATTCAGGTCCAGGACAGCAGAGTGCAATGTACTTCTTCTGTCCAACCCAGTTCAATTTTGACACATGTACAAAGCTCAAATAACTGAGAGTTTTAAATAACTTTAGTGCCCTTTGGCCTAAATTTTAAAAAATGCATTTGGTTCACCAGTTTTATAGAAACGTTTACTTGCAGAACATCTCTGACTGTTCAACAAAAACACATTTGTTTTAGAAATTCAAAATTCCTTAATTTGTTAACATACAGATTGATCTGGAGTAAACATGTTAATCAAAGAATATAATTCACATCTCAATTGTATATTAACTGGTTTGCTAGTTTTGAAAACTGGGTGTATTTTAAAAGATGCTATAGCTCAAACAGAAGTCATGGGTTTAATGCAGAAATTGCTAGGTGCGGTTCTGTCATTTTCTTATGCAGGAGGTCAGTTTTTATTATCACAATGGTCACTTATGGTCTTAAAATCTATGAATTTATATATTAAAGCACAATTCTGCTCTGAAAAATGATTATTTCTGCTCCCTTACAGACATTCCTTCAGTACCTTCATACACCTCTTTTACTTCTAATTGCACACCATTCCCAGTAATGTTGTTGAATTCAGTGCAGCTTTGCCATATAAATTAGGGTATCAATCATGCCACATAAGTTAGGTGTAATGCATAATATTGTACAACGGATCGTGGTAGCAGTACAGACAATGATTGCTTAACTTCTTGTTATAATAAAATCATTTAGCCAGGAAGGACCTTTGCTCATTTCATTCCAACCCCTCCAGAGAGTCAGGACAGATTTCATTAGTCCTAAATCACTCTTGATAGATGGGTGTCTAGACTAGTGATAATATTTCCAGCTAAAGTGATCCCACAGCCTCCCCTGGCAACTTGCTCTCCTGCCTAACTGTTCTCATAGTTAGAAAGTTTTTCTTAATACTTAACCTATATTTTCCCAGCTGCAGCTTAAGCCTATTACTTTTTATTATGCCCTTGTTAACTAATGAGAATAATTGGTCTGTCTCATCTGTTCTTGAGGAGAGTTTTATTTTTAAAGCTTAATAAGCTATATGGATTTTGCTTAAAATACCAAAGCAGGCAAAAGAAAAAAACGTCAACTGTTACACATCTGTCAGGCAGATTCTGGGGGGAGAGGATTTAAATTATAAATTAATGGAGATATCCCATCTCCTAGAACTGGAAGGGACCTTGAAGGTCATCAAGTCCAGCCCCCTGCCTTCACTAGCAGGACCAAGTACTGATTTTGCCCCAGATCCCTAAGTGGCCCCCTCAAGGATTGAACTCACAATCCTGGGTTTAGCAGGCCAATGCTCAAACCACTGAGCTATCCCTCCCCCCACTGTCTTGCTGAGACAGTGTGTCCAGTGGTTAAGGCATGAGACTTTTGTGCTTTAGTCCTGACTCTCCCACTGACTTGACGTCTGATGTTAGGCAAGCTACTTAACCTCTCTGGGATTCAGACATGGCTACGCACAAAGTTGCACTGGTTTAGCATCACACCTTTAGTGTGATGCAATTGATGCAGCTACTGTGCATAGAAAAGCCCTACGTTTCTCCACTTCCAACATGAAGATAATACATAGAACTGGGTAAACATCTGATATTTTGGCTTGCTGGCAGTTAAATAAATAAATAAATAAAAATGTGTTTCAGGTCAAATTAAATGTTTCATTCAAACGGACACAAACATTTCATTTTGATCTTGAGCATTTTTAAAAGTTGTGGGGATTTTATAATAAAATTGACTAAACAAGAAGTTGTTTCAAATTGAAAAGTCAAAATGCTAACGTTTGCAAATGTTGAAACAAAATATTTTGACTTTCAGAATTTTTCTCTTTTTTTGGATACAAACAGAAATTCATGAATCATTTCGGTGTCACCGAATCCGCATTTCTTGCCAACAAATTTCAGTTGAAAATTTTGCCCAGCTCTAATAACATCCGCTTTTGTAAAGGACATGAGATTTTCAGATGAAAAAGCACTATAAAGTGCAAAGTATTATTAATCATTGTTATGATGTATTATGGAAGCATAAAACAAAGTAATAATATGATCTTTACAGGTGAATTTCCATGCTTAAGAAAATGAGGGACTAGACTGATGTACTAGCTAAAGTCTCATCTCGTCTACACACAAATTACGTCACATTAACTGTACCAGTGTATTTAAAGCAGTACAACCCTTTGCCTGGGTGCAGTTATACTGGTTTAAATGTGCTTCTACCAATATAGTTGTTCCCATACAGGAAGACAAGGGCACAGTCCCTTAGGTGCTTTAGAAACTACCAACCTTAAAGCAAATGCCAAGATATGTATGATGGAAATGTTAGTAGAATAGGGCTTTATAATGTTAAGTTCCATAAAGTGGGTGATAGCTCGCCTGGAGCAAGGTGTCTCAGGCTGCAAGTTTTCACTGGTCTTCTAATAAGAAATTAAAGTTAAACTCAAAGAATTGGCCACCTGGCCCTTTAAATTTCAAAACAAAATTTCAAAACCAAGTCTGTTGCACCACTTAAGTGAAGATGCAGTCTGATGGTTAGGCCCAGACCCAGGCCTGGGGCTTTGGTTTAGGACTGAGATTTTCGTCTCCTGCCACAGATTCACCTACCACTTCCCCTTTGATAATGCAAGCCTTCTTAATTTGAACTGGTAGTTCCTGATTGGCTGTGTCCTCCTCCCAGCCCTTCTAGGACCTAGTCTTGTTGGTACCCGAGACTGAATGGCTTTTCTAAGCAGGAGGAGTGCCAGGGTGACAAATCCTCCAGCGGGAGGCAGAGTAGACCTGGTACACCCTATCTCTAAGGCCCTACCAAATTCACGGTCCATTTTGGTCAATTTCACAGTCATAGCATTTAAAAATCATAAATTTGATGATTTAAGCTATTTAAATCTGAAATTTCAGTGTTGTAATTGTAGGGGTCCTGACCCAAAAAGAAGTTGTGGGGTAGGGTTGCAAAGTTATTGTAGGAGGATTGCGATACTGCTACCCTTACTTCTGCGCTGCTGTTGGCGGCAGCGCTGCCTTCAGAGCTGGGCAGCTGGAGAGCGACGGGTGCTGCCCAGGAGCCCAGCTCTGAAGACAGAGCCACTGCCAGCAGCAGCACAGAAGTAAGGATGGCAGGATATAGTATTGCTACCTGCAGAGCTGGGCCCTCAGTCAACAGCTGCCACTTTCTGGCTGCCCAGAAAGCAGCAGCGCAGAAATAAGGGTGGCATGGTATGGTATTGCCAACCTTACTTCTGCGGTGCTGCTGGCAGGGCACTGCCTTCAGAGCGGGGCGCCCGACCAACAGCTGCTGCTCTCCAGCTGCCCAGCTCTGAAGGCAGTGCAGAAGTAATGGTAGCAATATTGCGACCCCCTGCAACTCCCTTTTGGGTCAGGACCCCCAATTTGAGAAACACTGGTCTCCCCCGTGAAATCTGTATAATATATGGTAAAAGCACACAAAAGACCAGATTTCACGGTCCGTGACGCGTTTTTCATGGCCATGAATTTGGTAGGCCCTACCTATCATACATCCATGGACATAGACTAAATACAGTCTAAAAAACAGTATGACAAATCCAGCAGCCCTTCTGTATATAGAACACTTATTGACTTCAGAGGGAGCTGAACTAACTGAGAGGTGTAGGTTCAGGGCATATTAGATTTTTTTTCCATATAAAAATATATATAAACAAAACCTCTCCTGATATTGAAAACTACTTAGCATTCTACTAACACTGAAAAATCCATATAACAGGAAAACATAAATAGTTATAACCATCTGGCTATCCTTATCAACCTATTTCTACCTTTCTGAGATACAGTGATGTAATGTGTTATAAAAACACCTACCTCCATTGGAAACATTAAACTTGACTCCAAATTCTCCTCCAGGTCCTCCAGGACTGTGACTAGCTGTTAGAATAATTCCGCCAGCTGCTTTGATCTTTCGGATAATACATGAAACAGCAGGTGTGGATAAGATGCCATTCTGGCCAATAACCAATCTTCCAATCTAAATGAACCAGAAAAATAAGTCTAATTACATTTGAGTGATGCTGGCATTTCATCTCTGAATGTTACCAACTTGCTAAATAATTATACCTATATATAATATATAGAAACATGGCTCAATTCCCAACGTGGCTGGAAGCCCAAGACCTATAATGCCAGTATTTAAGCTATCTCTGGACCAACTACTGTATAACTAAGAATTCTGGAAGTTAATCTGTTAGACCTCTGCTGATGACAGACAATATTTAGAATTCTATAGTGTGAAGTAGCCATATGTGGTCAAACTAGCTACTCCTAGTAAACAAATATTTCTTACAAAGATACAACTTACATTAATATATGGTAGGACTGAATTTGACCTTAACCTTAAAAAATAAAAAATGTAACCCTCAGTAAAAATTCATTAACTTCACCTGTGCAATTTGCTGACATACTTAATTAACTTACACAAATTGTAAAGCATTTTTGCACCAGCTATTTCATTATTTAGATAGCACACTTATACCTAAACATAGACAAATTAGACTTTTTAGACACTATTGGCCAAATTCTGCTTTCAGTTACACAGCTGGGAAGCTGGAGTAACTCCACTGAAGTCAATGAGCAGGATTTGGTCTAAAGTAGACAGTAAAGCAGAGGCACCCAAACTTTGGAGGGTCACACTGGCCATTTGCCAAGAACGATATTTAGGCCCCAGGCCTGCTATTGGATTCACATAGGCAGAACTATGCACCTACACAGAGCCCCATGGAAATCAATGGGGCCTCACACAAGTGCAAACGTCAACTGTGTGGATCCGATTGCAGGGCTGTCGCTTTAACTAGCATAATCGAGAGCAGATAGCAACTGCCTTTCACAGAGTGGCCTTTCAGCTGGATCAAGGAGATCACTGCATGCTAGGGCCTACAGTCTCTGTGAGTCATACCTCTATATCTAAGATAAGGACACCAATGCCCTGGCTTTAGAACACTGTGACCTGCATTTGGCCTGCAGGGTCACTCTTTGGCTAGTCCTGCTGAAAAAAGTGTGAACCCCAAGCTATATTTGAACACAAGAAGTTCCTGTCCATTCTTAAAATACAGCAACTTTTCAAGGGGCAGTTATTAAACATGGACTCAACGCAGTCAGTATTAAGTGAAAATCCACCCCAAAGTTACAATTTGAAAAACCTTATTCTCATCCCTAGATGGACACTACAGTTTCAGCTCAATATAAATATAATCCAGGAATCAATCATAAATATATGTACAGGCATTTTATAAAAGAGTTCTAGTCAATGGGAAACAGGCAGATGATAAAACCAGTGGGAGAGGTTAATGTCACAGACGAATAATGAGGCATTTGCATGCAGAACATTAAAGGGATGTTGCCGGCTTGAGTTGTCTTTTTTTTAAACAGACTCATTTTAAAAATGCCAGTCAGTGTCTCTTTAAAAGAAAAGGTAGTACAGGAGTACAGCTCCCCCTCCCCTGCTAAAAGCAGGAGACCTCTCTGTCTCCTGTCCCCTTCTCTGTAGGGTGACCAGATGTCCGGATTTTATAGGGACAGTCCCGATATTTGGGGCTTTTTTTTATATGGGCTCCTATTACCCCCCAGCCCCGTCCCGATTTTTCACACTTGCTATCTGGTCACCCTACTTCTCTGGCTTGGGGAAAGTAAAGATAACCCATCCTCATCAGCTACTGAAATGGGGACTCACCAGGCAGGAGACTGAAGTAGGAGCAATTGAAGTTCCTGGGGCTCCCATCTTTCCTACCAACATGGGAAGCAGCAGCAGCATACAGTGAAGTAGAGATGTCCCTTATCTTGTCTCCTTTATATTAAGATCTGTTCCCTCTCCTCCCCTTCCCTCCCACTCTAAAGGCAGAGAAGGACAGAAGAGGAGACATGCTTCCCTTAGCTTGCCCCCCACTCCATGCGGAAAGCACTGTCATGGCCCTGGTCAGCTCCCTCTCCCCGCATGGCAGTCCACAGTGCATGCTTGCAAGACTGAATTGTGGAGAGACAAAGGGGAGAATGTGGAGTATAGTAGGATTGAGTGGTTGAGGAAGGAAGGAGAGTACAGAAGTAGAGCTGGGCAGGAAACAGTTCTCCCATCTCATGAAACATTTTCAGAATTTTGGAAATGTTTCCCATTCTGAATTAGGATGAAAAGTCAACATTTCAAAAATGTTCATGAACCAAAAATCTGGGGGGCAAAATTGGTTCAGGTCAATTGAAAAGTTTCATTTTAATAATTTCAAAATCTTTTTATGTTTGAACTGGAAAACCAAACATTTTGATTCAAAAAATGTTAAAATGGTACGTTTCAACACTTCTGAACCTTTTTTTAAAAAATTGTGTTGAGAAATTTGTCAAAACTGATCTTTCCTACAAAAAAGTTGCGGTTTTCCTGAATCTGCTTTTTTCAGTTTTCCAACCAGATCTATACAGAAGTGCCTAGAGGTGAAAAATTGAGAGTGCTACATATGGAGAGGACTGGAGAAAGTGGAGAACAGAGGGCAGGTGTAATGGGGTGTATGAACCTCACACTGGTTAACCATGGGTTAACAGGAGTCATTTAGGCCACTGGAGGAGTATCAGGCATAATTGGTGATCAAACCAGCTATGGAGGAGCTGGGCTTTCAATAAAGGGAGCACTGAGCAGCAGAGGGAAGAAGGGAGAGATCCAGGAGAGAGGTAACTGGGAGTTTCCTCTCTTGGGCTAAAAACAGAGAGGAGCCTGGGAAGCCTGAAGCTGAAACCAGAGGGTCCCGAGCCAGGAGGAAGCCTGGTAGGCCAGGGACAGTGAATCCTGGGCCCAAGTGACCATCATGAGTAGGAGTGACCCTCATGGGAGCCAGCAAAACCCAGTGATAGTAAAGCATAAGGGGCATTTGAGGGTCTGCAGTGAGAGACAAAAGAACTCTGCGGTCACTCGCTGGAAGCAGGGGAGTAGAAAGTGGAGAGACTTGTGGAAGGCCTGTAGGTGAGGAGGAAGCCTGAGGAGCGAAGATGCAGGATTGGAGCAAGCTCCTGTGGCTGACCCTGACACAACTGGACCTCTGGGGAGAAGCCCTGGGAACGGCTGCTTGCTTGTTACAAAGAGCCCAGGAAGGAGCTGAGGAAAAGGCCTAAAGAAAAGTTAATGGTAGGAAGGAGTCCAGGGAAGAAGCTGCAAGATATTTGATAGAGCAGATCTTGGCTATTTGTCCTAGAGTCCCTAGACTAGAACTTAGTGTAGGGGTTGGGCCACTGGTAAAGTGGTGTAAAGCCACCTGACATAAGGGGATAAGGACAATTCCGAGCCTAGAGAGAAGGAAGTGACAACAACTGGATCCAGAGTCACCTGACACAGGGTCTAGGAATTATTTGTTGGACGTTTGTTTGACTTTCCATTACCCTCAAAGGTGGGGCCTTAAACATGACCTGGCCACAGGGCCAAGTCACAAGACAAGAGACCACCGCAGAACTGGAGCAATGGTCGGCGGGGGCACTAGAGAATATAGAACTGCTACACCAAACCCAGCCACAAGGGGGGCAAGCCAGCAGTCAGTCTATTCTTCCACAGGAAGTTCTGATGGAAGAAGTGGTGGAAAACTTACTGATAGAGAGAGATGAAAAATTAAAGAAGAAAAGAGAGGTAGACAGACGGGATGGGCAAAAGACTAGGGTTGAAATCCTGGAACCAGAATTTCACCCCCAAAACATTTGAGAGACATAGTCCAAAACACTGTAAAGGTTGCTAGTACTAGTGAGACTTTTCCTTCTGAACAAACCCTGGTTTTAGGTAATGAATCTCAGAAGCTTGTGAGAAAAGTATACGAAGCAATGTCTCTATCTTGCGTCTTAAAGGAAAGTTCATGATTAAATGGGAAATGAGGCTGTCACATCTTTTCAAATCAAAGTTGTGGGCACCATCATGTCTTTATTCTTTTTCAATAGTATTAGTTAAAGCTGCAATAGGGAATTTTAACTCATGGTACGGTATCAGACACCAGTAAAGAGAGCAGGATGGCAAATCACTTCTATTACAGATGTTGGATACATTGCATTCCATAGGGAACCTTGCTTCCTGTACTCTGGTCCTGCTTGAAATTCTTTCAATACAGATCCTTGGTTATATATCACATTGGAAAAAAAAGTTCCCCAGCTTTTCAGTGCCAAGCACTCTGGAATTTTGTATCTTGGAGTATTTGAACTCTCTGAAGAATGTGACAGAGATAATTGGATGCTAATTCAACTTTTGCTACTGGCTGCTAGGTCAGTTATTTGTAGAAGGTGGAAAAACCCTGACTCTCCATTCATTTTGGACACAGTTCAACAGGCTGGGACCTTTCAGCTCTATAAAATCTGTGCAGCTGTACGTTGATAAGGCTTAGAAATTCACTCACCTAATGTGTGCTTCTGTGGATTATTTTAGCAAAACACAGATTATGTACATTGGAATGTTTGACAGCTAAACTAAGCACAAGATACTTTTTTTCCAACACTTACAAGTGGTTTTTCACTGTCTATCACAGCTTTGTACTTTTAAACTGTTCAGAACATTACATTTGATTAACTGATCTTTCTATTTTGAGATTTGATTGGGATATTAACCTCACATTCCCCCCACAATTTTATGCTGCTGATATTCATGGTGACTGTACATGTTTTTGTTGGGGGAGGGGGAGGCAGGCAAAGAAAAAAAGATTTCAAAGTTGTGTTTATTAACTATACAAAGTCTTCAAAGAGTGTTTTATTCCTTAACAAAATACATATCTACCCTACTAGAACTGGTGGTGGGGGGGGGAAATCCTGCAGAAAATATTGATGAAAACAAAAGCTTTTGTCCCCAAGCAAACAAAACAAAAATCCTAAAATGTGTGTTTTTTTTATTTTATTTTTTCAATGTAAAGTCAAAAGTTTCCATAGAAAGCAGACACAATTTGTGAAAATGTTCATTTAGTTAAAATCCCAATTTGCTGTTGAAAACCAGTTTTTCACAGAACATTGTTTTTAACCAGACGTACTGGAGGCAGTATATGTGCATTTAATATGAATATTTGATACTGAATTTTTATCTGCTTAATAGATGTTTTGAACAATGTGCTTTCTATTCCAGCTTCATGAGATCAGTCCTTCCATACATGGTCCTAAAACTGAATAATTAAAATCAGCCTCCACAAATGTGGAACTTAGTGCAAGTACTACATATAAACACAGCTGGTCATTTGTGCTATCAGAAAGAGAGTGGGAGAACACAACTTTATGTATTCCTAAAACTTACAGTGAGTGTCATTTGTGCATGTTGTTGGAGTTGCATGAATCTATTTGTTTTGGGGGGATTCTCTCAGACACTATCAGCCTTTGAATTAACTGTATCACTGCTGGACTCCCCTGCAACCTCTTTCAGATGGCAGAATAAAGCAGTCTTCTTCCAAGTGTCAACATTTGAAATGCTGTCACTTCACTGCTGATTAACAAACTATAGGGGGCAGTACTAAAAGTACATTTTTTCCAGGCTAGACATTTTAGTTCACTCAATGTGAAATGAAACTGATTTTTCACTAACTGACAAAAGCTACTTTATGGCCACATAGTGCTTTCCCCACCTTTTAAGGCATTCTGTGATCCTCAAGTGAAAGGTGCTATATTATCGTTTCCTTTATTCAACAGTTTGGGATTTCAAACTGCTTCACAAACACTTTCCACTTTCCCTATGCATAACTGCTGAAATACAATCCCTCTGAGACAGAACAAGGAAGCCATTTTGCCCTGCAAAATAGCTTCCACTTATTGTGGCCTGATTTTTGACAGATGCTTTTTTTCCCCTTAGAAAATGTACAGGTCAAAAAACTTCATCCACCAGGAGACAAGTTGAAACCACCAGAATCTAAATAAATATTTCAGACCAGTTTTAGACCCAGGTTTGCGAGAGGAAAGGCCTGCATTTTTACTGCTACACCTCCTACTGCTTTATTCCACCCAGTACTGTGCAACTAATTATAAGCGGAAATAGAGAAATATTCTGAGTTGTTTTGAATTAGATTCTGTCCTTTTATGGCTTCTTTTCTGTCTGTGCGGCTGCTTTTAGAAAGCATGCCACTTCTCTCAAGATCCTTATATCGGTGTTGTCACTTAACCGCAACTGCCAAACAACACTGAGGGGTTTGAGAAAATACAAAGAATTGCTTGACAGAGTGCAACAAACTTTCTGCTAGCCTCCACAACTCTTTATGTATGAATATTTCTTTAAGGAACACAGAGGCATGTGGAAAACATATTAAAAATGTCTGTTTTGCATCTCAGCTCCCCCCCCCCCCCGCTTTATTTTAAAAAATAATGAAGCATGTAGAAAGGCTGCCATCTATGGCAATGACTCAATCTTCCAACTACAGCTGTCAGAGATGTGTGCCAGCTTTTAAACAGAGTTGCATATATACAAGCCAAAGGGAGTTGACAGGAATTATACTTTGCAAAATGCATGAGAACAAGGCTGAATCTATGGAAGTGTTCAACTATGAATGCATATCTATTGCAGATCAGGGTAGATTACATCAACATACATGTCCAGTTCTATATTCTTGAAGAAGTTGTGTGTTTTGATGTTTTTGTACACAAAAACAAGTTATTTTAATATTAAACAAAGGAAATACATTCAACATGACTCAGAATGCACAATTAATGTATTATACAGTGTGATCTTTTAACTGCTTTGTCATTTATAAGTATTTCTGTTTACCTACACTGCAGATTCTATTCTCCCATTGAAGTGGATGCTTTAATTCCCATTATTAACATTAATCTGAGTAAATTCCTTGCTCTCAGGAAGTAATACAGGCATGGGTTTTGGAACTACGGGTGCTGCACCCCCTGGCTTGAAGTGGTTTCCTTCATATATGGGGTTTACAGGTTGGTTCAATGGCTCTCAGCACCCCCACTATACAAATTGTTCCAGCACCCCTGAATACAGGGATCTCATTTCTACACTAACAATGTTGAAGTGACTATGTAAGTTCTGATAGCTAAATATTTGTGCTGTGTATCAATAATGATCCCCACTGCAAAGAACTCATCTCTTGAATCCTTGTGTGAAGCTCTGAAGTGCCCCCGTGAAAAGGCCTGAAGGCTGCGAAGAACTAAGCAGCACTTGCATACTAGTCATCCCCATGGAGCCTCTTCACCCAGGTATTTCTCTCTCTCTCTCTCTCTCACACACACACACACCCTATCTTGTCACAGATGCTGCATGTTTTGTGTCAGAAGCAAACATTAAACTGACATTTAATTCTCTTTAAATAATCGATTCTCAGATTTATTGACCTGACATTTAATCATCTGGTTTGGAAAAGTCAAACTGGTGCTCATTTACCCATTTCTAATTAAAGCGCAGATAATACGCCCCTCACATCACTTGATACTGCTATGGCATGAAAAGCGTACCTCTGGCACTCAAAGATTTCAACTACTGCAAGACTACAATCATTTAAAGTTCTTTATAATACTACACTCTGTATTGTATTCCATATTAGTTTCTGTCATTTTGTGTATAGCATCTGCAGCAAGACAAAGACCAGACTTTTAGCAAACTTAAGGCTGAAAGAATGGCTACCCTAACAAATATTTTGCCAGATTACTTTTAAGCATTGCTGCCACATGCAGCTGTGCATTTTCAGACGATACAGTAGATTAACATGGAGTCACTTAATTTTTTTTTATTCTCCCAGTAATCTCTCACATGCTTCAGTCAATTAAGCTTGAAAACACATGAAGCAAGTAGATTATGTCCTGAACACTGTGGATCTCTGCTTTCATATCCTTTACTATGGCCTCCCCTGTTTTTGTATGACCGAGCAGCATGCTACAACGAGGGGCAGAGATAGTATTAATTATTTATACAGTACCAACAGGGTTTACATGGAATATAATGGAAAATACAAACAATGTTGTATTAAAAAGACAACTGGAAAATACCCAAGGCAGCGGGCAGGCAAGTTAAACTGCTAAACTCAAGCATTACTAAGTGTGGCAGTACATCCCTCTCTGTGGAACACTGCTATGCAATACGGGGGGAAATGAACACCATTGAGGGTTCCTATCTGCCCAGTGAGACCCAGTGATCCCATTTATAAACTTAAACCTACCATATACTCTGAATCAGGAATCGGCCAACCATCAGCTGTTCACATCACAATAGATTTGGGGGGGGGCTTTCACCCTGGTTCCTTCTGACTTTAGGACACCAAGACAAAATCATTGCAGTGCTGAGCAGGAAAGCAAGATCATGCCAAAAGTGGTTCTCCTACCTCATAGCACTGCAAAGACTGCTTTTTTCACATGGCTATTGAGGAAGTAAGCAGGTGAAGAAAGTGGGACACGATTCTCTCTGCTCCTGCAATCGCTTTTATGGCCAAATTACAGCATCCTGGCTCTGTTGGATCCCTTTTCCCAAAATCCAGCCCATCAGGCAGGTATCCTTGCAGGATGTGATTACTAGCCGGTCCCATATGGGCCTTCCACATGCAGCTCAAGAGCACAACCAGCAGCTAGCCACTGCTGGCTAACCCATCCCTACTCTGGTCGCACATAATTCAGAATCAAAAGAAGTATACATTGGCTACCATGCTGAGTGAGCCAGAGTGTGGCTGCCCTGTAGTGGGACCCACAGACGGAATGCTGGATGACTCACAAAACAAGAACAAGGGGGCATCCAGGCCACTGAATGACAACACATTTAAAGCTGATAAAAGAAAATCTTTTATTATTTTTACATACCGGAGGCATGATTTACCATAGGACTGGCTGTGCCTCCTCCATGGTAGAGATGCAAACTGAGTTTGACTGCACAATTTGGCCATCGCCCTCCTGGAACTCTGGCCTGGGTAAAGGCTCTGAATACAATTTAATCAAGGCATCCCTAGGTTTCCTTTGATCCTTCTTGGGGGCAGCTCACGTCTCTCCCTGCAACACCAGTGCCTCTCCTTTGAGTGAATTCCTTCTCTCCCAAGGAGGGGGCTCTTCTGCTTTCAGGAGTGATCCCTTTCTCTCCCCTCCTTTCATGGCTAATAACACAAGGAGTTATCCAAGCTGATATGATGATAAATTAGCTATGTCCTCAGGAAGGTTAAGATACTTTACCAGCAGACATATTTTCACTGTAAAAGTATACAGCATATTGTTAGTATTAGCTCAAAAATCTAAAGTAATAATTAAGCTTTCTGTGATATTAGAGGAAGTGGATGTGTAAGTTTGCTGGGGAGGTGAAGAGTCATTGTGTGTGGAGGCAGGAAGGTATTTGAATGTCAGTGTAGCCTTACCTGTTGGTCTCCTGGAGTTGTAATGACTGCATTGTCAGGGAATGTATCAGAGTAACCTTATATCTAAGGGTTTGTGTGGGAATTGTGAGGAGAAATTTGCCCCCTGACAAACACAACTTGGAGTGACACTAACAGAGCAAACTCTGTGTCTGACAAAACTTCCCATAATTCAGCAGGGGGAGCTCTGCTCCAACAAAGCACAGAAAGTTTGTCAAATTGACTTCATAAGAATGGCCAGTGAAGACCCAAAAGAAGTGCTGGGGTGGAAAAGGGAGGGCAAAATGGGGAATGTGACAGGGAGATTGAAGAGACCGGAGAGAAACAGGCAGCGACACAGGCATAGGCGCCGACTTCCCCTCTGCCCGGTGGGTGCTCGATCCTCCCCCACCCCTGGCCCTGCCCTGCCCCGCCCCCATTCCACCTCTTCCCCAAAGTCCCCGCCCCTGCCCCGCCTCTTCTACACCTCCTCCCCTGAGCGCGCTGCGTCCCCGCTCCTCCTCCCCCCCTCCCTCCCGGAAAGTCCTAAGTGCCGCCAAACAGCTGTTAGGCAGCGGGGGGGGGGGAGAAAAGAGCACTGGGTGGGAGGGAGGGGGAGGAGCGGGGATGCGGTGTGCTCGGGTGGGAGAGAAGGAGGCGAGGAGGGGGGAGTTTGGCTGCCAGTGGGTGCGGAGCACCTGCTAATTTTTCCGTGTGGGTGCTCCAGCCCCGAGCACCCACAGAGTCGGTGCCTATGGACACAGGCATCTGGCCAACAGGGAGTCTTACCCCTGGTGCTACCTGGACCATTGGTTCACCAATCCCTGATCCTCCAGCTGTTCTGATTCTTGGTGCCCACCCTCCTAGTTCCTCAGCTCCTTAGGCGTCATGGCCACCACCTCCTCTGCACTCCTGGTTCCCCCAAAGGGAAAGTACTAGCTGGCTCACACTTGTGTTTGTGGAGCTAGACCCGGATCCACAAAGATGTTTAGGCTCCTAATGTCCAGTGACTTCAATGAAAGGTAGGTGACCTTTGTGGATCTGGGCCGTAGCGGCCAGCTAGGTTACACGAGAGGAGAGCTCCTGCTGCGGTATCCTGCTCCTGGCTCAGAACACCAGGACTCCCTTGCTTGGTGAGCCCTAACATGTCCTCTGGGCAGTGATGGTAGGGAGAGCTACTTTCTGCTGCCTTTTCCTCCAACAGTCATCCTAAATGCCTATCCATAGCCTCCTTCAGCCTGCCTCCATTGCCCTGCACACTCCTCCATGGCTAACCACCATAGATGCTGTCATCCTCATGCCTCCCCAGAGTTCTGCTCATGCCCTATACTTCCTCTGCCACTGCACAAAGTCCCTCGCTGCCCAGCGCCCTGTGCCCTCCTCCAGTAAGCTCTTGATACGTAATACTCGTCTGTTTCAAAATCTCTCTCGTCTATCAGCTCACGTTTGCTAATCTCATTTCTAAAATATGTTTTCACCAAAATAACTTTTAAATGTTAACATCACATCAGAGATATTGTAAAGATGAATTACTGGGTACAATTTGAAATGTGTACAATGTTTACTTTCAAAGTTAAAAGAACCCAAAGAAAGGACTGAAAAACAGGTTTAAAATTTTCATAAAGTTTTCTCTGCAAAAATTAGTAAATTACTACTAAAGGTTACATAGAAAATTAAACTCTCAGAGTTATTGTGACAAATTTGGAGAGTCAAATAAATCATTAAAATATAAAATAGAGGGATTTTAGTCCTGCTTCAAGTGGAAATTTCAAGGCAACATTAACTATGGCTACATAACTGATATCTCCAGAATAAATATATGTACCCATTTATACATGTGAAAGGATTCATCAGAAGAACTGATCATCTTATGCTTCTCTGAGATTTTTGACAGCGGAGCAGAATGTACTGCAAGCAACTGCAGCACTAGTCAATATAAATAATTTGTTTGCCACTCGTCTTTTTCCAATACATTTAGGTCTAAAAACAATGAAGAAGAAATTATTTTTATAGTGATATACACACAGCACAAGGTCAAAACATGTAAGTGCTATCACTGTGAAAAATAACTTACTTCACTTCCGCATTCTTGAAAAATATCCATTCTGCAATAAGTACAAACTTGATATACACCTACTGAATTTTCAGTCATTCCACAGGGTTCAATTTTCTCATGCAGAGTCAAAAAGCATTTCTCAGCTTCCCTACCAACCTCAGTCTAAAATAAGGAGTCAAAGAGCATGATAACACTGCTTCTGTGGATTTTCAGGATCACCCTGGTTATACATTAAAAAATCTCTACCCTGCTGAAGTCTCACGGCACATCCTAAAGGGCATATCAAACAGCATTAGGCATACAGCTCAGGCATTAGATACGCATATGAAAAGGTCAGATTAAAAGTAACAATCCTTTACATTTTTAGTATCTATTCAATACCACCCATATCTAAAAGCATTTTCCCCCTTCTTACATGATGTCTCTAATTCTGACTGCTCCTTTTTCTCATTACCACTTGCCTGTGATATTAGATTAAAAGTTCTTTGAGGCACGGACCACCTTTTCATCGTATGTATTACAGTATCTAGCACAATGGGGCCTTGATCTCTGAGTGGCACAACTGAGTGCTACCACAATACAATTAAAATACTAATAAATACAAATTCCTTCTGGATTGAGAAGATGAAGAGCCAAATACAACTGAAACATTTTCCTCTCAGTTTTAAATAATCTGTTTTATCGCCAGCAAATAAAATATTAAAATCCACAACAAAATAAAACATAACATTTAGAGACAAAGAAAGCAATACATGCTCATCAGACCATCTATGGTAAACCAGAGGAAATTACTGCCTTTGATCCATGGGTTTATGGGCATGTCTCTGCGTCTTTGTTACTAAAGTAGTAAATTAAAGTTAAAATTAAAACTAAACCCATAATGTCATGACACTTCATTTTGTCAGTTTGAGACAAACATCTAAAGGAAATAATGAGGAGACGTGCAGAAAGGGGGCTTTTAAACATGGAAAAGAGCGATGAGAAATATGGCTCGGATCTTTGACAAGAAGGAAGGAAACGTGGGTGTAATATGTGAAGGGTGTGGGAGAAGGGTGACCACGGATGGGCAAAGGATGGAATAGGGAGAAACAAGTGTTGATGCAATCGGTGCAGTAGTGGGGAGAAGAGCGTAGTGGGTGGAGGGGTGCTAAAGAGGGAAGAATGGTTTCAGAAAAGGAAAAACGTGGGTGCAATGGGTGGCAGGGCAGACAAGGGAGAGAATGGGCAGATGCAGCATGTGAAGAAGAGGGAAAGAATGGAGGGTTAGAGTAGGGAGGTGAGGATGAAAAGTGAGAGGAGGAAATCATGGATGAGTGCAGACAGGGAGGGGAAAAGGAGAGTGAGACTGCAATAGGCTGATGGATGAAGGTGGGAATAAGGGGTTGTAATGTGTGAAGGAGCAAAAGAAGATATAGAGATGCATTATGTGGATGGGCATAGGGATGACAGTGGAAAGGGTGAAGTTGGGGAATGCTCTTGGTGGATGGGCATAGAGAAAATGGGGGTGCAGTAAGTAGGGTTGCCAATTTTGGTTGGACGTATTCCTGGAGATTTAATCACATGACAATCTTTAATTAAAGATTAATCTTTAATTCCTGGAGACTCCAGGGCAATTCTGGAGGGTTGGCAACCCTAGCAGTAAATGGAAGGATTAGATAGATTGGTGGCAGTGTGTGCATGATACAGCACACTGCCACCATAGGTGCCAGAACTAGGAGTGCTGGGGATGCTGCTGCAACCCCCTTCCTTGAAGTGGTTTCCATTATATACACAGTTTACAGTTTGGTTTAATGGCTCTCAGCATCCCCACTGTACAAGTTGTTCCAGCACCCCTGACTGCCACAAGGATGGGTGGGTGCAGTGAATGGATGAGGGGAGCAGTGGGCACAAGGGTATGCAGTGTGGGGAGTGGAAGCCACAGAGCTGCAGTGGGCAGGTGGGGGAGCAGACAGCACAGGATTGTGGATGGTGGGGAAGTGGAGTACCCTGGGCTGCACAAGATGGCTGTGGGAAGCAGAGGACATGGGGATGCAAAAGGTGCAGTGGGTACATGAGAGACAGAGGTACTGGGACTGCAAAGAGGGCAAGGGACTGCAGCATGTAGGTGACATGGGGAAATGGAGAGCATGGGGTTGATGTGGGAGCAAAGGACATGGGTTTGCTGTTGGTGGATGAGTTCAGGAGGGGCCACAGAAGGGAATGGAGGGAGCACAGAAGCTGCAGGGGATGCAGAGGGCCTGGACCTGCAATGGCAGGATTAGGGCACAGAGGGCATGATGACTCAATGGATGGGTGGATAGTGGGGAGCAGAGGGTACAGGGCTGCAGTGGGTGAGTGCCTAGTGGAGAGCAGAAGGCATAAGGGTGCAGTGGGTGGATCGGGGCATGATTGGTGGTGCAAATGGCACACGGCTGGACGGGGGCAGGGAGAGGCAGAGGCCACAGGACTGTAGCAAGTATGTGGATAGTGGGAAGCAGAGGACCCAAGGACTCAGTGGGAGAATGGGGAAGAACTGGGTGGGGAGGGGTTGCAGAGAGCAAGGGGGTCAGTGGGTACAGGAAAACAGTGGGTGTGGGGGATGCAGAGGGCACGGGGCCCTGAGGGCAGAGTGTGCCAAGGGCACAGGGGGCAATGAGGGCATGAAGGATGGGGGTGCTGAGGCCCCAGGGGAGCAGAGGGCACAGGGGCAATGGGGGGGGGGTACAGAGAGCACAGGGGGAAGAGATGAGGGGATGCAGAGAGGGGGTGCTGAGGCCCCAGGGGAGCAAAGGGCACAGGGGCAATGGGTGGCGGTGGTGCAGAGGGCACAGGGAGAGCAGAGGGGGCAATGGGTGGGGGTGCAGCAGGCACAGGGGGAGTGGTGAGGGGATGCAGAGAGTGGGGGTGCTGAGGCCCCAGAAGGAACAGTGGACCCAGGGGAGCAGAGGGTAGTGGGCAATGGGTGGGAGGTGAAGAGAGCAGGCAGGGGGAAATGGGTGGTGGTGCAGCGGGCACAGGGGGCGGTGAGGGGGATGCAGAGGGCCGGGGGGGGCAATGGGTGGGGGGTGCGGACGGCCCAGGGAGCAGTGAGGGGATGCAGAGAGGGTGCTGAGGGTGGGGGGGAGCAGAGTGCACGGGGGGCAGTGAAGGGATGCGGAAGGGTGCTGAGGGCCCAGGGGGGCAGAGGGGCAATGGGTGGGGGTGCCGAGCGCACGGGGGGCCAGTGAGGGGATGCGGGGGGGGGGGGGTGCTGAGGCCCCAGGTGGATCAGAGGGGCAATGGGTGTGGGGTGCCGAGCGCACGGGAGGGAGCGGTGAGTGCGGGGGTGCCGAGGGCTGGGAGCTGCAGCTCGGCTGGCTCACCCCGTTGGCCGCGGCCATCTGCACGACGATCTCGGTGGCGGTCCGGCTGAAGTACCTGCCGTCGCTCCCCACCACCATGGTGCAGCCCTGGCGGTCGCGCAGGTCGATGGAGGAGAGCAGGCTCTGCACGAAGTTGGGCAGGTAGTTGCGCTGGCTCTCGAAGAGCCCCGTGGGCCGCCGCAGCCCCCCGCCGCCCGTCGGCTTCTGGTCCTCGTAGGGGGCGGTCTGCACCGTGAGCACCGGGATGGGGCTCCCCTCCATCGCTGCCGCCGCCGCCGCAGGAACGTGGCTCCTCGCGGCCGCCCCCCCAGCGGCTCCCCTAGCCTCTGCACGGAACCGGCTGCCGAGGGTTAATCCAGCCCCCTCGGCCGCCTGCCTCGCCTCGCTTCAGCGACTTGGCAGCGAGCGCCGCCCCCGCCGCCTTGGGCTTGCCCTGCCCCGGCCCGAGCTTGGCGGACTCTCGCCTCAAAAACGGCTCGGGAAACTTAGCCGGGAGCAGAGGAGACGCCGGGGCTCCTCGCCGCCCGCTCTCCTCCCTCCACTGCGCGCTGGGCGGCGAACTACCTCCTCTTTTTGAACAAGGACACCAGGGGCTTGCCAAAGCTTTGCCCCAGCCCAAAATAACCCTGGAAAGAGAAGCTGAGAATTGTTTTCCCCTGCCAGAGATGTAACTGGAGGCGGGGGCGGGGGGGTGTCTGAGCGTCACGCATTTGTTCCAGGGGATCACGTACTGTCAGCCCTGGAGCTTTCCTTCTTGCACAAAGCAATCCCAACCCCTGGTGGCTCAGAAATCAAGCTGGCGGGCTGCTGGCCTGCAGCAACTGAACAGCTGGGGATTTCAAGTACAGAGTGCTTCAGCGCTGTGGCAGATCAGTAATAATGTAATGAGAATTTTCACTTCTGTGGCACCTCCCATCTGAGAATCTCAACGGGCTTCACAAATATTAATGAGGGAATCTCACAAGACCCACGTGAGCTCGGGAAGATACAGATAGGGAAACTGGGGAATAGAGGGTCTCCAAGGAAGCCTACGGAAGATTCAAGAATGTAAGAGTAGCATGAAATCAAATCCTGTGCCCGTGCTTAATTTGTGATGAAATAGGTGCTGGGCTCAAACAATTCCCCCCCACACACACACACACACACATCAAGCCCAGAGAGTTGATGCAGCAGAGGTGCCAGGGGTATGAACTGCCAAGCCTAAAGGAGACAGGGCACAAATTAAGCACTGCCTGTGACTTTACTACAATGCCATCCTTGCACACGGACTCTCTCAAAAGGGGACAGTTCATAGAGGTCTGCTGCACTGATATTCCTCAACGATCCAGGATACTAAACCCAGGGAAATTTAATGGATTTCTATTCTAATAATTCCATTGCTGAGGAATCGTTTGGTACCGGGACAACCACTTGATCTACCTGCCTGAGGTTTCCCATTTAGAAAATTGAGATCACTTTCTCACAGGGATGTTGTGAGGATTGGTGAATTCATAGGTATAGAGTACTTTGAAGAGTAAAACCCTTATGTGTTTTCATTCTCATTGATTAAAGGCTAGGTAGAGACGGTAACCTACAGTTAAGATTGACTTAAACCAGGTGTGGGCAAACTACGGTCCGGGGGGCCACATCTAGCCCTCCAGGTGTTTTAATCTGGCCCTCAAGTTCCTGCCAGGAAGTGGGGTCTGGGGCTTGCCCCGCTCCGGCGCTCCAGCCGGGGAGTGGAGTCAGGGTCTTGCCCTGCTCCGCGCGGCTCCTGGAAGCAGCGGCATGTTCCCCCTCCGGCTCCTACGTGTAGGGGCAGCCAGGGGGCTCTGCACACTGCCCCCGCAGCTCCCATTGGCAAGGAACCACAGCCAATGGGAGCTGCAGGGGCAGCGCCTGTGGACAGGGCAGCACGCAGAGATGCCTGGCTGCGCCTCCGCGTAGGAGCCAGAGGGGGGACATGCCACTGTTTCTGGGAGCTGCTTGAGGTAAGCACCGCCCGGAGCCTGCCCCCGACCCCCTTTCATGCCCCAACCCCCTGCCCCAGCCCTGATCCCCCTCCTGCCCTCTGAACCCCTTATCCCCAGCCCCACCCCAGAGCCGTACCCCCAGCTGAAGCTGTCCCACACCCCAACCCCCAATTTCGTGAGCATTCATGGCCCGCCATACAATTTCCATACCCAGATGTGGCCCTCGGGCCAGAAAGTTTGTCCACCCCTGCTCTAGCCCTTCCACCATACTTTGGAGCAGGGACTTGAAATTTTGCAGGATAGTCATCCTGGTGTCAAGGATGTGTCTTTTCATGTCCCCATTAAAATCTGACCAAAGTTATAAGCCTTTGAAAAACCTCAGAGTGCACGTGGTCAATAGACACTTGTTAGAGTTGGCAATTAAATAATAGTCTACCTATAAGGATCATACTATAGCCTGGGATTGTGGAGGCTGAGCAGGATTCACTCTGTAATTAGCTCCTGGCTGCCGTGGCCTACTTTGGCACTGGAGGGAGCACATATTGCCCCCTCTCCCCAGCAACAGAACTGCACCGATCCCACTGCTTGTGTCTCTCTGCACCCATAGGGGAGCAGGCAGGATTTGCCCCTTCAATTACATTTTTAAAGAATATAAATCAGTCCTGGATTGATACGTGAATTTTAAACCGGAGCAGATTTTTACAATTGTTTCATGCAAAGAGTGTTTGCAATGGAAAAATGGACAGACCCTTCCCTAACACAACACTAACTAGCTAATCCTTATTGTGACATGTTTTGTGGTCACATTCTCACTTCACCACAGAACTGGGTTTTCCAGTTACTTCAATGGTACAGTTCTCTTTTTAATTTAATGGTGGAAGTAAGTAATAAGAGAAAAGGGTTATTGACTGGAGCTGGTCAAGAATTTTTTAACAAAATTGACACTTTCTAATGGAAAAACATTAATGAAATCAAAACTGGTTGCAGGAAAGGGATGGTATTAACTAATTTTAGTTTTAAAAAAAGTTGATTTTTATTGTTGAAACATTCCTTTTTCACATTTTTTGAAACAGGTAAAATTACTTTTGTTTTGAAACGTATGTTAATTTATATTTAAAAAGGTTGACATCTGTAAAAAATCAAAATGAAATGTTTTGAAATTATTGAAACAAAACATTTTGATTGACCTGATCAGAATTTTTTTTTGTCAGATTTTCAGTTTGTGAAAATTTTCAAGGGTTCAACTTTTCCTCCCAGTTCAGGATGTGAAAAATTTCCCAAAATCTTGAAATTCGCTTGGGACAGGAAAGCCATTTTCTTCCAACTCTATTATTAACTGAATAGAAAAAGCAGGCTAAACATTGTTTTGTCTGAGAGCAAGGATTAGAACATTGGCAACAAAACTTTATCAAGAGCAAGTATTTGTGATCTGCTGAGAATTATAACCCTGTGGAGTTGTTTTCTCAAAGTTATACCTCCAGAAAAAGAGCCATTCTCCACCACAGCTGTGGGTTTCTAATTATTGAAACACAGCCATTACACTGTATTAATGAATACTTTCACACAGACCTGAATCCAAATTGGCTCATAAAAGCCAAGCTACAGATTGGAACAACAATAATTCCTTAAGAACTCAACTGTCATATTGACAACTGATTCATTAAAGCTTTAGCCACTGTTAATAATGTATAATATGAAAAATAGGTTATAAAGATGCCTGCCACTGTATGTTAAATTACAACCAAAAAAATCCAGAGTATTAAACAAATCAGAGAAACAGGTGTGAAAATAAAATTCAGCCCTAAATATTCAGAGATGCACAGGATTAAACCACACAATCTCCTGTAAAACTTTGAAAGTTGAAGGATAAATGTCTTACTCAAACCCCTAAAAACAAGGAGGTTCAAATTAAGACTTATACTCTGTTGGCAACTTAGAACTAATGTTTTACCTACAACTTTTCATTTTTGGGTATATTTACTGAGGGTCCAATTCTGACACTCTTATTTGCATTGGGTCATTCCATAGGACAACTCAGGAATGCTCATGGAGTAAGGGACTACCCAACGTGAGTAAGGGTGCCAGAATCAGGCCCTGTATGAGCAATAACATCATTGAACATCTCCTGCCAGTGTGGGGAGGAAGCAAAATTGAACATAGACACAAGCAACTACTTTCACTCTGACCCTAGTCCTGGGGCAATTCAGCAACTCACTTGCTGGCTCAAACTGCCTTGCCAGCAGTGTGACCAGCAGGAGAAGCAGCTCACAGTCAAATTCCATTTCTCCTACCTTCTTAACAGGAGCTTGGAGTTTTGCTCATACAAAGGCCAACAGTGGTGAGGAAACAAAATATAGTCTCATATAGCCACATTAAGCCCTCTATAAAGTCCTGCCTGGGGATATACAAGGCTGCTCCCTGGAGTCTCTCTTCTGGAGCCTCTCCCTGGGAGCAGTCACTAGTGCAACACTTCCCATGTGCAAACAAGCTATCAAGTGGACCACTGGCTACTCCACATGTTCCACTAGGTTTCTTAAATCTGGTTCACTTGTTACTCAGTGCTTATGTAGAAGGAAAAGGAAGTACATTGCGAATGAGAACAGATATGTCAAGGCTCAAACCCACTTATTCCACATGCTGGATTTGCAAAATGGCTGTGTAGACAGGAGAAAGGATCAGGACATAATGACTTCTCGAGGTCTGAAATCAGATAAGGTAAAAGACATGCACACATACATATTACAGCTGCAGATTCATCAGTCTACCTACATTGGCCCTGTTGCATTAGGGTTGGAGTAAATATTATTTGGGTTTTATTGTTTTAGCTCTTATATGATACAGGTTTTCTTTCTGCTGTTTGGTAAATCTTTTTTACCAGATGTTAGGAAAAAAGACTGCAGGTAATAGTTAAAATAACCTGTAAACAAAATCTTAGGCACGTGCAAGCTACCAGTCTCAGAGCTATAAAATGCACTCCTGCAAGGGAAGCATGCCCTCCCCTGCCACTAGAAAATCTTTCCACGGGTATAAAGTATTTAAAAAAAAAAAAAAAAAAAGTCCAGGTTGAGATTTACTTCTCTATGCAAGATTTTTCCTGTGCATGGAAGTTATTCCAAACACTTCTGGAAAGTGCAGGATGCGTTATAGACCCTTCATTAATTATACCTGGTACAACTGGTAAGTAAGAGGGAATATGGACTGGTGGGAAGGTGTTAGAATAGAGTCATGTGGCTAAGGCTTAAAGTGGATGAGGTCCAGATAAAATTAAAAAAACAACAGAGATGTCCAAAGTGAATCTCAGACAAGTTGTTCACCAGGAAGAAGGGGGCATTATAACTATATTTATCTGTTCAAACTAATGAACTAATTAAATTCCATGGCTGAGCCAGGACAGGTAGTCTGAGCGCACTCTAGGTCTTCCTTGTAGGTATTTTTTGTTGGAACTTGTGTTTTCTCCTTGTGTGACAGGACATGATCCTGAGAGAGGCAGAACACCCACCTCTCCCATTGAAGTCAAGCAGTTTACACCCAGTTTCTAACTGCAAATGTAGAACATATCCAATACTATCATGCGTGAAATTGCATGTGCACTCTCCGCCCTCTCTCTCCCCTGTGCAGCAGAGACACATTCTGTGTGAGAACCCATTTGTGCTGCCAAGAATCGACATGTTGCCAAACGGTGATTTAGCAAGAGATTTTCCCATATATGGTAATCCAGAAGTTAAACACTTCCAGTTATGGCTACTCTGTCTCATGGAGCCCTGGCTGGGATGATTTAATTGGGGCTTGGTCCTGCTTTGAGCAGGGGGTTGGACTAGATGACCTCCTGAGGTCCCTTCCAACCCTGATTGTCTATGATTTGTGATTCATTTGACTGAAATTCTGACAGGATATATTTTTGAAAAAAATCTTATGCTGAAGCAGCCACAGAGTAAAGGTTTGATTTTGTGAGGTGCAAGAAAAAGCACAGCTCCAGCTGAAGTCAGGGGGAGCAGCAGATGCTCAGCACTTCTGAAAATCAGGCCCTCAAGGCTATTATGCTCAGATGATATCAAGCTCTATAACTATGACAAACTATGCCTTATGGATGGTGCCAACTGAATGGTCTTCTCCAAATGGTCTCCTACTGGTATACGTCAGAAGCTTGGCAGATATATTATTTCATGGTCTAAATTTCACTCTTTCTAGCTGGCATTAAATTAATAATTCACTGCATAGCTTAATTTTTTTAAACTGCAATTTTTTTTATCCCATATCAAATAAAACTGGGAAAAAATATCCTCAGCTGTAGCTTGATAATTGGACACTTTGGGCTGTACAATGGTAACACAGTAGTGGAACATAAATGCCCTGGTTGTTTCTTTTAGCTGCCAGCTCCAGGGAAACTTGTTAATTATGGCCACCAAAGAGAGTGCTATATTTCTAGACATTATAACCGGTGACTGCGTAAGGCAGAGGCTGAGACTGTAGTATACAACTATCGTATGTCCAATAGTAGGCTCTGTATTTTTGATGAAATCAAAGGAAATATTAAGTTTTAAAATGTTCAGATGGAAACACCATCCTCTTGAAATTAACACATATTAGAGAATAAGGCAAATATCCATGGTTAGTTGTCTAGTCCAGGGATTCTGAGTTTTTTCCATATGAGAACCCTCCTCCCATTGAGCCAGATGGAAAGGGCCAGGTCACAGCCCCCTGACACCTGTTTGTAACCCTCCACTCCCTGCACTAGGATTAATGACCTCCAGGTCTTTCCAACCACGGACACAACAGGAAGCAGCTTGGTACTGCGGGTAGGGCAGAAGAATGGGACTTGGGAAACCTAGGATCTAGCCCCAGCTCTACCACCAATCTGCTGGGTGGCCTTGAGCAAGTCATAGTGCCTCTTTGTGCCTAATTTTCCCCACCTGTAAAAATGCTGATAATGATATTTACTGTCCTTGGCAAAACAGTTTGAGATGATATCTATGGATTAAAATGCTATATAAGTGCTATGCTAACCATAAAATTGAGATTGGACTCCAAGCAAAAGCCCAGTATACCCCTGAGTTATACAAACACTTGAGACTAGCCTCTTTAGTATCTGGCATGATTTGTTTTAAATGTATGCTGCTTTTTGTCTAGATGTTTATACACTACCCCCCGCCACACACACACACACACACACACAATGTCCCTTCTAACTACCCACTCCTCAACTTCCTGTTCCTGGCTCTGCACCTCTCCTCACCCCCCCCCAACCTACTTCTTGGTGGCTCTCCCCTCTACCCCACTTTTCTCCTTACCCCAATTCCTCATTGCCTCTTCTTCACCTCTCCTCACACCCATAATACCAGTGGTTCTGCCCCTCTCCTTATTGAGACCACTAATGATTTGGCCACTTCTCCATTCTGCTAGTCCCCTGGCACTGCAGCACATTGGGCAGTTCTTGATCCTTTCCTCTATGGGAGCAGTGGCTACTTCACGGCCCCTATATCCATAGGACTGCAAGCAATGCTGAGGTAGGATTTACAAACTGAGTCCAAACCACATAGGAATCAGTTCTTTGGCTGCAGCGTCTCTTAACCACAAGTTTCAAAGGTGGTCTTAATAAGCCATACCTGTGGGCATGACCTATTTTACCATATAGAAGTCAG
Source organism: Emys orbicularis (assembly GCF_028017835.1). NCBI lineage: Eukaryota > Metazoa > Chordata > Testudines > Emydidae > Emys > Emys orbicularis. Next base: position 95,073,096 of record NC_088688.1, on the reverse strand, counting down.
CATAAAACGTTGTCTGGTTGCAGGTGTCTTTTGACCACAGGTTGCAGCTTAATTTTGCAAAGCTTGCTCGATAAAGCTTCCGGAAGTTTTAGGCCTAACACTGGCAATACTGTTGTTCATTTTAAGCTTAACAACACTCTTGTTCAAATTAATCACAGGTCTATAAAAAGAGACGATAAGAATATTTAATGTAAGTGATACTAGCATGTCATTCACATACAATAAAGGTAATTTATTATGGCATTTGTTTATGCTATCTTGGCAGGAAAAACATTCAGGATTTTTCTTGTTTAGTGTGTTTCCCTCCCTCCCTCCCGCCTTCTCTCTTTCATCAGGGATGAAATAACCTTTCATCAACTAATCAAAATATCTACCTAACAAAGATTTAATAACTTCCTTCTTTAGCCAGCAAATTTATTTTATGGTTCTATTACAGTTCATACCCTAACAGCAATAAAGCCCATTTATCAAAATAAACCCTAGTATCTGCTAATGATTGTCTCAATCTTTTAAGTGCCTTTGATTTCTTCTTTGGCTATTAATAGAAACAGATATGATATAAGGGCAATTATTGCTTCATTCTTATTGTTGGAATATTTTTCAATTACACAGCAGAAGGAATTTAAATATTGCAATAACACTGAGGCTATGTTGCATAAAGCTCAGGCCTATGACAAAAACAGTATTAAATGAATGAGAAGGTAATTATTCTGTTAATCAAAAGGAATAGTTTCAAATGGCACCAGAAATTCAAAACAGACCAGATTAATCCTCTGAGTTCTATATTATCATTTTAAACATTAATCATTATTTCTAAAAGCAATGTAGAAAGTAGTTAAACAGCACCACCTGCAGTGAGAATATTTAACACCACCTATGTCAATGTCTGCACTGATCTTCTCTCCCTGTGAAAAACAGGCTTCATTTTGTCTCCACCACATTATGTTGCTCCCTCTGGTGTGCAGAGGTGAAAAGCACGGAGACCAGCTCATGCTGATTCAGTGACTAATACAGGGGTGGGCAACCTTTTTGGTGCGAGGGCCACATCTGGGTATAGAAATTGTATGGCAGGCCATGAATGCTCACAAAATTGGCGGATGGGGTACGGGAGGACGTGAGGGCTCTGGCGGGGGGTGTGGGCTCTGAGGTGGGGATGAGGGATTGGGGGTGCAGGAGGTTGCTCCAGGCTGGGACGGAGGGGTTCGGAGGGCGGGAGGGGGAATCAGGGCTGGGGCAGCGGGTTGGGGCATAGGAGTGGGTCGGGGCATGGGAGGGGATCAGAGGTGCAGGCTCTGGGCAGTGCTTACCTCAAGCAGCTCCCAGAAGCAGCAGCAGCAGCATGTCCCCCCTCCGGATCCTACGCAAAGGCACAGCCAGGCAGCTCTGCACGCTGCCCTGTCTGCAGGCGCCGCCCCTGCAGCTCCCATTGGCCGCAATTCCCGGCCTTTCTGTAGATCCAGTTTCCTGGGCCAGATTCTGATTTAAATTGTACCCATGTAAATCCAGAGTTACTCCACACTCTGGATTCATGCAGGTGTATCTGAAATCGGAATTTGGTACCATCTCTGTAAAATGGGAGTAATGATACTTACTGGTACTTTAGGAAGTTAAATAAACTTTCTAACAAATGAAAGAACACCAGCTGCTGGAAGGCCTTTGTAGGAACTGCATGGGGTGGGAAGTATATGGAGCAGTCCCACTGGGCTGCTTGAACATCCCCTAAAAGTTGTGGATAGAGGCCAGTCTCCACACTTACCTTGAATAGGCAGGTGTGGAAGGCTGCAAAAGCCACGAACTGTGAGACTGGCGTGAAGGCAGATCAAGTGGTCCCAACTCCATGCACAAATAGCGCAGAGGAGCAGCGGCTTTTGTTCCAACACAGACTACAAGATTCCCACTCAGTGCAGCTTGGCCGTAATCCGCCTCTTTCTCCTTGTGCAGCTGGAAGGCGGGGGGGGGGGGGGGGGGGGTCTACATGGAACAGTCCCCATGCGCTCCTAGTGGCACAAGCAGGGACTTCCCCTTGCAGCAGCTTCCACATTTGGGGCAGCAACATGGGCGGCGGGTATCAAAGGCAGCCCCCGACCCATGTCCCCTCCCCCCGGGCTCCCTGGGGCAGGAGGAGGGTCCGCGACCCACGCCAGCTCCCCACAACTGACTGCACGGCTCTCCCTGACCCCTCTCCAGCCGGGGGTGGGGCCTCGGAGGTGGAGCCCGGCCATGGCAATAGCCCCGCGCGGGCAGAGTTGCAGACCCTCCACCTGCCCCGGGCAGGCGGGGAGCGGGGGCTGCTCGGCCCCCCTACACCACGGGCAGGTAGAGGGTCCGCCACAGCTGCCCGCCCGGCTCTTATCATGGTCGGGCTGCAGCTCCGAGGGCCCTCTCCCTCCCAGCCAGAGCCGGGTTGGGGAGAGCCGCACAGGCAGCTGTGGGGAGCCTGGGTCCCTCCACCTGCCTTGGGCAGGGCCCCCCAGACTTTTGAGAGGACTCCAGCGCCCTTGCCCCGGGCTGAGGCTAGTGGAGCGTGCTCAGCTGTCTGCCTTCCCGCCGCGCGCTCCGGAGCTGGCTGGGGGCTCCGGGAGGGGGAGGGCCCTAAGCAGAAGGGACGGGTTAGCCTACCCACGCCCACTGGTCACCCGCCACCCATAGGTGGGAGTTTTGCCTTCCCTGCAGCCCATCTGCATGTCCTTTCTAATCTCAGCAATCTATTTGCATCAGTTTACATTGACAAGCCATTTACACAAGGAAAATGAGTCTTACTTTGCCTAGGTTTCCTATTTTGTATTGTCCTTTACAGGACTCTTTTAAAAAGGGGCTCCCCACAGCTGACAAGCTCAGGGCTGTAATCAGGACAGAGCAAGTAGGGCAGCTACCCAGGGCACAAAGTCGCGGGAGGCAGAAAAATGACAAAAAAATGGTAGGGGAAGTAGTTTGCACTTGCTCACCCCAGGTGCGAAAATACTTAGTTATAAACACTGGATAAGCTCATCAACATGTCCCCTTCATTATTGTGGTATATCTCAAGCACAGGTATATTGTAGCATAGCCCCATTTCCCTCCCTCATTGTCCTTTTTAAGAAGAGTGGTATGCATCTTTTCCACTCTACGCTGAATAATGGAAGGGTGGGGGCCCATGTTTTATAAATATTAGCTGTATTCTGACAGATTGCAACATGTTAGTCTTTAAATTAAGTTCATGATTTGCTTTTCTTTCTGCATTGTTGAAACCCTCTTACTCTATAGCTATATACTATACTGCTATATATGTGGCGCCAAACAATTTTCAAGAATGTGATGGAGTACCTACTTTTTTAAAAACGCAGGGTAAGGATTTCTGAAAACAGATGTCTAAAGAAAGTGGACTAGTTCCCCAGCTGGTATAAATAGATGCAGCTCCATTAATGTCCATAGAGCTACACTGATTTACAGCAGCTGAGAATCTGGCCCCTTGTGTATTGGATGTGACTGTTACATGAAGATTTTATTTACACACAGCCTCTGACCTGGTAGTGATTTGTTAACAAGCGTATTGCCTGGGGAACTTCTGGAGGGACTATTCTATTTTGAAATATTTTTTAATTTTTATGAAGTAGGGTACAGACCAATGTTTCTGCATATTTTCTAATATTTAGAAGGGAAATGCTGTGCATACATATGTTACTGCATAAAAATGATGCCTGACCATCTATAAAAAACAATACTCTGGTTATTTATTGCTTTTCTAAAATGATCTATAAAAATGTCCTCACTTGTTGTTGATTAGGGGTTGGGAGAACTGAAGCTTAGTTTTCAGCATTGCTTGATGTCATCATCCAGTCCTGCAGTAACTGATTTTGGTAAAGTTCTTCAGCCAAAAGATGGAAGCCAGAATACTCCTGTGTCTGATGTAAAACACAACCCAGATAAACATCAAATTAAAAAAAAAATCCAAATGGAATTTCCCCCCCTCATTGTTTATCTGGGAAGGAGCCAGCTAATAAAGTCATAAATAATGTTTCTCCTATGAGAAAACACTAAAACAAGTAAAGGGTTTAATTTTTATGAACACTATCAAAATAATATTCCCTTCAAAATTATCATATTTTATATATAGTTTATATGCTCTTATTTATTTTATTACTATAAAGTTGTGAATATAATTAACACATACAAATGCAGTGATTTAGAAACAAAAGTGCCATTAGTCATAAGATTCTACTGTGCACACATTTAAAATTGTAGGTCTCTGGGCCTATTGTGCCATTACTTTTTAGGTAGAACTCCTCACTGATTTCTGTGGGGACTTCTGCATAAAGATCTCAGTTCAGCAAAGCACTTAGGCCTGATCCAAAGCCCATTGAAGTCAGTGGGAAGATTAAAGTTAAGCTTTGCTGGATCAGGACATAAAAGACTTATGATATGTCACAGCATTACTGACAACTATAACAACCATGTTGAACAGGTCATCAAATTAACATTACCACTAGAGGGTAGCAAATACCTGTTTGCTGTGAAGTTAGGCTAGGAAATCTCAAGCCAACATAGCAGGTGGAATAAATAAGATACTCCTCCCATTGAAGAGAATAGCAAAGCTCCCACTGAGCAAGAGCAGACCTGTTGTGTTTTGAGAACCCTTTTCTATTTTGGTCTCAATAACACACTACTATGATGCACATTATTAACAAATAGTATTAATCCAACCCTGCTCTGAATGAAGAACTTTGAGCTGTACAAACTGCTTTCAAATTAGATAAACCTCTGCCTTGTGCAAAATTTAGTAATAAAACAGAATACATTATTTTCAGAGGCTTACAATCATCTTGGATTTAATTGAAAAACCATCCATATCTTAAATTTTGTAAAAGATAGTCAATTAGCATTACTTGCTCGCTGGGCTAGAAAGAAGTCACCAAAAATAGTGTTGGATTTGCACAAGTAGATATCTAGGCAAGGATTCAATGTTAAACTAGTAGGGTCTCCAGTTTCCTTGAGTTAAGACAACAGAATTTGGCCCACGAGGAAATTTTTCCTTTGCAAAACAATAGAAGGTGTTTTTAAAGCAATCAAAATATATATTTTCATTACATTGCTTGAAATATTTATACAGGACAGTTTTCTCACTGCTCTATAGTGACAGATACAGATTCCAGACCACTGACTTTCATATAGCTGTAAGTACAGGCTCACTCCTCCACCCAGAATGTCCAGTGAATTTACTGGGAGCAGGCCTTTGTTCATACTTCTTGACAGCTCTGCCAGAAATGATGCCTCTGGTCCAGAGGCAAGGATTTGTGAAGCAATTGGGTCCAACAGAGTTGGACTTGCTCTCTGTTTCATTTATATGTACGTACCTGACTAGAAACAACTAAAGGACTTTATATAAGAAATAGGCAAAAAATAGAAGCAAGTGTAACAGCTTACAAACACTTGATGGTGAGAAGAGAGGTGAGTGTGAATGGCTACTCAGGTGGAGCATAAGTCATAAATCAGACAGTCTGCCAGAAACTAAGCTGAGAGAAGAGAATCACCAATCCACTGTCCTCTTGAAGGGGGCTGAAACTTGGAAGCAAATTGTTGCAAACTGCAGCAGTCTCTTGCAGAGAAATAAATACCCAGGGCTTGAGGCTGATCTCACTCACATTTCCCTCTCACTTATACCAATGTAGTTGCAATGACTTCAGGAGTGATTCCTGATTTAGGCCTCACTCCTGCAATCAGATATACTAGCATGGCCACCTGCACCTATAGAATCTCATTGACTCCAATGAGGGCTCCATGTGCGCATTCCCTATGCAGATCCGAGTGAATGACTGAGGTTTTATACGGAGTTAAAAGAACAGGAGTACTTGTGGCACCTTAGAGACTAACACATTTATTAGAGCATAAGCTTTCGTGGGCTACATCCCACTTCTTCGGATGCATATATGCATATATGCATCCGAAGAAGTGGGTTGTAGCCCACGAAAGCTTATGCTCTAATAAATGTGTTAGTCTCTAAGGTGCCACAAGTACTCCTGTTCTTTTTGCAGATACAGACTAACACGGCTGCTAGTCTGAAACCTGTCATACGGAGTTAAGTGAGAGCAGAATCTTGCCTCCAAGATACATTAGGCAATCCTTAGTGCCTATCCAAAATGAGAGATGATGCCTATGAATTAAAGCAGTGGTTCTCAGCCTCTTTCCTACTGTGAGTCTAGGTTACAACAGAAAAATGTTCAGGCCCCCTCCAGCATATGCCAAAGGAAAGAGAGGAGGATCACAGCCCTCAGCTTGAAGGATGGGGTGAAATCTTGGCTCCATTGAACTCAAGAAAAAACAAAATGGTTGGAAGTCCCTCAAACAACATGCAATCCTCAAACATACATGTTACTCTTCTGCTGCCTTTACAATACAGGATTTTAAATAGAGAATGGATGTTTTGTGATTTTAAATAGAGAATGGATGTATTTTTCATAGTATTTCACCCAATTGAGTGCAATAGCAGTATATCAACACAAAAAGTAGTTTTGTTTTTTGGTGTGAAAGGGTCTAGATTTTATCATTAATTTTAAGAGGTGGAAGAAATACATGTTTGTTTTATATTCGGGTTTTATGGATTTTGTAAAACCCTGCGGTTTTTTTTCCTGTGAAACTCAAGCTGGTCACTTCTTTTGGAGCTATGCGCTCTCTTTATTTTCCAGTTTAAGGAGTTTCGCTCTAGGTTAATTAAATTCTGGGTGTTTGGGGAAGCGTAAGAAGGGAATTGTCTATATTGTTCAAGCTGAAATATGTTGCTGTATAAAGAATGCTTCCCATAATCTCTTACCTTTGAGTCTGATCGGACATGTACTGTCAGCCGCCTTGGACACGCGCTCAGTGTGCTAAACCCTTAGTACGAAGTTACATTGTCACGTCTCTCGCTGGGTAATTAGGAGCTGGCCTTAAATATCACTCGTCGTGCGTGTGGACATTTTCTTCCCCTCTTGAAAAGCTGATGCCACGAGTTAAAAAGACCTTACCTGATCAGTGAGCACGTCCTGAAGTGTTTCTCTGCTAACGCAGTAATTTAGGCTGCCAGCCGACGCAGTAAGGGCCGGATCCATCCCCTTTGATGTCAATAAGACTCTTTCCATTCACTTCACTGAGCGTTGCCTATCTCATCATATTGACCGCAGAGAGAGATTTGAGGTAGGAGGCGGGGCTGGTTTTGTGTAATTGGGGATGGGGGTTTGGAATAATCTTGAACACCCTTAATGTAGCCTTGAGGCGCTTCTTAAACGTCTTTAACTCCTCCAAAGGCTATTTTCTTGCAATTTCAGGGCCCGATCCTGCAGTCCAAAGAGTTTTTCGTGAGTTAGGACTGCAGGGTCGGGCTCAAACACCACTGATGACTACTTTGGCCTTTTATATTTTAAAAACACGAAACAAATTTTAATGATGAAGTATTACAATTTTTAAAAACGGTTACTTCCCTAGGCAGAGGTTTTGTCATGGTACACATACTCATACATAAGAGGAATAATGCAAACGTGTAATCGCAGTGTACATCATCTTTATAATGTGGTGTTGTCTCATTCAGAATACGGCTCATATATGCCGGGATTGGGGATTAAAGAGACTATGAAAACCATGGTTTCTTTTGATTGGGTTCGTCAAACGTGAAAACGCGTAAGTACTATATAGTTTTTTCCGTTTATTTTTTTAAAGATAAATGTTTATATAAAGTCAAAGAAAAGTATTATGAGCAATAACACATACTTCTCTGTATTAACCCAACTAGTCATATAATAAAAGCAATGAAATAATAATTCGTTTCTGTTTCACCTGACGAGATACCATAAGTATCAAGTTGACAGTGTGACGAGTTTTCCAGTGGCTGCGGACCATCCCTTAGAGGCACTTATCTTTACATGGCCTCATCTCAGAGCCCCCCTCCCCTGCGGAGTTTAAGCACAAGGAGGTGGGTTAGAGATGAATTTTCAAGGGAGGTCAGAATGTACGCTGCCTTTTGGATGTAATACATTAACCTAGCCTCCCGTGTGAGTTAACATTAGGAGGTTTCGGGGTAGGGGGATATTTGATTTTGAAAAGGAAGAAAAAAATTATTTAGGTGAAACTTCAAATGTGTACAGTTTGAGTGAGACGGTTCATCTTTTAACTGTAAAAAAACGGACGGGTCAAAATGATTCGCTGACTGTCCATTTACTAGTCACCGGACAGAAAGGCGCAGGAGAAGAGCTGTTCGGTGCTAGGCTGAAATAGCCAAAGCAAAGTAGTAACTGCTGATGGTTTCAAATTGCACAGCAAATTCTGAATCTCTAGTCAATTCCTCAGCGCCTCACCACTTCAGTCCGAACCACTTTCCTTTGCTATTTGCCCTCATCCACAGCCCACTGAAATCTACAGAAAGACTCCAATTGACTCATGGGTTTTGGGTCAGGCCTAGAGACCCGCTGTTTATACTCCACAATTATCCGAGTCTAGAAGTGTAGGATCGTTCAGATTTCTCTGTGCATTTGGCTGATTTAGAGGAAATATCATTTTGTTTTAAATAAATATGCAGCTTCCTCGTCGTTTATATACATTGTATATATTTTTAATTCATGGATTAAAGTAAAAATGACCAGGACAAAGTGGAGTGTTTTATGCAATTATTGCCGTTTGTTTAAATTGGTTTGAGATTTTTTTAAAAGAAGATTCCTCCCACTCCCCCCCGAAAAATCAATGGAAGAAGGAAAAACTCAGATCAATGCTCTGATTAAGCCAAGGAGTTATCTGCTGGAAGAATTTGTTCCTATTGACTTCAGAAGAAGGAGCTAGCCCTATTTCAGAGAGGAAGAAACTTTCCTTTCCTTAGGCAGTTAGAAATTCTCTGAAATAGGACAGACCATTAACTAGTTTGCTACACACTGCGGGGCCGATCCTGCATCTAGTCCAAAGGCAAAATTCAAATACTCAAATAAGATTCAAGGATCGACCTCGTAAAGGGAACAGAGCCTAAACATCAACCTAAACTACCAAAAACTACTTCCACACGAAGTTTATCCTTCCGGTTACAGAACCTGATAAACCCTACCCAAGATCTTGGCTTCTGCTGCACTCTTCCCTCCTTTTATATGTCAGCTCCATTCACTGCGTTCCTTCCAAGCCACTGCTATTGGTTAAGTATCAGAGGGGTAGCCCTGTTAGTCTGGATCTGTAAAAAGCAACAAAGAGTCCTGTGGCACCTTATAGACTAACAGATGTATTGGAGCATAAGCTTTCGTGGGTGAACCGCCAGGCATGCGTCTGACGAAGTGGGTATTCACCCACGAAAGCTTATGCTCCAATACATCTGTTAGTCTATAAGGTGCCACAGGACTCTCTGTCGCTTGCTATTGGTTAGACACCTAAAACAGCCGTGAGCTTCGCAAGCATATTCTTTCTAGTGGTATCCCTCCTTGGGGACCGAGATGGGAAAATTACACATGTAAAGGTAGATTTAAAACAAATACAATTAATACATTCGCCTACCACTAAGAATCAGATAAACAAGTGACATTTCTTTCCCACCTCCTAGCTTGTTCTCATTGCCCATTGTGGGGAGGAAGGTGACACCTGTTATCCCAATGTACGGGTCCGATTCTGCTCCCAGTGAAGCTACTGGCAATTCGGATCTCAATTTAAATTAGCTTCTACTAGGACTTGAGAAAAACGCCTCTGATTTTACGTGCAGTCAAATAACATCGAAATAAACCCTAAATCTAAATACCCGAAACACTCGGAAATACACTAAATACTCCCCGTAGAGGGACTTCGAAATTACCCTTTTGTCCCCATTAAAACATAAAAGCGAAAAGGTCTCTTTAGTTTGGAAAGTTAGCCAGCTGGATTTTATATACATTATGATGAGCATATACATAATTATGTTATCCTCTATAACCGACTTCAGAAAAAGGACAAGCACTATATTGTTTTTTATTTAGGCCATACACAAGTTTTTATGTTAACATTTCCCCACAGCAGCTGCAAATACAGATCACAGGCAATAAATATTCAGCTGCATGTCTATTTATATTGCAAACCCGTCACAAGAGGAAACACAGGATACATAAGTATTGTACGCTTGGCATTTTGAAAAGTTTGTCGTTCAAAGGAGGAGAAAAGGAAACGTATTATAGTGGAAGTTGTCCAGTGTTTGAAGTTTTTGTTTGAATCCCACAAGTTACCCACTTAGTTCATTTCTCACTCAGATAATGCAGACCGGATGCGCTTTTGACGTTGCACAGGGAGAAAAACAGCAACACTCACTATAGTGCCCGGTGACCTGTTCCTTAAAAAAAACAACCCTCATCTAAAGTCCGTCGCTTTGTAAACATTTTACAGACAACGCACATCCGTGAGGGGATTATTTGCTGCATGATCGCTACACCCCAGGAACTGGGTGAAAAACCTCTCTGTCCCTCCCAGAGCCGGAGCTGCTGCAAACTTAGCAGGGTCGGTCAGTTTCAGCTCGCAGCATAAAGTCAGGCGCTCCAGGACAATCGCCACCCAGAGACTGATGGGGGGCCAGTGCAGAAGTCCCCCGACCTCCGCCCCGACGGCAAAGGCGGGGCAGTTCCCGGGCCGTTTCCGATCGGAGCATGACATTGTTTGACCAGGGTGTCCGCGCAACGTCCCTCCCCGGCAGGGGTGGCCGGAGGTTGGGACCGGGGTGGCGGTGCCAGGCCGGTCCCCTTTGGGGCTAGAAGGCGGCCCGCGATCCCTCCGCAGCCGCTCCAAGGGGCAGCAGTCTGGCGGGGCCCGGGCCGGGCTGGCAGCCCAGCAACGCCGCCGCCGCACCAGGGCTGGGCCGGAGGAGGCGGGCGCCCTTCCCGGCCCCCGGGGCGCAGGAGGCGGTGTCCCGCGGCGAGGCCGCGCCTAGCAGAGCGGCTGGCAGCAGGCAGGGGGCGCGGGGCAGGAGCTGGGGCCCGCAAGCCCAGGCGGCGGCCGGCCGCACCAGCGGGCTGGGGGCCGGCTCTCTGCCCATCAGGATGCTCTCGATGCTGAAGGAGCAGCCGCGGCTTGGGGGAGCGGCCGCCTGCTGTGCCCCGGCCGCCTCCTGCTCCCGCAGCAGCAGCACCCCCAGCTGCAGGGCGCAGCCGGCCGCCCTCCGGCGCGGCAGGGGGCAGGCAGGGTGCAGCGGGAGCCCGGCCTCGGGCGGCACGTAGCGCAGAGGCTCGGGGGGCAGCAGGGCGCAGGGCTGGCAGAGCAGGGCCGGGGCCGGGGCGGGCGGCGGCTGGGGGCGCTTGAAGCGCTTCCTGCGGCGGAGGAAGCTGCCGTTGTCAAACATGCCCTGCGAGGCCGGGTCCAGGCCCCAGTAGCTGCCCTTGCCCGGGCTGCCCGGCTCCCGCGGCAGCTTGACGAAGCAGTCGTTGAGCGAGAGGTTGTGGCGGATGCTGTTCTGCCAGGCGGGGAAGCGCCGCCGGTAATAGGGGAAGCGGCCGCGGATGAAGGCGCAGATGCCGCTCAGCGGCAGCTTCTGCTGCGGGCTCTGCAGGATGGCCATGGTGATGAGCGCGATGTAGGAGTAGGGCGGCTTCCCCTCGGGCTCCCCCGACCGGCGGGGCTGCCCTTGGACGCCCCTGCCCCCTTCCAGCTCCTCGGCCCCCACGCTGCCGATCTCCTCCTCCTCCTCGTCCTCCCCATCCGAGCCCCGCATGCCCAGCTGCCGGCTCATGGGGCCGCTCGCCCACGGACGCTGGTGCAGCCCTGGCCGCCGCCTCGCCCTGTGGCTGGGAAAACCGCGTCCGAGCCCTTCTTATACCCCTCCCCAGGACAGCGGGGGGAGAGGAGCGGCTGGTCCCTGCTACAGCCCAATGGGTTCACAGCTGCAGTGAGGTCCCTGGTCCTGCCCACCAGCGAGGGGGAGGATGCTGAGTCCTTGGGAGGTGCTTGCTATTGATCGGGCAGTGGGCGAGAGCAGGACCCTGGCGGAGCCCCAGGAAGCAGCTCGGGGGGGAGGAGGGGAATGGGCCACTGGGCTACAACTCTCAGGCTCTTCAGCCATCTCTCCGTCCACTTGTAGCGGGTGAGAGGCAGGTGGCCATGGAGAAAGCGCATTTGCAGCCTTTAGCGACGGAAAGACACATCTGGTGCTAGTCAAAATTTGAATGAGCAAAGTTATAATCATAGTAAACGTCGCCCCCTTTCGTCACTAAGATATGGACTAGAATCACTAGCAGCTGCTCGGCGCTGCCTGCTGAAATGTGCTGCTTGTACAGCAACGCCACAAAGAATCTCCAGCAGCGCTTCTCAGCGCTACTGGCTGCTACTCTGAAACCTGTAATCAGGTGGAGATTAACATCTTTACGGATTCGGGGATTTTAACAGGGATGGCATTGGAAGTCCGCGCGTGTGGTTTCCCTCCTTACAAAAACCAAACGCTTAGATACTCCAAAAATGAAACCTCACCACTACTAACGCCAGAAAACATCTGCAATCAAATAGTTAAAATGATTATATCTCCTCCCGCTAAAAGGCATCCAACAGCACTAGCTGATCCACATGGCCCAGGGTTTGTACCGAATGACCACGTGCACATAACGCAAAAGGTCAAAATTTCAAATTAGGAGAGAAAACGCTTTATTTGAAATACTTGAAACTCATCACAGTTAAATTGAGCATGCATAGCAATGAGGCGCTATCTCCCGGCGACAGTCAGATCGGGCATGGTAACAACGTACACTTGACGGTTTTGTTTTACGAGCTGAACTAATGAACAGCAATTTGGAGAATAAAGTAAACAGATCACAGCGCAGAGTTTACTTTGGGGAAAGGCGTTTCTATGAAGTTTGGATGCTGATGGGTTAGGAGAGGATTTCCTACTATTGCAGTTCTGAACGAATTCCCACTTCCCCTCTCCGCTATTCTACAGTGGCGAAGGCTAGACGCTACCTTCTGCTAATAGGCTACACACACAAAAGAAACTACGCTGGGCATTACACAGCTGGGGCAAAAGGTCCAGCCCCAGGCCCCTAGTTGGTCAGCTTGGCTTTTGTAAACTTCAGCTCGTTTGCAGGTGGATTTGGCCATGAAAATGGTAAGTGACACCGCACATGGGAACTGTAGAGGTTACTATTTACCTCCCAGATCTGCATATGAAAACAGTAGGAAATAGTACAGCGGCAGTGGGTTTAGAGAAGTAAAATCAGGAAGAACTGTACAATTCTCCTGTGTATTTGTCTTCCGCTCTGAACACTGTTGCATGCTGATCCTAGTTTTGAGGTAGAGAATTCAGAATAAGGACATTTTTACCCTCTTCTCACATATCAGGAAAACCCTGGGCAAACTGAAGTTTACTTGGGGACACAGAAGCTAGCCTGCATTTCAATGCTTTCTTCTTGCCAGAATTTCCATGAACACACACACACACACACGATATCTATTCAAATGTTTACTGTCTTCCTTAATAGCTGCTACATTTTATTTACACATACACAGCTTTATCTCTGTGTACTCGTTTGCAAGAACCGTAGTGCTTTTTCACTGTACCTGAAGCAATGTCCGTAATATACAAAGACAACTCTGGAAAATATTCAAAACACAAAATGAAAATAAATTCATCCAGGCTAAGTGATTCATAAATATGAACGGAGTAACTTCTCTTCTGAGAAAATATAGACATGTAAGGAGGAACAATAGAATGAATTTACTATTAGGCTGGTGAGGCATGCCATAGCTTTTTCTTGATGTTAGCACGCCCAATAACATTACTTATAAGAAATTTAAACAATATGGGGGAGAAATTTCCACTTGTTCATTAGATCGTTATAAAAGGTCTTAAGACATGTACATCACTGCGCAATTGCTGCTATATCGGTAATAATTTTAAAGGGAGGGAGGTTAAATCAAACCGACTTTTCAAAAAAAAAAAAAAAAAAAAGCAACCGTTTAAGGTTTCTTCTTTTTGCATACAACGGTCTGGTTATGTTTCGATTGCTGGCTCGGATGTTTAAACCACCACGCTGGGGGTGCTGCACGGCCTCCACGAATGAAATGTAATTTGTTTTGTTTTTCAGCCAGGCAGTTTACCATCATCAGAAAATAAAGCTGTAATTCTAGCTTAAAGGGTAGGTCTCCCCAGTCTTCCCCTAACTTCGCAAAACAAAAGTAACACCCACCTATACAAAGCTAAGCAGTTGTTAAATCAATGACAGTGGAAAATAGCATCGCTTAGCAGCAAACAGAGGGTTCAGCCTGGGGTTTCTAGCTTTAAACAGTTTTGCCCATATCTTTTTATGATAACGTAGCAAACAAATGGAGTAGGATATAAGAGAGCAGGCAGCACCTTGCTTTCCCTCTGGAGGGTATAATTAACCACCCCTCTTCTGGGATCATCTTCATACTAATTGGAATTGGAAAAGGTTCAGAAAAGGGCAACAAAAATGTATAGAACAGCTTCTGTATGAAGAGAGATTAATAAGACTGGGACTTTTCAGCTTGGAAAAGAGGCAACTAAGGGGGGGATATGATAGAAGTCTATAAAATCATGAGTAGTATAGAGAAAGTAAATAAGGAAGTGTTATTTATTCCTTCTCATAATACAAGAACAAGGGGCCACCAAATGAAATTAATAGGTAGCAGGTTTAAAACAAACACAAGGAAGTATTTTTTCACGCAATACACTGTCAACCTGTGGAACTCCTTGCCAGAGGGTGTTGTGAACGCCAATAGTATAACAGGGTTCAAAAGGGAGCTAGGTAGATTCATGGAAGATAGGTCCATCCATGGCTATAAGCCAGGATGGGCATAATGGTGGCCCTAGCCTCTGTTTGCCAGAAGATGGGAGTGAGTGATAGGGCATGGATCACTTCATAACCTGTCTGTTCATTCCCTTTGGGGCACCTGCCATTTGCCACTGTCAAGAGGACAGGATACTGGGCTTGATGGATCTTTGGTCTGACACAGTATGGCCGTTCTTATGAATTGGACCCTCTGAGGAGAGCCCCAATGAACGGGATGCTGCTAATCCATGCAGTGTCTAGGGGGTGAGAACATTCACCGCAGTTGGGACCTAGGCACAAATTGATTCTAAGGGCTGCAGTGCAAATTTGTTCTCACTGAACAGTTACAGGCTCTGCCTCACCAATCTAGAGAGGCCAGACTCACATCAGAGTTTTAGCTCTCCAAAACCTGAACATTTCCTTACCAGCTGATCATCAAAGTTAAACTCACGTAGGTCTTCTGTGCCCTCCAGGGTTGTTTTTGGAAGAGGGCATAAGAAGTGAAAATGGATTTTTCTTTACCCACAGAATTTTTTTCAAGGTGAACAATTATGTTAAGCAAATCCTGGTAAAATGAAATTTCCCCTATCAAGACAGGAGACACTGTTTTGGTCACCAGCCCTGGAACTTTTATCTGTAGAGGTGCTGAACTTCCCCAGCTTTGGGCTAGAAATAACAGTTAACTATTTTTTCCCCCTAAGGGAAGATGTATGATCACTGGGGTGTGTCCTGGCAGGCAATCCTGCATTCCTTTCGTACCTGCACACTTCGCTTTGACTCTGGCTGGAATCTAGGGTGAGTTTCAGAGGGAGACTACTGGCGATTAGCTGTCCCTTGATATTGCAGGATCCTTCCCAGAATCAAATTGTTCCAAGAAGAGTTGTGGGGGCAGCGGACGGGGACTAATATTTAAACACTTCCCCTTGTTTGTAACTACAGGGCTAACAAGTCATCTCTTCCCGCTACCCTCTGCTAAATACCTTCACATTATACTGTACTAGCATAGCATTATGGCTACTCCATAAATCAGAGGATTATGTCACAAACGCTTGAAATGAAGTGGAGAGAAAATATCATGGGATCTTCACCTGAAATAGAAGATAACATCTTTTCAGTAATATTTGTGGTCCTGATCCTTATCCTCTCAAGGAAAACACCAATTGACTTCAATCAGTGCAGTAGAATCCCTGCTAAATTAGCCCAGAATAAGGAGTATAGATTAAACAGGAGGTCAGTCTATTATAATCTTTTTTGAATATACTGAATGAAAAAAAATCAACCCAACCCACTCTACATTATGACAAGTTAAGGTTGCACAGTTAAAGAATTAAAATGAATGCAAGATGCGTGTCTAAATTCCCAAGGAGGCTTAGAAAAGCTCAGCCAGGATCCTTTGAGCAGTAATAACATTCATCTTTATATGTACATTTTCTTCTCGTGCCTCCATCCTCCCCAAAATAGAGATCCAGATGCTTAATACCTCAGTTTGATCCCAATTTATGCTGAGTAGGTTGCGAGATCAGGCACTTAAAGTGAATGTTAATGACATAAAACGCATACCGAAAAATAGGGGCAGTGTAGTACATCAAGCCAATTGGAGCCCTAACTTTTGCAATCCCTTTCCTTTTTGTTTCCACATAACAGGAGGAGAGGCAGGAGTGAAGTAGCCCATAAAGCTGGATACATGGAAAGGACACCAAACAGTCTGTGAATAAATATCTCATTTAAATACAGTGGCACCTTGTTGCTTTACTTGGAAGCAAGAGTAAAAAGGGGGTATCACTAGCTGCTTTTGCCAAGGTCATATGGGCAAAGGTAGAAGGGTGCAGGGGATTGACAGTCAGGGGCTGAGAAAGGGAGACAGACTAGAGCAACGTTTCCCTACCTTATGTCAAGTACTGGAGAAGGCCTTAGCTACAGCAACCTCAGGCCAGCTGACGGCAGGCCGGCAAAATTGCAGACTAGAGGAGCCAAGTACAATCACCCCAGAAATTGTAGATCCAGTCCAAGAGGGGTGGAGGAATATGGAAATAACTGCAAGTGGCTTAGATCAGGCTGCACAAGCCACTTTACTTAATCTGGTGGTCCCTACTGAAAAGTGCCTTCTGTGCCACTATTTCTGTGGAAGAAAGGGTGCATAATGAGATATGTGGGCAGCCAGCTGAGACAGATGGCATAGAGGGTGGGCTGGTTGACACTAGCTTGGTTGCTCTAGAGAGACAGACACAAGGGATGAGGAGAGTCCCAATAGCAGAGAACTAAAAACAAGCAAGGTTAGGGAGAAAAGAGAG
This sequence comes from Emys orbicularis, assembly GCF_028017835.1. Classification (NCBI taxonomy): domain Eukaryota; kingdom Metazoa; phylum Chordata; order Testudines; family Emydidae; genus Emys; species Emys orbicularis. Next base: position 95,056,103 of record NC_088688.1, on the reverse strand, counting down.
CAGGAGCACAGGCTGCAGCTCCTGGCTGTGGAGGTAGGAGATGGGGGAAGATCACACCCAAAAAAACCTGAAAAGGCTGGTGCTATGCATAAAAACAAGATTCTGCTTAGTCCTGACTCTTCAGCTTCAGTGGGCCACCAGCACCCAGGACTGACAAATGGACACATTTAAGAATGGATGTAATTGTAGAGGCTAATTCTGTTATCTTCTCAGTAATCAGATTCAATCTAGCTGAAGTTGTGTATGTAACTGGGCTCTGTGAAAGGAGGCATTTGAATAGGTAGGAGCTTCTCCTACTAATATCTTGGATTTTTGTGGCTACTCTCCCCATTCAAAGAAGGGAAAGGATGACAGCGTAGAACAGGGAATGGACAGGGCACCCATCAGTTGACCTGTTCCTCAGGGACTGCTGTCTGAAGTAATATTGTATGTGCTTTTTGTTTGAACCCATATAGGTTTTTCCTAAATTGGAAAATGAATGATCCAGAATTGGGCAATTCAAGAAAAAGCACTGATTGGCTCTGAAGGTATTAGTGTCTTCCTCAACCAGATGGAGTGTCTTTATAACGTAAGGTAGCTGAAGGCAAAGAAAGCAAAGGGTGAAAACCAAGGCTGCAAGGAATACAAGGGGAAAATGTGGACAATACTATATATATCTTCTATTTCATTTGCACAATCAGGCACATCTCACTTAAATATTTGTATCATTCCATAAACTGCATCATGGCCAATCTCCCAACTAAGTATTTTAAAAAAAATATGCCTCAGTTTGGTAAATACCATCTAAAAATGTAAATTGCACTGTCAATCTTCCCTACTGTCGAACAAAATTGTACACACACACCAAATCTATCAATCCATTCCACTAATAGTTCAGATGTGATCCAGTCAGATTCCACTTGCTGTCCACCAACAGGAAGCAGCAGCAGAAGTTTAACTAAAGCAAGGTAAGAAAAAGTGTACCAAATAATATAAACAGTTCATAACTGGAAACTTAATATTTTATATTTTGTAGAAGGGATTTAGCAAAAGGGAACATGTCAGAGCTGATTACATCCCAACTGAAGCTACAAGGAGCTCTTACAGGACACACATTCTTCCATACAACCAGATGAAGGCTACTGTGAAAGATTAATAAGCAATGCTTTCCTTACTGTACTTAATTCCTTGGAAATGAACAGTATTTCCTTAAAATTATTGTATTCCATTATACACAGAGAGAAGACATTTGTTTATTATCATAGGGCTGCTTCTCTCAACAGATAGTCTATTTTGTTTTTAACTGAGCATTAACACCTAACTTTCATTCTAAAATGAATGTAGTGTTCATGAAAGATGCCACACATCCACAATATTGAAAACTGAAATCCTATTTGTCCACAGGCAGATATAGCACAGGAAAATGCAGCACAAATTTCCCTATGGTGGCCATTCAATGTATTTTAATACTGACTTACAGGATTTATTTATTCAGGTCAGAGGGATTTTAAATTTCTATGTCCATTCAGTCTCTGGACTCTGTGGCTCTCTGACAGTTTTGGCAACTTGTGAAGATAGTTGGGGGATACGAACAGCTGTCCATTAGGAAGTGGACTGAGATCACCAATTTGTTCCACATATACCACTGAACAACTGTCAGCCACCAAAACTTCCATATCCCGTTACAAATCCTCTGAACTATCCAGTCTCAGAATTCGTCTTGGGGGAAATCAGATAACAAAAAGAATTGCATGGAATTTGAAAACAGATACAGTATAACAAGAATGGTAAAATTTTAGACTTACCAAAAGTCTTAATGCTCACTGCTAGGAAATTCAATGAACACTTTTCTGTACTGATAAAAAGAAGCATGTTGTTTTTGGAGTTTGAAGCATGAAAGCTTCCATTTCATTACTCTGTGAAAATCACAGAAGCTTTAACATTCATCCAAGCATCAATGATGCACTAAAGCAAAAGTCTCAATTCTACCGACTATTTACTGGATGAGAAGTAACCTTTTGAAAATTAACAAACATTTTTAACACATTCCCATCTGCATGTATTTTCTTTTGCATATTTATCTGCCCGATTATATTTTATGAATCCCACTGAAATTAATAAGTATCGTTTTTCTTAGAAGTCATACAAAGCTGGAGGAAGAATTTAATTTTGTGAAGATCATAGATACAAACCTTATTTTAAGTTCCCTTCACAGCAACAATATGCACTGCCAGAAAAAAAAAAAAGTCATACAATCTCACAAAAAAAGGGAAGAAATTGCATTGGACATCTTGGATAATACAACAGAAAATGCCCTGTATAGAAGAATCCAATACTGACAGGGTCATAGCCTTGAAGATCTAAGAGGTCATTTACAGATCTCAATTCTATGAAAATGTGATTGAGGGTGTAGTTATGTATATGTCGATATTATCCTTTACCTAACTTTGTACATCTGTCATTAAGGGATTTTTAGTTTTACTTATACAATCATTTTAAAGCTATTTGAAAAGGTGACTGATCATCTTTATTTTAGATCTAAAAAAGGTACGGAAGAGAAAGGTAATATGGAGCTAAACAACATGATTACCTGACTCTCTTTTTACTATGATTGCCTCACTCGGAATAATCAATCATGGTTTTTAATTATTTTTTTATTAAAAGAACCAACAGGATGGAGCAGTAACCTCAGAATTGTTTTGGGAAGCTCTAAATTTCTCTATTGTGTGTGCACCAGATATACTCAATCATAATAATACATGACCCAGACACAAACATCAGAAAAAAAGCTTAGCCTTAATTATTTCTGTGAATACATATGATATTATTATTACATCATTTAAACATATGCCAAAATTTTAGAAACACTAATTTACTCTATTTTATTCTGTAACATAAATGCAAATATTTAAACAATAGATGATTTGGAATTCGTAACAGGAGTAATGTCAAATTCAGAGTTTAACAGTTGTATAAATTGCAGGAGCAAAATGAAGCTACTGTACTGCATGTCATCCATTATTATAAAAGTTTGCAATGTTAAGGACAGATTTTTCTTCTTCTTTGTGGTGTGATGTCAACTGTTTTCCTGTTTCTCTGTCATGGTAGCTATAAATACTTGTTTAAGGATATCCTTATCCAAGTTCCTGCCTGTAAACGGACAAAAATTCATATTTTCCAGCATATCACAAAATAATCCATACATAAATGAAAACCGACAAGTATACAAACACCTGTTACATACTAATGAGTTAAAACACGGGCTTATTATAATGATCTTAAGTTGCAACTTTAAGCTATAGATTTCCAAATAGGCTACAATAAAGTATAAAATAAGAGAAATGGGGAAGAAATGCTGGATTAATCTTCATTAAAACTTCAGAGTCAACCTGGAGTTTAGATAAAAAACATCTAAAAATCCTAAGAGGTGTGTGGTTTCAACATTAATTATGAACATTTCTGAAAGAAAACATGAGATCAGCCTTTAAGATTACATACACCTAAAAGGCAATAACACTTTTTCCTTATGGAGACTTATCAAATCTTTTATTATAATGATTCCCACCAGCATGTTTTTAATCCTAGATTTTTTTAAAGTTACATATATATATATATATATATATATATATATATATATATATATATATATATATATAGGCTTGGAAGGATTAGATTTTTTAAATCGGTAAATGGTCAGTAAATGTCACTGTACACACAAAACAACAAAATCTTTCCGTCAATCACAATTTACACATAGGCAAAGGGGGGGGGAAAAAAAAAAAAAAAAAAAAAAAAAAAAAAAAAAGAGTGCCACTTGAGAACTTAAGAGTTTGATTTAAGGATATTTACTTGGGTACATTTTGACAGGTGATGTTGACAATTTGTGTTTTAACTGATATGAAGCTTTAACTTTTTGTCTTCTACTGTCATTAAATATTGTCTGACCCCCCTTGTCTCCATAATGTCCCACAATTGTGAAAATTTAAAATTGATAAAAACTGAAAAAGGCTTAAAATCCGTAATTTTGTGTCACTATGAAAATGTAAATTATTATTAAAAATGCTTAAAAACAACTCATATTATCCATCAAAATTATAAAAAACTGAATTCTGCTAATCCTACATATATAATATATAAAACATACATACACATATTTTAATTACACACACTCCATATATACATACAATTTATGGACAATTGTATTTTATTTATTTTGTTTTACCTGTTGAAGAATTATAGTCTGACTTAGTTTTGCCTGTTGTGAGAAACAGCTGACCAAAGAAATGTGTAGTTTCCTCTTACCTATTAGAACCAATCTGTTTGTTCTTTCATCATCCTCTTTCCAGCTTACCATGGTCTCTTCTAGATCATATAGTTCATGGACACCTTGGACAATCACCTGGTGAGATTTGTCTTTAATAGACACCAACCCCTGATCAGGAGGACAGTTATTGTTAGTATCACAATAGAGCCTAGAGCAGTGGTTTTCAAACTTTTGTATTGGTGACCCCTTTCACATAGCAAGACTCTGAGTGCAATCCCCCCTTATAAATTAAAAACACATTTTTATATATTTAACACCATTATAAATGCTGGAGGAAAAGTGTGGTTTGGGGTGGAGGCTGACAGCTCGCGACCCCCCATGTAATATTCTTGAGATCCCCTGAGGGGTCCCAACCCCCAGTTTGAGAACCCTTGGCCTGGAGTCTGTAATCTGAATAGGAACCACATTGTGCTAGGCACTGTACAAACAGAATACAATAATTTGAATATAAGACAACACAACCCGTAGGCTTAACAAATAAGAGGAGGAAGGACAGATGAGGGAAATGCTGGTCAGATAATATTACATAGTCTAGCTAGTGCAATACATGTTTTCTGATTCAACTGGAAAGTTGCCAGGATTTTTTTTCCATTTTTCGCCTAGGTATTTCAATTTTTAAAAAAGCTAATTTATTTAATAGAATGTATGTGTGAATGAGAACAGCACACCATTGCCTATCACAGTAAGTAGACAGTACAGAGTTTTCTGGTTCTGGATAATTATGATTAAGTTATTGACGCCCTTAGCTTTTTTACTATTCTAAAACAAAGATATATGAATGCGTGACTGTCAACATTTTAAAAAGGCTCAGCAGCATAATCAAGTGATTAGAGCCAACACAATGACACCAGCAACTAAGTGCCAAAAACTCTGGTTGGAAAGATCCAATAATACGTCATAGAAAACCTTGTAAAACTTTGTAGTTACACACATTTCTGATTATCTAATATATTCTGTATCTCTTCAGGAGGATGGGAGAGGTTTTAATTTTATTTTTTTATTTATACACACACACGGTCATTTGCATTAAAGTAGGATCTTGTCAGTCAGTTCCTTTCTGCTTATTCCTCATCTGAAATCCTGAAGTCCCAATCCTCTGTTTGACAAATTAACTGGTGTTAAGATGACTGTAGTGTCAAACAGGATTATAACTTGAGGTGGGACATAAGCAAAAAAAGACAAACTGTGGCACCCATCCTACAACTGACTGGGATACATCTGCATGGAGCCCCATTTATTTCAGTGAGCTTTAGTGCACAGACAGTTGCAGGACAGAGGCCTACCTTATAAATTTTGCTTTGATTCAAGTGCTCAGTATAGTAAAATGTGGAGAAAATGCAGAACATCAACATTATTTCCTCCCAGACTATATTTTCCAAGTAGTATCAGTGGGTTTTTAGATTTTAGGGAGGAGGAGGAGGATTGAAGACAAACAAAAGTGCTCTGATTTTCTTGTAGCAGGACCACACACATATAACCACTACTGAAAGATCAAGTACAAATAATTATGTTGTCACTCAACTGTGCACCATTACAAATGCTGTTCTCATTAAGCAATAAGAAAATAAACCTGAGCATATTTAGGGGGGGGGAGGGATAGCTTAGTGGTTTGAGCATTGACCTGCTAAACCCAGGGTTGTGAGTTCAATCCTTGAGGGGGCCACTTAGGGATCTGGGGCAAAATCAGTACTTGGTCCTGCTAGTGAAGGCAGGGGGCTGGACTCGATGACCTTTCAAGGTCCCTTCCAGTTCTAGGAGATAGGATATTTTTTCTCTTTACTGTACTCTATTAAAGCATTGACAGAGTTTTGAATGTGCATATTTTCTGTATCACCTTTTTAACCAACTGTTTGTAGGGGAGTAGGCCCTCCGTACCCTCCGACCGGAGGGGGCCCCGCAAGGAAGGGGGCCCCTAAAAGTGGCAAAATAAATACCGCATTCCAGTTTCTGCATTGTAAGGGGCCCCGCCCGGACATATGTTCGGCGGGGGCCACCGTTCGGAGGGGGCCACGTTCTTTGTTGCTACGGCCCTGGTAATATACACTGAAATAGAAGCTACTTATAAACTCTTTGAAATACAGGACAATATTTTCCTGAGAAATTTCACTTATTGTTTGCATATCCATTGATTGCTTCTTTAAAAATATCATCTCAGGTTTGTAGAGAATGTTAAGTGTTGACTTTGACATGCCTCCCCTCAACTCCCCTTCCTGAATTGTATGGTGCATTTCAATTTCTGCAAGTTATGTTGAGAAGTATAATTACAACCCTAGGCAGATTTTCCAAGTGAAGTGGCCATTTTGGGTGTGGGTGGGATGGGATCTTTCAGAGGAATGACAACACACAGAAGTAAGATTTCAAGGACAATATAACATTAAAGAGCTGGCAACAAGGGCTTCTGCAAAGAAAACTCAACATTTATACAACTGATCATTATGGAGTAGCTTGTGACTAGCCCTACAGTAGCAAAACAAGGGAATAAGGATTCTCCCACCCTTGCACAGAGGGCTGACCATAATTCCAGCCTTGGTGCTTGGGGCTTCCTCCCACTAAATCCAGAGCAAGTGGGCTGAGAGTAAAGGGAACAATGTATGGGTCTCCTCCCCCTATTTGCTGGCCAGCAGAGCTCGCTAGCCACGTGGGAGGAGTGAAGTGGTTGGAAAGAACTGCATCCTGAAAATCAAGTTATTACTGCCTTTCCCCTAGCTCAAATGAAGTGATCCAGGGATGGTGCAACTATGAACATTCAAGGATGTGGCTAGATGGTTTTATCCTTAACAGGAGTAAGGGAGTTAAAAAACAGAAGTTGTTATGAACAGTTAGGTAAATTTAAAAGCTGAACCTTGAGTCTTATGACCTCCATGGGATGACCAGCCTTGTCTTTCACACTCCTCTCCCACAGAAGATTCTACAAATAGGAATATGTTTTAAAAAACAGAAGCTTTACACAAGTGATAATTTTCTCAAATGGTGCAGTACACATTTTTCAGGTAACAGTTATGCAGCACTCACCTGAATAAATTCATTTAGATTTTCTTCAGTTGTGTTTCCTAATATTTCAAACGTAACTGTAACAATACTCTGCAAATAGAAAGATTTAAGTATTAATATTCAGTTATTCTAAATTAGAGAATAAACTAAACAGTTCAATACCTTATTTAAAACAAATGTTTGTGCACTTAACAGGTATAAATCAGTATAAACAAAAACCCCCAAAGGAAAAAATATCCACACTACTGGTTCTGCTCTAATATAGTATATTACTCTGGTCAATTCAGCTGTTTTTATGTCAGTTTAAGGAATATATGATTCCCTACAGTCAATACTTTTGGGTATTTTGATGCCATAACATTTCATATTGTAGAAATCTTTGCACTAATTGATATTTAGTCCTTATAAACAATTGTTAATATGACTAGGCTGTTAATACTGGTATCTTTTAAAGGTGTTTAATAAAGTTACTTCCCTTAGCTATTTTTTTTTTGTATCTTCACAGTTGTTCCCATTCACCAGCACAGTTTCACTGGGCTGATACACACGTGTCACAATAAGGGGGTTCTCTTTTAATGCACCAGACTTTATCCTGTCATTGCTGTACACTTTTTATGCTATGAAAAAATAAAGATTTATAAATAGATCCCTAAATAAACACACAAAATGCTGTATTTTACCCAAAAGTGAACAGCGGATTACTGCTTAGAGCCTGATCATAGACAAGAAGAAAAAAAATCAATGTGCCAATGTCCTTTTTAGAACTGCTGAAAATAATTTCAAAATACATTAAGAACCATGTTTTACTTAAAGTTCAACATACAAAATTACCATCTCAGTGGGTGAGATAAGGTGGGTGAGGTGATATCTTGTATTCGACCAACTTCTGTTGGTGAGAGAGACAAGCTTTCAAGCTTACACAGAGCTTACTTGAAAGCTTGTCTCTCTCACCAACAGAAGCTGGTCTAATAAAATAAATTACCTCACCTACCTTGTCTCTCCAATTGGTTATAAAATTTGGAGAAAAATATTTTATGACTAAAGCAACAATTCTACGAGTTTACTCAATGACAAAGAGTAATTCACAAAATAAAATAAACAAACCAACCCACCCCCCCAAACAAGTGCTAACATTTTGTTCACAGGTAACTTCAAAAGAGGGACCGATCCAAGTCTATTATGCTTCACACATATTGCAGCTATCCTTCTATCAACAATCTACATGAAGTCAATAAGCACCCTTTCTCCTCCAGAAGAACTTGTAGCCAACTGTGAGAAAACTTTCTGCTCTCATTTACACCTCATACATCTCAATAGTTTTTCATAAACCATTGTTAAACTAAATAGGGATAACAACAATGAACTCATACTGCTTCCTAGTGGGAAATGGGCTGCTGGTTAAACAGTACCACACTACATAAACAATAATCACTTCCTTAATAATATCAAGTTGCTACCTCTCACATAAAATTCAGGAAGTATTACACTTTACCTCTTTTTCCACTAGGTATTCATTTAGGTTTTTATACAATTGTATTTTAAGAGAGACTTAACACATAGATTAGTGTGAACATGAATCTGAATTATGAGAGAAATTTTGAACTCACTCTTAGGCAGTGGCCACAAAAATCAAATCTAAGCATAACGTAACTTACGTTTAAGTATTAATTATCAATCACTCTCTGCGGAACAATTTTAATTATCGATGTGTCAATAGCAACTCCAATAATCAAGGTCACATTGAGATTTGAGCTAAAGCAGTGGTTCCCAAACTTTTTTCTGCAAAGGAGCCCTTTGGCATCTGACTAAATTTCCAAGGCCCCTTTCATTTTTACATTTAGTTTCATGTTGCAGTTATGTATTAGTTTGTTTACTTTTGGTTCCTTTGTGAGTGTTATTTTAATAACAAAGTAACCTGTCTGCAATTATAACAAGTTTATTTATTATAACAACCATTAAACTGTATATCAAAGTATAGTTAGGTATCATAGAACATTATGGAAAATACAGTCATCAATCAAACATGGTATGACAATTAAGAAATCATAAGTACTGATATAAAATATAAACTATGGTAGTTTTGTTAAAACTCTTAAATTTAAAACAAATAAAAGAAACGTATTGTGTTACTTGGTGTGATGAGTGGGCCTGCCTTTGTGAACACAATTTTGATATATTTTGCATAATATTTGAAAGTTTCAGCCTAAAGATCTTGCTTTGTATCCAGTTTGTATCTATATCTTGATTTTAAATTAGACGAGTGCCGAGAAACCACCCTCATGCAAATAGGTAACAGCAAGTGATATTAAAAAAACACTACAGCTCTGTTTGACAGCGTTGGATACTTTGACTTCTGTTGCAGCCAAAACTGGATCAATGAATGCTTTGTAAACTCCATCTTCAAATCTCCATCACACAACAATTCCTTTTGTTCCTCCTGTCTTCAATATTCAAATCCTTTGATGGTTTTGCTTTTCTAGCAAAGAGGTGTTGGCTTCTTCACAGGAAAATATCATCATTCTTCACAGGAAAATATTCTTGTAAATTGTTCTTGAGGTTTACCAAATGCCAAAGAATGTTATGTTTTGCATTTTCATCTAAAATAAATCTAATAAAGACAATCAGAATTGTCATTTGCCACATGACACCACAACTGAAGCTTTATCATCATTGCTTCTCCTTAGTCTTGAACATCAAACATGGTTATTGATATTCCTTCCCTGGAGACCTAAATTCAGTTAATTTAACTGAGAAAATATGTCCTTCAAGTATGCCAGCTGTGATTGTCTAAAAGGTGCAATTTGTCTGTCTGAAAATTCAAAAGGATAATCCATGGAAAACGACGTCACTGAACAAACAGGCCAATACCTTCCCTCGGGGGAGAACCAATGGACTTCGGTTTGTAGAAGTAATGAAGAGTGTTCACTTCCCAGTTACTGCAGAGTGTTAAATATGCACAAATTCATAGAACGTGATTTTAAAAAATTCATGATTTTAACATCATTTAACACTGCCTTTAATTCTGCTGATTTTTTTGCCCCCAAATGCTTCACAACATATGCTAGAATGGTACCACTGCATTTTTGGTGCCACTTGACATACTCGAGTGACAATTCCACTCAATAAACACCCACCATTGCTTGAGCTTCATCAGTACACAGACCAACACAATGCTTCCATAAAAAAAAGTTATTAAAAAAATATCTTCTGCATGTGGGCAAAGGATGATGACAAATCAAGTCTTCAGCCACCTCATCAAAAATATACCAAACATATGCAAGAAGACTAGCAACACCAGCAACATCTGTTGATATGCAAGGCAATACACAGACTCAATTGCAAGCGAAAACACCAGTTTTTCCACATTATCACTCATGTCATGTATTCTGCTAGATATTGTATTGTTCAACAGGGGAATAATTTCTAATTGCTTTCCTTGCTTCTCTCCTAGCATTATGTTTACCATGTCCTTCACTGCTGGAAGAATCAGTTCTTCAGCAATTGTGTGTGGTTTTCCAACTTAAGCAATTCTATAGTTAACTTTATATGAAACCCCGAGAGCTTTATGATTGACATGGTTTGTGTTAATAACATGCTGTTTTCCAGCCTATAAATCGCTTAATGTTTGTTTGAAAAATTCTACAGGCTAATCTATCTACAGAACATGTTTTGTAACTAAATGTCAGCGGAGTTTGGCTGGTTTTAAACACTAATTAGAAAGCATTTTGTAACACAAAAAACAGTGTGGCAACTGTATATCTTCTTGTATGACACAGGTAAAGCCAAATGTAATGTAAAGCTCATCATACTTTCTCTTCTTCTTTGTTCTTTCATAAAGTTTGTCACCTTCCATATTTTCACATTTCACACCAGTGACATGTCAATGATGTTTCCTTATTACTAGCTACACTTCTGTTGTCACTTTGATCCTCGTTGATTTCATGTTTGTTCAATAGTAGGTATCTTTTTTCTTCTTATTGGTTCCGCTTTTTAACCACTGGTCCATTTTTGTCACAAAACAGTTATTGTCATTTTAACTAACATTATTTTCAGTAAGCTTAGCTATGGAGCGGTTTGAAGCCTCCGAAAATACACATATATACAAATACACAGAGTTTAGTTTAGTGGTCTCAGGATTCCCTCAACACCTATACATGTCACTTTATCTGTATTTCTGTTTCCCCTAAATGGGGCTATTACTTTCTGAGGTTTGCGAGTCTTGAAATGCATGGCAGAAAGAGTACTTCTAAATGCTCATAAGGGGGTTTAGTCCTGAATGTGCAAGTATTGGTACTACCAGAATGCCGCTGCCAGCGTGACCTCCCATACATTGTGCATATGACATCACGGTGTGTGGAGAACGCCATTTTGTTCTCACAATGGCATCCTCCGTGCAGCAAAAGTGCTGGAATGCTGTTTCAGTGAGTTCTGGCCCAGGTTCAAAGGACGGACCCCCACATAACCCATGGTGGACCCCACTTTGGGAACCACTGAGTTAAAGTATCAATGTTCCACTATTTCTCATTTTAATATTTTGAGTTTAGTTTCCAGGTTTAAGACAACTGGGTTTTCTATAATGAGGTGTTGTCAAAACGTGACTAACTTTGCTGATCTCCCTTTTTAAAATTTAGGCCCAGTATAACCTTTTTGCAGAACTACCAGAGTCCACAAATTTCTCTCTCACACTCTCTCTCTCTCACACACACACACTAACATATTCGCAACAAGCACTTTCTGTTTAACTTGCAAAAACAACTATTTCTCTAGTTCATCATAGTGTCTTAATAACAGCCAATGGAACAGTGCACCCATCAGCTATTTCAATTATGTGATATAACCTCTTTGGTTCTGCTAACAGGCTGCCTCCATTTCACACAGCAATTGCCTTTATGCCTCCCCTACATCATGCCACTACTCTAATTTTCAGAACTTCTGGGGAAATGCTAAAGTTCACCAGTGAAAGTCATGATCTGACCAACCTTCTATGGTTTCATGGAACATGGCTTCCTCTGTGGTGAGCTATGGAAAATTAGACAGAAAAACTGCTTCAATAACAGAGGCAAGAGCTCTGCAAGTTTCCCCACTCCCTCTTAATACAAGACACTGAATAACCCAAAAAGATGGTCTAATTAGACTCTCAGAACAAATGTGTAACAAGATGACCTGTTACAGACATAGGAAAAAGAATGGGTAACAATAATCCAAAACAGAATATAATCAAAATATTTTGAAATCTGTGGTGAGCAGAAGAGGATAGCAATAGTTTTATTAGAAAGATTTCTAGACTCTTGAAGTGATCATAAATAAGGGAGCTGCCTTTCATCAGGAGAGTGCCTTTCTGAACCCCCAACAGTCAAAAGGGCCACCACAGCCACCTAGCATGAAAACCCCCATCCCTGCAGCCAGCTCTCATCCCATGGTTGCTTCCCCCTCCTCCCTTTAAATACATTTTCATGAAGTCCAAGTTGGGCCTTACCCTCTCCACCTGCTGGGATTGTGGCCTCAGGTGAGGGAGGTGGCATGGAGTTTGTTTATGTGAGCCTTCCCTCATGCCCTGACATACAGGTACCGAGCACGAAGCAAGTATTTTTTGCCTTTTATGCACTACCCTACATTTCAATCAGCCCAGGCTGTGAGATATTCAGACAACAGAGATCTGAATAAAGCTCTTTATATTAACCTGAAACATTTCTACAACACTTTCTTAAACCATTTATACAATTTGTTTATTTATTGTACTTCACTCAGCTTGGAGAGCAAAACTGAATACTGGTTTTAGTTTCCAATAATCCATTTCACCCTCTGGTTCTCCAGCACTAGCACAATGCTGTTCTGTTGAAGTTTGCAACACTTCTGGGAAATGTTTATATCAAAGATTTTCATTGTAATAAAATAAAAAACTCATAAAAACTTTTGTATATTACAGGTTTTAGAAAGTTCCTTTCCCTCACCTCATCTAGCAGTGGTTGCCATTAAAGCACTGACTGCCAACAGTTACTAAAAAGACCAGTTAACTTTATGCTTAGGTTTAGAAAACTTGGTAATTGTAGTATCTTTTGGCAAATTATAACTTAATATAATTCAATTAACTTGACAGTGCCCCTTTAAAATGTGGCTGTCACCCATATTACTGATTATATTAGTTCAGGGTTTTTTGTTTTTATTTGAAGGTTACTTTAAAAAATCCTGGATCGTTTTGAATTGCTCACTGAAGACAAATTTGAGAAAGCATTCTCATTCAGTGTCTAATGAAGCATTCGTATGTTAAAATCACAACTTCCACCACAATGTATTTACCTTCTCCCCCACCACCTTCACCAGTGCTTTCATTGTTCATTTACATTGCATATTTGAGTTCTAAATAAAGTGTCAAACTACATACGAAGGAAGTCCCACTCTTCCCCTTTTAAGCAGCAAAACAAAATGAGTGCTCTTGAAATGAAAAGAGCAATTTAGACTAGGGCAACAAGGGGTCTTGTAAGTTCCAAACAGAGAAAGAAGACGCCACAATTACAATGCTCTCACATAGAAACAAATCTACTCACTATTTAAATAAAAGAATGTTTTAAATACAGTGATCCCTATTTGGCCAGCAGTATCTTACAAGAAACAGATAAAAATGGTCCAAGGGTGAATATTAAAGCAAAAATCTATTTAGAATTAGAGCATAAATTTTGAAATGCATTTATGAACTAATCCAAAGAAAAAAAATATGCAAGACATTTTATATAAGTGTCAGTGTCCTTAATCCTGTCAGAAAGAAATATTTTGTGCCTCACTAAACCAGAGGACACCAGAGTCAATATTTTTGAATAAATATATCCTTAGTACACATAATGTGATTTTGTTCCCTGGGTTTCAAGTAAATTGAATTTTGTAATCCACTGGTATTTTGTAACCCTGGTTACTCATACTGGTGGCATACCAGTATATTCATGTGATATGTTTGAATGAAGAAGCATCTGTTTTATATCTTCCCCACCCCATTAAATGTTGTAAACAGCACAGTGGAAACAAGAACTTATTAGAACTACAATACACAAATTAATAGTTTTTCTTTTAAAACGCTAAAAATATGCTACGTATATTTTAGATGGTTACGATCCTCCAATTTTCCACATTTACCAGCATTAACAAATTGGACTGTAAAGCTTTCATATGAAAACAGGCACCTAAATACTACCTTTCCCCATATGATATTTCATTAATGAACAGCATTTTATAACATTTGTGCTACACTTATAGGTGAAAGGGATAGGGTGTACGGAAGAATTTGGGGGAAGATAAGTAGTAAATATTGAGAGGGGAGTATTACTTATGACGAGGGAATTTTAATGCCTATAGTGAAGTTATTTTTTTAAACAAAGCTTTCAATAAGGTTTTTATATCAGACAATGATTAGTAGAGTCATGGAGCAGGAAGTAAATGGCAGGCTAGACAGAAAACTAGTTTAGAAACAGGAGGCAGAGGGGAATTAGAGATGGGAACTTCACGTTGGAAAATGGTTGAAGGTGGGGTCCATAAGCATTACAGCAGAACCCTCTTTATCCAATCTAACTGGGACAGGGGCCAGACAAGATGATCAAAAATTCAGACAATTTGGAGAATGGGAAAGTACGAGGCTGCAGCTCCATTTAGCGGCCAAAGGAGAGATCGTCCACTTCTGGACCTGTGTGCACTGGTTGTTTGGTTAATGCACAGAGCCGTATAATGGCGGTTTGGATAAATGGGGTTCTACTGTACTTTTAAGTTCTCTGATGTTCATAATACATGGGTTGGATAAGAGTATTGATGACAAAAACTCCAAGCAAGGTTCCAGATAGTACTAAAGTTGGAGTTACATCAATGAGCCAGCCAGATTCCAAAGCATTTGACTGATGTAGGTGAAAGAACTGCATTTGCCATCTGCTGCCCAATGTAGAAAAAGGTAGAGAAATTAGTCTAAGGACGAAGGACCAATTTTATCAGCTTAATACAGGGGTGGGCAAACTATGGCCTGCGGGTCAGATCTGGCCTGCAAGCCTTTTAAGCTGTCCCATGAACTCCAGCCAGGGTGGGGGCCGCACCACATGGCTTGGCCCTGCTCTAGCCGGGTCAAGGGTTGCTCCATGCATAGGAGGCGGAGAAGGGACATGCCACTGCTTCTGGGAGCCGCTTGAGGTAAGCGCCACTCGAAGCCTGCACCCCTGAGCCTCTCCCCACACCCCAACCCCCTGCCCCAGCCCTGATCCCCTCCCGCCCTCCGAACCCCTCGGTCGCAGCCCAGAGCACCCTCCTACACCCCAGACTCCTCATCCCCAGCCTCACCCCAGAGCCTGCACCCCCAACCAGAGCCCTCCCCACCTCCCGCACCCCAACCCCAATTTTGTGAGCATTTATGGCCCACCATACAATTTCTATTCCTCGATGTGGTCCTCAGCCCAAAAAGTTTGCCCACCCCGGCTTAATATGTGTTCTTCTGCTAATATGAAATGAAAGCAGCCCTCTAGAAGAGTCTGCCGCCTCTGCTTCCTTATGCAACAAGCAGAGGATGTGCAAATTAGGAGTTCTGGACTAGTTTTTCTATAAATTTTAGTGGATAATTTTGAGCACAGGCTCAAGGGTTATGCTTAGCTCAGAACCCTATTATATTTTATATGATCTTACTTGGATGACACCACGATATCCACAAGACTCTCTGGGGGACATGTCCACATACCCAACAAACAAAAAATTCTCAGCTTTCACTCTTCTCTGTGACTTCCATTGTCTTTTCCCTGTCTTTCTCACACTGCAAGCTACTTTTGCCCTGTATAGCACCAAGCACATTGTCAGTGCTTAACAAGCAATACAATCAACATTAAACATAGGTCTATTTCTGTAGCAGTGATAAACTGGGCTTCTCCCCTGTACCCCCCAATTTGATTTTTAGTTTAGGAATGTTTAAGGAAGAAAACAACACTATATTTTCCATTAATCAAGTAAAAGAAAAATCTAAGACAGTGGTTCTCAAACTGGGGGTCGGAACCCCTCAGGGGGTCTCAAGGATATTACATGGGGGGTTGCGAGCTGTCAGCCTCCACCCCAAACCCCGATTTGCCTCCAGCATTTATGGCGTTAAATATATAAAACAGTGTTTTTAATTTATAAGGGGGGGTCGCAATTAGAAGCTTGCTATGTGAAAGGGGTCAACAGTACAAAAGTTTGAGAACCACTGAGCTAAGAGGTAATAATGAACCACTTCCTATTGTTAAATATGCAACAATGACAATTCTAACTGTGTATTAGACAGAGGGTCAAATTCTGCCCTGACTTACACCCCAAAAAGTAAAGTCTTGAGCTTACAAACTCTATGTGCTTAATTTTACTAATGTGAATAGTCCATTAAGCACATGCTTAGTTTTACTACCATGAGCAATCCTATTAACTTCAATGGAACTACTCATAATAGTTAAATAATCACGTACATAAGTGTTGGCAGGATGAAGACCTAAATTAGGGCAGATTCTAGTCCAGAGTTATAAACCCACAATTATACAGTTTTTCCTTGTAAAACAAATTGCAAGCATCTATGTAAGAAAATTTACACATATTGGGCTAATATGTCAGTTGGCTTTAACCAAGATTCTAAATGTATACATGCATAACTTGGTGCCCAACTACCCAATTTATACACCCAAATACTGTTTGGGTGCACAAAATACGCATGTGAAAAATAATTACTACAAACCTAGAGCCCAGTCCTGCAAATGAGTAATTTTATTCATGAGAGTCATTAATTTCAATGAGGCTACTCATGTGAGTAAAGTTATTTACAGGATTGTTTGCAAGCCACTTTTGAAAATATGGCCCACTGTATATATTTAGTTCCAATATAATAAAACACAACAATGTATGTATTCAAATGATTCCTTAATACATTATCACTTAGTTAATACCCACTATAGACCATTTGATTAGTATGCAATGCCTAACATGCAGCAATTACTCCAATGGATTTAGTTAGAAGGTTTAATGTAGCAGGTTTAGTAGTTACCTTATCTAGGTGTGGGTGTGTAGTCTGCACATTCTGCAGCTTTTTCTGCAAACTGAAAACAAGTAAACTTGAACCTTGCATTGTCTTAGAGTACCAGAGTCAAATACTTAGCTACTTTGTGTTACTAAAGTATCAAAAGGACTAAAAGGAATATATAAACATAAATGAAGCATTATCTAGTACAGATTGAATTTTACACTAACAAGTAGTACGAAACAGTAAAAACTGTATTTAAAATATTTTCATACTTAGTTTTATTTTGAGATACATATGCAATTCTAAAGTAATGTGCATCTATAAAACTTCTCAAAGTGTGTTTTGATCACCTATACATATACATAAACCCATACACAAATTTTATATTTTATAATACATAGCAGCAGGCATGGAAATTACTTTAATTACAGCACACTGAACAGATGTGATGAGAGTCATATGAGAATCAGGGAGACCAGAGAAGAAAAGGTAGCAGTAATCTACGCAAAAGATGGCCAGAGTATGGTCAAGCATGCTGGAGCAGCAACATTGAATGAAAGAGACAATTTTTTGAGATATGGCACAGAAAAAGCCAGGAAAAAAAAAAAAAGTAAGAGTCTAGCCATCACCATTCTGACTGAGAATTGGATCAGTGATCACTAATACAGATCATGTAAACAATGATTTGATGATATATACAGAATTTTTAATAGGCAAAAAATACTTCCTCCATCAAGTGCCTTCTTTATACAGCTTGGCTTTCCTAAATCTTATTTTAAGAAAATATTGCCTATATTCACCTCTACCCCGATATAACGCCGTCATCGGGAACCAAAAAATCTTACCGCGTTATATCGAACTTGCTTTGATCCGCCGGAGTGCGCAGCCCTGCCACCCCCCCACCCCTCCCGGAGCACTGCTTTACTGCGTTATATCTGAATTCATGTTACATCGGGTCACGTTATATGGGGCAGAGGTGTATTTATATCTACCTGCACTTTCAGAATGCTTCATGTTTGATCAGATGCAAGGGGTGGAGGGAAATTGTAAAAGGCACTGCTCTGTGATGCTGTGAGACAGCCTGCAGATAAACATTTTCCAGCAGATTATGTCTTCAACAATAGTAGCATATATTCAACTACAGGGAGGCCAAGGACTTCAAAACAAAACATCTGCAAGGTTTTAAGAACAGTGAGGGGTAAATAGGTGAGAGTGAGTTTAAAAGAGGGGAGGGGGAAAGTTTGTGTGTAGACAAGCTGTTGGAGTGAATTAGTCACCCCAGGGGTCATGATAAAGAGGGTGTCAAGTTTAATCCTTCCCAGCTGGTTAATCTTTGAAGGATTTTCTCTGTTTTGCAACTATACAATACATCTAATGTAAAAGGAGGAATCAAGTACCAATACTTTAATTTTACTTGTTTGTTTATAGCTATGAAATTATGTTTGGCAGTGATTAATGTCATTTCCATAACCCGAACACAGTAAATGGAAAGGACCTTTTGTTACTTGAGTGACATTTGCTACTGTAAACAAAAACAAAAGGGACAAAAACTAAAAAAGGGATTCATTCTTAAAATAAATCAAAGCATTAAACTACTATACAAGTTAAATTTATGCTCAAATGGCAAAATACATGGAGAGTTTACATATCTTAGTTCTAACATATGCACAGACAGCTAGCAAAAATACAGTTGTTGCAAATAATAATAATAATAATAATAATGGTTTTGAAATAAGTGTTCACTTTAATACTCTAAAAATACAACAAATCAACTCTCAGCCAACTTTTGCATCAAAACGAAGGGCAAACTGAGTCATCCAAACAGTATTACTAAGAACACAAGGCAAAAAAATCAATGTAGTCCTTTCCCTACTTTAAATCATGTTTTTAAAGTTATTAGGGCGTGGGGAAGGAGAAAGGACCTGTAGCATTTACTAAAACAAGATATACTATGTGCCAGCTCCCTTCCAGCTCTGCTAATGAAATTAATTCCTAACATGAGACACCTCTGTTACTTTAGCCCCAGTCCTTTCAAACACAAATCATCAAATTGTATGTTTTGTGGTGCAGGATAATCCAATAAGGACTAACGTGAGGCCACAATATAAAATTTTACTTTGGCCTAAGACTCTACATTTGAACCTACGTCTCCAAGAGAGATAGGTCAGAACAACCCCAAATTTTGGGGGGTTCAAAATTTGAATTGGACTTTTGTGGCTCAGACTCATTTCTAACCTAACAGAGAAAAGGCTTATGCAGTAATTTACTGTGCTCAGAGCCCTCAATGGTCTCACTTTAGATTTAAGTTTACCTGTAAAGTCTATTCTCACTTTATTATAAATTATTTAAAGGAGAAGTGCTGAACGGGGCAAAAAAGGTATAAGAAAACTATGTTAAATAAATAAAATATTTTTACACATCTCGCACTTTTGCTTTTCTTGTGTCATTTTTTGGTCTTCATCCACATTGTGTATCACAGGGGAAAGAGGTACAACTTTATTACTTGTCAACTCAGTGTATGAAAATAAAAACAAATGCTGATCACTCAGATGCATTTCCAAATAACGTGGCTTGTTAGAATTGTGATTTAAATGTCACAATTTTAATTGTAGAAGAAATATTCAAAATGAAGTACAGTATGATTTTAACACAAAGCCTTAGTTCAGGTTCAGGCTTATATCTGTAGTTTGAGTACACATTTTACTTTTCAAGAACACTAGAGTAAAAAGAAACAAAAACAACAAAAACCCACACTTTCAAACATTAGAAACTCAGGAAATTCAGAACTAATGTCCCAAATAAAGTAATCCATGCTCCCTCAACTCTGTCCCTGTACAAATGTCAGTTTACCATCACCTTACTTTGCATGTAGCTTACCTAAAATGCACAACAAAGAAACTGGTTCTATAGTTTCATGCATATGTCTCCAATATTAAGTGTGGTAATTTGTCACAGTACACTTTTGTTCTTTGCGTGCAAGTGCTGTGTCTAATTATAGATTGTGTGCTCTACAAAACAAAACAAAACAAATGTAAGAACACAGAGAAAGCTGTAACACAGCGTAACTCAATGGGCTCAATTCTGAGCCCAGCTGTGAAACTTCAAAGAGTAAATGGGTGTAAGGATCTACACCCTGCATGGAAGGAAAGCAGCAGAAGTGGGCTGCTATTCCTCCCTTCCATGCAGGTGCAAGGAATGTACTGAATCCTGGCTTCCACCCCCACAACATGCTGGCCAGCTGATCGGGGTGGAGAGAGAGTAAGCTGTGTCAGGAAAAGGACTGTTGCAGTTTTACTTCCTCAATAGAGCAAGTGGGTCGCAGGATCTTAATCATAACTCTGTATCGCAGCTTGATCCCTGCCTTGTCCTGGGGCAGCACAGGTATATGCTGTCTCTTACTTGGGCTGGGCTACACTGCTAGATGCCAACTCGACCTTACATGATTATGATTAAAGCTATGTTTTTTTTCCACAGATATCACAGAAGTCACGGGATCCATGACTTCAGACCTGGCCGCTGGGAGCTGCAGGGTCCCACCGCCTCCCGCAGCAGCAGGGAGCTGTGAGGTACCCCTGCCGCCTGAGGTAGCAGCCCCTAAGCTAGTGGCCCCTAAGCTCTCAGCTGCCATGGGGAGCGGGAGTACCCTGCAGCTCCCAGCTGCTTCCTGCCGCAGGGGCATGGGGGGACCCCGGCCGCCCCCCTGCTGCCACCACGCGGGGGGACCTCTACAGCCCCTGGCCTGCCCCATGGTGGCAGGGGGACTCCTGCAGCGCCCCACTGCGGTGGTTGCAGGGGGTTTCCCGCAGCTCCCTGCCGTGGGGGGGAGGGGGGACAGGCAAGGGGATCCTGCAGCTTCCCTCTGCCGCTGGTGACAGGATGGGGACCCTGGAGCTCTCAGACCCCACAGGTGGTGGGGCCCCGGAACCCCCAACCACCCCACAGCTGCCCAGTCCCTACCCATTTTATCATGGATATTTTTAGTAAAAAAGTCAGGGACAGGTCACGGGCTTCCCTGAATTTTTCTTTACTGCCTGTGACCTGTGACTTTTTCTAAAAATATCCATGACAAAATCTTAGCCTTAATTATGATTCAGACAATCTAGTTAATTAAGACAATCTAGTGAGCACTGATAAAATGAAACTTTATTTTATTGATAGATAAGGTAATATAGTCTGATTTTCTGTAGGCATTATTATGTGGGGGTAGAGTTAAGGTAGTTTGAGAGCCTTATTTGAGAAGTATTTGTGGCACCTTAGAGACTAACAAATTTATCTGAGCATAAGTTTTTGTGGGCTAAAACCCACTTCATCGGATGCATGCAGTGGAAAATACAGTAGGAAGATACATATATATACACACATGGAGAACATGAAAAAATGGGTGTTGCCATACTAACTATAACGAGAGCAATCAATTAAGGTGGGCTATTATCAGCAGGAGAAAAAAAAACTTTTGTAGTGATAATCAGGATGGCCCATTTCCAACAGTTGACAAGAAGGTGTGAGTAACAGTAGGGGGGAAAAATTAGCATGGGGAAATATTTTTACTTTGTGTGATGACCCACTCCCAGTCTTTATTCAAGCCTAATTTAATGGTGTCCAGTTTGCAAATTAATTCCAATTCTGCAATTTCTCATTGGAGTCTGTTTTTGAAGTTTTTTTGTTGGAGTATTGCAACTTTGAGGTCTGTAATTGAGTGACCAGGGAGGTTGAAGTGTTCTCCGACTGTTTTTGAATGTTCTAATTCTTGACGTCTGATTTGTGTCACTACGCAAAAGAATAAATGGACACAAATCAGACGTCAAGAATTAGAACATTTGGTTCTGTAGTTGACAACTTTTGGGTTCTCTAAATATAACATCTCCTTGTTCAATTCACTTCAAATGTTTTTTTAAAAAATGTACCTCACTCCTAGGTTATTAATGTGAAGATCAACTAAGAATTTTAGACAAGAGGCCAAAATTCGGTTTATAATGGAAACTCAGTTGCAACCTTAAAGTGATAGCGTCTATTTAGTGCAACCATTTCTTATGATTTCCTGTGTAATCAATTGCTAAAATAAAGATTTTAAATTATACTGTACCTTATCCCAGATAAGCTGTCAAAAGCATGCAGGTCTAAAACTTCACAGAGATCAACTCTAAGAGGAAAAAAAAAAAAAAACCATAAAAAAAGTCTTCATACTTTTCTCAACTTAAATATTTTATAGTAGTAAACAATAATGCAAAAAGTTCAACTACAACACAGGCTTGTGATGTTTGACAGACACAAAGCTATTTGAATGACTTCATTCACCAGATGTAAAGGTATTAAGATAATTGTCTCTTAAAGCAGGCTATTGCTATGATTCTTTTGTTGCATTTTTAAATAAGTTTCCAGTGGAAAAAATAGTATTTAATCATGTAATTAAAGACTTATCATAATATAAATGAACAAGGGGCCTGACTTGACTTTGCAACCATAACATGCTTTTCATATATTTTTTGCATATTATTTCCCAGATTTTTAAAAACACAAAGTGAAAACTAAAAACAAAACACAATCTGCATCATGTGGAAACATACTCCCACATGGGTCAGCTGCTGGGCTGGAACCTTTAGATCTTCTATGTACTCCAGTCACTAAAGGGAGATGAGGCAAATATTTTAACAATGAGTTTCAAAGCTGTTTGCTGACAGCAGAGGAATGCTGAAATTCAGGAATCCTCAGTTCCATTCCAGGTTCTCAGGGGAGTTTATCTAGTGGTTTCAAACCCTTCAGCCCTTATTTTCCTCCACCCCCAAGCTTGACAGACCCCTTCTGCCTCAGACTCCTCCTCCAGCCTGTTCTTACCCCCATCCATTTCCCCCCCACCCCTCAACTCCATGTCCCAGGACCTCAGGTCTTAGTTCCTGTGTCCAACACATCAAGCCCTGGTGTGGAGCCAGAAGGAACAATTGTAGGGAAAGTCCTACTCAGACTCTGCAGCTATGGCCTAGAGCATACTCACTAGAATTGGAATCTGAAGAATTTAGTTGCCAAACTAACAAATCTGTCCTGAGCATGTGAAAACAGATTTTCAGAGGTTCATAACTTGGCCAAATTTGGGTGGAATTTCATGAGGACAGCAAAAGGCACACCCTGAAGCCAAGGCAACTCCTCTTCCAAACTTGAAGTCCTGGCTTGAAAGTGTGGCGCTAGAGCTTCTCAACATCACAGCAGCAAAAGTGATTTGTTTGTTTTGTTTTTTGTTTTGTAAAAATAGAGGCAAATCAATGTATTATCCCTAACTTCATTCTGAGAAATAGCTGAACAATTTTTGCAGAAATTCTTGATTTCCGCTCCCCCCGCCCCCCAAATTCAGCCTGAGGCAGACACCCAGCATGGAAAATTTCAGCCCAAATAGTTAAAGTCTGGCAAAGTAACAACAACTGAATATAGGGTCTTATAACAGATAGTGTTGGACAACCTTAACTATAAAAGTGTTTCTACCTAGGTCTTCTCTCACACACTCACACACACCTTTTCAGAAAAGTACAATATACATTCCAGTTCAGGTGTCAGTGCTAGGACAAATGGTTGGCTTTACAGACCTGGTTATTTTGTTATTGAAAATAAGAAAGCAAGGATATGGTTAAAAGGAAAAATCCACAGGCCTCTGGGTCTTGGCCAATTATTATTATTAAACATGCACCCACCAACAAGTATACAAAGCTGTTTCTAGGGTGAAAGATTTTTAAGGTACAATGCATAGCATACATAAACGTCTTCTTTAGTTTATGACCAGCTGTGTCTGAATTGTCTGTTCTCAGTAGTACTCCATAAACTCATACGAAGGTCACAGAAACACTCAGGCAGATTGTAAATGCTCCTTACTCTTGCATAATATTGATTGACAATGGACAGAAAAAAATCTTATTTAAAGGATGTGCGCTCTCAAGTACCATGCTAATAAGCTAATTTTACTGTTAATCTAACTGCGTAACTATTTCAAGTTTTGGACAGACAGTGCAAGATAGAGAAACAGTGTCAATCTCTGAAGAGTATTTAACTAGGAACATAGGAGTTGTCATACGGGATCACGCCTGAAGTCAGTGTAGTCCAGTATCCCATGTGATCAGCACCAGAAGAAGGTGTAAGAACCCTGCAGTAAGACGTGGGATAATTTGCCTCTGACACGAAGTCTCCTCCTAACCCTTTATAGTTAGATACTGACTTCAGCCCTGAAGCATGAGGTTTTATATCCCTTCCAAAATTGTTAGTATTAACTATAACTCCTCTGGATTTTGCTGTTATCCATACAAATGTCCAATTTTTTTAAATCTTGCTAATTTCTTGGCATCAACAACTTCTAATGACATCCTGTGGCTATGAGTTCCACAGTCCAATTATACCTTGTGTGCAAAAGTTTCATTTTATCAGTTTTAAATTTGCCGTCTTTTAATTTCATTCAACATCTCCTAATTCTTGTGTTAGAAGACAAAGATGACAGAAGCTCCTGATCTACCATTACTATATATACTTTTATCGTGTCCCCTCTTATTTGTCTCCTTTCTAAGGCAAGCAATCTCAACATTTTCAATATAATTTCATGAGTTTTTCCAGGTCCTAATCATTCCTGTGGCCCTTCTCTGAATCTCCTCTAATTCAGCATTCGATTAAACTGAGGAAGACTGAAATATAGCTACACTTCCCTCTCCTAAAAAGCAATTTAGCGGGCAATATGATCCATGTAATGTTTTCAAGATTATATATTACGTTTACTTCTTCATAAAGGAATTTGAAGTTGAAAGATGTTGCAATAGTGCCTGCAGAGCATCTCCTCTGCCACTAGGCAACAAAGGGCTGATTGCTTTCTACTGCTTTTCCTTCTTATACCCTGCATACAGGGTGTATGCATGGAATTTAGGATTTGTCCTGTTGTATGGATGTCATGATAAGTATGACCAGATCAGCACAAACACAGACACCCAGACTTTAGTATTGTCCAGCTAATATGCCAAGTTTATCATCATCGTTAAATCATGTACAAACAATGAGGATAGTCGTCCCCCCCCCCCCCCCCCCCGGCGCACACACACACACTTCCCCCCCCCCCCCCCAACTGGACTTGGAGTCACCATTGTATTCTCATAGACATTTTCCTCTACATAGCCAACTGTTTCAATAAGAATCACATATGCCAACACACACACCATTACCAGGGTTACTGTCTCTAGATTCACGGTACTAGCAATAGTTAATGGAATCTATAGTTTTGGTGCAGAAGTCTACAAAATATTGCAGAAACTTTAAAACCAAAGCTGCATAAGAACAAAGGAGCTACTGTTAAGGGCCAGATTTATAAAAGCACTCAGCATCCATAAAAAGGGATGATTTTCAGAGAGGCTCAGCTCCCATTTAGACAAGTAAATGAAGTGATTTTCAAGAGTGCTCAGCATCCAGCAACTCCCCCTGTTGCCAATGGTAGCTGGTGGATACAGAAGAGTTTTGAAAATCTAGCCCTAAATGTTAAAAAGCCCACTGAAGTTAACAACTATTTTTTGTTATAAAGAGACACATGCTGATTTAACAAAAATTATTTAGTTAAGATCACTAGAAAAAGCAATAAATGAGCAATGGGAAACACTCCATAATAACTGAGTTTATGATTAAGGGCCCTCTGTAGCACTGTTTATTCTTGTTCCAAGTACTCTTCAGCAGAATTTAAAAGTTAATAAGGAAGGAGTGTGAAATTGTAGAAGCTTGTTAAACACATTTCACCTTCCTACTTGAACAAAGAAACAAAAACAATATGAGGGTAATCCGTATAAACTAACATGACAGTCATGGCAGAGAAGACTTTTCATAGTGCAACTGTTTAGCAGCAGGACAGAAAACTTCCAGCAAGGAACAGCTTGCAAGCAGAATTTCAAATAAGTGAAATCAATGGACATGTTAACAAGATTAACATTATTGGAAATGTAAAGCATCCAAACACTGACCATCAGATAAACTCAGACACACTACCATCTGAAAATTTAATAAAATTCCATGGTGCTATCAAAAAAAATAAGCCTTTCTACCTATGTTCCTATATTGGCACCGACCAGAGTCTTATCTACGCACCTCCCATGAGTAAGAATGGCAATAACCTCTCTTCCCCTTCCCTCTTAGTAAGAAGCAAGCTTCGGGGTTTTTGTGTGTGTTTGTGTTTTGGTTTTAATAATTACTGAACACAAGAGAAGACTGTTGGTGCAAGTAAGGGTACTGTCGTGGGAGAGTGTGGGAAAAGGTGTATGTTTTGTATTTAGTTCTGAATGCTGGGAGGTTAGTCATTCTTATTTCATCTGGCAATCTTGGGCCAGCTCCTGTCTGCTACACCCACAATTCTCCCCCTATTGAGCAACAGTTTCTTTGTTCCACTGACAAAAGTCATCGCCCAAGGTCAAAAAAAAAAAAAAAGAACAACTCCATGCAGGGCTCTGAAAAACAGTACAATGATGTTGAACTGGGCTCTGTGTTCAATAGGAAGCCAGTGCAGAGTGGGATGATGTATTGCAAGGAACCTATGCTGCTGAGCAGGCAGGCTGCTGCAGCCTGAACTAGCCCTTTTAAGGCATAGAACTTCATTCATAGATACAGAGAATTTCAGTAGTTGAGCTTAGGTCTGCCTATGGCCAGATATTAGTCTGGCAAGATCAGGTGAAATCTTTTGGATGCCCGCAGATGAAAGTGCATATTTTTTGCCACTGTTGGGTGTCCAAATGTAATGCAGAATGAAAGAGGATCCCAGAGCTTCAGACCAATAAAATGAGAGATGTCTTTAATTGATGAGGTAGTTATGGAGATTTCTTCAAAGCATTTTCTTCTTCTCACCAGCATCATCTCAATTTTGTCTGGGTTCAGCTTCAGCCAGTGCCTCTTCATAGAAGCACTGATCTCAGCTAGGCAAATTATAGCATCCTTTACATTAAAAGGATGTACAGCTGAGTGTGATCTCTCCACTGCTGGCATGTTGGCCTGTGCTGTCTCACTAGCTCTCCCAACTATTTCATATAGATAACAACAGAATGAAGGAGAGACAGACTTGTGGGACTAACCAAGTGAGTCATGGAGATGCAGGAATAGTTGCCAATAAGGACGCCTTTGGTTCATTCTGAGAGGAATGACCTAAGCCATTTCTATCTGCCCCTATGCTGCCTGTGAAGGAAGGACAGTAGAGTTTGGTAGTCAACTGTATCAAATGTCAGAGATGTCCAGCCATACTTCCTGTTGATGGGCACAATATAGTTATGCACCAGAGCAATAAGTGCTTTCTCTGTCCCGTATGCTTAGGTATAACATTTCAAAATTTGCCCAGCTCATTTTCAAAGTACATAACAGAAGGCAACAGTTGATTTCAACAGCAATTGTTAATAGTTCAAATACGGTAATTTCAAAATCCTAATTTAATAAGAGTAGAATGATCATTTCAACACTACTTGTAATAAAAATGAAATGCTATATTACATGCATCTCTACATCATGTCTACACTGCAGCTGAGAAGTGTGATTCCCAATGCAAGCAGACAGACTCACGTTAGCTCGGCTTGAGCTAGCATGCTACAAATAGCAGTGTGGACATTGTGGCACTGATGGCAGCTCGGGCTAGCTGCCTGAGCCCAAGCCCCGCTGAGACCCTGGGTCTGAGTTTCGGTGGCTAGCTTGAGCCGCTACCAGTGCTGCAACACCCACATTGCCCTTTTTTAGGAGCTCAAGGAATACTGTAGTGTAAATAATGCCCTTCAATGGGCACACATCTTCTGATGAAAACTATACTAGTGCATAATATTGCTATAAACAAAGGAAACAATAATGAGAAGTTATATTCAACAGCACAAATACCTATATGCCAGTGTTAGTAGGGAAAACACTTGGAGTAGAAAACCACAGTCATCTGTGCTCAATCTATTTCGACCTGTATTGAAATGTAGAGTCCCCATCTGCATTTTTGAATATTTACTGATAACTGCATTTGAAAGGTTTATGACGAGTATCTAGCCTTATTCCAGCACTTCAATGTGTGGTACACCTCTACCCCAATATAACGCGACCCGATATAACACAAATTCGGCGGATCAAAGCAAGTTCGATATAACGCGGTTTCACCTATAACGCGGTAAGATTTTTTGGCTCCCGAGGACAGCGTTATATTGAGGTAGAGGTGTACTTGTACTTCATATACAAGTTACTAAACCCTAAATGGCATGTTTCAAGAGCATGCTTTTGTCACAACTTCACTCAGTCCATTCGATTAATCCATAATTGAATCAGAATAGACACTTTCTACTGAGAGCTTCATGTGAGGTGGGAGAGACAGTCTTTTGTTAAAAAAATACAACCTTTTCATTTGTCTAATAAGGAATTCAAACCAGAGTGCCTATCAAAAATATGAAAGAATAAAGCCACTTACTTCTTGTATTGTGACTATTTTGACATATCTTTCAAAACAATTTTGCAGGCACAATTTATTTCTAGGTCCCACTAAATCAAACCTGGAAGAGGCATAAAGAGCTTTACACAATACATGTGATTAGAGTTTAACATTGGCCTGTTAGGCCTTCTCAGTGATGTGTCACATGACAACTGGTACCACATCACTGAAAAGCTATGTAAATGACCTAGAGATTTCTACATATAAGCCTCAATTACAGCAAGATTGCCAACTGCTGCAATGTATCAGAGCCATCTTGGCTGTGTCTACCCTAGCACTTTTCCAACCAGTGATGCTCCTCCAATGGCATTGCTAGTGCAGACAGTCTCAATAACTGAAAGCCACTGTCAGGTCAAATTTAGCCCAAAATTTAATTAAGTTTTTGCAAAATCTAAACCCAATACAAGTATAATAAGGATTTTATTTTTTTAGCATTCCAATGTTGATTAAAAACTCCTAATTTTCTTTGAATATATGCATTTAAACCTTACAAAGTCTGGAACTGACTAACTGGAAACTGATAGTATATTTTCAATTTCTAAGCTGAAAAAATGTAAAGAGAAAGCAAACAGCATAAGACTTTTTTTTTAAAAAGGGGTTAGTTTTAATCTAAAGTGCTGACAGTAAAATAGGCAAGGAGTTATTTAAATAGTTTTCCTTTAAAATGAATAGAACTAAAAAATATACAGCAATTTGTCACAACAAAAATAGGAAGTGGCAGCAAGTGATACTGCCCAACACTAAATATTACCTTGATCTTTGAGTTTCTAAAATTTTGACAAGTCCATTTATTGACCTGAAAAAGGGTGGGGAAAAAAGGAGACATTAGATGTGACTAAAATTCCATAATGTAGTGAACTAAGCAGGGAAATGAGAACCAGGAACTCCTGAGTAATAATCCAACTCTGTTATTAAACTGTTGTACAACCCCATAGCAATCTCCATTTTTATTTCTCTCTCAGCTTGCCAGGAGATTCACTATCCATGACAGAGGACTACTGTTACAGAGGACAGATTTTATTCAAGCAAAATTTCCCCCTTAGTACATGTTGCTGGGCCTAAACATTTTTACTTTTATTTAGGACATTTTGTTAGTTAAAGCGGTGAAATGGGAAAAGACTTTTTCAAACTCCGTTTTTGGTGTGTGTTTTTTCGTTCCTCTCACAGGATGTGGGGGTATTGTGCTGGCAGCAGAAGATATTTTTGCCTACACCTCTAACCACTAATCTTGTCCAGGTTACTTGTTCATTTACTCACAAATGATAATTATTTCTTGCCTCCCAAGATATCTATTAATTATTTGTAAAGGTATCTTTAGAAATATTTAAGTATTTATACAAAAAATCTGAAGTCTGAAAAGTTAAAAAGGGGTTATACAGTTACTAGATAAGGATGGTGCACAGCAATCACCACATGCAAAATACCAAGATTTGTGGAAGTACGTAATTGTATTGGAACACTATTTAATCTTTCTCTCTCCTGTGAGCAAATAATTTGTGTCATGGTAATCATGCAATCGCCAATCCCTGTGCCAGTCATAAGAAGCAGAAGTCTATATATAAACAAAAAACTGTTCATACTATCAGTTTCATACCTGACAGCTGTTCTTATTTTATTCAGTTCTTCTTGTGAAATCAAATCTGTTTTATTGATGATTATTAGATCAGCTAGTGCAACCTGCCTACACAGGAAGACAAAATAAAAGAGAAGACTAAAATGTATACATTCATTTTCCACAATGCAAAGTTACCACATTTCCCATGCCCTAAAAAACAAGGGTGTATCATGACCAAAGCAAGGAAGTCTGTATTGAATTAGGAGACCAATCAATGTATCAGTCGGACCACGTAACACTTTCTGATGTACTGCATTGTTGACAGGGTCAGGGAGTGTTCTGCTATTAAAAACATTTCTTGCAACTTCTTCGTAAAATTATTGCATTAAAACAATTTATTTTAAATTACAGCGTTAAGGACAAAGCTTTTTTCATTAACACTGTACTCGTAAATTCTGTATGTATCTTACTCTTCAAAAACTATGAATGCACTAGCATTTTTCTTCCAAATTTCCTACTGATGATATCACCAGCAAAGTCAGATCATCAGCATTTTAATAACCATGTTGATTGACTCTGTGCAAAGCAGGTCAAGATTAGATAGTGATTAAAATACCAGTGGCCTGTCTACACTAGTGGTCCCACTGTTACCACCACTACTGGAGCTGCACTGGTATGTTACAAGAAAAAAGCAACAGCAGATGAGGCTATGCAAAATAATGCTCACTCCAGTGTAGAGGATTAAACTGAGATCTTTTAGATCCCTAGTACTTTGGGATAGGCAATCTATGAACCACTTAGTCCCTCTTACAGTCTGAATTCAAGATATTAAGCAACACTAAAAAATTCTAAAGCTGTTTTTAAAGTAAACCTCTTTATTTCTTTACTTTTCAGTTTACTTTGGGCATCTGACAAAATGTTGTACATAGCCTATTTAACAATACAGGCAGTTCCCCCTGCCATTCCTATGGAACTTTTTTTAAAAAAAAGAAGATAGGATTGTAAAATCCAGATGCTGGAAGGGGGACTAAAGTGCAGGTGCAGCACCTGAAACTACTTTTGTGTGGGGGGGGGGGCGGAGGGGAAGGAAGGTTGTTTGGGTTTTTTAAACAAACTGACTAGATCTTAAGCTGTATGCAGTGTTTTTGTAGCCATGTTGGTCCCAAGATATTAGAGACAAAAGGTGGGTGAGGTATATCTTTCACTGAACCAACTTCCATTGGTGAGAGACACAAGCTTTTGAGCTTACACAGAGCTCTTCTTCAAGATCTGGGAAACACTCTGTGTAAGCTCGAAAGCTTGTGTCTCTCACCACCAGAAGCTAGCCCAATAAAAGATATTGCCTCACTCACCTTGTCCCTAGATCTTAAGTCGACAGTGAACAAATGCACTGGGATGACTTTCGCTTCCTATGAACATTTAACACACTGAAGTTGCTAACTTTTACCAATTTTATATTAATAGTTTTTATACCAATACCTAGTTGCTTCACTGATAAGGCCATCAGGTTTTTCCTCTGTCAAATGCTGAACAAAGATTAAAAACAATTATTACATCAAGAGTATTCATGTAACAAATATCCATTTAAACATGCATCAAAATCAAGGTAAAAATCAGTTTTAGATACATTATTCAAGAAATTAAGGGGGGATAATATCTAGAGTATTAGTATGCCTCAACTCATCTTTATTATTTATATAAACAAAGTGATGGTAAAAAACAGACATCCACTCTTTCCTTAAGTTCAAATCTGTTTCTTTACCAGCATTTTTCTTTTGTTTATTATTGTAGGATTACTGTAGAATGCTGAGCTGTTGACAGTTTTTGTTTAAATGTTTAGGTTTATTGTGAGGTAAAAAAGCATTAGAATCCATGTTGTGCATTAGCTTACAGAGAAAAATTAGGTATTTTAAGATCAAAAGCTAAATAAAAAGAGTAATAATGTATATTTCAAACAAATAGTAAGTTAGTTATCGAGGTAACTGCAAGATGCCTAAGGTTTATTAAACTACTTTGGGGGAAATCATGCATTAGCATCTACCACTTTGCTTTTTTGTTTTAATTAAATTTTGCTTATCAGGTGACAAGTTATATCTTTAACTTTTGCCCCAGGTCTGCATGGGTAGGTCACCATCACCCAGTAAGCCTGTCATAATTTCTTTTTCAAAGGATTGGGATGCACAAGAATTCATGTCTGATGAGCCTGTGATAGTTCCACAGGATTGTGATTATCCCATTATCTGTGCTCTCAGCTGACCCAACAATCAACTATACTATTTTAAAATTGATTTGGTTTTTAAAAACTGCTGATTTAAGGTGGAAATAAATTCCATGGCATGCACATCAATTTTAAAAGAAATAGGAAACTACTCTTTCAAATAGATTGGTTAGACATCTAACATGACTTGGTCCTAAAAAAATCCCATTGCATAAAATCCCATCTATGTTTTCCCCTAGCTTTTTAAGTCAAAACTGTTTTCTAACTGAATTGTTTAAACAGGTTGTGCAATAACAGGAGGACTAGAATGAAACCTCTCTTCTGACCTTCTCTCTGTAACTCGCTACTCATTGATTCTATTGCATTAAATGCTGTCAGATTTGTAGCTCTGAAAAGAACAATGTCAGTGGCCTGAGTGTCAGGTCCTGACAGCAGAGAACTGTCATTTCAAGTTGTCCAATCGTTTGCCCATGATTAAAAAATGAATATTTCAGATTGCTGGGTGACAATCCCATTAGAGTGATAGCCCATGATATCAATTACCACTTCAGTTTCAATTTGGCTGGCTGGCCACAGGGTACTATTTCTTAGCTCTTCTTGTGATGGGTTGGGTCTGTGAAGCATGACACCCTTAAATTGCTGCCTATTATCCCAGTGTCATTACTTGTATTGCCTTCAGAATTCTTTGAATCACAAGTAGCTGCTGAGGTCAGGCTTTGCAACCAAAAGAAATGGACAAGTTAGCAAATTCTTTATACAAAGCAAAAGTTATTTATCTAGCGTATGACTGAGAAAATTTAAAGTTTCTATTATCCTGACAGTATGTCAGTTTTGCGCTGGTTTATTGATTTAATAATATAAGAAGTTTCTTCAGGCTAGCACAGATGTTAAACATTTACTATGTATTATTTCAAAACTTCTTACTGTTGTTAGCACTGTACTCAACAAATGTAAGAACATCCACTAAACCCAGAAATTAAACAATTATAGTATTCAGGGATATACATGACTCTGCTCTGTACAATGAAATTAGTTTTGCTTCAATATAAAGGAAAACCAAAAATCAGCATTTTGCAAGTAATGAAACGTCCAGCATAATGGATTGAAAACAAGTGTGGGAATCAAAAGGTACTAATCCTTGCTCTGCCACTTCTTGTATGGCCTTGGGCAAATCACATAATCTCTCTGTCTCAGTTTCTTCTTTAGTAAAAAGACTAAAACTTATCTCATAACAATGTTATAAAGATGAATTGGCTGGTGTGCGTAAAGGCTTTTGAAGATGTATAACATTTATAGTGCTTTAAATTATTCTATTTGGATAATAAAACACTTTTGCAATGCAAAGCAATGCAATCTAAAGATAGTGTCCTGAACACTGTGCCTTACTGAAACAGAATGTGATGACCAAGCGCTTCTGGTCATCTAGAATTCTATCAGAATTATCAGAGAGATTATAAACTTCCACTCTGGGTACCTCTAACTCCCTTTCGTAAAATGTATCTAATGTTTGGAATGTTTAAAACAAGTTTCCAACTTCTCTCCTTATGATGCCTCACTATTCTTGAAGCTATCCAGAAAATAGAACTAATGACAAATGGCATGCTTTAATTAATCCTTTACAGATAGTGTTAAAAGTTTAAGTACTCTAGCTATTTTGCCAATTCTTTGCAATTTTATTTTGATTCCACTGTTCTATATTTCTCCCTCACCAATTGTATTTTGAAAGCACTGAAAAAAACGTCCACAGAATTTTGTAAACTTTACTGTTAGTACATTTTATCATAGTTTTTTCCATTGTTTTACCTCAATGTTTCATATTTGTCTCCCTCACACATGCTTTGTCCACATTAGACCCTTTCTAACCAGATTTTGGAATATTAATAAAAACACTCAAAGGTCACAAAAATGTAGACATAACACCCTAAGGAGCATAGAGCAAACAAGGATATCAATGAAAGAATTCTCTCTTAATATTTTTATTTCTCTTTAAACACCATCCTTCAGTTTACCTAGAACATTAAGTATGCTTAAAAACAGAGAAAGTATCTAGATGTTAAAATCAGGGAAACTCAAACATTTTCATAGTGTAGATCACATCTTAATTGCACCTGGTTTCATTTATAATTGTGGGCCACCTCTCGTTTCACTCAATCTCACAATATCCCTGTGACAATTACGCTGTCTAAAATTGAAAACCATGTATTTTTAGCTCTCTTTATCCAAAAAGTTTTAGCCTTTTTGAAATTAGTCACAGTACCAACTGTTCTCATTTCAGTTCTCTTTCCTATCTCCTCTGGTCCTCTCTCCCGCCACATACATGTTTGCCTGCCACCTGGTCCTCTCCTCCTCCACTTTCTTGCTGTATGGTCCTCCATTAAACTGAATATATGTCTGGCGTCCTGGCTCTCTTCACCTTTGTACATACTGCCTTGCTCCCTTCTTCCTATTCCCCTAGATACTCTTTTTCTAATAGCAGTTCTAATCCCACTGATGACTGCCTATTCCAGTCCCTGAGATCAGCTCCTCTTTCCTTTAAAAGTAGCACTGATTGTTGGTTGGGACCAAAGAGGGAATCTTCATCTTTCCAGCCAATTTTACAGTCATCTAAGCTCCTGTTTGCAATGAAGAGCCTGGGTATCTGTATAAATTGCTAGAGACTAAGAGGAACAAGTACCACCTGACCTAACAGTTCTCAGCAGAGAAGAGCTCTGCAGACAACAGCTTGTGAACTACTGTGTAACACTATTTCTTGTTCACCTATAAAGCATTACATTAAAAGGGAAAGAAGATTATCTTGCGATTATCTGGATGAAACAATGCTGCAATTTGTTATGAAACTGCAATTGCAACATAGCTTCACACACCCCAAGAATTAGCATATTAGAAGTTAACCCATAAACAAAACATGTAAAAGACCATTACTTCTAT
This sequence comes from Emys orbicularis, assembly GCF_028017835.1. Lineage (NCBI taxonomy): Eukaryota > Metazoa > Chordata > Testudines > Emydidae > Emys > Emys orbicularis. Next base: position 95,020,683 of record NC_088688.1, on the reverse strand, counting down.
GTACTGTTTTGGTTTACAGTATTTTTTTAAATATTACTATCTTACCTGCAGTCCATACTTAGCATCAACAACAGACACAATACCTGGGGAAAAAAAGTTTGTAAATGACATTTAGAAGGAAGAGTACGGATTAAGAAATAAACTGAAAACTGCTAAGAGTATGTTAGCTTCTTGAATAATTACAGGGGCAGCAGCAACCTCAATAGTTAAGGTTACACAAGAGTTTTTATTCTAATCCCACTTTCAGTCACTTATAACCTTGCAAAACTCTCACCAATCTGGCTAAAAATATTATAATTGTTTCCTAATTATATAGGTTTTTATATAGTGCTCATCCACTGTGGTATGTAAGTGACTACCAAAATGGTGAGGTGTACACATAATACAGATGCATCTTTCTCCTTGTTCCAGTCCGCAGGGGCTGGATGTGGGGAAAGGTGTTGTGGTGGTGTTATAGGAGTAGTATTCTGAAGGAAGTGAGGAGCATGGTCATTCTGATCATTTCTGGGAGCAACTTCCAGATACACAGCCACATGCCAAGAGAACCATCTCCTGCCACACACAAGCGTCACTCAAGTCTGGTGGTGGAACACAGCTGGCAAAGGAGGTAAACAAGAACAGAAGGTGAGGTGGCCCCTCATGTAACTTGGACCAAGCCCACAGAGGACCAAAACTATGCATTTGAATCAGTATTCAATGGGGGAGCCAGTTAAGAGAAAAGACAATGGAAGGCACTGTGTTCTTGGTGGCCTATGTTATTGAGCAGACAGGCTCTCTCAGACCGCCCAAAAGAAATATATATTTTTTAAGAAGAATGTTGAGAAAATAAGTAAAAATGTGAACAAAATAAGCCCGACTACAACACACTGAATATTTTTGAGAGGCTCACCAATTGGTGCAAGAGAAAGAAAGGGGTACAGAGAACAAGAGTGCTAAAGAAAGAGATTGAGAGGAGGAAAAAAACAAACCAACCAAAGATGGGATATATAGATAAGTAACAAGTTTCAGAATTTCCTACTCTAGCCAGATCCAGAAATTCTTTAAGTGGCCAGTACTGTGGAATAGTTTCAATGATACAACTGATACCAAAGAAAGTGAATTCCACCAATACAACCAGATTTTGTAATGGCAAGAAGAAATTCCATAAATCATATCATTAGTAACTGTTTTACATGCTTCTATACAGTGTTACAGGTATCTGCTCACACACACTGTTTTCCGCTTACGGACAGTTTATCATGATGAAAAGTAGTGCCTATGTAATTAAGAGTCATCACTACCTTTGACTTCAGAATTTGGCATGTTTGCACAAGTCCAGTAAAAAATTTTTTTTAAGGTTTAAATATATTTCATTGAGAAAATAATGAACGTACATAAATAATAGCAAATAAATTTTCACTCATGCCTCTGCAATCAAGCTACTTGTTTATTTCTTGAAAAGAAATTGTCCAAATAACTCACACTAAAGTGGGAGAAAACCCCTCACAAGTATTATAGAAGATAAACACACACTTTTTCTTACCATCAAGATATATGTCACTTCCTAGTTCAGCATCAACCCAAAACATGGAGGCCACAGCACCTAACAAGCGAGACATTTAGTTGCAAGATGGATGATGTACCAGAAAACACTCATCTCTAAGCAGTTTTTAAATCACACCTGTTCACAGTTGCTACTCTTCAACTTTCCCCCTGATGCCAGAAGAACATGAAATCAAGTATTAAAAATGTTGGTTCTCCAACCATATATTTGGTGCAGTGATGCTGCTGTAAATCCTGAAAGCAGTGATAGCAACACTTAAGTTGTGTGACCTCTAACAGGTGCATCATAAAAATAAAAAAATTCAAAACAAAAGAAACCCCTCAACATGACTACCACGTCAGCAACCACATTTCTTAATTCCAAATTCTTTATAGTTCTCTTCTGTGTTTTTTCCCCCCCTTGCACCCCTGCCATTTCACTAAAACTGCTCCATCCTTTTGTTCAAAGTAAGGGCCTGTGCTCATCCTCCTCAACCTCTACACTATTTTCTACACAGTCTCACACTTCTTTCTCTTCTCTGCTCACACTCCTGACTACACTTTCATCATTCTGCTCTCTTACCTCTCTCCAACCATGCATTTAGCATCAGCTTGCCTTGTTGCTCCTTTTCCCTGATCCTTTATCTACTGAACCCCGTTTTCTAGGGTACTGTCATTGGTTCCCTCTTCCCCTGCTATCCCTGGGTGAGCTTATCTACTCCAAGTTTCCGGTACCCCCATTATGTAGTAGCAGAGAGAAAGGAGGGATTTACAGTGAGAGGAAAAAAGGTTGGATCAGGACTTCTGAGAGGAGCTGGTTCCTAATGCAGTCTGCTAGGAACCTCTCTTTCTTCCCTAATACCCCGCCCAGTTCTTCACGTGAGAAAGCAGCATGGGACACAGTTGAAGATAACCCAATACAGCACGCTGAGTTCCATACTAGAAAAGTGCAGCAGTTTAATAACATCAATTTAGATGCATTTAAACCAGTGTAATACTAGTTTGTATCAACGTATCTTAAATTGGTAACTGAAGCTTAATTGATACAAGCAAGACTAACTGGTTTAGTGCGTCTACATTAGAGGTTTGCAGAGGTTTCACTACATCCATTTTTAAACTGATTTCATTACACCAGTGCACTTTTCAGGTACAGACAAGACCTGACCAAAAAAAAATTCCAGAGGCTGACTGCACTTCAGAAAAGCTGCATCCATTTCTTCCTCAACCAACAGTAGGTAAGTTAATAGAATAAGAATTTTTTGTCACAATTAGTAATTTTTTTAAAAATAATTAAATTTGGTATTATTTCTGAGTCTGGTACTGGAGCCAAGTATCTTTCTGAAATGTCATTAGTGAAACTCCTTTGGAAGAGAATGAACTGGTTTCCAAGCTGATTTTATAACAGTTAATTATAAAATCAATATTAAACAAAATGTTTAATTATTGAAGATTAAAGCTTTCCTTTGAACTAGTAATATTTTGTTGAGTTGATACCAAACACTATAGTTTTTCTAAGTCTTCAATTTCAATATTTAACAATGACACATTTTGCTTCATTACTGATGGTTAAACATTGAAATGAAAAAATGCTGTATTAAACATCTAAGGTACTTTTTGTAAGAGTAAAGGTGTTAGCACTAGTGGACTGGCCCAATTCTGACTCAGGTTTATATTTATATTCATTTATATTCCCACAGTAGTTTACGTTGGATATGGCATTTTTCATATTTCCTTTCACATACATGTGTGTACATCATGTCGCTGGAACTAATTAGCTGTTGGTATTTCCACCCCAGAAGAGGATGCTCTTCAGAGATAGGTAGTGTAATACAGCTATAAGAGCTAGATTATCTACTGCCTTGCACCTTGTTTGGTCATTTATACCTCTGCAAAGCATACAATGGTGTGAGTGGAGAATTCTGACTTGGCAACATTTCACATTCATATTGGAGAAGTCAATGACTATACAAATCAGTGGAGAATTGATCCCTCACTCTGTAAAGCACTATGGGATTCTTGGAAGAAACAGATGCTATTTAATTACAAAGTATTTTCATTTCCTTGAAGAAAAAAATAATAGTGGGAGGGTAGGCATTACATGTGCCTCTGAAATAATATGTTCAACCTGTGCATAAAAAGCAGTCCTGAAAACATGTGGACTAAGATCGGCCAATAAAATTTAACAAGTCAAAGCCTTCGCAAAAGATATCTGCTCTGAGAGGAAAAAGGTAGAGGGGTATAATATTCATGGTTATTCCTGAAAAGCCCCACTACAAAAAGAGGCCTAGTGTCTTCAGAGTAAATGTTATATATTTATAAATAAGACGACATAATTTGTTTTGACATGAACTGATTTAACATGTAACAGTGCCACAACATGAAGAGGAGAAGCTGACAGCAATGAAAGTATTTTATTTTTTAAAGCATCATGGCTCTAGTTAGTGACAGGGGCTGTCTAAAAGAATGAAACATATAGGGAAAAACAATGATAACTGAACTCATTCCAATGTCTAAAGCCATCCAACTGAACTGACAAGATGTGGTCCCCCAAGCATCACTTTGTGTCAACTCTGAAATACCTGTCAGCTGTTTACAGTGATTACTCATGCAAGATATAGCAAGGGCCACAAGATCTAATGGTTTCCTGATATCTATTGATTTTCCCCCCTAAAACCTTAATAGTTTTCCAATTTGACTGAAATAGGATGTGTGTGTAACAGGGGCTGAATCAATGTCCTTTCTTTTAAAGAAAATTACTTTACCATGACAATTATTTAGCTTTGGACTGAAGAATGTCAGTTTCCTAAATGGGAAATAAGAATTTCCTTCACTTTCTTGGCTAACAACAGGTTTTTAATTAACAGAGGTCAGGGCAGACTGTTTTTAAATGGTTTTCCTTAATTTTAAAATCAACATATACATGCCATTTTTGTATAGTAAAATATAAACAGCACCCATTGAATCGTTGACATATTTTATTACTGGACTGGAAAAAATAAATTAACTAACTATATATGTACATTCAGCATGAGAGATCGTCTACAAATTCAGCAATATTTAACTCTGTGCTACCAGCTGCGAACTGGAAGTTTCTGTATATTCATCTGATTCACACATTTAGATAATACATTTGCCTGTTTGACAGTATGTGCTGTGCCTTAACAAAATACAGGTCCATCATTCACAATCCCCATAATACATAATATATATAATTAAAGCATAATAGTCTGAAAAGTGTTACATAAAAATAGCACCTCCTTACTCAGAGCCATCAGTTTTCATACCACACTTTTCACTGCCACATCTGATATTTGCTGCCTGCGTATTCTGAGCCACACTGAAAAATACTTTATAATTTTTTACTCCTGTTAGCCTTCAGAGCCCATACTGCTGCAGGAGAGAAAACTGGATTCTATTCTGGCTTGTGCAACAAAATCTTTAACTGATCCAATTTCATAATTTGTATTGCAGTCAAGCATGTGAACACACACCACACTATCACACATTCTAAATAAAAATGCATACCATGCAAGCAAATAAAAAATGATTTCTAACCTTCTTACAAAAACAGGATATTCACCATGGCTATCATGAATATATAATTATCTACCTGGATCTGCCAATCCAGTGGTTTCTAGTAATATGTAGTCAAACTTTCCCTTCTTCTGCATCAGGTTCTCAATAGCCTTCAAGCCATTGTCCCTGTAAAAAAATAAAAAAAAATAAAAAAAAAGTTTTAAACTAGAGCAGCCTTTACAGGAGCTACAATAGATATGAATATGTTTTATGTTTTTTATTCATATGGAAGGTAATGTGGTTTAATCCTTAAAGCAAGGGACTGGTAGTTAGAATTTGTAGTTTATACTCAGAACTGCCAACTCACTGTGCAATCTTAGACAAATCACTTAACCTCTATCTTATTTTAACTATTTGGTAATATATTTTTATTGGACCAACTTCTGTTGGTGAGACAGACAAGCTTTGGAGCTACACAGAGCTCTTCTTCAGGTCTGGGAAACCTACTCAGAGTGTCATAGCTAAATACAAGGTGAAACACATTGTTTAGCATAACTAGGTAATATATATGTCAAGGGACTTTCAAGGTGAAGTGGTCCATTAACACCCCTCCAGTCATAGGGAAAGGAAGGGAGGAGGGGAAGCTTGTTAGTGGGTTATAAATTGTTGTAATAAACCATAAATCCAGTGTCTCTATTCCATCCATGATTTTTAGTATCTAGCAAAGTTATAAAAAGCAACAGAGGGTCCTGTGGCACCTTTAAGACTAACAGAAGTATTGGGAGCATAAGCTTTTGTGGGTAAGAACCTCACTTCTTCAGATGCAAGAAGAAGTGAGGTTCTTACCCACGAAAGCTTATGCTCCCAATACTTCTGTTAGTCTTAAAGGTGCCACAGGACCCTCTGTTGCTTTTTACAGATTCAGACTAACACGGCTACCCCTCTGATACTTAGCAAAGTTATGAATTTAAACTCCTAGGCTCATCTTTTGAAAGTGTTGTGCAGGTTTCCTTTGAGGATGAGAACTGATAGGTCAGCTAGACAGTCATCCCTTTGTGAAAAGTGTTCACCCGCAGATAATGTGGTGCTTGTCTTTTATTGTTTTCCTCTGTGAGTTCATTTGAGAGCGTAGTGATTGTCTGATTTCACCCACATAGTTGTTATTGGGGCATTTAGTGCACTAGATGAGGTGTACCACACATTGTGATAGGTGTGCATATGACCTATGGATCTTGAAAGGTGCGTTGTGGGGAGTGTTGATCATTGTAGCAGTGGAAATATGTCTGCAGGTTTTGCATCTGTTGTTCTGGCAGGGTCTGGTGCCGCTTTGAGTTGGTGTGGTATTATTAGTGACTCAACAAAAGTGTTACTGTACATCCCAATTAGTGTTATGAAAAGAATCCAACATGTTAATTACATGCATCAGCATTCATAGTGTGACAGATATTAAAAAAGGAAAAGACCTAGTAGGTTATCCAGTCTGTCTCCCTGTCAATACAAGATGTCACTTACAGTACCTTTTCTACTGCTTTGTCCAAGCAAGTTTAAAATGTTCCAAGTGTTAAAGCTTATACAATTTCCACTGGGAGACTACTCTACAGCCTAACAGGTCTCACTGTCAAAAAGTTCTTACTAATTGGGGTCTATATTTATGACCATAATTTCACCTCTTTATTTAATATACCCTTAATTTCTCGCCCTTTACTTTTACTCTCTTCAAATATTTGTAGAGTTATGTCTCCATCACAGTAATCTTCGGCAAGTTATATTAATATATTCTTATCTCTTAAAACTCTCTTCAAATCAATCCCTCCAACCCCTGATCATTTGGGTTCTCTTAACGCTCTCCAATAGGTTCTTCATGTTTCTGGACAGTAGATGCCCACAACTGAACACAGTATTATTAGTACTGCGGTAGTGCCAACAAGCCCCAGTCATGAGCCAGGGCCCCATTGTGCTAGACGCTGTAAACAGAACAAAAAGATGGGCATATTGCAGATGTGGTCACTATTCCTGCTCCTTGATGTGATGCCTCCATATATATATGGCCAAAACTACATTTAGGCAATGTAAACCAAAAATCCTCCACACTGCAAACTCATGTATAATTTGCTGTTCGCTATCATTCCTATGTCTTTTTCAGGATTACTGATTTCCAGGTTTCTGCCTATCAAGTATCTGTATTTTGGATTCCCCAACCCTATTTCACATAGATTATCTTGTATTCCTCCCACCCACCAACACTGAATTTCATTATTATGTGTGCTATGTTATGGCATTTTCAAATTCGAATTGTTCTAGGTCTTTAAGTATTACTTCTCTAACCTCACTGGTGTTTGTAGCTTTTATGGAGGGAACTCAGCCTTACTGAGTTCCCGCCATACCATCAGCAAATTTAATCAATATACTGTTCATTTCCTTGACAACTCTAAGGCATGTCTTCCCTCAGTTTTGAAGCTCCTCCACCACCTTCTTGAGGTTAAGCATGATTGTTGTCTGCAAGTTATTACGGAACATGTGTGTTCAAGGTAGAACATGAAGGCTCATAGGGCAGGAAAATATTAGGGGCAATAAAACCTTCAGTAACTGTTTCCATGGGTGACTGCAGACTGATAGGAATCAACATTTGCAATTTCATCTGGGACAAGAGAAACCCCTGGGATCGCTCTCTTAATATTAGATTAAAAATAATAGGCTAAACAAGGGGGCTCTACAATTCAGCTAGTTATAGTTTTATCTAATAAGCAAAACCTTTCAAATGAGCTACTTTCCAAAATACAACATTTGAATATCTTATGGAAGGCATATTGTACTAATTAGTTATTCTATTTTATATGTTGTTATTGACTTCTAATAAACCACTGTGCTCAGTTTCTGAAATACTATCAGTAGAACACACATTCCTTTTGAGAGTGAGAGTTTGTCTTTCGGTAGTTGTTTATAGATATTTAACTATTCTTCCACCCCAATAAGTCAGTCAACATTTGATGCAAGTATGTGAAACAATTATGATACAAAGTAATAAAATACCAAAATAGAAAACACAAGTTAATTCAAAGATTCTGGCATTAAAAAAAATATATAGAACAGCAAGAAGTTCAACATCATTTAGCTTTTTTTTTTAAAAAAAAACACTGTAGATGATATACCTAATGCCTATCAAATATCCAGGTATACATGATGGACTGTGAAAAAATTAAATTTAAAGAAGAGAGAGCAAACCCCAAGCTTACTCCTAATGCAAGGGTGGCCAACCTGAGCCCGAGAAGGAGCCAGAATTTTACCAATGTACATTGCCAAAGAGCCACAGTAATAAGTCAGCAGCTCCCCCCATCAGCTCCCCCCTTCCCCCCACTCCCAGCGCCTCCCGCCCACCGGCAGCCCTGCCAATCAGCACCTCCCCCTCCCTCCCCGCACCTCCCGATCAGCTGTTACGTGGCGTGCAGGAGGCTTGAGGTGGGGTGGGAGAGCGAGGGCATGGTAGGCTCAGAGGAGGGGGTGGAGTGGGGGCAGGGCCTGTGGCAGAGCCAGGGGTTGAGCAGTGAGCACCCCCCGGCACATTGGAAAGATGGCGCCTGTAGCTCCATCCCCAGAGTCAATGCCTATACAAGGAGCCACATATTAACTTCTGAAGAGCCGCGTGTGGCTCCGGAGCCATAGGTTGGCCACCCATGTCCTAATGTTTATATAAACCACCCCCACAAAATATTCCTTACTTTACTGAACAGCACAGGCAACCATTTCTGAGCTCCAGCCATTCTTCATAGAGTTCTCCACCTTGACTTATAGCCAAGGATTTTTCCAAGGCACTTCCTAGAAATACAGGAAGGGCATAAGTAGCACATTATAAACCTACAAACGTGCAACAATACCTGAAAAATAAGATGAGAAAAATTCAAACGGGGTAGATTTCTGAGCTTTATTTGTGTTCTACGTTCTCATCAAACCTTCCTGACAAATTCTTTAGACATTATACTTAGTTTAAGCAATCATTTTATATTAGGCAAATTTAAGGTCTACAGGCCAAATCATCCTATGAAGAACAAAAAATAAACTTGCAAAAGTAGAAGTATTACCCATTTATTTGAATGCGTAGGTGGAATGGAGGTGAGGCATTCAAAGTGGTATGACAGTCATTTATGATGCAGACAAATTGAATTTATGTATGAGACAAAGAAAAATGGTTTAATACTTAACTCTTACACATTTTTAAAACTGCAGACATTAACTGAGAGGTTGTGACACTTGCTTAAGGCCAATTAGCAAGTCATTGGCAGTACTAGATTTAGAACTCCATGGTTCTTAACTCCCAACTCAGTGCTTTGTCTACTACTACTAGAAATAATCTTCTCTCGACTCCACTCACAGATTATGAATTGAGTTGTCCATAGCAAGAATTTTTATAATGAAGATGGAAACTTGTCAACATCATTATAGTAGGGTGGGGGATTGCACAGGTTCTCAATACTATATTTCTTCATCATCAACAGCCATATAAAAGCAAAGTAATCAGTTAAAATTAAAAAAAAATAGTACTAAATTACTGGAAAAAGTGAAGGAATCTCATTGTCCAGCTTCAACAGTTGCAAGCTCTATTACAGTCATTTGACACATTTCTTGCTAGGGAAGCTTGATTTATTACACTACTAATCTTCTCTTTAGTTTGGTCTTGTGCAAGTTCTTCATATTCAATGTTAGTTGAACAGCAATGTCTACTAGCATTCTTTTGAACAAAAGGGAATTGACACATCCCAAATCTATAAGCAAACTTTTGAATTTTTATTGTAGTGTTCATCCCACATGTACAAGCTTATTGAGGACATGGTCTCAATTTTACACTGCTGGGAAACTGCATAAGCCAGTCAGATAGCCTTAGCTTGGGGAACAATCAATTTAGATATCAATCCAGGCACCATTATACCATTTGTCTGCCTTTAATTGTTTACTTTCCTAAAGCATTTCTTAACAAAACAGGAAAATGCTTATGTATTCCCCAATTTTTGTTTCTATACAATATTTCTGTAGCATTACATACCTTCTCCAAACTCATTTAGAATAACTGCTATTCTTTTGCTATGTTGTTCTGTCAAAATATAATTAAGAAGAGTTGTCTTCCCAGCACCTAAAAAACAGCACAAATTTCAGTAGATCAAAAATAAAGTATAAGGAGAATTTTTAAATTCAATGTTACCACCGTGCTCCTGAAATATACTTTTTAGAAATTAACACCCAATGGAGTGCTAGTACTCATTCTCTGATTTGATACCTTCAGAAGCATTACATTTTATTTTTATATTTGTAATTAAATTATGCCCCTCATTTTTTAAAAATTATTTGTAGTACTTGGAAGAGAACCCAGGGGATTATTGTAGCACTTCACATAAATCTTAGAAGCCTTACTGAGGTCCCTCCATGCCCTACAAGTCTTAAGGGGCTCACCAGTCTCTTCCCACCCATGGCAAACCTTTTGTTATAAAATTATCTCTTTCCCCATTTGATAAGCCTTCTTAACAATGAGATTACATTTCTATCTATTTTTGCAATGAACTGGGCTGAAAACTTTTTTTTTTTAAATGAAAGTTTAGGTTCCCAGCAGTAATTTGTTATTCTATATCAATACTGCTGAAGTAGATGTTTTATAGCATTGTTTCTAAAGAAATGTTGTTAATTTCATACTAAGCAACTAAATTTTAGTCCTAGGCATGAGAACTCAGCTAGGCAAGTTCAGTAGAGTTGGTTTCGTCTTTTTTGGGGGGGGGGGGGGGGGCTATAAAGGTGGCAAAAATCTTCCATGGATTTTTGGAATTGTGATACCCATTGTCACTTCAATTTTACAGACAATTTTTACCTCAGCCCTAGATCTAATGTAAGTTTTGAGCCCTGTATGGGTTTCTGTGAATCTGAGAGTGAGAGGCCAAAATTGGGCTTATAAACATAAACTGAGTTGCAACCTTAACTATGGAGCAACTGTCACCTCTCTAGGTCACTATGTTTTGGGGGAAAAAACAAGTATAATTATCATATTGAAGGTGGTTGGTGAAGAAGCAGAGCAGCGGGGCATTCTGCCACTTCTGAAAGGCTATCAGTTTCACTGACTCGGACAATACCCTTTCCTAAGAGCTGGGAAATAAAAAAATTCTGTATTGGCTCTCTTGAAACAGAATTTTTTTTAAATGTCCTTTCTGTGATTTTTAAACCAATCTCAGTTTTTGGGGACCTATCTCATGATTTTTGAACGCTTGGGGTTGGCAATACTGCATTCATACAATTTTGCAGTGCACTTTTTCAAAAGGTGTCAAAAGCTCTTGGGCCTGGTCTACACTAACCCCCCAAATTCGAACTAAGGTACGCAACTTCAGCTACGTGAATAACGTAGCTGAAGTCGACATACCTTAGTTCGAACTTACCGCGGTTCAGACGCGGTCCACACGCGGCAGGCAGGCTCCCCGTCGACTCCGCGGTACTCCTCTCGCCGAGCTGGAGTACCGCAGTCGACGGTGAGCGCTTCCGGGATCGATTTATCGCGTCCAGACCAGACGCGATAAATCGAACCCGGAACTTCGATTGCCAGCCGTCGAACTACCGTGGTAGTGTAGACCTGGCCTTGGTCAGTTACACAACCGGTCATGCAAGACATCCATTTAAACACTTGCATCACATTTCGAGTGCTTACTCATGTAATCTTAGTACTCATCTTTTCATGGAACAAAATGGCTTTCCAGCCGTAGCAGTCAGTCCAATTTAGGGTTTGTCTATATAGCAAATTACTGCACAGCAAGCCAGGACGTGAACCAGCTTGCAGCACAGTAATGTCCCATGTGGACACTCCTACAGCACACTGAAAGTCCCAGAGGGCAGCTTGGCTGTAGATTCACACTCTGGGCTTGCCATGCAGTGACTTGCTGTGTAGACAATCCCTAACTGTGCAGGTCAGGACTTATGAGCTATTTTATAAGAATAACCACAGAAGCTCATTTAACTCTCCAAAATGATTCTGCAAACACATTGTGACAGAAGTATTTTCTATAGATAGTGGTGCCATGAGACCAAGTCTGTACTGTCTGTACTGTAAATTGAAAACATGACAACAGTAGCTTAGAGGAACATCAGAACTGATGTTAGATATGTAGTTATACGCTCTTTTTGTCATGAAATATAGAATACTAGGAAGATGGCTGCATGGTTTGTTTGGAGTAGTGCTCCTCATACCACAGATTGTTCTATTCAAGAAGAATACGAACAGTCAAATTCCACCCCATACACCCACTGAAGTCACTGTGCAGTGCATAAAACCAGGCAAATGTTGGTTTTGTATGGAACGCTATTAGGGCAGCGGTAAAAAGCACATAATAGGGCGGGTTTGCTTTGTAAAGACCCCAGAGAGGAAGCTCGAGGTTTAGTGCTGCTAGGTGAGCTGGTTACCTAAATAGCCTGTGATGATAGTGACTGGGATCTTGGTGCCGCGGCTGAGTTCAGCCTCTTCTCCCGCAACCTCCTGATCCTCTATGGGAATCAGCTCGGGACACTCCTCCTCCTCCATGGGAGCCTGGGCCATCGCCAGCCACTGCCACCACAGAGCAGCCTGGAGAGAGAAACAATGTGAGGCGGGGAGCCCTGGCGGTCTCACACACGCCCCCAGTACGCACCTTCACCCCACTCCACCCCCCGCTGCGGCGCCCCGGGCGGTGGGGGGGGAAGGGGAGCGGCCCCCAGGCTGCGCCGCAAGGAGCCGCGTCTCCGCGGTCCCTCCCCGCCACTAGCGCAGGAGTCCCGGGGCCCCCCACTCACCTGCGGTCTCTCCGCCCCTCTCCCGGGTGCGTCACGCCCACGTGATGGCGGGCCGAAGCTGCAGCGTCAGGACGCGCCACCAGTACCAGTAACCGCCGCCGAGTCGACGGCGCCCGGCACAGGAAGAGTTAAAGAAGAGACTGTTTCTCTTGCACGCTCCCCCCTCCTGGGACTCCAGATGCGCATGCGCACGGTGACCCCCGATTCCAGATGTGCATGCGCAGCTCCATGGCCTTTGTGTAGCACATGCGCCCACCTTACTACGCGGATTCCCGACACGCGTGCGCAACCTGTCCTTTCGGTTGCCGTTCTCTCTATCAGAGTCACGGGGTGATTGTCGGCTCGGTAGTTGGAGCCAGGGCCGGCTCTAGGCACCAGCAAAACAAGCTGGTGCTTGGGGCGGCACATTTTTAGGGGCGGCATGGCCGGCGCCAGAATGCCACCCCTAAAAATGTGCCCCGGCCACCCTAGCTCACCTCCGCTGCTGCTGCCGCTTGGGCGCCACGGCGCGCGAAACAGCTGATTCACGCGCCGCTACTCGCCCTCCCTCCCAAGCTCTCAAGCCTGGGAGGGAGGGGGAGCAGCGGCGCGCGAATCAGCTTTTTTCGCGCGCCGCGGCCGCTCGGGGTCTCCCCCTCCCTCCCAGGCTCTCAAACCTGGGAGGGAGGGGGAGATCCCGAGCGGCCGTTTCGCGCGCCGCTGCTCCCCCTCCCTCCCTCCCTCCCAGGCTTGAGAGCCTGGGAGGGAGGGGGAGAAGCGGCGCCCTCGCCGCGGCCACTCGGAGTCTCCCCCTCCCTCCCAGGCTTGAGAGCCTGGGGGGAGGAGGCAGGGCTGGGGATTTGGGGAAGGGGCGGAGTTGAGGCGGGGCCGGGGGTGGGGTAATTAAAAAACGGGGGGGGGGGGGGGCGGCGGCCAAAATTGTTTTTGCTTTGGGCGGCAAAAATCCTAGAGCCGGCCCTGGTTGGAGCGGCCACGTGTGTAGGGTGGGGGGCGGAGTTAGCCACGCGCCGCCGCGGGCGGGAGGGGGGCAGCGGCTTGTCCAGGTGCGGCTGCGTGTAGCGCGGGGCGGCGCCAGTAGTGCGGCCAGCCATTGCTAGTAAGGGGCCGTGCTGAGCCTGCTGCCGGAGGTCCTGCCCTAGGGCGGGCCATACGGCTACTGTACGGGCCAGTTTGCAGCCAGGGCTGGCCCCAAGGCGCGTCGGCCTGGAGTGAGGTCAGCTACTAGGGGAGGGGGCGTTAGTGTCAACGAAGCACCCGAAGATCCATGCACAGCTCTCGGCAGAGCTCTGTTTTCAGCCCTAGTCCCACATACCAAGGGCTCACTCCGGCCGGAGAACTGCCCATGTTACTCGGGATGCTGGAAATACCTTGGCCTGGCTAATAAGTAGGGCTGGGGTGGGGGGCGGTTATATTTTTGCTTATATTCTGATGGGTCATATTTTGGTCCAAGAGATTAATGACCACTTCAAGGCACAGTAGATTGACTGTCAGTGAGGAGTATCAAAAATGCTCTACGCACTTAGAAGACTGAGGATAAATCCTGCTTTTTAGTGGTATAATAATAATAATAATTAATTATACTTACCTGTTAGGGTTGCCAATTTTGTTTGGACTGTATTCCTGGAGGTTTCTTCACATGACATCTTTAATTAAAGATTAATCCTTAATTCCTGGAGATTCCAGGCCAGTCCTGGAAGGTTGGTAGCCCTATAGCGCCTTTCATCCCTAGATCTCAAAGTGCTTTCCAAAGGAGGATGACTCCTTTGCAGGTAGGAAAACTGAGGCACAAACTGGTGAAATGACTTGCTTAATGTCTCCTTGCAGGCTGGTGGCAGAGCTGGGAATAGAATCCAGATCTATTCAGTGTTCTATCTACTAGACCTCACTTCCTTTCATATAGCCCTCGGGTATAGATAGTGTTTTTAGTCACAGAATGCTAATGATGACTAAAAAGGTGCTGTGTCACAGGTCCATTCAGTCTCTTGTTCATGCATTCATTTATATGTATATATACTTGAATTCTGTAAGGGATTTAGTTATACAGATAACTAAACTATGCAACCTGGTGTTCCTAATACTGTTAGCCATGTTATCCCTCTTGCACCATATTTGTATCTCACCCATTCCACTTTTATTTTATTTAAACTATAAAATGAGCTCTCTAGGGCCAGGACTGTATTATATGTATTGTTACATAGCACCCAGCACAGTCATTTGATAAATAAAGCTGTTGAAAATCCATCATCCTCTCTCACAGTGCTTCAGTGTTTTTTGTTCTTTGCACCACTTTGTAACCCAAAATCCACACATGATCCCACCTCCTTTTGCTAGCCCTCCACTTAACACTGTTTGATTTTCAAAATGTTTTGTTATGCTGACAACTAGGATAGGACTCTGAATCCCCAGTGGTATATGGCCATAGTCTGAGAATAATTGCCCTATTGACTAAAAGAAGTCTAAATTAAATTTGGGTTTATACAGTTAAATTTGGGCTTATACAAGTGTTCCTTTAATATCAATTATACTGTTAATCAGTGCTTCTAGTTTGATTACAAAAGTTGTTTACATTTTAGTTACTACTTTTATTAAGGGGAACATATAGACAAATGTTATTCTGAAAATCTTCAAATACGGTGAGCTTTGTTATGATACCCATAACAGTGTGGATTTCAACATAAATACCTAAGATTACATGATTTTATAGGTACAAAGGAAAACTCCATAAGAACTCCAAAGCTAATTATCAAATCCTTTATTTACTAGCAGTTTCCTTTTTGGCTTTGGTTACTATTCAACATTGATTAAGTGAAGTACTACAGTATACTTTTTGCTTCTAACTCAGGGGTCGGCAACGTTCGGCACGCGGCTCACCAGGGTAAGCACCCTAGCGGGCCGGGCCAGTTTATTTACCTGCTGACGCGGCAGGTTCGGCCGATCGCGGCCCCCACTCGCCGCGGTTCGCCGTCCCAGTCCAATGGGGGCGGCGGGAAGCGGCGCGGGCCGAGGGATGTGCTGGCCGCGGCTTCCCGCCGCCCCCATTGGCCCGGGACGGCGGGCCGCAGCCAGTGGGGGCCGCGATCGGCCGAACCTGCCATGTCAGCAGGTAAATAAACTGGCCCGGCCCGCTAGGGTGCTTACCCTGGCGAGCCGTGTGCCGAACGTTGCCGACCCCTGTTCTAACTGGATGCCAGACTCAGAGGTCTTGGATAAACAATCTGGAACAGTAGACAGAAGCCAGTTGTGGACCTGCAGTTCCTTGTGACCACAAAAAATAGTCAATCAAGTCCATTTATTTCACAGTAGAAGTGCACAGTCTCTGCTATTTGAAGGATTTTATGGTTGGTTCATGGTAAAACACAACTTTTAACATTCTTGTTTTCAGCAGACAAGACATTGTGTTGTGTGATATGGGTGTTGCCTTCATGCTGGTTACTTTTCTGAAGGAACATTTCTACTTCCAAACTAGAACGGCTGATGTGTCAGATTCAGAGGAGAGGGTTGTCCCAAAACTGGTCTGTAGGGTAAGTACTAAAAGCTTCAGAAGGACCTATGAGCTGCTTTTTGGTAGTCCAGCTCTCAAAGCCTTATACAACTCTTCAAATTAGGAAGCATTATTCCCTTATTAAGAGCCTGATCCTGCAACTCTTATTCAGCCAAATAGTCAATGGGACTACTCATGTGAGAAGTGATTGCAAAATCAGAAGCTATGTGGCACACCACTGGGATTCAAATCAGTAAGTCTGTTTCTCCAAGAAGGAACCAATATGCCTGTGTTTATTATTATTATTATTGTATTCCTTGTATTAATTACAGGCTTAAATGAGTGCCTGATTAAGAACAATTTTAGATTATTAGAAGAGATTTTTCTCAGCTTGTGCATAGCGAAAAGGGCTGGGGTGCTGGAACAATTTTTATAGTGGGGGTGCTGAGAGCCATTTAACCAGACTAAACCCTGTATATAATGCAAACCACTTCAAGCCAGGGGCTGCGGTAGCATCCCTAGTTCCAGCACCTATGGAAAAGGGGGACGGGGTATGGGAAGCTGTTGGGAATGGGCAGGCTAGAATAAATGAGTGCGTGAAAGCCCATAAATCCTCTTTCAAAAATCAGACTGAAGTTTCTGCTTTATGGAGATGAGACATCTTGTATAAACCTTTCCCAGGTTAGATAAGGCAATGGATAGCCCACCGCTATTAGAAAGAAAGAAGGTGAAAATCCAATTTATTGGCTGTTTACACTATTCATTTCCCATAAATAATAAATTAAAAATACTTCAGACCACAATGTTCATTATTTTTCATTGGGACAAAACTATCCAATAAAAACATTTGGTTTGGGGCTTTCTGCTGGCCTCTAAATTTAATACCCAAACATCAGAGCCTTACCTTGTACGGAAAGTCTTTGACTTGGATGGTGCTGTACTGGCTGCTGCAGCTTTGATACACCTAAACTGAAAAGTTGACAAGATAGAGTATGAAAAAAATCCTCATTTTCCTGTGAGTGTTCATTGTGAATACAGAGACTATTAAAGTTTCAAATGTATTGCATGATATTTACCCTAGCAAGCTAGAATGAACATAAATAAAACATGCATGTTTACTAGTGCAGATAATTAAAGCAAACATAGCAGAAGTGAAGTTCTTTCCCCAAACAATATAGCTGAAGTATTTATTTTAGCATACTAGAAAGCCAGATACATCACACACACTTGATTTCAACTCTTAGAAAAGAACAGCAGGGTCGAAGATGCCAGAGTTCATTATTAATGGTTATTTATCTAGATTGTGGTAGCACTCAAATTGTGTTAGGAACTTTCTAAATGCAGAGAAGACATGGTCCCTGCCCTGAAGGTCATACAATCTGAAAAAGACAAAAATACTGAAAGGATGGAGAAAACAGATACAGTGTACAAGCAAAGAGATTGGGGTGGGGGGAAGAGAAGTCTAAGCAAAATCAAATAATATTCTTTTTCATCATTCAACCTTTGTGGATCAGCTCAGAGTGGGCAGTGGATGCATGGGGGCAACTTGGAATAAAGTGTGTGGGACTGGGAGAGATGGACAAATGGGTTGTTGAGACTGGCACCATAGGTTGGGGAGAAAGGGATAATGGGCAAATAAGGAAGAGGTAGTTTTGAAGAACTTTGAAAGTGATCACAGATTGCTTGACTCTGATGTGGTGGAGAATAGAGAGCCAGTGGAGGGATTAAAAAATGGATGACATGGTTAGAACAATGGGAAAGAAAGATGAATTTAGCAGCTGAATTTATTAGTGAAAAGGTTACTTCTTATAATAGCTCTTGCTAGAGGACACAATATAATGAAGTTCAAAGTCATTGAGAGAGGAGTCAGACTAAAACCTAGCACTGTGATGACAAACTTTTGAAAAGGGAACTTAAAAAACAAAAACTGAGGAAGCTAGTTAAAGAGATCCTAAAGTAAAAGAACAAGGAAATTAAAATTGTTAGGTTCAGTCAATATAGAAGCTTTTAAAGCATATCATAACAGAATCACAGTAGGCAGGCCTACTAAACAAAAACTGGTTAAATGAGTAAGTTAATTATAATTTACATGCCTGATTTATAAACAGAAAATTCGGACAGTCTTAACAATGGTCTTGCAACTGCAATATATTTATTGCTCCTTTTTTCTGTTCCTGTTTTTTCTTTGTTTACTTAAATGTCTCTACAGTGTGAACTTCTCAGACCAGCAATTGTGTGTATTCTATATTTGGAAAGCACCCAGCACACACAATGTGGGTGCTATTGGAAATAACAAATACATTGCCAGGTTCAAGAGTTTTCCTTCAGAAAATGGAATTCAACCCTAATTAAATCAATAGATAGGCAGGTGAACTCTAAGATGGAAATTAGGGTCTAGATCCTGCAAACATATAAGCATATGCTTAATTTTACCCATGAGTAACCCCACTGAAGTTAAAGGAACTACTGACATATAAATTTAAGTACGTACATAGTGTTTGCAGCATCAAATAACGGACAACACAAAGAAGGCTGAATTGTTTCAATTTTTTACTTTAGTTTTCACTAAAAAGATTAACTGTGATTAGGTATTTAATACAATTAATATTAACAACAAAGGAGAAGTATCTTGGACCAAAATAGGGAAAGAACAGAATAAAGAACACGTAGATAAGTTAGATGTATTCAAGTTGGTAGGGCCTGACGAAATACACCATAGGGTACTTAAGGAACTAGCTGAAGCAATCCCTGAATCATTGGCAATTATCTTTGAGAACTCATGGAGGATGGGAGAGGTCCCCCAGAGGACTGGAGAAGGGAAAACATAGTACCTATCTTTAAAAGGGGGGGAAAGGAGGATCTGTGGAATTATAGATAAGACAGTCTAACTTTGATACCTACAAAGATACTGGAACAAATTATTAAACAATCAATTTGTTCAAATCTGGAGGATAATAAGGTGATAAGTAATAGCCAACATAGAATCGTCAAGAATAAAACATGCCAAACCAATCTAATTTCCTTCTTTGACAAGGTTACTGGCCTAGCCTATGAGGGGAAGCAGAAGATATGATATATCTTGATTTTAGTAAGGCTTTTGACACAGTCTGACATGACATTCTCATAAGCAAACTAGGAAAATAGTCTTGAGATTAAGTTACTATGAGGTGGGTACACACCTGATTGAAAGACACTACTCAGAGAGTGCAATAATTCCCAGTCTTCCTGGGAGGAGTATCTTGTGGGTCTGTTTTGGGTCTGATACTATTAAATATTTTCATTAGTTACTTGGATGATGGAGTGGAGAGTATGCATGTAAGATTTGTAGCTGACAAAACACTTCAGAAGACAGGATTAGAATCTGAGTGATCTTGATAATTTGGAGAATTGGTCTGAAATCAATAAGATGAAATTCAATGACGATAAGTGCAAAGTACTACACTCAAGATGGAAAAATCAAATGCACAAATACAACATGGAGAATAACTGACTAAGCAGCAGTACTGCAGAAAAGGATTTGTGGGTATAGTGGCTCACAAATTGAATGTGAGTCAACAGTGTGATGCTGCTGCAAAAAAGGCAAATGCCATTCTGGTATGTATTAGCAGGAATGTTGCAAGCAAGACACAAGAAGTAAAAGAATAAATGGACACAAATCTGACATCAGGAATCATAACACTCAAAAACCAGGAGGAGAACACTTCAACCTCTCTGACCACTCAGTGACAGACCTGAAGGTGGCAATTTTGCAACAGAAAGACTTCAAAAACAGACTCCAACGAGAAACTGCTGAGCTTGAATTGATTTGCAAATTAGATACCATTAACTCTGGCTTGAATAGAGACTGGGAATGGCTGAGTCATTACACTACTTGAATCTATTTCCTTATGATAACTATCATTACACCTCTTGTCAACTGTCTGTAATTGACCATCTTGATTATCACTACAAAAGTTTTTTTCCTGCTGATAACAGATCATCTTAATTAATTAGCCTCTTAGAGCTGGTATGGCATCTTCTCTGTATGTATATATATACTCTTGTTATATGTTCCATTCTATGCATCCGATGAAGTGGGCTGTAGCCCATGAAAGCTTATGCTCAAATAAATTTGTTAGTCTCTAAGGTGCCACAAGTACTCCTGTTCTTTTTACGGATACAGACTAACACGGCTGCTACTCTGAAACAAGAAGTAATACTTCCCCTCTACTCAGCACAGATAAAGCCTCAACTGTAGTATTGTGTCCAGTTCTGGGTACAACACTTCAGGAAAGATGTGGACAAATTGGAAAAAGTCCAGAGGACAGCAACAAAAATGATAAAAGGTTTGGAAAACGTGACTAATGAAGAACGATTGAAAGAGTTGGATATGTTTAGTCTAGAGAAAAGAAGTTTGAGGGGGACACGTGTTTGCAAAATTGGAGCCTTGAACTCCATGGAACTACTTGTGAGTAAGGTTCATTGTGCATAAGTGTTGGCCAGGATGAATGCTTATATACTTCGGGGAAGAGGAGCATACAAAATTAGGTCTTATCTTGCAAACACTTATGCATAGACTATGACTGCGTATGATTAACCTTTGAACTCAGTAAGACTACTCCATGCGTAAGGATGAGCATCAATGTTTGCAAGATCAGAGTCTGAGAGATCATTCACGCATATTTTATTAAATATAGTACACAGATGAGAGAAGCATGGGAATAATACGTGTATAAAATGCAAACCCTAAAGGGGTCAGACATACCCACTGTATGATTTAATTATGTTGCTTTTTTATTACTTTTTTACCATTTTAATTTGCTTATTAATAGCTCTCTTATGCTGTTTTATCATCTTTTAACTGTAGTGTCTTCAGTGCCTCAGCAGGGGGCACTTTAAAAAAGAGTTGTTTTTATTTATCAATGAAATATCTACTCAAATGATTAATGTGACCTGACCGAACAGGTTGCTTATTCGTAATGTTTTAGGTTTTGGGTGTATGTGTGGGGTAGGAGATGATAGCCGGGAAGGAGTTGTTATTTTTTTAATATTTCCTCTGCTGAGTTTTATTTCTTATGAAGATAACCAAAGAAAGTTTTCAAAAAACTATTATTTTTTAAAAGTAACGACCAAATGCTTTCACACCTCCTATCCTTCTCCTCTCTTAAATTTGTGCAACTTCCCCTGGAGGCATGAAAATGCCACTGATTGTTAGTGTGACTATCCGTAATGTCTACATACAAAGGAAAAAGGAAATCAGAGGGTTGTAAAATTAACTTAGTTTCCTTTCTGAAACTGCAATAGCACCAAAATGAAATTTTAAAAAGTGTATGGTTTTAAGTTTCACATGCTTGTCTAAGTATATTTCTTTATTACTCTATTTCCACTGATTCTAGTGCTTCGCTAAGGCTTTCAAGCAATTAAAAAAATTAATCTTGATTAATCACGTGATTAATCGCATTGTTAAACAATAATGGAATACCCTGTATTTAAATATTGTTGGATGTTTTCTACATTTTCAAATATATTGATTTCAATTACAACACAGAATACAAAGTGTATAGTGCTCACTTTATATTTATTTTTTATTACAAATATTTGCACTGTAAAAAACAAAAGAAATAGTATTTTTCAATTCACCTCATACAAGTACTGTAGTGCAATCTCTTTAGCATGGAAGTTGAACTTATAAATATAGTATTATGTATAAAAAATAACTGCATTGAAAAATAAAACAAAGTAAAACTTTAGCGCCTACAAGTCCACTCAGTCCTACTTCAGCCAATCGCTCAGACAACCAAGGCCTTGTCTACATTGCCACTTTACAGTGCTGCAATTTTGTCGCTCGGGGTGTGAAAAAACACACCCCTGAGCGCTGCAAGTTTCAGCGCTGTAAAGAGGCAGTGTAGACAGTGCACCAGTGCTGGGAGCTACTCCCCTCTTGGGGGTGGGTTTTTTACAGTGCTGGGAGAGCTCTCTCCCAGTGCTGGTGCCGCGACTATACAGCCACGTTAAAGTGCTGCTGCGGCAGCACTTTAACGTTGCTAGTGAAGACATACCCCAAATCTGGTTACAATTTACAGGAGATAATGCTGCCTGCTTCTTGTTTACAATGTCACCTGAAAGTGAGAACAGGCGTTCATATGGCACTTTTGTAGCCGGAGTTGCAAGGTATTTACGTGCGAGATATGCTAAACATTCATATTGCCCCTTCATACTTCGGCCACCATTCGATGCTCGTTAAAAAATTATGCGTTAATTACATTTGTGACTGAACTCCTTGGGGGAGAACTGTATGCCTTCGGCTCTGTTTTGCCCGCATTCTGCCATAAATGTCATGTTATAGCAGTCTGGGATGATGACACAGCACATGTTCGTGTTTAACGTGGCTGTATAGTCGCGGCACCAGCACTGGGAGAGAGCTCTCCCAGCACTGTAAAAAACCCACCCCCACAAGGGGAGTAGCTCCCAGCACTTGTGACTGTCTACACTGCCTCTTTACAGCGCTGAAACTTGCAGCGCTCAGGGGTGTGTTTTTTCACACCCCTGAGCGACAAAGTTGCAGCACTGTAAAGTGGCAATGTAGACAAGGCCTTGGTTGTCTGAGCGATTGGCTGAAGTAGGACTGAGTGGACTTGTAGGCTCTAAAGTTTTACTTTGTTTTGTTTTTGAGAGCAGTTATGTAACAAAAAAAATCTGCCTTTGTAAGTTACACTTTCTGGATAAAGAGATTGCACTACAGTACTTGTACGAGGTTAATTGAAAAATACTATTTCTTTTGTTTATCATTTTTACAGTGCAAATATTTGTAATAAAAAATAAATATAAAGTGAGCACTGTACACTGTATTCTGTGTTGTAATAGAAATCAGTATATTTGAAAATGTAGAAAAACATCCAAAAATATTTAATACATTTCAATTGGTATTCTACTGTTTAACAGTGCGATTAATCACAATTAATTTTTTTAATTGCTATTAATTTTTTTGAGTTAATCGCGTGAGTTAACTGCAATTAATTGACAGCCCTACTTCCTACTGTTACTGATAAGGGCTAGAAAAATACATATTTTCTGAAGTTCATGGGCTAAATTCTGCTTTGTTAACTTTATGTAAGTCAGGAGTAAATATGCTGACTTTCTGGAGTTAATTGGGATTTATATCAATGTACATTAGAGCAAAATTTGACACTTTTCTGTATTTATATTAAACAAGAGTGTCCAATTATACTGCCCGCTCTATATTTCTCTGTCTTTTTCTTGCATTAGTGTGATGGGTGAAACATCACTAAATCCCTCAGACAGAGGTTTTGCTAGCAGTTGGACTGTTAGAGCAACTGGAAAATTAATCTTCCTATTGGCACAAATGCATCTTACAGGCTATCAGGTAATTACTGGAATCTGAAATTAAGCACTGTAGTGTATGTGCTAAGGACCCAAACTTTCTTTCATTAAAGTTATTGGCAAAACTTCCATTGACTTCAATGAGAGCAGGATTAGGCCCTAACACAGGATGAGATTGGCATGAGAATCCTTTCTTGCCTAAAGACCTAGGGCACAAAAAAGTCTCCGCCCTCCCTTTTTATTTTGAGCGGCAAAGGCAAATTTAATGATAAAATATTACACTGCTTTGTCTATCATACATATACCAATACTGTGCCACTCAGCAGTTTGCACAGTAACTGATTCTCTGCAGGTATATCACTGGTAATGAAGGAGTGATAATTGCCTGCTTACTGTGAGATTGTTGAGGGGAAAAGGGGGTATGGAAATGCCTGTCATTGTGTAAAATACCACCAGATGGCACCTTGAAATACACATCATATAGTCTATGGGTTGAATAGTTTTCTTCAGCTGTAGATGTTGCCTGTCTTAATTTCATAGAATATCAGGGTTGGAAGGGACCTCAGGAGATCATCTAGTCCAAACCCCTGCTCAAAGCAGGACCAATCCCCAATTAAATCATCCAACCAATTTTTGCCCCATATCCCTAAGTGGCCCCCTGTCACGGAGTGTGGGGGGACACAAGGCCATGCACCCCCGGCTTCCTGCGATTCACCATGACTCTCAGCCAGCCAGTAAAGCAGAAGGTTTATTTAGACGACAGGAATACAGTCCAAGACAGGTCTTGCAGGCACAGACAACAGGACCCCCCCCCCCCCCAATTAGGTGCATCTTGGAGTCCCAGGGCACCACAGCCCCTTTGGGAGGTCAGAGCCCTGTCTGCCTCCCAGCCATTCTCCCAGCCAGCTCCTGCAACTCCCTCTCTCGCGTCCCCTCCCACAGCCTTTGTTTAGTTTCCCGGGCAAAGGTGTTACCTGGCCTCTAACCCCTTCCTGGGTTCTCATGTTACATGCTCAGGTATTCTCCCGCACGGCCAGTCTCCCATCCCCCAATGCAGACCATCCTAGCCACACTCCCCTGCCTTCCCAGGCCAACACTCCCCACTCAGCATTCAAAGACCACATTAAGAACAGTCCCAGTTTGTCACACCCCCTCAAAGGTTGAGCTTACAACCCTGGGTTTAGCAGGCCAATGCTCAAACCACTGAGCTATCCCTCCCCCGCCAGCTTCTAGTCAGCACTTTGATCCTTGGCATCTCGTTCGCACTTTCCAAATTGCTGCCTTAGGGCCAGATCCTGCTTCCATTGATTTCTATGGGATCATGATTAGGCCCTAAGGCCTTGTGTACACTGGGGACATTTTTCAGAATATTCAAACCAGTTTTAAAACCAGTTGGAACACTAGTATAGATAAGACTATAGACCAGTTTTAAATATGGGTTCATCAGCCTGTGCTTTATCCATACTCTGGTGCTCCAACCAGTTCTAAAACTGTTTTGAAATTTTTGGTAAATTTCCTCAATGCAGACAAGACCTAAGAGTGCAGGAAAAGTAGACAAAAGAAACGTTTAGCAGCTTCTGTTGTTCACATGTACTTTTGGAATAAGTTGTTGATTACTCAGCTTTTCCAAAAAAGAGAACAGCGATTGCTGCGCAGTAATTATGTATGCTGTGTATTTGCTAAATATTCTAGTGGTTTGGAGACTTTTATTTTTATAGGTATTCTTTTCTGCATGTAATCAGTAAAATACTTCTAACTTACAAAAACATTTCCCTGTGCTTCTCAAGGACCTAGCAATGTGCATTTGATTGTTGCAAACAGTAAAACAGACACTTGCAATATAGACTGCAGAATATATACAAACATATCTTTAATTATTACTGGTAGTACTGATTAACTAAATCAATTTGCAGTGGACAGCTTTGAACTGTATGTATCAGGGGACTCCATTATACAAGCAAGGATGGTATAGGTCCATGAGCTGTTATGAGAAAACACTGGCTGAACTTTGCTCAGCAATTCCCTCCTACCCCCTTTTTGTAAGTAGAACAGTGTCTGAAGCATTTATTCAGCTGCTCTTGAACACTTAGCAATGCTGAAAATACATCTAGAAAAATACATAGCATACTGAATAAAATGAACTTAGTTTAACAGGAATTTTTAAATGGATTTTTAAAAAGAAAGAACAGCAAGGATCAATTCCCTCTGTGGGTCCTGCAGAAGAAGAAAAGGAAAAACTAGAAAACATGTTTACAGTATAAAGTACTACAGCTAACACAGATGAAATAGGGAATGAATGCGGAATTGCCTGCTGTTCTTTCTGTTCCATTACATTGTGTTTTCTTATCTCTGTGTCTTTAGATTGTGAGCTTCTTGGAGTAAGGACTGATGCTTCTTGAATGTTTGGAAAGCACCTAGCACATTGTGGATGCTACCATAAACAAATAATGAAATAGAGGATTTTACAATACCCAGTATTACTAGTCTGTACAGTACTTTTTAGGAATATCAAGGGTTTGATTTTCCACTGTGCCCAAGCTGCATGTGGTCACAGTCAAGAGAGTGTGCTGTCAGGGAGCTGTTTGTAACTCCCTGATTCATAGCTGTCTGCCTCTGGCACAAATTAAAGCTGCAAGAAAGCAGCTGTACCTTATGCAAGGACTCTATACCAGTGGAAAATTGGGCATAGCAGAATTGCACTCCCCCACAGCTCCTCCCTTTATAAGTGATACAAAGTGAGCTTGACACACCAGAGAATCCAACCTCGTGTGTAAGAGAGAACTGTAAAGCAATAACATCTCTTCCCTGGCCTGTAATTGGTGTCTTCACAATCTTCACAATGTAAAAAATAGATAAATTCCAATTCTATTGCTTTCCATCTTAAGGTGAGCATGGCATGTGTTGTTTTTTAAAGTTATAATATTATAAGAACATGATAATGGAAAGGAAAGTAGACCCTATATCTCCATCAATTCCATGCAAGATCAACAGGGGTGTGTATCAGAGACAGGCCCCCATTTTCAAAAGCCTAAACTAATTTGGGATGCCCAATTTTCAGTAGTGCTGAGGGCCCACAAATCCCATTAAAATCAATGGGATCTGTAGATGTCCAGTGGTTCTGAAAATCAAGCCCTAGATGTCTGAACTTAGGTACCCCAAATTAGTGGACATTTAAAAAAATGTGGTTCTAACTTATAAAATTAGGGTGGATGAAATTTCTCTCATTTATTTCCATGTTTCTGATTGGAACACATTGCAATTGTTGATCCGAAGCTGAATGTTGTGTTTTTAATAAGGATTTTTATGAGTAGTACACATACTGTAATTGTAATTACACTGTGCATTGGAATAGCTCTACAGGATTACCAGTGTCGATTCTCTTTCTCTGTGTCTCCACACACATAATAGGTAAAGATAGGAAGGAATCAGGTCCACCAAGGTCCACCAATATCCCTTGTCTTCAGAAGAAATTAATCATGAGAGAGAGACCCACATGATCTTAACAGAATATTCCTTGCTCAGTGCTCCAGGAGAAGGGGAGCAAACCCCCCAATTGTCAACCAGTAAGCAACCTCAGTGCCAATGTGTTGTGGGAAAAACATCTTGTGTATATGCACAAGACTCACATGATAAAATATCCAATTTCATTTATACCTAGTGATGTAACTGGTTTCCAGTTAACATCCATTCTTTCCAATATAGCATATTCTCTTTTCTTCGTTCGTTTTTTAAGACCGTCCTCATAGGACTCCCTGATTCTGTAGATTCCTGATGTGTTTTGTTTACATGTCCAGATTTGGTTCCATACTCAGTGATTCATTGGTTTTAGTTTTTCTGTTAAATCCCTCAAGTCTCCAGCTGCGCCTTTCTTTCCCCTGAGGCATATAGTAAGAACTCTGAAAAGACCATCTGTACAACCTTGATCTGGTGGTTTATATGTATGAAACTACCAAATTTCACTTTATTATCTTAAATGAGCCCTTCAGTTAACAATGCTCTAAAGTACTTTTAAACAAGAAAGCCAGATTCTGCCACCTTTTCAGCTACTAGCACCTTACTCTGAAAGGAATCCTGTTGAAATCTGTAGAAGCTGGAGGGGAATGGGTGTAAGTCAGGGTATCAGAATCTGGCCCATAGTATGGCAGCTCTGTTTCCAGCATTCCAGTACAGAGTATAGAATTAATGGGAGGTTGTCACAGTTTGGAGGCCTAACATTGGACTTACTTTGATTCCCTCATATCCGTCTGTAGCATCCATGTAATTGTGTACATTTAAGGAGTTGTTGTTGTTTTTTCATAATAGATGCACCAGTGTTTATCATCTTTACAAGCCAGTACATCTTCAATAACATCATAAAATAATTTAATAAATAAAAAAAGCTGTAAAATGTCCTTTTAAGCTAACACCTCCCTCCCCAAATGAAGGGAAAGAAGGAGGAACAAGAAGTACAACCGTGAATATAATTACACCACTATACAGAACCAACTTCTTACTGCACAAAGGTAACTAGTATATGTCTCTGTCTCTCACCTTTTTGTTACACATAGTACAGCTTGATTCTGTAACATATATGTACAAATTTATACCAGTAAAAATGCATTTTAAGTAAAGATCCAACATCGTCTCATCCAGTGGAAATTGAGACATACTGGAAGGACAAAAATGTTTCCTCCTCTATTTCTTGGGTTGATGTAATCCTGGCTCTAAGTCAGAATGAGAGTTCATCTTTCAGCTGGTACACAATTGGAAAGATCATCTTTGTGGATTTAGTTGTACCCACCATTCATTGGAGCATCACATTTATTTAATAACAGGATCTATTTTATCATCCCGTATTTCAGCTTTAAGTATTCACACCCAGAAAGGATTTTCTGGTTGTGTACAAAGAATGGCGGAAACAATTTAGGAAATAGCCATAATTTTTCTTAAGCGGCTGCATAGAAACATTTTGTCCCCGGAAGAAGGATGGGATCAGAACTGAATCGTAGAGATCCTCACTGGACGAGTCCCTTTAATCAAATGGTTTTCTTGAAAGCCCAGAATCGCTGGAAGTTGCTTTCAGTACAAGCGAGAGTGACACCTATTGAGAAGAGTCAACCTACTTCAGAGTCTGCAAAGATTCGTTTCTTCCAGTTGTGCAAGAGGAAGCCGAAATATTAGCAAACAAAGTTTCCAAACAGCCTGGGAGACAGACGCTTTGATCTCTCTCCGGTTACAGTGGGGGAACTAATCCATCCTTAGTGCCTATTTAAATTCCCGTCTTCCTGAGTGAACCCCTCTGGACCAGTCAAAAATATCGCAGCAGGGTTTCAAACAAGGTGAAAAGCTATATTCAGAGCGAGGGCTGCGTTTCTAGCCGCCTATCGGGGGATCATTAGAGTCCCTGTTATAAAATTGCAGCGGGCTCGGGTCCTGGTCAGAATTACAAAACGGGAGGGCTTGATGGGGAAGGATGCCCAGGCGG
This sequence comes from Emys orbicularis, assembly GCF_028017835.1. Taxonomy (NCBI): domain Eukaryota; kingdom Metazoa; phylum Chordata; order Testudines; family Emydidae; genus Emys; species Emys orbicularis. The sequence continues at coordinate 94,991,593 of NC_088688.1, read as the reverse complement.
CTCCGGGGTATTTTGATTTTCAGCGCACGGGGAGCCCCGGAATTCGAGCTCAGGCTTTTCTCTGGAGGGTAAGTCAGTAGCTGAGCCCTCCCACTTGGCCAATTTCAGTGAGGAAGGTGAAATGCGGAAGTTTCCACCCAGAACTGACAGATGAAACTCATTCTTTAGCCCTTGGTATGATACACATAATAAGCGCCCTTGGTGGAAATTACCAGCCTCTCCCCTCCTAGGGATCTTACATTCAGAGGGACGCTGTCAAGCATGGCCACTTTACCCGCAGCTGACAGAAGGGCATTTGCCCTGAAAATCAACAGGTAAGAGACTTTTATTGACCTCTAAACTTTCCGTAGTGGGGGTGGGGAAGGCAGCAGCTCTGCATGCGAGAAGGTGGATGATTCGGGTGTGGGTTCCCGCTGCCCCCGAGACCCCGGGCGTGGAGCCATCTGCACGCCCCTGATAACTAAGGAGCTTTGCCAAAGTTTCCCTCCTATGGAGGGAGGCTCCCGCTCGGTGGGTTAAGTTTAAAGCATGTCTCTTGCATCGTGGATTTTGCTTTATAAAACAATTAAAACCTCACTTTTTAAAGTCTCTCTCTTGTTTACACTTGGCACAGCAGGATCCTTGGCTAGACTCAGCTTGTTTTGGTTTTTCTCCTAAAGAAGTTCGCTCTAGAAATCCCCTCCCCGGAAAAAACTGATCATTTGTGTGTGTGATGGTTCTTTATTCACTCAGCATACTGGGTTTATTTTTCTGACAGGTAGGAAATGTCAAATGCCTCACGTGGTTTGTTACTAAGGTTTAATTGTTTTGTCAGGACAAGCCCTGAGTCTGCTTGAAAACTGTGCTCCTCACATAGTGGGTTGAGGTTTTATATATATGAGATTCCCCGCCCCCCCCCCCCCTTCAGATGTAGTAGCTTAAATGTTTTTATGGCTGTGATGATATTTTTGCAACAAAAGGTTTTTATTTATATGCAGTTAGTATTAATATGACACCTAGCAATTTTTCTCACATATTTTCCTTTTCTGCCTCTTATATTATGAATCACCATAGGATTTAAAATGAAAATTGTTATTCTAATTTTTACCCTGTCAAAACTAACATTAAACTCTACTATGCCATCCTTCTACTGCTAATCTTTCATTCTAATAGAGTTTAAACTGTGGCCTTTTCTCATAGAAAAGCACTGACGGTTCAGCTGGTGTGTGTGTTATGGTAGCATTGAGAAATCAAGACATTTATTTTGCTGTTGTTAGGCTAAGAGAAAATTCAGGGCGTCTTTTGTACAGCCTAATTATCTCACTACAAAAGTCTCAGTTCCAGGTAGTTGGTTTTAAAAACAAATTAACTGAGTTTGCCAATATGTCTAAGAACAAACAGGATAATGATTTTATTAGTGACAGTGAGCAAGACCATCTCTGTGCCAGACGCCCCCAAAAATGCACAGAACCCCTCTTCCTCAGCAATTTGTTGAAAGAGATGGAGTTTACAGTTATTAAGGAAAACAATTACGTTATCATACATCTTTCATCTGACGAAGTGGGTATTCACCCATGAAAGCTTATGCTCCAATATATCTGTTAGTCTATAAGGTGCCACAGGACTCTTTGTTGCTATGATCATACATATGTCTTTCCCATGATAATTTTCCCATCACAAATTGCATATCATTTTACCTTTCCAAACCCTTCAAGAGTTCGTTTCAAGTTTCTGGCAGAATATATTCTTCACAACCATGTGGGATTACATTGAAAGATTTTCCAAAGGATGACTTAATTCAACACTTTTTTCTCTGGCAAATTTCCCATTGATTGCAGCAGGAACTTTGTTTGAGTAAGGAGTGCAGGACTGGATCGTATTGCAGTTTCTCTACCTTTAGGGCCAGATTCACCAGTTACTCTGGCTGCTTTTTGCTGCTCTCGTAATGTTTACAGTTACTTTGTATTGCCAAAGCTGCTGGAGCATACCAGTGAAATGGACCTTATGCGTTATCTATCCAAGCCTCATTTAAGATTGGCTAAAGAGAAAAATTGTGAAATTAGACCAATCATTTTGTTTTCCTTTTAAATTTGTCTTATGGTTTGCAGTGTCAATGCTGAATGTTTGTGTAGTGAAACGAACAAAGATTGAAATCCATCATGTTCTGAATCTATGATTATAATTTAACAATAATTAGATTTAGTTTACAAGTATTATTCAGGAATGGTTCTGTTCTATAGAGCTGACATATGTGAAAAGGAAAGAGAATGGTAAAAGTTGTGTATATTTACTAGTAGAAATTATGTTTTAGTCCCCTCTTCAAAAGTTACAGATTGCTACTATATGGACCAAATCCTATTTGCCCTGTTCTTGTGAATTATTCCATTGACAGTAGCACTTGGCTGTATGTCTTCAACAAAAGCAAACTTCATACACAGCAGCAATATTCACTTGTTTGTTTTTCCAAGAGACACTGTCAAGATAAGTCATTGTAAATCAATGGGCTAATTCATCAGCCCATGCACCATAGAACACGCTCCAGCTGTGGATTCTAATCTCCTTTCTTCAGGGTTTTGGTTTTATTTCTTCAAAATGAAACTATTTAAACACAAATTCAATTTACCAGTCATCTCCCTTCCCCTGGGGGGCTTCTGGAGGGGCCTATCTGCTCCCTATTGGATTACTCTCTACAGGCCTTCTGTCTGGGAGTTAGACAAGCCTCTCCTCTCCTTTCCTAGCCTCTCCTCTCCATTCCTAGCCTGCTCCCTGCAGGATTACAGTCTACAGGACATCTGCCTGAGAATCCTATATAACCTGAGTTCTTTCCCTTGCCCCAGGGTCTCCTGTAGGAGCCTACCTATTCCCTGCATCTCTCCAGCAGAACTGAACTACTTGCTGGTACTTATTAATTATTGATTATATTATAATTATTTATTTGTATCACGGTAGCACCTAGGAGCAGTGCTTAAAGTGTGCCTGCTTGCAACAGCTCTCAGATGGGGGAAATACAATTTATATTAATCCTCCTCTGCTTGGTTGTTTTCCCCACTTCCCTGCCTCCTGGCCTAGAGCAGCCAATCTCCCTTCTGGAGGTAACACCATTCTCACAGGAGGGACATGCCAGAAGAAAAAGCCCAGCAGCTCAGAATGGCTCCACTCTCTCCTCTCCTCTGCCCTCGCCTCTCCTTTCATCCCCTCCTATGAGCAATAGGATGGCTGCTCTACTCCTCCCGCCTCTTCTTTCCCTCCCTGCAACACCAGCCCTGGGAAGAGAAAGAGGGGACCCTGCTACAGCCCTCCAGGCCTGGGAGAGGGGACTGGAGAACCCCAAGAGCTCAGGAGGAGCAGAGGTGAGGCTGAGGGGGCAGAATTGATGGGGCTGGGGTCAGGGGAGTGAGGATTGGTGGCACGCAGGAGGACAGGCAGATGTGATGTCACTTTCATTTCTCTAGAAAGTGATTGACACCCCAGCTGCCACCATTATTTAAGCACTGCCGAGGAGCCCTAGTCAAGAACCAGGACCCAATTCCACTAGATGCTGTACAAACAGAACAAAAAGATGATCCTTGTCCCCAAAGAGTTTGATCCCAGCATCAGCTGTCCCCCAGATAATCAGTCACAGGTGGAAGTACGCCCAGTGGCCTTTTGTTTAAAGGGCCAGCCACCTTCTTACTGTCATGTTAAAAGTATTCTTTACCTGTAAATATCACTTTTGATCATTAAAACTGAAAGCATACTAACATTTCATTTCACTTTACACTATTTATATTGTTTGTTAAATATTGCCTTCACTCAGCTTTTAATTTTTGCACTTGGCTTATTTTTTACAGTGAAGATAGATGTGTCTATTTTATAGTCAATTTCATTTGTTGGTTTTCAGGCACTGGGACAGTGCAAGACATTTGGGTTGCAAACACTGCAGGGGAACGGTTATCACATTACAAGCAATGTTAATTTAAAACATGTCTCATTTTTATTCATATCTTAAAATACCTTCAAACTTGAAAGATTTGCATGTAGTCTGTATACATAAGCATGCCTTCCTGTCACTGTTACCCTAATCTTCCCTCCCCCACTCCATTTGTTTGCTTGTTACCAGTCAGTTGCATCCTGTGTGGTCTGATCCTCCAGCTACTTAAGCAAGTGTTTAACTATACCCATGTGAGTAGTCTCTTTGATTTTAATGGGACTACTCACATGCATAAAATTGCTCATGGCACATGCATGTTGCAGAACCAGGGCCTTCGATTGTAACTTTCCAGGCCAGGGACTGTCTCTTACTATGTGTTGGTTCAGACATAGGCAATACGACCCAGTCCTGAAATCACACCTTAATTTGTAGGGTAGGCATATCCAACCCCACCTAACCCAATGAAAATCAGGTGATCCAGTGACCTTCCCAGTTATACCAAGCTAACATCAAATAGCTGGGGTGACCAGGTACATCTTACATCACCTCCCAAAGTTTATCAAGCTTAAATCAAAGAGCAAAGATCTTTTTCGAGAATGCCCTCAGTGAGTTAGTTCAAACTAATCAAAAGTTAGGGACATACTTCAAGAGCATATAATATAATAATTAATGGAGATATCCCATCTCCTAGAACTGGAAGGGACCTTGAAAGGTCATCGAGTCCAGCCCCCTGCCTTCACTAGCAGGACCAAGTACTGATTTTTGCCCCAGATCCCTAAGTGGCCCCCTCAAGGATTGAACTCACAACCCTGGGTTTAGCAGGCCAATGCTCAAACCACTGAGCTATCCCTCCCCCCAACATGACAGCCTATCACAACTGCAGAGATGGAGCATGCAGGGTAAGATGGTCTCAGAGACAAAACAGAATGCATCCAATGTGCCTTAATAGTTGTGCCCTACTTATGGGTTCTTGGAATGGACATTTTGCACTGGATTGCATAAAGCAATTTATTATATTGATAAACACAAGATATTAATTATCTGCAAGTCAAAAAGATATGCTTAGGCCAAGCTATTTCTTTTAATGAATTTGTATTTTTGTAATGAGAATTCAGTTAACGAAATTACAAAAAGATTCTTTGCTTTTGGGAAGTGTACTAAAAATGTATTCTTCTGATCACATTTTATATCAAGAGTACCTTAATATATGTGTTTTAAAGAACTAAAAATTATTAATAGATGTTTTAATAAAGTGGTAGGTCAATAGGCTGGTTATATCCATGGCTTATAATCATCTTAATACCATCTACTGATGTTCTTATAGCCATCTACATACTTCTCATGTATGTAGCATGCTTATAACATCAATTAATCATTTATTAATCCTTTATGAACATAAATGCACCCTTAATCTAAAGCATGATGATTTAGCCATTCTCTCAATTACTTATACTGGCATGGCAGTGATAGGATAAATGACCTTTTTTACGGTTTATCAAATCTATCTAATAAATTAGTTGCACGAACAAGTAAGAGCCTAATTTGACAAAAAGGTTGTGCAGGATTGAGCCCGCATCACATGAGTTTTCTCCAGTGGGACTAATCATGTAAGCAAGATTTCTCAAGTGAGTAAGGTTTTGCAAGGTCATGCCTCTAGTTAATTCATTTAAAGGCACTCAAATGTTAATAAATTTGAATGCATTTGAAATCCATTTCTTAAATATACACTACACAGTGGCTTAGAAAATCATTATTGAACCTTTTTTAAAAACAGATTTTCCATTTTGTGAGCCTAATCTTTGCTGCTAGAAATGATGAAAAATACAGTCTAAAATTGCCTGTTGTTATGGGAACAGACTGCTTTTCACATACTACATCTGTGAGATAATAGTGTTTTTGTATTTGGCGTGTGCATCATCTACCACTAATAACAGATTAAGAATAAAATAGGATTTATATCAGTTTCATATTTCATATGCAACAGCCTTTCTATTAGTAGTTTCCTTCATTACAAAGGCCAATTTTGATTAGACTTTTATTTACATAAAATTAAATATTATGGGCCTGATTCTGTAAATCTTCCATGTGACATTACTTGGAATTCCATGTGCAGAGAGGCTGTAGAATAGACACATATCCTGGTTGTTAAATACTGAGTATGCTATTATTCTTGTTTTAGATCCTTTTGCCTCAGCCACAGGGGATTCTTGACAAACTGTGCTAGGAATATCAGTTTAAAAGAATCGTATACTATTATTTCTTTTTCATTCATTTGTACTTTTCTTTAATTATTTCCTTTTTTTGTCACTAGGCATACTGGAACCTTTTCCCAAGACGGGAAAATATGCATTTCCCTTTGCACATCACTGGTAGAGGTGCTGAACAGATCTTAATAGTAACTCACTTTTTCCAATTATTTATTGAGGACTAAATCTTACAAGCATCATTCATGTGAATATCTTCACAAAAAGCCATATGTCTCCCACTTCCTCACGGCAGGACTTCTCTTTGCTATCATGGTTTTGATGTCCTGGAAACTTCTGGGCTTGTATTTAAACAAGGACCAGATTATGCCTGGCCTTTATGGAGATGTGCAGAAGGGAGAGAGCACAAGACATCAATAGGAGTTGGGTGCCTAAATATCTTTGAGGATCTGGGCCTAAACCATTCTCCATCACACAGTATTCAGAAGGGCCAGTTGCAATTGCATTCATTGCACACATGTGTATATCCAGACTGCCCCCTCCCTACTCCCCCCGGGGATCATTGTATTGGTGGAGAGGCGCTGGGACCACGATTCTACCCCCACTATACCCCAGTTAGAACCGCTGGAGTAAGCGCCACCCCATGACATGCCTCTGTGTGCCTGCACTTGCTGCTCCCTGAGACAGACTCAGCCTCTTGGGTCCTTCCTGGGGAGAATGCATCTTTACACCTCTCTCCCATTCCAAGAGAGTGATGTGCCTTACAGGGACTACTGAGCTTTAAGTAATTTCACCACAGAGGGAGTCAGGAACATTATACTAGGTGAAGTGTTGGATCACGTCCAGTGTAAATAGCTTTATAGATAATACAGCAAGCTTTTCAACTGTCTGTAAGGTTATTGTTTCATCAGACCTACAGATAATAAATTTGCCTTTGCCAGTGTGTTTCTAATGACTAGGGAAATTAGTATGAGGCCCTAGTGCTTTTTAATATGTTTTAAAACTCTTCTTAAGCATACTTTACATTTGGTTGCGGCACTATTTGACTGGCCATTGTGGAGGGATCCAAACCATGTTTTATAAACAGGATTAAAAAAATCATGTTTTGGCTTGGATCTCTACTTGGGCTAAAGCACATTTTAAACTCAAGGTTTGGCCCCATCCACATGGCACATCAAACCATGTTATTACCCAGTTCTACCACAACCAAATTAAAACTGTGTGTTTAAGCAATGTTGTAAGCTTTATGCCTAAGAGCCTCGCCTACAGGAAAATAACAGTGTTATAGCCTTTTTTTCTTAATCTCCAGTGTGGTTGGGAAAAGACAATTCTGTAACCATGTTAAGGAACAATCTTTTAGCCTGTGTTTTAATCTCTAGCCTATTATATTTTATACACTGGCAATAAAATGATTGATAATATGGATGTCCCTAACCCTGACAAAGAACTGTGCTAGCCCATGTTTCTTCATGCAGTGTAGATGGGCTCCAAGTTAGCCATGGCAGCAAGCTATGGAACAGACACAGAGTTGTATTTCTAAATTATGCAAATATTATTTCAAGATTATGCCATAATCTTAATAGGTTAATTCAAATGATAAAGTTTAAAGAACTCTCTGTAAGTATCTTTCTTCTTGCCATAGATGTTCTTATTTGGGGCAAGTTTCTGGCTTTTATAGCCAAAAAGCATACTAGAGAGATAACACATCATAGGAGGAAATTTGGTTGCATCTGTTGTTTTTGAAGACCAAAGCTCAGGTAGGTTTGTAAGCGAACACTGCAGAATGCATTTACATCACTGTGACAAGGTGTATAGGCACTCCTATGGCCCAATGTACAAGGGGTAAAAATGTTCCCTGCTTATCACATGGCTGGTCTAGGGTGGGACTATAAAAGGAAAGCGGAGGGACATATCCTCCTCCAGCTTTCTGAAAGCTAAAAAGGTGGTTGTTGTTGCCAAGTGATTTGCATCTTTTTGAGTTAATAAAGGGAGCCTTGAAGAAAAGGACTTAAACGTTTTACCTTCTCCGGCTGGTGAATCTGCCCATTGGCTTACAACCATATCCAAACAAGAAGATGTGAGAATAGCCATTGAAGTAAGTCAGTAATTAGGAGTACGTGCCCACCCAGTCTAGTCATGTATCAGTGAAAAATACCAGGAGCAGCAAATGCAGGCTCCATAATGCAGATACACTGTAGCAGCTGAAGAAGCTACTGCAGAAATAACTGTTTAGAATAAGAAGTAGCCATGGGATCAGAAAGCCACTGAGGTTCATTCAGTGACAGTCATAACTAACAGATACTAAGTAAACATCAGAATAATCGTCATCTGCCAGGGAGTCAGATAGTCCTAGATATCTCCATTCGTTTGTTATAGTAGTTATTTGTGAATGATATCATATTTTAATTGATTTGGGATTTTTTTTTAAAGGAAGAGGTAATAGTACCACCAGAATCAGTGGAATCCCTGTTGTGTGATAGGAGTATTATTCTTTTCCGTGACCCATGGCAGATGACCAGGGACAGGAAATAAAATTTAGTCTCTGACCAACAAAAACTCTGTGTCACAGCATTATGGAAAGTGTCTATACCTTTTGATGACAGATTTCGCTCTTACTTTAAACATCTAAAGTACTTTAAGATGTTTATGCTGTAATTTATGGAGCAGTTCTGTTGTTTATGACATGGCAAACATTAATCTTACTCAGCAAAAATGCAATTGTGGAATGAGAAAAATGTTAATCCCATCTGATGCCAGGTGGGAAGGTTTGTATTCATCTTTCTAAACATTTACTTCTGTTTTTCCGTGAAAACAGGTGAGGAAGCAAATTGTACATATTCCACATCCTCTGCCACTTTTAGGTTATATAGTAATCAAACATGACAGTTTATTGGAACAGTTAGAATTATTTGCCATTTTTTCTCCTCAACTAGAAGTTTTCTGGTGTTAAAAAAACATACTTTAGACTATCATCATGAATGAAGAAAAAAATACCCTGGAAAGAGTTTAATTGATAATGTACCCACCTTCATGCTTGCCATCAAAAATGTAACTACAGTAAAATAGGCCCAAATCAAAACTTGGGATCCAATACAGGTCTGTCGCATCTTACACTGAGGTTACGTTCCACAGTCAGCGCGTAAAGCAAAAATCGCGTATAGTCAAAATTACATTGAGTGTAATGGCGGGCGGAATCGCCCACACTACAGGTACAGTATTAAAATTGTTATTTTTCTCTTTTTTTTTGTTTTTTTGTTGTTTTTGCCGACCGTGTAAAGCTGAAATCGCACATGTTAAATGCACGTAAGATGCGACAGACTTATATCCTCAAACTTTGAACAAATTCAAATCCAAAATCTGCAGCTTCTTTTCATGGGCCTTTTGCAGAAAACTTAGGGTTGCTAATTTTGGTTGTATGTATTCCTGGAGATTTCATCACATGACATAATCTTTAATTAAAGATTCACCTTTAATTCCTGGAGACTCCAGGCCAATCCTGGAGGGTTGGCAACTCTAAGAAAAATACCAGTCTCATGTGAGAGCTTTGTTCTTATTTTGGGAAGCTGCTTGTACAGCACTTCTAATGAGCAAGGAAACTATTCCACAATGCAATCCACAACTGCATGATGTAATGCAAAAGTGTTTCATCATCCCCTTCTGAAACCCCTGTAGGCTGGCTACTTCTCACATAGCAGGAGAAAGTGGCATGTTGGAGTGAGAGTCAGGGCGAAGGGCCAACTGGAGATACACTGCATGTTTCCATTCTCAAGCTGGCTATTATGGAATCTTTGGGAGTCCGTCATTTACTTCATTCTCAGACTATTTGAATGTACTTCAAAATTCATAACACAACTCTGCCAGAACTGCCAAGATTTATCTGGCTTGGTATCAAGCCATGTAAAACCGCTGAATTTCATATGATTTCCATGCAAAATAACAAAAAACCTGGGCCAGGTTCACTTGAAATTCAGATGGGATTTGCCAGAAGATTCAAGTTTTGTGTTTATAAAAAAAATCCCAGGTAAAGCCAGTTTCACCTGTTCTGGGGTTTGTTTCAGGTTTTGTAACAAAGGTCTTTCTCTTCTTTAAGTCAAAATCTGCTCTTTTCTGTAATCATGTCTGATTTCAACGGATCTCACTTGCCGTAGAAGTCCTTAGAATATCAAGTTTACTGTAACTAAGGCTGTAGGTTTAACTTTTACAACTACTGTCTTCCAGCCAAGAGCTGTGCTCTGGAGGAAATCCTTTCTTTGCTAAGATATACAAGTAGGCACAGCACCACTTCTTCCTCTGTGGTCTTTTAATCATCAGCTGCCCTGCTGCTTGCATGAAATGTCTGCTTTTTAAATAACTTTTAAGAATAGGTTAGCAATTGAGGAACCACTCATTCCTTCTAGACTTCAGTAATATGTCACACAGCCAAACTGGGTGCTAGTATTTTTCCTTCGAGTGCAGGTGAACCTGACTGGATAGAATATAGTTTAGATCAATTACTGTATAATCTGTGTTTGGTAATAAACATAATGACAACAGCAGCAAAACCCTTACCCAAAGTAAAATTAAACATGAGTCCAAACTTTTCCAAAGCATGAAAGTGTTCACATTGGGGGGGTTGTTTTATCTTTGTGTGGGAATATAATTAACTGCTAGTAAAAAAATGTGTGCAAACGATTTAATTTTCCATGTTCTAATGAAATTATTTCCAGAGTCATCAGATAAAAATACATTACAGTCTCTTTGTAACAATTTGCTTGTAAACTTAGGGCCAAATTCTGCATGCTTTCTTACTCACAGGAGCAGTCCCAATTACTCCAATTTGTGGATAAATTATAGGTGCTGCTTTGGCTCCTGTAAATGTTAAAGTTAAAATTCACATAAACAACAATGGGAGAGAGATCGGGCTCTAACAGTGTGTGTGTTTGAAAAAAGTAGTGTCCCAGACACATATTATCTTCAGAAACAACAACAAAAAACAAACCCCAACAATGTAAGACTTTATATTTATTAATGTTTAATGTTACTCTATTAGATTATAAGCTCTTTGGGACAGGAGCTGTATCTTTGTATATGTATATACAGTACCTAGCGCAACCCCAATCCTGATTGTGACCTTTGGAAACTACTGCAACACAACGATTAAATCATGATCAGTCATGATCATCACAGGCAATACACAACCAATAGTGATTGTATAGTCCTTACATGTATTCAGATATTATGGTGCTGAGCATGATGCAAATCACACATTTGACAAAATGACAATCAAGTTTTACTTTATATTCCAATTACACACCTGCTTCTCACTAATTTTTAATGAATCAGCAACAGGCTTTTACCCTCCTGTCTGCTTTTCAAATGACCAAACAATAATAATAAAAGCAACTGTATAAATTTGGGGGAAATTATTTTGTTTACAATAGTAGCCAACCCTATTTCAATGTCACCCTTGGTTTAAAACCACAGGGGAACACAAACATAGTAGCAGTTGCACCTTCTAAACTAGAATTGAGCAATGGCTAAGGAAGTAGCTAATAAAGCTATCATCCACAGGAAAACTGTATAAAGACCAAAAATGTGTCAGCAGAAACATCACAACAGGGATCCAATCTTGCCGTTCTGAAACAAATTGCAAGGCACTCCAAAAAATATGCCACAACTTTGAATACGCAAAATCCTGTCTCCTTGGGGAACCAGGGTCAAAGCATGGCAGGGTCAAAGCACAAATAATGTTTTTCCAACTCCTATTGCTAATCTGTGTAATAGCTGATTTGTTTTAGCTGTCCCTGTGGCTTTTGAAGTGGCCTTGCTGTTATTACAGTCATTAAGATCCACCCATTTCATTCACAGGAATGGTATTGTGAACTCCTCCAAAGATGCCAGCTGTAAAAGAAACATGATACAGGAGGGAGGAAAGGTCCCTTCCCCTCCAGAGAAAAATGTCCAGACACGGGTCTTTAGTTAGTAGCGAAAAAGAAGGACTTAATTCCATTGACCGATATTCATCGCCAGATTTAAGGTCTGATTCTTTTAGTCACTACTACGCTTTGGTAGTAGTCTTTCCCCCCGCCAAGGGTAAGATGGGAGGAAAGAGAGAGAAAAAGTCTCAAACTGTTAAGCTAATTGTAAATTTTACAAAGTTGCTTTTATTGCAGTAGCCTTTTGTTAATGCAGTCCTTGGATTTGCTTTGAAAAACGTTTTAATGGTATAGTTTTTGTATCTGGCTTGAAAATAAACATTGAGTGGAAATGCCTTGTGTTTCTGCTGGATGAAAGATTGAATAACAAGAGGAAGAAGTCCAAAACTATATTCTCTGCCCCAGTATGGAACTATATTTATTTTGAGCTCAGATGAAGTTGTGAGCTGGAATAAAATGTCCTTGCACTCTCTTTATAATCATTTTGTTGGAATATGTTTCTGGATTGATAGGAAGCTGTAGACAGTACAAGTATCCAACAAATTAAAAAGGAGCATATTGTCATTTGCTTTATGGAATGCTAAATCAAAATATGAGCCTAGGTGTAAATGAAGGCACAAATGTCTGATACAACAGTCGAGGACTCATCCTTTTGATTTGGTTAGACTATGCTGCTGACAATCCAAGATTTTTTACAGAAAGCAATTTAAACAGCCCAGGAACAAGCAGAGATGCGCCCTAGCTGCAAAGTTTAGCTTTGGATCCAGATCCAGTTTTCCTATGGGATATGCATATTTAGGGGTTTAGTTCAGAGTCTTATTTATTCAAGTATCAGAGGGGTAGCCATGTTAGTCTGGATCTGTAAAAAGCAACAGAGAGTCCTGTGGCACCTTTAAGACTAACAGCTGTATTGGAGCATAAGCTTTCGTGGGTGAATGCCCACTTCGTCGGATTACATGCATCCGATGAAGTGGGCATTCACCCACGAAAGCTTATGCTCCAATACATCTGTTAGTCTTAAAGGTGCCACAGGACTCTCTGTTGCTTTTTATTTATTCAAAAGTGCATTAAAAGAACTTTTGATCTAAGCTTTTTTGGTAAACCAGTATGAGAGAACCCAGAAGCAAGCACTGAATAATAAGACTAGATAAAATTGGATTAATTTCTCTGGTACAGGTGACCTATGTATATAATGTTGTATGTTGTTTACATTTTTCAGCCATGTTAGGGTAACAGACGAGCTTTATTAATCACAGATCCCATTTTTTCAAAGAAAAATAATTTTCCATTCAAAATTAATCCTATATGAAATCATTCATGAATGATCTAATGTGTCCAATTTCACTTTTCCAAGTTATTTTTATGTATTTACAGGCAGTTTGAGCACAGAGGTGCATTGAACTGAATCTTCAAGTTTCATATAGCTCCTTGTTTTCCAGGAAGTGCAAGTGTACTGATCACATGAAAAACTACAGCTGAAAAAGTAAATACAGTAAATGCATTCCTTGGCTGTTTTCTCTCCTCTAAACTCAGCAAGTAATGACAAGATTGGGAGACAACCTAAAATGTTGTTCTATACATTTAATACTTTAAACACAGAAGCCACCACTGCATGCACAAACAAATCTCCTGTACTACCCCATATCCTTTGTACTTGATCCACAGAGTATGATTTTAAAAATACACAAGCACATGGACCAAGGTGACCTAATCCCGAGTCTTCAATTTGTTTATGTGATATGGAAATGTGGCTGCCCTTCCCCCCGCCAGAAATGGTTTATTTAAAATTAATTTGTGTGTATGTTATATTCCTCTCCCTGAAGGACAAGCAGGTAAACAGGAGTGCTTAAAAATCCTGAGTGCATTGAATGACTGGCATGTCTAACCAGGGATGAAACTGAAAACTGGCCTCCTGCCTAAGTTTCCTACTAACTAGCTGACAACATAAAGATGAGGATGATGTTCTGTCCCAGAGTTCTTCACAGTCTGCTGCACCCCATGCTGACTTTGGGAAGACATTGCATGACTGTCCAGCAATTAAAATTCAGTTGTCCAGTCTGGGATTTTTGTTCCCTTCCTAGGCAGGGTATTTCTTAACCTGATAGACCCTAAATAAGGCCATGACAGAGTGCAGAGGCCCTACCTGAGCACCAGCAGACAAAGAGTTAACTGCTAGCCCAGATCAACCACACCTGTAAAGAGGGAGGTAATGAAGCAGAGCTGTGGTACCTGAAGGCCAGATTAGAAATGTAGAGGAAAACCAGGGAACTCTGTTAAAAAAAAATACTTCCATTGGTAGTGAGATGGGAAAAGAATCTCTGAGATAGATTTCTATGCTTGGTAGCTAAAGAGGTGGATTGGAGTCTGACCCGTTGTGGGTTTTCCCCCCCTCCTGTTTACTTTCTTCTCTAGCAGAATTTTTTGTTTGTTGCAACCAGAGAACTCTCAAACCTGAGAATAAAGGCACAGAAGAATTATTCTAGTAGATGATTTGCTTCGTCACTATTAGACTAGTGGGTCCATTCCTCAGACTAACAAAGGTTTAACATAAAGTTAAGCATAAGGCAACATGTTTTTTTTTTTTACAGAAAATCATAAATGGATGGATAATTCTGTTTAATGTTACTTTTCTTACGGAAAGTAGGAGAAGCCAAACCAGTCAATATATAATTATGAAGTTTTTTTCTGTTGTATTTTATGACCCCCTGCTATGTAAGTACATATGTACACCATCCTTTGAGAGACGCTTCCTTTCCCCCTTTTTAGTTAACCTCTCTGTTTTTTTGTAGCCAATGAAGACTGTATGCAGCTCTTTCAGAAGCCTGTTTTCAATTCTCTAAGTATTGGCTGGATGGATGACTTGAGTGATAAAAGTTTCTCTCACCAGCTCCTCCAACTAGATAGTTGCTGATTTCTTTTGAATGGTGTCAGCTAGAAGGTGTATACAACAGACCCTTACCTTTAAGACCAGCTTTTCTCTATTTAAAAGTTTCTACTTTCCAGCTGATGAAAGATCTCTGTGAGCTTGAAAACCATTCTCTTCTGCTCTGTTTTATATTTACCCAAAGTTTTGTACTGTCCCTTTGACCACCATGGCACCACAGTACCTGCTGTGTTCTTTTCAAATCTGTCTTTAGCAGATCCAGTTCAAAAGAGGAAAACTTTGATGGGTAGATCTTAGAGTGAAATCCTAAGAATCTGCTACATACGTTATGTGCAATTGTATCTTTACTTTAAAGACAATTTATTATATTATATCCTAATATTGATACAATGATTGTCCATACACAAAAGCATATTTCTTTTACGTGTGATTAGTCTCCAGCACTTTTTTGTAGTGCAGACTAATGTGCCTCAGCGGGGGATCACTCAGCCTCTCTAATCTCATCCACAGTGCAATGAATTAATTGCATCACCATTCCATTGTGGGCCTCGGAAGCTCATGTCATACGAATGTTTGAAGTTTGAGAATGGCCTGTTCATTTCTAATACTTTTGTTTCTTTCTTGCTGGGATTGGTGAAATTTTTACCTATCAGTAGCTCATTAGTATTTTTGCTTTTGAGAGTGATTCAAGACATTGTTTTGCCTTGCAATTGAAATTGGCTTTCCATACAACTGTATATGGGTAGAGTTATTGATGAGTAGTGATTTTTCTTTTGAATATCTTCTCTTGGACATCTTCATTAGAAGATTCTCCCTCTTCTCGGCACTTATAGCTGTGATTTGCCTCTCCCTCATCCTACTTATGTGACTGGTACTATCCAATTTGGAGAGCCACTTGTTCTTATTGTGCTATGAGCCTGACCCAGAGGTCCTTGATCTTGTCGGGAATCTTTATATTGATTTCAATGGGTTTTAGCTGTGGTTTTATGACATGAGCATAAAATTAAGAGACAAGCTATCACCATTTTAAATTATCGCTCAAGTGAACTAGGTCAATTAGGAGTGTGCAAGAGAGGGTATAAAATATTCTAGAAAGAGAAGGTAAATTGTTTTCATTTTCTTTTCTGTTCTATTATATAATTTAGGCCTAATCACTAACCTAAATCATGTTCTATCTCTGATGCCCTAGTCTTGCAATGAACTCTGCAGTGGCAAACTCTCTGAATTTGGTCCATAAGCTTAATTACACTTTAATAACCTGCTGTCTGTAACCATGGTTGCACTGTTGGTTTAAGAGAATTATACAAACTGTACACTTTGTTTAGGAGAGGAGTTTGGGGTGGGGGGGACTGTTAAGTCACAACTATAATGAGCTGTTTGGAAAAATTGCTGCAGGATTGCATATACTACTTGGAAGTCAATGGGCCCCCTGGGGAAATAAACCTGGTGTAGGAGCAAGGACTGCTCCAACCCCCAAGTTCAGCCAAAAATGTTGGAGGCAGAAAGGTGGTATAAAGCCACCTTTGCTCCCCCCCCTCCTTTTCTTGTGGGTTGTGCCTACTGATCAATGCAACATGAAATCTGACACAATGGGAATTTCACCACTGAATTTTGTGACAGCCTTATGACATTTTCTCTACGGTCAGTTGTCTCATTGAGTATTACACAAAACAAACAGGGACCAAATAAGAGCACTGCACTATTATTGCCATATCTATATGTTTGGGGGCCAATTCTGATCTCAGGAATGCTTGCTCAACTACTAGTGGCTGAAAGTGGTCCTGCAAATGGTTCAACACATGGACCCTTGCACCTGCATGGAGTCACTTCTATAGGATCAGGGCCCAATGGAAGTTGAGTTTGTGTATATCTAAGGGTAAAATCTGGCCCTTGTTTTCTCAGTGAGTGTCTTTGTAGATCTAGCTAGAGAGCAGAGTTTGTTTGCAAACCTCATGTAGTACAGATATCCTACTGCACAATATTTTTAATTGAGCAGAAATGGTTAAATTAATAAATGAAACAAGATATACTACCTACTTCAGTATCTAAAGTTTATTAAATTGAACCAGCCTTCTTTACTTTATCAATTTCCTGTAAATGTATGTCATTTTTCTTCAATATTGTAGTGTTCCTTTTCAAACTTATTCCTTCTGTTAGATAGTGAAAAATCTGTGTGGTCAAATTCATTTAGGGTGACTGACCGTGTGTCCCATTTTGGCTGGAACAGTCCATTTTTTAAGCCCTGTCCCTGCCGTCCCAACTTTTTTGGAAAAAGTGGGCATTTGTCCCATTGGCTCTTTCCAACTTGCTCAGTTGGCAAGAGGCAATGGGACAAATGCCCACTTTTGTCAAAAAAGTGGGGTGTGGAGGAATGTGCAGGGGACAGGCAGGGCTTGAGTGAGCAATGATGCCAGCCCCAGCCTCGCGTGGGGGGCAGGCAGGGCTTGGACGAGCGGCTCGGGCCAGCCCCATGCACGGGGGGTGGGGGGAGAGATGGCTCGGGTGGGCTAGCCCCCCGCGGTGTCCCGTTTTTCCATTGGGGAAATATGGTCACACTAAATGCATTGCCTCTTGTAAGGGGCATAACTCCTCTGAAGGCCACGGAGTTGCATCTGCTTACACCAAATGGTGAGCTGGGTTCCTGGTCTGTGTGCCTCTTCCCTTTTGTAGCTCAGAACAATGCCTTGTTCTAGGGGCCTAATCACCCCACAGCCTGTATAATTTAGAGACATGTTATTCCCTCATCTAGAGTGGAATCTGTTTTTGGAAAACATTTAGCCATTGTCTGCCAGCGGATGAATGTTGCTACAACTTTCATTAATGTCAATGAGACTCGTGTGGTATGCTTCGCAGGGCAGAATCTGACCCATTCTCTTCAAAGGAAAATCCTGGGTTCAGCAAAACTGATACTTATTTCATGCTGTGAGAGACACATGATCAGAGGTTACTTGTAGTGGGAGATGAACTGGAAGAAAATCGACTTGGTATACAGTTTTTGTTCTCTTTTTAAAAGTCCCCCATATTATCTTAAACACACCAGACATAGGAAAACCACGGATTTCCCCTGTGTGCCTTTTTACTGATGTTTTAAAAACACCTATTTCTCTATTGAATCAGCTCAAGAATCCCTCAACATTTTGGCTTGTCAAAGCCTTGTGGTGCCAATACTGAGTAAGAACATATTTTTTCTGTGATGTCTCTTCTTCCTGTTCCATAGCAGTACTTTGGCTTTTCAGGGCTGCTTTTGCTCTGGCTGTAAACATTGTTGTTTTTACAGTCAAGCAAAGTCTCGGTCACACTTGACAAGGACCCTGAATTATCAGCTGCTTCACAGGCAGCTGGGGACAGGAGAAGAGAGAGGAGAAGGTGCAGCGTGAACAGGGAAGCCCCATCTTTTTGGGTCTGAAAAGCCTGATTATCAGATAGCTGAAGAACCCAATAACGCTCACCAGCATTAGAGGAAGGATTGCTGGGGAGAGAAGAGCCTTCTCAGTTCACCACATCATGATGTTTCCCTAACCCCATGCAGATTGTCCCATGTAGCAAAGAACTTTTCTGATTCTCCTCCACTGGGAGACTGGACTACCTAATTTCCTTTAAACTTGAGACCTGTTCCAAAGCAATAATGCTGTCTGAAGTGAAGCCAAACCCTCCTTTAACACACTTAAATATAACCCTACCCCAAGGAAAGCCTTCAATAACCTGAAAAGGGAGAAGAGTCTGAGCCTGCATGAAGTCCACTGGGGACTATGCTATTTCCAATCTGTTTGACTTGGAAGAGGCTCAGATATTACAGTGATGGGTGGCAGCACAAAACTGTAAGATAGATCATGTAAACTGAAACACTGAGGATCAGGTTCATCCCTGATATAACTCCATTAACTTCAGAAGAATTACCAGGGATGAATGTGGTGTGAGGGAGATTAAGGGTCTGATTTTCAGAGGTGCTGAGCACTTGTAGCTCCCACTGATTTCATATGGAGTGGTGAGTGCTCAGCGTCTTTTGAAAATCCAGTTCTGAGCTCAGCACCATTCAGTGAGTCAGTTGCAGAGCTGGGAATAGATTCATGGACTCCCAATATTCTGCTTTTACACTAGACACTCTGGACTCTAGTGGATCCTGCTAAATATCCCACCCTTTCTAGATAATGGTAATGTGAAAATGTTTTCTTTGTTTCTCTAAAGAAGTTATTGTGGGGGAGATTTTCAAAAGTGCAAATGGCAATTAAGTGCCTAACTCCCATTGACTTTCAGTGAGAGTTAGGCATGTAATTGTCATCTGCACCTTTGAGAATCATGCCCCTTGTTCCCAAGGTAAAATATGTAAATAGCCAGCTTCAAAACAAAAACAAGACATTACTCAATCATTATTATGTATTTTTTTGTTTATTTCCTGAGCCTCATAGAATATTTACCAGCAGGTTTTTAAAGGAAGGCAATGCACTCAATCTGATTAGTGGATTGTTAACTCAATGGGTTTGATTGGCTGACTGTACTATCAATCACCTTGGGATTTTCAAAAGTGCTTGGCATTGACCTATCTCTGCTCCCATTGAAATCAATCAGTTAGTGCTTTTGAAAATCTCACTCTTATACATTCAACTGATACTCTTATTAAGACTACAATGTCCTAGACTGGTGTTTTTGTTTCCAGGTGGTAATGACAGCATGCTCTGTTATTGATCTGAGTATAGGATTTTCTTGTTCGGTCAGTGGAGTCCTGTCTTATTGCTTTTTTTGGTCCATGATTAGCTCATTAAAAATGTTTTTCCTCTGTGGTGGTCCCTCTCCGTTCTCTTGCTCTATAGTAGTTCCTTTGCAGGACTGAATTTGCAGACTATTATTAAATATTGCTACTCATGTTCCAATTACACTTGATTTAGGGTCAAATTGTTCTTACCAGTTTAAATTTAGTTTCTCAGTTCCAAGAATTTAGCTTAGATAGCACTATATCTATTGATGGGAAAATGAACAGAATCCTGAGAATACAGGACTGTAAATGTTTTATGAACAATTCAGTGAAGGCTAACACTTGCTACAAAGCAAGAGGAGAGCAGGGAATAATCAAAATATGGTTCCAAACATTAGAGTAAATCATTAAGCTTCTTAAACTCTAGGAAAAATATTTGATTATCTTATTTATACCTCAGATATTCATAAATGTAGAGTTGAAATTAACCAGTGTGCCCTTAACATTTGTTGTTGGTTGGTTTTCAATTGTGGACAACTACTGCACTACACTTAAGTTTTTCTGTTTTAATTAAAGGCATTCATCAGCAGAAATAAGGAAGCAATTTACCCTCCAACCGAGCGTTGGACAGTTTTGTCAACGAAGTATAAGCGCCTCTGGCTCTATTCAGCTGGTAAGTACTGAGATTAGTTTTTTATGTATAGTTTTTACATCTATATTGATTTATGTTTTTAGACTGAGTTAACTGAACCCTTCTAGGGGGCTGATCTTGCTTTCTGCTGCCCTCTGCATAAGGCTGTAATAAAACTACTGCAATGTGAGCTGAGGCAACTGTTTGTTTGAAATGATTGTCAGTGGTGCCCAGGGTCTGAGATAGGGTAGCATAAATCAAAGTAAATAAATGACTGTGCAGATTATGGCCTTTTGCTGGAATTGTTTGAGCCCTGCCCTGTAAGCACATATATGCACTGATGTGCGTGTATTGTGTGCTGGCCAGTGGTGCTCTGCAAATACGGGTGTGTGCCCAGAATAAAAAGGGGCATTACGTGACCCATATGGTATGGCTCAGTGCATGGTTCCCTACACCTTCCTAGCATGAAGCATTTGGCACTGGCCACTGTTGGAAACAGGACTGTGCATTAGTTGGACCGCTAGGTAACAAATTTTGTCCACATACTTCAGTTTCAGGGCTTTTTTTCCTCTTGTGATTGTCTGTGGACAGGTGACCATTTTCTTGTATTTATTCCTTATTGTAAATTATTTGCCAAACAACAGCAGTTAACCTAATGTAGGTTGACTGACAGCACTGGGTTTGGTTGTGTTTTGGATGCACTGAGGTAACTGAATTACTCCAGCCTAGGTTTCGAATACTTAGCCATAGAGAGCAAAGAGACATGACTGGATGTTTAACTTTATACTATTCCATGTTAGAGCCTTTTCAGGAAGGTCTTCAATGCCAAATACTTAACAAGGGAATGCCCTCCAGATTTGTCTTCTTCCTACATGTGCTAACAAATGACGGGCCAAATTCTGGCCAGCTCTCCACAATGGGGGTCAGGTTTGGAGGCCAAAAGGTATCTCACCTCATGCTCCTATGCAGGGACTGTCTAGCATCTTGCAGGTAGCAGGGATCACGTTGCCCTTCAAGTGTGCTAGGTGCTTGAATGGGGAAGGGGTTAAGAGGGACCATGGCTCCTTCCTCTCCCCCATACCAGTCAGCAGAGCTGCTTGGACAGGGAAGAGGTAGTATGCCACACCGTTTTCAAAGGTGGTGCAATAGGTGTGTTGGTGTGCAGTGCTTGAAAGTCACTGGCCTAGTTCTGCTTGAGTCAGGTGCTGCATAGCCCCCTCAGCATCTTCTCCAACCTGCTGGATGTCACATAGGGAGGAATGTAGCCCCTGTTTATTATAACAAGAGGAAATGTATTCCCATTAAATTCAAGATCTTTTTAAAGGCCCATCAAAAGCAGGGGAGATTTGGGAGCATCTCATGCTGTGAAATAAAACCAGAATGGGATTTTGACCCTTTTCTGAGTAGTAGTAAGAGCAGGCAGAGTATTTGTGCCCCAGCGATTGAGAAAACTGGAAATACTGTAAGCATTCACTTCCTGTGTGTCAGGGCTTACCACTAGCGTTTTGCTCGCTTCCTCAGTTTGAAATGCTGTGGTGAGGGCAGGGTTTTCTTTCTTCTTTTGCTCTCAGCAACCTGCTTCTGCTGTTAGGAAATTTGGTAACATTACATTTCACTTCCGGTAGCCGCCATTTTGTGAGCTGTCACAACTTACATGCCTCTAATCCATCATCTAAAAAGGTACGTCTGCTGTAGTGATTTATGGTTATTTCTGTAGGATGCTTAAATTGCTCTTCATTGGATAGAGTGTGCTGTGTGTGTGTGTGTGGGGGGTACAACAGTGTATCATAAAATGTAATGATGACTTTTCTCTTGAAAATCTGCATTTTTTTCTGTTAGTCTATTACATTCCATCTCTATTTAGCTTTATCCTTTTCATCCCTTTTTAAAATTCGTATCTAGAAAATGTGCAAAACTGCAAAAGTTAAAAGTACACAATTCAAATGATAAAGATTATTATTGCCACCTAAACTAGACAAGTTAGAAGCCAAAATAAAATGTGATTGATTTGATTGATGAAAGTGGGTGGTGTGATGTTGGAAAGTAAATACAATGGTTGATTTTAAAAAGCAACATCATTTTGTTTGCAAAACACTATGTCTTCAGTAAAAAAAAAAGATTATAGATATACTTACATGAATCTTAAATTACTTTACCTCATTTGTTTTTAATCTTTTGTAAACTAATACTATGGAACATTATAAAACATATCTGCAGGTATATGTCTTACTACTAGGGCTGTCAAATGATTTAAAAATTAATCGTGAGATTAAAACAATTAATTGTGACTAATCCAGGTTTAATCGCATTGTTATTGTTATAATTTAAATTTATTATAAATATTTTTGATTTTTTTTTCTATATTTTCAAATATATTGACTTCAATTACAACGCAGAATACAAAATGTACAGTGCTCACTTTATTATTTTTTATTACAAATATTTGCACTGTAAAAAAAGATAAACAAAAGATAATGCAATCTACAAATGAAAGCATGAAGGGGCATATAAATGTTTAGCATATCTGGCACGCAAATGCCTTGCAACACCAGCTACAACAGTGCCATGCAGTGCTGTTCTCACGTGTAAACAAATTGTAAATAAGTAGCAGGCAGCATTATCTCCCATAAATGTAAACAGACTTAATTTTTTTAATCGAGTTAATTTGTTTTGAGTAATTGCTTGAGTTAACTGCAATTAATTGACAGCCCTACTTACTAGATAATGCTTTACCTAACAATTGTTCTCTAGGACTTTGAGGATATTTTTGAGGATATTTTGACTGCAGTGCCAGAGACTGCCTGAACTTAGTGACTATTGAGCATCATATGTAGATGCTGTGTTTCCTACTGTCCCACTGAGACAAAATTACTGAGTCCGTGGATGCAATGAGATTGATTACAGAGGATCTAGAGCAGGGATTGGCAACCTTTGGCATGTGGCCCGTCAGGAAAATCTGCTGGCGGGCCGGTTTGTTTACCTGTAGTGTCCGCAGGTTCAGCCAATTGCAGCTCCCACTGGCCAGGGTTTGCCGTTCCAGGCCAATGGGGGCTGTGGGAAGCGGCAGCCAGCACATCCCTCGGCCCGCACCGCTTCCCGCAGCCCCCATTGGCCTGGAACGGCGGACACTGCAGGTAAACAAACTGTCCCGGCCCGCCAGTGGATTTCTCTGATGGGCTGCGTGCCAAAGGTTGCCAATCCCTGATCTAGAGAGATGGGGTGAAATTCTTGCCCCACTGAAGTCAATGGGAGTTTTTGTTATTTGCTTCAATTGGTCCAGGATTTCATGCATTGTAGCTTGTGTTTGTCAAAAATCAACTTGTTCATGGCTTGTCGTCCCCTTTAAAGAACTTGATTGGCCCAACAAGCTAGTAATGAGAAGACAATTGGGAGAGATGGGTACTTCAGTAATAGCAACCCAAAGAACAAGCTCAAGTCCATATCAGTCTTGCTGAAGGTGATTCAGCATCAGCTAGCTCTGTGGTCTTTTAAGAGCAATTGCAAACTATCCAGTGATATGATTTGACAATCCTGTAGTTGGGGATTTCTGTGCATGTGGAAAGCACAGTCAAATGTCCAGTGCCAATGGTGTATACATGATTTGTGTTCAATAGATGTACTTGTCAATATAACACTGGCAGCACATACAGTAAATATAATCAGAGTAGTACCCTGAACATTTCTGACAGTCACCATATGGGGAATTTTCCCTCCTGGTTCTGTAAATGATGTAGCTGGGCATGGAGTTTCATGATACACTTGCTACAGATACAAGCACTTGCTACTGAAAATACCCTCAAGTTCTTAAAAGTGGAACATGACTGATGTAGAAAAGGGAAGGATAAGAATAATATCTAACAAGATGCAAACAGGACAAAGCAAGAATTAATAAAAATTAATAAAAATTGGTAAAAGAAATTAATAAAAATTACAGGGAAATGTAAAATACCTATATCCTAATTTTCTATAAAGGGGGCTGGGAAACCCCTTTTTATAAAGCTGAATCCAAAGATCCTTACAAGTAAAAAAACCAAACCAAACAAAAAACAAAACCTGTCATTGGCCCAAAACCTGAAGTTCTTATATTTTACTCAGTTTGTACACAGTTGAAATGTGAGTTACCTTCACTGAGAGTTTTGACTGAATAAGTACTTCAAGATTTGGTCCATAGTTTTTATTTGTATGGAAGAACCTTGCAATGCAAATAGAATAAATCTCAGATGGAGTTGGTGGTGGTAGTAGTAGTAGTAATATTGAATATAAAGGGTGTAATGGTTTTAGAAACATCAAATGCCTTATTTTTCTTAATAGCTGGATACTTTTTATAATCCCCGGCTATAGGACAGTACGCATGGATTATGGGACCTATGTTTATCCCAGGTTTCTTTGGTACTTTCAGTAAACAGTCATTTGCAATATTTGGGCTACTGTTGTGACAGAGTCCTTGTTCTTGATAGTCAAGGATAGTTTAACAGACTGATTTGATAAATATACTCCAGTGGACTTCCCTTTGGTACACTAATTATTCTAATCCTGTAATTATCTTTCATGGGTCACACTGTGCTTAGTTTTCCTCAGAGCTCACAGAAAAAGAAAGATAGATTATCTTAAACTGTGACTTTTATACCACTTCATTACGTATAAGGAAAACCTATAATAGGGTATAAATAGTCTTTGAATATGACTGGACAGCTGTTTCATTGTCTTCATACAAGCAGCTTATTTTGTATTAGTTACACAGTAAGGAAAAAGAAATAGCAGTACCCCCTACATTTGCAATAACTTGTACATTTATATAAAAGAAAGTTATATATAGTTCTAAGCGAAGAGGTTCTAAGATTCTGTTTCATAGTCTCTTTTCCATTCTGCAGTAGGAAATTCTGTCACTATTGTTGTGACTATGCAAGTAAAAAGAACCAGCCAGCTTGATAGTGTGTGCCATTGGAAGAGTTCACATGTTTTGAACTTTGTTCTGAAGAGGATGTACCACCTCAGAATGGCTAATTAGGCATGACTAAACATCCTTTGGCTTTATTAAGTTGCAGCATAATATACTGCAGAAGTGGCAGATGCTTGAGGTTTCTGATGATGGGGACAGCAGTTCCATGTGTTTCTAAAGTTATATATATATATATATATATATAGTTGGAAAATATAATAAAATAAAAGTTATCTGTACTAGCAAGAGGTGGGAAAACAACCCTGTGTTTAGATTTTGGATGGTCCCATGGACTTAATTTGGAGTTGTGAGTGCTCAGCACTTCTGACAATCAGGATCAAAGTATTTCAGGCAGGAATCAAATAGTGAGCCATTTTGATGATTTTGGCCTGGATTGTTTGGGCTGGGTGTCAGGGTCTTCAGTACCTGCCTTAGCTGCTGCTCCTGCTTCAGGGACTCAGCCATCATGGCCTGGATATTGCTGTTGCCTTATACTGAGGATGTTAGGTGCCCTTTGGCAGCTGCCTGCATGCTGTCTGCTTCCTGACCCTGCCTCTGGATCTCCTCATCAGTTGAATGGGCCTGTAGGGGGCCCCAGATGTGCTTGAACCAGCCCTCACTTCCACCAGTCAGTGAAAGGTCTGAATGAAGAGGAGCTGCAAATTTGGGCCTAAACTTAGTATGTTGTGTTTCTTTTCTAATTAATTAACTTTTTTCCTCTTCTGTGCCTTCCATTTTTAGACAGATCCTTCACTAACCATTTTCTTCTTTGAAGAATTTTACTTGCACTCCATAAAGGAATAGAGACATGCTTTCTAGGTGTAGTAGGGGAAATAACCTTGAGTTATTTCTTTTAAAAGCCCACATTGCTATAAAACACCTATTTATTTTTATTCTCTACAGCCTCTGTTTTATGACGCAGTGGAGCCAGTGGATTTTGAAGGTTTCCTGATGACACAGCTGAACAACTTAGACTCAGAAGCCGTGCAAGAACTTGGTGACTTTCCTGAAGATGATTTGGACATTGTCTTTACTCCAAAAGAATGCAGGACTTTGCAGCCTTCCTTGCCTGAAGAAGGGTAAGGAGAGCTTATTTGGAATAGTGTGTGATTAAAAAGGTATTGAAAAGGATGTGTGCAGGTTCATGTTTCCAATTCAGCAAGGCACTTATTCACGTTCCTAACTTTAAGCAAGGAATAGTCCCATTGATTTCAATAGTGTTGCTCACATATTGAAGTTAGGTAAGTACCTTGCAGAATTGGGAGCCTATGAAAATGTTTATGCAAAGGCATGGATGCCTATTACGATCTAATTGGTGGAAGAGGATTTTGTTTCTGAGACTATGTAATTTTCTCCAATAAATGCACATGATGGGACTACAAGGCCTCTTCACCATCCAGCTCATGAGCCGACTCCACAAATTATAGAGTTTTTAACCAAGGTATTTAATCAAACAGTATCCATTTAAAACGGTGTTTTTAAAGCTTGGTTTATTTAAATAAACCATAGTAGAAAATGCCTGATTCAGCTCCCACACCCCCACTGCACACACACTTCTTGCATAATTGCCTGAGCAGATGCTGATGCCACTGCATGAGGCTAGAACTCTCTACGAGAGCCTAAATGTGAGAGCCACTTTCAGCCTAAACTTGTTCCCCTGAACTGTTCTTCTCTCCTTGTGTTCCTCCCTTGCCTGCCTGCTGCCTATCTCGCCCCAACGCACAGAATTTTTTGGGCAATCACTCCAAGGGTCTGAACAATAGCCCACTGAAATCTGGGGGAATTTTTCCAGTGCCTTCAATAGACTTTGGACCAGGTACCAATTTGCCAAGCACTGCCACTGTGGCAGCAGAATTTCAGAAATATGTTTAAGCTATTTAGGGTAGCTCTGCTCTTAAAAAAAAAAAAAAGCTAGAAGACTTAGGGCCCCCTTCTGGAGCCCTTATGTGTGTATTACTCCTGTTGAGACTAAGGGGGTATTTACATGCATATAAGGGCTGAAGAATCAAGCAGCTAGTGGCAAATTCTACACTCATCTACAGTCTATATCATGCAAGTCCTACAGGTGTTGCACAGCGGGTAGGTTCAGGAAGTGGGGTGTGTGCAGTCAGGCCTAGAAGTCAGAGCAGAAGTCATGAAACAAAACCAAGGGTCAGAAGCTGGATGCCTCAGCCATGGGTCCCAGAACCGTGTATCTGAGTCAGGGAAGGCAGAAGCATAGCTGGGTCCAAAGCTGGAACAAGGCAGGCTCTGTCTCAGTAGCAGGCCAGGGATCTGCCTTGTTGTGCAGACAGCCCTCCATGCTTCAATAGTGCATCTGAACCAATCAGCAGTAATGGAGGTGCTGCCAGTCAAATCTTCTGTGGGTGGCATTTCCTATGGTGCCTAGTCTCCCAGGGTTTACAGAGCATTGGTCATAGCTTTGTCTTGGCTGCCAGTTGGCAAAGAGGAAATGGTGGTCATTCAGCACCCTGCAGACATGGTAAGTCTGTGCAGAATTTGATCCTGAGTCATAACAATAAATCATTTTATTTTGATGGCTGCCATTGGTGCAGCTGCATTGGTAGCAAAGGTCCCATTCCTGCTGCAGCAGCAGGTATGCTGGAAGCTCAGGCCAGACTAAGTGTTTTTGGAGCCGGAGTGCTTGCCCAAAATGTACAGGTGGGGGTAAGGGGGAAAGACCAGGACTTAGCAACTATGCAAGGACTCCAGAGAGATCGAATAATGCCACTTGCTGGAATTGTGAGGGAGCCGATTGTATCCTTGCTGGCCCATGTGTGATATAGGGCTCGGCTGTGTGGGGACAGTCATAATTGCTGACGTTTTAAAAAAATCCTAGAACAGGTCTAAGAAGGAGCTGAATCCATCCTGGCTTGATAGGGATTGTTGGCAGCTATAGGAGAAGTAGTGGCAGGGGTTACCTGGCAGCTATCCCCTGCAAAAGGCAGTGTGGGAGAGTGTGCAGCTGGCAGTCCCCTATACAGCCTGTAAGGGTGTTGAGGTCTGTGGGTTCTCCTTCAAAAAGACGGCAACAATGAGCGTAGACCTTGGGGGAAGGAAAAGGCCCGAGCTTAATTTCTCTTTCTTATTTCTTATAGGTAAAATTGGCCCTTTTTGTGTTTTGAATCTGGATCAAAACCAGCCCCAAAGATCAGGGCATGTTTGGATTCAGAGTTCTAGTTGGGCCCATCTCTACTCCTCTCCTTTATGATATTTCAGAGTTCAGAGAGAAACAAAAGAGACGCAGTTTTCTTCTAAAGGGCCAATAATGACCACAGTTAAAAAAAAATGAAGCAGTATACACACTTCCATTCTATTTCTTTTAAGCCTAATGGAGGGTGTATAGGAAAGGGTACACCATTAATTCTTAATGTAGCTCACTTTTGTTGTTAAAGTGTATTAAGAAGCTAAATGTGAACTTTAGAAAAATCAGTTTCTTTGTTGGTGTCTAAACAATTTGATCACAACCAAATTGTTTAGAGAGACAAAAGAACAGACCAAAAAGAACCGCTGCAGCTGATCATCTGAATGGCTTGGCACTCGTTAATTTGTCTGTGGCTCTGAACACCTTGTGGTCATATAGGGATGAATTTTAAGCTACTGCAATGGGGCACCACATGTTCCGTGCTCCAGATTAAATCTTGGAGCTGGGAGATGCAGGCTAATCAGAATCCCTTTCCTCTCAACCAGCTAATGGGTGCCAGAGACTCCAAGGGAGTGGGGAGGTACCTGGTGCCCTCAGCAACTGTCTTCCTCCTTCGCTCCTGGGGCTGTCCCCCTTTGCTGCTGGCCCCATCAAGTTCCTTCACCTGTTGGGGGTGTGAGGCATTTGTGGTCACATACGGATAAAGCACCATGGACTAAGCATGGTGGGTTCTGTTTCTTGCTCGGCCACTGACTTGCTATGTGATCTTGGGCCAGTCACTAAGCCCCCCTCTCTCAATTTCACTGTCAGTAACATGGGGATAATAATACTTACGTAGCTATCTACCCCACAGGCGTTTTGTGAGGATAAATTTGGCAATCTCTGGAAATCACTTTAACCATGTAAAGCCCAGTGGACCTGATCTGATACCCAATGAAACCATTAGGAGTCTTTCCATTGACTTTAATGGCTTTGAATCAGATTAAATATTGAATAAGTACTAAATATTGTTAGTGGTGCTCTCATACAGATGATGGGCATCCTGGAAATACCTAAGGCAGCTAGAGAGAGAGAGAGAGACTAAAACTATGAGCAGTAGAGTGTTTTGAACTGGAAAAGATGCCTTGGAGAATTTTTTTCATGGGTTTTAGCAGAGTCAAAAGCAAAATGTGACATGGGTCAACTCTAATTATGAGTTCGAATAGGTGTGCAAAACTGTTCTTCTGCAAATTGGTATAATGTAGGGTTGTTTCACTATAAATACAAGTGTGTGACATACAGATGGATCCACACCAGTTGAATTTTGGTGTGCAAGCAGTCAGATCTAGATAAATTTGAAGTCAGCAACGTTCCACTACAGATCTCCCGTGTTTCACAGAAAACTAACAATGCAAAACCCGTTCACTGGTTTTGTGCCTGAGTAAAAAGCATAAAAATTCAATTGCCGAAGAAATTCGATGTTTAGTTCATTCCAGAAATTCTACAGCTGGGGAGATCTAGTTGCTTTCTGGCCTTTTGCACCAGTCAGGAAGTTCAAAGGGGCCAGAACAAAACTGAGAATCTGACCCCAGGGGTCAAATTCTGTCCTCATTTAAACTTGTGCAACTCCAGTCAGAAAATGGGAAAAAAATCTGGAGTTGCATAGGTGTCCCTAAAATCAGAATTGTCCTGGTATGTGTAAGTGCCCACAAATCATGAGAGAACTGCTGCAGCAGTACCTTCAATAATACTCAGAGCTGGGCAAGCTAAGGATGGATTAAGTCATATCCACGCTAGTTATTTAACATAGATTTTGCACGATCTCCTAGTATTATCCATTGAGATGGCAATTGAATCCAAGCATCAAGGGCCATGTGCTGCTTTTGATCCAAGTGCACAGCTGCCATTTGTGTCAGTGGAAGTTCTATGGATATGGCTCAAGAGTAGTAGTTGGCCTTGCTTGTTACGTCCTTAGAAATCACTCAGCCAAGCATCTTTTAAAATGTAGACCATGTGCTCAAAATCACGTATGATTGATCCAAGTTAAACATTTTCTTATGCAGTTGCTCTACATTTATTAATCATGAACTTAAATATAAGTATTTTTTTCCTGTTTTTCCCCTCATTGTGGATAATATTTTTTTTCCTTTTGGTTTTCACATGGAGAAAGAAATATCTAGTTTTGCAGCACATAACGAATTACATGAAAAAGAGTGTTTAAAAATGTGTCAGAATAATTCCAGTGCTTCTTCCATTATATAAATCCTGGAACAGTCCGTAAAATTTTGCACAGAGGGTGCTTTTTGTTTAAAAATCATTTACATAAAATAATCCATATAATAAGATAAAGATTGTTGTGACTTATTATAATAAACTCTTTTTTTCTGGGACAGATTAGAAGCCATTAATATACTCTGATGTTTGGAGCTCCTGCTTAGATAGATGATTAAAAATATTACTCTGTTTCATTCTGTAGCAAAATAATTTTTTTAATTTTTTTTATTGGTTTTAGATAGTAGGCCCAGGTGTTAGTGAAGAGTAGCAATGTTCTCTTTTCACTGGAAGAATGTATAGATTCATGCTGGGTAAAGTCCTTATAGACCCTGTCTCTGGTACAGGGACAATAGTGTTTTTTGTAACTAGCTCGAGACAAGTTCAGCTAACCAGCTTCAACAAACATTGTTGATTTATGTGCACACAGCGGCTTTTAACATAACCCCAGCCATGTCTGGATGTTCACATCTACCATGGTAGTATCTGTACCTGAGAAAATCTTCATAGCTATCCGCCAGTGCCTGAGCAAGAGGTAGAAGGCCTGGAGGACATGCGCACACAGGAGCACGTAAGGCAGTACACTCTGAGGTGTCCTGCACAGAGAGCAGGGAGGACAGACCACCAGCCAAACCAATTGAAAGGATCTTAGCTACACTACAAAATCAAAACCAAACAACAACAAAATACTGTACCAGTTACAGGAAATTTACTGTTTGCTAATTTAGAGTATGTTTGCACTGGAGCTGTAACATGTAATTTTCAGCATAAGGAGATATACCTGCATTAGTGCAGATCGAGCTAACCTGCTAAAAATAGCCATGTAGCTGCAGTGGCATGAGTGACAGGAGGGGCTCGCTGCCCTGACTGTGATCCTGTCTGAGACCCTGCGTTCATGCCTGGACGCTTTCTTTTGTTTTGCAGTATTTTATGGTTGCCATAAAACGTTGCGTTAGTCTTGTATTCGTGAGCTACTTAGAGTGGTAAATAGTTAATTCTGTTAAAACCAGAACAGCAGCAAAAATTCCAGCAAGATAACACATGCAGTACAGATTAATCGTCCCCTTCTCAGACATGACAATGTTTTTAAAGTATTAACATGTATTTTTTATTATCTTTCCCAGTGTTGAATTGGATCCACATGTCAGGGATTGTGTTCAGACATATATTCGGGAGTGGCTGATTGTGAATCGAAAGTAAGTTACATATTTGCAAATAAAACAGCAAATACCTTGCTGTATTTTAACATAATACTTGTTGTTATAACTAATCCCACAGAAGAGGATATTGAATTGCTGAAGGTAATAGTGCATTTTCAGTGTGATTTTTAAATCTTTTTGTTTTGTTTGGGCAGATGCACTATAGTTAAAAATTCTTGCTGCTGCTTAGTTTTTTTGATAGAATAACAATAAATCCAGAGAGAAGTATTTCATATTAAGTGATGAATGATTTCTGTGCAATATGAATAGTGTATTTATTATACTAATCATTTTTAATTTGCACACAATGAGCCATGTGACTCTATTTAAATGGAGTCACATATTCCACTTCTGGGAGGAGATGTGAAACGGAGGTCCTGATCACTTGTGGTCATTAAAATTCCCATGGCACCATTCACAAAATCCTGACCAAATCCCAAACTGACTCATAACATTCTCTCTACTTAAATTCTGACTTCCTTCTAAATAAGGTACTCTTCATTTCCTGTCCTAAACTGTATGTGGTGTTGCCGTCTGCTGTTAGACCATTTTTCTGTTTCACCCCAGGGATGTTTGTAATTCACTGGTGGATGAAGGGAATCCCTGTTCGTAGTTTACATGTTATTTAAGTTTGTGAATTGCTTTGGGATCTGTCAGGGTAAAGATCTCTTGATAAATGTCATTTATATCATTATAAGTAAGATGGGATAAGGAAGTAAAAATGTGTATTTCCATTGAGTTCAAAGGTATATACACAAACTTAAGTGTTTATATAAGACAACTAATCATGGGCTCTGATTGCAACTCATGTGGAGATATCTAAACTAGTTTTAATCTAGTTGGTTGGGTACTGGACTGGAGCAGTCAAGCTGCAAGGGCATGGCTTTAATGTTTACTAGCTGCCCAAGTAATTACCAGGGTTCCAGCCAGGCTTGTACAGCCTGTGTTGAAGCTAGTGCTGTCACGGCTTCACTGCTCTGGCACGTGAGCTAGCTAGACTAAAACTAGTTCAGGTACGTCTATATAAGCAGCAGTCAAACTCTGTGATTGCAATGTAGACATACCCTTAGTTTAAAGACTTTTGTAGGCAATAGAGCTTTTTAGAGTCTGTATTTTTAAAACATTTTGTTTTTCAAAATGCTATTGAACCAGTATCTCTAAAGATTTGGGGAGAGGTGGAGAAAGGATTACATCTGTCCTGCTGGTTTAATTTATAAAGCTTGGTCGCCTTTGTAGGTTTCGCCAAAGAACCAGGTTTCAAAGATTATTTCAGAATCTCTTATCAGATAACAGATTGAAATGTTTTTCTGGTCTGAAGCCAGAAATATCATTTATGGGTAGACTTCCACTGCTGCCAGAACATGCCTGTGCACTGGAAACAGTTCCTTGTGGAGTGTGTCAAATAATCATCAGGATATACCAAGTGCAGTTTGTTCAAGAGCAGTATTAGTCAAGTAGGTTTTCTGGATTTACGTCCTTCAGCAATAAAGCGGTTAGCGATCTGTTTTGTACTTAAACTAACTTATTTGATATTATCAAAATAACTGGAAGCAAAATGTGGATTGAAATTGTGCTGTGTGTGTCACTTCTCTAACCTCAACTTAGAATTTTCACATGAACTGATTTCCACTGGAGACTTGAAAGAGAAACACACCAGTAACCTAAGCATGAGTTCTGTGTGTCTGTCTCTCTCCCATGAGAATTGACTGCAGTCATATGATTGTTAGCAGACTGTCAGAGTCAGCTGCCTTGTTTCAGATAATACTTGGAGCAGTTGCAAAGCTATTTCCTCAGTTTATATTGGTCAGTGCAATTCAAGGTGCAGAGTCAGCGACGCACCTATTAAGAGCCCCATTAGCAAGGGCCTGAGTGTTGCTAAATGCCTGAACTCCCCTTAGCTATTTTGAGGAGTATTTTAAAAAACGTTAAAGGGAGTCACAGGTCTCTGTGCTATGCCTACTGTGGGTGTCCAGGCTGAAGTGCATTGTTTGTTAGCAACTCCCTTTTTGGCAATTGGTAAATTAATCAGATCATATAGATAGGCTTGGCTGAATTCCATTTTTATTTTTTTGTAATTTCAATTTTTTTATTTTCAAGCATTTAAAAATTATTTTTATTGATCTGAATTTTCGCAGTTGCAGGAAATTAAGGGCAGGATTAGGGGTAGGGCTGCACTGGCAGTGTGCCTGAAGGGGACTCCCCATGCTGACAGCAAGCCCGCAGGGGCTCCCAGGACAGTCGAGAGTAGGGTAACCACCTTTTCAAAATTCTAAACGGGACACATGCGGAAGCCCTGCCCCCTCCGTGGCCCCACCCTCTGTTTCTCCTCTTCCCTTTAGGCTTCCAGTGTGGCCAGGGGGCGGGGCTCTAAACTCTCTGCATGTGCCCCGCCCCCTGGCCATGCCAGGAGCTGAGCCAGGCAGTAGTAAGAGTGGTAAGAGCTGCCCAGGGAGCCTGGGATGCTGAGGGGAGCCACAGACTCTCTACTTGCCTGTGGCAGGAGGTCGGGGGGCCCAAATCCTGCCAAGCCTAAATATAATTTTTTAAAAAGGGGACGATGGGATATTGAAACTGATTTACTTGGGTGAGGAGCAGTAAATATTTGACATCTGTACAGAGCCTGTCAACTCCCAAATGCCCCAGATTACACCAAAAAAACCCAACAACAACAACAAACCAGCCAAACCAACAAAAGAAAACATTAACGATGTTCAGGTTGCAGAGTGAAACATTCAGGAGTGTGGAATGCCAGCTGAAGTTCTGCAGACAGCCTTAACTCTGGCCTCTATGGCCCATCCCTCACTACAGTACAGGCCCACATCGCTGGGTCCAGCTAGGCTGTGCATCCCTGATCCTGGGAGCAGCTGAAGGCCAGTTCTGTTCTATATGGTTCTGCAGTTCATACATAGACAAACTATTCACTAAGGTTAATAGGAGTTTTAGGTGCATAGGTGCTGGAGAAATGGGCTCTAAACTCTCATGAGCATTGGAGGATTCATTTACACATTGTCACACGAGTCACAGGTTGACAACTTCCTATTTGCAGAAAACCGAACACCTTGCCCTGCCCCGCCCCTTCTCCGAGGCCACGTCCCCGTTCACTCCACGCCCCCGCATCGCTCGCTCTCCCCCACCCTCGCTCACTTGCTCATTTTCACCGGGCTGGGGCAGGGGGTTGGGGTGCGAGAGAGGGTGAGGGTTCCAACTGCGGGCTCTGGGGTGGGGCCGGAGATGAGGGGTTTGGGGTGCAGGAGGGTGCTCCAGGCTGGGGGTTGGGATGCAGGAGGGGTATGGGCTCTGGGGTGGGGCCGGAGATGAGGGGTTTGGGGTGCAGGAGGGTGCTCCAGGCTGGGGGTTGGGATGCAGGAGGGGTGTGGGCTCTGGGGTGGGGCCGGAGATGAGGGGTTTGGGGTGCAGGAGGGTGCTCCAGGCTGGGGGTTGGGATGCAGGAGGGGTGTGGGCTCTGGGGTGGGGCTGGAGATGAGGAGTTTGGGGTGCAGGAGAGGGCTCCAGGTTGGGGTAGGGGGTTGGGGTGTGTGAGTGGGCTCTGGGCTGAGGCAGGGGGTTGAGGTGTGGAAGGGGGTATAGGCTCAGGGGTGAGGCCAGTAATGAGGGGTTCAGGGTGAAGGAGGGGGCTTCAGGCTGGGATAGGAGGTTGTGGTGAATGGGGGGAGGTGAAGGCTCTGGCTGGGGGTGGGGGCTCTAGGGTGGGGCCAGAGTTTGAGGTGAAGGAGGAGGCTCTGGGCTGGAGCGTGGGAGGGGGTGCAGGCTCTGGGCAGCGCTTACCTCAGGCGGCTCCCGGAAGCAGCGACATATCCCTCCGGCTCATAGGCGGAGGCGCGACCACATGGCTCCGTGCGCTGCCTGTGCCTGCAGACACCGCCCCCTCAGCTCGCATTGGCCACAATTCATGGCCAATGGGAGCTGCTGAGCCGGCGCTGGGGGTGGGAGCAGCATGCAGAACCCCAGTGGCCGTTCCTCCGCCTAGGACCCAGAGGGACATGCTGACAGCTTCCTGGGAGTTGCACATTGCCGGCTAGGGAGCCTGCCGGCGCGGCCAAGTGGACTTTTAATGACCCAGTCAGCGGTGCTGATTGGAGCCGCCAGGGTCCCTTTTCGACCGGGCGTTCTGTTCGAAAACCGGACACCTGGCAACCCTAGAGTTACTAATGATAAGCTAGCAGTGCATTTCACTCTGAATATCTACACTACACAGAGCATGTATGCTAGGTAACTGTGACTCCCTTTATAAATTCTTTTTGGTAAATGCCCTGCAAGTTTATGCCTCATTTAATCTATAAAGGAACTACCTTGTAAAATTTGCCTGTGCGCACAAATGGACTAAGCTGTAAAGTTCTAGAGACAGACAATAGCATATGTAGAATATTACAAAATGCTCTGATGAATTATGTACATATAGATGTAAATGAAGTCATACAAATACTGTTTCCTATACATACGCACACTCAGGCTTATGGTATGTTTTACTATCTTGGTCATCCAGGTAAAGGGAATTATGCATATGTGTTTTTAGTGAACAGTTGCATCAAAATATTTGAGGAATCAAAGTAAGAATTGGGAGCCAGGAAATATAGGTTCTGTTCTGTTCCTGATTTTACTACTATCTTGCTGTGACCTTGAATAGGTTATTTAAACTATGCATTGGTCAATCTGTAAAAAGATAATAATAATACCCAATTTGGAAAGGCATTGTAATATATAATATGGAGATATACCTATCTCATAGAACTGGAAGGGACCTTGAAAGGTCATCGAGCCCAGTCCCCTGCCTTCACTAGCGGGACCAAGTACCGTCCCTGACAGATTTTTGCCCTAGATCCCTAAATGGCCCCCTCAAGGATTGAACTCACAACCCTGGGCTTAGCAGGCCAATGCTCAAACCAGGCTTACTTAATATTTATTAAGTACTTTGAAATCCTCAGATGTACAAAAGTATTTTGCATGTGTATATATTTCTGCTGCAAATATATAATATGTATATGTACATGGATACATGGTTGCCTCAATGCTGAGCTGAGAATGAGTTGAGATGTATGCCATTCAAAGGCTTCTCTAATTTATGCCTGTCCGACCACAGTTCCTTGGGGCCAA
The DNA here is from genome assembly GCF_028017835.1 of Emys orbicularis. Classification (NCBI taxonomy): domain Eukaryota; kingdom Metazoa; phylum Chordata; order Testudines; family Emydidae; genus Emys; species Emys orbicularis. Next base: position 94,954,735 of record NC_088688.1, on the reverse strand, counting down.
TAAATAGATCAGGGGTTCTCAAACTTCATTGCACTGAAGAGAAAGATGTAGAAGAGGCAGCAGAAATTGTCAGATCAGGATTCAATCAGGGAGTAAAAATGTAGTTGCTTAGGTCTGGTCTACACTACAGACCTATCTGAGTATAACTGCATCACTCAGGGGTGTGAAAAATCCACACCCCATAGCAACATAGTTATACTGACCTAACCCCGGGTTTAGACAGTGCTACATTGACAGGCGAATACTCCCATTGACATAGCTACCGCCTCTCAGTAACTAAGCTGATGGGAGAACTCTCTCCTGTAGGCTTACAGTGTTTTCACTGAAACATTACAAAACTCCAAAAAAGGGTTAGACATTTATAGGGATAATATCCCAAGTTCCATTAGGCAGAATAATTGTTTTATAATGTATGACCCTCATTCTTCAGGACATAAGATAACCACTTATTTCTAATGCTCCCCAGTGCAAGTTTTTCATAATTGTCCACTGGAGGTTTCTTGCACGTTATTGAATACTGGCCACCATCCATGACTGGATAGCTGGTAGATCCATAACTGCTGTCATTCCCCCACCATTGACTGGGAGTGTGAAGATGGCTGTGGGGGCTGTTCAGCCCAGAGGCTGCTATAGCAGTTGGGAAGGCTCTGCTTTTACTCCTTAGAGGGGGAGTGTCTTCTTCTGGGCCAGTAGCTTGGGCTGTTCACTGAAATAGGGCTTGTCACTTTGTCAATGTTAAGTGCCGTCATGTGGTGATATTAGAAAAACTTTTCAAAATGAGTATTTTCCATGAAAATTTTGGAGAAGCAGGAGAAAAAAAAGTAATTTCTGGTACGTTCAGTAGTTGACAAGAAAGTTAAGCACTTGAATAATTAAAACTGTTTGCTGAGGTTTTGGTGGTTTCTTGCTTTACCTCCAGGAACAATAAAACCTCTTTTTGAATGTTAGGGGCTTTAAAATAAAACAGCTTAGAGTTCCTGTCTTTCATCCTGGGTGATTAAGGCAGTTCCAGAACAAGGTCACACTCAAGGAGAGCAGGGATGTCAAGGAATGGTGCCTTCTCTTTTATGACTTCATTTTACATTCTCAGTGAACTGGTAAACAATTAAAATTAAAACACATCGGTGCATATAATTCAGTTACTCCCCAAATGTAATGGCAAAAAAAGTGTCTTCCTGATCCATAATTACTTATTATGACTTATGCAAGGCAGCAAGGCATTAAGGTGCTTAGCTGTTGCTTTGGAAAGGTTATGGAAAGGAAGCTTAGCAAATCAGAATATTGTAACTGAGAGAAGGAGACTGGCTATAAAATGTTAGTACAGAACATATCAAAATGTATGCATTCCTGATATGGCACTAAAAATGTCACTCGGATACCTGATAAATATCATGCTGAATGTAGAAGACTTTACTGTTAAAATTATTCAACAGAGCTCTGAACTCACTGAATTTCTGTTTAAGTGACTAATCCTGTTTCATGATGTCTATTTCCTTATTCCTAATTTCTCTCTTGAACAATGTTATAAATGAAACCATGACATTGCTGCCATATTTGGCACAATTGCCAACAGCAGCCGGGAATAAATAGCACCACAGCAGCCTTCCCCAAATATAGTAGAGTTGTGCTATGGACCTTGTTGCCCGCTGAGTTAAGGTTCAAACTTGCTGTGGTTTTACCCTTCTGATCTGCAGCACTTCATCATTTTATGCTCCCTTTTGCCTTCCATCCTACCTCTTTGTATGCACTTCACCTAGCGATCCTGTTGCTTGTCAAGATTGTGATACTTAAGCTGGGAAGTGAATCTGGGAGAGCAGTAGTCCGTACTGTTCCTTTCTGACAATTAGTTTGCAGTGTGCCAGCAATGCCATTGTTAGACATTTCTGTTTGTTTTCCACAGCAAAAGGCCACTGAGTGAGCAAGTTGAGGGTAGATGAGACTGTGCCTGCCTTTTATCATATCAAACACAGAATGTAATGGGTGTGCTACATTAAATAAAATATAAGGGAGTGCCATTTAAAACAAACAAAAAAAGCAGCATGTGTCTTAGGACCAACACATTTATCTATGCATAGTATTGAGAGATCATCTTTGTAGTATAATGAGTGGCCCTGGAGGAAGAGGGTCAGGACTCATGAGGTACCCAATTTGGTGTGCATGAGGGCCAGGCTGTTCCTGAACACAGATCTTTCAGCAAGTAATATTGGCCTCTCAGTATCCTCAGTAAAGATCTCATTCTTACCGCTCTAAAGGTTACTGAATACCCCTTCAGAATTAAGAGGGAATTGTAATGTATAATAAGTATTTGAATAAATTGTACTTTTTCAATCAACCAGACCAACCAAACAATATAGTAGATTTGTGCTATGGAACTTGTGAACTGTTGTGAACTGAAGGTCTCTTGGATTTTGGTCATAGACTTCTTTATGAGGGTGCGGTCATTTTCAGTCCATGATTAAACTAAGCACAGTTCCAGCTTCCGTATTATTTACTGCAAGACAACACGCTGTCCTAGATCTGGGATGCATGCTGATTCTGACCCCTGTGAGACGGCCCTTAAAAATAAAATAACAAGAGATGCCATCATCTCAGCAATGTCATTGTAATTCCTGAATTCATTTCTATGGCATATCTTAACCTTGTTGAGGCAGTTAGGAGAATATTTTCATTGAGATGCATGGGAATGTAACTCATGATTCCTATAAATTTTAATGTGGGCTATGCAGATGAAACCAAGACAAAAATACTAGGTTAGATCAGACCTAGATTAGACCTAATGGTCTGATTTAAACCCAAAAAGAGTACTAAATGTGACTTGTAAAGGTCAGTACGCAAGACCATTCCCCTAACTGCATTTGACACACCAATTTGCAACATACTGGGTTCCAGTAACAAGAGAGCTTGGGGAGACACGGCTATCTGAGCTTGGATTCAGGGGGCGGGGCAGGCTTGAGCTGGTGCCACAATGTCCACACAGCTATTTTTAGCATGCTAGCGCAAGCCCCACTAGCACAGGTCTGTCTGCCCAGGCTGGGAGGCTCACTCCCAGCTGTACCCTTTCGGCACTACAGTGATGATCATGGCAGAAGAACCTAGATAAAATTGAATGAATTCCAACAGCATGCATTACAAGTGGCATGTCACACACCTCAGCTGCTTATAGAGTACCTAACTTAAACTATTATAACCATCTACGCCAGTGGTTCTCAACTTAGTTACATTGTGGGCCGCATATGTGGCCCACGATGTGTTATGTGGGCTGCATCCAATACTACCTGTATGGCCTTGAAAGTGTCACATGGGCCGCAGCTGTGTGCTGATTGGGCTGCAAGCTAAGAACCACTGACCTACGCTATCATTGAATATGGCCCAGTCATTAAGCCTTTGTGAAATTTTAATGCTGTAATTTAAGTGTCAGTTCACTGAATGAGTCCACTTGCAATCCATAGTAAGTGAATGCTTCCTTCTACAAAGTATACTGCAGTCTTCTATAATAATATGCTGAACTACTGCCGTGTCACTATTGTGAGATGTAGTGTTGGAATCCTTACTGTAAAACACTCTTGTCATCGGGGTTTGCTGGATTTACAAATTATTGCACTCTAATATACTGTAGTATGGATTATGTCAGCACATGCTGTATTGTAGGATCTGCTTGAGACCTAGTAGTGGTTCTTATTTAAGGTGCACATTCCAACACATCCACTAATACATTTCTTTGTTTTACCTCTTCTGCACTTGACCATTGTGGTAATTAAAGTCATATTTTGTAGATAACATTTACAGATAGGCTTTCTTATACAGACTTTTCTTCCATACCAAGTTTTGATGGTTTTAATACTAAATAATCACAATTTATTAAATTATTTTTTGGTTATTGGAGGTGCTACCACATGCTAGTTATTTGTCCTCTCTGCTTTTATCTGGCTTTTCAAAAATCAGAGTTAACGATACATTTCCTACTCTGTATAACTGTACAAGGGCACAGTTTGAAGAGGCCAAATAGTGCTGGCTACTTGTGCTGGGTTGCCTTAGATGTCTCTTCTGGCGCAGCAAATTGAAGCTGAGGTACCATAACAGCAGTTCAGAAGAGACCAGTTTCTAGTGTGTTCCCTATAATGTAACTGCACCAGCAGGGAACCAGCCAGAATGCAAATGTTCCTAATCAGGGTTCTGGACCTTCAAATCAAACCCTGTAGGAGCTGGAGCCTTTGAGGAGCCAGTGGTAGGAACTGTGCCCACCTCAGGCTCTTCTGTTAACGACACTGGGTAAGAGTTGAGTTGCGGTGCTCCTTTCTCTGCAAATAGTGATATAAACGTAGGATCCTTTTAAAAAACACTGTATTATGAAAAGAGCCTGCAAACAGAGCAGTACCCCAAATAAACATTGCATTCTTTAACCCATGAAAGCAGTGCCGCACTGCCCTCCTCGTGCAATAATACTTCAAATGGAATCTTTTTTTATTTACTTACTTTGTTTTTTTTTAAATTTTCATTAACTCTCCCGACATCCTGACTGGCCGGCTTGTGTTATTTAAAGAAACCAGGGAAATTCAGAAACTTGCACCTTTAAAAAAAAGGGATCCCGAAGAGATTTTCATAAGACCCTTCAAAAACAAACGTTCGAATCAGAAACATTGGATTGCAACGATGCCAGCTATCAGGTATTGTTCTTCGTCTATTTAAATTAGATTCTCAAATATCCTACCTTCCTTTAAAGAAGGCTCCCTAACCAATACAGTTATTTTTATGTTACGCTTTGTTTATGTTTTCAGTATAACTCTAATGTGCACATTGTTTATGCATGTGTGCCTTTAAGATGAAGTTCTGTAACCACTGCTAGAGTGCAAGTATGTTAAGGCAGGCTCATGGCATTGATGAGTAAAAAACCCTCCGGGCACCAGCTGGGCCCGCTGCACCTCAAGGGGTGTTGACCTCAATAGAGGGCAGGCAGTGTTGCATCTGCGACTGTCCCCCTGAGTTTTCAGCCCCAGTGTATGCATACACATGCAGCCTTGGAGCTTGATCTTGCACCATTGAAAACAGTAGAAGTTTTGCCACTGTCTTCAATAAAAGCAGGCCCCGCTGGTGGAGGAGGATGACATGTAGTGCTTCACTGTTTCCCTGGACTGCACTCAATGCGCAGCCAGCACTGTCACATTTTGGACTGTGCTGGCCTCCAGCTGGGGTGATGTAGAAGGGAAGGATTTAGTTCTTTTTGTTTGCCCCCCTCCTTGGAGACATTATGTTGCAGAGGTGGCTTCTGCCAAGGTCAGGAGCAGCAGCTGACATTGACCTGGGATAAATCTGGCCCAGTGTAGTTGAAGTTATGGAGTACAAACCATATTACTGTTGTTGTTCTAACCTGTGCAATTACCTGATTCCTTTCTGTTTTCAAAAGTGAGCACAGATAACTCTCTTCCACCATTTTTTACCATCCTGTCATCCTTCTTGAGCACAGAGCCAAATTAAAGAAGGAACTGCCTAAATCACTAAGCTTTTGGGTCCCATATAGTCTCAGCAACTCATGACCTGACTTCCCTCACACCTCCAAACTTTTGATTGGGACTGGAGGGAGAGGCAAACTGCAACTGGATCTTCCCCTTCACTCCTAGCAGTAGGACTGAGGAGTGAGGCAGCTCCTATCCCAGGGGTTCTCAAACTGGGGCGGGGGTCGGGACCCCTCAGGGGGTGGTGAGGTTATTATGTGGGGGGTCGCGAGCTGTCAGCTTCCACCCCAAACCCCGCTTTGCCTCCAGCATTTATAATGGTGTTAAATATATAAAAAAGTGTTTTTAATTCATAAGGGGGGGTTGCACTCAGAGGCTTGCTATGTGAAAGGGTCACCAGTACAAAAGTTTGAGAATCACTGTCCTATCCCATTACCCCCTCTCTTGAACTTTGGGACCAGTGAGGAAGGAAACTCATGGCCCAATCCTCCCAACTCCCCTCCAGAAGCAGGACTGGAGAAGAAGAGGCACACAGCCTAGCTTCTTCACCACTATCCCAACTCTAGCAGCAAACCCAACTACACAACCAGAGTTTTTACTTGGGGTCCTTTAAACAGTAGTGCCAGCTCATGAGTACTAGTGTCACCATACCCATTACAGCTCCAATCTCACACTGTAACTCCCAGCCACAGTGCAAAGAAATCTAAATGATACAAAGTGGTCTAAAAGTCTTCAGTAATGCATAATAGATCAATTTTACAAAGTAACTGTAATATATTATCATCTATTATTTGTGGTAGGACCTAGAGGTCCCAGTCAAGAATTGAGGCCCTGTTGTGTTCGGCACTGTACAAACACATAACAAAATCACTGTCCCTTCCCCCAAAGAGTTTATAATCGAAGCCTATTATGAGAGGCAGCAAGTGCAGAATACAAGGGAACAGAGAGGACCGAGTTGTGTAATCAGCCATGGTCATAGCACACTGTCTGCCTACCTATCGCCAAATGTTATATAGGCCTAGCAGCAGGGTGAGTTTGAGGAAATATTTGAAAGAGGATAACCCCAAGTAAAAACAAGCTCTGAGTAGCTCCAGTGTCCAAGTTATCCTTTTTTGTTAGAGATTTCAGTCTTGTGTCTCTCTCCAACAGGAAGCTCCCAGGCCCTTAAATGTACTCTGTGATGAGACCGGACGAACCACCCTCACATCGTATGACTTTAATCTACGCAGCCTGCAGCCTGACCCACGGCTGGAAAATCTGCTGCAGCATGTTAGTGTGGAGGACTTTGAAAGGCAGAACGAAGAAGCACGGCGAGCCAATAGGCATGCAGAGCTCTTTGCCCTCTACCCAGCCATGGACGAGGTGAGCTCTGAGACTTTCAACATGTGCGTTTTAGTGTCACATTTTTAGATAGAAAATCGTAAAAAGTATATTAGTTTCTTCTGACGCTAATAAATATGGGAATTGGAGCCCCCTGCAGAAGGTAATGGCCTCTGAGTCTGCTGATCCAAGGAAGCTCCACAGGCCTCTCTGGCTACAGAGCTACAGTGTCTGCTCCTTATTCAGAGGGGGCATTTTCCCTAAGGATGAGCTATGGATTGATATTCAGATGACATTTTGTATATGGCTGTTGGGGTCTGACCGTAAATAAATATTTGGCTGTATTGAGCATATTCATTAAGTCAAAATTTAATTCACCCGTCCCTTAACTTCCACATGGGATAGGGTATGGTATGTGTGATACCAGTTGAAGCATTAAGACCCAGTGAAATTCACCCCAGTATAGAAGGCTACAAACATTCTTTACTCTAGGGGAACAAATGGGTGGGGAGCGTCCATTCTAGCCCTTTACAGATGTGTTAAGTACCTCCCATTAATAGGCAAACAGTTAACAGGAGGTTAAAAAAAAGTCCACTGAAGATTAGGTTGTGTCTTCAGAGCAAAAAGGTGTCAACGTTGATTAGCTTCATCTAGGTAAAAACTACCTGTGCCTTGTCTCCATTAGGATTTTGCATCGAGATAGCTCTCTTGAGTGACGATAAAGTCTGCAACTCTCTTACACCCATGGAAGGGGAATGTTTGGATGTGTATTGTGCTAGGATCAGGGTGGGAATGCTACCATGTGGCCCCCTTTATTTTAAATGGTTTGTGTGGAAAATACAGGCATTGTGGTGAAAGGTCCAAATCTGTTTAAATTTATTATTTTTGACCCCATTTTACTAGACACTGTACAAACACAGAATAGTAGTGGGTTCCAGCCCCAAATTAAATGTCAGTTTTTACTTTCCTCCTTGTGAGGGAGAACACTCTTCAATGAAGGCAATACATTGCAATCAGTTTGTTTATAGTAATTGTCTGGTTACACTGAGTAAGGGTTCCATTCGTAATTAATAAGTGCCTAATAATGTGGTTATAATAGGAGGATGCGGTGGAGATACGACCAGTTCCAGACTGCCCAAAGGAACATCTGGGCAACAGGATTTTGGTGAAGCTGCAGACACTGAAGTAAGTGTCTTTCTGTCCCTCTCAGGATTCATGTGACCATCACATGCTTATTCTTTTGTGGTGTAGAATATATTTCACCAGCACCCATTATAAGACGTCTTTAATGTCAAAGGTCCGTTTGGATTCCTTGTTCTTGCTTTGGCTGATACTTGTAAAGAAATTGTCCATCTGCGGTTAAAGAAATGTTCAGACTGTCAAGGAGACAATGGGGTAAAAAAATACCCAAACTATGTAATAAGAGCAAACTCATTTAGTCTTTGTGTGTGTGTTATTGGATTTTTTTAAATAGGGAAGCAATCTGTGCTTCCATGTTATTCATGGCTAGGATTGTTTTTCTGAAAACATGAGAAAGTACAAGCAGATAGCCAATTCCTCTCCTGCTCCTCTTGGAGTCATCTGTGTGTGCACCTACATATTATTAGAGGACATTACTTCAGAAATTATTGTTAATTTCAAGAAATAGTGAATGTGAAAGTCCTGCCAAATGCCATTTCAGCATGACAAGAGTAATGATTGCATCATCCCAGACCCTCTTATTTGAAGATGAACCAGATTTTCAGAGATGTGACTGATATCCATAGGGATTAACACGGAGTTAAATTAATGACACTAGCCTAGGTGAAAATGCAACTTAACCACAGCTTCCCACAACATCAGACCAACAAGAATCAGTCCTGCATGCTTAGCTGACAGCAGCCTCAAAGCCGTTCTAAACTATGCCAGCTGCTAACAGCCCCCAAAGCTGTTATGGCAGTCAGGGATCATTAGGGTGTAGGAATGCTCTGCCCACGCCCCCTTTCTTTCAGGCACCTCTCTTACACCAGAGGCTGGGAGTTGGGGTGGCATAGGAATCAGTGTGCCACTGGAGGAGGAGTCTCCCAAACTGGAGGAATCCTTCACCAGGCAGAAAATGCCATCTGAGTGCAAAGCAGATTTAAAAGACAAGAGAACCAGGCACCTTGTCTTTCTAAAGGTTAAAACAAAAATCCCAGACCCATAGATCTCCCAAAGTTTGGGAGAGTTGAGATCTGGATCTAAACTTTGTGTCTCATGCCCATCTCTCCTTTCCTCATAAAGGAAACAGCAGGTAAAATAGAGCCTTTACTTTTGAATATGTACAGTCACAAGAGTGAAGTATTAATGCTCTGTGTCTCTTTCCTCAACAGATTTGATATAGAAATAGAACCATTGTTTGCATGCATAGCCCTCTATGATGTAAAAGAAAGGAAAAAGGTAAGAGTGCAGTAGAGCAGTAGAGCAGAGCAAAGGACAATAATAAAACATTAATAATATGTTGGCTAATAACAATCTGTTCTTTTTTCAGCTGAATTTCATTGAAATTTGAAAATGTTAGGACATTTGGCTCTGTACTTTATATTATTCTTTTGTGACTTGTCTTTTGAAGTTACAATTTATGGTACATTGCCAAAAATGGGCAATTTACCCTGGTTTATTGGAATTATGGTAAAAATCTGCTGCTGTGCTTGTTCAGCTGGAATTCACGTGTATGAAATGCTTGCAGCAGATGATCTTCAATGTACATGGAGCATGTTGCACAAAAATGTGTTGTGTGGCTATTTGTGATCCCCTCTCTACTGAACCCCTCTTTGCAAAACTGGTTTCACTGTGAAAATTTAAGGACCTAGTCCTGAAATGTACTGAGTCCGCTGTGAGGGGCTGAGTGGTCTCAACTCCACTGGGCCCATTAAGCTTAGGGGTGCTCAGCACTTTGTGGAATCGGACCATAATGGTCTAATCCTGTATCCATTTAAATCAATGGGAATTTTACATGTGTGCAAATTTGCGTTTCCATATTAATTTTGCAGTTCTGGCTACTGCTTTTCTAACTCTTTTTATATCTTATCTTCTTATGTTCTCATGTTTTATCCTTTGATACACTTTTGCTTTGCAATGGATAATAACAAATAACCATAGGGGAATTTTGTTTTTTGTGGTTTTAAAGATCTCTGAAAATTTTCATTGTGACCTGAATTCAGAACAGTTCAAAGGATTCTTACGATCTCACACCCCCTGCATTGACTCATCTAGTCAGGCAAGGTCTGCAGTATTTTCCGTCACTTACCCATCTTCTGATATCTACCTAGTAGTAAAGGTATGTAGCATTGGCTGTATCATTCTGTTGGTTTCTAATTCATGTTTTCTGACTATAGCTATGGTTTGGGTTCATGAAGATGAAGTTTTCAGAGAGGGTAGTAATAATCAACAAGAATTCTTGTTGCTTAATTGTTTAGAGATATTCTGATAACACTGATATCACAGAAGTAGGAATCTATTGACATCTCTGTCACACAGATTGACAGTTATATTGCCGCTCAGTATACTACTCCTATAAATGTTAATAGATTTCTGTGTCACCGTCCAAGAGAAATTTAAAAGCAAACTGAAATAAGCCATTTGATTTTGAATTACAGTTTGTGTTTTTGATGAATTACCAGTTAGTGTTGATTGGTGTGTTTATGTATTTTTTCAACTCTCAAATGAGGTTGATATGAGCTGTTTTTTTCGTTTAGGATACACTAGCTTTTCCCTGATTCAGTACAATGCAGTGACACTCTTTTTGCTTCCTTATTAAGCACTGATTTGGAGCTGGGAGAATTACTATGATGGATTATTCCACAGAGAAAATCACAGGCATTTTATATTATGTATTTGTTTAATTTATTAATAGTATTAGTACTGGGCTAAGCTTGTGAAATAGACCAGCTCTTTCATACTTACAGAGAAGCAAAAGCAAAAGATTGTATTTTTCTTCATATATGTTTTCCTTTTATGGCTTTCATACTTTTACTATATTTTGATAGATTGAAAAAGTCCTTCAGCAAGGAGAAATTGGAGACTGTGCCGAACCCTACATGGTTCTAAAAGAAAGTGAGGGTGGGAAGGTAAGCATGATACTGTCAAGATTGTTAAATGCTAACAAAGGATGGGGGGAAAGCAATTAGAATCTGCAAAACAGTTAATGGAAATATTCTTTTGTTACGTATGTAAGCGAATACTGGCTCATGTGAATGACTGAAAAAATCATGAGAAGATGATGTATGTTTTTATTGTTTGCTTCTTCTGAAATCAATAACTGGAAAGTTTTTTGGGCAATGTTAAACAACCAGAGGATGAATTTTCAAAGTTTGGCGGGCACAAATATTTGCACCATGTGTGGACACAAATCACTGCTTTATGTGTGTAAATCATCTGTTTGTGTATGTGGGCACTTAGGCACCATCTCTTCAGATGTCTCTTTATTGGTTCAGTTAATCATTATTTACCTCTCAGGAGGGGAATGATAATGTTTCTTGGACTTCTAAAGGTATCTCACCTTTAGGCTATGTCTACATTGTGAGTAGGGGTGCAAATATTTGTGCTAGCTCTCATTGAGTTAGCATGAATATAAATATAGTAGAACTTCAGAGTTACAAACTGACCAGTCAACCACACACCTCATTTGGAACCAGAAGTACGCAATCAGGCAGCAGCAGAGACCAAAAAGAAAAGAAAAGTAAATACAGTACTGTGTTAAACATAAACTACTAAAAAAATAAAGGGAAAGTTAAAAAAAATTTTTTGACAAGGCAAGGAAACTGTTTCTGTGCTTGTTTCATTTAAATTAAGATGGTTAAAAGCAGCATTTTTCTTCTGCATAGTAAAGTTTCAAAGCTGTGTTAAGTCAATGTTCAGTTGTAAACTTTTGAAAGAGCAACAATAACGTTTTATTCAGAATTACGAACATTTCAGAGTTATGAACAACCTCCATTCCTGAGGTGTTCGTAACACTGAGGTTCTACTGTAACAGTGTAGCTGCAGTAGCAGGGGTAGGGACAGCAGAGACACGGCCTGAAACTGGTGGGTATGTACACAGCATAGCTAAGCTGTGCCTCCACTGCCACTACCCGTGCTACCGCAGCTACGCTGCTATTTATACTCACACTAGCTCCATGAAAGCTAGCATGAGTAGGTGTACACGAGCAGGGGGCCACACGCTAGCTAGCGTAGCCTTAGAATGTCAATTTCAGACAAAGAAGGGTTATAATTCTGATGGAACTGTTCAGAATATATATAATAATGACATCTATTGACTTGTTATGGTGAATATCAAGAATGCATATTATACACTCAACTGTAAATATATAATTACTGATTCTTTATATAATGGGTACTATTTACTCAGCTTTAAGGGGGGACTTTATCTTGTACCTCTGGTCACTAGTTCAAATTTGGACCTGGTCAGTAGTCACATGAAAGCTGTTATAATCTGTTCAGTGACCTACTGTATGTGATGTGAGTTGCCTGCACCACACTACCTCCCAGGTGAGCTCTTCAGAGACAGAGGAGGAAGCTCACCCCTGTGCAGAGGGTCAGTAAAAGGCCCATGCAACAAGTAAGTCCCATTTTTGAGGATGTAAGTTGACTTAAGTGATGTCTAAGTCTTCAGCTGGCTCTCTTCACAAAGGTGAATTTCACCCAGAAAGAGAGAAACCGTCTTTGCAGTTGCGTGTACTTGAGCTGGCCTTGTATAATATGTGCCTTGTACAATGACAAGGACTCCCATTGACTTCAGTAGTCATTGCATTGGGTCCTGTATAAAAAGAATTGAAAGAGGCTGAGCATACACATTGAAAATTGCCTTCATAGAGTCATAGTCAAATTTAGGCCTTTTAATATGTTGTATTTTCCTTTCTTTATTTTAGAGCAAAGAAAAGGTTGAGAAACTGAAAGCCCAAGCTGAGTCCTTCTGTCAGCGTTTGGGGAGATACCGGATGCCTTTCGCCTGGGTTCCCATAAGCTTAACCAATTTCTTTAACTTTTCAACACTTGAAAGAGAAATGTCTGAAACAGAAAGTTTAAATGGTAATAGTTTTATTATTCTAATCAATGCAACGTAAAGCTTTAGTAGCAATGTTAATAGGGTACCAATGTGTCATTGGATCAGAGCATTCTCTTGACAACAATTTTGTAGTTAAGAACTGCTCAGCTTTTCCTTCATTTCCCCCATAATACTCACAAGTTGCCATGCTCGTCAGTTGGAGCCCCCTAAATGTGATCTTATGCACGATCTACATATTCCCACTGCACGCATTCTAGCCCGGACTTTGATTCCACACCAGTTTTATGGCAGTGGAATCCCATTGACTTTAGTGGTGTTACTCTTGATTTATATTGCTGGAAGATCAGTCCTTTTAGTCTTCCACAATGAATAGAACGCCCAATCCAACAATAGCACACACCAGATTGCCTCACCTCCTGTCATCCTATGGGCTAAAGAAATGAATAGCATCATGCCACAGCAGCAATGATGTTCTCTCAACAGAATAAATACTGCACTTACTACATTGTTTTACATAGCCTTACACTGAGTTGATGGAAAATACAAAGTTAAGGTCTTTTGACGTTCCCCTGAGATCACAAGGTGCTTGTGGTGTTTTAGTACTAAATTCAGGTATATATGTCATGCTTTATGATAGACTATATACTGACACAAAATAAGATGAATTTTTTAAAACATAATTTATTCTTGAAGGGAAAGGAACTACTGGTGACAGAAGAACGACGATGCTACAAGCTAGAAGACTTTCTGAGAGGAGCCTCAATTCAGAGGACAATTATGCTGTGTCAAACTTCAAAGCGACCACTCTGACTGTCAACACCTTTATAAAACAGGTACAGTAAGCTCTTTATTTTAGAGTGTGTGGAGTTTTATATTCTGCTCGTAAACGTGTACTAAAGTGAACTGAATTGAAAAAATGCTGCTCAGTGGGGAACAAAAGGATAATTCATACAAAACACAGAGTTATCCACTCACTCTTTGGGTACGTCCAGACTACCCGCCGTATCGGCGGGTAGCGATCGATTTATTGGGAATCGATATATCGCGTCTCGTTAAGACGCGATATATCGATCCCCGAACGTGCTCCCCATCGACTCTGGAACTCCACCGGAGTGAGCGGCGGTAGCGGAGTCGACGGGGGAGCCGCAGCCGTCGATCCTGCGCCATGAGGACGGGAGGTAAGTCAGAATAAGATATGTCAACTTCAGCTACGTTATTCCCGTAGCTGAAGTTGCGTATCTTACATCAACACCCCCCCCCCCAGTGTAGACCAGGCCTTTGTCTTGCAGACATATCTAATTCATGAAAGTAGGTAACCATACGATGTACCCTTATAGCAGTATTAATTTGTCTTTCTCCTGACAGGAAGGAGACCGACTTAGTGATGAAGACCTATTCAAATTTTTAACTGACTTCAAGAGATCTTCCTCCTTGCAGAGAAGAGTGAAGTCCATCCCAGGTATGGAATGTGTTTAGGATGGGATGAGATATAGGCACCTAACTCCAGTAAACACCAATGAAAATCTCAGCCCTCCTGTGCAATTATCCCCTTGGTTTTTAGGGCTATAAGTTGTGTTATGAGGGAACTTCCTTATTTTATTAATGACTTCATCAAGCCAGCCATTAATTTTTGACCTTCTAATTGTTCACCCCGGCAGACAGAGATTTATAGTTATTTTTATATTCTAAATTAGTTTGTTTTCATCAATAATTTACAATGGGTTCATTCGGTTTTTTGGTTTTACCTGAAGTTTTTTAGGAGAATGGGATTAAAGCAGAATCTCAAGATCCTTACTGGTTCCCTAATACCTTGTTAGAACAGGGATCAGAGATTGGGTTGGGTGATTAAAATGTTTACTCTCTTTCCCTTTTAATTGACCCAGTGTTAATTAAGCAGAGGCAGAAACTGAATTTGGCCTCTCACAACAGCTTGACCAACTGATGCTTTTTTGTGATGGCTTCCTTGTGCTCCAGATTTTAAGCTTTCATTTACAATACATTATGTCTCTAGTCCTTGTGGTTGCTAAGAAAATCTCTAAAAAGTGAACTGAATGTAACCACTGCAGGGATGACTGCCTGGGTCTGTAGGCAGCCTGAAGAGCAGCTCTGGGAGGTGTGAACTGCTCCCATTCATCTCAATAGAGTATTAAATCTTAAGTTTAATTATGACAGTTTAAATGTTACCATTGTTAACAATTTCACTGCTGGTCACAGCAAGCAAGAAAAAATATGGAAAATCATATTCTGAAGATCTGCACCTGATTTTACTATCTTAAGTAAGGCAGTGCTTGCTTTGCGCACAAAGCTAGCGAGAGCATCACTACTTTATTTCCAATTCAAGCCCTTAACAAATGTTATCCTTTTTGAATGGACAAGACTAGAAAGTCAACTCAGCATATGGTATCCCTTCCTTCCTGTCTACATGTGAATGTGCAAAGAGTCTTGTGTCTTCATCAGCTGCTCCATATATTAAGTGTCAGGACAAGATCAGAAATGAGGATAATTAAAGCTGAACCCAGAAACCACCTCCATTAGAACTGGTTCGGTTTTGGTGGCTTTCTTGATATGGACATATTATTAAACTGGAAGACCAACACATTCCAAAGTGTGTGTGCCAAGGAATGCCACTACGTGGATGGGGATAATGTAGGTGCCAAAAGCTTCAATGGCGTGATAAGATCACCAGTGATGGTCTTAAACTGAATATCCCGTGAGATCACCTTTAGGACCTGCCCAGAGATCAATCTGGGAAGTGCTCAACCTGCAAGGAGGCCATGTTCCTTTTGGATTTACTGTGATGATGATGAAACCTGAAGAGAGATTTTATCTTGATGTGTAGGGATCTATATGGGTTACTTCCCTGTGTATTCAGATAACAAAATACTTTCTCCAACCAAGATTTCTTTCTCCTGCAGTCCTCAAACTAAAAACCCAAATTCATATTTCCTAGTTACTTCTTTTGACCTTATGCATGTTTGGTTTGGTTTTATTTTTCATTACTTATTTTTAATGGTGGGCTGAGCTTTCATATAATTTTTTTAAGGATCACTTAAATTGGAGATTTCCCCAGCTTCAGAAGTCCTCAGTTGCTGTCTCACCCCTGAATTATTACAAGTGAAACCATTTCCTGAAAACCGCAGTCGTCCTCAGAAAGAGATTTTGGAGTTCCCAGTTCGAGAAGTGTATGTTCCCCACACTGTTTATAGGTAAGAAAAATGGATTTTTTGAAAACTGTTAAACCCATATTCCAAAAATAATTATGGTATAATTTTTCTCCGATTCATAGAAACTAGAAATTGAAAAACATGTTAGGTTATCTAAGCCTGTAAAGTTACAACCATTCTTTAATCTCATTAGCCAATATAAGATAGGATCCCTACTGTATGTTCTGCAGTATATTTTCCAGTCCAATTGTAAATGTCATGAGCAAAGTGTTTCAAAAGTGTTGAGGAACCAGCAGCTTTCATTCACTTCAGTAGGTACTCAGACAACTTTACATAGCTGCTTGTATATGAATTTAGGAACCTAACTTTAGGCACCCATGTTTAAAAATCTTAGCCTTGAAGTTCTGACTCCCAGTCTTTTTTTCTAACCATAAAATCCCATTGACATCCATGGAAAACAGAGGCCTTGATTTTTAAACCGCTCATGACACAAGACTAATTATATTTTCATTGGTGATTTTGTTGTATCCTTTATCTTGTCATATAATATGAGTAACATTCACAGCATTGGAGCATATTTGTACTGAACAGCTTTTGTAGTTACCATGTGTCATCTAACTACCCAAAGATGCAGTTTATTGCTCTGTATACTCCATGAATAAGATCCCTTCTCTATATCATATCACTTCGTAAAATGTATTAGTCTATTCTGACTGATTAAAAAAGGTAAAAGTTCTAAAGAGTACAAATCAAAATAGGTCCCATCATTTCTTACTAGCCTGGCAACACATTAATCCCAAATGAGCTATGAATATCAAGGGAATATTCTTCAACACACTGATGTACTGTATGGTAATGCTAATAATACACAGGCTGGAGATTTGTGACTCGAGGTATGTTCTGGGATTATGTATAGATTTAGCTCTCATATTTGTATTTGTTTTTGAAATTTGATGAAAGGAACAGAGAATGTATTGCAGATTTTTTTTTTAAATCAACAGCTGAGTATACTGTACAGGACTGGGACTTGGACAGCAGGGCCAGTTTGATTAGCAGGGGAGATGTGACTATCACAAATGAGTCAGGGAGTGTGACGCTTCCTGGGGGTACCCAGGTGTAACAGGGTGCGTCTTCACTCCTGCCTTCTTGCCCCACAGATTCTGCCCAGAATCCACTAGTGTGCATTCACAGCATCATTTATTTTTGAATGCCTTCCACCAGTACCACTACAGTCCCCGTGCAACAGTCTGTTTGAAATATCTTTAGCGCTTCTGGCCCTCTCCTCAGGACCTGAGGGAACAGAGGTCTCCCTTCCCTGAGGCTTCTTTGTGGCTGGGCTCAGCTAGCCCTGTTCCCCACTCTCACTCCCCTCTGCATTTCCTTCCTGTGCCTCTTTCTCAGACTGGGGCTGATGGGCTAATTGGCTCTGTATCCCACCCAGCCCACCAGCCTGCTTCTCTAATTACCTCAGTCAGCTGTCTCTGGGGAACTAGTTGGCGTCTAAGTGATCTGAGTGCAGGCTCACCTGTTCACTGCCTACACTTTGTCACACCAGGGTTGTGAGACACCTCGCTACCACCTCTCCTTAGCATGAGGAAGCCTTGTCTCTGCCTGCTGTGGGTCAGCTTTTTGACTCCATTGGTCACAGGCAACACAAGCACTTCCTTCCAGGCTTCCACAGGCCCCACACTCTAGCAGCTACAGGTTAGCGATAGGCACACTCCAACCCCAAGCATCTCCTTGGAGTGCCCAGCCCCTGTTCCTCTATATTTCCAGATTAGCTGCTCCCAAAGTACCAGTGCACCCTGGCTTACCAGTTGCAGCTCTGATCACTGCTCCGCTTAACACACAGAACTTAAATAAGAGTATAGTGAAAACAAATAGCAGTTTATTTTTAAAAGTACAGGGATTCAAGTAATAGCAAGTAGGAGTACTGGAAACAAAAGATTACATGTAAAATAAAAAGGTTACGTGCATTCTAGAGCCTAGATTTAATTAACTAGATGTTTCTCTGTTTTATAGAGCAATGCTCACCCAAAGTCCTCCCAGCATCTTGCAGCCAGACTTGGCTGTGATCACCTTTTCATGAGGCAAGTCCCACTGTCCGCTTGCCTCCTCGGTGAAAGATGCAGGGTGTTTCTTGGTACCCTTGGTACTATCAGGACAGTCCTCTGTTCTTTTTCATAACCAGGACACCCCCTGCAGATTGTTTGTTTTTTCCTGGGGCCTCCCTCTCTTGTTCACTTTGCAATCTTTTAATCAGCATCTGGCTCTGTATGCAACTAGGTGAGACACACAGTGACCAGATGGGGAGAGAAGCATTTGCTACCTCCTGCTCAAAAGGAACCTGTTGCCTCTGGTTACCTGCCTCAATGCCAAGGTTTTGAAAACATAATTTCCAGTATAGCTGCTTAACTCCTGCAATACTATCTGTACGTACATTTCAGAATGGTTACGACAACCAGTGGGCTGCACTGGTATAACCGAGACGAGAATTTTGGCCCTTAATTTGTAAGGAATGCTGAAGGATGAAGAGATATGTGACTGATCTCATTGTAAAGATTTAAAATTTCATGGGAGTAGGAAAATTAACCATCTGTAAGTGGTTTTGGTGGAGCTATTTTAGCAGTAAAGATGCTTTAGGAGTGTCATTATTCCAGTATAGTACTGTGTATCTGTGCTGTTCAGCCACTTGAGGGTGCAGTTTCTTCACTCTAGACCCAGACACGTTTTAATGAGGAAAGTTGCAGTGTCTTAAGCATGTGTGAGAGAAGATGGAAATTAATTTCTTTTTCTCTATTTGCAGCATTTCGTTCAAATATTTCTATAACTCAAGTAGCTTTCCAAGGGGTTTAAATTGCCCACTTCATTTCTCTTTGTTTAAGAATGTGGGTCCCTGCTCATGTATTACCCTCAGAGTTCCTGCCATCAGAGGCCCCATTTATGTCTGACTTGCTACCTCCCTGCTTCTTTATAGATCTCAGGAAAGAACAGTGCTTATGCCACTGCTATTGGCAGAGGGGATATGACACAATATCCCACTTCTTGTTTTTACTATCCAGGAGTAGTTCCAGCCAGTCCCCCCTTGTGCTCAGTGTGTGTGTGTGCGACTGTGTGTGTGCCCGTGCACACACACACACACACCTGCTTATAAGGTTTCCTGAAGTTACTGTAATTTTTTATTTTAGTGCGCACGTGCACACACACACACAAAAGCAGTGAATTCTGTTATATGTTACTTAGCATAACACAAACCATGAAAAAATGAAAGTCTAGCAAACAGCAATCTAGTGGCACAAGTATTCCTCCTGCATATAGCTTGTGTATCAGTGCTTTCAACTGATGCATTACATCCGACATGCCATAACAAATTGCATTAGTTATGTAATATACGATTGGTGAAATATATACCATATGGCATGATGATCACTGTGCAGTCAAGTCAGTCAGCTGAGAAACTGAATAAAACATGGATTTCCATAATCTTCATGATAAAGCATAGTTCTAAGAAATGTCTAAAAACACTTCTTTAAAAATCAGATGCACTCATTATTTTCAGTACCTTAAAATATTTGCTTTGTAACTAGTGCTTACGGATCTACAACATTTCTGTTAGGAGCAAGCTAGTAGGTAACTGTCATATTCACGCTACAATAACAATATTTTTGCAAAACTTTTCAGCACCTTGGCCATGCAGTTTGTTAAAAGATAACAACTATTGAACAAGACAGCCCCTAGCTTTCTTGCATATTAGCCTTCTAAATCAAGATAGAAATCCTAATAGCATATCTGCATTTACACTGCATAGATCACTGGTAAAATATTTTAATCCTGTGATTGTCTTTCATATACTCTCATGTACTGATAATGTTGTGTTCTGCATCTTAGAAGAATCTGCTATTTTCTTCCTGATTCCATTGGTCTTCAGCTGTCTGGCTAGTTTGCTTTTTGGCCTAACCTGTGTAACAAAAAGTAACGACAACAATGCAATGTGGTTAAAAATAAAAGAGAATTACAGAAACAGAAAGTGAATGCAAGTCATTTATAAAGTATACAGGGAAATCACAAGTTTTTCGTTCTATAGGTACTAAAGTGAGCATCAGTCTTCTAGAGATACATAGGAATCAAATGATTCCATTAATCAACAAGTATGCATCTCCATTCTTTTGGCAGGCAGAATGTTGGGAGATTAGACTGCAGCCATTGAATTCTGAAACCAGCTCCGCTACTGATTCCCTGCATAGCCGTGGGCGAGTGGCTGTATCCCATTTGTAAAATTCCTGCCATGCAGGAATGTGACATGGGTTGATGATATTTATACAGTACTTAGAGCAGGGGTAGGCAACCTATGGCACGCGTGCCAAAGGCGGCACACAAGCTGATTTTCAGTGGCACTCACACTGCCCGGGTCCTGGCCACCAGTCCAGGGGGCTCTGCATTTTAATTTAATTTTAAATGAAGCTTCTTAAACATTTTAAAAACCTTATTTACTTTACATACAACAATAGTTTAGTTATATATTATAGACTTATAGAAAGAGACCTTCTAAAAACGTTAACATGTATTACTGGCACGCGAAACCTTAAATGAGAGTGAATAAATGAAGACTCGGCACACCACTTCTGAAAGGTTGCTGAACCCTGACTTAGAGGATTAGTGCCAGCTTTTGGTATTGGTGTTGTTTGAATTCCCAACTCCTGGTGCCAAGAATTTTGGCAGATCTCTTGTCTTTCATCTCCCTTTTAGGAAAAACATATCATGACTGTTTCCCCCTATAACAGGAAAAGCCCTTGAGGCAGGGACCCTCTTTTTATAATGTTTGTACAGCACCTAGTATGATGGGTTCCTAGGTGCTACCACAATGCAAATAAATAATATTCATAATAATGTTACCAGTTCAGTGGATCACTGTATTCTTCCAATCTCAAAACAAAGGCCAGTAGTGAAAAGGTGAATGGGGAAGAAAAGTTATGAAGAGCCTACCTTTTTCAGTAACTTTTGAATGAGTGCATCTTGTATACTAATTTGGTCTTGCTGCAGCTCCACTTCAGTAAGCAACTCATCAATTCTTACGCTTTGAGTTTGCACAAAAGACTAAGAAAAGAGGTGGGGAGGGAAGAAAAGATTACTTTGAAGCTGCAAAAATCTTTGATGTGTTCCAAGGTTTGGTCACAAAATACTGGGGCATCTTCAATGTGATTTTTTATTTTTTTTAGCTGGAGGAATTATCAGAAATAGAATAGAACATTGTTTTTAGAGGCAAATCTTGTAGTCCCCATGCAGGCAAAATTCTCAATGAAGCCAATAAGAGTTTTGCCTGAATAAGGACTGCAGGTTTTGTCTCACTTTTAATTGTATGTGGTAAATTAATTTACCACTACAGTTTTTGAATAATAATTAGTAATTATCAAGCTATACAATGCACAAAAATAAAGACAGCTCATGCCTGGAAGAGCTTACATGTAACCACATACTTCTTAAATAAAGAAAAAAATGCAGAGCAAAACAGACAAGCCTGTTTTCAGCTCATATGGTAATAGATTTATGGATTAAAAAAAAGTCCTATGTCTAGTATCCACTTTTACTGAGAATCACTATAAGTGAATAAATAATCATTCTAAAAGATAGATTAAGAAGATCAGGTGTTAAAAACTCCAGTACTTACCATAATGTCAGTCATACTCACTGAAGTACTGGTGTTAGTTTTGTAATTTAGGGCATTCTCTATCTTCTCCTCTAAAAATTCCAGCTTGGTGTTGAAAGTCATTCTGTAGTGCATTACTTCACCAAGCTGGTTCTGGAGCTCTGCAGAGAGCCTGCCCAGAACTTGGTTCCTAGTTTCAAGTTGTTGAGTTTTCTCCATAAGACCATTTCTCAGCCTCTTATTTAGGCTGACCTGCTCCAGTAATTTTATCAAGGAGTTGTTAAAAATGTTGAGCTGTTGAAAGATGTAGGTAATTTTCTCTTTAGTATGGTCAACCTGCTCCTTTAACCCAGCTCCAAGCTTCAGGACACCCTGAGAGAGCACACGGATTTCCTCGCTGGAATAATGAAAGTGGGCACCTGGCATTTCTTTCTTGCTTGATGCATAGTTGCCTTTGGTTACACTGTTTAGAGAATGTGCAATACACAGGAGGACCAAAACAGATATTTTGTACATTGCAACTTGTAAAGTTTTTTAGCCTCCTACAGATCTGCCAGCTTGTTCTAAGAAAAGTTTCCAAATGGACCACTTTGAAGGTCCCAGCACAGTGGGAGAAAATGTGAATGCGATCAACAAAGTATTTTCAAATTCCACAGGTTAACCCCTAACTTCCTATTGCAGTTAAAGAGCAGCTGTTTAAATACTGGGTTAGTGATGAGTCTATGCTTTGAATTCCAAAATATTTTGCATTGAAATTATATACATCGAAAACATCCTGGGAAAAAGAAGATATTGAAGCATGTGAGATGATGTATCATATCACGTAATACATATGACTACACAGGAACATGTTATCAGTATTTTGGGAAGTACTAGATTACATTAAATGTCATGTACCTACAAGGATAGTGTTATTTATTAAATTTACAAGGCCAAAATAATTTCATCATAATTATCAACAGTATCCGAAAGTAGGGCTATTTAAGGAACATTTTCAAGAAACTTCTTTTGTTTCTTTCAGGCATATTGTCTGCTGTATGTTAAAGCCTAGAGTTAATGATCATCAGAAATTTAACCATTTAGTTCATTAATAAAGATTTAATGCGATTAGATTTGGAAGTAGATAGGGTGACCAGATGTCCCGATCTTATAGGGACAGTCCTGATTTTGGGGTCTTTTTCTTATATAGGCTCCTATAACCCTCCACCCCCTGTCCCGATTTTTCACATTTGCTGTCTGGTCACCCTAGAAGTAGATCAACCCTTCTGCTGGTGCAGTTGGAGAGAACCTAGATCCTAGGATCACGGAATGAACAGGAAAGTTGTGGGTCCACAAACGTTGTCCCTGTACAAGTCCATGAAATTCCCCATTCCCTTTTTTTCTAGTACTCACAGAAGGCCCTTGGGACAACGTACTTTGGGGTCGAGCCCAAGGGAAGGCCTTACTCCTGGCTTATCCTGTGGATATCAGAGTAAATATCAGGTTTTAATGGTACTTGAAACATTATCATCTCCCATTGGGTCCCTTGCACAAGTGTGAATGGGCCTTCCCTCTGGATCTCCAGGATTCATGGGGGCTGTGAGGTCGAAACCGATTGCCTCTTGTGCATCCCACAAAACACCCACTTGAGTGGATGGTTATTTGGAAACTCCATGAGATGGACCTCACAGAGTTATACCCAAACCCCCTAATCTGGATCTGAACACAGACTCCTGAACTGATCTCTAATTTTAAGTATAAGAAAATATTATCCAGGCTATTATCCATATTAAAAGTAAAATCTTATTTAAAAAACCTAAAGAACTATGGCCATCTTGAGAATTTATGCATGTACTTCCTTTTAAAATAATTTAGCATATTAAAATTCTGCTGATGCACCATTTCTTCTGTATCAGAGGGGTAGCCGTGTTAGTCTGAATCTGTAAAAAAGCAACAGAGGGTCCTGTGGCACCTTTAAGACTAACAGAAGTATTGGGAGCATAAGCTTTCGTGGGTAAGAACCTCACTTCTTCAGATGCAAGCCACATTTTTTCTGTGTTTTCTAAGTTATTGAAAATGAGCTTATATAGTCAGTAAAATAACTGCAATTTGGGATAAAGTTTACAGCCATTTTTCTGAAGACCTAATAATGAGTGAAAACAATAGAACCAATAGAGACTATCTTGACATATACTAAATAACTGCATTATTTGTATCTATTACCGTCAGCAGCAAGTGCCAAGGTTAATTTAGTGATCACAGTACATTTGCATATCAGTCTGTGTTCTGTATTAATAGGGTCTACCTAGAGATATATTGAATTTTATGTGTGGTATTCGTGTCCTAGTCATCCACAGACATATCTATTGTTGATTAAAATTTGGAACCCAGCCACACTGGGATGTAACTCACAAATAGCCATGTAATTTAGTATGAAGAACTACCAACCAACACAACCAATAATTATGAGTAATGGCATTTAAGCACAAGAGGGTCAAAGTCTTAAAGCCTGTACATATATTTTATTTTGGTGGAGGATAGATCTGCTCTGCCCTGACCATTGAACATGGTCAAGTCAGTGCAGTCAAATTTCATGGAGATGTTGGACAGGATAGCAAGTTCAGACCACAGTGGAGTTGTACAGTGTGCAAGTCAGGGCAGGGTTTGACCCCATTGTGTTTAGACAGAGCAGTACAGCTGATCTCTCTTCAGAGGGTTCTCCAACCCAAGTCAGTGTTATGTGCACAGTAAGGGTTGTTTCTGTGAATCGGTGGTTTTACTGAGAGACTCTAATTAAATTAGATTTGCATAAATTTTATGTTGTCATCTTTATTTTATTAATTATTGTCTTGTGGACTTGCATGAACATTGTTTTGTTATTATCTTGGCCAATGTTTTGCTCTTCTTTTGACATCAAAACGTCTTCTCCACAGTTGAGCATTTATATTGCTTTGACACTGACTGGCACAGAAATTTTTCTACCGTCATTTTTGACCTTGTAACATGGTGTCCAAACACTAGCACTAAAGGAACACAACTTAAAAATCAGACTTCTGTCTGAAAATGTTGTACCTGCTATAGTTACAAATCCCAACTAAAATTACTAAAACTGAAAGACATTAGAGAAACATATGTTCTTCTGTTTTAACAGTATGTTTACCTTTTACATAGTCAGGCTTCACTATTCCCCTGGATAGTCAGTTGATTTTCCCAGGGTTTTGTTTTGTTTTTTGTGCGTGTTGAGGTTTTTGATTCAGCAATTGAGGAGAGAAAAGCATTTACAAAAATAGACACATGCAGCTGAAAGTAACAAAACCTGGCAGAAAGACTTAGAAGCAGAAGTAGTACCTGAAACTACTTACATTTTTAAAAAAAGTTTTAGATCTCAAGATGGTGGTGTTCATTTAACACTAGCCTGAGAACAGTAACTGAATCATGCTATACCCCATTTATTTATATGTGAAACTAGCATCATTGAAAAATACTTGAGAGTACCCATAAAGGATTTTTAAAGAACACCAAATAGGCCTAAACTGGTGAAATCTGGGGTGGTAGGTGGTTGTTTTTAATTAAACTACATTGTACCTGAAGTTTGATGTCTGAAATCTGATGCAAGTCATCTTCAAATTATGTTGGTCTGTGTTCGAAAAAACAGTTTTACCTTTCAAAAAAAATTCTGGGAAGAAAGTTTGCAGTTGGGCTGACATCATTTATGCTAAAGTTCACCCTAGTATGATTTCGAAATGCTGAGATTATTATTATTTGGTGTATGCAATCGGCCAAGCCACAGCGTTCTTATCAACAATGTTCAAGGCACAAAGACCTCCAGGAAGTTGTCATTTTTTCAGTCCTCAACAATGTGTGTCATAGTTTGTGGCTGCCCACATTGACATAGTGGACGTTGCTGAGATAACAAACTCAAATAGAGATGTTTATAATGGCAAAGCTAACTCAGTCTTTAGCTGCAGTGATACTTGTATAATGCTGGCTAAATAAAGGAACAGTTTACAGTACAGTAGTGTGAAGATAACATCCCACAACTAGAAACAAGAATCAGTGGCTGCAGCTGATCAAATTCCAGAGTGTTTTGCCCAGCATAAGTGCACCATCCTAGAGGTCGTAGGGTAAGGTATCCCTTACAAAAATTAATCTCCATAAAAAGCACTCACAAAAAATAGAGAGAGAGAGGGTCAGAATGGGTCAGATCCTGAGCCCTGATGTGGCCCCTTTGCATTGTCACTTTACATCCCACCCAGCTCTACTTCACCCATACCTGTCTAGTCTTACTGGCCCTCACAAGGCTGGTTGTGAGACACTCACAATCAGCCTACAAACATGTAGGCCCCACACTGAAGTGTCTGTGCTAGACAGCCCTGGTTCAGCAGCTCCGACCCCAGCGGCCTGCCTACAGCCCCACTTTGGCTTCCACCAGCTTTGGTTACTAGTTGCAGGGTGAGCCCAACACACTCCCAGTCCCAAATTTTCCCCAAACCGTGTGCTCTGTAATGTCCTGCCCCCTCCTGGGCAGTTTGGAGAAATAATAAAGTTTGTTTGTTCCTCTAAAGACACAAAAGCCACCGCCTTGCCACATTAACTGGAGTTAAGATTCACTTTAATTCAAACACAGCACTGGTGATTTAGATTAATAGTAAAACAAATGTATTAATAAAAGAAAATAGGATTTTAAGTGAGTTCAAGTATAAAAGATAAAGTTAGAAAGGGTTACAAGCAAATAAAAGTGAAAACATGCCTCTAAAAGTCTAAAACTTAATCTAGCAAGGTACAGGTTTTGTTCAAAATGCTTTTTCTCACCTATATTTAGTTGCCAGAAAGTTCAACCCCTCCTTGGTGGAAGGACCCATCTTTCTCAGCATGCAAGAGCTCTGTTCCTTTGTGTCTGTCCAGTGATGGATGCAAAGATGGCTTCTGTCTTTGCTTATATCTTCCAAAGTTCAGTGGCTTTGTTTCAAGAGGCAGGATGACCTCATGCTGTTCTTCCCTTCCTGTCTGTAAATGGGGCTTCCATGGTTTTGATTCCACCATGCATAATTTTTATAGTAGACAGGTAAATAGCTACTTTTCTCCTGTCTGGAAGGGAACCTGTTTCTCCCTGTTTGGCCACAGACTTTAAAACATAATATCATTTAGTATCCATATTTCCTCATAGGGTGTCAATACATACATTTCACAGAGATATTAATCACCAGTATGTCATTAGCTTTCAGAAAAGACCTCACTCTATACACTTCTATAATATAGCAATATTGTATTCAATCAGTTGATGCAATTGCTTATCACTTGAAGTTCACCCCCCCACCCCTGTAATTATACACCAGTAAACCTTTGCAGTGTATTCTTCTGAAAAGTAAAACCCAGACCCAGCTTCTCTCTCCTGCTGGGGCGTAGACGCCATGCTGACTCCTCCCTGACTTGCTAGTGTGAGGTTTGCCTCCACTCCTTGTTAGCTTGATAGGTCTGTTTACTCAATATGTAAATACATTCTCATTGTCTTTCAGAGTACTTTGGAGGAGTGGGGGAGGTTTAGGTTGGATATTAGGAAAAACTTTTTCATTAGGAGGATGGTGAAGCACTGGAATGGGTTACCTAGGGAGGTGGTGGAATCTCCTTCCTTAGAGGTTTTTAAGGTCAGGCTTGACAAAGCCCTGGCTGGGATGATTTAGTTGGGAATTGGTCCTGCTTTGAGCAGGGGGTTGGACTAGATGACCTCCTGAGGTTCCTTCCAACCCTGATATTCTATGATTCTAAGTGACTCCCAGGAAAGGAAAACACATGCCTTTTTCTGGGGTAGACTTGTTTACCATCTCCCTCTGACATGCCTGGTTTAAACACACTTGAGTCATAATTCTAGCATATATCTGTAACTTTTAATACCCACTGCACAGGTACCTCACAGAAGAATATAAAATAAATGATCAATGAGTTGTTAGTTTTCCAATGATAACTTACGAGGCATATTTTGTACAAAGATTATTACAGTAGTATGTAGGGTGTGAATACAAGAGTGCTTAGTGTCCAAGAGGGCCATGTCCGACTCTCTGTTTTCTCTCCCTCTGTCTGGGTAGCTTGTAATCTATGTGAAGCACCTGTGCTCAGGAGGGCTGCCAGTTGTATCTGGGTCATGCACAGTGGGAGGAATCTCCATTTACCTTTATCCTCCTGACCTTACACAGACCAACCAGGACTTGCCACAATCTGGCCCTTTCTGAATGCAAGATATTTAGTGCCAGATGCTGCCCTTTACTGTCCCTAGTTGTGGTGGGGTTTGCAAATGTGAGACCAGTGGAGATACATGAGCATAAAGGGGGTCAGAATTTGGCCCTTATCTATGTACTTGCTGGATTAATTTGTACATTGGCGCCTCCTCATATGTGTAGTCAGCAGAGAGCTCTCTGTTTACATGTGATTTTACATATCTTTCATCTTAAGTCACATCTAAATGTAAAATCCAGCACTCAGGGTCATTATGTGGATTTGTGACATCCTCTCTAGAGCTGCGGATCCATAAACCAATTAACAGATTATACAATCTCTCCTATATGTGTTTTTTCATCTCTGACAGGTGTAATATTGATAATATCCTTTGTTTAATAAGTCATTCGGCCAAGCATAATTCAATAGAAGTTACCAATATATTTTGCACTTTCCTTAGCTGTTTCATAACATCATGTTGAGAGAACCTAGGTGAATGGAAATTGCATATAAAAATGTAAATGGTAGATTGCATTACTCTGTGAGACTTGGCACACAGCAAAATGA
Organism: Emys orbicularis; assembly: GCF_028017835.1. NCBI lineage: Eukaryota > Metazoa > Chordata > Testudines > Emydidae > Emys > Emys orbicularis. Next base: position 94,926,376 of record NC_088688.1, on the reverse strand, counting down.
AAGGCAAGTCATGCACTAGTTTGTCCGCTAAGACATGCTGCAGTCCATCTAGCATGTCCTAGCTGATAAACCAACCTGGGATGTGTTTTTAATTTCACTGTGAAGTCTGCTACATCTCACAAAGTACTGCAACCAGAAACATTGCAGTACATGGTGATAAACAGAACTAAGTTTTCTACATCTCAGTTTAGTTGTACCAAAAGAATAATAATAATAATTAATAATAATACTTATCTCTTAGATATAGCGCTTTTCATCAATCAATCTCAAACAGCTTCACAGTCTATAATATATTTATCCTCACAAAAACCTCTGTGATGTAGGAAAGTACCATCATCCCCATTATAGACATGAGGAATTGAGGCACAAAGAGGCTAAAGAGACGTCTAGACTGCACGCTTTTTACAGCAGCATATAGAGTACATCCACTACACCCCCCACCCCAGCACATGTATAAATATTTATTGTAGATGGTGAGGTGCTGCTTAGGCAAGTAGAGTAAAGACACACCTGATCCCTGTGTGATGAACCCAGATACAGACCCTACTTGGCGCTCTACAGCCCAAGCAGTGCCTCCCCTATTTACACTGCAGTTTTGACCGGTGCAATGTCCCACTGCCTCTCCACTGCTGGAGTCTTTCCCTGCTGCAGAGAAAGGCTCCAGCAGTGAGAAAAGCCTCGGGCAGAAGGGAGGCAGCAGACAAAGGCTCAGGCAGCTTCCTTCTGCTGGAGCCTTTACCCACCACAGTGAAAGACTGGCAGAAGGGAAAGGCTCTGGCAAGGAGGAGGCAACAGGGAAAGGCTTTGGCAACTCTCTGCTGCTGGAACCTTTCCCCACTGCCTCCCCCTGGCAGAGCCTTTCCTTGCCACAGTGAAAGGCTTTGGCAGCAGGAAGCTGCCCGAGTTTCCCCACAGCCTCCCTCCCACTGGAGCCTTTCACTGATGTTTGTAGTTATACATACCCTACACATCGCTGCCAATGGTGTGCAGTATAGATGTAGTCTAAGTGACTTGCCCAGGGTCACACAGGTCACCATGGCAAAGCAGCGTATTGAGCCCAGGGCTCCCATGTCTTAAGCTAGTGCTGTAACCACTGGACCATTCTTTCATGAACATTTTTTCAGAAAAAGCCATAGTGCCACAGATATATATGGTACTGCTGAGCTGTTTTATATGCAGTTTATGATTGCAACAGTTACAAGTAGGATATGAGAAATGGTGGCAGCTATTCTAAGCTTTATAGGATGCTTTCTGCTCAGATTGATGCTGGCTAAACTGTTCAGAGCCTGCAGTTTGAGACAAAATTTTTGCCCTTGTTACCCAGTGCTAATCTCATTTCTACTGTGCTAGGTAGAGAACTGGTTAGGAAATCTGTCCTGCATTGGACAGGCAGAATGAGACACGCAACAGACAAAATCATGTAAATCAAGGTCCTTGTACCAGGTGGTCATTAATCTACGTTAAACACTGACATTTGGCAGAATCCTAGCTAAGAAAGGCCCCCCACAGCTGTCAGACCATCATAAAAACAACTTTCATAACAAACAGCCATGTTTTCCTCCATTGGGGCTTTCCTCAGAGTGGGATTGCACCCATATAACTGAATGGCAAATTTGGCCCATTGAGTGGTATGAAGTGAATATTGTGCTGCCGTTATAGTATGCAGAAATGCAACTTGTTGTTTGTAATTAACTCAATATTGTGGCAGCCCCACTGAAGTCAACTGTAATTTTGCCATTGACTTCACTGGGGTCAGGGTTTTACCCTTGGATTTTGAAGCACAGGCACCGACTTTCCAAAGTGCCGGGGGTCAGATCCCACCCACATCCCACCTCTTTCCACTCCTGCTCAACCCCACCCTGCCTCTTCCCACCCCCGCTCTACCCCGTCCCCCGAGCACACCGCATCATCACTCCACCCCCTCCCCACCAGAGCCTCTTGCACGCTGCGAAACAGCTGATTGCGGCAGGCGGTAGGCATTGGGGTAGGCGGAGGTGCTGATCTATGGGGCCCATCACCTGGTGGGAGGCGCTGAGGGGATGGGGGGAGTTGATAGGGGGGCTACTGGTGGGTGCTCAGTGCCCACCATTTTTTCCCCATGGGTGCTCCAGCCCCAGAGCACCCACGGAGTCGGCACCTATGTGAAGTACCCTTATGTATCCTTGGGCTTTGATCCTGCAGACTCTTCCACTCTGATAGCCTACCCTCCACTCCGCAAAGTCAATGGAGCTTTGTGCAGGTGCAGTGATCTGCCTATGTAGAGAAGCTTGCAAGATTTGGGGCTTAGTTAATTGTAAAGGTATACTGCATTTCCAGGAGGGAGCTGCATTTTTTTTTAAAAAAATGTGTATAAATATTAGTAAAAATCAATCCCCAAACCAGACACCAAGAACTACAGGTGGAAAAACTATTTAAGTGCCATCGTTAACCTGCTATTGCTATTGAGTTGTTATAACTTTGGCAAATGTGAAATAGAGTTGTTGAGTTTATTTGGTGAATATATATATATATATATATTGCATCTCTGAGCATATCTTTCACTCAGAGCCAATTTCTGTGTAGGTGAGAAGCAGCAGCCCTATCCAGCAGTGCTCTCTATTTGTCTTGTGTTATTAAGAAGTTCTTATAAGCTTTGTTTTTGCTCTTTAACATTTGCAGACAATGTGGCTCGTTTTCCTGACTAGAGATTTGTGCGTTTCATTGCCTAAAGCAGGAATGTTCATTTATTACGGAATCAGCACATTTTATTGCATGAAAATGGTCTTCATTTGTTTCCATATCACATTGCCTCATAATAAGCTATATTACTAGGTTCTGGAATGCTAGGGGAATGAAGGATTAGCTGAGACTCAATGTACCTTGAACTTTCCTTGGCAAGGAAAGCTTTAAATGCTAGGGCTGAGTGTTACGAGATTTTTTTTTTTTTTTGTTATTTGCCAGCAACTATAAAAGCAGACAACTGCTGTCTAATGAAAGAATAAACTAAAACAAAGAAAAAAATCGGTGAAATACATCATTGCAGCTGGGGCATCCAGGCTGCTTTGTATGGATCTAAACAAACATTAGGCAGATATGGATCAAAAAATGGATGTGTGTGTGTGTGTGTATTGTTTGTTGGTTTGAACCAAATATCTAGTGAAACTCAAAGTCAAGTGAGTTATTTGTTTGTTTGTTTGTTTTGTAGAAATCAATGAAACTCCTCTAAATCTCTCCTATTCACTGCTTCCTTCCCCACAAAAGGTACAGGCTCCTTCTCCCCTGTTGGTCATCTACCCTCCTATCACCTTCTACCATCTCCAGTGAGCATCTGAGTGGCCCTTGGATGACCATCAGATGGCATATTGCTGTCCTATATGGATAGATAATTATATATATATATATATATATATATCGAGAGAGAGACATTTGTTTTAATTGTGGGCTGGTTGCTGGCTTGATGTCCCCCATCCCTCCATCATACATACCAGTTAAGGGTCTCCTGAGAAGAGTGATGGGAACAAGGGGCTTCCTTGGCCCCTATTCTCCAGCAGCGGGACTGGTAACAGTTGTTCTCTCTGTCTGTCTAGCAAGCTAACTAATGTAGGTATATCTTTGCCGTGGTATCTGAGTGGGAGTTGTATTTGTTCTCACATGGGAATGGAGATTTTCTTAGGCCCAAACACTCTAGCTTGTCTCTCAGCCCTAGAGTAAAAGGGCTGGGCAACAGGGTACTTTGGAAGAATGAGGGAATGCCAGGTTGCCCTCTCAAAAGCATAGTTTATCTTTAGGAATACCACAAAACATACATTCCGTATTGCGCAGCACCAGAATCTTACCCTTTTCCAACAAGCGCTGTAGATAGAAAGAGCCCTTTCAAAGCCTTCAGTGTCTAGGTGGAATTACAGCATTGGGAGAAGAAGAACTGAGTCAGATGCGATGCCAAGTACTTTGTTCTTCAAAAGCAAATAATTGTTCCTTACTCATTTACTTTTCTTTTCTTTTGCTTCCAGAAATCTCCTTTATGTTTACCCACAGAGGTTGAATTTTGCTAATCGACTGGCCTCTGCAAGGAACATTACCATTAAGATTCAGTTTATGTGTGGAGAAGACGCTACCTGTTCAATGCCGGTAATGTAGACTAAATAACAGGATCAGACATCTGTGGAGCATACTTAGCTAGCTGCAGTATGGACAAAACATGTGAAGGGTTGACTTGTGACCTCATGCTTCACACACAGCTACGATTTTTTGTGGGCCTTGCACTGAAACCAGAATGGTTTCGATCACAGTGCTCATGAAGCATGCAGTTCACATCAGGAAACAGGGCTCAAGGACTGAGGAACAGCAGAAGAGACTTGTAGTTAGTGTGGAACAGGAACATATCCTCCTGTATTCTCTAATGCGTCATGTATTACATGAAAGAGTAAACATTCGGTAGCTTCTATTTAAAAAAGAATAACATTGCCTTATATATGAGTGCCATGTTGGGAACTCTACCAGTAAATCCACAGAGGTTCAGAAACCTGTTAAGAATGTTATATTCTGTGTCCCACTGAACTAATCCTGGGCACTATGAATACACAAATATCAGGTCCATCCATGCACAGCACTGAGGATAGAACCTGTGACCTTGACACTGGAACAGTAAACAGATCCACAGTGAGACAGAACTGGTAAACATCTTCGTATGCAGATAACTATTCCATTCAGCAGCCCAAGATATCTAGATATCTTTGTGTGTGTGAAACTATGCAACCTTGATGTTCTTTTAACAAAGTTTTCTTTTAGATGTTTAAATATACAGTATTGAAAAAAGTATTTAAATCTGAGTGTTCTATTTTCTATCAGCATGTTATCATGAATGGGGTGTGTAATATATGTACGTCCCATTCATGACAACCTGCTGATAGAAAATAAAATACTGTCATTTTTCAACGTTTAAATCTTTCTGAAAGGTGATATAAAATTTGATAGCTATATGCCTGGTCACTATTACTTTTATTTTTGAATACAGATCATTTTTGGAAAGTCTTCAGGTCCAGAATTTTTGCAAGAGATGTACACAGCTGTCACATATCATAACAAGTATGTGTACTATTATTAATATTCTTTTTATTATATATTAAATACCAGTCATTTGCTCAGGGATGCTTTTAACTCTACATAGCTTTTAAAAATACTTTAACCCCGCCCCTCACAGTTGACTAGTGAAATTCCATATTTTTCTGATTCCAAATACTGCTTTGAAGATTTGTCACATTCAGAATTGAAATAATCCCATTCATTGAAATCATGGAGAGTGGGGTGTATTATTATTATTATTATTATTATTGATGATGATGATATTAATTAGTTTTATTTTTCAGAAGGAAATTGAAGGATTTTCCCTATTTGAAAGTTAAGAAGTATGTCCACAAGTAAAAAGTAGTTCTGGGACTTTAGAATATTCCTCATTGGGGTGAATTAGCGGTTCCAAACAAAGCTAAATAGAAACACTCAGGTGAATTTGGACCCAGAATTTAGGTTTTGTTAAAACAAGTGTTTTCAAAACCAAAGATTAATAGAAGGCAGTTTCACAAGTGTGGAGAAAAGAGACATCTGAGGCATCTCAGTGTGCTCTATCCATTTCTGCAGTGCAGCTAATTCACAGATTTATGTTTACATATGAGTACATCATTGGCCTACTTGAGCTAATACACATCTTGATACATCTAGCTATTTGGCTAGAGATTTAGACCACTCATATCATAGTAGTATCTGGGCCCCTAAATGCAAGTTAACCTTCCTGCCTGTTTCATGTTTCAAGATGTGTGTGTTTGGTATTTTTAAAACAGGTCTCCTGACTTTTATGAAGAGGTGAAAATTAAACTGCCAGCTAAACTCACAGAAAAACACCACCTACTGTTCACATTCTACCATATCAGCTGTCAGCCAAAGCAAGGAGCATGTGTAGAAACCCTCCTGGGATATTCAGTAAGTCACTTGTGATTTACACTTCAGCTTCCTGTGCACACAGGCCTTTTGTAGAAATAACTAACTAATTTCCTCACTTAGTCCCCAGCCGAAGTGGCAAAAACATTCTATCTTGTTATTAGAGAGACAAGGTGGGTGAGGTAATATCTTTTATTGGACCAACTTATGTCTGCCATCCTGGGACCAACATGGCTACAACAACACTGCAAATATCCTGTTATAACAATTTCCAGACATGAGTAATAGGTCTTGATTTTAACACTCCCCAGCACCCACATCTGCATTCAAATGTTATGGCTTTTGTGGCTACATCAAAAGAATTAACAAGCACAGGTACAGATCACAGACTGGATCAGATGCCCTGATCCTGCAAAGAATTCTGCAGGTACTTAACTTTACACACTGAGGGTACGTCTATACTTACCTCCGGATCCGGCGGTAAGCAATCGATCTTCTGGGATCGATTTATCGCGTCTTGTCTAGACGCGATAAATTGATCCCGGATCGATCCCGGAAGTGCTCGCCGTCGACGCCGGTACTCCTGCTCTGCGAGAGGAGTACACGGAGTCGACGGGGGAGCCTGCCTGCCACGTGTGGACCCGCGGTAAGTTCGAACTATGATACTTCTCTTCAGCTACGTTATTCACGTAGTTGAAGTTGCGTATCTTAGTTCGAAGTGGGGGGTTAGTGTGGACCAGCCCTGAGAGTGGTCTCAGTGAAGTCTGATCTTATATTATGCACTGGCTCTTATGTCATGCGGGCAGCGGCGGCTCCAGGCACCAGCACTCCAAGCGCGTGCCTGGGGCAGCAAGCCGCGGGGGGGGGGGGGGCGGCCTGACGGTTGCTGTGAGGGCGGCAGTCAGGCAGCATTCGGCGGCATGCCTGTGGGAGGTCCGCTGGTCCCGCGGATTCGGCGGCGGGTACACCAAAGCCACGGGACTGGCGGACCTCCTGCAAGCATGCCGCCGAATCCACAGGACCGGGGACCTCCCGCAGGCATGCCACCGAAGGCAGCCTGCCTGCCGTGCTTGGGGCAGCAAAAAAGCTAGGGCCGCCCCTGCATGCGGGGGCATGATGGCACTTCTGCAGATTTTGGCAGAAATTACTGTGGAGTCAAAAACAGTTCTGGTCGATATCTAATCATTGTTCTGTTGACTGTAATTATCACAAACTAGATAAATAGTCATACTCTCATGCAGTAATGAATATCACTTTGTTTTTGCCTCATCTATTTCAGTGGCTGCCAATTCTATTAAATGATCGTCTCCAGACTGGACATTATTGTCTTCCTGTTGCCTTGGATAAGTTGCCTTTAAACTATTCAATGCATTCTCCAGAGGTAACAAACAAAATAGCTAATAGATACTATTTCCCCAGTTAAAGGGGCATTGTCGGTATTTTAGGCTCCAACATTTGCCTAACTTGATTGGAGGAACCCTTCCCTATGCTTAAACAAATCAACCAACCAATCAACCAACAAAAAGATTTTAAAGAAAACCCCTAAACCAAGTGGCTGTGCAGTCATGCACTTGCTTGTGGGTGCCAAAATAATCACTTGCTAGTACAGGCCCTACAGACCTCCAACAATCTCCATCCTTGGGGTTTGGGTCATATGACCCTTAATACTCTCCTGCTACTTAGTGGCTCAGAACATCCAACTATCCCACAGTGTATGGGAGTGTCACTGCCTAGAGTCTTCAGGAAAGGTGTTGCCAAGGGTGGAGAAGCAGGGATCAGGCTCCCCCAAGAAGACAGTGAGGTGGAGGACAGAGCCCTCTAAGAAAATATTGCTAATGTAAAGGGGACCAGACAGATTCAAACTGCATCACTGACCTCAGTCTCTCTGGCAGAGCAAACCAGAACCCCATGCAGAATAGTGTAGAGTGGAATAAAGATGTGGAATAAAAAGGTGATACCTGAAGTACGTCTAATTTGTAACTAAAAAACACCCTTAAAAGCTATGTGCACTCTATGTAAACAGTATTTGCTATTTGGCTACTTACAGGAAAAAGTGCTAAGCTGATCATCTTGTTATTTTATCTTTAACACAGAAAGTTCCATCACAGTCACCTCCAATTAAATGGGTCGAAGGGCACAAGGGGGTGTTTAACGTAGAAGTGCAGGCTGTTTCATCTGTTCACACTCAGGTAAAGAATCTACATCCAATCTTTTACATGCAACATAAGCTTCATTTGAAACCGACTGCTGGGGCTTGGATAGCTGAAGGGACTGGTGAATGGGATACAAAGCTCTTCACCTCTTGGTTGCCCGTTCAAATTTTGGTGACTTTTTTACTTCTTAGCCAACCATCTCTATTGCTCTGTGATTGTCTGTGGCTGCAGCAATACAGAATATGCAGTAACTGTCGAGCGCCACATGCTGAGTATTTGATTGTATTCACAGGACAACCACCTGGAGAAATTCTTCACTCTGTGTCATTCTCTGGAAAGCCAAGTCACCTTCCCAATTCGACTGATGGAACAGAAGATCACAGAGGCTACCCTGGAACACGAGTTAAAACTCAGCATTATTTGCCTGAATTCCTCCCGCCTTGAGCCCCTGGTCTTGTTTTTACACTTGGTGCTGGAGAAACTGTTCCAGCTGGCTGTGAAGCCCATGGTTATAGCTGGTCAGACAGGTACTTATTAAAGCATGGCCCTTGACTAACAGAATAGCAGTAGGGTTAGAAAGGGCCCACAAGCAAACCAGGTGGGTGGATGGAGACATTTTGCTAAATTGGCTGGCTCTAGTTTGATATTAGCTGATTTAGCTTCTAGAGGGTATTTATGGGGCTTTGAGATAGGGGAGTGTTCAACTTCCTGCAGCTTATTCAGGAAATCAGCACGTCCTCTGTACCCAGGTACAGTATCTGCTGACTGACATTTATATCAGTAACCGAATATCCAAAGTTATGATCAATGCCAACACAAATTTTGGAAGGGATGTAAAGGGGCTTAAGACGATGTCTGACTATTAGAGATCAGATTAGGAAAAGATCTATGTTGGGGGAGCAGATTAGTCCATATCTGCCAACTGCAGGGTTCTTACACCTTTCTGTGAAGCAATTCGGGCTGGTCACTGCCAGAGAGAGGATACTGCTTGGATGGATGTTGGGTCTGATCCAATCTAGCAATTCTGATGTTTCTGTGTTTAGCTTTGAATTTGTTAAAGTGTAGATTAAACAGTGAATGGATTAGATGTTATCTGCTCAAAGAATGCCCTGTCTTAACTGAGTTATGCCCTTTAATGCTGCAACTAATTCTTTCCCTTTGGTTCACAGCCAATTTCTCCCAGTTTGCCTTTGAATCTGTGGTCGCAATAGTGAACAGTCTTCACAACAGTAAAGATCTGAGCAAGGACCAGCATGGGAGGAACTGTCTCTTGGCATCATACGTCTACTATGTGTTTCGCCTTCCAGAGCCTCAAAGAGATATTCCCAGACTAGGTATTCTTGTTGCCTTCTCCATAAAGTAATTCCCTTCTCCCTGACCTGCCCCAACCCCTCAGATTGTAGGTAGCACGGGTGTGATGACATTCGGAGTCATTTGTATTCAGAAGGAGCAGAATTTAAAAGATACTTTAATGTATAGTCCATGCAAGAAATAAGAGAGAGGGCAACAGTGCAATGGGTGCTATAGGGCATGATGGTGCCTTTAGGAGCAGCCCTGAGCAAGCTGCACCACCCCAGAAATAGTCTCAGGTGGCATTGTGCCCTGCTCCCAAGGAGTGGTTACATACCTCTCAGCCTGCCATGGCCCAGATGTGGGACATGGTGTCTGACAAAGACACACACAGACCTGTTCAGGTGGGAAACTTTAAAATGTGGTGGGATTCCTTTCTTCGGTGTAACTCGCTCTCTCTGGAACCTCCATTTCTGAGTGAGGGGACCCCAGATTTATGTGCCATGTTGGTAACTTTCAGAGTAAAATTAGTGACATCCCTCAAATTGGGGGACAGTAGAGAGGAATGGGTAGTGAATCATAGAATCATAGAATATCAGGATTGGAAGGGACCTCAGGAGGTCAACTAGTCCAACCTCCTGCTCAAAGCAGGACCTAATCTCCAACTAAATCATCCCAGCCAGGGCTTTGTCAAGCCTGACCTTAAAAACCTCTAAGGGAAGAAGATTCCACCACCTCCCTAGGCAACCCATTCCAGTGCTTCACCACCCTCCTAGTGAAAAAGTTTTTTTCCTAATATCCAACCTAAACCTCCCCCACTGATCTATACCAGTGACTCCCTTCTGATCTATACCAGCAGGAAATTACTTCCCTCCTCCCGCCCTCTGTGCTGGTTCAGCTATTCCGGAAAGAGAGTAGGGGGATGGGGCCAGGCTCCACCCATTCCCCACCTACCTGCTCCAGGGAGGGAGTAAGCAGATGAATAACCCTTCGTTTTCCTACATGCCTGGACCCAAAGAGACGGGGATGAGAGGTGATAGGGAGGGGGGTTTATTCCCCTGCTCAGGTGTGTAGTCTGAGCTCTTCTTGAATATTTGGCTGATGTTGGGATGTGGTAAATATCAGGGCTTATCCACACCTGGAAATTTACTGAAAACAGCTATTCCAGAATAATTGTTCCTGATTAGCTATTCTGACACATTTCTGAGTGTAGACAAGCCCTCAGTTTCTATCACCTACATCAAGGGTGGAGATAGAGTTTTGAGCCCAGATGTGTGTACATCAGTCTAACGTGCAGCAAGGGACTAACAGGCTGTCTCTGAAGTGGAAGGAGAAAGGAAGGAAAGAGAAGCTGCTGCTGTGGAGCTGTTGCTCTGATCTTCCTCTGGTGTTCTCTGTCTTGGTGCTGTGCTGGACAGCTCACCACCCTTCCCCTAACTCTGCATCCTCTGGCTCCGGGCCTAGTTAGGTTATCAAAGGTGAGGTTGGTGGAGAGGCTTTCAGAATCTACATGCTGTTCTTGCTGTGTTTGCTTTAGGAGCACAGAGTAAAACTGGCTTTCATGGGATCATAATGTTGTGTTAATATGATATCCAGTCCTGATTTAAAAAAAAACTGTCTTCCCGTGACCAGGTGCAGCAGGAAGTGCCAATTTGCCAGAATCTCGTTATTACACATTTGGGCGCACCACAGCTGTGTCTGTTGGGTCCAGACTTCTCCAGAGCCGGGTAATGAGCTGCAGCAATCCAGATATTCATGGTACACAGACTGCTACTGATGAGGAAGTCAAAAATATCATGTCATCGAAGGTAAGGGAGGAAAAGAAAGCTTGGTAGCTAGAGATGGGGTATAACCCAAAACCCAGATGAAGGACCCAGATCCAGACTTTGTGGGTGGACTCATCTCTACTCATATATGCTGCATATGCCACCAAGAAGTCTTGCTGTTCACCTGGGAGCTAAAACAGCAAGCTAAAGCTCTGGTGCCAAATCTTTAAGTCCTTTCTCAGTGTCCCAGAGAAGTCAACAGTAGTTTGACATCAGTAAGGTCTTCAGAATTTTGTCTCTGGATGGATGGATTTTGTCTCCACTGCAGGATGTGCATATTTTCAGATCTCTAATTCTTTTCTTGTGTTCTGAAAGATCTATACATAACAATACCTAGGGTGTTTATGAGGGACTTGATCCAGCTCTTGTTCAAGTCAATGGAAAGAGACTGCTGTTGACTTCACTGGGGGCTGGATCAGGCTCTAATGAGGGTTAAACACATCTTACAAAGAAGAATTGCTTTTCTAATGCCGAGAGGGAAAATATTCCATTTCTTCACAGCCATTTTTTATAAAATCACAGTGCCTGTTTAGTGCTGAATGTGTGCACTTCAAGTGAGAGACTAGGTGGGATGTCCATCATCAGCACAGTGATTTTACATCAGCTAGTATGGGTACCAAAAGCATCTGCTTTGGTGATGAATTCTTCTTTTGTGAGTCCTTAATTTGCCCATTGAATTAAAGTGAAACATAAACTGATTTTCTTCTTTTCCTTGTTCAGAATTACATAGATTGTTGATGTTAATTATGTGTAGCATAGTGCTTTTGCAGTGCTTTGTTTTCAAACTTGATTATAAGACACTTTCTGAATCTGTTCTCCATCCAGTGTGCATGTGCATCTCCAATTAAAGTGAATGAGACTTATGTGTCTAGCTCGAGGGAAATAAAACAAAATAAAAGAGAAGAACTAGTCATATTTGCAGGTTATGAATATTTGATTTGTTTATATGGATATATTTATTCATCCATATCAGTTTTTAATAGTGTAGACTTGTATTTAATTGTTTATGAATTTTACTCCTATTTCCTGTGTCCTAAAACATAACTCAGCTCTAGAGTTTTTTAATTTACCCAAATTAAAACAAAGTTAACATGTAGGTTATTAAAGCTGCATCACATTAATAACAACATTGCAGGTTATTAAAGCACGCATCACAGCAATTTACAATGCTTGGGTGAGTACTGCCATTTCACCACCTTTTAAATGAACGTTGTTTTTAATGAAAGAAACTCCCAGCTGTCATTTTATTTGGTGGTTCTAAATATGAAATTTCTTTCAAGAACAGCTCTTGTTGAGTGGATGAATTAAGAGAGCTTTAAAGTCTAAATGCAATACTTGAGTAGGCCATGTGGTGGAGGTATTTACATTACTTTCCTTTGAATTCCAAATCCTGGCACTGTTTCCCTCCCTCCTCCCTCCTCTCTCCTCCCTCCATTACGGGGTACGTGTGAGAGAGAGGATGGTAGGGGAGATTTGGGTTTTTTTGGTTTTTTTTTTTACAACTAGCAGCTGACTCTCCTTTGTTTAATTAATTAAAATCCCCCCCCTCCCCCCGGCTTTTGGCCCTTTTCTCCAGGTTGTAGATCGCAGCTCCAGCCGGATGTCTTTCTATATTGAAGCCACCAACGACACATCAAATGCGTCTGTAAGCCCAAGACCATCCAATAAAAAGGTAGAGTGCCACACAATGCGAGAGCAATCTGAAGCCTGGCTGAGAGCTGTTAAACAGCTGCTAAAACAAACTTTGCCAGTAACACTTAGATGAGGTGCAGGGGAGAGGGAAAGAATTAATTGATCGGTTTTGGCAAATAAGCTTTGTGCCATAAAAGTTACATTTATACCAGGGAGGTTGACCAGTAGATAAATTAATATATCTTCATTTTTGTTTCAACCCCCTCAATCTCAGGCTCTTTAGATTCTGTTTCCCAAGTAGTTCTGGCAAGTAACAGAATGCTTTACAGGTCAATGTATATGATGGAGACTCTTTACTTTGACTTGTAATGATCATAATGGATCAGTGTTTCCCAAGGTAAAGGAAGGGGAGTGGACTAGTTGTGGTCTGAATTCACCAAATTGGCTTTTCCCTGCTCATAGTCTTTGAAACCAACCCAATCTGTCTCTCTGACCCAAAGTACATGTTCCAGGGTAGCAGTTATTAGGAACATAGGACCTCCCATAGCAGATCAGACAAGTGATCCTTCTAGTCCAGTCTGCTGTCTCTCACAGCGACCAGCAACAGTTGTTTTAGAAGAAAGTGCAAGATACCCTGCAGTAGGTAGTTAAGGAATAACTTGCCCACAGGGGAAGTTTCTTTCTGACCCTGTTAGAGTTTGAGTTATGTCCTGAAGCATGAAGGTTTATATCCATTCCTAATTATTGAGGGATTAATTATCCTGTCTAATGTAACTGGAGATGTTCCCATTATCCATATAAATATCCAGTATCTCTACTTGTATACCTTTTGTATAGAGAATGGACCATGATGCAAAGTTTGAATCTGGATCTGAACTTCCTAAAAGTTTGGGGTGCTTGGATCTGGGTTTTCAGTTCAGAGTCATCTTTACACAGTATTGTTTTCAAGTAGGATCCAGTGCAAAGGTCTTGCTTTAAGGATTCCTTCATTCCCACCCTTTAGCATTCACCATCTTCCCCCCAACCTCAGAAACGCTAATGCATTACACAGAAGTGCTCAGAATCAGTATAGCAGGGGTAGGCAACCTATGGCACATGTTCCAAAGGTGGCACACGAGCTGATTTTCAATGGCACTCACACTGCCCGGGTCCGGGGGGCTCTGCATTTTAATTTAATTTTAAATGAAGTTTCTTAAACATTTTAAAAACCTTATTTACTTTACATACAACAATAGTTTAGGTATATATTATAGACTTATAGAAAGAGACCTTCTAAAAACGATAAAATGTATTACTGGCACGCAAAACCTTAAATTAGAGTGAATAAATGAAGACTCGGCACACCACTTCTGAAAGGTTGCCGACCCCTGCAGTATAGGCTGAAATTCACTCCCTAAACACATTGCCCAAAGCCCATGAGTTATGGGCTCGAGTAATGGCTGCTTCCCATCTGCACCTTCATTTGGTGATTCCTCAGCACTGGGTGTGGCTACAGTGACCCCTCACCCCACCTGTCCCCATCACACCTGTCATACCAGCTTATTCAAAGCAGCAAAGGTGTCAATCTCTCCAGCATATATGGAGTGCAGAGGCCTCCGTGCCCAGCAGCTCCTTCCATGTCACCCCCCTCACACAAAAGGCCACTGTAGTATGGAGGCCTTGCACACACGGAGTGAATTTCACCCACACAGTATTGGATTGAGGGGTCAGTGTTGGAAGATGAGTTCAGTTTAAATCATTTCTCACCATGCTGTGTTTGTTGCCTAGCATTTCCATGAAGAGCTAGCACTGCAGATGGTGGTCAGCACTGGGATGGTGAGAGAAACCGTCTTCAAGTACGCCTGGTTCTTCTTTGAGCTGCTGGTAAGATTTTGTTCACAGCATTATATACAATTGAGAAATTAAATGCCATTTGTGCCCAAAGCCACAGATGCAGATTTGTTGCTGTCTTAACCACCTAAACCCCCCAGTGCATCACAACCCACAGTTTAGGAACATGCTCAGACTGTGTGTGTGTGTGTGTGTGTGTGTGTACACAGTGCGGACTGTCCTCCGGATCTGAACCTCCCCAAAGTTTGGAGGTATCGGGCTAGGGGGTTTGGTTCAGATCCAACTCTCCATGGAGCCCTGATGACTCCAACACATAAACAGAAAAATCAGCCTTGCGGGAATTCTCTGAAATAATTTATCCTAACTAGCCATCAGGATCTGCCCAGGGTTGAGGATTCAAAGAACCCTGCTTATGTTGTGCTCTCATTGGTCCACGGCTGGCAAAGCACTGCAAGACAACAGTCAAGCTAGTATCTTTCCTTCATTTCAGATGAATACCAGCTGCCATTTTCTCCACTCTGCTAATAGCATAGGCCACTGCCCGCAGTGCCTGAACTCCACACACTGAGATTCTCCCGTGCAGGCCTGAGGTGACTGACGTCACTGAAGAATGGTCTGACTTATTGGTGAACACTGGCAGCAAATAAACCGTCCAAAAGCCAGCCAAGAAGTAGGAACTCATTCAAAGAGTGATACCCCAGGCCTGTCATCACGAGGGGCCAGAGCAGCAAGAACCCTTCGTGAGCACAACAAGGACCCACATCCTGCATTCTCTCCGATCTCAAACTCCTGAGCAATGATCTTCTCTTTCTTTCTTATTATTGAAGTTATGACTTAACTGTGAGCTTTGGATGCGTGAGGGAATGCAGGATGGAGACTAGAAAGTGAGTGGGTCAGGAATGAAAAGGTTTTTCGAAAACGGATTTGACCTTTCTGCTGCTGGCTTCTCGCACCCCGTCTATGTGATGGCTGAATGTAACGCTTTCCTTCTAAGTACCAATGTTCTGTTAGAATGTCAGCACCTACATGAGAACATGGCAGTCCAGCAGGGGTGGTGTGCTTTGCCACATATATTTGGTAAAATAGGCATTTATATTCCAGAACTTGATCAGAAACAGGGTCTGGAGTCTGTTGTACTTTAAGAAATAAAAAATAAATAGGTGGCATGTAGGGAGAAATTGAATCTTTTCTAAGTGTATGTAGCACCTCAAGAGTGGAGAGTGTGTCTGATGCCTGGAACTGTCTCCCTCTCCTGGTATGCTAAATGGCCATCTCCTCTTCTTTCAAATCCCTCCTTGAAACATCTTTCTTCAATAAGCTTTTCAGAGGTAATCCACTATAAAAAAAAGCATTTAATAAATATCACACATTTTTGATCTTGAAACTTAGTTTAGGTAACAGCTGTATTGTCAGTCTGTTCTAGATCCTAAACCTTTTGGTTCAGGGACTGTGCATTCCTCTGTATATTATGTACAGCACCAAGCACAGTGATGAAGGATGAAATCCTAATGTTTGCACATAATAAATGCAGCAGAAATATCAGGAATGCAAACCTCTCTGTTCTGTCCTGCCAACTTGCATCAACCCCGACCTACAGGGGCAACTTCTAGGAGTAAGATAATAGTTCAGCCTCCATTCTCACTCAGTCCTTGGGCCCTCTGCTGACACTGACAATAAGTATGCTAGTTGTGATGGTAGTTTTGTGCAGGTGACATTGACGCTTGTGGGAAATCGGGCCCAAGTGCCAGTGTTAAAGCATTCGTTTGATAGTAATGGGTTTGGTTTTGTTTTGCAGATAAAGAGCATGGCTCAGTATGTTCATAACATGGACAAGCAAGATACTCTGCGAAGAAGTCGATTTTCAGATCGTTTCAAAGATGACATCACCACTATCGTCAACGTGGTCACCTCGGAGATCGCAGCACTTTTAGTTAAAGCACAGAAGGTAAATGTGGGATACAAAGAAATAAATGTAACATTTCCTAGCACTCAGGGCCGGCTCCAGGGTTTTTGCTGCCCCAAGCGGCGGAAAAAAAAAAAAAAGCAGCGATTACAATCGGCGGCAGCTCCACCGCGCCGCTTTCTTCTTCGGCGGCAGGTCCTTCCCTCCGAGAGGGACCAAGGGACCCACCACCGAATTGCCGCCGAAGAGCCCGACGTGCCGCCCCTTCCCCTTGGCTGCCCCAAGCACCTGCTTGCTGAGCTGGTGCCTGGAGCCGGCCCTGCTAGCACTCTTTTTGTGGTTATTTCTCACAAGACCTACTGAGCCAAATTCAATCCTGGTGTAACTTCACTGACATCACTGAAGTTACGCCAAAGATGAATTTGACCCAATATTTCTATTTTATCTCACTTGTGTCAATCATTGTGTGGTAGATTCTAACATACTTATTCATGTTGCATAGCACCTTATTCCATGAGTGGGTCCATTGATTGCCCTGGGAATATTTAAGAATTAAGGTAACACTCACCCTGGGGAAGGTTTACAGAATCTGGTTCCAAATGATCTCATCACCAGCTTCAAATGCTGTTAATATGAAATTCACAGATCAAAAATAAAATCTTTACCTCACTGTAACTCTTTCCTCTAATATATTTGAAAATCAACATATTTGGTTACAAAAATGGAAGAATTAAAAAACCGAACTTACTTTTCACCACTTAATGCCATTTGTTTACATTATGAATTTCAGTCATCTTGGACAAAGGAAATAGATTAGTCAGTTTCATTCTCTGGTTTTCATGCACTAGCAAAATGCTACGGGAATGTTTAAATAAAAAACTGGGTCACTGTGATCTTTAAAAGCATTTCATGAAAATACTTCTGTTCACTTAAGTAAAACACTTTTTAACAAAATTTTAATTTATGCCCTCAATACATTCAACCATGGCCTGTTTATGGCTTCTTTACAGAGAAGACACAAATAGTCTTATATAGGCAGTACTGTTAATTAGATCACATTCTGATAGGGTGAGGACAGAGGGTCTAATCGTGAAAGTTCTCCATGTGTGAAAATGCCACTGAAGTGCCTAGAGGGTTTAGAGAACTGGATATGTACATTAATTGTACTCAGAAGCCATAGATGACACTTGTATGATTCTTACAGACGATGCAAAAGCAGCCTACTTGTTTTAACACAATATTGGGTATGTTTTTAATAGCTTGTTGCTTAAGTCCTGCAGTGATGAAGCATGTCCCCCTGGCTTGCTTTGCCCAGGCTAGCAAACTGCTTGCACCATGAGAGTAAGAAAATATTTAACAGCATGAGATCACAGAAAATAACTTTATATATCTGAACAAAAAAGACAAAAACATGAAAAAGTGACTCTCTGAATACTATAAAGCCACTCTCTCTAACATGAGACACTGAAGGCTATACAATTCCCTCAGTCTCACTTCCTGAAACTGCTCTATCAGCAACCTCTGTGGGACTTGAACACAAGCTAATTAAAACATACCCGCACATGTACACGCCAGAAGCAGGCACACACACAATCAGACAATTCTTTGGACTGAACTACACATAGAACCAAGATTTTTAAGGTTATATTCAAATTAATAAATTTCAAATAACTCGGGCCTTATTTTCAGAGTTGCTGAGCATACTGAGTTCCCAGTGACTTTAGTGGGAGCTGTGGGTCCCTGAAAATCAAACCATTAGTAAATATTCAGAACTGAGCTGCTAAATCATAAAACCTAGAGATTTGTCTTGCTGCAATTTTTTTGTCATGAGTCTCAGATTTATGGTTTCTAAATAAAATATTTGATGTTCAGTAAATAGAGTTAAAGAAACGTTCTGTCAAAGCTGTGTTAAGTATTTTAGTTTTCTGTAAATAGTAAGCATTCAATTATTTTTTAAGAAAATGAGAGTAGAAATGATTGCAGCTATTCCCTACAGTGTATTTTCCTATATTGTGTCAAATCTATTTTAAAATTATTCCAGCAATGGAGCTTCCACAACTTCACTTGGGTGAATGAGTCTGGTGATTTTATATATTATAAACCACAAATTCTTTATTTTTTAAAGGAAACTGAACATGCAGAAAAGATCAACATTAGCTTGGCATTTTTCCTGTACGACCTGCTTTCTCTAATGGACCGTGGGTTCGTGTTTAACCTCATCAGACATTACTGTAATCAGGTACGCATCGTTCAGAACAGTATCTGAATGAAGTTTGGTAATCTGTTCAGTTCTGCTTCTGACTCATTTTTCCCTCAAGAGGCTGGCATTAGTAATAGTGCCCAAAAGGCAGGATACATTCCCTGCTTAATGGAGCCTGGGAATAGTCAGTGAATGCTGTCCGCAACCATGTGGATCCCAGTGGATCTGCAAAAAGTGGGAGCCCCTCCCTGCTATTTCCTGACCCTCCTACCCCATAGCAGTAGCCACTTAGTGGACATACTGCTTTTAGATCCCCTGCCATTCCCGCGATCTGTATCTCTGCCAGTGGGACTCAGTGCACAAAGTGGAATGCTGCTATGAGCAGTATTAACTTTTTCATAATTTACCAGCGGAAAAGTCCCTGTATTTGGAGGCTCACTTGCTGTATAGAACAGATACCCCCTTCTTCTAGGCATACACCCCAACCTTGTGAAGTCACAACTGTACAGTGTTTGAACAGAGGAGCTTGGAGCAGTAAGTGGGAGAAAATGTTTGTGCTAACCCTGCTCCTCCTCTGACATACACTGGCTACATTTCTGCAGATTTTTCATGCCTCTGTTTCCCTCTGGACCATGCCACATGGTCTTAGATTAAAAAAAAATCCATCTCGAGCTCTACCGTCTTGTGTTCTTTGTGAATGGCTTTGCTTCAAAATCCTCCTGGAAAACCCAGTATAAAAATGCATGACGTCTCCATTATTTTCATACAAGTTATTTGGTGCTTCTTTATTTTTTTCTAAGCATTTTGATCTTGTGATCCATATAGCCTTTCATGTTTACTTTAAAAAGGCCAAATTCTGCCATTGGACACGTGCACAACTTCCATTGAAGTTCACAACTGTTTTGCCACTGTTTCTGCTGTGGCATTGCACTTGTGAAGGGATCTGACAGTACTCTTGAAGCAGTATGGTGCACAGTGGAGGAGCAGATTCCTTTGTTTAGTTTGCAACAGGCACAACAGAGTTTTTAAAAGTTAATATTAGTATGCACAAAGGGGTGAGTGTGTGTGTGTGGCGGGGGGGGGGGGGGGGGGAGGAATCCTTCAAAATTACTTTCCAGACAAGCTTGCTAAGGCAATTGCATTTTTTCTGGAAGGAAAGAATAACTGATCCTCTCTTGGGAGGTCAGCCAAGTACAAAACCACCCCCACTAAACAGAGAACGCCTAATGGCTGGAATCTTGTTAAACACAAGAATCCAGTGAGCTTTTTACTGTCTGTTACTCTGCTCGGTTACTTTTATTAAATTGGCTGATTCTGTTTTAGGAAGAGGGTATTTCTCTATGTGTACATCTAAATTACCCGTGCTTGTCACATGATATTTTTGTTTGTTTTTTTCTAGCTGTCAAACAAGCTTAATACCCTCCCCACCCTAATTTCCATGAGGCTGGAGTTCCTAAGGATTCTCTGCAGCCATGAACATTACCTCAATCTGAATCTCTTCTTCATGACTTCAGTGTCTGCACCAGCATCCCCCTCTCCCTCTCTGTCATCACAGGTAGGCATCACTCAGTCCGTATCACATGTCTGACATCCTGATATGAAGTACATATGTGGAGAACTGATGGTCTTTCCACTGCTGTTGTATTCAGCTACTTAAGTCAGGATTCATCAGTCTATAATCATCAAGAGTTGTGAGCTCCCTTTTGTAGAAAAGGGGCAGAAAGGACTAATATCAGCAAGATGTTACTATGAAGCTGAATTGCACAAGTTCATACATATCATGCCATGCAAACGTGGGAGAAATTTTCAGTAGGCGCAGCTAGAAACACCAATTGAAAAAAGCTATGCACACCCAATGTACAGCAACGACTGTGCTTGTGAAGATGCAGCACACGGTACTATCAGATAGATGGCAACATCTGTTTGTGAGGGTCATAGCATATGGAAATATGCAGCAGACTTTGCATTCTGAGCTTTTGCACATGCCCTCACTGCTCATCTTAAGTGTACAGGCAAGTCAATATTCATTAAGGCAATGGGTTTTTTTTAAGGTCCTTTCTGATCATTAAAATAAATCTTGAGGCTCTAAGAGTCAGGATTTCCCAGAGTTGTTGCTTGAGGCTCATTCTTGACGCCGAACAGTTGGAAATGAGATTCCACTACTAAAAATACCAAGGAACTCTGCATAGCTATCAAAACCAGTTACTGCAAAGCAGAGCCGGGCAGCTACCACTTAGAATCGATCTTTTCCTTAGGCAATATCATCAACTCTTTCCTCCCTTAGGAGTCACCCACAAAGTACAACCTACTCGAGCCATTGGTCTTTTTGCTGCTTTTGCATGATTTGCTACAGTAGCTGGCCACCAATTTAGTAACTCTGCTCTGTCTACAGGATAGTTGCTAACGTGAGTGAGATTTTTCAATAAGAAATGTTGCCTTGGGGATAAATCTTGTGGAATTTTTGTTGAGAGCTCATATAGGAAATTCATTTAACCGGATGCTCTATGCCTCTGTATTACTGCAAACAAACAGCTATGCCTGCATCTATATGGCAGCTGAGATAGGACCACTCTGTAGGGGTTTCATACAAATTCAAGCCTGCACTGTCCTGAAGTTTGGGGGGATGTTCAGAGGTCAGGTTTTGATTCAGCCCATTATGGAGCTAGGGGTCAGCCATAAAGTTGGGATCTGGTTTTTACATGTTTGTTTTCTGGGAATATTCGAGCAAATTAGTTTTTTGGCAGAAATATTTTCAAGTGAATATTGAAGAATATTAATGAAAAGCAAATTCTGAACTTGTAAACCTAAGTATTTGCACTGGAAACAGATTCTAAGAGTTATGCTCACCCAGTTGGGAACAGAAACGTACCAAGTGACCTATGGTTCAGATCCATGGTTACAGTTGTGGAACTGATAGCACAAACTCAGCAGCAAGTCTACTGATCCTGGCATGGCTGTGCATCAGTCCCAGCCATATGTTACAGCAGATTGAAGGCTGCTCTAAATTACACTTGCTGCCAGCAACCCCAGACAGAGACTGCAAGGATACAGGAAAAGCATGTTCATCCCTCCTTCTTGCGGGCCACATTTCTGTACCAGCCATGGAAAAGGGGGGTGCATGTGGCAAAGAAGCCACTATGCGGGCTCTGCACTGGGGTGATCTTCCCATGGTTGGTTATGCAGCTTTAGGGCTGATTTGTGCCAGCAGAATGGTACAGACTCTACAGAGCAATCTGAACACAGGGTTGATGCTGGCTTCGTGTCCTATTCAAACTAACAAACACAGCTTGTTTGCATATCAAACACTCACACCGAGCTGCTCATGCATAATTAAACCAGAGGGTTAATCATAGAAAGTATTCACTGAATAATTCCTCAAAACAGATTTGAGAAAATTGTAAACAGACAACTGCAAACAGTAAAAGAGGCTAAATTCATTGAACAAATTCCTCTGTTATAATTGCACACTCTGCTCTAGCTTTAAATCGTTCAGCATAGCTCTCTATATTCATGGAAAAAATTTGCTTCAGAGAGATTTTGCTCAATTTGATTGAAAAGCTTCACATTTTTATTATACATTCCAATATTTCCCTCAGATGATTACCTTGTTCCCATGTTGTATTCAGTGGTTTACAGTAGAACAGGCTGTTAGCTGTATTCTCAGTGAGTGGCACTATTGTCTGTTTAAATGAGTTGTATTTTCTTTGATCATCCATTAAAACACCTAGTATACTTTTGCAGAATTCAAGCTCCTGCTCTAGTTTCCAGGATCAGAAAATTGCCAGCATGTTTGACCTTTCGGCAGATTATCGTCAGCAGCACTTTTTGGCTGGACTGCTTTTCACTGAATTGGCAGCTGCACTGGACACGGAGGCAGAAGGGTAGGTTTCTCAGTTTTTAAGAGGATTTTTTCTGATGGCCCTGTGATCAGTACTCAGTATGGTCATGTGAGAGATACGGGTTTGATTTTTAGGTCCAGCCTCTTGCTTTCCACTGCTACAAAGGCAGTATCGTCAGCATAGCAAGAGAGAACACCACTTATTGCTCCCTCTGCCTTTGGAGTAGAATTGATAGCATTTCACTGGTCTTGTGTACCCTGGAGAATGTTGGTATGTTACCTTCCATGTGCATGCTTGTAACAAACATCCACTGCAGAATTGCTTCCATGGAGCCCAGACAACCACCCCATCATTTGAAGTAGACTTATTTTGAGCAAGGTGAACTATCAAGTTCTCTGTCTAGGAGGGCAGCTGTGGTGATATAAAACCATAGGAAAAATAGGAGCTAATGTATGGTACAAGAAGCATATGGGGCAACTTCTTGAAGAGGAAAAAAAAAGTTCGGTTGGAAAGGATAATCTCTTTTAAAGATGACAGATCTTTATGCAGAGTGTGATGAACACTAGACCTACAACATCTTGGAACGAGCCAGTTACGTACAGCTCCTACTGCTTCAGTCAAATAAACGTAGTACTTTCACCCTGTGGGTAGTTACTTAGGGGTCACTTTGTAATAAGGCAATAGTACGATTGCTTTGTAGGCAAAATGTTCTCCTCCCAGTGAATGCATGTGTATTATTTACATGCGATAGTGCTAAATAAATATGGAGCAAAATGTCATTGGGAATTTCACATCCTATCAGTGGGAATTTCACTTGCTCTTAGCAAGGTGAAGGCCTTGAAAACACTGCTGCCTTCCATCTTGCTGAAGGATTTGGTTAGACAATTGCCGTACTTGGCCATTGCAAGGGTGTGACATGTTTCTTTAAATCCGTTTCTTCCGCCCTGTTGAAATTGCCTGGGACAGTTTTCCCTATTGGACTACTAGTTACCAGTGATCAGTGATCATTGCTTTGCAGGTGTGAAGTCTGTCATCTGGATCAGGATTTATTTTAGGGAATGCAGGCTGAGATGTTACTCTCTGGTTATAGCATAAGAGATTATCCACAGAATATTTATTAACTTCCTCCGCCTCAGTCATCTCTCATAGCCGCTTTGATCCATATAACCTGCATGTGTCTCAGTAACAGAGCTAGTCCTTGTTTGTGCTGACAGAATCAGTAAAGTGCAGAGGAAAGCGATCAGTGCTGTGCACAGCCTGCTGAGTTCCCATGACCTAGACCAGCGCTGCTTAAAACCAGAGGTGAAGGTCAAAATTGCTGCCCTTTACCTCCCTTTGGTTGGGATCATTTTGGATGCACTGCCACAGCTGTATGACTTTACAGGTAAGACCTTTTCTTCCCTTATTTGCCCTCTCAAAGTGACTTCATTAAGTGAGCTGACAAAATGTAGAAGAGATTGCCTTAACTACTCTAATGCCAAACATGCTTGTGAGTGCAAACGTTTCTTTAATTCAAAGTAAGTTGGATTTTCAAGTACAGAAAAATGTTTATTCAAATACTATGAATTAGAAACTGTACAGAAATAATTAGGTGCACAAATGATAGAGCAGTGCTTTATTTATGCATAATGCTATATCACTGTATAATTAATAATTATTCTGATAGATATAAACATATAACATATAAACATGGTCCCTGCCGTGGAAGGGTCACAATCTAATATTAAGATATAAATGGGTGTAACAAACAATAGCAAGGAGAATAAGGGTAACAATGTTATGTTGTGACATTATTTAGCTGGTGCGCACCTAGATGAGTTGGAGATTTTTTTGTTTGCTTGTTTTTATGCTAATTGTTTAATTAGGAAGTATTAACAGGTTTACAAATTGGCTTGCTCATTTTATGTACTCATTTTTCTATTATTTGATAGTCCTGTTATCGTGGTACTGTAGTTAAAAGGAGCATTTGCAGGCAAATGTAACCAGCAGGCTCAAGAGTCTAGAATAGAATTTTTATCCGAAATCATGAAACTACAAATACTGTTCTAAATCTTTAATCCTTTTAAAAAATAATTCTCTCTGCTGTCTGATTCTGTCATATTTGACTTCAATGAGTTCTTATGAATTTGTCCCAGGCAGCAATTTGCCATTTTTTTTTTTTAGAGAAACCAGCTATTTATGTTCTATTAAAAGGACAACGCTGTGCTACTTGCAAAGCTACCATTTGTGTTCATGACAAATGCTAGGCAGCCAAGAAAAATGTATAGCTGTTTTGAGACATACAAATTTTCACCAGTTATGAAATTTTTTTGTACATGTCTGGAATAGAACAATAATATTCGGAACTTCTATTATCACCTGCCACCCAAGAGTGTTGAAACACTTGACACACACTGGTTAAACCTTACCATACTCTGTTAATCTAGGTTTTATCCCTATTTTGTAGATGAGAAGACTGAGGGATAGCAAGGATAAGGCCTAAACATTCAAATGTGTCCACTAGCTTGGGGTGCCTCTGTTTTGGGGTGTCTAAATTGAGATGCCATGGGCTTAGTTTTCAGAGGTCCTGAGCACATTGAAATCAGTTGGAGTTGTTTAGGACCTCTAAAAACCCAACCTTTGGTATCTCGAGTTGAGCACTCAGTATTAGAGGACCTTGTAAAAATTAGTTTAAATAACTTATTTACTCAAGGTAACTCAGAAAGTCTGTGGAAAAACTGGGAATAGAAGTGAGGAGTCTTGAATCCTAAACCTGTCTTTTAACCAGTAGGCGACATCTCCTCTGTTAGCAGTTGCCAGATTTGTACTGTATTGTATTGTATGTGTGAGAAAGGCAGTTGACAGGCAAGGATGGCAAATGTGGGTAGCCCAATGTGCAGCAAAGCACGGGATGGACTAAGGTCTAAGATATTGTATGTGTATTTTTGTGAGAATCTGCCACCCAAGCACAGCTTTGGTGATAATGCTTAGTAATGTAATGTCATTGAACCTGGCACTGGTGATTTAATCCAAGCAGTGCAAAGCACTGGTTTGACACTACAGTTCAGAGCCATCCTGAGATCCTTTAGTGGCTTTGCCTCTGAAGCATAAATCAACTTTACCAGACAGCAGGAGTGGGTGAGAACAGCTCCTTCTATCCTTGTGTTTATTTGTATAACCTGGCAGTCTGCTGGTGGTTGCAAACTGTCCAGCTAATCCTATACCTCTTTCACCCCCACCCCCTGCTTCCCTTTTCCCCTTCAACATAACAAGCAGTGCCTCTCATGGAAATGCCACTTGTTTCATTAGCCAACAGGAATACAAGACTGTGGAACTTGGTAATACTGAGACAACATAATAATGTTGGATTATGCTGTGCAGAGTCAATGGGGCATTTCAAATCTAGTTTCAGAAGCCCGCAGTGGGAAAGGTCGTACAGGGAGTCCAGATGAAGACCAAGAATCTACAAACGCAATCAATCAGTCTGTTGCCTGGGCCATAGCTGGGAATCAGTTCAACCTCATAAGGTCTTCAGGTGCACCTCTGTCTTCACTGGTATGTCTGCATTGCTTTGCCAGCCTTTCTTTCTGGCAGTATTATTTTATTATCCTCTCTCTGAGGTTATCCTAAACCTTCAGAGTACTCGGGAGACAGGCTCCCTGCTTTCAATTCCAGTGCCTGGCCTGGAACAGCTGGGAGCAGCCACTACAGGGAAAGACCAGCTTTGCCCCCATATCTATGGGCTGGAGGGAGAACAATCAGTAGCCCTGTGGAAATGGAACATGTGCTGTCTGGTCAGCACTTAGGAGCTGTGAGAGGTTTGAGCATTCTTAGTGAGGATGGAATCTTTGGAGATTTTAGCTCTAGCAAGTTTCTGCTGTGCATGTACAAAGTGCAGTTTTTCAAAGGCTTATAAAAATTGGCCAAATTTAGGTGGATTTTGACAGGGATGGCAAAAGTCATACACTGCAGCCCTGCCAAATTTCAAGTCCCTGCTCCAAACCATGGGGGAATAGAGCATTTCAAAGGAAAGGTTGCCAGAATTTTTTCAGATGGGTAAAACAATTTATTTTCCCCATGCCTCATTCTTGGAATTGGCTGAACCATTTTGGCTGGACAATAATAATAATTAATAATAATTAATAAATAAATAATAAAAAGCCTGAATCAGACACCCATCAGCCCAATGGTTTAAGTTTGCCAAAGTTATAAGCATCTGAAAACAGGCCTTATAATGGAAAATGTCAGACAATTAGCCCTACCTATGATAAAGCTTTCTGTTACATTCTTCATGCATTTGTACAGGTTTACCTTTTGTTGCTGTTTAGTGTTGGTCTCACTTTTGCAAGCCAGCATAAACAAAAAATGGTTTCTGTTTGCATTCAAATGTTTCTAAATCCTTTTAGTATGAAAATAGCAACCTTTTATACATCCATATAGGGCAATATTTTCAAAAATAATCATTCAAGTAACTGCCACAAAATATGTGCACACTCACAAAAGGGTCATTACACCTATAAATAGGTAAATGTGTGCCTAGTACGCACTTAGGTATTTAAAAGTGTATTCTGTGTGCTCAGTTACCCTTACTGCAATCATTCCTTTATACAGGCATGGAAATATTTTTTGGGCACAACTTGCGGTAATTGCTTTTAAAATGTGGCCTATACTTTATGGCCCAGATTTCCAAAATTGCATGGATGTATCTGTGCACTAATGACCACTGAGATGTGTGTATCTGTGAAAACACGTTACATTACAAAAACAGTAGGAAACACAACAGGAAAGTCCTTAACAATTAGAGAATTCTATCTCTACACTACATGCTAACAAATCTGATGTACAGATAACTACCAACCAGTGCCCCTTTCTCTCGCTCTCTTTTTTTTACACACATGCACTTCCTGTCTACACAACCTCAGCTGTATATTATAAATACTGAATATGGAATAGATGAAGCACTCTCAGCATGAACTATGGGTTTGATACAAAACTCCACTAGTATTTAAATAATATTACTGAACCAGTGTGACTTTTCTCTTTTTTCTCCTTCTATGGAACATGCTTTTTATCTGTTTCTAGCCCTACAAACAGTACAACACATTAAGTCCTGATACTACTCGCAACCTTTTGATCTGTTTCCTCTGGATCATGAAAAATGCTGAACAGAGTCTTATTCGGAAATGGATTGCAGACCTTCCATCCATGCAGCTGAACAGAATTTTAGATCTTCTTTTCATTTGCGTTTCATGCTTTGAGTACAAGGTAAATGGAACTTTTCACTGATGCTTTGTCACAATTTTTTTAACAAACTCTAGTGCAGTCCTTCCTTGGCAACCCATAATTCTGTGATTGGAAGAGGTTAAATTGGCTCTCTTGTCATCTGATCTTCACCGTTGTTAGGGATGAGCAAACTGATTCAGATAAAATAATTGACCCAAGCTTTTGAACAAAACTCAGATTAAACTATTTATGAGATCCTATAAAGTTGTTTTAAATTATTTATTGATTTATTTATTTCCTTTTTGTGTGACTCTGAGCTTCTTACTTCTGAATAGAAGCAGGAGAGCCAACAGTTGTGCAAATGGGTCTGTTTTACCAACATTTCTCTGCAGAGATATTTGGATAAGGAGCCAGGCTTTATATATATATATGTAAACCTCCAATCTTTGGCGCTTCACTCACCATACATTTTTGCATATTTCTATAGTCCAGTTCCTTTCCTCTTTCCCTCTGGAACATAATTAGCCTGTGGGAAGGTGGGTTGGGGTAGCTTCTTTCTGTGCACTCTTTCTTCTACCCTTTATAGCAAGCCATGGGATGGAAGAATGGTCTTGTGGTTCAGGCTTGGGTCTGAAAGTCAAGGCTCTTATCTAAGCCACAGATTGCCTGTCTGAACCTGGTCAAGTAACTTTTGTGATGAGCCTGTTTCTTCATCTGTAAAATTGGAATAATACTACCTATCTACTTCACAAGGGAGTTGTGAGGCTAAATACATTAACACACGCAAAGCCCATTGCATAGAAAATGCTACAGAAGTACAATCTATAATGGTAGCATAATGACAATGGGGCCCTTTGAAATATTGGAGTGTCTTAAACAATCTATCCAATTCCACCTTTCTCCTTACTTCCAGCTATCCCTGTGTGCTTAGAAACTGTACACACACTACCCCTTTGACAGTGTGCATGTTGCTATTGTACTTTGATTGTGTGTGCCTATGCCCCTTTGATAGTGTTCAGTGCCCTCTGCCTGATCTGGGGACTGTAGCTACAGCTTTGGTAGAACACTTTGGATTAAGAGTTAATTTGACTATATGTACTTTAAGAGGGCTGCTCAGAAACTGATCACTGAAACTTTGCTTTCTCATGTATGTCCAGGGCAAACAAAGCTCTGACAAAGTCAGCACCCAAGTGCTTCAGAAATCAAGAGATGTAAAAGCCAGGTTAGAAGAGGCTTTACTGAGAGGCGAAGGAGCCAGGGGTGAAATGATGAAACGCTGCAGGACACCAGCTGGTACTCCCCCCCCCCCAATTTTTAATTTAATTTTTATCAAAAGACTTCAAGCATGCTGTGGATATAAATGTTCTTCCCTTTGTGTTTTTGGAAGGCAATAAAAGCACCAAAAACCCCACTCTTGTATTTCTCTCCCTTTCCTGCCCTTGCAGACTTTTCTATGCTTTGCTGTGGATAAAAATGTTTTTCGCTTTCAACAAATATAATATGTGAGATCTTCTTATGCTAGAAATATGCAGTCAACTTATCTCAAAAAAATCACATGTAATGTTTCTTTGATTCTATTTTAAGTTATGCATAGTCTATTAATAAAGGGTGAGACACTGTCAGTTGCCTTAGGCCCAAAAATATATGGAGAGGCATTTTATGCAATTGGAGACTGAGTTTCAGCCAGACCTCTGTCCACCCTCTAGTTTGTGGACATACGATTCATGTTTGTTGCCTCTCAGTGTCCTTATATGTGATGCATTCCATCTATAAATTAAAAAAATGATTGTTCTAACTGCTAGAACTGAGGGGATCTGAGAGTCAAGCTGGGTTATGTTGACTTGTGCATCATTGCCAGTAAATATATTTTTTGTCTGCAATGAGGATCCACTTAAAAATTCTGTGGATGATGCCCAAGCCAGAATAGATTCTAACTCACTCTTCCATAGTTGTATTCAGCGCTAACAGGGATGAAAAAATAGTTAAAATATAGGGTTGTGCAGGTAGGGATGTTTAATAGAGGGATGCTGGCTCCATGGTACATTCACCCCACCTCCAAATCCTATGGTCTCTTTGCCATGAGGATAGTATTTCTTATGGATGTATGGATCAGAGGAGTGGGTGGAGCCGGAGAGCAGCTATTCTCCAGCAGATTTCTAAGAGTTGTGAGTTATTGTTGTTCCAAGCAACATTAATTTCTACTGGGCCTCCCCTGCATCTGCTACAGTGCAGTCACATGGGGAGGCTGTCAGAAGAGAGGAAGAGAAGAGAGGAAGACTACCTGGATAGGTCTGTGAGCCCACTGGGCCTTCATGAGTGTTCTGAGATTGGTATCTCTGTGGGTCTAGGGATTGCACTCCCTACCTGCTCCATACAGAGCAAATCCTGCCCCTCCAATGGATTGATGAGGAGCATGAGTTGAAACTCACAATGTTTCCTGCCCCTTATATGGGTTTTCCTGTTTAGGGGATTATATGGCCCTTTGTTTTATCAGAATCAAAAGCAGATAGGATCCAGAATATGTAAGAAGAGCAGATTTGTAAGGACATTCCTTTTTATGAAAAGCAACAGAGAGTCCTGTGGCACCTTTAAGACTAACAGATGTATTGGAGCATAAGCTTTCGTGGGTGAATGCCCCCTTCGTCGGATTACATGCATCCGACGAAGTGGGCATTCACCCACGAAAGCTTATGCTCCAATACATCTGTTAGTCTTAAAGGTGCCACAGGACTCTCTGTTGCTTTTTACAGATCCAGACTAACACGGCTACCCCTCTGATACTTGATTCCTTTTTATGTAGTTGCTTTTCTGACCATATCTTTCTTGTAGGAGCAGAAGGAAAAAAGTGTGTGTGCTTCCACAAGTAGTCTGTGTGCACAGCGATGTCATTATATTAGTGCCCTTGTACAAGGAAGAAACATGACAATGGTTTCGAAAATATTAAAAATGAACAGTTGCTTACACAGAGAGGCAGTCAATTTGATTCAAAATGGATTTTTAATTTTCTAAGGCATGTGTAACAAACATAAATGTATAAACCCAGATTTTAAAAAATGATTGACAATGTGCGTTTACTCGCGTTCAGGAGACTTAAAGCTGGGAGATTTGAAAACTGTCTGACTGTTGCAGAAATGTAGATCCTCCTGTACGATTTGATATCAAAATCCAGATCACCCCTCTGTGCTTTAATCTTGCTGACATATGTTGCACTCTTAGGGAATGACAGATTCCCAGGGTTAAATGAAAACCTACGATGGAGAAAAGAGCAGACTCAATGGCGGCAGGCAAATGAGAGGCTAGATAAGTAAGTCATTTAATAAATTTATATCTCTTTTACCAGAACTAAGCTTATTTTTCCCAAGATGATTTTGTTACAAAATCCGCAGCTTCAGTCCAGCCCCAGTCTTCAGAGGAGAAAAGAAATCAAAAGTGATTACCTAGCACAGTGGTTTTCAACTGTGGTCTATTGACCCCTGGGGGTCCACAGTCAATGTCAAAGGGGTCCGCGAAAGGTTATTGTTACCATAGAACAGTGGTTTTCAACCTGTGGCCTGGGGTCCTGTGTGGGTCTGCAGACTATGTCTAAGATTTCTAAAGGGCTCCACACAGGGCCGGCTCCAGCATTTCTGCTGCCCCAAGCAAAAAAAAAAAAAAAAGCCGCAATCCGCGGCGGCAGTTCAGCGGCAGGTCCTTCGCTCCTAGAGGGAGTGAGGGACCTGCCGCCCCCAAATTGCCGCAGGTGCCGCCCCTCTCCCTTGGCCGCCCCAAGCACCTGCTTGTTAAGCTGGTGCCTGGAGCCGGCCCTGGCTCCACACCTCCATTTGAAATTTTTTAGAGGTCTGCAAATGAAAAAAGGATGAAAACCACTGATCTAGCACAAGGATGCTGGATGTTGCTGTTACACAATAAGGAGATTGTAAATGCTTGAATAAGATGTTTACCCTGTTATCTAGTGTTAATTAACTGCATGAGTGATACTGGGTCTCTGATGCATATCCTGAAAACCCATAAGAGGGGTTTATACGACTTATGAGGTGGTGTAGCTATAGCTACTTTATATATACAGCATGGTAGTACATGCTTAGTCTCATTAAATGGAGAGCAGTCTGGATCACTTGGTAAGCTAGGAGCATGCAAACAATAGGCATTTTAATACAGCTAAATGTAAATGTATACATCTAGGAGCAAAGACTGTGTAGGCCACACTTGCAAGATGGGGGACTCTTATCCTGAGACCCAGTGACTCTGAAAAAGGTTTGGGAGTCACGGTGGATAATCAGGTGAACGTGAGCTCCCAGTGTGTCGCTGTGGCCAAAAGGGCTAGTACAGTTCTTGGATGCGTAAAGAGGGGAATCTCAGGTAGGAGTAGAGAGGTTATTTTACCTCAGGATTTGGCACTACTGTGACCACTGCTGGAATGCTGTATCCAGTTCTGGTGCCCACAATTCCAGAAGAATGTTGATAAATTGGAGAGGATTTCAGAGAAGACCCACAAGAATGACTGAAGGATTAGAAAACATGCCTTATAATGCTAGACTGAAGGAGCTCAATCTATTTGGCTTAACAAAGAGAAGGTTAAAAGGGGTGACTTGATCAGTCTGTAAATACCTACATGAGGAACAATGTTTGATAACAGGCTCTTCAATCTAGCAGACAATAGTATAACAAATTCTAGTGTTTGGACGCTGAAACTACTCAAATTCAGACTGAAAATGAGGTATATATTTTTAACAGTGAAGGTAATTAACTAGTGGAACAATTTACCAAGGGTCATGGTTGATTCTCCATCATCAGTAATTTTAAAATCAAGATTGGATTTTTTTTAAAGATATGCTGTAGTTCTAAAGGAATTATTTGGGGGATGTTCTGTGGCTGTATTATACAGAAGGCCAGACTATATGGTCACAGTGGTCTTTTCTGGCTTTAGAACGTACGAAATCAGGTGAGCAAAATGTGACCTTTTGTGTTATATTTTAGTTGACTTATTTGCAAAGGGGAAAAGGGTTACATGTTTTTCCTGTTGCAAGTTGTAAATTGTGATTTGTGGATACAAATTTCTATCACTCTCCAAAGTATGAATGCACAGGTAAAATAGATCAACTTAATCAACAGACTGCAGTGATAAATAATTGAATGTTTATAGTTATAGAAAGCTGGCTTTTCATTAATCAGTTATGCTACTAACAGTACCTGCATGCTGTATGTGCCAAGCTTCTATAAATATAGCCATTTGGAGAGATGTCATTTTTCCATAGCTTCTTGTCCATTCTGAACCTGAATTAGATTAGTTGAAAGGATTGCCTTTCATTCTGGCAGTGCAGTAGCCTCCCTATATTAAAACTGTAGTGACTTTCCATGATAATGACCTTCTATAGCTCCCTTTTTAATTTTGGCTTGGATAATTGGTTTGGCTCTGTTTTACTGTGCCTGGGTTTTGTAAATGCTGTGAAAGGTAACTACATAGTTATCAGTAATCATAACTGGTTTTTTAAAATAGGTTTTTGGTTTTGGAATTCATTGGAATTTTAAAAAATGACATATTTGTCCACTCTGCCTTTTGTTCATGTATCTCTCATTTCCTCACGAAAATCAATTTGAGGCAGTCTCTTACTGCAGTATTTGTACAGTCCAGAGATTGCTGGTACAACCTAAAAATACTGGGCTAAATAATGTAGCAGTTGTAACTATGGAATGAAATGCTGATTCAGTAGGATTAATATAATCCACTTTTTGAAAACAGAAGTTGAAATGTTGGGACCAAATTTTGTGGTCCTTTTCAATCTTTCATAAGTAAAATTCCTATAAATGGGTTTTCTCCTTACTAAGGCAATAGGATTAGGTCCTTAATTATCCAATTGCCATGCTAAACAGGAGTGGACCAAGGAGGAGCAGAGCAGGGGCTTATATATCAGACACTATCCCCGCTCTGTAGCACAGGAATGGGATAGAGGCAACTTTAGCCTTGGGGCTGCAAAAGCACTCTTGGGATAATTAGGGATAAGGATTCTGTTTGTCAAGGAGATTGTTTATACACAAATTTGCACTGGTTGAGCTAAAAAGTGGTGGAAATCCCTGTGTGGGAACTCTTCTTTTGGTTTAAAAGTGGCTTATTATGGTTTAGCTTACAACCGTTCCTAATTGACTTAAGCTAAACCAAAATAAGCCTGGCCTAACCTGAAATAAGTGTTCAATACAGCCTTTTGCACTGGTTCAACTAAATCAGTTTAAAATCACATCTTTAGTTAAACCTGTGCAACTCTGCATGTACACAAGGGTTTTATGTTTATATGACTGTGTCTGCACTACCGCCTATGTCTGCAAAACTTATGTCACTCAGGAGTGTGAATATTCCACCCCCGTGAGTGACAAATGTTACACTGACATAAGCACTGTCGGCAGGAGAGCTTCTCCGGCTGACATAGCTAATGCCACTCGCGAGGGTGGGGTTTTTATGCTGACGGGAGAGCTCTCTCCCATCAGCATAGAGCATCTTTACCACATGTGCTGCAGCCGTACTGGTACAGCTGAGTTGCTGCAGCACTGTAAGTAAAGACATGGCCTATGGCACTCATCACTATGGTATCTGAGTGTCTTGCTTGTCCCTAGTGATTTAACCAGGATTTTAACACTTAGTGCATTTCCCATTGGAAAACTATTTGCACATTCTCATTTTCGTACTCCACAAGGCATTTGGGAGTCGGTTGGTGGGCTACATGTTCAGGTTTCCATATGCTGACACTTGTCCTCACTTCTCCTTGCCCCACCTGCCTTGAAATAGATTGTAGTCACTGTTATAGCCTAAGTGGAATGTCAAGAGAGGAGTCAATCAATCGGAGCGGCTAATGTCTAGGGAGTGAATTATCCAGTGGTTGCTGGAAATGGTTCAAAAGAACGTGTTGTTTATTTAATTTGTGCAGACTTCACCCTTATTTAGCAATACATGGCTTGATTATTGCAATCGCCTCCTGGCAGGGCTTCTCCATCATTCCTGGCTTTGAATAAATGTGATCAGTCATGTTACACCTGCCCTTACTTCCCTACCCTGGCAGTCTATAACACTCTCAAGATGACTTGAAGCTGCCCATGCTGGTCTTTACTAGCTGAGATTTCCAGCCTCATCTCAATATAAATTTTGAAGCAGATGTAGTAGAACATTCACAGAAAGCAAATTGTGAATTCACACCAGATACCAGATGGTAAGAGTCACTCATCCAGCTAGGGGACAGAAACACACCATGTGAGCGATGAGTCCTGTCAAAACAGCTCTGATTTCAAATACTGAATACTCTCAACTGAGAGCTTGCAAACATACTGGAGCCCAGGAGTAATAATGAATACAGCTGAGCAAACCACTTCATGTTCCTGGGTAACTCAGGGTCAGCAAGTAGATGAACTTTGTCATTTTTCTGGTTACAAATAATTCATCAGGCTCAAGTCATCATCCTGCTGAGAGATCTAGAGGGACTATGTTCCAGACCTCCTCCCTGAGCCTTGTCATGTTACAGGTTTGCTCTTTGCCCCATCATTCCTTCGTCTCCTTTTAGGGATGCCACCATCCCTTCTTAAATCGACTGGTGATGGCGCCTTTTGCTGTAGTGGTCTCAAGGGTATGGAACTTGCTGCCTCTTCTCATCACCTCAGTCCATCCCGCCCTGGGGTGGGGCATGGCATCATTTTATAAATATTGCTCATTATTATTATGTTATGGTGCCAAAGGAAACTGCATCCTCAATTTAAAAATATCCATCGGCCTAGTTGTAGGGCTTTTCTTGCGGATCAATTGTCTAAAGCAGTGGTTTTCAAACTGTGGGTCGTGACCCTGTACTGGGTCGCGGAATGTAAGGCACTGGGTCACGGCGGCTCTGGTCAGCACCACCGACCGGGCCATTAAAAGTCCCATCGGTGGTGCTGCCCGGCTAAGGCAGGCTAGTCCCTACCTGTTCTGACACCGCGCTGCTCCCTGGAAGCGGCCAGCAGCAGGTCCGGCTCCTAGGTAGAGGGGCCACAGGGCTCCGCATGCTGCCCCTGCCTCAAGCGCTGGCTCTGAACTCCCATTGGCTGGTTCCTGGCCAATAAGAGCTGGGGGCGGTGCCTGCAGGCGAGAGCTGCGCAGAACCACTTGCGCACTTCCACCCAGGAGCCAGACCTGCTGCTGGCCACTTCCGGTTGCAGCGCGGTCCACGGTGCCAGGACAGGCAGGAAGTCTACCTTAGCACCCCCACTGTGCCGCTGACCGGGAGCCACCTGAGGTAAGCCCACGCCCCAATCCCCTGACCCAGCCCTGAGCCCCCACAAACCCAGAGCCCCCCTGCATCCCAAACCCCTCATCCTTGGCCCCAGCCCAGAGCCCGCACCCCCAGCCCAGAGCCCCTCCCACACCCCAAACCGCTCATCCCCAGCTCCTTTGGGTCATGGGCAACAACAGTTTTCTTGAACTGGGTCGCCAGAAAAAAAGTTTGAAAACCATTGGTCTAAAGTACCAACTCCTCCCAATTACCCAGTAGTCCTTAGGAAATGCCCTTCAACAAGGTGGTTGTTTCTTGTCCCTATGGGAATATTCAAAATGCTGTCATTTTTATTTCGCACTGGTTTATACAGTAGGTTATTATCCAAATAATGGGGTACTTACTGTATGCTTTAATAAGAGCTTCTTTTCATAGAACAAAAGCTGAGCTAGATCAAGAAGCTCTGATCAGTGGAAACCTGGCTACGGAAGCTAATTTGATCATCCTAGATATGCAGGAGAATATCATCCAGGTGAGAAACTGCACGGCTAGCTCTAGGCCAGTCCCGGCACCTTGGATGCCAAAGTGAGCAGGATTCATTTCTCTCTTAGGCCATACATTTTAATTAAAAAGACCTTGGAAACATTTACAATCTGAAATAAATAAAAAATGATCCTTAGTTATCCCAGCATGTTTAAAAAAAAAAACAAAAAAACCTCCAAGGGCAAACATGTTATCTGTTGGTGCAATCCCCTTTCACTCAGTGGGGTTGCAGCATGTAACTGAGAAGAGACTTTGGCCCCGATTATTTATAACAGTATTTGAAATCCAATTTCAGTGGGCTTTAGAGGGCACTGGGGTTTCTCAGCTCTAACTGAGGAGGGTGGAGCAGAGAAGGATCTTCATTTATTTCAGGAATTTGTCTGAGGATCTTAAACATTTGGGACTGGGCTGGCCCGATGGACTTGTGGCATTGCTCTGCGTTGTCATGTGAGATCTCGGTATTTAGTCCCCAATCCTACAAAGTGCTCTGCACAGGAGAACCCTTATGCCTGCTTGGAGCCCTGCTGGCACAGGGGTCTGCCCACTTGAAGCAACTTGCCAGATCAGGTCCTTAACATCCAGAGGCCAGGTCCTCAGCCGGCATACAATGTTACAGCTCCACTGAAGTCAGTGGAACGATGACAATTTATGCCATCTGAGGGATCTGCCTGCTGGGATGTGAGCATGTGGAGGCAGTGCAGAACACCTCGTATTCTTCTGTAACCCCTGGCATTAGAAAAGTGACGCCCTCCAAAAGGAGTGCCATGTAGACCTTTAAAGCCACATAAAAAAGACTCAGCCAGAAGCAAGAGTATGAAAACCTGGGGCTTTGAGGGTGGGTATAGAAATGTGCTGAGTTCACAATGGATAGGGAGGATCCTTGGAACACTGAGAGGCACAGGGAGGACTCCTCTTTCCCTTTCTACCCCTGATCCATGAGAAGTGACTTCCCCGTTCCTATTTCGTAGGATAAAACACAGTGTGATGAAGCATTTTGTTTGCAGTCTGCGAGGGATTCCAATCTTGGTCTCCTGGACAATAGAAGAGAACTTTGGTCCCTATGCTTCTGTTTCCTGTTAGCTTGCCTAGTTACATGAATACTGTTCTTCTGTGTGTGTAGGCGAGCTCGGCTGTAGACTGCAAAGATAACCTTTTGGGAGGTGTGCTGAAGGTCCTGGTAAATTCTCTCAGCTGTGATCAGAGCACCACGTACCTGACTCATTGCTTTGCCACACTCAGAGCGCTCATTGCCAAGGTAAACTCTAAACATACTTGTTTCCGTCCTTCTGGTTAAGACATTAGGACCACGTTTTCAGAGTGGAGACCCAATTGCACTTTTGCACCCATCAGAACAGGTGTTGTGTACAGACACGCTGATGCATGCATGGCCGTTCATGACTGCACAGGGCTGTCTGCTTCCACTTTTTGGAAATATTGATAAACTCAGGTGGAATAAAAGTATTGTATTGTTTTTGCTTCTAGCAATGTATCAATGAACACAGAAAATGATACTGATAAAAATGCATAGCAAAATTCCATCCAAAAGGATTGGTCGCTTCAATTAAAATAGTTATTTTAATTTTCAGGATTGCGCTGAATTCATTAATATAGTAAAAATCAGATTATTACAGCCTCAAGACTAAATTCTGATCAGTTACACTGATGTCAATCACCTGAACTAAGTGGAATTCTTCCACGTTTAAGCACATATAATTGAGATGAGAATCTGAGTCTGTTGGTATAATTTATACTATTATTTTTTCTAAATACTAACCCAAATTATCCCCACACTTTCCCCAGTGCATCCCCGCTGAAGTTAATACTGTTTCACAGGAGTAAATAAGGGATGATTTTGGCCTACTGACTTTATAACATGAATCATACCAGATTTGTTATCTTTTAATATAGAGTCCTAAGAGAAGAGCCTCATTCAGAATATTTTAGCATCTGGCAAAGGAGTCATTCTCCTCTGAAAAAGAATTTCCAAAAAGGATTTGTGAAGATCCTAAATGTAAAAAACAAACAAACAGGATAATCATGCCCAAATTAGTGTCTGTCTTCCATTAAATATGGATAGGCAGACAAGCTTAATGATAGGGTAGTTTCCTGAGTAGTTATGAAACTCATAAAGTACAATGGAAATTTAATTATCTTTGGAATCTTCCAGTTAAAGTGACTTATGACAGATTTCAGTAATAATAATGAGTGTATCTTCCAATTAACATGACTTGGTACTGTAATTTATGAAGCAACCATTCTAATTCTTTATAATGCACTATAGATGTGTGCATGTTGCTAAACAAAGAAAAATGATGGGACCCTGTGCCAAAGAGTTTGCAATGTAGATTAGACATAACACAGCCAGATAAGACAATGAACCAAGGGTGGAGACTCAGAAAGAGGCACACAAGGGTTGCAACAATGAGAGATAATGGCATGTGTTTATTGTTACATGCACACCTTCTAAGTTCCTATCTATGCACAAACAGTATATGTGTATCCATCTGTATTCTGTTTAGAATGTGAGCTCTTCAGGGATGTTGCCTTCTTTGTATTTCACAGTGCCAAGCACATTGTGGGGCTACCAGAACCAATAGCAATCTGTATGTCTCAAACCTATCATAAATCAAAAGTTTGGCGCAGGGTCTGGGATGGAGGTTAGTGCTGGAAGTTTTGGGGAGAATGAAATTGTGGGGTGCCGGGGGTTAGGGTGCCAGCAGGATGTGAAAAGATCCAATCAATAATTGTTCCATATTCTCAATGCACTGTTGGCATATTTGTTCATCCCTTTGTGTTGGTGTGCTTAAAGTCTGGAAATACCAACTCTCACAATCTTATTGCAAATCTTGCCACATTTGGTGTTTTCTTAAAGCTCCTGGAGTCATGAGATCATCTGAGAATCGTAGCTTTTGTTTATTTTTTTAAAGAGTAAATTTCTAGCCCTCCTAGGTCTGGAGGAAAGGCTGAGAAACCAGAAGCCAAATCAAAAGAACCGCAAACAGTATTGTCTTTAAATCTCATGACTTTTTGAGCCTGACCTGTGACATTTGAATGCTTGGGGTCGAATGCCCTGATGGTGTCTTCTCTGCCTCTCTTAGTTTGGAGACTTGCTGTTTGAAGAGGAGATGGAGCAGTGTGCTGACCTGTGTCAAAGAGTTCTACATCACTGCAGCAGCAGCATAGACATCACCCGAATTCAAGCCTGTGCTACCCTTTACCTCCTCATGAGACACAGTTTCAGCTCCATCAGTGTAAGTTATTAGATACAGCAAAGAATTTGATGCCACTCTTTTGCATTAGAGTTTAAAACCAATCCTAAAAATGATAATAAATTGAAAAGATTTGTATGTAAGGAGGAGGTGCTTTTGCAGGCACACCTCTGAGGCACAATTCCCACCCTGCTTGCTTCCTGCTCTGGGGGTGGCAAATGATAGTTGTTTGTTTGCTGGCCTATATCAGCAGCAAATTACAACATTCCCACTCCCCCAAACGTCTCCCACAAGCTCAGCTGCACAGGCTGGCTCATTGAGGGAAGGGAGCCAGGACTCCACCTACTCATTATCCAGCTGTTCTGATGGGGTGTAGCACCTATGTGCCTGGTCCTAAGGTCCAGGTAGCATGTGCAGGGGTGTGACAGAGGGGATTCTTACTTCCCCTTACACTCTGCATAGATACATAGCCTCAGACACCATGTAGCCCTAAGGTATTCACATGTAAAGTACTGGGCCAAAATGACAGATGGCATAAGCTGGTACACTTGGCCCATTGTATTTAAATAAATAGAAAAGATGTGGGTTTACATCCCAAGAGCACACAAATGAATAAAAACGTCTGGTGCCTGTGGCAAATTAATACATTTGAATCCGTACACCTTGTAGCTATTGCATGGCCTTTTTCTTTTTTTCTTTCTCCCCCCACCTATAAAGAATTTTGCAAGAGTGAAGATGCAGGTAACAATGTCCCTGGCCTCTCTGGTTGGTAAATCATCGGATTTCAATGAGGAGTACCTCAGAAGATCCTTACGAACCATCTTGGCATATGCAGAAGAAGATATGGACATGCAGCCAACCCTGTTTCCAGTCCAGGTTAGGCCTTTTGTGGCTTCTGATGCTTTTTTCAGGACTTATCCTCCAAAACCCAAAGCTGTCAGTGAAAAATGACATAAACCTTATTTTAAAGGAAATAGCCTAGAAGTTATGCAATTAGGATATTTGCACTTCTTTGTGTGGTTTGAGTTATGAAACTGAAAGCTAAGTTCTTCCAACTATCCAAACAGTTCCTGTATAAAAGGAATACATTATTTTTAAATAAAATATACAGGTAGCATCTCTAATTATTCCATGTCACTTGAGTTACCCTGCTTTCACTAACAGTTTGGCACACATGTTGGCTAATCAAATTTCCCCTTTTATGCATCCCGCTTTATAAATTATGATGATTTTATAACCATCATGAGAAATAGGAACCTGTCATTTTCCACATTATCAGAGTAAGACAGCTGTATATGGAAACCTTAGTTTAAAAAAAATTCCCACTCTTTTCAGTTCATAAGGAAGTGACTGCATTACTAGCAACCACCATGTCTAACTGTGAGATAATGAAACATCTGGTGCTAAGAATTGCAAAAACATCTGTTTAACAATATATTGCAATTTTCCTGAACCAGAAGTTGCACTCCATTTAGGAATAAGTATTATAGAGTTCATGAACAAAAGGAGATGGACTTGTTTTATTTGATTTGATAAAGTTATTGTGTGTGTGTCTTTTGCCATGTCATTGATCTGTTAGTTAATTGCTGAATGAATATGACTGGTACAGTCTGCACTGTCACAGTCCTGCATTGTGACTTTTCTTTGTGCCAACAGTTAATAGAGTAAGCAATCACTCATCTTGTGTTGATGCTGAACTTTTAATCAAACCCTGAAACGTGTGGCTTTTATGTGTGCGTATCTCCAGGTGAAGGAGCTGCTACGTAATCTGAACAGTATCTTGTCAGACACAGTGAAAATGAGGGAGTTTCAGGAAGATCCAGAGATGCTCATGGATCTCATGTACAGGTGAAACCTTCTCATGCTGCTGTTGAATGAATTAAAATGAAGCAAACACAAAGGGCCTGTGGGGTTTTGAAAGAGATCCCCAAGTATTTCGTACCGACAAGCTCTCCAGGTGCAGTGTTTAGACAAAAGGAGCTTTTTCATTGTGCACCAGTCAATTGTCTAAATTTTTAAAGATTTTTATAAGCCAATTTTCAATTTCATTTGTGATGCAATATGCACATTATAAGCAGTTATGAAGATAGATATGGATTTTTTTAAAGAAAGAAAAGAAACCAATTCAAATCTATTTCTTGACCTGTATTGCTAGAATTGCCAAAGGGTATCAGACATCACCTGACTTGAGGCTGACTTGGCTACAGAACATGGCAGAGAAACACGCCAAGAAGAAGTGCTACACTGAGGCAGCCATGTGCCTGGTCCATGCTGCAGCTCTGGTTGCGGAATACCTGAGCATGCTAGAGGATCACAAGTACCTGCCAGTGGGCAGCGTCAGCTTTCAGGTAGAAAGAATATGCATTTTTTCTGTATCTGGGTACTCTTCTAGTGACTTTGGTGAGGTGTCGCCTTGCACCAATCAGAGCCAGTTAACCGAATCCACATCTGGGCTATCTAGAATGCAACATTCAACAGTTGTATAATGTGCCCCTTTTCCCAAGATCTTAGTTTGCGGCCAGACCTCATTGCTTAACACTGAGTTGGGACCAACTGTCGCTAGACTGCTGGAATAGCTGAAACTGTTTCATAGTTTTGCCGTAGGCTGTTAGACAATGCTTCCATCCCAGAAGTATCTGAAAATCTGGTAGATATCTAATTTCTGAAGCACTTTTGAATACTTTAGAATGAAAGTTAATATTATTACTGAATGGGTAGCTCCAATTTTAGGTATATTAAATGTCTAAGATGTAGTCTGTAGCTGAATGACATAGCAGCCACAACATATAGCAAGTAAGCACCTCCTTTGTAGGCAACTCATGCCTATTAACTGAATCAGATGCACAGAAAACATTCTAAACATAAAGAGCTAATCTCTCACCAACGTGTGGCTTTTCTTAACATGTAACTAGCATTCATTTAAATGAATTCTCTACCTGTGCACCAATAGGAGAGAGGCCTCCTTAAAAGTGTCAGTCCAACCTAGTTTCTACAAAAACAACAAGGAGTCTGGTGGCACCTTAAAGACTCAAATTAGACTTCGCATCCGAAGAAGTGAGGTTTTTACCCACGAAAGCTTATGCCCAAATAAATCTGTTAGTCTTTAAGGTGCCACCAGACTCCTTGTTGTTTTTTGTAGATACAGACTAACACGGCTACCCCCTGATACTAGTTTCTACAGTTCTCTTGAGCTTTTGAGCTTACATGGAGGTGAAGAAGAGTGCTGTGTAAGCTCAAAAGCCTGTCTTTCTCCCCAGCTGAAGCTGAGCCAATAAAAGAAATTACCTCACCCACTTTCTCTCTAACTAATTTGTGAAATTCCTAGATATAGAAGGTGGGGAGACACACCAAAGGTATTCCAT
Organism: Emys orbicularis; assembly: GCF_028017835.1. NCBI lineage: Eukaryota > Metazoa > Chordata > Testudines > Emydidae > Emys > Emys orbicularis. The sequence continues at coordinate 94,883,252 of NC_088688.1, read as the reverse complement.
ACCATCATTTGGTAGGAAATCTTGTCTCATTTACTCAGCTAGAATCCACTGATCTTATCAACATCAAATAGTGTGTAGAAGCATCCCAGGTGGATCTGCTCTTCTCATCAAAATACATGTCTGGAAAAAGGACAGGTGAGCCATAGTGCTCTGTAGTAGAGAGGTAACGAAAAAATATTCTTGCTTAAGGATCTAGAAACCTCTCAGTGACATAGCCATTTATCTGAGCAGAATGGAGGTTTCAGTTTGCTCCGTAAAAAGGCAAAGTGGTGGGTATTATTACTGAGCCTTTCATGTGAGGATCTCCAAGCGCTTTACAAACATTACTTAAGCCTTGCAGTGCCTCTAAGGTAAGGCTGAGAGTGGAAGGGATGACCTTGTGGCTAAAGCACAAGACTAGTGAGACCATCTGGGTTTTATTCAGAGCCTGGGCTCAGACTTATTATGTAATCTTGGGTAAGGCACCCACTGGACCGCTCTCTGTTTCTTTATCTATAAAACGAGAAAGATGAGAATACTTGTCAGCTCAGAGTGCTTTAGTATTGTTATTATTTGTAGTACTGGAGCACCTAGGAGCTGTAGTCATGGACCAGGACCCCACTGTGCTGGGTGTTGTACAAATACAAAAGCAAAAAAGACGCTTTCTATGCCGAAGAGCTTACAATCTAAGGAATGTTTGTGAGGTACTTTGAGCTGTTGGATGGCAGGTGCTATAAAAATGTAAAATATTAGTATATAAATATTAGGTCAGCAGTGGTATTATCCCAGTTTTACAGATGGGTAAACTGAGGGATAGAGAGATTGAATGACTTTCCCTAGGTCCCTCACACAATCATTAGTAGAGTCTTGAATTCCAATTCCCAGCCCCTTATACGAACCAGTAGCATCACATTTACTCTTTATGCTATGCAAAACAGAACAGTCTATTGTCAGAATGCACATACATAGCTCATTAGCATTGTAGACCCTAAAATCTTTCCTTCAACAGAATTCATGTTGGGCCTGATTGTCAGTTACACTAAGTCCCCTTTACACTGAGTAAAGGGGACTCAAAGGGAGTGTAAATTACATTTACATCCACTTTAAGGCCACTTTATACTCCCTGAACCAGGATGTATGTAGCATAAATGAAAATCAAGCCCCTTGAGTTTGTGCTATTTAGAAATGTTGGCTTTTCTTAAGGAAAACTAAGTATATGTCACTCAAAAAGGTTGTAGATTATTCAGAATTGAAACTTTTCTGTTGCTCTGTAAGCTTCACTAAACATCCAGAAGGGTACAGCAAGGGTTAAATAAACTGCTGTTAGGATCGTGCAAGTTCAGGAGATTTGGAATTCTGCAGCTTATGTGAATGTGGAACTGGATACAGCTACCCAAAGTGTTGCCTGAATGCTAAAATATTCAGGATCATCTTGCCCTGAATCAGTAACTTATTTGTTGTATGCAGTGCTGTTGTAGCCATGTTGGTCCCATTGGAATTAGAGAGACAAGGTGGGTGAGGTAATATCTTTTATTGGACCGATTTCTGTTGGTGAGAGGGACAAGCTTTTGAGCTTACACAGAGGTGAAGAAGATCGCTGTGTAAGCTCAAAAGCCTGTTTCTCTCCCTAGCTGAAGTTAAGGCAATAAAAGAAATTACCTCACCCACTATCTCTCTAACTTATTTGTGAAATTCCTAGATATAGAAGGTGGGGAGACACACCAAAGTCTAGCAGATCAAGACAAAAGCTGCAGACCAAAGTTAATGGAATGTTGTCCTGCATACATTTCTCAAAAGATAACACAAACCACAGAAATGTATAGAAGAGGTGCTCAGATACTACAGTTCCTAGCTAATAGAAAGGGGCTGTGGGAAAATATTTAGAAGCAATGAGCAGATAATTTGATGGCTGCAATTTCCTTTGCTTCCCCTTTCTAATAAATCCCTGCTCTGAATTCTTTTAAATTTCCCATGAAAGTGCTCATAAAGGACAGTTGGACTCCAAGTACTAAACAGCCTGTGAAAACAAATTGGGATACTGGGATGAAAAGTGCAGTACGTTTGTTAGCTAGATTGTAAACTCCTTAGCTCAGGGATTGGCTTTTTGCTTTGTGTGGCTAGTACAGTGAGGCCCTGAACCTCGATTGAGGCCTCTAAAGACTCTCCTGATATAAATTAATTAATAACGAAGTGCAAAGTGCTGAAAAAAGTTTAGCCATATCTTCCAAATTCCCATTATTTTTGAATCCTGGCAGTTTAAATAAATGTGTATAAGAATTAAACAAATTCTAGTGTCGATGAATATTTGATATGAATAATATAGAGTGAAGTTCCCCTTTGTGCTAAGGACAGCACAGGCTCTGTGTGTCACTGAAGTCCCATTTCGGCCACTCTGTTCTTTGGACTCCCTGTTAGGGTTTAAATGGGACTAACGTTATGCACAGGGCTTGTATGGGTGCTCTGCACAGAGTGAATTTCTCCCACAGAGAAGGAAAAATGATCACAGATGAGATGATCACAGTGGTCCCTTCTGACCTCAGACTCTATGAAAATGTGCCCATAAAGCTGCAGTGGAGATGAGTATCCCCATGCAGTGACTGATGTGAGCTATCAGAACTTTAAGTCAGATCAATAGTAGTGGCACTTGGTGTCTGCCATTTTATAAAAAGGCCTTTCCGAAATCAAATTCCCAGCTAGCTGGCATTTCTCCTCACTGAGACGGAGTTCAAATGTCACTTTCTGTTAAAACATGAGACCACATGATCTCAGTTTACCTTTTTTTTCCCAATTAAAAACAAATCAAAAACTAGAAATTGTTGCAGCTATTGAAAGCTACTGATGCTGGGGTGTCTTTATGTTTATGTGTATTTACATATAATTTAACAATGCTAATGTTATGATGATTTTGCATTTATATGTTGCTTTTCATTCAAATGGATGCCAAAGCATTTTCCAGACTTTACTAAGTGGCCTAAAAAACGTAAATGCCTGATCCTGCAGGCTTTATTCAGTACATCTTCCATTAAGAAATTGACTTCAGTGGGAAACTTACCTTCAGGATCAGGCTCTAATATATTACCTGCAGTAAAATACCATTAAGGAGCACTAAGTTTGAGAAATCAAACACGTATAAGTAAAAAAAGAATTCAAATATGGTTTCTAAAACAACATCCTATGCATTGCACTTTTCCACACTTGCATAAGTGGAGTCAAAACCCATTTAGCAAACTTTGGGCTGATATGAAGCATGGAAAATTTAAGCTTGGAAGGATTTATGGAGGAGGCAATTATGCTCAGCTGACAAGGGGGAAGAGTTGTTAGAGTGAAAATGAGCATGACACCATGGAAACCTTTAGCCCCCCTCACTAAAATGCAGCTGCCTGGAAGTCTCTCGCCTACAGAGGGAATTTTGGGACTGGTGGGGAGTTTGGTTTCAAAATACTGAGGTGGGAGGGAAAAGTCGGGATTCTGGTGACAAGCCCCTTGATCTCTAGTGCTGGGGTTTATGACGTGATAAGAGCTTCTTGATGGAAGGTAGCCTTGTATCCAGCAGCGGGACTTCTGTTGTTTTATTTCTGTTGTGTTAAGGCTCTTGTCAGTGAAGAATCTCTGTTGCAGGGTGTGCCTCTGTGATAGTCTGTTGGTTTTGGTTTCCAAGCCCTATGGGGGTCTCTGTTGTGATCTATTTCAGAATATTTCCTCCAATGTGCTGGAGGAATCTGCTGTTTCGGATGATATTTTGTCTCCAGATGAGGATGGGATATGTTCTGGGAGGTATTTCTCTGAGAGCGGCCTGGTGGGGCTGCTGGAACAAGCTGCAGAGCTCTTCAGCACGGTGAGTGAATAGACAGGGCGGGCCAAATTCATCCCTGTACGACTGCGCTGAAGATAATGGAGTTACCCCAGGGATGATTTTGGCCATTGGGTCAGACTCACACCTGTAAGTGCAAGGGAGTGCAGTTTTCACTTCTTGTGCCCTCAGGGGTAGATGCGTGGGGTGGGGACTTATCCCTGGGGATTGGCAAGTTTAACATTCTGCCAAGGCTCCTGTAGGATCCCCACCAGTATTGGTTCCTAGGCTGGCCATGCCCACTTCTGGAGGGGGGATTGCTGTGCCCCAACTGCAGACAGACTGATCACTGCTTGGAGCTTGCAATTTGCTTTGCACCAGGAGTGAACTGAGCCCTCTGGGTATTACCCTGATATAGTAAATTTGAAAAAGATCTTCATATTACTGCATAGACTGTAGACCCTAAGAGTTACCCATATGCTTTCATATAGAGCACAGCCAGAGTTTAGCCTCACAATTCTCATTTACTTTAAAGGGAGTCATGTAGTTAAACTCCATCCAACTCAGCACATGTATACATCGCTAAGGAGCTTTGTGGATGTTTGATAAGACATTTTACTAAATTAATACATGGTAATATAATTATACTCCCATAGGCTCATAATCACTTTACTGATTTTTTTTTAAAAAGGTAAAACAGGCATCATATCAGAAAAATGAGCTTATAAAGTAACTTGTCCTACAATGCCTGTAGTGAGGATCCAATCTCTTTATATAATGTATGAAAACTCAATTTCTTTCCTTTTTTTAATTCCCTCTTACAAGGGGGGATTGTACGAAACTGTGAACGAGGTCTACAAAATTGTCATCCCCATACTGGAAGCACATCGAGACTTCAGGAAGCTTACCTCTACTCACAGCAAGCTTCAAAAAGCCTTCGACAGCATTATTAACAAGGTACCTGCTGCTGCTGGTTCTCTATGAGCAAGTTGTGTGTTGCTGCGCTGCAGTGTTTGCTTATGGGATGATGAAGACAAGACCATACAACCAAACAGGAGCACTTCCTTCCTCTAATCAGAGTTTCCATCTGTTTTGGACTACATGTTGTTGTAATTTAGATCTTGCCTGTTAAGGATAGTCTACACTGAAGAGAAACATAATGACTCAGAGAAACATGAAGAGATGGGAGAGGATTATAAACAACATCTATAAAAAGAGATTAATAGAACATTCAAAATATATTAAAGGGACACAGAGTTAAAAAAAAATCACAGATAAAATTTAGACCAGGTGAAAGCAGGCATGATTACATTTGGCCACACACATTCAAAAAGAAAAACAATTTTCTTGCCAGTGTTACTTGTACCATAGATTACAAAAAGAGAAGAATTGTAAAACCTAATTTACTTTTCAGTATTCATACTGTTTCTGTATTTCTCTTGGTTTGGACAATGAAAATAGATCAGTCAGTTTAGTTTCTAGTCACTTTCAAGTTCTCATGGACTTTTATAATACTACAAAGTTTTGTGAGTTGCAAATACTTGAATGTTGATTAATGTTTGTTTTTAAAATGTTTCCACTGGATTTTTTTTTAAAGAAACATTTCTATTGTTTTAGATTTGCAAAAGTGAGTTCATACAAAACCTAAACTTTGAGCCAAATTTGAATCAACAGTGCCCCTTTTAACTTTTATAGTTTTTTTTTTCTAATAGGAAATTGAACTGTGCTATGTTAAACAAGGTGATATTACATAGGGTCATATTTTGCTCTGAAATCTGGACAAACTTAAGGTCCATGGGGTTCCTTATGTATAAATCAGATGAATAAGGCATCAACATTGGATTATATTTAAGGGAAGAAAAGCTAAATGTAATTTTTCCCCCCCTTTATCAATCAGGGTCAAAAGCGAATGTTTGGAACTTACTTCCGTGTTGGTTTCTATGGATCCAAATTTGGGGACTTAGATGAACAGGAATTTGTTTATAAAGAGCCTGCAATTACTAAACTTCCTGAGATTTCTCACAGACTCGAGGTAAAGAGATCATAGTTGTATAACTTCCTGCTTTGTGTTATGCTTTCTAAGAAAATAGTAGGGTGAATAAAGAAGTCACAGCACAGCAGCTGTAGGTGATGGTAATGTACAAAAGTCAATCAAGTTGATTTATATTTTAGATCATTGTGTCTGTGTATCTGATACCTTGGATTGCAGCCCCTTTAACAGCAGGATGACATAATGTTAGAGTTTTCATTACCCTGTGGTCCCATGTCTTGAGGTGGTTGGCGTCCCTCCCTGTATAAGGAATTCAGGGACTTAACCTGAGGGGATGCGAGTTTTGTTTTGAATCCTTTTGAACTTTTGCTTAGCGAAGCAATGACAGATTCTTTGCTTTTCCCCCCTCCTTTGCTGGCACTCTGCCTTTTACGGTATGTCTACACTTACCATTTAAAGTGCAAAAAGTCCCTTTTTTGTGCTAAAACCGCAGGAGCATCTACACTTGTTAATGACTTTTTGTGGTGAAACTCAGAAGTTTCACGGCAAAAAGAAAACCACCTTTATGAGAGGCATACAGCTCTTACCGCTGTTCTTTTTGCATTGCTATGAAAGTGAAGACACGTTGAAGCAGTGTAAACACCTTTTGGCCTATGGAGGATATCCCACAGTTCCAAAAGTGGTCACTCTGGCCAGCATCTCCACTGCTCTAATGCACGGACGTCCGCCCCTCCCCTTGTAAGCCCTGGGAAGTTTGAAGCTCCCTTTCCCTTTGTTTGTAGATGTGGTGGGGAAAGCAGCCAGACAGCAGAAGGCTTTAAAAAAAATGCCATGGAAGAAACCAGGACGTAATGGGGCTCCTGAGACATGAAGCAGGGCACCATGGGGCACTGAGCAGGGACCCAGAATGCCTTCCGCTCATCCCCCCCTTCCCACAAGCCCTATCGAGAGAGCTGCACTGTGGGATAGCTGCCTTACAGCGCTGCTCTCATTCTCGATGGAAGTGCTGCTAGTGTAAACACTCTCTGACACCTGAGGAATTGAGTGAGTACACAAACCAGTGCTTTACTTTCACTGGTTCCCTATCACCGGTGAAACTTACAGCGCAAAAACTCTGTAAGTGTAGACATACCCTACTTAACAATTCAGTGTTGGGACTTCATCAGTAAGGTGTCTAGGCCTCTGCAGACTTTAACCCTTACTGTAGCATACTTATTGCATTACATCCAGAACTTATCACAACTCCTGGTCTTGATCAGAGCAGCACAGATGACTTGCATTGCATTACAGATGGGTAAAATCACCTCTGAATAATTATTTTTTCCTTTTCAGGGGTTTTATGGTCAGTGCTTTGGAGAGGATGCTGTGGAGGTGATTAAAGACTCCACTCCTGTAGACAGAAGCAAGCTGCATCCCAATAAGGTACGGAGGTATTAGCCCAGCTATTCGTGTCCTTCGAACAGAACTGAGCACTGAGTGATTGAAAAAAAGGCGAGCGCGGAGCTGCCTGTGAGACCTTAATGCTGACTCATACAATTAAAGCTGAGATGTGTGTGTGTCAGTATTTGATGTCCAAGGCTATCATTATAAAACAAACTGGGGAGGCAACGTGGTCCAGTGAATAGGGCACTGGACTGTAAATCAGACACCCTGATCTCTGTCCCTCCTTGCTCTACAGCTGACCTGCTGTGTGACTCTGGGCAAGTCACTTCACCCCTCGGTGCTTCAATTTCTCCAAATATAAAAGGCACTAGCACTTGTGAGCTCTAGATGGACAGTGCTACATAAGAGCTACTGGGAGCAGACTAATAGACTTCAGAATGCAGTACGAAGAGAGTCATCCCAAGAGGACAGGAAGGATGGTCCAATGGCTAGGAGCACTAGCCTAGGACTTTGGAGATCTGGATTCAAGTCCCTGCTGTACCACAGACTTCCTAGGTGACTGTGGGCAAGTCACTTAGCTTCATGGTGCCTCAATTCCCTATCTGTACCATGGGGATGATAGCATTACATGGAGTTTGGTGTTGATAAATACATTAAAGATTGTTAGGTGCTCAGATAGTACAGTGATGGGGGTCAGATAAGTACCTAAGATACATAGACAAGACTTGAGCTTGGAGTGAGAGGCAGTCTCTGAGACAGCCAGATCCTTTTCTATTTATCACTATAAAAACTAAAAAAAAACAGGAGTACTTGTGGCACCTTAGAGACTAACAAATTTATTTGAGCATAAGCTTTTGTGGGCTAGCTTATGCTCAAATAAATTTGTTAGTCTCTAAGGTGCCACAAGTACTCCTGTTCTTTTTGCGGATACAGACTAACACGGCTGCTACTCTGAAACCTATAAAGACTAAGACACTGAAGTTCACCTGGAATTGGATCTGCAGCCAGTGTGGAGTTCAGAGTAAGCATATTATGGTGATAGGAAATCCTGATCACTTTCCAGGGCTTAGTGGAAAACTATATCTATCCCCACTTTACATTTTTGTTTAATATTTGTGGTTTCCACTTTTCTTTTTTTCTCTTCTTTCTGTGCTTGTTTTCCTTAGTTTATATTGAGCTGACATTAGTAAAAAAGGTACATGAGTGAAAAAATAAGACTTGTGTTATCTGTTCTGAATTTTGGTTTCTTTAGTACTTCTCCCCCGCCCCAACACCAAAATAAAGTCACTGGGCAGTCTTGATTGGAAAACATATAGTCACTGCCTAGAGGCAACATGTTAGTTTTCTTTGGTACGTTTCAATCAAACGGTTAAACTCATAATGGGCCAAATTCTCCTCTTACACCATTGCAACTTCATTTAAGTCAGCAGGGTTTCACGAGTGTATATTCAGCGCCTAGGTAGTCCAGTCCTGCCCCACTGAGATCAGTAACAAATTACTTTAAGGGGAGTGGTACAGATGCAAAGTGGGGGAAAGGAAAGTGGAGATACAGAATACTGAGGCCTCTGAGTAGGATCTGGACAACATGAGGTCATTGCAGCTGTGGTAGAATCAGAGAGGTCCTGCTGTGTGTGAGAGCAAATTAATAATAAACAAAACACAGCCTGTGTGCTCTTCTAGCACATGCCATCTCACTGTGAGCTCGGTGATATTTCATGCATTCCATTTATTTCATAATCATTTGTCTTGGCACTAAAACAAAGATTCCTTCCCCCTCCTCCAGGCCTACATACAAATTACATTTGTGGAGCCCTATTTCGATGAGTATGAGATGAAAGACAGGGTGACCTACTTTGAGAAGAACTTCAGCCTCCGGCGTTTCATGTACACCACCCCTTTCACCCTGGATGGACGCCCCAGGGGTGATCTGCGTGAACAGTACAAGAGGAATACCATCCTGACCACAATGCATGCTTTCCCCTATGTCAAAACCAGAATCAACGTCATTCAAAAGGAAGAGGTAATAGACATCTTTGTGAGAGCTGTGAATTTGAGTATGGAGCTCAGCCAGTAGATAGGGATTGAGGGTGTTGTTGGAAGGGGATGATTTCAAGCTCTGTGCTGGGTGAGGAAAGTTTACATTTCTGTGAAATTGTACACTGACCAGCACTATAGAAATGCCATAGATTAGGTCAACGGATGCATGAATGCATGCTCCTGCAGGCTTCTGGAGCATTGGGGAGACGGGTGTGCCACATAGCATTCCAATTGTAACGATAATGGCAGAAGAGGTGTGACAGGAATGAGAGGATAGCAGCTTTGTAAAAGTAGGAAGCACAGTGACCATGTTAGCCAGGAAGCCAATAATCTAGAATCAAACTAAATGCAGATATAGGACTTGATCCAAAGCCCACTGATGTCTTTCCACTGACTTTACTGGTGTATGGATTTGACTCAGAATTTACAGGAGGTTAAATTTGGCTGGTTTGAGTGATATTGGAGGGATGGGAGAGCCTGGGTTGAAGGTGGGGGTTGGCTCTGTGTGTGGGTGGGCAGGAGAAGGGAGGGAGGTGACAGCCCTAGGGAGAAAATGGGGGGGTGGCCAGTAGCAGAGAGATTCAGGAGAGCCTTTGTGTGAGGGTGGGGGTTAGTTGTGTGGGGTGGGGATAGTAGGAGGGACATGGGGAGAGCCCAGGTGTGAAGGTTGGGGTAGGGTCTTGAGGCTGGATTGTGGTAGCCTTTGTGGTAAAGTGTGTGTGTGTCTCTTAGTGGCCCTTTCTCCCTGCAAAAGATGGGCACCAGCAATTTTCCTCCCCACACTACTCCCCAGTAACTTTACTGGTTCACTTGCAGTCATGAGGGGTGGTGAGGCAAAGGGAGAAATAGGCTAAAGAAACTAACTTTTAAAAAGGTTTTGTAAACATTATTGTACCAAAGTAGAAAATGCCGCTTTCAAAAAATGTATTTACGAAACATAACTTTGGGTGGTGGTAGGGAGATGCAGGTGCAACACCACTGACTGCTACATCGGGCTTAATATGGCTCATAAGTGTGCTAATTAAGCACTTGTGTTCAGGGCCCCAGGTCCTGAGTGTTTAGACAAAAAGGATAAAACTAACAAACAGCCCCCTCCCACACAAACCAAATCAACCAGGTACATTGATGTTAGCCCAATTTGTTCTCCATGGACTGAGTGAAGGTCACAATCAAGTGTGGCTTCTTGTCTTATTTTGTTTTTGAATAAATGTTTTCATCCCCATCCCGGCAGTAGCACATTTTCTATGGCACCAATGGCACCGTCACACTGGGCCCACACTCGGAAGGGGCCCATAAAAACTACATGGGGGCCCACAAATATGTTTGATGCTGGGTCCACAAAAGGTTAATCTGGCCCTGTCCTGGTTTTGACCACCCTGGCTGTGACCCAGCACAAAAACAGCTTCACACAGCTGCAATGCCTGTACCAACTGTAATACAAGTATTACTCAGATAATAATGCATCTATCCTTGCGTTGTATTAGTTCATTTTAACCCCAATTGAAGTTGCTATTGAAGACATGCAGAAGAAGACACTAGAACTGGCTGTTGCAACCAACCAGGAGCCACCAGATGCCAAAATGCTCCAGATGGTGCTGCAGGGTTCTGTTGGAGCCACAGTAAATCAGGTAAAGGTCAAGCTCAGCAAAATAATGTATCTTCTGCACAGCCTTTGGCATGTTTCTTTTTTCCCCAGTGTGCTTTCTTCTACCTCTTTTTGTCTTGCATTGGTGAGAGTACTTCCAATCAGACTGATTACTTGCAGATACTCTGCCCATTGTGGCTCATCTTTGTGGACTAACCACTAGGGATGGGAAAACTTTTTTTCTGAAGTTCAGAACAATCAGGATAACTTTTTACCCGCCATGATTTATGTTTGTAAATCTTTGCATTTCCTTGTTCTGACCAGAAACGGAAGTGCTAAAATGTTGAGACAGGGATTTTTTACCCCAACTGGAAGCAAGAAATATTGGATCTCTCACACCAGCCTGTTCCCATTACATTTACAGCCCAATTTTGCAGTTACAGTGGATTCAGAGAGTGCAGCTAGTGTATGGATATGCATTTGAACTTCTAAGCAGTTACTCATACTGAATTGACTCATCTTTAGAGAGATTTTTCCTTCACAAGAGCACTAACCATCCCATCAACTTCAGTCATTTAAGGGAATACTCAAGGAGTAAATCTCTCTGCTGGGAGGCCACCAGAATCCCAGAACGCTTAGCATGTAAGAAAGTACCAAAAAAACCCCACAACACTCAACTGAAGTTTATTACAACACACACTCCTTAACAAAAACCGAACACTATGAAGACAAACTAAGAGGGAAAAAGCAAGGCCCTAATGATGCCTCAGCAGAGCTTGGTTCCCCTAATCCAGGGTAGTCAATAGGTGGACTGCGGGCCAAATCCGGACCGCCAAACGCTTTGAATGGACCACAACATCTTTTTATTTACTTATTAGCATTATTGTTATTATTTTTGTATTATTTTCTCTGGAGTCTGGACCTTGACTATACCTTGACCAAGAAATTTTGATCTTGATAAAAAATAATTGATTACCCCTGCTAATTAGACCCTACTCCCTTCATTTCCTACCGATTTTTCTTCCACCAAAACCGCCACCAGATTGAACTCCTTATAGGAACGTGCTGTTTTGTACTGTGGAAAAAACATTCTTTTCATGTTCTTAACCGTATTGCCACCCATCACTGTAGTGGCTGTGCATCTTCCATGTAAAATAGTTTGGCAGTAGGAAAGTCCCTGCTCACTCCTTTCCAGATGGAGATAATCCATTTTCTTTTCATAGAGGAATCAATGGCAATAGGGGATGATGGACAAAAGTAGAACAGAACAGAATATGTTGGCCTAACCTTTGATTGGCAAAGAAAAGAAAGAGAGGCAAAGAAGCAGTGGTTAATGCAACACAGTCAGGGAAAACCCTTAAAAGGGCAGCTTCCTGCTACAATGTCAACATACAATTTTTTTGTCACTCCAGCACTGACAAAAAACCAAACACACTCTAACCAAATAAATCAGTTGTGTACTTCCTTTTCAGTTAATGCAGGAAATATGTTCTTTGTAATATTATACTGTGTTATTCCTATAAGGGACCACTAGAGGTAGCCCAGGTGTTCCTGGCGGAAATTCCAGCAGACCCAAAACTTTACCGACATCACAACAAGCTGAGATTATGCTTCAAAGAATTTATAATGAGGTGAGTGAAAGGAAAACTAATTGAAGATCTGTTGAAGCTGGAGCGTGGAGCGTGGAACTGTAGCCATGTTAATGTCATTCATAATACAAATCAATGCAGTAAACATCAGGAGCTAGATTTTCAAACCATATGTAGGCAGTGGTGCTGGAACACTTTTTAGAGTGAGGATGCTGTGCTCCCACCCCTTATCCGTGCCCCCCCCCCGCAGGGCTGTGGCTCTGGGAGGGGGGGGACATGGATAAGGGGGCTGAGGCTGGGGCCACAGCTGGGGGGCAGGTGCAGAGCTCTGGGTGCAGGGTTGGCAGCAGGGACCCCGCATGCGGGGACGGGAGTGGAGCCCTGTGTAAAACCTGGGGATGCTGCAGAACCCACCACACCCATAGTTCCTGTGCCTACATATATATGTATTAGTCAATTGAAACTCAGAATTTCCATTCAGTGGAAAATTCCAACATTTTCATAGAATATCAGGGTTGGAAGGGACCTCAGGAGGTCATCTAGTCCAACCCCCTGCTCAAAGCAGGACCAATCCCCAGACAGATATTTGCCCCATCCCTAAATGGCCCCCTCAAGGATTGAACTCACAATCCTGGGTTTAGCAGGCCAATGCTCAAACCACTGAGCTATCCCTCCCCCCCTTTCAGCCCACATCAGAATGAAAAGTTGAAATTTCCCAGAAAACAAGAATTCCAAAGAACTTTGTTTCGGAAATGTCAAAACAAAGCGCTTTGTTATCTTTTTGTCAATTTTTGTTTAAATTGATACATTCCTGTCTCAATTTTGTTGACTCAGCGTTTTCTGGCAGAAAACTGTTCCACGACAAACCTTTCAACCAGACCTTGGGAGGCAGGCACATTTGCATGTATGCAGATGTGCATGCTTGCTTTGAGAGTGTACTGCCCGATATGCATATAAATCTTATTCTGCATGCTCACATAGTCAAATATTTAACCATCTAGTCGTGTGTGCATGCACACTGAGATGCGTTACGTATAAGTGCAACTTCACTGACTTCCAATGGAGATGCGTCCATTTACTCCAGTACAAATTTAATCTGGTGTCACAATGGTCATTGAAATGTGTTTATTTCCTTCATGTATTTTTAATATCTAATAAATGGTAAACTCATAACCAGAGGACTGTATGAGTCTGGCAGCAAATAATCTGACAGGCTGAAATCTTGCTTTATCTAACACAAACTCACCATAATACAATTTTAAAGTGTTTATCGGAATTAACCAATGTGTTTTTTAATCTTTATTTTGAGAACAGATGTGGTGAAGCAGTGGAGAAAAACAAGCGCCTTATTACTGCAGATCAGCGGGAGTATCAGCTGGAACTCAAAAAGAACTATAACAAGCTGAAAGAGAACCTTAGGCCAATGATTGAGAGGAAAATCCCAGAGCTGTATAAACCTATAGTGAAAGTCCACAGTACAACAAGGTACAACTAGGGCAATGGATGCCGTTTGTATGCTAACAAAAAGAGTGCCTCTTTATTTGTGAGATGTGAGACAGTTCTTCCCTCTGCTTCTGAGGTATAGCCCCAAAATTAAATAGAATAAAGTATTAATTGTGCTGCTCAAGCTGCTGTATCACAAGGCGAAGGATGGATAGAATTTTTACACTAATATAAGAATCAGTTTAGAGACAGGTAATTAAATGTCCTGCCAGCTCCTCATTATTTGAAGCCTGTGGCGTTTCCCAAGGTACATGAGAAAACTATATATATATTCCAGCACCTGGTGTTTATTGATCATGAAATAAGTGTGATCATTTCACTTCAGGACTGCATGTTGCAAACCCAGGATCCAGATATATAAACTGTGGGATGCTTTATACTTATTCATATGTTGTTCTTTCCAGCACCACTTATTTGCGTCAAGGAAAAAGAGTCAAATATGTCTATCAGGTATTAAAATATCCCATTGTGTGATTGACAATCCCATGTTTTATTTATGAATTTATTTCATTTCAGGGATTCTTTTCGTAACTCTAGTTTTAAGAAATACGAAGCCCTCTCTTCACAGAACATCTAAGGACTGTCTGCTTCAGAAAAGAAAGATCCATTTGCTGTGGATCAGCTATGAGAGGATACTCCAATGCTATGAGAACTGGGAAACTCTTCTCACAATGTAACATGTACACGTTTTCAGCCGTTCACACTGAGTGTTCAACGAAATGTACAGGACCAAAGAAAAATGGGGATCGGGCGGGAAAGAGGGTGAAAAGGGGGTTGACTTAAGCTGCTTTTGTATTTATTGTAAAATATTGTTCAGAGAATTATGAGGGATAGATAATTGAATAATTGACTTTATTGTGCAGGGGCCAATCACTGTTTACAAAGAGACAACTTCCTGGGGTTTGACTGAAGTGTCAAGAGAATCAGTCCAGTATGCCTAATGGGCACTGGAGAATGTTGCCCATATAGGTTCCTGTTCTGGACAGCACTTAAGCATGACCCACAGGACTGCCACACAGTCTGAATGTTGAATGCATGCTGTCCTAAACAGGGAAGAATTTAAATGTGTGTAAGTGCTTTACTGAATTGAAGCCCTAGGAAAGATGTATAATGTTTACAGTAAACTTTGCTTACTTATACTCCCTGTATCACAGCAACCTATGTACATTTTTTAAAATAGAAAGGACTTTTTCTTACAAGTCTTCTCACAGTGAAGCTTGAAAGGCAAGAAACAGCAAGCAGTAATTTCTGCATAACTTGCCTATCCTCAAAGATAGATCTTTTTAAAATTGTTTTAGTTAAATATGTGAGCTACTTCTCTGTGAGACTAAGATTTTTTTAACCAGTGTCATGTTCAGTAAAATTGACATTAACAGTATAGAGCTAAACTATAAGTGATGCAACTCTTAAGTACATAGTGCTCTTTTAGAGAGCTCTCTGAAAAGAGACGAACTACAGGAGTGCACTGTGAGGATTGCCCACAATGCATTTCATCTTTGTGAAATTTTAAGACATAATCATAATTAGCACTTAAATATATTTATAATAAATAAATAGTGCTTTGCACATTCAAAGCCCTGTACAAACATTAACTATTGATCTTCACAACACCTCTATGAAATAAGCAAGTATTATTATTCCCATTTTACAGATGGGAAACACAGAGAGAGAGCGAGCAATATGCAGTGACTTGTCCAATGCACCTAGTGAGACAGTGTCCAAACCAAGATTTGAATGCAGAAACTTCTGTCTCCCAAAGCCACACACTCAGTCCTGCTGACCACATGGATTCCCTTAATTCTTATTCTTTTAAATTAAGTTCTATGGAAACAGTAGTGCTGCTTTTTAAAACATCAGGCTTTAATGGTATAATTCAGTTTTACATCATCTTGGTAATTTTTTAGTAAAAGATTAACATGATTGTGTGAAATAGAAAAAATACTTTAAATAAAAGGCTGTCTGCTCTGTGAATAAAATATGAGTTTTTAAAAATAATAAACCAAGGTTTCTCCCTCGTACTTTGTTTTCAGAGTCGTACCCGGCCAAAGCATTTCAGAAGGGACAGTGGAATTTCTTTAAAACTTATGGAGCATGATTCTCATTTACACAAGGACCCTGCACACTGCTTTGCAGTGTAAGCACAAATGTTAGTCAGGCTGATAGATTGCTGGTTCCTTTGTTTTTAATTTCATAGAAGAACTGAAAGCATTTTGACCCTTCATGGGCATCTCCAATCTTGCCATTCTGAAAATGTGTACGTTCCCCCAGCATTTACATCAACAGCAGAGCACAAATATATAAAAGTTTAAGGAGTGTTTCTGAAGTTATTTGTGGCAAATCCAGAGATTCACACCAGGATAGGAAGAGGAATGGGTTAAATAAACACTGGTATTTGTACTGATGTATAAAAACAAACTATTGTGCTGTAAGACTATTTCCCCTCCCCCCCCCCACTCCTGGCAAAATTCAATATTTCAGGAGTAGGTGCTCTGTACATCTTGAAGCCAAAGCATCTGAAGTCCATAAGTAAACAGTCTATTAAATTAAAAGCCAACAGATGCCTCCTGAGAGTGACTTTCCTTTAATTAAATTGCTTTGAAACATTTACAAACTAAACAGAAGCTTAATTTCCCACAGCCTGGTAACTATGGATTCTTGGCATGCCACAACATTGTGCTTTTATTATTGTTTTTAACACTCTTTTCTGAAAGATGATCAAAGTATCTTCAAGATCACAATCCACTGACTCCACTCCCTCCCCCCCACCCCACAATCCAGCTTCACTGTTCTCAAGATGTTTATCATTTACAGCTAGCTAACAAAAACCTCAGGTAATCAAAAAATGGGAAACCTACAAATATGCTGCATACTGCTTGAGTTGTATGCACTGTGTTTTGAGTGTCTAAGTGTTCCATATTGTGTGGTCCTGTACAATAAGTCTATTAGTTGAAGAAATACTTCGGAAAATCTACAATAGTTAATAAGGGCTAGATTTTGAATCCCTTGCTCACATTGGTGAGCTGTTAATTCCACGCATAATCTGATTGCTCACCAGTGTCAGTAAAGGTTTCCAATCTGCATGTCATCCCTTGCAAAAATGAAACACGATGTGCATATTTAAGAGCTGAACTGTGTCAATTGTAAAAGTACTGAGTTCCAATATTCCATTTTGCAATAAAGTATAAATTTCAGTAAAAACTGAGCGTTGTGTTAGAGTGCCTTGTATCTTATCCGTGTCCCCTTGAAACAAAGCTTGACTAGTAACTAACTTTTCATTCTCTTTAAAAAAAATCATTTAGGGTAAAATCCTGACCCCAGTGAAGTCAAAGGGGAGTTCTGCCATTGACTTCAATAGAGCAGGGATTTGCTCTTGGGGTGGGGAGGGAGGGACATGTTCTCTATAGAATCACAGATTCCATTACGTGGTTTTCATGGCTGTTCTACACCTGATGCTTACTGGCTTCCTTTTTAAAACTGTGCTTTAGTGCCCATGAAAAGAGCTGGACTGAAAGCCCTGGAAACTGCAGTTCCCGCTCCACTGAATATATTGCGGGGGGAAGCAGCATCCCGGCTTCCTTACTTCGGCCCATCAATGCAGCTCAACATTGTTCTGGGGATTGTCTCAAGGGTGGGGAGCGGAGAGAATGTAGCCCAGTCTCCATGTTCATTCAGTTCTTGACTAATCTGGTGGAAGAGCCGATCGGGGCGAATGGAGTTATAGTTCTATGATGTGGAAACCTTTTCAGTAGGAACTCAGCTGAGACCAAACTCATTTCACATAAGCTTTTCAATAACCCTCAGATACTAATGACTTTCAGATGCATGGTATGGAATTAGTGATTAGAATAAGTGATCTTGATGTGAAAGATACCACATCCCACACCCCCACCACAAAAAAAACATGCAGACCTTCTCCATTGCTTATTTTAATGCAAACCCACCTATATTTAAAAACACGTTAAAGGAACCACAAAATGTAATCCATAAAAATGAAGTACTCTGCCACCGTGCATTGTGTCTGTGACAAGTTACCACATTTAGCACATTAGCAGATAACGGCAATTGTGGCCTTCCCTAATAAATGGAAGAGACATAGTGAATATTTTTATATGCATTTTTGTTGTAGCCGTGTCAGTCCCAGGATATGAGAGAGACAAGGTGGGCAAGGTAATATCTTCTATTGGACCAATATCTGCCACCCTTTCAAAAAAGAAAGTGCTTCCACAACAATTCCTTGATCCTCTCTGGAAGCCTCTAGGAAAACAGGGAAGATAAGTCTCAATATTTCTAAGGTTCAAAAATACCAGAAAACTATTTAAAAACAATATTTCCAGTCTTTTTTATCTATCATGAAGCAGGGGGAAAAGGACACTATGCAATGTCGCTCTCCTTTGCCAGTCACCTTTTAAAGAACTGAACAACCTGTTTTCAGGTATCAAGAAAATCTGGAAGTGTTCTCCAGGGGTGTACTGCATCTTGGTTTAAACAATCTGCTCCTTGAAACTAAGCCACTGGGGTGGCATTTTTCCCAGCTGATAGTACCAAAAAATGAAGGAGCTGACAGCAAGAATAGCTTTACAATAACTAAGCTGATGTTGCTTGCTTCGAAGGTTGGAGATCTCTCAGCAATCTGGATCTATGCCATCTTTGCTCTGTCATATTTCTGGCTTTTAATGTTTGGAGAATAATATTAAACCAACCGGGTCTAAAAGATTTCCAAGAGACCTGCTTATGTAATGGTCTCAAACAATTGACTAAGTAAGAACCAAGTTGTCGTAATCCATTGCAGTTTGAGGAGAATAAAACCAGCCCCCAATACTATTTAAAACTGAATGTTCTGCTGAGATTGTAAAGAAATCAAGTTGCCCCTAAGGTCTGCAGCATTTTTTGACAAAAGCTGCTGCTGAGTGGGAGAAAGCCATCCATAACGAAATAAATGAGTGATCAGAACGCGAAAGATTAAAAACAAAGACTGCAGCACAATGACAGCTGAGTTAAGGCCAGATTTATGTGCTGAATGCACCCCACTTACCAGGCTGCATGTGGCATTCCATACCAAAATAAGGGTTAATTTACCTTAAGAGAGACTGGAAAGAAAAAGATTGCCCTTTATGATGTGTGAAGAAAGCCTCTCTTATTAAAATAAATTGGAAATAGCAGGGCCTGACTTCCCTGTTTTCCTGGAAGATTCCTTAAAAGACTGCAGAACTGACAGATAAAAGCAACAGCAAAATAGGCTGACATCCTGCATGTAGATTTCCTATCACTCCATTGCGGGAGGAGGGGACATTAAGTCTATGAGCCCGAATCTCTGGTCTGTTACCCCCAGCGTATAAAGTTTCTGGGTAGCACAGAGCCAATGAAATGTCTTTGCATCACTCCCATTTGAAGCCATTAAGGTAGGGAATTTACTGTGGATGTGGCCAGGTGGAGACAGCATGACCAGGACACTGCTATGCTCTGGTTATTTTTTGCTGCTGGAACAGCCCATTGGGGCATCTCTAATGTATACTACATGCCAGACAAACACCCCAGTGGGTCCAAAACGAGAAGTGTGAAATTGACTTCAAGCCACCATTGCATCCTTTTCCCTTTGTTTTTAAGCTGAGTGGTGTGGAGCTCATGTGGAATGGAGAACTGGAACCCATAACTGATACTTTGTCTCAGTCTCTCTCCCTCACTCCACTTCTCCGCCTCTCAGTTGAGGGCTGGGAAACCTGCAGCGCAGAGTTTCAGCTTATTGTGTTTTCATCCTCCCATACAAGTTCTCACGCTGCCCAAGGATTCCTCTATGAAAAAACAGGGAAGGAAAGACCTGATATTCCTGCTGTTTCCACTTTTAGTTTACTTTCAAACTCCTCTCCTCCTGGCAGGTGCTGCTGTGCTGGTGACGTTCCAGATTGCAGCCATCTGTGGTGGTGTTGGTACCAGAACTCTAATCACAGCCCAGGGGTACCAGAACTCTAATCACAGCCCATGATGTCACAGATGGATTCATTGTGCCATGTTGTCAGTAACCCAATTGCTCAGAGTATTTCAGGGAGGGAGGGAATTGTTTTAGAAAGGTAAGCTAATCCTTATTTAATTGCTGACTGGCCCCTCAACCAGATGAATAGGACTAATTAACACACCCTATTACTGTTGTTATAAAGTTGATCTTAGCTCAGTTCTCAACGTAACTTTGCAGTTCACCTTTCAGTCCAGCTCGTCTCTGTCTGGGGTTCGAGAGCTCTATATTCCCCTTACCAACATCATGTTCCCCACTTGCATTCACCTGCTACCCAATTTACACCCTGCTACTGTACACTGCTGTACTGACATTACTCTCAGACCAGGGCATGGTAAATCTACACTCAAGTGGAAGTAGAAAGGCTGAGGAAAAGACTCCTTAAGGAATGATAAACATGGGAGAGACAGCTTCCATTGATGATCCTCTGGCACAGAGTGTTTAGCAGCACTGCAAGCCAGTGAACTCAGTGCCTTGGAGGGTGTCGGTAGGGTGTCCTGCCTCACATGGCTTCATAGTGATCCAGCTGGGCTCTGCAGTAGTGTCATTTGGTTTGCTGGAAGGCTGGCCATTGTGTGAAGGGCTTTGGGGAGGGGATGTAGACTGGGGAGGAAACAAGGACATTTTCAAACCCTCTGTGGGACACAGTAGAACTCTGGCGAGTATCTACAATTAGGAAAACATCTCTTCCTAGCGGCACCATTTAAATAATGAAGAACATCGAAATTCACTCATGAGTCCCAAAGAGGACCAGAAAGGATTGTGCAATAGCACATAGAGGAGAAACAATAAATAATGTGCACACTTCAGTGATTTACTGGAATGGTAATAGAGAATCTGCAGATACTCAGTACCACTGCATCTGGGGTTCCTTTCATTCCAATGGCATAAAGAGGTGCAAGGTGCATCTCCCTAGGCCAGACTGGCACTGACGGAAAGATTCACTCCTACTGCCTGCTCTCCTTCTTTCAGTTAGAGTGAGGCATCCTTAAGTTCTGCTAGGAGACCCAAAGGATTGCTTCCTGCAGAAACTCCTGAGGGAACATGGCAAATTGGACCTTTCCCACTTGCCTTGGCCATACCACCTGCCAAGGCATTCCATCTGCCTTTATTTGGGTGGGGCTGATCCCTGGCAGATTTCCAGCAAAACAGAGGAGGTTGTGGCAATTTTCTACCAGTGTAATCATCCCCCATGCAGACTTTCTGCTGCTGGGGGCTTCCATCAGGGTTTGTCAGCTCTTAAGAACGTAAGACTTGCCAGACTGGTTCATTCCCATGATCCATCTAGTGCAGTTCCTGTCTCTGAGGGTGACCAGCACCAGATGCTTCACAGGAAAGTGCAGGAACCCCACATGAGGCAAATGTGTCCTAATCTGCCTCTTCTCACCCTCATCCACACAATGTTGCTAGAGATCTCAGAGTGATCTGTGGGGCACGTGCTTCTCGTACTGCAGAGCTAATCTAGCGGCAGCTTCTTCCAGGGCAGGGTCCCACAGATCTATGGAAAAAAGGAAATGAGGAATCTGTTCTTTTGTTGGTTTTTTTTTTTTTTTGGTTTGGACTTTGGTCAGAGGTTAGAACTGAATATTCATTATTGAATCCTAAATAGCCAATACAGGGTTCCTTATTTGTTGATATCAGAGTCCACTTGTGGATCTAAAGCTGGGATAACATTTGGGAAATCCTGTTCTAGAAAGATGAACAACAGCTTGATGAGCATTAATGAATTAAGTGGGCTTCACTAAGGATGATTATCAGTTATACAAACTCAACTCATCTGTGCACAAAGATTCCTGTAAGCTTGGGGTCTGGGTGAAAATGTACATTTTAATCTGAGAATTCCAAAATACCAATATTTGTTAAAGAGCAAGAATGGTAGGAAAAAGATCAAGGTGATGGTGAACTTTTTCACAGCTTGATAGTGAAAAGAAACAGTGAATGTAAAGATGGGAATAAAATACTGGAAAAAAACCACAAATCCTGTGAAGATTCTAACCATTGTTAGAGTTAATTCCTGGGATAAGAACTCATTGTACATTCAGAGCAAATGCAAAGTTCTTCTTCAAATTTTCCAAAAAAATTTAAAGGGAAAGAATACATGGCCATCTTAATTTCCAGAGTCCAGTGAATATACACATCGCTTTAGAAATAACTGCATCCCTACTAAATCAAACCCTCTACAAGTCACAGTCTGGGTTTTAATAGGATTCCTTAAAATCACATTGTCCTGCGCACACTAAAACAAAAAACGTAAGAATGCAGATGCTCCTTGTCAGACAACTGACAAGAGATGCCAAGCAAAAGTGGTTCTTTATGTAGGGACTGAACCTTTCCATACAGTTAAATAATGCACACGGATTATAAAGTTTAGTGTTTGATGGGTTTTTCACCCTTCTAGGGGCTTGGAGCACTGGGGAGTGAAATTTTCTCTTCAATGTTTCAATAGTGAGTTGTAGATTAAATCTAGATCATAAGAATCTGGAGGACTTTCCTCCAGAACTTTATAGTAGTCAAACTTTTTTTGCAGGGCGGGGGAGGGGAGCTAAAATATTGATAGTACTCCTTTAAAGATAGGAAGACAGACAGGAATTACATTCCACTTAGTAAATAATTTCTGGAGTTGCATTCCTGTGCACTCATGCAAAAATCAAGTACAATATAGAGCCACGAATATGCATAATCCTGATGGTGAGATCTGAGATAGGATCTGGCAAACTGCACAATTTACCCTCAAGCACTGAAAACCCAGATACTAGAAAGCCAGTCATATACTAAAATTTCACATCCTTTTGGATCGAATGACAGGCACACACATGCAACTATTTAAAGCTAGTCACAGATACAAACATTGAAACAGTGTTCAGGGAATGCATTGGCTTCTTTTATGTTTGTGAAATCCCTCCTATTAAATTTACATGTAGAAACATGAACCTTGCAGTGTACTTTACCAGTGGAGTGCTGTACTGAGGCTGGAATATAAAAGAAGATTAAGTATGCTTTCAGAAATAACTGCATCCTTAAAAAGCAAGCAAGCACAATAGGAAAATGACCAAAGCTGAGTTTGGAGGCTCTGGGTGTGGGGGGAAAGTATTTTAGCTTTGGAACTATCCTGTTGTTAAGGTTCTCAACTGCCCTACACATTGTGCAGTCTTTTACACCTATGCAAAGTGAATGTAAAATGCGCCACCTCCTTTGCACAGGTGCAAATGACTACACCTCATGCAGGGTGATGAAGAGCCAGCCCCTTAGCTTAGCTGCTGTCATTAACGGCAAAACTAATATACCTCTACCCTGATATAACGCGACCCGATATAACACAAATTCGGATATAACGCGGTAAAGCAGCGCTCCGGGGGGGGACTGCGCACTCCGGCGGATCAAAGCAAGTTCGATATAACGCGGTTTCACCTATAATGCAGTAAGATATTTTGGCTCCCGAGGACAGCGTTATATCGGGATAGAGGTGTATAAGGCCATACCGTCCCCTGGTGCTAATGGAGCTACAACCATTTCCTGCAGCTGAAGATTTCCAAAGTGCATCTCCTGCCTACTTCCTCCATAGGCACAGAAAAACCAATAAGCAGCAAAACAGGTAGAAGCAGTACACACAAGGCAACCGTGATTAGGAGATCTGTGACTAAATGGAACCTTGGGCCAAATCCCTGTCTAGGGGATGATGCAGGTGCAATCTGAGGCTGCAATCGCAGCCATAGAGCACTGCAGCTTGTGGTGGTGAAGTGTAATGTACTATTATATTAATACTTATGCAAGCCTGCTAGATATTTATTATCAGCAGAAGATACTTATGGCCCCGTTCCCACTTACCCCTTCCCTGTGCTTGTGGCACAGGCTAAGGAGGCTTCAAGCAGTCTATTTATTCCCTGAGCCAGGCTCTCAGCCCCAGTTACAGCTGCTTAGCACTGCAACGCAACCACAAAGCTGCCATAAGGAGCATCTGAGGATTCTCCTGACCAAAGCAATCTGCTGATAGTATAGCCCTGTCCCCACATAGAGGGAGTGCTATGGCAGGAGAGGGTGGGGGGTGGAGTGGACTGCAATTTGCTTCACCTGATCCCTGGCAGCTGCAGTGATCTCTGTGGCACTGTTACAGCGGATGGAACTTAGAGTAGGCCAGGACTGGGGGAGAAAAAAGATGGTTTAGACTCCCCTTTACTCTCCTCAACTGTCCTGGGGATCTGCCCAGCCAATCATTACTATGGAGCCTTTAGAGGCCAGAGAGGCACCCCCTCGGTGTAAGTTAGAGAAGCCTTAAGGCTGCTGTAAATTATGTGTTGTTTCTCTTGGTCCCTAAGGGTTTTGGAAATCAAACAATAGCCATAGCACCACGTGCTCTCGCTCTACCCCAGCCCTGACTGTGCCCCACCCCTCACTCCTACTCTTTGCCCTTAGGCCATTCCGAACATGCCCCCATGCTATTGGCTGGGAGCAGGGCCCTTCTACCACAAAGGCGGTCCTTTGCACAGGGGCCATTTCCACTCCTTTATGTTGCCACACTGGCATAAAAAGACCCGAGGGTGACTAAGACTCAGGCCCTCACACTTCAGCAGCATCACTTAACAATGCCCTCGTGTAAACTGTATGGACTATTCAGCAAGAAATTGCATTCAAATCAAGTTAACATTCAAACATAAAGCAACAGAGGCCTGGAAAGTGCTACAGACAAAAGAACTAGGAAATTACCAGTAACTCCTGCAGTCCCATTTTTATAGCTAATCTCATCTGTCTCTGTCACTTCAGTAAAACAACACACCAAAAGGTAAATAAAAGTAAATAAGTCTTTCATAGCAATCATAAAACACATGGTTTATCTAACATCCTCTCTAGTTTCTAAGATAAACACTGTGTGTGTTTAGCCTTTTATGTGTATTGTTGTAACTTATACTTTAAAACTAACACAAAACTTTGCCAAACCATACATAATATTTACATGGATCTGATCCAGTTTAGGGGAACTATATAGTCTCTTTTTTCAGCATTACATTCACTTACTTCTGCATGGAATATCAATTACTGTTACTGATTATCTGGTCTACCCAGCTGTCTAGTGTCCACTCATATTTTGCACGGTTACCCAGTGAGGGGAAAAAGGACTAAGCTTGCTCTCAGGACAGGCTAGGAGACATAGGTGCATGCGTGTGCGTGTTGTCTAGCTGTTTGAACCCTGAACGGGTCATTGAAAAGGTCTGGTCAAGGCTGACCCCCTATCAATGGCAAAGTGGAGAAGACAATGGAAAATCCAGTCACCAGGATATTGACACCTACCAGCCAATGACCCAGAGGGAGCTGGATTTCCCCACCTCTCCTCAGGGAAAGACCCCATCTTGAGAACAAAGGACTGGAAGGTGTGAGGTGGGGCCGGGTAAGTGTTGGCTTCTGGAGGAAGCTGGGAGCTCTCCCATCTAAGAACTAAGGCAGTGAGATTAAGGCCTGGTCTACTCTAGAAATTATCATCTTAATTACATTGCCCAGTGGTGTGCAAAATCCCCACCCCTGAGTGGTGTAGTTAAGATGACCTAACCCCCAATGTAGACAATGCTGGGTTGATAGAAGAACTCTTCCAACGACCTAGCTATCACCTCTCAGGGAGGTGAATTACCTGTGCTGATGGGAGACCCCCTCCTGTGGCCACAGGTAGTGTCTATGCTGAAGTGCTACAGCAGCACAACTGCAGCGGTGCAGCTGTACTGCTGTAGCATTTTAAGTGTAGACATACCTGAGCGAGACACACAGTGCCTGCAGATGAGGTTCACTACAGCTTGGCTGGGGCTCTGGGCTGACCACAATGGACTACGTTTTAACCTTCATTTCTCTGTGCTAACCTGAGGGCTGGTCCACACTAAGCCCCCAGTTCGAACTAAGATACGCAACTTCAGCTACATGAATAACGTAGCTGAAGTCGAAGTATCTTAGTTCGAACTTAAAGGTACTTAAAGGTCCACACGCGGCAGGCAGGCTCCCCCGTCGACTCCGCCTACTCCTCTCGCGGAGCAGGCTTACCGGCGTCGACGGCGAGCACTTCCGGGATCGATTTATCGCGTCTAGACAAGACGCGATAAATCGATCCCAGAAGATCGATTGCTTGCCGCCGAACCAGCGGGTAAGTATAGACGTACCCTAAGACTTCCAAAACTGTGCTCCAGCTGATTACTAACCCAACTGTTTTGAAAACGCTGCCTGAGTGTCACTGTAAATGCTTGATGAGGTGCTTTAATCCCCGGAGAGTGTACAAGCCTTTCCAGTTGGATTTGCTGAACAGAGCTCACAGTGTGAAGCAGGTGTGCTGAAGTCCAGCAGTTCAGTCACAGGAGGCGGTGGGGCCATGTGACCTACCCTGAAGGAAGAGCAAGACCCCATGCGGGTCTGGTACATCACAGGGTTCTTCCAAGAGACTTTTCCAATGCTCTGATCATGTGGAGCTGTGACACCAGCATCCTGTCTATAGGGGAAATGTATATTATCTATCTTTCTTGCATGCCAATGGTGTGCTCAGTCCTGTAAAGGTTAGAGAGGAAGATAGCTCCAATGAGCTTATACTTTTTAAAGGCCTGATCCAACTCTTGCTGGAGTCAGTGAACACACTTCCATTAACTGCAGTGGGACTTGGCTGGAGCCCCAAATTAGCCACACAAAACAGTGCAGACACATAAGCACCAGGTGCAAAGCTTGCTGGTCTTGCTCATACAAGCAGTGATTGCTGAAAGATGATAGGATTTGACCTTACAAGATCAAATGCACTTTAGTGCAACCTAAATGGGACACCTGAAGGTCAAACAAGAATAAATGAACAAGTACTTCTTTCTTTGGGCGATCACGGAAAGGCGCCCAGGCGAAGGGAGGTTTTTAAGAAGTAATTTGGAGAGAGGGCAGTGGTTTGTATAGATAGAATATGACTAGTGTCTGTCAGTGGTCCTTAGTTCTGAAAATGTGTGGGGCTGCAGGTAGCAACTCCTTTGGACCATATTTTACAACTAAAAGCTGGGACCCTGTGGCGAGGGTGTTGTAGGAAAGTGTTTGCCTGGGGAATAAGGGAGATTGGTTTGAAGAAAAGGTTCCTTTTTCCCTCTCCTGCACACTTTCAGTGTGAAAAAGTAGAACACTCCCCAGTAAAAGTGCAGGGGGGAGAAATAAGTATTTATCCTTGTCATCTCTTTGCTGTTCTCTCCAAGTCCCAACCTCTACCAGCTACTCCCCCCACATGCCACCAACCAATGTGCCCACCTACTCTTTCACCAATTGATTGTTCTCCCTTGACAAGCCAACATATTCCCCCCTCTTAGCTCAGAAGGTGCCCAGACCTTATCATTTCCCTCCAACCCAATCTGTCATCTTAGATCTCCTCCTTCCCCTACATCTGCTGAGACCCTCCCTCTTTCTATCTATCCCCCCACAACAGAGAACTCTCCTCAGCAATGAACCCCTCTCACCCAACACTCCTAGTCCAGGAACATCTCCCCCCCCCCCCCCCCCCATGTACACGCCACATGCAAGCCAGGCTCCGAGACCACGTTTATACATTGTTAAATGAGCAAACAGAACAAAACAAATTCAGGTGCAATAGAGACTCTCACAAATAATTCATAGTAAGGCAGTTCATCTTTTCCACCACGCCCACCTGCCAGTGGTCTGGAAGAGAGGCAGCACGTTCATATGATCTGAAATAGGCCCTCCCCACCTCTTCAGGCTGCTTGCAGCTCATGTTGCAGAGCCAGGAGTCCCCTGCTGGCCCTTAGATGAATTGCAACTTGTAGTTCCAGCCCCTCCCCCCACCCAGAGTCTCCCAGTGCCAACAGGTAACTCAGCCACATTACTCTGCTGTGATATTGGTGACGCTTAGCCTCATTAGCCTCTAATAACCAGCTCCTCCCTGATATGCCTCAATGATTTAAGAATACATATTGTCCCTAATGCTTGGGGCTAGCCTTGTTCTGTAGGACCGTGTGGCTGGGAACTAAAGTAGCTGCACTGCCCTACTCCCCAAAGGCCAGTTCAGGCCCAGGTGTAAATTAGATCAGCTTCACAGCTGCTCCATGCTGGTAAGGAATCACTAGTGTAGGGTGCTCTTACCACACTCCTCCGCATGTCCCCTACACCCAGGGGCTTGGATGAGTGGAATAGAGCGGGCTCTGCTATATGGGTGCTTCCTCAGATGAGGATTCCCCCATGTCCGGGAAATCCTCAGCTTCCTGTTTCATGCACTTTACAAGCCCTGTGTGCTGCCAGAGTAGTGCAAAGGGGCGCGGGGGTGGGCCAGAATCTGGTCCATTATACTCAGATTCAAAAACAGAACAGCACTGCCTATTGCATGGACATGTAAAGTCTGTTCCTGAGCTCTTCTGAAGGCAATGCTCCAACTGATTTTTTCTTAAATTTCATTCATTTAAACTGTCACCCGCTGGTAGCTTCTGAAAGAAAGTATTGAGCAGCAGAAGAAGGAGGAGGGTGTCATATCTGCCTGCTCTGATCCTTGCTCCAACAAAGGGTAAAATTAGATTGCAAAGTCTTTGGGGCAGGGACTGTAGGTTTGTTCTGTGTTTGTACAGTTCCCAGCAAAATGGGGTCCTGCTCCATGACTGGGGCTACCATCATACAAATAATAATGTTAAGATTCAGTTAATTCATTAAACTTAAGGCCTGACCCTGCTGCTCTTACTCATGTGAGTAGTCCTTTAACAGGTGAGTAGTTCACTGACTTCTTCTGAGTTACGTGAGTGAGGCCTGGAGGACGAGGCCTGGGTTTAACTACTATTTGGGTTGAACAGTTGATGTTAGGAGCTGTCTGCTGCTTGGATATATGTTTCTGTTAGCAGTGCATTTGCAATGCAGGTTGATCACACTTGTGTCAGCATTTCTTTCCTTAAGCCCCAGTTTTTTAGGGGTTGATAACTCATCCATAAAAATGTGTCCTGGGCTGAAGCTTGGCACAGAGATTACTCATGTAAGTAAGAACTGCAGGATCTGAACAAAGTGTCAGCCTGGAAGTGTTATAAAAATAGGTGCTGATTTAAATATATATAATGTATTTAAGTAGTTGTTTTGGGTTTTTTTAAATAAAAGCTTACTGGTTTGTGAGATGACTTGTGCCTGTACAACTTCACAACAGCTTTATTTACAAAAAATAAATATTGGTATGTTGTTTAATGTCTAAAAATAG
The DNA here is from genome assembly GCF_028017835.1 of Emys orbicularis. Classification (NCBI taxonomy): domain Eukaryota; kingdom Metazoa; phylum Chordata; order Testudines; family Emydidae; genus Emys; species Emys orbicularis. The sequence continues at coordinate 94,854,217 of NC_088688.1, read as the reverse complement.
TGTAATGGTTTTGGGGAGTTTGAAAACAAAACTGAAAATGGTTTAGGTGGAAATACTTTCATTTAGGCTCGGTAAAGCCCCCCTTTTAATAAAACCAACAACCAACTTAACTTTGGAGCCTCAAGTTAGTTGAGTGTGGCCTTTAAAAAAATGAGTGCGAGTGTAGACTTACTCAGATCTTCTTTCTGCTACATTCTGGAATGAATGTTAATTGAAACAATCCAGACCAGTCTCAATTCAAAGGCTGCATTAGTTTTCAGGTATTACAGGTTCAAAACCAGCTGAAAAATTGCAGGGTTCCCAGAGAATCCTCAGAAGAAAGGTAGAAATAAAATAGAGAGCAAGAGAATGAAACTATCAGGGAAGGTCATGAGGTGTCAAACACTGACACTGAAGCAGAGAGAGAAGCCCAGAGAGAGTATATGTGCAGTGCAACAGTAGTGTCTTTGTGTGTTGTGAAATAACATGCCATGGCTGATCAACGAGCAACACTATGCATCCAAATCTGGAAGGAAAGACCAAGCATCCTCAAACTGTTGGCATTTGTTGAGTCTATTGTGTGCCACTTGTTCCAGGCCTGTGCATTCACTTGTTAACCACTCCTTAATTCAAACAGATTGTAGAATGAGAGCTATAAAATCAATCTCTCAGCTATCACAAAGGTAGCTATTGCTCTTAGGAGCTGAGAGGCACAGGGCACTCAGAATGGAACCCGACATAATACAGAAGCAGTGAAAGGAACTATGGCATCCATCCACACTGAAATTTCAGGTTGGCTACCAAAACACTGAAGCATACAATATAAGCGAATGCTTTTAAAACTGTGGCCTTGTTAGCCGAAAAGGGTTTTAAAGACAGTTTTTCTAGCCAACAGAGTTTGGGCACAACAGTTTTAAGACCATAGTTTTAAGAGGTGTTATAGATTGAGATTTTCAAAGCTAAATACTCCATCTACTCCCTGCTGAAAGGGAAATACCAAATACTGTTGTTAACAGCTAGTCCTAGCTGGCAGGGGGGCACTTTGCTTCTGATCTGCAAAACCCTTGCACTTCACAGTGGGGCCACCACAGCCTGCAGTGAGGAATCCTGGCCTGGCTGACAGGACTCCCTTCGCACAGGACATGCCCTTGCTGTGCCAGCCATTTCAGGATTTGGAACTTGATCCAAAACCCAGTGAAGTCATTAATTTCAATGGACTTTGGATCCATCTTTTAGCCCTTTAATGGAGGGAAGACTTCCTTATTTAGATTAAAAATATGTTTTAGGCAATTTTTCAAGGATACTGTAGTTTTATTACAAAGATCACTTTGAACACTCCTTTTCCCCCTGGCCCCAAGTTTTAATTTTTAAATCCAAATGATTTCTCTACATCCAGTCCATACAACAGGGAGTCCTAAATCAGATGTGCTGAGATTCAGAATCTCCTTGTTGCAAGGGGAGAGTGAGTTGTGCTAGGCATTTTAGCCATGGTTGCAGGTCAGTCTAGTTAGAATTTCTCAAGTTAGCACCCCCACAAACTCCAGCATGCTTTATCTGCAGCTGAGTCATGCTCAGCAAAATGCAAAATTCTTTCCCACCTACCCTTAAAAACAGAGAAAAAGAGAGAAATTATCTGTACAAATGAATGCTTCACTGGCAGAGGCAAACACATCAGCACAGATGGAAAATAGTTTTTAAACAGTCTCTTTTAAGCCTTATGACTGAAAGATCGCTACAAAGGAATGATCAGTAAAAAATGAAACCTACTTCATGTGCCACTAATGATAACAGGTTCTAATACCTCTTGACACTTGTATAGCAGCATTTCTTTCTAGGATATCAAAGCACTTGACACACATTCCCAAACTAAGTCCCACAACGCAGCTCAGTACGTGCAGCGCATAAGCTCAGTGAGTGGAAAGTCTGTATGTTTATATTGCAAAATGTAAATTGCAAAACATTTTATTTAAAATGATTGAAAGAGGCCGAGCACTGGGCATGCTCTAAATAGATATAAACAGCCCTCTCTTCTATCCTAGCAGGTATTATTATCCCCACGTTACAGATGGGAACACCAAGGCACAGAGAGAGTGATTTGTCCAAAGTCACACAGAAAGGCAGTGGCAGGTCTATATAACTGAGCTCACCTATCAAATCTACCCAAGCAACATCCTGAAGTTCAGTCCTCTGCTTTGCTTGAACCTCCTGGTAGCAACATATCGCCCTCTCACTCTTGTTATTGAATTCCCTTGGTATGAGCTACCTCTCCCGCTGAGTGACTCTGCCCCTAAGCCAGCGACCCTTGGTAGGCAGCCTGGTCTGTGCCCCTGCGCGCAGGCTGTGCGGTCTATGCTCAGCCCCAGAGCTCGGCTTACCCCGCTGCTTCCCCTCCTCTCCGGAGCCCCAGCAGGGGAGGAGGGTTGCATTGTTGATTTTGGGCAGCGCGCAGCCGCAGTGCGGGCGGCCGGCTGCTGTGCCTGCTCGCTGGTACAAAGAGACACGAGAGGGGAGTTTGGAGGCTCCCGGGAGGTGGGTGTCGCTGTAGCCGCTGCGGGGCCGGGTGGCGCGCCCCTGGGGGAAGCCGCGTGCCTGATGCATCCCCCGCTCTCTCCAGTCCCGCCTGGGTAAGGTCCTTAGGAGCCGCCTGCCCCCCGGCGTGAGGGATGCGAGCGGAGAGGTGAGCGGAGCGGCTCTCTGGGGATCGCTTGTGCCCGCGGGTCTGGGAGCTGGTGGCTGGGAGGGAGGGAGGGAGGGATCCAGGCTCAGCAGGGCAGCGCAGCGCAGCGCTGGGAAGGGGGAGGAAACTTTGTTAGGACTCTTGTCAATGTAAAGTGTGCTTCCCCCCTCCCCGGGCGCACAGAGCTCGGATCCCCTGGGGGGTCCCCTAGCAAACTACCTTCCTCGGGGCTGGGGGCGAGAGGATCGTGCAGCCCCAGCGGCTGCTTTGTGGCAGCTTCTCTTTCCCTTGCCCCGGGGCTGGATGAGGTGGTGGTTTGTGGTGCGGCCAACTGGCTTCCCCTGCCTGTGCCCTGGCTTGGAAGCAGGGGGAGGAGCAGGAGGAGGGGCGGCGTGGTGTGTCTGAGCTATCTCCCTGGGGACATTTCCTTGGGAGCGGGAGGGTGGAACAGGGCCGGGGCTTTAGTTGTGCAGCTGCATGCCCAGCCCCCGGCCAGAGCACGTTGCTTCGGGTTCCCCTTCACTTGACATTGCAATGGCCAGGGCTTCCCTCTCCCTCCACTTGCTGGCGGCTCTCCCCTCCCCAGCGCAATGGGGGAGGCTTTTGGTCCTGAAACATCAATGGTATTTGGGGTGGAGGAGCACATCATTGTGAGGCCAAGGTGATGGTCTGTCAGCGCTCCATTCTGTTCACCCTGCTTGGGGGGCAGGATCTATCTTCCCTGCTGGATCCAGTGTCTGCTGTTCAGCCCGTCCTTAGCACACCTGAACCAGCACTTTAGGCATAGTTAGAAGCTGATAATGTAATAACTAATGCCAGATCACTCACACACTAGCTTGGGAAGGGCTGTCGGTTGCAGGGAGTCTTCCTTGAATAAGTATAGTGGAGGTGGGCCCGGATGCTGAGTTTGAAGCAGAGCTTTGTTCTAAGACCACATCCACCTGGAAGTCACTGTCAGGGGACTCCTTTATAACGTGGCCCTAGTTGTAGAGTTGATAGGGCAGGGTTTCTCAAACAGGGGTCGCCGCTTGTGTAGGGAAAGCCCCTGGCGGGGTGGGCCGGTTTGTTTACCTGCCCCGTCCGCAGGTCCGGCCGATCGCGGCTCCCACTGGCCGCGGATCGCTGCTCTGGGCCAATGGGAGCTGCTGGAAGCAGCGCGGGCCGAGGGACTTACTGGCTGCCGCTTCCAGCAGCTCCCATTGGCCCAGAGCAGCGATCTGCGGCCAGTGGGAGCCGCGATCAGCCGGGGCAGGTACACAAACCGGCCAGGCCCGCCAGGGGCTTTCCCTACACAAACCCTGTTTGAGAAACCCTGTGATAGGGCATTCAGGCCACAGCTGTATTAGACTCTTATCCGCTCCCTTCCCCCTCCCAAAAAATCTTGCCATTGCTACCACCAATGACACGTTCTAGTGGAGAAGGCCAATGGTGTATGCCAGCAGTCAGCACTATGGGCCAGATTTTCAAATGAGTTTAGCTCCCATTTAGGCACCTAAATAAGAGCCAGCTCTTCAGAAGAGCTCAACACCCTGCAGATCCTATTGTGACACTTACGGCCAGATTTTCAGATGAACATGGCCGAGAGCACTTTTGAAAACTTAGTTCTGCTTGTGGGTGCTGAGCACCCTTGAAAAGCATGTCCTCCGTCCTCTAGTCCAGTGGTTTTCAAACTTTTTTTCTGGCAACCCAATTGAAGAAAATTGTTGATGCCCATGACCCAATGGAGCTGGGGATGAGGGGTTTGGGGTGTGGGAGGGGCTCAGGGCTGGGGCAGAGGGCTGGGGTGTGGGAGTGAGGACTGCGGGGTGGGGCTGAGAATGAGGGGTTCAGGTTGTGGGAGGGGGCTCTGAGCTGGGGCAGGGGGTTGGGGTGTGGGAGGGGGTTAGGGCTCTGGGCTGGGGGTGTAGGCTCTAGGGTGGGGCTGGGGATGAGGGGTTTGGGGTGCAGGAGTGGGCTCTGGGTTTTGGGGGGGGGGGGCGCTAAGGGCTGGAATCCCGGTTCCCAGCCAATGGGAGTGCGGAGCCGGTGCTCAGGGTGGGGGCAGCGCGCAGAGCCCCCTGGCCCCCCTGCCTAGGTGCCGGACCTGCTGCTGGCCACTTCCAGCGCGTAGCATAGTGTCAGAACAAGTAGGGACTAGCCTGCCTTAGCCAGGCAGCACTGCTGACAGGACTTTTAACGGCGCGACCTAGTGCTTTACATTTTACGATCCAGTACTGGGTCGCGACCCACAGTTTGAAAACCACTGCTCTAGTCCTGCACTGAGCATAGTTAGGTGATGTGGAGTTTGGTCTACACATTATTATTATTTATTACAGTAGTTCATAGAGGCCAGAATCCTGTTGTGCCTTTCACTGTATAAACTTAAAACAAAGACAGACCATGCCTCCGTGAGCCCTGTTACCACTGCAGCAGCTCCACGGGTGGGAAATTTAGGGGGAAATGGCCAGTCTCCAGTAGCCTATGGTTGCTGAAAATTAACTTAAAGCCCCATCCTCAGAGGGTGTTTAATTGCACTTAAACTGAAGTCTGAGTTGTTAAATCTTGATTCCAACACAATTAGACCTGTTCGATGGGATGTGTGTGTAAAGATGAGGTTTTGCCCAGGTAGGCCTAGACTAGAATACTGTTCCTCTTCAGAACTGACTTACTGAAACAGAAATAAGTAAAATTTAACACTCACAATGTGCTCCCCACACTCAGAGAGACAATCTCTGTTCTGAAGCGCTGACAAAGACAAACACCAGTCAAAGGGAGTGGAGGGGAAAAGGATACAACATAAAAATGAAAATTATGTATTTAAAAATCAACAAGTCCCAAGTGACCCTCAACGTACCAATGCTAATTGATTTCTTGGAGGATTCATGACAGCAGTGACTCTTGAGGGGGAGAGGATAGTGGCGTTATGTATCTCTTCAGGAAGGGCATTCCATGTGTAGGGGAAGGGGGAAGAAGGTGTGATGCAAGTGAACAAATGGAAGTGCTTGGTCCCACCTACACAGGCTAGTGTGTCCGTCAGCACGGGTATGCTTAAGCCACAGTTAAGCTTGTAGGTCCAAGTTTTCAAAAGTGACGAGTAACTTTGCCCTCATTTTTGGGTACTCACCTGAGACACCTTAAATGGGCTTGACTTTCAGAGGGTGGGTGCAGGCTAAAAATCAGGCCCCTTGTTAGGCACCCAGGATCACGAGACACTTTTGAACATAGTGCGTGGGGCTACAGTGTTACAAGTATATTTTTAAAAAGTGTTTCAGGTGAGCTTTAAAGCTCTAGTGTAGACGGGGCTTTACTGTGACTGCCCTGTTAACAGAAGTTTGACTTTAGATAAAAGCTAACAGTTTCATTTTTCTCTTGTAAAGCTAAGGCCTGTTACATTGTGATTTTTATTTAAAATGAGAGCTCTCTTTACATGTTTTGATTAAGAGAATAGCTTGTCTGGCAATTCTTGTGCCTAGTCAATCACCTTGGGTCTTAGCTAGCTGAGAAAGGTGGAATGCCAATTTGCTAATTGAGAAATCAGATTTATCTTTGCCTCTGTAACTCTTATTTCAGCCTCTTCTGACAGGGTGACTTTGGGTGAGATCAAGGGATTGGAGGTGTATGTATGTGAGGAAGGGAATAAGTACAGAGGTAGAGGAAAAGATGATGCAGTGTAAAGTGCAGAAGACCAAGCTACAATAATTTAATATGCATGAAAGACATGCAAAGATCATTCTTGCCAGGATGGGGGTGTCCTCCGGTGCCCTGGTCCAAAGACCCAATACTGTGATGGGTTGGATCACAGAAACCCCCTTGGGAGCTGCCACCCGATGTACCAAGACTACCCCAGCTCAGGACTCCAGCACCCTGTCTTGCTGAGCCAGACACTCCCGTCTGCTCCAACACAGACCCAGGGTCTGAATAACTTGCCCCACAGCTGCAGGTTTACCTGAAAACAGCTCACAGAACTGTGCTTGTCTTTAGCACTCAGATGCCCAACTCCCAATGGGGTCTAAACCCAAATAAATCCATTTTACCCTGTATAAAGCTTATATAGGGTAAACTCATAAATTGTTCGCCCTCTATAACACTGATAGAGAGATATGCACAGTTGTTTGCTCCCCCAGGTATTAATACATACTTTGAGTTAATTAATAAGTAAAAAGTGATTTTATTAAATACAGAAAGTAGGATTTAAGTGGTTCCAAGTAGTAACAGACAGAACAAAGTAAGTTACCAAGCAAAATAAAATAAAATGCACAAATCGATGTCTAATCAAACTGAATACAGATAATCTCACCCTTAGAGATGCTTCAGTAAGTTTTTTCCTCAGACTGGACACCTTCCAGGCCTGGGCACAATTCTTTCCCCTGGTACAGCTCTTGTTCCAGCTTAGGTGGTAGCTAGGGGATTCTTCATGATGGCTCCTCTCTCTCCTCTTTGTTCTCTTCCACCCCTTTATATATCTTTTGCATAAGGTGGGAACCCTTTGTCCCTCTGGGTTTCCACCCCTCCTCACTGGAAAAGCACCAGGTTAAAGATGGATTCCAGTTCAGGTGACATGATCATATGTTACTACAAGACCTCATTACCCACTTGCCAGCACACACATATACAGGAAGACTCACAGGTAAACACAGCCATCTGCAGACAATGGTCCTGGTTAATGGGAGTCATCAAGATTCCAAACCACCATTAATGGCCCATACTTTGCATAATTACAATAGGCCCTCAGAGTTATATTTCATATTTCTAGTTCAAGAGTGGTACATTTATACAAATAGGATGATCACACTCAGTAGATTATAAGCTTTGTAATGATACCTTACAAGAGACCTTTTGCATGAAGCATATTCCAGTTACATTATATTCACTTATTATCATGTTTTTATAAAACCATATAGACAGCACAACGTCACAATGACTACTTATGTGGGTCTGTGATGCCTCCAGTAGGTCATCTAGTTCAGGGATTCTCAAACTTCATTGCACCACGGCCCCCTTCTAAGAACAAAAATTACTACATGACTCCAGGAGTGGGGACTGAAGGCTGAACCCAAGGGCTTCAGCCCCAGCAGTGGGCTTTGGCCCGGAGAGTGGTACTTGGGGTCCCAACCCACAGTTTGAGAACCACTGATCTAGTTCCTTCCCTGCATCAGGACAGGATTTGCCAAGTAACCCCTCTCCACTTTGTAAACTGTGTTACACTGCTTAGGCCTGAGGATAGCTGGGGCTCAACTGGAAAACGTCGAAGTTGTCACCAATAATTTGATAATGACTCCAGACTAAGCATATTGCTTCTGTAGCACTCCAAGCTAAAGTAAGAGACATGGGACTGAATTCCATTTTAGTCTAGACGCATGTAACTCTGTTAACTTCCATGGAGTTCTTCTGGACTTATCCTAGGGTAACTGAGAATAGAATCAGGCCCTTGGATTGGAAATTAAACCTAGGTCTCTCAGGTGGCATGTCAGCAAGCGTGGCCTAGACAGATCACTGTAAATGTTTATTGGCACTGATGGAAATGGAAACTGCCTTGTTTTTCATATCCAGGCGTGTCCTCTAAATGAGACTAATCCATTACACAACTTCCTTCCCCTCACCCCCTTTCTGGCTTCTAAACTCTAATACCTATGTGTGTCTCAATTCCTGATGTGCATTATATATCTAAATAATAGATGTGGGAAGTGAAATTAAAACTCTCTAATGAAGAATCTGTTTTGTAACTGATGCAGGGGTCTCTCTTTGCAGCCTAGGAGAAGCTGTCAAAAGTAGGCAGTAGCTTGTGCTTTTTGGTTACAAAAGCACAATCTGTTAAGTGGGAACAGTTGCAAATTTGTTATGGTGTCAGCACCTACTGTGGCTGTGGAGCAGTGATGAGGAGCCTTCTGGTCAGTTAGTAGAATTGAGTAATAGTGAAAGTTTCAAGCATCAACGTGTGTTCTGATCAGAAGCTGTTTATAGAAAAACAGACAGTCCCTTGTAGATTGCCCTTGTAAGTTTGTAAGGCAGTGTGTGTATAAATGGTAAACTTCTATATAATGCAAACATTCGTGTAAATTGTAAATGTATTTGTAAATACTTGTGGTAAGGCAATCCAGCACATTAAATAAATAAGTTATTTATTTACCATGTCCTAATGATTAGCATACTGGTTGTTGTGATTCCATGGGTAAACTTAACAAAGATTTGTGAGACGCTTTGACTATTTACCCTTTCTATCATTCAATAAATGTTTCCATGTTACTTAAAATAAAAATGTTTACAATACTGTATAAATAGACGGAGGGCTTCTTGGCTGAAAATTTAACTTGTTTTTATTTTGTAAGTAAACCATGTGAAACTATGACTAATCAAATACTGCTTTTTTTTCTTTTTTTTTTTTATAAATCTCACTTAGCCTTTGAAACTAAAATTTGCCTTAAATAACGATTTAGATTTGTGATCAGACTTGCAATGTAATTGACTCTAATGGGACATAAGTCATTTTAAGTATCTTGAATAATGTCTTTTTGTGGCTGAGTAACTGGTAGGAGAGCATTTTAGATTTCTCGTGGAATAATCAAGGCAACAACTTAGAGTTGTCAGCATTGGGACTCCACCTCTTACTTCCATTAGAGATGCTATATATTGAGGTGTGATAACATGCAAATTCTATTGTGCCAGCTGTGAGAAAGCCAGGGCTTGAAAAGGAGGGTGATAGTACATGTCAGGAATGAACAATTAATGGAATTCATTACTATAAGCGATTGATGTATACTTATGCAGATTACCTAGAAAATGTGCCTTTCCTATTGCCTATGTGAATTGTATCCTAAGTTCCAACTGTTTCTAACAAACTGTAGCACCTAATGTCATGCAAAAATGTACTTCCTTAGGGGAGCTCTACTTGGATTTATGACAATATTGAGATTAAGGCAATGTCAAGTAGCTAAACTCAGAATTCAGATGTCATGCATTTCAGATTTCTACATTAGGTGGGAATATTTAAACAAACTCTCAATTAAAAAAAAAAAAAAGTGAATCCCTTCTGCAATGTCAGAAAAAACAACAGGTCTGGAGTAGTCATTAGAACCAGAAAGTGAAAATAACTATTCTAGTGTTGCAGTACAAGCCTAATGAAAGGTGAGAGAATGTCTCTGAGCTTTGCTAGTGAGTCATAGGCCAGAATGATAGGATCATCTAATCTTACCTCCTGTATATCACAGGCAATTAAATTTCCCCCAGTGACCCTTGTGTTGAGACCAGTAACTTGTGTTTGGCTACAGCATCTCTTCCAGAAAGCCATCCAGTCTAGATCTGAAGACCGCAAGAGAAGGAGAATTCGCTCCTTCCCTTGGTTGTTTGTTCCAATGGTTACTCATCCTCAGCTGGTGGCGAAGAAGGGAAATTGTGGCTATTTTTTAATTTGAATTTGTCTGGCTTCAGCTTCCAACCACTGGCTCTTATTACGTCTTTTCCCACTCTTTCTCCACTCTATTACAGGTCATGTAATTGGGATTCAGATGTACCTTTTAATTCCTTGCATACGTGAGCAGACTAAATGAGAAGTGACTAGACAAAATTGAACTAACTCTGTGTAGGAGCTATTAAGACAAAATTATTCTTTGGTCTTTTGCCTGTTTTGTGTGGATAGTAAAGTAGAATAGCTATCAAACTCCCCACCCCTGGAGATTATTTACTCCGTATAATAGACAGTTTTAAGAATGACTGCTCGTTGACATCTCATACGGGTACCAAGAGAATTCTCACTTTGCTATGTAAAGAGGGAAGGGAAGGAGAGGTTGGCGTCCTGCACTTTTTCAGACTTTGCTAGTAAGCTTGTCTGAAGATGGTGGAGTGGGGGGAAAGAAGTAGGTAAAGTACAGAGTAAATGATTCATTTCACTACTTAATACTCAGAGCTAGTCTGGAAACCTATGCTTTTTTATTTTTTAAAAATATTTTCCACTTCCTTCAACATTAGGATTAGATAATTAACCCTATTGACCTATCATGCCCTGCTCAGTGAGAATTACACAGGTGCGGCCTGCAGGCTCTCTCTAGTGTTGGGGCTAGTTTTGAATAGCTGTTGTGATTTGTTGAGAGTTACAGTAGGATTGTTTCTCATGCTGATGTGAGGTTTCTCTTAATAAAGTATCCTTGTGAAAGTGGGCATATGATAGTGGGATTGAGTGAATATCATTGCTCTCTGTTCTTATAGTGTCTCACATGAGGGTGGTAGTGGCCGAACATTTGAATGGAGCCTGGTTATTACCCACAGGGAGAGGTTATTCCATTGAAAAGTGTATTCGATGGTTAATAGTGTTACAGAGGCAACAATCGGAGGGAGATGTGAGAATCTCTGTTACAGGCACCTTCTCAGAGCTGGGACTGTCTCTTGATATTTGGTCAAGTCCACTGCTCTTTGCACAAAATATCTTTCCCTGACTTCAGTGACTGGAAGTACAGAAGTAGACCCTAAAGCCAGATCCTTCAGCAGCCTGGGATTTAGGAAGATAGCTTTCTCATCGACACAAATATTCCATAATTGTACATCATGGGGTTTCTTGGACTTTCCTGTGAAGCATTTGGTACTGGCCATTGTCTGAGCTAGATGGACTACTAGTCTGAACTGGTAGGCCCATAAAAGTTGTCATGCCTCCTAGAGCTTAAATATTAAGAATATATTTACCTACCTCACAGACGTAGGTAGGGTTAGGTGTTTATAAGTGCTTTGAGACCCTTGGACGGAAGGTGCTGAAGGCGATGACAAGTATTGGTGGTAGCCTGTTATCACATAAAGACTAAAACTAAAGCTATATTCCGGGAGTTTTTATTAAACAAGCACTTCAACCTCTTAGTCCTAACAAAACCCAAGCTCTTTTCTGTCTTCCTTCTCCCCTACTCCTCCCCAGTCCTGAATATGATGAATGTGGTTACTGGAGACGTTGCCACTCTTGAAATAGTAGTGAGAAAGCAAAAGTGGAAAGCTCTGAATATGCTGAGCTCAGAAGGGGTTTGATATTACACTCTCTGAAGGAACAGAAGAGTGACCATATTGAGAAGCAATCCATGACTTGTTCTGTAGCAAAACCAGTTCAAGTGGCTCAAGGGCTGTATGCATGGGCACTCTTTTTCCTGGGGTCTGAATATATTCTTGTCACATGTGCATAACAAGTTCAGTACTTTTAGGGCTTCTCTAGACAGCCCTGCAGTGTGGGCTATAGAGGTGTGAGTTGCAGCATGCATTGAAGTGTTGTGCTGTAACTGACCTGGATCTGTGTAGACCCCCTTTCCGCCAGGACTACGTTAATGTGAGCTAGGTACCTTTTAATTCACGCTAGCAGGGTCAACAAGGAGCAGTTATAGCACAGCACTTCAGTGCGTGCTGCAGTTCGCATCCCTGTGGTCCATGCTGTGGGGCTGTGTAGATAAGCCCTTAGTTTCCACTCCATTTGTGTGCATCACAGGGACTGCAAACGTGGCCACTTCTGTCTGAGGGACCAGTACTAGAATCAGTGTGGATTAAAATATTGATTATTTTTCTATTTAAAAAAATAAGATTTTTTTTATTTAAATACTTTTTTATTTAAAAAAAAGCTGTTTAAAAATAACATGTTGTCATAATGTCAAATTTAACACCTAAACTTCAAGACTATATAAATTATTTTTTAATTTAATTTTTAAAAATTGAGCCCTCAAATTTTAATGAGTTAAAGCAATGGTGAGCAACCTGCGGCCTGTCAGGGTAATGCACTGGTGGGCCGCCAGACAGTTTGTTTACATTTGCGTGGCTGCCCGCAGCTCCCAGTGGCCCGCGGTTCACCGTTCCCGGCCAATGGGAGCTGCAGGAAGTGGCAGCCAGCATGTCCCTGCGGCCCGCACCACTTCCCGCAGCTCCCATTGGCCAGGAACAGTGAACCGCGGGCCACTGGGAGCTGCGGGCCGCCGTGCAAATGTAAACAAACTGTCTGGCGGCCTGCCAGTGGATTACCCTGATGGGCCGCAGGTTGCCCACCACTGAGTTAAGGGATGCTGCCTTTTTAATTATATACAGAATTAGGGGGAAATAGCATTAACATTTTAGGTCTGCTCAAACTTTATAAATGTCACAATGTAACGTACTGCATTAAGTATCTATATTATTTACATTCTTTACAATGGAGTGAGTGCTGGCATTTACATTTTTCGAAATGTAAGTACTTCCAATTTCTGTTGTGCAGAAAAGCTTTTGCCTTAGTTACGTTTGATTTCAGTGTAGCTACCAGATACAGAAAATGGAGAAACTGGTTATGAGTTGAAAAAGCAGGGAAGCTTCTTTTCCTCAGCCAATTTTATGAATAAAAACCAAGTGGAAGAGGATGAGATCTACTAACTCTAAAAATCTGAAGGCCATGGGACTGGATTTTCAAAGGCATTTAAGGTGCCTTAAGATGCAGATAGGCACCTACTGGGATTTTTTTCAAAAGTGCCTAAGCAGGTTGGGTGTTTAACTCCCATTCATTTCAATGGGAGTTAGGTGCCTATCGTGCTATGGCACCTTTGAAAAAAATCCCACTAGGCACCTAAATACTTTTGAAAACCTGGCCCAATGTGATCAGAAACAATCCACCAGTTCACTAACTACAGATACTTGATTGTTAATAAATCTGTTACTTTTAAATGCAACACATATGTTGCGTCTTGATAAACATACTGTTTTCCCCTTATGTATCAGCATTTCTAAGGTAAATTTATTTAACTAATGAAAAATCAGTTTTTTAAAATGCTGCAGATCAATATATTTTAATTGTTACCAACCAATGGGATTCAACCTTTCTTTAGGAAAATAACAGAAGTAGAAGTGAAAAACAAGATTTAAAATCAATGATTTTTAAATCAAAATTTCCTGCTTGTTGCTTTAAATCATGACTAAAATTAGTGTTCTACACTTGTTTTGATTTAAATCAGTCTGCCCTGACCAGAATGGGGCAGAGTGTGCCTTGTCAGAACTCTGCGTAGGAGCACTAGATCACACTATACTCGGATAGAGAATTGACTCTCTCATTTGCAAGAGCACTGAACTCTATTAAAATTTTGTGGGTGGGTGGGTGTGATGGGGTGAGAAGGAAACAAACCAGCAAAGTCTTAGGCTATGGCTACACTACAGTTTAGATTGATATAACTTACATTGTTCAGGGGTGTGAATAAACCACATGACGTAAATTACACTGACCTAAGCGCTGTTGTGGATAGCGCTATGTTGGCGGGAGAAGCTACTGCCGCTTGTTGAGGGTGGATTAATTAAGTTGACAGGAGAGCTCTCTCCCGTCAGCTTAGAGCGTCTGCACTAGCACGAGCATTCGTGCAGCTGCGCCGCTGTAAGCTTTGTAGTGTAGCCATAGCCTTCGTCTCTGGGCCAAATTCTGGCCCTAGGAAGGCCACGTTATACTGAACTGATGATACAAAGCATCCTTAAAGCTGACTTAAGCAACTTCCTAGGAATTCTTCTGTCACGTGGGGGAGGGAAATCCAGGGCTGGCATAAGAATGTTGTAGCTGGCTCTGTGCATTTCAGCCATGACTTCCACCCCCAACATGGGCACGGTCAGAGAACCAAAACGTCTGGCTGATCTGTCTCTCTGCTATGGAGCCACAGTCATCTGAGCATAATAGAGAATGACCCTGAGACAACTCTGTTGTGTAAGAGACAAGCCTACTGGCCTCTGAAATAGGACAGTGCAAAAATGGCTTATAGGCAAAGCCAGCTTTTGCCCCCCCTTCCTCAGTTCATAAGAATAGTCATGCTGGATCAGACCTGTGGCAAGTTGTCTCCAGTATCCTGTCTCTGACAGTGGCCAACACCCGATGCTTAAGAGGAAGGTGTAAGAACCTTGCTGTAGGCAGATGTGGGATAATTTGTCCCTTGCCATTGGTCTCATACTGATCTCTAATGAGTAGATGTTGACTTAAGCCCTGAAACGCGAGGTTTAATTCCATTCAACCTTTTTGTTAGCATTAAGTCTGGGTTTTCTTGTTATCCATGTAAACGGCGAATCCCTTTTTGAATCTTGCTAAATCCTTGGCCTCAATGATTTAATGTGGCAATGAGTTCCACAGTCTGTCTGTGTGTGGAGGGGAAATCCCTATTTCCTCTTCATCAGTTTTGAATTTCCCACCTCTAATTTCATGGACTGTCCCTTGTTTTTGGGTTCCAAGATCTCCCTTTTCTATACCATTACTTATTTCATATACTTTTATCATGTCCTCTCTCTTTTTGTCTTAACAATCCCAATGTTTTCAATCTCTCTCTTCATACAAAAGTTTTCCTATGTCCTGGATCATTCTTGTTGTCCTTTGTCTGAACTCACTTCTAGTTCCACAATATCCTTTCATAAATGGGGTAGCCAATGCTGCACACGCAATTCCAGATAAGGCTGCACCATTGACTTTTATGATGGTATTATAATTGTTTCCATTTTATTCTTCATTGCATCCTTTATGCATCTCATTTATTCTTTTTGACCACAGCTGCACATTGAGCTGTCTACAATTCCTCCACCCCCATGAGCTGTGGGAACCCAGGGTTGATCCAGGATTTGGAAACAGTGACCAAAAACACTGTCCTGTGGTTAGAGTTGTGAAAATGTCTCTCCTTTAAACTTTGTTCTCTATATATGTATATTCATTAAGTTTGACATAGCTTCTTATTCATGTCAAACTCTGGAGCTTGTGGTAAGTTGTGAAGGGAGGGGATAGTTTAAAATTCAATTCTCCTTGCTCAGTGTGTTCTATTTATTTTAAACTGCAATTGTTTACCTAACTTAGGGGTTTCTTATTCTTCCCACCCACCCCTGTAGTGATGAGGTATTAAAGGCTGGATGTGTTTGTTTAGGTGCATAAACATGGCTATATGACTCCACAGCTTCTGTCAAAGTTCTTTGCCGTCATTTCATGAATTCTTAAATAAGAAAGAAGGATGGAGGCAGAGGACTTCTGTTTTGGGCCAGCTGTGACCAAAAAACCCCCAGCAGACAATAGTTAACTATCTATAAATATTAGCTTTTCTGCTCTGTGTCAGCATATGATAATGCAGAGGCTCTCTAGAAGGAACTCCAAACTCCTCTCTCTGATTTGGAAATAGGAGGAAGGCATTTTGGCTGCCCTTGCTCTTCCAGGTGGGAGTTCTCTTCAGAGCCTTTCAGTGCTGCTTTGAAGAGCGCTACAGTCTCATAGGAAAATATGTGGCAATCCTACCTACAAAGAGTATTTATTTTCTCATTTATGTGGCAGTTTTTTAAATAAAATGTTCTCAAATATAATATGAAAATACTAAAGGAAAATGAAACGTGTATCTGGATGGTCTGACAATAAGAACATTGACTCTGTTACAGTAAAAATAATGGCATTGTGGAATTCCATTTTGTGTCTCAATTATTTCCAGGTTTGTGTAATTTATTTCTTTTTTTTTTTAATGAAACTGAGGTGAAGAGGTTTGGTAGGTCTGTATTTGGTAGGTCTGTCTCCCTGCTCTGAAAACTCAACCGGGATTCTGAAGTCCACAGTATGTTCTTTCTCATTTATGCCTCATTACTAGTCTTGATATTCTGCATTCTGTTCCATCTCATTCTCTTCAGTGTCCCTGTAACGAAAACATCTGTTGACTCGTAAACCAGGATACAATGCACCTCACACTTCACACAGCTGTATTTGCTCTGCAGCGCCAAGCTGGAATAGAGGTTTGCTCTTCACTAAGCAGATATAACAGAATAGACACAAGCAGAAGATCTGTTGAGAAAGAAGGTGCTTAATTTAACTTATTTTCTACTCTGAAGAGAGATTGCATGCTGAGGTCAAGCCTAGTGCATTGTTTGAGCAGAGTGAATAACTGATAATGACTCATTGACTGGAATCTGGCATCTTTCTGAGTTCAGATTATCCCCAAATAAACAAAGATTTGTCATTTTGAAATTTATAGCCTCAGGAGTTTTTTGTTCGGGTTTGATATCTTAACTCTGAAATTTGAGCTGCTGCTTTGTTTTGACTTGTCACATAGTTGCATATAGGGTGTGTGCACAAGTGTGTGGTGTACCTACTTTGGCTTCCCTTAGGATGAGCTTGCTTTGTAGTTAGGTTTCTGGTGCCAATGTTCACAGGCAGTGAATGTAATTTTAACAGGATGAACTTCTAAACAGACTTAGCTTTTGGTTTTGTGGTAGCACAACACAATTACACAAATGTATGCAGAAAGGATGCCACAATGGTACAAAAATGGCTGGAGTAATTAACAAAATCTTGAATACATTTTAACTTCTGTTTTGCATTATTAGTCCGGCTCTAATCATTAGACACTTCACATTGATTTATTGTGAACAAAATTTTTATTTTTTTTTCAAATTCCCTCTCCCTGCCTCCAAAAGAACTTCTAAGACAACTCTACATTCTCCAGCTTCTTATTCATCTGCTGAGTAGCATTTGTTTTTCCAGAAACTGTGGGCAAACTGGACTTCCTCCCAGGAAGTAGAGTGGAATAGCAGTTATCTCTGAGGCATGCCAAACCATTCACTGGTGGGATGTTAATAAAGACAGGTACTTCCAAATGTTTAGGAATTATAATTCCTAGGTAGCAAGGTTGAGAAGGGGTTTTCATTCTTAACTCCAGGCCTTTTCAGTTGGTCATAACTAAATCCCCTGGAAAGCACTGGGATAGCTTTGAGGTTCTGTAGAAATTCTTGGAAACTTGCTGACTCTGATTTTTAAGAGCCCTACACATACAAAAATGCTAACAATGGTGGGATTTTTATATGTCTGGGTGTATTGACTTCAGTGGGAGAAAAATTGGGCTACTGCTGAGCACTTTTGAAATTCCCATTTGTTCAGTAGATAAACGTAACTGTCTTTCACCCAAGCTAATCTTTGGCTTAAAAAACAAAAAATCTCCCTTCACCTCATTTTCTTGAACTTCCATTCCTCCAAGATACTGGTCTGGAACTAATCATGGCACTTTTCCTTTTGAACTTGTTGAACTTGTGGTTTTTATAGTGAGCAACACAAGGTAGCAGGCTGTTTTGGAAGTATACCAGTCCTGTGCCAGCTTAAGCTAGGGCTGATTCGTGGGAGCCTAGTCTACACTTGTAGTTAAACCATGTTCAACGGGTAATGGGTCCAGCAGGTAACCTTCCTCTTGTCGACAAGGTTTGGGAGTACCCGTAACTAGGCCATAGGATTGTCTCTGAAGTCAGATAAGAGGAGCTAAAATACTTATGTATTTTATAATAGTTATAATATGATTATTATAAAACTCAACAACCTATGTTTTTTGTTGTCATGGTGTTATCAGTACACCACAGTTGGCTAGTGTTTCTTTTCTCTGATTTTTAAGAGGACCTAATATGGACCAGGTTCTGGAATGGAAACTTTTTCAGCCTTCAACTGAAGGCTGGTGGTGTCAGAATCTTTCACAAATATTTCTTGTCTGCCATGAGCTTATTTCTCTTGAAGTGTCCCACCATTGGGTCATTTCCCCCTGTGGTAGCAATGGTGGGAGTGCTAGTATGGCCCAGACGCTGCCAGCCCCTGGCATTTTTAGTACCGTGTTGGATAGGTGGCTCTGCTTGAAACATCCGGGGCTGCTAAGGTTGCCACCTCAGAGATACAGAAAAAATCAGCCACTGGCCACCCCACCATCAAAACCCAGCCATGGTCCACCCTTCCCCCTGCACCAGAAATGGTCCTAGTGTTGACTTCTAGCTAATTATTACTGAAATATTAGAGAGAGTCATTTTACACGCCCACAAAACCCCCACAATACTTTATCCTAACATGGCACCACAGTCCAGACTAGCAGGGGAGTGAATTGTAGAGCACTCTAACGTGTCTCAAGTGGGGATACTCCTCCGCTGTCCCCGTCACGTTCCGGCAAGGCAGTACAAACCCTCCAGGCGACTCCCTGCAGTCCTCTCCATTCTAGCAACAGTGAAGAAACTTAAAAACCAAACACAATCTGTGTGTACGCACTGGGATTGATTTTTATCATGAAGTTATGGAAATAAGTGTTCACAAGCAATCCGTGCCCCACAGACTGTCTGGGTTAGGGAATGACCGGAACAGCCATAGTCCTGAAGTACACAGCCATGATCATCCCCCGGTGGACACAGGGCTTGGTCCTGGTCCCATTCAATGACTCCCATTGGCTAGAATAGTGCAGGATCAAGCTGCCTGAGACCACAACATCCTAGGAGTGAGAGGAGTTTCTTTGAGAGCAGTTCTCTTTTTCCTTTTATTTCCAGGATTGTCCCTTCCCCCTCCTCCCTTCTCTTGAGATGCTGGTGACTGCACAGACTCCATTTGGTGTGGAGAATCCTCTTTTGTATGAAAAAATAAAAATATCTTTAATCGCCTTCAAATGTAAGTGCTCTCTGTTAGCTGGAGGCTGAAAGGACAGCAGGAGCTGAACAGTAAAACTCTTGGCGCCTAAGCTGTGACAAATGGGCAAAGAACAGGGAAATCCAAGATGTTCACTTGTCTTGTGAGGAGCAAATGTTAGGTGCATGTGGGTCTTCCTGTGAGGTAGTTCTAAACACCTGTCTAAACACTTGTCTCTCCTTCATGTGAAGTCGGTGGTAGACTGAAGTCATAGACTGACAGAGAGTAGCTTACAAAATGCTAGTGAGCTGAAGGGGAGAAGGAGTGACAGCCTGGCAGCTGTTGCTGCTTTTGAAGTGAAGGCGCTAGAGGCTTCTGGGGGAGGGGAGTCAGAGAGAGTACAATACGAAGCAATATGTTATAACAGAAATAATGGAAGAGGCCCAGGATTATTTACATGGAGCCCTGGTGTCCTCCAACTATTAGTTGAAAAAAAAATTGTGAACTTTCTAATGACTATAGATATTTCCCCCCTTCTCCAAACAACTCATTTATTTACCTCAACTTTACATTACAGTGGTCCCAGAGCTGTGTTTATTGAGCAAGTTGCAGAAAATGATAACCTCTTGCAACCATCCGGGTAAAAAGTGAATAATTGGGGAGTGGTTTTATATTTACTACGACTTCAGGAAATTTCACACCATAGTTATGTTCCACGTTAATGGGACACCAGACATATTACTCCTTGTGTTAGTATTAACACTGAAACAAGACTAACAGGAGTGATAGGTAGTGTTACGTTGTGCAGTCTATATGGTTTTATAAAAACTTGATAATAAGTCAATATAATGTAACTGGGATAGTTTTAGAGAAAATACGGTAATAAGTGAATGTAACGTAACTGGGATATGCTTCATGCAAAAGGTCTCTTGTAAGGTATCATTACAAAGCTTATAATCTACTGAGTATGATCATCTGATTTGTATAAATGTACCACTCTTGTATCTAAAACTAGAAATATAAAATGTAACTCTGAGGGCCTATTGTAATTATGTAAAGTGTGGGCCATTAATGATGGTTTGGAATCTTGATGACTCCCATTAACCAGGACCATTGTCTGCAGATGGCTGTTTACCTGTGAGTCTCCCTGTATATGTGTGTGCTGGCAAGTGAGTAATGAAGTCTTGCAGTGACATGTGATCATGTCACCTGAACTGGAATCCATCTTTAACCTGGTGCTTTTCCAGTGAGGGGGGGTGGAAACCCAGAGGGACAAAGGGTTCCCGCCTTATGCAAAAGATATATAAAGGGGTGGAACAGAAGAGAGAGAGAGAGGAGCCATCATGGAGAATCCCCTAGCTAACACCTAAGCTGGAACAAGAGCGTACCAGGGGAAAGAATTGTGCCCAGGCCTGGAAGGTGTCCAGTCTGAGAAAAACTTACTGAAGCATCTCTGAGGGTGAGATTATCTGTATTTAGTTTGATTAGACATAGATTTGCACATTTTATTTTATTTTGCTTGGTGACTTACTTTGTTCTGTCTGTTACTACTTGGAACCACTTAAATCCTACTGTCTGTATTTAATAAGATCACTTTTTATTTAGTAATTTACTCAGAGTGTGTATTAATACCTGAGGGAGCAAACAACTGTGCATATCTCTCTATCAGTGTTATAGAGGGCGAACAATTTATGAGTTTGCCCTGCATAAGCTTTATGCAGGGTAAAACGGATTTATCTGGGTTTAGACCCCATTGGGAGTTGGGCATCTGAGTGCTAAAGACAAGCACACTCCTGTGAGCTGGTTTCAGGTAAACTTGCAGCTTTGGGACAAGTGATTCAGACCCTGGGCCTGTGTTGGAGCCGGACAGGAGTGGCTGGCTCAGCAAGACAGGGTGCTGGAATCCTGAGCTGGCAGGGAAAACAGAAGCAGGGGTAGTCTTTGCACATTGGGTGGCAGCTCCCAAGGGGGTTTCTGTGATCCAACCCGTCACAGGTAGGTTCTAGTTCTCTAGTATGGAAGAATTATTTAGGCATCTATAGCCTTGCCTGTCACAACAGTATTGAGTGCTTATGAAGATGCTCTGTAGAAAGCACCCCACAACTTCTTAAATTGCTGTAAAGCTATTCTTCTTAAATTATCTAAAATAATCCTCTATCCAAGATACTTAGTGTCAAGATGAATAAAGGCCATGATTAAAAAGAACTTTTAAAAAATTTAAATCAGTGTTTTATTTAGAGGTTTCTAGTTCTTTACTTCCTATTTTATAGCCTTAATTTGGTAGAATGGATGTTTTGTATTTGCTTTTCTCATTTGTTTCCCAGTTGTTAGTAGAATTTCAGATTTTTACATAGATCTTCTCTAATAAGAAATTTCACACTTAGCATGCTCACTTGTACTAAAAATAAGTCCAGGGCTTCATTAGCATCCTTACTGTGAGAACAATGCAAGCCGAAACACTAAACCGATAAGCAAATAGCCCAGGCTGTAATTGGAATCAGTATCACCTTCTGATATGTTGAACTTCCACAAGTCAGGAAAGCTGAAGTGCTTGGACCAGACTACATTCCATCAGGGTTTGCTGTTTGAAGTCAGGTTTCAGAGTAGCAGCCGTGTTAGTCTGTATCCGCAAAAAGAACAGGAGTACTTGTTGTACCTTAGAGACAAACAAATTTATTTGAGCATAAGCTTTCGTGGGCTACAGCCCACTTCTTCGGATGCATAGAATGGAACATACAGAAAGAAGATATTTATACATACAATTAACTTAGGTTTGAACAGAGACTGGGAATGGTTGGGTCATTACATTAATTGAATCTATTTCCCCATGTTAAAATATCCTCACACCTTCTATGGGTCATCTCGATTATCACTTCAAAGGTTTTTTCTCTCTCCTGCTGATGATAGCTCATCTCAATTGATTGGCCTCTTACAGTTGGTATGGCTACTCCCACCTTTTCATGTTCTCTGTATGTATAAATATCTTCTTTCTGTGTGTTCCATTCTATGCATCCGAAGAAGTGGGCTGTAGCCCATGAAAGCTTATGCTCAAATAAAATTGTTAGTCTCTAAGGTGCCACAAGTACTCCTGTTCTTTTTGTTTGAAGTCACTGGGACTTGTGCTCTAAAGTCATTTAGATGCTTTTGAAAATCCCACCATAGGCTCCTGTATATGGGCATAGGCGTCTAATGTTTGGTTAGTGTGACTTCTTACAGGTCAGAGGCAGAAGGGGTGTGTGGGGGGGTGTAGTCTTATTTTATTTTTTATCTTAAATAGATTTAAAAAACAACCACCCCCAAGCCATTAAGTACAGGGGTCTATTATATTAAGCCCTTAAGTGTGGGTGGTGGAAGTTCAGACTCTGGCATTATGTGATTGGACATACAAACATGAGTTCTACTGGAACGTAGTCCACTCTTCCTTCATGCCCTCAACTGAAAATAGTTTTTTTTTGGGGGGGGGGTCTGTTTGCTCAGAAAATGAATAATTTCCCCTTCCCTTCCCTCTCTTCTCACCCCTTCCCCCACCCGAGTAAAAAAATATTTAATTTGGATTGATGCTCCAATGCTCAAAACTTCTGTCTTAACTTCAGCAAAATCTGTTCAGTCTCCTTTCAGCCAAAGTTGGGGTGTAATCGAAATAAAGCCTCACATGTGACCAGCCGCCTTTCTAATCCTATTGCTGCCTTAAGAATTCTTTTATTCACTAGGAGAGTTTTCAGTTTGCAGAGCAACATCTGAACCTGGATTCAGTTGAAAATAATTAAGGCAGCAAGCTCACATGTGAAGACTTAACTGCACAACATCCCAGCTCTTGCTAAAGGGAGACTGGTTTTGCAGAAATTGAGAAAACAGAAATTTGAAGTATTAACAGGCAGTTACATGTCCACCCTTGATGGGTGCAGTAGCTTTTAAAAAACCTGCCAAGGACACAGGCCAAATGGAGTTCCACGTGGTCCCGCTTACTGATAAGCTTCTGAGTACACCATCCTATCTATCACCTCTCCCTCTCCGTCTTAGTGGTCTCAATCGTGTTTAGTGTGAGCACCATCTTGATTGAAGGGATTAGGGTGTTTTGAATCTTTAACACTAACTTCCTTTATCCCTATTATTAATCGGCTGTTGAAGTTAAATAGGTTTTAAAACCCTTGTTAAATGGTCTGACCAAAAAAAAAAATCCCCTCAATTCCTGTGAGGTTGTCATTTCACTAACTCTTAGTGTAGATATCCTAGCTTTCCAGGATAGATGGGCCTGAATTTGAAAACAAGCAGGATTTCATTTTTCAGGTGGTATGTTGGAGGAAGCTTTCAGGCCTTGCTCATACATAAATAAATAAAAGTGGCATTAGCTCAACTTTTTTTTCCACTAAAGTCATCTTTCAAAACCCTCCAAATTTCAGAAATTATGAAAAAGCAGAGAGAATCCCTATCTGCCATTTGACCCTAGTTAGACTATCCAGATACCTTAACACCATACAGCTTCAACTTCTGCACTATGAGCCACGCTATGTCTGTACCAATCATCTACTGCATACGTGCTAGCAGCTTGATAGGAAACTAGCCTCCTGTTCACCCTCCCTTGACAGCAGTTTCCTCTCTGTGGGGAGAGGAAGAATGGCCTTGTGATTAAGGTAGAGGTTGGGAGATGAGAGATCTGGAGTTTATCTCCTTGTACTTAGAGATGTATAACTCCATTGTTGTCTATAGTGTCATCTGTGATGTACACGAGAACATGGCTACCAGGCTTCCAGAATTTGTGATGTGACTGACTTTGGGCAGGTCACTTTGGCCTCTTTGTCTCCATTTCCTTATCTGTGAAATGGAGAAAATATTCCCCAATGTCTCTTGTAATTTAGTCTCACTAGATCTCTGTGAAGGACATAGACCCTAACAGGAAAGGTGTTCATATATATGAAGTATTCTTGCTGCAGCATTACTTACACCATTTGACCTTTAGATCCTCTTCAGTGCCAGGTGTTGCAAATTATACAGCCTTTTAAACTCAGGGTAAGTATGCTCTATGTAAACCAAGGTAGGTGTAGTTTAAAGATGCATGTCCCTTCTCTTCCTCCTGGAGGCAATTCCAAAACGGAGAGTTTTTAGTTGTCATGTTAGTTGAGGCAATGTCTGCCTTGTATGGAAAATGCACGAGGGGCTGAGGACAATGCTAAGGCTGCATAGGTTGCTTGAACTCTCCTTTTCCATACTTCCCAATGTTGGACTTGTGGTTTTATTTGTTAAGTGTTACCCTAAACTTGAATTTCCTGGTTTGTGTGTGTGTGTGTGTGTGTGTGTGTCTTTTCTTCAGTGTTCTATTAAGTCTCTCCTTTTTCCCCTCTCTAAGTTACTTATGTATTTACAACTTTAATTCCAGCTTAAAGGCTTTTGAGCGTCTGGGAATTGTAAACGATTTGCATCACAATACAGGCCCATGAGAGCTTTCCAGAAAATGTTAGAAATGCTAAAGAAATCTACCTTGTACTGAACTTTACGCTGTGTGGTTTTTCTTGTGTGTCTTATTTTAAAACATGGATCCAATTGGACCGTGGCAGGTTGGGAGGCATGCCGGACAGAAGTTGGCAATACTTTTTGTTGAGCTGGCTACCAGAGATCACTTTAAATTAGAAGTAACTGCAGAGTAACAAGTGCATCCCCAGTGGGAGTGTAAGGAATTTAGCTCTGTGCAGCCTGCAGTGAGAGATTTTCAAGGACATCCAGAGAACAAATGCTTTACTTCTTTGAAGCCTGTGAATAAACACTCTTAGAGATTGGTCAGGGGAGAAACAAAGAGCTTGTTGGGTGAATTTGCCCGAAGGTCAACATAAAGTCTTTAAGGTAGAATGAGGATGGAAACTTATTTAACAATTGAATTCTGTGGAATATTCCTTTCAACACCTTAAATCAATCAATTGTTGTGTCTTTTAATTATGGGTTCTTCACAGAGGAGAACTACTGTGGATTTCTTAGCTGGTTGTGCTTTAGAAGTCATCCTAGAAGAAATCTGTCTGAATTGTTAAACACCATGCTAATAGACATCAGTACTGTGAACATATTAGACTATGAATGCATCTAAGCATAAGAGTGAATGATTAGAGAGGCAACCCCTGGAGCATGTTGAAAGGGGTGTACTTGCAAAATATTTTTTAGTGGGATGGGGGTAAGGAAGCAAACACTTTATATTAAAAACAAAAAACCCCACCCCTTCCTTTAAACAAATGAATTCAACAGATTCTTCATTCTCTGATATTTAAAAACTTGTTTTACACACATTTTTAAGCCTCTTTTTGTTTATATATAAAACATTTTGGCATTTTACAGAGAGAGATGCAAGTTCAGGACCCTATTGACTGAAAGATCACCAAAGTATGAGTTCTGCAGCAACCTTTAGAATTAACTTTGTTTCACCTTTCCCCCCCTCTAGACATCAAAAGTCGGCTTCTTGTCTGTCACTGGCAAAGTTTCTCAAAATGCATTATCGTATCTAAGGTTGAGGCCTTTAATAAGTAGCTTCAGAACTTTGAAGAACAAAACAAAGGGTGGGGGCGTTCTTAATTTTTCTACTGTTTTAAAAAGCTACCACTGTAATTCTCTGCTGACGAAAATGTCCTGCAACTGCTTTCCTGCCTGATGATAAACTTCTATCAAGTACCAAGAGAAGAAATAAGTTCTGTAAAACTCTACCAGACTGTAGGTGCAAATAGGCTATCTTCTCTTACTCTTCCCCTGCCCCCACCCTGTTTCTCAAGATGTCTGGAATTTAATGCTAATTCCCAATGCAACTGTGACAGCTGGTTGGTGTCCATAGTCCTTGTATGTTTAAACTTGTATCAGGAAATGATTTGTCAGAAGATCAAAGCACTGGTGGGGTGAATGAACTTTTTTGCCAAACCACAGGTTTGGCCTGAATGTAAATATTGTCTGATATTTCGGAGGACTGCCAGTGCTCTTGATGCGAGAGTGATTTCTGGCTTACACTCAAATTACGCTCTGGTTTACATGACTAATTGCATACAGCAGTCTGAGCGGACTGTCAGAGCTCATAATTTGAAGTAAGACTAGATGAATCAATAGTTGCATGCATATTGGCTGAAGGATAATGACATCTCATTTAATTTATCATCTCTTGAGTGAACTCTTAAAACTGCAGTCCAAGTTTCTTAGTGTTGGCAATGCTTCTTATTCTTAAAGCCCCTGCACTTGAGGATCTCAAAGAGCAGGTGTAAATAACTTTCATTACATCACCCTTGGGAAGTTCTGTGATCCCCATTTTACAAGTGGGGAAACAGTTTAGCTCCTGATCCTCCATCAAAGCTTGTGTGGACACGGCTGCTTGTGAGCACTCATTCCAGGATGCGAGTATGAGATGGGCATGCACAGGACCCTTGAAAGGCATTGTTGAGTCTGCACAGAGCATGCATATGCTGAACAATGGGGATGCACAAGTGGGCTGAGTTATGGGTGAAACTGGTCAGCATTTTCTTGAATGTGTTAGAAATTTCTAAATTTCAAAATGTGAAAATAAACTTAAAAAAATCAGAGTGTTTGAGGGGTGGGAGTTCAATTTTTTTCACTCCAAGTCTCTACCTGTGGGCATGGCTCTATGGCTGAGTATACACAGATTATCTCCAGAACTGTGTAGGCCCTACTCAGGCCAAACTAGGAGTGTGTGTACTAGGGATAGTTGAGGCAAGTATGAGCCAGAAGGCAAAGGCAAGGGTGTGGTCGTCACTTAACCTCCTTTGGCTTGTGCATCAACTACTGGTGTACAAAAGAGAAAGTAGCTGAGCTGGGCACTCTTATAAGTAAGGCTGCAAGTCTTTCATGGAGGTCCCGGAAAGACACGGAATCCATGACTTCTGCAGCAGCCAGTGCGGCTGATCCCAGGGCTGCCCGAGTAGCTGGGGCGGCCACAGGGCCAGCTGCACTGGCTGCTGCTTGGGCGGCCCGAGGCAGCTGGTCCCCGGCACTGCCCCAGAGCAGCAGTGGGGCCCCGGGTCACCCACCCGCCCCTCCTAGCATCTAAGATTTAGTTAGGGGTATTTTTAGTAAAAGTCATTGAGAGGTCACGGGCCATGACTTTTTGGTTACTACCTGTGACCTGTCCATGACTTTTACTAAAAATACCCATGACTAAATTGTAGCCTTATGTATAACCTTTGAGACTTATTTTGCAGCAGATCTTTTGAGAGAAGAGATTGGAGATAGGGGCTTGAGAGGCAGGTGCAGCATCCGGCTGTGAGGGACTCTGTGCAGTGGCCCAGTTCCTAGCTGTTCTGGGCCTAGTAAACTGCACCCACAGCACACTGAGGACACCCAGAGTGAATAATGTGACTTCCAAAAAACCACCAGCAATACATGAAAGCCAATTTCATTTTGAACCTGCTGGCTGTTTGCCAGGAAGATGCTGAGTGCTGGATGGTCCAGCTCCCCAAAATAGTACATCTTAAAATGTGTAGGACTGCTGACTCTCATCGGGGGCTCACCCTAGCTGAAGAGTGCTGACACAGGCACCTTGCACATATTAGACAATGCCTGAAAGGTCTTATCAAGGTGTAGAGCCCCTCATATTTATAGGCGGCAGAGGCCTCCCCTTGGCTCACAACTTCCTTTCTTCACGCCCAGACCCTGGTAGAGGAGAACTGTAGACAAACCTTACAGCCCACCAGACCTCTCAAGGCAGACAAAGGCTTTTGCTACAAGATGCCATTCAGGTTGCCCTGATCAGGTAGTGAGACTGTTCTCCCAAGCAAGGTGAATAAGCCTCCACAACATTGCCATGCTTCTTGGGCCTGGCACATCTGAGGGCTAGCCCGGATTGAAGTGGAGCCGGTGAAGGCTAAAGGCATCAGGAGCCCTGGTTGCTGAGAGGAAGAAGTGGATCCCAGGATGGATGGAGGTTCACAGAAGACAACATTTGAGTCATTATTAGTCACTAATAAACGGAATCATCCTCCTGCTACTAGTGATGCAAAACAGAGACCTGCATTACAGTAGGAGGGAGTTAACGGTCAGTACAAGTTGGGAAAGGAATAGCCCTAAATAATGTAAACAGGAAGAAGGGAGACTGGGTGGCCTGTAATATTTTATTGCTCCTTTGGAAGGAGCAGCAAGTTGCCAAGGCAACAGGGGGAAGGGTGGGTTTTTTTGATGCATGTGAAGATTTTTACCATGGGTCTGGTCTTCCTTCAGTCTGATTCTGTCAAGGGAGCGACATGCTGAGAAAGCCACTCCTTCAGTTTAGCCAAGAGGGTCCTATGCAACCCAACCCTGGTTACCAGTGTGCCCCTCAAACTGTAGTATTGGTGAGGTCATTCACTCTTGTGGAGCAACCAGGAAGGCTACAGCTGAGGTTTTTTAGCCTCTGTAGCAACTGTCTCCAAGTTTAGTTAAAATATGGCTCTAATGATATGTACAGGCTCTTAACTTTGCCCCCAGCCCTTTTATTTTATTTTATTTTTAAAAATCTTCTTAGCTTTCTACTTGTATTACAGTAGTGCCTATGGGCTCTAGCCCCATTGTGCAGACGTGTAAGAAAAATATGGTCCTTGCCCTAAAGAGCATGTCCCTTAATGTCTAATATTAAAATGGGTTATGTTGGCATCTGAACTTCTGTTCAGGCTAAGCTAAGCCCTGTTTGCTTAGCTATGCAGTTATTTAACTGATTGTCAATTATTTTGCAGGTACAAAGACTTTTGTTTTCTAACTGGGGTGCACAATTAAGAGGGTAGGAATAGAACTTGGGTCTCCGAGATCCTGTGTGTCTTTGTGTGACTCATTTTAGGAACAAAGTTTCAGAGAAACTTGTGCATGAAACAGAGTTTATACATTGACAGTTCTGTCTCCAGGAGGTTAGTGAGATGTACACATGGACCTGGACAGTCTGGAAAGCTAACCTATAACTCTGTGCAACCCACCCAGTTAGGTCTTTTTCTTTTTCTCTCTTTAAAAAATAAAAAAACAAAAACAAACCAACAAAAAACCCAACTTAGCAAAGAGTGCTTCTACTTCCCTCTTACCTTGCTCCACTGGAAGGAATAGAAAATAAATGAGTCTTTCCAGATAAGGTTAAAGACAGTTTTGGTGGTATTTTCAGAACAAATTGGTTCTCTGTTTCAATATTATCAAACACTTGTTCCCAGATTAGCTGGTACTATGCTAGCTTGACATTTAGCAATACTCCGGGGGAGGAGGAAAGATGGAAGAATTAATTGGCAGCCTTCCTGCTAGCTGGTGTTGTCTTTCTTTCTTCTCAAATTACTAAGTGTAGGAGTGATTAGGAAACGTTCATCTGATAAATATAGATTTGTCATGACCTGATATTGGCCATCGTGAAATTATCTGTACCAAGTGGCATTTATTTAAAGCTTTCATGTTTAGTTCTCTTAAATCCCTAATTCTCCCCCAAGAATTTTCACCAGGGAAAGGAAGCTGCAGTGTCCCTTCTTCAGTATGTTCTGAGGACAGATCCAGGAGCAAGGGAGCATCAAAGGCAGCCTCCTCACACAGAATGACTTGTATGCGTCTTCCCACTGAAAGATAAGAACAGTTGTTACTTGTTCCTTTGTGCCGAAGAAGCTAGGAGCTATAGAAATAAAGTTTGGATGCTAGGTTAGCTCTTACTAGTCAGATTCCATCAGTTGGGAGTTGCTGTACTGAGAGAAAATACCTTTTATTCTCCATCTGTGCATACCAGTTAGTGACACTCCTCTTTTCTGTGTAAGACCCTTTCTCTAGGCTTGCCTTTTAGTGATGCCCTCCTCCTCCTTACTATTGTGTGTCCTATTCTTCATTCAGTTTTGTCTTGGTGCCACAGTGAATCCTTTTTGAGGAAAGGACTCAGGAAGTAAAGTCTCGAGGGGCCAATTTTTCCCCTCATTTAACTCCACTGACATCAATGGGGGGGCTGTAGTAAGGCAGAACTTGACCCATTTCTTGCTTGCCAGTTCCTTTTTAACTGCACTGCGAACCAGAATCCTGATGTACAGGCAGACTCCTCCTCTGTGGACACGTCTAAAATTATACACTAAAAATAGTAAGCACAAGATGTATTGGCCTGACAGTCTTGGAGATAAGTCTCCTGTCTACTCATAGCTGGTTCAACACAGGCGGTGGTGGTGCAGACAAACTTACCAATGTGCTTGAACTTGGAAGAACAGCCAGGGACTGAAAGTTCAGCCTTGCCGGTTTGTGGGGTCACCTGCAAGTACTCAGTTGCTGGAACTTATTGTTGAGAACACAGGAAAAAAATGCCTGGCCTGGGAAAAAAATCCATAAACTACCTTAATTTTTTTTTGTAAATCCATATAGAAGACTGAATTTTTCAACTACCTTGAAAAAGTCCCCTTTACCTTTACTTGTGTGTGTGTGTGTGTTTGTGAGAGAGAGAGAAATTTTTTTTGTGGCAGTTGAGGAAGGCCGATAGGGTAAGAATATCAGATTTTCTTTCATTACAGGTGTACGTTGATAGCATGGATGATGCAGTAAACCAATATAGAAGTGTTACACTTGAGTCTTGATGTCTTCAGGAAAGTCATCCTACAGAGGCTTGAATTCCTATATTAATCATACTGAAGCAAGGTATCTATCTTGGTTTTTCCAAAAGATTAACAGAGTAATACATTGTAGCTTTGAAATCTGAGCTTTAAAGCATTTGACTTTTTAAGAATATTTTGCTGCTTTTATGATGTTGTGTTTTTTTTAAACTGTAACCTGCTTCTATTTTAAAAACCTTATCATTACTACGTGCTGGAATAAAATGGGGATTATGACCTATCAAATCTGTCTGCTGCTGTTTTCCTTGATATAACACCAAAAGCTTTAAATAGCTTCTCTGGAACACGGTAGGTGGCAAATAGTGTTTCCATGATTTGTGAAGAGCTCTGACTTAGGCAAGAGTGGAGAATATGGATGCAGTATCTTAGTTCTGTGTATGTCACCAGAGACTGGGTGATGGGTGCCTCTTAGAAACCTAAACCTAAATTAATGAAATAGTTGAATTTGCTAGGCAAAACTTGCAAACTTTTTTTGCAGTCTAATGTAAAGATGTTGTTAGTGCCATGTAAAGCATTAGGGAGAGTGAGGTGTGCAAACAAGCCTTCATCCACATTAGCTCCCACATGCTCAGTTTACATAGCAGGTAGCCTGCTGGCTCTGGTAGAGCTTCATTGTTTTGGGATCTTTGTAAAGCAAATATTTTGATATTAAGCTATCTTTCATGCATTATGTTTTGTAATAAACATCTGCTCTGTGGCTGTTAACACTGGAAAAATGAACTCCAGAACAGTTGATACAGCTTTGTATGTTTGTGGTATATTTGATTTTTTTTCTTTTACTCCCCTCAAGAAGTGTGACCTTTATACATTTTTGGTATTTTAAAGCTTTTTAGCTTCAGCCAGCCATAAGCACTTGTGAATGTGAGCAGTGCCTATGTCAGCTAAAGACTAGCATAAATACTTTTCAGTGTCCCTCTCCGCAACAGCGGTCTGGTATACAACCTGTACAACAACTCTCCCGCTGCCACTGCTCTTCTTTGCTTATTGAAGACATTGGCATTTCCCCATCTCCAAAGATAAAGCACTGATAAGCGAAGATGGGGGAATTGTTTGTGTACCTAAATCTGCAAGAAAGAAATGGATAGCATTCCTCTCTCATCTTCATCCTGAATCATCCATGCTATGTTCAATCAAATATTTAAAACCCTAATACATAGGTGTTTACTGAAGAACACCAGACAGTTTAGGGAGCAGCATTCTTGGACTGGAAGCCCCTAACAAAGCTTTCTGTTTGCTAGAGAACAGGTTATGAAACAGTGGCTTGAAGATAGGTAGGGTGGAGTTACTCACCCTTTCACATTTTTAGTAGATATTGCAGATGTTTATGTAACATGTCTAAGCTTGTGCTGGAATACAAAATATTTGTAGAAAGCCCTGTGGTCTAGCCACAGGTAAGCTGCTCACGTGACTTCTCCAAACAAAGCAGAGAACCTTGATTGCCAAGCCCAAAAGTAGTTCTGCACTATGACTTTTCCTTAGAAACCCTCCAAGTTATTCTCCTATCAAGCAGTTTTCTTGCTGGAATTAAAAACCCAGCAGTAACTCAGTAGTTAGAAATCTCTTCACTTGAAATACAAATGCAAGAGATAAGCCTACTTTTTTTTTTTCATAACTGCAATTAAAGGGTTACAACTAGAGTTGGTGGGGTAGTATGGATTCCCCTACCTATAATAACTTCCATAGTCTCTTGTTTGAAAACAAGGACTTCCTAAACAAAAAAGTGCATCTAAAATATTGATGAAAAAGCTTCAAATCATATGGAAGTTGCTCTTTTTTTTTTTAATGCAAAGTTTAGACAAGGTTTAATTGTGGTGACTTGTCAACTTTGGCAGATTATTTTGAAAAATTCTCATAATTAAATTCCCTACAGACTTAAGTGATGTGAAAAAGGTATGTAAGGTTTTTGTCTCTGGTGAAGAATCCACTCTTTCCAAAACCTAGAAAATGCTCATAACATCTGATTAATTAATACTAGTCTGTGTTTACATGCTGCCCTGGACAGACCACCTCAGATATGCCTTTCCTCCAATCCCACTGATACCATGAAACCTGCAAAAGATCCATCACAATGGGGCTCATCGCGTCCAACTGGCAATGACAGTTCTTATTTTCAGACCACCTGAGGATTTCAACCTGTCTGCCCTTCAACATGCAACCACTTCTGTATCAGCTGACGCAACGCAACTGTACGATCAGGCACTCCAGCACAGGACTGCTACTCCTCAAAGTCTGGTATTTTGGATGGGCACCTTTTTAGTGGCAGCTCAATCCATTCTCAACCAAAGCAGGAAAGCTTCTACCAGGAGATGCTATGTGTCCAAATAGAAGTGTTTCTCTTCTTGGTCATGACAATGCCAGTTATCTCCAGAGCCTGCTGGGATTCCTGCTTACCCTTAAGTCATCGGATCTCTGTGTTAGTTCCCTACCAGTCCATCCTGCAGCAATCAGCGCATTTCATCCTCTAGTCGAGGACTGTGCTATCTTGACCCATCCTGTGACGACTAAATTTCTGAAAGGAATTGTTAAAACTTCCCCACCATTGGTGAAGTCCTTTCAGTTCTCACCAGACCTCCCTTTGAACTGTTATCCATCTGTTCTATGTTGCCTTGTAGTTGCCAGCTAGGAGAGTGAGCGAGCTGAGAGCACTCGTGGCAGATCCTCCATATACCATCTTTCATAAAGAGAAGGTCTCTCTTCTTCTCCACACAAAATTCACCCCTAAAGAAATTTTGAAGTTTCATATGAAATGAACCATCCACTTACTGTTTTTTGTTTTTTTCCTTCCAAAACCTCATGCCTGTGATTAGAAGAGAAGGCTTCACACTCTAGAAATCTGATGGGCACTGGCCTTTTATCTGCAGAGAACAAAAGCAGTTAGAAAAATACTTAGGGTTTTTTTTTTTTTTTTTATCACCCTGTCTGAGCTATCAAGAGGTCAAGCTCTATCTGCACAGAGACTCTCTTTTTCAGTGGATCTCTGGCTGCATCAATCTTTATTACCAATTAGCTAACATACCCCTTCTCGCTTCACCCCATCCAGAGGGGTCGAGAGCCCATTCCATTAGAGTGTAAGCAACCTCTGCAGCATCTCTGTGAGCCATCTCAATACACACCTTTACGAGACATTATACATTGGTCCAGACTTCTACTGCAGATGCTGCTCTAGGGATGGCGGTACTACAGACATACATGCTATCTGCATTCTCTCATCTGCCTCCTGTTCCTATCCATTCATGCGCCTGAGTCCAGAGATTTTTAGTAAGCAGTGTCCATTGGTCCGTGGCTGCGCAGTTGTTCTCCTCCATGCTCCAAACTGAGGGCAGGGATATAGAGGGCAGTATGGAGCAATGCTTCTCTAGTTATTTTCCTTACCACGAATCTGAGAGATCTGCAGCAGAGGGGCTGGAGGTCAGGTAGTGGGATACAGGTAGGGACCACACATCTAGAAGAACCTCCAGTTACAGGTAAGTAACCTCCTATTCTGAGGGCAGTCTAGACAGAGGATTCTGAGTGACTCCAGACCCAGGTGTGAGGCTAGCTAATTATCACAAGATCAGCTCACTTGAGTCGAATAAACAAAGTAAAGCATTGCAGAGTTTCTGCCCAGCGAGACATAGCAAACTGAGTTAGACTAACAGGAGAACTTGTTATAGAGAAAGAAGACTGCACCCAAAGATTTCCCCCACCCCCAGCCAATTCCTTAGGCCAATGGTGGAGCTAAGGAGTTAAATTTAGTCTCCCTCTACTATGGGAAATCTTTAGATTTGTAGTTTCCCTTCCCTTCCCCAAGCCCCACCCAAGAGTATCAGTCATGGGTACCTCCTACAGGATAGGTTTCAACTTCACTTGCAAGTTCTCCGCCACTGAGTTAGTGCACATTACTCAATCTCTCTCAGTTGCTAGTAGGGCTTTGTGGTGGTCTCGTTCCTTGTAAGGACAAGTCACTAGGTTAATACCTGCGAGCCTCTGAGCATGCTCAGTGTGAATTAAATATTACCAGAAATTTAAGGAGTCTCAGTCTGAGCTGGTTGCTCATGAATTTGTTAGCAAGTGCTGTGTCTCTTCATCCAATCTGCTTCATGAGTGCTTCAACAGTATGTTCCCTGTAAGCGGAGCAAGACCCACAGATTGTATTTTTCTCACTTGTTCTTGGCCTCACTGAGTGGGAATTCTGAATCAAGGAGCAGAACAGGAAGTGGGGCATGAGCGCGCTGAAGAACATGTGTGCCCTCTCAAAAGTGTGGAAGGGCTCAGAGCCACAGAGAGCTGCCCTCTCCACTGCCGAGCAGCTGTAGGAAAGGGTGGACTGGCAGGTGTCCTTGGCAGTGCTGCATGAATGGGTGCAAAAGCTTCTGTGTCTCTGTGTGTGTTCACAAGAGAACAAAGTGACTGAATTTTGTGTCATGGCAGGAAAGGCTGCAAACCCCTGCTGGAACACAATGCTGGCTCTGTTTGAGCTGACAACACCACAGGGGAAAGTTTAGTATAAAAGTTCAATGAAACTTTTTTTGAAGGTATGAGAACTTTTCTTTCACATTGAATCACATAAAAGTCCTCTTAACTGATGTTTTGGATGTAATCTGAGTCTGGAGTGTCAAAGTAACTTTTCTATTCATACTGTACTACTTTGTTCATGGATCAAAGAATGTGGCAAATACCCAACCTAATTACGCATAAACTTTCTAATGTTTCAGCTTGTGTAGCACCGCCCACCTTCCCAGACAGGTCAAGTTACTGCTCCAAGCATTAAGGTCAAATGATGTACTGTGTGCTAGAGAGGCACTGGATTAACAGCCTTGTACATTTAGTTTTACTTTACATGAAATAATGAAACCCTATAGCTTTTTGTGTTGGTGGCTACATTGGTATCTTGGGAAGTATTTTTGTATTTAAAGAACATCTAGAAAGAGCTAAATGGACAGAAAATAGCTACTGAGATCATGTTGTTTAAAGCAGTGGTTCTCAAAGCCGGTCCGCTGCTTGTTCAGGGAAAGCCCCTGGTAGGCCGGGCCGGTTTGTTTACCTGCTGCGTCCGCAGGTTCGGCCGATCGCGGCTCCCACTGGCCGCGGTTCGCCGCTCCAGGCCAATGGGGGCTGCGGGAAGCGGCGCGGGCCGAGGGATGTGCTGGCCGCCCTTCCCGCAGCCTGCGGACACGGCAGGTAAACAAACCGGCCTGGCCTGCCAGGGGCTTTCCCTGAAAAAGCGGCGGACCGGGTTTGAGAACCACTGGTTTAAAGAGTAGTGCTTTTTAACACCCTAGAAACCTGTAGTTAATACAGTTGTGAATTTCCTACATCAATATTTCTTTCTTTCTATGGGGAAAATAATGTACAAACTGCTATAGCAAGTTTGAAAGTCCTGCACAAATGACTCTGTGATATGACAACGAGTAAGTCATCTGGAATGTCCCTAAGCACTCTGAATCTTCCCATTGATGTGATAAAGCAATATTGCAAAGCTTTACATTGGGTTTCTTGTGCCCTTCCTTACATTTGTGATTGAACTCTAGCTCTTCAGCCGGAGCTGGTTTACATTGTATTGTTATGTGACCTGCATATTTTATAAACCATGTACATAAAGGGGCTTTTGCAACTTCAAGTATTTTATTAGAATACTTGGATGTCATTAAGGAAAACCTACTTAACGGGCCATACAGTTTATGGGGAGTTTCCTGTTTGTTTAGTTCTTTAACTTTCTTTTTTGGGGGTAGTACTTAATCTAGACCTGCTAACTTTGCTTAGTGTGTTAGAACTGGATCTTGCAAATGCTGTTATGTCTGCAGACCATTGTAGTCCCCTGTGTGGCGCATTCACTAGTAATCTTTGTGTTTTCCCTAAAACTGTTGATAGCAACCATGTTAGTCCTAATGTAGATGAGGTGTTGGCAGCCACTGGTATTTTAACCATGGTGGTGTCTACTGCTGTTTTTTCATAGCCTATGCAGTAGTTAGAATCTACCTATCCTCTGCTTCCTTGATTGCGGTGGGAGACGCTAAAGAAGGGAGGCAGGGCAAGAGTAGTGTGCAAGTTTGGAGAGGAAAGGTGTTTCCCTGGAGACAGTTAAAGGTGGGTTGCATAGGGATGGTCTCCTCCCAACAGCCCTAATTTGTGGTGTCCTGCTGACAGCCAGACACTGTCCCTGATTCAGCACCTCTGGTGAGCCAGCTATTGTAGTGCAGCAGCATTACCACCAGTAATAGCCATCATCAGTGATACATGCCCCCACTTGCTCTCTCCAAAACACTGTTCTTACCCACCTGCTTGAGCAAACAGCCAAACATTTTGCAAAATGGTGCAGCCTGGAGCTTATTGAATCCAAAAACTACTAAATTAGTGCAGCTTTAAAATTTGACAAACAAGTAGCCTCGCTATTTCTGCCTAGGTTCAATATTGAGCACTTTCTAGAGCAGTGTGGGGGCTGGAGGAAAAAAGGGAAGGTGTGTGTTTGGAGTGGGGGGAATGGAAACTAAATCAGATACATTTCTGAGAAGCACTCCCAAATTTACCTGTCTTTCGGAGGCTTATTTACCATAATTCTTCATAACTACCCCAGAGGAAAAGGTGAGATGATGCTCAGATTTCACATATTAAAGTTGAAGATCTCAAAGTGTTTTACAAAGGCAGCTAAGCATCGTTATCTGCATTTTACTGATAGGAAATCAGTTGCGAAGGCTGAGTGACTTGCCCAAGGTTCCCCTGCAAGTCTGTGCCACAATGAGATGTTGACACCGGGTCATGTGAGTCCCATTTCCCCTGTGCTAACCACTTGAGGGAGGAAGTTTGTTCTAATGGGGTGTGTGTCCTGCAGATCTGAAGTCTTAAAATTCCATTTGTCCTGAAGGAAGGGTGAGGTCTGTCTGTCTCTCTCCAAGTTCCACTCTCATGTGCCCTGCAGGAAAAGTGAAACTTCAAAGCATAGGCGCCAACTTTCCCTGGTGCCGGTGGGTGCTCGTGCCCCCCTGGCCCTGGCCCGACGCCACCCTTTACAACCCCTTCCCCAAAGTCCCCGCCCCAACTCCGCCCCCTCCCTGCCCCTATTGGACCCCTTCCCCAAATCCCTGTCCCAGCCCCGCCTCCTCCCCTGAGCGCGCTGCGTTCCCCCTCCCCCCCCCCCCCCCAGCGCTTGCTGTGCGAAACTGGTGTTTCATGGCGCAAGCGCTGGGAGCTAGGGGGAAAAAGCAGTCACGAGGCGCTCAGGGGAGGAGGTGGAGGCGGAGGTGAGCTGGGGGCGGGGCGGGGAGCTGCCGGTGGATGCAGAGCCCTGGAGCACCCATGGAGTCGGCGCCTATGCTTCAAAGCTCCAGGCCTTAATCTGGACAGGCTGGTCTTTCAGATATGAATAATCTGGGACGTGATTTTTCTTGGCACTATTTGTATTGTAATGAAACCAATTGCATATGCAACACTTTATTGTTCAGCCATGTCCAGAAGATGGTGTGTAGGGCTACCTTTTGCATTCCACACACAGGGGAGAGCACAAAAACGAAGGCTGTGATTTTTAAAGGAACTTGAGGGAGTTAAGTACACAAATCCCCATGGCTTTCAATCTCTTAATGTCTTTCTCTCAAAATCCCAGCCCAAATGTATTAGCCGCATACATCCCTGGGGTAACACCACTGACTTCCCTTGATCTACACCAGAGATGAATTTAGCACACAGTTAGCTCTCCACAGATGTGCTCCACCTTTGTTAAGCTTCAGCAGCCTAGAATCTTATTTTTAGTGCACTTTTTTTTTAACATTTAAGAGACTCTCTAAACTGCTCCATTTACAAAGTTGACTGAAATTCAAGGTTATAAATGGACAATATGGAATTTATCAGGCTAATAATAGTGCATGAACTAGCTATTTATGGCTGCTGCCTTATGGTCTTGAGGCTTTTTCCATGCTCCAATATGACTGCAGCCAGCATATTACAGATAATAAACAACTGCTTCTCATCGGAGCCGTTTGCAGTGTTGTAGCTGCGTTGGTCTTAGGATATGAGAGAGACAAAGTAGGTGAGATAATATATATATATTTTTATTGGACTAACTTCTGTTGGTGAAAGGGACGCCTTTGAGCCCCACAGAGCTCTTCTTCAGGTTTGTGGAGCAAAAAAAAACGTGTCTTTTTCACCAGCACAAGTTAGTCCAATAAAAAAAAATATTACCTCACCTACCATGTCACGTTCAGCAGAGCAGCAGTCTGCCTGAAGGTAAATGTTGCCCACTATAAGCAGGTGAGTGGCTATCTGATCTAGAAATGGAAAGAGCAGAATGAGCTATGGTTCCTCCCCCACCCCCAACCTGATCTCTCTATTTTATTTAAAAAAAAAAAAAAAAAAAAAAGGCCCTCAATCTGTCATCCTGAAATAGCAGTGAAGGAGTGATGGCGTGATGGTGTGGACTGTACAGGCCTGCCCATATCCCACCAGATCAGTCTACACTGTTATTTAGTGCAGGTATGCCTGCCCAAGCTGCAGTCACACCTTCGATTGCAGTGTAAATCTACCCGTAGTGACAGTATTGGGTGAGTGGCTGGTTGGAAGACTGATGGTTTTGGTTCCGTCCTACCTCCAGAGAAACTAGCAAGTATGCTGTGAAGCTCAGTCTTAATTTCCAGGTAAAATTCTGCTTAGCACAATGGTGAGATTATCTTAATATGTAGCACTATAACAAAGTGATGTTTGCATGCAATTAGATACCATAAAGGCTCTATCTCAGGCTTAAATGCATGGATTATAGAAGGAGTGAAGTACCAGGATAGTGATTTGTCAGATTGTTCAATTTCGGTATTAAAAGAAACGCCAAGTTAGTCCTTCTGATAATTAATGAAACCCTAGTTGCAGTTGATTGTTTGTACAATCTGTTGTTTTGACCCAAAGGATGGATACTTTTTTCAGGGGGTGGAGGAAAAACAAAGGATAGTCTAAGTAAATCTTCTAATCCATAAATATAAAAGTAGTTGAAGTTATGACATCAAAACTGCAAAAAAGAGCTCTGTTTTAAAACATACACCCATACCATTTGCCTCTCCTCAACATGTTTATGCATCAACTTCCATTCAGTAATTGTTTACAAATAAAATTTCCTACCCGTCTTGAACGGTCATGTATTGAAAGCTTTTGCTTTTGTGAATCCTCCTGTTTCATGAACTGATCCTATGTGGATCTGAACCTCAGGCAAACTAACTATTTTATCAATAAATCATATTTATTTATTAAATTTCTTGATGCAGCAGTGACCAAGGACGCAGATGCCTGGTGAATTATATGGTTAAATTCTTTTTGACGCTCTTTGGGAGATTGGCATTCAGGTGTACTGGTATTTGGCAAACCATTTTGTGGTCTTCATAGCCCTCCCCTGGTGATATTATTGAGTCGATAAGAGGGGTGTTCATGTTGCCTGATACGGGTGGTCCCTCTTTATATTCAAATAGTGTGGCTGCCTGGACTAGAAATGTAACTTAAGGGCTTAAATGTAAGTGCCCTTTTCGGTTATTGTTACAAGGATCAGGAAGGTGGCTGACTATTGCTAACCATGTTCCAATGCTAATCCTAAACAAGGTGAAACTGTCCTTTCCCACTCTCTCTCAAACCTCTAAGTAAATGAACTGAAACTTGAGAACTGACTCTTGTACCCAAGGTCCTACTTGAGTTTGTGTAACCCATTTACTAGCTCCATTAGTCTTTGCTGCTAAAGTAACTCATGCATTAATTCATGTAGCTGAGCTGTGCAGAGAATGTCAGCTGGACAACCTTGAGAGAGACCATAATTAAAGTCATGAAGTAATAAGATCTTCCAGGTAAAAGGTTTTCTCAATTTAAATAAGAGGATTTCTGTGGAAAGAAATCATGTTTGTCACTAATATTGCTAACACAATATCTCCGTATAGCCAGTGACTACCCAGCATCTGAAACTGCCTGTTCACATGGGGCCCAGGCTTGTCATGTACACCAGTGTAGTATGGTGGTAGTCACATTACCATTTTGCTTTGTTAGCCTCTTATACCCACTCTGCACTGGGGGAAACAACTCCCTGTTGCCTTCCACCTTGTGTAACGGGACCTAGTGTGTCTGGTTGCAGGTTGTAATAAATACGTATGCAGTAAAATTATTCTAACTTTGTACTACGCCACTCCACCGACAACTATTCTTGTTTTAATAGGTGGGTCAGTCAGAAACCAAACATGTTGTTCTTGATCCTGTGCATCCCGTCAAGTCACAAAAAGCTGAAAGTCCATTCGCATCTTGTGAAGAGCGATGATCTTTGTACCAAGAGGCAGCATCAGTGATGGCAGATAAGGTAGCCTTGGCTTTAAGCAAAAAAGATTTGCTTTGTCACTGAAACCTCAAAAAGAAACTTGCCAAGTTACTTTGGCCCCAGTTCAACTTGCCTCTTAATAACTGAACACTTATGAAAAAGGGGCTCCACTGCACCTTTTATTTGAAAGTCCTGGAAGGTTTTTTTGGGATAACTTAAATAACTCCTCTTCCTCCGTGGTATTTAAGTGCCAATGTTAAGACAAGAACAAATGGATAGAAACTGGCCATCCATACGCTTAGGCTTGAAATTAGACAAAGGTTTCTAACCATCAGAGTAGTGAAGTTCTGGAACAGCTTTCATAGGGGAGCTGGGTGTAAAAAACCTAACCTGTGCTTGATCAGTTTAAGGCGGGGATGATGTGACAAGACTGCCTAAAATGGCATGTGGCCCATCTGCAACTGCTAGTAGCAAAAATCCTCAATGGCTAGAGATGGGGCACGAGATGGGGAGGGGGGCAGGTTCTGAGTTACTACAGAGTGCTCTTTCCCGGATGTCTGGCTGATGGGTCTTGCTGACATGCTCAGGGTTGAACTGATTGCCATATTTGGGGTCAGGAAGGAGTCCCCACCCCCCACCCCCGGGTCAGATTGGCAGAGACCCTGAGGGGTTTTTCCCTTCCTCTGCACCCTGAGGCATGGGTCACTTGCTGGTTTAAACTAGAATAAATGGCAGATTCTCTGTAACTTGAAGACTTAAAATCAGGATTTGAGGACTTCGGTAGCTCAGCTGGAGGGTATGCGTCTATTACAGGAGTGGGTGGGTGAGGTTTTGTGGCCTGCGACGTGCGGGAGGTCAGACTAGATGATCACGATAGCCCCTTCTGGCCTTAAAGTCTGTGTCCTTTAAATCAAAATGGGGTTAAGATTGGAAAACTGGCTGTGTAAAAATGGCACATTAATCAACAGACATGCTCCCTCTGTATCTAGTATAGTATCTGGACTGTCTTTTGAGCATATTTTTGTTTCTACTACTCTTTATTCTAGGTAGCTGCAGTGGCTCTGAAATGCTATGGTGGAGTGAGCTAGGTTCTCCCCTAGTTTGTACATCACTAGTGGACTTATTAACAAAGGTCTGATCGTAGATTCTCTGTCACTGGTAGTGAAGTAAGCCAGGCTGATTGACAAAGCTGGTGGTTCAGAAGTAAAAAGATGACTTCTCTGACAAA
The DNA here is from genome assembly GCF_028017835.1 of Emys orbicularis. Taxonomy (NCBI): domain Eukaryota; kingdom Metazoa; phylum Chordata; order Testudines; family Emydidae; genus Emys; species Emys orbicularis. Next base: position 94,812,238 of record NC_088688.1, on the reverse strand, counting down.
GAAACTTTGATGTGGAATTCTGATTTTTATAACACAGTAGTATCTGAGCACCTTTCAGTAGTACATTAAGGGACGTGACTAACATCTGTCAGGTATGATTCATTCTCTCTCTCTTTCCCTCATCTTCTCCCGAGGGGGAGAATGGTGTGGGTTTTTTTTTTTTTTTAAACATGTATGTGCTGTTTGTGTGTTAGAGAAGCCACGGTCCAAGGCATGTGCCTTGTCCTTGTGTTGAGGTTTGTGATGCTCCTTAGTTCCTGTGGGATTTTGCCTTGGACCAGCCCCTGAGAGAGCTCCATCTCCCACACCAACAAACTTTACTTCTATTTTAGAAAGTTCCACTTTGCCAGAGAAGCAGAGTTGTGTATCAGAGTCCTCATTACAGAGCTTTAGGCCATCTCTTAGATATACTTAGCCCAGGCAATTGAGTGCTTTGAAGATAAGAACTAAAACCTTGAACTTGACTTGATATTCTGTGGAAAGCCAGTGTAGAGAGCAGAGGACAGGACGCTCTCAAGACTAAAAATGTAGAACTCTGTAATGCCTCTTTCAGAATATAACCACCGTGTGTCATCTCACTTAGCTCTTCTAAAGCACTGAATTTTTTACTTTTTATTTTATTTTTAAGAGGGAGAGAGGGATGGAGGAGGGGGATTTTTGAAAACACCCATAAAATCCTTTGTAAGGGAAAGTAGTTAATGGAGCTACAAAATGCTATAGTTCTTTAAACCTAAAATCATACAATGGCTTAATTAAAGTTTGAATTGATGCTATAGTCAAGAGTAACAACACCAAAATAAAACCCCTTTCAAATGTGCTTGACTTGATTGTAAACGTTTGACAAACTTGAAAATGTGTATGGTACATTTAAATAAAAATGCACAGACTTAAAACATTTTCAGATATAAACCAACGTTGGTGTAGAGAACCATAAAATGTTTTTTCTCTTTCTAAATATGTTTAGAAAAATAAATATCTGAGTTGAGAAGAAATGCCTTCTAAACCTCCGACTCTGACAATGGAGTACTTCATCCAGTGTGTCCGTTAGCTCTTGTTACTAATAGATATACTCCTACTGCTTTCCTTTGTATTTTGAAATCATTTAGAAGCTATCCTGAATAGGTAAATGTGTAATGTAAACAAAGTTCATTATAGCTGACAAATTTGAAATGTTTATCAAACCTGAGGGATTGCGGGAGGGAAAGAATCCTCATCTGTGTTTTATTTGTTTCCCAGCTTTGAAAGTCTTGAAGTTGATTAAAGGCTTTACAGTCACACAAGGGTATAGCTTTGCCAATAGTTTATTTTTTGGTTTTAAACAAATAATTGGGCTACTCCTTGGTCTTTGTTAAATATTGGATCTCTTATATCTTACTAGAGCTTGAGTAAAATCAAATGTTGTTCTAAGGTATGAAAAGGTGCCTGTCATCATAGTTTTTTTTTTTTTTTAAAGCAGCATTTGAGAGGAAAGAACAGTTTTGTAGGTTTTTAATTTTTTTTTATTCTTTATTTTTTAAAGCAACCAGGCTGAAAACAATATGTGCATAGTAACAGGAAAACAGTACTTGGGGCATCAGGACATGACTTAATTTGAGTGCCCATTGATTATGAAGAGTTTTTAATCTTGCTTGGACTAATTCCCATGTATTCCATGAAGGTTAGATCAGGTGGTTTAGCGACTAGCTAACAATGGCTTTGTGACTTTCCACATGAGAGTATAAATTTGTAGTTGATGATGATGATGATAAAGCCTTCAAAATTAAAACCTGGATGCAAACAATGTTTCTTCCCCTCAAAATGCTACCCAAAACTCTTGCTTTGTTTTGTTAAGCCATTTGACTTTTCTTGTCTCTCCTCCTCCCGCACTACCTGCAAAGTGCCCCAGAAGCTGTATCAGATATTCATTCTGCACCTGTATCAGATATTCACTCTGTACTCTTCACTTAGTATCTCCCCAGTAGGAGATCCAGGATGAAACTGACTACAACTGTGTCCATTTCACTCAGCTGTTGGGACTGGAATTGTGCTGCCTAGAGCTGCACAGGTCTTTGTGTGACCCTCCCCTGTAGGACTGCACCACAGGCAATTTCAAAACTTCAGGGGAAGGTACGGGAGAACAGTTTGGATCTCTTAAACTGTATATCAATTTTAACTCCACTCTGTTCATTCTTTAACGGAATAAAACCAGGTATCTTAACCTTGACTGAAAAGGTTACTTAAAAAAAAAAGAAACTTACAATCCTAAATGGAGGATTTATTTGTTCCAGGAGTTGAATTTTATACTTGTAGCAATGCATCGTTCCAGGACTATCCCCACTCCCCTTTGTCCCACAAATGATCTATAATTGAATAACTGGTATTTGAACATAAATAAGGCTACGTTTTAGTCACTGATATTTTTAGTCAGGTCACGGGCCATAAACAAAAATTCACAGGCCGTGACCTGTTCATGACTTGTACTAAAAATACCCGCCCTGACTAAAACTTGGGTGAGGGGCTGTGGGTACTCGGTGTGTGTGTGTGCGCTGCGGGTGCTGCAGGATGTGGCCCGGGACCCCTCGCTGGCACTGGGCGAAGGGGGGGGGGGGTGTTGGCAGGGCTGGCAGGTGCTTCCTACCCGGCTCCGTGTCCCTGCAACTCCTAGGCAGGGGCAGGGGCTCCGCTGCTCCCTGCATAAGCGCCAGCTGCTGCAGCTCCCTTTAGCCAGGAGCTGCGGGGGTGGGGCCTGCAGGCATGGGCAGCACGCGGCGCGGAGGCTCCCCAGCCCTCCTGGCCCTTCCGCTGCCTAGGAGCTACAGGGGGTCCATGCCAGTGGGAGCCAGGGAACCCCCCACCCTGAGGTAAACCCCCCCCCCCCCACCCGGACTCTCCAACCTCTAGCCCTGAGCCCCCTCCCACACACCCAAACTGCTGCTGCTGGCCCGGACAGCCCCTGAGCCAGCCCCAGCCGCTGCCAAAGTCAAGTAGGTCACGGAATCCATAACTTCCGTGACAGACTTGCAGCCTTAAACATAAGTGACCAAATTACTTTTAAAACCCTTATAGGGAGAGAGCTGTACGGCACACTAGGGCTCTGATCCTGCAGAGGCTTAGGCACATGCTTAACTTCACACATTCTGAGTAGCTCTGTTGACTTTAATGGGAACTACTCATGGTGTGTGTCACAGTTCAGGGCAGCTGCTCTGGTATTAGGGGTTCGGCGAGGGCACCCACTCTCAGACTTCTGGCACCCCCAGTTATCTGCTCCCTTGGGTGGAGACCTGCTTCTCTCTCTTTTCTGAATGGGTTATTTCCAGGCCTTCACTTGGTTATTCCCAGCAAAAGACTGTCTAAGCAGGCCTGCTTTGCTTCTCTCCTCAGACATGGTACACATTGTGATTGGCACAGTTAAGAACATTGGTCTGACCTAGTATAGCCATTCTTATCATCCATCTAGCCCAGTATGCTGTCTTCTGACATTTGCCAATGCCAGATGCATCAAAGGGAGTGAACAGAGCAGGGTAATTATCAAGTGGTCTATCCCCTGTCATCTGGTCCCAGCATCTGACAGCCAGAGGTTTAGGGACACCCAGAGCATGGGGTTGCATCCCTGACCATCTTGGCTAATAGTCATTGTTGGACCTATCTTCCATGAACTTACCTAATTCTTTTTTCAACCCAGCTATGGTTTTGCCTTCACAACATCCCCGGCAATGAGTTCCACAGGTTAACTGTGTAGTGCAAAGTAGTACTTCCTTTTTGTTTGTTTTATACCTGCTGCCTATTAATTTTGTTGGGTGACCCCTGGTTCCTGTGGTATGTTACCACACAGCTGTTTCTAAGGTCTGGTCTACTCTTAAAAATTAGGTCGCTTTAACTAAGTTGGTCAGGGGTGTGAAAAATCCGCACCCCTGAGTAGCAGAGTTAAGCCGACTTAAGTCCCCATGTAGACAGTGCTAGGTCGATGGAAGAATTGTTCCATTGACCTAGCTACTGCTTCTCAAAGAGATGGATTACCTACGTGAGCATGGGAAAATCCCTCCGTCAGCGTAGGTAATGCCTATGCTGAAGCGCTACAGGAGTGCAGCCGCAGTGGCACAGAGGTGCCATTGTAACGTTTTAAATTAAGAGAAGCCTTAAGCAAGCAGATGTATTCTTACAGTGAAAGCATCCCAGAGCAAACATATTAAAACAATAAAAGAACCTACACACCTGACAAAGGCTCTGATTGGGAATTAGTCCTTCAAACCCCATTCAGGAATGGTCCCCAAGGTCATAAGTTCATTGCAGCTCCAACTCAGAACAAGCACTCAGTTTTGTGAGGCCTAAGTGAGCCAAAGTCCATCCAACCCTTCCCTGAGGATTGGGGCTTCCCTTGGACCAGAAGTCCTGTCCATTTGCTGGAGTGGAAAGGAGGCCCTCAGCTAGTTTAAAGCAAGACTATTTATCCAAAAATCCTTTCTTTGTCTATTGGTCCCAGGAGAATCCAGTTTGAATTAGTATATGTGGACCTCTCCGTGTGTGTGTTCCTCTCGAGACATTACAATCTGAATGAATTTGCCTACTAAACCCTTGCTATTCTCCTATTTACCCTTCCTATGGAAATATAGACCGTCCCTCAGTAACACACAGACAATTGCATTTTTAATACAATGGACTCCAGAGAAACTAAATTCAATTCAATAAGGCTTGTGCAGGATATTACAGGATACTGTCATATCTGTCACAATTCTGAGTAGCTCTGACTTCAATGGCAACTACTCCTGGTGTGTAAAGTTAAGCATGTGTATAAGTTTTTGCAAGATCAGGGCAAAATAAAGTATTTTGTATTGAGACAAATAGGGGAATAACAAGTTTCTTACATCTCAGCAAGTCTTCATTAACACTGTATTCTGTAAAATGCATCCTTATGCTTTTCACATACTACATAATCATAATTAACAGTGTAACACTTCCACCTAATGCTTCTAAATTAATAATCTGGATTGACAAAACACTAATTTGGGTCAAAGGATACTTTAGTTTTCCCTAGGTTTGTATTCTTAATGTTGGCAGCATTGATTAATAGTTGGTACGTATGGCATTCTTATAACTTTAGTACAAGCTCAGCTTTTTGTTTTGTGTATGTTCATATTGGCTATTGCTTTAACAGAGGTGAGTTAAACTGGGAAACCATGTCCTTACACTCTTATTTTTCTTTGCAGAGACCCTGTAACCAAAAAGCTCACAAGCTCCTTCTCACTGAATTTGCTCACCATTTGTGAGCATGGTCATGTTACTTGGAGGCAGAAGATGACTTTTAGCCTTTAAAAATAACTTTGATTATTTTTAAAATTTTTAGGGTTGTCTAACAAATCTAAACTGTGAAATAATTAGATCATAAACTTATGGTATATTAAGTGCAGTACTACTCTTGGATCATTACCAGGTGCTTTGTTTTTGCCTCTTTCCTTACAGAATGACTTTCAAGGATCTGGATGTACTGTTAGATGCTGAAGTGTTGCACTAGCTGAATCTCCTTTACTTTTATTTCTGATCCTAAAAAACACCTGGAGGAAACTAGAGGATTGTGTTCGGTACAGATTTTTTGAGGTATGATTTAAACCCCCATCCCTGTGGTATCACACTAACACATTCCATATCACTTTGTTAGATCTTCAGTGTCAGTTAAAGCATGGCTAGTTTCACTGAACTAATGAGGCTTTATTAATTTAGGATTTTTTTATTGGAAAAACTAGGCTTCTTTTTAATCACTAATTCTAGACTTAGTACTTGTATAGTTCCTTCCATTAGAGTATCCCTAAGTGTTTCACCTACATTAATTGTGTGGGGATTTTTTTCTTTAAGCCTCAGTCTCCTTGGGATGTTAAGTATGGGCGATAATATCCCTGTTTTTACAAGTAACTGAGGCATTTAGAGGTTAAAGTGCAGTTCTGGTCTGAAAAGTGGTCCCCTGTTCTCCAGTCTTTGAATAGAGCTGCTACTATTATAATTTACTTGTATTACTGTACTGCCTAAAGGCCAAATGAGGGGTAGGCACTGTACAAACAAGGTACGTCTTCACTGCAGAGTTAACTTAGGTGATTGGCGCCTGGGTTGACCTGGTTTGGGGGTGAATATCCAAACTGCAAAGCCGTATTTTGTCCTCACTCCCCCATGTGTGTGGCTTCTGGGGACGTAGCCCTTGGTTCTTGGTGCTGCAGTAAGCTGAGCTGCTCTATGATTCTTTCCCAGGGAATTGTGGGAGAACTTGCCTGTGCTTCTGGGAGCGCAGGGGGATTGTGGGGAAAGCACTGGACTGTCGGCACTTGACTGGTTTAGTCTGTCCTCACTGCAAAGCAGGCAGGTTACCAGCCTGAGTGAAAGCAGCCTTAGCCCCAGCTAGCGTCGGTGTAAAGCATGTACTACACTTGAGTGAGAGGTTTTTGTGTGTGGATGGAAGTCGGCTTAAGGGCAATACTTTGCAGTGAAAACAAGCCCATAGAAACAGTCCCTGCCTCAAAGAGCTTACAGACAAGACACAGGGTGGGGGAAAGGGATATAACATACAGGTGGAATGAATGGTATGATGGTCTGCAAACGTCATGCTAGAGCTGCAACGTACGCTGCTCTGAGAGACTAAAGTTGGGCCTGGGGAGACAGCCCAGTTGTCCTTCTCTTTTTAAAACCAAGCCAACGGTGTGTGGAGAAAAAAGGCAGGAGGCTAGCAAGCTCTGAGGGAGGGCAGGCAACATCATTGGGCTGGTTTCTGGTTTGACTGCTGGGCCTGCGGGCCTGCTGATTCTTCCCGCCAGCTATCTGTCTTGGTGTGTGTGTCCTTGTTTTTAGGAGTATGGTTTTGGTGGCAGGGGAGCAGCCTGGCACAAGAGCCATCCCTCTTCTCCTCCATGCCATAGATCTCCCTAGATGGTGACGGTGGCTACTGTCTGAAACAGCAACTGATCTCAGGCCACTGTTGCTGCCCACCTTCCCATAGACCCTGGAAGAAGAAACAGTTAAGAACATAAGAACATAAGAAAGGCCGTACTGGGTCAGACCAAAGGTCCATCTAGCCCAGTATCTGTCTACCGACAGTGGCCAATGCCAGGTGCCCCAGAGGGAGTGAACCTAACAGGCAATGATCAAGTGATCTCTCTCCTGCCATCCATCTCCATCCTCTGACGAACAGAGGCTAGGGACACCATTCTTACCCATCCTGGCTAATAGCCATTTATGGACTTAGCCACCATGAATTTATCCAGTCCCCTTTTAAACATTGTTATAGTCCTAGCCTTCACAACCTCCTCAGGTAAGGAGTTCCACAAGTTGACTGTGCGCTGCGTGAAGAAGAACTTCCTTTTATTTGTTTTAAACCTGCTGCCTATTAATTTCATTTGGTGACCCCTAGTTCTTGTATTATGGGAATAAGTAAATAACTTTTCCTTATCCACTTTCTCAACATCACTCATGATTTTATATACCTCTATCATGTCCCCCCTTAGTCTTCTCTTTTCCAAACTGAAGAGTCCTAGCCTCTTTAATCTTTCCTCATATGGGACCCTCTCTAAACCCTTAATCATTTTAGTTGCTCTTTTCTGAACCTTTTCTAGTGCTAGAATATCTTTTTTGAGGTGAGGAGACCACATCTGTACACAGTATTCGAGATGTGGGCGTACCATGGATTTATATAAGGGCAATAATATATTCTCAGTCTTATTCTCTATCCCCTTTTTAATGATTCCTAACATCCTGTTTGCTTTTTTGACCGCCTCTGCACACTGCGTGGACATCTTTAGAGAACTATCCACGATGACGCCAAGATCTTTTTCCTGACTCGTTGTAGCTAAATTAGCCCCCATCATGTTGTATGTATAGTTGGGGTTATTTTTTCCAATGTGCATTACTTTACATTTATCCACATTAAATTTCATTTGCCATTTTGCTGCCCAATCACTTAGTTTTGTGAGATCTTTTTAAAGTTCTTCACAATCTGCTTTGGTCTTAACTATCTTGAGTAGTTTAGTATCATCTGCAAACTTTGCCACCTCACTGTTTACCCCTTTCTCCAGATCATTTATGAATAAATTGAATAGGATTGGTCCTAGGACTGACCCTTGGGGAACACCACTAGTTACCCCTCTCCATTCTGAGAATGTACCATTAATTCCTACCCTTTGTTCCCTGTCCTTTAACCAGTTCTCAATCCATGAAAGGACCTTCCCTTTTATCCCATGACAGCTTAATTTACGTAAGAGCCTTTGGTGAGGGACCTTGTCAAAGGCTTTCTGGAAATCTAAGTACACTATGTCCACCGGATCCCCCTTGTCCACATGTTTGTTGACCCCTTCAAAGAACTCTAATAGATTAGTAAGACACGATTTCCCTTTACAGAAACCATGTTGACTATTGCTCAAGAGTTTATGTTTTTCTATGTGTCTGACAATTTTGTTCTTTACTATTGTTTCAACTAATTTGCCTGGTACCGACGTTAGACTTACCGGTCTGTAATTGCCGGGATCACCCCTAGAGCCCTTTTTAAATATTGGCGTTACATTAGCTAACTTCCAGTCATTGGGTACCGAAGCCGATTTAAAGGACAGGTTACAAACCTTAGTTAATAGTTCCGCAACTTCACATTTGAGTTCTTTCAGAACTCTTGGGTGAATGCCATCTGGTCCCGGTGACTTGTTAATGTTGAGTTTATCAATTAATTCCAAAACCTCCTCTAGTGATACTTCAATCTGTGACAGTTCCTCAGATTTGTCACCTACAAAAGCCAGCTCAGGTTTGGGAATCTCCCTAACATCCTCAGCCGTGAAGACTGAAGCAAAGAATCCATTTAGTTTCTCCGCAATGACTTTATCATCTTTAAGCGCTCCTTTTGTATTTTCATCGTCAAGGGGCCCCACTGGTTGTTTAGCAGGCTTCCTGCTTCTGATGTACTTAAAAAACATTTTGTTATTACCTTTGGAGTTTTTGGCTAGCCGTTCTTCAAACTCCTCTTTGGCTTTTCTTATTACACTCTTGCACTTAAGTTGGCAGTGTTTGTGCTCCTTTCTATTTGCCTCACTAGGATTTGACTTCCACTTTTTAAAGGAAGTCTTTTTATCTCTCACTGCTTCTTTTACATGGTTGTTAAGCCACGGTGGCTCTTTTTTAGTTCTTTTACTGTTTTTCTTAATTTGGGGTATACATTGAAGTTGAGCCTCTATTATGGTGTCTTTAAAAAGGGCCCACGCAACTTGCAGGGATTTCACTTTAGTCACTGTACCTTTTAACTTTTGTCTAACTAACCCCCTCATTTTTGTATAGTTCCCCCTTTTGAAATTAAAGGCCACAGTGTTGGGCAGTTGAGGTGTTCTTCCCACCACAGGGATGTTGAATGCTATTGTATTATGGTCACTATTTCCAAGCGGTCCCGCTATAGTTACCTCTTGGACCAGCTCCTGCGCTCCACTCAGGATTAAATCTAGAGTCGCCTCTCCCCTTGTGGGTTCCCGTACCAGCTGCTCCATGAAGCAGTCATTTAAAGTATCGAGAAATTTCATCTCTGCATTTCGTCCTGAAGTGAAATATTCCCAGTCAATATGGGGATAATTGAAATCCCCCACTATTATTGGGTTCTTAATTTTGATAGCCTCTCTAATTTCCCTTAGCATTTCATCATCACTATTACTGTCCTGGTCAGGTGGTCGATAATAGATCCCTAATGTTATATTTTTACTAGAGCATGAAATTTCTATCCATAGAGACTCTATGGAACCTGTGGATTCGCTTAAGATTTTTACTTCATTTGAATCTACACTTTCTTTAACATATAGTGCCACTCCTCCTCCTGCACGGCCTGTTCTGTCCTTCCGATATATTTTGTACCCCGGAATGATTGTGTCCCATTGATTGCTCTCAGTCCACCAGGTTTCTGTGATGCCTATTATATCTATATCCTCCTTTATCACAAGGCACTCTAGTTCACCCATCTTATTATTTAGACTTCTGGCATTTGTGTACAAGCACTTTAAAAACTTGTCCCTGTTTATTAGCCTGCCTTTTTCTGATGTGCCAGATTCTTTTTTATGTGACTGTTTATCATCTGATCCGGCCCTTACATTATACTTTTCAGTCCTCTGCTCCTGACTATAACCTGGAGATTCTTTATCATCAGACTCTCCCCTAAGAGAAGTTAGGATGAGAGTTGCTCACAGTTTAAAACTAAACATACCTCTTAAATCTGAAAGATGAGTTCTTGCTAACCCTGACAATTGGAGTTCACTTGCTGCACTTTAAAGTAACTAAGAAGAAATGAGCCACACCTAGTCATAGAGTAAAATTGGTCCAGATGCAGAAGTCCAAACAAGCCATCCATACTGCTTAGGCCCTGTGGTTTCTGTGCTTATCCTGAATTGCCAGCTGCAATAAGTGCTGTTGGGATAAGCAGGGGCTACTGAATCTAGTGGCCCAAAAACATCACAGGGGCAGCAGCCACTATACCAGCCCCCCAAACCAGTCACTCGGGGCATGTGGACGGGGGCTGGGGGGTGGAGGTTGTGCTGCAGCTATGAGGCCTGGCGTGCAAGTTTGGAGATGTGTGCAGGTTCCGTTGGTTCGCTCCCTTTGGAGTTTATTGCAGAGTTCAGTTCAGGGTAGGTGCAGGGAGAGGTGAACTTCATCCATGCTGAGCAACTGTGACATCCTCCAGCGGTGAAAAGGAAACGTTTGTCTGCATTGCCTGTCTGCATATTAAACCAGTGGATTTTAGGTTGTAGTCTGGGCTACTGATAATCCATGGAGTGCTTCCTTTAGATCTCTTACGGTGTCTGGGTCAGATAGTGCTGGCTTGCCTCTGTGATAATAGGAGTTCAGGCAGTTTGTGCAGTGAAAAGCACTGGGGCTTGGAAAAGCAGCTGGCAGCTGGCTCCTCCTTTGCTGCTAGTAAAGGCTGCTACTAAGAGGAGGAAGTGAGGAACGTGGAGCTTTCTTCGGGGATCAAAGGTGGGACTGGAGCTGCCAGACACCAGTGGAAGAGAGAAATGCCCAGGGGAGAAGAGAATAAGGCAGCTGGTTGACTTGTGCAGGGCAGAAGAGGAACTGGTGGCTGGACTGGATGTGCAGGGGAGAACAGAACAAGGAAGCATGCGCAGAGGGAGGAGAAAGGGATGAATGGAAGAGAAGCAGGGAGACTGGAACGGATGCTCATGAGAGGGGGGACATTAAATGAGCAGCAAATGCAGCCTGTGTCTGACTGTTCTTCACAAAAGACAAACTTTTCACACCAGACCGCTAAGAAACAAACAAATGCTAATTCCATATAAGGCGTACACTATTGCTTTTGTTGCCAGGTGCTACAAGGGTGTTAGGTGAGTGCAAGTAGGTGAGGAGTGAAATGCTCTCTTAAATGTGGCCCCTGCTGGAGAAAGTTTGAGATGCCCTGTATTGCCCTGGTCCTTGTTAAGTTGCTCAACTGACTCTTCCCCTTCCTCTCTTTCCCACCCTTCCTAAGTGTAGTAAACACTCCTTGCCTTTTGCACCTGAAAGGTGAAAGTAAAACATGTCATAATTAAGTGGCTACTTAATTGCTGGTACTAATAAAGCACTGTAGTAGTAATAGCAGTGTGTATTATTAAAGAGAGTTTTACTAAGAATTAAAATATAGTACAGCAAGACTATTCATTTAGCAGAAACATATTTAAGAGTTTGTTTTCTTTTAATGAAATAAGTTTGGAGTACTGTGTATATATGTAACATGTTCGGATCAATACATCTTTATTTCTTTGTCACTTAATTTAAAAGGTTTAGGTATATGTACAAAAAATATAACACATCTATTTTTTTTACATGAGCTCTGCTGTATTAAAAGAGTAATTTAAATGCAGAACAGTGCTCATCACTGTAGCAAGAACATAGGACTGGAAGGGACCACGTCTCATAATGGGGACAGTGTGCATTCCGGAGCAATGTTCTCTACCTGAAGAATAGAGCTCAGGTATATTATGTGCATATTTTTATTTTGTGTTATCTTGTGCAGCTCCTGAAAGAAGAAATGAAAACCTTTCTAATTCCAAAGCAAATTTCTTGGCAGTGCAAAATGAATAACGGGCTTCTTAAAACTTATTCCATTTTTTTTTTAAATAACCAAAGGAAACTGAATCTGAGCATTCTCAGTTGTCAGAGCTCTGTCCTACTGCTTTGATTTAATTGAGGGTAATATTACGATCTCATCAAATCTTAAATGGGCAGCTGCATGTTCTATAGCAGGAATTCTTGGACCTATTAAAAAATTTTTTTATTTTAGCAATTCAAAATCCAAGCATTCAGTAAATGTACTTTTAAAAATCTTACTGCATGAGAAGTGGCTAAGAGACTTTTACATATTCATGGGGGAACTAGATTTATGTAAAGGATGTGGCTGAATTACAGCTGAATCTGAGCTGGAATAGCTTTTGCCTCTGAGATAGGAGAGACAATAAGCTCTTAATCCTGTACCAAGTGTACATGTTGACCCCATGACAGAGATGGAAAGAATGTCTGAGGAGGGACTTTGGTTTCGTGGCTTTCTTTTTGATATTGTGGAATAAAAATCTGTCCTGCCACTGCTTTCTGCTCTTTTAGCAGACCAGGCAACTACCAGAGGATGTCTTCCGGAATACTGGATAGTTGCTTTCTGCTCTTGGGAAAATAACTTAATGACTCCATGTACCAGGGGGCGTATCTGCAGCCACCATACTGCCTAGCATTGTATAGTGACCTGAAGAAGAGCTCTGTGTAGCTCAAAAGCGTGTCTCTTTCTCCAGCACAAGCTGGTCCAATAGAAAATATTACCTCACCCACCTTGTCTCTCTAATATTCTGGGATGAATACGGCTGCAGCAACACTGCAAACAACAGTGTTGTCTAAATGCATTCTGGGAAAATCTGAGTAGCTGTCCCATATTGCTTCACTGGAGTTAGGGTACCTGTTGGACATGCACACAGAGTGGCACCAATAGCATTGCTCTCTGGATGGCATACCACGTGGCTGAGATGAAGGAGGGCCAGACCAGTTACACCAGGGGTTCTCAAACTGGGGGTCGGGACCCCTCAGGGGATCACGAGGTTATTACGTGTGGGGGTTGCGAGCTGTCAGCCTCTACCCCAAGCCCTGTTTGGCTCCAGCATTTATAATCCTGTTAAATATCTATAAAAAAGTGTTTTTAATTCATAAGGGGGGTCGCACTGAGAGGCTTGCTGCGTGAAAGGGGTCACCAGTACAAAAGTTTGAGAACCACTGAGCTACACAGACAGTTTGCTGTGCTGATGGCGTATGGAAAGGCAAACGTATTGCTAAAAGCAAGGCTTTCACAGAACCATCGGCGTCACCGGTATTTTTTGTAGAGGGACAGTGGGTCAGCAGTGACTGTACAATGCCAGAAGCAATAGTTTTCTCCCCACTGTAAACCCATCTTCTTGATGGTACCGCCAACCCCTTCTAAATGACAACACTTAAATCTGCCCACTCTGAAATTGGAACTTTGCTGAAGTGAAGCTTCAGTTGCAATGTGGGCAGAGCCTTAATAGAACTGACTCATATGCAAAACTCATAACTGTAGTGTTCTCACCCTTAAGGGCTGTCTATTATCACTAACTGCTCCTTGCTTTGTGTTCCTTAATTCTTTGAGACCACAGTAAGATATCAAAGGATACAACTGACTCTAATTCACTTCTAGAGCACTGGTTCTCAACCAGGAATATGTACATGTACCCTGGGGGTATGCAGAGGTCTTCCAGGTAAGGTCGTCAGTTCTGGTTGGATGAATTCCTGGAGGTTTCATCACATGACATAATCTTTAATTAAAGATTCATCTTTAATTCCTGGAGACTCCAGCACAATCCTGGAGGGTTGGCAACTCTGCCTCCAGGGGGTACATCAACTCATTTAGATTTTGCCTAGTTTTACAACAGGCTATATAAAAAGCACTAGCAAAATCAATACAAACTAAAATTTCATACAGACAATGACTGTTTATACTGCTCTACATACTGTACGCTGAAATGTAATACAATATTTTATACTCCAGTTGATTTATTTTATAATTACATGGTCAAAATGAGAAAGTAAACAATTTTTCAGTCATAGTGTGCTGTGACACTTATGTATTTTTATGTCTGATTTTGTAAGCAGATAGTTTTGAAGTGAGGTGAAACTTGGGGTACTTGGGGGTAGGGAAGACAAATCAGACTCCTGAAAGGGTACAGTAGTCTGGAAAGGTTGAGAGCCACTGTTCTAGAGTACAAGTGTATCATCAGTTGAGCTTGCAGAGTGATGATATAACCTCTGATTTGCTGTTGGCATTATAAACTCTATAAGGGGATTGCAGTACAGTAATTAGTTTCCTAATTAGATTTGATTCTTATATGTTACTGAAAACCTGGTGTGTGCTTTCTGAAGTGTGTGACCTGCAAATAACATTTTTAAAATGTCCTTTAATCATTGAACTTCTTCTTCGAGTGATTGTTCACGTCCATTACACATTAGGTGTGCGCGCGCCGCGTGCACGAACGTCGGAAACTTTTTCCCTCAGCGGCTCCCGTCGGGCCTGCAGGGTCTCCCCTCCCGCCAGAGCGGCGCCCCGCTCTAGCGTATATATATCCCTGCCGGCCCGACCCTCCCTCAGTTCCTTCTTACCGCCCGTGGCGACGTTGGAACAACTCTACCTCTCGTCTGAGAGTGTCCCTTAGCATAGTACTCAGTGTTATCTCTATTATCAGTTCTTCAGTAGTTAGTGTTAAGCCCCTGGCTGTTTAGAAAGACTTAATCCTCTGTGTGTCGGGTGTTTGACCAACCCCGGCGCCGGCCCCGGGCGGCGGGGCATGCCGCACGCCCACGGCTTTAAGGCTTGTGCCACATGCCGCAAGCCTATGCCAGTAAGCGACCCTCACGAATCGTGTCTCCGTTGTCTGGGGGAAGCACATCAAAAGGAGCGCTGCAAGATTTGCAAGGCTTTCAAGCCTAGGACCAAAAAAGAGAGAGACTTTCGCTTGAAGCAGCTGCTCATGGAGACGGCGTTACAGCCCTCCACTTCAACGGCACCGTCAACCTCGGTGCAGAGTGCCTCGGCATCGGTTCGTGATCCGACGCCGGCGGGGCAACCTAAGCCTACGGCACCGACTCGGCGGGAACACCTCCGGCACCGGTCCTCTTCGCCGGCTAAGTCGAAGGGCCAACCCAAGGCCCGAGGACGCTCCCCGCACAAGAGGGTAGCACCCGCGAAGACCGCAAGTGCTACTAAGGCCGTTGCGGTCCCAGCACAGATCCCGGTGCCAGTGGCTCCGGCGCCAAAAGGCCCGTCGAGCCCCGGGATAGGCGTGTCGAGTGAGGAGGAAGGGCTGGAGGAACTGTTGGAACAGCCCTCCACCCCGGACACATTTGAGGCAGCAAAGGACCTCATTGAATTGTCCGCTGAAGGCACCCTCCGCTCTGAGAACATTCCGCCGAGATTGCCATCCAAGGGCAAGCCGGCGATGATGCGGCCATCACGGTCGCCATCTCGGCACCGTTCGCGGCGCCGATCCCGGTCGAGCTCCGCCTCGGTGGACTCCCGGCTTCCCTCCGCGCAGAGGGCCGCACAACCGTCGGGCCCCAACAAGCGCAAGGCACCGGCCCAGCAGCCCTGCTCGAGCAGGCACCGGGACGTTTCGGTTGCGCGATCCCCGAGACCGTCCTCCCGCAGCCGTTCCCGGTCCCGGGGTCACCGGTACCAATCCAGGTCCAGGTCAGCACGGCGCTACTCCCGGTCCCGGTCACGAAGGCACCGCTCTCCGACCCCGGACCGGCACCGTCCCACGGCACCGCCGTGGCCCTCTAGATCACCGTCCGTAGTTTCGGAGGTGGGCTCGGGCCATTCCAGCAGATATGCCCACAGAGCGCAGGCCAGTGGGGAGCACGAAGCCTCTTGGCAACCACAGTGGGGCCACCCAGGACAATGGCCGTTCTGGACCCCTTGGGCCTACCACCAACAAGGCCCCCCGTCCAGGACCTCGAGATCTGGGCCCTCAGGACACCGGTCCCGCTCCCCACAGTGGCGCCCACCCTCCCGCAAAGAGGCCACGGTCTCCAGGCCGCCAGAAAGGGAAAGAGCTGCCTCGGCACCGAGCCCGGCACCGTCCCAGGCCCACGTCAGGGAACGCACTCCGGAGGAACACCCTGCGGATGAGGAGTTGCAGGAGGAAGAAGACGCACAAAAGGCCATGACCTCCTCCTCCTCGCCGGACGAAGCCGTGGCGGGCACAAAAGTGTCCGGTCCTCCCCCCGATTGACCATCGGGCACACCAGGACCTGCTCCGCCGAGTAGCCCTCAATTTGGGGTTGCAGGCAGAGGAGACTGTTGAGCAGGAAGACCCTATGGTCGACATTCTAAGCCCGGAGGGCCCCTCCAGGATTGCGCTCCCGCTCATAAAAACGGTCCAATCCAATTATAAGACCGTATGGCAAACACCAGCCTCCTCTGCGCCTACTGCAAAGGGCGTAGAGAGGAAATACTTCGCTCCATCTAAAGGATTTGATTTCCTATTCTCCCATCCAACACCATGTTCGCTGGTCGTCTCTGCGGTCAACGAACGGGAGCGACATGGCCAACAGGCCCCGGCTCCCAAGGCCAAGGAGGCAAAACGCTTGGACTTATTTGGGAGAAAGGTCTACTCGTCCGGAGGCCTCCAGCTGCGGATCGCGAACCAACAAGCGATCCTGAACAGACACAATTTCAACTCCTGGGCATCGGTGTCCAAGTTCAAGGAAGCCTTGCCTCAGGGCTCGCAACCCGAGTTTGCTGCCATAGTAGACGAAGGGAAGGCGGTAGCTAAGACCTCTTTACAGGCCTCCCTTGACTCCGCTGACGCAGCAGCTAGGACAATCGCGTCAGGAGTGGTAATGAGGCGCTCGGCATGGCTGCAGGCTTCCGGCCTTCCCCCAGAGGTGCAAAACACCCTCCAAGACCTTCCGTTCGAGGGATCAGGCTTGTTTTCGGACCAAACGGACGCCAGACTACATAGCCTCAAGGACTCTCGAGCTACCCTCAAGTTGTTGGGGATGCACACCCCAGTGACGCAGAGGAAGCCCTTCAAGCCCCAACCTCCGCAGAGACAGTACCACCCTCGTCCTAGACAGGAACCATACCGCAGGAGGGGCAGGGATAACAGGCGTAGACGCAACAACACGCCTAACCAGGGCCAAAATCAGGGCCAAAACAAGCCGCAGCCGGGAAACAAGCAAGGGTTTTGAAGCTGCAATCGAGGACAGAGTACCAACCTCTATTCCGGATCCCCCTCTGTGTTTCCGGGACCGCCTGTCCCATTTTTACCGTGCTTGGTCACGTATAACATCGGACCGCTGGGTCCTACGCATGGTGGAGGCAGGCTACACCCTTCAGTTCTCCTCGCCCCCTCCCTCCCACCCCCCATCCCCGTCCCTCTTAAGGGACACCTCTCACGAGCAACTCCTCATGCAGGAGGTACAGACCCTCCTCACAGTAGGAGCGGTGGAAGAGGTTCCTCCGGACCTCAGGGGGAAAGGGTTCTATTCCAGATACTTCCTCATTCCCAAAGCGAAAGGGGGCCTCCGTCCTATTCTGGACCTACGCAAGCTAAACAAATACTTGCTCAAACCACGTTTCCGTATGGTCTCCCTTGGTACTATTATTCCATCCCTGGATCCGGGGGATTGGTACGCTGCCCTCGATATGAAAGATGCCTACTTTCACATCGCCATCCGCCCGGCCCACCGGTGGTTCCTGCGCTTCACTATCAACCAGTGCCATTTCCAATTTACGGTCTTGCCCTTCGGCCTGGCAACAGCCCTGCGTGTATTCACAAAAATGCATGTCCGTGGTGGCAGCTTTTCTTCAAAAAAGAAGGATGCGCGTCTACCCATACTTGGACGACTGGCTCCTTGCGGGCCGGTCGGAGGCCGAGGTTCGCTCCCATGTGTCATTGACACTACAGGTGTTCCACGATCTCGGTCTACTGGTCAATGTACCCAAGTCATCGCTGGTCCCCACGCAGAGGCTGGACTTCATAGGGGCAGTCCTGGACTCAGTGGCAGCACGGGCGAGTCTTCCCGTATCGCGGTTCCTGGCCATTCAGAAGGCCGTGAGCTCCATCCAGCAATTCCCCACGACCACAGCCAGATGTTGCTTACAGCTCTTGGGGCACATGGCGGCCTGCACCCATGTAGTCGGACACGCCCGCCTAAGACTCAGGCCGCTGCAGTTGTGGCTGGCCCAAGCATACCGCCCCAACAGAGACCCCTTAGACCTGGTCGTGACGATCCCGGCTCGGGTGTTGAACTCCCTCCGTTGGTGGCTCGATCGGCAGCAGGTTTGCGCGGGGGTCCCTTTCGCCACCCCGCAACCCGTTGTGACGTTAGTAACAGACGCGTCGGACCTGGGTTGGGGGGCGCACCTGGGGGACCTGCGCACTCAGGGCTTATGGTCCAGGGAAGAAAAGTTGCTTCATATCAACCTGAAGGAGCTGAGGGCGGTTCGCCTCGCCTGCCAGACCTTTCACGCTACCATAGAAGGCCACAGCGTGTCGGTTCTGACGGACAACACTACCGCCATGTTCTACATAAACAAGCAGGGCGGGTCCCAGTCCTCTCCCCTCTGTCACGAGGCGCTCCTCCTCTGGGACTTCTGCATAGCCCATTCAGTCCACCTACTAGCGACGTATCTCCCGGGGGTCCAAAACGGGTTAGCGGACCGCCTCAGCCGGTCCTATCACATGCACGAGTGGACGTTGAGACAGGACGTCCTGCGTTTAATCTTCCGGAGGTGCGGGTTTCCCCGGGTGGATCTCTTTGCCACCGAGGACAACAGCCAATGCCCTCAGTTTTGTTCATTCCAGAACCGCAGTCCGGGCTCATTGGCAGATGCCTTCGCAATGCCGTGGGGCGGGAGCCTGAGGTATGCCTTCCCCCCATTCCCGCTAATCCACAGGGTCCTCCTCAAAACCCGCAGGGCGACAGTCATCCTCATCGCCCCGGCGTGGCCACGCCAACACTGGTTCACGACCCTGTTGGAACTGTCCGTGACCACTCCGATAGCCCTCCCCCTCCATCATGACCTCATCACCCAAGACCGAGGTCGCCTACTCCACCCGAACCTACCGTCCCTACATCTCACGGCATGGTTTCTCTCTGGCTAAACGATATGGAGCACAGGTGCTCCCATCAGGTCCAGCAAGTCCTCCTTGGTAGTAGGAAGCCCTCCACAAGAGCGGCCTACCTTGCCAAATGGAAACGGTTCTCCCACTGGTGTGAGCCTCATCACATCCAGCCTCTACAGGCCTCAATCCCATTGATTCTGGACTATTTGCTGCACCTCAAGCATCAGGGGCTCGCCCCCGCCTCTATTAAGGTGCACCTGGCTGCCATATCGGCCTTCCACCCTGGGGTACTAGGGGCTTCGGTGTTCTCTAACCCCACAGTAGCCCGATTCCTCAAGGGGATGGACAAGGTGTTTCCCTACTCGCGCCCGCTGGTCCCGGCGTGGAATCTCAACCTGGTCCTTACTAAGCTCATGGGGCCGCCCTTTGAGCCCCTGGCCTCTTGCTCCCTCATGCACCTATCATGGAAGGTAGCGTTTCTCGTGGCCATCACATCGGCTAGGAGGGTTTCGGAGTTGAGGGCCCTCACTTCGGAACCCCCCTACACAGTTTTCTATAAAGATAAGGTGCAGCTTAGACCGCACCCGAAATTCCTTCCAAAAGTGGTCACACATTTTCATATGGGACAGGACGTGTGTTTACCGGTGTTCTTCCCTAAGCCACACTCGGACCCGAGCCAACGCAGCTTGCATACCCTCGATGTCCGTAGGGCATTGGCCTTTTATCTAGAACGGACTAGGCCATTCCGCAAGTCGACTCAACTGTTCGTTGCCATTGCGGAGCGAATGAGAGGCCAGCCTATCTCGACGCAACGCTTGTCGGCGTGGATTGTGCTTTGCATACGCACGTGCTATGAGCTTGCTAACGTACCAGCCCCGGAGATCAGGGCTCACTCTACTAGGGCCCAAGCATCCTCGGCGGCGTTCTTGGCGCAGGTTCCACTCCAGGAAATCTGTAAAGCGGCCACCTGGTCGTCGGTGCATACGTTCACAGCCCACTACGCGATCCATCATCAGACCAGAGAGGACGCGGCGGTCGGTAGGGCTGTGCTTCAGTCGATTATTCCTTGACTCCTACCCTCCTCCAATGGTAAGCTTGTGAGTCACCTAATGTGTAATGGACGTGAACAATCACTCGAAGAAGAAAAAACGGTTACTTACCTTCTGTAACTGTTGTTCTTCGAGATGTGTTGTTCACGTCCATTACACTTCCCACCCTCCTTCCCCTCTGTCGGAGTCACCGGCAAGAAGGAACCGAGGGAGGGTCGGGCCGGCAGGGATATATATACGCTAGAGCGGGGCGCCGCTCTGGCGGGAGGGGAGACCCTGCAGGCCCGACGGGAGCCGCTGAGGGAAAAAGTTTCCGACGTTCGTGCACGCGGCGCGCGCACACCTAATGTGTAATGGACGTGAACAACACATCTCGAAGAACAACAGTTACAGAAGGTAAGTAACCGTTTTTTATTTTTTTTGTTTACACTTATTAAACAGTCTAACTAAAATCCCTTTTGTTTCTTGAGTCTTGTGGTGTCATAACGTCATGAGTTTGGCATTCATCATAGAGTTTTTGGAGGTAGGCAACACTTTAGTTTGTGTAGAAAACAAATCTTATTTTTTACATGGGTTTAAATGTTCAAATTTTAAGTCAGACCTTCTATATACATAAAATAGCAATAAATAAATAAAAGGGGCATAAGTGGAGGCACAAGACCAACTTTTTTCCTTTTTGCTGATCATCTTCAGGAACATGTGTGCAGAATGAGTATTTATTTGGGGGGTGGGGAGAATATTCGGTCCATGAGGAGTTGTGTGGCCCAATATGCTAATAAAACTCATAAAATGCCTCTAAAATGTTTATTCAAAGTGGCATATCTCGCTTACTGTAGCTGTGTGGGTGGACTGTCCTTGAATTTTGTAGACTTAATTTAGTACTACACAATACCCAGTGATGGAAAACAGCTATAAATTGTCTGTGCGCAGCCATGCATTATTGATAAAGGGTAGAATAAACTCCACAATTTCTTTATTTGATGTTGTCAGCACAACAGCTGGTTGATTTGTTTAGGTATTTTTCTATTTGAAGGTTTAAAGTGGCACTGTCAACTTCACCTTTTGGGCCTAAATTTTGCTTTTTTTGAAAACAAGTTCTTATAAAACCTAAGCAAAATATTTATATAAATTAGAAATAACAGTACCATTGAACAGTACACCTTTTGTGTGTGTGTGTGTTTTTTTTTTTTTAAGCAAACGCTTCCCTGTAGTGTTTGATCCCCAATTATTGCAGTACTAAACCTGACAGTGAACTGGACAGTACTGAAATTGTCTTTAATTGTCCAAACTGATCAGAAGTGCAAAAAGTAAATGGAACAGAGAGTGACATGTTAACTGGATTTTTAAAATGCTTCCATTTAATCATATACATTGTTTGGAGCATGATTAAATAAACTCCTTTAGAACATATTTCTGAAAATCACTGAATAAATGTTTAAGGATCTGTTCAACAGACTAGAAACTATAAAAACTTGCTAACAGAAAACTTTGCAAGTGCCCAGTCTTTACAACAGAAATCCAACTTAGAATATTCTTTTTACACTAAAATTCCTGAAATTATAGTTTCCCTTCCTGATTTCAAATTCCCTTTATCTTGTTAGAATAGTAGTTTATGGTAAACAAATAGAGAGAGAGACAATCCCATGTTTGGAAAGATAATCTCCCCCTCCATATTCTAATATAGGAAGACTTCAGAATAGTGTGTTGTAATTGTGGAATCGTATGCTGGCTGCTTCCATCAAAAATGTATAAGGGTAGTGAAAGGTGAATTTAAATCCATTTGAGATCTTAATGCACTCTGCTTTTTTTTTTGAAGGCTTTCCATCATTGCTTAAAGGAACTGCTGAGTGTTAACTCTTCATTTTAGCTTTCCATATTTTTCTGCCTTTAAGATAAGAAGTCACAAAGCAATTAAATTGGTCGTGTAGTTTCAATCAGGAGGCAGGAAAAGCTAACCAGAGAAAGGACTAACATGATTGACAGAGGCCTGCAGGAGATTTACATTGAGAATAACTCATTCTTCAAAACTTTTTCATTTTCTGATGGAAATTGTGGGGTAAATCAAATACAGTGGCTATGAATGATTAAAATGCAGAAGTTATGAATTCTTATTGACTTTGTAAATCTTTAACTCCTTCACCTTAACATAACATCATTTCTTTCAAAGGGGTATTGGGGCTTTGGGGATTTAAATAGAGCATCAACATCTTGAAGTGAACTATTTTAACAATCAGGATTATGAATTTAATGGCAACACTTAATGGAGACAAAGCTGAGGTTGAGGAGGAGAAGCACATTTTCCATGGTTTATCTAGTAAGTCTCAAATATCTATTGTCAAGGTATGTAATGTGCCATTCTCAACTGTAAACAGCCATACAGTATATATCGCCTCATGCAAGCCAGACTTTCTACTGGCAACTAAAAATTGTGCATTCATAGAAGCAGAGAGATTTAAATGTGATCTAACAAAAGAGCACAAATATTGGCTTATTGACACACTATAAAACAGTTTTGGTTTTTCTTCCAGCAACTATGAAACTAGTTGGTGCCCCTTTGTAGGACAAAAAGAATGTTAACTGTCTTCGTATCCTTCTGAACTTGTTACGCTGAAATCTTTGGAATCAAGGAAAATAGTAGAGGAACAATCTCAAATAATTTGGGAGACCAGTTCTTCCAAATGTCTCCCTTTTCTAAAGATGACTAATTAAATGTTCAGTATAATTCTGGTGGAAAATTTTTATTGGCAACAGGACTTATTCCTCCTTTTTAAAGCTTATTTTTCCTCCAAGAATTGCCCTCTATGGCCTAAATTGATCCCCTTGTAGCTCATCTTGCAGTTCAACTCTTACATTAAAGTTAAATCAAAATAGGGAACATGGAACAACATAAAATACAATGGGCCTGATTCGCCTCTCAGGGCTAGTCTACACTACCCGCCCGGATCGGCGGGTAGAAATCGATCTCTTGGGGATCGATTTATCGCGTCTCATCTAGACGGATAAATCGATCCCCGAATCGACGCACGTACTCCCACCTCGTCAGGAGGAGTAAGCGCCGTCGACAGGAGAGCCGTGGCGGTCAATTTGCCGCCGTCCTCACAGCGGGGTAAGTCGAATAGTATACGTCAAATTCAGCTACGCTATTCGCGTAGCTGAATTTGCGTGTCTTAAATCGATCCCTCCCCCTAGTGTAGACCTAGCCTCATTTACAGCTATTTAACTCCATTAAGGTGAGTGGAGTAACTCTGCACTTACCTGTTGTAAGTGAAAGAAGAACCAGGCCTCATTTGTCTTTAAAGTATTTAAAATAGTTTTATGCTTCCTCATATAACATATGAAAAATTTCCTTCCCAAGTCCAAATGGCTCAGTGGTTATCAAAAGATGCTCAGTTACATGGCAGATAAAACTTGGGTTGGAAATCTCATAGTGAACTGTATGTAGGTCTCATTTTACATCATTAACAGCAAATGGAAGGGCTTGAGGGGCAGTGTAGAGTAGAGACCAGCTATCCTTTGTTTGTCAGTGTGATACACGGACATGATGGAGCTGTCAGGCCAGTTTTGTCCCCAAATTTGTTTTGTGAAAATGAAGATGAACTTTTTTTTAAGTCCATAAATAAATAATACAAGATTTATAAAAAAGTGAAATTCTGCTCTGAAAATGGCATCGTGAGTGTTTCATGTCTGTCTTACTGGTTTCCATATCATACTTCCTCAAGTTACAAATGATGGGTATTTATTTTTTATTTGTTTGTTTGTTTAAATTCCAAGCCCTGTGAATTCAAGTGGGGAAGCTGAACGCCAAGCTGGCTGCTCTATCACCCTTGGTAAGATCCTGCCCTGCTAAATTCTGCCCTCAGTTATAGCTATGCACTACCATTGTCTTCAGTGAGATAGGACTGCAGTTAGAACTAGAACAGCATCTGTGCTATGTCCGCAAAGTTTTCTGTAGTGCTCTAACTGTAGTTTCTAAGCACAACAGGTACAGCTGTGTTTGAGAACATGGTTACAAAATAATGTGTGAAAATCAGGCCCAAGGGGTCTTCAAGTCAAGCATTAAGAATCAGTGACCACTTCTGAAAATGCTGGTCTAAGTGGCTGATCCTGGAAATACACCATTACTAGTGTGTAAAATGTTTTCAGGCGGTAGTCCTATACCTTGAGGAGAATACCAGGAAAAGGAGAAAAGAAGAGTGAGAGAGGATAGCATGATTAGCTGTGCGCTTGGGAGATCATGTGTGTCTAGAGTTAACTGTGTGAGCAAGCTGTTTTGTAGCCTCCTTCTTCCAGTATGGTTGTATCAAAAATGATGTGTCCTTTGTTAACAACTCTGATATGTAAGATAGAATTTGTTTGTGAACAAATAATGTGACTGTGCTTTCAACCACTTACAAAATCATTTTTTAAACTGGTATGGACGGGGCCTTCTTAGTGCAACTTCTAACTCCATAAAATCTGATCCTTTTTTTCCCCCCGTCAAAGAATCGAGTAAATAAGATCAGTTTCAGATACCCCAAATTTGCCTAGACACATAAGAACTCCTGCATTAAAGATTAAGTAATACGCTCAAAAATATTTAATTGTTGTTAATATTAGATTCTGCCACTATTTTGTCTTGTGCCGGCCAAATGAATTGTCTTCCTAAAAACATTCAGTAATAATCCTACATGAAAGATGCTGCCTGAGGGTGGAGTTACGAACCATAAATTAGGGTGTTTTTTTTAAAATTAGGAGACCGTAATCAAGAATGAGCACAACCTTGTACTTCATGTTTTAGAGGGACCCCATGAATGATAGCCCTCCATTTGAGGTACCTTACTAATGGGGAGCTGCCCCTACTTTCGTGAGCCTTGATATTTCTTCTAAACCAGTAGGTTAATTTTTTTTCAGAAGTTGTCACATAAAGCTGGAGGATGCAATAATGAAGGACTTTAACGCCTCATGAATCCCTTGTTCCCGTGTTCTGCCTGTCCTTCCTCAGCCTCCACCTTTTGAAACCTTGCTCTGGCTAAGAGATAGCGTGTGAAAAGGTGCAAGACACACATTGCAGTTCAAGATGATGAATGCTCTCTTACAGTAACAGCTTTGTCTCAATCAGAACTTCACTCTTGAAAATTTTGGCCTATGCTCAGGGAGAAATCTAACTACCTGGCTGTTAGATAACATGTAAAGCCAAACATCAAAGAACTATGTTACAAAGATAACTTAATGTCAAGAAAGAAGAGCCTTCCACTGGAGAAGAATCTCCTATTACTCGGGAAGCCTGGAACCTCTAGCAAATCCTCTAGCTAGGGAAGACGGACATTACTATCATACAAGCATCAGAAATGCATTATTAAAATTTTTTGTTTTTTTCAAAAAAAGTTCTGTTATGATGTTTACAATATTATTTCACTAAAATCAGCTCTCTTCCAGGCCTAGTAGAATGTGTTTGTGATCCAGGGGAAATCTCCTCTTTCCAATGGATATAGAACACCCATGTCTAATTTAACAGGGTTGCAAGGTATCAGACCTGTCATTGGGGAAGGAAGGATTATTGCTTACTTTGGACTAATTAAAATTTGTGGGAAAAGCAGGACGCAGTTTTCCAAAAGGCTGCTCTTCATTATGAATAATGCTGCCATCCCAAACTCATTCCAAAAAACACTCTCTCTGTTACATCATCATGGGTCTGTATTCCCTCTTGGCTCCCTTCAAATTTGGTATTAAAATCAAAATGCTAACTTTTTTTAAATAAAAAAGATGGGTTACTAGACCAGCACTGCTGATATTTAAAGTGTGTTTCAGATAAGAGAAGGGGAGAAGCCATGGCGAACCCGTACTTCAAGGATGATGTAGTAATGATGGGTTTGCTGCACAGGAAGGAGTTTAGCTCACTTCATCTAGTCAGACTTGGCAGTGGGAGCACACATCTCTTTACTGGTTTTCTGGCTGTGTTTTTAAGTTGTTCAGAGAGTTCCCTCTAGTTCTGTTCATGTTGAGATTAAGCAGGTAAGCATTGATTTTTTTTTTTTTTTTTAAATGTGCAGTAGTATAGATTTGGCTGGTGAGTCTGTATACCTAGGGTTGGTTTTTAATAACGAAGGACAAAGAATCAATATCTTTTCTTAAACATGTAAAGTCTTAATCAGTCTCTTGTGAAAACAAGTGACTGTTATTGCCTCACCTTTGATATGAGGATCACAAAGGGGAATGTCTAAAACAGCTTGGTTGCAACTTAATACTGATCTAACATAAAAATAGAGGCGTACACAGGACTGATGCTTGCGATGTATTTAAAGTTACCTTTTTCCCCTCTAATGGCATAGGAAATTTAACACCCCAATATCTAGAGAATATCACTGATAAATGCACACTACAAATGCATGGATGTGTAGGGAAGCTCACAAGGAAGCAGTGTGGTCTAAAGGAAATAACACAGAGTTAGAAGATAAGAATTTTTGGGGTTCTATCTTGGCTTTGCCACTGATTTGCTGCCTGGCCTTGAGCAAGTCACGTCACTGCTCTGCTTCGGTTCTTCATATCAAATCAGCCACAGTTACTTCTCTATCTGACTAGGATGTTGTGGTGGTGTGCTGTCTGTTCCGAACTTTGAACAAGTAAAATGCCATATAAATGATGAATATTTCACAAATGTATATAAAAGGTTTGTGGGAGGGTGTTAATGACAAATACAGCAACAAAGCCTCATCAGTCCAAAAGTTTTGAGAGGATTATTCAGGTTCTTATTTTGCAGCTGAAACAAGGCTCAGAGATTGGCTCTCTCGTCCTTCCCCTTGTGTAGGTGGGCCTACTAAACATAATGTAGGTGGGCCTACTAAACATGACCTACTAAACACGATGTCACTTTTTTTGGGGTTGTGATTTCGGCAAGACACTTGTCTAAAGACTTTTAGACAGTGACAGTACTAGTGGATCTTTTAGCAAGTCATGTATCATCTTAAAGGCTACCACATAGTCTACAACGCTGCTGCATAAAGAACATGGGAAATTTTTTGCTTAATCGCCATGTTTAGCCAGGTTTTCAACTGTCAAAGTGAGCTAGTTCATATATTTAAAAAGGTATAGCCAAAGCTACATATCCAATGTACATGGTGTAATGTAAAGAGAAAATACGTTGGGCCAAACTATTGTCCCATTTGTGAATGTTCCTCTAACTCAGTGTATAATCTGCGATGATGGATGGAACTAGTGTGTTCAGGCTTCTGTTGGATGCTTTGTCTGGAAAAAAAGAAAGGTTTTAGATGCCTGGAGCAGAAGTTAGTTTGAACAAAAACTGAACAGAGTTAATTTAATTGCCTTGAAGCAGAAAGCTTAAATCAGTGGTTCTCAACCAGGGGTCTGGGGATCCCTGGGAGGCCGCGAGCAGGTTTCAGGAGGTCCGCCAAGCATTAGACTTGCTAGGGCCCAGGGCAGAAAGCCGAAGTCCCACCACCTCATCACCTCTGGCTAAAGCCGAAGCCTGAGCAACTTAGTTTTGCGTTGCACCATATGGTGTGGGACCCCAGGCAATTGCCCTCTTTGCTACCCCCCTAACACCAGCCTTGGCTTTTATATGCAGAAAAACAGTAGTTGTGGCACAGCTGGGCCATGGAGTTTTTCTAGCATGTTGGGGGGCGGGGGGAGCTCAGAAAGAAAAAGGTTGAGAACCCGTGGCTTTAAAGGTAAATTGAAAACTGAAAAAGACATGGTCAACCTGAAACCTACTCACTCTCAAAGTGATTCATAGGTAGTTTCTGATACTGCACTAATCATCTGCAAGTCTGTGTCCCTGCCAATTTTTATGGTCTTCTCAACCAAAGTTTATATATTTTTAAAAACACTGTTCTCTCTCCTGTTGCTATTTGGAGGATCCATACAAACAAATGGGGAAGTGAACTGAGTGATTACAGCAGGGGTAGGCAGCCTATGGCATCCGTGCTGAAGGCGGCACGTGAGCTGATTTTCAGTGGCACTCACACTGCCCGGGTCCTGGCCACCGGTCCGGGGGGCTCTGCATTTTAATTTAATTTTAAATGAAGATTCTTAAACATTTTAAAAACCTTATTTACTTTACATACAACAATAGTTTAGTTATATATTATAAACTTATAGAAAGAGACCTTCTAAAAACATTAAAATGCATTACTGGCACATGAACCCTTAAATCAGAGTGAATAAATGAAGATTCGGCACACCACTTCTGAAAGGTTGCTGACCCCTGGATTACAGGGAAAATGGACAATTCACAATTTGAAAAGACAGAGACTTTTGCTTCCATTTCTGTTAGTATCTCATAAGACACAATAAAAGGTAAAATATTTTCGGACAGCAATGTGACTCTTTTTTCCTAAATTGGAAGTGCTCATTTTAAGATGGTAATTACTTTCTGTATGTATGGATCAACACCATTAACAAACCATAGGAAAAAATGTAGCTGCCTTGCTTTTTAGAGTGTAAATTAATAAAGTAGCTTGCCAAATATCTTGTGAACACTGGCTTTGCTTCGAATGCCTGGCAGCAAACTAATTGGTATGACTTTCTGCTGATCAGGTCAGGGCTAGATTTGAAAAAGGAGGAGGGGATGAAAACATGTGAATCAGTTGGTTAGTCACTGGTATCTTAATCCAAACTTCACAATTTTCTTTTCTTCAAGAAGAGGAAACTTTGAGGCTTTGTAGTAACATTGTTATGAAGAAATCTAAAGTAGGGGCAGATGTTTGTATTTGACTAATCCAGACATGTACTTAGCTTGAAGGTTGGGTTTTTTGGTTTGGGGTTTGTTTTTTTTAAAGCCATGAACCTTAGTAACTTCCACAATTATGCTATAAATCCTAGAGATATGTGAATATGTTTGAGAAAGTAAAGAGTTGTTGGGAGAACACGAAAGCATCTATTTTAAGGTGCACCCAGTACATTTGTTTTGATGCAGATGTTTTTGTTTTCTTGGAGGAGGGTCGGGGGGATTGAAAATGGAAAATAATTTTTCACAAATACATTTGTATTTTCACCACCATAAAAGCTTTGGTAAGGTCTTCTAACTCAGTAACTGTATGGTATCGTGGTATTACTGGAGAGTTGACGCATCACATTTTGTCAGTGTTTCCTTTTAGAGCAGTCTGCAGCAATGACTCCAAAACAGATTAGCAAATAAGTAGCATGGCAGTCATTCATAAAGCCATGTCAGTAAATCCCACACCACTAAATTAATGGAAAAAAAGGATTCTTGAGACATCACTTAGCATTTGTCTTTTATGAAAGGTCTGTTTCTTTAGTGGTGTGTGTGTTCCTTTCTTGCCAAGTATTATTTAATCTGAGACATTCTCCTTCACTGTGAACTCCCATACTTTCAAGACAGTAAGGAAAACACTGGTCTCAAAGGTCAGCCTTTACTTTAAATTTTTCAGTGGTTGCTTGGATGAGTAATGTTTGGTGATGTTACACAGCAGGTACAAAAGAAATACAGTCTGCTTCATGACTGTTCCATGAATTTGGTCTGTAAAGAATAATGATACCTAACAGCAGAATGTGCTGCCGTTCCGATAACCTGGTTATTGGGATGGTAACGAATGTTTGCTTTTTGCTGAATGACTGTTTTTTTAATATTGTTCTCTGTATGAATATTTAGCAAACTAGTGTTTTTAGGTAGAGAAGCTGTTAATACCAAATGTTGCTGGTGCAAGGTTTTTTTAATTGGCATCTAGATTATAATAGAAGCATGCCTTTTAAAATAATAGAATTAACAGCTGTGGGTAGGGTGGGGATGGGATGAGTTACCTGAAGTGAAATGGGATTGCTAGAAAACAGAGTTAGTGGTTAACAAAAATCAAGAGAGGAGGATCTGAGCTTGTCTAACTCCTCAGACGCTTCCTGAAAGACTTGCCGAGTTAGTGAGGAATGTGTTCACGTCTAAATTTAAACTCCAATCTGCTTCTCACATTCAATAATTTGTTCTTCCTGTGTTCAAGTCTTTACACAGACAGACCAGTTAAAATAACTGGAAAATATATGAGGGAGAGGGGGCAGCTACATTGTCATTAGCTCTTTGTTTGCCGATTACTGCTCCTGGTTGTGTTAAAACAAGAGCTTGTACCCCCATATCCTCCTTTTGTTAATCTACAGTAAAGTCATTATGCTAAATTTGTGAATTCACAACTTCTTTGACAACTGATTTTTATAAATGTAGGATTAGATCAGTTGGTTCTGTAGTGACAAAAGGAGAAAACTAGTCAGAGGAAGTGGATAGGAGCCATTATTTAACACTTGTGTATGATTAATGATTGCAATGGGAAAGTAGAAATACTGGCCCAGTAAATAAAGTATATGTCAAGACTTTACCCCATTTAATGAAATGTGGTTAAGGTTTGTTCTACACTACAAGTTGGAACAGCATTTTGATGAGGTTCTTTGACAACCATGTTATAATTGTCACTGAATCTGTCCTCCAAATGCAGATGGGACCCTTAAAAATAAACTTTCATAGTCTAGTTCTAGAGCAGTGGTTCCCAAACTTTAACAACCTGTGAACTCCTTTCACTAAAATGTCAAGTCTCGCGAACCCCCTCCTAAAAATTAATATATCCAGGGATTTTCTCCTTTACCTGAGTATAAATTATAAAAGTAGTGATCTTGGAAATATAAAATTTGTTTTTATGACATGCTTATTACACACTATTTATTATTAATTATTATTCATCATTACAGTATTTTATTACATTATGAAAACGGCAACACTCTTCCAAGATCTCACTTTCCTTTCGTAGCTTGTATCACTTTGAATAAGCCTGTTATAAGACAAGGCTTCTATGTTTCATCAAGGAGTATCAGATGTGAAACAGCATGAAGGTATTTAAGAAGACAACTTGAAGAGTTCCTCCTACACAAGCATTCAGGTCTTGAGCAGTCCAGGCAAACAACGCATGTTACAACAAAGCTTAAACTTACTGTTTTTAAAATTATTATGAAGAACACTAGCTGCCTATTTAATTTTAAAAACAGAAAAAAATATCCACTTCCCTTTCCATTTCTTATAAGGAGTCTTGAAGTTTAAATCTTAGTGTAATAGATATGCTTGCTTTGATCTGCTTAGCTCTTGGAAGTCCAGGGGCTCTGGGCTGCTGGCCCTATGGGGTCCCTATGGACAGCTCTGTCCGCCATTAGGGAATTTTTTCCTGAGAACCCCCTGTAACATTTCGTGAACCCCCAGGGGTTCATGAACCTCAGTTTGGGAACCACTGTTCTAGAGTGATTTGATTCCACTTACAAAGACAGGACCAAACCTTTTGTGTAACAGAGTTGCTCTTGAGCATGTTAAACAGTGGTGTTATGGTGTTTGTTTTTATTTTGTTTTAACAGTTAGTTTCATAATGTAACTCTATTTGACTGACAAAGGGAACTACTGTTCAGAGAAGAGTGGTTTAGGGAAAAAACCCAAAATGTAATTGGATAATACCCTCATCTTAGGATGGTAAACTCTCCTATACCCTTTATGGAAAAGATCCATGCTTTTGACAACTGTGATGGGTGTTTCCTAGTGTCTGAACCTAGATCCTTTAAAACAGTGACTCTCAACCTTTCAAGACTACTGTACCCCTTTCAGGAGTCTGATTTGTCTTGCGTACCCCTAAGTTTCTCCTCATTTAAAGACTACTTGCTTACAAAATCAGACATAAAAATACAAAAATGTCACAGCACACTATTACGAAAAATTGCTGACTTTCTCATTTTTACCATATAATTATAAAATAAATCAATTGGAATATAAATATTGTACTTACATTTCAGCATATAGTCTATATAAAGCAGTATAAACAAGTCATTGTATGAAATTTTAATTTGTACTGACTTTGCTAGTGTTTTTTATGTGGCCTGTTGTAAAACTAGGCAAATATCTAGATGAGTTGATGTACCCCTTGGAAGACCTCTGCGTACCCCCAAGGTAAAAGACTGATTGCTTTTGAAGAGACTTTTTATTCAAGCCCATAGGATTTTGGCAGCTAGCCAAGCACAGAACACTGCAGATACAAACATAAAGCTAAAAATGCTGTCCCGATAAGGAATGTTAACAGAACTTGAGTCGCTGGTACCTTGCACATGTGTTTCCCTGAACATATGCTTTATACTTTAGAGGAGACCTGAAAAGCTTTTAACCTTGCTCTGACTGATTTGTGAGTTCTGTGCTTTTATTTAACTTTGTTTGAAATCACTAACTCCTAAAGCAGAACAGAAATGCAAGAGAATGCTGCTTGCTGGGTTTTAGGTACAGTTGCAGGGGAAATACAGAGCAGAATCCTTAGTTCCAGACAAGGCAGTTAAGTGAAAAATACTGTAATTTGATTTGCAAAAGCAGTTGTAGTTCATGTTTAAACATGTAAATGTGGTCCGTTAAAAAATACACTGACAGAATGTTCATGTTCTATGAGTCAGTCCTTTTTCCTGGAACTCCATGACTGGGGATGAAATTGTCTTCCAGCTTGTTCCCGCAGATTTCAAAGTATTTCATAGATTCCAAGGCCAGAAGGGATTGTGATAATCTAGTCTGACCTGTGTAACACAGGCCATAGGGCTTCCCTAAATACATTTCTGTTTGAACTTTGAAAGAGCATCTCTTTTAGGAGAACATCTAATATTGATTTACAATTGCTAGTGATGGAGAATCCCACCACAATTTTCGATAAATTGTTCCAATGGCTAATTACCATCCCAGTTAAAAATGTGTGCCTTATTTCTAGTCTGACTTTGCCTAGCTTCAATTTTTTATTTTGGTCCAGTGATGTACCCCACATTAAATCTGATTCATACCCATACCCTGTAGGAAAAGGTCCAGAGTTCATAGCTCAGCTCCAGTATTCTGTTGGTTATAGCAGAGGTTCTAAAACTGTGGTCCGCGGACCACTCCATTCAGGTGGTCCATGGATAGTTCCTTGTAAGGTGCACACCTGGGCGGCCGCCCAGGAGAGAATGAAGGGCCACCCACCTAATTAGTGGAGCTGCGCAGGCACGTTTCCACTAATTAGGTGCCTGGACCCTGGAGAAGATGCACATGTAAGATGAGGTGATGGCCTCGGGGGGAATAGGGGATAGGTGGGAGGGTGAGGTGGGGGAAATAGGAGATGAGGTAGGTGGGGGGGTTAGTGAGGTGAGAAGAGGGGGTGGGGGGAATTTGGGACATGCAGGGCTGCGGCAGTCAGAGAAAGAGGCGATTTGCTCCAGCTCCAGGGGAGAGAACCCCCTCCTTCCCAGCCCCAGCTCGGGTGCTGCTGTGGCGGAGGAGAGAGGGAGAGACGCCCTCTCCTTCCCAACCCCAGTTTGGGAGCTACCGCAGTGGGGGAGAGAGTGAGAGACCCTCCTCCTTCCCAGCTCGGTGGCTGCTCTGGCTGGGGAGAGACTACTGATATTAAAATATGAGTTGTATGCTTTTATTTGTAAAACAAAAACATGTTAATTATTATTTAGGTTTTTTTATATAGCACTTTTATCCAAAGCGCTTTACAATAGTTAGCTAACGGTACAAACAACATTTGGAAAGATCATTAAGTGGTCCGCCGAGACCCTCAGCAATTTTCAACTGGTCCGCGAAAAAAAAAGTTTGAGAACCACTAGGTTATAGGAAGCATTTGTTAAAGGTGTGCATGCATAAGTTTGAAAATACACCATTCTATTGTACATGATTGGTTTGCCTTCCCTGGATTAAACTGTGTGTCTATCACTTCAGCACACACTGTTTTGTATCTTGCCTTGCCCTGGCAGCCCCGGAATTCAACAAAGAGAAATGGGTCATGAGGAAATTCCTGATTGCCGGGGTCATGAGCCTCATAACAACTCACTTGTGAGAAGATGAGCACTATTCTATCAGCTAATGTATGTTTCAGCAGAAGCTTTTTTCAAGTGACAATATCCCTAATGTTCGTTAGGTGGCTGTACATGTTGGTGTTTAGCATGCTGTTCTAATTGTGTGTGTGTGTATGTGTGTGTGTTTTCACAACCACTAGCTTTGGGTAACAAAATGAAAACAAATCGAAGGCCAGACTTTTAAAGTTCTCAAGACCCAATGAGACCAATAGGATCACTTTGAAAATCTGGCTCCTGATCCCCCCCTTTATCTTAAATTTTTATTTCCTACAGTTGAGGATGTAAAGTAAACAGAAGTACTATAATACAGTCTGTTTTGTATGACATAAAGAAAGATACTGGAAAGAACTGTCCTGGCAATTTTAGCATGGATTAAGGTTCCCTTTGTGAAATTAAGGAGCAGTGCAGTGCAAACTTAAAGCTCCTTTAAAAGAAATAAATTCTATCCATTGTGGTTGTGAAGATGTCCTCCATCCAGGAACTGATTCAGTGTGACTGCAGAGTCACACAGCAGTGTAACAACAGTTCTGGGACCAGTAAGCTGTCCAATTCAACTCAATGGTACATTAACTCGGAAGCACAACAGTTTAAGTTATTAACTATTGCACTCCCGATGCTGTGCTTTATTCCTGTATGGATGAATTCATTTGAAAAGATAAAAGAATAATGTAAAGCTGAAAGATGCAAATAGGAATGAGCCCAATGGCTACCCCAAGATTCCTGCAAGGAGGGGTCTCTGCCAGATGGGTTGGGCACAAAAATGGGTCAGCTGCCTCTGCAGCCCCCTCCCCTTACCTTGTGGGTCTGGAGATCTGCAAGTTGGGAGGAAGCAGGCCAGGGACAGACATGGTCTTCTCATTGGCACTGTGGAGATATGGCACAGACTTTAGATTTTACCTTTCCATGATGGAGATCTGCTTTCAAAGTTGTTCCCTGTAGGGTCCACTGGCTGAGGAAATCTTGAAAGCGTAGCTTTAGTGGAAGGCTACAAAGGACCAGGGTGGGGCTTTCCATGGATATAGAGCTGGTCATTGGCATGGAATTCCTGTGCCTTTGAACTCTAGCCTCCTGCTGGTACTGCAAATGCTGTGGAGCTTGGGAGTTGTTCTGTATGTAGGCAACCCCGCCCCTCCTTCCCAATAACAGTCAGGAAAAAGTCTCAGGAAACCCTTATTGCCGCTTCTTCCTCTGGGCCCATTGTATCAAAAGTCTTTTAGGGGAGAGCAGGGCTCCCAACATAGGTCTCTGAAAAGGGGAAGAGATGCTTACGAGGGATTGAAAGATCTCTAGGGCCGGGGAAGAGAATGAGGAAATAGAAGGTGACTAAACAATATGAAGATGAAAAAACTTAAATAGAATTAGTCTCAGATTTTTTTTTTTTAAATCAAGAAAGCTCTTGCTGAACAACTTATTGGTGGGTTATTTAAGTAAATTTGCTTAACAGAGCAAATATTCTAAAATATTTCTGCAGAATCTGGTGTGCGAAATTCTCCATATAATTTCCATGGAATTAGCCATAAATATATACTGTTTTTCAGTATTGTAAGATGCTGTTTACTCACCTGAACTATATTTGGACTCTAAAATGTAGCTTGTCCAGTGTGTGTTTATTTTCCACTTTACCTGAGAGGTGGGTGTGGCTAGGAATAAAATGAGTATTTTAGCTACCAAATTTCAGTCATCACAAATTAGGAGTTGGCAACTATTTTCCAATTTAACTACGCTGAATAGTGTTTTCCTAGTGATGGTCTAGTTTGTGCTTGAATGCATTATAATTCATATAGGCGCCTATCAAGTGCGTATAAATTACAAAATAGAAATGAAAACCCTTTCGACTGACTATAATCATAGACAAATTAGCCCAAAGGGTAATTCTTCGAGTGCTGGTTCCTACGTTTATTCTGCTCTGGGTATGCGTGCACCCCATGTCTCCCCACAGTGGGATACCTGTAGGGACCACACATCTTGAAGAACCTCCGGTGACTAAGGTAAGTAACTGCCTCTTATCTAAACATGAAAGATATTTCAGCTGTTTTTGTTGTGCTTGAGATGGGATGAAACTCATGGTTTCTTTTTGAAACTTCATACTTGACACACACTCAGTTCTTAAGGAAGGGAGGTGCCTCTGACATGTTACTTTGTCAAAGTAAAGCGATGCATCTTATTAAATCTCATACTGTATACATATGTCGTGTTTTGGTATCATTTTTATAGATCAAAGTACACTGCTTCAAGTTTAGTCATGCAGAGTGTGCATAAGTGGCGCTTTGCACTTTAGCAGGTCCAGCTACTGTATCTCCATTTAATCTACCTGCTAGATCCCGTCAGTTCAGTTACACTCTTTTGGCACTCCAGTGGAATTTATGCCCAAGAGCATATCTTGCTTCCAAAAATACCAAAGCTCATGAGACTTGGCTGCAGGATTTTAGAGGTGTGATTCACTCTAGGTTGTAGTTCAGAAGCAGGAGTGAAGCCTGGGAAGGTTTTTGGGTTGACCACATCACTGGAAAATTTTGTTGGGAGAAGAGGGAGTGGACAGGGTTTCCCTAGGGATCAGACTCAGGTAAACTCACTATAGCCTGGAACAAACATTTGGGGAGTGTCCAGGCTAGCCTTTTCCAAGCTGTTGACTACTTTGAGTTAACTGGCAATCCCTTTAGCTCAAGGTAAAAAGCTCTAGTAGAAACAGGCCCCAAGACTCTTCATTACGAGAAGTATAATGGGAGGACATTTTGTTAAGCTTGATTTCAGGATGTGTGAAGGTTAGGGTAAATTCTTACTTCACCTGAACTGGCTTTCACATCACTGTGGGCCAGTTCTTAACTCCTTTCCAACAATCATCCCCAAATTCCTTTTTGCGTTCTTTGGTAGAATAAGTTTTAGCACCTCTCCTTTGAAACTAAATTGGTGCAAAACACCTACTAGAAAAGTATCTTTCAGTTTCACTAGCTTTTTGTTTTTCGGAAGCATCCAGAAATTTGTCTAAAGATGTGTCTCAAATATCCAAAGTAGACACTGGTAGTAATTTTCAATATTCCCTTATTGTAATGTCATCTGGATGCTTCCACTTCCGTGCCCCACCTGCAGAATTGTCTGTGACCAGTCTGTGCATGCGACAAGATTATATATTTTTTTCATGATTGGTGTCCGTGTGTACTTTTTTCTTTCTGTAAAGTTTTGCTTATTATGGTCCTATTCTTTGTTGACGGTCAAGTACTCAACCCTGTATTCTGTTGCTTCACTTGCACATATAATTGGTTCATTATGTATAATGGCCACCCCCTCAAGATTCATTAATAGATTTTCCCCTTGAGGTGTTCCCTGCACACCTTAATTTTCTTGTCCTACTGAATCCAATAGCCTCCCAGCAATGTCTGCTCAGTTGGGTGGAGCGTCACCTGGTCATAAAGCCTGAGTAGTCTCAGGCTGTTCTGAACAAGTCTAAAGGAAGAATTTTTGTTGCCTGTGTGAATCAAGTTATTGTTTTTTTTTTTTTTTCCCCCTTCTATGGCGTCTCTTTGGAGTTTGAGTCAAGCAATACAGGACTAGCAGAGTTCTGACCTTCATGGAAGAGGATACTCTTAGTTCAAGGCTATAACGCTCCTGTTCTGGATAGCAAAAACATACAGTAGTATCATCGGACAGAAGTCATTCTGTCATGACAATAACACTGTATTACATGCAGATGAATGAATTTACTTGTTTAAATTATCGTAATAGTTTTAATCTGTAGTGTATAGGAATTGAGTAGTATCCTTTTAAATAGTTTGGGAGCCCTCTAGTGGGCATTTCTATATTCTATTGCAGAAGCTGCCAGAACCTAGCAGAGTGGAAGTGTACATATGTAGCTAGGCCTTGTATGTTTTTATACAGTTAGTAACCTCTGTTGTCTGAAACCCAACTGTCCCAGCGGCTTCCTCATATTCTTTGTTTTGTGTTGATAGTGTTCTGGCCAATTGTTGGAGTGCAGAAAGGACGTTTACTTCAGAGTTTTGTTTTTTCTCTGGATTTGTTAGAGTTCTCGCAGACGTGTGGTTTGATTTGGGCACTTTTCCAAGGAATTCCTTATTCAGGTGTATAAGCACATTTTCCCCAAACAAGTTCTGTCCTGGGACACTCCCACACAACATGAAGGGAAGCTGATAGAGTACTCCCACGCTTTGATATTTAGTTGGCAGCTGTGGATATGTTTTGGTACATGCATATAGGGAGGTGGAATCTGCCATCATTTGAGATGTACTGCCAAAGAATTAGCCAACACTAAATGAGGATTAACTCTGATGAGGCTCCCAAGCTGACTGGCTTTTAGACTAATGGTCTGGCATTTCTCTCTCTTTGGTTTGAGGAATTTACCACATATTTGAACATATACAGATGAAGTAACACACTTAAGGGAACACAGGCAGTTTAAAAACACTTTTCACTAACATCGTGGTGCACAATGTAACCTTTCATTTATGGAGTTTTTTAAGGTGACCTATGAAAATTTATTACAAAAAATGTGGGCATGTGCCATTTTTAACAGCTTTGTTGAAAGAAAGAAAGTCTGAAATGTGTTGGCTTTTACATTTAGAAATTTCTTTTTTAAGTTTGCATTGAAGTTTGTGTGTTTTCTAAAGTTCAAACACCAGCAATAATGTCTGTCTTCCCTGGGTTTGCTACAGGGCCTCTTTGTGGAGCTGGTCAAAGAAGTTTTGGAAGTTATGGAAGTTTTCACCAATAGTTTTTGTTGAAATTTTGTCAATTTTGAAAGTTTGTTTTTTGTCCAATGGTCAATGTTTGTGAGTTTGTACACTTTAAATATCCCAAGCTTTTCAATTAATCCTTAACAAAGGCTTCTCTCTTTCCAAATGTTCAGTAGCCATTGGGGTAAGTTTGTGTGCATGGAGGGGAAGGTAAGGAGGGGGAACATTCTCAAGTTTTAAACAGCCTGATTAAAATTCCCTCCCTTGTGTTATTCAGCTCTCAGTCTTTTAACTCTTGTGATATCATGTCACCAATTCTCCCATCACCACAGTGGCTTTCAGAGAAGAAGAGACCTGCATTTCTAATCTGGGGGAGGGATGGAGGAGAGGAAAAATCTAGTCATCTTTTTATATAGCTGTAAGAGACATAAAAGGGCACAGGCCCAATATATCTCTCTTCCTTTACAGGTCACCTTTTAACTATAACTTTGGCTGGACAAAATTTCAGATAAAGCTCCCCTTTGTATCGAACAACAGTAAGTACGGCCCATCTGTTTCCGTGAGTTCTGATCAAGTGGTTACCAGCATAGACTGGCTCCAGTTAGCCTGAGCTCAAGTACAACAGAATGGGTTTGGAGATAAAAGTAAAGTACTTGTGACTGTGCAAGAGAGGCTGTAGAGATTATCGTCTGAGATCCCAAAGTGTAGTGATTAGGAGGCTACCACTGTACACTCAATAACCTTGTCATTGGGATTATACCCAGTTTTCAACACTGTGATGGGCAGAGAGAAGTCCGATTGTCAGTAATGGGTCCCTTCAACTGTATAGTCAGAGCAATTCTGTTGCTGAAGAAAAAGCAGTAGTAAGTTCAAAAGATTACAAACATGCTCTCTTCGTCACAAGGACAGGTGTCAACATTCTGGGCTACTTTTCCACTTTCTTTTTATAATGCCATCCATCTTCAAAGTGAACGCTCTGCTTTTATCAAGTGAGAGAGGTATTTTTTACTTCCACTTGAAAGCAAGCGCTAGACAGGGATTTGCCCAGGGATCGAACTGTGATGTACCTCTTATCTCTGTTTAAAAGTACAGCCAAATTTAGGCGACACAGAAAACAGATGTATGGCAAATCACACACTGAGACAGTGTAAAGAGAATGTGTTCAGGCTTCTGTGACTTTCAAAAGCTTTGCAGTACATGAAACTCCAAAACTCACAAAGCTCCTTGAACCGTGAATTTCTTTCAGATTGTGCCAAAGAGTTTGGAGTTTAAAGAACTTCAGGGCTTTTTTTTTTCTTTGCCAATTTGCAGGTCCCTGACCAGACCATTCTGATCATTTGAAGGGAAGTGGAAAACTTTTATTTTTTTAATAGACGAAAATTGCCTTTTTCTAGTTAAATAACAGAACCCCTCCATCGTATCCTGTTACGTAAGTTAGCAGAGAACATTGCTGGCTTCCTGCTCTCTCCATCTCCAGACTTGCATGTCTAGTAAACTCCAGCAAAAGCTTAATATGGTTCTTGGGAGCATTGCCTCTTAATAGCAGGCACCCCACAGCCTGCTGATCTTAAACACAACAAAAACAAGCCACGTGAGCACAAAATTTGAGGTGCTTCCCTTGTAGCAAAAAGTCCATGGGCACAAGATTTCCTTTTACACAATTTTCATGACCCATTTGAAAAGCATAACAAAAAGTTACTAAATGATGGCTAGCTTAAGTTTTTTAATAATACACATGCAGATGTCTCAACATTTACAGGCGCAGAATTCTAAACTCACGTGAAGCTTTTACACGAGGTAGGTGGGCATATATGCATGTGCCTTTTATCCAGAAGGACCCCACATTTAACTCTTAAAAACCTATTACAAACTATACAGAGATCACTTCAGTATAGCAGAAGCACAGTTGCTGAGTGAAGTGCAGACAGTAGCATATAGCAAGAGTATACACGTTTTTTAGGGTGGAAGGTGGTCACCTTATCCAGTTGAAACTGCAGGGGGCTTTGTTGCAATGCGACCAGGACAAAGATCTCTTATTAACCGCTATTGACCAGAAGTGGTCCAAACGTCTGCTTTAATATCTTCTGTAGCTCAGTGCCCCTTCACACTATGCCACGCTAGAGCATTGGTGTCAGGGCCGGCTCCAGGCACCAGCTTGGCAAGCAGGTGCTTGGGGCAGCCACTCTGGAGAGGGGCGGCAGGTCCAGCTGTTCGGCGGCAATTTGGCGGATGGTCCCTCACTCCCGCTCGGAGCGAAGGACCTTCCGCCGAATTGCCGCCGCAGATCGCGATCGCGGCTTTTTTTTTTTTTTTGGCTGCTTGGGGCGGCCAAAACCCTGGAGCCGGCCCTGATTGGTGCAGTACTGAATTACCAGTACCCCTTTCTGCACCAGCATCTCCTTGGAAATCTCCCATCCAATAACTGTCTAGGCCTGATTCCTATCCAGTTCATCTCGGACAACAATCACAGCCAGAGGTGCTCTGGCTTCAGACTTAGCATAATTATTGGTGTGAGATATAAATGATAGTTTGGTGTTAACGTTTGCCGCCCTGTTGGGGTGAGGTTGCATATTTTCCCTGTGGGCTGACACTTGCTGGATGAGTTTCATTCTGTTCCCAGACACACCTTGGTTTCAGTATAATTAATTGGTGCTTATTAAAAGAATAAGATATTTAAGTTTCCAATGTCTTAATTTAGGCGAGGGGAGAAGCATTTTTCTTTTAATCCTTTCTCCGTCCCTAGCCTTGATCCATGCTGTATTTCAGGACGTTGTAGTGTCTGCAAAGTGCAATAGGACGATGATCAATAGAGCAGTTGGGAAATGTCCAAGTTTCCTATTTTCCTTATCTGGTACGAAGAAGATAAACAGGCCTATAGTTCCTTCTCTGTTCTTAAGAGCAACTTGTTCACTAGATGGCAGTATGGACAAGTTAT
Source organism: Emys orbicularis (assembly GCF_028017835.1). Classification (NCBI taxonomy): domain Eukaryota; kingdom Metazoa; phylum Chordata; order Testudines; family Emydidae; genus Emys; species Emys orbicularis. The sequence goes on along the minus strand of NC_088688.1, from coordinate 94,770,651 downwards.
ATGAAAAGCTATTTTAATTCTAAAAATCAAAATAATGTAGTCTTCATCATACAGTTATTTCAGCAGTGATTATAGGATGTGATTGCTGAACACTGCATATCAGGAGAGATCTTTAGCTGTCAAGCATTAGACAGTAGGTGAATGACTTGGGGAAAACACCTTAATTTTAAAAAGAATGAGGAGTACTTGTGGCACCTTAGAGACTAACAAATTTATTTTTCCCCTACGGTAACTCACACCTTCTTGTCAACTGTTTGAAATGGGCCATCCTGATTATCACTACAAAAGTTTTTTTTTCTCCTGCTGATAATAGCCCACCTTAATTGATTAGTCTCGTTAGAGTTGTATGGCAACACCCATTTTTTCATGTTCTCTGTGTATATATATATATATATATCTTCCTACTGTATTTTCCACTGCATGCATCTGATGAAGTGGGCTTTAGCCCATGAAAGCTTATGTCCAAATAAATTTGTTAGTCTCTAAGGTGCCACAAGTACTCCTCATTCTTTTTGCTGATACGGACTAACAACGGCTACCACTCTGAAACCTGTCACCTTAATTTTACACTGTCTAAGTTCTTGCTGGATAGGGAGAGTTTGTGGCAATTGTTCATAGCTACCAGGAGCACTTAATCCCAGATCATCATGGCTTGGGCCTGCATGTTTGGAAGTGGAGACATTAGAATGAGTCACGTTAGATACCCTTTAAGGGTAGTTGAGGAAATGCGGCTAGGGTTCAGAGAGAGGAGCATGGATCAGGCACTGAGAGTCTCTTCTCTGCAGAGCCCTTCTGAATACTTTATTTGGGAGTCTGAGTTAATGCGCCCAGAAGAAGTGGAAGAGGAGAGTGGGGAGGAGAATGAGATGTGTGAGGTGTCTAATTTCTGGGTTTGTATTGCAGTTACCTTGAGATATCTTGCTGTTTCCTCTGAAACTATGCCCATTTCTGGGGAGCTGCTGGGGGGTGATGTCTTTTTTTTTAAAAAACAAACAAACTTTTTTCAGTCTGGGTTTCTAAGAAGCTGTGAGGAAAGAGTTGGGTTTCCCCCATGTTTCTTTATCTCTAATACACCTATAAAAGAGCCAAGTTTAGAGGTCTGCCCCCATATATCAGCAGAAAGCATGAGTCACAGACCTTGTCCTGGCAACTATGGACAAGCCAGAAGCTTTGCTGCAGGTCCTACACTAACTAACCAGGATAAAGTCCATGACTAGAGCTGGTTGAAGAAACTTTTCGATGGAACCATATCCCATCTGTATATGCAGTTCTGTTAAAATCAAAATACTTAGCAAAATTTGGTCAGTTTTGCTGGAGTTTTGTTTCTGAAAAAAACTGGCAAAAAGTTCCAACAAGGTTGAGGTGTCCTGTTTCAACATTTTTCTGAATGAAATGTTTCAGTTTTTTGTTGAAACTATTTTTTTTTTAAATTTTGCGTTAATTATACAACAGTGGAAATTGAAATAGAATGTTTTGATTTTGTGAAAATGTAACATTTCGGTTGATCAAAAATGAAAATTTCTTTGAATTTTCTTTTGTGGAGAATTTTGAGATTGTCAGGTTTTATTCTGATTATGAAAAAAGCCAAATGTCATGAAACAGAACTTCTGTCCTTTGCACAGCTCTATCCACTACTAGAGCTTGCTGGAAAATGGATTTTCTGTCCAGTGAAAATCTGAGATTTTTCATGCTGAATTGGGATGAAAAGACAGTGTCAAAACTATTCACAAACAAAATTTATTGTAGGTCAGTCCAAACTATTTTGACACTTTTTAAATTTGTTTTATGTAACCTGGACATTTTAACACTTGCAAAACTTTTTTCCAATTATTTTCAAAATTAAATTTTGTCAGTGACTTCCCAAAAAGTTTTGATTTTCACTGAAACAGCATTTCCAATGAAAACTCTTCCAAGCAGCTTTTCCCACTACCTCTACGGTCTCTTTAAATTTAAACTCTCAGGTAGTTTTCCAGCGGGAGAATTGGATCCAGCTTCCCTTTCTAGGGTCAGCACATTGTACAATCCATTCCCTGGTCCTTCGTGGTGGTGGGAAGTTTCAGGCCAGTGTGTTTATTCCTGTGTGAAGTTCTTTGGGGTTTCTGTTATCACTGTGATAAGTGCCTGGGAGTTGAAACACAGAGAAAGTGACAATATATAGAGAACACCAATTCTTAGGTTAGTAATTAGTGCTGCTACCTGCCATTCAGGGACATCAGATCACAATACACCAATCGTGGATTAGTTGATTTGAGGATGCAGAAAACTAAGGGTGAAATCCTGGTCCCATTGACGTTAATAGTTTTGCCACTGATTTCCGTGGGATCAGGATTTCATCCTAAGAGTTTTTCACTAATATTCTCTCTGTTTAAATTCACTAGTGGTGGTGGTTTATGTTGAAAGGATTTGAATAGGAGGTGGGGATAGAGGGGAGTCAGAAGTCCCTTTCCAAGTTGGATGGATCTACTGCATGTATATAAGCAGTGAGATAACAAATGTCCATGCCCTCTGACACTGTTAATGCCAGAACAGCTTTTAGTGTTTGTATGGGTGCAGCCTAAGCACTTCCTGCCTGTCAGAACTTGTACACCCAAGGAGGGAGAGACAAGAGGGTTCCTTTTCATAAAACACAGGGCAGTGAACTGTATAACCACTTGCATTTTTGTTTCAAATTGAAAAAACAAATTACTGGCAGGTGTAACAAATTTGTGCCTAATTACTCAATCATATAGTAGCTTTAGTGAAAAAAAATCACTCAAGCTCTTAAGTGAAAACTAAAATGTGCCTTACGTACTCTAAGCTTAATTTCACTAAACATTTTGTAGTAGTTACTTACTAGAGCCATAAACCATAAGCTTTTCTAATTAGTAGTCGATTGTTTTATTAGACATGACACACTCAAAGGTCAGATTAGTGATACGGAGCAGAACTGATAAATTATGGAAAGCTATGTTAACTATTTCAGACTGTAATCAGGTTCTTAGAATTCAGGTGTCTTTAACCTAAAGCAGCTACGGAGAGAATCTATTCTGCATGTCTCCATGCTTCTAGAAAAACAGGAGACTTAAGTCTTAAAATGTGCCAGGCAACCATCAAAAAAGAATAACCCGTAAGTTTCAAGCTTCACATTCTCTAACACTATTAAGACAGTATCTTCAAAGCAAGGGCTAGCTAATAACACAGCCAATGCAATATAGTTAATGAAAGCTTTTAATTTTTAAACACACCCTCTTTTATAGTGTTAGGTGGATGTGCAAAAGTGATCTTGGAGAAATAAAGCTGGATTTAATTACAAGTGTCCAACTCTTGTGCTCCTGGTTTTACCAGGTAGCAGTTGTTTAACTGTACAGGGCATATATTAGGTTGAGTACATAGAGAATTCCAAATTTACAGCAAATATTCTCAGTGCACTTTAAATAACTACAGTGATCTTTATTTTAGAGCCAGTTAAATAGTACAGAAATAGTCATATTTTCAGGGAATAAATCTGGTAAGTTTATTATTTGTGGGATTCCTAATTGTTCATGAATATTCAGATGCTGCTGGTTTCTTTATTGAAAAAAATAATGAATTTTATTATAATTGATGATTCATTTACAGATTTATACTGTAAATGAATCATTTTCTGTTCATGTGCCTTACGAAGTTTCCCATCAGGTTGCAGAAACAATATAGTATGATTTTGATGATCAATAACACATACATGAGCCAGAGACTTAGCTTAAAACAGACAAGTGAAGCATCTCCTGAGTCCTGTCCCCGCTTTTCCAGCTCTGACTTCCGTTTCTGATGATGGACTAGCTCCCTTGCTTAGAGAGCATCTCATTTTTAAAAGCAGGATCTGACATCTTTTCTCTTCTGACTGGGATTTTCAGTTGCTGGGAGCAGAGTTGTTAAAAGTCAGCCTCTCTGCCCCTAGGAACCTTGTTTCAGCTTCCCAAACAGTCTTTCTGCTACTAAATGGAGGTTCCAGTTGACACCAAAAGTTACAATTATAAATGCTGTTCATAAAACAGAATGGAATTCATAAATTGACTTATTCCCCAAACTATCACATTAGTCTGATTGTCTACTCTCGAGTATAACTTGACCAGCTGTAATCAAAAGAAAGACAGCTTTATTATTTCTTATCTGAGCATTGTGATTGTGTTTACTCAATAAAGCATGGTGTGATCCCTATCCCAAATATCTCACATTCTAAATTAGACAGATAAGTGGTTTAGACACAAGGCACCACCTGACCAGATAAAGATAAAAACTGAAGATGGTGCAAATTTATTTAAGTGTATGCACTTCTTCTGAAATGGATTGTTATTGATAGGCTTCAGAGAAGAGCGGGATCTGAGTAGAGAAAGGGAAGTTTCCTGGTACCCAAAGAAAGGGGGAGAAGTCTAAGATTAGGAGGAGGAATGGACAAAGGCATGAGGATGCAAAGGAAGCATTTAAGAGGACTTCATTTTTCTGACTGGCAAGTCAACAGTGTTCATAGGCACTAAATTCACTAACACAAACCCAAGCTGAAAAATCTTAAGGTGCTTTTTATTATATTCTAAAGACACCCCTGGTTTTTATATTTCCTGACAGAACTTTAGAGTCTGTTCAGTTGTCACTACTTATGCAGTTTGTTTACTTTCTGCATTTCTCCCATACCGGACAATGAAAATAGACTAGTCAGTTTTCCTTTTGTTCATAATAAATTTCTATTTCATTTCACCTTCAGATTCTCATCCACTAGCACAGCCTGCAATATCTGGGTTGCAAACACTTCAGGGAAATGTTTGCTTTGAAAAACAACTTTCTCTAGAATTGTTTGTTTTTAAATTGAAAGCACTGCTACTTGTCTCAGATCATAACATTTATAAACCCAAATTTAGAGCCACAATTTACCCTGAAAAGAGAATAAAGTTTCAGTGAAAACATTATACTCCACCAAAGATAAATGAAAATATATAAGTACTGTAATATGTTATTTAGGAAATCGAGTAATAACTAGTTTACATAACTTGTGTAACCACTGCACTGTTTGTTTTCTCTATAATTTAAGTCAAAGTATTTTATTATGACCAAGAGAGGGGAAGTTTATGGACAGTAACAGCGGTTGTACTCCAGATCCTTGCAAGAAGCAAAAACAAACTTAATTTGCTGCAGTTTTGGCTCATTAAGACAGTATCTTTTCAGATAGTAGAGTCTATAGAAAATGGTTTGGCCTTTCAAAGACATCTCTGCTCACTTTTTACAGTATAGCATTCAGAAATTCACATGGCAAGACTGATCAGACACCAATTGCATGTGAAATCTAAGCTTTTAATTGAAAGGAGCATATGAGTTTCCTTGATGAGGCAGTCATACTGCTAGAATGTGAGACTTGTGATGCTTTACCTGTGTGGCTTGTAAATTATTCAGTTCCTACCAATAAGTGAGCTTTGTGTCAGACCTTACAAGCCAATTTCTACACTGCTTTAAACATCTACTGGTTCACTTTAAATGCTGCTTAAAAATCATTATTTTTCCAAGACTGACCCAGGTACAGGTAGGAAAACAAAGGGACTGTTTTTGTTTGTTTGTTTGTTTTTCCAGAAGAGCTGAGCACCTATAATTTGAGTGGGGAGTTGCATGGCGCCTCTGAAAATCAATCCTAGGTGTTCCCAGTTGGACACCTAAAATTAATAGACACTTCTTTGAAAACGCTGGCCTGGATAATGTGTCCAAAGCCACAAGATGAATCATTACCAGAGCTTGGATTAAAACTCAAGAATTCCCTGTTTCCAATTCTGTACTCAGTCCATCAGGTATGCTGGTTAGCACTAGGAAGTTATTTTTCTTAATATAATCTTGCTAAACTTTGACTTTCCTTGGAAATACCAAAAAAAGTTTATGAAAACTGAAATCATAAGTTCATCAATAAGAAAACTTTACATAATAAGTATCAGAGGGATAGCCGTGTTAGTCTGAATCTGTAAAAAGCAACAGAGGGTCCTGTGGCACCTTTGAGACTAACAGAAGTATTGGGAGCATAAGCTTTCGTGGGTAAGAACCTCACTTCTTCAGATCTGCATCTTGCATCTGAAGAAGTGAGGTTCTTACCCACGAAAGCTTATGCTCCCAATGCTTCTGTTAGTCTCAAAGGTGCCACAGGACCCTCTGTTGCTTTTTACATAATAAGTTTATTAGGTTGAGTGAGCATAGTCTTAAAAATAAATAGAGAGCTTCCCATTAAATCTAAAGATTTCATCCCGTCCAGAAGGGAAATTAATTTAGAGGGCAGAATGCTTTTGAAAACATTTGGCTACAATTTTCTTATGTTTCCTAGTAGAAAGGGACGTGAGGAGATAAACTATTTGTAACAGATTAGTTAAGTATTTAAAACATTTTAGGAATTAGCAACAGAGAAATAGGCTCATATTAAGTAAAGCAAATAATTCACCCAAGAGCTCAGATCCAGCTGAAATATATGCACAGCAACTGCACTGACCTGAACTAGATTTTATTGTGAATTTCCTGAAGCAGTTGCTTGTTAGCTGATATGAGTCAGGTCTTCACATTTTCACTGTTAATCCACAGGAAACTTGGGTGTTCATGCATCCGGTAGTCACCTATTGTTAATGTTCTACACAATATTTCTGTAAGTGATAACTTGGTAATATTATATATGGGTATTTGCAATTGGCTTTTTGTTTTGCCCAATTACTGACATCCACTGACGTAATTTAAAAGAAACAGTTGCACAGGCACTCAGAACCAGTCATTATAACAGCAGTGTTCAAAACAAGGTGTATGCAGAAAAGATGCTTTATTTCAGCAAGACACACCTGTCAACTGGGTAAAAAAATCTCTGAATCTTTTACTTATTGTTCTTTACTTGTAACACCGGAGAGGGCTGTAACAAAGAGTTTAGAGAGGAAATGTTTTCCCCCACAACCCCCCACCCTGTTAATTTACTCTGTGCGTTTGACAGCAATTAATGCCTTTTTGTTGTGCCTGTTACACAGCTCTGAGAGAGGGCACATCTGAAAAAAGAAAAACATAGTTGTGAAATCATAGAAATTGAAGGTAGGTCTAGTATCTAAAATTGCTTTTTAATTCATGTTTTGAAATTGGCTAGGTTTCAAGTTGACTGTCCATTTCATCTCATGGAGCTGGCTTGATTCTAAGGTTCAGTTCATCGGGACTATAGATGAGACTGGTAGCACCACCTGTAGTTGAGATTGCCCAACATTTGCTTATTATAACACTGGTTTTTTTAGTTGCCTATAACTCTGCCAGACTTAAACCATTCTGGGTCAAATTTTCCATGCTGTGTATCTGCTTTGATCCAGATTTTTCTGGAAGGTTTCAGGTAAAATAGTTCAGAACAAACTTGCCCATATTTGTTTTAAAAAATTACCACAGTTTGTTGAGAAGCTCTAATACCTCTATGTTTTGGAGCAGGGACTTCATATTTGGTACAGGGGTCCTCCTGGTGTCAGGGATGTGCCTTATGTTCTCCTGTGAAAATCTATTCCAATTTGGCCCAGTTAAGAGCCTCTGAAAATTCTTGGTTTGCATTTGCTCGGTAGAGACTTCAGTGTTCTGGCAGCGAAATTCTTTAAGGATTCTGTTTGTACTGAGCATGCTGCAGCCCATGGTTGCAGAAGCTGACTAGGGTTTTCCCTGCAGTTACTCCTCCTGGTGCCAGGGGCAGGAACTGAAAGGACATCAGCTGTCACTTCTGTGGTCTCAGTGCTGCCCCTGCTGGTGCCTGGGAGGAGGAAGCATTCAGAGTTGAATGCAGAGGTGAGAGGTATTGGGGTAGAGAGAAGGGTTGCAGGAGCCAGAGCCAGGGCCGGCTCCAGGCACCAGCGTAGCAAGCAGGTGCCTGGGACGGCCAATGAAGAGGGGGGCGGCATGTCCGGCCGTTCGGCAGCAATTCGGCAGCGGGGCCGTCACTCCCTCTCGGAGCGAAGGACCTGCCGCCAAATTGCCGCCATAGAATGAAGCAGCGGTAGAGCTGCAGCCGATCGCGATCGCGGCTGGGTTTTTGGTTTTTTTCTGCTTGGGGCGGCAAAAATGCTAGAGCCGGCCCTGGCCAGAGCAGGGAACGGAAAAGAGGAAGTAGGAGATGAGGGGTATATAGATGTAGGAGGAATGCTAATAAAAACAAAGGGGAATGGGAACAAGCTGTGAGCACAGGGGCAGAAGGGTTCATAATGACCAGAGAACACACCCTGGAATTGAACCAGCAGTCCTGAGTCTCTACATTCTGCTGCTGTCCTCAGTAGCTGAGACACCCTCTGGCACAGCATGGGTGTCTCATCTTTCTCTCTCTCTCTCTCTAGTGATTGGTGCACACAGAGGATAACAGCTTACTACTGCTACCAGTTTCTCTGTTAGTTCAAGTGGTAGAGGTCTCTTCAATGAATATAAAGGTTGAACCCTGCTAATGATCCAAGCTGGGGGTCTGTATAGCACCACATGATAGAATTTCTTTTTATTCAGGTTGCTAAAAGACAAAATGAACAAAACATTACTTTGTTTTGTTTTACTGTGCCAAATGTGAATGAGTGGCAGTGCGACCCTATGCACCCAGTCACAACACCACTAGCTCAAATTTGCCCTGGCTTGCCACGCCCCCCCATGGATAGACTTGGAAGAATTTTGAAGCTGCTCTTCTTTGAAGGCAAGTACAAGCCAGCCTGCTAAGAAATGTCATAGTCATCAGTTATTGTGATTACTTTTTCATTTTCCTAATGCAAGAAAATCAGCAGTTAAGGTAAGAAAATGGTTGGGGGAAGAATACAGATGATAATTAGCATGGGAGGAGTTAAAACAAATAAATTAAACTAACTGAGTTAATGAGAGTTACTCTTGCTTATTATGTTGACAGGAAATAATTTAAAAACAGGTTATATTAGATTGGTGATCTTATAAACATTCCTAGTAATCATTACTCCTACATTATAACTAGGGTAAACTTACACCCACATTATAACATGTTTTGCACCAAACCATAAACAGCTTACTATTTTTCAATATTTCATCAGTGAGAAGAGCAATGGAAGTTTTCATCACACCATCCTGCTAATGTTCCTCAACCATCCTTTAGAATGCCCACTTCTAGGAGAAGTAGGGAGTTCAATCTTTATGCCCTTTAGACATTGGTGCCTCTACTGAGATAGCCAAGAAGTGCCACTTGAGTGTTGGCATGGCTACCTGTACTAGAAGCTGAATTAGGACCACTTACTCACTTCACATAGGCCACCAAACAGTTAACTGCTAGGCAGTACTTAAATATTATGGCTTGAAGTACATGCAGGTGAATTTTATTACCATTAATCAGTATTCACAAAACGTGTTCAGCTCAGTATCTGGGGAATCTGATGAGGTTATTAATGAGGCCACTACTTGGAGTTACACAGCAAATGTTCAAGATCAAGAAACATTTCCATAGAAATGATAATTACAGTAACTTGATTTGCTCATAAAGACAGGCTAACTAGACTGCAGTTTTGCAGTTTCTTGTTTTTCACTATCCTGAAGTTTACACAAATCTTCCACTGAATTGCCAACTTCTTGCCACACCTGTCTTGTTTAGGTATTTTTGAATATATAATATAAATAAACTTTATAACTAACTCAGTATTATTGCCCAGAATTTTAAAGGGCATCAGATGTGGAAACCCTATGCAATTTTTGGAGAGGTGATGATGTCCTCTGATCCTTGATGGAAATGGATAACAATGGTGCTCTTGACATGGAAGTCTCTCTTTCCACTGATAAGGCTAGTACTCCCAGATGCCAGAGAGAGGAACTCATAAGTGTGTGGGTTTTTTTTTTTTAATCATTCATTGAGTTGATAAGATGGGTATTGTCTTATGGGCCAGGCTCATCTACTGTATTTCTTTCTGGATGACTATTTGATGGCACTTACGGCGTTTGTGAAGGCACTTCCTAAAACTTTCTGTGCTGCCTATTTAATCTGTTTGTTTTATTTTGTCATCTTTATTAACATTTCATTTCTGATCATTCAAATAACAATCCAGCCTATGAGGCTCATCATTTTAAATGTAGCTGAAGTCTGTAGCCACTCAAGATTTGAAATTAATTCACCCCTTAGAAGTATTAGGCAAGCTCATGCATGAATAAATAATATACACCTCTACCCTGATATAATGCTGTCCTCGGGAGCCAAAAAATCTTACCATGTTATAGGTGAAACTGTGTTATATCGAACTTGCTTTGATTCACCAGAGTGCGCAGCCCCCCCCCCCCCCCGGAGCACTGCTTTACCGCATTATATCCGAATTCATGTTATATCGGGTCGCATTATATCGGGGTAGAGGTGTAATTTTCAATGCTTTTCTGAAATTCGTAAGACAAAATTTCTTGCTATGCTAACTGATAAAATGATACGTATGTATTGGGTTGTTACACTGTAATTCTTAAATGAGCTCAGATTCTTTTTCTTAATTGATTTTGTACTGTATTTTATTATTCCAGTAAAATAAATATAATAATCTCTCCAGCTCTCGTAGGATATGCTCAGTATGTTCACAAATCTAAAGGAGATGAGAAATGATTCATAGGCATTCTGTTCTAATTTTCTGTAATTATCTGTATGCCCAAAGTTAAATGAATTCTACCAGTACTAGTCCTTGTATTATTGTTTATTTGCTGTTGATCAGTAAAACGAAGTGGAATCTCCCCAGTCTTTTGCACCTTGGATTACTCTTCTTTTGACCTCTGAACAGGTGCAAATTGGCACTGCTTTGCAGTGTTGTTTTCATGTTTGTAGACTTCCTAAGCATGGGACCCAGGTACAGACAGACTGATCCAGTAGCAGAGGAAATGGAGGGTGATTGTGGATGTAGTAGACTATGATTTATTGGGGTGTGCAACAAAATATGCAGACCGTGTTCTCAAAGCTCTTTCCCAGAATGCACTTCCATAGCTCAACACACCCAGCTCCCTTTTGGAGTTGGTAATGAAGCACAGAGGTTGTACAGCTGTGTCATGCAGGCTGGCCACCTCTCTCTCCATGCACCTGGAGCTCTGTCCTGCAAGGAACTGAGTGCCCTTTTCCACTGACTTCAAATTATCAAACAGGAAACCTTGATTTAAAGAATCAATTTTAATCTTGTTTTCTATTTATACTTTTCCTAAAGAAAGTTTAATTCTCATTGCTTTGGTAAAACATGTTGATTTGCAACTAAATATAGCCCTTATACTAAATTTGGTGGTACTTTTTGCTAACCAGGAGGTTATACTATATCTAGACACATTTATTTAAGAATTATACAGTTTACCATGCATTGATTCACATTCTTAATGTTTACTTTTTTGTTACGAAATGGTGCATGATGCATTTCTTATTTACTAGACGACTAATTTTTTACTCGTGACTTCTGTCAAGCTGTATTTGGATGAAAATTAGATTTCAATTTTAAAATGTTTGTTCATTTTTTGATCTTTATTAGTCAAATAAATCTACCTTAAATGTGCTGGGTACATTTAAAAAAAAAGTTTGTGAAAACATATTCTCCATTTGAAACTGGACTGTTAAACAAAGGAAGTATCGTTTATCATTTGTGAATAGAACGGATTGTTTCTGGTCACCATGTCCTTTGAGATTTTTTTTAAAGTAGTAGATCTCATCCTCTCACCTCATTTTTATCCAGAGATGAAAAGAGAATAACAAGATTTCCTGCTTTTTCAATTTTGTTTCTCAACTTTGAATGAACTGAATAAGGTGAAACAAAGAAAATATTTTCTCTGAACCTGTAGAAGAGGCTACTGCTGTCAAATGCTGGTTTTAGCATTTCTACAGGCTGTTTCCAGGTGCCTAGCCAACGACATTCCGCAGTTCTGTACTTTGACTCTTAAAATTTCGGCAGCAAACACGCACTGCTTATTTTTATTTATATATGTAATATTTTAATTTAAATGATTTTAATAGATTATAGTAAGGGTTAGGTCTCATGTTGTCATAATTTCAAATTTAATTTTAAATAGATCTATTTTTACAAGTATTTTATTTAAATAAAAACACTTTTTATCATTGGTTTTGTGACTTGGGCTCAAAAAGAAAAATGTGACTTCCATGTTTTTTTAAAAACTAGCTTCATTTTTACCACAGCTCTCCTGACCTGCCTTGTGTTTGTTCAGTCAAAAGTATGAAGGAAAGGGAGGAGTAGCTGATCTGTCAGGTTTTACACAGCAGGTACAGTACTAGGGTTAGAAATAAGTATAGATTGGGCTTCTCATATCAATAATTTGCAATTCAATTGTTGCAAATTGAACTCTTAAGCAATTAAATGCCACATTCATTTGTAAAATATGTGCTCCCCGTAAGACTGACAAGCAGCTTCGATCTGTACACTTTGACCATCTAAGTATCTTATTATTTTTTGGGAATGGGAATAGTGTAAATTAAAGAGCATTTCCAAGTGAGTTTCGTTATTTAAATGCCATCTGCTGTTCCTAAACTTGGCCTCTCAGGAGGTAAATGCATTACTTCATTTCCTTGTGGAAATAGAACTTGTCTGTATCTCCTTTATAGGTGGTGTGGTGTAGCTATCATATGATGACTTTTAGCTAAACTTAGATGGGGGTTATCTTTCAGTATTTTAAGAACTTTAGTTTGGTTTGTGATCTTGGTAGCTTTTACTCCTTGCTGATAATTCTCTATTTTTATATGTCAAAATTCAGTATGATGGCAGCAGGTAAGAAACTTAACTGAAATCTGTTCATGTCTGAGTAACTTTTATCTTTTGTATACAAAGTATTTTTACATTTCCCTTCTCCATCTTTCAAGTGCTGTAAAACATTAGTCTGCTGCAAAAGTAAAGACTTAAATTGTAGTCTTTCTGCAAAGTATGGTCTACTTAATTATCCGAAGCATAAAAAAATTATTCAGACAGTAGATTGAGCGCACAGAGCATATTTAATATTAGTGAATTTCCTTCTCCAAGGCAGGACTTGTTTAGTGACTTTTTGAATTTTTTTCTCCTCTCTCCACTTTCCTGTTTATTTCGAATGAAACAAATGATGTCATTCTTACTATTAAAGTTATTTTGGGAAAAATATGTTGTCATATTTACAGACCTACATTGGTGGTACCTTAAAAAAATTTTATGCATATATATTCCATACCTATTAGATTTAAAAAAAAAAAAAAGTACTTCAGAAAAAGGCATTAGACGCTACAAAACTTAGAGCCGGTCAGAAACCAAAAATAAATGTATGATTCTCCTGCTCCCCCAGTTAATATTATGTTACAGCTGTTCTGGCAGCTCTACATGGGACCTGATCAAAGACCACTGACGTCAGTAGACAAATTCCCATTGATTTCTGTAGGCTTTGGGTAGGTCTTGTAAAATCAACCTATTTAGTGCAAATACTGTTTTGAAATTAAAATTCAAAGCATCTCTAGGCAATTTAAATTGAGAAAAAAAAATCAAATTATCCAAAGCATGTGAATATTTAGTATGAAAATAGATATTTTTAACCTTTACTATTCATATTTAGAAAATAGCAAGCACATTGTATGCCTCTAATGTTACTTCTGTTCAGTAAAAGATAAACTGAATAAAACAATTGTACAATCTAGTACTGCAGCCAGCCTACTGTATTCAAAAATTGGAAGAACAATGCAGCAAGAATACAAGCATCATTTATAATTTAAAGGATATTGCTGATGGAATTCCTTTTTGCTACATTCAGCCAACAAGTATAAAAATACTTAAGAAAAAGGATTGTTATGGTAGTAACAGTATGTTAAAAGCTTCTTGTACGTATCTTTATACCACTAGAGTGGCATTATTCTTCCTGAAATTAACCAAAGTTGGGTAAGCCACTGCAGTGTTACTTTCTCCATGGCTGTGGCTGAGTGAAGACTCACCAACGCGGCACCTCCTGCTGGCCGTCTCGGGAATTAGCTCTTTCCAGCCCGGAGCGCCCTCTGCAGGCCAGTGTCTCACCTGCCGCTGGCCCCATGTCCCTCCCAGACCCCTTTGTCCAGGGGTTCTGCCCACCACAGTGCCCCCTCGCTCTGGGACTCCCCTCCCAGGGGAACCCCCAACCCTCTAAACCCACCTTGCCTCAGTGGCTACTGCCAGTCATCATCTAGCCCCCACTCCCTGGGGCCAACTGCAGTCTGTAAACCACTCATAATCAGCAATGGGGTTAGGACCTGCTGCCTTTGCCTATCTCTGGGCTTCCCCTCTGCAGCCCCGGTACCTATTTTGCCCTTTTAGCAAGACCTGCAGCCTGGGGTTTTTCCTGGCTGGAGCTCCCCAGCTCCCTCTGCACTTCCCTTCCCCAGCACTGCTCCACCTCATGTACCCTTCTCAACTCCCAGGCACCCCGGTCCTTCTCTCCCAAGAAGCGAGAGAGAGAGAAAGTGTGTGTTTTAGCTTCTGCCCCACAGCCCTCTTACAAGGGCCAGCTGGGCCCTGATTAAGCTGGCCACAGCTGTGGCTGCTTTCCCAATCAGCCTACCTTTTCCCAGCTGGAGCCCTCTCCAGGGCTGCTTTAACCCCTTGAGGGCCGGAGTGGGGTGACCACCCCGCTACAATGGCAAAGAAGTTTGTATATTAAACCCAGCTCCTGCAACCATTTACATGTGCTCAGTTTTTACAGGACTGAGGTCTAAAACAGTAAAAGTTTTTAAGGCAAAATAGCTTAAATTAAAAACTGTATATTTGTAAACAAGGTACAACAAATAGCACAGAAGCTCTCAGAGAAACTATACATAATAGCTTGGGCAAAACGAACACAGTTTCACCTTTCATTTTTCTCTTCCCTTTCTTGTATCCTTGTGGTCCAATCTGTAGGAAAATTAAACTTTCATCCTGTAATAAGTACATTTCATCCCATAATAAATGCATCTCTTTTTGCCTGAGCTTGAATCAGCAATGTCTGCATTGTAGTGGCAGAAATGTGTAGTTAAAGATAAATATTGGCAACCATGACTTTGGCATTATCTTTAATAAACATAAATAAAATAAATCAACATTTCCCCCACCTCCATATTTTATTTTACTGAGTATTTATTGTATTTGGCATAGGAAATACAACAAACACTGGCAAATGTAAACTAGCTTTTGTACTTTGCACTTTGTACACAGAGCGTTCTGTGGTTTCATCTGTTTCTTGTGCAGGAACAATTCCGAGGAACTCTCAGCTGATGGCTTCCTTCCTGAGGTATAAAATAAAATCACTTTTGGGGTGGTAAAATATAGAAAAGAGCTCAAATATTTTGTAATCATGTTAGCTAATCCCTTGTTTATAATGCATTGTGATAGATAGAGGACGGAAAAGGTTTGGCTCAGATGGGACACAGACTATCTGTAGCCACAGATGGATAGAACACCTACTGTACTCTCTTGAAATGGAAGGTAAAAGATTTTTGCCCATACTGCCTTTGAAACTTACACTCTTACTTGTCTGCTTGTTAACTAATACCAATGATTCCTTCGTATTGCTCTCTTGAGAAGAATGCTGAATTGCCTTGGACTGCAGTGCAGCCGTAGGAATTATAGAAATAGAGCTAAAATATTAATAAATGAATCAATAGAAACTCTTATTAAAACTATTGATTTAGTTTCTAAAGGAAGGGCATTATAACTTATTTTTGTCTTGCTATTTTATTAGTAGGAAAAGTGAGAATAATCCCAGTGTAGGTGTAGATAGGTGCAAATTAATACTTTCTTTGTCAGTGCTTGTTACATTTCCAAATCTATACAAGCATTAAAAGAAAGACATATGTTAAGGAAAAAACTTAAATTAAGAGGAAAATAGCTAGCCACAGAAGTTTTAAATCCAGCTAGGTGTTATTACCGTGTAACATCTTTGGCTCTCTTCCTTTCCTCCCCTCCCAGGAAAAATTCACAGAAGTGTAACAAATCCCTTGTGATACCTGCTTTTGGCACTGACTCTATCACACTCAGTAACTGGAGCAGGTGGAAAATACAGCTAGCTCTCAGTAATGCTTGCACTTCCTTGATGATAGAAACAGAAGTGAAAGTGATGAGTGCCGCCAATCAATGCACTTGCTCCTCCCTGTCCCAGTGCCTTTCAAGCCAGAGAATCTCTAACATAAAAACAAACAGACAAAATAAAAACTCTCATCAAGAGGCAGAAAGCCAGCTAAGAGTCAGCGGCACTAAAAACTGAATCCCTATATGGGAACATAGGGCCAGCTGCAATACAGAATCCTCCTAAATCACCCTACCCAGCGTTACCCACCTTGGTTCAGTGGCTTAGTATCTAAACATTTTCCAAACTTTGTTTCCATTTGGGGTTGGAGTGGGTCAAAGACGTTCCCCTGTTTCATTCCAAACTGCATTGGTGAAAGGAAAGTGGGCAAGGTGCTAATGAGTCTGGGATTTCGCCAGTGAGAGGACAGAAAGCACTGCTGCTGCCTCCTGTATGAGTTCACTTCCTGCTGCTATGCTGGACTCTCCTTGGACTGGGTGTCTGTAGCAAGCTGGTAGTATGGAGTAGTGAGAAGGGCTGTTAGCTTTTAGGAGAGCTAGCTTTTTAGCCTGGAATAAGCACAGCAAAGAAAATATTCTTCTGCTCAGGCATCCTGAATAGTTTGGGAAGAGAGATTAATGGCTTATTTTGTCCTGTGGACAATGTGACTATCAGTGAAGCCACCCTTCCTTGTTACTAAAAATATCCTATTTATTTTTAGTATTGTACACGATACAAAATTGCCTGCCTACTAGGCAGCCCATACAGAGAAACCAATAATAAATCACATTGCAGATTTTATTGCTTCACAGTTGTAAACAAATGCAACTCTGGGAGCATTCTTTTGAAAGAAAAAAACCCCTAATTTATCATATAACTCTAGGGTTTTACGGGGTACCTTTAGTGAACCATATATGTTACCAGGAGTTTGCATCATACTATGATTAGCACAGAAATACTTTGTTTTTCCCCCATTCAATATTTAGCTACAAAAACATTAAAAGAAAATCAGTAAAACAAAGCCAAAGATGGTTAATTAGTTACATTATCGGTCCTTTATTGATGTGTGGAGTTTGGGCAGCAGTTACCTGTTGGGGTGGAGGGATAGCTCAGTGGTTTGAGCATTGGCCTGCTAAACCCAGGGGTGTGAATTCAATCCTTGAGGGGGGCCATTTAGGGATCTGGGACAAAAATTGGGGGTTGGACTAAATGACCTTCTCAGGTCCCGTCCAACCCTGATATTCTATGATTCTACCTGGATTGGGTTTGGTCCAGTATTTCAGTGTACTGGAATGTGACCTTTAGATCTAAACTTCAGTTAGGAAATCAGTGTCTGATTATAGCTTGGAACGCGCAGTGAGGTACATAGTGAGCCGTCCAGATAATGTCTATTTGCTCTAGTCAGCATAGAGCTGTAGCCTTGTCCCATACAGAGTTTACATGAAAGTCTAGTTTATTGGCACTTGAATGCTGACTGCTTGTTAAAAAGAGAGCTGCTGTGCTGTAGACCTGAGTCCTGCAAATGCCAGTGGTACTACTTACTTAAAATTAAACACCTCTGTGTCAGTTGAAGTAGAAATTAGCATGTATTTAGCTCACTATTAGTTTTTGTTCTCATTAAAGGAATAACTTTTTTATAAATGCCTAACACAATTTTAGTATATCCACTCAGTGAAAGTGACTGGTCTCTTTGTGGGGGCTGCTTCTTTAATAATATACCGTACAGTGTCATATTTCCCAGCAGTAACTAAGCCTCAGGAGGCAGACTGGGACTGAGGAGCTATCTTTAAATGCCACTGAAAAATTGGAGCATTTCAAAATTGTTATAAAATGCAGGCTACAAAAATAATATAATTTAACAATTGCAAACGCTCTCTTTTAAAATGCCTAGAGTTTTTCCCATTCTACAAGAAACAGTTCACACCGTACTAGGGGCTAGGAAACTCATTCACAACAGTCATGTAATCCAGAACTCTAATATAGGGCTTAGAGATGAAAAATTAGTTCATGAACTTACTGTGTCTCTCTCAGCTTGTTATTGTCAGTTTAGTTCTGTATTAGAACTAGGGTTGCTAGGTGTCCAGGTTTCGACCGGAACACCCAGTCAAAAAGGGACCCTGGCAACTCTGGTCAGCACTCCTGACTGGGCTGTTAAAAGTCCAGTTGGCAAAGGGCTGGCAGGCTCCCTACCCGGCTCCGCGCACTTCCTGGGAAGCGGCCGGCATGTTCCTCCAACACCTAGACATAGGGGTGGCCAGCCACGGGGCTTCTGCGCGCTGCCCCCGCTCCGAGCACCGGCTCCACAGCTCCCATTGGCTGGGAACCACGGTCAATGGGAGCTGCGGGGGCAGTGTGCAGAGCCCCCTGACCCCTCCGCCTAGGAGTCAGACATGCCGGCCGCTTCCAGGAGCTGCCTGAGGTAAGTGCTGCCTGAATCCCCTCCCACACCCAACCCCCTGCCCCAGCCCGGAGTCCCTTCCTGAATCCTGGAGCCTGCACCCCCAGCCGCAGCCCTCACCCCCTCCCACACCTCTACCCTCTGCCCCAGCCCGGTGAAAATGAGCAAGTGAGTGAGGGTAGGGGAGAGCGAGCAATGGAGGAAGGGGGGATGGAGTGGGCGGGGCCTCAGGGTTGGGCAGGGTCTCTGGGAAGGGGCTGCTCGGTTTTTGACAACAGTAGTGGAGAAGCATGGTAGGTAAAAGCAACAGGACAGGCACAATCCCGAGGGAGATTTAAACACTTGGGGCGTGTAGGGAGTGGGAAGGTAGAGGGTTCCCACAGCTCTGCGTTGAATTTAAACATCTGATTTCTCAGAGGCAAAATAATTGTGCAGTGACGCAGTGTATTCTCGTGTGTGCAGTAGTGGAGGGTGTATTGCTAATTTAGCCAGTACCAAGAGGTTAATAGTGCTACAGCTATTGAAAAGAATGCGGGCATCTACCCTAAGAAAGATCAGTATGCTTCAGACAACTGATAAAATTGCTATGTAAATCTCTCTAGGCAAGAGGGGGACAGCATGAGCTTGAACTGAGCTTGGCCTTTGCCTCCCAAAACAGAGCCCTTTACCACTTGAGCTAAGTGGGAAATCCCACAGCTGGCATTAGAAGCAAGTTCCTTTCCCCTCTGTGTGGCAGCTGCTAGAGGGTAACCTCACACTCTCCTAAATGGAAAGCCAAGTGCATTATAGCACGCTGCCTCCTACCTGCCTTATCTGGGTCAGTTCCGTTTGTCCCTGTAACCATGCACAGTGATAACGTCACCCATATGTGAGGCTGATGCAGTGCAGATTGCAGGAAGTTGGCAACTCCTTTATTTAGTGATCCATTAAATGTAAAATATTGAAAATACACCTGCAGTCTCCCGGCTGTCCTGAGCTGCAGCTGCTTCCAGACAGTCTCCTGGTAGCCTGTGTCAGCTCTGGGTCAAAACACTGAGTGAGGCACTGTAACTTGTTACATGCTCACTCATTGAAGGCAGTTTTGAACGTGCTGTGTGGGAGCAAACAGGCTCTTCAATTAAGACTTGATGCACTTGTGGAGCCCCCTCTCAAGAGTGTCCACACTTGCGCTATACAGGCTGTGACACTAGAACAGTGGCTCCACAGGAAGGGCTTGAAAAACCCACTTGTCCAGGATGAGTAGAAATTTTACCTGAGTAGATGCGGCTGGGGAGTTGCTGGCTCCTTCCTTGGCAGAGCGGGGGAAGGCCTGAATTTCGTGGTCTCTGAGCCACTTGCTCTTGTTTGGGAAGGGGGAAAAGCTGCACCAGTGTTTTAAGGAAAGGGAGGAGAGGGAGAGCAGCATAGGCGTTGCTTTTCTTGAACAGGATGGGGAGCAATGCGTAAAGAAGTCCATGTGGATAAGAGCTGGAAGGCTGAGGGTCTCCTCTGTATCCAGGAGAGTGGTAACCTAAGAGCAGGCTGCAAAGAGGTGAGGGGGCCCATGTTCATTTGTTTGGGGAATAATGTATTGCCCAGTATTCAGTAATGGTGGCAGTGGGGTGTGAGGAGGGGTACTGCTTCTTGAAATGTGTATCAGGAAGCCAGGCGAGGGGTAAGGTGCAGAGTGAGGCTTGGGGACATTCTGGGCAGGAGCTCTGCAGTGAAGCAGGGAGACAGCAGCTTTAGGGTTAATGCTGTCGTTCTGATTCCAATAGTTCCACGTTCAGCAGTGGAAGAAAGCGAGTCTTTGTGATATCCTTTATCGCTGCTGCATGACACGAGAGAACCTAGCGTCATTGTTTTGGTGGAGAGATTAGATCCCAGAGTGTATTAACGAGGAGAGTGCCAGTGTGTATGTTGGAGAGAGCGATCAGAGTTGATTTTATCTGGTGGGGAGCAGAACTGATGGGGCTGCGGGATGAGGATAAAGATGACTTGTTGCTGAGGAAGTGAAGTCGTGACAGTGTAAACTAAAAAGACATGGCTTTAATGGGTGTTGCCTTAGGGGTGGTGATGCAATGAGTACTTCTCACCTGGCCAGCTAGGTTGTTACTTGGGCAAGAAGCTTCTGGACATTTTCAAGACCACAGAGATTAGTCACCAGGAAGAGCTGTTCTGTTAAATTAACTGCTGTGACTGTCATGCAGTATTAGGATTAAAGGAAATATGTCACCTCTTTACCAGAATGGATGCATCTGCCACTGCTTTTAGCAGCTTCTCAGGACTCCTTTTCTGTGCCTAGCTTCCTCAGCAGAGGGATTACAGCTGTAGGCATCTTTTGAAACGTTGCTGTCATAAAGGGGGCATCAACTGCAGCATCTCTAACCCATAACCCTTCTCACCAATATGCCATTTTATACCAAGCTTCACCCCAAAGTTCAAGGTCCAGGCTCGTTGGAGTTAAATGTCTCTATTTACCAAGGATTGGCCTTAAAATTCTTGACAGTACATCTGTAAGCAATTGCCAACGTTGCTTTAATGAGCTTACCACACTGTTAAAAATGTCCTTACTTCATTTATTGCTACCAACTTATCTTAAACCTTTTGAAGAAAAACAGTTTTGTATTAGTAAGATCTTGACTTGTGAATGTTATGAATGAACATTTAATTATGTAAGTAAAAAGGATGCTGTATTTTGTCCTACCCTGTGGAATGCAAAGCTCTGATTGTCATAGTCTGTTATGTGCTGTGGGAGGAGATGTGTGGAGCTTGCATTGCTTCTTGTGCCACGAAGAGCCGTTCCAGGATTTTCAGTGTTTGCAGGCCAAGGCCAGTGCACAACTGACCTACATACAGAATCCTGAAAAGGCCTAGTTTGTGATTTGTGTGTTGTCTCCTCCCCAACCCCCTCCAGTTAACACCTGCTTTGGGAGACTTTCACTCTGTATTGGTGCTGGGTGATTTTCATCTCAGCTAGCAGCTTTGTCCTGGTGGATGAAAACATTTTTATTAACATTTTGTTTTGGAGGATTATCAATAGCTTTGCATTTTGTAATGGCTGTTTGGCTTCCCACACCTGTCCTTTTACCTGAGTAGAGAAGATGATTATATGGCAGTATTGCACAGAAATGTTTCCTAACTACTGTAGATACTTTGAACAAACCTCAATGAATTTAAAACGAACAATGCAAATATTCTTATCCCAGGTTGTTTCTTATCCCAGGTTTTAGCAATTCACTATAAACACAAAAGAGAGCAGAGAAGAAAATGTAAATGGAGGGAATATTTCCTTTTCATCATCGTTCCTTCATTTTGATAGAATGTAATGCTTACACTAGGGAGAGATGAGCAGTTCCTTTTCTCTGCATTTTATTTATCCTGGGTGAGAGAGTTAATAACTGCTCACAGCTGAGTTGTGGACACTGAATGTAACTAGAGCCTGCTGAGGTAATCACAGTTAACACACAGGGGTCTGTAACCCTGATCCTAGTCTGAGGCCAGGTCCATACTACCAACTTACATAGATATAACTATGTCGCTCAGAGGGGTGAGGGGGTGAAAAATCCACCCCCGAGTGATGTATTTATACTGACCTCACCCCCGGTGTAGACTGCACTATGTTGACAGGAGACATAGCTACCACCACCTCCCGCAGAGGTGGCTTAACTATATCGATGGGAGAAGCTCTCCGGTTGGCGCAGTAGCATCTTCACTAAAGAACTACAGTGGTGCAACTGCAGCGCTGTCCGTGTAGACAAGCCTTTAGTGGGAGAATCACGTAATTCCACCCCAAAGGAGGTGATGTCTCGAGGCTCATCGCCTTTGCAGAGGCACTCAGATTGGATAGTGGTGCAGCTAGCCTGGTAACTGAAGTTAGCTGATGATGAATGACAAAAACAATGCTCATGGTTTGGGGATACTTAATGGATGAGAAATAGGGTTTTGCAGTGCTGTGCTGAATTCACGTCTCAGGTTAAGCATAGCCTTAGACCAGGCATATAAGGACCATAGCCATGCAGACACACTGTAGGCAGTGTACCCATAGAGGTATAATTTTAATTATCGGAATCTAGAATTATGGAATATTTTATACTCTCCAAGTTCTTCTTCTCATTTGACTCTGACTGACATAACTCTCCTTCCTTTAAATAATTCTTCCCAAGCATCTGAGACCCATCCCCCTGTGGGGTCTCAGAGCCCGGGAGCCAGCCTGAATGCGTACACTGCTATTTTTAGCCCTGTTGTATTAGTCCGGGTGGGTTGACCCAGGTTCTGAGACTTGCTGCTGCGTGGCTTTTTTTTGTAGTGTAGATGTACCCTGAGTCCCAGATAAACTGAGTCCCAGTTCGTGAGTTTCCCTGCTTTTGCACAGGAAAATTCCTTCTAAGGCATCTGTCCCTAATTTACAAACTGGAGATTTATAAATTAAATATGTTAGAGAATATTCATTAACAATCTTAACTGAGAATTTCTGAACTTTTACTTTTTTTAAAGTGTGTGCACACACTGTGAAGTCTGCACAGCTGTTTTAGCAAGTGAAGAATAAGTTAATAACCTTTAGTTAAAGTTAACCAGGCTTTTTGTACCGAATACTTTTGTTGATCTTATAGAAATCTTCTATTCCACTTCTGGAGACCACTTACACAGAAATGGAGCTGGCCTTCACAAATAGGGCTGCTTTATTAAGAAGCAGTATTGACCATTTCTATCAAACAACCTATACACTATGCATGTTAACCCTTGAACTACTCTCCATGAGTCTGCATCCCCTCTCCTCCCACCAGCTAAGGCAGAGGTGGGCAAACTACTGCCCGGGACCCTCCTGCCCAGCCCCTGAGCTCCTGCCCCGGGAGGCTAGCCCCCGGCCCCTCCCCTGCTGTTCCCTCTCCCCCGCAGCCTCAGCTGACTGCGCCGCTGGCACAATGCTCTGGGCAACGGGGCTGCGAGCTCTTGCCGAGCAGCGCAGCTGCAGAGCTCGGGCCTGACCCGGTGCTCTGTGCTGCGCGGTGGCGTGGCTGGCTCCAGCTGGGCAGCGCGGCTGCCTGTCCTGGTGCTCTGGGCGGTGTGGCTGTAGCGCCGCCAGCCACCAGTACTCCAGGCAGTGTGGTAAGGGGGCAGGGAGCAGGGGGGGTTGGATAGGGGACAGGGGAGTTTGGGGTGGTGGTCAGGGAGCAGGGGAGTTCGGGGTGGTGGTCAGGGGGCAGGGTTGTGGATAGGGGTCGGGGCAGTCAGAGAGCGGGGAACAGGGGAGTTGAATGGAGGCAGGAGTCCGGGGGGGCAGTTAGGAATGAGAGGAGGGATTGGATGGGGCGGGGGGGGGGGCAGTCAGGGGCACGGGTTCCGGGGGCGGTCAGGGGACAGGGAACGGGTTGTTCAATGGGGCAGGAGTCCCGGGAGGGCCGTCAGGGGACGAGAAGCAGGAGGAGTCAGATGGGGCCAGGGCCGGGCCACGCCTGGCTGTTTGGGGAGGCACAGCCTCCGCTAACCAGCCCTCCATACAATGTTGGAAACCCAATGCGGCCCTCAGGCCAAAAGTTTGCCTGCCCCTGAGCTAAGGTATATGAGTAGTTTTCTAAAATTCTCTCAAAGCTGCCCTATCACCCACACTAATAATGATGGCAGTGCTAAGTAGACAGGCTACCAGATTTTTAACCTTCAACGATCTATATTTACTTTGAACAGCTGCAGATGACAGTGATAAAACGAGCTGTTTCACTATTGGTGGAGCTGCACTAATGCCAGAGCAGTGGTGGGAAAATTACAGAATATAGCCAGTATAGACGCATCCTTAACTTACTATGTGAAACACCCTCTTTATAATCAGCATCTCACGAAATACAGGCCAACTGCCAAGAACAGCTTTATGTAAATGGAGCAAACGCTTGTAAAGTACAGCTGAGTCTGGCTTCAATAACCAGCTCCTCTAAAGGAAGCTAAGGCTTAATTTTTATTTGACAGACGTTATTCAAACCAGAATTATGTCAACCAAACTCATCTGCAGTACAGGAAGCAAGCAGCTTTCCCTGAAACAGGATGAGGTTAAAAACAATCCCTAAAGTGTCATTTAATATATATTAGGGTGAGTGAGCAATAACCCCGTGACCTAAGTCTAGCAGGACTAATCAGCAGGGAGAATGCTCTTCAGTGTTGAAATGTAGAAAAGGTCTTTGTATGAAATTTCTCTCCAGTCACCAGAATTTAAGCTTTTATTTAAAAGAAAAAAAGGGTTTCTAGAGCTCCTGGCAGTGAAGATATCCTAGTTACGTGAAAATTAGTGTTATGGTATGCTTACTTCAGTGTGTTTGCAGACTCAGAAGCAGACACCATGTGTAAGAGTGTGAATTTCACTTAACCCCTTCTCATCTTCATCAGGATTATTTGTATGCTGGTGACACACAGGTTCTAACTTCTGGCCTCACAATTCCAGCAGCCCACCAGTCAGTTCTGTAGCAAATGGAAAATTCTGAGGCAATACTGATGGCAAAAATCATCCCAAAGCATGTTTTTGTTGAATCAATTTAAAAAGACAATTCTACGGACTGCACACCATTATATTTTAGAAACTTTTCCTATTTGCATCGAGGTAGAAGAATAACAATACAGAGTAGGACATGCAATGTTTGACCAGAAATTCCCAGGGAATGATGCGGAAAACACTTCCTTTCGTTATGCATTGGCTTGATGAGCCAAAGTCACAGGGAGAGGCAGGATTCCTTGCCAGAAGAATGGTGCTATTAGGAATGCCAGCTGTGACGGGGAGCCCCAAAGGACACAACGAAGCTATCCACGTTTTTCTTGGTTTCTCACTCAAATTTTCTGGGGGGGTGGGAGGAGGGTCCAACCAGTGACAAGGGCTTCTACCATTTTAAAAAGTTCTGCTAAACATCAAAACCTGCTAGACTTCCCCCATTAGTGTTTACTGCATGCTCTTACATAGCTTGTTATGGGAACGTTTATTTACTGTGTACTCTTACGCTGTACATAATTTTGCCCTTTTATTATTCTGCCCAGGCTCCAGCCTGAGTCTGAACACCTACACTGCTATTTTTAGTCCCATACCACAAGCCCCACAAGCCCAAGTCAGTTGACACAGGCTCTGAGACTTGCTGCCACAGGTCTTTTTATTTTTTGCTGTATAGACATACTCTTATTGGTGGGGGAGGGGTAAAGGAGCAATAGATGCTCCACCATTGATCTAGCTGGGAGTGTTCCACTCCCAATCTCGCTGAATCCTTTTAGATCCTAGAGGCCTTGGGCCATCTCACTGTCTCCCTGCTTCCTTACAACTCAGCTCCTGCAGGAGCCATACTGTACAGGTCTCTATACAGAAGAGGCTGGGAGGAAGGCAGATAAGTTAATGTGACGTGATTAGGATCTGCATTTACTTGCCTGCAAAAGCTAAAAGGATTTCCAAGGCAGCTACAAGGCTTCCTTTTTCATCCCTCTTCCCATAAATCCTGCCGAGATGCTTCTGTGGGGCTTGTGGGAGGGGGAAAGGTGTCACGGTGGTGGATGACTTTGCTGTAATGTTCAATGTAGTCCCAAAGCAAATACCTGCATTACAGGATGTGGTTAGATGTGGTGACTGTGTAAATCATAAAGGGTCACGTTGTCATCTCTGTACGGGACTGAATCACAGAGGATGCCTCCTTGGGGCAGAGTACATGGGTACAGACTAGAGAGTGATATCATCAGAAGATTGCTTCTTTTGCAATGTGGGATGAGCCAGGCCAGCAACAGCTGAGTGAACAGCCACTATCACCAACTTAATTCCCCCAACCAATCAGACTTTAGCTGGGAAATTAATTCACTTATGCATTTTCTTCACCTGCAATGTGAAAAACCTTAGCAGGATTAAAAAATAAATTGGGTGTTTATATGGAACCTGAGAACGTTCACGGTAACATGAGATGGGACTAAAAAGAAATGACAAGGGATATAAACCCTCATTCTCCAGGGAATAAGTCAATCACTAACACCCTAAATTTAGGAAGAATGGTGCTATGATTAATCTTGCTCTGGATATACACCTCTATGTATCTTAGGCCCACTGTCATGCACCTGATGTAGTTATCTGCTGTCATGATTACAGGACTAGCTACATCTTTGACTCATTCCCTGGTCTCTGAGTGCACATCCCAAGCACGTCAGACCTGTTTTAGGATAGAATCCTGCAGTTCTCCCACTCTTACACCACATCCTAGCCCACAGTGTCCTGTGCTTACCTACAACAGGTCCAACTGGATTCAGGCACCTGTGGTTTTTCCGTTCGGGAGCTTGTGACCAGTGGTTAACACAGCCTTCTTAAACCAAAGTGTCTTTAATCTTAACAGTAAGAACAATGCATAGTAAAGAACAGTGTTATCAGACACAGAAATGAACACAATTTGTTGGGGAAGAGTCAGCACAGTTTTTTTTTAAGGGAAATCATGCATCAACAATCTACTGGAATTCTTTGAGAGGGGTCAACAAACACGTGGACAAAGGAGATCCAGTAGGTATCGTGTACTTAGACTTTTAGAAAGTCTTCAACGAGGTCCCTCACTCTTAAGCAAACTAAGCAGTCATGGAATAAGAGGGAAAATCCTCTTATGGATCAGTAACTGGTAAGAAGATAGGAAACAAAGAGTAACAATCAATGGTGTGTTTTCAGAATGGAGAGCGATGCACAGCGGGATCCCCCCAAGGATCTGTACTGAGACCAGTGCTGTTAAGCATATTCATATATGATCTTGATAAAGGGGGTAAACAGTGAAGTGGCCAAGTTTGCAGACGGTACAAAATTACTCCATGATAGTTAAATCCAAAGCAGACTGCAGAGTCACAAAGGGATCTCACAAAACTGGGTGACTGGGCAGCAAAATGGCAGATGAAATTCAACTTTGATAAATGCGAAGTAATGCACATTGGAAAACATAATCCCAACTATACGTACAAAGTGATTGGGTCTAAATTAGCTGTTAGCACTCAAGAAAGAGATCTTGAAGTCATCGTGGATAGTTCTCTGAAAACATCTGCTCAATGTGCAGCGGCAGTCACAAAAGCTAACAGAATGTTAGGAACCATTAGGAAAGAGAGAGATAATAAGACAATAAATATCATAATGCCACTGTATAAATCCATGGCCCACACCTAGAATACTGTGTGCCGTTCTGGTTGACCAGTCTCAAAAGAGAGATATACCTCTACCCCGATATAACGTGACCCAATATAACATGAATTCGGATATAACGCGGTAAAGCAGTGCTCGGGGGGGAGGGGGGTTTGCGCACTCCGGTGGATCAAAGCAAGTTCGATATAATGCGGTTTCACCTATAACGTGGTAAGATTTTTTGGCTCCCGAGGACAGCGTTATATCGAGGTAGAGGTGTATTAGAAATGGAAAAAGTACAGAGAAGGGCAACAAAAATGATTAGGGGTATGAAACAGCTTCCATATGAGGAGAGATTAATAAGATTGGGACTTTTTAGCTTGGAAAAGAGACCAGTAAGAGGGGATATTATATCATAGAGGTCTATAAAATCATGAATGGTGTGGAGAAAGTGAATAAGCAAGTGTTGTTTTATACCTTCACATAACACAAGAACCAAAAGTCAACAAATGAAATTAATAGGTAGCCGGCTTAAAACAAACATAAGAAAGTATTTCACACAACTCTCAGACAATCTGTGGAACTCGTTGTCATCAGATGTTGTGAAGGCCCAAAGTATAAGTGGACTCAAAAAAGAATGAGGTAAAGTTCCTGGAGGATAGGCCCATCAGTGGCTATTAACCAACATGGTCAGGAATGTAACCCCATGCTCTAAGTGCCCTTATGCCTCTGACTGCCAGAAGCTGGGACTGGAGGACGGGATGGATCACTCGATAATTGCCCTGTTCTGTTCATTCCCTCTGAAGCACCTGGTATTGGCCACTTTTGGAAGACCGGATACTGGGCTAGATGGAACATTGGTCTGGCCCAGTATGGCTGTTCTTATGTTCATAAAGTAATAGAAAAAGTTTTTTTCAAACAACAAATACTCTATATGCACGTCTCTTACCCTATCACCCTAGGATGGAAAGTCTAGCTTCAGGCCCCTAAGTGGGTAGGTGTCTGTCTGCTCCCTGCAAACTGCTCCCAAACAACTGCCTACCTCCTCTGGGCAGAGAGAGACTTGAAGTGTTTATAGCCTTTTGATCTGTTGGGTCTCAGCACTGACAAAACAAGCTGTGAAATGGGGCCAGGCCAGTAGGATCTTCCTAGTTAATAGCCCAGACATAGTTTCTGAATGCTATATAAACACTTCAGGGGTTAAGAGACAATTACAGAACACCCCACCTATTTCACATCTACATCTATGCAAAATGTCACCAGCGGTGTAAGTTGGGGGATAATTCTAACTTGGTAGGGTTTGTCTGGGTATAAATGACCTGACAGGGTGCAGTGGAGGATTGGGCCCCTTGGTCTCTTGTGACCAGTAGAGATTTTTAGCAAAGCTTTGTGTGTTGGTAAAAAACCCACTTTCTGCAAAAGATACAAAATTGAATCTCAGGGCAGAGGAGAGCTTGAATATCTAATTCAAAACAATTTAAAAACTGCTTCATTGAGCAATAGCACTTTATATAGCTAGTCTCTGCTTGTTTTGCATTTACCCTTAAGACTTTAGTTCATAGTATTCACATGCAGGCATGGGATAAGCATGTAAAAACATAGGGCTAGTAAGGGCAGAAACCTTAAGGGTGGGAATGAAAAATGTAAGCTCCTCTTCTAATTCTCTTTTGTACGTTCTCTGTATTAGAGGGTGTGTTTTGTGTTTTCTTCCTCTTTATGGAGTTGCATTTTTCATTTGAACTCTCCTGTCATCCATAGCCTTGTCCATGTTAGGAAAGTTTCTCGCTGACCATGGTGCAGCTGAATATGGTTTATTTTGGCCTGCATCTCCAAGTAAACCATGTACAGCACTATTCCAGGAATGGTTAAAACTTGCTGTACCACAGTTTCTGAGTCTGTGCTTGTTAAACACAGTTGAGCATCGATTTAGCTGAGCTGCACCTATGCAGACAGTACAGTTCAGCATGAACTGTGAAAAGAGAGAGAGATGTTAAAACATTGTTTTGTTGAATATATTTGGCTTATATCAAGGAAGGCCAGCTTTTTCTATCTTGGGACAGACACTTGGCAGTTGAGGTATTACCTACAGTTGCATTTCGTTTCAGAAAGTCAAGAATCAATTCTTAGTGTTTTTTCATAGTACATTGGTTAGCTGTCTGGGTTCTCTTTCCCAGTCACTGTGCTAAATTGCTGCAGTGATTTCTTCTTGCTTCCTAATTCTTGTTTTATGCATAGAAGTACACCACTTTAAAAGTGCAATTTTTAAATGGATTTAGTTAAAAACCTGTGCAACTTTGAAACTGATACATGTGTGGCCATACAGGTTTTGCCTCAGCTCAACTTGGACATGGCTACACGTAAGTTAGGTCAACATAGCTGTCATGGACAGGGGTGTGAAAAAAATCTATGCTGACCTAAGTGCCAGAGAAGACGCAGCTCTGTAGACGGAAGAGGGCTGCTGTCGTCTGGGGAGATGGTCTTTTGTGCAGCAACAGGAAAAAAAACCTTCTGTCAGTGTAGTCTGTGTCTACATTACAGGGTTATGCCAGCATAGCTACAGTGATGTAGCTATGCTGTTATAGTGTCTCTAGTGTAGACCTACCCACAGGCCTGTGCTGCTGTAGTGCTGTAGCATAGATGCTACAGTGACTGAAGGAGTTTTTCGGCTGTTGTAGTTAATCCACACCCACAAGAGGTAATACTTAGGTTGACGGAAGAATTCTTCCATGGACCTAGTGGTGTCTACACCGGGACTGAGATCAGCTTAATTATGTCTGTCTGGGGTGTGACTTTTTCACACCTCTGAGCAATGTAGCTAGGTTCACCTAAGGTTTTAGTTTTGACCAGGCCCTGGTCTACACTTAAAATTTAGATCACTGTAGCTGTGGCACTCGGGGGGAGGAGGGGGTGAAAAATCCACACCCCTGACCAACAGGGCTGACCTAACCCCTGGTGTAGACGCAGTTAGGTCAATGAAAGAATGTTTCCATTGATGTGGCTACTGTTGCTCAGGGAGGTGGTGTTCCTACAATGGAAAACCCCTTCCATCTCCTTATGCTGCATCTATGCTGTGGGGTTCAGCTACACATTTGAAGCTGTGATTTTTAGGGCTTGTCAACACACAGTTTTTGTATCACTTGAATCATGTATGTTTAAACACCAATACAGTTCAAGTGGTACAACCCCCAGTGTGGATCAGTTATACCAGTATAAATAGAGCCCTGCGTGGATACAAATTTATATCTGTGGATGCGGATATCCGTGGATATAAATCAGTATCTGCGGAATCGCAGGGCTCTCCTGGGAACCGCAGCGGCGAAAGGAGCAGAAGGTAGGGCCGCCGCTCCCAGGAGCCAGCGCCCTGTGCCGGAGGAGCTACTGGCGCGGCTGCACTGCCCTTAAACAGGAGACGCAGACAGCGGCGTGGAAGGGATGGGAGCGGGGTTGCGGCGGTACAGCTGCTCCAGAGGAGCTGCCGGCATGGGGTGCTGGCTCCTGGGAGCGGCAGCCACACATTCTGCTCCTTTTGCTGCTGTGGTTCCTGGGAGGGCCCTGCAGTTCCACGGATATAAATTTGTATCCATGCAGGGCTCTAAGTATAAAGCCTTGTCTGCACAGGAAAGTTTTACCAGTTATACAGGTGTAGTTAGATAGCTATAAAGTATAACACGCCCGCTTCTCCCCTCCCCCACCCTGACACATTTTATTCTGATGTAAAAGTGGGGGAGAGCATGGGGGTTGGTTTATCTTAAACCCCTTCCCAAGTAATATAAACTAAACTGAAAAAGGCCCTTTTTTATACTGGATTAAGACCATTGCTTATGGGGGAAGGGGGGAGTGTTATACCTCAGTAACACTATTGGCCTAAGTTCACACCTCAGCCTATACCATAAAAGCTTTTCCACATAGAAAAGAACTAAAAGTGTGCTTATATTGTGTGTAGTACTATTGTGTTGTATTGTGCATAGACAAGACCACGCTGATTAGGCCTCAACTGGAGTATTGTGTCCAGTTCTGGGCACCACATTTCAGGAAAAATGTGGACAAATTGGAGAAAGTCCAGAGAAGAGCAACAAAAATGATTAAAGTTCTAGAAAACTTGACCTATGAAGGAAGATTGAAAAAACTGGGTTTGTTAGTCTGGAAAAGAGAAGACTGAGAGGGGACATGATAACAGTTTTCAAGTACATAAAAGGTTGTTACAAGAAGGAGGGAGAAAAACTGTTCTTAACCTCTGAGGATAGGACAAGAAGCAATGGGCTTAAATTGCAGTAAGGGAGGTTTAGGCTGGACATTAGGAAAAACTTTCTAACTGTCAAAGTGGTTAAGCACTGGAATAAATTGCCTAGGGAGGTTGTGGAATCTCCATCATTGGAGATTTTTAAGAGCAGGTTGGACAAACACCTGTCAGGGATGGTCTCTAGATGATACTTAGTCCTGCCATGAGTGCAGGGAACTGGACTAGAAGACCTCTCAAGGTCCCTTCCAGTCCTATGATTCTAAGACCTCAGAGCTCCTCAACAGAAGTTTGCTTTGGATTTCCCTGATACAGATTCAAGCTGAATGGAAAGCTGCAAATTGACAGTGTCTGTGTTAACAAAGAACAGGATGCCTGATATTGCAATGAATATATTAGAAGCTGATAATTCTTAAGCTTAAACATTCAGCATGGCAAGCTAAAAGTTGACTTTTTTTATTGACAAACTTTCCATGGAGCTTACAGTATCTCAGGTATCCTAAATACAGAGGTGAACGCTGTGCAGTTGGAAGTTGGAACAGTGCTCTATGTTTTGTTCTTTGGGAGGAAAATGGTTATACTTTGTTAAAAGCTTTCATATTTTAAACATTGGCTCTCACTGCAAATTTGACAAGTTGGATGCATTTTCTATTTTCTGCTGTGCTTGTTGATTCAGAAATCTGTATCCTGTTATGACTGGAATTTTACTGTGCAACAGGCCACATCTGGGACCTCAGAAGCTGTGTGTGTTTGCTTTGCAGGCTGCCTTGGCTGCTTTCATTATTATTTTGTGATTATAACCTTTGTTCATTTGGCCCATATAACAACTTTTTCACTTCCCTGCTTATTACAGTATTGCCCTAGTCCATAGTTCCTTCCACATAGGAGGTCACAAATGGTAAACACTTGTTGCAGTGAGGTTCTTTTTGTGTTTCTCAGAAAAGGGATGGCTAAATCAGTTTATCCCTCCCTTTCTAGGTATGCAACAATAAAATACATAAGCCCTATTGGGAAACAACATACTTGCATGCACGTCACAAGGGACAAATAATTGCTAACACAACTTCTGTAATTTTCACTAAATGTAAACAAGTGTGAGTTGCCTGTTTTGTGCTTCAAATGAGTTTTTAAAGCATCATCTGATTTTTACCTCGTTCTGATTAGCGTTTTAAAACTTTACTCATGTAGCAAAGTATTTAAAACAAATGTAACTGGAAACATGTGACTAGTTTACAGCGGAACTGTCAGTAGGGGGTCAAGGGAAGGTATTTGTGGGGAAAGCAGTGGACGTGATATATCTTGACTTTAGCAAAGCTTTTGATATGGTCTCTCACAATATTCTTGCCAGCAAGTTAAAAAAGTATGGATCGGGTGAATGGACTATAAGGTGGATAGAAGACTGGCTAGATCGTTGGCTCAACGGGTAATGATCAACGGCTTGATATCTAGTTGGCAGCCGGTATCAAGCGGAGTGCCCCAGGGGGTCTGTCCTGGGGCCGGTTTTGTTCAACATCTTCATTAATGATCTGGATGATGGGATGGATTGCACCCTAAGCAAGTTCGTGGATGACACTAAGCTGGGGGGAAAGGTAGATATTCTGGAAGGTAGGGATAGGGTCCAGAGTGACCTAGACAAATTGGAGGATTGGGCTAAAAGAAATCTGATGAGGTTCAACAAGGACAAGTGCAGAGTCCTGCACTTAGGATGGAAGAATCGCATGCACGCTACAGGCTGGGGACCGACTGGCTAAGCGGCAGTTCTGCAGAAAAGGACCTAGGGGTTACAGTGGACGAGAAGCTGGATATGAGTCAACAGTGTGCCCTTGTTGCCAAGAAGGCTAATGGCATATTGGGCTGCATTAGTAGAGCATTGCCAGCAGATCGAGGGAAGTGATTATTCCCCTCCATTCAGCACTGGTGAGGCCACATCTGGAGTACTGTGTCCAGTTCTGGGCCCCCCACTACAGAAAGGATGTGGACAAATTGGAGCGAGCCCAGCGTAGGGCAATGAAAATGATTAGGGGGCTGGGGCACATGACTTATGAGGAGAGGCTGAGGGAACTGGGCTTATTTAGTCTGCAGAAGAGAAGAGTGAGGGGGGATTTGATAGCAGCCTTCAACTACCTGAGGGGGGGTTCCAAAGAGGATGGAGCTCAGCTGTTCGCAGTGGTGGCAGATGACAGAACAAGGAGCAATGGTCTCAAGTTGCAGTGGGGGAGGTTTAAGTTGGATATTAGGAAACACTATTTCACTAGGAGGATGGTGAAGCGCTGGAATGGGTTACCTAGGGAAGTGGTGGAATCTCCTTAGAGGTTTTTAAGGCCCAGCTTGACAAAGCCCTGGCTGGGATGATTTAGTTGGGGTTGGTCCTGCTTTGAGCAGGGGGTTGGACTAGATGACCTCCTGAGGTCTCTTCCAACCCTAATCTTCTATGATTCTATGGTTCTACTCCAAACTCCACCTGTTTGAGACAACAAAATGAGATGGCACTCTCAGATTGTGCAGATTTTAAAAATGTAATCACACATGCTGTGCTCTTTTTGGTTGCTCCCCATTACTGGAGTTCTAATACATCCATAGGCTCTGCTGGGTTCCTCTGTGGGACTCAGTCAGATGCCCTGCTGAACTTCTGCTGGCATGGCTCCTTCTTAGTGGGGGCCTGGGAGGGAATAAGTGGTGGTACTCTTGCCAAGCCTACTCAACTTGTGGGGCCAAAATGACCCTGGCACTCAGAATAGATTGTGTGGATTTTGGCAAGAGTCTCTCCTTTTCTAATATACCTTGATGAGTAGCAAAATAGCTAACCATGTTGACCTCTAAATTATTATCACTGGCACTTATTGAAGTGAACGGAATACCTCACCTTACAGCTATTGTTTCATGCAGTGGTGTTGTAGCCATGTGGCTGTCAGGATGTTAGAGATACTACCTCATCCACCCTGTCTCTCTAGCTATTTTTCAGGCTGTCTGCAAACTCAGTTACCTCTACATCATTGACACTTTGGTCACGTTTACTTCATAAACATAACATCTAGAGAGATACTTCTTACCCCCCCCCCCAAAAAAAGCTGAAATGATAGAACCACAAGGCAGCATGGGAGCGGAGCCAGTATGCTATTTGAGTCCTGGCCCTCAGGTTGAAATTAATGGCCCAGATCTCTGCTGCAGCCAAGGAGGGTGTTGTGCAACTGAGGGTGTGGCCAGAATGGAAAACCAGCTTTAAGCCACCTTTGTGCTTTATCGATCCTGAGTCTGCTGTGCATTAGGCTGGTCCCCAGTGTAAATCCTTCCTAACTTGGTGCATTTACCAGGTTCCCAAGGGATCTGTATGGTATAGGGGGTTAGCAGTGGGTAGGGACACCCCTACCCCACATGTCTCCTGGCCACCTCTCCTGTGCTGAGACACTGTAGGATCCTCTTTTAGGCTACATCTGCACTGAGAAATTTCAGCCATTCTCCCACGGTTCGTCTAGCACAGGTGCAGCTGCACTGATGCCAGCAACTGTGGGAGCTTCATGTGCTGTAGGTGTTTTTACCACCAGGTTACCTAACCCTGCTTAGACAACGGTGATAAAAATCACCTGCTCCGTCGACACCCTTCCCGCCGTTGCCAGCACTGATGGTGCTGCTCTGGTGCTAGATCAGCATGGGAAAATTGCTAAAAATCCTGTGTAGACAAAGCAGTTAGAAATCCTAATGCTTATATTTTAACCCTGAGTCCACATTGCAGAATGGTCCTGTTATAGTAGATCATGTGTTGGCAGCACATGGGCTTCAGCCTATCCCACTTGACAAGCCAGCCAACTCTGAATTAAAACACCACCACACTTGAGATAAGGGTATCGCGGGTGGACAGGATTCAAATCAGGGGCAACACTCAAGTTAACTTTGTAGTGAAGATAAGCCCTCGGACACTCAAAATGATCAGCTGTTGGAGATATATATTGGAAAGGAGATGCCGTACAGTGCTGTCTAAACTGTCAAATTTTAACTGCCTTTTTCTTGTTGTTTCAGGTTGCATGTCTGGTTGGACTTGATGCATGAAATTTGCATGACTCCTAACAACATATTTCTGGATTTGTCAGTGAACAAACATGGCCTACCCAGCGACTATTAGTGGCAGTACCTCAGGTAACTAATGTTGGGATGCTTTTCCCTATTGAGTTGTTTTTTTAAACTCTCTTTCTATAAAATTGTGAATCTGTGAGAAAGATCAAGGTGCAAATGACTCTAAACTAATATTTCAACATTTTTTTCCTGCTTTCTCCTTAGTTATTTTTGTTTCCTCTTTGGAGGTATTTTGCAAATAGCTCTCCTAACTTGAACATTCAAACTAAGGTTCTAGTGGCAGATCCTCACCTGGTGTAAATCAGCCTAGCTGCACGGAAGTAACAGCACTACGCTAGTTTGCACCAGAGATGGATCTGTCTCATAGAGTTTCACTGCAGAAAAACAAATAGATATTATGCTATAGTTGTAGTGGAGTTTTAGGCCTAAGGAGCTCTCGTGTGACATCGGAAGCCTATGGTGCTAAACATCCCTTATTTGTCTAACTAGTACTTCTTTTGGTTTCCACCATCATTTAGAATGAGTTTTAATTATTCATTTTACTTTCCCTTCTTTGAGCTATGAAGATCCATGTGCATTTATTTGGGTCTGGGTACTCTTTAACATTTGAGTCCAAGGGATGTTCAAGGGTTATTGATAAGGCTGATAGATCAGAAGGGGCCAGAGATTAGAGGACAGTTGATAAAAGTGCTGCAGCGCTTTTCCTCACTGTTCTGTCAATATTTTCTTGATCTCTGGAGCATTCCACAAACATGACTTTAGCATACTACAGTCAGGACTTCAACAGGGACTACATGGAGAATTTCGGGTGCAAGGCAGAAACTTATGGATACTCCTTTAACACCAGTGCACTGAGTTTTCCTAATGTATGTACGCTTGCAGCATGGGCGTGTAAATTGAGGTTTGGGTAGGTGGGAAGGGTGTTACATTTTTTTCCCATGGCATTCATGTGAAACCTTAAACATCGCTTTCTGGTGAGTCAAAAATCAAATTCTTCCTATTTTAAAGGTCATACAAAGTATTTACTGGACTCACGCATGCTTGTTGAAATGTAGTCTGATAGATATTGACAGGGACAGTATTTGTATTTGATGCACATGTTGTTCGGCAATGTCCTAACTTTAGAAACTTCTGTTATGGGACTAGTATGAAATCCATAAGGTACTGGCTGCATCAGTTATATTTGCTATAGAATTCATCAATACAAAGGACTAGAAAGTTTTCTCTCTGGGCAAAAAGGAGTACAGTTGTCTTTGGTTGTGCAAAGAGATGAGAACTCTTGTGTCCCAATCCTAACAGACTGGTAGGATACATGGAAAACTTTATTGAAAGTGAAGCTATCAGTAATTTCTGATAATTGTTTATGTCACTGGTAAAAACAGCCTTAAAACATGGCGATAGCAGAAACTACTTCATTTTAAAAAAAAATTATTTTGAAAAGATTCAAGATTATCTTATGATAAGGGAGGGTTTTCTCTTTTTATATAAAGAAAAAAAGTTGTATTGTGTGTGTAACCTTTTCTACAAATAAATACAAAGTTAATTTTAAAAAAGCTTTATAAAAGTCTTGCATTCTGAATTAGACATAGGAGTACAGGGTTAGCTCCTCACCCCCACGTGTTTTGGCTTTTTAAAAAATATATACTCTTGATTCAGGCCAGGCAGAACTATTCACTCCTAAAAAATGTTTGGAATGTTCTGTATAGATTCAGTGCATCAGCCTTACTTTTGACTATAGCTAATTGCCTGTTTTTGGATTTGTAAAATTGCCTAATAACAGAAAATGGTGATAGTCTGATGACACTTCAACTTATAAGAAGCTAAATGTTTGAAATGGGGATATATTAGTACAAGAATCTTTAGTTTGGGGATTGGTTTGTAAATAGGATTCAATGCAGAGTAGAAACTGTTTGCTCCCTTACTCATTGAGAGCAAGTATGATCAATTGTGTCAAAACAGAAAGTTAGGTTGTATACTGTTCCACTGCTTCATAAAGGACTGTCAGGACTTGTCTGCTATATAAACCCTTGAGGCCGCAGTTCTAATGTGTAACACTTAGTTTTGTATGTGCATGCTTCTCCAATCCTTGACTATTTCACAATGGGTTAAGCGCTGGACTACAAACATATGAATTGCTATTCTGCTCTACTGAGTGAAGGAGATTGCCTTTAACTCCTGCTCATCTGGGCGTTGGACATATTAAAGCAGGTTTCTTAATTGCACAGTGTTCTAAGAGTGAAAAGAAACTTCAGAGGTGGGGATTTTCTGCACACCGTACCCTCTGAACCAGTTGTCACCAGGAAAAGAACTAGGTAGCTGTGTAATGAGCTTCAGCACTAGATTTATGCTACTTAAATAGTTTGACTGCTTTGAGTACAAATTCAACCACCATCATCTACAAGGTGATTAAAGAACAGTGCTTTGCTTTAGCTGCTAACTTACCAATGTGAGTACCGAGACCATTAAATGTGTATGCCTACTGTGTCCTTTTGGTTAATTTTCTGAATACCTTAGCCTGTCTGGTATACTACGGATTGGCAACTGCAGACAAGATCTTGAGGGAGTTTTCAGGTTTGTTTGTAGGAAAGGTTCTCTCTATTTAGCATGTATATACAAGTACTCTGAGAACTTTTTTGAGGAGTATGCATTGAAATGAAAATACATTTAGTTATAAATATTTTGTTTGTGCATGTGAGGCCATCTACAAAGCAAATGATAACTTTATCATGAAAGCTAGTTGTGAGAAAGGTTGTTGATTATAAATTTTAATAGTTCTTGTATATTTCAGCAAAGATGGTGTCCTTTAAATATGGCTAATAAATAACTGGAACTGTAATGGAATTCAAACCTCTCTGTCAGTGGTTCAGTTTGCTGCTAAATTACTAAAGTCAAGTTTAATTATTCCTCTTTTGGTTTTGTTGCACAGTATTCATCTGCATTACAAAAGTTTTTTTGCATGAACTATAAGCTTAGTTAATCATCCTCAGATGTTAAAGGAAATGAGTTTTTAATAGGGACTCGCTTTTAATTCTTTGTTTAGGTCTCAGTAACATCAAGCATTGTCAATGTATAGCCTGTTCAGGAGGCAGCCTAAGTTGCTGCAGATGACCATGAGAGATACATGGCTTTCTTTTCTCTTTATAGGAAATAAGTTTTCTGTTTTGTTTCACTGCAGGTTCGTGTGGGGCACTGAGTACTCTCAACTCTTCACTTTGTAGAATCCAGTCCTAAACTGGGTTTGGGTTTTTGTGCTGACTGAATAGGTCTCTAAACTCAGTGGGTATGAAGGTGCTGGGGAAGCGCATAGTGGCCTAATGCACTTGTTAGAGCAGCTGCAGTAGGCACTCTGTTGTGAATGTCTTGCTTAAGTGAGGAGCTATGTGGAAGTTCAGCTTCATCGTGTCCCTATACCAACCAGTGACTCTAAACAAAGTTCAAGCAACTGAAAGGCAGGGCAGCTAAGATGATTATTTCTCAGATTAGTAACAGTGTCTTCACCACCCTCTGGGTTCAATTTACAGCAAATATTACTTGGTTTATGAATCAGCCTTAATGGACACAGAAGCAATATTGTGAGGCCCCCCCAGCACTTTTGCAGTTAAGTCTATCAAGGTTTTCACTAAACCCCTGTTAACAGAATGTCACAACTCATTCCAGACTGAAACTTACAATATAGGGGGTTCCTTGGAAGTAATTCCCGTGCCCCCCACAGAAAAATCTTTAATACTTTATTTTGAATGCAAAAGTCTTGAGTCTCTTAGCTGCTTTCCGATCTGTTTTAACTTAAACAAATTAGTTTTGGATCAGATGAGCAACAAATCCCATAATATGAAAGGGGATTCACTGGTGCAATGAATACCCTAGAAATTATGCTATCCCTACAATACAACAAAGCTAGAAAACACTGCTAGAGAATTGATCAAGAGGGTCACGATTCAACCTTGTACTCTCCTCAAAGGCAAAGAGCGAAACTAATCATAATTCTTCTTACTGATACCTCTGCAAATTTGCGTGTAGAGCTTGCGGAAGCGTGCCATGCATCTATGCTTTGCAAGGAAAATATCTTTCCTGCAACCCAAAGTCAATTTGAGAGGAACTGTTAACATTTTAAAGGCATCCTTGCATTGCTGTGCAATAGGTAAGGCCACAGGGGTCTGTATAATAGTACGGTAGCATAGGCCCTGTGATGGGGTATTTACCCCACAAATGCTGTGAATGGTTTAATATGGGCCTGAGAAGCTGATTAACCCACCTGCTTGTGTAACGCCGACAGACCCTAGTCGTTGGCGGGCAGGATCAAACTGGGGACCTCGGGAGCTTAGTGCATGAGCCTCTACCGCATGAGCTAAAAGCCAAGCTGGTTGTTAGCTAAGGCTATAGAGCAGACTCATTTTATCTCTCTATGTGGTCTCGGTACCACTAGATGGGACAGAACACCACACCCAGGAGGTGTGTGGGTTACACACTTCCCCTAGCTGAGGAAGCACATCCCAAGCTTCAGAGTCTTCCCAGTTGAAATCGTGGTTGAGCCCCCACTTGTAACGCCAACAGACCCTGGTTGTCGGCAGGCAGGATTGAACCAAGAAGGTGTGTGGGTTACACTTGCACCCATTTGAAAGGGCCAGGCCTACCTAGAGAGAAAGCCCAGCTGGAGAAGAGCTGGTTTGTTTTCCCCTTAAAGAGCTGGGTGAGCCTAGTTCGAGGAGGAGACCCAGAGGAGAGGAGGTGGAGAGTTCCCTCCCTCTGGGAAGCAGCCCGAAAGAAGGCTGAGAAGCAAAGAACTGACAAGATTCTCTAGCTGGAAGCCTGACTAGAGATAAGGGCTTTGAAAAGCTGTAGCCGTTCTGAACCCCTGAGTGAGGGGAGGTGTATCCCAGCCCCGGGACTGTGGGCTTGATCTAGGCACAGAAGCCTGTGGTTAGACAGGAGGACAGTCTAGAGCAGCAGAGATTCCTGAGGAGGTGGCTGCCAGCTGTGCCCAGCTGGGCTCAAGGTTTGGTTTGTATACATTTGTTGGACTTTTTAAAGGACTCTGTGGCCTTGGAAGGGGCCTGGTCTGGCTGGAGGGTCAGGATACGCCTATGGTTGGAGCAGGACAATGGAGGGGCACTGAGGCACAGCTGCCTCAGTGCCACATCCAGCCAGGAGAGGGCGTGTTGGGGCAGCAATTTTGCCACAGCCCAAATCAATTTATTCTTTGCTTTAATCTTTTTTCTGGGGGGGTGAGTGTCTGTATTTTTTCCATTGTCATATGCAGTGTTGTTGTTCCCAGATCACTCCCATGAGGTAATCTCTTTTATTGGACCAACTTCTGTTGGTGAGAGAGACAAGCTTTAGAGCCACACAGAGCTCTTCCAATAAAAGATATTACTTCACCTTCCTTGTCTCTCTGTATTTTTCCCCTCAGGCTAAATTTTTTCTATAACTTTTCATTGTTTTTAGAATATTTTTCCTCTAAAACCCTCTTTCTAAAAGATGTGGGGATTTTTCAAACTTATCTTACCTTCTCCCTTGCCTGTTTTACTTTCAGTGCAGGGTTTTCTGACTCAGGTATTTACAGGGCCCTATTGCTGTAGAATCAGAATGTCTCATTCTTAATGTAGTTATCTTCACAACCCCTGGGAGGGAGGGAAGTGCTGTTATCTCCATTTTACAGATAGAAAACTGAGGTTCAGAGAGATCAAGTGATATATGCAAGTTCACACAGGAAGCCTGTGGTTGAGCAGGGAATTAGATCTCCCATGTCTTGGGCTAGAGCCCTAACCTCTGGATCATCCTTCCTCTTCCTCCTTTCCCTTTCCCCTCTCTCCTTTTTCTGCCCCATGCTCACTTTCCAGTCTTCTTGGGGTTGGGGCTGGAGCACAGGTGTTGTACGCTCTCCTGGGTGTGTGGGTGTGATACATTAATTGGAGGGTGTTTGTCTTTTACATGTAAGTGAGCTGAAATCTCTGAGAATATGGATTAGATCTTGCATGGAATCTTTTTGGTTGAGTGAGATTTTAAATATTGTCCCCCAACTAATTTTCATACTTTCCTCTGTACGTAGAGGAATATATCCTCAGAGCATCCAGTGTAATCCAGTGAGAGTCAATGATGGGTGACCTTAAAAGGGTTTGGAGACCTGCTTCATATAAGCAACCAAGCCTTTATCTAGAGCTCTAGAGCAGGGCTGACGAGGGGGGAGGGAAGCCGGTACAAATTACCGGGGCCCGGCGGTCTGGAAGGGGGCCCGGGGCCCGGCTTCCCCCCCCCTCTCGTCGCCTTATCGGGGCCCGGCAGTCCAGAAGGGGGCCCGGGGCCCGGCTTCCCCGCACCCCCTCATCGGCCCTGTTTAGCCGGTCCACCCTTGCTGGGAGGCCCGAAAAATGTTTTTCACCGGGGCCCGAACCCGCTCTCGGCGGCCCTGCTCTAGCGTACAGGCTTCCAAGCAGCAGCTTATCCAGTTCGCCTAATTTTATTTATATTTAATTTTAAATATTGAAGTCTGATAGTCAGCTAGCTCTCAAATACAACTGATCGAGGTTCCCTGACTCTAAAGGGAAAACAGCAAAAACTGCTGTCCCACTTGGCAGAGTGTTTGTTCTCTAATGGCTTAATCCAATTTAGGGTGACCAGATAGCAAGTGTGAAAAATCGGGACAGGGTGTGGGGAGTAATAGGTGCCTATATAAGACAAAGCCCCGAATATCGGGACTGTCCCTATAAAATCCAACTCCCACTGAACTCTCCCATTGACTTCAGCAGGACATGGATTCAAGCCCTAGGTTTCAGAGACCTGATTCTGCGGGAGCATAATGACACTCTCTAGATTTGGAGGGGGAGCAGGGCACAAGTAGTGCATGAGGAGAAGAGCGGCCAGCTCTGCAGGAATAAGCTGTACTACAGGTTTGGGGAAGTGTTGCCAACGCCTGTGATTTTTATCACAAGTCTTGGGAGTTTTTCTGAAAGCCCCATCTCCTGGGATCATCTGACTGGGAGAATCTCTGCTTCCTTTTTTAAATTAAAAAATACGGTAATCATAATAAAGTTTCAAGCCCTCATGGTTGCAAAAAGAGGCTTGAAAATTTGAATCATAAAGGCACCCAAAGTCAAAACACAAATAAAAAGAATCCAGCAGTACTTTTTAAATCTCATCTGTTGGGCTCTATAACAGTGTATAATTGATCAGCCATTGATTAAAACATCTATTAATAATTTATTAAGCCGTTATATTAAGGCTGCATTTACAAGGTGTGACTATTTTAAAGCAAAACTTCTCACTGATTTCTAGGAAATTTTACAAAATAGGCATGTTCTCCACTGCTTACAAGTTTGCTTGAGCTACCAGGGTATATTTATGATAAATCATTACAGTAGCTTCCCTGATATTTTTTTTTTTAAGACTACAGGAAACTCCTCGTAAAAAATATGATCTTGGGCCATGTACAACTAAGCACAAACCTCTGGCAGACCCTGCAGGGTCAGGATTTGTAATGTATGCTAGTTAAGGAGAAACGAGGTTGTAATAGAACTTTGGAGTGTTAATGGAATCTGTTGTTTGATGATTCTCTTAGGAAGGCAGTTGTTTTTCTTGTCATCTAGGTTAAAGTTAAAATACATAATTTTTTTGTGAATTTCAATACTAAATTGAGATGAGCAGAAGTGAGTGTTTAAGAGCTTAGCAGCTCAAGACATTTGGCTTCTGTGATGAAGGCTGAAACTTCAATACCATTTTTCACTAATTTGAACATCATGGATGACTGCTGGGAATGGCAGGCATATAGACAATTGTTAGCATTCTTCTACACTCCAGGGATGGTTTCCTGAAGAACAGGCTTTTCCAGAGTAGTGTTGCAGTGCTTCTGATTCTGCAAATTTGAGTCCCCTTAGTTCAAACTTCATAGTGTTTGCTTAGTTCAGTTGTTATGAGCTAATCAGGTTCAGATGAGTTCATATTTTTGTTGAACCAATCACCCAACCAGTGCAGGTTTGGTTCAATGGGACAATGTGACTCACAGTATAAATATGTAGCTATGGCTTGCCTTTCCTTCAGTATTCAGAGTGCGATAGGCATACATCTTATCATGATTACAGTGAAAGAGAATAAAGTGAATGCTTCCTCTTTTTTTGGCTGTTGATTTGGCACCTTTGCTTCCAAACAAGAGAACAGTGCTGAGTTGTTGAATCTCTTTCTGTGTTCCATGAATGGGCAGACTGCAGCAATACCCGCAAGATTTATGCAGCTGGTACCTTACCAGTGCCTCACCCTTGGAGATGTGCTGATTCACCTTGATGATGCACACCACTTTAAAACAAACTAGGGTGGAGACCTTGACATTAGTGGGGTGGAGGGTTGAATGCGCCCCAAGCAGTTTCAACAGCACAGTGCCATTACAAAACTTACCTAAATTTTCATTAAACCCAACATCTCTTACATAGCGATTCCAAATCTGCCTAACGGGCAAATTTCTAACGATTCTGAATGGACACATGTTTTAATAGCTGACTACCTACCTGTCTATTTAGAGTGGATTTATAGTAGTATCTTACACACTAATTATTTTACTCTAGGGGTGCTGACACCACTGCATCCTCTCCAGCAAAGCCTGACTTTGCTCATGCATCTCTGATAGATCCTAAAGAGTCATAATGGGCAACTGCTTCTCTTTCCTGAGAGCTCTCACCGAAGGACTGGGGTCCCAGGACTCAGTCCTGGTGTCTCTCTCCTCACCTGCCTCCACTCCCTATGAGTGTTGTTTCTCTCAAGCTTCCCCAGTAATTTTACAAACAAATGTCATTAGTGGCTGATGACACTCGGGGCTTGTCTACACTTAAAATGCTGCAGTGGCTCAGCTGTAGCGCTTCAGTGAAGACACTAGCTACGCTGAGGTAAGGGCTTCTCCCACGGGCATACTCATAGGTACTCCACCTCCCTGAGAGGTGATAGCTATGTCAACAAAGCCCTCCTGGCAACAGAGCACTGTCTACACTGGGAGCTAGACTGGTGTAATTGCGTTGTCGCTCGGGGGTGTGGAAAATTCACACTCCCGAGTGACGCAGTTATATTGACATAAGTTGCTTGTGTAGACCAAGCCTCCGCTGTTTCTTCATGTGTGAATAATACTCTCCCAGATGTCCCTTTATTTGGGAGGAAGTTGAAGTCTGGCTGAAGATAAAGCCAGATAAAATGGCATTGATGCTAATAGGAAGGGCAAAGCACTGAGAGTAACTGACAGGATCAATCACTTAACGTTCTACATCAAGGAGCATTGCAGCCAAGGTGGAGCGCAAT
This sequence comes from Emys orbicularis, assembly GCF_028017835.1. Lineage (NCBI taxonomy): Eukaryota > Metazoa > Chordata > Testudines > Emydidae > Emys > Emys orbicularis. The sequence goes on along the minus strand of NC_088688.1, from coordinate 94,725,654 downwards.
CTGTATCTTGTTGGATTGCTCCAAACACCTTCTATCTTTGGTTAGCCAAAAGACTACTCCCCTTCCTCTCTAGTGCAGATTTGCCTGTGGTCATCATCCTCTTCTCACTTCTCAAACTTCTGCTGTGTACTCTGCCTGGTCCTGACCATGAAAGCTGCATGGAGATGGCAACTGGTCCTTCTTGTGTGGTCTGCCTCTTAACAGGATGAACTGGATCCCTCTCCGATTCTGAATCCAGTTAAAGATGCAGGCCCTTACCTTCTAAAATCATTAATGGTCTTGGGACGAAAGTATCTCAACGACCACCTGTTCCCTATCCCCACCACAGTGGTTGTGATCAATAGGGGCAGGGACGCTCACAGTCCCCAGTGTGAAACTTTGCAGAATTTATGTGATTCTCACTTTCATATGACACTGTGGCCTGGATTCTACTCTCACTTAGACTAGTGTAAATCCAAAGGAACTCCACTGAAGTCAATAGAGTTACTCCAGATTTGCACTGATCTGAAAAAAAGAATCTGGCCCCATGGTGAAGTGTATTAGTTATGTTTAATTCATTTGTTTCCAGGAGCAATCTAGCACACACAGGAGACAGCAGTAGATGTGCATGCAAGTGTCTCAGAGGAAGCACTGGAATAAACTCTCCTGAGACTTGCGGGGCAGTGATGAGCTTTTACCACCTGACACTGATAAGTGCAGATACAAGAGTCCCAAATTTTCCTGTATCCATTTGATCCAAAAACATTTTTCTGGCTCTGTTCTGTAGTATTCCTGACACTTTTCTCTGAGCTTCTCCTGGGAAAAGAAGCTGGGAATTATCTATAAGGCCAGGTCTACACTACCGCGGTAGTTCGACGGCTGGCAATCGAAGTTCCGGGTTCGATTTATCGCGTCTGGTCTGGACGCGATAAATCGATCCCGGAAGTGCTCGCCGTCGACTGCGGTACTCCAGCTCGGCGAGAGGAGTACCGCGGAGTCGACGGGGAGCCTGCCTGCCGCGTGTGGACCGCGTCTGAACCGCGGTAAGTTCGAACTAAGGTATGTCGACTTCAGCTACGTTATTCACGTAGCTGAAGTTGCGTACCTTAGTTCGAATTTGGGGGTTAGTGTAGACCAGGCCTTAGATTGTCACTGTTTTCTAGCTTTTTAAATCCATAGACTTAATTGAAGTACTGGTAGTTTGTTTACAGCTAGTAATTTAGTGCCTGATGTCTGATTTTAATCTAGTTCCAATTAATAATTCTGCAACAGGAATGAAGGAATGACCTTACTTGGGTTATTGTAATAATTTACTCACTCCACACCCTCTTGTATAGTACATAAGCCCAAAGATTACATAAAAACAGCCTCTACCAGATTTTGCTTTCTCAACAGTACTAGGGAGTGAGTGAGTTCTCACAGTGCATACTTCAGCATTACCCCCATATCTTGTAATCCTTCCTCCTGAAATGCAATTCCACTCTGCTCCCAATGGGATGTAACTTTGTATGTGAACATACTCATGCTTCCTTCTTCTTTCATCCAAATTCATAACTATCATAGTTATTGAAATAAATGGTTGAACTTGTTATCTGTATGATACACACTGCAGCTTTCACAGCACATGGTGCTTAGAATAGTAGCAGTGTTTGAATAACACAGTTCCTAGTTGGCTGGATAGACTTTAAATTACAGACTTCCTCTTGGAGACTTGTTCTGATGGATCCTGGTCTGAGCTTGGACACCACCAGCTTTTTAGAGATCCCAAAATTTGGATTTAGAGTGGCAGATGCTGCTGTTTCACATCCATCTTGCTTCATTTCTGTCTAGTTACAAACATCTAGACATTTTTTCCCTTCAAAGTGGACAGTATGACTACTGCCTCTCTGGTAACCCTTCCCTATTTGTCCTGTCATTTGACTTTTTATGAATGTGGCTTTTACTGCATTTTATTTTATTATACTACTGTCCTGTACCCCATATGCTGTGTGTGGTAACTTACAAACAACAAATATTTTGAATATGGAACTTCCTGGAGCTCCTTTTTCCTTTTCATTCACAATTTTTGCCTGCCATATTTGAATAAATAGGAGCTTCCTATATTCAGTGAATAGATTACCTCCCCCTAGAAATTTCCTTGAAAATCCACTTCACATATTATCCCAAAAGTTCAGACTTGGCTGCCACATTGTTCAATATAGTCCACCGATCATCCACGCTCATAATAATATGCAGCCTTTGCATTTAATACGATGGACTCCAAAGATACTTAATTCAGTAAGATCTTCCAAAGGTATTGCAGGAAATTGCCATATCTGTCACAGGCATGGCAAATAGACACAAGATTATTTTACATCTTTCCCTGGAAAAGCATTGTGGAAAAAGGCAGTGCATATTTTTCAAGGTTCAAAAACTCATTCCTTCCTCGCTGCAATTGTGGATTATTATTTTTTTGCTCCACGTTAGTGGTAAGTGTCTCCATACCTTTTACATAAAGGTGCTGTCACAGATCCACAAGGCATGCTATGACTCTGGCAGTGTACCCTTCTAAGTGCTAGACCTTGAGCCTCTGCTTTTTACAAGGGTGAAGCCCTGTGGCTCCGCTACTCTGAGACTGAGGCTGTGGTTTCAGCATATCCGTTTCTCACAATGGCTCCTTCCGCAGGTCTAAAAGAGTTTGAATTCTGTGGGAGACTTGCCCTCTTGTGAGCTCTACAGCCAGCAGATGTGTTGCAGTGACACAGGACAGCCTGTTCAAAACAAGATGCCACTTACTAGTCAACTGCAATACAGTATTTAGGACATTGAGTTAGAATGGTAAAGCAAAGCTTACCTGCACATGCATGATACAGCACAGTCCACCCGTCTCACCCAAACATCCAGGATTCCACCCCCTAGTTCATTCGTTCGCAGCATTCTTACTATAGTCTGCTAACATGTCTGTTCTTTATCTCAAGCTCCAGTCATGCTGTTTCCACATGTTATGCCCACATTGCCTGGCAGTCCTTAAAAGTTAATGTCCAGTCCTTCATCTTCCATTCTATCTCCAAGGTAACTCCATATATATGTTAACTGGTCTTGACAGACCATTCATACCCACTCCTACCTCAGCTCAGTGTCTATGTGGTAAACACCAAGTCACTTCGTTGCTTTCCCTCTGCTGTGTCCCAAGAAAGAAATTACCTCCTTCATTCCTGGTGGGTAACAATACAAAAGGAACTGGGGGAAACTGAGTCTTATACCTACTTTTCATAAAAACAGTCCAGAAATTTCCCACATTCTCCACAGGTGTGCTCAGAGGGTGTCATGAGCAAAGATCATATGGTATCTGAGTCAAAATATGATGAGCCATGCCTATCTTACTTACCAAAAAAGGGCCTGCACTGCATCTTATGGCATAATGGCCACTTCTCCTTAAATGGTCACTTGAAATATGTGTTAACTATTTATGCTAAACAATCTGTTCCACTTTGTATTTAGCAGTAACACTTTTTGAGTTAGTTTCTCAGACCTGAAGACGAGCTCTGCATAGCTTGAAAGCTTCTCTCTCACCATCCGAAGTTGGTCCACTAAAAAATATTCCCTCACCCTCTTTGTCTCTCTATCCTGGGATCAACACCACTACAACAACACTGCATACGTCTTATGGCTCAAGTTAGTCTCCTCTCATTTAAACTGGCATTCTGGCTTCTGTAATAAAGACTCCTTCCAAGATTTCTTTTAAAAGGTGACATTGAGCCATGAGTGCACAGCACTGGTCTGGTGTCAGAACAATTAAATTCTTGAAGGACACTCTTAGACTTTACCATCGTGATCATCTAGTCTGACCTCCTGCACACTGCAGGCCACAGGACCTCACCCACCCACTCCTGTAATAGACCCCTAACCTCTGGCTGAGTTACTGAAGTCCTCAAATCATGGTTTAAAGACTTAAAGTTACAGAGAATTCACCATTTACACTAGTTTAAATCTGCAAGTGACCCGTGTCCCATGCTTCAGAGGAAGGCAAACCTACCCCCCACTCCCCCAGGGTCTCTGCCAATATGACCTGGGGGAAATTCCTTCCTGATCCCAAATATGGCGATGAGTTAGACCCTATGCGTGTGGGTAAGACCCACCAGCCAGACACCTGGGAAAGAATTCTCTGTAATAACTAGGAACCCTCACATCTAGTGTCCCATCCCAGCCATTGGAGACATTGCCTGCAATGGCATGTAGCTTATCTGCGACTGCTAGCAGCAAATCTCATCATACCATCTCCTTCATAAACTTATCAAGCTCAGTCTTGAAACCAGTTAGGTTTTTGCCCCTCACTCCCTTTCAAAGGCTGTTCCAGAACTTCACTCCTCTGATGGCTAGAAACCTTCACCTAATTTCAAGCCTTCCCTATACCTGTTCCAGTTTGAATTCATCTTTCTTAGACATGGGACACCAGAACTGCACACAGTATTCCAGATGAGGTCTCACCAGTACCTTGTATAATGGTACTAACGCTTCCCTGTCTCTACTGGAAATACCTCGCCTGATGCATCCTAGGTTTACATTAGCCTTTTCCACACCCGCATCACATTGGTGGTTCATAGACATCCTGTGATCAACCAATACATCCAGGTCTTTTTCTTCTTCTATCACGTCGAACTGATATGTCCCCAGCTTATAGCAAAAATTCTTATTGTTAGTCCCTAAATGCATGACCTTGTACTTTGCACTATTACATTTCACCCTGTTTCTATTACTCCAGTTTACCAGAGTTTGAACAGGGAAATCATTAACAATATGCTAATAGCTGTACTCCATTATTGACACTAGCTCCCCTGCTTGGCCATCAAAAGTGCATGTAAGTTTTATGCAGGCATGTAAGTAAACTAAGTGGACATTTCATGACATAAAAGGTCACGTTTTCAGCTGTACCTCTCTATGGGTACATGCAAATTGATGTTGCACATGAACTGGAGTAGCTAAGTACCGAGTCTGTTCTCTCAAATTATTTGCATACTTAAATGCAGATTTTGCATGTGAAAGCTTAGAGGCTGAGTTAGGGCTGGCTGGAAAGGTGACCATAAATCTGCTTCGATCATTGGTATATCTGCTAAAGTTTGAAGTCTTTAAAAGCAATTATTTAAGCCAAAAATACATGTTTGACATTTTATACACTAAATTGGCACAAATTTTAGTGAGATGCGCCTTTAAAAAACGAGGTGGGGGATGGGGTGTTCTGAACAACATTTTAAAAAGCGAGCACTTCATCTATATTTTTCCATCGGTGGTGGAACAAAGACCCTCTTGGACAAATGTCTGAGGCCTTGGCTACACTGGCGCTGTACAGCGCTGCAACTTGCTGCGCTCAGGGGTGTGAAAACGCCCCCCGCCCGAGCGCAGCGAGTGCAGTGCTGTACACCCTCGGAGAGGTGGAGTACATACAGCGCTGTGAGAGCTCTCTCGCAGCGCTGGCGGCACGACTACACTCCCGAGTGTAGCCAAGGCCTGAGATGAACGCTGTCCAGCTTGCACTTGGACCTGTGTCTCTTGGTCTGTCTGATTTTTGTTTTGGAAGGGGATGTGATATAATCTGTTGCTGTATGAAGCCTGAATGGCCACCAATAGACACCTGTCTATACACTGGGTCCTCTGTTTTCTGCCGACAGATCAGGTACTCAGTCATTAGTGCTGTTCTCTAACTTTTTTTTTTTTTTGCTTCCACTGTAAACAGTAGCTGAATATTTTTGTTTGGCACCATAATAATCTGGAAGGCCAAGAGAGTGAATAAACACACAATCTCAGCCTTTGGTTTGAATATTCATTAGTCCAAATAGATGTCAACATGTGCAGTCAATCTATGGAGAAAATTCTGACACATTTTCAGATATTTTTTCTCCCTTTATGTTTATGGCAGAACTTTTGGGCCTGCTGGATTACTGAGAGAGCTTTGAAGAAGGTCTATTATGGGTGCGTGATTTTGGATGGGAGAAATCGCTGTCAGATGTCAAGCACTTGAAACCACAAAATAATAAGAAGCAGATGGAACATGTGGGGACAGCTGCTGTTCTCTTTCCCTTTCCAGAATGTTTCGCTATCCTTTAATATGTGTTTTCATTACTCAGTTTTTTCCAAAAGAATTTTGACATCTACTTTTGAGCATAACTTCAAGTTTGGGGGGAAGAGGAGGAACTGTTTCATTTTCATACATGTATTCTATTTTTGTGATTTCTCCTGTATCTCACAAACTCCTATGGAAGAAAACTAAAGATGGGTTGTCCTGTTTTTCTTTTACCACTGTTAAGAACCTGTTGATCAAACCAGAAATTGTACTAGTAGTTCAGGGGCTTCCTATGAATTACTTTTTCTTAAATGAAATGGGTAACTGCTTGAAAGGGACAAATTTTAGGTCTGATTTCTCCCCAGGCAGGAATCCTGTATAGAAGAACAATGAGAGCAGCATTCTACATGGAATGGGTGACGCAGGGTTTGGCCACCGTTCTAACTGGGACTATACGCTAGAGTACTGTAAAGACCAAATGTGGGCATGGTCCCAGCTGCCTGTGTGCTGCTCAATTAGCTGTACACAATGAAGAATGAGGCAGATTGTGCATTGACACATCGGCAAGTGGCATTAGTTGTTTGGTTTCCACCCAAGATTTGGGCACATACTTCTGCTTAGTACCATGGGCAAAATTTTGTTTACTCTGCCCAGATACTTATTGTTACTTCCTCCTTTCTTCTTGAATCAACTTCAGATCTGCTCTACGTTCACCTGACAGTGGCATGACAGCTGGGAGAGGGCTGGGTTGCAGTACGTATATAGTGACCACCTGTATTTCAAGGAAGTAAAAGACAATTGGACAAAGCTTATTTTTAAGAGACCACTCCCCCCAAAAATATTTTTTCTTCATGTTAGAAAATCCTGGGTTTATATTACAAGGGTGTTATTCTACTCATGATCAGTGCTTGAACAAATTCTTTTTCATCTCATTAAATATTACTTTGCTCCTTACTGAATACAGGTTGATATTAGGCAACAAATACAGGATGTCCCTTAAAATACAGCTCAGATAATCTCGCTGCGGGCTAGTTTTTGGGGTTTTTTTCATGCTGGTGTGTAGCAAGTTTCATGTCGGCGTACACATGCAACACTGGTACAAGGCCCATTTTCAGCTGGGACCATGAGTCTACATTATAAGTTTATGTCAGTGCGGTTGCACCAGTGCAAAAAATATTCATGTAGACCAGGCCTGAGCATGTGAGATGTGCGATGTGACACACTGCTGCCTTTGTGGCACAAAGGTAGTGACTAGAGCGTTGAGATTAACTCTTTGTTTTGTTCTGGTGGCAAAAAACTTTAGCAAATGGAAAAGTAAAAAAACAGAACGCGTTGTGAGTTAAACAAAACATTTAAATCAACCTGTAACGCAGTGTTTTGTTTGGTTTTTGAGCTTTTTTTTTTTTTTAACTTTTAAAAATAAAATTGAAGTACATTTTTAAACAAAACAATTTTGTATAAAAAAATTGAAATGTTGCATGTTGAAAGAAAACATGTCAATGTTTTAGGAATATTTTTTTCAACCCAAACCGTTCAACAAATTCTACATGAATTCACTAAATATTTCATGTGAGCTCAATCTGCATTTTTTGACGTAAAAAGTGTTTTGGCTAAAAAGTTTCCCACTTGTTGTGGTGACATATGTCATTTTTGAGGGTGAAGTACAGTAGTAGGATCCAGTAAATCGAGGGCAGAGGAGAGGCATTCAAACAGAAACCAGGGAAACACTACTGATACGCTATTCTTCTAACACAGTTTCTAGTGCTCAGCCTGCATGGGATGGTGCTGCAAGGGGTCTCCACTTCCCTTTTCTTCTAGAGCAGTGGTGGGCAACATGTGGCCCGCGGGCCGCATGCGGCCCATCAGGGTAAACCACTGGCGGGCCGTGAGACAGTGTTTACATTGCCCATCCACAGGCATGGCCGCCCACAGCTCCCAGTGGCTGCGGTTTGCCGTTCCCAGCCAATGGGAGCTGCGGGAAGTGGCAGCCAGCATGTCCCTGCGGCCTGCACCGTTTCCTGCCGAATTGCTGCCGAAGAGCCCGACATGCCGCCCCTTCCCCTTGGCCACCCCAAGCACCTGCTTGCTCAGCTGGTGCCTGGAGCTGGCCCTGAGTTGATGTTTATAGTCTGCATTTTAGGCAGAGATGAAAAGCGGTTTAGCTGAGAGATTCAGGAATCTCTTTAAGGGCTTGTCTACACTGGCGCTTTACAACACTGCAACTTTCTCGCTCAGGGGGTGTGAAAAAACACCCCCCTGAGCACAGCAAGTTTCAGTGCTGTGAAGTGCCAGTGTAGACAGTGGGAGCTACGCCCCTCGTGGAGGTGTTTTTTTAGAGCGCTGGGAGCACTCTCTCCCACAACTATACAAGCCACGTTAAAAAGCTGCTGCGGCAGAGCTTTAACGTTGCCGGTGTAGACTAGCCCTAAGATGCTGTGAATTAAAATCTCTGGGCCTGGATTCCCAATTACATGGACTTGAGTTAGGAGGGATGTCATATCGCTATGAAACCAAATAAGCGTATGTATCATTTTAAAACAAAGGCACCAACTGTAGTTTGACCATTTCCTTGAAAAAGAAAAATGCTTGTGTCTAATTTATATAGAAAGGTTTTATTTTTATCCTTCAAATTATAAGTTGCATTAGACAAGAGTAAAGAAAAGCAGAATGCATTGGGATGATGGCAGCTACAATAGAGATAATTATTTGCCCAAATTATCTCTGTGTGTGTGTGTGAGAGAGAGAGAGAGAGACCAACAGACAGCAGGGAGGAGAGGGGAATGAGTAAGAGAAATCATGACAGCTTTTCATTCTTTCCTAGTTTGACATCATCAGAAAGATTTAGTCCTTTTTTGCTTATGTTTTAGTACAGTATGTTTGTCATTGTTTGTTTTTATACATTTAACTCATTGTGAGGAGTAGTCCTCAGTGTCAATTATCACTGTCTATGATGCAAAGAAAAACATTGGAACTAAGCTTCACTGGCTGGCAGGCAGACTAGAATTTTGTCAGGAAATTCCAAAAGAGTATAAATAAATTCTCTGTAGCAAACCCTGGGCTCCTTGCCTGCTGATGTGTCAGGAGTACGCATTCCCTTTACGGCTGAGGAAAAGTATGCTTCAGACTTAATTTCCTGAAAACGAAACACTGAAACATTCAACAATTACCTCTTCGCGGAATGGTAAGTAAGGCTGTCAAATAGAGGAGAAGTTAGAGGGGAAAATGGATGTTAGATTTGTTTGCCATTGGTAAAAAAAAGAATAAAAAATATCCCTTCCCCCCCCCCCCCCCCAACTGGTGTAATTGAAAGCCAACCACCAAGTCCTGGTACATGCACATTAGTTGCATACATTCTTGCTGTGGTTTGGTTTATAAAGTTTCAACTGTTCTCTTTGACAGAGTTGCACTGCGTTAGGCTGCAGACTGAAGAAAGTTTGTGTTTATGGTTTACGTCAACTCTGGTCCTGGTTCTTGTTGTTTTTGTTGTCCTATGTTTGTTACATACTGAGTAGTTAGTTTCTTGAAAGGATGCATATTTTCTGTTCAGCGATGTGCTTATATATCAGGGTACTTTTTTCTTCAGTTGCATGAAGCGCCAGACATATTTACTTATATCAAGGTCTTGGCAGCAGAGGTAGCAAAATCTCCTTTGGGTGGCTTGATTATGCTGCTAGTGATCTACTTCTAAACCACTGTTTTCAGCTATTTATAATTTTCTCATAAAACTACCTTTTAGGCTGATATTTTATATGCTTACTCTGGCTGATGCTGAACTTTATAAAAAAAATAAAGTTTGAAAAAAATCAGGTCAGCAGTCGGAGCTATCCAAGTATGGAGAAAAGGTGTTTTTTGTTTTGTGGGGTTTTTTGTTTTGTTTGTTTGGGTTTTTTGTCTTGTTCAGACAATGGTTCAGATATTTTGTTTTCAGATAATACAAACGGCTTTTGTTTTAAAGTATCAAAGGCAGCACGTATCTAATCCCAAGTGAGGAATCTGTGCTGGATTTTCAAATGGAAAAACAAAGCTAACCTGTTTTTGAAATTGCATACTGAGTGCATGTAGAGTATATCACTTTTCGTACTGGCCTAAGCACATACCAAAAGATAGCTGTCCCAGTGCTCAGAAGTGAAAATATTTGTGGAATCATTATTCTATAAGACAGGTTTTTTCCAGCTGACCTTACAGCTGCAGAGAGGATGACCTGGAAATGGGGGTCTCTGCTATAGTTTCATACAATAAGCTTATATATCCTAAAGAGGTTGGAAACTTTCCTTATGGTGACCCTTTCCCTATAACAGTAACCCTATGTAACTGTTCCCAACTTCTCACCTGTTCAGAGGTTTATAAACTTAGAAAGGTAATGACATAACAAACTCAATCTGTTTGTGAGTACACAGCTGTGTCTGGGTAGGAGACAAATGCAGCTGTCTTTGCTTGAGTTTCAGTTGATGTAATTGATTGAAGAGTTGGTTTGAGGGTTAGGTTGGGGATATAGATATGGGATGGGAGAAGCCCTCTAGTTAAGACCTGAGTTTTATCTGTGTCCATCCTGACTGGCAAAAGCTAGCAAGAAGGCGCTGGAGCCATTGAAGTTGCTTGTCAACACTCTCTCTTTAAGGAAGCACTAATTAGACTCTCTTGAACAATATCGTGCCAAGTCTCATTACTCTCTTTTTGTTAGGGAATGTTATCGAGAAGGCTATGGCAAGACCTCTGAAGTAGTGTTTGTCCTTGATTTTAGCTGATTTGGCTTTAGGTCTGGGCCAGGTTGACAGACTGCATGAATGCAGTTGGTTGGTAATCTGTTCATGATAGATGGCAGGTGTGTGTGCTTATACAGATGACCAGAAGGAAGTGGTGACCTGCCTTTGGACCCCAGCAGGGGTGGATGAGTGGCTGTGTTCCTTTCGTTTTGACAGATTCAAGGTGTTATTGGTTAGCTGCTCTCCTCTGCATCAAGAGCTCTCTTAGGCAGAGTTTCACAGGGTTCCCTTCTGTTGCCATCCTGTTCAACGTGTGTATGGGCTTGTCTTTGCTAAGAAAAAGTTGTATTCTCAAATCCTGTCAGCTAACTCACAGTAACAAACATGAGGTGAAATCCTAGTGGAGACCAGGCAGATTGTAGTTTTAACTTGTGTTAAAGTCAGTCTGCCTAGTCTTCACTACAATTTTACCTCATGTTAGTTACGGAGAGTTAGCTCACATGAGTTGAGAATGCAACACTTTTCCTAGTAAAAATGCACCCTATAGGGTAACTAGGAAGGAAACATGGGCAGCTTCATCCTCTATGTCAGCCGTTCTCAACCAGGGGTCTGTGGCCCTTTGAAGGTCCACAAGCCTTTTCAGGGGGTCTGCCAAGCAGGGTTGCTCAGAGCCCCAGCAGCTGAAGCTTGGAGTCCTGAGCCCTGGCACCCTGTGGGGTGGGCATCCTGTGGGGTGGACCCCCCCCCCCCCCGCCCCTGCCTTGGGGGGTTAAAGCCTGGAGCCCTGAGCCTCAGCGCCCCATGGGGCAGAAGTCCCGGCAGAAACCGCCCGGTGGGGCAGAAGCCCTGGCACCTCAGCAGAAGCCACCCCACGAGGCTAAATCCCTAAGCCACCCTTACCCCCCAGTGTGGATAAAGCCCCGAGACCTTGAGATCCCCCCTCAGTCCCGTGGAGCAGTAACCCCCCCACACACAGCTGAAATCCAGAGCCCCCCACAGCTGAAGCCTCGCGCTGCCACCCCTCCTCGCTCCCCCATCCCCCACTGCAGGGCCGTGGAGTTTTTATACTACGTTGGGGGGAGTGGGGGGCCTCTCTGTGCTGCTTGTCACCCAGCTCGATAACTCCATCTCCCTCAGACTGGTCTGTGTGGATGAGTGATTTGCCTAGTGCTAAATGGCAACCTGTGACTTTGAGGCTGGTTACTTGACGCAGTTCAGACAAGACTTAGAGGAGCAACTGAGAAGAGTGACAAGATATTGTTGCCCCATGCCTGCCGTTGGTATGAAAAGTTCACAACCTGGAGGTGTTGTGGTTGCTGAAATCAGCTGCGGTGCTTAAACTAGTACAGACCCCTGTGACTTAAAGGAAGGGGCAGTTGGCATTCTCATGAAGTTACCTGCCAGTCCAGCACTGGCTTTTCCTCTACTTCAGCAGCACCAGAGTCAGTTGACAGTGCAAACTTTAAGGCCTTTTTCCATTCAGGCTTTTGAGAAATGTGTAATTAGGGGGTGTTTACTGATTGCCATGACAGGTTAACATGAATAAGGTGGAGTTTATTTTTTCATTGATTGATCTTGTACCTTTTATACTTTAGTTTTTATGACACGTGCCTAAAACAAGTGGCTAGGCATGTAATAAAGTGAGTGGAATAAAATAAATATGATCAGATGATGGAGATGCATCCTCAAGTAGATAAATCATGAGAGATGCAGAAAGTTGCAATTTTAGAGTATGCTTGAAAATAGCCGGGCACCTGAACCTGCCTGATTTGCATCTGGTTTTGGAAGCAAAGTAAACTGGGTTGGGATGTCAGTGCTTGGATATGGAGACCGCTAAAGGCAAAAGGAGCCTGCAGATTCACCATGTAGTTCTTATGCAGCAGCACAACATTTGAGAGAGAGAGAAAGTCAATTTGCTAAAGCAACTTTTCTGAAGGCAACGAGACTGTGGTGAGCCAATACTTGCTTTCTGTGGCGCTCCCTCCAGCCTATGATAGCTGCCCACTTTCTTCTGATTGCCCTTTTTCCAGGGCGCTCTGGAATTCGAGTGGGAGAGCATCTCCCGTTGACATAGCGTAGTGTGGACCCCGCGGTAGGTAGATCTAAGTACATCGACTTCAGCTACGTTATTCACCTAGCTGAAGTTGCGTAACTGAAATCGATCTCCTCCCGTAGCGTACACAAGGCCTAAGTTATCTTTTCAGTAGCCAGAAGGCTTGATTTGGTACACTTACAAAGTGTCTGTGCTGCAGTATCACCAAAACTAGCGCTGTACCAGGAAAACTAGTACAACCAGAGAGTAGGCTTCAGCCTACAATTTATAGGCCTCAAATGAGGGGATTACTAACAGAGAAGGTAGATTGATTTAAGTGTGATAAGAACCATATTGTATTTGAATGCAGACGATCCTAGTTCAATTTTGTGTGTATGTGTGTGTGTGCAACAATTCCTCATAAATAAGCATAATCCTTTATTGGTATTAATTAGCTTTGGTGACTCCTTATATCCTGCACTCATTGTCCAGACTAGCCTTGTCAACCTTCATTTATTCTTACCAGAATGCTCTTATTCATAAGCTGTTCTTGATTTTAAAATCAAAATGTCACCTCAGCCATAGCTAACCTTGGAGGTGCAGTGGCATATAACTTTACAAAATTGCCACCTTTTGGGCTGCAACTTCTCAGCTCAGAGGTTTTTTTATTTTTTAAAGAAAAAGGAAGTTCAGCTCAATCGTATCAGGATCAAACATTCAAATAAATGCATGTAACTATTTTTGGCAAAATACTTTTAAAATGCACTATTTATATTTCATCTTTCTTTCCTCTTCCCCTTTGAGAGATTCCAAAATCCCTCCCCCCCCCCCCCCCCACTGTTTATTGCTCTTAGTTACTTCCACATGAATGTAAAATTGGAAAATTCCAAGATAAGGCTCCCATAGCAAATTTAATTCTGCCTCCTTATGTGGGTCTGTTGCATTTGCGTCTTTTTGTTAAATAGTAATTTACAGCATGTGATTTGTAGACATAGTTATTAGGCACATTTTTACTAATGTACTAAAGTACTAAAGGTACTAAAATTAGACTCGGCAGAATTCAATTTTTATTTTTTTATTTTACAGATATTGATGATTTTTTTTATTTAAATTTTCACAGCTTTGGGGAATTATGTTGGGGGGAGGCAGACAATTTTTTAATGATAGCAGATGTTGATATTCAAAAAGTTAGTTTTATAACAGTTAAAACACCAATTGTCAACCTCGCATGTGAAAATATGCAAAGTAAATATTCTTAAATCAAACTCTAGTAAAAGTTCTTAGGCAAAGTAAGAAAAATGCTGCTTAGCTGTACATTTGATGATTATTGATCGAAATGTTTTTTAATCAGTTTTTGTGTGTAGGGTGAAATCTACATTTGCCGATACTTAATAAAAAAAAAACTAATCCATCCACGCCTAACTGAAATATAAATTGTGTAAGTCACCCACAATGGCTTGTGTTAATTAAAATAACCAGTTACCTCCAGAAATATGTTGACATTCATGGTGAAGATAATGTAAATACAGATATGGAAAAGGTGTCTCACATAGTGTCATGAAAGTCATCAAACTGTGTTGGACCGTTACTCTGAAAGTAAACTTTTTTGTAATTGAACGATGTTACTAAGGTCCCAGTCCTACAAACACTTACTTATGCCCATATATAACTTAAGTACATGAGTAGTCAGGCTGACTTTAGTAGCGCTCCTCACATGCATGAAGTTCTGCACATGCATACATGTGTGTAGGATTGGGTCCTAAGGTGGCACTTGAACATGCTTCCAAAAAATAAAACTATTACTACTTGTACCATGGTCAGGCACAAGTAGTCAGCACGCTTGCAGAACAGGGCATAGAACTTCAGAGGACTGGATTAGATGACCTCTCGAGGTCCCTTCCAATTCTGTGATTCTATGAAAAGCCAAAGCTTCTTTCCTGTGAGCTAAAGAAATGGTTCCACTATTTTAGGAACTAAAAATTGAGCAGTAAATAGTCATGGGACATGTATAAACAAGTGAATTGATTTGATCACTTAGAACCAGACCAAAGTGCCATCACTGACACTGTTCCTATCATGTGGTGATTTTGGGGGGGAGAAAAATTAATTCAGTTGAAGAAAGTCTGTTCACTGTGGGCCTGATCCAAAGCCCAGTGTAGTCAGTGGAAAGACACACCTCTTGACTTTAGCAGATTGTGGATCATGCCCTATATTCTTTGTTTTCTTAATGGGCCCACTTAAGCTAGAAAGAGTAAAGAGTTAAGGCATAAGATCCATCTTAACAATACCTCCTTTGCCAAAGTATTGTGATGTCTACAGTAAATGTAATGCAACGCTTAGGTCTAAGACCCTTCGCATGCAAACACAACATAGTGATCTACGAACAGTCTTCCGTTTAGCTCACTTTCCTTATTCTCGTTGATTCTAAGGCTTGGTCTTCACTAGTAAATGATCTAACTCCTAATGTAGACAATGGTATGTCAACAGAAGGGCTTCCTCCTTCGACATACATAGCTATTGCCTTTTGGGGAGGTGGATTACCTACGCCGATGGGAGAAGCCCTCCTGTCCATGTAGGTAGCATCTTCACGGAAGCACAGCTGCACCACTTCAGCCTTTTAAATGTAGACAGGCCCTAAGGCTGGGTCCTTAACTCACCACTATGGGATTAGGTACTGCAGATATCTAAACAATATGTAAGAGTTTACCCTTTTTTGCCAGCACAGAACAAATTAACATAATATACAAATCTTCATCATCCTCTTCCATCATGAGGGCAGTGTTCTCTCTGGAAACTATTATAAAAGACAGCAGATATAGCGGTATCGGGGAAACTATAGAACAGTCATCTACAGCATGCAAGTGTGTGGGTGTTCTGCAACACCCAAAATGGAAGAAAATGCTATTCACTACAGACATTTGTATTGTAGCCTTCACCATGGTGTCTGGGTGTTGGATTTTTATTTCACTTTATTAACATCAAAAAGAAGTTGTTATCCGAAAAGCTCTTAGTGCTTTTCCAAAATGTAAAATACAAATTATGTGTTAGTTTAAGAATATTATAACTATAGATGTCGGAAATGTGCTTTCCTTAACTCTATAACAGGTCATGTTTTACCACTGTTGTGATTTGTTTTACTTATTAAATATACTGTGAACCTTTCTTCAGTGAAGTAGGCTTATTCTTCCAGCAACCTTTACTGTAAATGAAATTTCTCTATAACAGGAGAGCCAGGACAAAAATCCCTTCCTTTTCATTTCGGAAGTGGTAATGGAGTCTCTCATCGCTTTCTGCAGTTGTGGTAGTTCAGGGTGGGATGGAGAGTACGTTCTGGAAGTCCATATCTTTACTGCCTATGGGAAGGAGCTATAGCTATATCAGCTCCTGTTCATTTCCGGTTGGGAGCAGGTGTAGCAAGGCTGGAAGCAAGAGAAATCTTGTTCCTCTCCAGGGTAGTGGTTCCTTCTCTGCATTTGCCCTGCTTAGCCAGAGTAGGTGATGAGGGGGAGGTGATATTGTAAAACTTATTGTCATGCTTTTAAAAACAATCTGGAAAGGAAAAACGAGATTTGGTGCTGCTTTGAGGCATAAGGAAGGCCTGACAGGCTTTTTTCCTCTCCTCATTTGCTTGATAGTCCTTAGATAGAAGAACAAACGGGGGGTGAGAGAGGGGTTCAGAAAACCCATTAAGATCCTTGCAAACACAACAAAGAACCAAAATAGAGACCCCATTTTTTTCTCCCTTTTCTGTGTTACCTTTTAAATTTGAGTCCGGCACATAAGAATACTATGTGGTTTCACAGTTATACCAATGTTCTGCTTCTTTGCAACATTCCTTAGATCTTTTTCTGTGTGATTATTCTTGGAGAATGTATTATTCATAACATTTCAGTGGAAAGGGTTTTTTTAAATAGTTAGCAGACTGAAAATAAAATGCCTGAGTGCACATACCATGACCGTATGGCTTAGATGCAAGCTATATATTCTTTAAAGCATCTTAGATTTAGAATAAGCTTTTAAAATGTTTTCAGGCTGCCTTTCTTCTCTTCTATTCACTACTTCTTGACCCTCCCAGGACACTATACAGTAGTGATTTGTTGTCTTAATTAGCATGTTGAACTGAAACTACATCTGTCCAAATTCTCCCTTTTTCTCCTATTCCTTACGCTTACGTGATATTAAGGCTTTTAACTAATTTGAACCCGTCAATTAAACATTGTAGTCTTTGAATCTCCCATTCAGGGAGAAGAAGCGATTTCTGTGGGCTATGCTAGCTCTGACTCAGTGCTTTAATATACTGAAGTTCTTGTGCAGTGCATCGGATAGGATATAATTTAATGGAAATTGGCAAGACTGCAGTGTTTAGACAGAGCTGGTCACAGCAGTTCAGGAAGAGAGAACAGAACAGTGTGTTTGTTAAATGATGCCTATGTCCAGTTTGTGATTATTATTCAGCAGGGAGACGGAAATGCAATTTGTGCACACTTCTAGATAACTGAATTAATGGTGACAGTAACACAACGAGGCCTCTACAAATTAAAAAATATTCCAGAATATCTTGCTTCACAACCACTTGTCCAAAATGAGCACGTACAATGTAAAGTCCAGCTTCTAACGGTTGAGTGTTCAGCAGATGAAATAGCAATGCATATTAAATTCCCAAGCTGAGGACTTAAGTCTCTGTGTGTGTCTGTGCGACTGTGTTAAAGTTAACCGTTGCAAATCAACACGCAAAGAAAAGAAGTTCAGTGTGGCGCAATGATGTAATTTATGGTTGTCTGAAGTATTGCAGAGATCTGCGAATGTCTTTTATTTGTTGCAGTGCCCATGTTCAGCTAGCCAAGGACAAAATAAGAGGCTCAACAGGTATCTCTTTAGTGTTCTCTGTTGCCGCTCTTTTTAGTGGCATTGGGATTTCTTGCTCACTCAAAGTCCCAAGATATGCAGACCTTTCCTCTTGGCTAAATGGCAGATAGATACAGTTCCTCAAAAGTTAATCAATGTTGCTTTGTGCAGCACAGTACTATCCACCAAATGCTAATGGAGCAAGTGGATCCATGGTGCATCCAATATATCATGGCTAGGAGAGAAAAGAATAATGTTCTCACAGAGTTTTATTTCCTTTCCTTTTTAGTAGATTTTTGAAACTGGCAGAATCATTTTCCATTCCCCTAAAATAGCAACCCACTTCACTTTGTTTTGAAGCCTCACAGCAAAGTCTGAAATGGATGTGCCTGTAAAATGCGTAAAGGCTTGGCACAGCTCTAACATGCTGCATCATAGATTTTTTTCTTCTCCAGATTACATAACTTCTCCTTGTTTATCTGTAGCATCAAGAACCATTGCTGCAATGATCCGCCTACCGTGGTGTAATTGTGCTGGTAGAGTGTACCCGGTGTTATTTTAATGAAAAATTGTGTGTGATTAACTGCACACATCTCTTAAAAAAATACAAGCAAGTAATTCTTATTATGGGCTGGCAGGTGCAAAATGTCAACATTACTATGATAGCCAGTTTACCTAGAGACCACCAAATTAGCCACAGCCTTAATTGCAAAGATGCAAGGAATTGATATGGTCTTGGAGAGGCTTCATTTCGGTAATTTCCACCTGAATTGTTTCAGGGAGAAATATTTGACAGTTTAGCTCTTATGACTTAAACTTAAATGAGCTGTCTTCAGAGGTTTTGAGTAATTTTCCACTAATAGGTTAATTCTGGAATCTTGGGACTTTCCTGCCACAAAAGCACAATGCATGATATGAAGGGTTAAATGTTTAATAAAATTATTACTACTTTTTTTTAACCTTTCACCTTTATGGTTTTGAATTTGACAGAAAAATATAACTGGTTAATTTTGAAAACAATACAATCTTTTCTATGGTATATGCCAAAGTTCTGAGTCCTTGCAGTAAACCAAATGCTTCTGCTTTCTGTAAACTGGTTTTACAGAGAAGAAAGTCAAGTGAGAACATCTGGCACTTAAAGTGACACTGTCATCTTGTATTTTTAAAAAACAAAAGCTAATTTTCTGAGATAATCCTTTACATAATATGTCATGAATAAATGTCTACTATTGGAGGGGGGCAGTGTGGCTGGTAGCAATGTCTACTGTTAGGGTTGCCTGACACTTCTCTTTACATCTCTGTTTTCAGTTGCGTATAACCTTGCCAAGCTTTAACTGTTTGGGCTGAAATTGTCCATACTGGGTATCTGTCTCAGGTTGAATATTTTTGGAAATATTCAGCCAAAAGGCTTCAACAGTTTTTGAGAACAAGGCCAGAAAAAAAAATCATTGTTTTGCCCATGTGAAATTCTGGCAGCCTTTTCTCTGAAAAGCTCTAGTACCCCCTGGCTTTAACAAATTCCATCCCTGCCAAATTTCAGGGACTTGCCTTTTGCCAGCCTCATGAAAAACTGCTGATATTTGACCACGTTATACACCCTTTTAAAAATCATAATTTACACATGCCAAGTAGAGACTTCCCAGAGCTATGCAACTAAAAATGGCCAACATTCAATCCACACTGAGCATGCCTCGGGGCTGCAGGAGGCTGAACAGGATTTTCCCTGTGATTGCAGATCTCTGTGCCAGGATTGTGTATGGAAGTGGAGACAAGAAGGGTGCCTCTCCTGTGCGTTTATCGACCCCTCTGCTGGGCCCAGGCATTATGGAGGAGGAAGTCTCCTGCATCAACTGCAGGGGAGACAAAAGCCAGATCTGAGGATGAGATGGGAGAAGTAGGTCAGGACAAGGAGGTAACTGGGGCTTTTGAGAACAAGGCCAGAAAAAAAAATCATTGTTTTGCCCATGTGAAATTCTGGCAGCCTTTTCTCTGAAAAGCTCTAGTACCCCCTGGCTTTAACAAATTCCATCCCTGCCAAATTTCAGGGACTTGCCTTTTGCCAGCCTCATGAAAAACTGCTGATATTTGACCACGTTATACACCCTTTTAAAAATCATAATTTACACATGCCAAGTAGAGACTTCCCAGAGCTATGCAACTAAAAATGGCCAACATTCAATCCACACTGAGCATGCCTCGGGGCTGCAGGAGGCTGAACAGGATTTTCCCTGTGATTGCAGATCTCTGTGCCAGGATTGTGTATGGAAGTGGAGACAAGAAGGGTGCCTCTCCTGTGCGTTTATCGACCCCTCTGCTGGGCCCAGGCATTATGGAGGAGGAAGTCTCCTGCATCAACTGCAGGGGAGACAAAAGCCAGATCTGAGGATGAGATGGGAGAAGTAGGTCAGGACAAGGAGGTAACTGGGGCTTAAGGCTGAGAGGGAAACTGAAACTGTAGTTGGGATGTGGAGAGGAGACCGGGACTGGCTGGGCAAGGAGATCAGGAATGAGAGCCAGGAGGGCAAAGAAGACTGGGACATGTTGGTCAGGAGATTATGCCTGCAAGGTAAAGGATCCCTGGCCTGCAAGCCAATGGGTTGAAAGGAAGGAGTGGAGAACAGGGAGGGGAAACAGCTCTGACATGCAGGGAGGGAGTTGGGGGAGAACTGGCGCTGGCTGGACAGAGAGACTGGGACATGGAGCCAAGGGGGGGGGGGGGGTGGAGACTGGGACATGGAGCCAAGGGGGGGGGGGGGTGGAGACTGGGACAAGGAGCCACGGGGGTTGGGAGACTGAGATTGGATGAGGAGCCTGGGGAGAGAAATTAGGACTTGGGAACCCATGGGGGAGATGGAGATCATGGGTGGGGAAGCAATTGGTGGGGTCAAAATCATATCCGTGGAGAGGAGCCGGTAGGAGGGAAATCAGGAGTGGGTAGGATAGGCAAGGAATGGGATTTGAGCATGAGGGGAGAAGGAGAATACTATGTTTGCTCCTGGGAGTCTGGAGAGGGAGACTAGAACTTCCTGGGCAATGAGAATTTATCTGGTTGAGGAGAATGGGACAGGGACGAGGAGACAGGAACAGGGAAGGGAGAGGACAGGAATGGGGTAGAAGGGACCAAGTGCGGTGAGGGGGGAGGCAGAATTGTGTGCCCACTCAAGCATATTCCCCAGCTTCCTTCACTACACACCGTCCACGTTCTGCAACGAATGAGGCAGAGATCCAGAAGAGAACGGCCTCCTTCAGTACACAACCCTGATTCATCTCCTGTGGGAAAAATAGTACATGCTCATGTCACTAAAGACTGTTACCCCTTGTGACCAAGCTATTAGTGAAAAATATGGGATCTTGTGAGTTGTTCAGTCAGGAGCAGAAATTGATGATGGAGTCAGGTATTTCTGTGATGCAATCCTTTTTATGTACAAAGAATGTACAGAAAGTCCTGTTTCCCTGAACACTGTAGGAATAAAACAACAAGAGAGTATGTTAGCTCCATTTCCAAGCCCCCTTTCCAGTCAGCACTTAGCCCAAAATCTCCCTCATAGCTTTTCTCAGGGCCATGTTCCCAGTGCTTGTCCCCACTCTGTCCTTAGCTTTCCTGCTGTTTCTTAATTCTTTGGTGTTCATCGCTGCTTTACCTTCTCTCTTTTGCATAGTCACAATCTCTATTAAAACAATACCCAGTGACTCCTCTACTCCCATATAGTTCAAATTCCTGAGCAGCCTCACCTGTTCCTGTGTTTGGTTGGAGATCCCTATTGTTTCAGCTACCTGCTTCTCTAAAAGAGCTTAATGAAGTCTTACAGCTCTCTTAAATGAAGGGCAGCACTTACACCCTCTAGATTCAATGAGGTTTAACCCAACAATATCCTAACAGCATCATCATGCATACACCCAAGGGAATGCGCATGCAACCTTAATTCTGCCAATTCCTGTCTTTTGAGTGCTTGACTTTGCAACCTTAATAATATTCTTTATAGTTTTTCTGTGTGTAATATATATATACACATGGATATTTTTGCTGCTGATATTTGGAAATTTATTTTGGGTAAGTCCATGAGTAAAAACATCAAGACCCCAGTCTGAAACGGAAGTGTTTTATCTGGCAGTCCAGCCCCATGCTGTCAATTGCAGGTTTGGTGCCTCCCCTCCCTTTTTAGTGCATACACCCACCAACTACAAGCTCAGTTTTGCTGCTACGACTGCAAATCACCATTTTGCAGGACCTTTGTTAAAGTGTGAGTTCTCCCCGACCATAGAGGAAAGTGTGGTGCCCACAGGTTGCTGCAGGAGGCAGGAAGCATAAGTGACTGAGAGGAAGGATGGTCCAGTAGTTAGGACAGTACCCTAGGAATTGGGAGATCCAGGTTCAATTTCTTGTTCCTCCACAGACTTCCTGTTGTGACCTTGGGCAAGTCTCTGAGCCTCAGTTCCCCATCTGTAAAATGGGGATAATAGCATTCCTGACCTCACAGGGGAGTTCTGAGGATAAATGCATTGAAGATTGTGAAGTGCTTTGGAATCTACTGATTAAAAGTGCTATTAAGAGACAGATGGTATTATGATCCTCAACAAAACAGTGAAACTGACTAGTATTTATTTGTATTACTGTTGCACCTAGGAGCCCTAGTCATTGAACGGGACCCTGCCGTAGTCATGGAATGGGACCCTATTGTGCTAGGCTCTGTACGTATGCAAAACAAAAAGATGGTCCCTCTGTTGAAGAGCTTACAATTTAAATAGACAAGACAGACCTAAGGTGCGGGAAAGAGTGTCGAGCAGGTCAAGTGAACAATGTGATGGCGTCAAAAGTCATGTTAGTTCCACAATTTTTATTTATTTATTTTTTGGTTGGTTGGGTTAGTGAGGAAGGGATAAGCTGAAGGGAGAGTGACTGAGGAGGACAAGGAAGGGAAGAGTAGGGCAAGAGGAGTGACTCTCTGAGATGAAGAGACTGTGGGGGAGAGGGAGAGTTGGTGCAAATACCCAATCAGCACAGGGTAGAGAAAGACCAGTCAGAACTATGGGAAGTTTTCCAAAGCACCAAAAGTATGCTTTGGTCAAATTCACTGAGTAAATTGAAAAACCTAGAGATTTCTTTATTCTAATCTTTGTTGCTGCATTCTTAGGTGTCACTTCTAGCAATAGTAGATTGAGGGTGATTTGGGTTTTTTTAAGTTGCATATGTCCCTTTAAAAGGGACACCAATTTAAAATGTAGTCATATTCAAAAAATGAGCTAGAAGTTGTTTTCAGGTACTATCGCTGCCTGCAGTAGCCTGTGTTTCTTTGTTGGGGGAATACTGGAGGGGTAGCCAGTTTAGCAAACATACAATAGTAGCTTGTAAACCCAAGTGCCAGATCAACTTTATATGCCCAGAGACTGTGAACAGTTGTTTTTAAGGAGGAACTAAAATGCAGTAAAAATATACAGTAAAAAGAAATGTATATGCAAATTAACAATGATTCATGGGTAGGGAGGGGACAGAGGAGGAAATGGCTGGAGATTACTGCACCTTTAAAAGACTAACAGTTCTCTTATTATTAAGACAATAGAGCATGGTGACTGCTGAGGTTCCTTACGGGTGCTAAAAAGGCAGTAGTTTTCAGTTCTGCTGTAGAACAGAACTCATTGGTGAAAGCTCAGCCTATGAAAATGTGCTCTGCTTGGCTAAGTTTACACTAATGTGGACTTTTTTCCTTAAGGGGTGAAGAATGAGAAAGTTGAGAGGCAGGGCTTTAGAGCTTGTTGAAGCTAGGACGGCAAGGAGAAAAATCAGAGGCCTTGTTTTATTTGGATGGGAAATGTATGGTCTGAGAGCAGAGATATGTAGCTAATTCAGGTAACTGGAAAACTAACTTTTATTGTTTGCCCTGCAGTTCTAAAGTACCTGATTCCTCTAGTGAGTTACAATTTGTTTTTGTGGAGAAGGAGGAGCAGGCTCTGCAGCGACCTCATGTATAAACATTCTGTCTGCAGAAGCACAACAGATTTGGCGAAGTTTTATTTAGAATGCTTTGGTGGCATGTGAGCCCAGTGTCTGCAGGAAGCTGTGCTGTCCTGACATCTGAGCTGGCGGTTTCTCTTTTGGCTGTGGAATTTTAGACTGCATTGGAAACAGGTCTCGCTGCATATTTTTAGTGTATGGGCTTCATGCAGGATTGAAATATAAAAGAGACAGATTCACAGACACACATCAGTGTGCTCCCAAGCAAGAAGAGAGCCTGTATTGCTGCTCAGACTTAAAACTGATCTGAAATTATTTTAACCTTTTTAAAAACTGTTGCCTGAAGTCTAACTGCATTGGTAAATTAGGGAGGAAATGATTTCTGTGTAACCCTTTTAATACTCCCCGAAGGGAGCACTGTCTCCAGATGGTTCACTGCAGCACAAAGAATCACCTGATCCTTTCATGACGGACTAGCACTAGCCTGTGTGAAAGTTTGTTGTGATGTTGTAGTACTGCAGAAGTTCCTCAACGTATCATTTCATGCTATCAATAGTGACTTTTGCGGTGCCTTCGTCAATTAAAGCAACATGTTTCCATACGTTTACTTATGATTTCAGCATCAGATCTGTGTGTGCATGAGAGAGAGGGAGAGATGTTTTTCAAGGTAAATTAAGATAGACAAGTAATATGTCTCCCAACTTATAACGTTCAGTCTGGGCTATGAGTAGAGTGTAATTATCTTTTGCTTTTCAGCTGTATAGTTTAGCCAGAAGTAGCTTCTTTTATATATTTTAAATGTATTGATTTTGTTTTTTTTCCTACAGAAAAAGAGGAAGGTGTTCTGAGTGGAGAAGATGACAAAGAACAGAAAGATCCCTATTTTGTGGAAACTCCTTACGGCTACCAGTTAGACTTGGATTTTCTCAAGTATGTGGATGATATACAAAAGGGAAACACGATTAAGAAATTAAATATCCAGAAGAAGAGGAAACTAGTACCAACTTTTACAGGTACCAAGAACTCCAGTGGCCAATACAGTGGGTGGACCTCAACAGAGTCTCTCTCTTCATCAAACAGTGATGAGAATAAGCAGTCCTCCTTTGCAGCAAGAAATCAAGTAGCATCGTCTGTCACTGCAAGGCCATCAGTTTCCTTTGAAGCCTCTCCTACCTTCTTAACCATTCCTGAGAGCAGACAACTTCCCCCTCCTTCACCACAGCTTCCTAGGCACAATCTTCATGTAACAAAAACTCTCATGGAAACCCGGAGAAGACTGGAACAGGAGAAGGTTATAATGCAGGTGACTCCAGGGGATGTCCGCAGGCCCAGGCTTTCCAGCTTTGGAGGCTTGGGCTCAGCAAGCTCCCTTCCTTCCTTTGTAGGATCTAGTGGACACAATCAGATGTCTCAACAGCTTCAAAATGGGTACCAGGGTAATGGAGACTATAATGTCTATCTTGCTTCCTCTTTGGGCAGCTCCATCCGTCATAGCCCATTGAGTTCAGGAATATCAACCCCTGTGACCAATGTGAGCCCAGTGCATCTGCAGCATATCAGGGAACAAATGGCAGTTGCCCTCAAACGCCTCAAGGAGCTTGAGGAACAAGTCAAAACTATTCCTGTGCTCCAGGTCAAGATTTCAGTATTACAGGAAGAGAAAAGACAGATGATGGCGGAACTCAAAAGCCAAAGAATACCCAATCAAAATGACACTTATGGCTTCAGAAAGCGATCTTATAGTGCGGGAAACGCAGAGCAATGGGGACATCTGTCTCAGGTCAGAAGAGGAGGTGAATTATATATAGACTGTGAGGAAGAAGTGGAGCAGAACTCTCAGAGGACAGAGGAGTTTAGGCAATTGACTTTTGAAATGCAAGCATTAGAGAGAAAAATCCAGGACAGCAACTATGAAATCCCATCTAATCTTCGGACAAACAGAGAAAATATAACAAAAGAAAGCAAGTCGGTTGCTGTGGGTGCTGATGAAAATATGAATGATGTGGTTATCTATAACAGGTCTTCCCGGCCATGCATGGAGGTAGCTGTGGGAACAGAGACAGAAACTAGAGATTCTGGGGTTGGGGTGACAGAGGTGATGCTTGGCATCACCACAGAAGCTGAAAAAGAAATAGAGCTTCAGCAACAGACCATTGAAGCCCTAAAGGGGAAGATCTACAGACTTGAGGTTCAATTAAAAGAAACTACTCATGATAGGGAAATGACCAAATTAAAACAAGAGCTGCAGGCAGCTGGATCTAGGAAAAAAGTGGATAAAGCATTGATGGCTCAACCTCTGGTTTTCAGCAGAATGGTGGAAGCTGTAGTACAAACAAGAGACCAAATGGTAGGAGATCATGTGGATGTTGCTGACTCCTGTGTGGGGAACCATCTACAAATGAGAGATATTGGAATCTCCTGCAGGCCTAATTTGCAGAGTACAGCTGTGGGTCCAGAACTGCTAATGAATCGGTGGCTTGTGAAGGAGAGAGCAGACATGCGTGACCAATGCACGGGGAGATCTACTGAGATGTGCGACAAGAATGTGGGCACAGAAATGAGTGTTTGTGAAACTGGCATCAACACTGAAGAGTCTGTGGATAATTTGAGTCTCTGCAAGACAGAAGCGGAAATCAAGGAAGTACGGTCGATAGGTTGTGGAGATTGTTCAGTGAATGTGACTGTTTGTCCACCAAAGGAGTGTGTGTCCCGCAGCACAAACACAGAGGTTGTTTGCAAAGTAGAATCTGCAGTTATGGCAGTGCCTCAGACAGCTACCCAGCAAACCAGTACAGTATTGGCAATGGTGAACCAGTTCACCAATACAGAAACCGCTTCTCTGATGGATTCCAGCACAAACACCATTTTGAACACTTACGATAAACAGACTAACACTGTGAATGTCGAGATGCGGACTGTAGCAGTGGGAGATGGTCGGGTAAAGGACATAAACACATCTGCCAAAACTCGTTCTGTTGGAGTGGGAACCTTGCTTTCTAGTGACTCTAGCTTTGACAAGCCATCTGTGATAAAGACCAAGGATTGTGGAGTAGGGCAGATAAACATTCATGAGAACTATCTTGTTGGTCTTAAAATGAGAAATATTGCGTGTGGTCCACCGCCATTGTCTATTGTGTCAGCCAGTACCAGAAGCATTGGTGTTGGGGATGAGCCTGTGTATGAACCTGTGAGCATTTTAGTGGAAAGTCCTCTCCCTCCACCTGAAATGAGGACTGGCTTGGATCACTACATTGAGCAAGTACAGAAGCTGCTGCAGGAACAACAGATGCTGCTAGCTGAAAACTACAGTGAACTGGCAGAAGCGTTCGGAGAACCACACTCGCAAATTGGGTCTCTTAATTCTCAGCTCATAAACACCCTTTCGTCCATCAACTCTGTCATGAAATATGCAAGCACTGAGGAGCTGCGGAACTTAGACGTCCAGAAACAATGTATGGACAGAAGTGCTACCCCAGGTATGTTGAGTGTGTGTGCATTCCTGTCACTCTCAGAAGGTGGGGAAGAATAGTGCTGAGCTTGGTAGAAATGCTTATATATAATATATATATATATATATAAAAACATCCGGTGATTGGGTGATGTGACAGAATTTAACCTGGGATATTTTATGATTTAAGATTATTCAGATTGACATTGTTTTTGCTCCCCTGTCCCTTCTTAATGGCAGAGTGCAGCTTTTTAAAACTATGGCAAGGCATGTTTGACTTTCCCATAAGTCACATTCATCTTTTGTAAGTTGAATATTCTAGCTGATGATGAGGCATCTTCAGCCTCTTTCTCAAAGGTTGGTGGCTTTGCGTTCACATTCTTCATTTATCTTCTCGTCTCCCAATTAGACCACTGTTAGGTACTGTTCCCCCCTCTGTTAGCATTGATTACCAATGGGCCACTAAGGAATGTTTAGTAACAAGAACATCTATGTTTCAGTAAGCGCTTGTAATAGTCTCCAGTTACAGCAGCACATTTGCAAGGTATAAGTAATATTGACTACTTGGGTTTTAGTGGTGCTCGGGAGAGGCTTAAATATTTCTTTTTCTTGGTGTCCTGTTTTATTTTAGAATCTGCGTAATTAACTTTGGGGATGTTTTTTATGCTTTTGTACCTCTGCTGACAACTTTAAAGTATACTGTCAGCTACAAAAACCTAACTAGATATTTTTCTAACAGCGTATGTCTGTGAACTCCACCTGTGTACTAGTGAATTCATAATTGTTGGCTTCTTAGAGATTGTTATGAGATCACCAACCAACAATAACTTCTGCACAATGCACTCTTCCCACAGTGAAATAGTAAGACTACTAGAAAGATAGGAAAGTTGTTCAAATATACTTGAATATCTGTATCATAGATGCTGAATAGGAAAAATCTCTATAATAAAAAGTCTATTTAATAGTGATTATCTAGCACACTGCTAAATGAAGCTTTTACAATTTATTTACTATCTTAAATAAATTTCTTCTTGTAGTTTTGTAAAGACAGCTGAGTAAATCTAATATTTTGCCTCTTATGCATTGATTGGACCCATCTATTAAAATTTTTAATTTACTACAGTACAGCAGTAGGCAACATTTACGTTGGGATAAAGAAAATATTTTATTAAAGTGAATGTTTAAAATGAAATATACATGAGTTAAGAGGCAAGGTACTGTACATCCTATATCCTGTCTATATCCATACAACATAATATTTTATTTACACTATTATCTTTCTAGTGTACACATTATACATATGACTTCATAAAGGTAATGGTACTATAATAAGAATATCCAACAGGCATTAAAATGGCACTTAAAAATGTCAACCAGAATTTTAACAAACTGTTAATCTGCCACTCTATCCCTCACTTTTAATATATGATGTCAGACATTTAGTCTGAAGAACCTAGAAACTATCTAGGCACAGGTGGAGTGGTGGATCATCTTCTAATAAAGGCATTTTTACTAGGCTTTATATTTCACATTCTTGCCAAAAATATTTAGGAAAAATTTTGTTTGAGCTTATAATGCTATTATCTTTAGCACTGAGAGCATAGAATAAAGTCTTTATTAATGTGATCAATCACATTCCTGGTCAGAATTACATGCTACATATTTGCACAGGTTTTGAGCTATGAATTTGTCTCTGATCATTTTAACTTTTGTGTAATTAGGTTAGGAGGTCGTCATCAACTTTAAATCTAGTTTGTTAACTTTAAAAAATTGCTTCTGTTGTAAATGATTCTTCCTGACAAAAATCTGTGTATAAATTGTATACAGTATCTGAACTTGCTGAGCAGTACTGTCTATTAGAGTGAATTTGGTAAATCCCTCAGTTCCCCCACTTCACCATGACACATGATGTTCCGGGCAATGAATTTACTCAGAGTTCAGCTCCCATGGTAACGAGCACATTTATAAATATCTAATCTGGGTGGATTCCCATTTTCCAAGAAAATACAGGTTCAGTTTAGCTACAGTAAAGCTTCAACCTAACCGGTCAATTCTCCTAAGCCAGAGAAAAGAGAGCTTTGGAATGACCTTTTCTGCCATGCACAGCATCAAATGATACTTTGATTTGACATTCAGCAGCAACATTAATAGTGACTTTAACCTGGCTTCACCTATTTTTTAATGAAGAAAATCTTTCTTATATAAGCTGATCAGCTGCTTATTTTATGTTCCAGCATCTTCACTTCAAGTGACCTGCATTTTCTTCTAGTTTTTATGTACCAGTCTCATTAACTGGTCTGATCATGGAAAGTAGCCTCTTAAAATAGAGGGACCAGAGTTAAAACAAAATTAGAAATAGGAGATCATTGTCTAAACTTGAGCCAAATTCAACCCTGTAAAAGGATGCGTCTCCCCTTGTATCTGCTTGTGCTTGGGCTACATTTGGCCTAGTATGCTAACAATATAAATCCATCATGCTTGGCTGTTTGGTTTGACTCAGACTCTTATCTGGAAGTGGGTAATGGTTTAAAAGTGTTTTTTTTTTAATAAAACAACAATCAGTCTTGTGAAGCTAAACTGTATGTCCAGTGTATTCATGAGGTAATAAAGAAAGTATGAAAGTTCCTCCAATGCTCTGGCATGAGTGATACAATGAATAACCTCTTAAAGTGCAGGTTTACTCTGAAAAGGGACTAGAGTTACTAGTGCTTATTCTTATTGCCTTCCAGAGTCAGCATTGCTGAGAGGTGAGTTCCTCCTTGGGCATCAACAACAGACTTGTTCATCAAGTTCCAATCAGCTACACCTGTGCAAATTCATTATCAGCTGTGGTGTGTCATTAAAGGCATAATTTGATCTCTAGAACCTGTATTATTGGTCATGATGTGCAAGATGGAAAGTATCCAGCTTGACTCTCAGATCCCAGGTTGAGTTTTAAGGGATGGTAGTTTGGAGGGGAGGCATAAAGTAAACTCGGAACATTTGCCATGTAACTCACTGCCAGCCAGTAAATACAGAACCCAACATACTAACTGTAGAGTCTCACTTTTCAAAGCAAACTTGCACAAGAATACCAATGGCTTTCCCTTTCCAGTTTTGTCAGCTAAACAAGTCTGTGTCACAAGCGAGTTCCCATTTGATTAAATTGGAAACTCCAGAAAAAGGACCCACACCTGTGACCTGTGAGCACTTTCTAGACAACAGCATTGTCATAAATCATTATAATGTATTCTTCTAAGAAACTGGCTGACCTATTTAGTGTTGGCATTAGAGCTGCAGTAGTTTCATGACCCATACAGTAGTTAGGTTTTTTTAAACAAATTTTCTATCCGTTGAAGTTTTTAAACAAGAATGCCTTCTGTTCTGAAGTCTGGCTTTCTTCTAAGGTGCTGTTTGGTAGGTTCTCTGTTTGGTAGGTCATCTTCATCTTTAACTTATGTCATAGTTGAAACTTGATCAGAACTTGTTGCCCATCTTAATTTGAGCCCTGCAAAATTAATAAACATAGAAAGGATGAACCAGGAATGAACAATGGTGTCCCTTTTTAAATAAAGTAACCACTTTAATATGGATACCTTTCTGACAGAAGAACAGTTCTGATTGTGCCTTAAAATATTGTTCTTCAAGTTTTTTCTCAATGTGAGCTTAGATATATTTTATGATTAAACATCTCTTTAGCACAGCATTTTATTTACCCTAGTAAATATTAGTAAAATATTTTCAATGTCATTAAGTGTTCTAATATGAAGCGTAGAACAAATGGATAATGGATTAAAAAGTACATTGATAAAGTAAAAAGTCGAATATCTTCCTAAGGAGACTTTGGACCACATCCTGCAAAATGTTGAGCGCACTCAGATTCTAGTGAGCTCAGTGAGAGTTGTATCTGTGTTTGTATGTTACAGAGCATGTCTCTAGTACATAAGGGAAATATTTCCTTCACCTATGTCTAATTCATACGACACTCAAGGAAACCCATGTACTCTGTTTTTAATGTTAATACTTCACAGTGTGAAACAGTGTTCAAATAGATACTTTTGCTCAGATAGTGTGATGATGAGGGCCATAAAGCATCTGCATAGATAGGTTAAAAAACAAAATCCACCTTGCAGTCAATGAGTAGACCAATTAGCTTGTCCTTTTGTAGACGGAATTCCACAAAACTCCAGAAAAAACTTGTTTCTAATCAGTTATGCTGGTTTAATTCCATTGACTTCATTGAAGCTACTCCTGATTTACAGAAGTGGTGTGAGAGCAGAATCAGGCCTAATAGTCTTGGTCAGTGTGACTTAACTATTCTGAAACCCGTACTTGCAACAGACTAGAAGTGAGATTTTCAAAAACTCCCAAATTCCATTAAATATCAATGGGACTTGTTCTGCTAAATCATTTAGGCACTTATGAAAATCCCACCCTAGATTCCAAAGTTGATTTAAAAATTCCTGGATTGTGAGTGGCGGCCGTTTGATGTGATTAACTAGCAATATCAACCCTTTGGAACCTCATGTTGAATGTGACATCAGTGCCACAATAATAAACAAACAAAAATATCAATATACCAAACACATTTGAATGTCAGTGGCTGATAAAAATCACACACTTAACATCCATTTTTATTTGTTGTCCCCTCGACAGTATAATGCAAGTCACTATGAGGTGATCCCAACACCGATGCAGCAAGTGACAGATTACTGGTGCAATACAGCATGTTTTAACCCCTCTGCTTCCTTGAATAACTTAAGATAAAACAATCAATGGCAAGAATGGGGTTGCTGCTGCACTGAGCCACGGAAGAGCAAAAAAATTAAAACTTAAATTTGTCTCAGACAGTAGCTTTTCTAACACCGCTTCTACTTGGCATAGGCCTGTCAACTTGCCTGCATTTCCTGGGTGACTGCTGAACATTTATTTTCACCTGCTCACTCTCAAATGCTTTCATATTCCTCCTTTTAAAGTGCTGGAGGATTCTTCTAGCACACATGAAGCTACCCATGCCCCAGATAACATCTTGACCAAGGGGCAGTATTTCTCACCTGTGAGGAATGCGGGGGAAGCCTTTTGGGTTTCGTTGTATCAGTGGTGGTTTTGTTTTGTTTGTGGGGTGGGGAGGAGAGAAATTCTGGAAGTGGAGGCAAAGATCAATACTTTCTTCCCCTTTCTTCCTCCTTCCTGTTCCTGCTGCTCCATCCCCACCCCTACCCACACAGCACTCCGTTCCAGGGCAGGGGAAGGGGCAAGCCAAAAGGCTGTGGACCTGGCTCCATAGTCTCCTTGAAGCAGATCTTCCCAGCCTCTGGAGTTGAGCACTGTGTGGGGGAGGAGTAGCCAGGCCACCCACACCCAGCTTCCGGCCATCTCAAACCAGGACCAGCAACTTCCTGCAACAGCCCCATCAGCCATTTTGAATCCCACACATAGTGGGACCAAAATCCTACATATTTTCTTCCTGTGACATGGATCCCAAATCCTGCTGCAGCATCTGAGTTCAGTATGGGATTGTGGGCCAAGGTTCCTCTCCTGCTCCATGACAAACTCCCCTATTTGGCCTGGCCTGGCCCTGCTGGTCAGCACGGCATGCAGCAGAGTAGGAATACTACACTGAAATGAAGTGCTACAGCACATCCAGATGAAACTGTTCAAAACTACCCATCTCTCATGGTCCCTCCAGTAGCCCCTGTCCATCAGTGCAGTGAGGAGAGAGACGGGGTTGGGAGAAGAGAGGACCAGAAGAAGGAGAAATGGGGGCTGTATGCTATATATCTCACACATTCTTTCTGAAAAGCTGACAGTCTTTGATCCAGTGTGTGCTGAGATTATATGTTGTAACCCACCCTGCCGCGCACACACTTCTCTGACTTTCTATTAAGCTCATAAACCACTCACTTCACAAACCACTTACTAACCACTCATGTGGTGCATTATCAGTTCATGGAGCACCTGCCCAAATAAAAAGTGTTCCTAAAACAACCTCTTCAGGAATTAACGCAAACACCTGAGTCATTTAAAATCCTATTTGTTACACATGCACTGGAACTTTCACTACTCCAAAGGGGTGTGGAGGGGTTTGTGGAGGCGTGATTGTTTTTTCAGCCAAGGGGTTGGATAAAGTTTGTGTTAGTTTTGAGGGAAGGGGAGTTTGGTAGCAAAACAATTGGGTGTTTTTAAGCAATAACGACCTTTCTGCTGGCCACTTCTAAGGTCATCAGGACCAGACGATGAGAAGTGATGTTAACCCAGCCAGTCACTGAACACCAGGAAATGCCCTGTGTTACGTTAATTGTTGAGGTCATACAGTGAAAATTTGGGATACGAAAGGACTTTATGCAGAAGGTTTGATTTTGTTTGTAAGGATGACCATTTCAGTTGGTGTGTGCAGAACATTTCTGGAGGGTTCATTCCCTGCACCTGGGGCCATCAGATTGTTTGAATCCTCTCCCAGCATTTCATTCAGCTTGTATTGCTATTTCAGCCAGACTGGCACCTTGCATGTGCATGGTTATTATTCATTGGTATTAATGTGGGCTTGAAAAATCCACTCACCCAGACTTAGTAGGAAGCTACCCAGAGGAGTACCATTAACTTTTGCAGAATATAAGCCTTTATTGAAAATAAAATATAACTTTCTAGTCCTTATGGTAGCAAAGCATTCTTCCAAGTATGAGCTATGTATAAACTGGAGCTATGCCATATTCTTTAATCTGCAGATATTTCCATGACTCAAAAATGGGGGCTGATTGAGAGGTTAGAGTAGCAGAGACTTCAGAGCAGCTAGGAGACTCTGAGGTAGGACAGTGAGCAGAAAACAAGAGAAGAAACGGCCACGAAGTGATATTTCACCATTATTATTATTATTACTATCATGCTGCCTAGGAGCCCATTACGCTAGGGGCTGTACAAACATCATATGCTATTATAGGAAAAGGAAAAAGTGGAGTGAAGCCAAGGAGGAAAGACAACACAAGGAAGAAAGATGTAGTCAGGTATATTTTAAAAGCTGACTAATAGAAGGTCGATTGACACTATGCAACAGTTAAATGTAGTATCATAAACAGTACAGCTCTCTCATATAAATACAGGCTTCATGACTTTGTGGGGAAATGAACTTTGGGTGTATGGAAGGACAGGTATTTGTCACTCTGACTGGTACACTTTAGTCCTTGGACTAGTGCATTTCAGATACATTTTTGAAACCCTGTTTAATTACTGAAGGCAAAAATTCTTTATAATGGGGAAGGAATTGATCCACTGCTTTCCTGGTGAAGAGATGGCAGTGTTAGAATAGATAAAAACACATCCTCTCCTTTGCATTGCTGAACAGTTTACTTAAGTGGAGATGTATGGAAAAAAACAGCACCACTGCAAACGGAGCATGTTTTGGTGGTGCAGCCTTTCCAGCCCCATCACACTAGGGTGGATTCCATGTTTAGACTGTAGTGCGGTACATGAGAGGTTCCAGATTGTAAAAGAGAAAAATAACATCGGGACTACCCTGTTAACCTGAGAGGAGAAATAGAGTCATGCCAGATACACTTTTCTCTAGGCCAGTTAAACTTCTGGACATTTGTGGTAATTTGACTTGAACCAGCTCACCAGAGCCTAAAGGGGTGGTTATAATTGCACTGTCCAGAAAATGCTGCAAATGAATTTGGCAGGTGGAAAAAGGCTGTAGTACCTAGATAACTAGACAAGGTACAGAACTATCAGGATTACTGGAAGCCTGAGAAATATGGAAATTTAACTTCTGAATTGCTTTCATGGACAAGGTCATTCCCTGTAAAAATTACTTTCAGATATGACCCTAATCACGTAGGAGCAGACTTCAGAGCAGGTAGGAAAGTGCGCATGATGCTGAGAGCCCTGGCAAAGGAGCAGCCGTGGTAGTTATTGCCACAGATCTGGGGGACAGGGATTACAACCTGACAGAAGCTCAGCCTGAGAGAGAAATCCTGGAATTAAGGAATAGAATCCAGGAATGGAGTAAATCCAGGGTTTATGGAAGGAAAAAGGGGCACGAGCATGCATACCCCCAGAAACGCTTGCCTGGATGATGGCCCTTTACTGCCTGGATCTCAGTAGTCGTCTTTTTATTGTGTACTTTGAAAGAGGAAAAAAATCCATAGAACTGATTAATTTTTAAACTTGTGAAAATCACCATACTCTTTTTTAATGGATTTTTATAACTGAGCAATATAGTGTACAATGTATTCAGTAGTGCAGCATGATACTTTCCTACTGGTACTAAGCAGTAATTTTGGTTTGACTTCTCAGTACTAATAATGTCCACCCTCTTTGCTGACAGATGCTAACCTGGAGTACATCCCACATGGTCAGCTTGCTAGTGCATGCTTGACTTCTAGCTCCCGGACACTGAAATTTGAACAGGAGGCTGGAACCATCCAAGAGGAGAAGATGATTGCCACAGTAGAAAGAGGATGGGGAAAGAAATCCTTGTCTTCTCAAGACAATGCAATACCTCCGATTAATCTAACAGATGACCAGCTTGCCTCTGGCCTCTATGGTAACTATCTGCAGAGACATAGCTCTGTTAATGCTGATTGTCTTTAATATTCAAACACAGTTGGAGTAAATCACATGACTCCTCATGTATAATTATAGAGGTAGGAGGAATACTTCCAGAAGAAACAGAAGTGAAGGGGAGGGACATTGTGAGTGCTATCATGTCCCGTCAATATTTAATTTTTAAATGGTAGGTTACAGTGTAATGTAAAATGGTTGAGTACAGTTTGTTAATGATTTATCAGACAAAATCTAATAAGAGATAAATGTGGCTTAACATTTGCTACCCTTTAATGCCTGGTACATAGATATTTTGTAATTGTAGTGTGTTTAAATTTAAACTAATAAGTTGACTTACTTCAATGAATATTTAAAGTTAAATTCACCAATCTAAATAAACCTTGCCCTCTCCCCAGTTAAATGAGTATTTGTCAAACATATTTCCTGTGCATATATATCTAGCCTTCTGTTCCAACATATTGGCAACTTCAGTGTTGGCACTCAAGTACTTGTCATTTGACACCAAGAATTAGGATTTTCTTGACAGACTAAATGAACCAGTTTCAATGGTCAGAAAATTGACACCAGCAACAAAACAGTAAAAATGTATCTGTCTCCAGGTTGTCATCAAGCAAACTAAAACACCCCCTTAGATAACCTTATCTCTCAGTTTTCTGCTTCTGGACCTGATTTTCTGGGTAACTTTTTGTGTTGTTATTTCCTGCACACAAACAACAATAGTTTGTTTGTAACTTTAATGTACCAGTGACTCTGTATATAGAAGGAATAAGACAAATCCACCTTAAATCTACAGTTTAAATAAAGAGGATTTTATTTAAACTGTAACTGTTTGTTTTAAGAGGATCTAAAACAAGCAGTTTCACCCAAAGGTGGTGCAAAACTTGTACTGATGCATGCATTTGGCACTCTCTCCAACAGTATGTGCAAATAATGAAAGTACACTGAAGTCCATCATGAAGAAAAGGGATGGGGAAAAGGATTTGAACGGTGCAAAGAAGAATCTGCAATTTGTCGGTATAAATGGAGGGTAAGAGGAATCCTGTCTTTAAAAATATCTGACTATTCAATTCATCAAAACACTTTTCTTCCTTTTCCCAGGACAAAACAAGGGAAGTGTACATAGTGGTGCAGGAATTCTCTCAGAATTTTGAGAGAGCAATCTTGAAGGGCATGAATTAGAGGGGGAGAGAAATGAAATTTTTGCCTGGGATGATTTTACTGAGACCTTTCATTGCTGTGCCTTGTTTTGTTTTTGTTTTTATGGAAGCTACCATGTCACACGTGGTCCCAAAGCTAAGTTTTTGTATATATAAGCTTTTACAAAACTTACTACCAATCAAACAAACAAAGACCCATGGGAACACTTCTAATTTCACTGGAATTGTTTTTCAACACATACAGTTTTAATAAAGAGTGGACAATCAAGATATTGCAATATTGTGCTATCTGTATGAGATCAAGAAGTGAAATTGACTAAAGTAAACATAAGTAGTGCAAAACAAATTTTAGTTTAAAAATCTTTCAGTTTTAAAATGTTATCAATTTCAGAATGTTACATCAAATTATCAGTTAAAGAAGGAACTTTCAAATAGCCACATCATTGTCTTTTTGAAATGCTTTTTTGTTAAAGAAAAAAACAAAGACTTTAAAAGGTAATTGAAAAGTAAAGCCTGAACATCTTACCTACACATTAAACAATTACTTACTATTGTATATATTGGGCAAAATCCTGACCCCGTTGTAGTTAGAGTTTTGTCATTGACTGTAGTGGGGCTGAGACTTCACCTATTTCTGCAGATGTGAGGATGTATGTGTAAACAATCACTGAGCATCACATGTGTTCTTTAAAAACTCAGTAAAAATCAGGTAATTCATTAGAATCAGTTTCAAAATGGTCTAACTCCCCCATTATTTTTAATCTAAAAAGACAAAAGTTTTCCCATCATCATAGTACACACAAAAAAGGTGGTGGTGCGGGGGGAGATTGCTTCTGATCTTAGATAACATTAGCTTGGCAGGGAAAAGGATGGAAGTCCAAGGCAACAAATTCCCCTCTAAGCAGGAGTTTGTCTTTCCCTTGAGCGCCTCAGGTAATATTTGGGGTTGTAAGAAGGTTTCTACAGTTAAAAGGGATGTTTCTCTCTTTTTTTCCCCTACCAGTTGCATTGCACAGTCTCAGTCATGGGACAATGTGAATGTAATGGTCAAAGTGTCAGAGAGAGAATATGGTTTAGCAGAGATTTATTTAGGCATTAACTCTTAAATAAGTATTCTGAAAATCTTTGATAGTCAAAAATGAGGATAAAAGTCTCCCAAAGAATTTAATGATCAAATCTAATCAGCTGCCTCATTCTCTTGAGATAATGAAGAATTACCCAATAATCTAATATTGGATGTCTTACTAACATTTTTCTATTATTTCAATTTTTCTGTGTATGATTAGAATTATCTTCAGAAATTGTCTCACTGGCTGGTGTCATATTGAATTGCTATTTCAGGTCCGAAGCTAAGGCCCCAGTGCAGG
Source organism: Emys orbicularis (assembly GCF_028017835.1). Classification (NCBI taxonomy): domain Eukaryota; kingdom Metazoa; phylum Chordata; order Testudines; family Emydidae; genus Emys; species Emys orbicularis. Next base: position 94,687,598 of record NC_088688.1, on the reverse strand, counting down.
AGAGCATATCTTTTCAACAAAACACTAAGAATGTGTCATGGGACATAAGCACATAATTAAAATTAAGCATGTGCTTAATTGCTTTCCTGAATTGGGGGCTTACTGTGCAACCTTTTGTCAAGCCTCTTAATTTCTTTGCATCTGCATTCCCCCATCTGTGTAAAATGGGGATGATCTCTGCCTCAGAAAGTTGTCTTGATGTTTGATTAATACTTGTAAAAGGCTTTGAAGTTCTTTGGATAGCAATGGATAGTAATATACATGTGCAAAGTATTAGTTTAATCTGGCATTGATCAAATATCGAATGTCACTGAATGAAATCTTTCATGGAATATTTCTACAACTCCCAATTGCCATCTAGGTATGAAACCACATCAAGTGACGAGTCTAGTTCAGAAGAGAGTTCTTCCTCAGAGTCGGATGATGAGTGTGAAGGCAATGAGTATTCCCACCAGGAGCAGAGGCGCAGCCTGCATAAGATGGAAGGAGGACATCATGAGCTTAATGCTGAAGATGTTGGGTGTGTTGGGGTGGATGAAGAGGTGCAGGCTCAAGAGAGTGAGCCTGAGAAGGTTGAAATCAGAGAAAGGTGTGGTATATTTCCCTGTTTAATATATAATATGGCGCTACAGCTGCATAGAGCAGGCCTTTTTATTTTCAGTAGTATATCCTCATCATTGCTAATTACTGTGTTCTGGAAAGCACAAAACTAGACTCTTACTGGCATGCTACCCACTTCCTGTGTCACTTGGTCAATGGAGACTATCATTTAAAAACTATAATTTTAGGCTTGTTTTGAGTACGCCTCTTCCTGATAGTGTATTCTTCTCTGTTCTCCATTCAACTCTTTGAATACTATACTCAGCGGGATCCCAATATGTAAATACTAAACTTCTCCCAAATTTATCTGCATATGCTTGTTAAAAATGTAGCCAGGGATGGTAATCCCAGAAGAGAGGGATTGTTACAGTAAAAGGATTCTCTCTGAATAGTAAGAACATATCAGAGGACAATAGTTTCTTACCACTTTTATTGTTTTTAATTGACTGTGTTCTTGTAATATACATGCTTGCCCCATGTCCAATTTAAAATAGTCCATTTATAACTAGGTCCAGGTTATTTATAGCCAGTACAGACCGTCCCCTGATATCCTTTTTTGTTTTTAAAAATGAGTGCCATTGGTTAACACTTTCCTAACCACCTCATCAGAAAAAAGCCAGAGCAAACAGATGAATCTTGCACCAGGCGCTGCAGGTCAACAAACTGAACACTTACCACTCATCCATACTAGTCTTGAACTTGGGCCTGTCATCAGAAATGCCTCAGCTGATTTCAGCTGCCAGGATGATGCATTGGCGGGGTGTGATGTGTCAGGTGGATCAAGTCCCAGACCATGTAAATTAAAGTTTCCATCATGCATTATACAGCATACAACTACCAAGCTTCTTTTTAATAAGGTTGCCTGGTGATGAGCTAGGTAAGATAGAATTGGACAGGCAATACTTACCCTTTCCATAGGTGGCAGACAGTACTGTGTTGTGGGTTGCTGCCTGCTACATAACAAGTACTGTAAGAATAGAGAGAGGGGTCTTAAATCTGAACCAAGATAAAATACCAATTTAACACATAAGGTTTGCTAAAATGTAAAATGCTAAAAGTGCACTTACTTGTAAAAATAAATAAGTGGCGTCATAATGGCCACTGTGCTGCTCCGTGTAGACAAGCCCTATGTGTCCTATGGGGCTGTGATTCCTAAAGCATTCTAGTGTGTTGTGCATTAATTGGTCTGTACAGACTCTGCTGGTGTGCACTAAAAGTACCCTAGTGCACTGTAATATAGTGCTGTTTCAAACAGCACTACATAGAAGCACAGTAGAGAACTTTTATTGCTCACCAGCAGAGTCTACGTGGACCCATTAGTAAGTAACACATTTGCACGCTTCAGAAATCACATAATCCCATAGGCTGCGTTGCTGTTCCATGTAGACAAGCCCTTTAGATAATAGTTATTCAGCTGTGGAATTTCAATGGGGATAAAACTTAATAGCAAAACATGTGTATATTTATCTACTGCTAAATAACAAGTATGCACCACTACTAAATAATTAAGGGTTATTAATATACATGTGTTTAGGCGGTGACTTTTAAAGTCTTCTCTATTTTATTTATACAGTGCCATAGGTGGGTCTGACATTTTAGAGACAAAATAAAAATGACAGGTCTATTCTGCAAGGAACTTGCATTTGAATTTCGATTTAATACATAGCAAGGGATGATAAAAGGTGAATGGAGAGGGAAGAAGGTTACAGTGGTGAAGTGTATGAGATAAGCCTTTTATTTTTAACCAGATTGGACTGTCTAGATCAGATTCCCAAGTGCTATCCTACAAGCACGGGTGCAGTAGGTGTGCAGGGGCATAACCAAAATGTGATTTTTAACATCTGATTTCACGTGAAGTATCAAAGCTAGGAAAAACTGCTTTATATCACTGGAAAGCTAAAACCTCCAACTTTCCCGTAGATGTGTCTTCTATCCCTAGTGCTTCATAAAAGACTATTGCTTGAAATTGTCGCTGGTCTCTCAGACCATGCAAAAATACAGGACATTTCCCACAGACCAGCATGTGATCAGCAACCTGGGCAATTCAACCCCAGTTGCTACATTCATATCTTTTAGTTCTTCTTCTGATTTTAAAATAAATATATTGCAGTTTGGGAACCATGTCAATAATGAGGGATGGGGAGGAGGTCAGTGACGGAAAAGTAATAGGGATTCGAAGGAGTAGAGTGAAATCACATGTTGAACAGGGATTAGCAAGGGTGCTCCTGGTATATGGGGTGTAATGAGAAAAGGCAAGGAGCCAGAGCTTACATTGCTTCTCACCCATTAGTTTGATTTCCTTTTAATGCTGGTAACAGTTACCTCTGAGAGTACAGAATGTAATTGGCATTTCATGTAAAGGGTAAGTGCATCTAAAACTCAGGAGTTAAATATTGCTCAACTTTATTAGTACTAATTATCCTGCTGGGGGCATCTGGGAAACCTACTTTTTGTTCTGTGGTTGAAGTGCAATGGTGTAGCCTGTTCTTCTTTTCGCACTGAAAACTGCTGCCAGGATGGATTCCACAGTTCAGCACTTGTGGCAGGGCTAGAACCATTTGCTCCTTTGTAACTTTTTGAAAAGTTACACGGTAAAACATTTAAATCAAGAGGACCTAATTTACAAATGCCTTTTTATTTTGGTTTTGCTCCACAGGTATGAATTAAGTGAAAAGATGTTGTCTGCATGTAATCTACTTAAAAGCAACCTAGATGATCCCAAGGCCTTAGCCAGCAAAGATATGGTAAGCCCAGTCCAGTGTAAAGTCACTACTCTGAATGTTTCTCACTTATTCAGTCTCTTTTAGCACAAGTCAGGGTAACTTCCTGTTTTCAGGACTGTAAATTAAATAGTTGGGCAGAATAAAGACTGTCTTTAGACAGTCTCAGAATGTCATTTCTGGTTCTACATCAGAAGACTTTTGTCAACCAACCCATCCATACTACTTCATGCCAGGAATGTATTCATCCGAAAGACAAGCACATAAAAATAGTATTACTTATTAAAGGGTAGTTTCATTGCATCAGTCCATTCCACTTATATTTTAGAAAGTGTTGTGCTAATGTGGCTGGCAAGGTTGGATATGGATTTGGTAACCACATTCCTGTGGGAAAATATACAGCATCGGGAGTTAGCATTCCTTTTGATTACAAAAGTACAAAGTCTGTTCTGATGTGGAATGTGCTCTGCCTCTTTCCAAACATAGACGTACATACTGTTTCTTTCTCACTTGTGAAAATATTCTTAATATAGTGCAAACAAGCAGAATGAGGTTGCTGTGCTAATATTATCTTAAAGAAATAATGTCACTTGTTAAATATGGAAATTACCTCCATCAGCTTTGTGCATTTTGTGAGGGTTTTCTGAAGATGAATGAATGTAGATTGCTATAAATATAATGTGAAATTGTGTTCTGTACTTACAACTACAGCTTTATAATTGGAGGAGGTGTGAGATACAATAATCAAGTGATGGGAAGCACTGCAGCTCCTGATTTCCAGGTGCTCAGCACCTCTGATAATCAGGCCAAAGGTCTCTAACCTAATGTCTTTCTAATTCTGATTTGGGCCTGACTTTGTTGGTTAATGTATGGGTGACATATAGTTTTAATCCCTGTATTAGTCCTGCCTGCTCTGGTAGTTTTTCATTAAAAGAACAAACTTTCAAGCCTAGTGGGTGTTGAAAGTGTCCATAATGGGATAATCAGGCGATTATTTTTGCCCAGCAAGGGTAATCTGAACTTGTGCATTATGTTTCATGTTCAAACTGTTTGCAAGCACAAGTGGTTCTCTGTAGTTAAGAACTCCAGTCTAATCCACTCTAGTTCCCTTTATCTGTAAGTTGGAAATGAACCTTGTGCAAAATGTTCAAATTTGGGCATCCAAAATTAGTCACCTAAATAAGTGGTCTGATCTTTTATCAAGGTATTGAGCATTCTCAGCTCCCAGTTACATTAGTGGGAGCTGCAGGACACTTTTATTTAGATGCCTAAATATGATGTGCCTGAATGTAGGCATCCACATGTAGAAAGCATGGTCCTTCTTCACAGTTTGATATTTGCTATTTACAAAACAGCATAAGAAATGTAAGAAAATATTTCTGTTTGTAACACTAAAGGGCATTCTGTATTAATAATTATTGTTTGATTGTTTCTCTTTGGTAGTGCCCACAATATGCTAGGTGTTATATAAACAAAAGGGACTATACTAACAGTTTACACCCTAAAAGTTGGATGTTTTCAAACATAATGCCATGGCTTAGGTAATAAAACAAGACATAAAGGAAGACACTATCCTTCCTTTGAGAAGCTTACAATCTCTGGCCCTGATTCTGTCTCAAGATCTGCTAACTCAAGTGCCAGGGGCAGCACCAGCAAATACTGATGCAGCATAAGGGCCTAAAGAAACACATTGAGTGACTACACCATTGATTGCCCCTGGATTTCTTGATGAGACTAAGTTTCCCTGCCTGTGAGGCTTTGTATTGAAGGGAGCAGTGCTGGGGAGAGACCAGAACTAGAGAATGGAGAGGGAGGGAAGGGAGAAATATCTGAGTCCTTCCAGGTTAGGATGAAGACACCTTGGTGAGGCAATATAGGGAAGCTTGCACTGTAGCCGTGCACTTGAAAAACTTCAGTTTCCATTGCTGTTAGTCTGGGACATTTCCCTAAAACAAGACTAATAGATACACTTAGTTAACTATGTAAGGAGAGAGTTACCATCCCAAGCCGTGCTCCTATCAGTCAACATTTGATACCTGTGAATTCTGGTGCCAGACATTTGTCGAACTTAGTACCACCAGAGAGACAGGCAAGCTTCCTGGAAAGTAGGTGAAACGGGTAGAAATTAATAACCTGAGTTTCACATGGAGATTTGTGGGAGGAGAAGATTCAATTTTTATTTCTTGGGTTTGAGTTGAATACTTCCTGCCCACATCTGACTAAAGAAGTCTTGGTTTCCTGAACTGCCAGCTCATGGGCCAGAAAACACTATAAATAGTACATCCATCTGAAAATCTTTTTGTCTTGTTTTTGGCAGAGATTTTGTTTAAATACCATCCAGCATGAGTGGTTTCGTGTATCAAGTCAAAAGTCAGCTGTTCCTGCAATGGTTGGAGACTACATAGCTGCTTTTGAAGAGCTTTCTCCCCCTGTCCTCAGACACATAATCAACATGGCAGATGGGAATGGCAACACAGCTCTCCATTACAGTGTGTCACACTCTAACTTTGAGATTGTAAAGCTGCTTTTGGATGCAAGTAGGTTGGCTGTTTTTGAGGGGATTTTGGGATGGTGGGTGGGTTGTTGTTGTTGTTTTTTTGTGATCCTCACAGGTAACATCCCACCGGTCAGCTCCAGAATTCTGGGTTTGGGCTTCCTCCAGCAGAATTCCTCCAGAATTTTAATTCTAGAACAGTCCACAGCAACTTCACAGTAAAACAGCACTAGGAAGTAAGGATTCCAGACTTGCTTTGGAGGTGATGGTTTTTGTTTAACTTGCAGAAGAGAAGGCAGCGTTGTCTAGTTGTTAGACTAGGCAACTGGCATCTAGATTCCTAGGTTAGATTCCAGACTTTGCCAGTGACTTGCTGAATGGCTAATCTATCCACTGATTTAAGGGTTGAGCCTGGCCACCACCTCAGCACCTATTCACTGCCCTGATGGCAAATGGGGACTGTAAAGGTGCGGCAGCAGCCAGGGGGGAGTTTCCCTAGCACAGGAGCAGTGTGGGGCTGCCACATGTAGCCCTATGCTGCCCTCTTTGCAGCCCAGTGTAAGGGGGGGAGGGAAGGTAAGTAGTGGTAGGAGGGAGAGTTGCCATAGTGACTGCTTTGGGCTGCAGTTCAGGCAGTGGACAGCCCAGGTAAGGCTGCTGTAAATTAGAGCTGGCCCCTGGCAGAAGGTGGATAGCATAAGGGTAGTCCAGACCCCACCCATGTGAGGTACAGAACAGAATTTGTCCCTGTAAAATAGCTATAATACTTACCTGCTGTACCTCAAAAGGGTGTAGAGAGGCTTGATTAATGCTAGTAAAGTGGTTTGAGGTTCCCAAATGAAAGGTGCTGTGCTAATGATTGTTCATCAACAAAAATAGAAACACCAGCTAGAGAATGAACGGATCTGAATGTACTGTAACAATGCAGCACATCCAGCACCAAAGATTTCCTCGTCCGTCGACAGGAAAATAAGCACTTCAAATGCTGTAGGCTGGCTTGAACGCAGGCCGGGTGGAAGCAATGAGTCACTGCAGGAGAATGTGGGCTATGTCTAGGGCACAGTGAAATGGGACAGGACTGAGTTCTGATGTAAGTGCTAGACTGTGTTGGAAAGAATTTTCTCTCTTACCTCCCTGAATATCTCAAGGTAGCATGAGCACACTGCTGCTGTGTGGGAAGTCATTGTTCCTCAGTCCACAATAGCCGGTGTAGTTGCATTAGTAATTAAATGAAGTGACTGGAATTGGAAATGCCAACTATTATGGGCTAGTGCCGTGTGAAAAGGACTGTTGCGCCAGGCATCCTGTTAAAAGGTTTAAACGTAGTGGAATTCCTTCGTAAGGGTCAGTGTGGACAGCCCTTCCCTTAATTACTGTATGTGAATGGTCACTGGACGCATGAAACAGTGAACTTCCCAAATCAGGTATGTGCATAGGCGCAAAAGCCCCAGCTGGCAAGGATGGAGTGAGTTGTCATAGCGCACAGTGGCTCTCAACCTTTTGCAATCTGTCACCCAATGTTACAATAGAACAAAGGTTCAAGACCCTCCCCGTCCATCTAGCTATAAAGAAAGGGAGGGTAGTTGAGAACTCACTTCCTACGAGGCATTTTAATGCTGAGGCAGATCAATCAAGTAAGAATGGCTTCAGCTGGCACTACCACAAGGTGTAGCATCCATCACCCGCCGCAGAGCAGCACTTAAAAGGGGTCAGATTCTTTTCTGTTCTTTGAAAGCCTTTGATCCTTTCAGCTGAATTCCCCACTGGTAACTGAGGGGCCAGCATGTTGGCACTGGAAAGCAAGCCTGGATCTCTGTAGTTGGTTATAGCCAGGGCCGGCTCCAGGCACCAGCTTGCCAAGCAGGTGCTTGGGGCGGCCACTTTGGAGAGGGGCGGCACGTCCAGCTATTCGGCGGCAATTCGGCGGACGGTCCCTCACTCCAACTTGGAGCGAAGGACCTCCCGCTGAATTGCCACCGCAGATCGCGATCGCGGCTTTTTTTTTTTTTTTTTTTTGCCGCTTGGGGCGGCAAAAACCCTGGAGCCAGCCCTGGTTATAGCTAGCATAATTGACTGCCACTCCTCTGAGAGGTGGATGCATACGTTTCCTCACACCTTCCCAGCCTGCTTTTTCTTCCCTCATCGCTTTTGCAAATGCCATTTTTGTCTGAAAAACAGGGAGAAACATGAAGATGTTGCTGTGAATTTTTTTTCCAGAGGTAAATCTGCAGTGGAGCTGAAACTTCAAGCCTCTTACAGAAATCTTATATAAATCCCCTCTTGCCCTCCAAATGATAATTAAAATATGAACACATTCAAAAGCTACTGGATGGTAAATGAGTACTAGTCCCACTGAACTCAAGAATTTTAGGAATAGAAAACAGACTGGTGTATTAGGTTGGAACAAAAAGAACAGCTCTATTAGTTCCCGACACTTCCTCAGAGGACTTACTGTATTTATTCCCAGATAAGTAGTTGTTAGAGCTTGAAACTTTTTAACTGGAAAGCCTTTTCTAAAGCTCCAAAACAGGTCAGAGTGGCTTGTGCAAATCGTTAAAATGGTTAGCACCAATATAAGTAGCTAAAGGAAAATGTGCTGTGGGGGAAACTTTTGGTCTTGAATTTCATTGGCCAAAATCACCAACTATTTCATTTTTGGAATGAGGATTCCCTAAATGTAATTAAAAGGCTCACCCAGATGGCCTGCCCCAAATTCCAACCCGAGGCTGGTATTGTCTGTAATATTCTTGTAAAATTTCCAATCATTTTTTAAAATTTAACTGTGCCTCAACAGTGACAAATAAATTGCTTTGTGTCCTTTCTGTGGCATGTATGTCATACATGTAATGAAGAAGAATTATTTTCTTTCTTTGGTTCAAGAGCACCCTTTTTTCCTCAGCTTTCCTTTGAATTGCTTTCATTATGTGAGCGACTACTGCAGATTCAATAGGCTGTTCTAATAGCAATTTATTCAGTTCATTAGTACAATTCCTGCTTTCCAAAGAAACTCTCATTCCTCTGCAGATGTTTGTAACGTAAATCATCAGAACAAGGCTGGCTATACCCCCATCATGCTGGCTGCTCTTGCAGCTGTGGAGGCTGAGAAAGACATGCGAATAGTGGAAGAACTCTTCGGCTGTGGGGACGTGAATGCTAAAGCCAGCCAGGTCAGTACTGTCACACTCAGATACCATTCAAAGCTGTTTTGCTTTGTAAATTGAATATAAAGTTGCCTTTATTGCAACTACAGAGCAGATGTGTGACTTTCCATTAGTTCAGAGTTTGCACTGACTGTACACAGCCAGTCACTGCCTCTTGACATCTGTGTGTATGGTTTTGGTTCCTGTTTACAAAATGGAGCCATGGAAAAATATTTGAGCTTTAAATAAGATTTTTCTTTTTCAAGTGCCTCAACTGTCCCTCTTTCAATTTTGGGGGGCACTGTGTGGAAAAACAAAACTGAATTTCGGGAGAAGTTTGTAAACTCTGTAGAACTCTTAGTTCATTATACTTTGTGAGATATTGTTACCCCCAACTTTTGTCCTAAAGCAAATCTTCTCTTGTGATAGTTTTGACTTCTTTCAGCAGTTGCAGATGAGAGTGAGTGTGTGCATGTGCTTGGTTGGTTGTTACTTTAGCTGTGATTTTCCTCGCAGGCCGGCCAAACTGCTCTGATGCTGGCAGTAAGTCATGGACGGATAGACATGGTTAAAGCTCTGCTGGCCTGTGGTGCAGATGTCAATATCCAGGATGATGAGGGCTCCACTGCTCTGATGTGTGCTAGTGAACATGGACATGTAGAGATTGTGAAGCTCTTGCTGGCTCAATCCGGATGTAATGGCACCCTGCAGGACAATGTGAGTTGCCTTTCCAGACACTGCTCTACCTTTCCACGAGATAACTTTTGGAATGTTGATTTATTTTTGACTGAATGGAGAGATTCAAAGATCTACTTACATGAAATTTATGGCTGACAACCTAAAGTAGAAATGCCAGAATCATCTTCTTAGTCATAGTGCATGCTGTGATTATTTTTCTTTTAAATACATGATTTTCTGAGCACTTCCAAAAATCAGGTCACTCTTATTAAGGTGCCTAAACCTAGATGCTTAACTTTATGCATACAAGTTTGAGGGCGGGAATTGGCCTTAGTACTCAAACCTCATTTTTTTACTGAATGATTTAAAGACTTGTGGTGAGAAATCCTTTAAAAAAAAAAAAAAATCCAAAACCTAATTTTCCATATATTACCTTCTTCTATGACTTAATAGTCCTCCTTCAGTGCCTCTATATGATCATGACAAATAATCAAAATACTGACTATTCTTCATAAGTTCTTCTCTTGCCCAAAGCAGTGATGCCGTGAGTTTGTGAGTGTCAGTTTGCCATCTCCAACCATTGAACAACATTGCATATTTGTTCATTGTTGAGGCAATGTGTGTGCTCAACTGAGAATGATATGCTTGTATATTTCTTGGTTAGAAAAGATCACTGCATCCTGTGTGAGTAGATAGAATAGGTGTTCTCAAACTGGGGATCGGGACCCCTCAGGGGGTCATGAGGTTATTACATGTGGGGTCGCGAGCTATCAGCCTCCACCCCCAAACCCTGCTTTGCCTCCAGCATTTAAAATGGTGTTAAATATATCAAAAGGTGTTTGTTTTTAATGTATAAGAGGGATCACACTCTTAGGCTTACTGTGTGAAAGGGGTCACCATTACAAAAGTCTGAGAACCCCTGAGAGAGGATTTGATCAATATATCCTTTAAAACTTGAGAATGTCTTGACTGAGTATTATGGTTGTGTTCTTGGTGACAGTATTGTTCCGGGGTATGTTTGGATTCTAGCTATTACTGTCACCCAATTATTCACTTTCAGTCCTTACACAAAGTCTGGCTTTTTTTTAATTTGGGGGTTTAACTTCCCTGTACAACAGTTATAACACTTTCAGTACATCCACCTTAGTCAGGAAGCTCAGCTGGTTTTACTGCCCTCAAAGTGAGTGGTGTACAACAGCTGGCCTCATAGGGCATGTCTACATTGAGATAAAAAACCCGTGGCTGGCCCGAGTCTGCTCACTCCGGCTCATGGGGGTTGGGCTCTGAAGCTGAAAAATTGCTGTGTAGATGTTCAGGCTCTGGCTGGGAGCCCGAGCTGTGGGACCCTGCGAGGGTGGAGGGTTCCAGAGCTCAGGCTCAAGCCTAAGTCCAAACATCTACACAGCAATTTTTAGCCCCACAGCCTGAGCCCGAGTCAGCTGACCCGGGCCAGCTATAGCCATTCCATAAAGGCTTATATTCCTGTATAGACGTACCCATAGACATCTGAGTGAGGTTACCTTGGTGTAACAGATCCCTTCTTAAAGCAGTCTAGGGCCACCGGAAACAGGTGCTAATTTTGAGCAGCCTGTCAACATTCTGTCACTCACTGTGGTGGTGCCTAAAATCTAGGCGATGCTATGGCACCAGCCCTGACTTCGGTACTATGGTGCTGTCACTTACACAAGCCATTCCGCTGTAGATCTGTTGAGATTAAATTACCTCCAGTTCTTTGATATGGGCAAGTACCTTGCTTGCAATGAAGGGTACTTTGGCGTTTTTAAGGAAGGGTTATATTTCTACTGGTCCCCTTTAATGACCAAGAATTTGGTTTCCAGCTGCCATTATGGAAATGAGCTCTGTGCTATTGATTTGTGCCATCTTGCTAATGATTCAGGAACTTTGCTGAATGCTTCCTGCTTTTCCAGGACAAATCTGTGTACACCACAAATGTACCAGTGTTCCTTGCTCAGCACGAATATCGTAGTGGTTGACCACCCCACCCCCTGCCCATTCAGTAGAATTAAACATGTTAATCACTCATCACCACCTGATAAGGAAGCATTTCACTTAAAGGTGGCTCATGCAGAGATCAAGGCTGCAGCTTCCTTTAGATTGGAAGCTTCCTTTAGATTTGACTGCTCTGATACCAAATGCCCCAGTAATAGTTAACAAGCCTGCTCCTCCCAAACATTTCACTGTGATGCCAGTTGTAACACTGGTGTTGTAGTGGAAACTTGTGTGGACAAGGGGAGAAGAGGCTGGCAGCACACTAGTGAGTTCTGGTGATATAAGGGCTGTTATTGGCAAATCCCCTCATGCCTTGTGAGCTAAAAATCACTGGTCAGCAGGTGCTACGGCTGAGTGATGCCTGCATCCGTCACAGGAGCTCAGCCTCAGGAGGGGAAGCAAACGCTAGCTGCACAGGAGGGAGAGTCAGGGCAGGGAGAGCCTCTCTCTTGACTAACTTGTGTGCTGTGCAGGAGGGGGTCAGAGATAAGTCACGCTGACCCAACTGTCACACTGTCTGGAATGGCTCACGACTATGGATGCCACCCTCAGGGCAGACTGTCAAGAACCAGGGCACAACCCTCAAACGGGTTGTGAGTTCTATCCTTAGATTTCACCAACCAAGTAACAAGTGTGAACACCTCCAGCACTATAACAACCTTAATAGGCAGCCTTGGGGATGCCAATCTATCTTGCCACCCAGGCAAGCCTGCCTCTGTGATAGCTGGTCCCTTACACCAAAAATCACAACAATATTCAGGTTAGTGCCAGTCCCAAAGGACCAACCATTTACCCAGGTCAAGTGCACCCTACATCTCTCACTAAAGACAACACTTGTATCCAATCCTATTATAAACTAATTAACAGTTTATTAACTAGGAAAAAGAAATGAGAGATTTATTTACAAGGTTAAAGCAGGTAAACACACACATACACATAAATGAGGTACAATCTTAAGTTCCCCTATGATTCTGAAATAAATAAAATATCTTCTGACACAAGAAAATAATATCTGTAAAGGACAATATTCGTGGGTAGACTCTCAGCCAGGTGCACTTGGAAATGCAGCTGCTCTTACTCTTAATGGGAGTTATAACACAGCTAATTCTCATTGTATCTGATTAACTTTTATCCCTCCCTTCACTTTTCTTCCCCTCCCCACCAACAATGCAATTTCTCTCAAGCAAATTCAGACCAATCTCCTGAAATCACTGGTCTTACACAGAATTACTTGTAACATTATTGTGATAATGGCACACTCATTCTTTCTCAGCTATAATCCAGTCCCCTTGTTGAGAGAAATTATGAGGCCTCTGGTACTTGGATTGCCTCATAAAACAGAAGCACAAGGCTTGTTGTCACTTAATTATAATAAAGGAAATTAAACAGGACCCTAAATTAGGCTGGCTGTTTGAGCAATAGGGCCTCATTTCAGTAACTTCTACTCTCTGTAGACTGAAGGAGCTTTTAAGGGGCTTGATAATGCACCCGAGTATACATTTTTTTTCTTTTTTATTCTTTAAGGATGGCAGCACAGCACTTTCGATAGCCCTGGAAGCTGGACACAAGGACATAGCAGTTCTTCTTTATGCTCATGTAAACTTTTCCAAACCCCAGTCACCGGTTAGTATGTTAAATGTTCCTGGTCACTGAACACTGAATTTACGTGGTATCTCTCTGTTCTTGAGACTAAATATTGAAAAAAATCATGTGGTTAGTGTCTGGAGAGGCCACACTTTAACCAAAGAACTTTTTAGAGAGACGAGGTTGGTGAGATAATATCTTTTAGGAGACCAACTTATATTACCTCACCCACCTTTTCTCTCTAATATCCTGGGACCAACATGGCTGTAATAACACTGCATACAAAGAACTTCAACAGTGCTATGTAGGTAATCTGTCTGTGAATATGCTACCTATCACTGCATGCACAAATGCATATAGCTTGTGGGTATCTCTTGTTTGGTAAATACTTAGCTTCTGAAAGGTATTGGGTGGGCAGCACAGGATAGGACAATCTGTGTTTATCCACAAAACAACCTTTAAGCGAATAGTGCAATACAGACCAGGACAGCCTGGACCCTGGCAAGAGGATACTTCCTCCCCTTTCTCTCTGGGTGAGGACAATTCATCGTCTGTGTTAAATCAGACATCCACGTAGACTGGCCAATGTACAAAGTTTCTTTTGCATAATTGCGATGCCTATTACAGAGCAAGTCATCAAAGCAAGGTCAGCTCTAGTTTTGTTGCAACCCTATGCAAACTGGCAAATATCCACCAACTCTCACAGTCTGCACTTGTCTTCATGATAAACAGTTCCTAAATGTTTTACTACCGATAATACCGTGCTGCTTCAGACACTAGGCTATATGTAGCCAGCACAGCAGCTCCTGGACTGAAACAAAACACATTACCTGTTCTATATAGGTTGAATTTTAATTGCTGCCTTCATAAACTGAAGGGACAGTGGTTCATGTGCAATCTGTTTAATCTCTTTATTTAATTAGCTGAATTCAGTTAACTAACTGTTCTTTCCTTTCCCCTTTCTAGAGTACACCTAGGCTCAGCAGAAAGACATCTCCTGGTCCTACCCGCAGAGCCACGTTTGATTAGTAATGCACGAATATCTGTAAATCTTAATGCCATCTCTAAGCTGCTAATTGTTACTGTATTACAGAGACAGATACTGAATGTAATTGTCTTGTGCCTGAACTCACCAGCAAATTGAAAGCAGAACCTAGTGCTAAAGGTAGAAGACTATAAACTTGAAGAAAGCATACAGTTAGATAGTAGTCTGCTAGTAACATAGCCAGAACCATTCTTTTGTCATCTATCCATCGTTGCAGGATACAGCATAAATCCTGTTTCTCTTTGCTGTAGAGTCTATTCCGTTGCATTATGTACAGTTTAGGAATTTTAAGCTATCTTCACAGGTATGAGTGTTTTTCCCCCCCTTTGGACAAGTGTCATAGTCTCCAGGGCACTTTTTAATTGTTCTCTAAAATATTTATATTTACTGTACATGGAGCTATTGGCAATTATTATTTTCATAAATGTCATTCCAATATGGTTTTGAGTTCTTTTTAATTTTAAAATTATAAAAATTGCAATTGCTTATGTAATCAGCTCTTTGGAGCTTGGGCTGGTGGGTTGATGGTTTAGAAATAGAAGAAGGGCTCTCTGTCAGGTCTGAAATTAGCTAAATAAATGAGTTGTCACCAGTTGGATGTATTGTATAACTTTTATATTAAAGATAATTGTATCTATAAAATTAAATCGCACAGTATTTTCAACATTTTATATTCTCTAGTAATTAAAAACTATGTGAAGAATTACATGTATTGTTACCATATTTTTATTAACTATGTGTCAGTGTCCATAGGATCTATACATAATGTTGATCAGAGAATAAAATTAGAGGTATCAGCTATATGTTCCTCTCTAGCAGAATTAAGTAGTTCTCAGTGCATATTTATGGAATGCTATTACCTTGTCACATTCACTTTAGTCATATGTATTTAAATGTTTGAAGTGCCTTAGACTCTTGCCATATTTTCAAAATAAAATTTCATTATGCTGTTATACTCCTCTGCTGCTTTAGTTGTGATCTACCATCATCCAAAATGCTGTGAATTACAACTGCAGTAGTGAAGCATGCTGGATTGATCGGGTCAAGGCTGGGATGAGTGGGTAGTTCAACACTCTGGGGTTACTGTTAACATTGTCAGCTGACATCACTCATTCATCTCCTATAGCCCTGATCGGGTTGTGTTTGGTAGCTACAGGTTTTAAGAGTTTCAGTAGGCAAACAAGTCCTTGTCTGGCCATCTCCATGAGATGAGGCTGTAACATGGAATCATTTTGTCTCAGATTGCTGTTGTCATGAAACTTACAATTGAAAATCTAGTTTCACAAGTTTTAAACTGTTATTGATGTTCTTGCTCTCACTACAGCTAGTCTTTCAATTGAATGTCATTATTAATAATCCTTACCACTGATGTTGCCAGCGCCTTTTATCTGAGAATCAAAAGGCACGTCACGGAGGGGGACAGATGTCCTTATCCCTTTCTAATGGACAGGGAAATTGGGGCACAGAGAAATGAAGTGACTTGCAGCAAGTCAATGGCAAAGCAAGAGTAGAATCCACGTATGCTGGCTAACATCAAGGCTATGCGGCCTAATATCACTAATAAAGGAATCTTATAGGCTTTTTTAATGGCGTTGCTAGGGCAGGATAATGGCTAGAATGAGTCATTCCTTAGAGCGTGAAGAAAGAGTTTGAAATTCTTCAACAGCAAATCCTCTAGCTGATTAACCCTACGGAGGTGTCTTCACCCAGGTGGTCAGTATCCCGTATCTGAGCAGCCACGCTGCAAAGCCCTACCCAATTTCCTGTGTCGTCACTGGTGCTGCACTCACCTGTGTGTGTCATTAGCACTTGCGGGAGCATATCCCATGGTTCTTAGTGCTGTAGTGAGTTGAGACAATCTGATTCTTTCCCAGTGAATAGTGGGAGAACTTGTCTGTCCTTTTGGGCACATGGAGAGAATAGTGGGGAGGCACTGGACTATCAGCACTCAGATAGTTTAGCCTGCATCCTCACTGCAAAGTGGGCAGGTTACCAGGCCTGTGAACACAGCAGTTGGGGTTTAGATTATACCTCCAGCTGGCCCGGCAAGTCTGGGTTGAAAGCATCACCAAACTCAGGTGAGACAGTTTTGTGTGTTGACAGAAGTTGGGTTAGAGGCAATACCCAGATAAGAGCCAGAGTTAACTCTGGAGACAAGACATGTGCTAAGACAGTGAGAAGGAATATATTTGAGTTTCCCCTTCAAAGTACCTGTCCTCTTCTCTGCGCCTGTTCTTTACTTTTCCCCCAGCTTTCCCTGTGAGCCTTGAAAGAGGGCCCTCTTTTTAACGCACCTCTCTCCTCTTTCCTTTCAGCTAGTCTCATTGCATAAAGCCAGTGTGAGTCCTATGTCAAAAATGATTTACTCCTGCTGTTATGGTGCCTGCACTATGCTCCTTCCCACTTTAAGGGGAGGGCCCATGCCTGGGGAAGGTATGTTGGGACTTATTCTTAGAAGTCCCAAACAGGCCCCACCCTCCAGAGGTTAGATTGTTCTTAGTACGTCACACCCTTGTGGGTCCCCCTTTCCCCTCCACCCACACACACTGAACAAAAAGAAGCCACCGAAATCAGCCAGTGCCTGGGTAATATCCAACTGAAGAGGAGGCGGAGAGGAACTAGTTTCCAAAGGGTTACGGAGCTGTGTAGATGTATGTTCTTGCTCTCACTACAGGTTTATTTGAAATGTACGTCATTTAGTTACATTACAGCCTGCATGTGAGTTTAAACTGTGTATCACTCATTCTGCTCTGACTGAAATGCTCAAGGTTCAGGCCCAAACGGTACTCCAAACCCAGCTGTGTTCTTATGTCCTACCTATTCACATTCATCGCATAGGATTAGACAAGGACTAGCATCTAATTTTTTTAAAAAGTCAGTTGCATTCTTTTGCCTGGTGACTTTATCTCCAGAGAGGTCAGGTCTCCAATGAGTTCATTTGAACACCAGCTAAGTCTTTCCTTTGCATGACTAAATGAACTACTGATGTGATCCCTTCACAGACTTATGCTCTGAACGTAGATACGTGCACAACATCTAGACTGCCATTCAAGGTTGTAGCCTTGGAAAAGGAAAAGTACAGAAACCAACATCAGCACAGGATCCCAATAAGTAGGTATGTTTCAGTGTAACTAGAACTGCAGCAAAGGACGAAGTCTCCAGTAGGGTCACACCACTTGCTTTCCAATTCCCCTAACCCACTGCTCAAGGAAAGTGGATCAGAAAGCCATACCCTGAACAAGATTGCAGAGGTCCTATACTTGTAGTAATTTGAATTATAGGTGGAGTTTCTTTGTCTTTCCAGGATACCTACAGAAGTAATGTATTAAAGTCTTTCAGCACAGCCACAGGAACTAAAGTAGAGAAAGTGCTTTCTGGAAGACAATCATCTTGTGCTTTACTTGGCCAGACAGAGGATTGGGACAAAATATTCCATCTGCTTAAATTGTACTTTGTCTCTTGATTTGTAGGTACCTAATAACTGTGTAACTATTTTGAATAGCAGGCTTTTAACATTTCATCTGAAAGGTTGTAAAAAGCAACAGAGGGTCCTGTGGCACCTTTAAGACTAACAGAAGTATTGGGAGCATAAGCTTTCGTGGGTAAGAACCTCACTTGTCCTCGCCCACAGACAACCCGCCAACCTTAAGCATATTCTCACCAGCAACCACGCACCGCACCATAACAACTCTAACTCAGGAACCAACCCATGCAACAAACCTCGATGCCAACTCTGCCCACATATCTACACCAGCAACACCATCACAGGACCTAACCAGATCAGCTACAACATCACCGGCTCATTCACCTGCATGTCCACCAATGTTATATATGCCATCATATGCCAGCAATGCCCCTCTGCTATGTACATTGGCCAAACTGGACAGTCACTACGCAAGAGGATAAATGGACACAAGTCAGATATCAGGAATGGCAATATACAAAAACCTGTAGGAGAACACTTCAACCTCCCTGGCCACACAACAGCAGATGTAAAGGTAGCCATATTACAGCAAAAAAACCTCAGGACCAGACTCCAAAGAGAAACTGCTGAGCTCCAGTTCATTTGCAAATTTGACACCATCAGATCAGGATTAAACAAAGACTGTGAATGGCTATCCAACTACAGAAGCAGTTTCTCCTCCCTTGGTGTTCACACCTCAACTGCTAGCAGAGCACCTCACCCTCCCTGATTGATCTAACCTCGTTATCTCCATACTGATTTATACCTGCCTCTGGAGATTTCCATTACTTGCATCTGAAGAAGTGAGGTTCTTACCCATGAAAGCTTATGCTCCCAATACTTCTGTTAGTCTTAAAGGTGCCACAGGACCCTCTGTTGCTTTTTACAGATTCAGACTAACACGGCTACCCCTCTGATATCTGAAAGGTTGGTTATTTTCATCCCTTGCATGTGATTTTTGGCAGGACATGATGTTGATCAGGAAAGAAAAACATGTGGGTTATGCCATCTGATTAAATAGAGGGAGTAGATTCTGTTCCACTTATATCAGTGGAGTTACTCCAGATCTATTGAGGTGTAACAGAGCAAAATGTAGCCCAAGATGATTTTTACCCTGTCTTTTTCTCCTTCTTGTTTTTGTACAAATGACATGGATGGCAGGGAACTTTTCAAAGGGGAAAGTAAAAAAATGACACTCTGCATTGTTTTCTTCTAATTACTTGCACATACATTTCAAACTACCTGTTAGGTAGAACAGCTGTCTGTCCCCCAGTTTCTTGGGGGAGAGACTAATTCAGATCCATAAAACAGAGCCAATCTTAAAGTGCCATCATCACTGCAGTACTACAATAGCTAATGATTTAGGAGTTAGAGTTAGTGCTAACAGAGTATTGGAAGGGAGGTAAAACTTTGTTTCAGGGCCTAAAATGATCTCTAACTACAGTATTAGGGATTAGGATGAGACCGTCTTGGGGATAGGGGGGCAGATTTCCCTACATCTGCATACTGTGGGATTTCTTGCACCTTCCTTTGAAGCATGTGGGGGTGGCCACTATTCGAGACAGGATACTGGACTAGGTGGAACCATGCATCTGAGGTAGTAGAGTAATTCCTATGTTCTTGTATTCCTAAGTGACTCTTGTGTATAAGGTCCAAAATTCTGCCCCATTTACTTCCAGGAGAAGTGATTGTTTTAAGGGGAACTGAACTTTAAAACTTGTAACTTGTGAACACCAACACTTCAATCATTTAAAAAAAAAAGTCAACTAGGCTGAGGCTCTGGATGGCTCAAGTGATTGGTAATAACTATTAGTTCTAACAGGATTAAGAATATTTTCCTCTCCAGCTCAATAGCTCTGATCTAACCCAACCTAGTGGTGACTGAAAGCCCTGCTGAGTGACTGGTGATTTTGTCTGTATGAAATTAGTCTAGGTTCTAGTTCCCAGGGAACAGGTGTCTATGCCACACAAACAACAATCACAGTTGGCTCTTATTAGCACCCTCTATTTATCAGTCACAACACACACTAATGCCACCCTTACCTTCCTGTCCTCAGGGGGAGAGATACTTGAAGTTCTATCCAACAAGATGGAGGTTCTACTTGTAGGCAGAATAGAACTCTTTGAAGAGTCTGCCACTGGCATGACAGGTCCACTAGCTGAGAATGTATGTCAAAGTAATCTGAACTCTAAGGATCCTCTTGGGCTCTTCACTGACACTGGGCTCCTAGGCAGCAGATGTCAGTCACTACAAAAAGCATACTCTCTCCCCTACAACGATTGAGGAAATCGCAGTCCCTCCTGTGCAATGATAACTGGGACTGCATCATACGCTTCTCACTTCCATTGGGATTATCTCAGCGCAATAGACATTATTCTGGAAGGATAATCTTTGAAAAACAGATTTACAGTGCAGCATTGTAACTGCCTCAATAGAGGTCACAAGGAGCACATCACGCAGTGCTCGCCACTGGCTCTGTACTCAGGCTCTCTGCATGAAATCTTGGCCTCACTGAAGTCAGTGGAAGTTTGCCATCGACTTCAATCAGGTCTGGATTTCACCCTCGGTCTTCATTTTCAAGGATCTCCATGGTCTGGGCCTAGGTTAGCTAAAGAAACAGCTTACCCTCCTGCTTCTGAGGAACAATACAACTGTTCACCAGGGTGAAGCTTGTGTATGCAACAGATAGGGCTTTCTTGGCAGCAAGCCCGGTGTTCTGGAATTCACTCCCACAGCAAATTTAAAGACCACAAGCCCCAACACTTTCAGATCCAAATGCAAATCCCACTTCTTTGACCTTGATTTCCCACACAGCAATTCAGAACCCAGTATCACCTCTGAAACACAAAGCAGGATAAAAGCCTGATCCTCACAAAACTTACTCCCTTCAGGAGCAGTGGGAGACAGCAGAAACATTACTGCCATGCCTTGCCTTCTACAGTCTTTAACTCTGGAAGGTGCTCAGATGCCACTGTGATGGGTGTGCAATAGAACAATTCAGGCAAAGAAGTCTGGGACTGGATAGACTTTTAGGGTATGTCCACACTGCAATTAGACACCTGTGCCTGGCCCATACCAGCTGACTTGGACTTTCGAGGCTCAGTCTTAAGGGGCTGTTTAATTTTGGTGTTGACTTCTGGGCTCCGGCTGCAGCTAGCACTCTGGGACCCTCCCACCTCGCAAGGTCCTTGAGCCCAGACTGCAGCCTGAGCCTGAACATCTACACTGCAATTAAACAGCCTTTTCGCCTGAGCCCCATGAGCCTGAATCAGCTGGCATGGGCCAGCCATGGGTTTTTAATTGCAGTGTAGACATGCTATCTAAACTACCCTATCACCCCTATGGCTTCTGTGTGGTAGGAGGGATTTATAACACTGGCTAAGACTGCCAAGGGCATGTTAGGCTAATAAACATGATGGAATTGGAAGAAAACTAGGATGCTGTAAACTCCCTGCTTTAAAAAGAAGTGCTGAGACATTTCCTTTACTATAGTAAATATTTTTTTTAATTTTAATTGGGATTTAGGAACCTACTGATTTCATGTCAAGAGGCACCTGTAAGCCAGTCTTATCAGGTTGTTTGCAGGTTTGTCTTCTATTTCCCTTGACCTAACAGCAGGTACTTGTGCACTATGTATGGTGGAGAGCCAACGAACTGCCAGACAATATTTGGACGTGGGACAGCTTTCTATTTTCTGTTTTACTGAGAACATGATTTTTATTTAGCCTTGGTCTGTGGCCAGAAACCATTTAGCTGTGCTTCCTGCCATAAGGAAATTACTAATCATATGTTTGCCTCTTGCTTATTTATCATGGCAGCACTTTGAAAGCCAGTGGATCATATAAAAAATACACTTTGCTAAAGATTACACTGTGCTGTGAAGTTACTGAACCAGCTCTCCATAGCCCTTGAGAACCTGGATATGCACAGTAAACACCCTCAAACCACTCTGGGGCATCTTACTCTGTAGCAGGCACCTTGCACATTTAATACATGTCACAGCTCTAGCCACAAAAATATTTTTTTATATATATTTCAAAAGAAAAATGCTATGATTTGTCAAAGTGAAGCTACACAGGCAGTTTAGTGGTTTCTCTGGGACTGCAGACACAATTATACATTTGAATCTCTCGTAGCCGTAGGCTAAAATTTCCAAACTTGAGTGTCCCAAGTTAGGCTGCCTAAATAAAGTGGCCTGATTCTCAAAGGAGCTGGGCATCTGCAGTCCCCAAGGAAACCAGTGGGAGCTCTGGGTGGTCAGTGCCTTTAAAAAAAAAAAACACCACTTATTCAGAGGAGTTGTTATGGATATGGGTGTCTAAAGTTGAGACCTAAATTTAAGAATTTTAGCCCCAAACTCTAAGGCATGGATGGTACTAGCGAGGTGAACGTGCAGACCTAACTCACAAAGTCTAGATCTGAATCTGAATGTCCAAAAGTTTGGAGGAGTTTGGATACAGGTCACAACCTTCCCTAGTGTCTTTCCATGATTATGGTCTGGTTAGTGCTAGAGATGGTTCAGAATTTGCACATAGATCTATAATCTTCTCAGACCATGCGGAAGTTCAGATTCAGAACCAGACTCTGTGACTCAAGTCCATGTCAGTGCAATAATCTTCAACTCAACAAAAGCTAATTAGCACCATCTGCTTAAGCCATTGAAAAGACAGCTTTTGTCATGCTGGAAGCAGGGCCTGCTCCCCCACACTGTCAGAAAAACTGCTAAGGGTGGCAAAAACGTAGCTATCCATTGCTGGCACTTGCTCTCACAATAAGCAAACACTAAGGCCTGGTCTACACTAGGTGTTTATGTCGAATTTAGCGCCGTTACATCGAATTAACCCTGCACCCGTCCACACCACGAAGCTATTTAGTTCGACATAGAGGTCTCTTAAATTCGACTTCTGTACTCCTCCCCAACGAGGGGAGTAGCGCTAAATTCGACATGGCCATGTCGAATTAGGCTAGGTGTGGATGGAAATCGACGCTAATAGCTCCGGGAGCTATCCCACAGTGCACCACTCTGTTGATGCTCTGGACAGCAGTCCGAGCTCGGATGCTCTGACCAGCCACACAGGAAAAGCCCCGGGAAAATTTGAATTCCTTTTCCTGTCTGGGCAGTTTGAATCTCATTTCCTGTTTGGACATCGTGGCGAGCTCAGCAGCACTGGCAACGATGCAGAGCTCTCCAGCAGAGATGGCCGTGCAATCTCAGAATAGAAAGAGGGCCCCAGCATGGACTGATCGGGAAGTCTTGGATCTCATCGCTGTGTGGGGCGATGAGTCCGTGCTTTCCGAGCTGCGCTCCAAAAGACGGAATGCAAAGATCTACGAGAAGATCTCTAAAGCCATGGCAGAGAGAGGATACAGCCGGGATGCAACCCAGTGCCGCGTGAAAATCAAGGAGCTGAGACAAGGCTACCAGAAGACCAAAGTGGCAAACGGACGCTCCGGATCCCAGCCACAGACATCCTGTTTCTACGAGGCACTGCATTCCATCCTAGGTGCGGCCGCCACCACTACCCCACCACTGACCGTGGACTCTGAGGATGGGATATTGTCAACGGCCGGTTCCTCGCACATGTTAGCGGACGGGGAAGATGAGGAAGGAGATGAGGAGGACGAGGCAGTCGACAGCGCTTACAACGCTGATTTCCCCGACAGCCAGGATCTCTTCATCACCCTTACAGAGATCCCCTACCAACCGTCCCCAGCCGTTAACCCGGACACAGAATCAGGGGAAGGATCATCCAGTAAGTGTTTTAAACATCTAAACATTTATTTTTAACAGAACAGGAATATTAACAATAACAACAATGGGTTTCTCATGATTAGTGTGCCCTAGGCGCTTAACGTTTCAGTCCTGGGCAGTGCAACTATTGAAAAAATATCTAACAATGTCCGGTTTTGCATGATTGTTCTGCCCAAGCCGCTCTACTGTTTAGTCCCTGCCAGTGCAGCTACAGTAAAATGCGGTCTATATGTCCGGGGATAGAGCTGAAATCCTCAATGGATATCTCCACAAAGCTCTCCTGGAGGTAATTGGAAAGCCTTTGCATCAGGTTCCTGGGGAGAGCGGCCTTATTGGGTCCTCCGTAATAGCAGACATTTCCGCGCCAGGAGACAAGCAAGTACTCCGGGATCATTGCCCTGCAGAGCATGGCGGCATACGGCCCTGGTCTTTGCAGGCTTTCCCGAAGCATTCTTTGTTTTTCCGTGTCTGAGATCCTCATCAGGGTGATGTCGCTCATTGTGACCTGCTTTGAATTAGGTAGGGGAATGTTAGTATTGGGACTGCTTGCCCGTTCCTTTACAGAACTGTAACCGGCGGTTTACAGCCACGCGGTGGAGGAGGGAGAGGGGCAGCATACAGGGATCTTTCCCTGGGACAGCCGCGAGGGGGTGGGACAGGGGCAGAGCTCATGCTTGCCGGATTGCTGGCAGCAGGGACTGGCATTGCTTTCAATGTGAAAGGAGGCCAGTGCAACTATTAAAGTTTTAAGCAGCCACAAGTCTACGGCTTACCATGTCGGCCTGCTACACAAATTCCGGTGTCCTGCCCCGCTTCTCTGATCTGCACTGCAAGACCCCAGGCACTGAATGCGAAGGCCGAAAATTCGACCTTGTCCTGAGTGCGCATGTGATAGGTGCTGTGCATGGTCTTCTTCACAGAGAAAGACTATGTTCTTTGTTCACAACTAAATTTATCTTTCTGAGGAATTCACTCCCTTTTTCCCATTCCCACAGCTGCGACTGTCTCCCAACCCAGCCTGGCATCACACTCCCAGAGGCTAGCGCAGATTAGGCGTAGGAAGAAGAGGACACGGGAGGACATGTTCTCGGAACTTATGGGCTGCTCCCGAGCCCAGGCAGCACAGCAGACCCAGTGGAGGGAGAACTTGTCCCAAATGCACCGTTCACACATGGAACGGGAGGAGAGGTGGCGGCAGGAAGACCAGCAGGCGACTCAAACGCTGCTTGGACTAATGAGGGAGCAAACGGACACGCTCCGGCGCCTTGTGGATGTTCTGCAGGACCGGAGGCAGGAGGACAGAGCCCCACTGCAGTCTATCTGTAACCGCCCTCCCCCGCCACCAAGTCCCATACTCCCCTCACCCAAAGTCCAAAGAAGGAGGGGTGGCAGAGTCCGTGAAAACTCTCACTCCACCCCTGCAGACTGCTCTACTACTAGAAGGCTCTCATTCCCCAAAATTTGACAAGTCCTTTCCTTCCCGCCTCACCCAAGCCCCCGTCCAAGTTTCACGCCCCAGTTTCATGTGTAGTTGCTAATAAAAAATACGTTTCTGTTAATTACTGTTTCCATCATGTTCTTTAGAGGAGAGTCTGTCTGAAGGGGGAAAAGGGGGTTGGTAATTGGACAGAACAGTCACCTTTACCAGGGTACAGAGGCGGGGGCAGGTTCAGCAGCAGGGCACACACACATTGCAGTCACTAGTTACCCTGGTCATTCTGGGAGGTGGTTTTAGTGTTCTATGGGGGGTGGGGGGTGCTCTGTGACTTTGTGGCGGGGGAGGGCAGTTACAGATCTTATGCAGCGGTCCTTATCCTGGATCACAGAGCCACGCAGCAGGGGATCTGTAACCGTCCTCCCCCTGCCACAAAGTCACATAGCCCCCCCCCCCCCCCACAGAGTCCCAAACAGGAGGGGTGGCAGGGTCCGTTGAAACCACCAGTCCACCACTGCGGAGCCTGTTATTCCTGGAGTTTGGAAGCGTCATTTGCATCTCTACACTACACCCGCTCCCCACCACAGTCTGCGTCCCAGGTTCAACACTTTCCCACGAAAACAGTAATAAAGAAAACGGTGTTCATTAACAAAATTCAAGTGATTTTATTTTTAAACGTGTGTTGGAAGGGGGGGAATGGGGTATGTAACTGGAGAGGATACTGAACATTTAGTGGGTAAAGAAACGGGGGCAGGTTCAGCTTCTCTGTACACAAACTGAAAAGTCACTGGTTACCCTGCTCACTTAGGCTAGGTCTACACTACAGCGGGGGTCCGACCTAAGATACGCAACTTCAGCTACGTGAATACCGTAGCTGAAGTTGCGTATTTTAGGTCGGCTTACCTGGCTGTGAGGACGGGGGAAAGTCGACCGCTGCCGCCGACTCCGCTGCCGCCTCTTGCCGTGGTGGATTTCCGGAGTCGACGGCAGAGCGATCAGGGATCGATTTTATCGCGTCTTCACTAGACGCGGTAAGTCGATCCCCGATAGACCGATTGCTACCCGCCGGATCGGCGGGTAGTGAAGACGTAGCCTCAGGAACCTAGCTTTCAAAGCCTCCCGGATGCACAGCGCGTCCCGCTGGGCTCTTCTAATCGCCCGGCTGTCTGGCTGGGCGTAATCAGAAGCCAGGCTACTTGCCTCAACCTCCCACCCCGTCATAAAGGTCTCCCCCTTGCTCTCACAGAGATTGTGGAGCACACAGCAAGCTGCAATAACAATGGGGATATTGGTTTTGCTGAGATCACAGCGAGTCAGTAAGCTTCTCCATCTCCCTTTGAGACGGCCAAAAGCACACTCCACCACCATTCTGCACTTGCTCAGCCGGTAGTTGAAGAGTTCTTTTTCAGTGTCCAGGGCGCCAGTATAGGGCTTCATGAGCCAGGGCATTAGCGGGTAGGCTGGGTCCCTGAGGATGACTGTAGGCATCTCCACATCCCCAAGAGTTATTTTGTGGTCCGGGAAGTAAATACCTTCCTGCAGCCGTCTAAACAGACCTGAGTTCCTGAAAACACGAGCGTCATGAACCTTGCCCGGCCATCCGACGTTGATGTTTGTAAAACGTCCCCTATGGTCCACCAGTGCTTGCAGCACCATTGAAAAGTAGCCCTTTCGGTTGATGTACTGGCTGGCCTCGTGGTCCGGTCCCAGGATAGGGATGTGAGTTCCATCTATAGCCCCACCGCAGTTTGGGAATCCCATCGCGGCGAAGCCATCTATGATGGCCTGCGCGTTTCCCAGGGTCACTACCTTTCCCAGGGTCACTACCTTTGACCTGCAATCCAGTACCTCAACGATTGCGTTGGCCACTTGCATCACAACAACCCCCACGGTAGATTTGCCCACGCCAAAGTGGTTCGCGACTGACCGGTAGCTGTCTGGCGTTGCAAGCTTCCAGAGGGCTATGGCCACTCGCTTCTGGACAGTCAGGGCTGCTCGCATCCGGGTGTCATTGCGATTCAGGGCAGGGGACAGCAACTCACAAAGTTCCAGGAAAGTACCCTTCCGCATGCGAAAGTTTCGCAGCCACTGGGATTCATCCCAGACCTGCAGCACTATGCGGTCCCACCAGTCCGTGCTTGTTTCCCGGGCCCAGAATCGCCGTTCCACAACATCCACATGACCCATTGCCACCGTGATGTCCTCGGCGCTGGGTCCCGTGCTTTCTGACAGGTCTATGCTACTCTCAGACTTCAGGCCCTCACCGCGGTGCCATAGCCTCCTCGCCTGATTTATCTGCATCTGCCTCTGGGAAAGGTGGATGATAAGATGCGAGGCATTGACAACGGCCACAACTGCAGCGATGGTCGCAGCGGGCTCCATGCTCGCAGTGCTGTGGCGTCCGCGCTGTCACTGACCAGAAAAGTGCGCGAACTGATTTCCCGCCGGCGCTTTCAGGGAGGGAGGGCGGGAGTGACGGTTGGATGACGACAGTTACCCAAAACCACCCTCGACACATTTTTTTCCCCAGAAGGCATTGGGGGCTCGACCCAGAATTCCAATGGGCAGCGGGGACTGCGGGAACAGTGGGATAGCTGCCCACAGTGCACCGCTTCCAATGTCGACGCTTGCCCCGTTAGTGTGGACTCACAAAGTCGAATTACTGTCCTTAGTGTGGACACACACGTTCGACTTTGCAATATCGATTCCACATATTCGATTTAAGTAAAATCGAACTACTCTCGTAGTGTAGACATACCCTAAGAGTACATTTTCCAATTTGCCGAAGGCAGCAAAAACCCTACAGCCTGTTTTGACCTGCAATCCTGTTCTCAGATTTAATTAATTGAGCAGAATAAACAGTTAAAAAAAAAAAAAGTAATTACTCCCCCGGACTTCCGTTCTCTTGATGCCCCTCCTGTCTCAAATAGCTTGACACCCTAACTAGTTCATACCTTGAAAGCCAGGTCCTCAAACAGGAAATACTTTGGAATTCACAGTAATGCCTACATCCACTGGTGCCCTTCGCTAGCAATGTTTAATTCCATCTGTCAGCGTTGGATGGAATTTATCACAGATGGTTGGATTAAGGGGCTTACCATACATACCAACTCCATACTGGATATGTGCTGAGATCACCAGTGGTTAGTTTCTCAATACGGGTCAGACAATAAAGTCTATCAAAATCTGAAATTGTAACCACCTTTGAACCCTCACTCTGTAGGGAAGTTTAAAAGTTCCCTTGTTCTTGGGGAAACTGCAAAATACCGCACCGCGTGTTGCAGACTGCACTGATGTGTTCTAGCAGCCCCAGTGTAGACGAGTGACACATTCCATCTCATTTAGGCCAGACTTTTGACTTGTTTTATAGTAATATATAAAACATAAAGTCTCTTTTGGAATTGTGAGACTGCTTCTGCAACCACTTGCATTGAGAAGTTTTACACCCTATCCAGTTTTCTGCTGGAGGAACTTCAGTCATCGTGAAGGTATGTGATGTGTATGTGGGGGACTGTCACTGGTATGGAACTTCTGGGTGAGAAGCCGGGATGCTATGGGTCCATGTCAA
Organism: Emys orbicularis; assembly: GCF_028017835.1. Lineage (NCBI taxonomy): Eukaryota > Metazoa > Chordata > Testudines > Emydidae > Emys > Emys orbicularis. The sequence continues at coordinate 94,659,108 of NC_088688.1, read as the reverse complement.
CCCTGTTGTGAGCAAGCATTGCCAACTGAGTTGCTTCCCTGACATGCAAAGTTATGATTCACTGGTATAGAGGGGGACTGGGATTATGGCTCTCCCCATGCCTTTGGAAAAGCTAATGACAGCACCACCGTAGTGCAGAGCTTGTGCACCCTACATCAGTTGTGTCTGGCCTTTTACAGAGGCACAGGGATGTGTGTGAGGAAAAGACTTCATCCTCTCCCACTCTTGTGACCCCATCCAGAAGCAACCTGGACCTCTCCAAATTAACAGGTTTAACTAAAAACAATTTCCTGGCTCAGAGAAGGCTCAGGATTTAAGATGGACTCCTACCAAAACCCCAAATCCAAGCCCCTCTAAGTCTTGGGGAAAGTTCAGATCCTGATCTAAGCTTTGAGGCTTGGGCCCATCTCTGTAGGAGATCCTGGAAAACAAGGCTATGTACACATTTTGGGGGTTCCACAGCACAAATTGAGAGAGGAACTTTATCTCAGGAAGTTTGAGTTGTCATCTCTGAGACTGTAATATTAAAGAAAGCAGCTCACATTTAGAAAAGAGCTAAAAGGATCCCAGAGTTACAAGCTCCAGAAGCACCATTATTATCACTCTGCTAGAAACAGGGAAAAACTTCCATCAGACGTGACCTTACAAAAGCGATGAGATATTTTTGATTCTTGGACTGTAAGCTCAAATGTCATCCAATGTGTTTGTAATGTGCCCAGCAAAAAGGGAACCTACTCCTGATTAGGGTCTCTAAGTGCTACATCTAATATACATCTAGTATAAACATCTAATGTGGCTTTGACACAGAGGAAAGGCTTTGTTCCTCTGAAACACAACTTTGTAGAGGGTTCACTCATACTCCCAGCAAACCTGAGGGTGTCACATAGGAGCAGAACAAATACCTTCTGGGACCTCGCCTCTGTTCTTTTTTTTTTTTTTTTTTAAGTCCTTTTAGAAAAACACACTGAGAGTCCTGTGCTAGACTTTCTTAGAAATACTGAAATGAGGTCTCAAGGAAGGTGCCCTCAGACTCATGTTTGTTCCATAGTTCAGTTAAAAATTGTAAAGCTATTAGACTTCCCCACTCAGGCCCTGCTCCAAAGACCATTAAAGTCAATGGAAAGACTCCTATTGATTTCAATAGGCTTTGGATCGGAACCTGAATGTGCTGGGTCTATACAGATACAAGGTTAATAAATTTGGCTGGTTAGATATGAGGTAGCTGATTGCTATGTTTTGCTATTCCTTTGCCATTAATAATTCCATTGTAACAACTATTTGTTTGGCATGACATGATCTGGTATATTGGTAACTCCTCACTTCCCAGCAGCGTAGTGCATCCTTAAGATGCACATTTTCTATTCAGGTAACCAGCACAGCTGGTACCATAAAATAGAAATTGCCTTTTGAATACTTTGTGTTATATAATCAAAAGTACCCTTTGGTGGCCAAGAGGCCTTTCTATACTAAATGCCTGTAAATACAGACTGGCTATGCTCTTAAATGGAGAATTATGAGATAACTTTTCCTATTGCTAGTATGAATCTCTCTCCATATCTTCCCAAAGCCAATACATTCTATCCCTCTCTTATTCTATAGACAATGAGAGGTAAGTTTTCAAAGCAATGGTAGGAATTTTAGCTGAGGAACTCCCATTAAATGGAAGTAGCAGAGAGAAACCTTTGGGATGTTTACTTAGTTTACTTCTAATTATTTTTATCTGCTCTTCTTTTAATTACAATGGCCAGAGTTGAAGAAGCATCTCATTTTAAGTTACTACTACGTTGCTTAGGCTAATCACAAAAATCAAAGAATGTGTCCAGAACAGTCAATGACAGATTCATCCCTGGTAGAGCCCCATTGGCTTTTCTATAAATGAAAGGAGGAATTTGACTTACTCACTTCATTTGCATGCATTCTTTGCTCTTGTACAGTGTCTTTCATTCAAGCAAGGTTCTCCAAATGCTTTATAAAGCCTCCTGTTGCCTCTGGCTGTCTGGAGTCCTGTGCAATATCTATTCCCTCAACTTTAGCCACCCACCCCCTAAATGTAACCCCAGACCTGAAGAGCACCTTCCTTAGAGTCCATGAGTGGATGAGAGGCTACTGTGGAGATGGTTGAACTTCCTTTCCATAGAAGAGAGGCCGTTCCATGTGGATCAACTAGGCCCTGAGTTAAGGACTTCAGGATTTGGAAATTACAACCAAATTACAACCATAAACCAGTCTTGCAAATTTGTCATGCGCTCAGGCACAAAAAATCTACTCAACTGTCCTTTCCTTTGCTGTGGTGATTAATTATACCCTCCGGCCCTGGAAGAAGGTGTAACCAACATGTTAATAACCTCTGCAGATAATACTAAATTGGGAGGAGTTGCAAACGACAGAGGAATAATACAAAGGGATTGAGAGAGATTGGAAACATGGGCAGAGAATAAAATGAAATTCAGTTTGGTAAAATAAAAATACTCAGGAAAAATAATCCAAACCACAGCTAATCAGTGGGAGGAGAAGCCTTGAAAGCAGTAATTCTGAAAGAGAGCTGGGCTGAGAGCAAACTGGGCAGGAGTTTGCAAGGTGTTGGGGGCAGTGAAAAAGACCTGTGCAATTTTTTCTGCTTATGCTTGCGTCATGGAGCAGGGAGGTAAACATCCCTCCCTATATACTGGTAGCTCTGATGCAACTGCATCTGGAAGGTAGTGTTCATTTCTGGCCAGCTCCTTACTAGAAAGATAATGACAAATTGGCAGGAGTTCAGGGCAAATCAACAAAAATGATCAGCATGCTGGAAGGGTCAACTTATGGAGAAAGGTTAAAGGGATAAAAATATCTATAGTTTGGCTAGGAGACAACTGCTGAAAGTGGGGAATGTGGAAAGAACTATAAATATTTGAAGGGTTTAAACATCAAGTAGGAAGTGAAGTAATTATTTGCAATTAATAATAAGAGGCTCTCTGTGACTAAGGGGACATGGCAGGTTACCTCTGGAGAACTGAGTCCAGTTCTTGGAAAGACACGGATCACAATATAAGTGAACATGGCCTTATGGTGTCACCATGGTGTTGTATCTGCTCAAGAACAGGCTGGGAGCAGAAGGCAGGGTTTTACAGATAAGGACTGAAGTGCCTGGTAGGGCTGCATAGGGAAAATTGCAGAGCCCCAGCCTGCAGCCTGCCTGCCTTTAGTCTCTTTCATTAATGCTAAATTTAGCCACAAACTTTTAAAAAAACAAAAACAAAAAGTCTTGAGACTTGGGACATCTGCTTGGCTTCTCTCTTGGCTCCTTCATGCATGATTAGACATTTCTCTAAGGAGAAGGGAGACCTCTGGTGGCAGGAAATGCCAAATACTGCAAAGATTTACAGCTTTGCAGCAAATGCATTCTTCTCTTTTACAGGGTGTTTATTCACAGCATTTGTCACAAGTCACCCACAAGTATTCTAGTCTGAGCGCTTGTTTCATTCATTTTCTGGGTTTTAAAAAACATTTTCAATGTGTGAAGTTAAGGGACCACACATGTGAAACTTGGGCTTTTCCAAGGATAGATTATGTCTTAATTCACTTTGGGTTACTAGTCCATTACCTTCCTTGCATCTCCGTTTTACTGGAAAGTGCAGTAATACTCTGCAAAAGGTAGAGACCAGCAGCTGGAAGGAAGCCGTGGGGCATCCAAGTGTAAAAAGGTATGGAAGGGCTGAGTATAGGTGCAAAACAACAATTCAGGAGGCGCAAGCTCCATGCACAAGAGGAAAATTTTCCTTTATATATAGACCCTCCAGTAAAAGCAAAAACACCAAAGTCCCACTTTCAAAAGTGACTTAGGCACTTGGAAGCCTAAGTCACACTGACTTTTAGGCTCCTAAGGGCCAGAATTGTTAAGGTATTTAGGTGTCTAAAGATGCAGATAGGCACCTAGTAGGATTTTCAGAAGGACCTAGGTGCCTAACTCCCTACCTTGGCACTTATGAAAATACCACTATGTGCCTCTTTAGGCACCTAAATACCTTTTAAAATCTGGTCCTAAGTGCCCAAGGCTCAGATCCTACCACAGGGAGTTAAGTGCCAAAATGCCTTTGAGGATCTGGGCCTTATATCACCTTTGAAAATGGGATGTAGTCTCCCAAGTCCCTTGAAACCATTACCCATACGCAATTAGCAGCCTAAATTCCATTGAGTTTCTATGAGACCTAGGCTCCTATGAGCCTTATGAAAATGGGAATTAGACACCTCCCTCCCCCCCCCCCTAATTTTCCAATTAGGGAAAGTCAATGCTTTGATATGGCAAAGAATTTGATCAACATGTAGTTTTTGTTCTTTTGAAGTCAATTCAGTCAAGAATGTGAAGTGTTCAGAGTGCATGTGCCCAGCACTGGGGAAAGACAGAACTTGAGAACATCTCTGTGTACTTGACCAGGGGGCTGAGATTCCACTTAATCACTCCCCCTTTCCTGTGCTTCAGCCTATTCTTCTACAGAAGCACACAGCAGAGCTCAGTCCTTCCAGGACAAAGATTTGACATTAGACACAGTTACATTTCTGACCGAGAGTGTGACACAATTTCTTTTGAAAGTAACATGTAATAAGTATGAACAATCTTCAATTGATGTTTGACTTAGTTGTGAATATTTTTCGCTAACAACTGGTATGTGTTTCTCACGCAAATTGCCACGTTTGTTGCTATTACAAAATATTGAGGAAATGTGTATTTTGTAACCACACATATATATTCACTTCCCTCCAATGTCCTCATGGGGTGAGCTCTCTGCCTTCTCTGGTTCCCCCTGAGTTGTGGAGTACACCATCTGGATCCAAATGGAATGGCACAGTCTTTAGATATAGACCATGCAGTGGTCATCACTTATCACTGCATGATTCACCTGCTAAGTTCTCCCAGGCTGGCTCCAACTTCCCTCATTTATAGCCTCCTCCTCAGGGACCTCAACTGGCTCAGTCTTCAGATGGTTACTTTTAGTATCTTCTGCCAGTTAGCTTGCCCACAAAGTTTCATATATAGCTTCAAAATGGCTACCGGGCATGTTTAGTGACTGCCGTACCCACATTTTTGGCTGTTTCTAGCTCCTCCAGCAGAGTCACCCCACAAAGGCTGTACAGAGCCTTCAAAATAAAAACAAGAAACTATGTGTTCTCCCTGCTGCTTCTTTCCTTATTTACACCACTGACTACTGTAGTGCATGCATGTGGGTTAGATCTGCTCCCATCATTGGTTATTTTCCTTACATGCCCGAAATATTTTTTCAGAATGCCACCAAACTGATGGTTTCGATTTAACTGCCAGGGAAGCTTCTAAGGAGAAAAATGTCTTGAAGGTCATCTAAAGAAGTCATCTTTGTTCCAAGTGGTACCAGCGCTAAGGCCTCAACAGCACCTGGGACACTAACTCCATCTTGTGGCCTTGGGTAAGTAACCTAGCCTCAATTTCTCCACTTACAAAACATGGATAACGATACATCCTCGCATGAAGTTGTTTTGCAGATCAATTATTTAATAAACATAGATAGAGAGCTCTCAGAGGCAGGGACTGTTTTCTCATTACTGTGTTTGTACAACGCCTAGCACAGTGGAACTCTGAAACCCTACTGTGATACAAATAATGATTATTTGTTCTTTGACTATGAAAACACAAAGTAATTGCAAAATATTACTGGTAACATTCTCATGTTCTCTGAGAGCTCAGTCACAGCTATATTAGGGAACTGTGGTGTCACAAGCCCAGAGAGATGAATATATTTTTTCCAGATAAGGCTTTTGTATTTAATTTTCTTTGTGTGTTAACATTTGGTTGAAAAAAATGAGAAAAGCAATCTTACTGAAGTGTATGAGAATAAATTGCTATTTTAAAATTGCTTAAAACGTGTATTACCCAGTGGACCGTAACAGCTGCAGTCTGATGGTCTATCAGGTAAATATACATCCAGACAGTTTTTAAAATGTGTATCATTTACTTGATAGACCATAGCAAGTTCTACAGAGTGGAATTATGGTCTGTTGTGTAAATAGGTATTTGGACAATTTTAAAAATGTATCCTATTTACCTCAATGAGCTTGGTGAAAATTCTTCTGAGAAGTCATTAATGTGCTTGCAAGGAAGTTGCTTTTCAGCATCTAATAGCTTGGTTGCATCCAATGACTTTACATATAAAAACGAGATAAGACAAAATGATGTGTTAAAGCTGGATCCTTGCAAATTTATTGCTTATTTAAAAGGTTCATTTCTGAGCCTGCATCTATGAATATTGGTTTTTAATGTACGAGGACGTCAATCTCCTAGGTTTAGTTATTTAGTCTTTATTTGGGCAATAGGACTATTTGCTTGAGCTCTGCAATGTAACTAGGGGTTGCTGAATTGCACCCAAAATACTTTTTTGTCAATTGCAAGGGAAGGTTTCCAAGGAGTGATAGAAATCAAAACATCTGTCTAGCCAGATGCTAGCAGCCCACCAAACAGCTGTGTCTAGAAAAACTCACGCTCACTCTAATTAAAACCAATAGTCCGCTAATTAGGAGAATTTGTAACAATGTATCATCTTCTTAAGCACCACCCAACCAATAGGAACATAGATGCTCATATGGTCTTTAATGTAGCCTATGTGTGTATATTTTTAGAGAGTACTAACCCTTACATAGCCGGACTGCAATATTGTGCAAAACACACATCTAACAACAGAGGAAAACTGTTACTAGGGCTAAACAATTATCTCGATGTACTGAGTACTCTTACATGACATAACAATACCTTGATGTCCATATAAAACCTTATACACCAGAAGACTGATTAAAGGCTTGAATAATAATAATATAGCCCTCATCAAAATGGTCTAAGTGTTCCAACTCTATCTGAAGTGAAGTCTGACCTATCTCACCTACACAGATGATTTGAAAATAGGGGGAAATGGGTGGGGAGGAGGGTGGGAGGAGAAGTACAGAACTTAAGGGACAGAATTAAAAAAACAAAATAAATAAAGCAGGGCAAAATTCTGCTCTTGGACCCATGCTGTTCCAACTGACTTCAATGGAAAGTCAATCAGACTGACATCAACGGATGTGTTTGCCTTTGAGAGCCGAGTTCAGCACTAAAGAATTATTTGTTATTTATTTACAGTTAAATGACCAAAAAAAAAAAAAAACTTCTACAAAAAGCTGTGAGTGCACAAACAATTAATTAGACTTCCAGCCCCAAATAATTGCTCAGCAGCAAAAAATAATCATATCCAAATAAGGAATTAACTCTGCCAGCCAATAAATCAAAGCAGCAAAACCGGTCCCTTTAACTCTTGGTACACGCCCTCAATCTCCCCTCCCCACACTCCAAACCTCTGTGAAATAAATAAATGGCTTTCGCAGTCTGACTGGAACACCATCAGTTTTTGGCTATTTCAAATTAAGAACTTTAAAATAACTGGAACTTGAGCAACTTTAAAAATTGTAGATAATAAAGCAACTGCTTTATAATTTGAAATGATCTATTAATTCCTTTAAATAGGAACTAAAGCAGTGGCTTTGTTCACTGAAGTGGAAAGTCAGCTGTATCCAATGAGAGATTAAAGATCATAAATAAAAAACATAGCAATTAATTGTGTAGCTTTAAAAGATCCGAGTTTGCCACAGTCTGGAAATCTATCAAATTTTGCTGTCTTGCATGGGTTGTCTTATATCTCAATTGATGTTGGTATTCAAATCTGAAGGCACTGTATGCAATAGCACTATTCTCTGATAAAAGAGCTCAAACATATAGATTGCTTATAGGATTCTATCAGTCTTATAGAGTGAATTACAAATGTTAGAAATGTCAGTTTAATGAGTCATGCAAGCAACCTCAATGTTCTAAGTCACTGGTCCAATTAATTTTTTGAGTGTGCCTAAAATGAATGTGAAGACTGCTCTGGAGCAAAACAATGGTTTCCTCCTGCATGCTCATCTACCTTTATTTTATAAGTCAAGCCTAATAATGTTTTGAAATAGCTATCAAAGTAAATTATTAACAACAGCTAAAAATTCCAGAGAGCCTGATAGCTCATGCCCTTCCCCCGGTCTTTAAATCTGGAATGAAATGATTCAGGAACAAAGGAGAAAAACAAAAAACAGACGTTGGTTCTTCAGAGGGATAAAAGTGTTGTTTTTTACCTTTTTTTCCCTATCTGTTACTAGTTATAATAATAATCCCATTTGAGACTTTTAAAGCTCTTAACATCTTAAATGTTAACATCTCTTAACATCTGAAACGGGTATGAATGTTTCAATTTAATTTGCTTTGGCAAATTTGCAAATTGTTTACTTTTTGCATTTTACTGAGCACAGTTTGGTAGACTCACTTTTGTTTCCAACTTCATTTTTGTTTAAAGCTACAGCCTGATATTGTTGGCTAGGTTCTTACCCCCAGAGGGGACTGTTTACAGGTAGGCACTTTTGGATTTATTTTGAAAATATTTTTTAACATAATCTCTTAATTTCTGGGATCCTACCAACCCACATCTACCCACCCACCAAATACATGTTTACTCATACTGATATTTCCAGTGGTTTCTTTAACAAGTAATGTATCTGGAGCCTTAACTCCCTGGATGAAGTGCTAGGAAAGGCGCTGAAAGCAAATTCCATTTGTGTTTGAGCTGACACGTCTCGCTTCTATGTCCATTCAGGGATGCAGCATACTCCCCTTGCTGCTTCAGGCCTGAACTGTGAGTTGGAACGCAGTCCCACACGCTGACCTTCCCTCCACACTTTGGGACGATGTTCATGCCCAGGTGCAATGGAGGGAACAGCCCCTGTCCACCCCTGAGCACTGGGATTGAGGTTATGACTGGCTCTTGTATAGGGCACATAAGAACAAGGCGAAGACTCCTAGCATAGGGCCCTCCAACTTCTGGCCCCTGCTGTAAGGGGCAGTCACAACCTGGCCTAAAATAAATAGATGGCCTCAGAAACACAGACATGATACTTATCCTTCTCCACTAATTGGGAAAAACTAGTTCCTGGGTGCACAAGTAAATTATAAGTGGAAATTGATAAACTGTAAAAGAAGCACCACTTTTCAAAATAGTAAGAAGGGAGCTCTTTGACATGCTGTAGGTTGGATGGTAGGGCATGTTAGAAAGAATTACTGAGGCCAACTCTCTTGACTTTGGTGAGAACATAACGGGGTCATTGGACTTTAAATGTAATTGGCCTTGAGTTGTATTGTAGAGTCCTAAAATATTTCGCACATAAACATTCCAAAATCTGTACAGAAGAGCTGGCAACTTTGGGTCTCCCTCCACAATGTTCACTGAATTCAGCACCAGTGACCTCTTCAGCAGATGCAAAAAAACCTTTCTGGTTGGAATACAACTCTATGGAGTTTTGTTTTGGCGTATATGCAATGTGATCCCATTGACTAGACTTCAGCTTCCTTATAAATTAAAGAAGCCTCAGATTAAGGCTCCAGAGACAAAAATAAATGAATAAAAAGGGGAGGGGAACTATACAGTACAAAGATGAGGAAAACTCAAAAAAAAAAATGCATGGCCTATTTATGCCACCTATTGGATTTTTACTGAAGTATATTTTCAGTGGGTTTGGATGGTACAGTCATACACTCTGATCTTGCAAGCACTTGCACATGTGAGTAAAGCGACTCATGTGAGTAGGCCCATTGACTTTGATGAGATTACACACATAAGTAAAGATACACATATGCTGAAGTGGTTATAGAATTGGAGCCATATGGCTCTTTATTCTGCTAATTTGATGATCAGGCAGCAGCTAGGATATTTAGGGCCTAAGGCAGTTACAGAGTTGGGCCCCTGGGAGGTCTAATTGGGTGTAGCAAGGCAGTCAAGGCTGATGGCATTTCAAAGTGAGTCTGCCAAACTGACACATAATGATGTGCTCAGTGCCTGTCAGCAGTAGCTAAAGATCCTAGTCGCGGAGCGGGGGGAGAGGGGGAGTTGGAATTTCCAGCATAAGAAGGTACAATAACATCTCAGATAAGTGTCTCATAAATGTTTTCCTCTGTACGTAGAAAATAATGACAATTAAATGGGTGCTGTGGGTGTACTGCTGTCTGTATTGTAGTACGCCATCACTGTTTCAATTTGGGAGCAGTGCAAGCAGTGCCATCTAGCAGGCACTCTTGGGGACGGTGGGCTTTGTACCAGCATTTAAGAGGATGTGGTGTAGCTGGCTCTGCCTTCTTTACCATCTCTTCCCACCCCCTGTATAGAGGTTAGCATCGACAGCAGCCCGGACCATACATATTCCATGTGCTTCCTGAGCACAAGGACTCCCACTAGAGTCAATCCCCTGTGAGTGATGTTCCAGGTGGGGAGAGGGTCCTAGCACCATCTCCCTCCTTTACACATCATATATGAACCTGATACGGTGAGGCCCTGTTTTACACGTTCTGAAGGTACTGTACTAGTGTTCATGGACATTCTAATCTCATCCACTGCAAGACCCAGTTGCTGTGAAAGCCCTGTCTTCTTTACCCCTGAGTCCCACTCCTCAGGTTGACAGTTCTATCCTCCCACTGTACCATAGCTGTTGCAGGAAGCTACAATCATGCAATGTGAGGTGGTGTGACGGGTTAGATCACAGAAACCCCCTTGGGAACTGCCACCCAATGTGCAAAGACTACCCCTGCTTCTGTTTTCCCTGCCAGCTCAGGACTCCAGCACCCTGTCTTGCTGAGCCAGACACTCCAGTCTGCTCTAACAAAAAAGACTCAGGGTCTGAATCACTTGCCCCAAAGCTGCAAGTTTATCTGAAAACAGCTCATAGAAGTGTGCTTGTCTTTAGCACTCAGATGCCCAACTCCCAATGGGGTCTAAACCCAGATAAATCCGTTTTACCCTGCATAAAGCTTATGCAGAGTAAACTCATAAATTGTTCGCCCTCTATAACACTGATAGAGAGATATGCACAGTTGTTTGCTCCCCCAGGTATTAATACATACTCTGAGTAAATTACTAAATAAAAAGTGATTTTATTAAATACAGACAGTAGGATTTAAGTGGTTCCAAGTAGTAACAGACAGAACAAAGTAAGTCACAAGCAAAATAAAATAAAATGCGCAAATCTATGCCTAATCAAACTGAATACAGATAATCTCACCCTCAGAGATGCTTCAGTAAGTTTTTCTCAGACTGGACACCTTCCAGGCCTGGGCACAATTCTTTCCCCTGGTACAGCTCTTGTTGCAGCTCACGTGATAGCTAGGGGATTCTTCATGATGGCTCCTCTCCCTCTCTGTTCTCTTCCACCCCTTTATATATCTTTTGCATAAGGCGGGAACCCTTTGTCCCTCTGGGTTTCCACCCTCCCCCCCCCCTCACTGGAAAAGCACCAGGTTAAAGATGGATTCCAGTTCAGGTGACATGATCACATGTCACTGCAAGACTTCATTACTCACTTGCCAGCACACACATATACAGGGAGACTCACAGGTAAACAGCCATCTGCAGACAATGGGAGTCATCAAGATTCCAAACCATCATTAATGGCCCACACTTTACATAATTACAATAGGCCCTCAGAGTTGCATTTTATATTTCTAGTTTTAGATACAAGAGTGGTACATTTCTACAAATAGGATGATCACACTCAGTAGATTATGAGCTTTGTAATGATACCTTACAAGAGACCTTTTGCACAAAGCATATCCCATTTGCATTATAGTCACTTATTATCAAATTTTTTATAAAACTATCCCAGTTACATTATATTCACTTATTATCATGTTTTTATAAAACCATGTAGACTGCACAACGTCACAGGTGGTCCCTCAGACAAGGAAACACTATGAAGACTGGGACCAGCACCTGGGTTTTGCCCCGGTATTCAATGGGGAGCTGGTAAAGAGAGTGGATCACCGTGAGTGATGTACTTCCAGCTGCCTGTGTAGTCGCTAAGCATGTTGGATACTATGTTTTCTGACCCAGCTGGAGGTAAGAACCAGGGAATCACATTCATACACATACAAGATGTAGGCTGTTTTTTTAACTGTGGCAAAGAAACAAGCAAGATTCTTCATTTAATAAGGAGTCCAAATATAAATCAAAACAAATTAGACATTTCAGAATAAAATAGTCTTTGGAAAGAGACTGGTGCTGTAGAAAGTTGTCAGTTTTTCCACAGAACCACTACAACACAAACAAGAGCAAGGGAAGCTTCCTCCCACTGCTCTCAGAGGCAGGGCAGCAGCTCACAGAATTGGGTCCTTAATTCTTGGTCAACAAGACTGGTAATCAGTGCCAAACCTGGAGGTTTTGACACCTGTCTGCTGGGATCTAAACTGACACCCACCCATCAGTACAGTGGCTCCAATCAATGCAGCAAAAGCATTCAGCCATATTCAGTGGTCTACCAACAGGCTGCATACTCAGTAAACAGTGTGAGGGATATTTTTTATAAAAGGTCAAATTTTATACTTTAAATCTCAAGCAAATTTTAAAGCTAAAGGACAGTTACAGAGAAATTGTTGTTACTCAAGAACAAAAATATCCTTTGCCTCCTTTACTTTTTGCTATTTCAGTGGAGCCATTAACATATTTCTAAAGAACTTATTTCACATAAAAAACAACAAGGAGTCCTTGTGGCACCTTAGAGACTAACAAATTTATTTGGGCATAAGCTTTCGTGGGCTAGAACCCACTTCATTGGATGAATGAAGTGAAAAATACAGGAGCAGGTATAAATACATGAAAGGATGGGGGTGCTTTACCAAGTGTGAGGTCAGTCTAAGGAGATAAATCAATTAACAGCAGGATACCAAGGGAGGAAAAATAACTTTTGAAGTGGTAAGAGAATGGCCCATTACAGATAGTTGACAAGAAGGTGTGAATAACAGTTGGGAGAAATTAGTATTGGGGAAATTAAGTTTAGGTTTTGTAATGACTCAATCACTCCCAGTCTTTATTCAGGCCTAATCTGATGGTATCCAGTTTGCAAATTAATTCCAGTTCTGCAGCTTCACGTTGGAGTCTGTTTTTGAAGTTTTTTGTTGAAGAATTGCCACTTTTAGGTCTGTTATTGAGTGACCAGAGAGATTGAAGGATGTAACCACATCAGCCACAGCATCCAGGGCTCGTTCACCTGCACATCTACCAATGTGATCTATGCCATCATGTGCCAGCAAAGCCCCTCTGCCATGTACATTGGCCAAACCGGACAATCTCTACACAAAAGAATAAATGGACACAAATCTGACATCAGGAATCATAACATTCAAAAACCAGTAGGAGAATATTTCAATCTCTCTGGTTTGCGGGTTGCCTGAACCTCCAGAAGACCAGGCCCCATCCCGCTTTAAGACTGTATTGTTTGCTGGCTTCCTGAGCCTTGCCCAGGCTAAAACCAGCCACTTTAAGACTGTATTGTCTGCTGGCTGCCTAAGCCCCTTCAAGCCCAGGCCCCAGCCTACCTATAGACTGTTGTTTGCTGGCTGCTTGCGCCCCGCCCAGGCTGAAGCCAGCGCCGAGACTGTGTTGAATACGGGCAGCCTGAGCCTCCTCAGCCCCGGCCCCAAACCCTTGATTGACTCAGTTTAAGCAACGACAGCTTGAGTCGCCCAGGTCAGGCTAACCCTTGCTGGGGACTGTGTGTCGCCCAGCTCCACTGGGGCCCTAGACTGTCCTGCGGACTCTGGTTCTGGCCAAACAGGACCGGACAGAGTGGCCTCCCTCCTCTGGGGTGAGCGAGGGTCCACTACAACCAGACAGAGCAATTTCAGGCCTTCATCTCGGAGGGTCAATTGATAGTGAAAACCTCCAGGTCCATAGCCATGGCTGTGGTTACATGGAGAGCATCTTGACTCCAGTCTTCTGGTCTCCCAAGAGAGATGCAGAACACAATTGAAGACCTACCTTTGGAATGGCCTAAGCTCTTCAGTGCTGACACACACTCCTCCCTCCATACCCTAAAGGACTCAAGGACAGCCTTACGGTCTCTGAGAATTTACATCCTTGCAACAAAAAGAGCCTCAGTACTATCCATGCCAGACTTTTCCCAGATCTTCAAACTTTCCGAGGAGGAGATCTAGACTTCAGAAAACAGGACCACTCCTCCAATAACATTATCTACACCTCCCTCTAAGAAACAGTTTTGACATCTCAGTTGAGGGCTGTAAGCAACCTACTTTCTTGGATCCTGTGCTACACGATTCCATCCATCCCTGTACGGAGACTGACTATTCCACTTCCTCCCTGCCTGGGAACAGGTTACCTAGACAAACGCATCTTGGAGGTGATCGATGTGAGCTATTCCATCCGCTTCCACACTATTCCTTTTTCCCACCCCCCCCTTCCCTGTCCCTCTTCAGTGACTCCTCTCATGAAGACCTCTTAAAACAAGAGGTCCAGTCTCTCCTACCTTTGAGGGCTGTTGAACCATTTCTCCCAGAGTTTGTCAGAAGAGGGTTCTATCCCTAGTTCCCAAGGGCGAGAAGATGGAGACTGATTCTTGACCTCAGAAACCTGAACACCTATATCCTTTCCCAGCACTTCAGGATGGTGATGCTAACCACTATAAGCCCATCCTTAGATCTGGTTTGTCACCCTTAACCTCCAAAACATCTACTTTCATGTAGCTATCCCCCCATCCCACAAATGTTTCCTGTGTTTCATAATAGGCTCAAAACAATATCAGTACCAAGTCTTTCCCTTCGGGTTTCCTACAGTGCTGGAGGTCTTTACAAAACTTCTTTCAACAGTGGCGGCCCATTTATGTCAATGGAGTGTAGCAGTATTCCCATGGCTATTTTTCATCTTTTCTCTTTTATTTTTTCTCCCCCTCTCTTTTCTTTGTACCTCCTCTCTATCCCCACCTGTTTCCTGGCTGCTTCGCTTTTTCATGTGTATCTTGGATCTGACCCAACTCCCCCTTTCCCAGAGTCAGCGGGAGTATTTCCATTGCCTTCAATGAAAATTGGATCAAGCCCCCGGAGATCAACAGTTGCCAGTCTCAAAAGCATATAGAATGTCAGCGACTGGAGCCTGTTTGTTTCACTTTGCTGCTTCACTTGTACATGGACTAAAGCATCAGAGGACTGATCCAATGCTCCTTGGAATCTTTCCATTGACTTCAATGGGTGTTGGATCAGACTTCAAAATAGAAAGCAGGGAGCAGCTCACTCCATATTAACCTTCTTCAAACACTGACTATAATGAACATCATCCATGTAACAGCCACATTTAGTTCTGTCCCAAACAAATGTTTGTTTTCCTCTGTACTATTACTGTAAGTGTATTGACATAAAAAATGTTGAACCGTTAAAGTGAGGTTAGAGAAAACTTTCATTCACATAAAATATATCATTCTTGTATCAAGACAACCTACATTTCCTCTGCTTTTCTTTGTTGGGAACCTGATTTTGGGGTTACTGTCACATATTTGGGTCTCGGGAGCCATCACTTAGTAACAGTGATTTCAAATGTAAAATCCCTAGATGGAGGGAAAGCCACACAAGTATCTTGAAGCTGCATCCTGAGGTAAATAATTTGTTGCAATGTATTTAGGAAATAATAATGCAATATTGCCCCATGGATGTATATGGCACTCTATTCACATAGGGCCAGATTCAGAGGTGAGTCTAAGGGTATGTCTATACTGCAATGTAAGCCCAGCATTCAAATTCAGGAGCAAGACTAATCCCCCGCCCCTTCCATGATCTACACACAATTTGCGCTAATCAAGGGCTCAGACCTAGGGTCCCAGGCATAGATGCTCAAACTAGGGATGCTGGGAGAGCTGCTGCACCCCCTGGCTTGAAGTAGTTTCCATCCTATACAGTGTTCACAGTTTGGTTCAATGGCTCTCAGCACCCCCATTATACAAATTGCTCCAGAACCCTTGGTCCCAGGACCCCACAGGGGTGGAGGGTCTGAAACTGAGTCAAACCCAGGGTTCAAGTCCTATTGCTTTGCAGTGTAGACGCAGCCCCACTGGACTTGTGCTCTGGGAGTCTGCCCAAAGTATTCCACCTGGTTAAGGCAGTGTTTTTCCCAGGAATTGAAATTAGAGGAGGTGTTCGAATTTACCGGGGAATGACAGCTGAGGGGTGAGACTGTGAGGGCGAAGGTGGGCTGTATGGCACCATATTAAAAACTGAAAAATACATAACTGTTTTAGATTTCTAATAAAAAATTAAAATGTATTTAATTTAAATTGACTTTTGAAAAATTAATTATAATTTATTATTAAAAATGTTTAGTACAGAAACTCCCCAAGACAATGACATCTCGAGATCGTGACAATACAAGATAATGACCTTGGCAAATATTGCATTTTAAAAATCTTGGCCTACTAGGAAACGTATATTTATATAAGTTTCCCAGTTGCAAATCTAGCATTCTGGAGCAAAGTCACTAAAATGTACTAATCTAGTTGTCCCAAGAATGAGAAATTATATTAATTCCTTTTATAGATGCATAAACTTTCATGAAATTTCAATTAAAAAAGAGGAGTTAAGCTTACTATGTCTGTCTGGTTGCTGTAAGTAAGTTTCGTACGTTTTTGTCAGCAAAGCGATTCAGCGCTAACTTTCAGCCCCACATTTTAAACATCATAAAACACCAATAAACATAATTTGAATTTATGATGATTTATTTATGTTTATAAATCATAATTTGAAATTATTAGGTCGGTCAACATCATCAAAATGAATGCACTGACATTGTCATAACAAACACAGCTGTGTGAGGAAGCCAGTCTTAGTTCATACTTTTCAAACTTATTATGCTTTTTCAGGTACAAGTATTTTATCATATATATGCTTTTGAAGTTCGTATTAATGGTTCAATTTCAATTCAAATTTCCAACCAAGAACTAAATGGACTTTTTTTCCTACTAGAAATTTTTTAAAACAACTAGATCTAGTTGGAAAATGACTAAATTGGCCTCACTGCAAGGAAATGGGTGAGTTAGGGAGGGTGTAGAGAAATCCGTAAGGGGAAATCAAGGCAGGGAGTGCCTGGAGCACCAGGCGTGGCCAATAGGGGGTGCTACAGGGCAGCCATGCCCTATGACATGCACGCTACCGTTGTGCAAGAGATTCTATATGATACCACCTTATAAATAATCTCTGAATTTAAGCCATGTCCTGACGCCAAGGATCTTACTTTAATTTGGAAGGCTCAAATGCAGAAAGATAAGGATGAGTTATGTTACAAGTGGATAGAATTCCAGTCAACCAGTGATGAAAGACTAACTGAAAGAAGCATGCTTTGAGGGGAGACTTCAAGGAAGAGATGGCGGGTGCTTACAGCACAGGAGAAGCAAGGCTGTATTTTGTGCCCCAGATCCACAAAGATATTTAGGCTTCTAATTTCCATTTAAAATCTTTTGTAAGAATCCCATCATCTGTCCCAGATGATGGGATTCTTACAAGCGGAGTCTTAGTATAGGAATGATTTGTTTGTCCCAGTGTTTTTGACCATTCTATGCAGTTGATTCTTAATAAATGGAGTGCACTGTACCTTTGGATCAGGGCCTGCATATTATATTTATTTATTTTTCAGTGTGAAATGTGGACATACCTCGTAACTTATCAAAACGCCAATGAGGTGGATCCTTAGCAGGGAGATGAACTTGTTTAGGATGTGTTTTAGGATGAATGCGTCAGGCAGCTGGTGTACGTGTAAAATCTTGTCAAATGAGCAGATTCTAGCTAGAGTCCCTGAGACATAATAAACATGGCACCCCTATGGCATTTTTATTGTGTGGCTCTTAAAGAGAGCAGAAATGCAGTTTAAAATGCCACTCTCTCCCCATCACCAAGGGACCTGCTACCTTATATTTGTAAATTAACTTCTCTTGGATTTTTGTGTAATATCTTATTTAGATTGTCCCACTTCTTCCCAGCCCTGGAGCCAAGGTAGCACGGACCTGGCCTGCTCAGCGCCCTGGGCCCTGCTGCAGCAGCGGGGCGGGCGGGAAGGAGTGGGAGGAGCTGGGAGGGAGAGGCCGGGGGTTGCCTCGCTTTCTTTCTCCTCCCGGGGAACGTTCCAAAAAGTATCCAGAGTTCTGAAAAAAGTAGCGAATGTTCCAAACCTGCTGCAGCCCGCCCGCCAAAACTCAGCCAGCACAGGGGGCACGGGCTGGTGTGGTCAGTGTTACTTTCTCTGCTGCTGCAGCAGCAACCGCAGCTTCCAACTGGGCAAAGGGTGGGGGCAGCTGTCTTATTTGGGTCTCATCGCAGCGACTACTTCTGTTGCAGCGGGAATTGGCTAATACTTGTTAGCCGAACCTCTCTTCTCCCAGCCACCCCCCACTCCCTGAAACATTAGCTCCTTCCCCCGTCCCCCAATTGTGCAGGCGAACCAACCGGTCAGAGACGATGCCCAATGACTCATTCAACAAGCCCTCGGCTTCTTCGGACCATCATGCCCAGGGGGGTAAGATGGGCAGCTTTGGGAAAGCCGCCGTTCTGATGGCTGCTACTACTCCTGCCGCAGGTGGAGGGGGTGCCGGGGTCTTAGCTCAAGCCACCGCCGCCTCGGGAAAGAAGTCTCCCCGTCTCCCCAAGTGTGCCCGGTGCAGGAACCACGGCTACTCCTCGCCACTGAAAGGGCACAAGAGGTTCTGCATGTGGAGGGACTGTCAGTGTAAAAAATGCAGCCTGATCGCAGAGCGGCAACGGGTGATGGCAGCGCAGGTGAGCTGGGGATAAAGGGGGGCCAAGCCTCCTCGATTGAATCAAAAAAGGGGCCAAGGGCGGTGGAATGTGTCTTTCCTAGCACCTGTCTGAAACGCAGATACGTGACAGGCACACGGAGCAAGCTGCAGTGCAGAGAGAGGGCTTTAAAAGCTCTTATTTCAGGTTGTCACGTGCACAATAACAATTTCCCCACGGTTGTAGATGCTGCTAGACAGTAGTCACTAGAAAAGCTCTCGCAAGAATATACATCCTGCTCCTCAAAGCCTCTTTTCCCTCAAATCTTCTCGAGTGTCTCCATGTTTCCCTCTAGACGCAATAGGTTGAAGTTCTGCTTTGCGGGTGGCACATCTCTTATTACTCCAGACTGTCCGTTAAAACAGAGACTTGGGGAATTCCACCCTACACCTACTTGCAGCCTTTGATTATTTGTCGTTATATGGTTTCCATCTCACACAACTACTAAAATACATTTTTGATAAATACATTTCATAAAACCCTTAAAACCTGCCTAGAGGCCTGCTAAGGTTTTATTCATCTAAATTATCGGCATCATGTCATTCCCTTCAGATGTTTTGGATAGTGTCCATAAAAGCATATGTGCGATCTGTCCTCATGCCTGTTTCACCGGTTTCTGTATTTATAAACTGCTCAGAGTAGGTTTTGAAACCGAACTTCCAAAGACATTAAATAAGTGCCCACAGATATTTGCTTAAGTCTACCATTGTAGTTTGACCGAGAATTGCTAACTTTGTAAGTAGAGTTGAATAGCTGCATTTCACAGATGTGAAGATAATAATACATACCAGGTTTTCTAGATGAATGGAAATAAATACAAATCGGGTTTTACAAAGCTAGAGTTTAACGCATGCTTGTTTTTCCCTTTTGCAATCAACAACCTAAACCTGTAACCTAAATCTACACCAGAAAAAGAAAAAATCTTCTGAAGAGCAGGTGGATCTGTTGGAGTTAAGGACAGAGGCGTAGCGAGCGCCCTCCGTACCCTCCGACCGGAGGGGGCCCCGCAAGGAAGGGGGCCCCTAAAAGTGGCAAAATAAATACCGCATTCCAGGTTCTGCATTGTAAGGGGCCCCGCCCGGACATATGTTCGGAGGGGGCCACCGTTGGGAGGGGGCCACGTTCTTTGTTGTTACGGCCCTGGTTAAGGATAAAGTGAGACTGGAGCCATGAAACATTTTTTTTTTATTTTTTTTTTAGAATTGGCAAAGAAACTGAAATAGAAACATTTTTAAAACAGATTCTTACCACACAGTGTTTTTTTCCTGTTAACAAATGACCACATATTTCCTCATCAGTTTGATATGTATATTTAATTTACCTTAGGTAAGGAAATAATTATTTGTCTTCAAACTGTAAAATATTGATCTAAGTGGATGGAAGCATCTGAACTCATTAAAGGAACATAAAAGGACCACATATTTTACTCACTCCTGATAGAGACATAGATTCAAGATTTGGGAATTTAACCTGTGTTGATTGCAGAAGCTGATCCAATATGATATTTTTATGAAATGTAATTGGGGTTTTTACATCTACTATCATGCATATTTTGTTTAATCCTCTAACCAATGTAATGAATCAAAGAGTAAAACATGAGTCTCTTAATAGGAAAACAATGACCTCAAGAAAAAAATGGAATTTCTTTAAATTTTGGAATTACAGTATGCAAAAGGAAAGAACAAAATGATTGGATTATTTTTAATCTGAATAAAATGCTTTACTTTGCTGCTATCGCCAGAAAATGTGGTCTTGAAGAGCATCCAATATTGAGTAAATGAAAGCTTTTTTTTATAATTTATTATGACATTTTGACACTTGACTTACAGCAGTATTCAAAAGTGGTCTCAGTAAGTAGCGGTTAACTAATATAGCAGATTTTTAATAATTTGTTAATGTATTTCCACTGCAAAAATAAAACATGTTTATAAACTTTAAATTCTATTAAGACATTCAAGATGCAAGATTTCCAATGACAGTTTTTAATGATGCATTTTCTATTGTAAAATACAACTTCACTTACCTTACATGGTTATTTTTTGAAAAATCTTCTTCATGTAAGATCAGCTAGTTTTCATATTTTTGTAGGTAACTGTTTAAGTTAATTATCTTAAAAATAATTGGGGGTCTGATCAACTCAATGAATGGTGGAAGCAGGATTGAGTTGTAATTTTCCAGTTTGACGTGCTTATCCAGTCTGATGTTTTCTATGTTTTTAGGTATACTATGGTTCATTTCTAAGAGTAAAAAATGTTTTTAGTAGTGTTTTAAAAACATGTTTCCCTTGAATTATCTGTTTAAAAAATATTGGCCAGTCAAAGTTGTATGCTCTTGAGTTGCGCTGATTTTAAACTTAAACTGGAAACTAATTATTGGTGCTGGAACTGGGGGGTGCTGCCGCACCCTCTGGCTTGAAGGGGTTTCCATTATATACAGGATTTACAGTTTGGTTCAATGCTTCTCAGCACCCCCACTATAAAAATTGTTCTAGCACCACTGAAACTAATAATAGCTAATAGTCCAAGCTTGGTCCAATCCTGCATGGGAGTAACTTTACCCACTTAAGTAGTCCCATTGAAATCTCAACAGAGAGTCCTGTGGCACCTTTAAGACTAACAGATGTATTGGAGCATAAGCTTTCGTGGGTGAATGCCCACTTCGGACATGCATCCGACGAAGTGGGCATTCACCCACGAAAGCTTATGCTCCAATACATCTGTTAGTCTTAAAGGTGCCACAGGAGACTCTGTTGCTTTTTACAGATCCAGACTAACACGGCTACCCCTCTGATAATTGAAATCTCAGTTATACATGTAAATGTTTGCAGGATTGGATCCATATGAATCCAATTCTGCAAACCCATACTTATGTGAGTAATTCTGTGTGTATAAGGGCTTCTTGGACAAGAAAGATTGTGTGGCTTTGAGGTGCAACAGCCTGTCTTGCATTCTTTACTTGTGCAATTTTACTAGAATAAATTCTTTGCAGTCATTAGGCGTACTTATGTGAGTAAAGGTTGCAGGATTGAAACCTATGGATTTAATTCTGCAAGTGGTTTTCTCTCAGAACTTCCAGAATCCACATTAACTATAATTCCCTTGCTCTGTGACTGAAGTGTGTGGCTGGTTGACATATTTTTAAAACCTTGCAGTGCTGGGGTCAAGTTCCATCCCAGTCCCTGTTCTTGGACTGGGTCATGTACTCCCATTTTCCCCAGATATTGTTGTTTTTAGGAGGTCTTACTTAGAATACTACAGTACTTATTTTGGAAAAATTATAGGTGCTTTTTTATCTCCGTGAACATAATACACAGATCCTGTTGTGACACCCTGTGAAAAAGAACCATTTGAAATTGTAAAAGTATCAGATTCTGTACAGATTGTTCTCATGCTGCTAGGTAGCTTCCACAATATGATTAACTCCTCTCTGCACATAGGCCCACCCAGATGCCCAAAGGTATTTAAGCTCCTGAGTTTCATCCTACCACCTGTGTGGATCTGGACCCTAGACTTCATTGTGCCTTATTTGGGACTGCTGTCCTTACCTAACCCAGAGCTTCCTGGAAGCACTGAATGTTCACACACATCATTTCAGTTGAATTTTTTTTTTATATAGGAGTTAAGATCCTAAAATCTTCACTTACCACTCTGAATATATTTTGCAATGACCCATTTCCAGCAGGTGGAATCTTCTAGCACCATTCAGCTGATAGGTTGCTGCTAGATTTTGCAAATGAAATTCCAAGAGCTTTTGTTGGAATATGTTTTTGTTACAAGAACCATTATTAAAAATGCTGCTTTTTGGGGTACAGCATCATTTCAAAAGTAAAGAAAAATAATACTGTTCAATGTAGTATTGAGGGAAGCAAACGGTCTAAGTAAATTATACTGTGACATCTCAAAAACTGTGCCCAAAAAAATCAGTTGTCACCTCTTGTAAGTTTGAGGGTGATTTTCAAAATTCAAATGAAAACATGGACCAAACTGCCACCTATATGGGAAATCACAGCATAGGGGATTATAAACTCTGATTCCATGTCTGTGCTAGCCAAATGACTTGTTAGTGACAATGGTGTTAGCTGTGGGTGCAGCTAACCACTGTTTTGCTGCCACTGCAGACAAGGAGAAATGGTGTTGAGAACTGCAGCACAGTGGTTTTCCCCCAAGGGTACACATACCCCTGGTTGTATGCAGAGGTCTTCCAGGGTGTACATCAACTCATCTAGATATTTACCTACTTTTACAACAGGCTACAGAAAAAGCTCTAGTACAAACTAAAATTTCATACAGACAAGGACTTGTTTATATTGCTCTATATACTATACACTGAAATGTAAGTACAATATTTATATTCCAGTGGATTTATTTTATAATTCTATGGTAAAAACGAGAAAATCAGCAATTTTTCAGTAATAGTGTGCTGTGACACTTTTGTATTTTTATGTCTGATTTTGTAAGCAAGTAGTTTTTAAGTGAGGTGAAGCTTGGGGTATGCAAGACTAATCAGACTCCAGAAAGGGGTCTGGAAAGGTTGAGAGCCACTGCTGTAGCAGGATGTGTGGATGACCTCTCTTTCTGAAGTGGTGCTGAACATGGTTTGTTTGTGCCTACACTTGTAAAAGCTATTTTTGGTGCTGGTTGTGACATTTGTTGTCCGCAACAGGTTATTTTGCTCATGAAGACAAGGCTATAGTTTGCTAGCTCAGAGTTTCCTCTGGTTGTATGTGTTGGTAGGATTGCTGTAGAATGAAGGGGAAGTTCAGGCCACAGAACCCAGGGATCTGGGGTTCATTTGTACTGGAGGCATGTGTGTCTTGTTCTGTGGTCCCCAGGGCAGCCATATTCCCATGGGCTTTGTAATTACTCTTGCCCTGCTTTCCTCCTGTGTGCCATGAAAACTTGCCTGAGGGGTTTCTGGGGCAGCGGCCTGCAGGGCAACCCAAGAGCACTACTCCTCTAGGCACTGGCTTCCATGGATCTCCTGAGATCTTCAGACTTGCCAGTTCTTGTGGGGCCAGAGCCCCACCCTGATGAAAAGCTGCAACAGCTACTCTGCAAGTGGGAGCTTTCAGAATTTCCTGCCCCGCTGAGGCTATGTACTAGCACAGGAGATTATCTGTCCCCTTTGCTCAGATCCACAGCAAGTAGAAATAAAATAACACATATCTTTGAAAAATCTTCTTCCTGTCTTTGCCCGAGCGTGACCGTATCAGCTGAATGCAGCTGACCCTGGCTAGAATCTTTGATGAGAATGATGTGATTTTAGCCAGTACTAAGAATTTAATTCCTGTGCCCCTGCTGGAAACAGAAGATATATTTGTTTATGGCTGTACCATTTTACAAGAGTGTGTTATGTTACCCGCGTAACCTAACTGAAGTTTGCATGGCTATAAATGAAGGTAAATGTTGTCCCACATTGTTTCATAGCATCTCTTTCCTCTATACCACTCAGAATGTTATTTCCCCCTTTCATGTCCTTATATTAATAGTCATGAGTTGTTGGAATATGTTGTACGCCCCTTAGTTTGGGACCAGTGGATAATTTCCCTTGTAATTGTAATCATTGTCTAACTAGAGAGTAGACACAGAATAGTTGTTCTTGTTTCCAGGTTGCATTGAGAAGGCAGCAGGCCCAAGAAGAAGAGCTGGGGATCAGCCATCCCATCCCTCTGCCCAGTGCCCCAGAGCTCTTTGTTAAGAAGGAAAACAATGGTGGCAGCTCCTGTTTATTGTTGGAAAGCAGCAGCCCGACACATTCAACAAACACAGCAACTACAGCATCCACCACCCCATCAGGTAAGGGAGTGGGGAGAAGGGGGGGGGGTTTCTGGTCACTCTAATGAAGAGAGCTGGTTTCAGAGAGATGCTGGTTTTTGTTTTCCATGCTTGTTACAGCTGCAGCGACAGGGCTGCTGTGTGTTTCCTTCTCTTTTCTTTCCCACAGAGCAACATTGCTGTAGAAAGAAGTCTGACAGAAAAGGTGTGTGTGTGGGGGGAAAGGGAATCAGCAAACAATTTTTCATATTTTTTTCTTTTTTAAAAAAAATGTGGAAATCAAAATGGAAAATTTCAGAAACCATCAGCCAGCTCTTCTACTGTATATATGTGTAGGTGTGAAACAAGTCTG
The DNA here is from genome assembly GCF_028017835.1 of Emys orbicularis. Classification (NCBI taxonomy): domain Eukaryota; kingdom Metazoa; phylum Chordata; order Testudines; family Emydidae; genus Emys; species Emys orbicularis. Next base: position 94,634,318 of record NC_088688.1, on the reverse strand, counting down.
CAGACTTAATGCTATCATTTCCATTCATATCTGGGATTTAAAAGAGTTCTCTCAACGCCAGTGTGGCTGAAAATGAAGCCACTTGGGCCACATCCACAGCTGATGTAAATCATCATAGTTCCCTTGGCGTCAGTGGAGCAACGCTGATTTACACCAGCTGAGGATCTGATGCTTTGTCTTTACAAAACCTCACATAATTAGAAATACCAACTGGTTATAAACAAAAGTGAAACCAGCTTCACTGACTTCCATTGTCCCAACTGAGAAAGATGAAAAAGCAAATGAACACAGTGAGAAGGAAACTGGATTTTTGTTTAGGTTTAGTAACCAAGGAGATGTTAGTAACATAGGTAAAGCAATTTGTTAAAAATATGTTTGTGAAATGGACGTTGTCCCACTAACTAACTAAAGATCAGTGTGCTTCTATGTCAGCCAGCCGGCACCATTGCCTGCTCCAGTACATTTAGAGCTTAGTTCCTGCATCTGCCAAATGGAATTGCTATATCCCGCGTTGACCAGGCAAGCCCTCTGGGTCCAATCCCTGTACGCACAGAATGGCAGTTCCATGATTTCCTTGTGTTAAGAGGGCATTGTTTTGGGTTGTGTTTAGAAAAATTGTTTGTTGGAATTAACAAGTCAGATTCTGTTTTCATTCAGACAATTCTTTTAAGATCATCTTTGGTTGACCATGAGCCCTTTCATAAAAAGAAATATATTTGGAACACTGGGTTTTGTTTGTGGTGGGGAAGGCTGGTTAAGGATTAAAACAGCTTGTAAAATCACTTACAGAGATTGTGGTTAATTCAGACAAAAGAGGGGGAAAACTTACTCCAATAAATCAAAAAAATGAGATCAAGTTGCAATCAGTGAAACGTTCAGAAACTTCAGTCTCAATGGATATAGAATGGAGTATTTAACCTACTCAGTTTTTACTACAATAAAAATGTGCATTCAACACCCTTGGCAATATTATAAAAATACACAGATCCATAAAAAGATTCTAGGAGAACTTTATGCTGGACTAAAAAATGTAAAGTGTAAATATTGCCAATTTCAAAATCTTTAGAAATATTTTTAAAATTTTAGTAAAGGACTAATTAATTATAAACATCTTTCAGCCCACTATTTTTTTAAGTGGAGTGTCTTTGTCAGTGTGTCAGATAACGATGTTCTTCAACATAATAGCTCCATGTTCTTCTTTAGCAGTTTAATAAATAGCACAATGTAGGCAGTAGCATTGATAATATTGTGCTTAGACCTTTGCAAAGTAGATGCATTTCCAACAAAGGACAAAATAGGGGTCAGCATTCGTTTGCCAGAAATGAATTCAGAAATCATGTACAGCATCTGGGAATGAAAACTTGGGCTGAGATTTTCAAAAATAGGAGCCTATGTCCATATTTAGGCATCTAAATAAGGCCCCGATCCTATAAACACTGACACATATCCATAACTTCAAGCACATGCATAGTCACATTAGTGAACTCCTGGCCCAGTTGAATTGGGAGTTCTGCCATTGAGTGCAGTGACGTACTGTTTTCACCATTGACTTTGATGTGACTACTCGTGTCCTTCAAGTTAAGGACACGCATAAATATTTGCAGGACTGAGGTCCGAGTGGCCTGATTTTCAGCACTGGGCACCTGGCTACTCCTACAGAAGTTGCTGTTCAGCACCTTTGGAAATTAGACTTCTTAGCTGCCCAAATAGAGATGTATGCACCTAACTTGGTCTTTAGCTCTGGATAGAGTCCCTCAGTTATATTACGTCTGTGCACGTTTTCCTCCCTAGATGCAAGTACCGAGAAGCACAGGTATATATATCTATATTAATATATATAGATTAAACTTCCTTTGCAGGGGATCTTTATATGGTTAAGATGACGCCAGCCCTAGTATGAGAGCTGCAGAGAATCTTCCCCTTTGCAATCTAGGGTGCTTTCAGATATCCTGCACTTGTGTTTAATCTGTTTAATATTACTCTCAAGCAAGAATTTAATAAGTCACCTGATCTGGAGACGAAATGAGTGGATTGCGTGTTAATGGAATAAGGGGACAATGGGGGCGTGGAAAAGCAAGACAAAGGGGGCAGCGGTAATGAAAAACTCCACTTTTAAAAATAAAGAGTCTAGGAATCCAATTCCGGTGACCAACCATATCATGAAAGACCCAAAGCCTTCAAACGTGCCATGTGAATGAAATGTAATGATGGCTCATGGTGAAGCTGGTATGTACTTGGGTGGCCACACTCCTATTTTTAGTGCACTAGCTTGCGGAGAGTTAGCATGTCTGTCCACCCACACTGGGAAGCTCCGCTCCAGCTGCGGTGTAGACATACCCTTAGAAAGGTAGCAGGCCCTGCCTCACTCTCATGAAAAGGAACTGCAGGGGTTGAATAGGGCTGGTTCACAGCAGCCTGGCGAGTGGGCCCTATTTTGGAGTTGGTGATGTTGTGCCCCAGAGTCTAAACTTTCACTGAAAATAAAAATGAAGTCTTTAGCTCTGACAGTTGAAAAGATAACCTTCCAAATATGAACGGAATATAATTGATGGAGCGGTGCCTGCCTGAGTCTGCAGGCAGCCTGAGCTCTGAATTCTGAACTGCTCCCCTTCATCTCCTTGGCGTTAGGGAGAGAGAGTGCAGGATGACCCTTCCCCAAGGAATGTGGGGGGAGGAGAGGAGGTTGGTCAAAGAAGGGAGCAGAAACAGAGGAGATGGCCCAACACACCACTGCATACAGCCCTTCCCCGAAGACAAAAGCCCTGTTAGTGCCCCACTGTGCTAGATTCTGTACAAACACATAGTAAAAGTTAGTCCCTGGCCACTCTATATAGATGAGACAGACAAAGGATGGAAGGGGCAACAGAGACACAGAGTGGGGAAGTGACTTGCCCAAGGAAAGGTCATACAGTAGGTCAGTGTCAGAGCTAGGGTTAGAAGCCAGGTTGGCTGAATGCAGTCCTGTGCCCTCTCCACTGGATCATGCTGCCTGACCTTTCACAGGGCCTTGTTTGTATGTAGATGCAGCTCTTTGGAAAACAACCATCTACAGTAGTAGTCAATGCTGACTGAGTCAAACCGTGCCCTGAGCTGGCGGCAGACTGCTTTCATTGACAGCCAGGACAACGACGCAGACACCCAGGAGGACTCCTGTGAGGACAAAACTCGCTCTAACATTAGTATATAGTACATAGGAGGTCATAGTGACAATAGTTAATTCTATTCCTTATGCAAGCTGTTGGCTTTAAAGGCTTAGTAATTTTTCTTTTGAACTTCATCACACTGCTCATAGTTTGTGTGTGAAGGAGTCACACAAATCATATAGGGTGCCAGGGAGAGAGGGACTTTCCTCATTGTATCTATTTTACTGGCAGGTCAGAAATATTATGACACCTTGAGAAACCAGAGACAATTTTTCAGACCTCTTGCAACACGCCATTTTTGGAAAAGAGGAAAAATGAGGTGTACTGGTGCTAGAACAGCAGCTTGCCCATGTACTGTTTCATTCTTGGTGACAGTGTTTAGATTGAAAGGTGCGTCTTATCTTCCAGAATCAGAAAGAAAATAACCATGGGAGTTTGCAGGACAGTTGGCAGGAGTAGCATGGGAGCAAATGAAACAATTTGGGCAGGACACATAATGAGATCTGCTTACAGAAGTTCTGTGTTACTGAGCGATTTTCCTGAAAAAGTATCATCTGGTTTAACTGTAGTGCACAGATATTGTAATGCTCAGTAAAAAGCCAGGATTTGGGAGCATTTAGAGCAACAGTGAGTTCCTCGTGTTTTGTTAATGTAGCGTAGTGGGCAAAATTCAGAGATGAGTTACTCTTAGGGGAGACTGAGCTGATGTGATTGTACCTTTCAAATAGCCTTTCTTTTAGTCCCAGAGTCATCTACGATCCCCACAAATGTGATGTCCCTGCACTTCTTTGGTTTACATCAGAAATGCAGAGCCATGAAATGGAGGTTGCAGAGGGAGCCACTCACATGAAAGGAAGGAATCTCACGGCATTTTCATGGAAGAAATGTAATAATTTGTGCCCTCATTTTGGGGTTTTGTCACACATTATGCCTTGGCAAGTTGGGAGGTATGGGCGTAACATACACATTGAGGTGACCAGAAGATGCTGTAGGATACTTCAACTTTTTGGGTCTCCCCCATGTGTATGCAATTGAGACTCCCCCAAGATTTAGCATACTAAAGCTCGTACCCACTTATCACCAGGCAGCGTTACACATTGTGGGCTTCTCCTCCCTTTTAGGTTTCCTACAACCTTAATCAGGGCATCATTTCTTTGCCTCCATAATGACACTTGTTCTGATCAAGTTAAATGTACCATTATTAGCACTTAGTAATCCATTTCCAGTGTCGACCGCACCTAGCTCAGTGGTCCCCAGTCCTGATTAGGGGCATCTGGGTGCCACTCAGATATAAATATTTAATAGTACTACAGTTTCATTTCAGATAGAATATAGGTTTAACAAAATCTGTAATCTGGCCAGTATATAGGAGAAAAGATCCAGATGAAATACAGAACCGACACTTTGTTAATGTCACTGGACTAAAAAAATTGAAGGTTTAGTTCATTGTTATTTTTCCTTTTGATACATTTATCATGAATGATGGAAACAAAGGTGTTTTCTTCATATTTCACTTGGTAGGATCTCCCTTTATTAAGAGACTGTTGGAGGAGTGGTGGGGTTTTTCTACAAATCGTTAGGTAGTTATGTGGTTATTGGTCCATTGGCAAAGTAGCATTTAAGTGTTTACAAGTAGAGCCTTGAAAATCCGCGGCTATCTGCTTTATATCCGCAGATATCCGCATCTGTGGATGTGGATATCCGCAGACCATTTTTGCGGATTGTGGATCAGATGCGGATACAAATTTTGTATCTAGCGCCCTGCAAATCTGTGGATATCCACTTTATATCCACAGGCCATTTTTGCAGATCGGATGCAGATACAAATGTTGTATCTGCGCAGGGCTCTATTTACAAGTACACAATGTTTTGCAAATGATGCATAGAAACTTAAATTTTAAAAAACTTTTTTAGTAAATTTTTTTCAGTTAGAAAATATTGAAATACTTTGTTTTAAGCTGCCAATTGCAAAGAAGCCTATAGATGTTATGTGATGAACTCTCACGGGCATTCATTGGGATTTGGGCACCCAAGCCCAGATCCTCAAAGGTATTTAGGTCCCCAACTCCCACTGAAATCTGGGCCTTAAGTCCCTTAGGCCTCTTTGGAAATCTCTCCTTTACCCTTTAATTTCCTCTTTTCCTTTTTTTCCCTTAGTCTTTCACTATGTTCATGCTTAAGCAAGAGCCTGAGTTGGGGTATGGAGGAGTAGGTTCTTATGACCCTGTATGGACACCCAGTCCAGTCACAATCTCTAAAACAAAGGAAAATTTAGGCAACAGTTATTATTGATGAGCTATTAGATTGTGAGATGGTCTCCCAAGGGAACTGGCAAAAGTCCCGTTGCTTGGGTAATTTTCAAACTGGACTGGACAAAGGCCCATGGAAAAATATGGAAATGAACAATCCTGCACTGTCAGGTATGTGGGCTAAAGAACCTGCCAATAATAGGTCTTTTCTGTTTCTGATTTCTGTGATTCAGTACTGGATTTGTAGGTGGTACTGGATAGTGGAATGATTGTGACCTAACAATGCACAGCCATTGCAACAATGGCAAGTCTTCTGCTTGCTATGAATTCTCTATACAGGGGATACCTCTTGTCGAGCAAGTGAGGTATTACTGCTTCTCTCTTTGTTGCTTTGGTACAGCCATATTTAGGAATGCTGCAGAGACTTTTGAGCATCTCATTATAAAAAGGGCATAGATAAATCTGAGCGAATCAAGAGAAGGGTGGCAGAAATGATGTACAGCTTGTCAAAAAGGAGACTAAGGGTGGATATTACAGTCTATAAATATCTGAACGGTAATAATATGAAGGAGGGGGAGTGATTATTTACAGTACTTGAGACTGCATAACAAGGAGCAATGGCTTGAAACTAAAAAAAGGAAAAAATTAAATTAGACAGTAGACACTTTTTTTCCTACCTGGAAGTGCAGTTAGGCAATAGAATGACCTGCCTAAGGACAAGGAGGTAAGTGAAGCATAATTGTAACCATAGGCGGCGAGTTATATGTGCCTGTGGTGCCCGTGCTCCACCAATATTCAGGAACGTGGGCCCGGATCCACCAATGTTTGGGCTTATATTTTCAGAGCCGTCCCGTCTATAGGATGGATCGGGGCAACCGCCCCGGGCCCTGTGCTTTGGGGGACCCTGCACTTCAGGGGGACACGGGGTCCAGGGCGGCCTGGGGGGTTAGCAGGAGGCCTGGCGACGGCAGCAGCAAGCAACCCAGCCCCAGCCTGCCCCACCCTGCTCCGCCTCTTCCCGCCCCTGCTCCACCCCCACCCCACTCCACCCCTTCCCCCAAGCCCCCACCCTGCCTCTTCCCGCCCCTGCTCCGCCCCCATTCCACCCCTCCCCCCAAACCCCCACCCTAGCTCTTGCTGGCTTCTGCTCCCTCCCCTCGAGCAACATCAGGAGCCAGAGGTGTGGGGAGGGGCGGGGCGGGCTGGGGCCGGGTCAGTCGCTGCTGCCGGCACCAGGCCCCCCACTAACCTCCCAGGCCACCCTTTACCCCATGTCCTCCTGAAGGGTGGGCCTCCCCAAAGTGCGGGGCCCAGGGCGGTTGCCCTGGTCCGTCCTATGGATGGGACGGCTCTGCTTGGACCTGTTCTGGGCACCGGCAAAAGTTATACAAACCTGGCGCCCATGATCGTAAGAGGTATTTAGGAGAATGTTAGATAACATACTTGATGATTAATATGGAGGGTGAATACTGATCAATGCGGAGGTTAAACTAGAAGATGACATAAATCTCCTACAGCTTTGTTTTCTCCTGTGTGATTCAGTGCCTATGGACTATGGTCAGGATTTGACTACACTTAAATAAATCAGAATTTAAATCTTAATGTTACAGGATAGTTTGTCCCTGAGTACGTTCTCAATTTATTCTCCACTCGTGTAGTTTGAAGAGTGTGTATTTTATTACATCTTTCCTGGTTCTAATGTTAAATATAGGTGTTACATGATCTTCCCTACAGTTCACATGAGTCTCTCTCTCTCTCGCTCTCTCTGGAGTAAATCCTGAAGTAGCACATATGCTTACTTAAGGCTAGACAACTTTGTGGAAATTCCGTACTAATGCAGCAGAAGTACAGCAAGACTGCAATTTTCCAAGTGGAAATCTTTGGGTGAAATGTTCATGACTTTCTTTTCCAGTTTTCAACTTGCTTGAACATTTTTAATGAAATTCAAATTTTTTTGAAAAACTAGTTTAAAAAAATGTGTGTGGGGAGAGATGGGAGGAAGGTCGCTAAAAACTGTTTTCCCACCAACTCCAGAGAAGAGCTCGTTAAGGGGATTCTTTACCCTGGTGCATATGCTGCGGAGAGCTCTCTGCACTGCCATATGGAAATGGGGGAGGGGCTGGTGGATTTGTACACAGTGTGAATGCACTAGGGCCATACTTCTCATTGGTGGGAACACTGAGCTGCATCTGCTGCTACTCCTCTAAATCTTGCTGTCATTGGCCAGGGGCTGAATAAGTGTGTTTGGAGGACCCAAGGCACATGCTGGTGTTGAGGCTCTTTTCCCTGGGTCCTGCTGTACTTCAGAAGTTTCCTTTTACTAGGGCTTTCTTTGATTTATCAGCATTTCCCCCCTATATTAATGATTCCTTGCTTTTTTAGAACATTATGGTAGATCCTCTTTTACTTGGGCTACTCTGTATCTGCAGCACCTTTTGGATCAGCATTTCTGACATATGGTGAGATTTTCAAAGGCACAGATGAGAAAGATCCTCAGCTGGGGTAAGCTGTCATAGTGCTCCATTGACTTCAGTGGTGACAATTTACACCAGCAGAGGGTCTGCCCCAGGTGTCTAGCTCCCATTGAAAGCCTGTGGGAGTTGGTTGCCTGTCTGTGCTTTGTGCCTCTGAAAATTGCCCCCATAATCTGATATTGTGTAGTAGATCTGCATTCTAATTTGAGGGGTTATTTGTTCCTGGCATATGTTATAAACACCGAGACAAAGAATTTTGGTCCATTATGATTTTTTATATAGGGACACTGTATTATTAATCTCTCTGTGCCTAACTGCTCGTTCCTTCCCGTGCCCTTGAAATATTTCCTATTATTTATCTGAATGTGTGGTATTTTGCTGATTTAAAAAAAAAAAACCCCACAAGATTAAAAGTGGAGCCTGAAAGATGATTGCACAATTCCTTAATTAAATTTTGACACTGTCCCATTTGTTTCTTTGCCCCATATTTTATACCTCACAAATCCTAGTTCTTTCTGTTTACTTTTTGATGGTCCTTATTTATAGGGCCCTACCAAATTCCTGGCCATGAAAAACACGTCACGGACCGTGAAATCTGGTCTTAATTGTGTGCTTTTACCCTATACTATACAGATTTCACAGGGGAGATCAGTGTTTCTCAAATTGGGGGTCCTGACCCAAAAGGGAGTTTCAAGGATGTCACAAGGTTATTTTAAGGGGGTAGCAGTATTGCTACCATTACTTCTGCGCTGCCTTCAGAGCTGGGCAGCTGGAGAGTGGCGGCTGTTGGCCGGGTGCTCAACTCTGAAGGCAGCTCCCCGTCAGCAGCTGTGCAGAAGTAAGGGTGGCAAAACCATACCATGCCACCCTTACTTCTGCACTGCTGCCTTCAGATCTGGGCGGCCAGAGAGTGGCGGCTGCTGACTGAGGGCCCAACTCTGCAGGCAGCAGTGCAGAAGTAAGGGTGGCAATACTGTACCATGCCATCCTTACTTCTGTGCTGCTGCTGGCGGCGGCTCTGCCTTCAGAGCTGAGCTCCTGGCCAGCAGCCGTCACTCTCCAGCTGCCCAGCTCTGAAGGCAGCACAGAAGTAAGGGTGGCAATACTGCGACCCCCCTAAAATAACCTTGTGACATCCTTGCAACATCCTTGCAGCAGTGCAAAAGTAAGGGTAGCAGTACCACAACGCTCCCTACACTAAACTTGCAACCCCCCTCCCCCTCAACTTATTTTTGGATCGGGACCCCTACAATTACAACACCATAAAATTCCAGATTTAAATAGCTAAGATCATGACATTTCTGATTTTTAAAATCCTATGACCGTGAAATTGACCAAAATGGACCGTGAATTTAGTAGGGCCCTACTTATTTATAGGGTTGGCAGAACTCAATTTTTATTTGTTTTATAATTTTGACAGATAATATTAATGTTTATTTTTAAGCATTTTTTCCATTTTTATCTATTTTAAATTTTCACAGCTGCATATAATTGTGGGGGGGTCAACATCACATGTAAAAAAATACAGTTAGAAATTCTAATAAGTTCTCAACCAGCATTTTCCCTGCTTTGCATATTTGTACATTTCTAGTATTATCAATGGAAATATTTCTGCATCGGTTTGTGAGTGTACTGTGAAATCAATGTTTACCAACATTTACCCATAAAAACCTAGTTTTTCCAAGCCTACTTATTCATCATATTGGCCCTTATTTCACATTTATTGTATTTATTGCTAGATGGTCTGTGTAACCAATAGCTTACCTTTGAACATTTTCTTTCTGGATTTTTCCTTTCTGATGCTTATTCACATTCACCCCTTCCCTAAACTTGTTTTAACTGTGGTGTTCAGTGATCCCACAATGCTTACAAGAGCTCTACTTTATTTGCTGTCTGATTCCAGCTGTTTGTTAATAGCAATAGAAGAGTCACAGCGCCCCACCCAGACTCTGCCTGGGAAACACAGCACTTAAAGGCCCTAGTATCATACAGTCCTTCCTCTCTGAAGTTCATTGTCCTTGTTTTCACCTGTGTTTGCTCTCATATTAGTCACAGTCACGAATTTGACTAGATCAATCAGTTCATGGAATTCCTACCCACATGGTATTCCACCATACATCCAGGAGGAGATTTTTGAAGGCTCACATCTACTTAGGTGCCCAGCTTGCAAAGGAAGGTGGGTGCCTAATTGTTCTTTAAGTTTTTGCATTTAATCATACCTTCTGTGCGGCGTAAAATTAAGGACAACATTTTCAAACATGAGTGTCTCGCTGTAGGCACCTATAAATCTAGACGCATGCACCTAAATAAACAGCCTAATTTCTGTTGGCTCTTTGAGATATTGAGAGCTTTGAATCAGCCAATTTATTTAGATATTTAAATATGGTTTTTAGGTGTCTCAGTTTAGGCACCCTGTTTGAAAAATTTGCCCTAACTTCCTTTCTAATTCTCCTTTACACCTTTGGCTAAATTTTCAGAGATACCTCTACCAGGTTTCTCTGTATATACAGGCCATTTACACGCTCAGAGCCAGATCCTCAGCTGCTGCAAAACATCATAGCTCCAACGATCTGGCCCTCAGTTGCTGTGCATTATTGCTTGTGTATGTAACTGATAGATTGTGCATGAGCAAAAGTCATTTGTGGTTAGTTTGCATTTTCATGGACACATTTTTTTGTGAGAATAAATTCTATCACTTGCATACACTAGTAATCACATGCAAGAATTGTGTGTGCAAGTTATTTGCACTCACTAATGCAGGCCACTATATACATATAGATGGTTCTATACCGTTCCTAGTCATATCGCTACCAAGAGTGTGTCTGCATAGTAAAAAAGAAAAAAAAACAAACCTCCCATTATTACTAGTTGGGGTTTTTCAGAAACCTTTTGGATTTCTGTCATCATGTTGCTTCTAATCAAGTGGTCTCTAGCAAATTCCGACCATCAGCTTACTCCCTTTGTTATTTTTAGTGTGAGCTATAATGATTTTATCCCAGTCATATTTCCTCCAAGGTCTTCTATCTCAGATACTTGTAAAGCTATCCCTCCCTACTAATGTTTTCTTTGATCTTCTTGTTAATGACTTAAATCCATACTTATTTTATTTCTCCTCCTCTCGTGTTTGCTCCTCCGAATCTGCAGGATGTTTATAATCATTGTCTGGGCTTTTGGTTTTCTTTCCCAATTTCTTTTTCCATAATATTTTTTCCTCTTTTTAAAAAAAGTTCTTGTGTTATGTAACCAATGTTCCTATTAAAAATTTAATTCTCATATGTTATACTGAATTTAAATATTTGTAGTTTTCTTTCTCTCTCACACACACATAAACATACGCACACACACAGTGGTCATGCTCATAGCAAGTGCAGTGAGGTTGAAAACTACATTTCATTATAACCCCTTGTTTTTACATGCTCATAATTTTCTAAAACACTAACCTTTTGGGCCCCAGTCAGGCAAACACTCCTACATGTTTGTAATTTTATGCACATGAACAGTCCCATTGAGTATAAATATCCCTATGCATTAAGTTACGCCTGTGCATGAGTTTGGAGGATCAGGGCCTTAGTCAGAAATTTTGAATGCTTGCTCTCTGTCCAAGGGTGAATTTTTTTATGTGTGAAAGTTTGAGCAAAGCTGTTTTTGAATTATAGAATGTGTGTGTGGGAAAGGGAGAAAACATTTTCCCCACTTAGAAAAAAAAAAACCTAGCCCCTCCTTTTTACTCAGCAATGTAACAAACTGCTGACAACTCTGTAAGTTGTTTGTAGTGTTGTTGTAGCCATGCTGGTCCCAGTATATGAGACAGTGTATGAGAGGTAGTATTTTTATTGGATCAACTACTGGTGAGGTAATAACTTTTATTGGGCCAATTTCTGTTGCTGAGAGAGACAAGCTTTTGAGCTACACAGAGCTCTTCTTCTGGTCCATAGCTCGAAAGCTTGTTTCTTTCACCAACAGAAGTTGTTCCAATAAAAGATATTACCTCACCCACCTTGTCTCTCTTACCTTGTAAGTTGAAGAAGAACTATAATATGTCAGATATCAGGACTGGTGCCTTTATTTGATTTGGGGGGAAATTGATTTTTATAATTTAACAAAAATTAGAAATACTTTAATATTGCATACTGAACACATGCAGTAGATTTTTTTAAGGATGAACAAATTGGGCCCAATCCACTCCCACTGAAATCAGTGGGGGTGTTTCCAGTGACTTCAGGAGGAGTTGGATCAGGCCCAATGTAAATAAGTGCACAGCTGAGAAGCGGGTTATGCCATATGCTTCCTCCGAACATACAGTAGGGTGACCAGATGAGGGAAAGAAAATATCGGGACACATGGGGGGGAGGGGTGCCAAAAAAAAAAGCTGAGTCAGTCCCGCCAGCAGAGCAAAAAAAACCCAGCGCTGCTGGCGGATATTGGGACAAACGCTGAAATATCTGGACGGTCCCGATTTTATCAGGACGTCTGGTCACCCTAACATACAGTCTCCCACCTACTGGCCAACCCTCCTGCCTCCTTGTTATTTTCTCAGATTGTTTTGCCTTTTAAAGTAGTTTTTGTTGTTTTAAGTGAATTAAAGACCTTAAAGTGACTTTTTTTTAAACGTATGATGGGAACAAAGGGAATCCTAATAGTAATATTGGACCATTACTTGCTGGAAATGATAGAATTGTCAATAGTAATGCAGAAAATGAAGGAGGGTTCAATTAATATTCCTGTTCTAAACCTGGGGAAATGCCAGATGATGTAGTCACATGATACGATGAAGATGAAATACTTTCCATTCTAACAAAAACTAAGGAGGGTGTTAAACAGCAGCTACTCAAACTAGACATTTTAAATTAGCGGGTCCAGATAACTTGTATCCAAGAGTTTTGAAAGAGATGGCCAAGGAGCTCACTGAACCACTAATGCTGATTTCTTTTTCAGTAATTCCTGGGACACTAAGGAAGTTTCAGAAATTGGGTCACCTTGATCCTGCCGGCCAGTTTAGCTTTCAGCATAGGTTAGAACAGGGTCAGGGCTCTTCTAACCTGCACAGGCTAAAACAATATTAGGGACCATTCTGTCAGCACAGTCTGGTAGTTAGGGCACTTAGTTAGGAGGTGGGAGACCCAAGTTCAAATCGCTGTTCCAGTGACTGCTTAATTATTCATAAGTAGTAGAACAGCTTCAAGAGGAGAAAGCCACATGCCAGATTATCCCATAAGCCAGTGGTTAGAGCACTCTCCTACAATAGCAGAGATGCAAATTCAAATCCTTTCTCCACATCAGACCGAGGGGGGAATTGAAACTGGGTCTCCCACATGGGTCCCCTAACCACTGAGCTAATGCTTACAACGGAGGTGCCAACAATACTTTCTCTGGCCATTTTGTGAATCCTTTACTATGCTTCTGTCAAAATGCTGAAAATTGGAATGAAATTAAATTGGGACAAAACAAGCTGTTTTGACTTTTTCAGTTCAGTAGAAACTATTTGGCAAACTCAACACAAATTCACCAATAGTTTCAGTTGACCTGAAACTGCATTTTTTGGCAAATAAACTGTTTATCAAAAAAATGTTGCCCCATTCTCCTTCTGAGTGCTTTACCTTGCAATCTTAATAGTGTTCTTTTTACTGTCATGCTTTTTAATTAGTTTCTTAATTTATATTGCACCTTTCTTGCCAAGTAAAATATAGTCTATTTGACATTGGTTTAAAACTTAATTTTAGTTCAAACTTGAAAAAAACTATACCAGGAAGTATTTGCTTATGCTAGTAAACTCAGATAATGACTCCAGCATTATTGTTGGAGGGGGGGAAATAATATTCATTCCTTCAGTATAAAATCAGTATTGTTTCTGGCAGTAGAATAAACCTTGAGAAACATAAGAGTTTAGGCATTGACGTCTTTACGGATAAAGCCAGCTCCTGCCCACAGACTGCTTTCTCCTGATAGTGTTCACATGGTGCTTGTGCCTTTTTGATAATATTTACAGAATTAGCAGTATTGCTTCTCACCCTCACTGACAGTGTTGCAGGATATGCCAGATATTTTCAAGAGTTGTCAAAAAATCATTTGAAGACATTCTTAATCACTGGTTGTTTTGTCTTAAGGCCTAGCATGGTAGTGAGAAGAGATGAGGCTGAAGTAGGAGTTGCCAGGTGGGATGTGCCTCAAAAAGACATTGTTAGATAAGGAAGTGATGCAGCAATTAAGTATGACCCTGTATATTGCAGCTGTAGTGGAATAGCAACCGGCCTGGAAAGGCTATAATACTTTCATTGTGCCCTTTTTTTAACATGTATTTCTACTTTGAAAAGTGGCTATGTAAAACTGGCACCTTCTTACCAAACAGATCAGCTCCCTGTGTGTGTATTGAGAGCAATGTCTAATCACTTTTGGACAATAGTACATTTTTGCTCCTGTTTGCCCTGCACAGCTTAGAGAGAGCTGAATTATTTTCCTGCGTGTACATCAACATTCAAATTATTTATTAAGTTCCAATCAGTTACATTTGTGCAAATCCATTGAAGGAACAGGCTTGGACTTGTGTCACTGAAGGCATCATCTGAAGACCCTGGGGCTGCAGAGGCATCGCCAAGGGCACAGGTTAGCCTGCAAAACCTTTATTACAGGTGATGATGGACAAGAAGGGAAAAAACCCAGCTTGGCTGAGTTTGTAGGGCTGGCAGTTAGAAAAAAAAATCCTTTCATTTGTAAGCTTTGCATATTTGAGTAGGAGTATTGAGAGACAATGAGCCAGGAACCCCACAGTGTCATTTTTCCAGAGACACTTAGAGATCATTGCCCTTTAACTCTCTCGGTGCACTAGGATGTCAGTGACTGGCCCTCAGTAATAATTCCTTCCAAATGTAGAGGTGTGGCCTTCTGTGTAAAAGTCCAAATGAACAAGTGTTGCAAGCTCCTCTGCTGCTAAACAAGCTCCATTCATGTCCCTAATCCATGTGTTCTGCCACTTAGCATGCAGTTGTAAATGTGAATGCTTTGAGTTACCTCTATCAACCAGTCCTAATGGGATTGCCATTTCCTTGAGCATTGGGACAAATCTAGAGATGTCGCTCATTGGCTGGGGAACCTTGGAGACGCAGCAGAGTTACTCTCGCTTCATAGCAGCAGCAAAATGGCCGAGGTAGATCTCCATGTCTGCAGAGAGCCTAATTTAAGTGATCCTTTTAAGGGTCTTGAATGCCTTTGTTTTATACATTGGGCTTTGGCGGGGGCGTGAGGGAGGGTTACACCGATGAAGCTACACCATTGCACACTTGTAGGGTTTGATTCATGGTTCCGTGCCACACGTGTGTAGCCATTTATGCCTGTGCAAAGCATGGCCATCCTGAGGGATTTTTTGAGCTATTGGAGTGCAGGAAAAGCGTCTGAGAAGTTTCTTAAAACGGGGGGGGGGGGGGGGGGAGGGGGAATCCCCACTTTCATCCAGTAATTAAGAAATGGCCAACTGGCTTTTTATTGGAATTTCCTTAACAATAAATGAATGTTCTCATTATTTTAAATTCACCTTTGGGCTAAGAACAAGGCTGAGAACTTCGCCAGAAAGTTATAAACACCTGAAAATCGGGCATTAGAAAGAAAGCGCCTCCTAAATTTATATCTGTAGAGTCATCATAAAATGATTTTTTTAAAAGAAAATCAGAAACATTCCTTAGGGAGTCAGTTTCCCCCCCATTATTTAATTAATTTATTTTTCTGGGTAAATAGCTTTTTCTGGGGACAGCTTCTTCTCACAGAGGATCAGAGTCAGTGGTGTAGCCACGTTCTAACAGCAGGGGGAGCGAACACATTAAAAAAAGGTGCCACCTGCCGCGAAGCAGCGAAGAAAAAAAAAAAAGAAAAAAATATGAAAAACCCAAGTCTTGCCACCGAAGACTGAAGAACCCGCCGCCGAATTACCCGCCGAAGACCCGGAGCGACTGAAGGTCCCACCGCCGAAGACCCAGAGCGACTGAAGGACCCGCTGCCGAATTGCTGCCGAAGACCCGGAGCGACTGAAGAACCCGCCGCTGAAGTGCCGCCCTTGCTGGGAAGCACCCCCGAGTGAGTAAAAATTAAAAAGGCGCCACTTTGGGGGAATGTGTTCAGTGGGAGCGGCCATTCCCCCTGCTCCCCCCTAGCTACGCTACTGATCAGAGTCTGCCACCCTGACTCAGTGACTAGTATCTTACTCATGGAGCAGTCCCATTAATTTCAGTGGGATTACTTATGGGGTAGGATGTTACCTGTACTCAGGCCACGTCTACAGTGCAGGTGCCACAGCGGCACAGCTCTGGTTCCATAGCTATGCTGCGTTAGTGCCATAATGGAGACTCCCTTCAGTGACAGAAGGGGATTTTCCATCACTCCAGGAACTCCATCTCCCTGAGCGAGGGTAGCAAGGTAGACAGAAGCATTCTTCCATCAATCTAGGTGCAGCCACACCAGGGTTTAGGTTGGCACTGTAGCTATGCCATACTAGCTTTTAAAAGTAGACCAGGACATATGGTAAGTATCAGAAGCTAGCCCTTAGCTAGATGTCTGAGGGAGGTAAACACAGAAGTTCTGACGTTCCTTTCACTTTCACTCATATACACAAGGAGTGACTCCACTGAAGCCAGTTGGGCCTGACTCTCATTTACACTAAGGCCCCTTTGCATTGCTCTGGCAGTGTAAAGGGGCCTTAAATTAGGCATAAATGTAATTTACACCCACGTTAGGGCCTCTTTACGCTGCCAGAACAGTATAAAGGGCCTTAGTGTAAATGAGAATCAGGCTCAACAGAGTTACAGTGGTGTAAAACTGGCCTAAGTGAAGAAAGAATCAAGCTCATGGGACTGGGATGAGAGAGGGGGAGAGGTGGAGTTGAAGAATAGAACCGCTGGCACCTCTGGGATCTAATATTCAGGCATACCTAATTGTTGCTACTACACTTCCCAGCTTAGGCTAAAGAGGGTCGTCCCACCCTCCTAGCCGCTCTTTATTAACAGAGAGAAAAAATATTACAGAAACATTGGGGGGGGGGGGTGATTTGCAATGTTTCAGACCGCTCCATGTGTTACATACCTGTGTAGGGTACGCATAATACATCACATGCTACATGCTTAAACAAATTACTGCCGGCTTTTGTAAGCGCAGTGACAAGAGCTCTAAAGGTCAGAAAAGCTTCCTTAACAAATTTGATAAGATAGTGCAGTGAGCTGTAAAGGCATAAAGTCCTGGGGGTCGGAGACCAGACTAGAAGAAATAATTATGCATGGTAATGGGTAATTACAGATAATGGCCTATTTTGGGGGGTGGCAGAAAATACACAGCCCCACAACCTTGCCTGGAATGCACATTGTCTAGCACATTAACTTTATAGCAAGCTAAAAGTTCAGCACTGGAACAAAAACAAATCCCTAATTTACAAGGGAAATAGCACAGAAATGTTCTTTTCAGAGGCTGAGTTTATTTTTAAAGGCAGAACAAACGTGAGGGTTTTGTTTTGTTCCAACACCCCCCAGTCAAAAGAACACTGATGGCTAAGCAGAAAATAATTAATGGTGCCAGCTTTGTTTGACATCTAAAATAGCTCTGTCATGACTGTCTGGTGGGAGAAACATATTGTTCCAGCATTTCTGATTATTACTTTAGGGAGTGATTTCACACCAGCCTCTTTCAAGGCTACTGTCCGACTTCAGAGCCAGCCATGAATTGAACTAACACACTGTCGGAGCAGCATTGCCAGGGTAGTTAGTAGGGGAGTTAGAATGCATTCAGCTGAGCAGGGGGGAAATTGTTAAGTGCAGAGCCTAGACTCTTATGAGGGCTGAAGACAACTATTGGCTGCTGAGGTGAATGGGTTTTTCTTCCCCAGCTTATGGTGTGTGTGTGTGTGTACACAAACTTGGTTAATGACAATGAACACGCAATGGATCACTTGATGATTACCTGTTCTATTCATTCCCTCTGAAGCACCTGGCATTGGCCACTGTTAGGAGACAGGAGACTGGGCTAGATGGACTTTTAGTCTGACCAAGTCTGGCCTTCTTATGTTCTTAGTTGTAAAGAATCAGAAATCAGCAAATGCAGAAAATGAGGTTCACATAATAATGGTTATTCACAGTGCATGTATGCAGTTTCCCCTTCCACTATGTATATCCATGCAGCTCCCATTGGAATCAATTAGATTTGTGTATATCTAAGGCCCTTTGTATATTAAGGTATATCTTTATTAGTATAACTAGTAATCCAAAAAAACTCATATATACGAGGGCGAGTAAATGTTACTATAAGAACAGTAACTTTTGCATTTCTTGATTATATGTTCAGTTATGTCATTGTGTCCTTATGATTGCGTTATTATACATTTTTGTATTGAGTGTGCCTTATTTTGTTAAAAAGAAAAAAGAAAACAGGGAAAGAGTGATTTCAACACTGACTTGGGTGTTGATTGTACTGTGCGCATCTGTGGCTGCATACCCCCAAATATTAGCCGCTAAGGGGGTTCCTCTGACTTGTGGACTGGCATTGCACAGTGTGCAAGGGAGCAAATCCTGGAGCCCTTACCCAAGCCAGATTACCATTGTGGTTAATGAGCCACTGGTTTAAATCACCTTCTTCTGCAAAAAGAGCTTTGAACAGTGGGTCAACTCCTCAGCCAGTGTAGGTTGGCATAGCTCTGTTGACGTGAAGGATACTATGCTGATTTATTCTGACTGTTGATCTGGTGCACTATTTTAAAGCATGTGGCTAAGTAGAGGCATGGGATCTGGGCCTCTCATAGGGATGTAGATATATAGGACTATTAGGTGTGGCTGACCCAGGATCTTGCCTCTTTTAAAAAAAAAAAACTCAACCCTCCTGAAATGAATTACTGGTTAATTACTATTAATATGCCATAGACCTGAAGAGCCGTGTACAACACTGAAAGATCAATAATAGTATTTATCATGAGGTATATTGATCTTCCATCTCAGAGTGGGTCATATTTCACACCACATCCTTCAGTGCACAAAAGTAGCAGAAATATTGTATAAGGCTAAGTAAACAGGTAGAAGTGAGCTTAGTGATCAAGTACACCGTATGAGGACTAGAATGGGAAGTGATAACATCAACCTGGCAAAGGGCGCCAGATGGGAGGGAGGGTGTGGGGGGCGGCACTGTATGGCAAGCCCAAATTAGAGACTGGCCTGGGAGAAGATGTGGTGTACATGAATCAGGTACATGAATCATGTATAGTATACATGAA
The DNA here is from genome assembly GCF_028017835.1 of Emys orbicularis. Lineage (NCBI taxonomy): Eukaryota > Metazoa > Chordata > Testudines > Emydidae > Emys > Emys orbicularis. The sequence goes on along the minus strand of NC_088688.1, from coordinate 94,615,222 downwards.
TCAGGGACCAGTGTGGGGAGGAGGCAGATGATGCCCTATTGCGTGCCTGCATCAGTGACCAGTGGGGGGGGGGAGACGTTGGCAGCGCCACATGGTATGGTCACTGGTGACTGGTGGGAGGAAGAGGCGGGTGGTGCTGTATGGTGTGCCAGTATCACTGACCGGTGTGGGGGAGGACACGTGTGGGGCCGTAAGGCATGCCCGCCTCAGTGACCTGAAGGCTGAGGACAATTTTTCCAACCCCTCTCTCCTTGTACTTGTGCATTGGTGGGTTGCTGCTTTGCTTCAGTGTTGAACCCAGTGTTCTTGACCCCATTTTAGCTACAGTTGCACAAAGTACTACTGTACCTTAAGAAGGTTGGTAGAAGATTACACCTATGCAGCATCTGAACTCCCAGAATACTTTGTAGACTTAGGGCAAGGCTGGTCCTGGTCCTGCACACTGCACAGAACTAGGGAGAGGGTGCAAGGAACCTCTCCTGGTTCCCAAGCATGGGGACCAGAGACAGTCAGGACAGTATAAGGCTAGCACCTGCAGCAACACTAACCTTCCAAAGAGTGCAGGGAAGGGCAGAGTTGGGAGCAAATGAGGCAGCTGGTTAAAAGATGTAGTATCAGTTGTTCTCCTTGGAGCATCGTGCCTAATATTGAGCTCCCGCTGGAGTGATGCACCCCTCATGTGCAGGGATCTCTTTGTTCTCCACGGAAATGCAGCCACCTCTGGAGTGAGAAAGCAGCAGCCAATCTGCCAGCAGCACTGTACAAGTGCCGAGGGTTTCATTTGGGGGAACAGATGAAAAATAGCTTATTAAATGAAAACAACTGAGTCGATCTAGGCAGGCTGTAATTAGCAGAATTCAACCTGCCCAGGCTACTGAAGCTGACAACTCTTCTTTAACAAATTCAGCGCTGGGGGTTCTTTAATGACTACGAGTGGGCAAGGATTTGGTTTTATGTCTGATGTACAACACAGTTCGTAACCAGTACAGCACTTCCAGCACTATGCTGGAACTCAAGGGAATGGGCCAGCTACTGAGTAACCCCCCCACCCCCACCAGCACCTAGCTTTTCCTTGAAGCTCTCCCAATTAGGGAGCGTCTCATCCTGACCCTGTTTAGTTTAAGAGCTGGTAGAGATGCAGGCAGATCAAATGCCTAAAAGTCTCTCCTTCAAACACAAAATCCTCTCCTTTTGAAGTGTAGTGTCTGGCTTTGCTTCAGCTGATTTCAAATTCAGTCAGGGAAATAGAAGGAAAATACAGGGAGAAGATGTGGTTAAGTATTTTAAAGGTAGAGGGCCTGATTCTGGTCCCTAATCTTGCCCCTGTGCGCCGTTTAGGGGCACAATAGTCTGAGAGAGAATTCCCCGGGAAAACAAGCATCGTAGGAGCAAGTGTCTCCTTGCAGCCCCCAGCGTCTGGTGTATACCTTGCAGCCCCCAGCGTCTGGTGTATACCAGGAGCAGGAAGATGCATGCGGTCCGAGCTCTCACAGCAGCCAGCACCAGCACAAGTGTGCTGTGAATCAGAGTAACCCCTGAGGATGTTCCAACTTTCACCAAAGGCCATTTTGGGCCTCAACAGTAGCCCAGAATCCAGGTGGTGCAAAGATGCCATAAAGCTATGCCTTCTGTGTTGTATCTCTGAGGACATGCAGCCCTGAATCTAGCCAAGAATACTCCAGGGAAAGGCAGTAACCAGTCACCATGCATGGCTGCAAAGAAAAGCGCTTAGGTTTTAAATCCTGGGTGCAGGAGTTGGCTGGAGCCTGTGCTAGTTCTCAGCTGCTCTTCGCATGATGTTGCGATTTCCTGCATCTTTTGGAATATAACACGATAGTGCCATGAGACCTCACTGAGGCCTCACTGTTCTGCCTCATCTCACCTGGCAAGAGCATTTGGGTCTGCTCCAAAGCCCACTGCAGTCACTAGGAGTTGCTCCAGATAGGGGAGGCTGTTTTATTTTCCCTGAACTTTCTTCCTATGTCTCCTGCTTTTCTGGTGTGTTGTTAGGAGTGCTTCCCAGCCCTCTGGCTGTAGCTCACGGGGGATGTTTGTCAGGTCCATTATAAGAATTGTGGATTCCATAATTTCATGTTCACGAAAGAAAAACGTCCCAGGCTTCTGACAGTTTGGGATTTATGCATGTGGGTGAGTGTGCGGGTGAGTGAACTGGTGAACTGATGAGTCTTAAAAGAGCAGCTCATAGGATTGTACAGATTTTTAGAGAGCAGGAGACAGCAGAAGAGACACAAAGGACCAGACCAATAGATTCATCATGGGGCCCAAGCGCTAAGCCACCAGGGACTACAGCACAACCATGTCAGGAAAAAAGAGGGCGTTGGCAAGTCAACCCCTTAACTCAGTAAACTCCAAATGATGGCTGCCCAGCACGGGTATGCTGTAGAGTGTGCATGAATCTATAAGCTCCCTTTGTGCTCCTATGAAAGAGACAGCCATAATGCTACATCCAGTGCCTCTTTTCGGGGAAGGGAGAGTGCTAGCCCTGCCAGCAGTACTGAACCCCAGAAGGGGTGTGTTTGAGGGATTTGGGGCATGATCATGGCTGTACCCTTGCTTCAGCCCTTCCCACCATGAAAGACCTTTGGAAGCACCAGGAGGCTGTTGCTGGGGCTATAGGGAGCACAACACCCTTTCTAAAAGTGCAGCAAGTGCTGCATGTGAGCAAGCCCCCGCCCCCCAGTATGCTTGCTCCATCCCTGCACAGGCATAAAGTGCCCCAGCCAGCTAAGTCTGCCTTGCGTTACCTTCTATCTCCTAGAAAATCTGTATCCCAGCACAGGAAAGGATGGAGGACATTACATTTGGTTGTTGACATATAGTATGAGAAGCCGAGCAGCCTGGCTGCGGTATTATTCAAAACCTAAGTTTGGGGTCAAGGTAATCCAGGGATTTGTTTGATTGACTAGTCCCCTGAGTTCTGATTTGACCAAAGTCCCGGATGAGATGAACTTGGAGGGTAAAACTGGCAGACTCTGCTTAACAGAGACACAGGCGTGGAATAACAACAGCACCAAAAACTGGGATGGAGGTGAAATAATAGAGCTATATGGGAAAGGTTTCTGCTTCTCTGACCTGATACCTCTAAGCAGGGCTCTAGCAGCCTCACTTGCACAAATGCTGTCGTGTAGATTGGAGAAATGTTCAGAATGTAAGTGCCCAAATGGCTGGATTTGCACTCGGGCCGAGCCTAGGTATTGGGAGAGTCAGGACAGAGAGAAGACACATAGTATTTAAATTACCAAGTTGCTTTGTTTTGACATGTGTAAAGATAAACTCCAGTTACAGCAGGGATGGAACTGCGCTATAGACCTGGCATGATACAACTGTTGATTGTGAGGGATCTTAATTTCAAGCAGGGAAGGGAGGCAGGGTTGGGTTGAAACCTGTAATAAATGGTACTATTGATCATTTGCAGCTGGAGTGGAGCTCATATATAATGCTTTACAACTGAGGGTCCTTGTGAGGTAGGTAAATACTGTTGTGTCCATTTCACAGAGATGGTTACTGTGGCAGAGAAATATTAAGTGACTTGACCAAGATCATGCAGGCTCTGTCCACTATAGGGATTTTGTATAAACATTCCATTACCATTGTTAGCACTGGTTTAGCTCTGAAAGTGTCTACAATATTAGGAGGCCAAAATAGAAAGGTCACTGGCTGGCCACTGCTGTCCTTGTTAACACCCTGTCATGTCACCCTGCTCAGAACAGATCTAATCAACATCGTGTTAAAAACAGCAGCAGCAGCTGTCTACACCTGGGATTGAAATGTTGCAGACACCACTGAAGCTGAAATGGTATTGGCGATGGGGGGAAAGCTTTAGAAAACATCCCTAGTGTAGATAGGGCCACAGTGACTCAATGACAGAACCCAAGTGTTGGAGTTCTAAAGTGTTTGTGCCTCTGATAAAAAATACCCTGTTCAGTACTTAGCCCAGTTTCCCACTGTATCAATACTATATCTTGGAAAGTTACAGCATTGTTTCCTGTGCACTTATATTAGTGCCTCTAAACCCATGTGACTGTGTGCTGACTATGCTATGTGGGGGGCATGCACAGACCTGATGCATGTGTATGAGAAGAGTATGGGTGTGTCAAGCACCTGCGAAGTTTTAAAGGACAATCCCCCTCCCCTCAGAGGAGTCAGAAGACACCAGACCTGCCCTGGGCTAGTATAGAGGGAGTGGAATTTATACATTCATGCATTAGCAGCTGAGAATGAAGTTGGAGCCTGACTCCCTTCCCGGAAGGAAAGAGGATGGAGCCTTCTTTCTTCAGACAGTAGGGGAGGGATGTGGTAGAGGCAGCCCACAATCTAAGCAGTCAGGAGTAAGATTGAGAGCGTGGCCAGTAATCCTGTGAAGCAACAAAATAATCAGCACCTCTTTCTGCAGTGCCGTGGAAACTGGTGCAAGGGATTCTGGTACGGGTGATTGCCTGAGAAAAACATGGCTGCATTTTGAGTCTGTTTCTAGAGGAAAGGGGTTGAGTGTCCCTGCCAAAAATAGTCTGAGCCACCCCCAACAAATCAGGGTTTGGATTGCCAGGGCTCACCCTGCTGTGCCTGGGTATCACAGCTTGTGTGGCATGTACGCTCGTCCTCCTCCCGTTCTAAAGCCATGTTTATAGAGTGCCCCAGCTGTCACCTGCAGATAACCACGTACAAAGGGGTGAATGAAGGGAACCGGTGTCAGCCTGAGGTCAGCATCTTTCTGCTTTTAAGTTAATACAGACTTGACATATAGCTATGATACACTTTTAAAATGTAATTCTATTTAATTTGAGTTTACACCTGCTGAGGTTCTGGCCCAATCTCTAACCTTCTAGTCGGTTTTGCCTCAAGTGAGATAGTTAGTGGGAGAGGTCTTTCAGGCTCAGCCTTGCCTCAATGAATATCTGCCTGCTGACGCTCCAATGAACAGCAAGCACTGCCTCCCTTCAGCTTTCACCTCCTCCTATCTGTCACCCGGTCAAGCCAGCAGATGGAGAAGCAGCTTAGTGAAAGGTGGACCCTCCTGTTCAATAACCAGCTGTGGTTTGCTTTTCTTTTCTTTTCAGAGGGACGGATGCTCATTCAGGACATTCCTTCCATCACCAGCAGAGGGCATCTGGAGAGCACATCTGACTTGGTTGTGGACTCCACCTACTACAGCAGTTTTTACCAGCCATCCCTGTATCCTTACTACAACAACCTTTACAACTACTCCCAATACCAGATGGCAGTGGCCAGTGAATCCTCCTCTAGTGATATGGGGGGCACACTAGTAGGGTCCCCTGTGAAAAACAGCCTGCGAAGCCTCCCAGCTACATATATGTCAAGCCAATCAGGAAACCAATGGCAGGTACTGTGTAACAGAAATGATGTTGGAATTCTGTGTGAAATGTGCTGGGGTCCATGAGCCTGATCCTAATCTCATTTACACTGATGGAACTCCATTCGCTTCAGTGAAGTTGCTGTAGTTCTCAGCAGTGTGAGATTGGAACCAGACTGTAGATGTGTGTTACGGTGTGTTTTTTTAAAAAAAAGAAAAGAAATGTCCTGGGATCCGAAAGCATTATGAAAGCTATGTGACAGGCTGTCAACACAATTGAAAGGGGTTTCTGCTTTATTTTTTATTATTTTCCCTTTATAATTAAATATTAGTTTAGTAAGGGTTTGTTTCCAGAAATAAAACAATTATAATTAGTAAATTTACCAGCCGGAGAGCTCAGGGTGGTGTTTTGGAGAGACTGTGTTCTTTAGGATCTCTCTTCATTTCTCTTTTATTATTCCCCTTCAAAGACCCTACACAGAAGTGACCCCTCCTCCCAGCCTGCTAAAACAGTCCATGCCACTCTTTGATTGGCTGGCAAGGGTCAATTGAGCATGACACAAAGCTGTTCTTCATGTGAACGTTAACTCTGCCAGGAAGAATGGAATTGGACTTGGCTCCTCCATGTAACAGTTTGTGATTGCTAGGCCAGCCCTGAGGCATCTTTTAAGCTGTGTGTACCACTATTATATGCAACATTAAACCCAACCTCTCCCCCTTAACCTGAAATAATATTAACCCCCGAGTGTTCAAAGAGGTAGGCAGGGCTTATCGGGAAATCAACCATTTTTTTTTGTTTTGACATTTTTTTGCTATAATTAAATTGCTTAAATTTCTAAATGAAAAGTAATTTCAAACAGGAAAAGTGGAATTTTTCATTAAAAAAATGACAGTTGCAAAATGTTTTTTTTTTTTTTAGAAATTTTAGAATCGAAAATTCTTCACAACCAATCCTTCCGCACAAAAATTTCAATTTCAGCAAATCTGCATTTTCCATCACAAAAATTTTGTTTAAAAATTTCCAACTAGCTCTGTGAATATCCATTTGCATGTGATTTACACATACACAGCTACAGAACTGCAAGTGTGAAATCGGAAAAGAGGCTGTTCCAGGTCGGCCCACAAACAGTCGGTCCATTGTATTTTGAACCCCCTAAGCCAAATGAGCTAATCCTGTAGCAAATTTTTTTTTTTACCTTTTTCAAGCTCCATTTCCCAGTCTGGAGAAGGACCAAAGGGTTATTTGAAGTCAGAGACTGGCCAAAAAAAAAAAAAAGAAAGGAAATCTGAGAGAGTGAAAGGTTGTCTGGTCAGAGAAAGAGAAATCAAGAGTAGGAAATGCAGTCAGTGCCACTCACCACCTCACGCTGCATATTCCTCACCCTCCTTTGGAAGTGCTCCCCATGCAGCCAAACCCTTTTATGGCTCTCAACTTCCCTGGGTTACTTGTCTCCCTCTTGCAAAGCACGAGGGTTCACAACACAATAGTAAAACTCACAGCTAAGGGTCTGATGTCCAGCTCCCATAGACGTACTTGTGCTAACACTCTGTAGTAATGTCGCTGCGGGTTAGTCTGGACACTGTGGATATATACTCGGCACGGCTAGCCTGGGCCATTACTCTAGCTACGCTACTATTTTTTGTGTACAAACTCAATGGGAACTAGCATGAATATGTCTGTGTGAGCTGGGAATCACCTCTTCCCCTCAGCTCCAAGTGTAGACATTCCCACATGGAGAAAAGAAGTTTCCTTCTTCAGATGCTCCATTCTGAGATACTCCCCCCCCCGAAAGGTAAATTGTCAGAAAATCCTCATTTCTTTAAGGGGATAAAAAGATATTGCCCTGAACTGAGAGGTTTGATCCATTCACATTTGAGCTATGGGGCAGCACTGGAAATGTTTTGCATTCCAGTATAGTAGGTTCTAGAAACATCAGCATAGTTCCTCTCCCCACTTACAATACTCTTCGAGTGAGGCTTCCCAAAGACTGCATAATTCTTTTTTCACTTCCTCCACATGGAAAGGCCCTTTTGGAAACCCAGATTAAGGGCAACTCTTGAGGGAAGGGCTAGATTCAAGGCTATGGCTTCGTGACAGGCTCTGTTTTCTCCTCTTTCAAGTCCTTCACATTCCTGCTTTTCTGAGAAAAGAACTGGCTGTCCCTATGCCTGAACTCAGTGCTGAGACAGCTTCCTTCAGACAAGAGTGATTTGCTCCCTCCCTCCACTTATAGGTGCACACAGGGCCTGTGGGGGGGGGGGGGCGGCCGGAGCCCCGGGGGGAGGGCGCCGGGGGGGAGGGCGGCCGGAGCCCTGGGAGGAGGGCGGCAAGCCCCGGCCGGGGCTCCGCTCTCCCCCCGGCAGCCAGAGCGCCGGGGGCAGGGCGGCGAGCCCCGGCCGGGGCTCCGCTCTCCCCCCGGCGGCCAGAGCGCAGGGGGCAGGGCGGCGAGAGGGAGGGCAGCGAGCCCGGCCATGGCCCCGCTCTCCCCGGCGGCCGGAGCGCCGCGCCGCCCCCCTCCAGGTGCCGCCCCAAGCACAAGCTTGGTGGGCTGGTGCCTGGAGCCGGCCCTGGGTGCACATGCATGAAAACTGGTGCTGCCCCTCACACAAAGTGGTTTTTGGAGGCTGTTCTAGAGCTGTATTCAAGAGTGCTCAGACAGGTCACACACAGGGAGGTGGATTTGGATTTCACTCATGCCAGTGCTGTACAGTATCATTGGCTTACTGCTCTTAATTTTGTTCAACCCAAGTTTTACTTGTTTGGTTAACATGATATGATGCAATACAATATAGCTCGTAAAATGTTATCGATTCTACCTTTCACTGTAAAGCTGTGTTTGTACAGCTCCTAGCACAATGGGGTCCTGGTCCATGGCTGGAGCTCCTAGAGCTACCGCCATGAAAATAATAAGTCATAATATTTGCATCGTGAACAATATGCTATTAAAATGGACTGTCAATCATGTGATTCACAACTCCTCCAACCAATAGTGATTCCTCCTGTGGTTGCCTCAGTGACTGAGAAAAATAATGGAAAGTGAGGGGTGCATGAGTTGACATAATACGTAAATGTATGCATGTAGTCTGAAGAATTGCAGGAGAGCTAGCTGCTGCATGAAGGGCTATATGGAAGACATTATGCACTGCATAGTGGAGATAGTATCTAAGCTATTGTGTTCTGACGTGTAGTGTAAACTTGAATCTAGATTATTTCTAAACACATGAATTTTATGTATCTGTGGCTTGAGGTGAGCTTTGGCTCACTGATATTAAGGTTTCAAAGTGGTAGCTGTGTTAGTCTGTATCAGCAAAAAGAACAGGAGTACTTATGGCACCTTAGAGACTAACAAATTTATTAGAGCATAAGCTTTCTTGGGCTAAAACCCACTTCATCGGATGCATGCAGTGGAAAATACAGTAGGAAGATATCTATACACAGAGAACATGAAAAAACATACCAACTGTAATGAGAGTAATTAATTAAGCTGAGCTATTAGGTGAGCTATTATCAGCAGGAGAAAAAAAACTTTTGTAGTGATAATCAGGATGGCCCATTTCCAACAGTTGCTATTAAGCATTGTTATAGATCTTTATACATGTACCATTTACCTATAGTCTGAGTTATGGTGCCCCAGCTGTTTAAAATATATGACATTGTTTTTAACAATATTTAGGGGTGGGGGAAGAATAATCTCTTTTTTTAAGCTCTTATTTTAGAAACTCAAGATCTTTTGTTTCCTCGCCAGTTTCATTTCCTTGGGTCTTGGAAAAGCTTTATCTCCTACTAGTGGAGCTAACCCAGCTGCACATTTTAAATGCCAGCTTTTCTGCTGTTGACAGCAGTTGGATATGGAGGACAACAATTAAACGTAACATACATACAGAGGACTATTACCCTTTAGCTAGCACTTTAACACCACTGCCTTGAGACTCAGAATACAGTCATCGAGCCAGATCCTCCGCTGGTCTGTATAGGTCCAACTGTGTTCAAGACAGTGGAGCTAAACCACTTTACACCAGCTGAGGATCTGGCCCATCATCTTACTGGCCAACAAGGACTGGCTGAGAATCCGTTTGGAATCCGTCAGTGCTGTTCTGGCCAAAAGTCACTGCTAAGAGATTTGAGGCATTAACTTCTCCTTGTTGCAGTCATAGGTGTCCCAGTCTCAAATGGGCAAGTTAGTGAGAATGGCCCAAAAATTGAACCTAGGTCTTCTGCCAGACAGTGAAAAGCACAGTCACTAAGAACAGGCCAGGGTCCTGCAGCCTTTTTCCTGTTGTTTGTCTCTATGGCGGAGGTGCAGGAAGGAATGGTGTTGTTTGAAGAGTTAGGAATAATGTGACTGACATACTGTTATAACAGAGAGACAAGGTGGGTGAGGTAATAATTTTTATTGGGCCAATTTCTGTTGGTGAGAGAGACAAGCTTTCAAGCTACAGAGAGCTCATCACATCTATGTAGCTCGAAAGCGTGTCTCTCTCATCAACAGAAGTTGGTCCAATAAAAGATATTACTGCACCCACCTTGTCTCTCCAATATCCTGGGACCAACACACCTGCAACAACACTGCAAACATACTGTTCTAGGTAGCCATTGTGAAAATTACCAGAAAATATTTTATAATGAGAGATAGGATAGATAACACTTTACAGCACAGGGGGCAGTGACTCTCATACAGGCAATTAGGGAAAGCAGTGTTTTGCACTGAAGTAGACTAAACGTAAGTGGGAATTAGATTCCCACTGCAATCTGTGGTTGAGTATAGAATATGAGTGGTCAGTATTGCATATATTCAAGGAAAGCTCCCTGCAGACTAGTTCCAGTGTGGGAAGAATAGGAAATTGTGGTGAAGAGGAAGGTAAATGAAACTTCAGTGTCAATTGCAAGTAAAAGTTAAAGGAGTGTTTTAAAGGAAGATCTGAAGAGAGGAGATGGCTAAGGTTTTTATCTGCACTTAGAAGGATTAGCTGGTTTTAATATATTGGTAGTTATACTGGCAACCCCCCAGCGGAGATGCAAATTATACTATCTGAAGAGTGCTTTTGTCAGTGTGGCTTAAACCAGTTCCCCAAACAGAGTAAGTCACCCCAGCGAAAGGACTTTGTTCAGTATAGCTGCATCTACACTAGGGCTTTTGGCAGCACAGCTGTATCATTAGGGGGTGATTTTTTCCACACTTCTAATGACATAGCTATGCCAGTGAAACTTCCCTAGGCCAAGTCTGCACACCGTTTTTGTTGCAGTATCACGATTTTGGTGAGGGGGGTGATTTTATTTTTTGTTGAAATAGTACCAGTACAACTCCTAGTGTGGACGCAGTTACGTAGGTGTAAAGGTGTGTTAGTCATGGTCTGTATTTAAAAGGTTTGTGGGCACAGCTATGTTAGGAGTGTGATTTATTTATTTATTTATTTTTGCTGCCAGAGCTGTGCTGGCAAAAGCCTTAGTGTAGACGTGGCTAAACTAGCAGTCCAGCATCAGCTATACCAGCAGAAGAGCTTATTTTGCTGGCACAAGTTGTGTCTCCACTCCGGGGATTTATCAGTATAGCTCTATTGGCAAATCTTTTAAGTGTACAGAAGGCCCCATGCCGGTATTACTTATGGGAATAAGCTATACTGATATAAGCACATTTGTATACCGGAATAAGTATTTCCATGCTGGGAATGGGGGAAAGGGTTGAGCTGCTTTAACTGTACTAGGATAGTTAAAGCAGTACAACTTTTGTGTATAGACAAAGCTTTAGTAGCTCAGCTGTTTGCTGTTTGGGCTAGAAAAATGAATTTAGGGAGCAGGGCAAAGCGATTGGGGAGGGAACATGAGTATGTGCGTGGGATGGGAAGAAGATTAATGCATCATTGGGCTTTGGCAAATAAACTGAATCACTGAATCTTTAATGTAGTTTAATGTCAGATTTCATTAGTCTTTGTTCTTTGCAGGAGCTCATGTACTTGCATGGATTCCTGTGGGGGAAAGTTTGGTCTTATGGTATTTCTCTGGAGGTTTCATTTGTTTGTATATAATTATTCAGGAAGCTGTATCCATCACAATACGATGAGCATAACGAAGATGGTAGTGTTTAAGAGAGCAGCACCGGCAGCGTTATCTGATATGTTTTTAGTTACTTAAAGCCAGGTTTTCTTGCCAGTTTAAGGCAGATGTTCAAATAAGACCTGATGTGGAGTATTAAATATTATTTCATAAACAAAAAAGTACTTGCATGTGCACAAGAGAGGGAAGGCGGAAGAAATGTAACAGGCTTAACAGTTACTATCCATCTCTTTTTGTTCTATTTCTGCACTTAGCAACTGGGCCCTCCCTCTGGTCATTGTAACAGAAATTCATGCCTTATATCCAATCAACAGTGAAATGAGTTGAACAGCATTGGCACCACACACGTTCATGTTTTAATGGAAGTTGGTGAATTGCTGTCTCTGGGACCAATGTCACTGACAGCTGTTTAGCTGGAGGTAAATGATAAATGTTGAGATGGCTTTGGTCTTCTTGACTTCAAGAACAAAAATGGACACAATCTGTATCTAGTCAGGCTTAAATTCTCTCCTATAAGAAGGCAGTGGATCATGATAACTGCTGGGCCAACAGTCACAGCAGAAGGATAATGCTGACTTCTGAACGAGATGCCTATCCAGCAGGTGTTTACATCCTTCCACTCCCTGCTGCCAGACTGGTAACAAGTCTTGACTAAGTCGACCAGCTTTCCTTCAGAAGACTCCTCCTTGTGGTCTGGAGGGCTGCTGGGTCTTCTCTGAAGAGGGCTTCTGTTGTGCCGGGATGGTGGCGCAGTGTGCCTTCAGCAAGGGTTAGAGACGGGGAAAAACTCGCAAACGTTTTTTACAAAGCCTCTGGATTTCAGATACTTTCTGGATCCAAAACTGAAATGTTGAAGCTTTATTTTTAAAATGCAACTTGTACAATCACCATGGTCACTTCCAAAAACCTCCATTTTCATTCCTTCCTGTGGCAGTGTAGGCAGAAAATCTGAAATAATCACTGTGCAAGGTCAAATAAAGAAATTAATTTACTGTACTGAGAAAAATTATACTGTTAATTCTAAAATGCATGATTAAGGCTGTTTACCTAAACACCTCAATTACAGTATTAAGGATTTATAAAACATGGCATCCAGAAATATTTTTTTTGTGGGTTTCAAAGGCAGAGCTGTGATCAAGCAGCTAAGAGTGTGAACTCTAAGAATAGCAACCTTCTCTAAAATATGTTGTTCCCGTCACCTTTTGCAGTGTCTCTCTCCTGTTGTTTTGACATAATTTTTCTTTCATAAATCTGACCGATTTACAAAAATATGCAGTCAGAATCTTATGTATAGGGTGAAAAATACCTAAATGTATACATGCATTTCACAAGTAACCCAAAACCATCCCAACGTGCCCTGTAAGCAGTATATTATGTACTGTATTCATAAGATACCCTTCACATTACAGATTTATGCTAAAAGTATCCTAATGTTTCTGACAGCTCATGTGTGACATGGATATAATCCATAATTCTTAGAGGAGCTAATCTAAGCGGTTTATTTTCCGATACTGCTGATAGGGCTATATCTCTTGATGTCGCAGCAGTTGAGATTCTGATGGTAACATATTGTTTATGGGTCACTGCTTTTGTCTAAAACAGTAGGTTGGAACAGAATAGCAAAGGTTAATTAAGTTTGTCTATCAAGGAAGGACAGATATAGATGTCTCCTGCATTTTCCATGCTAGAATCAAAGTAATTCAAGGCATGGTGTCATTGTCTTTTTTTTTTTTCTTCATCCTGCAGAATGTGATTAGTAGGTTTTAGAAGTGAACAAAAATACTCTGAACAGTACTAATGTAATAAGACTGAGCATGTCTATAGCAACTTTTGTCTAAGGATCTCAAAGCACTTCATAAATGTGAGGTTTCGTTCATTAACACCACCCCATAAGGTAGGGAAGGTGTATTATCACCATTTTAGAAATGGGGAAACTGAAACATAGACTTGTTAAGTGACTTGCTCAATGGTCACACAGCCGTCTGGTGGCACAGCAGAGCAGGGAACCCAGTTGTCTTGATTCTTAGTCCCGTGTCATAAGCAGAAGACCATCTTCTCATCTCACACCAGAACACTGAGATCTGAATTCTGCTGTTTTTAAAAGAGAGCTATAAATAAATGCTAGATGCCATTTTATCTCCCCTAAAAATGGCTTAGCTTTTAGGGAAGGGAAAGGAGCTAATGTTAAAACAGTTAGCAGCTAGTACTATGTATACATGCTCAGAAGCCGAAAAGGCTCTGCCAGAATTTTAAGGCAGCTTTGGCGGGGGATAGCTTATGTATGAGTCATTGAGGAAGCAGAGTCATGGAGTTTGTATGTTAAGTGACCTGCCCAAGATCACACTCCCAGACCTGTGCTCTTTGCAGCATCTGTCTCCCACATAGATGGGCACTTTCGGAGGGAGATGTGACTTCTTCCTTGTAGCTTTGTGCCTGGGGAATGGGCTGGGCCAGCTACACAAAGAAAGATGTGATCAGCTCAGTTTTGTTTATTTTGCAAGGGGGTTAACATAGAGGCAGTCGACTTTTTCACAACTAGCTATTGCCCTTCCCATGGAAAAATCACCTGGAGAGGGCAAAGGAGGAAAGGAGGATCTTTCTGCAAGGATCTTTTGAGTTCCCCCCAAATCATTCTATGGGGTGTATGAGGTTTCTCCTTCCCCTACCCCTGGGATCCATGGATTCCCTGGGATCTGCAAGGACACTCGGCCCGGAGGTGCTCAACACAACTCCCTCCTTCCCTGACACTCTGCTCCATCCTGGGCAACATGGCTCTCAGGGAACTACTTTACCAAGCTTTTCCCCTAGCTCTGATTGCCCTGGTCTCAGTCGCCTTTGAACTCTGTGGGGTCTTTATCATCAACTTCGATGGCAGCAGGTTCAGGCCCTAAAGGAGGATGCCCATGCTCTCCAGGTGTATATTTTTTCTGACTCAGTGTTTCCCACACTTGCAGTTTTACCACAGGTCACATGATATTTGGTCTTTTTCTTAAATCTCAGCTTTCATTTTTTTAAAATGCATTTCTCATTTGTTGAAACTCCCATGATTTTGGGGACCTGACTCGTGATCTTTGAACACTTAGGGTTCGCAATGCTTGAATGTTTACAGGGCTGGTAGGAGAAGACTAAGCAGCCAGGTGCAATGGCCTGATCTTCTCCCATCCTTGGTCTTCCTAGTTCCTAATATGTGTCTCTTGATTCTGTAGAGAGCCCTCCACAAGGTACCTGCAGGGCAGGGGAGGTGCTGCAAGGGGCCTGGAAAGATGGGGCTGGGCTGCACCCACCTCTTCTGCAGTGTTGGGGAGGTTGCCCCGGTGGGATTCCCGGCAATGATCTGAGTTTGTGGAATGTCGTATTGTTTGAGCTCCTGTAATATTCATAGAGGTAACGGTTCTGTTGCTTTGTCAGCCATCGGTGGAGAGCTGGAGGCTTTGTGTGTTGTGGTCATTAACTGACGAAAGGCTTTCGTTTAGCAGTTTTTAACACACAAACGCATGTGAACAACCTGCAACTGCCTGTTGATGCAGAGCCCTCTACCAGCTTTTCAAACAACAGAAACAAAAGAATTCCAAAGTTACAGTTTACATGGTTTCTTGGCTCGCTTGTATTTATTTTGTGTATCATTTTTAAAGTCCCTCTCACCAGTTATCTGGCTGCCGTACACAATACATCCTTTGACGCTATACTGCATTTTCACAGTGTACCAGCAACTGTGAATACTGAATGGGCCAAATCTCTCTTCAGTGAGAGCTGTGGCCTGGCTGTGCATCTGAGGGCAAAGATGAGCCCCAAAGGATTACCAAATGCAAAGAGGAGTGATAATGAAATGCAGCTGGTAGGAGGTGCCTAGAGATGAGAAACCCAAGAGTTCTAAGCAAGGGCAATACCATATTTACAGGTGATGGGGCAGCTAGGTCAATAGCTGTCGCCCTTCCTGCATTGTAAAAAAAGAGTGATTGGTTGTAATCCTATAACTCTTTGGAAAAGAGGCCTGCTAACCATGCCCCAGCAAAAAGTGTGCAGGTTAAACATTCTTATCACTAGCATTTAGAGGCCCCAACTGGTTTGGGGCCTGGTTGTGCTGGGCGCTCTCCCTGTCCTAAAGAGCTCGCAAACTTTGGGTGAGGTAAGTTGCAATAGGTGGGTGTAACAAACAAACAAACAAACAGAGGAAAGGATGGGTGAGAAGGGAGGCTTATGTTGTGGGTTTATTTTAAATGCTCCTTTCAAAATGAAAGGGGTCTGTGTTCAAGCCAGAGCACAGGAGACGACTATTACCCCTGTTTTGCTACCTGCCCGCCAGTTTGACAATCTACCTCACAGCATCCTGCTGATAGAAAATGTGTCCCAATATTTATGGCAAGTATCCCATAATGAGGGTACCACTTTGTCCCCCTGGGAACCCTTTTGAACTCCCAATCATGCCATGAGCGCCCTCCTTCTGACTTATCACCAATGGTGCAAGAACTCCCAACCTAGCCGAAGCTGAAGGGGTTAATACAGAGTGAAACCCACCCTCCCCCAGGGTAATGATCTCATAGGTCCCCATTTTTAATACAGTGATAAGGTCAAGAATGTTTATGTTTGGTTGGTTTTTTACTGTTACTATAAAATAGGGTAGCTAAGCACTATGAAAAGGAAACCTTCTGGTTCAGATTTACAGTGGTGTATATTCTAAACAGTTTAATAAAACAAAACCTAAAGCTTTTTGATTTCTTGGGTGGTTAATTCAATGCATATTCTTTGCAGAGCCAAGCCTGTCTGTTGGTCGGACTGTGGTTCATAGACTTGGTGTGGGTAATAAGATTATAAAACATGTCTCTTGCCGACAGCTACCACGTACTAATACTAATAGTCGTAATAACTCATTGAATCCTGGGATTTTTAGGTGAGTTGTTTTTTTAAGGAATTGGGGGGAAAGCTTTAAAAGGCTTGAAAGGAAACAGATCAACACCCACATCCTGCAGGGGAAGGAAACAAGACATTAATTCAGTGCCATTGAGCAGTTCTTCCATTTTATTGCTGCTCAAATAATATTATCTCCAGCAGGTGATATTTTTAGTGCCCGCACACAGACTCCACACACCTCCAAACAGTTACTTTCAAGGATAGCAGGCCTAAAAACTGAGCTGCCAGGACAGTTGTCTCATACCACAGAACATGACAACATGATTGCTGAGGGCAGGCAGAGGTGGTTCTTCTACCATCTGCTCCACCATGCTCAGCGCTCACTGCCTTCAGAGGTGCATGGACTGAGAAGGAGCCTTTGATGTTGACATTCAAAGCCTTAGGAATAGACTGGGTCCTACGTACCTTATACTGAGTTTCTGGCTTTTTATATTGCGTTCTCGCCTTCTTAGGTCACAGAGGGCATTGTGGATTTGGAGATGGGAAGTGTGCTGAGCTTTATGTCTTAGCCCTGGCCTCCCTAAGTTTTGGGGAGTGCCTTACTATCCGACCTTAGGGTCATTGGTTTGACCTCTTTTAAGCAAGGTCTAAGCCCCTTCTGACTTCAAAAAGTTTTCAGAATACTACCGGACAAGGAGTTGGTTCCGAAGTTTGTTTAACATTGTCTTATTGGGAGTAAACTTTAATTGGTTTATTTTATGTTTTTGTACCTAGCATGCAGAGAGCAGAAAATCATCTTATAAATGAGTGTTGTTATTGTTTGTTATATTAAAGACCATACCTGCAGGACTGTAGGTATATCCTGTCTATCTCTAGGTATGTCTATAACTGTTTAAGACCGTGTTGCAGCCATAAAACAAATAAATATGCACCTTAGTCACATCACTTGGAATTTCATCCCAAAACAGAGGGTAGGATATTGCGCTAAGTCTTATTCATGTGAAATCTCTGTGTTACTAAGACCATGCTAATTCTAATATGGCAGTTTGAATACTGAAAGTGTAAACAACAGGGGAAACACTCGGAAAAGTAGATTTGGAGAGCTCCCCTGACACACTCATTCACTGTACCAGGTAGAACTTTTCCTGTTTTTCTTCCAAGTATGATTGCAGGGGCATATTTTGTTGGATAAACATACAGGGCCAAATTCTGGTGAAGTCCACAGAATACGATGGGTATAACTGCTGGCAGAATTTGGCCCATTGTCCGTATGTAACATGAGTACACTGTACCTTAGATAAGGAACTTCAGATGGCATAGTTGTACAGGTGTGCCCATGGATAGATTTACAGGTTTAATAATACTGTGATCATTTTTCTCTGGTCAAAAGCTCTTTATCTACTAGTAATTTAATGACAAACCAATTTGCGGAAGTTAGGTAATATAGTATTACCTTTGCACATAGGATTTTAATGTTTTTAGTAATAATGGCTTTCTAGGTTTCTCGCTTACCTTTAACTGTTATATCAGCCTTACGGTATAGAAGTTTAAAACAAATAATAATGCCAGTTTCCGTAAAATAAAAATTTAAAGATATAGTTAATTCTGTTTGGGCACTTCATAAAGCTCAAGGATGGAGGGCAGATTAGATTGGCCCAAGGGATTGGAAATAGGATAAGCCTTCATTTCTGAGTTTTGGTCTCCATTCATCCTTGACCCAGGTTCAAAGTTTTTACGACCTGGAAGCAGTTTGGGCTGTTTGAAATGAGAAAGGATGGTTTGGACTGAGACTTACGAGATCTTAAATTCCATTCCTGGCTCTGACAGATTTCCTGTGTGACTGAGGCAGTCACTTAATTTCTGCCTGACTCAGTTTCCCATTGTAAAAGAGGGATAATATTTTTCTACCTCACTGAGTTTTAAGAATAAATTCATTAATGTGTGTGAGGTGCTCAGATACTCAGTTGATGGGGTCTATATAAGTCTCTAGATTGGTATGCTCTGTCCAGTTTCTAGGGAATATGTGTGTGTTCTCATTGTAGTAACTACCATCACCAATTGGTCCCATGGTTGTTAGTCTCTTTGGAGACTCCAAGGACTGAATGGCTGCTGTTCATCTCCGCTACTGTTCGTCAGGGTTGAACACATAGACAGAATGGGATTAGAAAGCTCACAGTGATACTATCTGTGCTGGAAATAAGTATTTTCTAAACAAAAATCCTAGGAAATGAATGTGTTTTTTCTTGAAAACTAAGTCAATAATATGTAAATGAAGGACAGTGAGAAATTTCCAAGATGCAAATAAATCTCACTCCCCACCTCTGATTCAGTTTTTATACACTGCTGTTCTAATTCTTTCTTTGAACAGATGAAAAGCACAGAGAGCCGACATGCCATGAGCTCCCAGTACAGGATGCACTCATACTACCCTCCTGCCTCCTACCTGGGCCAGAGTGTTAGCACCCCTGCTTGTGTTCCGCAGATCTTCACTTTCGAGGACAGCCCTTCATACTCAGAGTCTAAAGCAAGCGGTAGGTGCACAGTCACCCCAGACCTAATGGGGGTCTCAGATATTTTTTTAATTCACCTTGAGAGGTCATAAAAAACTAGGATTATGGAAAAAGTTTAATTTAGCAGTGCTGAAGGTACGTATCATAACCAAGCTTACAAAGAGCAGTCCGTTTTTGGATGATGTGTGGTGCTGGGATGCATATGGCATTGTGAAGTTCACTTTTTGGAAGTCTGATAAATTAGTGTGGGAGGGAAGGTGCTAATTTTAGGGTCTTGTCTGCTCCTGCATTCGTTTCGGTAGATTGCAGGAAGAACAACTAAAGGTTAAAATAATGCAAATTCCTATTCAATTCCTATTCCTATTCAATCCCTATTCATATTCAATCAAATAAGTTTCTCCAGGGAAACATTTACCCCAGACAGTTCTGAGCTGTCTTTCGAAGAAGGGACCACATCACCTCTTTATTTTTTTAAAGATTCTTTTCACTAAATATTCCTTTCAGGCCAGTACTTTCACAGGCCCCCGTGGCTTGCAATCCTGTTGTTGTCTCCACGTGTGTTTCAGAAGACACTTCAGGCCCATCCATCCAAAACTCGGAGTAAAGAAGGACTGGGTTCTCTGTGGGAAATAATTCACCCACCTCCATTCTTAGCTTTCAAACACATCAGACTACATTGCCTGGTTGAAAAGAATTCCAGAGAAACACATATTTTTCCCATCTGGTGTTTTTCCCATAACACTAAAAAGTTTATTTTTAAAATGTCTGTACACTAGTTTGTTTGTAAGGGCCTCTGGGTTTAAGTGTAGTGGGTTAGCAGTTCTGACATGGAGCAATAGGACTATGAAGCACGAACAGGGCCTTAAAGCAATCAAAGTGCTGATCAGGGAATCATGTCCCACTGTGCCTAATCCGGGTCAGTTGGACAGAGGGGAAGATGCAGATCAGATGGATTTAGTGATGTGGAAGCCTCTAGGAGAGGAGAAGTCACATGGACACACCACCTGTCTTTTCTGTAAGTGGAACCACCTTCCTTTTGTGGACAGAAGGAACCAATGGTACTTCCCTCTTCCAAGAGAGAAGGAGAGAGAACAGAGGGTCCCTGCTCCCTAGCATCCAGGAAGGGAGGAAAAGGTAGGAGAGAGGAAAGTTTTACCAATACCTTGTAGTAGGAGAGTCCCTTCATGGTTCCAGTTAAGGGACTGACATGGCTTGGCAAAAGGGACGTGGTTTAGTGGCAGGGGTTAGAGAACAGGCTTAGTTCAGTTTTTGACCATCGTAAAGGTAAGTGGCAACCAGACCAAAAGGCAATGTAGATAGTATAATCAGTAAAATCTGCCGTCAGCAAGGATTCGACACAATCCCTGCAGGCTTCTCCATAATAGGGGGTGGGTGAAGGATCTAAGAAAAGATGCAGTGGCTTCATGCATAAGGGTCCCAGAGGGGCGGTGGCCATCTTTCTGACCCATTGTTCCATCCCACAAGATGGATACACACAGAATTTCCTGCCCAAAAGTTTGATTACTCCGAGTGAAATTCAGTCCTCTCTGAGCACAGCCTATTTGAATATGTTATATGCATCATCTTCTGCTTAGGCCACAACAAGCCCACTTACACAGTACGTTATCATTTTACAAACTACACTGAAATGCAGTCATCTCTGCTGATATACATGTGCTAAGCACATTTTTATGAATGGATACAAGGATGTGGGTTACTTATTTTTTATTTGCCCATGTACATTTCATGTGCCATCCTCAAGAGTGTGTACTCGATTTTTGTGTTGATTAAATTTTGATTGAAAGTTTGGATTTGGGTGCATCATGATGGAAACTTTGATTTCTAAGGCCAGAATGAAGTTTTCGAAAATGAGGGCACATATGGGGACAGATTCACAGCGGGTGTAAATCAGCAGAGAGCTATTAAAGTCAATGAAGCTAGATCGATTTATACCAGCTGAAGATCTGGCCCGGTATTTTTGAAGTGGCTATTTTCTGACAGGTTTCACCACACCATAAGATGAAGAAACAAAATATGATGTGGTGAAACCTAAGAGACTTTTTTCCCTTCTCTGGGAGTTCTAAATGGCTCAGAGAAATGAGTGATCCTTGCTTTCACTTTCCCTTTCTTTTCTTCAGTTTATTTCTCCTCCCTCTGCTCTGACAACCGCTGAACAGCAACACCTTTCTCTGTATTCAGTGGTCAAATACGCATTTGGCTTCACATTCAACTGCAGGTGGCACTTTTTCTTGCATCCATCATGACTAACTAATGACCCTCACTAGTCCAGCATTCTTAAAAATAGACAAAAAAGCCCTATGCCTTTTATTAACAAATTAATTTCAGTATTTTTCATTGCTCCAGAAAAAAAAACTTGTGTGTAATATGCTCACTGATTTTTAAACTGCATAAACACTGTATTTTCAATAATCATTGACTGCTTGTTCAGGCAATATTCCACACACTGATATTGTTCCCTAAGTTAGTTCATCAATCAGAAAATGACAAGCAGTGAGATGTAATTTAGGGAGATCAAACAGCATTTTCCCAGCCCTGAAGGAGTGTTTTTTCATAGCAGGGGTACTTGCCAGTTGAAAGAGGTACCAGTATTTTTATGAGAAGCTTAAATATGTGAGTAAACACACACATGCTTTTGTTATGGGCTTTTTAAGAGTTTCATCTTTTTTTTTTCAATTATGACCAATCACTGGGAGCATATGCTGGGAGTTCTCCATCCGAAGGTGAGTATCTCCACTCTGTTAGACCAGGGGCTGCAGTCCCATGGAATTTTCCTTCTGCTCTTTATTCCTATGAATATTTTCTCTCCTTCTTCACAACTTTCACTCCCAGTGGATGCTAACTCAGCCAGAATGGTGTGAACAATGGAATGCTGTTCAGTACCTGACACTTGCCTACTCTGCAAGGTACTGGCTATGTCTGCTACAAGTGTTTGGTCATTTAAAGGACAGGCTGCTTTCTCAGATTTTCAGTGCTTCCTGACTTGGACTCTGGGCATTTTGTATATAATAGAGCAACTGACACATCTCCCCATGGTTAATAATACCCCATCTTTAAAGATAACATCAGTGCAGCTTCATATATCAGCTAGCCCATGGGAACTGCTTTAGTAACTTATTCTATTATACGGACATTAGTATGTTCACTACTACTGTAAAGTTGGCGGATCTGTTTTAAGTCTTGTACAATAATCCTCTTCCTTCCCTACTGACTATACACATATATTAAATGAAACATGTGATATGCTGTTTTCAGTCCTTCTTCCTTTTTTCCAATTGAAATAATATCTTCATCTAACCTCATAACGCTGAAGTGTACCTGTTCCGAAGCCCATGAAGACACTGGACTCTTAGCCATCTTGTGGAAGATTATTAATAAAACACACCACACCGTTCCTGATTTTTCCCCAGGAGCATTTTTATTATTAAATACAAAACTGCTTTTTTCTTTCAAGTACACATATTCATAGATTTTAAGGCCATAACTTCTGTTTGAAGATTGTACAGGTTTATTGGAAGATCTGTGTATCAAAAGTCCATAAACTTCACAGAAACGTAACTGTGCAGTAATAGAAGTTCAATAGGACTAAACAGAAAAAGAAATACAAGTTAGAGCAAAAATGTCAGAGTTAGCAGCCCTGTTATCCTGCAGCACTGGTTATTAAATGGTAATATTACTGATCAAGGGCTAGTAACCAGAGGTGGTCTTACAATACATAGTGTCTGTTACCACACCAGACTCTTCAGTTGTAACTTTGACTTTATACAGACTTTGCCAGTTCAGATTTTAGCACAGTTAGTATTTCAGTCAAACCATTTCATTAATTTTGTTCCGCTAAGTTAACTGCCCATTTAGCCTGGATCTGTTGAAAGGGAGGAGAGATAAGCTGACCTCTGATTTACGTTCACTTTTGTTTTATGAATGGTGAGAAGAAGTTTGCAGGAAGCTTCTGACATTCCCACATGAGGTCATGCCATGTTACAGTATGTTGCATTTAGTAATGGGGTGACATTTTCTAAATGACAAAACACCATCACTCCAGCTCCTTGCAATTTTAAGCGGTTCTAAATACAACTGCTTCCAGCTGGCAAGATTGGGGTCCTTCCAACTATAATTTTATTAGTGGAAAAAATAAGGTAAATTAGAGCTCAGTGTGAAAGAATGGGCTATAAAGTTTGCAACAGATTCTCCAGTACTGCCAAGTTTTAGATGAACTTAAAATAGGCAGAATGGAAAGGTTTTGGACTCTTAGGCTAAGTCTAGAGTTGAAGCTGAGGGTGTGATTCCCAACTTGAGTATACGTATTTGTGCTAGCTCTCTAAAAATAGTAGTATAGCCACAGTAGCATGGGCAGGAGTGAGTAATGGCATGTGCTACCCGTCCCAAGTGCAAACTTGCCTGGACCCCCTGGATATGTACTTGGGGCAGCTAGCCTGTGCTGGTGCTTGCTACTGCCCATGCTAGTGCGGATACACTATCGATTCTAGCAAGCTAGCTCGATCCTGAGCTAGTGTGAATATGTCTATACGAGCTGGGAATCGTGCCCAGCTCCTGGGATAAACGTAGCCTTTGTTGTACTTCAGAAAGCTTTTTCCTTTTCCCTCCCTTAGCTTTTAATTCCCATTTTATTTATGTTTCAGAATCAAGAGCAATGGTAAAGAAAGACATGGGAGAGGAGACTATTAAGTCCATGGCATGTAGAACACATTTGTTTTGGAAGCAAGCTTGAGAGATCATGGTGAAAGTAGAGGAGAAACCGTAGGAATATTTATAGCACAGTCATCACTACAGGAATCAATTAACCTGGGTCCCCCTGAGGAAGGTAGTCAGTCCGAAACTTTGGTGGGAATTCTTTAAGGCCCAATCCGATGTCCATTGAAATCAGTTGTAGTCTCTCTCTTGTCTTCAGTGGGCTTTAGAACAAACCCTGTGTGCTTAAAGTTAAGCAAGTGCTTAAATACCTCAGTGATGCCTCGATTCAGGAAAGACATGCTTAAATCCATCCCTTTCAGGGTAGTGCTTATGCTTAATTTTAAGCATATCCTTACATCCCATTGACTGAAAGTTACACATGTGCTTAAGTGCCCTGCATGAATGGGCATGTTTTCCTGAACTGGAACCTGGGAGTCTGGGCTGTCTGGACAGGTAATACATTCAGGAAAAAGTTCAAATCTACAGAGAAGGAAATTAAAGAGAATGATTTCTCTCTCACACACACTCATACCTCCCCCTCGATTTTTAAATGACCATCTTGTTCCAAGAAATGCACAAAATAAGCCCCCACTTCATGGTCCTAGTGCTTCATTTTTATTTTGTGTATTCCTTTGTCCATGGCTAAGGAGGTTACTTGATTTTTAAGATGTGGGCCTTTGAATTTTTTGTTTTCCTGTGGAAATCTCTGGAATGTTGTCAATACAAATGATGAGCTATCAGGAGTCATTGTCTGTAATTTTACTGCAAAACTGGGAGCCTAGAACAACTGAGTTCTAATCCTATCACTGACACTGTTTCCTGCAGTGGCGTTGGGCAAGTTATTTGATTGCTCTGTCTCAGTTTTCACATCTGTAAAATGGGGATAATACTTTTCTTCCTCTGAGGTGGTGTGTCAGTGCAACAGCACTCCTGGCCAAGCTTGGCGCAGCCCCTGGGCTCGCTTAACCTAGCAGGGCTATCAATCTATTCCTGGTGTCCAGAATCTGAAAACCCTTTCTTCACTTCCAAGTCTGTCAAGGGGTTAGTAGGGGAACCCAGGCCTGCCCACTCCCCTGGGTTCCAGCTCAGGGCCCTCGAGCTAGGTGAGTAGGATCAGGGTTCTTTGACTCTGACAGTGCCCTGAGCTCCTTCCTACCGTCCCCTGGATCTCTGCAGGCTCTCCAGGCTCTGCAGTTGGTCAGTTCGTCCCCTTCTGGGCTGTTGTCTCTGGGCAGCACTTTAGTAGTTTGCTGGCAGGAGCTCCTTTCTCCAGCCTGCTCACTCCTCTGACAGCTGCCCTGCCCTTTTGCTTCCCAGCTCTTTTATCCTCCCAGCTGCTGAGAGACTGCCAATCAGCGGTGGCCGGCAGTGCCTTTGGTTGCTGGACTTGCATGGGGTACATACATCCTATGACACTCCCTAACCAGATGAATTACTTGCTTGTAAACTGCTTTGAAAATATTAATGTAGGACTGGTTGAAAAGGTTTCAGCAGACCAGTTTTCCATGAGAAAATGCTGTTTCATCAAAATTGAAACGTTTTGCAGGAATGTGTTGATTTTGATGGCATTTTTAGTGGAAATTTTTAAAAACAATTTGAACTGAAATTGAGTGTTTTGTTTAGACTTTCTTGTTTCATTTCATTTTGACTCATTTTGTTTAGACTTAAATTTAAAAAAAATCCATATAATAAACAAAAATTAAATTATATATTATACTAGAATATTTTTCCATAATCACAATGAAACATTTTGATAGGGTCATTTCAGTGTTTCCAAAACAAAAGACTATGGAATTTTTGTTCTGCACTAAATTTCAAAATTTGGACTTTTCAGAATGTTGGAATTTCCCCTGGGATGGGCATTTCATTTTCCAGACCAGCTCTAATTAAATGATATATAAACGCGTAGCATGGTCTTTAATGAGAATTCTTATCTTATGTGCTTGTTTTGCAAAAATATACATGAACACAAAAACAGCATACACAAACATTTCACACTAAGGCCATGCCTACATTTTAAGCTGAGGATTTTAGTTCCCTGCTTGCATACACATACTCACATAAGCTCTTATTGAACTAGTGCTAGTATAAGTGGCACTGTAGCCTCAGGAGCAGGGGCAGCAGCAGTGCAGACACAGCTGAGCTGTGCTGACTACAAACCTGCCTGAAACTGGTGGGTATATACTCAGCATGGCTTAGCTGTCCCTCCACTGCCGTAACCTGTGCTACTGCAGCTCCGCTGCTATTTATACTCATGCTAGCTCAATGAGCGCTAAAGCAAGCATGTGTACACAAGCGGGCAAATAACACCTCCTCACTCATAGTGTAGTCTTAGCCTATCACCTTTAACATTAGCTACCCAGAGGTGGTCATTTGTGCATATGGAATTGCTTAGATTACCTAGCCCCGCCGATAGTTTGTTGTCATCTGCTTTTGCCACATTTTTCGGTTTTTGTATTTTGTTTGCAAAAAAGTGTTGTTTTTTTAAGTAGCTGAATGATAGAAATATAGTCTTGTACTTGTCCCTTTAAAGCTTTAGTCCTGGAGTCATACACAGCCTGACACTGAATTGTCAGGCATGACAACAGCATGTGATAGCCAATGCTACTGCCCCACCACCATCTTTTCTGCCTCCCCAGCATGAAATTGCTGCAGCAGCTGACTCTGTGAAACTAAACGATCTTCTTTTGTATTCAAAGTCAAAAAAATCTTACAAGATCTGTGAGTAGCCAAACCCGGCACACCACACAGAAAGTATAAGGGCAGTCAGGATACACATGGGGTATATCTGCAATGGAGCTAGAAGGTGGACATATCGATTGACCTAGCACGCTAAGAATAGCTGCAGTGGCATGAGACGCAAGAGGAAGGACTAGCCGTCCTTGCCTGAGACCATAGGTGCGTATTCAAGATGGCTAGTTACTTCTGCTACTCCTGCCACAGCAGCTATGCTTCTGTTTTTAGCGTGCTAGCTCTGATCAAGCTAGTGAGGGTTTGTCTCCTCAAGGTGGAATTTATACCTTTTAGCTTCAGTGTACACATACGCTTAGGTAACTGGGCCCTTGAGGAGAGCTTTGCTCTGGTGTACTAAAAGACGTTTGTATCTGATTCAAACAGACCTTTGTTCATTTCATATTGGGATGCTACAGATCTAGTGGTTTGAAGTTACAGGAAGGGGAAAATGGGAGTGGCAGAGGTAGCTTTTATGTAATGGGAGATGGCTAACTCCGCACTGAGGACATAAAAAGCCTGGTGAATAGAGAGTCTGATTCTCATTTACACTATGGTTCCTTTAAACCTCTCTGGAAGTGTAAATGAGAGTCAGGCCTAGTTTTTTAAACAGCTTTTTAAAATTTAAACTTATTGGGGAACTGCAGATATTTCTGTTAGGAAATGTTAGTTCCTGTTAAGTAAACAGATCCCAGAAGTACTCCAGCATTGTTTACATGTAAAGTGGAAGAATTAAAGTGGTTACAAATTTTGCCACTCGGGGCATAAGGACATAGCAATTGCCATACTGCATCAGACCAAGCTCTGTCTATGTGCCTTGTCTTTGTCAGTGACTAGCGCTAGATGCTTCAGAGGAAGAGAAACCCTGCAGTAGGCATATATGGGGAAATCTGTCCCCACATTATAAGAAATTAGATTAATACCTAGTTATAGATTGGCTTAAGGCCTGAAGCATGCAGTTTATTATCCCTTCCAAAATTGTTGTTGGCATTACCTATTATAACTGGATATTCTTGTTACCTTATAAATGACAAATCTCTTTTTGAATCTTGTAACGTTCTTGGTCTCAAATGACTTCCCGTGGCAATGAGTTCCACAGTCTAATTACATACTATGCAAAAAAAATTGTGTTGCGTAAAATAATTAATTAAGCAGCACTGCTTGAAAAATTAACCTAAAGGCACAGTGAAGCAATTTTTAGTGTTCTGCCTGTTATGTGAGTCTAGATTATATTCAGACATAGTCTTTTGACAGTTATATTGTCCATGTGCTGCTGACAACAGCCAGTTACTAGATGTACCACACACAAATCCCCCAGGCAACTGGCACTAGAATCTTTCTCCTTCAGCACCAGAAACGTGGTCCTTTGCCAGTTAGGCTAAAAGAGGTTTTCCTTAGCTAGTACTAGTACTAGTTCCCCTATCCTTTCTCTGGACAAGCCACTAAAGTGCAACACCACACACACAAAGCCAGTATATTGTGATATGCCCTCATGCACCTAATTTCCATCTAATCATCTACAAAATGTCCACTCAACCTTAATATTTATAAGACTGTTCCAGTTGCCCTAGTACACACTGGGACAGTGTATAACACAACTGTGATGTGTTTAGTCCATGCTATTTTCTGAGCTAAGCTTTAGCCAAAAAAAAAAAGAAAAGGAAAGTTTGACATTCAAAAAGTGGAAATGAACCAAGTTTTCAGAGTCTTCTTACTTAAGAGAACGGCTTGTCCAATTAACCTCAAAACTACAAAAAAACAACAACAAACCTCTTTGGCCTAGGAATAAACATGAGGAATTTCAAGCAAGAAAGGTTCTTTTTCCAGATAATTATATGGGAGTCAAAATGAGGCATGTAGTGGAAGCTATCTCAGACTCTTAACTGTGGAGCCAGTACCACTGCTTCATAATTTTTCTGATGCTTTATTGTAAAACGTGCTGATCCATTGATGAAGCCCAATGAGGAATTTGAAACATGCTCTGGATTCTACCATTATAAAAGCAATTTTGGGATGGATCTCTCACATTGGTGTCACAGTCAAAGGCATGTAAGAAACAGAATCCCATGTCTCATGACAAAAAAACCTTCAGAATCATTTCAGTGAAAGGAGAGCTGGAATAGCAGAAATACTATACACCGAAAGAATGTAAAAGAGATTCTGGATTATGACATTTTTCTCAGTCTGCATTTCATTGTTGAAAAGCTATGCATCTTTTTGATGCGTCTCAAGTACAACATTTTCAAATGAATCTATGCCCTTGGATGCCATACAAGGTTTAAAGAATATTTTAGTGTCACAGATCGTGCCTGAATGCAGAATCAGAGATATGCCTGTCACAGAGTATTGGCGTGTAGAAGACCTGTGAGACCACTTTCTGGAACTTGTAGCTGTTTCACAGCATTGTCGGTCCAAGCTGCCCAACAGCATTGCTGCAGAAAGAAAAGCGATGCTGCTGTTTAACACTATAGCTCAGAAGCAATGCCCAGCAATGGAGGAAGAGACTGAATCTGGCTGTACTTTATTTACAGCCAGTGGACTAGATTCACTCCCTGGGTTATGCTGATAAATCTCCTTGAGCGCTGGAACACAACAACACAAGCTGCTCCATACCCATCTCTGCCAGGGAGGAGGAGCCAGCAACCATAGCTCCCAAAGTGGGCCTGGCTGTCCCTCGAAGGGACAGGGCTGGGGCAGCTGAGGGATGCTGTTTCTGCACCTTTCCCAGTTAGCCTCCACCCATAGAGACCTGGCTGGATTTTACAGCTGCTCAACACAAGCAAAACCTCTGAGGGGAACATGGTGGTGATGTTATCATCACCCGGCCCTTTTCTCAAGGGACACAGCTATCCCCCATTGGTGCAGGACAATGCAAATTGCAGCCCCCACGTCCATGAGGATAAAAATGACCTGATGTTGGAATACAGTCCCTGTCTTCTCCCAGTGGCTGGAATGTAGCGTGTTGGCTGGGGTACTGGCTTACCTCGTGTTTTGCTTTTTAAAACTAGCTGCTAAAAAAGAGAAAGTCCCAGCAGCTATGTTATCGAATATGCCGACTCTTCGCTATGAAAGCTGAAAATGGAGACTCTTTCCCACTATTTCTCAAGTAACATTTTCAGAAGAAACTTCAATTAAAAAACAGACAGCTGTGGGTCTTTACTGAAACCAGTAGGAATGATCTGGTAACGTTGTTTGGTGATTTACAAAAAATGCATGCAGATTCACAGAATGCTGTCATTTCATCTGCATATTTTGTCGTTTACATACTTGGTTTCTGCATAATTGCTTTTATTTTTGGCCACTATTATTTTTAAACAGGTTCTTATTTATCAGTCCCAGATGCATATGCCACATACAACCTCCCTCAGACATGAATTACAAGAAGGCCAGAAGGGCTAGCAGGCCTGCAATTAGAACTACTCTTCCAGCTTTGGTTTGGATTGCTGGTATACAAGCACACAAATCAAACCATCTTTTACTCTTCTTGACGGCTACATTCCCATCATCAGGTAGGGTATTTGTTTTGAGCAGGATCCTGGTAAATTTCAGCGCTTTGCTGTATGCTCAGAAAAAATTAGAGGAGAATGGAGGATGAGGTGATGTGTACACACGCGCACCAGTTAACTAAAAGATGGAGCATTTAGTACAACTAAAAGATGTACTGTGACGTATCCACACATGATCAGGATTGCAGAGGTATCCAGCACAATGGATTTGTGTTGGTGTGTTTTGTGGAGCCCAGGCAAACTCCCTTCGAAGTCAATGGGAGTCTTTCTATCAATTACAATAGAAGTTGGATCAAGTCCTAGCAAACATTTCAACAGGCCTTCTTTTTAGATAGATTTTTTTAAATGGAAGACGTCATGTTTAAAGGAAAAAGAAGAAGAAAGCATCAAAATTGGCAGGCCCAAAATGTAATTTTTTTCTTTTTAAGTAAGCAAGTAATTAACTTTCATTTGTGACATCATTATTTCTTTCTATTATTATTGTTTCTTTAGCTGTAACAGCAGTTATCAAAACTTCAGTTGACCTTGGTGGGCAGTTTATAACAAAACATGGCAAATTATTTTCATATGAGTTTTAAAATAACTGTTTTGGTGAATAATTTCATACCTGTGTATATTCTGAGTGAAATTGGATTAGTAAAGAATCTAGAATCGATCTTTAAAGCCCCAATAGGAAGGCACCCCTATTCAGGAAAGCAATTAAATAGAACTGGGTGAAAATAATCAGGTGACTCAGTTTTTTACTGTAAAATTAGGATTTGGGTTGACCAAAACAATTAATAAATTCAAGTAGAATTCAGCAAATTGTTTCAGTCCATTAAAAATCTTTTTGGAAAAGTCAAAACAGTTTGTTTGGCATTTCTGAAATGAAGCATTTAGACATTTTGTTTTGCAATTTAATTCAATTTTATTTAAAAAATAAATATTAAAAGGATTAGAAAAATATATGGAAAATGAAAAGTTTTGTTTGGAGCTGAACAAAATGTATTTGGGATTGAATTAAACATTTCATTTGATCCGAAACAAAAATTTTCAATTATTTCATTTTGCCAGAAAAATCAAAAAAATTTCATTTCAAATCACTCTGAGCCATTTTTTCCAGTTATTATTTTTGAGTACATCCACTTAACCCAAAAGTAAGTTATTCACACAGCTCTTTACTTAAACACAGCTTAACTTTAAGCATCTACGTCAGTCCCATTGTGCTTAAGTTCTTTCCTGATTCAGAGTCTGTTTGTTTTCTATTCTAATATATTCTGTATGCTGCATAGACTCTAAAACAAAGGAAGAAAATCATACATGCACAAAATTGCTAGTCCTTGCACAATTAGAAAGGTGTGTGTTTTGCAGAGTCCTTACAAAGGAAGCCTGAAATTAATTCTGATAAACCTAAAAACGTAGAGCTCACATAGCTTAATGAGATTTTTTTCTTACCCATTTTTTTTAAAATATCACAAAAAGGCATCTGACAAGGTGAGATACAGGGAGGTTTGAAGGATGCCAGGCCATCCGGTTAACTTGGTGTGAGTGCTGTTATTTGATGCGGCCACCCTGGAGTGGTACTGAAATAGCAGACAGCCCCAGCTACCCCACCTGTGGCAGGTCTGACACACGTACATGTGTAAACCTTCACCCACTCATGGGCTTTTAAAATAAATCAGCAAGTATCAGTCTGATCAGTTCTGTGGTTTTCCCAGCATTGGCTGGCATAACAAGACAGGGTTTTATGAGGGCATGCGTTTAGCTGGGTGATAACATTTTGTGTGAATAAAAATGTGGGTTGCAAACATTTATTAAATTGAGTCCCGCGGGCTTTGTTAGGAGGCAGCCTGCTAGAGAAAAGGGGGTCCCATGAGAAAGTTTTGTCGCCGATTTGAGGAAAAGGCAAATCAAAGTACACAGTTGACCCACTGTCAGTAGTTTAGTCCGATGATCCTGGCTGATCGAGGGAACCCCTTCATCACTGAATACAGCTGCAGAGAGCAACAGGCCACTGAGGAGTAGTGTCATCATGATAGCACACGGCAGTGTTCACCTCCTGGCATTGCATCATTGCAATACAGTGTTTACGCAAGGCAATGTCAGTATGTAGTTGTGTGATTATTAGTGTCTTCCAGTGGCTCAGTCTGCTACAATCTCTTCTTGCTTCTCCCCACTATTGGTTGCTGGGAGGAAAAGGTTGTTTCTCCTTACTTCACAGAGTGAGAGGCGTCACAAGCTGAGGATTGATGGTTTAGATGCTTATGCAACCCTGAGCCCAGTTTGTTCCTTTTTCTAGACACTCTTTTCTTCAGGGACAGAGGGCGCTACCCAAGATGCTAAATTTTTCAATAGTTACCATCCAAAGCCCTCCTCCTACTTTACAGGACTCAGAATACCCTTTTATAGAAATCCAAGTCAATGAAGCTGCCCTGTTGAGGATTTGGCCCACTGATTGTCTTACCCTTTGAATATGAAAATTTCCTGATACAAGCAAGGACCAATGGCAATCTTAGGCTAGGTCTACACTGCAGCGGGGTTCCGACCTAAGATACGCAACTTCAGCTACGTGAATACCGTAGCTGAAGTTGCGTATTTTAGGTCGGCTTACCTAGCGGTGAGGACGCGGGAAAGTCGACCGCTGCCGTGCTGCCGCCGACTCCGCTGCCGCCTCCTGCCGAGGTGGATTTCCGGAGTCGACGGCAGAGCGATCAGGGATCGATTTTACCGCGTCTTGACTAGACGCGGTAAGTCGATCCCCGAAAAACCGATTGCTACCCGCCGGATCGGCGGGTAGTGAAGACAAAGCCTTATTGTCTCACTCAAAACAGTAGAGAGAATGGAGGAGTTCTATTGGACAGTAGTGATAACAGTGTGCTTACCATGACAGGCTAGTGTATTGGTGCATCGCTGTATTTTTTCCTGACTTTGCTGCCTGGACCTGATTGGCTAATATTAAGAGGGAAGAGGGTCCCCTCTACATTGATTCCCCATTCCCTCCAGCAGGTGGTGGTCAGCTGCCTCCATAACATCCTGAGCCTGCCTATATTGGAGACTCTGCAGATATTGTACATGAACAGTCCTTTGGGAAAAAAACAAGAGATACTCGTTGCTTCTGGCCGAGTTAATTTTTCTGCAGTGCTCTAGGGAATCCCTTCCTTAAAAGGGTGAGGGAGGAGCTAACGGATGGCTGCTAGACCTTGGCTACACAGTTCCAACAAACCTGTATTATTCAGAAGTCAGAGATAAGATGTGGAGTCCTGGAACCAGTGCATAATGCTATGGCCTCTTATGGCTTCCTGTGGGTCTGCTGGTTGTGGGGGCAAAGCTGTAGTCATTTGGTAAGGGATTAGGGCGAACCCCACTGTTGTTCCCATAAAAGAACGATCCAAGGAAAACGGTGAAGGATGCCATGTGGAGTTCCCTGGAAGGGGGTGATCCAGCCTATGCAGATAGCATATTAGTATGTAAGTGATTGCATGTGGCAATGAGTTGGATTATGTCTGCATGAGTTGGCTGTTTACTGCTAAGACAGGGCACTAAAATAGTAAGGAAAAGTTCGACGAGAAGAGTGTGTAAGTAACTTGTCACGCACAGTGGGTGAGGTAGTAGGGGACAATGGCCCGCTCTATGCAGCTTCACTAGAGACAGGTAATGTTGGATCAGCAGGATCCATCATTCACAAAGATACACTTTATACATAAGTGTATTTATACGCTGTGCATAAATAATACCAGTGTATGTTGCATGTACATGATGTATATAACCATTCAGGGCAAGGGGTGAAGGGTGAATATCAAAGCTTGTGGTTGGGATTTCTTCATTTAGTTCCCATTAACATGCCACCCAACCAGGGTTTTTAATTCTAAGGTTCAGGGTAAGCGGTGAGGTTATTTTCAATGCATGGTTCCTCACAGGCATAGTTTAGGCCAAGTACAAGTTGAATAACCTTCAGGAAAGCTGTGCTGTCCTTCTGTCGGCCGCTGTCTTTGAAAATTGCCTGCAGAGTTAGTGAGCAGGAACAGTTAAGATTTACAAACAATGATGAAGCTTGTCATGCATCTTTCACCATTTATCATCTAGGTACCGTGGCTGGGCGGTGAAGTGTTCTTCATAAAAACCAGCTCAGTGTGAAATACACCTCGCAGCAATGTTTACTGCTCTGAAACTCGTCAGCAGCCCTTTATAGTAAATCCAGATTGCGATGTGACATTACAGTATATCATTGCAGAGCGCGCTGGGGTTTACACTAGGAATGAGTGCAGTTCACACCAGATGAGATGTCCAAATTGAGTTATGTAGGAATTTGGCTGTTATATGGGGATAGCTTTTGTTTTCTGAGGCCTGAAAGTTAGCTTTATATTATATATATATCTACACATACATACACTTATAGGTGTGGATGCATACATCTATATAGAGATATATACATATGTGTATCTGTAGATAAATACACTTATATAGGTATATACACGAACAGATATATACACTACATGGACATGTATATCTTTATATAGCATAAGTATATGTCTATGTAAGTCATTTCTTAATATAGACTAATGTATTTTCACTGTTTGTCTAATAACCATATTTTAATATTGACTATTTAGTACATAAATAAATTTTATCTTTAATTTTTTTCAAACAAGTGCTGTTGAAAATACAGTTATTTGAGGTCCACAGAATTATAGTCCCTGCCTACAAAGTTCAAAGGGGAATTGGCTCAAGT
The DNA here is from genome assembly GCF_028017835.1 of Emys orbicularis. NCBI lineage: Eukaryota > Metazoa > Chordata > Testudines > Emydidae > Emys > Emys orbicularis. The sequence goes on along the minus strand of NC_088688.1, from coordinate 94,580,826 downwards.
TGTTTTGTAGGATTGTAACACATAATTTTAATATTGATTTTATCGGAAGAAACCCAGTGTCTAATTAAAGTTAGTTGCATGTCATTTATGTGGGGGTGTGTGGAAGAAGCAGGACTCACAGTCTGTCTTAAGTTACACCCCGATGCTAGCTGAATCCAGTGGTGTTGCAGAGCGTAGCTGGGGGCAGAATTTGGCCTATGGTCTTTACTTCTGAGAGTTACAAGTTTTACTTGTTTGTTAATTTTTTAGTGGGTACCAAAGTCCCAATGCTTTTTTCAATGCACGTCTCTGACAGCTTGAAAGCTGCTGCTCTGAGAAGCAGGGTTGTTGGACTTTATCCAAAATCTTCAAAAATATGGAAACTACAGAATTTACTGTATCATTGGTGTAGCAGAGAGTTTATTGCCATTGGACCCATATTGTTATATATGAGCTCATTGAAAGTAAGCGTCTAAGATAAAATAGTAGGTGTTTATGTCCAATTAAAAATGTAAGAAATCCATGTAAAATAGGCATGCCACTGAGTCGTTACATGAACTGACAGATCTATGTACAGTATTGAATCAGGGATGCTTTAGTCTGAAAGATATCGGGGGCTAAGGGATGATAGCTTCGTGGACCATACAGCACCCACTATTGGTCAGCACACACAACAGGTGCAGTAACTATCCTGCTACCCTCTTGAAGCTAGATGCTCTCATGGCAGCTAGCCAGTGAAAAATGAAGGGCAACAATGGAGATTGCATTAAAATCCTTACCAAGCTATCATAGTTTTATTTCTGCCATGAGCGCAGAGGATTGGACTAGATGACCCCTCGAGGTCCCTTTCAGTTCTGTGATTCTGTTTCATTCCAAATAAGCTGAAGTTGATGGAAATAGTTTGAGATTCTATGCTCCTCAGGGTAGTGACTGTGTTTTCCTTTGTATTTAGAAAGCCTGTAGCACATTTTGGATACTGCCACATAAAATATCTCATATATTTCATTTAAATCTTTGGGTTTTGTGAGTTTATAGCTGTTAACTTTTTCAGCCCGCGGGGAGGTGTAAAATTAATAAAGTATCATATTTACTTTTAGATCTCTCATCTCCATACATTTACCATAGCTGTAGCTTATTTTACACAATTGTAAATAGCCAACACGACTACATTGATGACCAAAAACAATACACAGTACAATTATTTGTACTCAAACTATTTTAAATTAGTACCCACAGTCAAAACAGATACTCTATGATTTTTGTCAATCAAGTCACTTTTTTCCAAATCAGTGCACTTTCCTCAAATATATGTTTAGTAGTTATTGAATTTCATAGGTGCATTCAATAAAAGTCTTACATACATGCAATATACATTTCACAATCTAAGTGTAGACTTTTGTGGGTAGGTGGTGGGTTAAACATACGCATGCCTTACATATGCAAGTAGATTTTTAGACTTTCTTATACTGAGAATCTGTGTCAGAATCAGTAAGATGATAGTGTGTTAATGCTGCATGGTTCTTTAGCAGAAAAAGTGTAAAAAATTTAAAGAAACCCTATTAAGTTTCCTTTTCATTTTCTTTGGGACCGTTATTACCGAGGAATTGCATCTTTCTGGTTTGTTTGGTTTGTTGTGGGAGGAGAAGCAAATCTGGAAATCATCTTTTACATTAATCTTGTGGCTTGTATTAGGGGTGTGGGGAGTGAAGCCTGTCATTTGAAATGTGCAGGTCTCAGGTGGCTGCGTATCGAACCAAAGGAACATGTCTTTCGTCTCTTGACCTGCTTTGTGCACTCTTTCAAACTAATAACTTTGCTAACCCGCAGGATTCAGGCATACAATAAATAGTGGCTTGATGTAGTGATGTTCCAACATTGATGGGAGAGTTGAGATCCATATTAGACATTCCTAGTGCTATATCTGGCTTTCAGTTTAATTTCCCATCTTTACATGTGCCTGATCCCGTCCTGGTGCTGACCGTAAGTTGATTTAAAATGTCACAGCATTGTGTAGGCTCCCAACATACATGGCCGAAATTTGGGAAAATATTCTGAAGAGATGAAACGTTACAGCTAACGTTGATGGGGTACATTTTGAAGTGCTAATGTCTGTTGGAAATGTTGCTGTCCAGACACCTCAAAAATTAGATTTAAAATGTGTAGGCATTGAATTTGATTTTAAAGAAAAGATGATAACTTGCATGTCAAGCTAAGTCACTTTACTCTGCATCACTTTCACCCCTCAGCAGTGAAGTGTCATTTGCTTACAAAGACCCTCCAGAAGGCAAGGTACAATTGTCTATCGAGGATTGTAAAAACAGCACATGAGGAAATAGCTCAGAACAGGGGGTTGGGGGGAAGGGAGAACTGCATCACAAATAAGCTAACAATACGTTGGCTGAGTCTAATGACTGGCTTATAGCATCCAGGAGTTGTCAATCACACCTTAATGTTTAGAGAAGTGAAAAGTCAATGTGTAGTTGTTTAATTTGACATGACTCTCGGGTTGAGAAAGTGTAATAGCTAGAGGGGACAGTTAAGTAGCTGTGCTCCATGTCAGCCTGTCTCGCTCCGACTACTGCACTAAATGCTTTCCTGATGAGCGATAGATTTGGTTAAATACCAGGATAATTGCTAGCTACAGCACCCGGCACTCGTGTAATGCCTTGTCCTACATCTGTATTAGCTCTTGCCTCAGGCTGCTTGAGGTTTCTGCCATAAAGAGAACACGTATGTTCCATTATATTATTCTCTTTTGGTTTTGAAGAGCAATTGTTGCAGAGCTAAATGGGCTGTAATAAATTATATTTCTTTTCCCCTAGACCTGTTGAAGTAGATCAGACATGCAAATATCAAAGCTGCTTTTTGCTTGTAAGTAATTTTTTGTTTGCCTACCATACCAAGAGCTCACACTACTACTTAGACAAAGAAGTTTTTCACTTTAAGATTGTAAACCTTAGACCTTTACAACTAACTCAGCAGGCTGGTATAAAGCCAAATAACTAATTTTACATGCTGTGGAACAATTTGCTTTTAACACACTCGATTTCTTCAAGTAAATGAGATTATCAGACAAAAGTATATTGATGCTTGATGTGCGTAATAACACAGTATTTTACAGTGACATTCTCAGTTCTAATTAAAATGGTGTAATTCGATTCTAATTGTGTCTTTCCATTCCATTATACTTAAAATATCAAGAGCATTTAAAAGGAGAGAACTTGACATGGCTCAGTTATTTCGGCTAAAGTAGTGGCTACAGCATGTGTACTAACTACCCATTGATTTCAATGAGACTTTGCGTAGTGTAGCTGCAATGGCTCCATATTGCGCATTCTGTATGTGTCACTCACAGTGCACATACCTGTCGCCTAGCATCACTATGAAGCTGTGCATGCTAACAGCTCCATGACATCTAGCGACACTGTACGTCGTAATAGCTCTGTAAGGTCAATTGGAGTTTATTGTTCAAAAACCTCCATACCAAACTGAAAAGGGGTTAAAAATCTGGGTCAAGGCTTTTACTCCGTTGCTAGTTCTCCCCTTTTGTGTCTGGATGTGGAAGGGGTCATGCGAAAAGCATGCAAGCATAAGTGAGGACTAGGGCTGGTTGAAAATCTGTAAGAATGTTTTATGGGGAAAAAAATCATTAACCAAAAAAAAAAAATCACAAAATGTTCTTTGAAATGTTATGATTTTTTTATTACAAAAGAAGTTTTGGTTTCAAAGTGCTGTGGGAATTGGGCATGTAAGTTCATATTAAAATCCTCGTCAAAAAGGAAAAACCCGGATAAACAGTGGGATTTACCACAAAAAAATCAAAACAAAAACAATTGACATTCTTGAATTTACTTCATGTCTGTCTCCAAGGGATACTGTTAGCTTTAACACCAGGTGTCTGTGGCTCTCACACCAGCATAAAATCATGAGTACCTAGTAAGTCAGTGGAGTTATATTAGTGTAATGCTGCCATGAGGACAGGTCCAATATGCTGTAGCCAAATACATATATTTAGCTAGAGTATAGCACTAATGACATCTTAGATTGTCAAAAGGGAAACAATATTTTCAGTCCAGTTCATTGCTAGTTTTGCTATTTTACTTTTTCCTCCTGTCATCTTGGACAGAGAAAAATAAATGAACTCCCTTTCCCTTTAGTTTATAAATCAGTTTCCCCTTCAAGTTCTTTCTCAAAAACTTTGAGGTTTTGTTTTCAGTCACTGCAGGGAAAGGTGTTTCCCCCCCCAAAAAACAACTGTTTTCACTGGATTGTGTTTAAATGTGATAAAATTTCTAGAGACTATTGGTTGCATAAAAGGATGTTTCAATAACATTTCAATTTTGAGTCAAATTTAAGATCCCCTAATACTCCTAATCAGGTCCTTAAGTGATTTAGGTTCCTAATTGTTTGCAGTGTTGTTATATCCAAAGAGTTCATAAATACACTTGAGGGTCAGAGCCCAAAGGGTAGATTCACAAAGGGACTTAAGTGTTGCAGTGCTCCGCTTAAAATACCAAACTTTTAGGCACTTTTCTGTCAGTGGAATCCTTAGTTAGGCATGCAGGATCCCTATATAATGCAAAGAGAAAGTTAGCTTCCTAAGAATGGGATTCACAGAAGTAGCAAGCTAAGTGGAGATCCAACTAACCTAGCCAATAGGAAATGCAAAGGAAAGGTGCGGGCCTAAGCCCCACCTCTCTCAGGGCCAAATGAAGGTGCCTTCTTCCACTCAGCATTCACAACTGTGAACCTCTCCTGGAGTTAGGCACCCTGGACAGGTCAGTCCTTTCTCGTGACAAAATGGGGGGCGAGGGAGGGGCATGCAGAGCATGGATTCAAACCTAGGTCTCCTAACCACTTGGCTTATTGGGTATAAGTACCACTACCACCACCACAAAGCAGCTGGCATGATCAGGATTTTAGTAGTTTTGTGGAGGCAAAAATGTAGGCACCATGAGGACTCTACCAGCAGCAACTTAGACACTACTAAACATAGGTGGCGGCTGAGTGGAGATTTTGAGGATCTCACTGGCATCTAAATGTTGGATTTAGGTACCAAAGGGAGTGGGTCTAATCCAAAGTATCTCAGTTACTTTTGAAAATGGGACTTAGTCTGAACTAGGAAAACTGTCAAAAGCCTGTGTTTTACGAGGCTGAGGAGCATTTAATTCCAGGAGTAATCCTGTTCAAATTGGTGTGACTGCTTGTGTAGTAGGATACCACTCAATGGGAGTAACGATGTCAGAATCAGGTCTGAAGCACTCACCTATATTCTGTACTAATTTGAGCTTTTAAACAGAGTTTTTACGGGTCTTCAGCAAAAGCTTGGCAGTTAATTTTTAAGTGGAAAAAGTCTTCAGTGCACATCAGCATTTCTCTCTCTAACGCTACTATTGTGTCAGCAGAAATAAATATAAATATAACACAGTGGGTCTGTCATATGACTAATGATATATAAAACTTCATTTTATTTATTTGACTAAATCAAAGCTCTTTTTAGTTTAGTGTTTGTCCTTATTTTCTAAAGTAAGAATGACATCACTGGAGGGATTCCTAAGCATCTGAGGGTATGAGTCTCATAAACAGCAACATTCTTACCCTTTTAAAACACTTTTTAAAATGTACTGTCCATTTTTGCTGTATATCTTGATCAATACTTATTGAACTGCTGTACTACAATGCTGCTTGACTTGCTTCCAAATTGAAGTTAATATTTAAAGAATATTAAGTCACTTTAGAGTCTTTGGTGATTTTAAACTGTAAAGTCATGTCAATTTTAATTGATAAATGATCAGGGTTATTCTTTTTCCCCCAGCTTTAAATTCTGGCCACCATCATTGGCGATACCACACAAAGACCCGCAAAACTCCCTGTGCCTGCAGCAGTGCAGGATCAGGTCCTGGGTCTGTCTCTTCTCAGCATAGAAGTCTATATTATAACAACATTTAAAAAAAATAAATCTGTTCCTGGCAAGTAAAAATCTATTGTTTCTATCTTAACAGATCATTTTAATTATATTTGGGATTTTATTTAGTTGATAGGTATCCTTTTGATTTCCAAAAGCTTTGCAAATCATGTACAGAAATCTTTAAGCTGTGTAGGATGGCACTTTTGCATTAAGCTAGTATTTTCTGAAATTAACTACTTAGTTAAGCATGAAAGAGCTGAGCTGTTTGATTACTCTTTGCATACAATAAGCTCTTTTACTTTTGCTTTATAGATTTAAAGAGGTAGTATCAATTCACATTTCTGTGACTGAGTCTGCTGCTGCACCCTGGTTTCTTCCCTCCTTGCCCAGACAGCCAGGATCTATAGCCAACCAAGTTGTAGAATTTCTGCACCCTCTAGGACTCTCCTGCTCAAAGTTTCTCAGTTTCATTCCTGCCTCACAGGGGATCAGAAGCCCGATAGGCAGCCTGCAGCTGCCTGGATGTTGCCTTGGCTCTCTTCTTACGAATTATGGGCCTGAGAAGGGTTCCTTAGACAAGGAGCCCTCTGTTTCCTATGCTGCCTGCAGCAGGTCTCTGACTGACTGACTGCGGAGAGTGCAGCAGTCTTACTCTGTTAGCCCAGACCACCAGACTAGAGCTGCCAAGCCAATGACATCATGAAGGTCCGTCCTGTGATTCCATCCCAGCTAGGGTGACCAGATAGCAAGTATGAAAAATCGGGACAGAGTGTGTGTGTGGGGGAGGGGGGGGGAGGGGGGGAGGGGTAATAGGCACCTATATAAGAAAAATCACCAAATATCGGGACTGTCCCTATAAAAGTGGGACATCTGGTCACCCTAATCCCAGCAGGCTAGAGTCCCCTAGCCAGTGTTCTCACAGAAGCTTGTAGCTTGATTTAAGCCCTGAAAATGAAGTGTTGAGCCAGTAACTTCTCGGGATGGCTGCCCACGTATCATCCCAGCCGTCCAGAGGGGCTGGGACACAGGCCTGTGACTTACCATCAGACCAGCATGCTAAAGTAGCTGACCTGGTGCCATCAGAGAAGTCTGAACCCTGATATCAGTCCAGCGCATCAGTCATAGAAACTTGTGCATGATAGCAGATCAGCACTCCAGAGTTGCGGAGCGAGTAACACTCTGTGAGGCCTCAACCTTGACATTAGTCCAGCAAGCCAGCAGTACTTAGCCATGAGCTCAAAGCTGTCTGTCTCTTGACATCAGACTGGCAGGCTAGTGCTGAGCCAGTAGCCTCACAGGGCTTGTGCCTTGATGTCAGCCCAGCAGCCTAAAGCTGCTGAGATGGTTACCTCATAAACACATGTGCCTTAATATCAGACCATCATGCCAAAGTGGCTGAGTTAGTGAACTCCTATGTGTTGACATGAGACCAGCCAGCTTAAGGAGCTGGGCCAGTAACTTCACAATGGGAATGGGAATGTGCCTTGGCATCATCCCAGCAAGCTAGAGCCCTGATCCCCCACAGAGTTCTGTGCCTTGACATTATACCCTCAGGCTTAAGCTGCTGAAGTAGTGACTTCATAGAGGCCCTGTCCTTTACCTCAGCCCAGCCACGCAATGGCTGCCGAGTCAGCAATCTGACCTGAGACCTGTGCTTTGGCATCAGCCCTGCATGCTAGTGGTATTGAGCTCATGATTTCACAGAGATCTGTGTGTTGACATCAGAGCAGCTTATTATTCCTGTCCTTATTTCTTTGGACTGCAGTAGTGCTTGGGGTACCAACCAAAACTCAGGGCCCCATGCTAAACCAATGAGTTCCCAGAGATCTAGCTCTTGACATCACCCCAACAAACTAAAGACACTTCACAGAAACTTATGCCTCTAAATCAGCCCAGCAAGGTAGAGGTACCCGTCGAAGGGTTGCCAACTTTCTAATCGCACAAAACCGAACACCCTTGTCCCGCCCCTTCTCTGAGGCTCCGCCCTGCTCACTCCATCTCCCCTCCCTCTGTCGCTTGCTCACCCTCACTCACTCGCTCATTTTCACTGGGCTGGGGACGGTCCCTTTTCAACCGGGTGTTCCAGTTGAAAACCAGACACCTGGCAACCCTACAAGTCAGTGACCTCACAGCACCCTTCCACTATACAGCAGATAAAGCTAGAGGGCCCGAGTCAGTAACCTCAGAGGGTCCTCTGCCTTGACATCAACTCATCAAGCTAGAGACATTGAGCCAATGAGCTCACCAGGGCCTGTACCTTAGCATCAGCCATATCATCACCCCTGCTGCTGTGGTACTACAGGTCATATCAATAGTATTATGATAATGTGACATTAATGTCACCCAAAGTCTTAAATGCAACATTCACCAAAAATACTAATTTCTTGTAAGAAGATATTTTCTTATTGTAGATAAATAATGAATTGTATTATTTCTTAGTTGTACCGTTTATGCTTTTAGAGTCAGATACTAACATATAGCTTTTTGTTCATTTGTGGCTTTGTCGTGAACCCAGGGCATTAGGGAATGGTGACATGGGGGGAGAAAAAAACTCCAAGCAACCAATCCTCCCAGAGGCTGCTGGGAGAGTGAGGAGTCTAGGGTCTACATAAGCCAAACCTAGCTCATTTCAGGGGTGGGTAAGCTCCAGGGAGGTACTGAGTTTGAAGAGAATTCAGCACAGGCTGGGGCCTGCTTCCCCAGGATACTTTGTACTTGCCTGAGAGGTAAGAGAACTTATGGGGAAATAGAACTAAAGACTTTGGGTGTAGAAGTTGATGATGATAAACTGAATATTGATACATCTTTTTATAAGAACTCCTACATTCTACCTGCTCTCTTTCCCTCCCCCCCCCCCCAAACCCTTCCGTGTCAGTCAGGTTATCCTGGCCCACCAGACAATAGGTTGGTGACCTATTTAGAGCTGTTGGATTTGGGGCTTAGCTGAAGAGCCAAGTCGTGTTAGTGATCTGCCAAATTCCCTAGAACTGGTGAGCATTCACTGGTTCCTGCCCTGGAGCAGAACAGAAGGTAGATTGTGGCTCTGTCTCCTGTTTTTGCCCCTGCTTTGCAGAGCGAGTAACTGTACTTGGAGCAGCCTAATCCCCCTAGGCTGATGGTGTAGCTACACCAGCTGGCACATTGGGAAGCTATGTGGGGGCGAACAGGGGCAAGGCTGGCCAACTCCCCACCTCGTTCTCATCCATTCATGCCTCCTTGCCCCGGGTTAAGACAGTGGTCCTGCAGAGTCTGCTGTCCTCCCTGTGCTGCTACCCATGATGCAAGGAGCTGGTGCAAAGGAGCTTCCTTGCACCCCCATGCTCCCCTGTACTGCCATACCACACTCTAGCCCATAATAAACACCTATTTCTAAACTATAAGTAGGAAATTGTATTTCTGTTCACTTCAGATATGCACTTTGATCTCCTTTCCTTTTCATTTGTGTGTGAGAAGATGCTGTGGACATGACATTAGATTAGTGTTTGAAATATGGAAGACTACTTAAAACGATAATGGCAGCCACAGATACACTACAGACAGTGGAAACAGAAGGCAGTTTTCCCAAAACAGACCTGCTTCCATGAAATATTTGAGAAGTAGATGCAAAATTAGGCAAAGTAGATTATGGAGACAGAAGCCTTAGCAAAGCTTACTACTAATATAGAACCAGTTTCTGATACCCTTACTCACATTGAATTGTATCATACTCCACAAGTTGTCCCAGGGAAGTCAGTGGGTCCACTCGTGTAGTAGGAGCGCTCAGTATGAGCAGGATATCAGAACCCGTACCTTTGTGATTTTGAGAATATTAATGTGAGCTACTGCTGTCAGTATGAAGTACTGTGGCTCCAAATATGTTCTGCAGGTCTGGCCTTTGGAAGATATCTTTACTAAATTCCTTTTTGCAAAGTAGTTGTGCGTTCTACCAGCTACCAAAGAAATAAACCCACCCTGATGCCCTACTATTTTGTAACCATTTGTAACTGATAGTGGCTGTGATTTTAGTTGTTGCTGTGAGTATTTGGAAAATATTTTCAAAACCAAGGCCCTAAGTTTTGCCCATAAAATAAGCTTCTGGCACACACAGATAGGTAATCATGCATATCGACACACACAAAACAAGTCACGTCATGCGCCAAATGGGTGCTTGTGTGTGCAAGCAGAAAGCTGCCTGGATAGTTACACTTTTTGCATAAGAAATGAGCTGTGTGTGCAGACACTCATATTTTAGGCTTCTTTATTTATTTATTTAAATGTAGCCCTTAGTTACCAAAAATAAGAAAACAGTTCCAAAAACGGATTCAGTGCACAAATTCTTCAGTACTGGCACTGTTTCCTGCTCATCTTTTGAAAATCAGTGTCCCAGGACACTACTCCTATTGGGAGTTAGCCCTGGACTTTCTGAGTTTCAGTAGACTATGTGTACGCGCTAACTGATTAAGGCATAGGCCTGGGAATCAAGAGACCTGGATTCACTTTTCATTTCTGCAGAGTCTTGCTGTATGACCTAAAGCGAGTCGCTTAACTTCTGAGTCTTTTGTTTCCTTTCTGTAAAGTTGAGAACCATGGTAACACCAAGCCTAGCTCATAGCAGTTCTGTGACACTGAATTGTCTGCTTGGAGGTCATCAGATAGAAAGGTGTTACGGAAATGCAAAGTCTGATGGATGGTGATGATGATGATACATGCCCACTCTCTCAAAAGGTTCAAATTTCAATTTAGAGTGAATCTTGCTTTCTAACTTTCTAAAAGTGTGGAAAGTGTCTGAAATGAGAACTTCGTTGCAAAGTGTATCTGTTTGCAGAAAGCATTAGCGGCCAAATTTTCAGCTGATATAAATCAGGGGACTTCAATGGAACTATGCCATTGTATACCTGCTGAGAATCTGGCCCTTAAAGAATTGCAGAGGTTGGCAAATATTTTACACAAGAGGTTGAGTAGCCATCCACTTTTCATACTATGGGTCATATCCTCGGTTGGTGTCTATTGGTTGACCTCAGTGGGGCTTGACAATTTATACCAGCTGCGGATCCAGCCCCATGTTCCTTGCTATGTCCCTAGATAATTTAGAGCAAGGACACTCTTGTGCTTCCTGGAGCTTTGACTGGGATGGGGCAGTTCCACACTGTTCCCAGCACTGGGCTGTGGCTTAGTTGCCATAGCTTAAGCTTCAAATTTTAGTTTGTCTGTTTCAGATAGGGTAGAACACTGTTTTTAAAAGTGACACTTAAATCATCTCTGCAATATGCAGTGCAATCACCTGGCACCTTAAAGATGCTATATTCCTGCGTGGGAATTGATGTCTGGAGGTTTTTTTTGAGTGGGATTCTCAAAAAAGGCATAACCTGGAAGTTCTCTCTTCCCCACCTGTAAGTATGGGGGAGGGGAGCCTTGTTTAATTGTTTCAAAGATTATTTTTAAGGGAATTTAAAGTCAGGGGATGAGGAGAGTTTAACAAATGGAGATCTTTCCCAGGTTTCTGATTACAGCAGAAACAGCCCCGCCTTCCATTTCACTAAGAGTACAAGCATGAACTAGAAAAGAATGAGATAATCCATGATAGATCAGGTTGAATAAAGATCCATTCATATCTTCACTTTTTATCCCTTGTTCTGAGTGCCAAGAATTAACGCTGTTGGAAAGTACACAATGAGCTTGCCAAACTGTGGGCATCTAAGATAATCCTAATTACTTTAAATGTTAGTGAGAAAGGCAGGAGTTTGACAGCAGAAAAGGATTCAATTGTGAAATAGTGGATACGTGTTACGTGGCATTCACTGGACATGATTTTGTTTCAAATGCTGAGGCCTGGCATTATACGGGAGATGAGCCAGAGGTATTGTTTATGAAATTTTCATCAGCAGTAATGTGTATCTGTGAAAATCTTTAGGGCCACATTATGTTGTGTTAAGATATAAATGAAGAGGGAAAGTGTCACAATTTGCTTTTCTTTCCCCATTTTTATTTTAACTTTAAATGTTTCAGTATTGAGTCAACATAAAACAGATATTTAAGTGGATTGATCAGGAAAAGTTTTAAGAGTAAGTAATGATTGAATGGCACATTGGAATGAGTCTAATGTGTTCCAAAGGCAGGACCCTATCTGAGTTTTGGATTATTGTCATTATTTGATAGTCAGGGCTGGCTCCAGGGTTTTGGCCGCCCCAAGCAGCCAAAAAAAAAAAAAAAAGCCGCGATCACGATCTGCGGTGGCAATTCGGCGTGAGGTCCTTCGCTCCGAGCGGGAGTGAGGGACTGTCCGCCGAATTGCCGCCGAATAGCTATACGTGCCGCCCCCCTCCGGAGTGGCCGCCCCAAGCACCTGCTTGCGAGGCTGGTGCCTGGAGCCGGCCCTGTTGATAGTTACAGGATATTAGCATCCAGTGGTCTGTTCGGCTCAGGCCCCACTGTGCTAGATGTTGTACAAACACATAGGAAGTCAAAATGCCTCCTCCAGAGAGCGTACAATCTGAGACCCTGACCTGGCACTGAGCTTCTTGCAAGTAGACCCTCTTGAGTTCAGTGAGGCATTGTGGGTGCAACAATCTGGTTGTGTGGAACTCACTGCAGGATCAGGGCCTAAGGTGACAAATGGAGGCTGGGAGGGTAGGGATACAGTCTATATAAGTGCCCACTAACCCCATCTACCACTTGAGCCATCTTTAACAGCAGAGATTTGAAGGAGGAGGGTGCAGTAGCCTAATGGGTTAGTTCAGGGAAGGCAATGCGGAATAATGTGAGCATGTACTTTCAGAGCCTCTCATGTGGGAGAGCCAGAAATACAAAGGAGAAGAACCTCAGTTCTTTTAAAAATTAAGTTTCCAGTTCTTTTCATTTCAAAGGGAGCCTTGAAAATATGTAACCAATGAACATTTCCCCTAAAGATCACAGATTACGTATAGTTCCCTAGCACAAGCAGCTGGGCTTCACTCTGCAGCAGGAGGCAGATGGAAAGCTAGGTGCTAAAGATGCATACACATTTTATACTTATTATTAATGAGTCGTAAGTATTATTGGCCAGTTGGACTTAAAATTTTCATACTTCCTGTTTGTGTCAGGCTGAGTATTTTTAAAAGCTTCAGCAAAAATGGTTCCAAAAATGCTTTAAGAAAGAAGTTTGGGAAACATAGGTATCTTTGCTAATTTTTTTTTTTTTTTTTTTAATTCCATCCATTTTTCTGAAGATCTCTAGCATTTCCATGGTTTGGAGCAGAAATTAGAAATTCAGCATGGGAAAATGCCTTTTGCTCTCCCCATAAAAATCGGTTAAGAGTTGGCTGAGTTAGCAGCCTCGGAATATATGCCTATGGTGATTTTCAATCGATTTTAGCAGCAAGCCTGGGTTAGTGTTTTTGTTGTGTGGTTACTGGTGAGTATTTGCTTCAGGTTGGGGGGCTGTCTGTAAGCGAGGACTGGCCTGTCTCCCAAGATCTGTGAGAGTGAGGGATCGACATTCAGGATAGATTTTAGCTCCTTGATGATGCGCTGGAGAGGTTTTAGTTGGGGGCTGAAGGTGACGGCTAGTGGTGTTCTGTTACTTTCTTTGTTGGGCCTGTCCTGTAGTAGGTGACTTCTAGGTATTCTTCTGGCTCTGTCAATCTGTTTCTTCACTTCAGCAGGCGAGTATTGTAGTTTTAAGAATGCTTGATAGATATCTTGTAGGTGTTTGTCTGAGGGACTGGAGCAAATGTGGTTGTATCTTAGGCTAGGTCTACACTACAGCGGGGGGTCGACCTAAGATACGCAACTTCAGCTACGTGAATAGCGTAGCTGAAGTGGCGTATTTTAGGTCGACTTACCTGGCTGTGAGGACGGCGGCAAGTCGACCGCTGCCGCGCCGCCGTCGACTCCACTACCGCCTCTTGCCGCGGTGGATTTCCGGAGTCGACGGTAGAGCCATCAGGGATCGATTTTATCACGTCTTCACTAGACGCGGTAAGTTGATCCCCGATAGACCGATTGCTACCCGCCGATCCGGCGGGTAGTGAAGATGTGCCCTTAGAGCTTGGCTGTAGACAATGGATCGTGTGATGTGGTCTGGATGAAAGCTGGAGGCATGTAGGTAAGTATAGCGGTCAGTAGGCTTCCGGTATAGGGTTGTGTTTATGTGACCATCACTTATTACCACTGTAGTGTCCAGGAAGTGGATCTCTTGTGTGGACTGGTCCAGGATGAGGTTGATGGTGGGATGGAAATTGTTGAAATCATGGTGGAATTCCTCAAGGGCTTCTTTTCCATGGGTCCAGATGATGAAGATGTCATCAATGTAGTGCAAGTAAAGTAGGGGCGTTAGAACAACGCTTCCTCAGCTCTCGTCCCCTAAGTCAGCCATAAAAATGTTGCCATACTGTGGGGCCATGAGGGTACCCATAGCAGTGCCGCTGACTTGAAGGTATACATTGTCCCCAAAACACCTACAAGATCTCTATCAAGCATTCTTAAACTACAATACCCACCTGCTGAAGTGAAGAAACAGATTGACAGAGCCAGAAGAATACCCAGAAGTCAGCTACTACAGGACAGGCCCAACAAAAAAAGTAACAGAATGCCACTAGCCATCACCTTCAGCCCCTAACTAAAACCTCTCCAGCGCATCATCAAAGATCTACAACCTATCCTGAAAGATGATCCCTCACTCTCACAGATCTTGGGAGACAGGCCAATCCTCGCTTACAGACAGCCCCCCAACCTGAAGCAAATACTCACCAGCAACCACACACCACACAACAAAAACACTAACCCAGGAACCTATCCTTGCAACAAAGCCCGTTGCCAACTCTGTCCACATATCTATTCAAGGGACACCATCATAGGACCTAATCACATCAACCACACAATCAGAGGCTCATTCACCTGCACATCTACCAATGTGATATATGCCGTCATGTGCCAGCAATGCCCCTCTGCCATGTACATTGGCCAAACCGGACAGTCTCTACACAAAAGAATAAATGGACACAAATCAGACGTCAAGAATTAGAACATTCAAAAACCAGTCGGAGAACACTTCAACCTCCCTGGTCACTCAATTACAGACCTAAAAGTCGCAATTCTGCAACAAAAAAACTTCAAAAACAGACTCCAACGAGAAACTGCAGAACTGGCATTAATTTGCAAACTGGACACCATTAAATTAGGCTTGAATAAATACTGGGAGTGGATGGGTCATTACACAAAGTAAAAACTATTTCCCCATGCTAATTTTCCCCCTACTGTTACTCACAGCTTCTTGTCAACTGTTTGAAATGGGCCGTCCTGATTATCACTACAAAAGTTTTTTTTCTCCTGCTGATAATAGCCCACCTTAATTGATCAGTCTTGTTAGAGTTGGTATGGCAACACCCATTTTTTCATGTTCTCTGTGTATATATATATATATATATATATATATATATATATATATCTTCCTACTGTATTTTCCACTGCATGCAGCTGATGAAGTGGGCTTTAGCCCACGAACGCTTATGCCCAAAGAAATTTGTTAGTAATATTCAGATTACTCCCAGGCCCAAAGGACCAGTCACTTACCCCAGGTCAGTTGCACCTTAGATCTCACACCAAAGACAACACTTGTAGCCAATCCTATAATAAACTATCTAAAGATTTATTAATTAGGAAAAGGAAATAAGAGTTATTTACAAGGTTAAATCAGGTAAACATAACTCACACAAATGAGTGCTGTCCATTAAGTTTCAAAAGGTAATAGAAGCTTCTATAATAAGCAAGCTCTGTATATCCCTTTGGGCTAACACAGGCTAAACACAGGATCACTTGCTTATGCCTAGAAAACCTTCCCCTTGAAACTCCAAGCAACATAAGAGAGAGTTTTTTCTTGTTAGGGGTTTTTGTCCCATTCCCATTCTCTGAGCTGCCAGTTCAGCTGATGGGAGAGAGAATTCACTTTCATGTCTCCTCTTCGTGGGCTGGGTGAGTGACGGTGTCAAGGTTCCTTCCCCACTCTGAACTCTAGGGTACAGATGTGGGGACCTGCATGAGAACCTCTAAGCTTAACTACCAGCTTAGATCTGGTTTTGCTGCCACCACCCAAATTATTTATGAGTCATTTGGGAAACTCTGTCTACCTCCCCTCCAGAATATCTCCCTCCCAAGTACTATAACCCTTCCCTGGGTAGCCTTGAGAGACTTTTTCACCAATTTCCTGGTGAACACCGATCCAAACCCTTGGATCTTAAAACAAGGAGAAATTAACCATAACCCCTTCTTTCCCCCCACCAATTCCTGGTGAGTCCAGATCCAACCCCCTTGGATCTTAAAACAAGGAAAAATCAATCCGGTTCTTAAAAAGAAGGCTTTTAATTAAAGAAAGAAAGGTAAAAATCATCTCTGTAAAATCAGGATGGAAAATAACTTTACAGAGTAATCAGATTCATAGAGCCCAGAGGAACCCCCTCTAGCCTTAGGTTCAAAGTTACAGCAAACAGAGGTAAACCCTCTAGCAAAAGAAACATTTACAAGTTGAGAAAACAAAGATAAACCTAACACGCTTTGTCTTGCTGTTACTTACAAGTTTGAAATATGAGAGACTTGTTCAGAAAGATTTGGAGAGCATGGATTGATGTCCGGTCCCTTTTAGTCCCAAGAGCGAACACCCCCCCAAAACAAAGAGCACAAACAAAAGCCTCCCCCCCACCAAGATTTGAAAGTATCTTGTCCCCTTATTGGTCCTTTGGGTCAGGTGTCAGCCAGGTTACCTGAGCTTCTTAACCCTTTACAGATAAAAGGATTTTGGTGTCTCTGGCCAGGAGGGATTTTATAGTATTGTACACAGGAGGGCTGTTACCCTTCCCTTTATAGTAATGACAGACGGTATGTGTGGAAGTTAGCAATTAACAAAGTGTCTTGTCCTCTGATGTTCTACAATAGTTCGTCTGGTGTTGCTGGGCCTTCTTTGTGGGGCAGGAGATAACACCTGTTGGAGACTAGTATTATTTCACACTTGGTAGTGCTTTCCCCCATCTAGTGACTTACAGTTACAGCGCAAATATTTAAATATTTACCTTATAACATGGGATACAGATGTTATAAGTGAGATTATGATATACTTGTAAATTGCTGCATGCATCAAAGTCTAAAATACTAACCACATTCTTGTAATTCTAATAGCTATTTTAACAAAACTAACACACAGGCACGCGGGACTGGTTCTAGCTGTGTATTTGTCAGTGATCATGTGAGACCTGGGGGCCTTGGCATGGACTGGCACCTGGTCTGCCAGCATCACAGTTGCAAAGATCATTGTCCTAGCCCACCAGCTTGACCCTGCCACCCTTCCCCTGGTTCCCCCTTCTCTATTGCATCAAACATAAGCTGCTTGGCTTCACTTTCAAGGCCCTTCACAGCCTATCCCCGCTCTCCCTACCATTTCTCATTTGCTATCAAGCTATCGATGGTCACCTCTAATTGGCCCACGATGCCAGCCTTGATTGCTCACTAGTTACGTTTTCAAACAAGCACCTCTGTGCTTTCTCCTCTGCTGTCCCACACATTTGGGAGAAGCTCCCTGTGAACAGCTGCAAAACTAACACATTCTCCTCCTTCAAAATCCTCATTAAAACTCTCCTGTGATTTGATGCCTACAAAACACTTGACAGTGGTTAGACTGCTTGTGTGCTGAGACTGCAGCTTATCATGCTGACCAATGTTGTACTCCCCCATCTGTCTATTGTGTTAATTATAAATTCTTTGAGGCCTTTTTGTTCTTTGTACAGTGCCTAGCACAATGCAGTCTTGATCTGAGACTGGGACTCTTAGGACTCTGGTAATACAAATAATTAATAATAAATCATAATAATTAATAATAATAATCTGGAGAAAGTAGGCTCCCAGTTCCTGAGGTACCTGGCTGGAATATGGAAGTCAATTCCATAGGCTCCCTTCCTTTTCCCTCCACTGGCTGCATGGCTGGCTAGGTGGCAGTACTGTCATTGGTTTCTTGGTTATATCTGCACTTTGTGACTCTTCTTGTGGGGCTCACAGAGTACAAAGTGGAACTTAATGCTTCCTCAAGCAGCATTAACTTCCATAGTATTTACAAGAAGAAAATCTGCTGGGTTCAGAGAAGAGCATGGCATGTAGTCTAGAGCCACTGCAGTCTGCTTCTGCGCCTGCACCCTCAGACAGCCCCAAGCATACTGTATTTGTGCCTAGATGCTGAGAGGAACCTAGCATCAGACTGGCTCCTCCCCTTTCTATGCTCATAAGAACATAAGAACCGCCGTACTGGGTCAGCCCAAAGGTCCATCTAGCCCAGTATCCTGTCTACCGACAGTGGCCAATGCCAGGTGCCCCAGAGGGACTGGACCAACAGGCAATGATCAAGTGATCTCTCTCCTGCCATCCATCTCCATCCTCTGACAAACAGAGGCTAGGGACACCATTCCTTACCCATCCTGGCTAATAGCCATTAATGGACTTAACCACCATGAATTTATCCAGTTCTCTTTTGAACGCTGTTATAGTCCTAGCCTTCACAACCTCCTCAGGTAAGGAGTTCCACAAGTTGACTGTGCGCTGCGTGAAGAAGAACTTTCTTGTATTTGTTTTAAACCTGCTGCCTATTAATTTCATTTGGTGACCCCTAGTTCTTGTATTATGGGAATGAGTAAATAACTTTTCCTTATTCACTTTCTCCACGTCACTCATGATTTTATATACCTCTGTCATATCCCCCCTTAGTCTCCTCTTTTCCAAGCTGAAGAGTCCTAGCCTCTTTAATCTCTCCTCGTATGGGACCCGTTCCAAACCCCTAATCATTTTAGTTGCCCTTTTCTGAACCTTTTCTAGTGCCAGTATATCTTTTTTTAGATGAGGAAACCACATCTGTATGCAGTATTCGAGATGTGGGCGTACCATCAATTTATAGAAGGGCAATAATATATTCTCAGTCTTATTCTCTATCCCCTTTTTAATGATCCCTAACATCCTGTTTGCTTTTTTGACTGCCTCTGCACACTGCGCGGACATCTTCAGAGAACTATCCACGATGACTCCAAGATCTTTTTCCTGACTTGTTGTAGCTAAATTAGCTCCCATCATATTGTATGTATAGTTGGAGTTATTTTTTCCAATGTGCATTACTTTACATTTATCCACATTAAATTTCATTTGCCATTTTGTTGCCCAATCACTTAGTTTTGTGAGATCTTTTTGAAGTTCATCACAGTCTGCTTTGGTCTTAACTATCTTGAGCAGTTTAGTATCATCTGCTAACTTTGCCACCTCACTGTTTACCCCTTTCTCCAGATCATTTATAAATAAGTTGAATAGGAGTGGTCCGAGGACTGACCCTTGGAGAACACCACTAGTTACCCCTCTCCATTCTGAGAATTTACCATTAATTCCTACCCTTTGTTCCCGGTCTTTTAACTAGTTCTCAATCCATGAAAGGACCTTCCCTTTTATCCCATGACAACTTACTTGACTTAAGAGCCTTTGGTGTGGGACCTTGTCAAAGGCTTTCTGGAAATCTAAGTACACTATGTCCACTGGATCCCCCTTGTCCACATGTTTGTTGACCCCTTCAAAGAACTCTAATAGATTAGTAAGACACGATTTCCCTTTACAGAAACCATGTTGACTATTGCTCAACAGTTTATGTTTTTCTATGTGTCTGACAATTTTATTCTTAACTATTGTTTCGACTAATTTGCCCGATACCGATGTTAGACTTACCGGTCTGTAATTGCCGGGATCACCTCTAGAGCCCTTTTTAAAAACCAACATGTCGTGAGTAAGGAATGCTCACCAGCTTTGCTCCTGGTTCCTTGCACATTTATTTGCACAGTGAAAAAAGCTCTTGCACCTCGATAGCAAGTGAGGCTGGTCTGCTGATTTGCCTCCTCCCTGAACAAGAGGGTGAAAGAGTTAATAAATGGCTTGTGTCGCTCAAGTTTAAATCTTAAAAATGGCTTCTTATTGAGAGTTTAATGGTTTTTAAAATGTAAACGCAGGGAAAATTTACTTTTCAAGCATGAATGTTTTTCTGGTTTCTCACATCAGTGGAAGTGTATTATTCTTTCCAGTCCATTGAGTTCCAGGGGATCACTCAAGTTAAGTCAGTGCTCTTTACAGTGTTAGAAAATCTAAGGTTTTGTTTTTGAGGTTGGGTTCCTCCCCCCCCCACTTTTTTTTTTAATGTGGTGTTAGCTGAATCCTCGTGTTTAGATGGTATAAAATATATGGGTTCTCTCCCAGGAATAAAGGTGATTAGATATAGGAATGCTCTAAAAAAAACCCAACAAGTCAGGGCCCTATTCTGCAACGGTTAGTCACACAAGTAATCCTTTCACATGTCGTGAGTAAGGAATACTCAGTTGTATGAGGATTGTAGAATCAGCCACATCTTAAAATTAAAGCTTTAATGAAAGACACCATAGGTTTGCTTCTTTGAACACAGTGGACTTAGACATTTCTGCTATTGGATCTTTAATAGAACAGCAATGAAATGTAGGTTTCTGTTTTGCTGACTCTTAATCTTAAGGTTGTGTACAGCTCACAGACCTTGTTTACAGTTCCCATTATCATCAATGCACTTGTCCTGCCCTCCTTACTTGGGCACAATATCTCATTGACTTCACTGACTTCAGGGGGCGTTTCCTGAGAAAAGGAGTACAGGATTGGGCCTCTGGAAGCTTTGTCATATGCCAAGGACAGTAACTATGTGCTGCTAAGACCAATATCTGTCAAACCTATGACTAAAGTTAGACACCTAAACCACATTTAGGCATCAACATAAACAGCCTGATTTCCAAAAGTACTGAGCATTTGCACCTTTGATTTCAGTCAAAGTCAGACCACTTTTATGTAGTGTTTAGATATGGATTTCAATGCCTAACTTTAGAGACCCATATCTGAAAATGTTTAGCCTCAGTTTCATTAGAATTCCAGGTGTTTGCAAATGTGGGTCAATATGCAATACAACATAGATACAGCTTTAATGCCTACTGTTTTTTAACATTTACCACATTTTAACATTTACCACAACAGGAGTAGGACGAGATTTTTTGTAAACCTTTTGAAAGTTTGTCATTGAAATGTATGGATTTTAGAATTTAAAAATTGGGCCTCTCCGTCATTCTAGGAACATGACCACTAAAACTGTTTACAAATCCTAACAAATAAACTTCTCACACATTCAGCTATTCAGGAACAAAAAAAAAATGTTTCCCCCTTAACTCAGTTACCCCCCTCATAACTCATGCTCTTCTCCAGAGTCTGGGAAAATAGATGTTCCTTACAACATGTCCTGGGCTCTTCTGGAACAAGGAGGGAGGCAACCAAGTTTCAAAATCAAGGGCTGATCCCTGGCCAATCATCCCTCTTTAAACCAGAGGAGCATCTCAACTTACATCATCAGCCAGGTATCCTGTGAGGAGAGAAGCATTTTCACAAGTAGTCAGATTTTACCAAACCATGGGTCAAAATCAAGACCTTAAATTGCACTCAACAACAAATTGGAAGCTAGTGCAATTCCTGGAGCACAGGTGCAAAGAAACCTTAGAGGGTTTTAAGGCCGGCTTGACAAAAGCCCTGGCTGGGATGATTTAGTTGGTGTTGGTCCTGCTTTGAGCAGGGGTTTGGACTAGATGACCTCTTGAGGTTTGTCCAACCCTAATATTCTATGATTCTTTAATGTGCCTCCTGCGAAAAGCATCTCTAAATGAGCAAGCCACTACATTCCACACCAGTTGAAGTTGCCAGTGGTTTTCAGGTGTACATCCATCTAGTGGGCATTGCAGTAATACCATTTCAAGGTAACAAAGGCAAGGATCATTTGTAACAAGTTTTTCATCCTATAGAAAAGGGTTCAGCTTTCTGGATGAGTATAAATGATAGAAAGCAGTCATGGCTGTTAGGACCTGGTCATCCAGAACTAGCTGGGCATCCAACAGAATAACCAGGTTGTGAACCTGTGTCACTAAAAGTAAGCTTACTCTCCCCAACAAGGGAGCTGAAATAACCTCTGTCAGTTCCTCCAATTGCTTCCTCTAACCTACATGTTTGAGGGCTAGCTGGCTAAGATTCATTTCATTCAAACTCCAATTGGTATTAGGCACTAGCCAAGTCACAAAAACACCCCACTTCAAAACATTTCAGATAAACAAAGCTGAACTGTGAAAATCTGTGCACCAGACTAAGTGAAAGGTTGGCCAGCCAGGAGAGGAGTGCATTTTTGTGAACCAGGATGCACCAGTCACCAGCACCAGTCCTACTGTTAGACGTTCCCTTTATCTGTATGTCACTATGCTAATTTTAATATTCATTCACAGGATACCTAAATGCCTCCAACGCCATCCTTTGCCTATTTTAGTATTCCCACTAAAATTAAATACACTTGATCTTAGCCAAAAGGTGAAGAAAAGAATGTAGTCTCAGTATAAAATCTAATTAATCAGATATAGGATTAATTTAACATGTGGTTCATTCTGTGATAATACATACTATTCTGTACACTAGATCAGTTTAATATCTGGTTCTATATTCTGCATCATAAATGGCCGACAAAAGACAGAATACATGTGATATTTTGTTGAAAGGTATAAGGAGAAGCCAGTAAAACTGGATAGTATAGAGTTAAAATCTGTGCAATAATTCAGATTCCCATCATAGCTGAATCTAGGTATGTGTAGGTTAAGAATTGAATGAAGGATGGCTGGAGAAAATTTATGTGAATTCTCTAATAAAACTATGCTAAGTAAACCAAAGAGCAAAGTCTATAAGACCATGATTAGGCCAGCTATGGCATACAGGTCAGAATGCTGGGTAATGAGGAAGAAGGTGAACAATTCTATCACCCTGCTGAAATGAGAATGCTCAGGTGGATGCTGGGTAAGATGAGAACAGATAGGCTATGCAGTTAAAGTCAGTACGAATCATGATACAGGTAAGCTCCATCATGGAATTGTTGAGAGAGTATTGACTGAGATGGTTGGATCACATAGACAATGAGATGTGGGATATGTTGGCCAGAGAGTACAAGATCTAGCAGTCACAGGACAAAGACCACAAGGAGGACTCAGAAGAAAGTTGTTCAAGATCCTGAAAGAGAACATGAAAGGCGTACTTGACAGGAACACTTGGAATAAGAACTGCTGACCCTGAGTAACGGGGCAAGACAAAGGTGAATAAAATCTGATTCTATATCCTGTCCTTGCAGGATGATGAACTCAAAAGAACTAAAGTCTAACTTGCCTCTTACGTACACCAAAGTAAATTGGGAGTAACTCAGTGTGTCAAATTCTCTGACGGCATAAATGGGCAAAACTCCACTGAAGTCAACGGAGGTGGCAGTTTTACACTGTCATAGAATTTGGCTTAATGGAGTTACACTGCTGTGTAACAAGTGTAAAGGAAAAGAGGACCAAGCCCATAGCATATTTTTCATCTCTAATGATTACGATCCTATAAAAACAAAACACAAGAAATTGAACTGCAAAAGAAACCCTGTGATCAGATATCTATTAACCCACAGAAGCTGGAAAATTCAGAGGTATCTAAAGACAGGGGACCGCATTCTGCTCCCAGTCACACTAGTGTACTTCAGATTACCTTCACTAAACTCAGAGTTCCTCTGGATT
This sequence comes from Emys orbicularis, assembly GCF_028017835.1. NCBI lineage: Eukaryota > Metazoa > Chordata > Testudines > Emydidae > Emys > Emys orbicularis. The sequence goes on along the minus strand of NC_088688.1, from coordinate 94,557,342 downwards.
TTCATTCCTGTAAGTGACCGCAAAATCCAGCCCATTCTCTTTAATTCAGCTTCCATAGTTACTAGACATTTCAGAAGTCTGCAAACATTCAGAAACCCGGTAGGTACTGCTTACCTAGGCATAC